>NC_141667.1:124572931-126972931 GCF_028749965.1 Puma concolor
AAGAGGACCAACGGACTGACACAGAACACGGGAATTTTAAAAGATGACTATTTCACTCCTCATTTAATTTAGGGAGCATTATTATCCACTTTTACCTCTGATGAACTTAATAACTAACTCCTTTAGAATTGAAAGGATATTGGATAGAAAAAGCTCCAGAAAGCTCCACACCCAGCTAGGTTACTGGTTTATTCCAGGCACTCTAAGGGAAGCAGAAAAGAGTGGGGAACCATTTGAAATTAAACCATTTGAAATTATTTCCTTATCAAACACAAACATGGAGTTTACCCTCAGGCCTCCAGATCTTGATTATAAGTGTACTGATAAGCCTAAATACCCCAGGAAAAAAATAATAAAAACACCTTAGAGTTTGAATGAGGCTTTCACAAAAATTTAGAATGCCCATCTCTTTTTTATTTCACTAATCTCAAAACATCCGTTCATCCAAGAATTACAATTTTCAGGGAGAGCAGCTCAGGGAGACTCCCCTTAGTCTCCGTCTCACCTCTCTTGACTTGTGGAGTCTTTTTTTTTTCAAATTTTTGTTTTTAAGTTTATTTATTTTGAGAGAGAGTGCAAGCAGGGAAGGGGCAGAGAGACGGTGGGGGGGAGAATCCCAAGCAGGCTCTACACTATCAGCACAGAGCCCGAAGCAGGGCTTGATCCCATTGAACCTCGAGATCATGACCTGATCTGAAACCAAGAGTCGGATGCTTAACTGACTGAGCCATCCAGGCGCCCCCTGACTTGTGAAGTCTTGAGTAATCCTTTTTGCCATCTTTGGCTTTGCTGGACAAACCCAAAAGCTGACCCCAAAACTGGTGACCCTGACGTGATAAGCCAAACCCCGAAATGGTGACCCTAAAGTGAAAGTGATAGCTTTGAGAGGAAGATTTTTAGGTGGCAGAATCGACACGTTCAGGAAAAAATGGGACATTGTCCGGACTTCGGATAGACCTCATCCTGGACAACAGTGGAGACTAGGCCCACAAGTGACCAAGGCAAATGATGTCACCTGGGGACAACTTAAGAAGCGCGATCAACATGTAACCAAAGTAATGTGCCATGGCGGAGGGCCACCAACCCCAGAAAACAGGTTTTTTAGCATATCTGGCTGTGGTTTCTCAAAACTTGGCTAAGCCCTCCAAATGATCTACACCATAGTGGCCTCCTCGAGACATCATGAATGACAACAGATTGCCCTCCTCAACTCCCATGAACAAGATTCTTTAAAAAAAAAAAAAAAAAAAAAAAAGAGGGATATGTAGGAAATCAAATAACTATGTCCTGGTTAAGGAGATTATAGGAAACACATTACACGGCTTTCTGGCCCTGCAGAGGACACCTGACCACTATCTAGTTAAGGCATATTTAGGGACTGGTCCTGCCTGTGCTCATGAATTCCTGAGACCATGTTATCTATGGAATAGCTCTTTTGTACTCTTGGGAATGCTTGTTTCTTTGCGCGCTTTCTATAAGTTCTTACTGGCATGTAGCCCCTGACATATTGCGCAATGTTTTCCCTATAACATATACCTAATAAATACGGGAGCTTGTCAACAGTTCGGGGAGACTTCCCTTAGCCTCGCTGTCACCTCTCGACTTGCGGAGAAAAAAAAAATTCAGCTTTGGAGGAGCTTACATTGATGCTTTGGAGGAGCATCAATGTAAGTAATGAATTAATTACATTAATTTCATGTAAGCCTCTCATTAATTCTCCTTGGTACCTCTGGGAAGGGAGTACTAACCATTATCCCGTTTCAAGGTCGAGGAATGTTACCATCCCAAGAACGGTGGGCCCTGCCCAGGGCCTTGGGTGACAAAGGCCAAGACTGAGAATTCTCCTTGGCTCAGTCTCTGGCCTATACCCCAGCCCTACTTCTTACTTTGGCTGAGAGCCCCTTAAAGGAGAGCATTCCTGTTCTTCAACACAGGAACAGCCAGCCCTGGGAGCTATCATAGCTTATGTTTAGGGAAATACACAAACTTTTTCTTCCTGACAATGAAGTCATATTCTCTACCAATGGGAAAACTTGTGGGGGTGGTACGGGTGAATGAAAGTGGAAAATTTCCCAAAACTCTTGGCCTACTTAACCGCCCTGACAACACACAGTTATAGTGTTTGGGGGTTGGGGGCTGTTTCTTTCCAAAGGAAGCATGATTAGTTGGCTGGTTCAAATACTTTTGAAGAGATTTAGAAAATGGTTAACAACGGTTTAAAAAAGTGGCCAAGAAATCTAACCTTCAGAGATTCTTGTAAAGCATGGGACTCCTGTAAAGACCTTTAAAAGTCACTATCATAACAAGCCCTACCACTTGTAATATTATAAGGAAAAACTCTTCAGTACATGCTAATGCGTGATAAACAGCCATTGCTCAGGTGACCTATCTTAAGCCTTCTTTTACAGAGAACGAAGTCACTGATCTGAAGTGAAGTTTATTTTCCCCAGGTGCCACCACTCTGGATTTGCCCTCCCTTGAGTGCTGTGCTGGTTTCTACATTTATACACAAACCAGCTGCGGCCACCTTCCCAAGTTCTCCGCAGTTCCCGAAACCACCTTTTACTGGACAGGATCCCTGGAGGTCCAATTCTATTTTCTGCAGCAAACATACACAAAACAAATTGGTAGCAAGGTTCAGTCACTTCATGTCCTTCCAGAAAACATAAGTTGTTAAGGTTTCGTATAAAATGGGGCACTTGGGTGGCTCAGTCAGTTAGGGCCCAGACTCCTGATTTCGGCTCAGGGCACTATCTCACGGTTCGTGGGTTTGAGCCGCATGTCCGACTCTGCACTGTCACCTTGGGATTCTCTCTCTCCCTCTCTCTGTCCCTCTCCTGCTTGTGTGAGCAATCTCTCAAAATAATAAACTTAAAATAATAAAGGATGGCAGTGCTATTTGTGTGTGTCTGTGTGTGTGTGGTCACAGAATTAGTAAATTTCAGAGCTGGGAAAAACCATAAATCACCAAATCATTCGTTTTCAATAATCAAAACTTCTTGTTTCTCAGGAAATTAAGACAAACATCCAATTAACACTTAAACAGCCTTAGATGGAGAAGCCCACAAGTTGAGGGTAATAGATGTGAAAGGGGAACTCTTAGTTCTACAATTAACAAAGCATGGGACTCCTTTCAGTTTCCCCAATGTTCCATTTTCATGTTTTGGGCATTGATTATCCTGTAATAAATTTCCCCCATTAACTCTCCTACCAATCACTTGGGGGTTGGGTTTTACTTTGGGAATCAGAGGCATTTGTACCATACTCTGAAACCTCTGAAGGCCAAGTGTTGTGGACAATACAACCTCCGCACTTAATGAGACAGGCAATCTCACACATAGCCATTAAATCTGGTCTAAAGAGACAAGAGGGGCACCTGGCTAGATCAGTCAGTAGAGCCAGCGACTCTTGACCTTGGGGTTGTAAGCTGAAGCCCCACGTAGGGTGTAGCGATTACTTTGAAAAGTAAAATCTTTAAAAAAGACAGAGAGAGAATAAGAAAATGAATTGCAAATGGGTGTTTCCCTTCTCTTTGAGGATTTTTCAATCTGCTAACAATGGCTCGGGTGTAGGCAGGCACCTGGGTGCTTTCGTCCTCACCCGTTATAAATATTTCCTAAGCAGGGGTCGCAGAATCCCATCAGACCAGAGCTCTAGGTGTGGTCACCTCTTTCCCAGGCTGTCGCAACAGCCCCCTCAGTCTCCCCATCCCAGTGTTCTCCCGACCCCCCAATCCAGCCAACGCTTCAATGGCTCCCCCACAGCACACAAACCCTCAGCTGGGCACTCAAAAATATTTCCTAACCGGTCCTAACCTAATCCGCCAAACTCCCCCCCCCCCCCAACAGCCCTAGCACTCGGTCCAGTCACCCAACAGTCGTCGTTCCTTTACCTCTAGCGCAAAGCTCATGCTCTCCTTCCGCAGACGTCCCTTTTTCCTCCCTCCCTTCTCCAGAGGTCCTCTTCCCCTCTCTCAGCTTCTTCCAACCCCCAACCGCTGCAGGGAGATTAGTCCCCACCCCTCAGGACTCTGCTCAGATTTCACCTACCCCAACAGGTCCACTGAGATCCCAATTCACTCCCTCCTTTTCCCCGAAGCACTTTCTCTGAATACGCCGGCCTCTGCTTCCACTCGTGGGGCTCCCAAGCGGCCTCCCGGCACCAGCCTCCCCCCTCCCCCCCCCGCCCCGGCAGCTACTCAGAAATCGCTGCCCAAGGAGAAGAGTTGCACAAGCCTCTCGCAGAAGTCCCCCGGGACGGGGTGTGGCGAGACCTGCTCCGAGCACGCCGACTCCGGGCACCGGGAGGCCGCTTGAAATGCTGAGCGCCTTTAGTTCACGGCCCAGAAGACGGGCGGGCGGCGCAGGATCTCCACCCTCCCGGCCTCCGCCAGCGGCTCGCGACCGACAACCGGATGAACAGCGGCGGGGCTCCCGGGTGGGCTTTGGGCCGGCTCCCAGCCCCTCCCCGGACGCTGCGCACACCCCACCCTGAGTCAGTCCACCTCGCCCGGGTGCCCGCCGCTCTCGGGGCGCTCTTTGGGGAGCTCGGGGGCGCGCCAAACCCCCCAAGGGCCCCGCCCTCACCTCACCCGCTCCCTAGTCCCAGCCTGGTCGGGCCCGCGGCCGCCGCGCCTCACCTCTTCTCTTCTCCAACCGGCAGGGCACTGGTTTGTTCCGGACCTGATCCGACCAGATGAGACCGCACCAGATACACTGCACCTGCCACCAAGCTAGAGAGGAGCAGCGGCGCGCCTGACGTCACGGCCGCCCCGAGCGCCGCAAGCCCGGAGTCACCTGATCACCCTGGCAACGCGCGCGGGGCGGGGCGGGGCGAGGCGAGGGGCGGTGTCACAGCACGAGCCCCGCCCCCAGCCGCCTGGCCTCCGGGCGCCTACCGAGCGCTGCGGGTCGGTCGGTGCAGTGGGGACTGGAGACTGCCAGCCTGGCCTCCCTGCCCCCGCCTACGCTCCCGCCTCCGAGGCGGGTTGGACCTGAGACTCCCAACAGACACTCCTCTCTGGTTGGATCAGTTCGCCGAGACTCCAGATGATATCTTCTCGCCGCCAGTGCAGATGCCTGGAAGGCAGGCCTTGGGTCCCTGTTGTATCCTGCTCTGGCAGGGTTCGTTGTAGGCCGCTCCTCCTGGTGTCTGCTGGGTCTAGCTACTTCGGGGGATTATTTCCTGAGCTGTACGGGAAAGGACCGGGGCTAAGGCTGACTGGATTGCTCTCCGGCAACTTTTCCCCATAAACTTTACGGCAAGTAGTGCAGCCTTTGATACGGAATGTGGTTAAGACCTCATTCATTCAGGCTCAGACTTCCTGTCTTAAGTCCTTCCTCTCTTCCAACGGAAAGAGAAAATCACCAAAACACCCCCTGAGCAAAGTCGAGGAGAAACCTAGGAGTCCAACTTGCATAGATTTTTTTGTTAGTCATTTCAGAAATTGATCTTCCTCCAGTGCCCTTCTCTTGCTTGCTATAACCATAGGCCTACACCTCTACTGGCTTAGACCATCAGCTTCATAATGAAAATTTCACATCCTGTGGAGGTCCCAGTTTGAGAACCCCTGCTTATCTCACCACTTGACTTCTTCCTGATTGAGTTTCAATTAAGTTGTAGGATCATTCCCTGCACTGCTATGGACATTTCATATACATTGTCCTTCCCTCTCAGACTATGGGATTTTAGACCTGTAAAAATAAAAACCATAGCCCCTAAACGGTGTCACTTTGGCCAAGTCACAAAACGGAGGATTAAGAACGTAGCCTAACTACAGTTTCAACTTCTGCCATAAACATAGGAATTTTCTGATCAGCACCAATGAGGCAATCTGTAACCTGGTGCTCTCCATCCTTTAAAGGAAAATGAGGTAATCTGCCTTATACGAAGTCTTCTACTCCACCCTTCTAAAGGAAGGTGACCTGGTGTGAAAGAATCCTATCCTTTCTTTTGCTAATAACTTCCTGCCCCAACCACCTTTTTATAAAACCTTCCATTTTATAGAAGAGCACTCCTCTCTGTTTGGTACATGGGATGCTACCCGATTTTGGAATCATGTAATAAAGCCAGTTAGACCTTTAAATTTCCTCACTTGAAGGGTACCTGAGTGGCTCAGTCAGTTGAGCATCCAACTTTGGCTCAGGTCATGACCTCATGGCTCCTGAGTTCCAGCCCCAAATTGGGGTCAGTGCTGACAGCTCAGAGCCTGGAGCCTGCTTCAGATTCTGTGTGTGTCTCTCTCTACCCCTCCCCTGCTCACTCTGTCTCTCTCTCAAAAATAAATAAAAACATTTTAAAAAGTGAAATTTCCTCAGTTGAATTTTATTTAACAGACAAAAAAAGTTATTTTATCATCAGTTTATAGTGAGCACCTTTTGGCAAATGCCCAGCTGACTAAGGCATTGAAGATCAGGAGTTTATGGGTAATGTGTCTCATGTTAAAATACCACCTGTACTGTTTATTATTTACTTGATAGTTGTGTTTAAGCGATACTTTTTTACTTTGATACACTTATTTTTATTTTTGAAGTTTATTTATTTTGGAGAGAGAGAGCAAGAGTACACCAGTGGGGAGGGGCAGAGAGAGAGGGGGACAGAGAGAATCCCAAGCAGGCTCCACACTGTCAGCGCAGAGCCTGATACAGGGCTTGAACTCACGAACCTCAAGATCATGACCTGAGCCAAGATCAAAAGTAGGACGCTTAACCTACTGAGCCACCCAGGCGCCACCCCCCCATACATTTATTTTTCAGAGGAACACATATAAATGGGGGGAAAGACAGTTGTGAAAGGTAGGAAAAAAAAACCCATAGCTTCAGACAGAAGGAGTTGTACTAATAGAGGAGATTGAAAACATCAGCCCAGGTTCCAAGGGGCAGAGATCAGTGGGCAGGAAGATACTGGGAGCAGGGCAGGGGCAACCAGACCTGGGGTGTATGCAGAGCTGAGGAAGGGAACTCCAACTGGACATCAGGTAGGGCAGGGATAGAGTTGGGCCAGAATAAAGTTTGAAGGATATGGTGGAAGGAAACGTGCTGGGAACTGAGACAAAGAAGGACTTGGAGAGGAAGGAGAAGCAGCAGTGGTTTGGGAAAGGGTTGCTGAAAGAGAGGGCAAGATAAAGAGAGATCCAAGAAGGGGTGTGAACAGCATTTTGAGAAGGAATGCTGAGTGATTCCAGTGTCTTTCCAAGGTTGGTAGGGGAACACAGCATTGTCTGTTGGCCTCTGAGGAATGAAGATCATTCAGGCACACTCCCAAATCATATTTGGACCATCAGGGGGCAAGATCTACCCTTCAGAGAACACTGATGCTGAGGGAAGACCAGAGACCGCATGTCCATAACTACACTCTGACAGTAAGACTTTTTTGGCTGGAAAATTTTCCAGGCCCTTAGGGGGCAAGCATATGCCTCTGAAATTCTAATGAGGGCAGGGCAAGGTGAAGACGGGAGTATAAGGCAGGGATAACTGCCTTAAAAGGGAAGAAAGTTTCTCATGCCAGCTGGGACGCGTGGGGGTTATGCTGGGGAGGAAGAGATGATGAGACAGGTTTCAGTAAGGCCCCTCCCATTTTACTGGGTTGGTTGGGAGTGAGAGGGCCTGGCTATCAAAAGAAAAACAGAACATTCCCCACCCCCACCCCCACCTCCACGGTGAAGAAGTGCTCTCATGTGAGTCCAAACCCCAAGAGTGTTGCTGGCAGCATCCAAGGACCAGAGAGACGTGGCCAGGGAGTACATCCTATGTGGCGCTTTTCTAGAATTTGACCTCAAGTCCCAGGACTCAGCAGTGGGGCCAGTGGTAGAAGTTGCTAGAATTTCACCAAGTTTCTTTACAACAGCAGTGAGCCTCCTTCCATCCCTAGAGATAAAGAAAAATGTCTGTGTAGAAGGCCCCGACAAAGCATATTTTCGGTAAAAGTTCATTAGCCACAGAAACTACAATGGCTTTTCCACATTTGTGAATTCAGGAGAACCATCTTCTTCTTCTTTTTTTTTTTTTTTTAATTTTTTTTTCAACGTTTATTTATTTTTGGGACAGAGACAGACAGAGCATGAACGGGGGAGGGGCAGGGAGAGAGGGAGACACAGAATCGGAAGCAGGCTCCGGGCTCCGAGCCATCAGCCCAGAGCCCGACGCGGGGCTCGAACTCCCGGACCGCGAGATCCTGACCTGGCTGAAGTCGGACGCTCAACCGACTGCGCCACCCAGGCGCCCCCAGGAGAACCATCTTCTAAGGATGGCAGAGGCAGGCATGATGCAGTGGTTGGGAGCCTGTGCTCTGAGATTTATCCATTTTGTGAACTTGGGCAAGTTACCCATTTTCTCTGAGCCTCAATCTAATCTGTAAAAGGGAGCTAATAACACCTACCTCATAAGAATATCATAAACTTTACGTGAATTCTTGATCAAAAGAAGAATCCAGATTCAAGATTTTTCACAAGGTCCTTTTATTTCACTTTCTTTTTCCCTTTTTTAAGTAGGCTCTACTCCCAGTGTGTGGCTTGAGCTCACAACCCTGAGATCAAGAGTCACACGCTCTATCAACTGGGCCAGCCAGGTGCCCCTTCACAAGGCCATTTTAAAAACCATCATATTTCCCTGTATCCCATTTGTTCACTCAACAATTGGATGAAAAAATATTTCTTTAGATGCCTAATGTGTACTCAATGCTGTGATAGATACTAAAGGAAAGGTGTTCCCTCACCTTGTCCTCCAGGCATCTGCCTCCTGATGGGACAGCAAGATCGCATGAGACCTGGAGGAACCCTGTGAAGTTGAATGCTCAACTAGGTGGTCATGCCCTTCTGTGCCTGCAGCATTCGACGAGAGGGAGGCCATGCCAGCTACATTGGCCAAGCTGGGATACACAAAAGGCAGGGTGTGGAGAAGAGCCTTGAAAGGCAGGATTTGGAGAAGGGGGAGAAAAGAGAGCATTCTTAATCTTGGTCCTGTCATCCAGATGACATGAGCGCCTGGGACAGGGGCTCAGTAAATATTTGCTGAATGAGTGAATGAGTGAATGAATGAATGGCTAAACAACTAAGCAAAGACAACAAAATCACAGAACAGTGGGCACAACTGTAAGACCAGCCTAAGTGGACCAAGGAAATGGTAGAGTTGTGAGAAGTAAGGTAGAGACAGAGCAGACTGTGGAAGAGCCTTGGAGAGAGCAGAATCTTCTGGTAGGAACATGGGCTTTGGAGCTGGAGTGACAGGTTGCATTTGGACTCCATCACTTACTGTTCATGTGACTTAAGCAAGTTACTCAACCTCTCTGTGTATCAGTTTCCTCATCTGGGAAAAAATAGGGATAACATTAATAACCATAGCATCATTTTGAGAATTAAATGAGATAATGCATGTGAAACCGTAGCACAGTGCCCAGCATGCAGTAAATGCTCCAAGTGGTTAGCTTTTATTCTTGGTATTAGCTTTATCCGAGGCCAGGAAGAAGAGTATACATTCAATATGAAAACTACAGGGAGCCACTGGAGCTCCTTGAAGCAGGAAATGGGGATGGGATGCAGTCTTTTGTAAAGAATCATTGGGCAGCAGAATTCAGGCTGGTCAGAAGGTAAAGGGCAACCACGGCAAAGATGCAGCCGCAAAGGGTAAAGAAGAGCTGACCGAGGACTGGAAACAAGGCTTCCTCAAAAAGAGAAAGCCTGCCGCCAATAGCTCATGGATTTGTGGAAGTTGGAGCCTGGCATGCAGAAGTGCTCAGTAACTCTATGAAACGAACTTCTCTACATGCTGTGCAAGATGAATGACATCTTTCTAGAGCTCACAGGCTTAATGGCAAATGCTAGTGGGATTCCTCTACGTCAAGAACAAAGAGGTTTTTTTTTTTTAATGTTCATTTATGTTTTCAGAGGGACAGAGAGAGTGTGAGTGGGGGAGGGGCAGAGAGAGAGGGAGAGAGAGCATCCTAAGGAATGCTCATAAACTGTGAGATAATGACCTGAGCCTGCGATCATGACCTGAGCCGAAAGCAAGAGTTGGATGCTTAACTGACTGAGCCACCCAGGCGCCCCAAGTTCAGAGAGTTTTAAAACACTGGAAAAGTCCACTAAGACCTGGCCTCTGGTTTATTTCAATGTCTTCCCATTATGGGAGCAGACAAATGAACACATGTGAAAGGAAAGCCAGTGAATGTGGCCAGCACAAGCACAAAATCCAGCGCAAGATGACCAGATTCTTTGTGTGTGTGTGTGTCAGGGTATTAAAGAAATGAGAAAAAAATTATGCTTCTTCTACTGTTTCTTAGCTCACTGCTCTGCCAGAGTCTAATGGAATTTGAGGTCCATGTTAAGGAAAAAGAGGCAAACTCATCACTTTGCTTCTGGCCATGGATCATGGTTTTTGGTTTTTATCTGAGCGATGGGTCTCACACTTTTGTGCCTCCTTTTCTGACCTACATTTTCAAATTCTAATTTGTTATTTAGGAATATCTCCATTGCAATTGACTAAAATGCTATTCAAATTGGTTTAAGAAAGAAGGAGAGGGAGGGTGCCTAGGTGACTCAATTGTTAAAGCATCTGACTCAGATTCGGCTCAGGTCATGATTTCACTGTTCATGAGTCTCAGTCACACTTCCGGTGAGCTCAAGCCCCTCTTCAGGTAAACACGAGCCCCACTTCTTTTCTATATATCTTTCTCTCTCTCTCTCTCTCTCTCTGCCCCTCACTCACTTGCACCTTCTCTCTCTCTCAAAAAAAAAAAAAGGAGAGAGATTTTATTTATCGGCTCATGAAACCAAAAATCCAGAGGTGAATCTGAGCTTCAGGTAAAGCTGGATCCAGGCATTCAAACACTGTCACCATTGTCCCAAGGAATCTCCTCTCTTGCTCTGTCTCTCTACATTCTCCAGCAGTGCCTCTGGCAGAGTCAGAATTATATTCTCACAGCAAAAAGTCCCAGCAAGCAAAAAGGATTACCTTTCCCAATGGTCTTTTTTTTTTTTTAATTTTTTAAAAAAGTTTATTTATTTATTTTGAGAGAGAGAGAGCAGGGGAGGAGCAGAGAGCGAAGGAGAGAGAGAATCCCAAGCAGACTCTGTGCTATCAGCACATAGCTGGATGTGGGGCTCCATCTCACGAACTGTGAAATCATCATCTAAGTCGAAACCAAGAGTCAGACTCTTAACCAACTAAGCCACCCAGGTGCCCCTCTTTCCCAATAGTCTTAAGAAAAGCTCCAGTTTGGAGTTTTGTTTTGTTTTTTTTAATTTTTTTTATTTATCTTGAGAGTGTGCGTGCAGACGGGGGAGGGCCAGAGGAGAGAGAGAGAGAGAGAGAGAGAGAGAATCCTAAGCAGGCTCCATGCTCAGCACAGAGCCTCATGCTCAATCCCACTACCATGAGATCATGACCTGAGCTGAAATCAAGAGTCAGAGGCTTAACTGACTGCAACCCCCTCAGGTGTGCCCCGCCCCTCCCCCTCCACCCCCCTCCCCCACACACATTGGCGTCTTAGTGTTTGCACTGGCTTTGGGTAACTTGCTTTTTTCTGAATGTGTGGCTGGAGCCAAGAGATGTGATACCTTGGCTACTTCCATGCTCTTCTCTGGAGCTGGGGGTGGCGTTAGCCACCACCCAATTCCACAGTTGAAAGTGTTCAAACAATGGCTTCCCTAGGAAAATTGAAGTTTAGTTACCAAAACTAGGAAGCATGGATGCCAAGCAGACAAAAAACACAGCTGACCCCTACAGGCCACAAATACCCAAGCCACAAGCTTATGAAAGGCTCCTGTAGACAAAAGTAATACAACAGTCCAATAAGCTAACACTGAATCCAGTTGGTAGTCAACCCATCTTCTGTATTTCCGGGAAGGTTGCATCCGATGGGGAGCAAATTCCAGCACTCAGAGGTTTTAGCCTTGTTGAGACATGGCATAGAACCCGCCATTGGTTTTAGCTAAGTGCACTCTCCTCTCTGAAGTATTGTTTCTGAGGAAAGTGCTCCAGGGAGCACTTAATGCTTTAAATGTTGGTACAGTACCTCAAGAAGTTCTCAAGAAGCATCACATAAATGCGTGCATTTTTAATTGTGACTTTTTGGAGCACTGATTCCTCAAGTGACCTGGTATCGGACAATGATCTTAGGATCCCAGTCCTGGGGGAAAACACATTTTTCTCCTAGATGGTGACTCAGGGGATTACTGCAATAAAGTTCCCATCAATGGCTCTGAAGAAAAGCCCTGAAATATGCCAACCTATGTGTCCATTTGCATTTATACATATAAAATGGACTGCTAATAATAATTTAGGTCATGACATATGAAGCATGAAAACTCAGGGCAACATAAACCCACATATTCATTTAGTGCTTTTGCTAAGTGTCTACCATGTGCCGGGGACTATCCTAAGCTCTGGGGATGCAGGAATAAACAAAACAAATTTAGAGAATGCTTGCATATATGAAGCTTGCGTGTGTAATAGGTGTGTCCATTTGTATGCATCTTCCAGTGGCCTCTGTTATTGACAGGAAATAGACACCAACAAACAAACCTGGCAAAGTCTCAGTGAGTACCTCCTCTAGCCTAGACTTTCTGTCTCTGCTCTTCATACCTTAACTGCATTATTCTCTTCTTCCTAGGGATTAAAAACAGGCATCAGAGAGATGCAGACACCTACTCAAGGGGCCATGGAAAGTAAGTGGTAGGGTCAAGACTGAAACTCGTATCTCCATATTTGCCTTTTAACCACTACCCTCTCTTAGGGTGTGGATGGGGGGGATGATGGAGAGTGGTGGGGACTACGGCAAACTGGAGAACAACCTCTGTGCAAAGGGAGCCACTATTATGCAGCTCCAGCCACATGTCACAGGGAAATGTGGCCCACCATAGCTAGGTTTTCTGATTTTTCAAGAGGAGCCAGCAAACAGGATTTTGATGTGAAAACTAATTTTTAAAATACTGTGAAAACCAGAAACAATCTGTCTGGGTGTAATTCAGGCCCTGGGTCTGTCCCTCTACTAGAGGCCACACTGTGTCCAGGAGGGTCTCTGGGGAGGTAAGAGTCCAGATAGCAGCTCCGAAACTAAATGTGGGCAGAAAGCTGCAAAAACAGCTGTGATCCTTGCACAAAGTATTTCTCAGGTTGATTTTAAATTTTTTTTTTTTTCCCAACGTTTATTTTTGGGACAGAGAGAGACAGAGCATGAACAGGGGAGGGGCAGAGAGAGAGGGAGACACAGAATCGGAAACAGGCTCCAGGCTCTGAGCCATCAGCCCAGAGCCCGACGCGGGGCTCGAACTAACGGACCGCGAGATCGTGACCTGGCTGAAGTCGGACGCTTAACCGACTGCGCCACCCAGGCGCCCCATTTCTCAGGTTGATTTTAGAAGACTAAGGTAGAAAAACGGCGCCTTGTTTACTAAAAAAAAACAAAGTCCTTAATGAAGGTAAGAGTGAGGAAGCAGCTGGAACATTCCAACCTCCCCCCTCCCCCACCATGTGGAGGAGGTTGGCATAGAACCATCCTGTGGTGGGTTGACAGGCCACGCTTATCTGAAAGGGAAAATTTAACTTCAGGGCGGGCTTCGTGTTACATCTGAGGTCCTAATAATGATCATTATGCTGTCAGCACACAAGACATGGTTCAAAATAATTCTCCTCCTAAGAGTCACATTCTACTCGCTTCCTGGCCCTTCCTTGCCTCCTCTACCCTGTGGCCTCCCACGCTCAGCAAGCCTTTCCTCTTGTCCACCCCATTTGCCAAGGGTTGACAGGCAGGGGACACTGGGAGTTCTCATCACCGGGTGGTCTGGGGCTAGAACAGAGTTGGTGGCAGCTTCTCTTCCTGTCCTGGCTTTTAGGGGGGCGGGAGGGAGCACAGAAGAGCTTCAAACGTTTAAAAAACATTTGCACCATCCATAGAATGAAATTCTCTAAGACAATAGTTTTACTTAAAAAGTGTAAAGGAATTCCCATCCTCCAGATCTTAACAAGATCAGAAAACCTCTGTTTACTACAAGAATTGTTTCAGAGAGGGAGTGAAATCTGGCACATGAAAAATCCCATTTCTGCCCGCTCTCAAGATAGTAACTTTGCAGCCATATGCCATGAGTATTTCATCATAGCCAAACAGTACCGTGGTGCACTGGGGACAGATTTGCTGCTGCCGCCTCCTTCTGTTGCTGGAAGCATGTGGCACTGCCGTGAGAACCTTAGAAGATCAGGCAAGTGCTCCTGGCTGGGACCTCATACCTCTGTCTGTACCATGAGGCTTTCAATCCCAGCTCCTCTAGGCCCTGGGAGCCTTTTAAAGTAAAGGCCTAGATACTTTCTGAACAGGATGAGACAGAGAAAACTTGTACTCTGCCTTGCTCCCTTGCTTGGAAGATCATTTAAGATTAAGGAATGAAGTGACCTGGGGCGCCTGCATGGCTCGGTCGGTTAAGTGTCCAACTTTGGCTCAGGTCATGATCTCCTGGTTTGTGGGTTTGAGCCCCGTGTGGGGCCCTGTGCTGACAGCTCAGAGCCTGGAGCCTGTTTCAGATTCTTTGTCTCCCCCTGCCCCCCTCTGCCGCTCCCATGCTCACATTCTGTGTCTCTCTCTCTCTCAAAAATAAATATATGTTAAAAAAATTTTTTTTTTAAATTAAAGCAAATGAAGTGACTTTTTTCCCACTTGTGGAGGCGAGGGCAATGCTATGATTAGGAGGGTCCAGAGACCTGTCTTCCAGCCCTGGTTCATCAGCATCCTGGCCTCGGGACCCAGAACAATTTACTAAACCTTTTTAGGTCTCAGTTTTCTCATCTGTAAAATGGAAATAATAACAGGACTGAGCACATCAAGCTGTAGTGAAGGTTGGTGGGTGCACACAGTAAAAGCTGCTCTCTTTGCACAGAACTCACACAGACTTCACCATGGACTCCATGAATCCCCGTCACGCCCTGCCATCCACAACCTAGGAGAGGATACATACGCACACATAGGCTCAGTCTTGGCCTGACCGCTAGTTTCTGAGGCATCTTGGACACATAATCAGGAGTTACACGTGATGACCAGGGCCACTTTATTGTAATTCTTTAGTTGCAGCAACGAAGATAACAAGCTACCTTTGATCCCATTACATCCAGAGCCTTCTTTTAGATGTCACCTTTGCCTGAATTTCTGAACTGCTTTGGCCAACGTCCAGATGAGAATGTGCTTGTCCTGCCTCCTGCCCCAGGCACCTGGAGAGGCCAAAATGGCAGCTCTGTAGGTATGAAGTCTACCAGCATCAGACTGGGTGTGGCACTTGGCGCTTTGTACACATACACATTCCTGGGCTCCATTCTAGACCCACTGCTTCTGACTCACTGGGGCCAGGGCCTAGGCATCTTCAAGTAACAAGCCCTCCGAGGGAGCAGGCACACATCAAAGTTAGCATTTAGGACCCTCTGGTGCCTCAAACTGCAGATCTTTTCCTCAACCTGTTTCTCCTGATCTGTCCTACTTAACCAGATCATCGTCCCCCAGGGAAGCCAGTCCTCAAAGCCAAAAACCAGGAAGTCTCCCAGCTTCAGGACAGGCCCAGTCACCTCGTAGCGGAGTGAGGCCCTTCGCCTTTTACCACCTGCTCCTGTTCAGGCCTTCCCTTGATCTCACTCCAGAAACAGTGGTCTTGCTTTCCAAGCCTGCCCATTCTGGACGTCTTGATCTGATATGTAAACCTGGGGGTGCCTGGGTGGCTCAGACCCTTGATCTCAGCTGAGGTCATGTCATGATCTCACAGTTTGTGGGTTCAAACCCTGTATTGGGCTTTGCACTGATGTGCGGAGCCTGCTTAGGATTCTCTCTCTCCCTCTCTCTCTACCCCCACTCAACTTAAAAAAACGTTTCATAAACTTTTAAAGAAATGTAAACCTGGCCCTAATACTCCCTTACTTAAAATTCTTTAGGGGTTTTCCATCCTCTGCAGGACTCAAAAGCCCCTCTCCCTACAACCTCAGATCTCCTGCCACTTCTATTCCTACAGGGAAAACTCCAACTAAACTTACATTATGCTCAGGTCTTGAATATTCCATGGGGCCGTGCACCTCTGGATTTCTATGGACACAGTTCCCTCCCCTGCAATATCCTTTCCCCTCTGCTACTCTTCCTTAAACCTCAACTGAAATGTCACCTCTTCTAGGACGCCTTCCCAGATGTTCCCAGGTTCCCAGTTCTGACTACTCCCTCCTTTATTTCTGTACACACCCCAAATATATCACCCATAACCCTGTATTGCTTTTATTTGCTTCTGTGTTTCTGCCCCACTAGACCATGTGCATTTTATCCATTTCAAATTCCAAACCTTTATCAGGGATGATAAAGTCCTTCAGGATCAGGCTCCTGCCCACCTCTCCACCCAGTCTCCTTGCACTCTGCCCCACCCACTTCACCCAGTCACACTGGCCTGGGGACTGTGGCCAAGAGCACCAAACTCCTTCCTGATTCTGGGTCTTTGTTCCTGAGGGGACCTTTTCCTCGAGTGCCCTCCCCTAGATCTTTCCCTGGGTGTCTCCATCTTAACATTGAGATCTCTGCTCTAGTATCACCTCCTGAAGAGAACTTCCTTGCCCAGCCATCAGAAGTAGTCTTTCTTCCCCATTTTCCTCTCTTATAATACCATAATATCTTCCCTCTGGAACACTTATCACAAGCGATCACTACTTCTTGTTTAAAATCAGCCTTATTGGGGCGTCTGGGTGGCTCAGTCGGTTAAGCGTCTGACTTCGACTCAGGTCACCATCTCACGGTCCATGAGTTCGAGCCCCGCGTCGGGCTCTGGGCTGATGGCTCGGAGCCTGGAGCCTGCTTCCGATTCTGTGTCTCCCTCTCTCTCTGCCCCTTCCCCGTTCATGCTGTGTCTCTCTCTGTCTCAAAAATACATAAAACGTTAAAAGAAATAAAAATAAAATCAGCCTTATTGAGGTATAACTTGCATAAACAAAAGGCATCTGTTTAAGTTCACAGTTAGAGGAGTTATGACCCATATCCATATATCCACCACTCGACTTAAGATACAGAGTATTTCCATAACTTGTATAATTTTCCTGATCCCTCTTTCCAGTCAGTATTCTGTACCCACTTATGGCCAGCCCCAGACAACCACTGCTCTACTTCCTGTTCCCATAGCTCCATTTTGCTTGTTCTAGAACCTCATTTAAATGTAATCACAAGGTTGTATTCTTCTGTCTGGCTGCTTTCAGTCAGCATAATGTTTTGGAGGTTTAGTCATGTTGTAGCACTTATCAGTATTTGTGTCTTTATTACTGAGTATGAATATTCCACAATATATCTATTGGCCTGTTGATGGACACCCGGGCCATTTCCAGTTTAGGGCTATTATGAATAAAGCTATTTTGACAATTTGCATGCAAGTCTTTGTGTAGACACCCATTTTTATTACCTTCGGGTAAATAACTACATTGGATATATGATGGAGAACTATAAGATGGTAAGTGTATGTTTAATTTTATAAGATACTGCCAACCTTTTTTCCAAAGTGTTTTTCCATTTCACACTCTTACCAGCGGTGTGTGAGAATTCCAGTTGGTCCACATCCTTGTCAACACTTATTACCAGTGTTTTCAATTTTAGCCATTCTAATGGGTGTATGGTGTCATCTCATTGTGGTTTTAATTTATATTTCCCTAATGGCTAATAACACTGAACAAATTTTTCAAGTACTTACGAATATTTGTATATCTTCCTTTAAAGTATTTTTAAAAATCTTTTGCCGTATTTTAATTTGGTTGTTTGCTTTCTTTTTATTTACATATTTCTCCGTATGTTGTAGATGCAGATTATTGTCAAAAATATGAGTTGCAGAACTCTTTTCCACTCTGTGACATATAATGCTGTCTCTCCTCCCTTTTTTATGATTGGTTCTACCTGTGATCTAAGAAAACTCTGCCTATCCCAAGGTCATGTAGATTTTCACCTCTGCTTTCTTCTGGAAGTTGTATAGTTTTTCTTTGTTAAATCTTTAGTTCTTGGATGTATTTCAAGTATGGTGGGAAGTAAGGATTGAGATCCACTGTTTTCCAGTTGGATATTCCGTTATTCTGGTACCATTTGTTGAAAAATCTATCCCTTCACCTGTAGGTATTTAAATTTTGTTTTCTTTTTCAAATTCTCATTTGTCTCTCCCACTAGACTATAAGCTCCATATATTTGTTTTATTTTAATCTGGGCTCTTTTCCACCCCTGCTACCTCCTTGCAGGTAGAGGAAGCAGAAGAAGGGCTTGCTTGCAAGTCACCTCTAGGGACTTGATTCTAGGGAGCAGTGGAGCACTGCTCTAGGGAGCACTGATTCTAGGAACAGTGGAGTGGGACAGTGGATGAGAAGGGAAGAAAGCCAGGACATGTGTGCTACGGAGCTGGTCAGTGCTGTGGGCAACCGGGGCTCTGTCTGCTGGGACCTGCTGAGTGCACTTCAAAACTTCCACCGAGTGTCAGAGAAGGGAGCCTCTATCTGCTAACCCCAGCCCCTAATCTCCTCACACTTGCAGGCCCCGGTGCTTGCCGTGGGCAGAAGGCAAGAGCTGTGGGGGGCAGCTAAGCCCAGGGGCTTCCACCTGCTCCAAGCTGGTTGCCAGGATGCCAGATGAGTAAAAGGTGGGTCAGAAGGATGAGAAGAGGGTCACCAGAGGTTTCTGATACACACTCATTCAACAAGTATTTATCGAGTGTCTCCTCTGTGCCAAGCATTGTGTTGAGCAGTGGAGATAGTCATTGAGAGCCAATCCCTGTCCTTATGGGGGAGACAGACAGCAACCAATTCGGTGACTGACATATATTATATCAAGAAGAGGTAAGCGCTATGAAGAAAAATTAAACAGGGTAAGAGAATTATGAAGAGGAGGGTGGGGATATGGCTCATTTTGACCACCAGGAAGTTTCTCAGAGAAGCTGATGTGACAGAGAATGAGCCAGGTGGATACCTGGGAAAAAACATTCTAGGCATATGGAACCACAAGTGAAAAGCCTTGTGGTGGAGAAACTTGGGAGGTCAGCTCACTGGGGCTGGAGCAGAGCGAGGGGCAAAGCCTGTAAGATGGGGAAGAGGGTCTGGCAGGCCTTAGATACGAGTTTGAATTTTATTCTGACTCTGATGGGAAGCCACTGGAGGGTTTGCAGAACAGTTATAACTCGGGCTTATGTATGATATAAAAGCTGTGTGGGGAGCAGCTGGGTGGCTCAGTTGTTTGAACGTCCCACTTCAGCTCAGGTCATGATCTCACGGTTTGTTTGTTCGAGACCCACATCGGGCTCACTGCTGTCAGCCTGTCAGCACAGAAGCATGCTTCAGATCCTCTGTTCTCCTCTTTTTATGTCTCCCCCACTTGCGCTCTCCCCCAAATAAATAAATATTTTAAAAAAAGGTATGTGGGGTGCCTGAGTGGCTCAGTTGGTTAAGCATCTGACTTTAGCTCAGGTCATGATCTCATGGTTGGTGAGTTCAAGCCCCACATCGGGCTCTGTGCTGACAGCTCAGAGCCTGGAGCCTGCTTTGGATTCTGTGTCTCCCTCTCTCTCTGGCCCTCCTCTGCTCATGCTCTGTCTCTCTCTGTCTCTCAAAAATGAATAAATGTTAAAAAAAAAAGTTTTAAAAAGTTATGTGGGATACCATTACACATATATTAGAATGGCTAGAATTAAAAAAAAAAAATTAAGTGCTAACAGCTAGTGTTGGCAAGATGCAGAGCAATGGCAACTCTCACACAAGCTGCTGGGAATGCAAAACGGTGCGGCCAATTTGCAGAAGAGTTGGTCAGTTCACATAAAGATAAACTTACACTTGACTGTGCAACCCAGCGATGCCGCCAAATGAAATGAACCTTACGTTCACATGCAAAGCTGTACACAAATGTCTGTGACTTTATTTACATAATCGCCAAAATTGGAAATAATTCACATCTCCTTCAACTGGAGGCTACAGTGTGGTACATCTGTGTGAGAATACTACTCAGCCATTAAAGCAAATGAACTGTTGATAACACACAAGACAACCTAGAGGGACCTCTAGGGCATTCTGCTTAGTGAAAAAAAGTTCAATCTCAAAAGGTTGCATACTGTGTAATTTCACGTATATACTAGTCTCAAAACAACAAGACTATATATAGAGTTGGAGAACAGATCGCGGTGACCTGGGGACAGGGAGGCAAGTAGCGAGAGCGGGTACATACAGAGAGGCAGCACCAGAAAGTCCTTCTGTGGCGAGGTAGCAGTCCACCCCTTGACTGTGGTGGTGGAGATGCAGATCTGTACACGGGACTTAAGTGCATAGAGCTATGCACACGTCCATACACACAAATGAATGCAGGTTATAAATGGTGAAAATGAATCAGGTCTACAGTCTAATTAGCAATAATGTACCAACGCCAATGTCCTGGTTTGGATATTTCCCAACAGCTCTATATGAGATGCCACCCATTGTAGGAGGCTGTCCAATGGATGGATCTCTTAACTTTCTGCATCTTCCTGTAAGTTTATAATGTCTTCAAAACTAAAAATTTAGAGACAAAACTCTGCCAGGTAAAAAGTTACAAAAGACTTTTTTTTTTTTTTAAATAGGGGACATTTGCAAATGGATGGATAGTAGATGACACTTGGGAATTGTTGTCAACTTCCTTGTATGACATGCTCATCAGATGTCCTCCTTCCTAGGTAATAGATGTTAGGATTTATTTTTATTTACCTATGTATTTATTTTGAGAGAAAGAGAGAGAGAGAGAGGGCACAAGTAAGTGAGAGGCAGAAAGAAAGAGAATCCCACAAAGAGCAGAGAGAGAGAGAGAGAGAGAGAGGCGGTGCTCACCCAAGGCTCATGTTTTACCTGAAGAGGGTCTTGCCCTCACCCAAAGCGGGGCCTTGAACCCACCTGATGTAGGATGCAAACTCACCAACTGTGAGATCATGACCTGAGCTGAAGTCAGATGCTTAACAATTGAGCCACCCAGGAGCCCTGTGTTGAAGTTCTAGAAGTACTTTCAAACGGTTCAGCCAATATATATGCCTATGTATATACATCATTTTGAAATATGGCAAAAGGGAAACAATTATTGAATCTAGGTGGTGGGTTTATAGGTATTGACTAAATTATTCTTTTAACTTTATATTGGAAAAGTTTTGTAAGAAAAAAAAGTTGAAAGAGGGGCGCATGGGTGGCTCGTTCAGTTAAGCCTCTCTCTGACTCTTGATTTCAGCCCAGGTCATGGTCTCTCTCACGGTTCGTGAGTTGGAGCCCTGCATCACGCTCTGTGCTGACAGTGCAGAGCCTGCTTGAGATTCTCTCTCCCTCTCTCCCGGCCCCTCCCCTGTTCTCTCTCACTCTTTCTCTCAAAATATAAATAAAATTAGAAATTATAAAAAAGTTGAAAGACAGAAAACAAGGCATGAACCGCTGATAACGTACAATACGGATAGATATCAAAACGTCGTGGTAAGTAGAGGAGCCAGATTCAAATGACTACACACTGAAGGATTCGATTTTGGAAAAGTCAAAACTATAAGGATAGGCATCAGATCAGTGGCTGCCAGTGCCTGGGGATGCGGGGGGAGGGGTCGGTCACTAAAGAGCAAGAGGGACATTCATGACGCGATGAACATATTCTATACCTTGACCGTGATGGTGGTTACATGACTGTGTTTGTCAAAACTCACAGAACTTTACACTAAGAAAAGGCAAATTTTAATATGTGTAAATTATGCCAAAGGAAAAAAAAAGAGGAGGGTATCATGTGAAAAACCATTAAAAGACAAGCTACTTGAGGGCAAAGATCTTATCTGTCCTACGTTTGTTCACTGTGCTTATAACATACTTGACATCTAATAAGAACCGAGTAAATATTAGCTAGTATGTGTAGTAATTTTTTTACCCTAATTAAGCCCCTGCGTCACAGGGACCCTGGGCTGTGGCAGTCCCATGTGATACAGGCTGGGCACAGAGCACCTGCCCGACGGCTGTTCATTGAATGGGTGATTTGGCCTTGTCTTACTTACATGGGTTTGACGTTATCCCTGCTGCACCCTCTGGAACAGGGAGGTCCTTCAGTGTCCCGTACTCTGGTGTTCTCTGGCTGGAGGGAGCTCTGTGGGCCATCTGAGAGACCAGCAACAGCTCCAGGAAGTGACAACTGGCTGCTCCAACAAAAGCGGAGGTAAAGGAATTTCCCTTTCTCTGGAGACTTGTAAATCAAAACCAAACTTCCTTCTCCACAGACTAGCTCCTTTTAAAAAGAAGGAAGAACTTATAAATTCCCGTTGCAAGCATAAAATGCTAAATAAACATGACACTTTGTTTTCCAACATAATAATAACTACCATTTCGTTTTCTCAGTGCCAGGTCCCTTTATGGGTGCCGCGTTATTCTCACAGCAGCTCAATGTGGTGGCTGTTGTTAGGAGCCCACTGCACAGGTGAGATAGCTGAGGCTCAGAGAGGCCAAGGGACTTGCCCTTGGCCACAACCTGGGGTGCTCGGCCAGCTGACCCTGCACTTACTGCTCTACCGTGTAGCCTGTCACAGAGTGCCATCCCTCTTGAGCCACTAGCCCTACTCCCAGGGGACTGCTTTTATGTGGAGTCACTGTGGGTTCAGCAGCACCTTGTGGGCCATGGAAGTCTCTTCCTCTGGCACAGAATGGGATATTCCCCCTGCAGTGGGGTGAGGGGTTGCATCTAGGTCAAACATGGAAGGCAAGGGGAAGAGTGAGGGTGAGGGAAGGGAAGGGCAGGGAAGAACATGCAGAAAACACCAGATGCTCTTTCTGGCTTAAAAACACACACACACATACACACACAGGCATTAGGGAACACAGATTTTTATCACAGTTTGTTAGAAGGGAGAAGCAGGAGGGGGAGGAGCAGGCTGTAGAGTGAGAAAAGGTTTCTATCTAGACTTCAGATTTGGGTCCGAGGTCTGAGGATACTGACAGGAAAGATGGCAACGATGGTAACAATAATCACTGACCCAGTGCCGGGTGCCGAATTAAACACCTGAGAATGATCTCAGGTAGCTTTTCTATTATTTCCGTTCCCATTTTCAGATTAGAAAAGTGAGGCCCAGGGGCGCCTGGGTGGCACAGTCGGTTAAGCGTCCGACTTCAGCCAGGTCACGATCTCGCGGTCCGTGAGTTCGAGCCCCGCGTCAGGCTCTGGGCTGATGGCTCAGAGCCTGGAGCCTGTTTCCGATTCTGTGTCTCCCTCTCTCTCTGCCCCTCCCCCGTTCATGCTCTGTCTCTCTCTGTCCCAAAAATAAAATAAACGTTAAAAAAAAAAAAAAAAAAAAGAAAAGAAAAGTGAGGCCCAGAGAGTACATACACTAAATGATAGACAGATTTGTCATATGAAGTCAGGGAAGGACACACATGAAACAACAGTAGTTACCTGAGGAGGGTGCTGAGTGTGACAGAGGGGGAGAACTTTAGCTTTTTACTGCATTGAGTAAGATTTTTTACAATGGGAATGGTATCCATGGATGTGTACTTAAAAACAAAGGGGGGTGGGGTGGGTGGTTCTACAGACTGTGTCCCAGGATCCCATAATTAATTTGGGGCAGGGTCTTTGAGAGGAGAGCCCTCAATCCTTAACCAACCCGGCAGCACGCCTTTCAACGAGAGCGCGCACGGTTCTGGCTCCCCCACATTCCCCATGGGGCAGAGAGAGGAGGCAGAGAGAGGTGTTGGCTTTCCCTGGGCTTCCTGGGGGGACTGGACCGGTCACGCGTCTCGCCCTTCGGGGAGCCCATTGCTTGCGTTCCAGCCGCGGGGCCCGCCCACTGTCACGGAGTGGACTCCTGGCCAATCAGACCCGGGTGATGCCACGCCGGAGATGAGAGTGGCAGGAAATCAAGGTCAAGGCCCCGGACACAATGGGGCCATTGTCCATCTCCAGTCAGTTGACTCTCAAGCAGCAGTTCCCCGTCCACCCTCGCTCCTTCTCCTCTTCCCCGCCCCTTGCCAGGAAGTCACCTAAACCCCCTGCCTCCTTTTCACAGCCGCCGCCCAAGGGAAGCCACAACAATCTGAATCCTACCCTGGACGGAGGAGCTTGGCCGCCCCTGCATGGTCTGTTATGTCCACCAGGTGGCGACAGAGCACCACACTTCCGAGGGCGGGGAGGGGAGGGAGGCCGGGCGGGGGGCCAGCCGCTCACTTACTGATGGGGTGTGGGGGAGCCTGCCCTTCCCGCTTTATCAAAAAAGCTAAGTGAGGTCATACTTTCCTTCACCTTTTGTTCTGAGCTCACCAAGGTCTGGAAACTCAAGGGCTCTTCTCTCAACAAATGGCAAAATGGCCGTGGACTGCAGTCCTTTCCTTGATGGAGACGAAAGCTGAGGGAAACGTCTACTACGCAAATCACAGCAGGTGCAAATCACAGCAGGTGAAACTGACCACCGCTATGGCCTGGATTAATCAATTGGCTGATTGATTGATTATGTTACGGTATAAATGTTATCTCCGAAAGGCCTCCTCCCCTGTCTCAATGATGTCCTCCCATATTGTTCTGCCCCAAAACCAGCTGTAGTTTTCCTTCTTGGCCTGTATCACAGTTTGTAATTGGATACGTATTTTATTCTTTTCCACTAGAATATATGCTCCATGAGAGCAGGGTTTGGGTCTGTTTTGTTCACCAGTGTATCCTTGGCACCTAGTACAGGATCTGGCATACAGCAGGTGTTCAATAAATATGAATGAGTGCCCTATTGAGCCCTGGGTGTGGGACAGGGCTTCACGTTCCAGTCAGTTCTGCATGTGTGAACGTACTTCATGTGTGAATGAATGGGTCCAATGAGCGGGTGGGACCTGCCCCTATCAAATTAGAGAGGCATGCCATGGAGGCATTTGGGGGTTAAGACTTCTGGTGCTGGGCTCTGGCTTCACAATCCCACCTCCACCCCTCACATGCTGGGCAACTTTGCAAACACCACTTAACCTTTCTGAGTTTTAGTTTCCTCACCTGTAAAATGAAGATGAAAACGGCCCCTGTCTTCTGAGGTTGTTAGAGGGATTCTGAGAGATAATCATGGAAGGTGCTTGGCACAGGGCCTGGAACACAGTAAGCACTGGGTGAATATTCAGTAATACTGTTATTGCTGCTGTTGCTGTTGTTGGGGAAGCAACCTTCACAGAGGCCAAAGCCCGAGTGCTCAAGGCAGGTGCCAGCCAAGGTGAAGGGTCTGAGGCTGAGAGGGCCGTTCCACTGGTACCTGTCCCTTGTAAAGTTCTGGTTTGGTTTCTTCTGCGAACTGGCGCAGGAAGTTGAGGCTGATGGGGGCCCGTCCCTATCTCCGATGGCAGGTCTTATCCTCAGATCAGGGTCAGATCTGTTCTGCTGCAATCACCACTGGGGACACCCTCTTGCTACATCTCTGCCTCCCTGGGGCACTGTGGGTCCAGGCAGGCTCTGGCTTACTGTGCAGAAGTCAGGTGGGTCCAGGCCCTAGGGGCAGTGATGAGCAAAGTTATTTTGTCTCCTCCCTCAAAAAGCACTCCATCCTGGAGGGGAGGGGAGATGGCGATTAAAGCAACACTTAGTACTGCAATAAGGGGACAGGACAAGGGCCTGGCCTGAGCCATTCCCTCAGGAAGTGACTGGTGGGTTAGGACCTGAAGGATGGGGATAAGGAGCTATCTAAGAAGACCCCTCCCTTAAAGCAGCCCCTTCTGGGGACCGCTCCAATCACCCAGTGGAACATCAGGCCCACCCTGGGCCAAGCAAGTGGTTGGAAGGAGTAGATTAAAAACAAATGCACCCCAAGTACACAGGCTCCTCCTGAGAGCCCCTGCCCTTGCCTTGTGTCACCTGGAGACACGCCCACACCAGGTGAGGCCCCCAGCCCATCCCGGAGGAAGGAGGAAGAGCCTTTCAGGGAGGTGGGCAGGAAAGGCCTTCCACAGGGTCCGAGAGGCCTCTGAAGTGGGACGCCGGCAGCCTGCTCACCTGGCTCAGCATCCCTGGCTGCTACAGGGGGGTCTGCAGCCTCTCTGCAAAGTGGGCTGGGGCCGAGCCAGTGGTTCTGAGTGTCCCCACACACCAACCAGCCACCAGCACATCGGGGGAGCTGCGAGCTACCAGCTTTGGCAAATTACTCGACCTAAACCTCAGTCTCCTTGTTTATAACATAGGGGCAATAATAATAGCGCCAACCCTCATAAGGTGGTTTTGAGGATTTAGTAAGTAGATGAACTATCCTGGCACATAGTGGGCACTTAATAAACATTAGCATTACTGTGGTCCGGAGAGGTTAAGTAACTTGCTTAGAGTCTCAGGATTCAAACCCAGGTTCCTTGGACTCCAAAGCCTGTGTTCCTGGGAGGTGAGGGAGGTGGTTTCAGGTGCCCCAGGCAATGTGGGGTAAGAGCAGGAAGCAGTGGGGAGGCAGGGAGAGAACCCCCCCCCCCCCCCCAGGGCAGGGGAGGGGGTGATCACCAGAGCCCTGGCATCCCTTCTTGCCAGCCTGAGCCACAAATCTCTGGTCAACTCTGCCCCCAGGAGTCTGTGGTGCCTGCTCCCTCACCCACTTGGACCTGTTGGGCTCGCCCCCCTCCCTTCTTTCTTTTTCCGGGCCGAGTGCAGTAATCTCAACTAACAAAAGTGACCATGGCTACTCTGACGTGTGTGTGACGCCGACACTGGCCAGGCTGTGCCCCGTCAGTGTGCCAAGCTGAGCTCAGGCCCCGTCCCACGTGCCAGAGTGCACTGGCTTTGCCACCAACTCCCCTCTCCATGAAATACCCAAGCAGCCGTCACTTTTGAGACACGGATCAAGTGTGTTATAAGCACAATGAACAAGTCTAGGACAGATAAGATCTTTGCATTACAAGTGTTTTAAATAGCTACAGGGGTTGGGGGTGTTGAGGATGGAGGAGCTGTAGAACATTCTGGAGCCCATCCTGCTCCTTCTCCAGCTCTGGGAGGGTGGGCCAGGCCCTGGGGCAGAACTGGGCTTAAGATGAGCAGGAGATCAGGGGCGCCTTGATGGCTCAGTCTGTAAAGTGTCAGACTTCTGCTCCTGTCATGGTTCATGAGTTTGGGCCTTGCGTTGGGCTCTGTGCTGACAGCTCAGAGCCTAGAGCCTACTTCAGATTCTGCGTCTCCCTCTCTTTTTGCCCTCTTTCAAAAATAAATAAACATTAAAAAAAAAAAAATGAGCAGAGGTCAGATGGGCTGCAGAGTGCTGAAGGTATTGCCCAGTAATGCCCTGGGGGTGAGCTGGCGTGGTAGGGCAGGAGCAATGTTGGTCCAGCTTCATCCACCCTCTACAGGCTCCGGAGTCAGTCAGACTTGGTTTGAGTCCTGACACTGTCACTTATAAACCATGAGGCTGTGGGAAGTCACTTAACTCCTCTGAGCCTCAGTTGCCTCATCTGTAAATTGGGGTTAATTAAATGCTCATGTGGTTTGTGAGGATTTAAAAAGACAACGAACGAAGAATGCGCAAGCATAGTGCAGACACCAAGCGAGCCCTCAGTACACAATCTTCTCTGCTGTGGCTGCTGTTACTGTCATTGATGACGGCTCCGAGACAAGGCCACACTGAGTTGCAGAGTTTGGCCGGCCTCCAGATGGGGGTCAGCCAGGTCAGCAAGGGGAGGTTCCCTCCCTGCGCAGTCGGCTGATGACACCAGGTCCTTGGGCCTGTTACAGAAAGCTCAGAGGTTCTGGAAAGGGGAGTCACCCACCCCAAGCTCACCCCCAGCATCCCACCCCTACTTACCTGGCCAACCTGTGAGGTGAGATGGGGACCCCTTCTCCTGAGGGAGCCTAATCTCTCTGTCTTCCTTCTCACTGATTCTCTGTATTTAACTTTTGCCAATGCCACAGACCAGTTCCGGGAGCCAGGGAGAGAGAGGGGAGAAGGTGTGAGCTGAGGGAGGGGTGAGGAGATAGAGGAGGTTCTCCAATGTATAAAGAGGGAAGGAAGGGGGCATCTCTGTCTTTTTAATCTCAGGCAGAAATTGGTGACATTAGGTAGTGTACTTAAGATACCTGTCCCTATACCCTGCCACCCTCCTAGGAAAAGCGTTGCCCTCAAAAGCATGACACTGTTGGGGTGCCTGGCTGGCCCAGTCAGTAGAGCATGTGACTCTTGATCTCAGGGTTGTGAGTTCAAGCCCCATGTTGAGTGTAGAGATTACCTAAAAAAAATAAAATCTTCTTTTTTTTTTTTTAAAGCATGATGCTGTTAATTAAAGAATGGAAGCTTTCACAATGAAATAAAAATTATTAACTGAAAACAGAGACTGCAGTCCAGTTGGCCAAACAACACCCCATTTCCAGGGCTGGGGGCTGTTGCTTCCATAACCTAGTGTCTGTCCTCCCTTGCAGTCTCCCCTGAGAGGAGGCCAGGGCTGGGCTGGTGGAGGGCAGCAGTGCTAGCTTGCGCTCAGGTTGAGGCTGAAATCTTGCCTTTGGGCCCTTTCTAGAAATATCAGCCCGAGCAGGGGCCTCCTGAGAACCTGATCGCTCCAAAGTCCTCTTCCTCAGGCAGGATTTTCCAGCTCCTCCTACATACAGGTGGGGCCTCTGACTCCATTTCCACCCCACTCCCCTCCATCCCTACCCAGTTGCCCCAGAATCTGGAGAGGGAAAACTCGGGCCTCCAACCTTCTGAGGGTCTGGAGGAATCTCAGAGGATCTGGGAGCCCCCACTCCAGCCTGGCTGGGCAAGGAGCAGGCAAACTCCCGGGGGGAAATTGGCCTTGGCCTCAGTGCATAGAGCCTCTGGAACTTGCCGATCTGAGCTTTGATTAGGCTGGAATGTTCCCGGTCCGGTTCACAGTGATGTCCACGGGGAGACTGTGGGAGGGTGTCTGGCTGTTCCAGGTTCCTCAGGCTTGGAAACTCACAAGCCCTGCCTTTAGGGTCTGTGATTTCTGGCCTGACCACCCACAGCCCTCTCCTCTGGCCTCTTGCCCCACCTCCTCACCCCCATTTCTCAGCTGCCTCAAAAGGACATAGGCTTCCTGGTCCCTGCTCATAATGCTCCGCTCTGCCTCTACCACTGGTTATCACTTTTGTCTAATTTAATTCCTACTCTTTCTTTAGGATCACCTCCCTCCCCCACCCCCCCAACCCCAGGAAGCTTGCTGACCTCTCCCTCTCCCAGGCTGGGTTGGCTGGCCGTCCACGTCACCTAGCACTCATGCTGCATCTCCAGAGTAGGTGCCTTGTAACGTATCTGTCCCCTCTCACTACTGCCCCTGTCTGAGGACAGGGCTGGTGCCATTGCTGGGCACACACAGGACTTGCGTGGGGGAAGGTGCTCCCCTGGACTCTGTGAGTGGTGATCAATCTCATTCATGGCTTTAGGAGTTCACAGTTTATTGTGGATGTGGGGGGTGGGAGCGGAATGACTCCTGTCTCTTCTCTAAGTCCTGCATTTGAGACCCCCTTTCTCTTTCCTTCAACCCCAGCCTTGTCATAACCTAGTAAGGGCTGTGGAGGTGGTACAGCAGAGAAGTTAACCACAAGGCCACATGCCAGTTGAAGGACCCTGAGCCGGGTTTCCTCTTCTGTAAAATGGGCAACTATGACACCTTCTTTGTGTCGCTTGAAGGACTGAATGTAATAATCCCCAGAAAGAGCCCCTTCCCTCCCCCTGGCTACTCCAGACAAGGGGTGACTCTCATTCCCATAGGTCTGTGATGTCCTCTGGAGAGGGGAGGGAACCCTCTGGTTGCTGGTTGGGTATCCTATTTCCCCCTTGTCCCCACCCTATCCCCTCTGTAGGGCCACGCCTTCCCACAGTGCAGAAGCCAGGGCAGCTCTGGGACCCGTGGCAGTGGTGTCCAGGGGGAGCTCCTGGACACATGGGACCAACAAGTGACTTCTGTGGCAGGTTCTCTGCCCACTTGTGTTTGGCTTAGGGCTTCAAAGGCACCTCTGATCTTATGGGTGAGTCCTCAATCTCATGGCTGCCTGCCTGCCAGGTACCAGGGTTTGGGAAATCACTACCTAGGCCCAAGGTGGAGGGCAGAGTCAGCCTGGGCATCAGGGGAGCTCAGCCACCGGAAACATGGGCAAGCTGCCACCCTCCTGCCATGATATCTGGAGGCCTCACTGCCCACCATCAGGCCACTAGCCCCAAGACCAGAAAAACAATTTGTGTGGAGGCAGGATGAACTTGACCAAAGGTGGAGGCCAGCATGGCACCCACCCTCTATCCAGTGCTCCTCCCTCCACCAGCTCAGGGCCCTAGGGGATATATGTAGGAGGGATGGATGGTACAAACCCTGGAGACAGACAGGTGTCAGTTTTAATCTTAACTGGCTGTGTGTGACCTTGGGCTAGTGACTTCATTCCTCAGAGTCTCAGTCTCCTAGGTTATAAAATGGAGACAATGACAGCACATCTCTCTTAAAAAGTTGTAAGGACTGAATAATAAAATTCACATAATTCATTGAGCTCAGAGTGCACATATCAAGTGAATCATAAATGGTGTATTACTATTATTATTATTTGTGTTTCCAGGATACTTTAATACTGTTCAGCCTAACAGAGTCAGAATTTCTTGAACATTTATAATACCTTACAAAGGAGCTCAGTGAACTGAACTGAGAGGAGAAAAGGGCCCACCAGGCTCTAAGGCAGGGTCAGCGCTCCTTCTCTGCCCCTACCCCTTGCCTGGAGGCCCTAGTGGTCGTGCCATTGTCCTTACCATGTTCAAAAGCTCAGGGAGGTCTTGTTCCATCTTCTGCATGTGGGAAACTCAGACAAGTGGGCAGCCCTGCCATTCAAGGGCCAAGAGCCCTGGCCTGGAGGCCATGGGGGACGCCAGCTGCTCAAGAGTGGGGTGCGACGCACGCCTGGCCAGAAAAGTGATAACAATGGTCACACCTTTGCTCAGCGCCATGCTCCTGGCTTTGCAATGAGAATTCTCAATTTTTCTCTCCACAAAGATGACTCATGGACAGTGACACCAGCAGCAGAAGCAGCCCCTTTCCCTGTGCTTGGGGTCTCAAGGGCACCAAAATTCAGCTGCTTTGTAGCAGAGAGAAAGCTGAGAGACCCAGTTCCCTAACGGCCTGAGCCACGGAGTAAAGCAGGTCCATGTAGCTTTCCCCTAGATCCCAGGCTTTGGCCTCACAAACGGGAGCCACCCAGGGGGTTATACCTGCACCCCCCCCACACACACACATCAGGCTCATCCACATCTGTAAAGATGCAGATTCCATCTTTACATTCCACAGTGGCCCCACATCCTGAAGCAAAATGCAGAGGACATGGCTGCCTGAGGATCCAGGCCACCTCATCTACTGTAGGCTGCTGCTGGTTAACCTGTGGCAGTGGCACTGGCACCTGCGTTCAGCTGAGGGACGCTGGCATTCCCAGGCAGGCCACCCTGCAGTGCTCTCCTGATGACACCAAGGAGGCATGAGAGAGAGGCTATCCCCAAGGACGGACATCAGTTGGTGGCCCTGGCCACACTGTTGCTCCTTGAGCTGAGGCCAGAGTCAAGCTCCCACAGTGAGCAGCGCTCCCCCGCCCCCCAGCCTCCAGCCATGGGTGGTATCGGACTCCCTGCTGCCATGCGGAAGGAGCAGAGGGATCCTCAGCCTTCCCTGAGCCAGTCTGAAGGTGGGCAGGCCATGGAGGGGCTGCTTCTTGCCTCTGTGCCACGGTACTGGTGTTCCCAAGGGAGGCCCCCTGGGTGTCTGGGCAATGCGGTCCTTACCTGGAAGCAGGGCGGCCTGTCCCACCCAGCTGCAAGCCAGGATGCCGAGTGGAAGAGGAGCCAAGCCGGGTGGATCCAGGTGTCTGGAATGGCTGTTTTGTTGGATGAGTTCCAGGACAGGGGCTTTGCTGCCCCTCTCCTGAGGGATGGGGCGTGGGGACTTATCATGGCCAGCCCTTGTATAATGAGGTGGCCAGAGAGCCGGTGGAGTGGCAGGGAGTGTGAATATGAATGTGCCCAACTTCATTGCTCCTCTCCTAGGGGTTCTTTTTTTAAATGCCACAGTCCAGCTTTTCCGATGGAGCTCAGGAGGCGGGGCCATAGTGGCCCCACATCCTGAGGCTCCACCCCTCTATGGCCTGGAAACTTGAGTCAGTGGCCATGTGGGACACTGCAGCCTCCTGGCACCACTCAACAGGCACCAAGGAAGGGTGCCTGGCATCCTCAGAGACAGAGCCATGTGGAGGCCCTGGCAGATTTTTTGGGTGTGGAGGTGAGGGACAGGGTCTAGGAAGGAGCATTCTGGAGGAGCAGGTTTCAGGAGGAAGGTAAGCACCATACCAGATTCCAGTCTGCTCCCTCCTTCTGCCCCTCCCACTCAGACTCTCTCCCTACCCTGTTTACACACGCTTAAAGGATCCTGTGATTCTCTTTATCATGGCATATAATTCTTTCCCCTAAGTCTGTCTCCCCTATGGACCATGAGTCTATGAGGTGGTACTATGAAGATGGCTGGAGCTAGCTTTTCTTCTTCCCTGTCTCCCTAGTACTGGCCACAGGGCCTGGCACATAGTTGGTGCTTAATACACATTTGGTAAATGAATGAATTAAAGAATAAATTCCTCCATTAGACACCACGAGCTCTCTGAGGGCATGGACCACTTCTTGTGTATTTTTATATCCCTGCCCCGGGCATGGTGCCTGGCACAAAGTAGGTACCCGCTAAATCGTGTGGGATGGAAAATTCACTGGGAGTGAAAATGAGGCAAGAGGAGCCTTTGCAGGTGTGTTAGTGAGACTCATACCTTTTTTTTTTATTAAAAAAAATTTTTTTTAATATTTATTTTGGAGAGAGAGAGACAGAGTGTGAGTGGGGGAGGGACAGAGAGAGAGGGAGACACAGAATCCGAAGCAGGCTCCAGGCTCTGAGCTGTCAGCATAGAGCTTGACTTGCAAGCCGTGAGATCATGACCTGAGTGGAAGTCGGTGGCTTAACCGACTGAGCCACCCAGGCTCCCCGAGACTCATATCTTTATCCCTTGTCATCTGTGAGGCAGGGAGGACAAGGCTTTCTCCTCTAGGTAGCTCTCCTGGTTACAAAGGGCTCCCCAGCACGGCTGAGAAGGGGAGGGTAGTGCTGACTCTAGAAGCACATAGGAGGAGAGCCTTGGGTGGGCTGAACTGGGGGTGATCTTCCAGGCAGGTTGTTGCATTCGGGTAAGTGGGGAAGCCCTAAGGGAGCCACATCTGAATAGCACTCACTTCTGGGAAAGCTCCAAGAAGAGCTTGGGTAGCAGCACAGTAGGTATCTGGGCCAGGACCAGAGGTTGTGGCCATGCAGACTGTTCACCTGATACTACCCCAGAGCGTCCTGAGTTTGGGGACTTGGAGCCAGGGCTCCCACAAGTGCCACTCTTCAGACGTGAGGGTCTCATGGTCATATGAGGCTCTGGACTTCAGGCCATTCCTTGCCTTCACAGAGCCAGGAAGTCTCAGACACACATGGGGAACTGGACAGAGAGGCCACGGGTGGGATCCTGTGCCAGACTTGCGGCAGATGCCCTGCATTGTCAGCAGAGCATGAGCACTGTGTCCTGGGAGGCAAGGCTTCCTCAGGGCCACAGAATCGCTCAGGCTTTCTGATTTCTGAGCCCACCTTCCAAGTCCAGATAAACTGAGGAGGAGGATGTGAGTCTCCTGGGACCCAAATCCTGGATGCTAAACAGATTTTGGAGTTTGCACCTCAACCCCACATCTCAGAGCTTAAAAGCAACTTAGGTCATTTAGTGATCACGCCTCCTAGCTTACAAACCGGTCTTGTTTTGTCTTCGGGGGGCAGAGGAGTGTGCTCACTTGGGAACCTCTCCCCAGAGGTTTGTCTGAGCATCTATCTGACCATCATGAATTAGAATAAGGACTGACATATGTCCGCCCTGGCAGTCATACTGTGGAAACCTGTGCTAAAAGGTAGGATTTGAAACTAGAGCTTATGAGCAGATTGAGACCTCATTTAACACTTATTCCTTACTTGAGGGTTGCAAAAACCCCCAAACCGAACCAAACCCAACCAAAATGTGGGTGACTATCAGGCAACTATAGAGAGTGCTGTTTCAAAGACTCCTTTTGAAATGAACCATAAACTTGACTTTCTTTTATTCAATGACAGAAATATTTACCCAGAACGGATGCAGGCTAGTGAGTGGACACAGAAAGGATTACACACACACACACACACACACACACACACACACACACAGAGGCAACTATCAAGTTGGGCAGGGACATTTTTGATAAAGGCTGACTTGGGTCCCAAAGAATGATGCACTCTTTTTCAAATTTTTTTTTTTTTTTTCCAAACGTCCATTTATCCTTGGGACAGAGAGAGACAGAGCATGAACGGGGGAGGGGCAGAGAGAGAGGGAGACACAGAATCGGAAACAGGCTCCAGGCTCCGAGCCATCAGCCCAGACCAGAGCCTGACGCGGGGCTCGAACCCACGGACCGCGAGATCGTGACCTGGCCGAAGTCGGACGCCCAACCGACTGCGCCACCCAGGCGCCCCATGATGCACTCTTTTTCTATGCAAACAGCTTATCATCCAGGGATGCCTGGCTAGTTCAGTCGGGGGAGAGAGCGACTCTTGATCTCTCAAGATCAAGAGTGAGTTTGAGCCCCATGTTGGGTGTAGAGATTACTTAAAAGTAAAACCTTTAGGGGAAAAAAAGATGAAAGATCCCCAGAAATGCCAAGGCCAGGGGTGGGGGCTCGGGGGGTATCCTTCCTGAGCCGCCCAGGTCTTAGGCTGCAGGCCACAGATTTAAAATACGGTCCTCACCACTAGCTGACCCAGAGCAGAGTCGACGTGTGCAAATGCAAACCCACTTTTTTGGTTTTGTTTTCCTAAAGCCAAACACGGCCGCTTCGGTAGGAGACGGACCGCAGCCGGGGTGGCGTGTATCTCGGAGGCCGGCTGAGGTCCGAGTCGGTAGAGGCCCGCTCCAACAGGTGCAGGCGCAGAGCGTGCGCGCCGGCGGGTCTCAAGCACCCGGCCGACCGGAGCGCCCCCCGCCGCCCCGAGCGCAGCAGAGACCAGCCCGCGCACCACCCGCGGCCGCTTCGGAGGAGTGGGGAGAAGGCGGGGAACCGAGCTACGTACTCCCTCGCCCCATCCTTAAAAGCCAGCGTCCTCCATTTGCTGCGCCCAGGGTGCGGCCTACTCAGTCACCGGCCCCGCAATCGGGGCAGCCGTGAGAGCAGAGCCAGGGCTGCCAAGAGGCCGGCGGAGGGGCGGGAAAGGAACGCGGGGAGTCGGCCGGGAAAAGCCCCACGCGCGCTGAGCCGGGTGCGCTGGCGGCCCCGCCACCTGTGCGGCGCCCGGCAGCTGCGCCCAGCCCAGCCCTGGGGCACCTGGAGAAACCGGAGCCGGCCTGAGGGCGGGGCTACAGTTAGCGGCCCGGCCGGGCTGCGACAGCAGCGGGAGCAAGAGGCGGTCCTGGCGGGCGCGTCTTCCCCGGCCGGGCCTCTCTGAGCGTAGCGCCCGCGCCCCGGGCGTCCCAAGGGTGGCCGGGCACCTTATTCGCCCCCTGGCGGCGCCGGGGACTCGCGGGGCGGCGCCGCCGCCACCGCCGCGGAATGAGCTGTCCACAGCAGCACTGGGCGCCGCCCGAGGTCCCGTAAGAATCCGTCCCGGGACTGCAAACCAGGAGGCAGGCCGCCCTTGGAGGAATGGAGGAACGATGGAACGCGGCATCTATGAGGTTTGGGACTTCCCCTGGAACCAAGTCCTCCATATCCCGCGTGGGCTTCTCCACTAGCATGATGACGGACACCCAGGGACCTCATCCCCTACTGGTCCTCCCTCCCCTCACCCAATCTCTCTGGAAATAAAAGCCACCCTCCTATTCTCATCCATTCTGGGAAAGGTCCCCATATCTCCCCTCTTGTCTGCAGTGATCTGACAAAGGTAACCTTGGCAGACCTAGCCACACTGGGACCTGCCACACCCAGACCTTAGGGCAGGCGGAGAGCTCTGAGGTAGTGCTAGGAGGTTATCAGAAGATCAGCATTCAACCTGGTCCCGAGTGCCCACTGGGAGCCTAGCACTGCCCTTAGGTTTTGTAGGAGATAAAAGTCCTCTTGCCCTCTAGGTACTTCCAATCTCAGAGAACAAACACACTCAGGAGACTATTGGCACAGAAGTGGCCCGGCAGCAGGAGCTCCAGGGGGAGAGCATGGTGAGAGCTGGCTGGAGTATGAACACTGGAGCCATTAAAATTTTCCCAGTGGACAGTTATTTGGAAGGAGAGGGAAGGTGTTAGAGAGGATAGATATTCCTGGTCCAATCTGGAGTAGAGAGCTGGTGGTAGGAGAGTTAGGGTGGTCAATCCTAGAGGCCCTGGTAAAGGCTGGCTTCTGCAGTGGGAAAGACAGAGGGAGAAGGAAGAGCTGGAAACTGGAAACCCCTCTGGGGAGCAGCAGCAGAGTCTTGCTCTGATATGCTGTCTAAGGAAGGATGCCCCTTGCACGGTTCTGAGGGGCATGTGTGCTGGTAGGAAAGCAAGGTGGTTGGGTCATACACTACCAAAAAAAAAAAAAAAAAAAAAGCTTGGGTTAGATGTAGAGGTTTTTGTCAGGAAGGAGGAAACCCAGGTTATGGAAGAGAGAGAGAACAGATGCTGGCGGTGAGGTCCTAAGGGGAAAAGATTAAAAAGAGTGAGGGGAAGGGGCCAGTGAAGCAGCACTTTGAGAAGCGCCAGGCTGCCTCCTGGGGAAGAGGAAGCCCAAGGGCAGTAGGCTGTGTGAGGGGCCAGCAGGGGGCGCAGGGGCCTCAGAACCTCAAACCTACTAAAGCTGCCTATAATTGATAATCTGGCTGTGGTGTTTCTTCCCCCTTTCCCATTCCATTCCATTCTCCTTATCGAATTTATCTTAGGTAATTGGAAAGACCTTTTTATGGCAAACCCAGAATGAAACTTGCAGGCCTGATTCAGCCCTCCTGCCCAAATTTGTCCAAGTCTTATGGCTGCTGGGATCTTGCCTCATTTTTGACTTAGAAAGCCATCTATCTGGGAGCTGGAGACAGACGGACCACTGGGTCCTGTCTCAGCAGCATGACTTCCCACTTGGCCTTGGCTTCCACACTTGATCTTAGCCAAAAGGCCGAGAAGCGATGGCCTTGGCTTCCAAAGAGGCCTATCCATGCCTGGGGCTGGGCTGTTTCATGGTGACCTTTCAACCTGACTCTGGAACAGGCTCTGCTGGGGCCATGAGGGCAAGCCTAGCAGACAGAGACTGAAGAGCCCAGAAACACAGGCACTGGCTATGTTGGCACTTCCCCTAGGAAGACGGGGGGTAGACAGCCAGGAGAGTCAGGAGCTGGCTGTCTAGAGCTGGTAACTGCAAAGATGGCTTTGGGGAATGGGACTCCCCTGCAGCCCAAGAGTCAGCCGGGCAGGCTGTATATGATCCTCAGACATGGCAGCCCAAGAGGAGGCAGAGGGAGAGGACAAGCACTGTCACCAAATTCTGCCACAGTGAGTGCTTTGTCACAGCACTCCACAGGAGAGGGCCGAAGGAAGCACCATTTGGAAGGGTCAAAAGTCTTCTGAGTAAGAGTGGGGTAGAGTTCTGGTGTGTGCACAAAGGGCTGGAGAAGCGGAAGGGTCCAGGCCTAGCAGGGACCACATAGGCCAGTGCCCCCTTGCCCAGGTGTCTTTCCCTTTGCAGTCCAATCACAGCTAAAAGAGAGCTTCCATTTACTCATGCTCTGCATGAATTCCTTCAGGGTTAGCTACTCTCCACTTTCTCTCTCTTCTAGCAGGGGCCTATTTTCATAGGGAGAAGCATGCCTGATTTCTTCATAAATGATGCTTATCTGACTGCACCTGAGCGTCTGTATCCCGTCACATCTGCTGCCATTACCCCCCTCCCTTGGAATATGTCCCATAGGGGGAACATAGTCTCTCAGCCACCTTTCCCTGCCACTCCTTTTTAAAATTTGCAAGCACAGCTATCAATTTCTAAGTCCTTACTATGTGCCCCACACTATGGCAGGCATGTTAGTGCATAACCTCATTTGTTCCTCTTAGCTCAAAGATCCCTCATCCCTACTCTTTGGTTCCGGGTCCCAATCCCAGCCAGGTACAAGAGGTTGAAGTCTGTTCCCTAAGCTGATACAGAGGACACAGTCCAGTCTTGGCGTCACTCACTGTGGGGTGGCTCAGTAAATATTAATTAACTCTGAGGACAACTGCACTTTGACTCATCTCTGGCTAATTAAATAAACCTACCATGTAAATCAGCAAAGGGGACAAAGAGATATTAGGCTGTGCTGGAAAGAAATTGGGCTGAGGGACAGTTTGGCCTTAAAGTAGAAATCTACGTTGGCCTACTCTGGCTCTCTTTGCGTTCTTTAAAGCTAGGGCCAGAGTGGTGGGAATGAGGAATGTTAAACCCACTTCTCAGAAAAAGCCTCACCCCCTGGTGTCCTGGAGAGATGGGAGGAGGAAGGCAGAGCTACATGCCCACAGGGTCCTGCATGCCCATGAGGATATGAGCGTTTTCTAGGGAACCAAGACAGAACTGCCCAGCCTTCTCTCTCTTCTCCCATTCCATCTCCATCTCTGAGGCTTCACTTCCCAATGGTCCTGGGTAAGCTGTGGGAGACCCGGGGCCCAGGAAACACATGCCATGAAAGGCCCTTCCAATAGCGCCTGGCAGTTTCCAACTGGTGGGGCTGCCAGGTGCCTCACTGGGCTCTGCTTCCTTTTGCTCCTTCCTAAAGAAAATGAGCCATGGCAATGTCCCAGGTTCTCTGGAGGCCCAGCTCCCACTCTAACTTAACCTCACCAGGCCTGGCCTCTACTCTGTCAAATAGGGAAACAGCAATGTCAACCTCACAAGGGGGAGCTGTGCACAAAGTAAGGGCTCAGTAAGTGGCAACTGATGATGATGATGATGATGATGACGACGATGATGATGATGATGATTGTATATGGGTCATAATAGCCAACTATATCCTCCAACAATGCTGGGCTGTCTTGAGATAAAGTCAGGGTAGCTACTGTATTTGAGCCTTAAGCTTTCACTTTGAAGGTGACTATTCTTTATATGGAAAAAGAACATCATCTCAAAACAATGTCATGAAGTGAACAGGTAAGAATAAAATGAGAAAATGTAGGGGCAGGGGCAAGGGCACAGTGAGTGTGTGAGTTGCTGAGAAAGGATGTAACAGTGTGCCCGCTCCCCTCCCCTCCAAGTCCCTCCCTGCAGCCACCTGGGAGCCCTTGCCCCTTACAACTTGTGTCCCTCCTCCTCCCCTGGGCTCATGTTCCCACTGCTAGCATGGCTCAGAAAGTTAAGACCAACTCTGGGGGCCTGTGGTTCATAGCAAGCAGATCCCCACACTGTCCTGTACTAGGGAGAGCCACACCTGTCACCTTGGTGGGTCACGGGAGTTCTACAGGGTCCCCTAGATCTGCCAAGCAGATGCAAGACAAACATTTACATTCAATGCACTGGAAGAGATCAAATGTGGTTCTCAAAAAGCTCAGACTTGTAAGCTTTGGAGAAGGCCCAGGTTTGGCTCCTTTTAACTCCAAACAAATTCTTGTGGGATGTTGCAATTACTTGTGACAATCCCTCTCTCTCCCTGCCTAGGACTTTGATTTCAGATTTAGACATGTAAAACTGGGTGGCTGGCTGGGCCTTAAGCAACATGGGGGGTAGGGTGGGGAATTGCTAGGGAAAAATCTTTGCAGCATATCGTATTTGAAAGAAAGATCTCAAGGAATCAGACACTGTAGCTCTGTTTGTGTTACCAGAACTTTCTCCAGCCACTGGTGGCAGATGTTCTGTCCCTGAAATTGGTTCACTATGTTGGAGTGGCTCATTCTGTCCTTTGAGACACAAATGTCTAGGAATCACTTTCTGTAATGGACTTAGGTTAGAATAACCTTCCAATCCCTGTAACAAATTCTGCAGTCCTTACCCTGAAATCTTATCCCCCCGCTAAGTAGCAGGTAAAGATTTGTCAAGGCCACAGGTGATATTTTAGTGGTAACTCGTGCTGACCTGACCCCACGGGAGCCTGGAAGCAGGAGGACGTGATGCAGAGAGAGCCAAGTGGACGTAGTAATAGGAGAAGAACATGGCTGGACAAAGTATGTCTGGGTGTCGGGGCCCTGTGGACTTTCCGGGTACCGAGTATGCATGCAGACGCTTTGGGAAAACTGCCTATGTCTTTGTGTTGCTATTGTACATCTCCTGAAAGCACTTCTGGGGGTGAGGCAGGGACCTGGACCCCATGTTAGGCTCCTGTTTTCCTACTTCCTGGCCACCGTGCCTGGCCTGAGAACCCACACAACTTTAGTTCTGGCTCCTTTGGCTTTAATGGTGGCAACAAAGTTGCTGAATACTGCTGTCCCTGGAAGGGTTTTGAGCAGAAGGACCTTCTTGCTTCACCCCTAGCCCTTTGCCAGTCAGCCTGATGTAGCAGCAGCCTGCCTCCTGAAGCTGGTGCACATGACAGAAATCAGGGATCAAAAATGGCTACGAATTCCTAGATGCTCTGTGGAGGCCAGGCTCATGTACAGAGCCATGAGTTGGTACCTTTTGGCAAATCAGTGGTAATAAACTCTTGCCTTTAGTGTGGGTAGTTGGCATAGACTCACTAATACTACTGCTATTCCCTTAAATACCCTGTGAGCTCTTCTTTCTGTCCATCTTGTCGGGACAAAGCTTAGAAATGACGTGGAATAATATGAAAAGAGAGATCAGAATGAGGGCTTGTGTTTCAGGCCAACCAGATTCCCAGGGAAGTCCGACCAAAGGAAACATCAAGCTGTCCTAGTCTAGATAAGAAACACTGCAATTCCTGAGGGAGCGAGATGAGAAGGGAGATACTGGGAACGGGATGTAAAGGCAGGGAACAAAGGAGATAGGACAATCCCCCTGGAGCTCTTTGGAGTCTTGGAAAGATAAAGCTTGGAATGCCTGCGCAAAAGCAAATGCTCAAGTGCTTCACCCATATCTGAGTGGGAAGAGGGAATGAATAAGCTAGAATCATAGGACATGGCAATAGGAGGATCTGGTGGCATGAGGCATCAGCCAAGGGCTGCTGAGGGGATTGCAGGAGTCAGCAGAAGAGAGAATGTCTCCCCCAGAGGCCTTTCAGAACATAGCTGAGACATTCTGTTTCTGGACGAGAAGACTCAATACTGTAAAGAGATCAACTCTCTCCAGCTTGATTTATATAATAAGATAAAATTCCAATCAAAATCCTAATAGCACTTGTTAAACGAAACTGGGCAAGCTGATTGGAAAGTACATCCAGAAGGATAAAATATGTAAGAATAATAAAACAATTTGGGTGGGAATAACAGAGGAGGAAAATACATTGTATCAAAACATACTGAAAAACTACAAGTGAAATGGTGTGGTACTGGTCCAAAGAACATGAAAAAGTTCAATGCAGTGGAATAGAAAATCCAGAAACAGTCACATGTACTTATGGGAATTTTAAATATAATGAGTGGTATTTCAAGTCACTGGGGAGAGGATAGCCTATAGAATGATTCTGGACAACATGTGACCCTCTGGAAAAAAAATTCTAGACTCCTAATGCACATCATGTATGAAAACAAATTCCAGATGGATTAAAGAACTAACACAGAAAGATAACTATAAGAGAAATACAAGAAAATATGGGAGAATATGTTTATTATCTAAGGATAGGGAAACCTTATTTAAAGACCATAAATACCAAGGCATAAAGGAGAGGACTGATACATTTGATCAGAATAAAAAGCCTGTGTATAACCCAAGGAACCATTAAGGTTGGCCTGGACTGAGGGGTGGCTTGATCTGACCAGGAGCAGACTGAAAGACCAGATGGCCTTGTCTTTCCCCTCGCAATTCCTTCTCAGAAGTCAGGGTTCAGGAGGAAGCCAATAAACACCAGAGGATGGCCACTCCCCACTGTCCATCATCCTCAGAGCCCTATAATCAAGAGATAATTCAAATCATAGTTACTAGGAGCCAGTCAAAATGAGTGGGTGAAGGGGAGCAGGGTATAGGAGAGGAGGTGGTAAAGCAAGATAGGAGGCCCTGGGTGAGGAACAGGAACAAGGCTGCCTCTCTGGCAGACGTCACGTTCTCAGTCCTTAGGCTCATCTTTCACAAAGTGGATGTGGCTCAGGCAGCTCCTCCCAAGACCTCATTTCCCCCGCACAGAGACTTTTGGAAGAGCATGCTGAAAAAATGTCACCTTGTGTGGGCTTTAATCACTTCCATGAGATGCCTCAGCTCTGTGGGGATCAGGGCAGTCTTGGGATGATGGCCCTTGCCCAGACCCCCAGTGGCAGCGATGATGGATGTGCCTATGTCCTTGGATGAGCTGGGTGGCCTTGTGTGGTCTGATGGCCCCAAGTCAGAGGCCTGTGTCCTGGAGACTTGACTATTTCATGTTTGGAGAACAAGGCCCTCAAAACAAAGTGAAACTCTTGTCCCATGGAGCCTTCTTCAGACAATTCACTCTATGAGGATCAGGCTCTACTCTTGGAAGAGCCCTGGGAATCACTGTGCTCAGCCACTCTCAGTCTGTACTGCCCACTTGTGAGCTGACTCTGAGCTCAGAGCATGTTTGCCTGATTTAGGTAAGAGGACAGTCAAGTGTTAGGAAACCTCTACTGCATTCTGATGCCACCCAGTAAGCTGGGTTGAGGACATGGACCTGAGGTTTGAGAGGAGGGAGAAAAGTCTCAGCAGGGAGGCAGATGCCATTTTCTAACATGAACAAGAAACTGCAACAAGGAATGATGGGTATTGAGAAAAAGTACGAGACAGAATCAGGACTGCCTAGAATTGGGGCATAGGCTCAATGATGGAATCATATTACAAGAAGCATCAAATAATCAAAGCCCCAAGGAGGCTTTCAGAAATGTTCAGGATTTGTAGGGTGAAGAGTAAGGAGTACATAAACACAACTGGAAATACAACCAAAGCACCTGACCCCTCAAGAAAAGATGCCACAGGGGTCAGGAGAAGCCACTGGTCTCCAGGAAGTTAAGAAATAGACCATGGACCTTAGATTTAATATCTTCAAAAGGAAAGGAAACAACTCTATATCAATGCACAAATTATGGCTGAGTACCAACTATGTTCCTCCAGACTTTCAAGTGAGGGCAACATAATGAAATTCCCACCTCCCCCACCACTGAGACCACCAAAACACACCTCGAGAAGCACCCAACCCTGCCTCCTACTTCTGAGAGGACACCAGATCAGAACCCCATGTGGCATAAAATATGGCAGTTTAGAGTGCCTTATAATATCGTAACCACACTTCAGGGAAAAGAGGGGTTATTTAGCTATCTCAAAACCCCCAACTTCCTGAATGGATACAGCAGGCTCCAACCACCCAACACAGGTCCAATATGCAGGGTAGCTCTCTTTCCTCAAAGCCTAAGCAGCCCTTCCACACCCTTTTCACTAACAGTCCTGTCAATCAGCCAGGCTGAGGGAAGAAGCTTCTTAGAGACCCCTAGAGGAGGCTCTATTTCCATTCTCAGATCAGGACCAGTGATTCTGAACCTATTTGGGCTGTGACTTCCCTTGAGAGTTTTGAAGAAAACTATGGATCCTCTTCTTGGAAAAATGTACATTGCACATACAGGTACAATTTTGTATAAAAACTTCAGCTTTACAGACCCCCCAAAACACCAGCTTAAGAATTTCTGCCAAAGGCAAATCACTCCTTTTCTTACGCAAGAGCTGTTTCCCAGGGCTGATTAACTGCTATCTTATATGTCCAACAGGTGAATTAATATTCAGCATTGACCTCTAGTCATCCCACACCCTTGGCAGATGGCAGAGTCTCTGCTGTTGCCTGTAGCCAGAAGGAAGCAGAGTCTCTAGACAGAGACCACATTTTGTTTTTTAAAAAAGCACTCTAATCCACCACCACCACAAAACCTCAGACACCCCAGGTCTAGAACAGAGACACTCAATAAAAGACCAAAATAAATCTGGTCCCGTATAGAACGAGGTCTGTGAAGAGAGAGCCACAGAGTGATCCTCCTTGGACTGGCAGGAGAAAGAAAGGTATGAATGAGGGTAGGCCTGTACCTAGGCTGAAACGGGAAGGGGTCAGAACGGATTCCCCTCCCTTTAGCTGAATGCAGACTAGCTATTTATTCTAGAGGCATCTGCTCTTCGCATGGTTCCTCTACCTAGAATGCAGAGGCTGCTGGAGGCAGTGCTCCTACTGACTGCTCAAGTTCCACATTTTTCTCCCCTTTTCCAATAACAACCACAACAATACAATGACAATAAGGATAAGGATAAGGATAAGGATAGCACTTCTTGAACGTTACTGTGGCAAGAGCTGTGCTATAAGCTCTTGACATAAATTGTTTCACTTAATCTTCCCAACAATCAAATGAGGTAGGCACTATTATCCCATTTACAGATGAGGAAATTGAGACTAGGAGAGGTTAGGTAGAATTGCTTAAGGCACAGAGCTAGTGAGTGACAGAGCCTAGATTTGCACCTAGGCCTGATTTCACACCTGATACTTTTAACCCCCACGCTAGGCTCCTTCCCCAAAGACCAGGACTCACACAAAAGCCTTGGAAATCCTCCAGAGTGACAGTCTGGTCTCCAAGTCCTTGCTTCCCATTCCCCACCCTCTGCCCACCATGCAGCAGCCTGGTTCTCCAAGGATCCACTTTATGGAGAACTGGCTAGAAACCCTCAAATTCTTTCTCCTATTTCTGTAAGACTTTGCTATGACTGTATAACTCCATAGCCTGGAGCCTAAATTTATTTTAAACTCAGCTGAGCTCAGGAGCCCCATTTCCTCCTCAGGTTTAGAATCAAGAAGGAAGGCTCTCTTCTGCTTCTTCCCTGCAGAGTTTTTAGGGGGAGGGGGTATGACTGTCACCACAACCATGTGAAAGATTGTGGGGGGGGGGGAGAGGGCCAAGTAACAGAGAGTAGAAGAGTCAGGATTCAGTGAAATGTCACCAATGATAATTGGTGCTCTATGGAAGCCATAATTCTCTAGATAGCTCCTACCCCTCAGCATTTAGAAACAGGGCACATCACTTCTCAGATGGCTAGTCTCCTCCCTTTCCTCAATTAGTAGATTCCAGGGAGAGTAAGTGCCCAGCTTATCAAGTGAAAAGCCATTCATATGCTTAGTGGCCAAGGGGCCCCCAAATTCATGCTGAATGGCTAGAGCCCCAACTAATGATGCTTTGGGAAGCTTTTGAGGGCAGAGAGGGCATTAAGCTATCTGTTGAGTTCACGGTTACTGTCTTTTCCCCAAAGCCTCATCTAGAGATGAAAGAGCTAGGGAGAGGAGATACTGAGGCCCATACAGAGGTGGGAGGCACAGGATGCTAAGGATGCTAAGTTGGCAATAGGCAGAGAAAATCATCTCCTATTCAGGGCGCCTAAGTCACCTGTGGGCCAGCCGCAAGATAAAACAGAGGGACAATACTTGCATTCAAAGTGGATGAGGAAGTTAGCCCCAGAGGCACAGCTGACTTTCAGAAATGGCCTGGATTTGCTGGAGTCCAGTCATTTAGCTAACATATGTTTACTGAGTGTCTGCCGTATGCCAGCCTCATCTGGACACTGGGGATGCCTCAGTGAGTCCTGCCCTCATGGCATTAGCCCATTGACAGAAAAAGACAATAAAGACAATCTTGGACAATGATAGGCACTAGGAAGACAAGTGAAAGAGAGCAGTGAGGGAGAGTGACTGGAGGGGCCATTTCAGTTTGGGTTGTCAGAGGCGGCCTCCTTGAAGCAAGAATGTACAAGCTGAGGCCTATTAGGAGAAGGGACAGCTGTGTGGAGATCTGGAGGGAAGTACATTCCAGGTGGAAGGAAGAGCAAAGCCAAAGACCTTTAGGTGGCAATCGGCTCCACACATTCAAGATGCAAGGAGATGACCCTATGGCTTAAGAGAAGTGAACAAGAGGTAAAAGGAAGGACAGAAAGCTGGACAGTTAGGCAGGGGCCAGCTCATAAGGGCCTCAACATCGTATTTACAAGTGGGCTGCTGTGTGGAGAATGGACTGCAGGGGGAAAGAATGGCAGTAAGGAGACTGGCGAGGAGGCAGTTAGGTGAGAAAATGGGCGACCACATAATTTGTCATCCAAACCAGGGACAACAGGTAGAGCCAGGACTGGCCATTGACAGAAATCTACCTGCAACTAGCAAGCTCCAGCCAGGACTGTATAGAAGTTCAGCAGTTTTTAGCGGTTCTGTTCTGTCACGGAGCTTCCAGCTCTAGAAGAATCACTTTTCTGTTTGGTCCCAGGCTCCTGGGCTGCTGGCCCATGCCTGAACATTTGGGTTTTGCCTGGAGGCCGTGGGTTACAGTTGCAGCACATACATGCAGTACGCTCTTCTCCCCGTGCACCCTGGGCGACAACCAACAGTACACAGATGAAAGAACAAATAGAGATGTGGCCACCCCTTCTGGAGGTGGTGTTGAGAGGGTGGAAGCCAGAGAGGGATGGACAAGCTCTAAGTTGCAGAGCAGAGATTCTTAACTTGGCCTCAGGGGGTCTGTGAAGCAGGTGAAAGGATCACAAGCTTTCATCAGATTCTCAAACCAAAGACTCCCAAAGACGTGAAGAACCTTTGCTTTAGAGAACCATGGCTCTCACACTTCAACGTGCCATAGAATGACCTGGTAAGTTTGTTACAACAGGGATTGCTGGGCCCCAGAAGAGCAAAGCTAAGGTTCTGATTCAGTTCAGTGTGGAGTTGGGCCCAAGAATTTGCAATTCTAACAATTTCTAAGGGAATACTCATGCTTTTAGGTCCAGGGACCACGCTTTAAGAATCACTACTTTAGAGGATACAAAACACATGAGGGCTTCCAGTTTAAATTATGAACTTCTCTTTTCAGACAAGAGTTCTAACAGATGCCACAGCCATCTAAACCACCCCAAGTCCCCAGGAATTTCATATTTTATTTTTGGAAGAGGCCCCTGGAGAGTGACAGACTCTGGACCTCCTCTTGGAGGTCAGGAAGCATCTGGAAAATAGCATTTTAGAGGATGCAGGAAAGTGCCTTTAGAGACCTAAAAGCCCAAACACTAACTCTGTGCTAGAAACTACAGGACTAGTTGATCCAATAAGTAGGGCAATTACTGGTGAATAGTGAGGTTTTGAGAATCTGGGCTGACCGGGGTCCTTTCCTAGAGACTGCCTCCTGATCCTTTCTGAGCCTATATCTGAAGCCAGATGGGCCGAGATAGGAGGTCTGCCTTAAGGAGGACAGGGTGTCTGCTGGGGGCTATAATCTGGGAAAAAGAAAGAAATCAACAACTCCACTAGACAGAATTCAAGGGCTTCATTCACAGAGCTCTTTGATCAAGCCATTGTGGTGAGGGTGGGAAAAGGCAGGAATAGTATTTAGGGCTGTGCTTAAACAAGAGCAGTGGAGAGAGGCCTAGAAAGGCTACTTGCCAGCTTTCCTCAGCCCTCCTCTGAGTAAGTCATTTCCCCATGAAAGGGGAGGGGGAAATGAAAATGTGGATTCATTCATGAATCAACCTTCAGAACAGGAAGTGTGGCTTTTGAGCTATACAGGGAACATAAGCTTTGCCATTCAGCTAAATACATCCTAAGGTGAGGCAAAGTCAGGGAGACTCTACAAGTTAGAAGAGGAGGCAGAACCTTATGGGGAAGACAATACACTAGAGTGAGACCAAGGATGTGCTTTGACATTAGCTCGCCATGACTTGTGACTTGTGACCTGACTATGTGACCCTGGGCATGTTACTTAATCTCTCTGTGCCTTAGTCTCCTCTTCCGTAAAATGGGGGTAATGATAGTGCCTATCTCTTGGGTTGTATTAGAATTAAATTTAAAAACCTAGATAAAACACTTAGCTTGGAACCTTTCATATTCTGAGCATTCAGTGTTTAAACAAATAAATAAAAAGTAGTGGATCTGGAAAAATGTAAGATGGTAGCAGTACAGACACACCCTTACTGTCACTGCCAGAGACCAAAAAAGTGGGGTAGGTTAGAGCTGCTGCCAATCTCCCCAGGAGAATGATACAGAAACTCCTGCTAGTTGGGGAAGGTGTAAAGGTGTGAACTTGGTATGCAAGGACAGTCAGGATTCCTAGGATGGTGGGGTTAACTGGGCAATCCCATTGGCTGTAAGTGGGGATATCCTGCTCTTTTAAACACTGCAGCATTCACTGACTCTGTTTTGTGACATTTCCTCATTGCCAACCTAAGTGTCAAATGGCCTGATTTGAAGAAATCAAAAGAAATAAAATCAGTGTTGGTAGGGAACTGGAATGACATTACTGAAAACACTCTGGAGATTTGCAATATGAAGGTAGAATCCCCATTTTCAGGGGGAAAAAAAAGGCTCCTCCTCCTCCAGTCCCAGAAGTGTGGGGGATGGTGCTGCAGTGAAAGAGGTGGTGATGTGTGCTGGCCCTGAGGTTAGCTAGCAGTCAAACACTGAAAAAGAGATCTCTTCTTTCCTCTGATCCTGAATGAGCACAACCTCTTCCAAAACCCTGTACTCTAAATCAGAAAGTCCTGTCTGCTTAGAAAGAAACTGTTGCTGGAACTAGGAACAAGGGAGATTTCTAAAAACCACGCAAAAGAGCCAAAGTAAATGACACACCACATGGTCAAATAAAAGTTAACATCTATTAGAGGTGGGGCAGAGAAGAGATTGACAATTACATCACTTTAGAAAACAAAGTGCTACATAAAAATGACAAATAGTTCTGTTGAACATCCTGGGCACCTTTCTTGAGGGTCTCGAATGGTACTATAAGCTTTGTCCTGTAGTACAGACTATCCCAAGTCTGGGATGTTCCCCCTGTAGCCCTGCAGAACTTCACTACTTGCTCTTCAACATGACCAGAGGTCATCTTTAACCATAGTCCCATCTGGAATCTTTAAAAGGGGAAGGTCACAGTGACGAAGGGGCCTGGCTTCTGATTTTTAATCCTCTTATATTTACCACAAATCAAGGCTAGAGTTCCCACCTCAAGCTCCTACATAACTAGAGAGCTCAACTCTTGGACAGGGATCCAGGGGTTTGTCTGATTCCACCCAGAGCCCAGAAGGGAATCTGGTCTCCTGTTCGGTGTGTGACCCCTAAATCAAAGGCCCTGCAGAGCTTAGGGAAAACTTTTCTTTGCTCTGCGCCTCCTATGTCCAAACAGTGACACTCTCAGTTTTAAGTTTTCATACAACAAAGTTTCTGCATTATTTTGTATTGGATTGATGGTTGTCAGATGTAGAAAGGAGGGCCATTTTAGCAAGAAAAAAAAAAAAACAGTAACAACAACAGCAAAACTTTCTTGGGATTCACCCAGGAAAGCCTGGAACTGTAATACTAGGATCTTGAGATATTATTATGGCCACACATCAGTCTTTAGAATGTAACCGCTGTCACATACATTTAAATACCACTGAAAATTTTTCCATGGTGTGAATAAAGTTCCTGCAACTGCTTGTTCCAAGCCTCCTTATATCCAGCCTGAAGGTAAGTGAAAGCATGAGCAAAGATAAAACGGGGAGAAAGCCAGAAATAAAACTTCCAACTCTACTTCCCAAAGGTTGGGTGAAATGTCATATACCTAAGGCTGCTACTCCATTTTTTTGGTCCAATAAGCTAATTTCCTATAAGAAGACCCCATTAAAACTATTCTGAAGGATCACTCCTGCACATTTTCATTGGTAACTTCATTCTCTGCCTACCACTCCACTCACCAGAAAAGCAGTTTTGAAAGGATCTTATTTTAAAGCACAAACCTCTATTTTCTGCAGAGGATTCTCTTCGTGTTTTGTTATGTACTCTTTTGTAGCTCTTCTACTAGCCTGAACCAATTTCAAATTTAAAACGACAGAAAACAAACAAAAAAAAAAACTTCCGTGGGAAAGGGGCATGATTTATGGGACAAGTTTTTCTTTCTCCTTAGTTGTGATGGCTGGGTTAACCATCATGCTGTCAGAGAATTTTAAAAACTGACTCAAGAAAACAGGCAAGTCATTCAAATAAAATCTTTAGAAATAAATAAATTTGTTTTAAAATAAAATAGAAAATAGAGTTTTCCAGGGTGAGAGAGAGCACACTTAATGCTTGAAGCCAATTAACCATCAGGCAAGTATACCTGTTACTAAGTACGAAAAACACTTTCCATCTATCAAAGAAAAAAAAAATGCAAGAGCAACCAGGTCCCCCCAAAGACACTGAAACAAAAGACTGATCTGTTTATATAGTCACATGAAAAATAAACATCTTTATTTTTTTGCCTACTTTATTTCATTTTTTCAAATAAAATTTAAATCTGTACAAAGTATACTGTTACAGTATATATTTTGTAAGAATCAATGCCTAAAAGAATCACAATACTTCAATAAGCAGTACAGCAGACCTCGCTAGTTTCAGCTTTGATATTGAACAAACTCAAGCCGGCTGATGCACAACACATTTGCTTGGTTTCCACATGGTGAGTTCCCAGCACTGAGATGGGAGAACATGACAGCAAGTATGGTTATATTACAGCCCGACACACTGCGCTTCTTCATGTGATAATAACTGCACATATTTAATACAGAATGCTCAAATTTACTTTTTAAATTGCATTTGCTTACTTCTTAGTTGGCAAAATTCAGCATTCTTAATGGGGTCCCCAAACAGTGCAAATTAATGATATTCTACTGTATAATTGGCACATCTCCAATACGGATTAACTTGTAAACTCAAAGAATATCACAACTTTGTCCTAAATTTTAACTAATATACATCTGGTCCATTTAACCAAAGTCATTTTGGAAAGATATTAAAGAACAATTCTATTTTTGAAAGGATACTCTTTTGACCATTCTTTAGAGAAGTAAATTTTTAAATTGTCATTAAAATGTTTTACTATAAAAGTTTTACAAACTTGATTAGAAATTTCAAGATTATGATTCACAGCAGACAAATACAAACTTTATATTCCAACAATACCTCCTTTTAGACTTTCAAAACAGAGCACAACCATGTCAGCTGTGTTAACTAAAATTCTGAACAGTGTACTAAATTGATAAGTGGTGCTGGGTCTAGCAAGTGTAAATACACAGTATATTTAATGAAAAGAATTGTCTTCTTTATACTTTATTTGTTTTCCCATAAGGAAACATTAATGTTTACATTCTTTAATAAAGTTAATCTTACATCAGAATATAACTTAATACTGTCAGCAACAGGGACCACACACAGTAAATAAGAAGCACATTTAAAATGTCTGAATTCACATAGATTAACATTTGTTGGTTAATAAAATATCGACAGTATTACAATCTTACAATATTTACAGTAAGAAAAATCTAGAGTAATATATACCTTTCACAGCAGGATTCCTTTTTTATTTTTTAAAATTATTTCTTCCAGTTTGGGATTGTGTATACATGAAAAGCTCAAATAAAGCAACTCTGCAATATAATCTTAAAATAATGGCTACTGGGGGGAAATTCTATCACAACCATTGAAAATAATGGTGACTTTTCACGGAGTCTGTGGCATCTGAGAACCCAGTTAATTAGCCAAAGTCTTGCCCCAACCAGCCTCAGTTACCCAGATTAAAGCTGCAGAACTCCGGCCTTCCCTGACTGCTGAAAACCCAACAGATTTTCTCAACATGCTATAAGAAAAGAGGGAAATAGGTTTCAATTCACACCTCATGGCTGGAAGCCTCCGGCTAGTGCATATTCCCCAATTTATGCTAAAAGGGCCCATTTCATCTCCAAAGCCTCACAAGAGTTTACGCTTCAACTACAGGGCACTTTGACATGGAGCTCACTCCTTCCTCAACTCTTGTGCATTAAGATAAGGCATGAACTTGGCCCATATAATACACACCAGCATCTTACTTGGGACCAGGGCAAAGAAACAGGCTAATGCAGTTTGCACTGAGGTCAACAGGGAAAATGGGAAGCGATGCACATTTCCAATTAGAATGGCAAGAAGAAGACCCACATCCCTAAACTGGAATTTGGCCAGGGCCTCAGAGTTAGCACCCCCTCTCTGAGTACCACAAGCAATTAGGATGTGTGCTCTAGGCCTCCTCCAAGAGAGAGCATCTACAGTAAGTAACACCATGTGGGACATTAGTTCAGTGATGACTCCCAAGAAAACAGATACAATTCTTGAATCTGGGGCTGTCCACAGCACCTGAGGTCACTCATCTGAGCTGTGACCTGTCCCAACCCTGCTTGCTTTAAGAGATCTGATGGGCACAGAGCACTCAGGGATATGGCTGCTGGCTACTTTGGACTCTAGATCTCACAGGTAATCAACAGGTATCTGGGATTGAATTAGCAAACTGTACCATAGCTCCTTAAACAGACACTGTCAGGTTTGAAATCATGTCAAGCATGAATCTTCACTGTCAGGTCAGAAATCAAAGTGGGAATCTTCCCACATCAGCCAAGGTTATTTTGTCAAAACCTTAGAGGAGTTGGACAGTTTTTCATGTTCCAAGTGATTAGTTTACTTATTTCAGTTAAGCTGGATTGGCAAACCAGACTGATCTATTTAGTTAGCTTTGTTTTGTTTTGTTTTGTTTTTCTTTTTGATTCTTATGTATGTGTTAACCCAAAGCTGTTGTATTTGGGCTAAATACACTGACAGAGAAAATTCACACAACAAAAGTTTTCAGCAAACTTCTGTGGTATTTTCTTTTTGGAAGTCAATGCAAGATCTAAAGGTATTTCTACCCAACAAAGTCTGTTTAAGTGTTTAATGTTATTTCCTTTTTGGTCCTATACAGAATGCTATGGTTTCTATATAGGTCTGAATGCTGCTCCATGTAGATTCCTTCTGTATATCTAAAAATATATACTTTTCAGTAGTTCAATACATGGTTAATCTTCCCACAGAGGAAGATTTTTGTAATCACAAGTTGCAAAGTAGAAAAAAATCTCCTTTCTAAGAAAGGAAATATACTTTCCTATTGTACACTTTTGAAGAAGCCCAAAGGCATGCACCAAAAATCATTATGAAAACTAATACATGCATTAAAATGGTGTAGAGTTAAAGTGCTGTTTCTCAATTTTTTAATTTGGAGAAGACATTTTGTCAGTTGTTGACTCAAAGATCTCCCCCCCCACCCCGCCCACCCCATTCCATGGCATCAAGAGAGAAAAGTAAAAAGTATGCATAAATCTTTAAACTGTTCTTTACATAGGGGAAAGGACAGATACAACAACTATCCTATTTATAAACTGGATTCCCAGTTTTAAATAAAATCAATATTTACTGGTAAAAATTGTCCAAGCTAACACATCCAAACAGTAAATAATGTGCTACTAGTAAATAATGTTCTACATAGAGAATAATTTACTTTGGTTTTATGTACCTTCTCAAAAATAATACTGGTGTCCCATACATCACCAAACTGATGTGTTCCAGCAAAGTTGTAAGGCAAATCTTTTTTTCCTAGTGACATCTTTTTTCCCAACAGACAAAACTAAAATCTTTTGGTGAGGAAGAGGTTAAGATAATAGCTAACCCCTTGGCATCCTGAGCATTGTGGTTTATCAAACTCTACCCTGCGAGAAGCTGTTAGGCACCCTGACCCCTGCCTTGAACCAGGAATGGCTCCCACGTCTAGAGATGCCCTAACTCCTTATAAATAGCTCTCAGAACATTGCTTTTTCCTTCTGTCTGGATGTTATAGTGTCTAGCAAAGCTGGTTGCAATGTCACATTTTGCTAGTAGGGGCCACCATCTAACAATAATTCCAATCTGAAATGTTTTAAGCTAATAGTTCTTTATTTTATCAATTAATTCCATTACAATTTTCTCTATAGAGTTTTCTTAGAGCAGAGATCCTTAACTTGGGTTTCAGAAGATGTGTGATGCCCCTGAGGTTGTATGTAAAATTATCTATGTATGTGCATTTTTTTAAATCTGGGGAGAGGGCCCATCACTTTCATCAGATTATCCAAGGTATCTGTGATCTCAAAAAGGGGTTACAGGGACTTAGAGGGATACCCGTAATTCATTTTATACTAGGACTGGGAAATGGGAGCAGAAAACTAAAAATGGCCTCAAAAAAAAGGGGCCAAATTGCTGATCTTTTCCCTTTATTCACATTTGGGAAATAAGTGCTTCAACCTAGGAAAAATAATTAATTAAGCTGATTAAACTCCATTAAAAATAATCAAAGCCATTTTCTAAAATATTTTCATTTTCCATATATGGTAAGTTTAGTCTCCAAGAAAAGGTTTGGAGATTGAATTTTTCTCTTTTCCCTAAGGAAATTCATAAACATAATGCTGATAATCTACATTTAAAGATCTGACAACCTAAAACTTAAGACAACTCTAATACTACAAACCCTTAATTTACAATTTTGAGTAAAGGATTATCTAGAGTCAAATACACATTTGTCAACTTTCATCCCCCAAGATTGGTCCACAGTTAGACAACTACCGGGCACAATTCCACTAGATAAACCTAAAATCTAAACAAAATGGAAGTTTAATTTCTATCCCAGTTGAAAACAAAAGCACAAGGTTCTACAGTAAAGTCCAGCCACAAACATTCACACTATGTCATAGAGGACTTTCTCATTTCAATACATCACTGAATTACCAACAGAATTTGCAAACATGAGATCCAGAAAGACTACCAAAACATGCTGAGAAGAGCATGTCAAGAATTAAACCACCACCCTCTGCCCCCCCTACCCCCATCCAGAAACACACTCAGGCATTCCAAAAATAAACCAGATCTAAAGAGAGGCCTCTTGCTTGTTAGTTTTAAGTATGAAATGCCTAAAAGGCTATGGGAAAGGGAATATAAAATGAAAAAAATTAAATAACTTACAAAAATTAATTTTAGTCAAAACACATTTCTGTTCTATTGACAAAACTATCAACTTTTTTTTTTTTTTTGCAATTTTAAACACTGTGTTTCACAACCTCACTAAGACAAAAAATAAGTTCACAGGTACACATCTTGTTCTCCTATTCTTTCTAGAGCACATCTTGAGGTTATAAGAATGCTTCTAGTTAAAATAAAGACTCTTATCCCTTGCTACCCTCCCCCCCTCAAAAAGTGAGTGAACCTTGAATTCCAAAAAGGAATACTCATTTAATGTAATTATTTCAATACCAGTTATATCACATAGACCATGATGAAACTCTATGAGCATTATGGAAAACTACATGAAAGAGGGAGCTGCCACTTGCCACCCACTTCACTTCCAGCTTTTTAAGCCAATACCCAGCTAGACTCAGATCCCATTGACTTCAGTAAAAACAATCAACACTCCAAAACCAGGCCATCTCAGGCTAGAAGCTGGATCTCAAAGACATCGTTTCATATATATATATATATTTTTTTCTATCCTAAGCTTTCATTTTGTCTATTCAAATAGTTTAATAAAGCTCACATTTACAAAGGATTACACTGGCAAATAAAGGCCCATATTAAAAATTTTATCAAAACAAATTTTTGTTCTACATAGCTAACACTAAGAAATATTTTCTTGGACTTATAAAGCATATTTAATTGCATATAAGTTTTGCTTTGGGTGGGATATTGAAAACAATTCTGTAAGAAATTAGAAAAGACTAGAAACAAAAGTGAAAGTGACTAGTCTTAACTTTCAAAAAATCAAGTGCAAAGATAAATAGTGCAAATAATGAAAACTAGAAATTTTATAGGCAACTTTACATCTTTCCTGCTTTTGCACTTTTATATATTGACAACTTTATAAACCCTAACAACTGTATGCAGCATGGAAATGGGCTATCATTTATCTCTATTGACTAGACTCAAGGAATCCTTTCAAAGGCAGTCATTTAAATCACTGGTTCTTCACTAGGTTTGGGAATTCACTTTTTAAAAAACAATTCCTAAGGGAGGGGCTATTTAACAAGGCTCTGCATGGACTTGAACAAGTTATAGAATGTATGTGTATTATAATTTAAAATCTGTATGATACGAAAAGCATACTAAGTGCTAACTCTGAAAAATAAATTATAGTAAAAAGAATTCTGCTATTATTAGTGAACTTGATATTTGGGGAAAAAAAGTTACTTTTCCAGATACAAAATCAGAACCTCTTTTTTCAGCTATCTTTAAAGAAATTTTACCACTAATGCATACAGATTTGGGTAAAATGAAATAAATAATCTGTCAGAATCACTGAGAATAAGTCCATATTAAACTAAAAAAGATTGAAAATATACTTGAATTATGCAATTTAAAAACAAAATACTATAACAATTCTTTATCTTAAATAATTAAAAATGTTCCTAGGATACTGGGAAGAGAAATCTAAACACTATCAATTCACCCTACAAAGAACATAAGAACTTCCAAGATACACTAAATTATATTATTAACATCTGCCACCACTGAACACTTGGGAATTCTACGATTTTAAAGTAACAGGAAAAGTGGGAAAACAAACAGAAATTAGAGTTTGAGAGGGTATGTCACCTAATTTCAGCAATATAATATTATTGAGGGTCTCATAGGCCCACAGTGTTAAATGGTGGGATTGCAAGTGTAAAAAAATTTGAAAAATACCTAAAATTATAGTTTAGTGTTTTTACCTGGCTTATTCTCTTCTTGTAAGAAATTAATGTGGACCAAAGGCTCAAGGTTATCTAAAAACAAACACAATATGGATCCTTGTGAACTGGAAAATCTAATGCTTTGATCTAAGGACCATTTTGAGAAGTAAAGCTAAACTACACTGTAACATGAGCCCAGGAAAATAGTCTGTATAATAACCTTTCTGATAGTTTAAAATGATAACTGAAACAGTTTAAAATTTTCTTAATCTTCTTTCCCTCAAAATAGTAAGTCCCTAGTACCAACATGCTTTGACCACAAAAGCTGTCATTCCACAATTGTGCTACTTAATTTGTCCAGAAAAGCAAACATCTTACACCTGAAAATAGATTTGTATAATGCATCATCATCCTAACAACTAGCTACAGACCAATAGCTTTCTCATAACCAACAAGGGACCCATTTTCTCTGGCTTTACTGAAACTTCATTAGTGAATATCAACTTCATTGTCCTTAGCAAACAACTCTCATTTAAGACTCCATCTTAGAAACTTTACCTACCTCTAATAACAATTTCTCCCACTTTACCTCCAAACCATTCGCTTATATAACTCACACTCCCATTCATGAACACATTAAACAGTTCTTCCCTTTCTGCTCTCAAATTTCCAAACCAGTAAATCTCAGCCTCCAGTAACTTACCTAAAATACACATACTTCTTACTCTCTTCAATTCACAAATTTCTTAACAATTTCGATGCCCTTCAAACTGCCAACTTAAGACTATAGGGAAAATAGCACTCAGAAAAACTGTGCAATTATCTTATCATACAGAAATCTTTCTGGGATCAGTTAGCTATGTTCTAAGGCAGGAGCCAGCAATTTCTTTACTTCCCTCTTAAAAGGGTAAGCGTGAGTGTCACTGGCAGGACTATGGCAAGGAGAAGAATAAAGGAGAGAGAAACAAGGAAAAAGGAGGATGGGAGGGAAAAAAAAGCCAAATGTACATGGTAGGGAGGTAGGTCAAATGCCACCAACAACGACCTACACTGGAAATTGCCAATCCACTCCAGCTTAATGGGAGTCTGACCTAATCCCAACATGTACCTAATAATTCATTAGCTGATGCCCATCACTAGTTAAGCTAGTCCAGGTGAATACATAAGTCACCTGTCCTGTAAGTTTGCTACTTCACAATAAGGACAGCTTAAGTCCTCCAAGGATCCTTCTGTTTTAATCTAGTTTAGACTAAAACACATGTTAAGAAGAGTATTTCCATGATTCTCAAAATTCCAGAATATAAAGGTTTGGTCCTTGAACTTGGAGGCTCTTGAATTATTAAAGTATTCCCTAAATAAAGAAAACTAAACTCTTAGCTTAAATTTTTCCATGGAATGCTACAAAATTTTAATTAATAAGCAGATTCCTAATCATCACCAAAACAAAGTATGCTTTCATGAAAATTCAAAACTCTTCCAATTCCAAAATGAATGAAATATTTTGGGTCTGTAATTAACTTTATTTTACAGAGGATCACCACCATGTTTCTACCTATCGAACAAGACAATTTTCCACAAAAGCAAAGCACATCAGGGGAAAATAAAGAAAACAAATACCAAACATAATATGGGGACAAAATAAAAATACATGAGTAACTATGAAATTGTTATAAGAAAAAATGTTTCTAACAAATGACCTCTGCCATACTCAGCTTTCCTAATGACATGAATTGCCTAGACCATTCAACATCAAAATTTGGTAGTCAGTTTAGCAGCTGGAAGATGACAAATTGTTGGCTTGAAACCAATCATATCTTTTACTTTTCACTTGGTTGTTTTTGCATTATGAAATTCTACCTGACATGCTAATGCTAGTTTAGATTATCTTCACTTAGCCCATAATAATGAAAATTCTGTTTGAAAAGAGCCTGTCAAATGGCCTAGGCCTTAAATCTAGGTTTTTAGGATCAAATAACTCCCCAAATATTAAAATCAGCTTTTCTTAAAAATATATTGCAAATTCTCTATAGTAATTAATGTTGCTGAGTGAAAACAGTAGTTTCAATAACAATGATCATTTTAGTTTTATAATGTACTTCATTACAAATGGTCTAAATTCAGTTAACTCGCAATTTAAAAACCCAGAAGTATTATAATGTATGATTTAAAAATAGATAAACTTTAACAGACAATTTTGCACAAATAACTTTAGTGAATTTATTCACTTAAGCAATTCTGATAAATCTCTTTCCTATTCATTCTACTCTCGATGAGGAAGTATATATTGCTCCAAATTATTAAGATATTCAAATTTAAGGATAATCAACTATAAATGTTATACTCAGAGTTATCACCAATTGTTCCAAACCTAACCTGCTGAAGATTCGCTTCTTTTAGCATTCTTTTACATAGAAAGCAGGATCTCATTCTGATATTGAAATAACTTGCAAAAAAGTCATTAGATTTGGTATCTGATTTTTTTAATGGGGAAAATATTAAAAGTATATTCACATGTAAAGTAAAATGAATTGTGGAGCTATGAAAACAACTAGAGCAACAATTTCAGAACTCTCCATTTAAAAATAATCTGGAAGTGTGTGTGTGTGTGTGTGTGTGTGTCTGTGTGTGTGTGTGTCTGTGTGTGTGAGATATGGGAAAATGAGTGAGAATACTGAAGAAGAGAGGGCGAACCACATGTGGGAGATATAAGTAATCATGCCCATGGTGGGTTCTCCATGGCTGGCATATAACCCAACATGTCATTAAAAAAAAAAAAAATGTTTAGAAAGTTTCAACAGTGCCAAATGCAAAATGTTAAAGCAAAGAAACAATGAATGAGATAACCCCCACAAACATCAAGTTCCATATGAAAACAGGAAGAAAAAAATTGATATGTGCATCTTTTTTAATATACCAAATCTTAATTGACTTAAAGATTATATATAAAGTGCTTGGGCCATGGTACCCACCCAGATTCTCATTATCAATGGACTGATCTTTTCCCCTCCCTTCCACCCAAATTTAGTTCAGTGTTCCTGCAGAAAAAGTACAGCATTCCTATATTGGTAAGAATAAGAAATGAAAACAGTGAGTACAACTGATATATATCCATTGACTTTTATTACAAATGTACTTGATCACTTGGCTTCAAAAAGTTTAAAATCAATACCCTATTTTCTGTATGCCAGTACAAAGCAAACTGTTTTACAAATTAAATACCTAAAAATTTGACAAAAATATTAAAATTTGATGAAAAACAATTATAAAAATCCTTAATCTCTCTCTCTTCAAAAAAGGAGGCAGTCTTCCCAGTCCTATTATACAATATTAATAATATTCACCATTTTTAGAATAGGTAGCTAAATTATATTTTTCTGTTAGCATACAAAACTCTTAGACTAATAGATTTCATTTGTATATGCTCCAGTTAAGTTTGTGAATGCCATCTGATTGCAATATAATCAACTATCTTTAATTGAGTCCTAATTTACACTTATTTAATAATTTGCATAGTTTAAAAGGGATAAAGGTTATTCTACAACTAATTATCATAGGCTATTACAGTGCTATTTTTCAAGGCAATAAGTATTTGCTCCCAAATGAAATTATGTCTTCTTTAGGCAGGGGTTAAAATTACTAGCAGCTTTCTCCATTACCTGAACAATCAAATTGGAATAGTTATCCATCTCTAGATGTGAAGACCTAAAAAACACATCGATATATTTTCCACTTTGAGTCAAATTTCAACCCCTGCATGGGACTAGAAAGTGAGACTTTCAAGGTTTTTATTTCACTGTTGGGTTTTGGTTTCTACTCTCCATGGCTTTTAGGAAGCTGGGAAAGTTTGTCTTTCCTGACTCACATTGTCTCTCTTTTCCATTTGGCAAATATTCATCTACCTTCAATCTGTATCTAGTAGAGGAAAAGCCGACATGGCTTTTCTTATGAACTTCCTTTGTTGTCAAAGGCATGTATAATGATTTCTACAGTTCTGGTTAGTTAACTTTAGCTCCCTCTGTGGCTGGATGACTGCTGCTTCTAACATCAGCATGATAAATAGGAGGCACAAATAAAAAGTAGCTTAAAAAAAGATTTGGTGATTTAAAAGAAAAAAAAAAAACGAACAACACCAAACACACACACATATATGGGCATTTCAAATCTGGTGGCTGATCTCTGGATTAAATTACTTGACAGTGTCTCTCATTTTAAAGAACGTCAATATTGCAATGCATTTCAAGTTTTCTTTTATACTTAGGCAAATAATATAGTTTAACCAAGCTCCTGGACCTTAATTGCAAGACAAAGCAGATCATTAAAAATAAGGCATACTTGTCAGGAATTAAGTTTTGTTTGCTTGTTTTTGGCACATTTGATCATACTGTCTTCTATGAATAACACATATGGTCAAATATACCATTTCCTTTTTCATTTCAGCACAAACAGGGTTTACCAACTAGTAAAATAAAAAACAAGGAAAAACTCCAACATAAAACACTGAGATATAGAACCTTGGTAAAGTACCGAGCACCTGGGGGGAGGGGTGGGGAAAGGATGAAACAGTAGAGGGAGGAAAGGTTGGGAGGGTGCTTGGGGAGGTAAAGTGAGATGCAAAAAAGAGCATCTTTACAGTCACTTAGTCTTTTCTAAGATCACCTCTTAAGTCTTAAAATATTTGCATGTGGATTTCTTTTTAAACCCAATGACCATAAATCAGACACTGGTTTCAAAATCTTAGTAAGATTGTGTTTAACTGTTATAGTGTAAAGACAATTGCACAATACATGTGCTTATTGATCCGGTAGGATTCCAAGCAGAATCTGAAGTCTGTAGGTAAGAAAGGTTTCACTTTAGGTAACAGTGACCCTAAAGAAAACCTCATGAAAGAACTCGCATCTCAAATAAAGGACACTTTGCCTAAGTTTGCTGTGTTTTTGTTGACTTGCACTACTTATTGCTGGCTACTATGAAACACTGATCTAGGAGTACTCCAACAACCTGTAGTACAAGGCTTAACTTTAAGAAGCTATAGTAAACAAGAGACAAAATCAAAGCAATTCTCTTTCCTAACTAGTAACAGCACAGAGAATGCAGTCTTTTCCATATCACAGTAAAAGTACAGTGAACAAAACAGCTCAACAAACCTTAAGACAAAAAAGTGCAGGTTATTAATGTTTACATGCAGTTGATAAGCATTCCAAATGTCACATTATGCACTGTAAAAGCTCAACTTTACTATATGGAAATAAGAAAAATGCACCTTGGGGGAAAGGGAAAAGCAATTTAATCATTTCCAGTGATTTTGTAAGTAAAGAAATTCCTAACTATTGTACGGTCACCTCATATTTAACATTGTATGAATATTAAAAGCAAACAATTTAATGGGAAAATGCACAGTACAATGGAAATAGCTTGTTATTCAACACATACAGTAGATCTCAAAAACAAAGACAACACACTCAACCAGGGAGCTTAAAAATATCAAATCAAAACCCAAAGAACCAGCAGAAAAAAAAAAATCCTTCAAAAAGACAACTGTTTCACCTTCCTAGGCCAATGCTTTACAATGTGAGAAGCACTGATACCTTCCAGCTCCTACAGGTGGTGTCTTCTACATACAGCAGTAAGATCTATATGGCTGGATTTGCCAAGAAACAATTCCATCCCCAGAACTCTCTATAGCAGACAAAATCCTTTTTTTTTAAACCAAAATACTTTCTACAGAATTCCAAACCAAAATGTACTGTTTAAGGCATCTTTTTTATAACATTTTCTCTTCACTCAAAGATGATAGTCATGCAGCAGTTTAATGATAAAAATATATTAATATTTTACTATACAGCAGCAAGAAGTTAGTTGTCAATTAAAAGCACACGAACATCTTTAAATGAAAACCTGTAAAAGACTATCGATACAAACAATTTCAGTTTGGAGGACACCAGCCTGGTAAAGTGCTCTCCTAAGCTTTGCATTTTCATACCCTACACCTTGAATATATGAGTTATAGAACATACTTTTGATAGAAGGCTTGTACACTTGGGGAACACAAATACACTTAGCATATAATGTAGCCAGTAATAACTAGCACCACAGCTACATGGAAATCCTTTACACATACCAACTTGGCTTTCACTTTTAAAATGAAACTCAGAATCCATGGCTCAGTAGGATAACTATAATTGTGTTGCTCTGCTTTTTAACAGGTCTACATAAGTTAATAGCACTGGCAAAAATCAAAGAATAGCTTCAGACCTCTTACTAGTTTAGGAGACAGTGCTAGTGACCACAAATAGACTTGCTACCTGATGTCCAAGTACAGGTTCACTGGAAATTGCTGCACGTTAGTTTAAGTTTTTAAAATCTTTCTACACATAATAAAAAAAATATATTATGAACGATACATCTCATATACACAATAATGACAAAACACCTACTCAATCAAAGCAAACAGATGCAGAAAAATATTATGGGAGATTTCCTTTTTCTTTCTTTCCTCTTTTTCCTTTGACTATTGAATAACTTTGGTTCCAACCGTAAAAATCACAACTTAGCAAATTTCATTTAAATGCCTTTTTTAATAATTTCTTCATGTTCACAGAAGTTTCACTGACCATTTTTATATGTTTAAGGTCCAGATGCAATGCATATTGTATAAAAGAGAGCACTTATTGTTTACCTTGCATGAATTAAACCTACGTACCTTTAACTCTACAAACTTCTGCATAACATTTAGACAAAGCTCAGACACACAGCATGCCTAGCCCTCATATATATACACATCTCTAATCACAGGTATATAGGGTGTCAAATATACTATAATAACCTCCATGTAAGGTTTGAAATTTGGTAACAAAATGAGAAAAACTAAAAATATTATTTTACGTGTTCTAAAATATCTCTTTTTTGTGCTAAAGTCAAATGTTAGCTCAACATGAAAAGGACTTTTATATAATTCAGCAATATTATAATCTTGACCATTTTGCAAACACTTTTAATAATAATAGCTTAAACGTGTACAAAAGTTCTTGGTTAATTAGGGAAATAAACACTCAGTTCTTTATATTTTTTAATCAAGTAGGAAACACAGTTCATATAATGTTATTACTTTTTGTATTTTTTTTGTTTTTTGTTTTTAGCAGCTGCTTACTGTTTTATATGGTGGATAAAGTGGACAACATCCAGCGATGGGTGGCAAGTCAAGAAGAGAAACTGTCAGTTGGTGGAGGTTCTGTGGGTGGTGCTCCCTTGGAGTTAACAGTTATTTTTTTTTTTATTTTTTATTTTTTTACTTTTTAACTTTTTATTTTCTCTCTTTCTTTACAGTATATTTTCTGTGTGTGGTTGTGTGTGTGTGTGTGTGTGTATGCATGTGTGTGTGGGTTTTTTCCATTCAGTTTGATCAATCTTCTTCCCCTTCTTCTTCACCCTGCAGCAACAGGGTGGCAGCGGCGGTCTCCTCCTGCTGTTGCTGCTGCTGCTGGTGGAGCTGCTCACAGGCAGCTCGCTTCTCCCTCTGTTTCTCTTGAATCTTCTTCATCTCCTCCGAGTACTTGCAGAAGGTGTGTCCGAACTTGGCCCACACCTTGTAGGGCACGGTGATGGAGTTGCGGTAAGTGGGCTTCACCTCGCTCACTCGCATAAACACGCCGTACTTGTTGGAGCCCACATCGAAGAAGAAGCGCTTGTTGTCCACAGTCAAGGAGGTGCCCTCGGGCAGCTCGGCCGGCTCCTCCTCCACTCCGTAGTCATCGATGAGCTTGGCCAGAGCGTCGCGGAACTCGATGAGCCCCTGTGCGGGCAGCGCAATGGTCTGGCCCTGCGTGGAGCCCAGGCCGGGCCCCCGGTTGACCGTCTGGCGGATGCGCAGGAAGCGGCCGCGCTGGTTCTCCTTGAGATCCATGTAGTACTTGCGGTTCTCGCGCACCAGGAACTCGCTCTTGAGCGCCCGGCGCGGCTCGTCCTGCGCCTGGGCCAGGTCCGGCGGCTGGCTGGGGCCCAGCTGCGCGTAGTGCTCGATGAAGTCGCCCAGGTAGTCGCGGAACTCCACGGCCACTGACATGGAGAGAGTGAGGCGGCTCTTGTTGCCGCCCGCGCCCACCTCAGCGATCTTCAGGAAGCGGCCCTTGGCGTTCTGCTTCACGTCCAGGTAGAAGCGCTTGTTCTGGATGTCCACCCGCTTGGAGGCCAGCTCCTGCGTCTCGTGCTGCAGCCCCCCCGGGGCCCCTCCGCCGCCGCCGCCACTGCCGCCGCCGCCCCCGCCGCCACCACCGCCCCCGCCGGAGCCCGAGCCCGAGCCTGGGTGCCCCAGGGAGCCGCCCGAGCCCAGCGCCGCACCACCCTGCTCGCTGCCGCTGTCTCGGTCCGCCATGATGCTGCGCTCCGCCGCCGCGCCGCCGCCGCCGCCTGCCGCTCCGCCCGCCGCCTCAGTCGCCTCAGCCGCCGCTGCTTTCCCTCCCCGGCTCCGCCTGCTGCCGCCGCAACCCCCACAGCCAGTCAGCCACTCTCGCGAGATCTGCGGGAGAGACGAGACCCGGTAACAGGGCACTGACTCCCCAGTACAGTAGCAGGGCGCCCTACTGTACGCGCCCACCCGCCCGCCGGCACGTGACATTCGCCCCCTCCCTGATGCCAGCCCCCCGACCGCCCGCCCGCCAGGCGGCGCCCACCCGCCGGCCCTCACCCCACACCCCTGGCGTGTGTGTGTGGGGGGGAGGTTGTGGGACGCGCCGCGTCGCAGCTGCTGCCGCCACCACCACTGTGGCTGTCGCTGTTGGCCAGACCCTGGGCGGCCTCGGCCCAGGGAGTTGGGGGACCAGGGGTGAGAAGGGGACTGCCATACTAAGCACAGGGAGAGGGCCTGAGTTCTGCATTCCAGTGACCCCGAGAGAGGATGTGGAGGGAAGGGCCTGTGAAGCACTACTGAGCCCGCTGCAGACAGGGGACACCAAGTCACGGCCACCCCCTTACATGTGGGCCTCAGTCAGACCCAAACCCAAACCCAGACAGGCCCACCCACTGCCCGCCTGGGCTATCTCCTACCGCAGAGCCCTGGCCGCAGAGGCGGGCAAGGAACAGGAGAGGTGGTGCGGCGGTAACCCTTAGCTGCAGAAGGGGCTGCCTAGGATGAGGACGGGGCGCCGGCAGCAGTGGCGCGGAGCAGCAGACACCTAGCCCGTCCCTCCCCTCGCTCCCGCCGCTTCCCCCTCCCAGCGCACGGCAGCGGCTCTGGCCTCAGATGATCCCGCTCCCCCCTCCCCCCAACCGCAGCCCCGCACAGTCGGGCGGGCGGGCAGGCGGGCGGGCGCACTCACCGGCGGGGGGGAGCCAAGCAGAGGACGGCAGCCGCACCAGGGCCGGGGTGCCCGCAGTGCCTGTTCTCGTTGGCTTTGCCCTTCCCCCCAAGCAACAATCAAAAAGAAACCCCACGTTCACCCAAAAACCTTCAACCAGCCCCCAGTGGGACCACAACTGCCCGCCTGCCTCCCCCTCCTCCTTCCGAGATTTGGGGAAGGGGGGCACCCTGCTCAAGGCTGAGCCCAGCCTGGGTTGCCGGCCAGCTCTGCGGATGAACCAGGCCCTGCCAAGCCTTCAGCCCCTAACCCACTCTTCTTCCCCTCTGGAAGGACCCAGAATGGAGGAGAAAACCAAGCAAGATTTAGTAAATTCACGAGCTAAAAATGTCAGGAATTTCCTGGGAAACGCACTTCCTTACGGGTTTCATTAACGCAGGTTCGCTCGCCCCTTTTACCCCTCCTCCCAGAAACTCCTTAGTGTCCAGGAGAGCCCCTACCTCTCAAAAAAGTAAAGCATTACATGATTAGTGGTTTTTAGGTAGACAGCTAGGTTACCAACCATTAATTAACCAATGAATCTTTGGACAGTGACAGCTAAAGGGGGTCTCTAGTCTCAGAAAGAAACTCGGAAAGAAGGGATTTCTTTCTTCCTAGATCTAAGGCATAATCTAGGGCCTGTTTTCCTTCTCCTACATATATAGCAAATGCTCATACTCCCTCCCTGCAGTCTGCAGTTCTAAGAGTTGTGGGGAAGCTCAGGCCTATCTCCAGGAGAACCCCTGCCATTACCCCTACATTCTCCTTATCACCTTCTGCAGGGAGCTCAGGGGATAGACATCACAGCCTTATTCCTGGCTTTCTCAAACATGGATTGTTGCCTCCATCCTTAGAAGAGTGTTTCTGTCCCATCTGTGGGTGCCATTCCCACCCAACATCCCTCAACCCCCAAAGTAAGGAGTCTTCCCTCCCTCATTCAGCTTCACAGACAGCTGAGTACCACAGTTGTGCAAGCTTCCTGGAAAAGAAAGGGCTGGAGAGGACTAAGGATCACGAAACCCAGATAAGTCTAGGACCTAAACCTTGTCAATACCTGAGCCCTCAAAGCTCCCTAATATATCCCTTCACCTCCTGAGCAAACCTGCCTCCGAAGTATTCACAGCTTGCTTTTTCTTTTAGCAAGGGCTCCGTTCTACCCAGCATTAGCTACTCTGGCTCTGGGCTGATGTTTGCTACTTCCCGCTAAAGAGCAAGAAACAGGGAAAAGCACTATGGCTACCAAAGAGCAAACTGGAGTAGTGCTGTGGGAACCAGCCCCAGAACCACCTACTAGTCCCTGAAATGGTCCCTGAAATGGTTCCCTGAAGGGGAGGCCCATTCTGACAGACAGAAATCCAGGCTTTGGGCTCCATAAAGAACTTTTCCTTAGTTGGGGGCATCCTCCAGTACCGAGTAGTGCCATTTTATTGCTGATTTTTCTAAACTCCCTCCCTTGTCCCCAAGTCTGCAAGGAAGGGGAGAGAAGAACTGTTGGCGCACTTCCCACCGCGAAAGAATTAAAACGAGAAAAAGCAGTGGCTCCTTCAAGCTCACACAGTAGCGATCAGGACCCTGGATAGACCCTGGCCCCAAACTGGGACGCAAAGGCTGAGTGGCAGGGTCTCCGCACAGAGTAGGGCGGGGCATTACGCTTCCAGCTGTAAACTGAGGCTAAGATCTGTTTCGATCCGTCTGATCTAGAAGAGCCGCTGCTCTTCTTCTGGGGTTTACCCTGCGCAGAACCAAGCGCTTGCCCCCTCAAGAAAGCTCTTAGCAGCAAGAAGCCCAATGGGATTGTGATGAGGAGACACGCGCCTGCCGGTCCCATTCTTCTACGCTAATGACTGCTTCCCCCAGGACAGAAAACAAGGGCTTTAAAAATGCCCACCTTCCGTGACCAACTTTAGAGTTTAAATTTCTCGTTTCTCTGTCCCAAACATTTATATCCAGGGGTTCTGAAGCAGTTTGACTTTGGGAACACCCTGATTTTCTGAAAAAGTGTCACCAGCAACTGAGTTCTTAGTTCCCCAGCGCACAGGCAACTGATGAAGCTTCTAGACAAAACACAAGTTAAATATCATTTGCATGTTCAAAATGGGACTTTTAAACTCAAATCAGCAAACCACTGAGACCTGGATCTCTTCACATAAATATGCATTTACTTATTTTACGTTATTTATTATATATGTATAAAATTTCTACCATTATATACCAGCTTGTCCCCTATTTTACAAATGTATCTAAAAGGTAAGCAAGGTTAATAATGGCTTTTCCAAAACAATTAAATGATAAATTGGATATTCAGCACATTTTCACTTCTCAAAAAGTTAATTTCAGGATAAGCCTGTAAATGTGGGGCTTTGGTCAGACTAGGAAGGAGATGGTGAAAGGCGGCTTTCCTTAGGCTACAGAATACGGTAGCCTTAAAAGGCAGTCTGGGAAGAATGAATATTGTCTCAGAGGAAGGTCTTAAAAAGTTTAGAAGCTTAAAAAGAATTTCAGAGTTAGATCTGCATCCTAACATTGAAAATCCATTAGAAAATTTGTAGATTTAAAATGACTTCTAGCCATTTGTTAATTACCTAAATAATATACTTAGTAAATGAAAAGTGTTCTAGTATTTAGCCTCTTGAATTTGTTATTCTGAAACAAACAGTTGTAAAATTAAATTGAAAATTTCAATACAATGCAGGAAAGGCAAAGAGGAAACGAAATAAATTAACATGCAGCAAAATATCAGTGTTAATTAAAAATCATCAAAAAATATTCCCTTTCTACTCAAAGTTTGCTTACTTTAAAAAATCTGATAAACGTCTAGATTTCTTGAGCTCTTTTATTAATACTACACACACATTTTGAACAGAACAGAGATTGCTTTATTTTTAATCCCACTATCTCTATGCCGTTAACAAACTCTTACCAACAAATATTGTTCACAAGTGAAACAAACATTAGGCAGAACAAAAAGGAAAAAAGCTTCAATTTTCCTCAGCCTGAACTACGGGTGATTCTAATAAGCTTTAGTCTTTAAAAGCAAAAATTAACACACACACACACATTTATAAAATAAACTTGGAGGGAGAGAATCTACCTCTGGGTAATAAACCCTTTTAGTTATGGAGTTCCCAACAGAAACAATATGCTGATTAGTATCACAGATTTCCAAAACAAAAGAGAAGCAAGAACATTAGAAATTGTTTTCAAGTGCTGCTTAGGTTAAATGCCTGTCTTAAACTACACAATTATCTTCAATACCCAAATTATTAAAAGTAACTGGAATGTTGTACTGCAAGTGTTCAAAGTGGAGGAATTACCCATTTCTTCTCATGGCCATCTACCAGGAAAATGAAAGGAAACTCTTAAGTAAATGTTAACGTTTAACAACAACAAGGACTAATAGTAGTAGTATTTCATCAATCATTTTTTAAAAGCACATTGTCCTTCTATAGCTCACCTAATCTTCAAAATTATGCCTCTCCAATGCTATTTTAATGTTTAAAGATATGAATTAAACATTTAAAACCTGAAGAGAACAATCCATGTGATAGAACCCTCGCATTTCACAAAACGTTTTCACTGTAAGCATTTGCAAAAGAGTTAAATAAACGTAGCACACATTCTAAATTCGATAAAAGATTCCGAGAACCCGACATTTTATGTACCCAAAAGGCCCAAACAGAACCGATGCAAATGTCAATAGCTCACTCTCTTCCGGCTGATACTTAAAAGGTTTTACTAGTACCCAAAGGAATGAAATCAGCAACTCTCTCCACACTCTACTCAACACTCCAATTTTCAAAGCCGCAATTCGCAAACGTCAGTTTGGGCAGGGAGCAGTGGGGGTCTTGAAGCAATAATAATACAAAAAAATCCTTTTCTCCTCTCACAGTCTACCAAAAGATGTCAAACCAAATTCCGTCTATTACAAAGCACTGGGACCTCCCTTCCAAGGACACGGGACACAATCACAGACACCGCTGCAAAAAGCTCTCCAAGAGCCCCTGGCCCGACAGAACGAATTAGAACCCTCAAAAGGGTCCCTCACACACAGCGGAAATGAAGGTGGCATTTATTTGGGGATAGACAGCAACGAGCCAAAGAAAGTTGCCCTAGCCGGACTGGGGCCTTTCTCTCTCCAAGTTCAGAATCAAGGCAGATATATTTGTGGGGGTCCCTTCTAAAGACACCTCAGCCGCCTCCGGAGCCCACTGTCACTCAAAGGGAAGACCCTCCAGCTTCGCATCCGTTCCTTTTGCCCCCGAACAAAGACAGAGGAGGCTGTTGAGCTGACCTAGCTCCGTGGGGCAGCAAAAACGCCTTGTTCGAGCCACCCATCCTTGGGCCTGCCTTCATCTGCGATGTCAGCACCAATGTATTATTTTTTATTTTTACAACGCATCCTGGGCGGGTGTATGCATTGCGGGGGTGGGGGTTGAACAGAGGAGAGAAGGGGTTGGTAGTGAAGCCTTGAACCCTCCTTCCTCTCCCTTCCTGCCAGGGTTGCTGTGCAGGGAGTGTCGGCCACATTTGGCGCACTGTCCCAGGCCCGGGCGAAGATGGCCAGGGGAAATGGGGCTTAGGGATTGCTAAGCAAACGGCACCACTGGTGGTCTACTACCGTCAGCAGAGGTAGGAATGTCTTTTTTTTTTTTTCTTTTTTTTTTTTTAAGGGGCGTGTGATTTTGTTCTTTTTTGGAGGTGGGAGTCCGTTCGTTCGTTCGTGCGCTACGGGAGGGGGGGGCGTTGCTGCACTGCCTGAGTCCCCGGAGGGAGGGTGCGAAGATGTCTACAATGGTACAGTAATTATTCCTGGGGCAAAGAGGGCAATTAGAGGGGACAGGGTGGGCGGCACCTCGAGTTGTGGCAGTGGCAGCAGGGAAGGTCGCGAGGGGCTTACCCTGGCGGGCGGGCGCTGTCCTGCCGCAGGTGAGGGAGGGCGCGGGCTGGAGGGAGGGAGGGCGCGCGCGAGGCAGGCGCTAGGCTGGCGCGAGGAAAGGGGGAGGGGAGGAGGGGGAGGAGGGCGCGCGCGCGCACACCTGTCCTGGACAGCAGCGCGAGCTGAGCGGCGCCTCACTCGGGCTCAGCCGGCTGAAGAGGAAGGAGGGCGGGCTGGCAGGCGGGGGCGGGACGCCGAGGGGAGGAGGAGGAGGCGGCTCGGATGGCTGGCCCGGCTCTCGCTCGTTCTCCCTCCCGCGGGCAAGTCCGGCTCACACCCTGCTTCTCCCGCTCACTCACAGCCCCCTTGGCTCTCCCTCCTCCTCCTCCTTCCCCTGCGGGATCCGCTCGCCGCCGCCGCAGACGGCAAGTCGTGGCAGCCAGACGTCGGCGCGTAACCCGGCGCTCCGTGCGTGACTCCGAGCGACGTCAGCGCGCGCTCCGCGCTACCCACCATCTCTCCCCCATCCTCCCCCCGTGGCTCGCGCCCTCCGCCCTCGCGTCCCTCCGTTTCAGTCGCCGCGGCGGCGGGCGCCGAGCGCGCTCCCTCCGCCCTCCTCTTGCGCGTGCGCGCGCCTTCTGCGCCGTTGGCGCGTCAACAGCCCGCGGGCCCAGGCCTTGAGGCGCGTCTGAGGAAGGGGCTGCCTGTGGCCTCTTTGCGCGCACTTCCTCCACTCGCCGCCCGTGGCGCCCCTAGGAGGACTTAACCCGCGTTGGGCTTTGAAGGCTGGAGCTAGGCTCTGGCGGGTCTAGAGCCCTGTAGGGCCTGCACCAGCTCCAACCTAGGGCCCTAAGCGTCGTTATCCGTGCAGCTCCCACCCTGTCACCCTCTCCCTATGCCCTTGTTCCGCCCGCATCTCTCAGGAGGCAATAGACCTTTTATCTCCCGGGAGGGTCTCACCTTGGTCTTCAGACGCCTGCCGAGAGTGCTAGAAGGGCAGAATTAGCATAAAGAAGAAAGAGGCGAGGCCACGTTCAGGCTTAAGCCCCAGGAATCCTTGACAGGAAGCGTGGGGTTGCTGCCCAGCCTCCCACGCAGTGTAGGTGAAACTGGGCCCCTTTGAGGGACTGTGACTAAGGACAAAACCCTGATAAATATTATTTATGCGTCCTTGGGCTGAGAGGGAGAAAATGTAAGAGACGAGTTAATTTTCATAAATTACTACGCAGGGGCGAAATGCAGAATTATAAAGTGTCCTTTAAGAGTTTTCTTGAAATCTTACCAAGTTTGACAAGATGTTTGGTGCACGGTAACTTTCTTCCATACTTTGTATGCTGTCACATCTCTGTCCTGCAACACTGCGTCATGGAAGATGGGTCAATTAAAAGTTATCAGCTGCAAAATAGAAAGCTACCTTAACCATCTTTATCCTGATTTAAATAGATGTCAGAGAAGTCATTCTGTAGTTAAAAATTTAGCCACTGTCCTAACTTATTTAGCTGAGCATATTTTATTTTGAAGTTACCTTGCAATACACGGTAAAATACCCTTTTATTAGGCAATATTAAACTTTTAAACTCACTTATAGGACTGGACTTTTTTTTAGGAAGCTTATCGAGTTAAACCTTTGAGGCAAGTAGGAGTGAGATGAAATTAACCCCATTTCATAGATGAGAAAATTGAGTTAGAAAAACGTCAGTTCAGAGTTGCAGGGAGTCTGTGACCCATAAAGGGATCTAGTATCACCTACTTTATCCACTAAACCAGAAATCCCTCAATTGTTTACTTGTGGGTATCTTTGGATGCCCCTGTCCCCTGTCCCCATGTATTGTAGTCAGTGGTAATATCTGAGAGAAATTTTCGAGGTATTCCTGGAGACGCCAAATCACAGAGGACTCTGAAAGGTTTGAGGTTGGAATTCCCTGCCACAGAAAATCACAGCTGTGCAATAAGTTATTGTGAAACAATTCAGATTCTATACTAACAACGAAGTGTTTATTAATCCCTAGTTAGAGGTGAAAAAACTTTTGAGACAGGTTTAAGAATGATGGGTCATTTCTTTTGAATTGCTTCTTTATTCACCTCATCTTTAGGTGGCAGCACTACTATATAAATATCTTTAAAACTACAGTCTTCTGCAACTGGATATCCTAAAGAGTGTTTTGTCCTAAATACATCCAACTCTATTGTGGAGATTAGAAATATGAAATCATATCTGAGAATTAGAATATTTAGGAGGTTCCAGAGGACAAAAAACAGAAAGGCTTTCAGAGAAATTAATACATGGAGTTACTGAAGGAAAAGATTTGAAAGTTTTTAAAGAGCTTTTTCTTTTTCTTCTTCTTCTTCTTTTTTTTTTTTTTTTTTAGGTATATGAGGCGCAAGTAGCATCTTTATTCTAAACCTGATCTCCTATTGAACCAGCACAAAATAACCTTCCAAAACAAACCATAGTTTCTCAATACTGCATATTAAAAATTTACAAGTTTAAAGTTACTGTTTGTATAGTTGCCAGTATTCTAACTATAATTTTATTTATTTTTTATGTAAGCTCTCCTGCCAAGGTAGGGCTTGAACTCATGACCCCAAAATCTAGAGTTGCATGATCTACCAACCGAGCCAGCCAGGCACCCCTAACTACAATTTTATAATTGTAATAATTTTATAATTCTTCATTAAACTGCATCAAGCTTAAGAGGATCCCAAATAGCACCTTACTGTTGACCCTTGTGAAAGAGAAGAATTCTTCCTGGCTCCTTTCCTCGCTTCCTAAATTGTTCATATACAAACTAAACCACTATTACTCAAACTCAGAGAAGTGATAATACAAACTGAACTATATATAAATTGATAGCAACTTATAGATATTCTACATCTGAATTTCTGCCACAGTGTTTGAGGGTAATCAGTTGTGATTGAATCATGTATGGGAGCTATTTAGATCAGTAGTTTCTAAGTAGAACGTCATCATAATCAATCTTTTTGCAGTAGGTTTCCCTGTACGCCTTTATCCAAGCCACCAAACAAAATTGAATTTACATGTATTTCAGAATAGACTATGTTAGATTTACAATATAAGTTGTAAATTTATAAGTAAACAAAACAACCCAAGAATATATCTGTATGTTCATCAGGAGTGGGATATCAAGTTATTTCTGGGTAGAGGATGAAGTGTTAATAAAGTCTTTCTTGATGGCAGCTTCCATCTTTCTCAGATCAAACTTATAGAAGGAGTCTCAAGCAAGCTGGTAGGGCTCAAACTCAGCAGTATTATGTTAAGATTTTTAAGCTCTCTGGTGCCAGCAAATCATGCAGCCTGGGGGCCTTTGCTCCAAACTTCTGCCAACTCCATTTTGGCAGTAAAGTGTTCTGTTGAACAAAGTTTGCACGTGTTTGGGGTGCGAAGTGGTTCCTCAGGCATTTATCTGGTTTTATTCCAGTTTAGGGACTTGAAGACAAGAGTCAGAAGCATGAGACTTGTATAGTTCATATATGCCCTGAAACAGATTATGTTGATGATCTGGAATTTTCACTTAAACAAGGACAGCTTTTTCTTTGTTGAGGTAAGATTTATTGAAGTGGACCGTTTAGTTTACTCCTTTAATGCTAACATGGTATTGACCCATTCTCAAAAGCAGGTAAGCAGAATCCTCTCTGTTGAGGGTCTAGAGCTGTGGCAAATCACTCCTCATCCTCCTGCCCACGATACCATCAAATACCACTTGAGAGCAAAGAGGCCAGTAATTATTTAAACTTGATCTCACTGTCGATGAGCCTCTGATCTTTTTTGGTACTGGTTGTCTGGTTTCATCTTTTTTACCTCCTTCTTCCTATCCTGGAGTCATTGATTCACAACACTTGGCCAAGATATGTGTGCTAATTTGTCTTATTTCAGGGAGCCCCTCTTCCTGTGGGAAACATATACATTCTCAATTTCCATTATTTTTTCAAGTAATCCTAATGGAAAATCCTTGCATAATCTGAGGTAACAGAGTTTGAAAGCCATTAAACTGCTGTTGGAATATTCTTTTGTTTTTGTTTCTTTCTTCTCAGTTTAAGAGTAATGGAAAGAATGAGGCACCTGGGTGGCTCAGTCTGTAAGGCATACGACTTGGTCCAACTTTGGCTCTGGACGTGGGTTCAAGTTGTGCTGACAGCTCAGAGCCTGGAGCCTGCTTCAGACAGATTCTGTGTCTCCCTCTGCCCCTCCCCCACTCGTGCTCTGTCCCTGTCTCTTAAAAATAAAATAAAAACATTAAAAAAAATTTTTTAAAGAATAATGGAAAGAAAAAAGTGCAAAAGGCACACATGGTGAAATGATGGTATTTTAACCACGATCAATGGAATGTCAATTTGTAATATACAGTATGGTAACTTGAAAATGGTAGTTAGTTTTGATACTTTTGCCACTGTTTGGCCTAAATTCCAATCTGTACTTTTCCCTTTCCTTTCCTTCTTTTAAAAAGTAATTCCCAAGTCACAGCTGACATATGGATGAGATGAAGAGACAATGAAGAGCAAAGCTGGGCCTTTCCAAACAGTGGATCTATCTGCACTGAAAGTACTATTGAACTTTGTTTCACGTTTTATGGTGACCCCAAAATTCCCTTGTTGGCTTACTTTAAAATATAAATGTATTGCAGTTTTACTACCTGGAGCAAGATTAAATACATGCATACATAAGTGGGTGTGTACATACAACCAGATTCCACTGCCCTCTGAAGCTAATTTAGACCATTTTTATAACCGAATGTAGTAGCACTTTCCAATTAGATGAAAATCAGTTGGTTTCCCTCAGTGGTGAGTCAAATATGTCAGGGGAAAAATCAAGAGAATCTTCCATGGGAAAAACCCTAAGTAAGTTCTTTCTTTAATATTTTGTATCTTTATTTTGTAATTCTTTAATATTTAGTCTTTTTTAACTTTAAGTATACCTTTTCTTCTTGTCTACCTACTCAAAATTAATTATGAAATGTAAATGTAAGTGTAATAGTTAGTTTTTACCTCTTAGATAGCACATAAATATTTGCTTGATAAGTATGTGTATAGGGAAGAAATGTTTTTAAATTACCATTCTGGAATTCCATTAATATATATATTACATAAACATATTACAGCTGATGTTTAGGTGGCATTTAATTTTTTTTTTTTTTTTTGCTTTGAATTTCCTTTTGGAAAGTATTACCTGCTATATCAGGACTAGTTCTTGGAACCCATCACTGTTTATCAGCCTCGTTTTCTTAAATCATTTATTGAACAGTATCCATCAATTGCCTATTCACCAGACATTGTTCCAGGTGCTGAACAGACCAAGTTTCTGTTTCCATAGAGTTTCCAGTCTAGTAAGACAGATAATAAACAAATATATAAGATAATGTTGGGGGCACCTGGGTGGCTCAGTCGGTTGAGGGGCCGACTTCGGGTCAGGTCATGATCTCACGGTTTGCAGGTTCAAGCCCCACGTCAGGCTCTGTGCCAACAGCTCAGAGCCTGGAGTCGGCTTCAGATTCTGTGTTTCCCCTCTCTGTCCGCCCCCTCCCCCTGCTCATGCTCTCTGTCTTTCAAAACTGAATAAATGTTAAAGAAATTTAAAAAAAAAAGATAATGTTGGATAGTGGTAAGTGCTTAAAAGAAAAAGCAGTAAAGGGGCAAGAGTTCACTGTGTGATTGTGTGTGCACATGCCTCCCATGTGATATTTTAAATGGAGTGATGAAGGAATCCTCTCTGAGGAAGTAACATTTGAGCAGAGACCTGAAATAGTCATTCATGCGAACATCTGGGGAGATGTTCTGGGCATCATGAAAAATTTATGCTGCATAAAGTCACCCAGCTATAATCCAGGTAACATCCCATGTGGTAACTATGTACACATCTGTTTTTTTTTTTTTTTTTTTTTCCTTAAGAGAGAAAAAGTCATTAGATTTTCTGGGTACACATTAGGTTTTCAGTAAAGTTTTTTCATTTCATATCATTATTGCTCTGTATTTCCCATGCTTATTATTCCATTATTTATAATACAATAAGATTTATGGTAGACAAAGCTTCACAATTCCTTATCTGCAAATCCAAAATCCAAAACACTTTTTTCTTAATTTTTTGGTGTAAAAACTGATCTGAACAGACATAACTCTATTTAAAGTCTTCATTATTCCATTTGGTGTGACTATTGATGCATTTCATTATGGAAATATGTGTTTGATTGGAGACTGCTGCCCAGGACAACACTGGTTAAGTAAAATATAGATAGCATAACATGTTATATTCCTAAAATATTAAAAAAAATTGATTCAGGATCATATTTGGTCCCAAGGATTTTGGATAAAGGATTGCATAGCTGTACCAGATTTTTTCTTGATTCTCTGATTAAATATTGCTATTGATGTTAATCTTTAGGTATCTTTTATTCAAAGTATAACATTTATGTAGTGCTCTTATTATGTATCTAAAACTATGTAAATGCTCTGTATATCAGCTCATAAAATCCTCACAATGGCCTTATAAGTTTATTTTCCTCATTTTACAAATGAGAAAACTGAGGTGCAGACAGATTAAGGAAACTGCCAAAATTACACAGCTACTAAGTGACAGAGCTAAGAATTGAACCTAGACAATTTTTCTTCCTAGCTTGCATTCTTTGTCAGTAAACTAATTCTCCATCTCCTTATCCCTTTCTCCCTCTCCTCTGCTTTGGAGAAGTTTTAAATATCAGCCCTTTCCAAGACCATGAGTTTTCACTTATACTCTGAAATATCAGACACCAAAACTTTACACTTTCTTTACTAACATCCTTCAACAATTTTTTTCATTTTATTTATTTTTATTAAAAAATTTTTTAATGTTTATTCATTTTTGAGAGAGAGAGACAGAGAGTGAGTGGGGGAGGGACAGAGAGGGAGAGGGAAACACAGAATCCAAAGCAGGTTCCAGGTTCTGAGCTCTCAGCACAGAACCTGATGCAGGGCTGGAACTCACGGTGAGATCATGACCTGAGCCACCTGAGCCAAAGTCGGATGCCTAACTGACTGAGCCATCCAGGCGCCCCTCGTTTTATTTTATTTGCTTCTGATTTAATTTCAGCCATTTCTATTCTCATTTGAGATTGCAGATTTACTTATCCTCATTCTCAGTCTGATAGGTTTTCATGTTAACCTTATCTTTCACCATCCTTTTCTTCACTGAATATCCTTGCATAATTATGAAGCACTTCCCTTACTATTGTGGCCTTGTCAGATGTCAGATCACATTTAAAAATTTGCATCTCGTTTACTGAGAAGTACCACCTGCTAAATAAAGCTCTGTCGCTGATTTGTAGGTTTCTATAACTCAATGAATTACATAACTTGCTTCAGATAACTTTATTCCTAGCATATTAAAGTCTCGTTTTTTTGAGTTGGAACTGATTTTGTTTTTATTATTTTGTCCTCAGGTAAAAATTCTCCATAAGCAATTAGAAATTGAGGTCATTTTTGTATTGATTCATTGATTGATTGCTATCTAACAGCAAGATTGAGTGTGTTTCATGAAGTTGGGCAAAGACTATTAACAACTGTATAACACAGGTAGGGGCAGTTTGAGTAAGTATATTATATCGAACTTTCTTCCCAAGTATCTATTCTTGATTGTCCTAGAAATCTATTGTGAGACACTCAGTGAAGCATTATCTTTTGTGTAATGTTGATAGACTTGTTCTGAGCCAAACATAATTTCTCAGGAGTCACTCAACAGCTCACGTATGCTAAGTTTAAGGGTGCCTTTCATGGCTAAAGGAGCTATAAAGGAATTAAACCCATCAATTTTATCTCATTAGCATACTGTTGAATGAAACAAGCCAACAAGTCAGTTCTTAAATTGCTGAGAAGGAAAAAAGAGACTGAATAAATACATATTTGCAATGAGCTTGGTTATAAAGAACATTAGTTTATTATATGAAAAATTGAGGGCTTTGCCAAGGATTACCTTGCCTACCTTTATGCCTCTATCTCCTGAGAGATCAAGAAGATAACATTTTCTCCTAAGACCGTGTTCCAGAGACACAGCTAGTTCCTCTGCATTCTACATTCATAGTATCTAATCAATACAAAACCTTTGAGGCAAACCATTAATATTTACCAAATTGTAACAATGTCTTGGGGGTAAAAATTTCATTTTATAATTTTATAGCTTATCTCAACTGTATATAAACAAACTTTAATAAATTCATGTGATGAATAACTGTTTTGGCTCTTCTGTTTTTTCTTACTTTTAGTTAGAAGATCCCTCCTCTATTCAGTGCGGCAGTTAAGAACATGGTCTGGGTAATCTAACCTTTCAGATTCAAAATTCTGCTTTCAAATTCCTAACTGTGATTTTGGGCAAATTACTTAAGCAAGGATAATACCAACAGCCACATAGATATATAATGAGGATTAAATTGGTTAATTCGTAAAAAGCATCTAGAGGAGGATCTGGCACATGGTAAATGCTCCATAACTGTGAACTCTACCCCTCCCCCTGCCCTGCCCCTTGGCACTAACTTTTCCTGCTCTCTCTTAAGACACAAGCCAAGTTCTCAGTTTCTCTGTCTCTCCTTCTCTCTCTCTCTCCAGATTTCAGGCTCATAGGCCTTGGCCTTAAAATTAAAACTGTCCTCTTACTACTAGATTCATCGGTTACATTGTTCTCCAAAACTTTCAAGTATTCTTCCCTTTTCTTGGTTCTGAACCATTATACTCGCTTTCTCTATCTGAACTCCCTATTATGATTTCTCTTGATATGTCTTCCATTTGCACATTGAAAGGTTTTTCCTTGTTACTGTAGTATGAGTTCCTTGAGAGCAGGGAGTGGGTCTTAATTACTCTATTACTCCAGTCCCTTCCCTCTCCCTGCTGTGCAGTTTATGCTAAAGAAAATTTTATTGGGGGGTTCCTGGGGGGCTGAGTCAGTTAAGCCTCCAACTCTTGGTTTCGGCTCAGGTCATGATCTCACAGTTTTTTGAGTTCGAGTCCCGCATCAGGCTCTGTGCTGACTGTGCAGAGCCTGCTTGGGATTCTCTCCCGCCCCCCCCCCCCCCGCCCCCGCCTCTCCCCAATTCACACTGTCTCTGTCTCTCTCAAATGGGTGATGGGCATTGAGGATGTGCTTGTTGGGATGAGCACTGGGTGTTTTATGTAAACCAATTTGACAATAAATTATATTAAAAAACTAAATAAATAAATAACCTTAAAAAGAAAAAAAAGAAAATTTTGCTGAATAAATAAATCCATTCAGCCTTTGTAGTTTTTGCTTATTTTATCCTGGCTGTTCTATTCTGAACCTCCCATTTTCCTGAAAGCTCTCTTGTTCCTTTTATTTCTGGAAATTTTAAGTTCACCTGGTAATGCTGAGATCGCATCCTGGATCATCACAATTTTCAGACTGAGAGGCAAGAGGTTCATTTTGCCACACAATCCATTCATATGTTAGAAAGAAGATTTCCATTTAATTTACCTAGATTTAATTTCACTCATAATCTCTTGGCTCCTGCTAGGCTGATTATTCTCTTTAAAATCTACCAGTATCTTTGAGAGGAGGTCTATTTTGCAGACCTCTTTGTCTCATTCCTTATTTGAAGACAGGACCATACCACTCTGTTTCTTTACATGCAGGGTAAACGTCAGCTCAGGGCACCGGCTGGCTCAGTCAGTGGAACATGTGACTCCTGATCTCCGGGTTGTGAGTTCAATCCCCACGTTAGATGTAGAGATTACTTTAAAAAATGTTTTTAAATCTTAAAAAAAAAAAAAAGCATCATCTCTCTCTCAGTTGGAGTGAGGATGAGCTAGATCAATCTTTTAACGTTTTTCTTTTTAATACATACAAAAGACCTATGTAACACATGTATTAGCTATAAGCTTGATAATATAATGAACTACCCAGTCCAAGAACTAGAACTTTTCCCAGTAACTTGCATCCACTCTGCCTGGGCTCCTACTCTATCTCTTCTCCTGTCTTCAGGCGTACCCAGTATCCTGAACTGTATGCTTATCTTTCAATTGCTGCTTTCTTTTTAAAATTGAGTCTTATATTAAAAAGTTAGGGTTTTTTTTAAGTCTATTTATTTTGAGACAGAGAAAGAGGGAGAGAGAATCCCAAGGAGGTTCTGCAGAGCCCAATGTGGGGCTCGAACTCACAAACTATGAGATCATGACCCGAGCCGAAGTCTGATGCTTAACCGATAGAGCCACCCAGGCACCCCTAAAAGATTAGTTTTACGACAAATGTATCTATGGTAAAACAATATGTTGTTTGACTTGTATGTTTTTGAGCTTTAGAAAAATGCTGTCGTCCAATATATAGTTTTCTGGGATTTGCCCTTTTTACTCAACACTATGTTACCAAAATTCATTCAAACTGTTGTATATAATGATTGTTGAGTTTCAGTACCATATAACATTCTATTGTATGAATATATCTCAATTTGTTCTCCTGCTGATAAATATTTGAGTCTTTTCTAGCCTTTCAAAAAATTACAAAATCGTTGCTATAAAAATGTTTGTGTATGCCTCTTGGTCACACACGCAAAGTGTTTCTCTTGGCTGTATACCTAGGAGTAAGATTTTGGGTTGGAGAGTATACAAATATTCAACTTTGTGATATAATTAATGCCAAAGACTTTTCAATGTTCTCACAGTTTATAATGATTCTATGTACTCCCAAAATTTGGTATCGTTACATATAATTTTGGCCAGTCTAGTGGGGGTAAAATGGTACCTTTCTGCTTTTTATAGGTGGGAAGAAGTCATTGTTACTTGAAGTTTTTTAAACTTCCTCTTCCTTTCTACATTAAGAACTTGCAGCCTCATTACTGTGCCTGGGAGTTCCTTTGAAAGAAAGTGTTTATTTGTGTGATAGTTTCTGCTAAGAGTGTTAAAACTGAGATAGGATGGAAGCTGGGTAGTTTGCATGTTGCTTTTAAGTTGATCTTGCATACACGAACTAAAATTTCTTGTTAATGCTACGCAGAAATGGAAACTACATTCTTTCATATTGGTCCATCATAGATTAGTCTGATCTTGAGTTTACACCTATCTGTGCAACTATTTTAAATAAAACTATTTTTCAGTCTGTCGATCTGGAATATTTCCTCTCAATCAAGTTTAGTAAAGATATCTATGTGCATTACTTTGTATTTTAATTGTACCAAAGAGATCCAACTTACCTACTTTTGATATGGTTACGTTTACATGATGCAACACAAATTAATCTCTCAAAGATGTTTTAAAACTCCAAATGATCATCTTACTACTGTTACCCACTGAACTGACCTACACACATTAGCCAGGAAAAGAGGTCTAGACAGCTGGTGCTGCTTCACTGTGCCCTAAAATGTGTGTGTGTGTGTTTTTAATCGAAAAAGCCATTTTGTATATAAACAGTTTTCGTCAATAACTAAAAACACATGGAGATGAACAAACGGAATTCAAGACAAATGGCAATACATGTATATTTTAAAGAAGAACTTTTATAGGGTTTATTGTCTCTAAAAACAAATACCAGTTTGTCATTTGTCTATTTTTTCTTGTCTTTGAATGAAGGATTTTTGAAGGAAGGGACCGTGTATTTGTTTTATGTGTCTTATGTTTCTTTATTATGTTGTGAAATATAGTGTCGTATCCCAAAAGGGAACTCACAATATTAACTGAGTGCAAAAGTCCCTGCTGTACTATGAACATTTGTTGACTAACAAAATGACGGAGTGAATATTCATGACCAAACCATAAGAAAGCTGCAGTTACTTTCTTTTCTATGGTACAGTAGCTATAATTGGAAATAATCATTCATCAGGATGAATACATTTATGCCAGGTGAGTGTTTTTCAACTTTATTTATATAGCTAACATGGTATATAGTCAAGTTGCTATCAGCCGTTGGTTTCTTTCAATGTTCTCTTTTAAAGCCAAGTGTTAAGCCTCATTTCCTCATTCCCATAATGCCAGATACTCACTTTCTATATTGACCCAGGGACATCAGGTGCTGCTGAAATAAGACCGACTCCTACCAAACCTCCCTTGCAGTGAGGGCTTTTTCTTTGTATTATGCAGTATATATGAGCTTTTTGTTGTTTGCTTTTGTTCTTTTGTAAGCAGTGATGTGTAAGATGCGGCATATCTAGAGTTTAAGTCTTTGCTCCTTACAAGGACGGCAAGGAACATCCTTACCGTGGTAGGCAGCCCCCAAATGGCCCTCAGCCATTCCTGACTTCTGGTCTTCACACCCTTGTGTATTCCTCTGCCAGGTTGTGCGTGGATTGATCTGATGACTAACAGAATGTGGCATAAGTAGTGTGCATCACTTGTAAGATTAGGGTATAAAAGACTGGAAGGACCCAGGGACCACAGTCCAAATTAGAACCTCAGCTAGTTCTTTAAGGCACTTTTTCTGTGGCCAGGAAGTGCCAACCTAGATCCTGAGCCAAAAAGGCCCAGGTCTTTCCGGGCCCTAGAAAAGTAAGAGACAGAAAACTCTGTATATGTAAATAGAAACAAGTAGGAATTTCACTGAAAGATAGTGGTAAAAAAAGAGAGCACCTAATAAAAAGAAATGAAATACAGAAGGTACCACATGGTTGAAACTTAAAAACATGCTAATTGAAGGAAGTTGGTCACAAAAGACCAGATATTGTATGATTCTATTTATATGTGATGTCCAGAATAGGCAAATCTTTAGAGACAGAAAATAGACTCATAGTTGCCTAGAGCTGCATGGGTGGGGGTGGGGGTGGGGGAGCACGTGGTGTGATAGCTTAGTTCACAGTTTCTTTTGGAAGTGATAAAACATGTTTTAACATTGATGTGATAATAACTGCAAAACTGTAAACATACAAAAGTCATTGAATTGTATACTTTGAATGGGTCAATTGTATGATATATGAATTATATCTCAATAAAGCTGTTTCAAAAAAAGACTGCAATCTCTATCTTGGACTTTCTGTCTCTTCTATCACTTGTTCTGGAGGAAGCCAGCTACCAGGTCTTGAGGACACTTAGACAACCCACTCATGGAAAGGCTTATGTGGTGAGGAAACTTGTGAATGATGTTTGCTAGTGTGATAGGTAAGAAGTGATAGCTTACTGAAGTTTTAATTTGTAGTTTCCTATTGTGAATGATATTAGGCATATTTAGTATGTTTAAAGGCATTTGTAGGAGGATAACAAGAAATAGAAACGTGAACTCCATATTCAACGACATTAGGAGACATCTTTAACCCCAAGGTAGAGTACATGAAGGCTAAAAGTGGATGGGGAAATGATAAATGACTCAACAGGTCAGAGAATGGTAAAACCTAGGTATTGCAGAGGAAGAAGACATCAGTAATAAGTGCACAGATTTGTCCCATAGAACCTAAAAAAGCCACAGGAATTGCAGGGGTGAAGACTATATTCAGGTGTACCTAGGAGATATTGTGGGTTTGATTCCAGACTGCTGCAATAAAGCTTTCTTAACCAGTGCATATAAAAGTTATGCTTATACTATACTGTAAGTGTGCAATAGCAATATGTCTAAAAAATAACGTACACACTTTAATTTAAAAATACTTCATTGCTAAAAAATGCTAACCAGCATTAGCATCGCCTTCACTGGGCACTCAGTGAATCATAACCATTGATTACAGACCACCATACTAAATATAATAATAATGAAAAAGTTTGAAATATTGTCAGAATTACCGAAATGTGACACAGAAACACGAAGTGAGTAAATGCTGTTGGAAAACTGGTGCTGATAGCTAAATGCACGGATGCCACAAACCTTTGATCTGTAAAAAAAGTGCAGTATCTGTGAAGCACAATAAAGCAAAGTGCAATAGAATGAGGTATGTTTATATAAGGCTCAGAGAGAACCTAGATTCTCACCCCCCACCCCCCATTCCCACCCTGGGTGGTCAGATGGTTTCTTCTCCCTCACCAGGCAGGAAAAGGAAGGCATCTTCTCTGGAAAAACTGAATTAGAAAGGCTCCAGACTTTGGCTTACCAGGCTCTGAGAACTGGGTATGAAAACAAGGGTATGGTTTGAAGACATAAAAGTCTGTATCTAAATAGGACACTGCTCGGGGCGCCTGGGTGGCGCAGTCGGTTAAGCGTCGACTTCAGCCAGGTCAGGATCTCGCGGTCCGTGAGTTCGAGCCCCGTGTCAGGCTCTGGGCTGATGGCTTGGAGCCTGGAGCCTGTTTCCGATTCTGTGTCTCCCTCTCTCTCTGCCCCTCCCCCGTTCATGCTCTGTCTCTCTCTGTCCCAAAAATAAATAAAAACGTGGAAAAAAAATTAAAAAAAAAATAAACAGGACACTGCTCTTTTCTCTACCCAGCTCCAGAAAGCTCGCAGCCAGACTGTTCCTATCTCCAGGTAGGAAATAGGAGGTCTTCCTCTGGAAAATCAAACTGACATGGAGAATGTATATGCACGGAGGTCCCTAATTAAAAAAAAAAAAAAGTCAGCCTCATAGTGTAATAGAATTCACAACACATCCAGGATGTAACCACTTCTCCCCACCTCCACTTACTACCATACTGGTACTTGCTACTATTGTTCCTTACTTGGACCATTGCAGCATTTTCTTATCTGCTCAACTGCTTTCCTACCTTTAACCCTAGAGCCAATTTTCATCCTAGTAGTCGGAAGAAATCTTTTTACAGTGGATGTCAGATCATGTCACTTTTCTATGCAAAACCTTCTAGTGGTCTCAATCACAGGTCTCAAACAGAATAAAAACCAGCCTACAGGCCACACATCATCTGTCTTCTCCGCCCTCTGCCTCTCTAAACTTGTGTTCTTCTAGTCTCCATTTTGCTTGCTCTATGCCTGCCATATTGGCATCCCTGAAAATTCTAGGCTCTCTCCCATTTCATGGTCTTTGCATTTGCTGTTTTCTCCACCCAGAATGCTCTTCCCCCAGATATCCTCTTGGCTAGCACCCTCACTTCCTTTAGGTCTTGCTCAAAAGTAATCTTAACAGAGAGGCCTTCCTTGTGACCCTATATGAAATAGCATCCTTTTTATCATCGTCTTCCTTAGCCTGTTTTATTTGTTTCATAGCATGTAATTACAGATATTATATATCTATTTGCCCAACAATTTATTGTTTATCTATCGTGACTAAAACGTAAGCGGTTGTGGGCAAAGCCTTTTTCCATTTGTGCCATATCTTTAGCACCTAGTATAGCACGTGGTGGTACACAGTAAGTGCATAATGAAACTTTGTTGGCTGAATGAATCAATCAAAAAACCACTCAACATGATGATAATATACTTTTTCTCTTTTAATTTGTTAATATGCCTAGTTATCACAATAAATTCCCTCATGTTGAACTATTCTTACATTCCTGATGTGGTCTTATTTAGTCTGGTGTTTAATTTTTTAAAGATGTTGCTGAATTTTATTTGCTAGTATTTTAGTTAATATTTTCTCAGTAGCTTTTTAAAACTTGTGGCAGCTTTGTCAGATTTTGTTCTTATACTTACTCTGGGATGAAACAAATGAACATTTCTTTTTTCCCTCAAGGCAGCCTAGATTTATTTTGTTAGCAGAAGAGAGAAGAGTTTGTCCTAATTTATAGAACCAGGATTATTTCAGCCCATATTTTTCTGCACTGTTCTGAAGCTGAGGTTCCTCTCAACTTAAGTCATATTTCCTGATCATGTCCATCAGAGATAGTGAAAAATTCTCTGAAGTTTATCTCCCTCAGAAGATTCTGGCCTTCCCATTTGCTTGGTTAGAAATAGTCTTTCTAGCAGACTCTTAAATATAGAGAACAAACTGGGGGTGCCTGGGTGGCTTAGGCAGTTAAATCACTATTGACTTTGGCTCAGGTCATGATTTCACGGTTCATGGGATCAAATCTCGTGTGGGGCTCTGCACCAACAGTGCAGAGCCTGCTTGGGATTCTCTCTCTCTTTCTCTCTCTCTGCCTCTCCCCTACTCTCCCTCTCTCTCAAAATAAATAAATAAGCTTTAAAAAATAGAGAGAGAGAACAAACATGGTTACCAGAGCAGAAATGGGTGGGGGATGGGTGAAATAGGTGAAGGGGATTAAGGAGTGCACTTGTCGTGATGAGTGCTGAGTAATGTATAGAATGGTTGGATCACTATGTTGTACACCTGAAGTTAATACAACACTGTATGTTAATTATACTGGAAATTTCTTTTAAAAATTTAAAAAGGAAATAGTCCTTCTAGGACCTTAGGTCTCCCTTCATTACAATCTTTCTTTAGGATGAAGTTTCTGGGACAGGGACCTCGGGTCTGAGGCTTGACCATCTCTTAAACAGAGTGTTGATGATAAATTAACTATTAATTATTGATTAGGAATAATGATTAGGAATTTCAGTTCCACATGCTGGCACAGTGCTACCCTCATTGGCTGTTGCAGCAGGTATGGAGGGTACCCAGACTTGGTGTGCATTTTGTTATTATGGCAGCATTTTCATTTTTGCTGTTCCTTCTCAACTCTTCTCTCAGAAATTAGCATGTTTATTTGTTCCTTATTGTCTCCCATGGGTTTTAAAAAATTAACACGCTTGTTAAAATTGCCTAAGACAAAAGTCAATAGGCCTTGAGCCTGAGGGTATCCCTTATGGCAAAATGAAAGACATTAAAAAGTTCTGACATCTTTTTTTGGCTGTTCAGTTTTTTCCTTCAGGTTTATCATTCTATTCTAGATAACTATACTATTAGATAAGAAGAAAGGCAGAGGTATATAGGTGGCACAGTCAGCTGAGCATCCGACTCTTGATTTCAGCTCAGGTGTTGATTTCATGGTCCTGGGATCGAGCCCCCTGGAGGGCTCCCTGCTGACAGCATAGAGCCTGCTGGGGATTCTCTCTCTCTCCCTCTCTCTCTGCCCCTCCCCTGCTCTCTCACTCTCATTCTTTCTCTCTCAAAATAAATAAATAAACATTAAAAAACGTAGTTCCAGATAATTGTAGTGGCAATTTAACAGATCTATTAAGGAAAAAAAGAATCTTCCTATAATTAAACTTGCTGCACTCTGGTGTTCCCACCGTGCTTTATTCACATTTTTATTATTGCACTTACAACGTTGGATTATAGTTTATCTTTTAAAATAATTGTCTTCTTTTCTAAACTGTGAACAATTAGAGCACAGCATCTGGATCTTATTCCTTCTTATAATCCTGGAACACATAGTAGGCATCCAGTTAATGTGTAGAAAGAATAAATGACAGTTGATTTTGAGATTAAAATAATATTTTTAGGGGCGCCTGGGTGGCTCAGTCGGTTAAGCGTCCGACTTCAGCTCAGGTCATGATCTCACGGTTTGTGAGTTCGAGCCCCACGTCAGGCTCTGTGCTGACAGCTCAGAGCCTGGAGCCTGCTTCAGATTCTATCTCCCTTTCTCTCTGCCCTTTCCCTGCTCACAGTCTGTCTGTCTCTCTCAAAAATAAATAAACATTAAAAAAATTAAAAAAATAAAATAAAATAATATTTTTACTCCCTGGTAAAAAGAATATATCTCCTTACTCCTTTGTTCTTGATTATATTTTAACTCAGTTTTCTTTCTAATCCATCTACAGTAGAAGCAGTGGGCAATCTGGCTGATTATTTTAGGCTATAGATGACTGTAGTTTGTTGGGTAACTATGCTCTGAGGTCTAGTCACAAGTTGATACTTTAGTAATAGTAATTTGATCCACTTTTGAGCAAGTAAATAACATGGTGGTAATAAAGAGATATTACTCTGTTCTGTCAATGATAGGCAAGATAATTAGGCCATTGCATCAATATGAGTATAAGGGCATAAGAGTCTAATGAAAAGTAAGAGAACTAATAGAGAAGAAAAGAGGAAACATATTTTCTTTTTTTTTTTTATTACTTTGATTTTGTTTTTTGATTTTAAAGTAATACTTTGATTTTCAACAAGCATTCCAAAATGATTCAATGGGGAAAAGAAGAGTCTTTTCACAAATGGTGCAGGAACAACTGGATATTGACATGCAAAAAAACAAAATTGGATCCCTACCTCACTCCGTATGCAAAATTAATTCAAAATTGGTCAAAGATAAGGATGGTAACATTTAACAAGAGCTAAACTCTTTTTTTAAGTTTATTTATTTTGAAAGACAGAAAGAAAGAGAATCCCAAGAGAGAATCCTAAGAGAGAGAGAGAGAATCTCAGTGCAGAGGCCAACATGGGGCTCAAACCCACAAACTGCGAGATCATGACCTGAGCTGAAATCAAGAGTCAGACACTTAACTGACTGAGCCACCCAGACACCCTGAATGTGACATTTTACAGGAAGGAATTATAAGGCTTGGTGACAGGTTGGTCAGAAGCTTGATTTGATCAATTCAAACAAGAGTTGAATTGGGGGCACCTGGGTGGCTCAGTCGGTTAAGCACCTAACTCTTGACTTTGGCTCAGGTCATGATCTCATGTAGTGAGACCAAGTCCCTGATGGGGCTCATGCTGGGCATGGAGCCCACTTGGGATTCTCTTTCTCTCCCTCTCTCTCTGCCCCTCCCCTGCCCATGTGCATGCTCTCTCTCTCTCAAAAACAAACAACAACAACAAAACAAACAAAAAATAGTTGAATTGAGCATCAATTCCTACTAACCAAATTTACAAAACCCTGAATTGTAAACCAGAGTGCCATGGCATTAAACTATACAGAAATATATCTGTTCAGAAATAGAAATTCGTTGTCCAGAACACCCTTTTTCTTGGTTACAAATTACCCAATAACCAGAAAGTTGCCTCAAGAACTGGATATTTTAAAATAAGGTTAAATGAACTAAGGGGATTTTTTTTTTCAAGCTGTGAAGGATTGAGTCATACTTCTCTTAACTCTCTACCTGTCACACAGATTGCAAGGCTCACACCCTCTGGGTCTCTTAGTGCTGGAGACATGTTGATGTACTCTTACTTATCCACTCTACTTTTTTATTTATTTTGTTTGTTTGTTGTTTGTTTGTTTTTTTTTTTTTTTTTTTTTTTTAGCGTTTATTTATTTTTGAGACAGAGAGAGACAGAGCATGAACGGGGTAGGGTCAGAGAGAGGGAGACACAGAATCCGAAACAGGCTCCAGGCTCTGAGCTGTCAGCACAGAGCCCGACGCGGGGCTCAAACTCACGGACCGCGAGATCATGACCTGAGCCGAAGTCAGCCGCTTAACCGACTGAGCCACCCAGGCGCCCCCCCGCTCTACTTTTTTAAACAACTCTATAATGAGCTTGCCCTTATTATTTGTGATGCCACTTTTCATCATTTTGAGCTCCATCTTGTTTTGCACTAGTAGTCTCTAGTCCACTGGTTTGTTTCTTTAGATGAAATTCTGTGCAATGTCCATACCAGACTGCTCTTTTCGTTTCTTGAGCTCTTTCAGCTTCCAAAGGGGCTGAGGGAGGATAAGAAGCAACAGTCCTCCTTTTTCTCCTTTGTAATCAGTTCTTCATCCACTTCATCTCAAATGGAGAAATCAGCTAAGTGGAACCACGAGGCTTCCCACCCTCTAACTGGTGTCTTGCCGAAGGAAAAGGAGTTTCAGCTTCTAGGGGCTCTTGGCCCAAATTTCTACAAGAATGGAAGCGGAAGGGGGTGGCTATTTCAGTCATGACTGATTTCTCCAAGGCTAAGCCCATAAATATTAAATGCCAATTTTGTGGTGGTAAATGCCACCAAATTGGATTGCTTTTAAAACTACACGTAACCCTGGCAAATATAATTTCAGCTCCTTCTCACACTGTGGTATCCTTTTACTTACGCCATACTTTGACAGAGAAAGAATGGAACAAGCTTCATTTTGATTCATGAATGTTGTTTTTATTCTAAATGCCCCATGTGAGAGGAATGCAAATGGACACAAGATATATGCAAATTCACTTGCATACCCAGAGAAGGCAAATGAGGCTTAGTTCTTAGATTCCTTGATCAGGCTCCCTGGGTGAGAAGGCTAAGGAAAGAGGTGTCTGTAACTGAATTACAGAGAACGTCATGTTTGAGAAGGGAGAGTAGAGATGTTGGCTGCCATACAGCTCCCAGCATTCCAGAACCTGCATATAAAAGTGAGTGCAGCTGCCAAGTCAAGGGAAGGAGCTCAATGAAAGACCAGCCTTCACTGGCATGAGGGTGCCCAGGGCACAGAACGCACACAGCAGGATAAAACGGAGTCTCCCACTTTTCTGCTTTAGGTCTTGACCTCAAATCCCTGCATGAACTCTTAAACCACTCTCTCTTCCTGCTCCTCTCTCTCTTCTGCAACCCAGGCAGGACTAGGGTGTGGTGAGTGAAGCGCAAAATCTGAGGGGAACTTAGAGGGCCTGGGAGGCTTAGTCAGTTAAGTGTCCGACTCTTGATTTTGGTTCGGGTTAGGATCTCATGGTTCGTCGGTTCGAGCCCCATGTCTGGCTCTGCGCTATTGGCTTGGGATTCTCTTTCTCCCTCTCTCTGCCCCTCCTTTGTCACGCTCACTTGTGCATGTGTGCTCTCCCTCTCTCAACAATAAATAAACATTTTTCAAAAATTAAGGGGAGCCAAAAATAAATAATGTTTTAAGTGAATGTTTTTTAAAACTTGACAATTAGTAAAGAAAAAAAAAAGTCCACGATGAATAAAACGTCAACATTTTAAGTCAAGACAGAATTCTGCCTTGTAGAATTCTACCCCGCTTCAGTCACTTCACCCTGAACCTGACCCTGCTTCCAGTAAAACTTTATTTGCAAAGCTGGTGGCCAGCTTTAGTTTGCCAATTTGCTTTTTAAACTATTGCATTAAACTATTATTTATTTGATTGCTGAGTTTTAAGTTTACCTCTTAAATTTGGTGTCCAAGGGGAGTGTGTCGCTCAGCTTACCCTCGCTCTGGCTCTGTTTCAACCTCTTCTATTTTCTTTTTCAGCCTTACAATGATTCTGTTTGTGAACAGGCTCCCTTCTGAACTTGGCTTAATACGGGAACTAGACATATGCAGGAGGTACTGTCTTGTTTTTTATAATCTCTTAAAAAGTTTATTCTTGAAAGAGGGAGAGACTGAGCCCGGGGAGGAGCAGAGAGAGAGGGAGACCAGTGCAGAGTCAGACGTGGGGATCAATCCCATGATCCTGGGATCATGACCTGAGCCAAAATCAAGAGTCAGACACTCAACCGACTGAACCACCCAGGTGCCCCGGGGGTACTGGTTTTTGCGGAGAGCTTTTCTCATCCTATACTTTTTGCCTTCTTTCTCTGAAATCAGTTCTCTAGCAGAACATTCTTAATTGTCCTTTCCTGTCCTCTTGTGGCTTTACCTTTCTTTTCCAGGCAGTGGTTCCTAAGTTTCTTGATCCCAGCCTAGTTCTGTCACCTGTTGTCTCCAAAAGCCCCTCAATTCCTGTACTGATTTTAGACAGCTAGAAGAGAGAGTAAGTTCCTCTGCTTGTGACGGCCTGATTCGTGTCCATGCACAGGATAGGCTAAGGTGGCTGAGGAAAAATGGACATTGTGAATATGCCATGACAGAGACATGCTGAAGTACCCCCGAGGTACTGAACTCCTGTGCTGTGTTTATAAAAAAGAATTTACTAATGTTCTTTACTTTGGGTCATCATAGCATTTATGTTCTGTTCCTGGTTTGTGTTACACTGGGGTAACGTCATAAGTATTTTAAAATTAAGTACATTCAACTCTATGTAACAGAAGAGAGGAGAGAGGATTTAAATTTTGAAGGGCACTCTCAGCTATTCCTCTGACTCAGGATACATCCCAGGGAGACGTGAATCTGTTGTGTCCTTATAAAGCCATGTCTATAGAACTGTACTTTAGGAGCAAGTTTCAGGAATCTTGCAGTAGTCTGTCTACTTGAGTTTTTCCCTTACATGTTGATTAGGACCTCCCCCTCCCCCCACCTCCTTAGATGCTATTCTACCGTGTGGTAATGAATGATTGTTGCTATTGTGTTTTGTAAGCGTGTTTTCCAATTGCTTAATGCATGTGAATTCTCTTCATTCAACTAAATTGTCCTTCTTTGAAAGAAAATGTGAGGTCATAGCTACCACACAATGTTGCACTTAACCTTTTCTCTTCAGTGCTGGTGGAAGGAGCTAGTTAGGACCATGGGCCCCAGAAGTAAACTGCCTAGGTTCAAGTTCTAGCTCTGCCAGTTAGTAGCTGAGTGGCCTTGGATAAGTCACTGAGTATCATTTTTTTTCTCATCCATAAAATGGGGATTATAATTATATTGACTGCACAGGGTTGTTAGGAGGATTATGAAATAATGCATGTAATGTGCTTACCCCAGCACCTCGTATTTATTAGGTGTTCAGTAAATATTAGCTATGATTACAATACGTCCGGGGTTGGATGGCCGCATGGTAAGCCTGCAGTTTGAGGAGTTGCCACTAAAAATAATGACTTCTAACAGACATATGGTTAGCATGTGATTCCAGGTAGGTATGAGGTTTGTTTTTCTTTTATAATGATGTGTTTGGTGAATTTACAGATCAGAACCATTCCTAACTTCTTTTTTATCTGTTTATTTATTTATTTATTTATTTTTTGAGAGAGAGAGAGAGAGAATAAGCAGGGGAGGGGCAGGGAGAGAAGGAGAGAGAATCCCAACCAGACCCTGCACCCTCAGCACAGAGCCTGATGCAGGGCTTAAACTCATGAACTGTGAGACCATGACCTAAGCTAAGATCGAGAATCAGTAGCTCAACCAACTGTGCAACCCAGGTGCCCCAACCATTCCTAACTTCTAAGAACCACAAAGAAAATATGATATACTTACAGCATAATGTTAAGAAATAGACTTCAGTAAAGTTTGGATCCCTTTTTAATTTCCACTAACAGTTACCAGGTCCTTCTTCTTCTTTTTTTTTTTTTTTAAGTTTTTATTTATTTATTTATTTATTTATTTATTTATTTATTTATTTAATCTCTACACCTAACATGGGGCTTGAACTCACAACCCCGAGATCAAGAGCTGCATACTCTTCTGACTGAGCCAGTCAGATGCCCTTGTTCTTATTTCCAGGTGTTAATGGGAAATCATCCTCCTCTCACCCTTAATAAGCTTGCTTTGCGTGTTTAAAACACCAGCTGTGGCACTGGTGCTCAGAGGTTTTAGGAGGTTGGCAAAACTGAGAAAAGCACTTTTTTCCTCTTCTCTGTTCTCTCATTCTCTTTTCTGGTCAGTGCTCAGCCTAAGATTTCTTAGAAGAAAAGTCCCATCACCCTTGCAATTACTTTATTTCTCTAACCTCTTGGCAAAAACTAGCAGGGAAAGATAAAAAGAGAATCGTGACATCATGCACATTGCCTTTCCTAATCATGGGTTTCCCTGGTAGCTGGCTTTGCAGCTTGAAGCTGAAAACTCCCCCAGCTTCTATCACCTATCCTTCCTATCCTTCCTTCCTTCCTTCCTTCCTTCCTTCCTTCCTTCCTTCCTTTTTTTTTTAAATGTTGATTTATTTATTTGAGAGAGAGTGAGGGCATGAGTGTGAGCAGGGGAGGGGCAGAGAGAGAGGGAGAGAGAATCCCAAACAGCCTCTGCACTGTCAGCGCAGAGCCCTATTCCGGGCTTGACCCCACGAACTGTGAGATCATGACCTGAGCCAAAATCAAGAGTCAGATGCTTAACTGACTGAGCCATCCAGGCCCCTCTATCACTTCTTTCTAATCATGGCTTGATATCATTAAAATTGGTTTGTCTAGACCAGATGTTGGCAGACTGTGGCCTATAGGCCTGTTACCTGTTTTTTTTTTTTTTTTTTTTCAACGTTTATTTATTTTTGGGACAGAGAGAGACAGAGCATGAACGGGAGAGGGGCAGAGAGAGAGGGAGACACAGAATCGGAAACAGGCTCCAGGCTCCGAGCCATCAGCCCAGAGCCTGATGCGGGGCTCGAACTCACGGACCGCGAGATCATGACCTGGCTGAAGTCGGACGCTTAACCGACTGCGCCACCCAGGCGCCCCATGTTACCTGTTTTTGTAAATGATGTTTTATTGGAACACAGCCATGCTCATTTGCTTACCTGTCGTGTGTGGCTGCTTTCCTGCTACAATGGCAGAGTTGGGTCATTGCAATGAACCAAATGACCCACAAACCTAAAACATTCACTGTCTGGCCCTTTAAAAATTTTTTTACAGACCCGCTGCTCTAGAGGATCTAAAGCGTTCAGCTTTGTATTAGTTATCTATCGCTGAATCACGAATTACCCCCAAATTTAGTAGCTCAAAACAACGTATGTATTGCTTCATAGTTTTTGTGGGTCAAGAATTCAGGAATGGCTAACTGGGTCATTCTGATTCAGGGTCTCTTATGAAGTTGCCGTCAAAACATCACCTAGGGGTCCGGTTAATTGAAGGCTTGACCTGAGCTGAGGGATCCACTTCTAACATGGTTCCCTCACATGCTGTTAGTAGAAGGCATTATTTCCTTGCTAGCTGTTGGCACCAAGTTTCAGTTCCTTGCCACATGGGCCTCTCCGTGGGACTGCTTGGATATACTCACAACATAGCAACTGGCTTCCCCTCAGCAAGTTATCTGAACGAGAGCAAAGAGAAGGCTGTAACATCTTTTATGATATAATCTCAGAAGCCCCACACTCTTATTTATGCCATACTCTATTTGTTAGAAGGAAGTCACCAAGTTTTGGTCCCCACTCAAAGAGAGGAGACTTAAGCTTCACCTTTTAAGGGAAAGTATATAAAGAAATATATGGACATATTTTTAAACCATCTAGTTTAATTCCCAACCATTTTAAGCTTTTTATTTTGTTTGTTTTTAAGGCCTACAACAGGAGTTGACAAACTTTTTCTGTAAAGGGAGAGTTAGTCCATATTTTTAGCTCTGTGGGCCATATGGTCTCTGTTGCAAGTACTCAACTCTGTATCAGGAAAGTAGCCGTAGCAAATAAATGGGCAAATAAATGGGCATGGCTGAATTCCAGTAAAATTTTATGTACAAAAATAGACAAGGAAAAAAAATAGGCAAAGAGTTGGGTTATGGCCCATAAGCTGTAGTTTGATGACCCCTAGTCCAGAAGATACTTTTTGTTTTTTAAATTTATTATTTATTTTTTAAAAAGTAGTCTCCACACCCAACACAGGACTGGAACTCATAATCCTGAGATCAAGAATCATGTGCTCTGCAAACTGAGCCAGCCAGGTGGCCCCAGAAGATTATTTTTCAAGAACACAAATCAAAGAGTTGAGTCACATGGAAGACACAAAATTTAAAGCCAGAGATAGGTGCATCTTTGACCCTTCCCAACCAGGTCATATGCTCCTGCTGGATAAGACATGCTTTATACTTCTTTTTATTCCCCTTCAGCATTTAATAAGGTTCTGGGCATGCAGTTGCTACTTCATTATTAATTGTTTATTATTTAATGAGTTGATAACATTTCATCATATGACTATGCTATAATAATGAACCAGTGGTCTCTAGGCTTTATTAGTACAAATAAACTGCAACAAGCATATATATCTATCATCTATCTATATTCTAGGACAGATTTATAGAAGTATAATAGTCAAAGATTATGTATACTCTTTTTTTTGGTTCTTTTTTTGTTTTGTTTATTTATTTTTTTTTTTGAGACAGAGAGAGTGTGAGCAGGTGGGAGGCAGAGGGAGAAGGGGACAGAGAATCTGAAGAAGTAGGCTCTGCAATGACTGCCCAATGTGGGGCTTGATGTGGGGCTCCAACTCACGAATCATGACCTGAGCCGAAGTCAACGCCCAACCAACTGAGCCACCCAGGCACCCCATGTGTACTCTTAATTTGACAAAAATGTTTCTTTTTTTATAGTTTTTTAAAATGTTTATTTCTGAGAGAGAGAGAGAGAGAGAGAGAGACAGAGCATGAGTGGGGGAGGGGCAGAGACAGACAGAGACAGAATCTGAAGCAGGCTCCAGCCTCTGAGCTGTCAGCACAGAGCCTGACACAGGGCTGGAACTCGTGAACCACGAGATCATGACCTTAACGGAAGTTGGATGCTTAACTGATTGAGCCACCCAGGCGCCTGGACAAAAATAAGTTTCAAAATAAAGTTACTTTATTTCACATAGTATATGTACAATATTTCAGGATTAAAGAAAGATATAGGGGCGCCTGGGTGGCTCAGTCGGTTGAGTGTCCGACTCTTAGTTTCAGCTCAGGTCATGATCTAGTGGTTCATGGGATTGATCCCTGAGTCCGGCTCTCTGTTGCCAGCACAGAACCTACTTGGGATTCTCTCTCTTCCCCTCTCTCTGCCCCTCCCCTGCTCTCTCTCGCTCTCTCCCAAAATAAATACTCTTAAAAAAAAAAGGTATATAAAGTGACTTGAACTTTCTTTACAGACTTGTAGGTGCTGTATGATTTTCATAGAGCCCTTATGCTCTTCCCATGCAAAATAGTACAATTGAATGTTGTTGGCCAAGGTACCTATTGTTAAGGTGCGGTCTCTAAGGTCACAGAGCAGGAGGAAACTAGTAAGTCTCCTGTTAGTATGCTTTCAGAAACTTCTTGAGATGCTTCACAGAACTTTGAGATTTCCTAGGGCATGATACTTTTTGTGCCACTAGCGCTGCCCTTGCTGCATCAAAAGTTCCTTTCCTCAGAGTCTCTGTGAAAACACAAACATATTCAGGAGACAGTATATCCCCTTACCTCACCATCATGTCAGTGCCTCTTATGGAGAGTGTCAAAGGATTAGCTTTGCACCAGTGCATCAAGAAAGGGAGACATTTTAAAGACTCATTCTTGATTAAAAGAATTATTGTGGGGGTGCCCAGATGGCTCCGTCAGTTAAGTGTCTGCCTTTGGCTCAGCTCAAGATCTCATGGTTCAGGGGCGCCTGGGTGGCTCAGTCGGTTAAGCGGCCGACTTCGGCTCAGGTCATGATCTCGCGGTCCGTGAGTTGGAGCCCGCATCAGGCTCTGTGCTGACTGCTCAGAGCCTGGAGCCTGTTTTGGATTCTGTGTCTCCCTCTCTCTCTGATCCTCCCCCACTCATGCTCTGTCTCTCTCTGTCTCAAAAATAAATAAACCTTAAAAAAAAAAAATCTCACGGCTCATGGGTTTGAGCCCCAGGTCAGGCTCTGTGCTGACAGCTCGGAGCCTGGAGCCTGCTTCATATTCTGTGTCTCCCTCTCTCTGTCTCTCTCTGCCTCTAGCCCACTGCATGTGCTCTCTCTCTTTCTCTGAAATAAATAAATAACCATTAAAAAAAAGAATTATTGTGCACAAGGGGGAAGAAAGGGACCAAAATGTATTGGGTACTTCCTAAGTATGAGATTCTTTCCTCATGCTTCCTGTTAAAGTAGATGTTATCAGCTCTCTTTCACAGATGAGGAAACATGCTCAGAGGATTTATTGACTGGTCAAAATGCTAGTAAGTGCTAGTAAGTGGCAGTCAGAATTGATCTGAATTGAGGGTCTTCCTAACTCCAAAGCTCTTTTTCCTATATCATGCTGCTTCCCAATGTGCTCAGAATGCACTGATATTCTCACGACAGAGACATTGAAGACTTCAGGACACTGATTTCCCTAGACTGGCTTATGTGGCACTAATGAATTTCAGGAAAACTTTAGCCATTGCTCTGTTTTGCTGTGTCCAAGAAGAAAGAAGTAGGAGCCGTCCATCAGAAAGCAGACTTTCTAGCAGGTGGAAAGGAAGCCTGCAGAAATGCTGGATGGGATACCAAAAACAATTACTTTGACCTATAGTTGAGAGAAATGGGGTGATTTGATTTAGTCACACTCTCTGGTCATTATGCTAATTCAAGGAAATAAAAAAGGGAAAAAAGAAAGACCAGGCAAATGAAAGAATACGGTTGACGATTAGCAGGATACCCAAGAATGAACCTGTTGCTATTTCTGGTTCCAATGGGGCAAAATCAAAACTAGAATTTCTTTGCTGTGCCCGCTATGATTTTATTGTGTTTTAGTTTCTCTACCCAGATTGTAGTTTCTACAATCCCAGCAGATTGCTCCTGGATTGTATTTCTTCCTAATACATGATATCATGTATATGAACATACTATAATGAGAAAGCTAGAGTAAAACTTCACTCATTTGGGCTGTAGTAGTTCAAATTTATAATAAAGAATCACTATCAAAGGTGGGTTGAAATTTATGTCACTGGGAATATAGATTTTTTAAAAAGATAAGGAATGAATAGACACTTCTCCAAAGAAGACATCCAGATGGCTGACAGACACATGAAAAAATTCTCAACATCACTCATCATCAGGGAAATACAAATCAAAACCATGATGAGATACCACCTCACACCTGTCAGGATGGCTAACATTAACAACTCGGGCAACAACAGATGTTGGCGAGGATGCGGAGACGGAGGATCTCTTTTGCACTGCTGGTGGGAATGCAAACTGGTGCAGCCGCTCTGGAAAACAGTATGGATGTTCCCTACTATCCTACCCAGCAATTGCACTAATAGGTATTTATCCAAGAGATACAGGTGTGCTGTTTCGAAGGGGCACAGGCACCCCAGTGTTTATAGCAGCGCTATTGGCAATAACCAAAGTATGGAAAGAGCCCAAATGTCCATCGACAGATGAATGGATAAAGAAGATGTGGTATATCTATACAATGGAGTATGACTCGGCAATCAAAAAGAATGAAATCTTGCCATTTGCAACTATGTGGATGGAACTAGAGGGTATTATGCTAAGCGAAATTAGTCAATCAGAGAAAGACAGCTATCATATGACTTCACTCATATGAAGAATTTTTTTTTTAACGTTTATTTATTTTTGAGCCAGAGAGAGACAGAGCATGAACAGGGGAGGGGCAGAGAGAGAGGGAGACACAGAATCTGAAACAGGCCCCAGGCTCTGAGCTGTCAGCACAGAGCCCGATGCGGGGCTCGAACTCACGGACCGTGAGATCATGAGCCCTGAGCCAAAGTCGGACGCTTAACCGACTGACCCACCCAGGCGCCCCACATATGAGGAATTTAAGAGACAAAACAGATGAACATAAGGGAAGGGAAGCAAAAACAATATAAAAACGGAAGGGGACAAAACACAAGAGACTCTTAAATATGGAGAACAAACAGAGGGTTACTGGAGGAGTTGTGGGGGGGGGGGGAAATGGGCTAAAGGGGTAAGGGGCATTAAGGCATCTAATCCTGAAATCATTGTTGCACTATATGCTAACTTGGATGTGAATTTTTAAAAAATTAATTAATTAATTAAAAAGAAAATACAAGGAAGTCATTGAAAAAACAAATGGGAATATTCAACTCATGCAAGGGAATTAGTTACCGGTGACTAATTTAACACCCATTTCATATTTATTGCTTCAGTTTGAATTCAGAACAATAAAAAAGTTGATTTTATTCATTAAATAAACTCTTATAAATATGAGACATTAAATGACATGACATTAAATAACAACTGAATTCATCCCTAAAGGAAAACTATACAGCCTTCAATCATCTTTTTGGGAACACTGAAAGAGGTTGAAAAGTAATTTTTGGAAGGAAAGGATTATGTCAAAAGGCAGTAGAGGAGAATTAGGGTCTAGAAAATAGTCTTGGGATTGACATGTAAGAGGTTTTTTGGTGACATCCAGAGGTTAGTTTTGGTAGTGTGGTGTGAATGGAAGCAAAATTTCAGGGATTTAAGGAATGATGAAGTAGTAAGGAAATGGAGGCTTCCAGAGAACAGTCATTCTAAATATCTATCAGAGAAGTAAAGAGAAAACAGACAGTAACAATGCAGAAAGGTCCAAAAGTGCAAGTGCAGATTTTTTGTAAAAAAAAGTGGGAGTCTTCTGCATGACTGAAGGCAGTGGAGGAAGACCGTGTTGGAAAGGGATGAGAAGGAATAGTTTAAAAGGCTGGGTAGAAGAGGAAAAATGTAATAAATTAGACTTTGCAAAAAAACCCCAAATGCTGCTCTTTGTAAGACAGTCTGAGAAGAAGAAAAGACAAGCTACCCACTGGGAAGAACCACTGCAAAACATTTATCTGAGTGGTGCCTGGCTGGCTAAGTCAGTAGAGCATGTGACTCTTGATCTCCAGGTTGTGAGTTCAAGTCCTACATTGGGTGTAGAGATTACTTAAAAAATAAAATCTTAAAAAAAAAATACCCCACATATCTGATAAAGGATTCTCTAAATGCAATAATAAGAACACAAACAATCCAAGAAAGAAAAAATAGGCAAAATATTTGAACAGTCCCTTTACAAAAGAAGATAGACAAATGTACATGAAGTACATGAAAAGATGCTTGACGTTATTAGTCATTAGGAAAATGCAAAAAAAAATTTTAACGTTCATTTGTTTTTGAGAGAGAGACAGAGACAAAGAGAGAGAGCTGGGCGGGGGGGCAGGGGGGGCGTGGGGAAGGGCAGAGAGAGAAAGAGAAGACAGAGATACCCAAGCAGGCTCCATGCTGTCAGCGCAGAGCCCCACGCGGGGCTAAAACTCACAAGCTGTGAGTTCACAACTTGAGCTGAAATCAAGAGCCAGTTGCTTAACTGACTGAGCCACCCAGGCACCCCGAAAATGCAAATCAAAGTAACAGTGAGGTAGCACTAGTAGAATAGCCTAAATTCGTACCAGAGTACTGATAACAGCTGATAATGTCAAATGCTGACGAGGATGCAGGACACTGGAACTCATACATTGGTAGTGGGAATGCAACATGACTGTTTGGGGGAACAGACTGGCAATTTCCTATAAAGTTAAACATATTTACCCAAGAGAAGTGAAGACTTATACCACAGGAAAACCTTGAGGCTAATATTTATAGCAGCTTTGTCCATATTTTCCAAAAACTGGCAACAAATCATGGTACATCTATACAATGGAATACCGTTCAGCAATAAAAAGAAAAAAAAAAACTGCTGATACATGCAACAACATAAATCACTCTGGAAAGCATTAAGTTCTGTGAAAGGAGCCAGATTAGAAAGACAACATACTATATGATTCCATTTATGTGACATTTGGAAAAGGGAAAAATATAGGGACAGAAATCGAATCAGCAGTTGCCAGGGGGCCGAGGGTAAGAGGGGTAAAAGGAGGTGTGAGGGAACTTTGTAGGGTGATAGAAATACTATGTATTTTGTTTGTTGCAATGGTTACGTGACTCTATAAGTTCATCAAAATTCATAGAGCTTTACACATTAAAAGGTGAATTTTACTATCTATAAATTATACCTCAACCAACCTAAATTTTTTTTAAAGGGCTGGATAGAGACTATTTCCTTGAGAGAGTAGGAATACTTGAGCATGTATGTTTTTTTCTTCCTTTAAAATTTTGCATACGTGTTTCCTCTAGGGAGGGATTTTCCTTCCTACCTTGTTTCCTGAAGAACTCCTTATTCTCCTTGGGGTTTCAGAAAGGTGCAACTTCCCCCTGGAAATTTTTCCCTGACTCTACAGACTAGGTTCATTTGTCCTGCTCTGTGCTCCTAATACCACTCTTAACTAATCCCTCCGGCAGAGTGGATCATATTCTATTGCAAATGCTTATTGAATGGTCTTTCTCACCCTTAATGCTGTAAGTCTCATGAGGGCACGAATAGCATCCGTTGTAGTTAACTACTTAGTTAGCTATTGTAACCTTGCATTTAGCACAGAGCCAGGAAGAATATTTGTTGAATGAATGGGGACAAAGCAGACAGTTTGGAATGGTCAATGAGAAACTGAATATTAAATTGATAAGAGATGAAAAAATGTGTAAGTTATTCCCCAAACTGCATCACCGGTCCTGACCACTAACCTATGTTCCGCCAGCATAATGCTGACTGTTCCTGTGACATTTTCACATTGATGTCCTACTGTTACTTTAGCCTTAACATTTCTAAGCAGGAGTAGTTTTTCCCCTTTCTTAATTTCATTCAAATGGAATTCTTTTCCCAATTTTTCTATTTCTGGAAGTTGTATCCCTACTCTTACAGACTTTCAAAGGAGAACCTTAGAAATGCATTTAAGTTTTCCTTCTATTTGCTTTCTTATCTAATTTGATATAAAAATGTGTAATTCCTTCTTTTAAAATCTTTCTCATTCTCACTGGCTTTTCATTCCCAGTGATGTTCTTATAGAGCCCAATCTGGACAAAGAGGCAGGCACCAAACGAGGAAACACATATTCAAGTATGTAATTATGATTTGTGATAAGTACACGGAAGAATAAACAGAGTGCTTTTATAGAATTATGGGACGGAGGGGACCTAATCTCTCTAGGTGGCAAAAGAAAATGTCTTTGGGAAGATCATTTAAGATCATTACACTTAAGCTGAGAAGGAGAGAGAGCGAGTCATAGGAAGAATAGAAAGAACACCATACTGAACTGAAGGAAAAGAATGTGCCTAGGATTTGAGGTGGGAAAGAAATTGGTGTTCATTTATAGCCACTTCCCAAGGCCAGAAGATGGTTGTGGCTGGAGGACAGTGAGCAATGGGGAAGACTGGCATGGGGGAAGACTTGAGAAGCAGGGAGGGGCCAGATCATGCTGGGTACTGTAGGCTACGGCAGAGGACTTGGATATTATTCTTTTGAACATGAAGCTACTGAAGGATTGTAATCAAGGGAATGATGTAATGCAAAAAAGTCATTTGAAGCAAGAAAATCGCTAAACATGAGAGCATCTCTAAATAGGCATTGATTGTAAACAAGATTAACAGTGATATTAGAGTCTAACTTGAGAAGGTACTAGATAACAACAATGAACAACAGTGAGAGGGAGGATGATTGGAGATAAAGCTTCCTAATGCTCTTGATTATTCAGGAAGAGAGTAGATAAATTAACTTTAGACTTTCTAATATACATGTTAAAAATGTAAGAATAATTACAAAAAGGATAAAAACATACTATGAAGACTGTAAAACAAAGAAGGCAAAGAAAAAGAACAAATTAAAACCAGATCAATCCAATAAAAGGGATGGAGGGGGGGGGGAAGAATCAAAGAAATAGTATTGTAAAAAAAAATGTATCAGAATTGTTGCAATAAGTCCAAACATGCCAGTAATTTCAATATATAAATAGATTAAACCTGCCAGTTAAAAATCAGAACTGCTCACACTAGATAATAATTTTAAAAATGTAGCTATATACTGTTTACCATAGACATAACTAAAACACAAAGGCATAGAAAGGTTGAAAGCAAATGAATGGGAAAATACGTGATGGGTAAATATTACCCAACAAGATGTTAGTAGAGTAATATTAAAGCCAGACCAAATACCCTTTAAGGTGAAAAGGATTGTTAAGAGTAAAGATTTAAAAAAAATAAAAGGAATAATAATAAGGAAAATAAAGGAATAATTTAACAAGGAGATACGGCAATTCTGAACTTATATGTAACTTATAATCTATTTTCAATAGATATAAAGCAACAATGTCATTGACAGAAATGCAAGAAATTAACAAATCTTTAACTACATTGGGAGATTATTTTTTAACCACATTTCCTACAGAAACAGAAAAAAACAGACAAAATATTAATAAGGATATAGGAGATATGAACAACACAATTAACAAGCTTGATTTAACGGATATAGCCAGAGTCATTCACCTAAAAGAGGGTAAGTACTTGTTCTTCTTAAGTACACATAGAAAACTTATAAAATTTTACTACAAAGCCAGTCTCAAGAAATAACAAAAGAATTGATATCATACAGACAACTTTTTTTTTTTTTTTACTGTAATATAACAGAAGTAGAGATCAACAACCAAAACCTCCATGCTACAATAGAATGGCTTTAAGTTTCTGCCATCAGCAGTTAGGTGAATGGTAGTGTTGTACTGTCATTTACTGAGAGGGGAAGGTCTGAAGGAGGAAAAGGTTTTTAGGCTGGATGGAAATGGAGTCGGAGGAATGATGAGTAAGTTCAGGGATGTCTGGCCAACCTAATGAGGTGTTGGGACGGATGTACCTCAGCTGATTCACCAGCCATAGATGTAATGTGTCAGCTGTGACCATGCTTTTTTTTCAAAGAACAGCCTTCTTTCTATTCTGGGACTTGGCAAATTTTAGTTTGAAAATCACCTATTTACATTAATATTGCCAATTAATTGGTTATGCTGCCACCTTGTGGTATGCCTTAGGATAGCAAGAGATGTCTTTTTATTAGATGAACTGTACACTGTTTTTAAATTACAGAAAGCAAATATCAGAAAAGCATTGGTGTCATTGTTCAGAATACCACCATTCCTCTGTCTGCATCATGAATTCTTTTCCATATTCCAAAATTTAACATTGCCTTTATATTAAACGGTTAATGTTGCAAAAGTTAAATCCCCCCCAAAATAAAAAGCTTAATGCAAAAAAATTATACAAATAACTAATATTTGTTGAATTATTACTATGTGCTAGGGATAATTTTAAGTCCTTTACATGAAAGTCTCATTTTATTTTATTTTTACTTTTTATCATTTATTATTTTAAGTTTTAATTGATTTATTTATTTCGAGAGAGAGAGAGCACGCGTGCACAGACGAGTGTGAGCCAGTGGGGAAGGGACAGAGAGAGAGGAAGAGAGAGAGAGAAAATCCCAAGAAGGCTCTACACTGTCAGCACAGAGCCCAACATGAGGCTCGAAATCACAAATGGTGAGATCACGACCTGGGCCAAAACCGAGAGTCAGATGCTCAACCGACTGAGCCACCCAGGCTCCCCGAACAACAACCCTGAATATGATTATGCCTGCTTGAGGAAATCGGGGCATAGAAAGAGTAGTAATTGACTCAAGCCTACACAGCCAGTAAATAATGGAGTTGAGATTTCAAATATACGTAATAGGATTTTACAACTCTTAAGCTTAAGCACTGTAAACATTGTTTAATGAGGAAAAATTTAAAATAATCTAAATATTTAACAATAAGGAAATGCCCCACAAACTCTAGAGTGCAATTTGATAGAATGTTCACAGACATTTAAAATGAGGTTCAGAGATTATTAATAATATGAGAAACTATTTATAGTGAAAAAGTCCAGCCAATGTTGTTTGTACAGTATTAGTTCTAATCAATATGTGACACTCTAGCATGTTCTTGTATTTTTTAAGTTTTAAAAACTTACTTGGAAATAACTTCAAACTTAAGGAACATAGCAAATATAGAGTACAAGGAACACTTGTATACCCTTTACAAAGATTCACCTATTGTTATCTTTTACTTCATTTGCTTTATCGTTTGTTCTGTTTCTCTCACCACACACAAACACACACACACACACACACACACACACACACACACACACATTTTTTTTCTGAATCATTTGAGGTAAGTTAACATACATTATAGTTTTTTACCCCTAAGTACTTTATTATTGATTCCTGCAGAATAGGGCTTTGCTGTATACTTGTTACTTTCATAAATTCACATAGGTATAATACTTTTATCTAATTTACTGCCCATATTCCAAATATTTTAGTTGATCTAATGATGTCCCTTATAGGTTTCCCCTTCTAGTACAGGTTCAATTTTAGGTTCAGGTAGAGCATTTAGTTGTCATGTCTCCTAAACCTGGAAGCTTTCCCAGCTGTTGCCTTTTCTGACATTGACATTTTTGGAGGGTATAATTTCTCCACACCCCCATCTTTTTTAGAAAATAGAACACTTTTCGTTTCCTATTTGTCTGATGTTTCCTCATAATCATATTGGGTTTATACCCTTTTAGCAGGACTGCTGCCTAGATGATGCTGTGACCGTCTCAGGGAATTGCATCTGGAGGGACATGGTGCTCATCTGTCTCGCGTAGGTGATGCTAATTTTGATCACCCAGTCAAGGAGGTGCTTGGTGTCCCCACTGTATAATTATCCTTTCTTTTTCTTTCTTATAACGACTAGGAAGTGGGGGAAAGGGGTGAACTAGTTTAAGACCATGTAAATATCCTATTCTTCATTTTCACCAAAACTTTCCCTTAGATTTAGCACTTAGTGATGGTTCTTGCTTTATCCAGTCTTTATCCTGAAGGTTGCAAAATGATGCTTTTCCAATTTGCATCCTGTCCACAAATACCAGTTGTTGCCACAGGGCTGCGTTAGGATTTTCATGGGGCCTGTGCTCTTTGCTGTTGTGGGCCCCTTACTCCATAAAAATTTGTTTAAATTATATTTTATGACCGTGTTTGTGTAAAGATGAATATGATCCAAGCTGGATTTATTGTTATTACATTTATTTTTCTTCGGATTTCTTTTTAAAGAAATAAAAATTAGAACACTTTCATGGGCCTTTACTAGTATCCCAGGCTTTGGGGTGTCTGGCTGGCTCAGTCTGTAGAGCATGCGACTCTTGATCTCTGGGTCATGAGTTCAAATCCCATGTTGGGTATGGAGCCAACTTAAAAAAAAAAGGTATTGTGGGCTTTAAACAACTGCTTATTGAATACTTGGCTCTGGGTTCTTAGCATTCTGCTCTATTTTTTTTTTAAGTTTATTTATTTTTGAGAGAGTGTGAGTGAGTGAGGGGCAGAGAGAGAGGGAGACACAGAATCCAAAGCAGGCTCCACGCTCTGAGCTGTCAGCACAGAGCCCAATGCAGGGTTCGAACCCATGAACTGCGAGATCATGACCTGAGCCGAAGTTGGACGCTTAACCAACTGAGCCACCCAGGTGCCCCTCTTAGCATTCTGTTGTAAGCAAGATACCTCTTGGAGGTATCTGAGGATATATTATGTTCATAAGTTCCTTGAATTACTTCATTCTGTTATATTTTTTTCCCATTCAGTGTGGTCATAATAGTCATTTGAAATAAATTACATTCGTTTTGGCTTTGGTTTTAGTTTTGTTTTCCTTTCTTATTGATTTAATTGATTTTTGAATATGTAAGATATTAACATGCTTTCAAAAGTCAAAACTACACAAAAAGTTACACTCAGGCTCCCAGCTGTGTTCCTTCCATTCATTCTCCTCAACCCTTACTCCTTATGGGAAACACACTTCGTTGGTTTCTAGTTTTTCTTTTTTGTAATGATAATCATATTTTCTTATTTTCCCTTTATTCTTATACAAAAGGTAACATATTAAATATGCTCTTTTGCACGTTGCTTTTTTCATTTACTAGGTCCTGGAAATCATTCCATACAGTTCACAGAGATCATCCTCATTCTTTTTTATAGTTGCATAGTACTCCAAGGTATGGATGTACTATTGCTTTGAAATAACCTCCCTCATTTAGATATTTAGATCCTTTCCAATATTTTGAAATTACAAATAATGCTGCAATGTTCACTCACATTTTTATGTTCTTGTTCATGGATAGTTTTATATTATTGGAGTTGTATTTCAGGATCAATTTCTAAAGTGGGATTGCTGTGTTGAATGGAAAATTTATACATAGTTTTGCCACATTCCCTCCAGTAATCTATGAGAGCATGTTTTCCTACATCCTTACCAACAGAATGTCTTGTTAGGCTTTTGATTTTTTTGCCAATCTAGTGTGTGAGCAATGATACCTCAATATACTTTAATAATTTACATTTCTCTTGGGGCGCCTGGGTAGCTCAGTCAGTTAAGCATCCAACTTCAGCTCAGGTCATGTTCTCGAGGTTCATGAGTTTGAGCCCCGCATCAGGCTCTGTGCTGACAGCTCAGAGCCTGGAGCCTGCTTTGGATTCTGTGATTCCCTCTCTCTCTGCCCCTGCCCCATGCTCGCGCTCTCTCTGTCTCTCAAAAAATAAGTAAACATTAAAAAAATTTTTTTAAATAATAATTTACATTTCTCTTGTTATGAACGAAGTTGAACATCATTTTGTGTGTTTAAAACCCATCTTTGTGTGTTTCTTTGTGAATTGTCTGTTCATGCCTCATGCTTATTTTTCTATGGGATTTTTGGTAAACTTTTCTCCATTTTAAGGAGGTTTTTAAGAAGTAAACTTAAAACATTAACCCTTTATCTGTGATACATATTGTGAACATTATATCCCATTTTGTCATTTGTCTTTTGATTTTGCCTATGGTGTTTTGTCACACAAAACATTTTTATTTTTATGTGGTTAAATTGATCAATCTTTCGTTGTTCTTGCCTCTAGGTTTCAAATTATAGTTACAAAGCCTGCCCCTACAAAGAGGTTAAAGAGAAATTCACCCAAATTTTCTTCCAGCACTTGTATGGTATTTATTTATTTATTTACAATTAAAGCTCTCATTCACTTAGAGTGTATTCTTTTTCACGGTATCAAGAATGTGTCTAATTTTACTGTTTTTTTTTTTTCAAACGGCTCTCATATTTAAAAAAGAACCCTTAGGAGCTAATTCTTTGGGGTATGAATAATTGATTTTGTTTTTATTTTCTCTCTTTCCTCTATTTTCCAAATTTTCCCTAACAAACTTTCCCTTTTTTTTTTTAACACAGGAGGAAACATTTTTAAAAAGAGATAGAAAGTTGTAACAAGGCCATGGGCATTCTGGAGGTCATGCTTCCCATTAACATTGCTTTTGTCCTCAGAACACGGAGAGTGCATACAGTTCTTATGGCATAGCTCAGGACTTCATTTACACTTTCAAGTCTTATTTCTGGTTAATAAATGTGTGAGTATTCTCTCCTCAGTTTACACTGTGAATTTCTTGAGGTCAAACTGTTGATTAAATTAACAATCCTCATATTTCCCATAAGTGCACATATACTTGCTAAGTAAAATTTTCTGATTTTTACTTGACCATACATGGTAATTATGTTTACATATTCTTGAACATTTAAGTGTATCTTACAGAGCCAGATAAACAATGGTATGCTTATTAGTTGATTCAGATATTCCAACTTAGACCAGAGAAAAGTTGTAGTAGATTTAATTTTCTTTCTTTTTCTTTGCCTAGGCTCCAAACAATTTGTATGTATGTGTGTATATATTACAGTCTTCATAGAAAGGCTGCATGTTAATTAACATGCTTTCACAGAGAACACAGAAATTTAGAAAGTGGAAGACATAGTTGTTGTTTTTTTTTTAATTATTATTTGAGAGAGAGAGAGAGAGAGAACGAACGGTGTAGGGGGTAGAGGGAGAGGGAGGAAGAGAATCTTAAGCAGGTTGCACATTCAGCACAGAGCCTGATGTGGGGCTTGATCCCATGACCCTGGGATCATGACCTGAGCCAAAATCAAGAGTCAGATACCCAACTCACTAAGCCACCCAGGTGCCTCAGAGGACATAGTTTCCAACGTTTTTAAAATGTGAGCCCTATGTTGTTCAAAAAGAAATGGGAAAGTTTATTTATTACACTTTTCTTTATGCAAGAGTGCACTCTATAAAAGTTGTTTGTAGGTAATTTTTTTAGTTAGCTGTATCATAACCTCAATGTTGGCTAATTTGTGATAGATAAAAATATGCATACAGATATTAGGATATAAAAGCTCAAATACATACACACCACCCATCACCAAGACTGCCTGGACTGCTTGTTCCTTTTCTGCAAATCTAACTTAATTTTTTTGTTTTGTTTCTACTTTTTGTCCAAGGCTTTTGTTGCTATTTCTTCAAAGGTGACATTACCCGTAAAAACTTTGGGGGAGGAAGACACACAGTGTGATTTATCCAGAGACAGCCACCCCTTTAGGAATGCCACTTTGTCGTGGTCCTTGCCTGATAAATTTTTCTCTTTGTCCTCCCGGTGAGTTTCCATCTATCCTTCAGAAACCCTCCCCCTCATCACTTCCTTTGTGATGTGTTTCTAGAGTTAATTCATTCTCTGTACTGATCCCTGAGGAATACCAATTTGAGTTTGATCAGAGGAGGAAGAGCCAGAGAGGAGACCTTAAGTGAAATGGTGTGGATAGAACCCCTGTGGGAGTGGGTTGTGGGAATGAAAAGCGGAAATAAGTCCCACAGACAACTGATTCATGAAGTTTTGTTATGAATGGAAACAAGAAGAGTGGACATTGGGGGAAGGGAATACAGAGCCAAAGAAGCTTTTTAAAAAAATAGATGATATTATTATTCCCATTATCAGTACACAAATGGCAATGAGGTAAAAGGGAAAAATTGATGATGTAGCAGAAGGAAAACATAATTAAGCGAAGTCCTTCACAAGGCAAGAAAGGAGGGGATCTGGAACACACTGGCAGTGTTGGCTTTTGATAGGAACAGGTAAACAGTTGTTCCAGTGTGATAGAGGAAAGGGAGAGAGTGAGTCCAGGTATGGAAAGGTTGGTATATTTGGTAGTGGGAAGAAGGGGGAATGCCTGTCATTTTTTCTCCTACCACAACACAGTTGAGGTCATCAAAATAAAATATTACCTACAAAGTGCATAAAGAAGGTAAGCTACATAGTCTCTAGATAGTCTTGTCTAAGATACTGTTTCAGTATTTCTTGCCTTTTAACAAGCTACTTCCAAATTTAGGGGCTTAAAACCACAATTTATTATTTCTCACCATTCTGTGAATTGACTAGGTGGTTCTTCTGCTTCCTGTGGTGTTGGCTGAGGTGCTGGGGAAGGCAGAATGTCCCAATGGCCTCACTCTCATGGCCAGCAGTTGGTCCTGGGTGCTGGCTGGGGCTGTCAGTCAGGGGCCCTGCTCTTCCTACACTTGGGCCTTGCCACACAGTTGCTTGGGCTTCCTCACAGCATGGTGGTCTCAAGGGAGAAGGACTTCTTACCTGTCTAACTGCTTGGCTGTTTGGAAAGGGATTCAATATTGGGGTAGTTTCAGCTTTGGGGGCCACCGTTTAAAACCTACCCATAAAATCTATACCTGGGAAGAATGATATCCATGTTTTGTCTTGCCATTTAAAACCATCTGATAAGAATTCTCAACAATAGCAACAACAACAACTGTGATTTTTCGTAGATCCAGGATGTAAACAAAACTTCATTACTCTTTTGGTGATTTGCATTTCTTTTTCCAGGTAAAAAACTGCCACCTGAGGGGCACCTGGATGGCTCAGTTGGTTCAGCGGCTGACCGGCTCAGGTCACGATCTTGCGGTCCATGAGTTCGAGCCCCGCGTTGGGCTCTGTGCTGACAGCTCAGAGCCTGGAGCCTGTTTCAGATTCTGTGTCTCCCTCTCTCTGACCCTCCCCTGTTCATGCTCTGTCTCTCCCTGTCTCAAAAATAAATGAAACGTTAAAAAAAAAAAAAAACTGCCACCTGTGACCAAGATTCCTCTTAGTTTTCTGTGCACATGGCAGATTTATCCCTAATGCAAAGTTTTAAAGTCCCATTTCCCCCCAACTAGTTACGGCATTTTTTTCTGTGTGACTTTTCATATACAAAAGAAAGGGGAGCATTGAAAGAATGATTGTACACAGGGGAAATGGAGAGCTCTTGCCTCTGAGTCCATGGATAGAAACACAGTCAGTTATACTCAAACCTTTGTGTGCCTGAGAGAACAGTGAGAAGGAAAGCTGAAAAAGTTGTATGTTCATGAAAAAGATATGTTCATAAATACAAAAAAAAAATGTAGCTTCTGGGAAGAGCCACTTGTCCCCTATAGTTTTTCATTTTAATAAGCAACTGAAATGTAAGCATTATAATTCATTTTAAAAGGCGTTCTGGGGCGCCTGGGTGGCTCAGTCAGTTGAGCATCCGACTTCAACTCAGGTCATGATCTTGAGGTTCTGAGTTGGAGCCCCACGTTGGGCTCTGTGCTGACAGCTCGGAGCCTGGAGCCTGCTTCACATTCTGTGTTTCCCTCTCTCTCTCTGCCCCTCTCCTGCTCTCACTCTGTGTCTCTCTCTCAAAAATAACTAAATTAGGGGCGCCTGGGTGGCGCAGTCGGTTAAGCGTCCGACTTCAGCCAGGCCACGATCTCGCGGTCCGTGAGTTCGAGCCCCGCGTCGGGCTCTGGGCTGATGTCTGAGAGCCTGGAGCCTGTTTCCGATTCTGTGTCTCCCTCTCTCTCTGCCCCTCCCCCGTTCATGCTCTGTCTCTCTCTGTCCCAAAAATAAATAAACGTTGAAAAAAAAATTAAAAATAACTAAATTAAAACAAAAATTTTTTAAGGCGTTTTGTTTTCCCCAGGACTTATATCACAAAATTACAAACTAAAAAAATACCTGAAGCTGAACATAAATTTCCACTGAAAAAAATACCATTTTGGTGAGAAAGTGGTTGGTAGCAGAGACATTCCATGCGATACTATAAACATTTTATTACACCATACCCTTATGTCTACTGGAAATCAGGGTTCCAAGTTGGAAAGCTTTATCTCTTCAATAGTTTCTGTATTTTATAGCACTTTTCCTACTTTTTTAAAAATTTTTTCAACGTTTATTTATTTTTGAGACAGAGAGAGACAGGGCATGAATGGGGGAAGGTCAGAGAGAGGGAGACACAGAATCTGAAACAGGCTCCAGGCTCTGAGCTGTCAGCACAGAGCCCGACGCAGGGCTCAAACTCATGGACCTCGAGATCGTGACCTGAGCTGAAGTCGGACGCTTAACCGACTGAGCCACCCAGGCGCCCCAACACTTTTCCTACTTTTTAAAAAATGTTTTATTTATTTTTTGAGAGAGAGAGAGAGAGAGCGCGGCGGAGGGGCAGAGAGAGAGAGGAGCAGAGGTTCTGAAGTAGGCTCTGCACTGACAAGCTGACAGCAGTGAGCCCAATGCAGCGCTCAAACTCACAACCCCTCCCCACCCCCACCCTTCTCCCCCCCCCCACCCCCCATCACGAGATCACAACCTGAGCCAAAGTAAGCCAAAGTCAGAGGCTCAACTGACTGAGCCACCTAGGCACCCTGCACTTTCCCTACCTTTGCCTGCAAAATCCCCTTTCTGAGCCACAGGAATTTCTTTCATATTTGAGGCCACCTGCAGGGCCTCAAATACACTAAACGTTCTAAAAACTGTCTACAACGATGGAAATCTTCTATGTTTTCACTGTTTAATATAATAACCTCTAGTGATGTATGGTGATTGAGCACTTGCAATGTGGCTGGCGTGAATGAGGGGGAGAATTTAAATTTTACCTAGTTTTTTTTTTTTTAACGTTTATTTATTTTTGAGACAGAGACAGAGCATGAACGGGGGAGGGTCAGAGAGAGAGGGAGACACAGAATCTGAAACAGGCTCCAGGTTCTGAGCTGTCAGCACAGAGCCCGATGCGGGGCTCGAACCCACGGACCGTGAGATCATGACCTGAGCCGAAGTCGGACGCTTAACCGACTGAGCCACCCAGGCGCCCCAAATTTTACCTAGTTTTAATTGCTTACACACAATTTTTAAATAGCCACATATGGGGAGTGGCTACCATATTGGACAGTACAGCCTGGTGTCTCGCTCATAGTTCATAAAATTCCGGTCACCTCCTTTCCTCTAGACTCTGGTAAAACTGGGCTGCAATGTCATAATTCACTGGAGGACATTGCCCTAGCCTAGGGTTTTTTGTTTGTTTGTTTTGTAGTAATTTAATTAATGTCTCTCTCCCTCATTGGATCACAAGTTCCTAAGGGCAAGGACTAAGTTTGTTTTTTCTCACTTTTATGTTATGCTTAGCACCTAGTCCAGTATTTGGGACATAATGGATGTTCAGAAAATAAATTACTACATGAATGAATTTACCTTTGGTATAAATGAGGCCTCCACTATCTACTGTGTGTGTGTGTGTGTGTGTGTGTGTGTGAGAGAGAGAGAGAGAGAGAGAGAGAGAGAGAGAGAGAGAGAATGAGAATGAGAGAGAGAGAGAGAGAGAGAGAGAGTTTTCTGGAGAAGGATCTAAAGATGTGGACAGGAGACCAAGGCCAGGTTATTAACGAGAATTAGAGTTGGCTACAGAATACTTTGAAATCAGAAAATTGGCTTTATTAATAATAAGACTCTTCTTCAGCATTCACTATGTGCCAGACAATATCCAAAGTACTTTACAGGAAATGTCTTATATAATCCTCATAAGATGACCCTGCGGAATAAGTACTATTATTATCCCCATTTACAGATGGCACGGAGGAAAGGAGGAGTCACTTACCAAGGTCATACCGCTAGTAAATAGTAGAGCAAGCATTTAAATCCAAGCAATCTGACTTCAGAGCCTATCTTCTTAACCACAATGCTGTACTGCTTTCTGTTTGATTGTGTCCATATGGTGACAGAAGCTTAGTGACCTCAAATGTCTACATCAAGCTTTTGTCTAAATTTAAGCCTCAGTAAGCCAGGGTCTCCTGGAGGTTTAGGCCTCTTTCCAGCGGTGCAGGTGGAAGGAGGTGGGGGGTGGTAGAACCCAGGATAATAGGATATGAAAATCCGCACAGGATTCCTTTTCTAAGAAGTCAAACAAATATTTTTACTTTTAGGATTTTTTTTTTCCTGGTACGTAATAAAGGAGAAATAACACCTTCTCTTTTATTTGTTTTAATTTTATGTTTATTTATTTTTGAGAGCGAGAGAGACAGAGCACAAGCAGGGGAGGGGCAGAGAGAGGGAGACACAGAATCCACAGCAGGCTCCAGGCTCTGAGCTGTCAGCACAGAGCCCGACGTGGGGCTTGAACCCACGGACCGTGAGATCATGACCTGAGCCCAAGTCAGACGCTTAACTGACTGAGCCACCCAGGTGCACCTACACCTTTTCTTTACTAAAACAAAGCACAAAATAGTGAACCCCTACTCCTCCAAATCTCTGTTCTAGTTAGAAAGATCAGTGAAAACTCCTAAGAGTTGCTATAGCCTGATTGTGAATTCTAGTTTTGTTTAGCTTTCCCTCCTCTCCTCCCCTCGCCTCTATCCCATATGAAGTGCTCCACAGATATTCCTATTTAGTTGTCTCTTTGTTTCATGTAAGGATATCTCATCTTCCTGTGCTAATTATCCATTGTGTGCCCCCTCCCCCCAAACCCAGATTCACTCTCCACCCTGCCCAGTCCTGTTCTGAACCCTGGAGCACCATCCTCTCTTGGATATCACCTGTGGCTTCCAGTGGGTTCAGCAGAAGCTTGTCATGGGGGTAGGAAGAAGTGAAGCGATTGGGGATTTCTTCTCCCTCCTTTCCCCCTTACTTTGGTGCCATGTTCTTTTTTTTTTTTTTTTTTTTTTTACGTTAGTTTATTTTTGAGAGAGAGAGAGAGAGAGAGAGAGAGGGAGGGGCAGAAAAAGAGGAAGACACAGACTCCAAAGCAGGCTCCAGGCTCTGAGCTGTCAGCACAGAGCCCGACGCAGGACTAGAACTCAAAACCTCAAGATCATGACCCGAGCTGAAGTCAGAAGCTTAATCGACCAAGCCACCCAGGCACCCATGGTGCCATGGTCTTGTAGTAGCTGCTGACAACACCTCCAACACTGCTCCAGTCTCACTGAGATCCTGTAACCCCTTCCTCACCTTGCCCCTGAAATGTCTAGGGAAGGGAAGATTTTAACAAACTCCTGGCAGTCCTGGGTGCCTCTACCTACCTGTTGTTTCTTTTAAATCTGCCCACAGCCTTGTAAATAGCCCCTTTAGTAAATTATTTTAAGTCAACTATTTCAAGTAGAATATTATTTCCTGGTTGGTATCCTGCTTGATATATTTCACCCGTGGTGATCGTTCAAATTGTAAAGGCATGGAAGAAGCCTGGACTTTCAAAGAGATGTAGGATTAAAAAGGCTTCAGGTAGATTGTCCCACAGGTTGGGTTGTGAGATTTTATTACTGTTTCCAACATTGTTCAGGGGAGAGAGACTCTGAATGTGACAGACATGTGTACCCTGTTATATGTATCAGAGATAGCTCATCAGGGTTTTTTACAGCTCCATGAAATGACCTCAAGGTTATTTATTGCCCTGGGACTGATCAACAAGCAACCTTGTGATTACTCTATGGGTTTCATAGGTAACTCGATCCAGAGAAAGGCGTATCTTGCAGGGTAGACACCAACATCCCAGACCCTGAAAAAGCATAGTCTTCTCTTTATTAATCAGATTGATATTTTTAAACAGAGAAAGAAAGACAAGTACTGTTTTCCATCTTTCCCCTTCCACAGGCATGCTACCTTTGTCTCGCTGGCTTGCATTTCTCAAATATGTATCTTTTGTTGGCGGTGTTGTTGTGTTTTGCTTTATGTTAAAATGAAGGTTTCTGGCACCCAAATCTATAAGCTAATCTGTATCTCTGCTCTGACACTGTATCTACTTTCCCATTCATTCCGGTTACAATAGAAGGATCGCTTTTCCTGTGAAAGAGCAGCCCCCCCCTCTGTGCTCTGACGCCCATCTTCTCTTTTCTTCTCAATGATTTCCCTCTTCGGTTATGCCCTTTCACCCACAACAATTTCTTTCCTTCTTATTGGAACATGCCCATCAGGTGCAAGCATCCTTTAGCATCTCCTGTGTTGGTAAAAACATTCCCTTGAATCCACATCCCCCTCCAACTGGTGCTTCATTTCTCTGCTTGTCTGCACAGCAAAACATTTTGAAAATGTTGTTTATACTGGCTGTCACTGCTTCCTTACCTTTCACTGACTCCATCCTGGCTTCCCTCCAGGAAACCATCACTCCACTGAAAAAACTTGAGTCAAGGTCATGAGTGAATTCCATGTTGGCGAATTCTATCACTCTTTCTCATCCTCAGCCTCTTATAAACATTGGACACAGTTGACCAGTCTCTCTTGAAAATACTTTCTCTTGGCTTCCACGGCACCATTCCCCCAGTCTCCTTTTCTGACTCCTCCTCTTCTATTCAATCTCTAAATGTTGGGTTGAGCCAAGCTAAGATCTAGACTTGTGCCGCCCACCTGTAGCTAGGGTGAAATAAGATTTGCCGTAAGGATAAAATGCACTCTGAATTTCAAAGACTTAGTGTGGAAACAAGAAGAATACAAAATATCTCATTAAAATTGTCTGTGAGTATATATTGAAATACTATGTTGGACATTTTTAGTTATTAAAATTCATTTCATCTGTTTCTTTTTACCTTTTAAATAAGGCTATTAGAAAATTTAAAATGACAGGGGCGCCTGGGTAGCTCAGCTGGTTGAGCATCCAACTTCGGCTCAGGTCATGATCTCATAGTTTGTGAGTTCAAGCCCCGCATTGGGCTCTGTGCTGACAGCTCAGAGCCTGGAGCCTGCTTCGGATTCTGTGTCTCCCTCTCTCTCTTCCCCTCCCCTGCTTGCACTCTGTCTCTCTCTCTCTCTCTCAAAAATAACCATTAAAAGAAATGTATAAAATAAAATTCAAAATTACATGGTGTTTCACATATATATATTTAGTTTATTATTTTGAGAGAGAGAGAGCATGTGCAAGCAGGGGAGGGGCAGAGAGACAGGGAGAGAGCGAATCCCAAGCAGTCTCCACACTGTCAGCACAGAGCCCCATGTGGGGCTCTATCTCACAAATCATGAGATGATGACCTGAGCAGAAATCAAGAGTCAGAGGCTTAACCAACTGAGCCACCTGGGCGTCCCTCACATATATTTCTATTGGACAGGGTAGTTCTAGATCTTTTCCCAATCAAATTTCTCATTTCATCTTTTTATCCCATTCTATAGCTTTACATAACATCTCTATGTGGATGCCCAAATTTAGACCTCTAACTCTGACCTCTCGTTTCAAGTCCAGACTTAACTATCCAGCTGGTCCTTGAACTTCCATTTAAACGTCTAACAGGTGTCTCACTGTTACCATGTCAAAACTAGAATTTTCTTTTTTCTTCCAGCCCCATTATGTTACTTGCTAAGTTTCCTATCCCGATCTGTCCAGTTACTCAAGCCAAAATTTGAGTCATCCTCGATCACTTTATTTTCTGTACTCACTTCACCCAATCTTCCAGCAAGCCTTGTTGGTTCCACCTTCAAATTACATTTTGAATTCCACCCATTTTTCATCTCTTCTGCCACTACCCCAGTCTAAGCCACTGTCACCTCCTACCCACACTACTCTAACAGCTTCCTAAATGCTCTCTTTGCTTTCACTCTTGTAACCATTACAGTCTCTGTCCCATATTTGAGAGTGATCTCTTTTGTACATAAACCAAACGATGTCATTCCTCTTACTTAAACCCTCCAGTGACTTCTCATTGTACATAGAATAAAATCCACACCTACAGTAGCATGCAAGGCTCAGCCTAAGTCTGATCCCTACTTATCTCCCTAACCTCATTCCATGCCACGCTTTTCCCCTCGACATAACAATTTCTGGGGTGCCTGGGTGGCTCAGTCGGTGGAGCCTCCGACTCTTGATTTTGGCTCTGGTCGTGATCTCAGGGTCATGGGATTGAACCCCACGTGGGGCTCTGCGCTGACAGCATGGAGCCTGCTTGGGATTCTCTCTCTCTCACTCTCTCTCTCCCCTCCCACACTTGTGTGCACATGCGCTCTCTCTCTCTCAAAATAAATAAACATTAAAAAAATTATAACAATTTCCAGTCTCACTGGCCTTCCTTCCCCACTCTGATCTCGTCAAGTTTGTCGTTGCCTCAGGTCCTTTGTATGGTGCTCTCCCCTCTGCCTCAAATGCTCTGCTCCCAGAGTTTTGTATGTCAACTCCTCTTCCTCCTTAAGATCTCAGCTCAGGAGCACCTGGGTGGCTCAGTCGTTTAAGCACCCAACTTCGGCTCAGGTCACGATGGCACGGTTTGTGGGTTCGAGCCCACATCGGGCTCTGGGCTGACGGCTCAGAGCCTGGAGCCTGCTTCAGATTCTGTGTCTCCCCCTCTCTCTGTCCCTCCCTCTCTCCCCCTCTCTCTCTCAAAAATAAATAAACATTAAAAAAAAAATCTCAGCTCAAATCCTGCCTCCTTAGAGAGGCCATCCCTGTGAGTGGCAGTCTGTTCGGGTCACTTCCAATCTAGTCATACTCACACACTCTCCTTCCTCTTTTCTTTCTCTTGCTAAAATGTTTTGTGTCATTTCCTTTTTAGTGTCTGTCTCCCTTTAAAAGCGTAAGCTCTTCAGGTGCAGGGACTTCGTGTGTCTTATTTGTACCTGCATTCTCATCATCTTGGATAAAGCTTGGTCTAGAGTAGGCACTGAAAATAGTTTTGAGTGATAAATGGCAAAATAAATATTAATTATATGGATTTTTTTTTCAACGTTTATTTATTTTTGGGACAGAGAGAGACAGAGCATGAACGGGGGAGGGGCAGAGTGAGAGGGAGACACAGAATCGGAAACAGGCTCCAGGCTCCGAGCCATCAGCCCAGAGCCTGACGCGGGGCTCGAACTCACGGACCACGAGATCGTGACCTGGCTGAAGTCGGACGCTTAACCGACTGCGCCACCCAGGCGCCCCATAATTATATGGATTTTTAAAAAGAAGGAACGAATGACATTTTTGGGGGGAATAACTTTATTTTGGAATGAATAATGTGGGATGTTTTAGAAACTAAGCCACAACTTAAAGAATATAATGCATTAGGCCTTAATAGATATTAACCCCTTAGTGGAATTGAGCTTGTTATGTTCAGCAAACATTGAGGACCTCTCATTTGCACGACAAACTCTCTGTGCCCTCAGAATTGGAGGAGCTGAGAGAACAGTGGGTCATTGAGCCTGAGAAGCAAAGAGGAGGGTGACATCATAGGAGAAAAGTGTGTGCACATTGGCCCAGGGAGAGGGGAGGGATAGAAGGAGTAGAGGGGTGGTCAAGGGCAAGTGTTAGCTCCTGACTTTAATTCAGCCTAGATTTTAGCTCAAGCTAAAAGGAACCAAGACAATTATTTCTTTAGCATCTGGGTCAGTATGCATAGTAGGTTTTCAATAAGTGCTTTCTGGTAGAGTGAATAAATAAGCTTATGAATCAGAAAGAAAATTCAGGAAAGGTAAAGTCTTAACATTTCTGACCTTGGACACATTGGAAGTGTCTAGGAAGCAAATGAAAAAGAATGCACATGAATTGGAAATTATGAGGTAGAGACAAGGTTGAATTGGACACTCAAAGGTACACTAGCCTGAGGATTTGGGAATAAGAATAATTTCTTCTTCTCGTTCTGCTTCACGCCCCCAGAGTTGAATCAACCTCAGAGTTCCTGTTGACCTCAGGAGAGGATTCCAAATACACAAATCAGGAAAACAGAGGGAGGAAAATCTTTGAATGCTAACCAGCAAAAACATCCAGCTTGGGGGTGTCTCATTTTTCCCCAGTCCCAATTAGATACACTCTGACATGTAAAAGAGAAGTAATGATGGGGTGAAGCAGGGAGGTACTATCTGAAGGTGACAACGTGAACCTGATAATCTATGTCCAGATTATACCTCTGCTGTGCTCCGTTTTGGGGAGCTTCTGGATTTGAATCTAAAAGTGATATCTGGAAAAGAGATAATAATTTGTGCTCACATAGCACTTTTCATCTGAAGGTCTCCAAGCACTTTACAAAGAAATAAGTATTATTATCCCAGATGGAAGGACTCAGACAGAGGGGGTGCTGCCCTTTCCAGCAAATTGGAGAGTAGAAACCCTTGGGCGTCTGACACAGCCCTAGGCTATAAATTATTGAACCCTGTCCTCCCTTCATTGGGAGCTGGGACTATCAATGCTGTGACTTTGCATAAATAATTAAATAAACAAGCAAGCAAACAAACAAACATCAGGCTCTACTCCTAAGAATTTTAGCATGTGTTCAAAACATAGGACAATGGGTGGTTTTAAAACCACTGAATTTGGGGTAAAGTCTAGCTACTTAGGATAAGAAAAGCGGTTATTCTAATACTAGCTAACATGTGCCAGGCATTGTTTTAAGTAGCCTACATATTATATTTAAGCCTCACAACAACTGTAACGAGGGAGAACCTATTATCACTTTACCCATTTTACAGCTGAGGCCACAGAGACACAGAGAAGTTAAGTAACTCGGCCAAAAAATCGGCTAAGCAAGTGGCAGCGCCGGAATTCAGATGTGGACAGTCTGAGCCCATCGCTCACACTCTCAGCCAGTTACTCGGTGCCAGATACCGTGAAGCATTTTGCATGAATTATCTCATTGAATCCTCACGAAACCCCTAAGAGGTAGATACATCATTACCCCAGTATTAGCGGGGGAGGAAACCAAGGCTTAGAAAGGTGAAGTGACCTGCTCACATTCTAGCAGGGGTGGAGCCAGGATTTTGAACCCTGGACAAAACAGCACAAAACAGGCAAGGCGTGGAGGTTTGGGTGCCGTTTCTGCCACTAACTAAGCTGCGTGACCTTGAGCAAATCAAATCATCTCCGCGGCCTCTGTCTACCTCTGAGAAAAGAAGACATCGGGCTGCATTGATGCTGAAGTCCTTCCCAGGGCTAATATCCTCAGATTCTCAGTATCTGTTTTCTGTTTAGTCCCCTGTTTGAAACTCCTTGGAGGAAAAGAAATTAACCACACAGAACCTGAGAGTCACTCTGGAAGCCAAATTTAGAAAACAGATCTCAAAAGGAGAAAAAAGAAGTTTACAAAATGTCTTTATTTAGAAAACGAGACTGTCCTGCAGTGTTTGGCTGGATTTGTAAGACTCAGCGACCACATAAAAGCCAGACACATCTCCTCCACGAGCCAGTTCTCCTGGTCGTAGTGACTCGTGTAACCTGGTTCAGTGGCCAGAAATGGCCACTGAATCGGCCAAAGCTGGAAGAAGCCCATCCTGTGTAGGAGGGATCTGGGAGAAGGAGCCAAGCTTTTCATGTGGGTGTTCTATCTCGAATTCAGAATGTCTATACCATTCTGTCTACTTCTGTTTTTATTCTCAGTGATTATTATATAGTGACACAGCCCACTGCTACCATGAACCAGTTTTTTCACAACCTGGTGGGGAGCCATGGTATAGTCAACAGGTCTGGCTTTCTATTTCTCCGGGTTGTTCTGTTCAAAAGTGTGAGCTTGAGCCACAGGAAACACAATTATCTTAAAGAGGTATATCTAGGGGCGCCTGGGTGGCGCAGTCGGTTAGGCGTCCGACTTCAGCCAGGTCACGATCTCACGGTCTGTGAGTTCGAGCCCCGCGTCAGGCTCTGGGCTGACGGCTCAGAGCCTGGAGCCTGTTTCCGATTCTGTGTCTCCCTCTCTCTCTGCCCCTCCCCTGTTCATGCTCTGTCTCTCTCTGTCTCAAAAATAAATAAACGTTGAAAAAAAAATAAATAAAAAAAATTAAAAAAAAAAAAGAGGTATATCTATACACTCCCATGTTCGTGGCAGTGCTGTTCGCAACAGCCAAGGTACAGAAACAACCCAGATGTCCATCAGTGAATGAGTGGATAAAGATGGGATATGTCACTCTCTATAAAATTATTATTATTCAGCCTTAAAAAAGAAAACAATTCTATTTGCCACAAACGGGTGAACCTAGAGGACATTATGCTAAGCGAAATGAGCCAGACACAGGAAGACAAATACTGCACGGTATCATTTATGGGTGGAATCTTAAAACACAACAAAACAAAAGAATAAAATAAAATAAAATGAAAGTTAGACTTACAGAAACAGAATAGAATGGCAGTTGTCAGGGGCTGGGGAGTGGGGGAAGGGGGAGAGATTGGCAAAAGAGTGTAAACTTTCATTTATAAAATGAATAAGCTCTTAGGATCTAAAGTACACAGGGTGAGTATAGTTGATAACACTGTATAGATAACACTTTATCTATCTATGTAGAAAACGATTGGCTTTTGCACTTTATATTACACTTTTGTCCATGATACCTCAATTAAGCTGAAAAAATAAAAATAAAGAGAAAAAAATAAGACAAACGAAAAACCTCCCAAAAGTGTGAGCTTTGAGTTTGTGATAAATCTTGGCCCTATTAGTAGACTTTGTGATCTTGGGAAAGTCACATCAATTCTCGCAATGTCTCAATTTTCCTCATCTGTTTGTAAAATGTTGCCCCCACCCCTTGGTCTCCAGTGGTATACGTTTCAGATAGTCTGCCACTGATAGAAGTATCTGGGAGAGGTTAGGGACCTCTCCGATGACAACAGGGTGAGGCAGAGAGATGTGGCAGTGGTGTGCACAAAGCAAGCATTTGGGAAACGACGAACCTGAACGGGAATCCTAAGTCTGTCATTTGGGCAAGTTATTAATCCTCTACAAGTCTCTTCAGCTTATAAAATGCAAAAATGTTGAGGTATGGAAATATAAACACGAAGCTCCTGACATACGATAGACCATTAATAAATGGCCTATTATTATTTTTATGATCAGTTGTTGAATTATGACTAGTTAGCAGGTTCAGAATATCAAGATTTATTTTCTTTTTTGTCTATTAAACATTTAAAATGTTTATCCATTTTTAAAGAGAGAGAGAGACAGAGAGAAAGCAGGGGAGGGGCAGAGAGAGCTTGAGATTGAGAATCCCAAGCAGGCTCCATGCTGCCAGCACAGAGACTGATGCCGGGCTTGAACTCAGGAACAGTGAGATCATGACTTGAGCCAAAATCAAGAGTTGGATGCTCCACCGATTGAGCCACCCAGGTGCCCAATCAAGATTTATTTTCTAAAACATGCACACTAATTCACTTTGATCGCCAGGAAAGAGCCAATTGGGTGTGTCCTTCTAGGAAACCAGACACCCTGCTTTTCTATACTAAAGGCTTGAGGCTAATTCTGGAAGCTGGACAGGAAACCTGGACAGGTACTTCTCTTCCCCTTAGAAGTCTCTGCCTATGGCCCCACTTTCTGTGGCCACGGGAATTCTAGTAGTCTGCTGGGATTTCAAAACTTTCCTTTTGTTCTGAAGAGGGTAAAATTATAATGCAATAATTCCCAACCCTTTTTAGCATCAGACTTTCATCTTAAGGCCAAAAAATAATTTCAAGGAATCCCATACAATGAAAGTTCTATTTGAAGTAGTTTTTAAAAAAAATTTTTTTAATGTTTATTTATTTTTGAGAGAGAGCATGCAATCAGGGAAGGGGAAGAGAAGGATGGAGACACAGAATCCAAAGTAGGTTCCAGGCTCTGAGCTGTCAGCACAGAGACCGATGCAGGGCTTGAACTCACAAACTGCAAGATCATGACCTGGGCCGAAGTCAGGGGCTTAACTGACTGGGCCACCCAGGTGCCCCGGAAGTAGCTTTTGATTAAGAACATACATGATAACAATTAGAAACAGTATGAAGTTGGGGCGCCTGGGCGGCGCAGTCGGTTAAGCGTCCGACTTCAGCCAGGTCACGATCTCGCGGTCCGTGAGTTCGAGCCCCGCGTCGGGCTCTGGGCTGATGGCTCAGAGCCTGGAGCCTGTTTCCGATTCTGTGTCTCCCTCTCTCTCTGCCCCTCCCCCGTTCATGCTCTGTCTCTCTCTCTGTCCCAAAAATAAATAAACGTTGAAAAAAAAATTAAAAAAAAAAAAAAGAAACAGTATGAAGTTAGAGGATCCTCTGAAACATTTTTTTTTAAACAGGTAGTATACGAGCCTGATATAACATTCACACAGTACAAAAGGGTATAGTACTTTCACTCGCTCCTCAGTCACTCAGTGCCCTTCCCAGAGCCCACTGTTGTTTCAGTTTCTGCTGTGTCCTTTCAAAGGTAATCTATGCTTTACAAATACTTACATATTTATCCTTTAAAACAAGACAAAATGATAGGATATCTTTCCACTGTTCTTCATACCTAACAATGTCTTGTTATACTTTAAATTATTTTTAACGTTTGTTTATTTTTGAGAGAGAGAGACAGACAGAGCACGAGCAGGGGAGGGGAGAACAGAGAGGGAGACACAGAATCCGAAGCAGGCTCTAGGCTCTGAGCTGCGAGCACAGAGCCTGACATGGGGCTCGAACTCAAGAACCATGAGACCATGACCTGAGCCGAAGCCAGACGTTCAACGGATTGAGTCACCCAGGCGCTCCCTGTCTTGTTATACTTTAAAATGGGTCTGTGAAAAAAGGAAAGAGGATGTGTGTTTTTGTTCATCATGGTGGCATCTACTATTGAAAAGTTGAATTGTATCCGTGAAAATACAGAAAGTCCAAGTGTACATTAACTACACAGCACTTAGAGATTCTCAGCTCTAAGTTGGGAACCACTGGTATAAGAAAGTTAACAGTAATATTCAACATTAATTTCGGCCCTTACTCTGTATCAGGCATTGTTCTAAGCACTTTACACTTATTATCGCATATAATCCACATCCTTCAAATCCTTCTCTCAGCTTAAGTGTTATCTCCTCAGAGAAGCTTTCTAGTATCCAAGTTTACCTGCCCTCTCCCCTTTCCATTATTCCCTATCATTTCATCCTATTTATTTCCTTCAGGAGACGAACCTCTATAAGCAATTAGTTACCTATCTGTCTATTTGTTTACTGTTGCTTTTCCCAACAGCACAGGCTTTAAGAGCAGGGACAGTGTCAGTTTGGTTCCCTGCAGTATATCCAGTGGCCCGTAGTGTGCCTCAGCGTTTGGCACAGAGGAGCCATTCAACTGGATATTAGTATATAATGAGCAATGAAACAACTTTATGGGGTAAACCCTGTGATGATCTCCATTATACATATGAGGAAACGAAGACCTAGAGAGAAAAACGGGCTCATCCCGAAGTTTGTGAATTACAAAATTGATTTGAAACCCAGCTCTGCTTGACCCCAGAATGCAAGTTCTTTACCACTCTGGTCTCCGGAACCGAGGTCTCAGTACAGTCCTGGCTGTGTGTGATCTTGAGTAAGTTCCTTTTCCTCCCTGGGACTGGGTGGTCCACTGAGAAACAGGAGAGTGAAGTTAGCAATATTCTTTACAGTGACGTTCTGTGACATGGGAGATCGTGATCTACGAAAATATAAAGGGGAACGTTGAAGGGGCCAACAAGACTGGCTCTCTTAAGAGAGCTGACTTTAGATCGTTTTCTTCCTTCCCTCCTTTCTTCACTGAAGATTTGCTGATCTCTGTTCTATGCCAGCCACTGTGTTATAGTGCTCCAGAGACTAATAGGACATAGTCCCTGCCGTTAAGGTGCCTGGTCTAATGGGTCTAATGCAAACCCACTAACAGCTGCTTTTAGTATAGGTCGGTGCCATCCAGTAATATGTATGAGGCCCATGGTTACATGAAAGAGGAAGGAATTAATTCCATCATGTTATGTGTATGGTGCTGGGGATGGAGGTAGATGTGAGGAAGGGAGAGATGAGGTATAATGCTGAGCTGGGCTTTGGGGAAAGAATAGTTTTCCCAGATGGACAAGGTTGAGGTAAGGCTTCTGGACACAAGAGACATTATCTGTGGAAGCACAGCAAGAAACAGCATGCTGTGCTGAGGATTCCTGGGGTGGTGGGTTGGCTCCCAGCATATGGAGCTGGTTAGGTAGAGGGAGCCCATGAAGAGTCATGCTGAAGAGTCTGTGGACTTGAGTCCTCCGAGCCGTGGCATGGCCAACTCATATCTACATTTCATCTTTAGAAGGGTGACTCTGACGGTGGTAGCACTGGAGGAGGGCGATGGGGCAAAGGGTGCAGAGACTAGTTAGGAAGTGCGGTGGTAGCCGAGGTGAGAGATGATGAGCACTTGGACCTCAGGCATTCACAGCAGGGCTGGAGAGGATACACTGGAGATTTTTTAAAAGGTAGAGCAGAAGGACTTGGTGATGGATTGGATGAGGGAAAATAAGGGGAGACCATGGGACTTATTTGAAGGGACCAGGTGGCCAAGTATAAAATACTGCCATTGACAACTATAGCCAGTTTGGAGTGGGGTGGGAGAAATAACACTGTTGGCTTTGGGTACGTTAAGTTTGAGGTGTCTCTTCGACAGCTAGGGAAGGTTTAGCTCAATCCTTCCTTTCCAGAATAGCTGTCCAAGCCTAAGCCAGACATCCCTGGGCTGGCTTCCTGCGGGGCCCAGGCAGGGGTAAAATTCTCTAAGACCTGAGTAGAATTCCTGTGTTCCACATCCTTCAAGGATATAAGAATAAGCTGGGTATTGAAAACTAGATCCTTATTGATAGGAGGAGAATGGATCCTGGATTTGCTTTTTTAAATCAGATGCCGGCTCCAGTGGACCAAACCCTTCTGCCTCTTGCAAGCATCAGACTTCTACAAAGAAACCTTTTCCTATGGAGCAGCCAGCCTCTGGCCCTGACAGGCTCTGGCTCTCAAGCTGGCTCCCGAGAAGCCCCCTACCTCCCTTAGGGAAGAGTTTTTTTTAAAGAAGATGAGGTTGTGCAGCGCCTGGCCCTGTCTAGCAGCTGCAGAAAGCCCAGAGTCTTGGGAATGGACCCACTCCCAGCCACCACCCTGGTGGCGTTAGGTGTCCTCGATGCCGAGACAAGACTCCACGTAGCCCTAACTCTTTCCAAAAATGATGGGACTGGAATCCTTCCCCACCTCAATTCATACCTCTAGAGCTCACTAGGTGTTGGCAGGGCCGAACACGTGGGGTCGACTAGGGGCCGGCCTCTAGGGTCCTGCCAAGGAAGGGGACAACCCAGGAGGTGGAGGGCTGGCCCGCCACACCTCGCGTGGAAATCTCCCTGGCTGCTCCAGCTGATGGCCAAAAGGCAGGGGCACACCCTGTGTCCCACTCCCACTTTCATAGGACGGTGCCAGAATCCCTTATCTCTACTCCGTCCTCTCGTCACACACTGCCCTACTGTCCTGCCCATAAATCCCAAGAGCTAAGGTAGCGCGATTCCTCCCGCGCCCCTGCGGGCCCCGAAACCGGGCGCTAAGGCAGTGCAGTCCCAAGCTTCCCCTGCAGAAGCCGCGCTCCTCACTCGGTCCGGGGGTAGAGGGGGCGCGAGAGAGCAAGTGGGCGGGCGTCCTATTCTCCGCATCCTCCTCCAGGTCCTGGCGCGCAGGGTGGGAGCGCCGCGCGGCTCCGCGCTGCGCATCGCGGCCCGCTTGCCGCCTGCCCCCTGCCCTAGCTGGGCCGCCTCCCCGGGCTGCCGGTGGAGGGCTACGAGGCGCTAACGTTACGCTGTTTCCGGTTTTCTAGCGGGCTCTGTTTCCCCTCCCAAGGCGGCGGCGGCGGAGCGGCGGAGCCCCCCAAATGGCCTGGCCAGATGCGGCAGGTTTGCTGCTCAGCGCTGCCGCCGCCGCCACTGGAGAAGGCTCGGTGCAGCAGCTACAGCGACAGCAGCAGCAGCAGCGGCAGCAGCAGCAGCAGCAGCAGCGGCAGCAACAGCGGCAGCAGCGAGAGGAGCAGCAGCAGCAGCAGCAGCAGCAGCAGCAGCAGCGAGAGCAGCAGCAAGAGCAGCAGCAGCAGCAACAGCAGCATCTCCCGTCCCGCTGCGCCCCCAGAGCCGCGGCCGCCGCAACAGCCGCAGCCCCGCAGCCCCGCAGCCCGGAGAGCCGCCGCCCGCTCTCGAGCCGCAGCCGCCGGCGGCATGAGGCGCGACCCGGCCCCCGGCTTCTCCATGCTGCTCTTCGGTGTGTCGCTCGCCTGCTACTCGCCTAGCCTCAAGTCGGTGCAGGACCAGGCGTATAAGGCACCCGTGGTGGTGGAGGGCAAGGTACAGGGGTTAGCCCCGGCCGGCGGCTCCAGCTCCAACAGCACCCGAGAGCCGCCTGCCTCGGGTCGGGTGGCGCTGGTAAAGGTGCTGGACAAGTGGCCGCTCCGGAGCGGGGGTCTGCAGCGCGAGCAGGTGATCAGCGTGGGCTCCTGTGCGCCGCTCGAAAGGAACCAGCGCTACATCTTTTTCCTGGAGCCCACGGAGCAGCCCTTAGTGTTTAAGACGGCCTTTGCCCCCATCGACACCAACGGCAAAAACCTCAAGAAAGAGGTGGGCAAGATCCTGTGCACTGACTGCGGTGAGTCGCCCCCTCCCTCTGCTAGAGAAAGGGGGGAGGGGAGAGGTGGTAGAGAATGGGGGTGGGGCGGAGAGGTGCTGCAGGTGCCCAGGCCTGGCAGCGGCGGGCTGCTGGGGGGTGGGGCCGCCCCTGGGCAGGGCGCCTGGCACGGGTGGGTGAGGGGGTTGGGGTTGGGGAGAAGGAGGATCGGGCTCAAAGTGTGCCAGGGGTGGGGGGCGGGGGAAGGCGCTGGCCTGTGCCAGCAGCGATCTGCGGCTGATGTATGGCAAGTGGAGCTGGAAAGCTGCCATCATAGCCCAGTAGCGGCAGGAAAAACGGAGAAGTCCGGGCGGTGCTGGCCCGAGGCTCAGTGAGTCAGGAGTGACCCTCGGAGGCCTTGCCCGCTCTGCTCCCATGGGCCTGCCTTGCTCAGGCTGGAGAGGGTCTGCAGGAGCAGCCGGGCAGACTCCCAGCTTGTGAAGGCCTCCGCTTTACAAGTTCTCCTAGGGAATGATGGCCCCCGCCCCCTCCTTCCTCTCCTGGGCTCCGGGTTCTGCTCATCCACACCGCTGGCGCAGACAGAGTTGGACTTTTTATGCTACTGTTTTCCGTCCTCCATGTGGCTCGGGTGTTTTCTCCATTGTGATTGCCCGTCTTTGCTAAGCAGTTAGCATGCTTTCTCTTAACGTCCAGGACCATCGAGCAGACACCTCTCTTGGCTGTTTCTGGGAGATTTCACTAGGTCTGTTGATGGTGATGACAGTGAAAGAGAGTAACTTACTTCTGCTGAATGCTGTAAGTTCAAGCTCTGACATCTTACTGGCAGGATGTGTTGACTGCGTCTCTGATCTTCATGGTTTTGGGCGCTGCACAGGAACGCAGGTGACTGGAAACAAAACACTGAAATCTGTAGGTCTCTGTAGGTAGGAGTGGAGGTCTCCCATGACAAAAGTCAAAGAAATATCAGTTTAAGAGCTTTTGTTTCTTATCCCTGCACCCAATACTTCTCAGTAAGGTATTTCAAACCAAATCGGCCCCATACTGGAGTATTTGGTGTTAGCTTATCTTGTGCTTATTCATATTGGGGTTTCATTTTGTCCCAAGTAAGGCTGAATTTGGTGCTTGCTGTGTGACTCTGAGCTGTGTAATCACTGAATTGTGACAGATGTCCTGGATGGCCATCGAAGTTGGCTTGTTTACCAGTTTACCAATTGGTTCTAGATAGGCTTTGAGAAGCAAAGAATGTGTAACAGCTCATAGGAGGTTTTGCTGCCCTTATCTTTCTAGATCAATGCCTTTGACTTTTGGAAGCTTTCCTCCTCTTACCAACCCCCCCCCCCCGCCCCTGCCGCCGTCCTTCAGGAGACAAATTTTAATTTAGTGATGGTAGTATATCTAGGCATTATGTTGAACAGTGATCACTTTGATCAGAAGAATCTTGAAGTATCTTAATAAGGAGGGAAAAACTTTGGTGGTAACAGCAGTTTCTCTCTCTGACATTGTTCTGAGGAATATTGTTGACTGCTCTTTAATGTCTTAAATGTTTTATGATGACAAGTTGAGACCAGTTAAGAATGTCTAATTTTTTATTGTTAAGTATTTTATCTGAGACCCCGTGGGGAGCTGTGAATCTGTATTGTGCAGTGGGAAATAGATAGTAAAAACATTTATTGAACCTTGTCCAAGGACAGCTTCTGTTTTGGTTTCGGTGAGTTGCTCCTGAATATGCAAAGGGCACATCACCACATAATCACTAGTCTGGTCCACTGAGACCCAATGGTGATTGTCAGGTAATCCCCTGTCTTCCTCCTCCTCCTTTACTCCTTCCCTCCTGACAATTATGCCTTGTTCGTTTTAGTGAGAGTTTAATAGTTTAATAGTTGAATGTGTGATCAGGAAGGATTTGGAGGTCAGAAATGTTGTCTGCTTTGAGCTTATGATCGCCTCCTATGATTGAAATGGCATGGGTAGTATAGTGCCCAGAAGATACTGCAATCCGTGCTAAGGAGAAGGCTCTCCCACACTGCAAATTGTCAAGGAGCAGGCATGAGCATGGAAGTAAACACTTCAGAAATGCAAATATTTTTGCTTTGAGTTGATAACATATAGATCTGGGTCAGTTCAGGAGGGGGGCTTTATACAAGGGGATTAGAAATTAAAGGACATATTTGCGAGAGGAAACTTGTGGAACTGGTGATCGTGTGGCAGAAGAGCATAGACTACATTTTCCTATTTTCGACTACGGGGTTAAAGAAAGCAGAAAGCGTGCACTGGTGATGGTATATTAAATAAGGAAACAAAATCATCCTAACTAACCACAACACCTTCCTTGTGTTCAGCAGGAAATAACTAACAAATTCATTTTCTGTTTTCTGTCTCTAAAGAAAGCCCTCTAGGCCACAGGGTCATTGGGAACATTTTCTCCTTGGAGCAGATCTGCCCATTGCAAAATAGGGAAACTGGCACTCAGAAACTGTCATCATGGCCGTTATATTGAGCAACTGTGGTTGAATTGTTACTTTGTTTAGCCAGTTCCAGCTCTGAATGTGTCTGGATTCAGAGAGGTATGGTTCCTGGGGAGATCATCTAGAAAGGTGTGTTTTGGTGGGCCAGGACTTTGGGATAATATACCATATAGAGTGATACTGAGCTTAAAAGTTAGCAAATGTCTCGGTAGCATCAGTGAGGGGTCATACTGGACCCTTTCTAGAAGGTCCTCATAATGGCTAATTTCACCGCAACTGTAGAATATCGATTTGAAGCATGTGAAATCTGGCTGCAATAACAGTATGTGTCAGAGGGGTATTTTTATAGATCTCATGTGTATCGTTCATCCAAAATTACTACCTCTGGTGGTAAAGAGTTGAGTAAAATCTTTGCATTTCTAAGATTGCATACATGAGGTGTTTTCTATGCCTTCTGTGGAAAGGAGATGTAAAAGAGTTAGAAAGAAGTCTTAGAGATTAGCAACTCTGTACAAGGCATCCTGTTCTGCAAACGGGCCTGCATTTTTAACAGTGGTTGCATATATTTTGGTATAATCACACCCTATCTTGTTGGTTTCCTATGTATATGCTTTTAAGCTGTTTCCTTGTTGAATAGACACAGCCGATGTGTTACCAAAAAAAAAAAAAAAAAAAGATCATTCTTCCTTTGGAACTTTCTGACTTGCAGTTTTCTTCCAACGTATAGTGTTCTTTGTTGTTAAAGATGGAAAAGGTGTATTCCTGGAGCACTTTACATTCTTCAAATAGTTTTTAATTAATTTGACATCCAGATTCACATGTTAGGGGAAGGTGGTTCACAAAATTTGGTAAAGCAAAAGTGACTGCATATTTTTAAAATGCTGTTTATTTAAAGAATCTTTTCTTCCCCAGCCAGCTGGAAACCCAGCTGTGCTGCAGCTTGAAGATGGGAAAGTGAAACTAGACTAGAAACTGACCATCCATGGTGGTAAGGACAAGGCTTGGTTATAGATTTAGGGGTAGCATTACTATCATAAAGTCATTCGTTCTTTCAGTGGCTGCTTTCCATAGCAGTTTGTAATTCTTGGCGGTGGGAATCATATTTTATCTTTGAGGTCCTTCTCCTACCTCTCCTGGTCCCCGATGTTGGTACTGTGCTGGTTTATAGAGGGACTCTCCTAAGGGTCTTTTGAATGAACAAAGTCAAGTGAAGTTAAAAAAGCAAGCCTCCAGATTAATGCTAAAACAATCTTAACTCTGATCTGTGACACCAAGTCTCAAAAGCTGAATTTGATGATAGCCTTTACCTGTCGCTATGGGAACCTTTTTTCCAAAGGAGTAGTTATCAACTAGAGTACTTAACCACAATGTGCTTAATCACTGTGCTGATTAGTGTTAATGGGATTTGAGCAGTGTCAAGAATAAAGGTCTTGCTGGAGAGGACCCTCTTTTTTTTTCTTTTTGGAGAATAGATTACCACTCCCTCACCCTCATGTTTAAATGAAAATAAAACAACTAAAATAAAACAACTAACAGTTTGAGTTAACAAATATCTTGGGAACTAGAGAGGGTGGCGGATTAACTAACTAGGTGACTCACTTCTTGGTTCCAATCCTCTTTACCGTCTTTTATTATCTAAGACATTTTCATTTTATTTCCTAATAGTGAGTGCATCAATAGCTTTTTTCCTTATAAAATTGTATTTAGCTTTTTGAGTATGTAAAATATTTATACGCCTTATTCCAGAAAGTACATACAAATATATGGTGAATGGGGTGCTTGGTGTCTGATGCTTAATCTCAGCTCAGGTCTTGATCTCAGGATTGTGAGTTCAAGGCCCATGTTGGGCTTTAAAAAAAAAAAAAAATATGTGGTGAAAAGTCTCCCTCTAAGCTACCTGTTCCTAAGGCAATTGAAAAATGACAAATTCTTGAAATGTGTACTTCTCTAAAAGTAAAATGTTTGTCAAAGAAGCCATGTTTTTCTCTTAAAAGATGGAGAATGTTAATTTTGCCAGTGAGTCAGTATTATGGGAACTTCTTCCCAAGCTATATATATATATATATATATATATATATATATATATATATATATATATTCACCACCCTACCTCGCAAATATAACCCTTGGGTCAGGAATGAAAATCCCAAATTGTTTTCCAGATACTTTGCCTTTAAGAAGTTTTCTGTGACAGTGAATTTTGTGATGAATCTTAATTGGGACGCTCAAAGGAGAGATGCAAAGATTTGCCACTGAGCTTTAGGGCCATAGCTCTGCCGGTACAGCAATTCCTACTGTTTCACACTCTTGATAATCTCACAACAGAATCCTTGTGAGAAATCACATGATTCCATATGTGGAAAGAGAAAACTCTACAGTGCATGATTGCTTTGATTTTCATTTAGAAGCCAAGTCGAAGACTTCAGCTGTTGATGAAGAGTTTGATTTTGACTGTATTCCTGTACAATTGGTAAATTCTGGGACTAGCCACTTGGATACTATTTTGAAGTACGTTTAAGATAACCAATTTGAATGTAGTGTTGAGATTTCAGAGCATCGGGGAATTGCCACTCGAATACGTAAGCAAAAAACAAATATGGAAATCCAACAGTGGAAGTTTTTAACCCTCTCAATCCTTCTGGCTTAGTGGCATTTGGTAATTCCGCACGTTGATTTGGAAAAGGAATGTTAATATCAATGAAGTTTCCCCTGTGCAGTCTTCAACAACTTGTTCTGGGGTCTTTCTTTTCAAGGTCTGAATGGTGGCAGTATAATTTGAACCAAAAGTAAAAACCTCCCCCCAGATTTTCAAAGGTATGTGAAATGGGGATTTTTGTCTTGTTTCTAGTGAATTAATCTTCCCCTCCTACTCACTTATTGGAATTAGCGCTTATAAATAAAGTCAGTTTATGAATTTCAAGAGATGATATAGGCAACACGTTAGAAAACTGGGGAAAGTAAGTGAATTAACCGGTGGAAGTGCTAAATTATGACAAGTCTGTGAAATTAGCCTCCTTTAAAAACATCAATGCACACAGGTAAATCTTTGTGAAGTAGAGCTCCATGTTAGGCTATGGCAACTGTAGGAGCCCGGAGGGTGACTAAAAGGCATCAGGATGACTTGAAAGAGGACATGCTGTACTCAGGCAAAGAGCTTGGAGCTCTTGCCAGTCTGGGGTCAAAAGACAGAGATTCATGTTGACTAAGAGCATTTGCTGTTAATCAGCTGTGATGTCTTTCGATAATTATAAATGAGGCTCAGTTAAGGAGCCTTCTTTCTCTGGCGAGTTGCCTCTAGCCAAGTGTGGTATATGAGCTCCATTGTACAGTAACATTCCCTTCCCACTTTGTACTTGCAGTGAGAGCCAAGTTACCTCTCCAGGGACCTTCTCTGGGACAGAGCCTGTTAGCTCTTCCCTGTGCCTCTGCTCAGGACCTGGCCATGCTGCTTGCCTCCTGGGGTGGTCTGGAGGCAGTTAATAGTCCATTTACCCTTGCAGATGTGTCCAGAGTGGCAGAGGCACAGGTATCCTAGAAACTTCCGTATACTACAGCAACACAGCCCCCCAAGATGTGACGTTCAGGTCGCTTTTTATCCTTTTTTCAGAAACAGAATCTTTAGTGCTTCTCTTTTGTCTTCATAGATTTCCTGCCTTGTGCTGATGACATCGGCTTCCCCCTCCTCTTTTCCCTCACTGATCTGTTTATTCAGACTGAGGATCTGTCTTTGTCCTCTAGGCTAGGATGTTTTACTTGGTCTTGATCTTGCTATTGGTCCGACTAACAGAAGACAAACTGAGCTCACATTCCTCAGAACTGAGTGAGAGGAAAGTCACCCCATGGCTAACTACCTGGTTCAGTCCCCGGGACAGTCAGGACATCATTAATTCTATTGTGACAGTGATGCATTTTGGTATTCCTGAGGTTGTATTACTAAGAGAGCTTGGTTTCAATTCCATCTTTCAAACGCTTGCTTCAACAAATACTTATAGGTGTGCTCTGTGTAAAGAACTAGGTATTTTCTGGGTAGTTATATCAGACACAGTTCCTGTCATCAAGGAGTTTACAGTTTGGAAGTACAAAGATAGAGCAGCAGTTCAATCCAGAATATGATAAATGCCGTAAGATACCAGCGTAGTGCTTTTGGGAGCAGGGGAAGCATCTGAGAGGAAAAGAAGATCATATTCAGTTAGAGGATTAAAGAAAGTTTCTTGGAGAAGTAGTTTGAGATGGGATTCTAACAGCCAGGGATAGTTGAGGTAGGGGTGGTTTAGAGACAGAGACCAATTGATTGACTACATGGATTTCATGCAGAGAGGGCCACCATTCTCTTCAGCAGAGGGGCATATTTGTAGTATGCAAAATAACCAGAATGAAAAGGAGAACGGGAGAAAGGGTCTGGAGAGGTAGATGAGGGTCACATTTTCACCTGTTTTGAATGCTAGGCTGAAGACTTTATTTGCAATCACGCAAGTAGTATTTGAACGTTAAGAGCAGTTCAGTAATGTTCTGTGGTCATCGGTGAATGGGTCTTGCACGTATTTTGCTAAATTTATCCCTAAGTATTTCAGGTTTTTTGGATGCTACTGTGAAGGGTATTTTTGTTTAATTTTGTTTTCCAGTTATTAATTGCTAGCATACAGGATGGTAATTTTTAAAATCTTGACTTCGTATCCTGTGACCTTAATAAATTCACTTATTATTCCTAGTAACTTTTTTGGGTAGACTTCTTAAGGAGTTTTCTCTGTGTACGTGACTATGTTGTCAGTGAAGAAAAGACAGTTTTACTTTTTACTTTCTAACCTGTTTGCCTTTATTTCTTTTTCTTTCCCTATTCCACCGGCTAGCACTGCCAAGGACAATGTTGAATACAAGTGGTGAGAACAAACATCTTTGTTCTAGTCGTGGTGGAAAGCATTCAGACCTTCACCATTAAGTATGATGTTAGCTGAAAGTTTTTCATAGATGCCCTTCCTTTAAAAAAATAAAAATTCTACCAAGTATGGTATAATGACTAAGAATTTGGGCTTTACAGCCAAACAGACCTGGGTTTGGAAACCATCTTCTACGTTTTCGAACTCAGTGATGTTGGGCAAATTACTTTCCTATAAAATGGGGATAGTGATAGCACTTAATAGGATAGCTGTATTAAATGAGATAATATGTGTAGAATGATTAGCACAGCACCCAATAATAAATGTTAAAAAATATTAATTATTAACTAAATCTTATGAGATCAATGTGAGCAGGACAACTAATAACTGAAAATTTTAAGTTCTAGAAGCGGACTGCAGGCAGGCAAGGGGGAGATTTTCACCAACCACTGTATTTTTAACCCAGATGTCCCTATTTATCTCAATACAGAGTCACTGGGTAGGGCTGGTTGAGGTGATGAGAAGAGAAGGGATTATGTGTGTGGTCTCTCTGTAGGGAAGTTCATGCTGGTTCTACGGAGGTCCTATCAGTCTTGATGTATCCATGGCTCTCTGTTGATCAATATTCTGAGAAGCGCACAGATAGATACTGCTTTTCTCTGTTTCACAAATAGGATGGCTATGACTAAGATCCATACTCCAAAATGTGCATTTCAAAATCTCAACATGCTTGTGGGGTTCACGTTCTGGAGTCCTGCCAGGCCTGCTCTTTGACTATCACTGGTTTTAGCTGTTATTAGGAGGAGCTGCTGAAAGTCCCTGGAAAATGGCTGACAGTGTCTTTTCTTTTTTCCCCGCCCCAAAAGAGCAGATCCCTGACTCATCCTGCTTTGATTTGGGGGCTTCCAGCATTGGGGATGCTTTCACACTACACTATTCATATTCTGTCTTTCCTTGTTTCTGCACTGAGTTGGTGTGGATCTAGGGGCTGCCCAGGTGTGGTCATGTAACAGGGGGCATTTTTGGAGTTTTGGGGGTTTAATTTTCCTTAATTGATTAATGTGCAGAACCTGATGAAAGTATGAATCGTAGATCCTTAAATGTTTGTAGGACAAAGATTCCTCACCTTGCCTTCTTCCTCTAAATATTTTTTGGCCATTATTAACCCTCAGATCCTGGGCTGACCACACATCCCCAACCTCAAGTGTTCCTTATTATTTTCTTAGAGTTTTAGTATTTATGACCTGTACCATGCATATGACACGTATCATTTAATGCCATGCATTGTTAATTACCTTTTGATGGGTCAGTATCTTATCTACTTCACCTGATTGTAAAATCTTTGGGGGAAGTAAGTTAACATACGACAAATATTTGATTAATGGCTATTGCCAAGAAAGAAGGGAGTGAGTGGATCCTTTCTGCTTTCTCTACTGGCCACTTTTCCCCTAGACAAATTTTAAGGTTCTTCAAATGACAACTCAGACTAGACCAATCATAGAAAGTATTTTCAGACATTTTGATAAAGGGCAGAATTTGGGTTCTCAGTTATATTTCTGTTCACTTTTCTTCCCCTTTGTAATCTATAGCATCTTCATTTTCTTGCAGGTAATTCTCGTTTCTTGAGTTTTAGAATTATGACTAGGTGGTTTTCCTCACACGTGTTAATATTTTGGCTTGTGTTTCCTTTCTGTCTTTTGGTTAGTTGGTATTCTGCAAAAAAATTCTCCAGTTTCACTTGCCATATGACTTTTTAGGATGTTCCCCACTTGGGTTTCTCACTGGAATGTCCAGTTGCACTCAGTTACTTTGACATGTTCATGCTTCAGGCTGAATATTTTAAGAAGTAAGAGGCATGACCAGGTGTCATCTGTAGTAAGCAGAGACCACAAATTACAAGTTGTTGTACCTCGCTGCCTAGTAGGCAGCTTGAGGGCTTCTGAAGGCTAGGACTGGTTCTTAGATCACAGTTGTTTGCTAAAAGGTCGGGGAGGGGAAACTCAGTGTTTCTTCATGTCTCTCTTTGGCATGTTCATCCCTTTTTTTTTTTTTTTTTTAAGTTTATTTATTTAGCTTGAGACAGAGGGAGAGTGCGCGTGAGCACAAGCATGAGCAGGGAAGGGGCAGAGAGAGGGAGACAGAGGATCCCAAGCAGGCTCTGTCTGCACTGTCAGCACAGAGCCCAATGTGGGGCTCAAACTCACCAACCATGAGATCATGAACTGAGCCAAAGTCAGACACTCAACCGACTGAGCCACCCAGGAGCCCTGCTGGCATGTTCATCCTTTACCATTTCCTTGAAATGAGGCATTTTTTTCCACATCTGCTTGGCTGATGTTTTGGGCAGGGGGTTGGGGGTGGGTCTCAAGAGGGTTTTTCTCTTCTAGCTCAGAGTGCCTAAGGATCACTAGTCATCACTTTGCACAGGGCTATGGCACGCGGCTTCCTCAAGTCAATCGCTCCCACTGGTACCTGTGGCCATAAGTATAATCTCAGCAGAGTACCTCACCACAGTTGCATAGGCCAGTGATGAATATCACAAGCACTGCCTGATTGATGACTCTCTTTTGGAATAAGTTTGGTTTCAGAGAGGAGAGTTTATTTACCAGTCAGGATGGAACAGATAGATGAAGGAGCTCTGTCATGTCTCACTTCCTATCATGGAATGAGAAAAAGAATAGCAAGGCTGTATCCAGTGCAACTTTCCCAGTATTGTCATTGGTTGATTGGATTTCAGAGGGAAAATAATAAAAAGAAGAATTTTTAAAAAGGAAGAAACGAGTCTCAGCCCACAACATGATCCAATTGTCACAGAGTGAAACTAAAGCCCACAAGGGAAGAGCTTCTTTCAAAGGACACTGGGGCTTCCAAAGACAGCTTCCTCTTAGTTGGTTTCCTTTTCCTAGTCCCTTCATGTGGGTTCATTTCTGAGAACCTGTTGGTGCTCCTTGCTTCTGAGAGCCCTTGGTGCTCCTTGCTTGGGTCTGCTGTCACACCTGCTTTTGTCATCATTGTAAGTGCCACTCCTCAGCCCCCATTCCCAAGAACCAGAGAAGTTGCCAGAAATTTCTAGTGCAAACTTTCCAATGCTTTCTTGGACGTTAGGACTGATGGACCCATTGAGAAGATAATGAACAAGGCCTGGGATAGGGACCGGTGAGGGAGGAATCACATATGACAAATCTGGTGGAGTTTCAGGTCCAGTTCTTTTGGACAAAACATGGGGTTTTTCCAAGAAAGCCTCTCCCATACTTGCAAGTGTCATTTTCAAAAGGGAATGCTTTTTCCAAAAAGGCTAGTGACACGCATGGGGCCTCCTAGTAACGTGTATGTTAAAGTGTGTTGACCAAGTACTGACAGTCATCCTTGAAGATGGCACTCCCAGGGCTCGGCCCAAATGATTCAGGCCAATACTGAGAAGAACCTAGGAGGTGGAGCCAGGTAGTCATGCTGTGGCCCAAGCAAAACATTACCACCTCTGAGAGAAACTTCTTGCCAATGGGAAAGAATCTAACTTGTAGGTTGAAGGAGGCACATGGAGGGCCCCCAGATTGGGAGGGGCTTCCTGTCTTTGTTTCTCATTATGCAAATTATCTGAGTAGGTTTCTGCTGTGCGTGTTATGCTCCCATCTAACTGAGAGGGCAAATGGGAGCTGGAGCTGAGACTAGTTCCCCTGGGAATATTGTTTTCACCTCTGCCAGTTCCCACTGCCACCCCCCCGCCCCACTTCTACTTTGCCCACAGTGAACATGGGCTCCTAGATTCTTCTGTGTGGTATCACAGCCTCAGGGCCTCTGGTGAATGAGCCTTAGGCCCAGAGCTTATTGTACAGAAGTAAAGGTTAAAGCCATTGGTTTTAGGGGCGCCTGGGTGGTGCAGTCGGTTAAACGTCCGACTTCAGCCAGGTCACGATCTCGCGGTCTGTGAGTTCAAGCCCCGCGTCAGGCTCTGGGCTGATGGCTCAGAGCCTGGAGCTTGTTTCCGATTCTGTGTCTCCCTCTCTCTGCCCCTCCCCCGTTCATGCTCTGTCTCTCTCTGTCCCCAAAATAAATAAACGTTGAAAAAAAATATTAAAAAAAAAAAAAAAGCCATTGGTTTTAGATTCAGTCTGTGAAGGAATCAATCACATCAAGTGCATAGAAGGTCCTAGTTGGTTTGATGGTCTTCACTGGGCCAAGCTCACAAACCATATTTTTTTAAAGTGAGTACACAAGTTGACTTTTCTCATCTCTGAAGTTAAGTAACCACCTAGTCAGTCCAGAGGAAGGGTGAATGTTGTCATTGTAAGAGCAAAGTAGAAAAGGGCGATAGTGCTGCTTCTGTTCCCGTCTCAGAGGGTGAATGTTACTCTCTCTTCTACAGTTCAGAGATCACTTGCTTTGGAAGAGTTTGTTACTGACAACTGTGAATTTGGGGAAGGGGTCATGGCTGGATTGCTATTGACCCATTCACCTTTAAAGACTGAAGCTGCTTTGTGGACCCTGCCATGGGTTCCTCCAGTGATGTTGTACACATAGTGTTTGGTTCCTTCCCCTCTTACATCCCTCTCATGTTTTTCCATCACTGGGTCTTCTTCTGACTGTCTTATAAGGATACAGCTCCTAAGGGGCTGTCCCTGGTTCTCTTCTCAATGTATGTAGTCTGTTCTAAAGTTTCAACTATATTAGGGTGCCTGGGTGGCTCAGTCCGTTAAGCGTCTGACTTCAGCTCCGGTCGTGATCTCACGGTTCATGAGTCTGAGCCCTGCATAGGGCTCTCTGCTGTCAGCACAGAGCCCACTTCAGATCCTCTGTCTCCCTCTCTCTCTGCCCCTACCCAGCTTGCTCTCATGCTCTCTCTCTCAAAAATAAATAAACATAAGAAAGAAAGAAAGAAAGAAAGAAAGAAAGAAAGAAAGAAGAAAAGAAAAGAAAAGAAAAGAAAAGAAAAGAAAAGAAAAGAAAAGAAAAGAAAAGAAAAGAAAAGAAAAGAAAAGAAAAGTTTCAACTATATATCACATAGTGGTTAAGACTGCATGCTCCGGAGCCGACTTTGAAGGGTGAATCTTGGCTCTGTGACTTACTAGCTGTATCACTTTGGGCAAATTCATTAACCTCTTTTTGCCCCCGGTTCCCCAACTATAACATGGGGCTAATAATAACACCTACCACGTGACATTGGGGTCAGGTTTCAGTGAGTTACTCCACATAAAGTGCTTAGAAAATTGCCTGCTTGGAGGAAACCTTCGATGCAGGCTAGCCGCAATTACTGTTGTTGACACGTCTGTTGTTAGTGGAAAGAAAACGGTTTGGGATTCAGACTGATATTTATTAAAATCCCGGCTCTGTTCCTTACTAGCTATGTGAGCTTGGGGAAAGTCGCTTAATTTTTCTAAGTCCCAGTTTCCACCTGCCTGTGGCGCATTGTTTCAGGTATCTATTACTGCATAACAAATCACCCCAAAATGAAGTGGCTTCCAACAGCGACAGTTCTTTGTCATTATTTCTCAAAGTCCTGGGGACTGACTGGGCTCAGCTAGGAGGTTAGCATCTTTCATGTAATTTTTGGTCACATGGTGGCTGAACAGTCAGACAGTAGCTGAGACTGGGTCACTTCAAAGTTTCCTCTTGACATGTCTAGAAGCCATTGCTGGCCGTTCTCATCTGGGAGCTTAGCTGGGGTTATGGGCCAGGGACCTTACCTGGGAGCATCCCAAGAGAGGGCCAGGCAAAAGCTGAGTTGTCTTTTATGATCTAGCCTCAGAAGTCACTTCTGCCACATTCTGTTTGTTAGAAGAGAGTTAGTTACTAAGCCCTGACCAGGTTCAAGGGGAGCAGAATTAGACTATTTCTTGGTGGAAGGATTGTCAAAGAATCTGTGGATATGTTTTGAAACCATTACAGTCTGCTTTCTGGTCACAAACCATTTATATGAAAAATACACTCATCCTCACCCCAAATCCTACTCCTTCAAAACGGCTCATCTATTATAATACCAGACTCAGGCTTAGACTCAGGCTCAGGGTCCAGGATCTCATCCTCTTAATCAAGTGTATGTGCAGATGATGCTTCTCTAAAGCAGTTCCTTAGGTACAACGACTTGAGTATGGTTCCTCCTGACTTGAAGAAGTGAACTATAGGAACAAGTTATCTGACTCCCCTCAACCCCTGCCCACCACCCCCCCCCACCACCATACAATGCTGGGATTGATGTAGGGTAACTGCCATAGTTGCCCCTTTTTAGAAATTGGTAATACTTAAACATTTTGAAGTGACTTTATTTTTAAGTTTTGAGATAATTCAAAATGTGCAAGAAAGTTGCAAAAAGTACAAAGACTTTCCTTTTCCCAGCTTCCCCAAATTATACAACCATGCAAAATTATCCACACCAGGAAATGAATAATAGTATTGATGTAATACTATTTTTTAAAGCTTATTTATTTATTTTGAGAGAGAGAGAGAGAAAGTGAGCAAGCAGAGGGTCAGAGAGAGGGAGAGAACGAATCCCAAGCAGGCCCCATGCTGTCAAAGTGGAGCCCAGGGGCACCTGGGTGGCTCAGTCGGTTGAGTGTCCGACTTCGGCTCAGGTCATGATCTCACCGTCCGTGAGTTCGAGCCCCGCGTCAGGCTCTGTGCTGACAGCTCCGAGCCTGGAGCCTGTTTCAGATCCTGTGTCTCCCTCTCTCTCTGACCCTCCCCCATTCATGCTCTGTCTCTCTCTGTCTCAAAAATAAAACATTTAAAAAAAAAAAAAAAGTGGAGCCCAACGCAGGGCTTGACCCCACAAAATGTGAGATCATGACCTAAGCTGAAACCAACAGTCAGATGCTTAACCAACTGAGCCCCCCAGGCCCCCCAGATGCAATACTATTAACTAATCTATAGACCTTATTCAAATTTTGCCAATTGTCTTACTAATGGCCTTTTCCTAGTCCAGGATCCAATCTAGAATCTCACATCACATTTAGCTGTCATGTCTCCTTGGCCTTCTATCTAAGGTAGATGTTCCCATTTGGAAGGGGGGCAACCGAGGCCACTAGTCCATTAGCAGTTCTGAAATCCAGCCTGGCATGGGAGTAGGCTCAGTCCTACTGTCTGCGAATGATTCTCTACTATTCTTGGTTCTACCCTATAGGCTCCTGGTTTTGCCCTCTAAATTATCCTTCCATAAAATATGGCCCATGTTTGCAGCTAAGGACTTTACTCAGCGTTCTTTCAAGTGATGGTCAGTCAGGTGCAGCCACAAGAGAAGACACAGGAGAGGCACAAAAAGACAAAGGTTACTATACTCACAGGTCCTAGAGAAGGGCTCACCACATGCCACATAGGGTGACAGAAAAAAATGCCTGCGTTGGGGCAGGTGACAGAAGACAGAAAAGTGCAAAAAGTATTAGGCCAGAGACTTTATTGGGATTTCCTTGGGAATAGAGACCCAGGACAGGGTGAATTATTTAGGATTGGCTGGTTTGAATAGTTTTGGTGGACTCTAAGCTATAAGGGTGGTACCTGCTTGCCTGGTACCTGGTCCTGGGATGATTAAGGGGAAGGTAGAAGAGTATGGCTCTGAAGTGGTTAGTTTGCATGTCAAAGGCATAGTCTTGACACAGTCTTTTGCTATTTCTAAGTAGTGGCTAGCCCTGACTGGTGCAGTCTCTCCAGACACAAAGGGTTTTTTAAGATGTCAAAACATCATACTATATAGAAAATAAAAACTATATATAGCACACTCAGTCTACTTCCTACCTGTAGATGTTTGGGGGGTCTAAAGCCTTTTTATTTTGTAGCGCTTGGCCCCTTTTAGGCAGTGTTCTTGCTAGTACACTTCTTTTTAAAAATGTGTGGTCTGCCTATGAATCTTATCAGGGTTCACTATGTTAGACAAAAGCCACACCCTCAAATCTTACCAAGATGAGTTCATCTCTACCTTGAGCTCCCTGTGGGCTGCTGTGGGACAACACCCTTGAGATTAGTGGAATCCCTATTCTTGATTGGAAAGGACCTGGGAGGCATGACCTTAAGATCATTAAGGGCCTTTTGTCTGTTGCAAAGATTCTTTGAGACATTGCTTTTGATTTTGCTGAGGTCCTAACAAAGGATACTATTCAAAATGCCTCAAACTGAGTTCATTATCCCCTTACCATATCCTATGTTGTAAAAGACACTCCCGTCTGAGATAACAACATCGGTCTAGTCTTCCAAGCCATTAGGAACCTCAACATTGTCTTTGGTTCTTTTCTTACCTTCATCCCTGTGTCCAGTACATTGTCAAGTTCATGACAGTTTTTACTACTGCAAAGTTTCTTCAAAACAAGTCTTTTCATTCATGATGCTCTAGTTGGGTACTTGTATCTCCCTTAGACTGTACAGTAGCTGCTAAAGGGAATTCCCCATTTTCAGAGCCTTTCTTCTATCATCTTTCCTGGAATTAGCTTTCTAAAGCAAAGTAATTGTGTCTGCCCAACCCAGAAATCTTCATCAGCCTCTTATCATTTATAGGATAAAGTGAAAACACCTTCACATGACATGCAGGGCCTTCCACAATTTGACCCAACTGGCCTTTAAGACTGCAGCCCACTCTTCCACACTTACTCTTTGCTGGAGCCAGGCTGTGCCGTTTTGAAAATTTAGGACACATTTTACATTTTTCTTCCTTAATGCTTTTGTGCATTTTGTTTCCCTGGCTTGGTATGCTTTTCCTTTCTTTCTCAGTCAGTTGCTAGCCTCCTCATCCTTCAAAGTTCAGCTCATAGCCCACTTCTCCTCAAAGCTTTTTCTGATCCCCTCAGTCTGAATGAATCATGGCATCCTCTATGTTCCTGTAGCAGTTGTTAGCTCTTCTGTAATCGTAATGGTCTATTCTTTCATTTAGCATGGTCGGATAGGGAAGCAGGTGTTTGTGTATGATCCCTAGCCTATGAGCTTCTGCTTCTGCTGCTGCTGCTTCTTCTTTTTAATGTTTATTTATTTTGAGAGAGAGAGAGAGAGAGAGAGAATGAGCACGAGCAGGGGAGGGGCAGAGAGAGAATCCAAAGCAGGCTCTAGGCTCGGAACCTTCAGCGCAGAGCCTGATGCGGGGCTCAAACCCATGGACCACAAGATCATGACCCGAGCCAAAGTCGGCTGCCTAACCGACTGAGCCACCCAGGCGGCCCTAGACTATGTGCTTCTTCACTGCAAGATGGAACTGCAGCAAAGGATGTATTTTACTTATTTTTTTGTGTGCCTTAGTTACGTTAGGTCGCTAACAACTGCCTGATGACTTGAAGAGAGAATGGATTCTACTGTACGATTAGAACTGGCAATTAGAATAAACGTCTGGTTCATGGAAGGAGATTGGCCTAGGTATGCAATATGTTGGCAGAGATGTACGAAAGTGGCAGATTGAGGCAGCTGCTTTAGATGAAAATTGGGGGTTGGTTTAGTTACCCAGGGCTATATTGGACTCTACTGTTACTGCTGCTGTTTATACCAATGAAAACCAAATCTCTGATGTGTGCACTACAGTCTGTGTTTTATTAGCCTCAATGGGAAACACCTTGATTATTCAGGGTGCTTATTACTAAGCACCTCAGATTATTCAGGGCTAGGAGAATTTGGCCGTTCTGTATGCCATTGTATCCCTATCACTTTCTTGGAACTCGGCATGTTACAGGATCTCCATAAATATCACTTGAGGGGAAAATAAGTGAAGAAATGATTTCTTCTCCTGTGTGACTCCAGAGTAGCTATGTGTGCCATTCCCAAAGATCATAGCCAAGAGAGCCAGTTCAAAATCGGCCAAAGTTAAGAGAAGGCCTATTTATCACAAAGGATACATCCAAGTTCCTCTTGATACTCAGAGCTTTCTTCTTTGAGTATCAGAGCAGCTATTATGGGGGTTATCGGGGGCATTAGCACATTAGGATGTGGATAGAGTGATTGGTGGTAAGTGAGTGGCAGAACTGCCATAAAAATCAGGCTGTCAGAAGCGACAGAAGCTTCTTTTAGGTGGCCAGGAGGAGAGTCTGGGCTGTGTCCTCAGTCAAAGAAGAGGAGACTATTCAGGCATTGTCAGGTTTTCGGTTGTCGTTTTGCTTTTAAATGATGAGAGCCCTTCCTGGAAATCGGCCTTCCCAGGTCCAGTCTCAGCCCACTGCTTTCTCTGTGACCTTGTGCAGCCTGTCCTTACACCCTGGGCTTTGTTTTGAGCTGACAAATGCTGGTTTCTTCTTCAGCTGTGAGAATTGGGGAGGAGAGAGTGTTTCAAGCCAACTAGGTAAGTGGCATGGCATCAAACGAGATCCTGCATGGGTTTATAGCTTTTCTTTGAAAATTTTAGCAAAATCCCAGACTGAGGGACAATCTGGATGTCTGGAGCGCTGAATTTCTTTCTTGAAGCTGTGCTTCCCTGTATTCCTTTCTGAGTATCAAATCCGAGCAGACTCCCTGAGTCTGTGATTGTGATAATTGGATGGGAGGGATTGGGGCAATTTAGGAAGATGGTGGGGGCCTGACCTCTTTCTGCCTTTGAAATCCACAAAGGAAGGAAAATGGGTAAAATGATAAATAGTTGATCAAAAATGGGGTGTGCCCCTCCTAAATTAGGACAGCTGGCTCCATGATAAAAATGTTTTACTGTTAATGGCCCTCAGGACCAGATGCTGTGAAAACAGAAGTTAAACTCTGACTTTGGACAGCTGTCTCCATGCAGGGAAGGCAGTGTAACCTCTTCTCTGCCCTTGTCCAGCTGTGAATTCCTCTAAGGAGGTCTCAAGAGTCTTGAGGTGGGGGGGACTTGTTGGGCCCATGTCTTTAGATTCCACGGGAGGGATAGATTCAGTTGACAGGTGCATCAGGGCATGTGGGTTTTGCAACTGCTTGACCTTTGGCTTGTCCTTGGGGACTCTGCCTGCTTGTTTTCGGCAGGGCTAGCTCAAGGTGACCTCCCTCCATTCCATAGGGCTGGCCTACTTGGTCTGTCCATACAAACCAATTTTGCTACACAACTGGGTGAACCATATGGCAGCCTGGATTACAGGGATTGTTGGCATTTGTCAACAGAGAGAGTGGGCTTTTGGGCTATGGCAAATCCCCCAGGTAGGGTTGCCACACCATCTGTGAACACAGCATATAAGATCAGCTAGATGGGTAGGAGGCCCCATTCTCATTCACTCCCTGCCTCCCAAAGAAAGGGAGAGGCAAGTTTGTCACCAAATGTTGGCTAATAGATATATAGTTTAGCTCCTTTATTGTTGTTTTCTTTGAAGGATGCTAGAGAGGTCTAGTAGTCATGTGTCTTGCCCTTGAGAGGTTTCCAGGCTAGTTGAGGATGTCCTATTCACATGAATCCATAGCAGGCGACATAAAACAAAGATATATAATAATTGCAAAAAGGGAAAATAGACTAAAGAATTCAGAGATGAGGAAGATCAGTGGGGGCTGAAATTTTCTGAACAGAGTTAGGACTGGAGGTCAGTCTTGAATGAATAGGTTTTTGGGATTTAGGAGGATAAGGGAAAGGCTTCTAGGCCAAAAGAACAATGTGAGCAGAAGTAGGGACAAGCAAGATGTCTTTACAGAACCATGAGGAGATTAGTGTGGTTGGAGTAGAGATAGTGGGGAGATAAGATTAGGAAAGCAGGGCAGGACCAGATTAAAGACGGTCTCCAGAGACAGGGGAAGGAGCATGGACTTAGTTCTGGAGGTGATATGGCCCCATTGTAGGTACTGGTGCAGAGATATGATATGAAGAGAGGAATGTTTGCAAATACGTTACATACACAATTCAGAGTGGACTGGAGTTGGCGAGAGATACATGTTCCAGAGATCAAGGAAGGAGCTATAAAGTCCTTAAAGCCATGAAAACTGGGGGAGAGGCAGGTAAACTATGCTGTTTCTTTCCAGAATCTGTAAGACTTCATCATGAGCTGGGTGGCAGCTGGGAAAGGGGTCATGAAGCGGAGAAAGGGGTCAAAGTTTAAACTTGGAAAACTGGGAAAAATAATAGTGCCATTACAGAAATGGAGAAGTTGTGAGGAAAAGTAAATTTTTTTTTTAATTTTTTTTTTTAGAGGAAAAGTAAATTAAAAAAAAATTTTTTTAATGTTTATTTTATTTTTGAGAGAGAGACAGACACACAGTGTGAGCAGGGAAGGGGCAGAGAGAGAGGGAGACACAGAATCTGAAGCAGGCTCCAGGGTCTGAACTGTCAGCACAGAGCCCGATGCGGGGCTCGAACTCACAAACTGCAAGATCATGATCTGAGCTGAAGTCGGACGCTCAACTGACTGAGCCACCCAGGTGCCCCCGAGAAAAGTAATTTTTAAGGAGGAAAATGACGAGTTTGGCAATGATTTTATTTACTTAACAAACACTTATGTGACACTTACTATGAATTTGGCACTGTACTAACCACTATATAAGCATTAACTCAGCTCTTATAACCATATACAAGAAATACTTTATTATTATCCCCTTGATCACAAAGGAGAAAACTCATAGGTGCAAAGGTTAAATAATTTGCCCAATATCGAAGCTGTCAGTAAATGGCAGAGCCAGCATTCTGAACCCAGGCCATTACTCTAGGCTTCCCCTTGTGAATGGGAGACCCAAGCAGAAACTACAACGGACAATAGGACCTCAAAATATTTGTTAGCTGCCGCCTTTGTGCAGAACTCGTTACAGGAAATGTAAAAATGGGCATGACATGGATATACCATTAAGGAGCTGGTAGTTCTAGTGAGGGAATGGCAGGTCGTCCAATCGTTGTTAAAGGGCACTCAGTGTTGTACTACGAGAGGCACATAAAGTGGGGAGCAAATGCCTATCTGGTTAGAGACATCAGAAAAGACTTGAAGAAGAAGGAGATGGGATTGTAGATAGACCTTGAAAGAGGAGTCACCTTGGACTTTGATAGTTGGTAGCAGGGGAAGGTCATTCCAGGTAGAGAGAAGAACTTGAATAACATCATGGAGGAAAGAAAGTTCCAAACATATTTTGGGACCAGCACAGGGCACAGGACCTAGCTCACTAAATGTTTGCCCCGGGATGGGAAGTGGTTTAGTGAGACTGCAACATAAGAGGTGGACAGCAGTGAAAGAGGGCTGGCTCCCTGGAGAGAGGATCCCATTGGAGATGTAGAATTACAAGTCCACAGCGTACAAATGAGGAGGGGGTAGCTGATGCCATGAGGGCAGAGGACTCCTGCAGGGAAGCTGAGAGCTGAGGATGGAGATTTTTTGTTTTATGATGCAGATATGTAAGCTATTCTTCCTTTGGGATGAGCCCTAATATTTCCTAAAATAAGGCCTGTGGGCTTGCGGGTGTGGGTCGTTCCTCCCCTAGATTGGAAGACCATTTCTGACTCTCTCCCTTTGTTCTTCAGGGGTCTCCCAGCCATCTGGAATAAGTCAATGTCTCGTCTTCATTGTTCCCTAAGTACATGTAGACCAGGATCCTAGGACCCTTCTGCCTGGACTGAACAAGGAATTAAGAGATGAGGCCAGGGGCGCCTGGGTGGCGCAGTTGGTTAAGCGTTCGACTTCAGCCAGGTCACGATCTCGCGGTCTGTGAGTTCGAGCCCCGCGTCAGGCTCTGGGCTGATGGCTCGGAGCCTGGAGCCTGTTTCCGATTCTGTGTCTCCCTCTCTCTCTGCCCCTCCCCCGTTCATGCTCTGTCTCTCTCTGTCCCAAAAATAAATAAACGTTGAAAAAAAAAATTAAAAAAAAAAAAAAAAGAGATGAGGCCATGTGCATGTTATGGATGCAGAGGTGATATTTCAGGGAATCGTGGGTTTCCTGTGTGGTATGAAACTTATATGATTGTTCTGTTACATGCCATAGGCAAGTGACTTCCAGAGGATAGGCAGAGCATGGTGTCTTCCAGTATTGCATAGCCCCGTAGGCCTTTAAGGATCATTCCAAGGAAAACAGTGTTGAGGAGGGACAGAACTTAAAAATATAGAAGTCAGGCATTACTTAAGGACTTCTTCAGGGGACATGCTGGATTGATCCTAACCTCACACTTATCTCATAAAACAGACAGCACTGTCCTAGGAGAGAGATGTCACTTTAAACTCCAATTTGCCACTTACTAGCTCTGTGACCTTGGGACAACTGACCTTTGTGAGCCTGTTTCCTTAACTGGAAAATAAGGCTAACAATACTTTTCTTTCCTGACACGGATATAAATAATATCTGTGAAAGCGCTTTGAGATTGCAAAGTGCTGTACCAGAATGTTCTGTGATTGTTACAACTACAAACCAGTTTACTTGGTCTTAAAGATTACTGTCCTGGGGCACCTGGGTGGCTCAGTTGGTTAAGCATCCAAGTCTTGGTTTCTGCTCAGATCATGATCTCATGGCTCATGAGTTTGAGCCCTGCTTCTGGCTCTGCACTGACAGTGTGGAGTCTGCTTGGGATTCTCTCTCTCTTCCTCTCTCTTCTGTCCCTCCCCTGCTCACGTGCTCTGTCTCTGTGTCTCAAAAAAAAAAAAAAAAAAAAAAAAGATGACTGTCCTGAGTGTGCTTTTTGCATAACCTCTTCATAGTCCCTCTGCCAAGGACTTAAAGGGCAAGGCCACAGAGTGGGAGTTTGAGGCATGGCATGGAGTTTTTCCTCCGGCAGACATATCCTATTTCACTGGCTCTGTGAAACACTTCCCCTGCTCTGTACATGAACATCTCGGAAATGTGCCTGTGCCTTACAGTTGATGGCACAGTAGATGTGATGAAATCAGCTAACTCTTTTCTTGGAAACAGGCGGGCCACATCTACAAACTCTTTCCTTTTTTTCTATATGAAAAGCTATTTTATCTCAACCTTTGCTAGAGAAGATCTTGCTGAAATGCATGGGGGCATTTCGCTGCCTCAGCACTTGTGGAGCTCAGTCTGCCCTTGAGCATCGCGTCGTGCATCGTGGTTCTCCTTTCTTGCTGCACAGACCTCTGGAAGCAGAAGTTTGGCTTGAACATATATTCCTGGTTTGGGGATGTATCCTGCTTCTTGATTTAAAAAAAAAAATCTCGAATGACAATTTTACCATCATTTCCTGCTTCCTCAAAAAGTGGAAGACGAGTGCGTTTGGGTTAATGGATAGTTTATATTGCCCTAGGTTTGACTGTACTGGGCTCTGGGCTGGTAGAAGGTGAGGAACTGGGCTCCTTTCTCTGTCCGTAAACTCCTAACATAAACCTTCCAAGTACCCAGACAGCCACTGCACCCTCAGGGGAGCTTCTCTTCAGCCTGGATTCTGTTCTTGTTTTCTTTTACCCTTTCAAAGCTCTTCAGGTTCAAATGCAAATCCAGAGCCTCTTTCTTAGTACCAATTCTTGTTGTTTCAGTCTTTTATTGATGACCTAGGTATGGACGGCTATCCACCTTTCCAAACGAATGGCAGGGACACTCGTGAGCCACTGCCCATCGGGTCCTCTGCTGTGGGCTCAGGGAATACGGACTAAGAACTTGTACTTACAAATGTAAATGCAAATGCTCAGGTGAAGATGTGAGAGAGAGAGGCACTAACATTGGCCAAGCACGTACTTTTATAGACATTACTTTTTATAGACATTACTTCATTTGATTCTCACAACAACCTAGGAAGGTGGCCTTCTCTTCCAGATGTTACATCTAGGAACCTGAGGCTCAGAACAATTAGGTGAGTTCCAAGCTGGCCACACTAGTTAGAAGCAATGGAGCTAATTCAAAGTCCTGCTTTCTAGGCAGAGCTGGTCGGAAAACAAAGAGAGCTGATAAGGGGATTATGTGCTCTTACTGATTACCTAGACATTCCCTCCTGGCTAAGGAGATTCAAGAGATGACTGGACTGGGTTCTTTGAAGAGTTCTGTGGGTCGCCCCCCACTCAATTCTGGGAATGGGCTGGTGACCACAGCTCCTGGTTGGAGCTGTCCTGCGTTGCTCAGCCTCTGATTGGCCCTCTGGCCTCTGCTTCCAGAACCTCCCGATTCAGGTCAGACGCTGCTTGGTGCCCTAGAAATAACGGGGTTTCTAGCCCAGCGTGCCTCCCTGGAGCCCCTGGGCCTGCTAGGCCAGCGCATGCAGCACCTCTCCCCAAAGCTGTGTTTATTTCTCTTATGTCATTTGCTTATTATAGGCAGTCTGCTAAGTGTCAGTTATCACTTCCCCGTAATTCCCTGCCTTTTCTTCTTGCCTTCCCCAGTGCTTTGGGGACTGTGGGCGACAGGGACCCAGGAGGCAGCATTCTAAATAGGTTTCTTGTACAGTTCTTCATTAGGAATTAAGCTTTTCTGTTGATTTTCCCTCGGGGATGAGCTTTTGTTAGAAGCACTGGCGCTGTGAGTGAGTATCCTCTCTGTGGTCCAGGGAAGGAAGGGGCGCCTCAGAGGATTGAAAAGAGAGCAAGCTGCGGGGACAGGGCCTGGATGGGGAGTGGGTTGGCTTGGATCTGCAGGGGGTCAAGTGCTGACCTTGATTTAGCAGCGTCTGTGTTTCGGTCTTCTGCTTCCTGTGACCTTGGCAAGCACTTATCATTTTAAATCTTTGTGTCCTTGTGCTGTTTGTGCACTTTGAACTGAGAGATGCTTACTGAATCCCGGTCCCAGAGTCATAGCCACAGTTATAAGACAGCGAGGTGGGGAAACTGCCCCCTATCCCAGGCTTGGGGAAACCGTAGGTTAGGCGCCTGGGCAGCGACATGGGAGGCATCTCAGCCTGGACTGTAGTGTGTAAAACAAGAGCTGAGTCTGTTAGGCAGCGAGGCAGCCTCCGCCCCCTTTCAAAGTTGCTGTGGGAAGGAGTGGGGCTGTTTTTCCTTCCGAGCACGCCATGCCATCTGACCCCTCTGTCTGTATGTGCGTGCTTTATGACTTCTATTCCATTGTTGTTTTCGGTCCTTTCCCCCATTGGACCTGGTTATACATGGGCCATCTCCCCGAGATCCTGTGGCAACTCCTGCAGACAGCTCGGCTGGAAGCAGCTCCCATTTGGCCTTGTTCTGACTCAAACCCAGGGCAGAGGAGGGAGTGTGTTTGGTAGTAGGTGTCGAAATGGGACCCACAGAGGTTGTTTGCTTCCTGGGGTCTAGGTTGCGCAACAGCAATGCACGGGCCTATGGATTTGGCGGTTTTCTCTGGAAAGCATCAGCAGGGCTGATTTTATAGCTGTGCATTTGGAGGGACGAATATAAACTGACTGGCATACTTAAATCATCCTCACCTCCTCCCTCCTGACCTGCTGAGGAGCTGCCCTCGCTGTCTGAGGCCAGCTCTGCCCTCCCACTTTCCCAGGACCCAGACACTGTCAACTCTTCCTTCTCTCCACTGTCCTTTCTCTGTCTTCATCTCCGCTGAATCTTTTCTATCCACTTTTCAACATACTTCCGTCTCTCCCATCTGCAGTTCCTGCCCGGCTTTCTGTTCTCTTTCCAGCTGGACTTCTTGGAGGAACAGTTTCTACGCTTTGTCTGTTTCCCGACCTCTTCTGTCCCCCTATTTGGCATCCTCCCCAATCCCCACTCCATCAGAGATGCTCTAAGTGAACTCCAAGTCCTTGAACCTGACGTCCACAGCCATTCCCCATCTTGTCTCATCTCTCAGCACTTTGATCTGATGAACTGACCCTGGCTTCTTGAAACGGGCCGTCGGCTCGGCTGCCGTCATGTCACCCTTAGTCTTCCTCCTGCAGTTCTGGCCATTCCCTCACATTCTCTGGTTTTTAGCTCTTTCCTTTCTACCCAGTTTTTACTTCTTTTCTTTTCTTTCTTTCTTTTTTTTTAATGTTTATTTATTTATTTAGAGAGAGGGAGAGTGCAAGCAGGGTAGGCATAGAGAGAGAGGGAGAGAGAATCCCAAGTAGGTTCCTCACTGCTCACACAGAGCCTAATGCGGTTCGAACTCACAAACCCATGAGATCATAACCTGAGCTGAAACCCATAGTCGATGCTTAACCTACTGAGCCACCCAGGTGCCCCTCTATCCAGGTTTTAAATGGGGGAGTGCCTTAAGTCTCCACTCGAGATTTTCTTTGTTTCTCCTACTCTCTCTGGATGCAGTTTTCATGGCTTCAGTGACTGTGTCTATGAGGACCCTCAAATTCATGCGTTTAGTTGGAGAACTTTGAGCTCCAGGTTATATTCAACTTCCTACTCAACTTCCCTACTTGACGTCTCACAGCTATCTCAAACTCAGTATGTCCCAGACTGAACTAATAATATCGCCCCCTTCCCAAACCTGGTCCTCTAACAATGTCCCCTAATTTAACCACTTGGGTTGCACTTTGTTAATTTCTTCTTTCCTACCTGCAACCCACCCCCCCCAACCCCCATCTTGTTACTTTTCCCTCCTAAATCTCTCTTGAATCTTTCTCTTCACTGACATCACCCATGTCAAATACTGACCAGCTTTCACCGGTTTTCCTAGAGTTACTTCATTACAGGCCTTTTTATTATCGACCTGTGCCCCTTGGAGTCCTCATTCTTCACAATAGTGGGCTTTGAAAAACACACACCAAGGGGCGCCTGAGTGGCTCAGTCAGTTAAACCCCCAACTCTTAACTTCAGCTCAGGTCATGATCTCACGGTTGTTGAGTTCAAGCCCCACGTTGGGTTCACACTGTCAGTGCAGAGCCTGCTTGGGGTTCTCTCTCACTCTCTTTCTCTCCCTCTCTCTCTGTCCCTCCCCCTCACATGCTAGCGCTCTCTTAAAAGAAATACACTTAAAAAATTTTTTTAAAACACACGTCTAGTCAGATTTGAGTCTGCCACCCCTAGGCTGCTCCAATCCCTTTCTTTAACCTTGATGTATATTACAACCGCATCCCTCTCGTGGCCTCCAGGCCCTGCGGGGTTGGGCCTGTGAGGGCTTCATCAATGGCATCCCCTCCCCCTGCTCTTCACCCTGCTCTGGGGTCACACCGGCTTTGACAAGACCCGACTCCTGTGTCAGGCCATTTGTATGTGTTCTTTCCTGTCTCTGAAGTGCCCTTCCTTCTGTCCTTCTGCGCTCTGCTCAGGTGTTTCTTCCTTCAGGAAGGCTCTCTGAAACCCCATACTAGGCAACCGGTATGCTACCTCTGCTCACGCAGTGCCACTATCATCTAGCACTTACTCATGGTAATAACCAAAACATCGTTTGACAGCCGATATCTGTCTCCCTGCTGGACCATGACCTCGTGAGAGCAGAGACTGTGTCACATTCGGACAGTCCTAGCACAGGGCCTTGCACGTAGGTGGCAGGCACCTGGAGTGTTATTTTTATGAATGCATGACAGGCGAGCTAGGGGGGACAGAGTTAAGATGAATTTGCAGGGAGGTGTATGCAGACAATGTCCTCCCAAACTGTCAAGTTAGAGAAGCCCATGATAGTTCAGTTTTATAGGAATCATGTCTTTAGCTTATCTGGTTCAAAATTTAGTTTTAAATGTGAGAAGATAAAGGCCTAGAGAGTGAAGTCACTTGCTCAAGGTCAGAGAATGAGGTAGTAAGAGTTCAAACTCCTCCCGCTTGACTTCCAGGTTGGCACTGGCTCTCTTCTGCAGCCCCCCCCCCCTTCCCGCTTCTCATACAGGTGACAGCCTATACGTCCTCCTGTCCTCCCGTTGCAAGCAGGGCTCTGGAGCCAGGAAGGTGAATTGCTTCCTCCCTGCTGTGAGTAAGGGTGGCCGATGGGAGCAGCCTATCCCACGACTGTGGCTTTAGGAGCCATTTCACTCCCCTCCCCCTGGAGGGTTAGCAATGAGTGATGGGCTGCAAGGGCATCTGAGCCAATGCCAGTCTTACCTATTGAGATGTGGAGCCTGGAAGGAGAAACACAAGGGATGCGTTTGTTGAAGTAACTTGATTTTCCAGTTTCTAGGTTATCAGAATTTGGGGACCGGAAGCCTGAGTTGGAGCTGAAGCTTACGGGAGCCTGGTTGGCACCTGTTACTGGTGGGCTTGCTGTGCACCTGCCTGGGAACTCGGCCTGTGTGGTCAGATGGTGAAGCCTTAGCTAAAGCCTGCAGGGAAGCGCTTCTTCAGCTAGGTGTCATTGAGAATTCAGTCCTGCAAGATCTAGAAATGGAAAGCTCCAGGCTGGGAGTGGCTGTGGGAGGAAACAGGATACTTGGAATCTGAACCTTAGAATGCTGGCACCTCACACTTCCAGTCTCCCCTCACTCATTTTCATGGGTTTTTTTTCTTTTATTTAACTGACATTTATTGAATCTCCATTACTGTCTGTATATGGAGGACACAAAGATGAGTAAATCACACCTCTGCCCATGGGAAGCTCATAGCTTAGTGATAAACCATTCATTTATTCATTCAACCATTCATAAAATATTTGGTAAGCGTTTGTCCCGTGCTAGGCATTATGCTGGGCTCGTTCACATATTCAACAATGTTTTAGTTCTTCCTATAGACCAGGACTTCCTCCAGGTGTTTGGAATATTGAACAACAAAAATCTCTGCCCTCATGGAATTTACTTTCTAGGTGGGGAGAGACCAATAATATAGAATATACATGATAAATAAGTAAATTAGGGGCAGCCGGGTGGCTTAGTCAGTTAAGCATTTGACCCCTGACTTTGGCTCAGGTCATGATCTCACGGTTTATGAGTTCCAGCCCCACGTCGCACTCTGTGCTGAGAGTGTGGAGCCTGCCTGTTATTCTGTCTCCCCATCTCTCTGCTCCTCCTCTGCTTGCCCTCTGTCTCTCTCTCAAAATAAATAAAAATGAACTTAAAAAAATAAGTAATTAAATAACATGAAGAGAAAAATGAAACTAATGGAAAGGGGTAAAGGGAGTACAGGGGGTGAGTTGCAATCTTAAATGGGGTGGTTACGATAGACCTAACTTACAAGGTGACAGTAGAGCAGAGACTTGAAGGAGGCGACAGAGTTCGACATATGGATTTTGTTCAGGGAACAGCAAAGGGTCCACATGCCTGGGGTGGAACGAGCTGAGGTTACAGAGGCAGCAGGTGCCGGATCACAAGGGGCCTTGTAGGCCATTGTGAAGATTTGGCTTTTTCTTTGAGTGAAAACCAGATCCACTGGAGGGTTTTGAGTAGAGGAGCTATTTGATATGACTCATATTTGAAAGGGATCACAGACTCTCCCGTATTGACAGTAGACCTTCGGGAGCAAGGGTGAAAACAGAGAAACCGGTTAGGAGGTCACTGCAAACATCTAGGTGAGAGTTGGTGGTGGCTTGGCATGTTGTGGTACAAAAGAGGGGATGAGAAGAGGTAGGAAGCTGATAAGGGAAGCGGAACCGGGAGAGTTTTAATTTTATTATTTTTTTTATTATGGTAAAATATACATAAAATTTACTATTTTAACCATTAATAAGCATATAGTTCAGTGGCACTAAGTACATTCACATTTTGGGGCAGCTATCACCACCATCCATCTCCAGAACTTCTTCCTCTCCCCAAACTGAAACTATTAGTAATTATTTTTTTATAAAATTTTTTTAACGTTTATTTATTTGGAGAGAGTGTGTGTGCATGTGTGCAAATGGGGGAGGGGTAGAGAGAGAAGGAGACAGAGAATCCCAAGGAGGCTCTGCACTGTCAGCACAGAGCCCGACATGGGGCTCAGTCTCACGAATCGTGAGATCATGCCCTGAGCCCAAACCAAAAGTCGAACACTTAACCAACTGAGCCACCCAGGTGCCCCTATTATTATTTGTTTTAAGATGAGGGAATTAACAGCATGCTTCTGTACTGGTTGGAATGATCCAGATGGGAAGAGGAAGTTAATATGTAGGAGGGTGAGGGGAGATGGTTGGAATGATTTCCTAACGTAGGGAGTGGTGAGATCTGGAGTACCAGCAGAAGGGTTGGCTCAGGGACCATGGATAGTTCGTCTTAGTAACAAGAAGAAAGGCAGAATTATGTGTATGGATGCTGATAGGTGCATAAATGTTGTGTGTGGGGAGAGTCTCTGGAAATTCTCCTTTGGTTGTTTCCATTTTCTCGGTGAAGTAGGAAATAAAATCATGGGCTGAGAGCACGTGGGAGGAGTATTAGAGGTTTGAGGAGAAAGAAGGTGTGCAATAGTCATCTATGTGAGTGAATAAAGTGGGAAGATCCAGTATAATTGTCAGGGACCATTATAAGGGTCCACCTTTGGATCATGGTCATGAATTTATTTTTTTTTATTATTTTTTTTAATGTTTATTTATTTCTGAGACAGAGAGAGACAGAGCATGAACGGGGGCGGGTCAGAGAAGGAGACACAGAATCTGAAGCAGGCTCCAGGCTCCGAGCTGTCAGCACAGAGCCCGACGTGGGGCTTGAACTCATAGACTGTGAGATCATGACCTGAGCCGGAGTCGGAAGCTCAACCAACTGAGCTACCCAGGCGCCCCCATGGTCATGAATTTAAAGTGAGACCAGTCTACACAGTTACGGGTTTTTCTCCAGCTGCATTCGATTGCTTGGATGCAAAAATGGGGTTGGATTTTTTTTTTAAGTTTATTTATTTATTTTGAGAGAGAGAGAGAAGGAGGGGCAGGCAGAAAGAGATAGAGAGAGACAATCCCAAGCAGGCTCCGCACTGTCAGCACAGGGCGCAACGCAGGGCTTGAATTCATAAACCATGAGGTCATTACCTGAGCCCAAATCAAGAGCTGGACACTTAACGAACTGAACCACCCACATGCCCTACGAGGCTGGATTTAACTAGGATTATAGTTTAACACAGTGAAGAAAGGGAATTATTATAAAGATCTGTTATGAAGGTGAACTGGGAGAGAAGGGAAGGGAGGGCACTGTGAGGACCAGTGAAAAGATAGCACCAATAGACTGTAGATCCTGTTAGGATAAAAGAATTGTTGGGGTCCAAATTCTAGAGGGACTGAGCTGGAAAGTGGCTGGAGAGTAGGATGCATACATTCAACATCATGGAGGGGTTGCAATTTCTGGTGATGACAAGGACTATGGTAGGTGAATGAGTCAGTGGCCAGAGGAGAGTAGAATACAAGATCACTGGAAGAATTCAAGGAACTGAGAAGCCAAGATATTGGAAAGACCACTTGACTGGTGTAATGAAATTTCTAAAAGTTAACATATATGAACAATAGACATGTGTCCTGCCCTCGAACGGCTTGCAGTCCAGCCCAGCAGGTAAGCAAGTCAAAGGCACCGACAGCATCGTGTGATAAATGCCGTGATTAGAACAGAACAGGGAAGAGCAGTGCAAATGGAGGACACCTTAAGCCCAGGCGTGGGGGCTGGAGGTCTTCCTGGCGGAAAGACGTGTGTGGGGACTTTGAAGAACAAATGGAAGTTAACTAGGTAAAGAGAAAAGATAAGTACTTCAGAAAGTGGAAACAGTAGGTACAAAGGGATAAATGTGAGCCTGGGGCATGCTGGGATAACCAAAAGAAGACTGTTACTGCAGGTGCCACGTGCAATGATGCTAGATGAGTTTAAGAAGGTGAGGTGAGGGGCGCCTGGGTGGCTCAGTCAGTTAAGTGTCTGACTTCAGCTCCGGTCATGACCTTGTGGTTTGTGAGTTCGAGACCCACATCAGGCTCTGTGCTGACAGCTCAGAGCCTGGAGCCTGCTTCAGATTCTGTGTCTCCCCCTCTCTCTGTCCCTCCCATGCTCATGCTCTGTCTCTCTGTCTCTCAATAATAAATACACGTTTAAAAAAACTTTTTTAAAGGTGAGGTGAGGGGCGCCTGGGTGGCGCAGTCGGTTAAGCGTCCGACTTCAGCCAGGTCACGATCTCGCGGTCCGTGAGTTCGAGCCCCGTATCAGGCTCTGGGCTGATGGCTCAGAGCCTGGAGCCTGTTTCCGATTCTGTGTCTCCCTCTCTCTCTGCTCCTCCCCCGTTCATGCTCTGTCTCTCTCTGTCCCAAAAATAAATAAACGTTGAAAAAAAAAAATTAAAAAAAAAAAAAAAAAAAGGTGAGGTGAATGGGGGCACCTGGGTGGCTCAGTCAGTTAGGCAACCATCTGATTCTTGATTTGGGATCAGGTCATCATCTTGCGGTTCGTGAGCTTGAGCCTCTCATCGGGCTCTGTTAGTTCAAGCCCCACATCAGGCTCTGTGCTGACATCACAGGGCCTGCTTGAGATTCTCTCTCTCTCCCTCTCTCTCTGCCTCTCCCCTGCTTGTGCTCTCTCTTTCTCTCTCTCAAAATAAATAAATAAACTTAAAAAAAAAAAAGATCAGGTGAATGGAATCAACACGTAGGGCCTTCAGGGCTATATTAAAGAGTTTGGCTTTATCCCATGAACGGTGGGAGAAGTGTGGATGGACTGGGGGATAGAAGAGGGTGTTGAGGAATGCTTGATAGATGAGTGACATTTGAGCTGGGCCCTCATATGACTGTGGCTGCATAACAAATTACCCTGAAACTTGGTGGCTTAAAACAACAAACGTCTATTTCCTCACAGTTTCTGTGGGTCAGGAATCCAGATGTCACTTGGCTGAGTCCTCAGACCTAGGCATTTTTACAAGTCTACAACTAAGGGGTCAGCCAGGGCTCCAGCATCTCAAGACACAACAGGAGACTTTCAAGCTCACTCGCATGGCCACTGGCAGGCTTCAGGTCCTCACTGGCTATTGGCCAGAGACATCGGTTCCTTGCCACATGGGTGTCATCACAGGGTAGTTCATGACTTGGTACCTGACTTCCTTCAGAGCAAGCAAGGGAGACAGTGCTAGAGAGCAGGCCACGTTCAAGTCACAGTCTTTTTTATAACCCAGCTACGGAAGTTCACGTATCCCTTTTGTTATATTCCCTTTAGCGGAAGTGAGTCACTAGGTCCAGTCCACACTCCAGGGGAGATGTTGCATATAGACAGGAATATTAGGAGGCGGGAGCATTAGGGGCTATGTCAGGGGCTGCTGTCACAAACCTGAAGGAGGGCTAAGGAGTGGCCAGAGAGAGATGAGGAACAAGTAGGAAAAGATGGCACACAAGAATTTTAAGAGAGGATAACATGGGCAATGACACGTAGACGTGCAAGGAACTGTGTCCAAAGTGGTGGAAGGTACCTCTGTTAAGACCCATTGGAAAGGGTCTTGTGTGCTATGCTGAGAAGTTGGGCCTTTACTGTTTGTACCAGGAGAAAATCCCTTGAAGGCTTTTCTGTAGAAGGGACCTAATTCGATTTTGGTCTCCAGCTATGGGAGTGGGAGGGACAAGTGACAGAGAGCGCCCTCCAGTGGATGAGGAGGGCCTGGACCAAGGCAATGGCAGTGAGCCATGAGCCAAGCAGGGCCTGATTCAGAGGATGTTTAGACAATACTTGACAGGTCTTGGAGAATCTCCTGGGAGAGCACGGATGTGTCAGATGCTTTTGAAGTTCTCCACCTGGATCACGGAGGGTCCTGGCCGGAACTGAAGGTACGTAATCCAGCATGAGTAAGACACTGCTCCTTGTGGATGGGAGAGGGAGTCAGTCGTGGCCTACCTGGCTTTCATCTGTGAACTTAGGTGTGCTTTCCTAGTTCTGTTAGCTGACAGTAAAGAAATATTTAGTTTAAAGCATTTTTATAAGTGCCTCTGTGTGTAGGATGTCAGAGTTATGGGGACTATATTCCAAGGCTCTACTGCTCAAGAGCCTTCAGCCTGATTCTAGGAAGAAGAGGTCTGGGGGGAATTTGGGACACTGCCACCCTGAGGCAGGGCAGGTGAGAGACTCCGTGTGACCCGTGCTACAGCAGCAACATCTTCAGATGCTGCTGATTTTTCCATGGGACTTTGACGACTGGTGAGCTGCCCTCACAGTACCGTGGGACTGCTAAGCTTCCACTTCTGTTGGCTTGGTAAGGGCTTTCATCCCTGCCTTGCCACATTCCAGAACAGCCTCCCAGGACAGCCTCCCAGTGGCTCCTAAGTGCCAGAGACAATTGCTACTGAATATGTACCAATGCTAGGTAATTGTTTGGCACGTGTTATCTCATTCAGTCCTCACGACAACCCTAGGAAGTTGGTACTCTTGCTGTTATCCTCTTTTTTTTTTTTAATGTTTATTTGTTTTTGAGAGAGAGAGAGAATACAAGTGAGAGAGGGGCAGAGAGAGAGAGAGAGAGAGAGAGAGAGAGAGAGAGAGAGATACACAGAATCGGAAGCAGGATCCAGGGTCTGAGCTATCAGCACAGAGCCCGATGTGGGGCTCGAATCACGAACCATGAGATCATAACCTGAGCCGAAGTCAGACGCTTATCCAACTGTGCCACCCAAGTGCCCCTGTTATCCTCTTTTTCATATGGAGAAGTGAGACTCAGAGAGGTTAAGTGAACTGCTTAAGGCCATTCAGCTAGTTAGAAGCAGAGGCAGGCCTGTCTGACTACAGATCCCACATTCTAACCATATTACCAACTTCTCCTGTCTTCATGCTTTTATTTTTTTGAGCCCATAAGTCTTGTCTCTGAGCCTATAATTTGTCAGAAGATTATTTTCCCTCCGCTGCTGGGGCAAATAGGCTCTTCTTTTTCCTTGAGGGTTTTAACTTGGCAATGAGTGCTGACCCGTGTGAAATTTATTGCAGTATTTCATTTGGTTATAGTTGTGCTTCCTTGGTCACAAACCAAAATCAGATTCTCCTAAGCTAGCTCAGGTAATGATGAGCTTACTGGAGGGAAACTTGGAGTGCCTAGGAGTAAGGGATCTCGAAGCAATCCATGAATAGGACCGACCTTGCAGAGGTCTGGACCTTGCAGAGACTAGATCAGACCCAGATGGCATGTGCCCAGCTCAGTTTGTGGCATATAATAGGTGCTCAATAAGTATTTACTGAATAGATGAAGCAAACGAGTTGAGTGGTCAACTATCCAGTGAAAGGGGCCTGCAGGAACCCCAGTGGGACCCCAGCCCTTTTGTTTCTGCTGAAATAAGTTTGGCTAGGTTCCTTGAAGGATACGGCAGCAGCAACGCTAGAAATTTAGGCTTGTTGTGGGATACACCTTTGCTCTCCTCAAACAGCTTCTGTGAGCCTGTCCTCAGTGGCCACGCCAAGTGGGAGACATTGATGACATTCTGCCCAGTGTGTCCACATTCCTTCGTGGGTCCCTCCACACCCGTTCTCATGTGAAATTTCGCTAGAGGGTAACAGAATCCTCTGACAAGACTGTGGTCCTACAGCACCGGACTTCCTGGTGACTAGAAGAAAGGAAGGAATAGAAGGATGGAAGATCTCGGTTCAGGTACTGGCTCTGTCTGTCATAAGCTGTGTGACTTGGGCCTGACACTTGGTTTCTCTGGGACTCGGTTTCCTGATCTGTAAAGGGCGGAGTTTGCTCAAGGATCCTTCTGGCTCTTCAGTCCTGCGGAATGCTAAATTGGGCTCAAGATCACAGAGGAGGAAATTCTGGCATCACATTTATCTCTCCTTGAAACCCATCGATAAGTCCAAGCAGGTGGCCCCGTGGATGGAGGACAGTTTCCAAGAGGGGGAAGAATCGTTCTCAGGGTTTGAGTGGGACTCGCTCCTTGTCTACTATTCTAAAGAGACTTGGGAGCTAAGTCTGGCCGTGGTCACCTGGGACTCGTGAGGTGCCAGAAGTGGAAATGCAGAGGAAGGACACGCAAACAGGCCCCCGCTGCTCAGTCCGGCGGCCTTGTGGTCTCAGGGCACCACTTCTGCCCCCACCCTCCCGTGGCTCCCCTCCTCTGTCTGAATTCTTGATCTTGAGCCGCGTCCCGTTGGTGTTCGTTAGGGCTCTGGCGTGAAATACCATTTATTTTTCTCCAACTGGAAGTGGAAGGCTGCCTCATATTAGTAGTAATGTCCCTGGTGCTCTGCAGCCCGGGGCACGTTAACTGCCAAGTCAGATCCTGTTTGAAGCAGAAGGCACTACCGCTCGCACAGGATGTGAAGCGGGTTGGAAGTTCCTGATGTATTTTTGAGCCACCTGAGCTTTTTCAAAGTGCAGTGGTGAGGGAATAAATTTGTGGTTCCCTTCTCCTAGAGCACGGTTTCTGACCGTGGCACTCCTGGCATTTTGAGCCAAATGATTCTTCGTTGTGGGGTGCATTGTAAGAAGTTTAGCAGTGGTAGTACGCCCCCCTCCTGCGGTCAGGACAACCTAGAATGTCTCCAGACACACTGGTTGTCCCCGGGGGGGCAAAATCGTCCCAGTTAAGAACCACTGTCCACTGCACACGCGCTGGCGCCTTGTGACGCAAGCGAGGCTTTTGAGAATCATGCTCTTTGTTTCTGGTTTCACGTCTGACTCACTCAAGGTCCTAGGGCAATGAGACTCTATAACCCTGTTTATTCACCTGTAAAATGGGGCTATCAGTTTTCCTTATTAGAATAGTAATCGGTGTTGGTTGGGAAAAATTCAGAAGCAGCAGAAAAGTATAAAGAAGAAAATCTAAAAAGATTCGTCAGCCTCTCAACCACCTAGAGATAACTACTCTTGGAGTGTATTTTCTTCCTACATTTTTAATTTGCATACCTGTCCTCTCCCGTGCCACGCAGAGACCAAATCAGGATCATATCATAATATATGGCAAACCGTTCTTGGGAAATGTGATTTTTAATGGACACATAGAAGGCCATCTGAAGAATGTCATGTGTTTTATTTCATCAATTTTTGGTTGCATGACATTTTTTGTGTCCATTTCTTACTCTAAGAGCTAATACTGGGATAGCAACCTTGGGCATGAATCTTTGTGTGCAACTCTGATTTCCTTAAGATAATTCCTAGAAGCAGAATTGCTGGGTCGAAGGGTGGGAACACTTTTAAGGCTTTGGATATATATTATCCAGCTGCCTTCCAGAATGGTTGTGCCATTTCATACCAGCAGTTTATGAGAGAGCCAAATTGGGGCAATCTGTACTTCAAAAAAAGCTTTCTTCAACACCTCGGGCTTCTGCTGAAGCTGAACAGTCCCCATTTTGTTTGTAGTATTGCTCAAGAGCCCTGAAAGCACAGTAGTGGTCTGCTCTCATGGTATGGCTGGGCAGAACATGTACTGACCAGGATGAGTGACAGATGGCATATTTTAGAATTATCAACAGAACTAAGACCCAAGACTAGAGCGCCCACAGCAGGGCATGCCATATGAAAATCCTGTCTTTTTGGCCTGGCCCCAGGAATGAGGTGATGTGTGCTAAGGGCCCTGTCCTAACCAGTCTTCTGAAGGGGCCACTGATTTTCAGAGCCTCTGACCTAGACGCCTCTAGCACGTGGTTTTCTAGAGTAGGAATCCAGTGGCCTACATGGAAGGCTTAGAGAGTCACATCTGACGTGGAGCTGGCTAGAAGGAGTTTTACTAGAGTCAGCGTTTCCTCCCTGCCCCTCACCTGCACTCTACCCTCTCCAATTCCTCCCCCCAGCCTCCTGGATGCATTCTGGCCATCCTTAGTGAGAGAACATGGAGAAAGTGTAATTTCTCATCTTGACATGAGCTTAAGATCATTGAGGTGCTGGGGATAGACTGGGCAAAGGGGTGGGCAGATGTTGGGTCCATGCAGTTGTGGACAAGACTTTGATGGCCCTTCTGGTCTTGGTGATCCAAAGCACTCCTACCATGGCTGTCTCTAAGAATGTACTCACTGTGGGACTGGAAGGTAAACAGAGGCAGGCAGTGATACCGTCAGGGAGAGAGACAGGTTTTGAGACCCAGCGCTTGCTCCTTTATTATAGAGGCAGATGCTTAGAGGAAGGTCAGCGTTGGCCCTGCCACACTGCTGGGGTGACTGAGTCTGGTGGAGAACCAGCTTCTAGTCCCTGACCACCTTTCTCTGGCTAGTGGAAGTGAAGGTGAAGATCTCTGGTGAACTGATGCTCGGTAAGGGCGCTTTTACCTCCATCATCAGGTCCTTTAATGTTCACAGGAGGAACTCTCATATGTGGGAAGAGAGATACTTAAATCTTGGGGGTAGGGGGAATCTTTCCTTTCAAATTCATACTTCTGCATCTAGGGAGCATAAGGTCTAACAGACATTTTGGGGGGAGACCCACCCACCCAATGCCACATTCCCTGAGAGGATTTCAGGTTCATCTTGTTCTGCAGTAAAACTGAGGGAAAGGTGCCTGAAGCTGTGGGGCGATGTTTAATCAATGGTACATCTGGAGCCGTAACCTATCTCTTTAAATGTTTTATTTTGAACTGAATTTAGACTGATAGAAAAGTTGCAAAAATAGTGCAGAGAGATCCCATACACCTCTCACCCAACTCCGCCTGTCATTAACATCTCATGTAACTGGAGTAGAATGATCAAAATGAGGAAATTAACATCAGTACAATACTGTACATTGCAATATACACCTTATTTAAATTTCCTCAGTTTTCCACTCATGTTGTTTTTCTGCTCCAGGAGCCTACTACCTAGGATCCCACCAGGTTGCATTTAGTTCTTATCCCTCCGTCTCCTGTAATTTTTGAAAAAATATATTTATTTATTTTGGGGAGAGCGCAAGCAGGGGAGGGGTACAGAGAGGGGCCAGAGGATCTGAAGCGGGCTCTGTATTGACAGTCTGATAGCAGTGAGCCTGATGTGGGGCTTGAACTCACAAACTGCGTGATCATGACCTGAGCCGATGTTCAACCGACGGAGCCACCCAGGTGCGCCTCTCATTTTTTAAAGTTTTTAAATCTCTCTTTGTTTTTCACAATCTTGACACTGTTGAAGAGGGTTGACCAGTTGTTTTGAAGAATGTACCTCAGTTTGGATTGTCTTTTTTCTCATCATTGAAGTTATGCCTTTTTGACAAGATTACCACAGAAATGAGGTTGTGTCCTCATCTCACTGGTGATGGTAACCTGGATCACTTGGTTAGGTGCTGTCTGGTGAATTTCTCCACTGTGAGGTTACTATCTTTCCCTTTATAGTCAATAAATATCTTGGGGATATATTCTGAGACTATGCAAATTCTTTTGCGCTTCCAACTTTTGACTGCTAATTTTAGCATCCATTGGTGGATACTGTTTGCAACAGTTGTTTGTGGCGTTTGCCTGATGGCGCTTTTCTCTTTCTGCATTTATTAACTGTAGAATACTATGCACTGTAAAGCAGAGCTAAAGACATAATCTTGATGGGATATGTTATTCCTTGATGAAGTCTTCATTCAAGACCGGTAGCTCTTTGCAAAAGGTGATCTATTTATCTTGATACCTCTGTATATTAGTTTCCTATTGGTACTTACACAAAATTTGCAAAACCAGTACAGAAGGTTCCTATACACCCCTCACCAACTTCCCCTAATGTTAGCATGTTACATAACTATAGTAGAATGAGCAAAAGTAGGAAATTACCTAGTTTATTGGAAGGCTGTTATAACAACCAAGCAAGAGATACCGGTGGCTTGGAACAAGTGGATAATGGGGGAGGTGATGAGAAGCGGCTGGAGTCTGGATGTATTTCTTTTTTTTTTTTTTTTAAGTTTATTTCTTTATTTAGAGAGAGAGAGCATGTGCCAGCAGGGTGGGGGCAGAGACGGGGGGAAGAGAGAGAGTCCCAGGCAGGCTCTGCGCTGTCAGTGCAGACAGAGTCTGACACGGGGCTCGAACTCACGAACCATAAGATCGTGACCTGAGCTGAAATCAAGGGTCAGACGCTTAAGTGACGGAGCCACCCAGGTGCCCCTGGAACTATTTCAAGGTAGAACATGCAGGCTTTGTGAAAGAATTGGATGTGGAGTGAGAGGAGAGAGGAGGAGCACACTTTGGCGCCAAGACGTTTGGCCCGAACAACTGGTCCTGCCATTTTTTGAACTGGGGAAGATTACAAGAGACAGCCAGGCAGTTTTGCCCATCAACTGACAAACTCCTCTTTTCTCATCACCTCCCCAATTATCCACTTGATCCAAGCTGCCATTATTTCTTGCCTCGTTGTTTTAATAGCTTCCAACCTGGTCTCTCTGCTTCTACCCGTACCCCTCTTCAGTCTGTTCTGAACGCAACCATGAGATGGACCAAAAAATAAAAAATAAGTCCGCTCATACGAGTCGTCTGCTAGGAGGCTCGTCTGGCTTTGCTACCCAGATCAAGGTGACTAAAGGCCCACTTGCATATTCTGGTCTGTCGTCGCTCTGACCCCAGATCTGCCCTCTCCCCTCATTTCTCCCTCTTTAGCCCTCGTGGTCTTCCTTGTCATTTTCTGAACCTGCCAGGCTTTCTCCTGCCTCTGCACTTGTATTTGTTGTTTGCTCTGCTTTGCTGTTGTACGTGTTGCATGCTTCGCCTAGAAATCTTCCTGGCTTGTTCCCCTACTTCCCTCACTCTTCGAATATCACCTCCTTGATGAGGACTTCTCAGGCCATCCGATCTAAAATTGCAATCCTCTCACTTCTTGTCCCTCTTTAGGTTTTATTTTTCACCTTAGCTCTTATCATGATCTCCCATTACTGTGTATTTTACTGATTCACCCTCTAAATATCTGTCTCCTTCCACAAAAAATTATAGGCTCCAGGAAGACAAGGATTTTTGTCTCTTTTGTTCTCTGCCGCATCTCTCATGTACAGAATAGTACTTGGCAAATAGCAGGTGCTCAATAAATACTTGTGGAATGAAGGAATATCTGCTTTTATAATTGGGCTATATGTTTATCAATCACTTTCTGAGGTACCCAAGGCACTCTGCTATGTGTTTAAGCAGATAAAAAGAAATTTAAGAAATGGCCTATAACTTCAAGTTGCTTATAATTGGGTTGGGGTAATAACATACCCGTGTGTGAACAGATGACTAATGGTATCATCATCGTAAGCTGAAAATGTATATGAAATACTATAAAGTATAGGGCACAGTGGTGGGTACAGGGGCAAATGAAAATAGAAAACAATTTCTTCTTTCATTTTTAAAATTTTTTTAATGTTTACTTATTCTTGAGAGAGAGAGAGATGGAAAGACAGAGTACGAGTGGGGGAGGGCAGAGAGAGAGGGAGACACAGAATCCGAAGCAGGCTCCAGGCTCCGAACTGACAGCACAGAGCCCGATGCAGGGCTGGAACCCACAAACCACGAGATCATGACCTGAGCCGAAGTCAGATACTTAACCGGCTGAGCCACCCAGGCTCCCCGACAATTTCTTCTTTTAAGCTCTTCTAGCTTAGTGGTGATGACCCAAAGGAACACAAGCTCCACCCAACTGGATGAGCCAAGTGCCCAATAAATGGTATAGACACCACCAGAAGTACAGCAGTGTTGGAGGTGGGGGAGTTCATCAGCAAGACCAGAAGCCGCAGGCTTCACGTAAGGTCTCACTCTAACACTTTGGCTCTAGAAAATTCGGGGGAATCTGAGAGGTCTCGTGTAGCTAGGACATGGGGTGTGAAGGTGCAGAAGAGGCAGAAGACAAGGCTAGCAAAGTGGGTCACAGAGAGGTGGGGAAGGACCTTGAGTGCCATGTTCAAGGGTTTGAACTTCATTCTTTAGGTGGGGAGGAGCCCTCAAAAAGCATTTGAAGAGGCGATTGCCGTGGTACCCTGTGAGGTTGGAGCACATCTGATGACGGAGAGGACTGAAGGTAGGGGCGACAGTTAGGAAGCTCCTGTAGTAATCTGGGAAAGATGACAAAGCCCAAAGCACAACAGAAAGTGTAAAAAAGAAAGAAGGGAATGGATTAGAGAGCCAGTTTGAAGGGGGAGTCATACATCTAGGTGAATAATTACCTGTGGGGGTAAGAGAGAAGGCTTTATTGAAGGTAATGCTGAACCTTCTGACTTGGGGGACTGGATGGTTCACAGCACACAGGGCAGGGCTGGAGGTTGAGGGTGCGAGAGTGGTGAGGGGTAGAGGTGATGGGAGAGCTCCACGCTGTCATCCTGGTAGGTCTGCTCAGACCTCACGAGTTCCCCACTGTCTGGCTTTAGAGTCCGTATGGTTGCTGAGCCAGGGGGATCTGAGCCTGTCCCCCGGCTGACTCCATGAGCCCTAGGTTGGAGCTGCTGCTCTGCCCACTGTCTCCAGGTTCGAGGAGAGGCAGAGACAAGCCAATCCTGGCAGCAGGCAGGAGGAGGTGTGGCGACTGGGGAGCATCTCCAGGGCTTAGGGAAGGGAGCCAACAGGGAGCAGGAAGGAGGCTTGCAGTGCCTGGGAGCCAAGTTCAGCTCAGCTCTATTTTGGGTGACAACATTTACAATGTTCCTTCACCCAGAATCATTCCGCCTGCCTGCCGCCTTCGTTGTTTCCAGCTGATGGGTTTTCACGCCTACTTAACAACTGGCTTGGTTCAGGGGCTCCCTGGCTCCCTGACTGCTGCCCTTCAGGCCCCTCACCATTCAGCAGGTCCCAAGTGCCTGGGGGGAAGAGAAGGCCAAGCTTCATGCCCCCAAGTCTCTTCAGCAGGGGACGCTGAAAAGCAAGGTGCAGAGGACAGTGAAGGTCAAAGTTCAGGCACAGAGGTGTGTGGGCAATTGACTCGTATTTCTGTGCCTCACTTCCTCTGAGAGTCCAAGTTACTGAGGGAGGAAGTGCTTGATAAATGAGACTATTTTGTGTTTCCACATCTCTTGTCTAAGAACCTCCCAGCACAAGATTTGGAATCTGCTGTTGTCCCAGATTATCCCCTTATCAAATCTGTGGACATTTATAGGTCATGTTTAGGGCTCTGCAGATAGAGTGTGGAAGGGACAAGGGTCATTCTTTTTTTTTTTTTTTTTAATTTATTTATTTTTGAGAGGGGAGGCAGAGAGAGAGAGAGGTGGGGGGACAGAGAATCCGGAGCCTGATGTGACGCTTGAACTCACGAACTGTGAGATCATGGCCTGAGGTGAAATCAAGAGTCAGATGCTTAACCGACTGAGCCACGCAGGTGCCCCAAACATCATTCTTTTATAATTAAAGACTTAAGGGTGTTACACATTCATTATAGAAAGTACATGAGAGTATAAAGAAAAGGATAAGAGTGACCTATAATCCCCTTAACTCTGGGACAACTATGGCTGATATTTTGATAAACGTCTTTTCCTGCACACCTGTATGTGTATTTTTCTGTGTGCGTGCGTGCGTGTGTGTGTGTGTGTGTGTGTGTGTGCCTGTGGCACATGTGCATGTTGTCTTTCCCCAGGCTTCCTTGAATGGGACACACACTCTCCGCACCAAAGTGTTCTCACCCAGAATGTATTTCCCATGTAGTCTGGGAGATTTCCCTCCTACGACTCTCCTCCTTTTTCCAAAATGAAATCACGCTCCTTGTAAAAGACTGTTGGTTCTTCCAGGAGGGGGTGATGTTTGGCAGAGCTCCGCATGGGATGGTGTGCAGTGGGGGAGATGAAATTGAGGTTGTATAATAATCTTGCCTCCTGAATAATGATTCCAAAGAGGCACGGAACACCAGTAAACTTTGGGGCCCTTCCCTCCTTTTGTGAGCCTTCCTTGGTAGGACAGTGGTCTAGCGAGCTAGACTTCCATCCAGTTGAGTAACCAGACCTGGTGGTGAGCAGCGAGCCAAGAACTAATTACGAGGAAGCTTTTTCAGAGTAACGTGTCATATCCCTTGAATAAAAGATGCCAAGTCACCATAAAACTCTCTAACCAGCTTGAAAGCACCAGATTCTCTACTGATGCTTTTGGTTTGGTTTCACTTGAAAGCAGAATCTGAGGTGAGGACTTGGACATGGATAGTTTATTTGAGAGGAAATCCCACAAAGCATGAATGAGGGAGGACCTGAGTGGGGACGAGGCAGGGGAGCAGGGGGAGCCAACACGAGGGTGTAGTACTAGGGATCCTACCATGTGCACTGGGGGCTCAGTTCTTCCAGGGCTTTCTGGAAATCACACAGATGCCTCGTGGAATTGTCAGCTGGCAGGTGCACACCTGGAGCATCTACCCACCAGCTCCCATTCCCCACTGACTGAGCATTGTCCTTATGAGCATTGTCCTTATGTGTCAGAAAAGGTCCCACGGAGCTCTGTGCTTGAGGTGTGACCCTTTTGTCAGGAGGGACACCTGAGCTCACACAGAACAGGCGTGCAAAAACCGGAGGTGGGCTGAGGGGGGCGTGATGTGGAGCCTGAGCGGCCTCTGCTACAACTTAGAAATCTAGAACCCTTCTTGGTTTCACTGGTTTGAACAATTCGTTCCCTTGTCTTATCTCCCCTACCTATCTTCCCTATTCCTGCATTTCTATGTTCTTACCCCTTACCCCAAATTCGGAAATCCTTCACCATTATTCTTTTTTTTTTTCAATCTATGAAATTTATTGTCAAATTGGTTTCCATACAACACCCAGTGCTCATCCCAAAAGGTGCCCTCCTCACTACCCATCACCCACCCTCCCCTCCCTCCCCTCCACCATTATTCTTATTTCGGCCTTGTCAAGAGCACAAATTGGCCTTCTGAAAATTGAGGTTTTTCATCGCAGTGACTGAGTTCTGCATTTCTTGTCCCATCACCGGTAGAGACCCGACCTGGAGGGAGACAAGGATGAGGAGAGTAGAAGGGGGGCGGCAGGTTATCTTGAGGTTATCGGGGCTCTGGCAATGAAGTAGATACTGTAGGACTCTGATGTGGGGTTGGTCTGCCAGGAAACCTTACCAGTAGGCGAGTACCCGAGACAGAGGGCTGGCTGGCCTTCCAAAGGCTTTCTTGGCTTCTGGTTCAGTTTAAATATGTAAGTATTGACCACAATGAAGACGTTCTGCAGCACTCTGAGGCTTTTTTAGAGCCACGTTCTGACGTATTAGCTCTTTTGTGGGCAGCATTGGGATTAGTGTGTCATTTTTTGAGTATAGAAACTAGAGGCCCAAAGAGGTGAAGTGCTTTACCCAAAGCTCTGTCATTTTTTCACTGGCGGCAGAGAGCTCTAGAACCTAGGTCTCCTGACTTCCTCCTCGAGTTCCTGACTTTCCACTCCCCACCTCCGCCCCCGGCCTCTGCCCACCAACACAGAGCCACAGCATCTCATTCCTTATTCTCTCTCTCACTTCAGACCTCTAGCCAGACTGTAGATCTATGGGGACAGGCCTGTGCCTTATTTCTGACCTAACTCACTGCTCTTAGCCCAGGTCTAGGGCAGAGCAGGTGTTTGACAAAAACTCCCAGATATACCTGTAGGTACAATGCTCTGAGTAACTGAGTGCCAAGAAGGAGGGTTAACTTTGGCCCCTCACCAGGTTGGACCTGGCCCCTGGCATCCTTTGGTCCCAGGTCCGTTTCGAGAGAGCTGTTGCTTGGAAGTTCTGCCTTCTGGCTGAACAGGATCCCCCTGCTACCTTTTTCTGGGAGTTTGCTTTATTCCAGGTCTGTCATGGGCAAAGGCAGGGTATCTTCACTGACCACTGAACCCTTGCTCCAAGGGCTGGCTTCCATCTCTCTCTGCTGTTTGGCATGTGATGCTCCACACGGCAGAGCAGCTGTGCTGTGTCTGGCCTTCATCCAGGATTAGGCAGTGGTGCTGTCCCTTAATCTTTGGGGCAGGTCTGTTTGTTCTCCCCCCTTCACTAAAAAGCATGGAAAGTGCTGTTTGGGGATGGAGGCGACTTGCTGCTTAGACAGACACCCTTAGAGCAGTGCTGGCAAACCATGTGTTAGATGGTCTTTATAAGATTATTCCAGGGGTGCCTGGGTGGCTCAGTTGGTTAAGCAACTGACTTCAGCTCAAGTCATGATCTTACGGTCTGTGAGGTCGAGCCCCTGTTGGGTTCTGTCTGACAGCTCAGAGCCTGGAGCCTGCTTCAGATTCTGTCTCTCTCTGCCCCTTCCCTGCTCATGCTGTCTCTCTCTCTCTCAAAAATAAATAAACAATAACAACAACAACAACAAAAAGATTATTCTGTTTATTCCTGCTGGTCTTTGAGTTGTCAAAGCCTTTGAATGTTTAGGGCCAAGGAGGTGAGGCGGGTCACTGTCAGGGCGCTGAGGTCTAGCAAAAGAAAGGATGGGCAAAAGATGGCAAAAGAAAGGTGGGCTCTTTATCTAGTTCCTCATTCCCAATAACTACCCATAAATCCTGATTAAGATTATAAGAGATCCCACCACTCCTCCCCCTCACCATTTCCCATCAGACTTTTAAATGAAATAATTTAACAAATATGATTGAGTGCTAATCACAGGTGTTATCATTTTGGGACTACAAAGAAGTGCCCAATGTGTTCTCTGCCTTCAAGCAGCTTCTGGTATAATTGGAGCGACAAGGACACATGGTGAAGATCAGGCCAGGCAGGTTTTGAATGCCAAAGGAGGGGCACACCCACTGAGCAGGAGATCACAGCACTTGGAAGGGAGAGGAAGCACTTTGGATTGATAGGGACAAGAAAAGCCTTCCTGGCAGAAATGAGATTTGAGTCAGGTCCCTGAAGGCCCACACTTTTCTTAAAGTAAGTGTTACAAGGATATCCTTGGAGTAGGACTTTCCCGGACATTTTTAACACATTCACCACCAACAACGATGTTAGGATCGTAGGGATGAGGTTATTGATTTCCTAGATATTTGCCATAGCATTGTTTATAGTAGCCCAAAACTGGGAACAACCGAAATATCAAACAAAGAGACATCGGTTCACTAGACTGTCGTCTCTAATATTTCCCATGTTGTGAAATACCAGGCAACCACCACACATTGTTTTGGTAGAATTCTATTTATTGACATCCAAAAATATCCACAGTAGATTGCTCAGTGAAAAAAAATTCGGTTCTAAAATAGTATGTCCAGGGGCACCTGGAGGGCTCAGTCAGTTGAGCATCCAACTTCGGCTCAGGTCATGATCTCACAATTTGTGAGTTCGAGTCCCACATGGGGCTCGCTGCTGCCGGCCTAGAGCCCACTCCAGATTCCCTGTCCCCCTTTCTCTCTGCCCCTCCCTCTCTCGCATGAGTACTCTCTCTGTCAAGAATAAATAAAACTTAAAAAAAAAAAATAGTGTGTCCAGTATGAGTGCATTTCTATTTGTTAATATAATAACATGCTAAAACATGACTATTTCATTAATCTTCGTTTTGCTTCTCCATTTTCTGTTTTTTGGTGCGTATGCATTAACTTGTTAATAATATAACTTCCGACATTTTCCCTTTCTTTGGGGAAAAGAGTTGGAACGTCCTATAACAGTTGTGGGGGGACAGATCCAGTGGAGTCACATGTCCCTTATTCTGTGGGGACAGCCCCTTGGCTCACTCTGGTCTTCAGTTCCTGAAAAGACACGGTAGCTGGCCAAGGATGGGGGGCACTGGGTAGCCCTCTTATTTCCTGTTCAGAGAGCACACGCCTGGGAAGAAGCTCTAAGTGTTCCTTCTGGTTATGGAAACTCGTGTATTTCCTAGGCACACAGCAGCTCAGGCTGGGTTGCCCTGTGGGCATATGTGGGAGCCGTGTTTTTTAAATCTGGCCTTCTTCATACTTTAGCCAGGAAATCACTGCTACCCACCGTCTAGCTAATTACAGTGCTGGGAAGAAAAAGGCGCTTCTGAGATTGTGAGCCTCTGTGGGAAAAGGTTATAAGAGTGATAGAATCCATCTTTTTGCAGTAGCAGCGTGGGACAGGGTCTCTTCCCTGAAAAGCTCCTTCAGGTGACCTATTTGGTCTAGACTCTGTCTGTCTCAGCAATAGCTGTCATCTGAATGTCACGCTAGGAGCTTGGGTGCTTCCTTTTCCTTCCCTGTCAGCAGGTTTGAGATTAATGGGTACTATGTTCTAATTTGAATGCTAATTAGTATTTTTTAAATACCCCTTTTATCACCTCATTTCCCCAAACTAAAATCTTCCGTGTCTTCTCATTGCCTCCAGGCTCAAGTCCAGATGCCTCAGCCCGGCATCCAAAGGCCTTTCACGTTCTGACCCAACCCCCCACCCTTCACACTCTTATTCCAACTATAGTGACCTTTTTAAGCCTTCCATAGTTCGTTCAGCAGAGCCATTTATTCACTGGCCCCCAGTACATTTGCATGCTGTGTCCTCTGTATGCCTCCTCTCCGAATTGTCCTCCCTCATTTTGCAGAAGTCACTTTACTCTTCTTTCCCTGACCTGCTTAAGTCCTTCCTCCCCAAGTCTTCCCAGACCGCCCGTATGCACAGTGATCCCTCCCGGACCAAACGCCTTTAGCACTGTTGTCTGTACTAGTCTGTACTGCTTTCTTTGGCATATATTTTTTTAAATGCTTTTATTTATTTATTTTTTTTTTAATTTTTTTTTTCAACGTTTTTTTATTTATTTTTGGGACAGAGAGAGACAGAGCATGAACGGGCGAGGGGCAGAGAGAGAGGGAGACACAGAATCGGAAACAGGCTCCAGGCTCCGAGCCATCAGCCCAGAGCCTGACGCGGGGCTCGAACTCACGGACCGCGAGATCGTGACCTGGCTGAAGTCGGACGCTTAACCGACTGCGCCACCCAGGCGCCCCGCTTTTATTTATTTTTGATAGACACAGAGAGCGAGAGCAGGGGAGGGGCAGAGAGAGAGGGACACGGAGGATCTGAAGCGGGCTCTGTCCTGACCCGAGCCGAAGTCAGACTCTTAACTGACTGAGCCACCCAGGTGCCCCTGGTATATATATATTTTTTATGTGATAAAAACCAAGTCGCAAAATTGACCATCATAACCGTTTCTACGTGTAGTTCAGTAGTGTGACGTCTATTCACATTGTTATGCAACAGATCTCTAGGATATTTTTTTTTCATCTGGCAAAATGGAAACTCTAGACCCATCAAACCTACCAACTCCTCATTTTGTTCGGCATTTTACTCAGGCGCACGTTGCGATATCATAAATGCTAAACTGTTTATTTCAACTACTATTCAGTGAGCACCAGTGGTCCAGGCACATCCTTGGTAGGTTCTGGGGGAATGTGAAACTGAGGGAGACACAGCCACCAAATGCATAGACTTCACTTTATGGTCTGTGTATGTCTCATCTCCCTGAAGAGGTGACAAGGGAGGGACCTTCCTGTGAGCCATAATTCCTTTTTTTTTTTTTTTTTTTTTTTGGAACAAGGCAGAATATTATGACTAAATCAACGCAGATGTAGTCCTTGCGTTCCGATGATACCCAGTATAGGGCGTGTACCATAGGCTGGAGCTGATTCTTGAGTATAGGAGAGGTTTTTATGGGCTTTTAACAAGACTGCATTTTTTTTTAAAGGGAAGAATCTTGTCCTTTCATCATAACAAGGTTACTTTTATTATTTTGTCTTATAATAAACACAATATGTGCTTGTCAAAGAAATTTTGAAAACCCAGAAAATACAGACAAGAACATAAATGCCAGTAATAGATACAGTGTCACTCTCCCAGAGATGACAGAATCTTGTGCTTCTGTCCCAAGAGAATTTTGGCTCTTCAGATTCAGACACACATACAGATGTGGTTTTTTTCTTTTTTTATTATTTTTTAAAAATTTATATCCAAATTAGTTAGCATATAGTGCAACAATGATTTCAAGAGTAGATTCCTTAGTGCCCCTTACCCTTTAGCCCATCCCCCCTCCCACAACACCTCCAGTAACCCTCTGTTGTCCGTATTTAAGTCTCTTACGTTTTGTCCCCCTCCCTGTTTTTATATTACTTTTGTTTCCCTTCCCTTATGTTCGTCTGTTTTGTATCTTAAATTTCTCACATGAGTCAAGTCATATATTTGTCTTTCTCTGACTAATTTCTCTTAGCATAATACCCTGTAGTTCCATCCACGTAGTTGCAAATGGCAAGATTTCATTCTTTTCGATTGCCGAGTCATACTCCATCGTGTATATATACTACATGTTCTTTATCCATTCATCCATCCATGGACATTTGGGCTCTGTCCATACTTTGGCTATTGTGGATAGTGCTGCTATAAACATGGGGGTGCATGTGTCCCTTCGAAACAGCACACCTGTATCCCTTGGATAAATACCTAGTAGTGCAAATGCTGGGTAGTAGGGTGGTTCTATTTTTAATTTTTTTGAGGAACCTCCATACTGTTTTCCAGAGTGGCTGTGCCAGTTTGCATTCCTACAGATGTGTTTTTTTAAAAAACAAAATCTTATCAGGGATACATACTCCTTTGATTAGCTTAATATGGTTTGAATATCTTTACCTGTCAATAAATTCCTGTAGTATAATCTTGACATAATAAATATTCATTGAGGACTGACACAGTGCCAGGTACCAGTTTAGACTGTAGGAATAAAGCAGTGAGCAAAGCTTGCTTGAAGCTTATGTTGTGGATTGAGATGAACAGGATAGGACAGTAAAATGAACAAATGAACAGACTAATTGCAGATACTGATAAGGGTTATTGAAAACACATGAGGGGCACCTGGGTGGCTCAGTCAGTTAAGCATCCGGCTTTGGATCAGTTCAGAATCTCATGGGTCATGAGATCGAGCCCCTCATCGGGCTCTACACTGACAGTGCAGAGCCTGCTTGGGATTCTCTCTCGCCCCCTTTCTCTCTGCCCCTGCCCCACTCGCTCGCTCTCTCTCTCAAAATAATTTTCAAAAAAACTTATTAAAAAAAAAAAAAAAACATGAGAATGACAGGGGAGCTTCCTATGTAGAGATCAGGGGAAAAACATTCCAGAAAGAGAGAACAGCTAATACAAGAACCAAAGCTTGGGAATAAACTTGGCACGTTTGAAGAGCCATGAGAAAGCCTCGGTGGCTAACAGCAGGGAGAAAGAGGGAAATTTGTGTATGAAGTAGAGAGTTAGATGTAGATGGAACTTTTTATAGGACGCTTGTTGGGCCTTGTAGGCCATGGTCAAGAATTTGGATTCTATTCTAAGGTCACCGAGAAGCCGTTGGAGGGATGTGACATGATCTGATCTGTTTTAGGAATATTGCTTTCTGTAAACGTAATTTTTATCTCATTAACAGATTAAAAGAGAGACAAACACCCCACATAATCATTTTGTTAGATTCAAAGAAAACTTTTGATAAAAATCAACACCCAACAGAGGGAAACAACACACAATAAATCGTCTGGTGTCTTCACTGAGTAGATTACAAGATAGGAGGATAAGGATTAAGACATATTTAAAAATTAGGTAGGGGCACCTAGGTGGCTCAGTCGGTTGGGTGCCTTTATCTCAGGTCATGATCTCACAGCAGTTTGTGAGTTCGAGCCCCGCATGGGGCTCTGTGCTGACAGCTCAGACTTTGGATTCTGTGTCTCCCTCTCTGTCTGCCCCTCCCTTGCTCACGCTCTGTCTCTCTCAAAAATAAATAAACATTAAAAAAATGTTTTTAATTAGGTAAATGCATATTACTAAGTGAAAGATCCCAATCTGAAAAGTCTACATACTATATGTCCCAGCTATATGATATTCTGGGAAAGGCAAAACCATGGAGGCAATAAAGAGATCAGTGGTTGCCAGGGGTTGTAGGGGAAAGAATGAATAGGCGGAGCACAGAGGATTTTTAAGGCAGTGAAAATACCGTGTGTAATACCATAATGATGGATCCCTATCATGATACATTTGTCCAAACGTAGGATATACAATACCAAGAGTGATCCACAATGTAAACTATAGACTCTGAGTGATAATGATATGTCAGGGTAGGTTTATCACTTGTGACAAATGGACCACTCTGGTGGAGGATGTTGATAGTGGGGAGGCTGTGCATTTGTGGAGTCAGGGGGCATATGGGAACTCTCTGTACCTTCCCCTCAATTTTGCTGTAACCCTAAAAACTGCTCTAAAAAGTAAAGTCTTAATAAAAAAAAATAAAAATAAAAAAAGATGAAAAGAAATTAGGTAAAACTAAACTATAGCGTTTAGAGATTCAGGTTTTGGTGATAAAACTGCCTCTCAAAGAGTAAGGAAGTGATTACCAGAAAGTCAGGAGAACCGTTTCTCTTAGGTAGGAAGAGGCAAGGGCTTATAAACAGAGGAGACACATGGGGGGCTTCTGGGTGGCTGGTTTTGTCTCCTCTCATGAATGGTGGTTACAGAGGTGTTAGTCTTATAATAACTAAACTGTATATTTGTTTTGTGCTGTTTTCTATATTTGTGTTACTGTAGCTATAAAAAAAAGTTTAAAAAAAACTCAGCAACTATTCCTGATAAACTGGAATGAAAGGGAAGTTTTTCCACCAGATAAGAGTTACTATAAAAATACTACAGCAAACATTTCCCCATTTAGGGAAATGTTAGAAGAATTCATTTTAAAACAGGAACAAAGCATATATGCTCGTTATCACCAGCACAAAAATTCAGGAAAAAGAAGTGAGAGGCATAAGAATTAGAAGAGAGCAAATAAAACAGTCATTATTTGCATGATGTGTCATTATTTGCATAGAAAACCCCAAACAATATTTAGAAAATTTATTAGAATATTGAGAAAAATTATTAGAATTTAGAATAGAATTTAGCCAGTTAAGTTGATGTAAGATTAATATGTAAAAGTAATTTGCATTCTTTATACCAACAACAAGCTAGAAAACATAAAGAGAAGTTGCATTAAAAACACCGTCAGAGAGGGGCATTTGGGTGGCTCAGTGGGTTAAGTGTCCCACTCTTGGTTACGGCTCATGTCATGATCTTAATGGTTTGTGTGTTCGAGGCCTGCCTTGGGCTGCTTGGGATTCTCTCTTCTCTCTCTGCCCCTCTCTTGCTCACATGTGCTCTCTTCCCTCCCCCCAAAATAAATAAATAAACTTTAAAAAAATACCATCAAAGAAAATCAAATACTTAAGAATAAATTTAACAAAAGGTGTACACATCTTTCACGGGAGAAAAAAGAGGTATTCCATGAAGAGGTATTCAAAGGAGAACTAATTAAATGGAGGGAGATACTACACTCACAGATAGGAAAACTTAATACCATAAAGATGGCAACTTCTTCCGTTCTCCTCTATCTGACCTACACATTCCAATGAAAACCCCAACAGGGTTTTTCCTGTTATTTGACAGGGATTCTGAAATTTTGAAGACCAAGTAGAGAGGAAAGACTTGCTCTGCCAGATACCAGAACTCAGTAGGAAGCCAAGGTGATCAAGACAGTGTGGTCTTGGCATGAGAATAAACAAATCCACCAATAAAGGAGATTAGAGGGCTCAGAACCAGACTCACATAGATAGAGAACTCTGGCATATAACAGAAGTAGAATGTCAAATCAGTAGGAAAATTTAAAAAACTATATAATAAATGGAACTTGAAAAAAATGCATATGCAAAAAGGTGAAATTGGATGCCTGCCTTACACCATATGCAAAACATCAACTCCAGATGGTTTAAAGATTGAAATATAAAAAAAATCCCCACAACTTTAAGCCTCTTAGTAGGTAACGTAGGTGATTATCTTTTAGAATTTGAGTAAGGAAAGATTTTTAAATAAGACACAAACAATATTGACTACAAAATAAAAGTAGGCAAGTTTGGCCATAGTAATATTAAGAATTTTTATATGTCAAAAGACATGTTAAAGAAGGCGAAAAGACAACTTATAGACTGGGAAAAGATATTTGCTGCACACATAACCAGCAGAGGATTAGTGTCAGGAATACATAAAAAACCATTCCAACAAATTAATAAGAAAAACACAAATAACCCAATTTTTAAAAATGGGCAAATGAAATAACAAGAATTTCACAGAACAGGAAACACTTAAGATCCCTAAAAACGTAAAGAGATGTTCACGTTGTGAGTGATTGGAGAGGTAAAAATTAAGAGTATAACTAGAAAATTTTAGCACCCAGATGATTGGCAAAAATTGAGAAATCTTCTAATACCAGGGGTTGGAAAGCAGTTGCAGCCACAGGATCTTCAAACTTGCTGATGGAAGTTTAAACTGGTGAAAAGTTAAACATTCACATAGCCTGTAATGCAGACATTCCACTCCTAGGAATGTATCCAAGAGCACATATCCGATGAGGGACACGGACCAGACTGTATTGTTTATAATAATAAAAACCGTGAAAGTCTTACACTTTGGATAAACTAGGTCTATAAACACTATGGAATATTAGACAGCAGTGCAAATGAATGAACTATAGTGACGTCCAACAATATGCATGAATCTTAGCAGAATACTATAAGTACAAAAAATATTGCATACCACGTGATGTTCTTTTCATTAAATTAGAAATAACTTTCATAAAAATAGGCATAGTTAGCAATTCTTATAGATGAAGCAACACTACATAAAAAGGAAAGCAAAGGAATGAGGATTCAGGATGATGGCTGCCTGGCATGGGAAGAGGTAAGGAGATTGGTCGTCTGGTGACCTACAGGGTTAGAAAAGGTGATCGTCAAGTTCCTAGCTTTCACCTTAGGTGGTGGATTATGAGTGCTTATTGTGTTAAAACAGTTACCCAGGTAGCCAGTCAGCAAGCTAGCCAGCTCTGGCTGCTATGTGGAGAATGGGTTGAAGGGGGTAAAGGTAGAAGCAAGGTGACCAGCTAGGAGGCTGAGTAGTAATCCCGTTCAAGGGGATGCTCTGTACCTGATGGTGGCAGTTGTGATAGAGAGTAATGGACAGAGTCAGAATATATTTAAGAGGTGATGGAAGACTTGCTCTCATGGCTTAGATGTGGGAGGTGAGGAATATTCTATTATATGAAGGTACCACAATTTATTTTAACAATCAGCTCTTGTAATTTCAATTGTTTACAATATTTTTCGCTCCCTAAAACAGTCTAAAATGAATATCCTTGTTGGGGCACCTGGGTGGCTCAGTCGGTTAAGCGTCCAACTTTGGCTCAGGTCATGATCTCACGGTTCATGAGTTTGAGCCCCGATGTGGGCTCTGTGCTGACCACTCAGAGCCTGGAGCCTGCTTCTGATTCTGTGTCTCACTCCCTCTGCTCCTCCTCCACTTGTGCTCTGTCTCTCAAAAATGAATAAATGTTAAAAACACTTTTTTAAATAAAATAAAATGAATATCCTTATAGCTTAATCCTCAGATATCTAAATCAATTTCTTAAATGCCACTTTCAGAAGTGAAATTGTTGTACCAAAGGACATGTGCATTTAACAAGGCCGTTGATACATATTACCAAATTACCTTTCTGAGGGGTTATAATGCTTTTAGTTCCCACTGGCAGTATAAGGCCTACCCACAAAAGAGGCTTGTTCCTTCCTTTCTCCATCCAGAGCTCTATATTCAGAATGGTCTCATTGGCAGTTGAGGGTATGTGTATCTTTCTAGCAATTTCCCCTGGAATGATTTTCGTGGTCATTCAGTCTCTCTCTGGCCAGGATCCTTACCATTCAGAGTACTTCCCTGCTTCCTTCAGCGGGCATCCTTAGGGCTTTGGATTCCTGCAGTGGGTCCTTCCCTGGAGCATGTAGTCTAGGATATGAGATGGCATAATCTCTTCCTTGGGAAAGGCTTCCTAACACATGGACCAAAGAGAACTCTTCCCTTCTTTGCTGCCTAGAGTCTTCCCTTCAGACTCTGCCCACCCTTAACCCCCAAAGAGCCCTGGGGATTTCTAACAAACGTGGCAGTTTTTCTGATTCATTTGGGTAAAGGTGAAGCAGGCATATAAAAGAATTAATCAATTAATTACTCAAGTTCATGTCCCTTCAGAGCATCTGGAGCTGCACTATCCAAATATAGTAGCCACTAGCCACAGGAGGCAATTTAAATTAATTAAAAATAAGTAAAAATTTAAAATTCAGTTCCTCAGTTGTACTAATTACATTTCAAGTGTTCAATAGCCACATGTGGCTAATGGCTACCATATTGGACAGCATGAATCTGAAACATTTCCATCACCATAGAAAGTTCTATTGGAAGGCACTACAGAAATTGGGTTACTCAGGAGATGTTCCCAGGGGTCCTTTTAGATGTGGGATTGGAAAGGTCAGTGAGGGTGGGTAGAAGTTATTGGTATTAATTGACATGACTTGCTAGATAGATCCTTGCTGATCTAGAAATCAGTTCTTGTTATATAATCAGTTCTTTTTACCTTTTCCTCTCTGGCCTTGAGCAGGGGACTCTAGTTCTATAACAGTGATGTCTTAAGAACTGTGTGTATGTATATTTTATAAGAGAAATCTGATTGCTAGTTCATGACATTGACTGACCTAGGCCAAAGCCATTTTCCTCTAACACAAGAGCCTGGAAGGGAGGTCCCAGGGGCTGTGACTGACGTGCAGACAGGCTGAGGTTTCGCCTGGGTCTGCAGTGGCTGGAGGGAAGAACATGACAGCAGAGCCAGGAACTCAGAGTTCTTCATCCCTTCCTGTCACCTCACTTTCTTCTCGCACAGAGTGAGGATGACGCTCTCCTAAGCATTCTAGCGTTGCAAGGAAGGGGTGCTTAAAGGCGACGAAGCTCCAGATTCTGTCTCTTTCTACTATCCTGGAGCTGTGGTTACCATCTGCCTTTGTCCCTTCTCTGCATATGTCCAGACCCTGCTGTGAGAAGCACTTTTCCCAGTGGCCTAAATATAGCCCTGGGAGCCCCAAAAGCCATATTCTAGTCTTGGCTTGTGCACTGACTCATGGTATGACTCTATGTAAGTCACTTCCCCTCTCCTCCCAATGGGTCATCAGGGGTGAAGGGAGGATAATGGCCCTGAGTCACCTCCCAGAGAGAAGCTAATTAGGGCTCACTGAGGCAGAGAAGTGGCAAGTTGAAAGAGCCAGGGAAGGAGCGGAACTCTGGTAGGGCTTTGAGGAGGGGCCTGGCTTTCATGCTTCCCCTGGCACTCTGTCTGCTCAGACCTAGAAGCTAGGATCTAGGTTAGCTTCAGAAGGTCTGTAAACCTTCATGAATTATGTACATGAGTCTATGGGTATCAGCTTGTATGCACTTTTCTGCAGGAGGTCCATAACTTTCATCAGATTCTCAGAGAGTTAAGTAACCCCCAAAAGGTTCTGAACCACTGCCTTAGGATGTCCAACTCCTTGGCCTTATTGGGTGAAGAGAGGAGATGCATTCTTCTTGGGGAGGAGCAGTGAAGGCCTGGTTTTCCCTGGAGGTCAGGTGGCAGCTGCTGTGAGCAAAGCTCTTAGAACAGCCTGTGCAGAAGGGCCTGCCAGCCAAGTACCTATTGAGCCCCTACCAAGTGCCCAGCACTATGGCAGTCCCTTGAGGTGGAATCAGAATGCTCTTTGGCTCTCATCCCCTACCCCTAAGGTCTGATTGTCCCAGTTTTTTGGCCCCCAGTGAGGCTGGTGTCTGTATGGGCACATCTCAGAATACAAGGGTGGAGAGCATGTGCCCGAGGAAGGTAAGTTTCACAAGTCTCTGGGCTGAAAGTAAAAGCATGACTAAGCCGTAGGAAAATGGGCATCTAGGGAGGCCATATAGTGGAGCAGAAGGGTCACAAGCTAGGTCTGAGGACACCTGGGTCCAGATCCTGATGTTGATCTTCAGTTGCTTTGTGACATTGGTTGTCACTTAGTTTCTCTGTGCTTATTATGCTGTCTCTAAAATGGGCTAACTTCCCCTGTCCTAAATACTGACAGGGGCTCTTATGGAAAATGAAAAAAGAATTTAACAAAAATCAGCATCTGTTATGTTTTCCTATTAAAAAAATTTTTTTTAATGTTTATTTATTTTTGAGAGAGAGGGAGAAAGAGACAGAACACGAACAGGGGAGGGTCACGGAGAGAGGGAGACACAGAATCCGAAGCAGGCTCCAGGCTGTGAGCTGTTAGCACAGAGCCCAATGTGGGGCTCGAACTCACAGACCGTGAGATCATGACCTGGGCCAAAGTGGGAGGCTTCACCCACTGAGCCACCCAGGTACTCCCCTGTTTTCTTATCTTAAGAGTAATAAATGCCCATTGTAGGAAATATTGAAAACCCAGAAACACATCGTGAAAAAAAGAAAAATGATTCACAATTTTAACATGCCAAAATACATCCTCTTGTAAGTCTTGGTAAATTTCCTTCCAGATTGTTTTTCCACACATATATATTTTTTTCTCCTTACTAGGTCTTACTATCATAATTTATATACTACTTTTTCTCACCTATTACTATATGGTGACTCTACCCATGCCATTAATTGTTCTTCAGAAACCTGAATTTTAATGGCTGATGTTCTATCATTTGAAAGAACCAAACTTTATTTAACAAATACCCAAGTGTAAGCCATTTGTAATGCAGGCCCTTCCAAGTTTCTCATTATTGTAAATAATGCTTTGTTGAACAACTTTGTATATACCTCTTAGTATTCATCTCTCTTTCCTGATAATAAATTCTTAGAATTGAGGTTTTAGGGCCAAGTGTAAAGCTGATACAATTAAATACACACACACACATGTGCAAGGCATTGATGAGAATGACGCTGAATCCACGTTGACTAAATATCCTTATATACCTATCACAATCAAGGCATTTCTGTGTATGCAAGATAGATGTCTCCATGATCCTGGTGGGGATATAGGAGTGGGGATAGAAGTTTATGATAGAATTGGTGCCTATTTCTTCTCTCTTTTAGAATTGTCGAGTGGCAGGAAAACATTATTTATGGTAAGAAAGTTTTCAGTATGAGAGGGCAGGGAGTTGAGGCCATATATCATTAAAAACAACCCTAAGTGTTTGAAACTCTAGGGTCCATTCAATACCATATATAAGTCGCTAACAACGTGAGCGGGTCACATTATTTCTTGGGCTTGAGGAGACGAATCCTTAAGCTCTCTGACGTGAAAGAATGCCGGGAACATGTAATGAAATTACGTGTGTATGAACTCATTGAAAGTATAACAGCGTAGTAAAGGTTGGTTTTTTGCCTTTCTAGCCGTGAGACTGAGGGCTAACAGTAGAAACAGAGGCAATGAAGGCAAACGTCTGAGGGGCCGAGAGGGCAGTGAGGCTTGGAAACCTCACGAGGAGTGTCCTAGAGGCTCAGCATGGAAAAGGCCCACAGAGGAGCAGCCCCAGGATGGGCCAGCCTTCAGGCTGGGCCTCGCACTGGATCCGCTCTGTCCTGGGGACCACTCTCAGCATAAGACACTGATGCGTCCCAAGAAGCAGAGACCTTGTCATCTGACACTGGGCACCTTGGGGTTCAACTCTCTGGAAGGCAGTTTTAGTGGCTTGTCTGGTCAAACTCACAGCCACCTTCTTTTCAAATCTTAAGATAGGCTGGCTCCCTCACTGTGGGAATGGGGGAGAGGAGAGGAGGAGGCCGCTCTGACCCATCTGCTTACCTTCAGCACAGAGACTGTGAGAATCGTGACAGAACATCTTGCATGAAATGGCTCCTCCCTGTCCACAGGAATGTGCAACACTCCAGAGACCTAGTGTCATAAACAGAGGCTGTGGTGCTGAGCAATCGGGGCAAGTTAATCCCCCCAGACGTCAGGGCTTGGCCTGGTAGAGATGGGAGCGGGCTGATAAAGCCTGACGAAGGGGAGTGTGGGAGCGGAGGCGTGGCAGACAGGGTGGTGGGCTCCCCCTGTTAAGGCACTTTCTGACCGAGGCAGACGATAAAAGGCCAGCCCTGGAAAAGACCACTCCTCAGCCCACTTAGCGGACCCCACCAAGGAACTGGTCTTCCGAACCTGTGCCCCAGCGCACTGTACCAGGGAGAGCCAGGCACCTTGCTGGGGATGGGAGGAAGATAGCACCTGAAAACCGAAAAGAAATGATTGCTGGCATTTACAGAGCCTACCCTGGACCAGGAGAGACATAGAACAATTCCAGTATGTCCCACCTCTCAGAGAACTCGAACCTGGCCTTGTGGTGCTGGTGGGTACTGTGCAGCTCTCCTGTTCCAGTTGGCTACAGCCAGAAGAAGAGCAACTAATGAGCAATGCGAGTTGCTATAAACGGGCTTGGTCATGTGGTGCAGGCTAGGAGCGCTGTAGGAGTTCAGAAAAGGCAGAGATCAGTGTGGGCTGAAGTGATCAGAACAGGCTTCACAGAGAATGGGGCCAGGACCCAGTGCTCACAGGTTTGGATCTGTTGGAAAGAGGGAGGGAGGAGGAAAGGAGTGCCATTTGTGGGGATGGGAAGAAGCCGGACGGCCATGAGGCCCGCATGCTGGGCACCCAGGACTGTGCAGAGAGGCTGGGGGTAGAGAAGCAGTGAGAGGGCGGGGAGGGAGCCAGATTGCAGACTGTTTTGAATTCCAGGCAGAGGAGTTTCATCTTGGTTCTATAGCAAATAGAGAGTAGAAAGAACCCCTCGTGTGAGGAAATGTGGGAAGCCATGCCTTGCTGATGACTCCCACTGAATTAATTCCTTTTTGCCCTCAGTGAGGCCTCCTAACCCCTGAGCCCTGTAAGGCATCTTCTGAGAGCTGAGTTGTACGCCCTGTCATGCTCTGTGGCTGTCACGGCCTCGGGGATAGCTGTGAACCCTTCCTTCTCCAGCCGCGCCTCTAGATATCGCTCCGTTCCTCGTTTTTCTCCGCATTAGTGTCTCCTCCAGGCTGGCAGCCTGGAGCGTGTCAGCGCTGGGCACAGGGGAGAGGAGAGACATATTGGGGACCCACCCTGGGCTAGGCTCTGTGCGGGGAGCACAGATCTGAGCAGGACCCAGCCTCTGTGGTTGGAGTGCACGGCCTGGTTGCACCAGATTAAGTACTCCTCCAATGCTAAGCTGAGATTTCCTCACAGCGTGCTGGAGCCATGGAGCCCTCGGTGGAGTCCTGGGGGTTCTGAGACCTGTCCCTTGACTAATTACTTGCTTCTGAGGGCCCCGGACTAGAACCGTAACTTCACCCTGGCTCCCCACACTGCCACCTGGACTCTCTCTGGATGAGCATCCCTGTGTTCAGAGAAGGGGGAAGGTGCCGGACGCACGACTGACACCATCCAGCGTGGTAGGTGAAGGCTCTGTAAGAGTCCCACATGAGGGTAGATCCAGAGCAGGGAAGGAAATGGCTGCTGGGAAGACTGGCCCCCTCTCCCATGGCTGTGTCTACATTTTTCTGCCTGTGAACGCTAGCCCTAGGTTTGGGAAAAATGGTTCAAGTCCCGCTCTGGGAGAAGGGGATGTTGGAGGAGCAGGGATGGCCAGGGGGCAGGTCCTGGTCCAAGATAAGCAGACCTCGCAGGCTGGTGCTGGGTGTGAGCAACTGCCATGTGCCCTGCTGGACCCGAGAGCGCGTGCCGCAAGCCCAGCCTGAATCCCGCTGGCTCCCTTCTGGGCCCTCATTTCTGTCACACCACAGGAGGCCCTTCCTGGGGAGCTGCCACCGCTGTTAATGCTTCTGCCAGCTCTTCACAGCCATGGCTGCGCCCCAGGAGCTGAGGCTTAGCGTCCGCATCCTTCTCCTGCCCCCCTCGGAGGAGCATCTACAGAAACCACTTCTCTGCACACCCAGCCGCTTTTAGGGGGTAATCAAGTTGAGAGTTGCATAGATTTCAGCCATTTGGGAAAGGAAAGTAGGAGGGAGATTCCCCGGGGAAAAGGAGCTGCCTGGCAAGCCCAGAAAGTTTGGGGAGAGAAGTGCTGGGAAGAAGAGAGAGGGAAAGAAACTGGGAGGAAAACCTGTATCGAAGCCAGGCGATGGTGGAGGTTGGTGTTGGCGTTACATCGGGTCCTTCTAGTGTGAATAGATCGTTTTCTCTCCACAGTGGCCCCAACCTTTCAAAACCATTCTTCCCCCACAGAGCTCACTGGAGTTGGGGGTGCTGAATGACTGCTGGAGAACTTGGACTTCTCTCGGAAGATGGATGGGCTTCCTGCTCCTCACCCTTCAAGGATCTGTGCCTGGGAATAGTGGCCATGGGAGGAGTGTCTGGCCTGGAGCATATACTGCAGCTGGCCTTGTGCTGGGAGTATAGATTGTTGGCCTGTTCCTTCCTGTAGGTGTAAGGTTGGATCCACTTTCAAGAGGTTCTCTTTGTCTTGGAGGCAGCCTTAGAAGGAGCACAATGAGGGGCGCCTGGGTGGCTCAGTCGGTTAAGTGTCCAACATCAGCTGAGGTCATGATCTCCCAGTTCGTGGGTTCAAGCCCTGTGTCGGTCTCTGTGCTGACAGCTCAGAGCCCGGAGCCTGGAGCCTGCCTGAGATTCTGTGTCTTCTTCTCACTCTCTGTTCCTCCCCCACTTGTGCTCTGTCTCTCTGCCTCTCAAAAATAAATAAATGTTAAAAAAAATTTTTTTTAAAGAAGGAGCACAACGAGGTAGAAGGAAGATAGACTATTTGGGGTGATGCAGTGAATTGGACAGAGAAATCCCCCCAAAAGCTGGGCTGAATGTCTCTGGGACGGCTGTTTGGCTTGATCTGAAGCCAGGCCCCTGCCTCGAGCCAGGGCAGAGCTAGCCTGCCCCACCTGACTGTCCCTGGACCCCAGAGTTCTTCCCAGTGTGAGCAGAGTTCCTGGGCTGCCGTCACCAAACCCATCTGTCTCCAGATGTTCAGGAAGCGAGAGGAAGGGAGAGACCGTGATAAGCAGAAATGGCATGTGAGGTGGCTATGTAGAAGGGCTGCCATGGGATCAGATGGGCTCTAGGGTTTTGTTTTGTTTTGACATTCCTGAGCTTCTAGTTTTCCACCGAGTTTGTGCTTTCTTTTTCTTTCGCAGAGAATCTCTTATATTAGTTACATAGTACCGCATGAAAAAATTACCTCCAACGGTAGTGGCTCCAAACAGCAAAAAAAACATTTGTTATCTCGCAGTTTCTGTGTACTGAGGATCCGGGCACAACTCGGCCGGGGGCTTGTGGCTTGGGGTCTTTCAGGAGGTGGCAGCAGAGGAGGTATCCAGCATCACGGTCATCTCGAGGTCTGAGTGGGGGGCTGAAGGGGCTCCTAGCACTCGAATATTGTTCGAGGCTTCAGAAGATGCGCTTCCTGGCTCACCCACAGGAGCCTCTCCGCAGGGCCTGCCCAACAACGAGGCAGCTAGCTTTCCCCAGGCCAGTAACGAAGCCCAGTCTTTTTATACCCTCAGCTCAAACCTGACACCCCATCATTTGACATTTTCTGTTTGTTAGCAGCAAGTCAGTAAGTCCAACCTACAGCCAGGGGGAGAAGGTTACACAGGAGTGTGACTACCAAGAGTGGGGATTATTGACGGTATTAAACAGTTTTTTATGTTTATTTATTTTTGAGAGAGACACACATACAGAGTGCGAGCAGGGGAGGGTACACAGAGAAGGAGACACAGAATCCAAAGCAGGCTCTGGGCTCCAAGCTGTCAACACAGAGCCCACCGTGGGGTTCTAACTCTCAAACCGCAAGATCGTGACCTGAGCCGAAATCGGATGCTTCACCGACTGAGCCACCCAGGTGCCTACCAGGGGCATTTTAGAGGCTGCCCGCCACACTTCTCGTTTCAGCCCCGTGACAACTCCACTCTAGACAGGGAGAAACAGTCTGCAGGGATGGGGGAAAGGAGCTTGAGAGAGGAGGGTCTCTGCCCAGGACCGAAGAGATGCTAAATGGTCGATGAGAATTGGCCCCTTAACCGTGGTATCTATCTGACCTCCGACCTAGTAGTCTTATCCTGATGCCTTGATGCCTGTCAATCCCATTGCCTGTTGATATTTGCGGTTGGGAATTGGAGCAGACTTGAGTTGACTGAGCATTAGGGTCTTTGACGCTGTCCGACTTGCTGCTCGACTTTTCCTGGCTGTTTCCAGAGTGTCAGGGACATGTCTCGTAATCATTTCCTCCACTAACAAACACGATTTCTTCTATACTGCTCTTTTATTATTTTAAGTAAACCCTTTATGTTAGCTGTTTTAAATTTACAGAAAAATGGTGAGGATAGTCCAGAGGATCCCCATACATCCCAATCCAGTTTTCCCTATTATTCACATCTTATCAGGGTAGTACCTTCATTAAAATTAATGAATCAATATCAGCACGTTATTAACTAAAGTCCATCCTTTATTCAGAGTTTCTTATTTATTACTCCTTTATAGTTGAGCCAGGCACTGGGCTATACATTATTGTGATTAATTCTTAGACCAGTCCTGTAAGGTTGGCACTATTATTATCTCTGTTGCCGAAGAGGGAAGTGAGGCACAAAGGGATTAAGTCACTTGGCAAGATCACAGAGCTGTGCAGAAGCAAAGTGAGCATTTGAACCTTGGTCTCTCTCACTCCCACGTAGTGCTCTTAACCATTTATACTTCTCTTCCTCCCTCTCATTCTCAGACTCCTGCTTCTACAAAAGGAATTGTACACATAAGCACTAACATCTGGCCCTACCCTTAGGGCCTAAGCTTGTGGGAAAGATAAGAAGATGCCAGGAGACCAACAGTGCTTTAATGACCTCCTTCAGCCTCGGCCTTCTCATCTGTGGAATGATAGGATTAGATTAATGGCTCTGGGTCTCCTCTGCCTCTGCCTCTCTGCAACCTTGTCAGTCTATCCCAGAACCTTTGTCCAGAGGATCTGGGGGCTGCCGGTGGGAAAACCAGGGAACAAATGGGTCAAAGCTGCTTCCCCAGGCACTGAGCGTCACTGGCACCTGGGGAATGAGCCTGAAGATTGGTGGGATAGATTTGTCTTTGTATAGAATCAATCACTTGGCTGCCCATCAAGGGAAGATCCCGACGCTGTAGGCTCTGCACTTGAGTTTACTGCCCTTGGCTGCTTCAAGAGCCTTCAGGGATAAGGTCTCTAGAGAAACCACTCTGAGCAATATGTTTTTCTGAAACATCAAAGAAACCCACTCCTGAAGAGCATAAGCACTACACAGAGAGTTCATTTATTCATAAAAAAGGGTGATTTGTCAGGACCCCAGAGGCAGTGTCCCTGCGTGGTAGAGAACGTGGACTTGAAAGTCATATAGACCTGACCAGCCTCTCACAAACTGGTAACTTTGGGCAAGTCTCTCAACCTCTCTGTGCATCCATTCCCGCATCTGTGTTATAAGGAAAATATAAGGATAGCGACTTTGTGGAGTTGTTCTTAGGAGTAACTGTAATTTATGCAAAATGCCTAATTGAGCTCGTAATAAATGCTTAATAAATGGCAGTTATTTTTAGTATTTGTTTGAGCAGATCAGTTTTACTTCCAGCTCTAAGAATTACTTTTTTTTTTTTTTTTTTAAACTCTGAGGTCTGTTGCCCTTTCGGAATTCCAGGTAGTTAGAAAGCACCAATTGCCGAGAAGCACTTCAGCCCTGGGATAGAGAAGGCTTTCCTCTTATGTACTGAGGTGGGGGTGGGGGTGGGGACTGTTGAGCCTCCCCGTTTGCTTCTCTACCAGCTGCAAAGGAAGCCTGTAGCCTTGGCAGAGGATAGTCCCAGCCCTGTCCTGACTGCCACAGCCAACCTGTCTTGGTGCTGCCTGATGTTCCCCAGATGGCCCTTGGGCTCTGGAGGGCCACCCCACTTGTGTAATGACGTAAAGAGGACTGTCCACAGGGTTCCTCGTGCAGGGTGCCTCCCCAGCCTGGCACCTGGCTCTGTGTCAGCTTTTCTGGCTCCCCACACAGAGGCTCGAGGGCTATATACTGGCCTGGGGTCCTCAACATCACGCTTAGGAGGGGTAGTGGGAGCAGCCCCACTATGACAGCAGGACCAGGGCCAGGGTGGAAGACTAGGCCCAGCTGGGGCACACAGCAGGGTCAGCTCCTCTAGCGGGAGGCTCGTATCTGTGCCTCTCAGGCTCCGGAGGCCAGCAGAATAGGGACAGAGGGATCTCACTGTGAGTTCCTGCTGCCCTGGGAAAGGTATTTAGACCAGCTCTTTCTCCTTCTTCTCCTCCTCCTCTTTCTTCTCCCTTTTCTCCCTCTTCCTTTTCCTCCCCTCTCTCCCCTTCCTTCTTCTTCTCCTTCCTCTTCTCCTTCTCCCCCTCCTCCTCCTCCTTCTTCCTTTTTACCAGAAAGTAGAGCATCAGAGAGGCTGGACTTGATTTTGATTCCAAGTTCAAGGCTGCCTGGGGTTAGAACCAGCTAAGCGATTCCAAGAGAGGAGGAGGAGGTACAGGGACATTCCTATATTACTGAGGGTGGCCCGAACATTCATACACATGTAGTGCATATGATAAATAGACATTTGTGACACACACAAGGCACTTGTGTATCAGCATGTTCAAGAAACCTCTTTTCCAGAGGCAGGTTGGCTGCCAGCCCACATAGGAGGCCCGTGGCCCACATACAGACCAGGAAATGGGTTTTCCACATCCAGGAAACATTTATGGCATCTAAGGAGTTGTTCTATAGACCTGTCCCCCTCTGGGTTTAAGGCGGAAATGGCCTGGACCTGTGACCTGGCCGCAGAGGCCCTGTAAGGGCAGGCGCCCTGGCCTGGGCCCAGTCGGAGAGCTGCTGTCCCCAGGCTTGGTGCTGAGAATGGTCGGACCTGAGGTTGGGATGGAGGATGAGGCCATTTCTGAGGCCTGTACCTGGTGTGGAGAAAGGAGGGGGAGGAGGGGGGATGGAAACAGCTGAGGCAGGGGAGCAGTTCGGAGTTTTCAATTTTTAATAATTTAGACTGTGACTGGAGGAAAAAATTTCTGGTAAATTATTCTATTTAGAAATACATAATGAGGGCACTGGGGTGGGTCTGTCACTTGAGCGTCCGACTTCGGCTCAGGCCATGATCTCACGGTTTGAGCCCCGCATCAGACTCTCTGCTGTCAGAGCCTGGAGACTGCTTCAGATCCTCTGTCTCCCTGTCTCTGCCCCTCCCCAGCTTGTACTCTCCCTCTCTCTCAAAAATAAACATTAAAAAAATTTTTTTTAAGAAATATATAATTATAACCCTAGTTGGAAGTGTCATTGTCTTGCTTTCGCTCCCAGTCCTTCAGGGAGCTTTGATCTCTGCTACCTCACCCCTTGCTGTCTTATGGTGTAGGTGGCATAGCTCAGATTCATGTGCTGCCTACTTAACCCAGATACCCCTCTTTGCTGCCCCAGGGCCTCCTCCCCTTCACCCATCTGGTTGGAGAGTTTTGGAGTACCCTGTTACCTTTCATGGCCGATTTCGTTCCCAGTTTGCCAGGAAAAGAGATAATCCCCTTGGGAGCTGGGGAGGAGAAGAGGAAAGCTGGAATCCTTGTCACCTTATAGCCTTTGGTGGCAGTTTTCTCAGTGAGGAGGAAGAACCTGAGCGAGGAATTGGCATGAAACTTTGGGGCGGAGGTATATATTTTTAAGCCATGGGATCATTTCTCCTTAATGAAACCTTTTTATCTCCCAGACTAAACAGGGCCAAGGAGGAATGCATATCTGGGAATTGCTAGCAGCTCCTATTTTTTTTTTATTAAAAAAATACTTTTAATGTTTGTTTATTTTTGAGAGACAGAGAAAGAGAGGGACAGAGTACGAGCAGGGGAGGGGCAGAGAGAGAGGGAGACACAGAATCCCAAGCAGGCTCCAGGCTCCGAGCTGTCAGCGCAAAGTCCAACGCAGGGCTCGAACTCATGGACCTCAAGATCATGACCTGAGCCGAAGTCAGATGCTTAACCAACTGAGCCACCCAATTGGCTATTTTTTTTTTCATTTAAAAATTGCACAGGAAGTGCTTAATGTAGAAAAGTTAGGAAGTATGGATGATGAAAAAGCAAAACCCCAGGACACTCATAATTTTACCACCCAGCAGTGAGACTGGAAATGTTTTGAAGTAAATTCCTCCAGATCTTTTCCTATGTATAAAGATTGTTTGGGGTTCCTGGGGAGGCTCAGTCAGTTGAGCATCCAATTCTTGATTTCGGCTCAGGTCATGATCTCATGGCTGTGAGATGGAGCCCCCTGTCAACCTCTGTGGGGGTTGGGGGTGGGGGGCTGGGGGGTTGCTGGGACATGTAACCTGCTTGGGATTCTCTCTTGCCTTCTACCTCTGCCCCTCCCCTGTGCCCTGGCATACATGTGCGTGCATGCTCTCTCTCTCTCTCTCTCACTCCCTCTCTTTCAAAAAAAAAAAAAAAACTTTTAAAAATGGGACCCAACTGTACCTACTGTCTCATAATCTGTCCCTTTTTTCATTTAAAAGTATATAGGAACATCTTTCCTTGGCAACAGCCGTATTTTTATGCCATCATTTAAAAAAGTCACATAGTATTTCATTGTATGGATAGAACTATAATTTATTTTATCAATTATTTATTATTAGAAATGTAATTTGTTTTCAGGTTTTTTTGTTATTCCAGTTTTCCAGTTGTGCTTCTAGATGAGGTTTTTTGTTGTTGTTGTTGTTGTTGTTGTTCTTTGTTGTTTTGTTCTGTTTTGCATATTCTTACTTCCTTAGGATGAATTCCCAGCCCAGATGGAACTGTAGGGACTACAGACACACACCTTTTAAGGCTTGTGATCCCTCTCACTACATTACAAATCAGAAAAATTGTACCAGTTTATCCTTCACCACCAGTGTTCGTCTATCTGTGCACACATCTCCGGTGTTATTTTTTGCCTTTAATATCTGATATGCAAAATGTTATTTCATTTACTTTGATTACTATTTAGGCTGAACATTTTAATATGTTTATTAACATTTTGAGTTTCTTTTATGTCTTTGTGCCTTCTTCTATTGAGGTATTTATCTTTTCTTACTGTTTTACAAGATTCTTCTTCTGTCGAGAGCATTATTAACCTTCATTTTGTTTGGTAAATGTTGCATATAGTAGCTTTACTACTTCATTATTTGCATTTGGTTTTATGACCTTTTTTGACATGAAGATATACATTTTTAAAGTAATAAACATACTAATATTTATTTTGGGACTATCTTTTGATCTATGCTTTGAAAGACTTCTACTTCTACATTATATAAACATCCATCTAAGTGTTCTAGTGTTTTATTTAACATTTAAATCTTTGGGGTGGCCAGTAGGTTAAGTGACTGACTTCAGCTCAGGTCATGATCTCATGGTTTGTGAGTTTGAGCCCCACATTGGGCTCTGTGCTGACAGCTCGGAGCCTGGAGCCTGCTTTGGATTCTGTGCCTCCCCCTCTCTCTCTGCCCCTCCCCTGCTCATGCTCTGTCTCTCCTTCAAAAATAAATAAACATTTAAAAAATTTAAAAACAACATTTAAATCTTTTAAGTGTCCACAGTTTATTTCTGTGTGTCAGAAGTGTGGTATTTTAAAAATTTTAGTTAAAATTTTTTTATCCTAGCATCTTATTGGACAATCTATCTTTACTTCCTTAATATGAAATTTCACCTACATTCTACATGTACTTTTTTTTTTTTTAACGTTTTATTTATTTTTGAGACAGAGAGAGACAGAGCATGAACGGGGGAGGGGCAGAGAGAGAGGGAGACACAGAATCGGAAACAGGCTCCAGGCTCCGAGCTGTCAGCCCAGAGCCCGACGCGGGGCTCGAACTCACGGACCGTGAGATCGTGACCTGAGCTGAAGTCGGCCGCTTAACCGACTGAGCCACCCAGGCGCCCCCTACATGTACTTATAATACATTTCATATAAGCACTGGCACACTTAATGAAGACACTTAAAATTGTTTCTTGCCTTTATAATACTTTCTACTGACCTATCTATTCTGATGCTTCATCCACCCTTTTTAAAGTTTTTATTTAAATTGCAGTTAGTTAATATACAGTGTGATATTAGTTTCAGGTGTACAATATAGTGATTCAACAATTCCATACCTTACCCAGTGCTCCTCAGGAGAAGTGCCTTCCTTAATCCCCATCACCTACTTCACCCATCCCCCCACCCCACCCCACCCCACTCTGGGACCCATCAATTTGTTCTTTATAGTGGAGAGTCTGTTTCTTGGTTTGCCTCTCTCTCTCATTTCCCTTTGCTCATTTGTTTTGTTTCTTAAATTCCACAAGTGAAATCATATGGTATTTGTCTTCTCTGACTTATTTTCACTTAGCATAATACTCTCTGGTTCCATCTATGTTGTTGCAAATGGCAAGATTTCTTCTTTTTTATGGCCGAGCAATCTTCTGTATATATATATATATATATATATATATATATATATATATATATATATACACACACACATATCTGTATATATACATATGTACATATCTGTACATATATACATATGTATATACATATATACACACATATATATGTATATATACATGTGTATATACGTATATGTGTGTGTGTGTGTGTGTGTGTGTGTGTATATCGATTCGTCAAACGATGGACACTTGGACTGTTTCCATAATTTGGCTATGGTAGATAATGCTGCTATAAACATCAAGGTGCATGTATCCCTTTGAATTAGTATTTTTGTATTCTTTGGGTAAATACCTGGTAGCACAATTACTGGATCATAGGATTTTATTTTTAACTTTTTGAGGAACCTCCATACTGTTTTCCGGAATGGCTGCACCAGTCTGCATTCTGACCAACAGTGCATGAGGGTTCCCCTTTCTCCATCACATCCTTGCCAACGCTTGTTGTTTCTTATTTTTATTTTAGCCATTCTGATAGGTATGAGATGGTATCTCATTGTAGTTTTGATTTGCATTTCCTTGCATCGTCCACACTTTTTAAATTATTGTAGCTTAATTTTAATATCTAATTTTTAATTTTTCTTGGCTTTTCTCAAATGTTGATTCTTCCAGATGAGATCGAGAATCAATTATGCCCTTGGTATTTTTACTGGAATGGTGTTAAGAGATTAACTTGGAAAGATTTACATTGTAAAGTAGTACATTTTTCTATCAATTCTTGTCTGTTTGTTTCCTTTAGTTTGTTTCCTTTCCTTTTCTGTTGGTAGATCCTATACATTTCTTACTAATTACTCCTATCATTTTACATTTTTATTGACATATTTAATGGAATGGGGTTTTTTCGTTATATTTTCTAATTGTAAGTTGCTATGTACGTGAGGACTCTTGATTTTTATACATTGATTTTGTAACTGGAAAGGAAACATGCTGTCTTCCGGTTTTTCCTTTGGTGGGTTTGTGCCAAAGGCGTGTTTGACCTAATTTAAGGCTATTTAATTTCCTTCTGGATCTGGGCCACAGCTCCTCCCTGTCATTCCCTGCGGTTGTAGCATAGAATTTGGGAAAAGAATGGACGGCAAAATTGGCTTCTTGTCAGATGCCTCCTAAGGATGGGCATGTTGTGAAACAGATGCCCACCTCATTCTTTCCCTGCTGCGAACCCAGCCATTTGGATGCCCAGGAAGAAGTGACTTACCATCTAGTGAAAAATAGGTACACGCACCAAAGCTGAGGCAGGCAGAGAGATCACGGAGGAGGTAGTGTTTAGATTAAATTTTGTGCCAACCCTGGGAACTCTCAGGAAACACTTAAGGGCCTATAAATGCCATACGCTTGGCATCTGGGGTAGCGGGAGGCATCTGAGGTGGTTTTTACTGTGGTTCAAAGGCAGGGCTGGATCAACTTCTTTTCTCTTCGTGTTAGAGATACTGGGGTCAGGCAAGTGGATGGGCTCCAGGATGGTGGGGTTGCCGCTGTGTGCTCTTTTAAGAAGGATACAGACGTGTTAATATTCAAAACTCAAGGCAGAAAAGAAAAACTGGCTGTCTTCATTTTTATGTCTGAAGCAAACACATTTGAAAATGTTTGTGGATAGTGGTAAGGAGTCCCATCAGGTTTTACACATTCTACTGTGGTTAAATGTAAAGATTAACAATGCCATTTCTCCCTGATGTTTAGCACTTGGGGTTATCTCCCAGTGATGAACCCCCTTTCAACCCTCCTACCCTTGCACCCCTCCCCTCCACAGTACATCCCCCCATGCCCGCCCTTGCTCTCTGGTCTTTCCTGCACGGGCTGCATGCTGGAGAAGACAGCCCCAAAGGTACTCTAGAGGTCAGCCAGCAGAGGGACAGGGGCTGGAGTGGTTAGGGAAAGAGGGATGGGGGAGGGGGACATGGCTATGGAGGGCTGGAGTGGGGAGGGAAATTTAGAACTCTTACTTCGGGCAGCGCCCAAATAAGCCTTGCCTGCATTTTTACGGTGCCTTGCTCCGAGAGTCCCTCTAGTGGGAGGTGGGAACATTGCTGTAGTTCTGGTAGCCCTACAAAGGCCACCTCCTTATGATGTGGACTTTTATCCACCTGGCCTGAAAGGTGCAGGCAGCCATGTGCCCAGACCTTATCTGGTGCCCAAACCAGGTGATTTTCTCTATTCCCTTCCTTTTACCACCAGAACCCAACGGAAACCCACGTTGTTGTCCCAGTCTTCCGAAGAGGGAAACACCACAGCCTTCGTTGGTTGTTTTACTCCAGTGTTTTGTACCATCTTGTTCCCAGAATGTTCTAGCCTAGTCTTCTTGCAAAATAAAACCGTCATCCTGTGGCGTGACTTAGGCAATGTGGAGAACAGACACCTTTCTTTTCTTTTTTCTTTTCTTTTTGGAGAACCCTTTAGCGATTTGAAAGATTATTAAGCTTGCCTTTGAACTTTTGCCGGTAGAATTAAGTAAAAATCGTATTTGTAAAGTGACCGGTGCGATGCTTGGCACAGAGTAAAATCATGTTGTTTGTTTTTATTGCTATTATTTATACTATTATTTTTAGATGATTCGTAGATCACACCCAGTTTTCAATATTATTTAAGTTTATATGTCAACTGGAGGTAGAGAAGTGTTCCAATAAGGACAGAAAGGGAACGTATTTCCCTCACCCTTCCTGTTTGAAAGGCAAAGGTAGTATAAGCCAAAGGCCATCATATATTATTTGGGGTGGGTCTAGAGGCTCACTACCCCCTCTAAACTCTAAAATCTTTGAGGGCAAGTATGGCATCTTAGTCACATTTGTAACCTCGCTTACCTAGCAGAGGGCTGATTCACTAAATGCTTGTAAAGAAAGGAAGAGAGGAAAAAGCTCTTGTAACATCTTGACATCTCAGCTTTGGAAGGGACACTAAGATCCCTGTATAGAAAATGGTCTTCTAGCTTCTCTGCCAACCAGTGATTCTTGTTTGAATGCTCCTACTGCCTGAAAGCTCACTCTTTTTTGAGGGCTTCCAGAGGGGTCAACTCTAATTAGTAGGACTATTTTTTCTATTGAGATAGCATCTGCTTCCCTTAACTTTTACCCATTAGTCTCATGCCTGTCTGTTCAAACTATGCAGAACAAATTTAGTCCTTCCAGATAACGGTCCTACAGATATTTGAAGATAGCTCTCAATCCTTACTTCCTTCTGCCAAATCTAGAACTTGCTTCAGAAAAGCTGTAGGACGGGGCGCCTGGGTGGCGCAGTCGGTTAAGCGTCTGACTTCAGCCAGGTCACGATCTCGCGGTTCGTGAGTTCGAGCCCGGCATCAAGCTCTGGGCTGATGGCTCGGAGCCTGGAGCCTGTTTCAGATTCTGTGTCTCCCTCTCTCTCTGCCCCTCCCCCGTTCATGCTCTGTCTCTCTCTGTCCCAAAAATAAATAAAAACGTTGAAAAAAAAATTAAAAAAAAAAAAAAGCTGTAGGAAATTCTGTGTCAGTCATAATGGGTTATTAAAAGAAGCAAAGCAAGTTGGCCCTAATCTTGGAGGTTTAAATTAGCATGGTCCTTTCTCACCCCTGCCTGAGGGCCAGGGTCTACTCCCTGGGTCAGAAGACCACGGCGTGATCTCTGAGTTTCTGTTCCAGGTCAGTCCAATAACGTGTGCAAACCATTCACCTTTACCTTAGGGCCATATAGCTTCATGGTCAAGGGTGCAGGCTCTAGAGCCAGATTGCCTGGGTTTGTATCTTGGCCCTGCCAGTTAGTTAGTGAAACTCTCTCTCTGGTTTGAGTGCCCTCATGTGCAGTGTGGGGTTAATACCCCCTACCTCACAGGGGCTTACGTGGGTCAGTTGATATAAAGCACTGAGCACAGTGCCTCGCATATAGTAAGCACTATGTGAACATTAGCCCTTACTGTCATTATTAAAACTGTAGCTCTTCTTGCTCATGCTGTGGAGAGAATTTTGCATAAAATTCCGCATTAGCCTCGCCCAATATCCTGTGTGTACTTCTTGGTGTCTTTGGCACTCACCAGACTGTTGCCACAGTGCCTGGAATATTGGAGGAATGGTTTGTTTGACCAATGAAAAGCCCTGGGTTTTTGGTGCTTACCAGCTGTGAGACTTTGGACAAGTCACTTGACTCCTCATGGCTTGAATGTGTCCATGTGGAATGTGGGAATAATACATACCTCTCTGGGTTTTGCAAGGATTAAGGGAGGTGATGTAGGTGAAGGTCTATGGGAAAGAGGGAAGTCCTAGAAAAAGAGCCTTACTCCCTGAGGGCCGGATCAAGTCTTGTAACTTACTGTCCTTCAGAATCTCCACAATGCCTGACAGATAGTAAGCGATTCTAAGTTCTGGACTGGTTGTGTAGATGAATGGATGGTTGGATGGGTGAATGAACTGAATTGAATGGTTGGGCATATACCATTGTACTGTTTAATCTTTCATGTAAATGAGCTCTGTTTCACCCCCACCCCCATGGCTGTGAGTCCTTAAGGACCAGGGGCATGCCCTCAAAGGCTCCATTCTTCATACTCTAGCCTCAGACAACAGGCAGCCAAGGGGCTGGGTGAGTCGGAGTGGTCAGCAGCTAGGGTGGATTGTGTGAGCTCCAGAATCCTCCGCCCCTGCTTTCCACCAGGTGGCAGGACACTACCTGTCTGAGCCTTGTCTTCAGCACCTTCCTTCTCTGTCCACCAGGTGGCGGGGCAGGCTTTGTAGCCCATCTTGCACTGTCGTCTGGAAGGGGGCCCCCTCCTCCTGGGCAAAAGCCACCGGAAAAGCCTCCCCAGGCTGTAGGTGCTCCCAGAGATCTCCTGCTTCCCTCCCCATCTAAAGCCAGCCGATACTTCTGCTGCCCTGTGGGGGCGATGGAGCGAGTTTCTCGGTGGCCTGTGCGTGCAGCCTGTCAGAGATTGTACCACGTTGCTCCTCAGAGTGGTGTCTAGAATACAGCCTGATGGGAGCAGGCCCTCACTGCAGGTTAGTTGAATGGAGATCTCCTTGTGTGGATGGTCGATTGGTGCTCTAGCTTTGGAAGTACCGCTTCTCCTTTTCCAGCCTTCCTTCCTCCTTCCCAATCCCTGCAAGTTGTGGAGGGAAGCTACTGCTGTCTCTCTGGCCCTTCCTCCTCTGCGCTGATCTACCTGATTCCTGACTTCACAGGCCTGGGAGAAAGGCTAGTCCTGGGGCAGGCTTGCAGGGCTGGACGCAGGACGAGTTCTCCTGGGCTCTTCTCTGGGGAGGCCATTTCAAATTCTGGGCTGTTTCTACACTCTTGGGGCTCCAGGTCCCAGCTGTCCCCCTCACCCAGCCCTCTCAGCTCGGGGCCCAGCCCCACAGGGTTCCTTTCTTTTTGTATTCTGTCAACAGCTTGCTTCCAGCTTTGTACTCTCACGTCCCCCTCCTAACTTCTTCCCGGGGAATCTGATAGACAGAATCCTGGGCCTGACCATGGTATTCCATCCAGGTATTTCATCAGAGTGGAAAGCCATCAGACGAAGACTGTCGTGCCTGGTGGGAAAGCAGAGGTATTTCACCCGGTGACCTTGGGGGCCAACAAAGCCTCCTCCCCACTGGATCAAAGTGCTGGAAGGACTTGAGTGACCATGCAGCCCTGTTTTCCTTTTATAGGTGAGGAAATCAATGCCAGGGTTGAAAATTTTTCCAAAGCTACATGATAGGTTGGTGGCTGACTCCTGACTGGAGCTCAGGCCTTCCTCATCTCTGGTGGGGCCTGGCTTTTGAAGGACCTTAAGTCACCAGCCTCTCCTTATATGCATGTCTGCTCCTCCTCACACTAGGTCCCCAACTGTCTTCTGGGCCCACCTCCTACACGACAGCAGCACCTTCATCAGCTTTTGTTCTCTGACCTAGTGGGAGGGCACCTTTAGCCATAGCGCCCTTTGTGGACCGCAGGATGTGGAAGGAGAGGAAAGGGTCTTGCTTTTTATCTTCAGTAGAGAAATTCCCCTGACCCAATGGGTGTGATCTGTTTCCTGAGCCTGCCTGAATGAGCTTCTATTCCTCTGCCCATGGGAAACATTTCTTGGGCCTCTACTTTGTGCCCAGCCCTGAGCAGGACGTGAGATCAGCGGTCCCTGGAGATGCCTGGATTCTAGGGAGGACACTGACTGTAAATAGCTTCTGTGGCTCCCATGATCCTTGACCCCAGCACCACCCTGAGCTTCCTCCTCCCTCCAGGCTCTGCCATTCACCGTATCCCTGTGGGCTGGAAGTACGGAGGCCCCTCACACATTGCCCACGGGACTGACATCTCAGGTCTCCTGCCACCCCGGGGGGTTACCTCTCAAAGCAAAGGGCATTGGAGAATCTATTCACCTGGAGCCACTGGGGAGGGCTGGGCGCCCTGCACGACCCCATCTCCTCCCAGGCCTCCTTCTGAGCAGCTCTCATAGTCTCCTGCCCTCCATTAGGGATGGAGGAAGGGCCACTTGCCCTCTGCCTGAGCAGCTGTGCTCTGAGCTTCCTTTCCTGAGCACTTAGGAATTTTCTTTTTTCTGTTTTTTTAAGTTTATTTGTTTTGAGAGCGAGAGAACAAGCACAAGCGGGGTAGGAGCAAAGAGAGAGAGAGGGAGAGAGAGAGAATCCCAAGCAGGTTCCACCACTGTCAGTGCGGAGCCCGTCTCAGGGCTCTATCTCACAAATCATGAGATCATGACCTGAGTTAAAATCAAGAGTTGGATGCTTAACCAACTGAGCCACCCAGGTGCCCCAATTAGGGAATTTTCTTTTACTTTTCTGCTTACAGCCCCTCGGTGGCTCTCCACACTGTTTTCCAGGGCCTCCTGCTTGCCTTTCCAGCCCCTCCTGGCATTCTGTCACCATCACTGGCCACGCTGAACCTCCCTTCCCTCCTTGTTGAAGCCACATGCTCTCTCACTTCTAGGCTGTCGCATGTACTGGGCCCTTTTTATAAACTCTCCTCCTCCCCTTTTCTTCCCCACTGCCTTTGCTGGCTAATTCACAGCACTCCTTGGAGCTCGTCTTAGAAATCTCTCCTCCACGAGAGCTACCCAGCTCCCTAAGTCTAGGTCCTCTGTTCTTACCTCTCTGATGGCACTAGTCAGACTGAGTTATAATTATTTGTGTACTAATATGTCTTCCTTACCAAAGTGCCATCTCCTTAAGGCAAGGGGCCAAGGTTTTGGTTTTGGTTCTGAATTTCATGGAGGTCTCCTCAGTTTCCAGCGCCACATAATAGGTGCTCAGAATAGCTTTGTGGTGGGGTGCCTGGGGGGCTCAGTCAGTTAAGCATCTGACTTCAGCTCAGGTCATGATCTCGCAGTTCGTGGGTTCAAGCCCCGCATTGGGCTCTGGGCTGACAACTCAGAGCCTGGAGGCTGCTTCAGATTCTTTGTCTCCTTTTCTCTGTCCCTCCCCTGCTTGTGCTCTGTCTCTCTCTCAGAAATAAACATTAAAAATTTTTTTTAAAAAACCACAATAGCTTTGTGGAATATGGTGTGAGCTGACAGGTAGATGAGGAACAGGTAGGCCTTCCTTGGAGAACTTCTTTCCATTCCTGACCTGGATTGTCTGGGTCTTTAGGTACTTTACTCCTGTATTTTTGGCAGTTGATGTTCTGTGGGCAGAGAGCATTCATTCATTTGTTCAGTAAGTCTTACAGAGTCCCTCCCTTTGTGCCAAGCACCAGGATAGCACTGGGATGTAACAGTAAATAAGACAGATGTGGTCCCTAAACTCATGGAGCTTATATCCTAGTGGAGGAAACAGAAAATAAACAAGCAAGTACGAAAACAACACAATTACGTATTGTGATCGGTCCTGGAAAGGAAATACGTAGGCTGGTTTGGGTGCTGTGATGATCACAGGAGGGGCCATGCTCCCAGAACTCTCTCCCCTGGGGACTAGTAACCCTCTTCCTCTGCAGAAGCCTTGAGCCCCACACTCACACCTCTGCTGAGTTGACCTCAGAGTCATTCTGTCCCCGGCGAGAGCTATGCCGACAAGCACTCCTAGGAGCTTTTCCTTTTAGCACTGACTGCATCTGGGGTGAAGGGCTCCCTGGGGTGGGAAGGGGATGAGTCTGGGCAAAAAGGATAACCCCTGGCTTTGCTGCAGGGGGCGCTGGATTCATCGGCAGAAGCACAGTCCTTCCATCGGGGTCTGGCTGGGGGAAACGTTGAGTCCCTGATCACGTACGGGAGCATCAGCAGGCCTGGTGGGGTGGCATGAAAGCCATAGCCTCCTGGTGGCCCCTGGAGCAGCTGCTGCCGGCGCTGTCCAGAAGCATCGTGTTGCCGCCTTGGGCCCAGGTCGGGCAGGGGAATGCAATGGCTCTGGACCTGTCGGAGCTGTTGGCGCTGGATCTTCCAGCTGTGCTGGCATGGGCTGCCTTCTCCTCCAAACAGCTGTTTACCTTTTTGGAAAACCCGTGGCTTTGGTTCGGGTGAACCCACATGAAAAGTTGGGGTATCCCTCTGGGGTGCTCTCCCCTGGCCTGGAGAGTAGTGAGCTGTCTAGCCCTCTGGATCACTTGGGGTCTTGGGGTCTTGGAGGGGAGCACGTGCTGGCCCGTGTCCAGGGAAAAAGGAACTTTGTGCACGTGGGGAAGCCAGAGGAGCGGCCTGACCATGTGGGGTTAACCAGGTGATGGCAGAGCTCCTGCCCCGGGGCAGCGCTGACGTGCCTCCTGCCACCGACATTCATAGGGCCCCGCATCAAGGCACCTTTGTTTCCCGTCAGCCAGGAGAGTGGATGCCAACTGCAGGTTAGAGGCTCCTGCTGGCCTGATGCCGGAAGCGCCACTCTCTCCCGGGAGACACAGTGGTGTCTCTGACATTCAGACACAAACCATCCTTCCTGGCATAAGCGTGGCCTCTACTGGCTCAGGATAGATGGGCTGTGCTTTGGGGTGGGGGCCCTCCCTACTCCCTGGTCTGGATGGGACCCAGCCCGTTCCCCAGCTTCATTGATTGAATGAAGCGGGAGCAGAGAAATCGAGGTCCCATAACTTTTGGAGGCCCCTCTGATTCAAGGGTCTACCTCCAGCCTTTGTCTTTTGGTCCTGTCCACAAATGTCTGTGCCCAGAGACCTGGTACGCACGCCCTGAGCGTGCATGTGACAGTGTTTGTGCCTCAGAGAAAGGGCATGTTTATGGTAGTGTTTGGAAACGTGATTGCGAGCGCATGTGCTCATGATTATATGCGTCTCAGCCTCAAGGGGATTTGTGTCCCTTGAGGCTCTGAGTGCCTCTGTGAATAAGACCAGGCTGGCATGTATGTTTATGACAGTCTGGTGTGGGCACCCACATCTATGCGTGTCTTTGTTTCCGTGTGTGACTAACCACACATTCTCTCTGGGGCTGCTTCTCTAGGCCAGGAAAGGGATACGTGGTAGATTCCCAAGAGACTAGGGTACACAGTAGAGGGCTAGTTTGGGAACTAGAGTTTATCATCATTTTCCAGTGCCTTTCCTTGATCTTCTTTTCTTCTCTTTTCCTTGATCGTCTTTTCTTCTCTTTTCCTTGCTCTCACGCTCTCACCTTGGCCTGAAGGTATAAGGGGGAAGAGAAGACCCTAAAAAGGCTTTGTGATCAATGCCCCTGCCAAATCTGGGGGCCAGGCATGGCTGGGCTTGTCCAAGAGTCAGAGAAGTGAGAAACTGGGCAGCACAGAGAGAGAGATTACAGTTCCTGGAACAGAGCTGCCTTTTTTCCCCCTTGTTCTTTTTTCCTGGCTTGGAAATAATAGGTCTTCAATTTGAGATTAGGAGAAAAGGAAACAACCAGAAAAGGAACCAGTTTGAACAAAGACACGTTGCTGAACATGAACAACACCCCGTCTTGCGATCGAGTATTCTTACCTAGATGTGGTTCTGCTTGCTGGGGTGGGGGTTGGGGGGGCAGGGAGCGGTGGGGACATTCAAGTCCCCCCTCACAACTGGGCTTAGGGAGAGGCAGGACAGCAAGCAAGATAAGAGAGTAGGCTCTGAAGTCAGGCAGACCTGTTGTTTATCAGCCAGACTTCACCTCTCTGAGTCTCAGCTTCCTCTTCTGTGACCTATAGGGTGGTTTGTGAGGATCAATCGGGAACATACACGTCTAGTGTTTGGCACAGTGCCTAGAACGTAGTAAGCATAAACGATACATACATGTATAGGGCTTAGGGTGCAGTTCTTTCCATATATCAGGATCATAGGCATGAAGATGAGGAGGATTTTCAGGGACATAGATCTGAACAGTCTGCAGAAGTAACCCTCTAGATCAAAAGATGCCAGCAGAGGGGCTCGGTTGGTTGAGGATCAGACTCTTGATTTCAGCTCGATCATGATCTCATGGATTCATGGGACTGAGCCCCGCATCAGTCTCTGCACTGACAGCACGGAGCCTGGTTGGGATTCTCCCTCTCCCTCTCTCTCTGTGCCTCTCCTGCTCGTGCGCTCTCGCTCTCTCTCTCTCTCTCTCTCTCTCTCTCAAAAATAAATAAATAAATAAAACATTTTAAAAATGCCAGCAGAAATGCCAACCTGGTTGAGATGGGGATGGGTTCACTCACAGGGGCTGGTGCCTATTTGTCCACACAAGTACATGTGTGTATGCACATGTGTGTGTGTCTGCACCCGTGTGTTGTAGGGTTTAGAAGGCAAAGAGAAAACATGTGGCCCCAGCCCAGCAAAGGCTCTGAAGATGCAAAAGCAATAAGATACAGAAGGAGGAAACATACTCATGGCGTTTGTTTGTTTGCTTGGGTTTTTTTATTTTTTGATACGGGTGTTTTTAAAGTAAGGATATGGCCTCGAGATATCTCCAGATTACCCTAAGCAGTGGCTGTACATCTATCATGTCAGGTTGTTGAGCAGTTTAGGTATGCCTGGAGACTGCTGTTTCAGATCTGTTTCACGGAGGCCCAAGTGTTTTGCTTATCTGGAAATCATTGGTTGGTTTATTCATTTATTTACCCTCTTTTCGTTCATTTGATGGTTGTGGAGCCCCTTGTGTTTATACTATGTCCATCATGGCAGGCATGGACCTACAGTGAAAGAAACTGTTGAGATCGAACATGGAGAAGAGAAATCTGAGGGGGAGCCCAAAAATAACCTTCTAGTCCATAGGGGGCTCTTATATGACTCCATCCTGCCTATGGAGCAGAGAAGTTGCATGTTTATTTTTTTTTTAAGTGTATTTATTTATTTTGAGAGAGAGTGAGAGAGTGCAAGTCAGGGAGGAACAGAGAGAGGGAGAGAGAGAGAATCCCAAGCAGGCCCCAGGCTGTCAGCAGAGAGCCTGAGGTGGGGCCCGAACCCATGAACCATGAGATAATGACCTGAGCCAAAATCAAGAGTTGGGCACTTAACCGACTGAGTCACCCAGGCACGTCCCCCCACCCTTTTTTTAAAATGAGAAGTTGTATGTTTAAACCGCAGCAGGAAGGATTCAGGCTAGATCTGAATTCAACATGGTTAGGCATAGTCAGATGCCCCATTTGTTGGGATCCGGCCTGCCTGGGGCAAGTGGTGGAGTAGGTGACCTCTTGAGGACCCTGGGCTTCCAGAATATTCTACCGGCTTGGTGGCTGACTTACACTAAGACCTTGGGCAGATGACTAAGCACTAATGAGCCTCGGTTTCCTTCTCTGTTAAATAGTGATGAGAGTGTTTCCTTTCAGTTCCTCCCTGTTTTCCAGGGCTTTGGAAGGTCAAGGAGGCCACCTCTGTAAAGTTGCTTAGATTTCTGAGGAAGAGGCCCCTGTTTTTAACTCCAGGGAGTTTCTGTGAGCTGACTGCCCTGGCTAGGCCCACACCGCACACTGAATCCATGTGCTCCCCCTCACTGCCCAGGATTCCCAGAGCACAATCGGGGTCACTCTACATTTCCCCCAAGTCTTTGTGCCCCGTAAGAGCTGATTCTTCTGGAGATGACAAGTGACTTACCTCCTCCACTTCTTACTAGTGCTGTGCCCTGCCTAGAATGCTCTCCCCAGTCTTCTACTGTTTCCCATTCTGTCCTGACTGTTTCAAGCCTGCTGGTTTTGGGCCAGCCCTTCTCCAATTGGAGGTTCAGTTTTTTCTCCTCAAACCTCCATATCTGTCTCCGAAATAGGGTTCCTCTTTCCACGCTTGCTTTAGCTCTTCCCAATTCTGGCACCCATGTCTGCCACATGATATGCTATTGGGGCTTAGTAGCGTTAACAGAAGGAAGGACAATCGGGAATTGGACTTGTGCACAGCAGGAGCTTGAGGAGAGGGGATAAGGGTCCCAGGAGGTCAAGGACTAGTTCTTGGAGCCAGAGAGACAGAGTGGAAGCGGCAGGCAGGTAGCCCTTGCTGCCAGCGCCTCGTGCCATCGGGCCATCCAGTGACCTGTTGCTCTTTGGACTGGTGAGGAAAGCCAGAGCTTTGGTAAAGGGGAGGCACTTTGGGAGACCAGATGGCATTTGCCTAGGGCTGCCTTGGCCCTGAGTCATCCTGGGATCTAGGAGGATGAGTGTGCGCGTCCCCAGGCCATTGCTAAGGTTGGGACAGAGGCTACTGCAGAGGCTTCCTGGAAGGGGACTGAACTGCCAGGCAGAGAGCTCTTCGTTCAGGCGGCTGGGGATAGCAGTTGCTTTTTGGTTTCACCAGCCCCCCTTCCATCTCCAGTCCCCAGAGGGACCAAGGGGCCAACCCCAATCTAGAAACCAAACTGGTGATACAAAACAGGAGTGGCCCGCAGGACCTTCTGGAGGGGGCTTATTTATGAAAGCTTCCCTTCCCTGGTCAGCCTCCCATTAGAAGCTCCCCAAGGGGAGGAAGAGACCGGCAGCATCTGACCAGATGGGGAGGTCACAGAGTGAGTCCAGCCCATGCTGACTGGCCCTTCTGCATCTCTGTCCCTTAGCTGGTGAGAGAGGGAGGACCTGGCCTTGGAGAATGTTTTATTCTTCTGGCCGCTTCAGCCTCAGACCATGGCTTCCACATGTTTCTAAGTAGGCTTGATTGTCCTCTCGAGCGATGTGTCACACACATCCCGGAGTCCTGGCAGAAGGGGAGGAGGGGGGCCGTCCTGGGGGTGAGGGAGGCGAGGATTCCCGGGGAGACAGGGCAGTAGGGCTTCAACCCAGAGAGAGGACACCCTGCGGGAAGCTTGCTCACAGCAGATGCATTAAGACAGTAGGGCAGGTGAGGGCACCACCCAGGGCTCCCTCTTCTCCCCAAACCACAGACCCACTCAGCCCCCCCCACTGGCAAGGCCTAGAACCGTAAACAGCCTGAGTCAGAGCTGGGCACCGGCTTACGAGCGTGTTGCTTCTGTCATTAGCTGTAATAGCAGCATCTCACCCCGCTGCTGCTGCCTTTCATCCAAGCCTCTCAAAGAACTTGACAGAACAGCAAAGGGTTCTATTATCCCCGTATTACTAATGGAGAAACCAAGGCCCAGACGAGCCTGGCAACTTTTTCAGGGTTAAATGGAGGAGCTGGCAGGAGGTTAAAAATGGGCAGGTTCTGTCCCACCTAGGTAGTAGGTTCTGGGTTCTTAGGTATCCACTTGTTTATTCTTCCATAAGTTGCAGATATTGAACAGATAACAGTGGTAATAATAGCTACAACTTAAATCACGCTTATTGTGAACCCGAGGATGGAGGTGCAGGTGTTATTTCCGTGTACAGAAGAGGAAACTGAGTCACAGGGAGGTTGGGTAACTTGCAGGTCAGACAGCAAGTGATAGCGTCAGAATTCAAACCCCAGAAGCCTGGTGCCAGAGTTTTAACCTCAAAAAGATATTACCATTCTAGACTGTACCTAGGGCAGCCCATTTGTGCCAAGGCAGAACTCCAACCTCAGCTCTGAGGAGAGGAGAGCCCCCGTCCCCTTCTGTATCACCTTAGGGGCAATTGGTCTGGGGAATGACGTCCCAGGAGCCTTGGCCTGAGCCATGGTTATAGAGATGTCATGGAGGAGGTTCCCGATGTGACCTTGCTCTGGTGAATCAGAGACTGGGACCTACAGAAAGGGGTGCAGCATCACCAACCCCTACACATCCTCCCTCAACACCAGCTGTCCAGGAGTTGGGGAGGGTGGGGGTCAGAGCTACCTGGGACAGTGGTGGGTACAACGAGTGTGTTCTTCGATGAGAGTCAGCCACCCTCCCCTTCCCAGATAGGGAAGGAGTCTTTGTCCCTGTCTCCAACCCTCTCCTCTACAATGCCCACCTTATTCTCAGGGACGTGCGTGGGCCAAGCACAGCCACAGATGGCTTCTTGTTCCAGAGACCCTGCCCCAGTCTTCCCAGCAGCATTTCTGGGAATGGGGGTGACTGCTAGGTAAAAGCCAGCCTGGGATCTACTTCTGCAGGAGCTCGCTGCAGGGCCTAAGGCAAGTTATTTAAGCCCTCCAGTGGGCCTCGGTTTCCTCACCTGTGAAATGAGGATGTTAATCTAGTGCTGTGCCTGGCAGCTTGGTTCTTGGACGCCTAGAAGAGAAAGTCTCTGGAGAGATGCCTGGGTACCTTGCAGACATGAGTAGTGGGCGGAGGTGGGGGCAGGAAATCCTGGGAGATTGTGCTAGGCGAGGCCGCTGGCCATTTCTATTGCATGCTTCTATTTCAGCTATTTGCAACTTTCTGAAAAGTTCATGGTTTGGGGATTTGTATTTTTTTGGGTCATTTTTTCCATATTTGGTCATGGCCTGGAGCAATGATTTTTGGAAAGATAGAGTAAAAACCCCTTCAGCTGTTTGTGAGCATTGCAAACACCCACAAAAAAAATATCCTTTTTCCATTTAGAAGAAACAACAACATAGTTCTGTTTTCTTTTTCAGCTCAAATAACTCGCAAACAACTCCAAAGACTTCAAACTTGGCTAGTAATTAATCCTTAATGAAGGGGACTGTACATTATGTGCTCTGCGAAGTTTGGAAAAGAGGTTTCAGATTCAGAAAATTATTGATGCTTGAAAAAACTGCATTCTTTTCCTGCCTGCTGGCCTTCACCCCTATATGGTAGCCGCCTCCAAATAAAGCCAGAGCAGACCCCAGGTCTAGAACCATAGCTCACGTGGGAGTGATTGGGGAAGGAGGTGGCCACCCCTTCTGCTCGAAGATGTCAGCCGTTTCCTTTCCCACTCTGCATGGTCTCTGCCTATTTCACAGACTGAGAGACTGAGGCTGGGCAAAGTGAGAGTCAGGGCTTTCACTGCTGTGCAACATAAAGTGAGCCGGTCTTTGGAAAGCTTACATCTGAGGCCCTTATCCCAGGAAGTTTCCAGGAGGCACCTTATAGTCCAGAGCAGTCACGAGTTCCAGAGTCCTGATCTACTGGGGTGGGGAGAATCCAGATGGGCTGGCCCCTGAGGAATGAAGTGATGACAGCTCATGTGCCCATAGGAAACGGGGGGGGGGGGGGGGGTGTCTCCCTTGGGGGAGCAAGAGAGCCCTCCCCCATCAGGCCACATGCCCTGGGTTCCATCCTTCAGACACTAGTGTTTGGGGCCTCTCTTCTCAGCTACCCCCTCCCCCCCAATCCTTCTTGGCTTCTTTCAAACACTTTCTAGCTCTGCCTGCTCCAACTTGGAAGAGGACATGCCATCTTTTGAATGCTCCTCGTCGCTCTGACGTCTGCACATCGACACCTATAGCACATGGCAGTGAGAGCCTCGACCCCAGGAAACAGGCTCTCTTCACTCTGCAAATCAAGGCAGCGATTAGAGCTGGGGGTTTTAGGGGCTGGAGTGGAGTGGCAGGCGGTGGCCGTGTGGAAAGAAACTTGGAGCCTGATGCCTGAGACCTCAGTCCCCTAGACGCACCACTTGCTTCCTCCGTGGCCCTGGCAGCCCTCTCCTCACCTTCTTGGCTTCCTGACCTGAATAGTGCATGGGCAGGGCCACACCCTCTCCAGTGCCCCTCACAGGGCCAGGGATCTGACTTGGCCTCTTGTTCTTAGGGCCGTTTAGACAAGTGTGCAGGCACATACATGCATATGTATGCATACACACATGCCAGATTTCTTCCCGATTTTGACATTTCGGGAATGGTGACCAGCTAGTTCCTACCTCCAAGGAACAAGACAATAAACTGATTCTGGGGTGGGCCAAATCCAGACACGAGGAGCCACTTGGCCAGCCACGAGAGTCCTGCAGCTGGTGGGTATGAGACCAAGGGAGTTAAGCAGGCAGGGGCATGGGTAGGAAGACCTTCAGAAAGTCCTGCTAGCTGGGAGAGTGGAGGACGGACCCAGCCAATGCCAGGATGTCATTTTCTCACATCTGGTCCCACATCTGGAACCAGCCAGAGGCTCATTTCAAAGTGCTGATGAGGCCTGCCCTGATTGCCTCAGGGAGAAGGCCGTTTGGTGACAGTGTCTCCAGACCTTGTCATCTCCAGATGGTAGCCCATATTTCAGCTGTGATTCTCTGGGCACACCCACTGTACCGTGCAAGTGGGGAGAGGTTTGGGGCAGCCGCCTGGAGTGGGGCTTTGCCTTAGCCCCATTGTCAGGCACTAGAACCTGCAGTGCATTTAAATTTCCTGCTGGGCAGCTGTTGGCCTCCCCGTCTTGCCTCCCTGAACTTCCACATTCTGCCTACTGGGATTTCAACACTTGTTGCCCAGCTGCTTTAGCCTTTCCATCTGACAACCACATGACCGCGGCTCCCAGCTTCTGGCCCTTGGCGATTGAAAGCACAATAGGGTGTATGTCAGGGGAGGCCACTCTTCTTCCCCTCTCTATCCCTAGGACCCATCTCTGGCCCATTCAGATCCTCAGATCCTCTTCCTCAGCTTCAAAGAGGAAGGAACAGGAACCAGCAACTGAAAACCTTTGAGAAGGCTGGACTGGGGACTGTGGAGGATGCCAGAGAGGCCACAGATGGATCCTGCCCTCAAGGTGCTTAGAGTCTTGAAGTTGAGAGAGGCCCTCTGAGGACTGAGAGCTCTTAGAGGGAAGTCACAGTCATGTATTCCATGAATGGTGATGCCTGAAAGTCCAAAAAGTCAGAGAAGGGAGAGAGTATCGATCAGGGAAGGCTTCCTGGAGGAAGTGCTAATTGGTCAGGACAGGACAGCCCAGAGCTTCCTAACCTGACTTCGTCAGGTCCCCAGTAACTGCAATACGTGTTTGGGGTCAATGTGGGTGGTTTCCAGGGTTGATGGTGATTCCCACAAGCTGGCCAGAGAGAAAGGGACACAGAGGGCACTGTGGCTGGGTGGGGCAGTTGCTGAGATGCACACATTTGTTTCTTGTTCTTGGTTTGGGCTCCCTTCCCCAGCCTCCAGAGCCAGCCCTGAAGTGGCATCCAACCTTCCTGCTATGGCCTCGGTATCTGCTTCCTCCTTCTCTGTACTTTTGCAGGGCTTCCATTTGTGTTCCCGTGTGTGGCAGGCGGATTGACAGGCGGCATGGTTTTCAGTTTACAGAGGAAGAGACTTAGTGTCAGGGCATCTGAGTGCTTGTCCCCAGGCTGCCTGTGCCTGGGGACTGACCCAGGTTCCACTCACCTCTCTTGAGTGCAGCATGCTCCTGTATAGCACCTGGCTCCTGCTCTATGCACAACACAGTGCAGTCCATGGTCTGCTCTAGGAACATCCAATAGTTATCTACTTGTTTATAGACTGAAAGAAGGCATGTAAGAAGGCACTAGATTATAAATTTACGATGCAGTCTGACAGATGTGAAACAGTTAAAATAGTTCCAGGCGCATATGTTGATGGCCAAAGTGAGCAGGCAGCCCCTGCCATGATTCCCTGTTGCGCACAGGACTCAGCCCCGGCGTCCCAGTCCAGTTTACACAGCCTCTCTGGATCCTGCTCCTGCCAAATCTCTCTGGCCTCAGCTTTCTCCAGCCTCTCAGTCGTAACCCTACTGAGTTCGCTGCGGTTTGCAAATCCATCATCCTCCCTCCCCTTGTGCTATACCTACCTTTTGCAACACCTCTCCCTCCCTCTACCTGCTAATGCCTATTCACCTTTCAGATGCCTGCTTATTTATCACCTCCTCCAAGAAGCCCTCCCTGATCCTCTATACTGGTCTTGCTCCTGTGTGCATAGGTAGCCCGAGCCCAGCTCTTGCACACCCCCTTGTAACTGCCTTTTTCTTGTTTGATTCTCTCTGGACTGTAAGCTCTTTGAGGGCAGGACAGTAACTATCTTGTTCCCCACTTCCCCCCTGCTGCCTAGCACGGTGCCTAGCATCCTCTAGGGCACCCGACACACACCATTTGGACAGAAGTAAATCAAGCCGGTAAATACACGAAGGAGGGTGATGACAGTCATGGGTGCGGGGGTCAGGTAAGGGATCCTCTATAGAGAGGGTAGAACCTGGGCTCAGACCAAAGGAAAATGAAGAGATCAGTAATCACTATACTAATAGCTAACGTTTACTCTGTGCCAGGCTCTGTTCCAAGTACTTTCTAATTTTATCTTTACGAAAATCCTATGAGGTGGGCACTATGACTCTCCCAGTTTTAGAGACGAATGGAATGTAAGAGGGGCCCTAATAATGAGTTGATAGAGACAAAAAGCCATTTTATGTTAGGAAAAACGATGTGACCGAAGATACAGACTTGGTTAGGCTGCACGCAGGGACCTTCATGGAGAGTAGCTGGAGTGGAGAGCTAGGGTTAGAGAGTGAGAACTGATGAGGTCCAGGGGAGCTAAATCACGGAGAATCTTTAAATTGGGGCTCAGAAGTTTGTCTTTATTTAGGCCTTGGAAAGCCACTGCCACTTTCTCAGCAGGAGATTGGTGGGGTTGGATTTGGCCATGATGTTGATGAATGAATTAGGAGGGAAAAAACAGGCAAGACAGCCAGAAGGAGGGTGTTGGCATAACTTCCCTTCCTTCCTGTTCCTCCAACCATTTAAATTCTTCCCTTTCATCACTGCCCACTCTAGGTGCTCACATGGTGGCCTTGGGACCCCAGAGCTGGACAGCAGCTGCGGGTCTCCTGGGGGCCCCAGCCTGCCTCCTCTCTGGCTTGGTTGAGGCTGGCTGCTCAGGGCTGTGACCGTGACCTGGGCTGGGCTGGATTTCTCCTCCACGGTCACTTTTGCTAATGAGAAGCAGTTGTGCTTGCCTCAATCATGTAGGAGGTAGAGGGAGAGAACGGACAGCCCAACCCCTTACTTATTCCTGCGTGTCTCCCAACCCTCTCTGGGTCTCATTCTTTGGCGGCTTCCAACCGCCCCCTCCCCTCTCCCAAGTCAGCCGCCTGCCTGCCCTCAACGTTGGCCCATTCTTTCAGGCTCTCTTTGGGGTTCTGGGGCAGAGATGCTGCCTGGGGGTAGGGTGTGGTGCCCTGAGTAGCTGTAAGCCCATAGTTGGGGATCCCTTTCACAACTTCCTCCTGCTGTCTGCCTCTTTCTGCTCTTTCTTCCTGTTGTCAGATGAAGGGCTTGGGCCACATGGGCTCTGAGGTCCTTCTGGTTCTCACGTGATTTTTCTCTTACATCCTTGCTTTCTCCGTTTTTCCCTGTCTACCTCGGCTTCTCAGGGGCCTGGGCCCTGGGGCCTGGGGCCTGGGACCTGGGACCTGGGACCTGGGACCTGGGACCTCCTCAGCTGAACAGGACGTGTCTTGTCCTCATCGTCTAGCCAAATCCCTCTTATCTTTTAAAGACTCCTCCTCCAGGAAGTCTGCTGTGACCACCCCATCTTGTCAGTGCTCCAAAACAAGCCTAGGCCCAATGCCCCCAGATGGGAAGGTGGCCCAGCCCTGATACCCTGGCTTTGCGTCTTTGTGTCTTGTCTGGAAGGTTCTCTCAGGTTGGGAAGTGGGGGGAAGGGAGGGGAATAGAGGGCAAATGAGAGTGGGGACAGTGGAGAGGGAATGAGTACACAGACATTCCAGTGCTTTCCCTGCTGGAAGCATCCAGAATACCTAGTTTCAGGAAGGCTGAGGAAGGAGGCCCAGAGTTGTTCTCTGGCTCACTCCTAGCTCTCCCAGACTCAGACGCCCCCTTCCCCCAGATCCATTAACCCTTAAATCTCAGTCACAAAACCTCTCTTTGGCTGTGTCCATCGCTTTGAGCTTGCTTTGAGCTTTCAGTAGCTCTCTCTACAGGGTGGAAGACACACCTCCCAGCTCAGCTGCCCGCCCCCCAACTCCCCCGCACCAGTCCTCACAAGCACATGCACTGCTAGGGCCCAAGGTTAAGTGCTAGCTAGCCCAGACTCTCTCCCCAGCTCCCCCCTACCCCAGAAACTGTGTCAGAGGCCTGCTGACACCTCTCAAGAGCTTTGCTCTTTCTTCTTTTCTCTTACTGGGGCCTTTTTTTTATGGCGATGCTGTTGATGGTGCACATATTCCAGAGTAATATGTTCAGGATTAGGCCGCACAATGAGGTTGCGACTCCCTCCTGTGCAGCCCCCCACCCAGGGGAGCTTGCCCTACATCTGGTCGGCGCACATCTGGCTCAGGCTCACAGCTGGCCAGATGTTGCATCCCTCTGAACCCAGGCCTGCAGCCTCCTCTGCTAGGGGCTGGAACTGCACACACACACACACACACACACACACACACACACACACACACACCCATCCCCTTGTGTTTGGAGCACAGAAGGACTGAGGTCATCTGGCTCTCCAAGGGGAGCTTGGCCTTGGTGCAATTATTCCTCCTGCACCGTGGTAGGGCAGGCAGGCTGTTGGGACACATCTGTGGAGGTATGCAAATATCAGGTTCCCTGCTTCCAGCCCAGACAGGCTAGTGGGAAGGACCTGCTTGAAACCAGGCTCTGAATCTGGAGCCTACCCTCTACCCGCTCCGGGGCCAGCTGTTCTCAACAAGTTCCTGGTGCACTTATTTTGAGGCACTCCTGGCCCTAAGCCACACAAGCCCTCCTGTCTCCTGCTGAGGCTACCCTCTGTGCCCTCGGCTGCTCACCCACCTTCTCCCACCCTTGTCTCATTTCCCTCTTGCCTCCCTTTTGTAGTCCACAGCTTGTGCAGCTTAAAGGACAAAAGATACAGACACCGAGCGCCCTGGATCCTCAGATAATTGAGAGGTCATCTGCCAAGTTTGTTTGCCCACTGGTGTTGGCAGAGGCTGGGCAGGCAGATCCGGAAAGGGAAAGGAAACGGGCATGTAGTGGGTGCCAAATGCGTATCAGACGCCGAGCTAGGTGCTTTAAATACATTAGTTAATCCCCACAACCACCTTGCAAGGTAGCTATTATTATCTTTGTTTTACACGTGAGGAAAGCACGGCCCAGAAAGGTTAAATCTCTTGCCCAAGGTGACACGGCCAGGAAGAGGCAGAGCCAGAATTCTAAACCCTGTCTATGTGACTGCAAATTACATGCCCTTATGCCATGCTGTCTCCCTGGCAACCTAGCTGGTGAATGCCCCTACCCATCCGCAGGTCCTCCTTCTTGGCCCCTGTATTCTCTGGATCTTCCACGGCCGAGACCCTGAGGCTATGAGCTTTGGCCTTCCTGCCAGGCAGGGCAAGGCTGCCAGGGTAAGCCAGGGGGAGGGCATGTAGCGAGGGGTGCTGGGCTGAGGTTGTAGTGTTTGTAACCAGTGGGTTTTCTGCCTGGTTGGTGAAGGGCCTGGGGACTGAGGTCTCACAAACACAATTAGGAGTTGAGAAAACTGGGTGGTGTAGGATGAAAGGCAGGCTGATGGGCCGAGGAGGCATCTGTGGGGAACTTGGGAGCTTTCCATGTCTGTGGGGCAGAAGGCACCTCATTAGAGGGAAAGAAGGGAGCCACAGAGCCCAGGCTGCTATTGTTGCCTTATCGTTCCATCAGCCCTCCAAAGGGCTCCCAGCAGATGGAACATTCCAGCAGCACCTCCTGGGGACCCTCTTCCTGACCACAGAATGTGGCATGCTGGAGGGACAGCAGGGAATGGATAGGCAGCCTCCAGCCTGACCATGATTGACTAGGTCCCACCAGTATGTGGCTGCCCTGGGCTTGCAGAGCAGGAACAGTGGCCTCACCCCTGGGTCACCTGATCCCAATACATAGCCACGGATGCACAAACACAAATTCCCTCCCCACCCCCGCCCCCAAATAAAACCACTGTTGTGTTATCTCTGCCTGCCTCAAACAAAATGGTCATTATAGACATGAAATGGAAACACAGAGATGGTAAATGACTTGTCCGCAGTCACATAGCCAGCAGTTTTGCACATTACCCTCTCAGTCTGCATCCAGAGCCCAGCCCACCCTAGGGAGGGGGCATGGGGCAGTGGGAACCGCACAGGCTGGGGAATCATCCAGCTCTACCTCTTCTCTGCACGGCGACTCAACATTTTGGAGCCACAGTTTTCTCTTCAGTGAAGTTGACATGTTTGCGGTGAGGATCAGAGACAGTGTAACAAGTGCTCAATAAATAGGAGCTACTGTCTGCAGAGGTGGCCAGGATGTTGGCTGGGCTAGTAGTTGGAATGCAGCTAAGATGGTGGGCTGGAATGGTGGTAGTGATCATCAAAGTGCCTGGAATGATTCGTGGACCTCTGTTTTGGGGACCAGAGGGGTCCTCAGGTTAGGTCTCTCAGGAAGTCCAGAGCTGAATTCTTCCCCACTGCCACCCCCCGCCCCACCCAGAAGTGTTGGTATAGGGCAGCCTTGAAGTTGGATGTGACCAGATGTCAGGGGCAATGAGCTTGTGTGGACCCCGGTTCATTCCCAGCTGTGGAGAGTAATTTGCCCCAGGGAAGGAGGCAACTGTGCTTGCAGGCATCTGCAGGAGGAATGGTCACCCTGGGGATGTCCCCAACTACCCCTCCCCTGCTCCCCAGCTTCAGGACCTGCACCTTTCTGAAGAGGTGGTAATGGGAAGGTTTTAGTGAAAGTAGGGACTTCAACTCTCTCTACTTCAAGAATTTTTAAAAAAAAATTTTTAATGTTTATTGTTGAGAGAGACAGAGACAGAATGCAAGCGGGGGAGGGGCAGAGAGAGAGGGAGACAACAGAATCTGAAGCAGGCTCCAGGGTCTCAGCTGTCAGCACAGAGCCCATCATGGGGCTCAAACTCACCGACCGTGAAACCATGACCTCAGCCGAAGTCAAATGCTTAAATGACTGAGCCACCCTGGCGCCCCGAGAATCTTCTACTCGGAAAGAAACTAAATGTGCTACAGAAAGCATATTATAACCCTGGGTGTGAGGGATGTATATTGGTCCCTCTAGGACTGCATTCCATTTCCTGGGGGGGATGGGCAAACACTCCAGCTCTCCACTGGGGCAAGTCAAGAACGTTCAGCCAATCAGGGACAAGGCCAGCCTTGGCCATCTGTGTCCCTGGCATGGGGAGTTTCGTCTCTGGTGTGCAGCTCACTCCAGTTGACCTTTGGGGGGACATGTTAGAAGTGTTGAAACAGCCTGGCTCAGAGGCAGGCAGCTCTACCCTAGGGAGTCTGAAATTCTTTTTCTATTAATGATCCTTTGAAATAATCCTTTTAATCAGGTTTCCCCGAGGAAGACTCTGGGACACCACTCTCTTAACAAATTTTCACTTGTCTCTTTGTCACTGATGGGCCAGTCCTAGCAATAATTTGCTATTCGGACAGAGGCAGAAGTCATGCAAAGGATGTAGCACTTCTAGCTGCCCTTTGGAAGACCTTGCACCCCAACCGGCCCCTGCCCTAGCTTTGAGGGTGTCTGTTATTTCCTTTTCTTATACTCTAAAACTGAGGTGGGCACGGCTTGTGTAGAGGACACTAGTAAATATGAACACATAGCTATGGCCAGATACCCAGGAGGACCTCCTTTAGAAACAACACTGATGTTGGAAACCTGAGAGATGTGACTTTTGAGGGCTTAAGGAAAGCTTTCTGCACCAAATAGTTAGTCACACCAGGTCATTCCTTAGCCCAAGATGCTCTTCTTAACTTACATGTAAATCCCTTAAAGTAAAATAGAAGCAGAGAAGGAAGAAATAGCATGGAAGTCTGGCAAGACATTGACCAACATGTTTCTAATGATTATCTTCAGCTGGTGGAAGTTCTAGCGGTGTTTATGCCTAATTTGCATTTACCTGCAAATTACTTTTTTTTTTTAACGTTTATTTATTTTTGAGACAGAGAGAGACAGAACATGAACGGGGGAGGGTCAGAGAGAGGGAGACACAGAATCTGAAACAGGCTCCAGGCTCTGAGCTGTCAGCACAGAGCCCAACGCGGGGCTCGAACTCACGGACCGTGAGATCATGACCTGAGCCGAAGTCGGCCGCCCAACCGACTGAGCCACCCAGGCGCCCCTGCAAATTACTTTTGAAATAAGAAAAGAAGGTAACTCAAATTTCCCTAAAGGAAGATCACATTATGACATCATTTCATTTGTGCTTCAGGAAAAGTGAGCTCTGGGTCTTTTCCTAAAAGCAGGATAAGCTACAGGGAAGGAGATCATTTCTGAATTCTTAAACCTAATACGGTATACCATGCCGGGTAGATAACAGGACCATCAAGTATCTGTGGAATTAATTGATTAATGGATTTGTAAGGACTGATAAAGAGGTAGAAATGATAGAAATTTGGCAAAGGAAAGACTGAGCCTCCTGGAGATCCTTTGATATAAAGAGTAGAGACCTTTTTCTCTTAAAGGGAAAGGGGAGACAGGAAACCATTTCTATAGTGGTCGAATAAGTCTTATCAGTTCGGTTCTTGAAATGCCTGCATTATGGATCTTTGGGGAACCGTACTGATGGAGACTTGAGCGGTCTGGTCTTGGGAGCCTCAGGGGCATGAGGACTCACACACTTGGACAGTTAATGGGACATGGCTGCCCTTGACCACTGAACTTGCCTATGCTGGGGGAATCTTGACTGTAGCCTCTGTCTCATCCCCATCCAATCTGAAATCAAATTCTATAAATCTGGCCTTCTGAGCATCCCTCAATTCTACCACTTATCTTCATCCTCGCTGTCATCACCCCTTATCTTACCTGGAATTCCTGCAACAGCCTGTTAATTGGTCAAACTCCAGTCTTAACATCCATTCTCCAAGCTACAGTGAGAATAAATCTTAATATGCAGATATGACCTTATCACTACATTGCTTAAAACCATTTATTAGCTTCTCATAGCACTCAGGATAAAGTCCAGATTCCTTGGTATGCAGGTCTGCAGTGAGGATCAGAGACAACCTAGTAGGTGCCCAATAAATGGGAGCTGCTACTGGCAGCAGTGGCCAGGATATTGGCTGGGCTAGAAGTTCGGACATGGGCTGGGACAGGGGCCGAGATGGTCGGCTCGAATGGTGGCAGTGAGATCAACATAATGGTAACAGTGATTTGTGAATTGGACCTCTGGTTTGGGGTCCAAAGGGGTCCATTCAGGTTAGGTCTCTCAGGAAATGCACAGGTAAATTTCTTTCCCACTAGAAGCATTGATATGTCAGAGTCTTGACAGAAGTTGAATATGACCAGATGTCAAGTGCAATGAGATTGTGTGGATTCTGGTTCAATTGTGGCTGTGGAGAGTATTGACCGCAGGACAGGAGTCTGCTGCCTGTTTTGGTATGGCCCAACAAGCTACATTTTTACATTTGGTAGAGTGAGGAATAGCTGGTTTTTAAAACAGTGGTTTTTAGGGGTGCTTGGTTAAGCGTCTGACTTCAGCTCAGGTCACGATCTTGTGGTTCATGGGTTAGAGCCTGCATTGGGCTCTGTGCTGTCAGCCCGAAGCCCACTTTGGATCCTCTGTTTCCCTCTTTCTCTTCCCCTCTCTGACTCGTGCTCTGTCTCTCTTTCTCTCAAAAATCAACATTAAACATAATAAAACAGTGGTTTTTAATGTATTCACAGAGTTGGGAGTGCCTGGGTGGCTCAGTCGCTTAAGCATTCGGCTCTCGATTTTGGCTCTGGCCATGATCTCACGGTTTCCTGGCTTTGAGCCCGTGTCGGTCTATACACAGGCAGCATGGAGCCTGCTTGGGATTCTCTCTCTCCCTCTCTCTCTGTCCCTTCCCCACTCACACTCTGTCTCTCTCAAAATAAATGAATAAAACTTAAAAAATATTCACAGAGGGGCACCTGGGTGGCTCAATTGGTTAAACATCTGACTTCGGCTCAGGTCATGGTCTCACGGTTTGTGAGATCCAGCCCCATGTCCGGCCCTGTGCTGACAGCTCAGAGCCTGGAGCCTGCTTCGGATTCTGTATCTCCCTCTGTCTCTGCCCCTCCCCTGCTTACACTCTGTCTCTCTCTCTCAAAAAATAAACATTTAAAAAAATATTCACAGAGTTGTGCAACCGTCACTACAATCAATTTTAGAACATTTTCATCACTCCAAAGAGAAACCCCTACTTTTTAGCCTGCCACCACCCCCTAGCCCTAGGCAATCACTAATTAGCTTTTTGTCTGTATAGATAGGTCTGTTCTGGACATTCCACATAAACGGAATTATGCAATGTGTGGTCCTTTGTGACTGGTTTCTTTCACTTAGTATCATGTTTTCAAAGTTTATCCATGTTGTAATTTGAATCAGTGCTTTGTTCCTTTTATTGCCAAATAATATTCCATTGTATGTATATATGAGTGTATATATACACATTTTATTTATCCACTCATCAGTAGATGGACATTTGAGTTGTTTCTACTTTTTTACTATTATGAATAATCCTTCTTCAAACATTTGTTTATAAGCTTTTGTAGGAATGCAAGTTTCCATTTCTCTTCAGTATATACCCCGTCAGGGAGTGGATTGCACAGTCCTGTGGCAACTCTGTGTTTAACCTTTGGAGGAACTGCCAGTTTTCCAAAGCAGCAAAGTGTGAGGCTTCCAGTCTCTCCGCATCTTCACCCATGTTTGTTATTACCTGCCTTTTTTTTTTATTCTAGCCATCCTAGTGGGTGTGAGGTAGTGTCTCAGGATTTGATTTGCATTTCCCTAATGACTAATGATGAACATCTTTTCATTTGCTTATTGGTCATCTATATATATTCTTTAGCAAAATGTTTACACAAGTCCTTTGCTTATTTTTTAATCTAAAAAAATTTTTTTTATGTTTATTTTTGAGAGAGCGGGTGTGTGAGTTGGGGGATGGGGGCAGAGAGAGAGATGACAGAGGATGCAAAGCCGGCTCCGTGCTGACAGCAGTAAGCCCCATGAGGGGCTCAAACTCACAAACCAGGAGACCATGAGGCATCGAAGTCAGATGCTTAACTGACGGAGCCACCCAGGTGCCCCTGCTCATTTTTTAATCAGGTTGTTTGTTTTTGTTTTTGAGTTGCCCTTTGCCCGTTTAAATTTTAAAAAATTTTTCCCAATTCTAAATTGGGTTGGCTTGCCTTTTTCTTACTGAGTCGTAAGCATTATGTGTACATTTGGGGAGTATTGCCATCTTAACAGTATTAAGACTTCTAATTTATGAGCAGAGAATGTGTTTCCATGTAGTATTTAGATCTTTCATTTCTTTCTGCAATGTATTTTGTAATTTTGAGAGTTTAAGTTCTGCACTTGATTTGTTAAATTTATCCTTAGATATTTTATTCTTTTTGATGTTGTTACAAATGAAATTGTGCTCTTAATTTTTGGATTGTTTCTCCTTTCCAATCTGGATGACTTTTATCAATTTTCTTACCTATACATTTTTTGTGGTTGAAAAAATCAAAGGATACTATTTGTGACATGTGAAAATGTTATGAAATTCAAATTTTAGTGCCCATAAGTGAAGTTATTTTAGTGCAAAGCCGTGCTGCCCACTTGTTTGCCGATTTTCTTTTTTTTTAATGTTTATTTATTTTTGAGAGACAGAGCACAAGCGGGGCTTGGGACAGAGAGAGAGGGAGACACAGAATCCGAAGCAGGCTCCAGGCTCTCAGCTGTCAGCGCAGAGCCCGACGCGGGGCTCGAACTCACGAGCCATGAGATCTTGTCCTGAGCTGAAGTAGAATGCTGAACTGACTGAATCACCCAGGCACCCCTTGTTTACCTATTTTCTTTTTTTTTTTTTTTAACGTTTATTTATTTTTGGGACAGAGAGAGACAGAGCATGAACGGGGGAGGGGCAGAGAGAGAGGGAGACACAGAATCGGAAACAGGCTCCAGGCTCTGAGCCATCAGCCCAGAGCCTGATACGGGGCTCGAACTCACGGACCGCGAGATCGTGACCTGGCTGAAGTCGGACGCTTAACCGACTGCGCCACCCAGGCGCCCCTTGCTTACCTATTTTCTATGACTGTTTTTGCCTTACAATAGCAGACTTGAGTCGTTGCAATAAAGACCATATATGATGCTGTCATCATTTTGCTCTGCTCCACTACAAAACAGTGATGCACTTAAAATTTGACAGCATTTCAAGTGACATATGTATCACTACAGAATTGCATTTTATTTTATTTAACGCTGCACACATCATGTCGAAACAAGAAAAGAAAAGTAGACTTTGAATGCTATACTTTTGAGGCTGTAGCGGACTAGGGATTATCTTGTTATCAAATTAAATTACAAGGAATATTTGTTCCACAATGACATTATAGCTATGCTAAAAGAACACAATATACATCAGCATTACAAACTAAGTATGCATCACAATATCCCCAAGTCAGAGGAAAACAATGGCTCAAAAAATTGGAAAATTTAAAACGGATTATGTCATCACAGAAATCTTCACAAAAATAAAAAATGAAAATCAAGCTGCAAGCAAAGTAAGTTTCCAAGTGGCTCATTTGTTAGCGAAGGAAGGAAAGCTGTTTACAAATGGTGAGTTAATTAAATCGGGTCTGATTGTAGCAACCAAAGAATGTGTCCAGGGAAAATAAACTCGCTTAAGACTGTTAGCCTTTCGGCAAGAATAGTTGTTCAAAGAGCTGAGGACATCGAGAGCAACGTAACTGGTAAACTAAGAGACAAGGCAAATGATTTCAAGTGGTTTTCCTTGGCTCTGGATAAGCCGACAGATGTTAGCGACGCTGGCCCATTATTACTATTCATTCAAGGAATCCATGCCAAGTTGCAAGTGACCAGAGAATTGGTCCTAAGGAGTAGTCGGCCTAGAGCAAATACAGTTGAGAATAGTTGAGACAACACTAATTCAGTACCACCTGAGGTGGAATCTGCTAAGATGTGGTATAGCTAATGATGGCAGAAATACGTGCGGAGCATAAAAAGGCTTAGTTGGGCAAATTCACAAAACGTGTGAAAATGGAAAATGTGTCTAAAGCCTAAAGTTCTTCTGTATTATTCATTGGCAGGTACTCTGAGGGAAATATTTTAATCTGTCATGTGTTATTCAACCAGTAGTGTCAACAGTGGACTTATATATATTATACATATCTGTAGATGGATAGGTAGGTAGACAGATACAATATATGCACTCTTGGGAATTTAACCATTGATAGTCCTGTACATTTTTGTCAGAAATAAGAGCCAAATATAGAACTTCTCCTATTATATAGCATTTTGACGGCTTAACAGTCGTAAAGCTTTACTGTGATATTTTTGAGTTCAGAGCAGAGAGAGCAATTTTTCTGAATGAGAAAAACTGCCTCTCCCCACCCGCCAGCCCTGTCCTCGAACCCTGAACGGTTTGGGAATTTAAGCTTTTGCTGCAGACTTGATCATATTCATTAGTGAACTAAGGCTAAAATTACAAGTCCAAACAATCGTTATTTGTGAGATTTCTGTTCTGGTAAAATAATCTCGATGAGCCTAATGTTGTTTCAATCACAAGCAATGTCAAGCTGCTTTATACACTTCCCGCGCTATCAGAAATTATAAGCAGGATCTCTCCATTCCCACACAAATGTGCAGGGAAGGATTTTCTGAGCTCCAAGTATAGTTACATCTGTATTTCTTCTGATGTTGATGCAAGTGCAAGGGAAATTTCCATATTTCAAAAGTCATTTAACTGAGCGGTCGAGGAGCTTCCTCCTAACCTTCAATTGGACGTGACTGATCTGCAACGGAATGACAGGCTAGTATCAAGAGAAGAATCTAATAGAATTCTATAAATACCTTTTAAGTGATGAATATGTGCAAGGAAGATCATATGCTCATGAATTGATATATTTTGCGGTACTTATCTGCATGAGAAGACGTTTTCCAAAGACAAAATACATAAAATCTCATTACGGATCAGCATCACCAGGTGAACATTTGCAATCAGTTTTCACGATAGGAACGCTAACTTTGCATCCCAATTAAGTGAAGTTTAAGTGAAGTGTTTGTTATTTACTGCCCCCCTGAAAAGAATTCCGTTATTCTCGTTAGTAGACCTGTATGACAAAATATTATGCTCAATTATTATATTTTGAATTTCATCAATAAAAAGTATATGGAAATCATTTTTTTCTCTTCTTGCATATATACTTGCAATATATCATTAATTTTGTTTCTTGGCCCACAAAGTCTAAAATATTTACCACCTGGTGCTTTATCAAAAGTTTGCTGACCTCTAGCTTACAAAATGAAAATCAGCCCCCACCTATTTCCCAACCTCATCTTTGTCCTTTAACCTTCTAGCTCCACAGAACTACCCTGTGGTTGCTCGATGTCACTCTTTCTTTTCTTAGGATCTTTGCTCATGCTGTTCCTTTTGCCTGGGATGCTCTTCCACTTTCTGCCCCCACTCCCATTGGTTGACTCTTTGTTGTCCTTCAGGTCCTGCCTTAGACAAGACTTTTTCAAGGAAGTATTTTTTGATAACCCCCTAGGAACTTCCATAGCGTCCTGTACCTCCCCTGTATCAGTAATCTTTTTAAAAGTATGCATGGGAGAAAGTACAAGAAAGCATGATGGGAAACAAAGGTTTCTGCCTATTTCAGACTCCAGCCACCGAATTCCTACCTCTTCTTAGAGGCTACCACTATTACATTTTCTTGGGTATCCTTCTAGAGATGCTCAATGTACATAGGGCACACAAGAATGTTTTCTTTTTTTCTACAAGCGATAGTGTATTATATACATAGTTCTAAGTCTAGGTGTGCCCCCCACACTTATGATAAATTTAGAAATTTACTCTGTATATAGAACTATGTCATCCTTTTTTCAAAAAATTGAGATAGAATTTATATACAATAAACACCAATTGTAAGTGTACAATTCTATTAATTTTGACAAGGGTATACAATCATGTGAAATATTATCACAATCATGTTATAGAACAATTCCATTACCCCAGAAAGTTCCCTCATGCCCCAGGCAATCGCTGATTTGCTTTCTGTCAATGGAGATGAGATTAAATTTTTATTTCTAGAATTTCATTTCAATGGAATCACCACATATTTTGGGTCTGGGTTTTTTTTTTTTTTTCTGATAAGCATGTTTCTGAGGTTTATCCATGTTATGTTATGTGTATGCTATGTTTCTTCCACTTTATCACTAAGTAATATCCCATTGTATGATATGGCACAATGTGTTTATTCATTCACCTGTTGAGGGACATTTTGTTTCTAGTTTGCGGCAAAACTACTCTGAACATTCGTGTACAAGTTTCCATTTTTCTTGGATAAATCCCTAGGAATGGCATGACAGGTTGATATGGAGGTGTATGTTTAATTTTTTCTGAAACTACCAAACTGTACCATTTTACTTTCCTGGCAGTTCACGGGAGTTCCAGTTGTTCCACATCCTCCTCCACATCCTCATCATTCTTTCTAATTTTGGCCATTCTGGTGGGTATACAGTTTTATCTCATTGTGTGTGTGTTTTTTTTAATTTGTTAATGTTTCCTTATTTTTGAGAGAGAGAGACAGAATGCAAACAGGGGAGAGCAGAGAAAGAGAGAGAGAGACACAGAATCCAAAGCAGGGTCCAGGCTCTGAGCTGTCAGCACAGAGCCCGACTTAGGGCTCAAATCCACGAACCAAGAGATCATGACCTGAGCAGAAGTCAGACGCTCAACTGACTGAGCCACCCAGATACCCCTCACTGTGGTTTTAATTTGCATTTCCCTGATGGCTAATGATGTTAAGCATCTTTCCATGTGCTTCTTTGCCATTGGTATATCTCTTTTGGTAAAGTATCTGTTCAAATCTTTTGCCCATTTTTTAAAATGAGTCATGTGTCTTTATATTACTTATTTATAAGAATTTTTTAATATTCTAAATATAATCCCTTTGCCAGGTAGGTTTTGTAGATTTTTTCCCAGCCTGTGGTTTGACTTTTCATTTTCATAACACTGTCATTTGAAGAGCAGAAGATTTTTAATTTTAAAGTCCAATTTATTTCTTCTTTTACATTTTGTATTTTTGAGTCCCACTTAAAAAATCTTTGCCAAACCCAAGGTCACTAAGAATCTCCCCTATGTTTACTTCTTAGAAGGTTTATAGTTTTAGCTCTTATACTTAGGTCCATGATCCCTTTTGAGTTAATTTCCCTATATAAAGTGAGGTGAGGGTCAAGGTTCATTTTTGTGTGTATGGCTATGCACTTGTTCTAGCACCATTTGTTGAAAACATTGTTCTTTTCCCCCAAGAATTCCCTTGAATTACCTTAGGATCTTTGTCAAATATCTATGGATCTATTGTGTAGATCTATTTTTGGATACTTTGTTTTACATATACAGTTATTTGTTTATTTTCTAATCACATTGCCTTGATTTTTACAGCTTTATAGTAAGTCTATAAGAAATCAAGTAGTTTAAGTTTCCCAGCTTTTTTTTTTTTTTTTCCTTTTCTTTTCCAAACTTCGGCTTTGGCTATTCTGGGTCCATTGCATTTCCACATACATCTTTGAATCAGCTTGTCAATTTCTACTAAAAAGCCTACTGGGAGTTTCATTAGGATTTCATTGAATTGATAGAGCAACTTAGAGAGGAATTACATTTTAACAATATTAAGTCTTCTGATTCATGAATACATCTTTTTTCATTTTAATTGCAGTATACTTAACATACAGTGTTGATTAGTTTCAGGTGTACAAAATAGTTGATTTAGCAATTCCATACATCACCCAGTGCTCATCACAGCAAGTGCATGCCTTAGTCACCATCACCCATTTCACCCATTTCCCACCCTCGCCACCTATCCTCTGGTAACCATCAGTTTGTTCTCTATAATTAAGTGTCTGTTTCTTGGATGGACTCTTATTTTTTTCCCTTTGCTTATTTGTTTTGTTTCTTAAATTCCACATGAGTGAAATCATATGGTATTTATATTTCTCTGATTTATTTTGCTTAGCATTTTACTCTCTAGCTCCATCCATGTTGTTGCAAATGGCAAGAATTCATTCTTTTTTTATGGCCGAATAATATTACATTGAATACATATACCACATCACCTTTATCCGTTTGTCTATAGATGGACATTTGGGCTGCTTCCATAATTTGGCTATTGTAAATAATGCTGCTATAAACATAGGGGTGCATGTATCCCTTTGAACTAGTGTTTTTGTATTTTGGGGTAAATACCCAGTAGTGTGATTACTGGATTGTAAGGTAGTTCCATTTTTAACTTTTTGAGGACCCTCCATATTGTTTTCCACAGTGGCTTCGCCAGTTTGCATTCCCACCAACAGTGCAAGAGGGTTCCTTTTTCTCCATATCCTCAACAACACTTGTTGTTTCTTGTGTTTTTGATTTTAGCCATTCTGACACATGTGAAGTGAGATATCATTGTAGTTTTGATTTGCATTTCCCTGATGGTCAGTGATGTTGAGCCTCTCTTTTCCTGTGCCTGTTGGCCATCTGGATGTCTTGTTTGGAGAAATGTCTGTTCATGTCTTCTGTCCATTTTTTAATTAGATCATTTGGTTTTTTTTTAGAGTGTTTGGTTGTAGAAGTTCTTTATATATTTTGGATACTAACCCTTTATTGGATATGTTATTTGCAAAGATCTTCCATTCAGTAGGTTGCTTTTTAGTTTTGTTGATTGTTTCTTTCACTGGGCAGAAGGTTGTGTTTTTGTTTTGTTTTGTTTTGAGGTAGTCCCAATAGTTTATTTTTGCTTTTATTTCCCTTGCCTCAAGAGACAGATATAGAAAAATGTTGCTATGGCCAGTGTCAGAGACATTATTGCCTATGGTCTCTTCTAGGATTTTTATGGTTTCAGGTCTCACATTAAGGTCTTTAATCCACTTTGAGTTTATTTTTGTGTATGCACAAAATACACAGCCTGCATGAGGCTGACTAGTTTCATGAACACAATCTTTATTATGTCCTTTTTCTGTTTACTTTGGGTTTAACTTGCTCTTTTTCTGGTCTCTTAAAGTGGGAGCATAGGTCACTGACTGAGACCTTTCTTCTTTTCTCACCTAAGGGCTTAATTCCATAATTGCTTCTCTAACTACTGCTTGAACCGAATCCCACAAATTTTGATATGTCATATTTTCATTTGATTCCAAATATTTTCTAATTTTTCTTGTGATTCATTCTGTGACTCCTGGGTTATTTAGAAATGTATTGTTTAATTCATAAGCATTTGAGGATTTTCCCTATAACTTTCTGTTGCTGGTTTCTAATTTAATTCTATTATGAGTTGTATGATTTGAATCTTTTAAAGTTTATTGACATTTGTATTATGGCCCAGAATATGATCTAGCTTGGTAAATATTCCATAAGCACTTGAAGCAAATATGTTCTCTTGTTCAGCAGAGTGTTCTGTGAATGTTAACTGGGATTATTGGGGTTTTGTTCTAGTTGATAGCTGTTTCCAATCTTCTGCTACTAAAATGATCAGTGAACATCATTCGTTCTTGTAAGTGAAAATTGCCCGATCAAAGGGTATGTGCATTTAAAGTTTTTGTGGCTATTACCAAATTCCCCTCTGTGTCATTTATACCCATCCATCTCTCACCAGCAAGATATGGAAGCTCTCATAGTACCTATTTCACGGCTTGCTTTACCCACTAGACTCATTGTTCATCACCGTACTCCCAGAACCTGGCACAAGGCCTGAAAACCTGGTCTCCCCCTACTTGGCTCTTTATCACATTAACTTGGTTGTTCTTGGCCTTTGGGGCTTCACTCTTTAAACCTGGCCCCAGCATTTCCCCTATGGCCTGGGATCAGGGGAAGGGCCTGCTCTCTACTTTTTACCTTCATATCCTGCGTTCAAAGACCTACTCTCATCCTACTTTGTCCACCTTGACTTTCTTGATGACTGTGACCCTCAGAGATCTTATCTCTGAACTGCTACGTTTAAAGTTGTGCTCCCACAGTCTAGCGCTTGATCATATCATGTTTTGTTTGCTAATGTTCATATAATTTGTATTTTCAGATAGATTATGAACTCCTTCAGGATTTGGGGTTACATTTATATATTTTTTCGCTAGAATATCAGCAAATTGAGTTCCTTCTGTGTGACAGATCTTGTCCTAGGCACTTTATACTATCATTTCCTTTCATTTCCCAACAGTTTTGTAAAGTATCATTTTCTTCATTTTACACATGAGGAACTTGAGGCTCAGCAAGGTGAGATGGTGAATCTTAAGTTATCAGCTAGTGAGAATGAATGACAAGGCTGGCAATCAAACTCAGGTCCATTTGACTCAAAGCTCTTGTGCCCTTGACTTCTTATTCTAGTTGGATGTGTACCCTCTTGCTCTTGCTGGCCACCAGTCTGCCTGTCACCATGTGGAACAGACACAGATAAATTGGCTCTTTGGTGTTGTCTAGTGGGCTAGCATTCTAGTCACACCTCTATCACTACAGACAGGAGCCCATGGCCTATGTGTCTCCTTCAGTGCAGACTACCCTTTCCATCAGGCTCCACCCATGGGCTGCCCCTCCCTGAACCCTGAGCCCCTACTTGGTAGCCTGTATGGCCTTTGTTGTCCCCCTGGTGGTTATTCTCCAGCCATTTTTGGCAAGTGGAGCCTTGAGCGGGGCCAGCCGCAGTGAGTGTCTGGAAGTCAGTGAGGCATGCATTTTATCATCAGAAGCACAAGTGTGATCTACAGAGATGGAAAGCAGACTTCCTGCCAGGAGAAGAAACACAAACCGAAGGGAACCTGTCTAAAAGTTTCAACGGAACTCTGCTACTTTTCTAACTTTGAGACCTGGAGGACTTTTCTTCTCTTGTTGAATCCTTTTCCAAAAATACCCTGCACGTGGCTAAAACAGATAAAACATAAACCATCTCTCTGCAGATAGTTTCCTAAAGAATAGGCAACATCTCGCTTTCAGCGCTGTGTACATGCGATCACCTCTTCACTGCTTAGCCAAGTCCTTCGGTTTACTCCAGCAAATTGAAAGAGAAAACCTCTTTTAGAACTCACTCACCTCCCTTCCCCCAGGGAAAGCATGAAACAGCAAATTTGTAGAAACAGGCCAGTCATGCTTTAGGCTGGTTCTTTGCTTAGGTTTGAGGGAGGATAAATCCAGTCCTGACTAGGAGTAGGAGAGATTTAGGAAAGGGGGAAGGTGCTATGGGAAAACACTCTAATCATGGTTTGTCCCACAACCAACCTTATTAAAATGTAAGCACAAAAGCCCTTTCTGAAGCTGATGGGATATCTTAGGTCAAGAATTATGTTGAAATGGCTCAACCTAAGTGCCATCATGTATTCAACAGATGAGCAGTAACGTCTCAGTTGGTGATTCTCTTCCTTTGTCCCCAAGGTAGAGTCAGAATTGCCTAGAATATGGAGATGACTCTTCTCACTGACAGAGTGACCCAGCAGCTGCTGCGAGGATTGACCTATGAGGGGCTTACGAGATACCAAACCCCATCCGGAGGAAGGAGGCTGAGTGTCGGAGGGATCCTTGAGAAGCTACGGTATCCAATCTTTTGACAGGGAGGAGAAGCAGTCCTGTGGTTAAAAACATTAAGAGAAAAACTTACAAGTAGCCTCCTGTAGGTACCATTTCCTTCGTACTCAGATGGAAATGTGCTTGGCAGACATTTCTGTACAACTGTAACCACTCCTCACATCCTCCTTCTGTAGAGCTTGTAGCCCACAGGAATTATAAATTCATTCATTTGACAAGCACTGTGAACACCCTCCTGTGTTAGATGCTAGGAGTACAATGAGGAATGGGGAAAAGTTTCTGTAAATTAAAGATTATTGTCTACTTAGAATAACGAGGCCACAGGAATCATTGTAGTAGAAGGCATGACATGTTTGAGGGAAGAAACAGCTGATCCTGCTCTTCATGGATGGGTAGACTTAAAAATAGCCGAGAGGGCATAAAGAGTCTAGGGGCCAGAATAAGCACCACTGCAAAGGCATAGGGTGCGTTTGGGACCCATGTGGCCAGGACAATGAGGGAAAACACAATATGGACGCCTTGAATGATAAGCCATAGGATATGGACACAGGAGAGCTGATAGAGCATTCAAAAATGCTGTGGAGTAGAGGTGTGACGAGATAAAAAGCTTTCTGGGGAAGATTAATCCAGCTACTTTGTATGGGATATTTTGGGTGGTCATGGACTAGAAAGCCAGGATGAAGCGGGGAAGTCGGGAGACTCTGGAAGAGCCTCAACTGTGGCGGCTGTGATGAGAATAAATAAAGAGGCAGGGGTGGGGGTGGGGTGCCTGGGTGGTTTAGTCGGTTAAGTATCTGACTTCGGCTCAGGTCATGATCTCACAGTCCGTGAGTTTGAGCCCTGCATCGGGCTCTGTGCTGACAGCTCGGAGCCTGGAGCCTGCTTCAGATTCTGTGTCTTCCTCTCTCTGACCCTCCCTCGTTCATGCTCTGTCTTTCTCTGTCTCAAAAATAAGTAAACATTGAAAAAAATTAAAAAAAAAAAAAAAGAGGCAGGGGCAGATGTGTTAGACGAACATCATGCTGGCAGGACTCGCCAGGCACAGCCAGTGACTAGATGTGATGCCAAGCTGTCAGTCAAAGACGGCTCCTGATTTGCAGCTCCAGTGGCCAAGAATATGCTGAGGCAGGTAATAGAAGTTAGAGAATCAAGAACCAGAAGGAGCAGGCTCCAGGAAAAGGGGTTAAGCTCCATTTGTAGTGTTTGAGGTTCACCTTCCAGGGTCAGATACCCGGCTGGAGTTGAGAACACGGGGCTGACCATTAGGAAAGGCCAGCGTGGGAGACACACTTGGATTGTGCTAGGAGAAGAGGTGGGTAGTGCTGTGGGGCTTAAGGAAGTCCTAGAGGTGGGTGTGAGAAGTAAATGGCCAATGCCCAGCCCAACATTTGGCCCAGAGCAAGGCTGAAACGCTTATAGAAGGGAGGAAAAAATGAATGGATGAATGAGCCAAGGACAGAATCCTGAGAAGCATTCGCATGGACAGAGTGAGAGGAAAAGGAAAAATCTATCATTAGTGAAGGAAGACATGGGAGGGAAATTTTTCAGGAAGGAGGTGGCCCACAAGGTTCATTGCTGCAGAAAAGTGGAGATCTGGGGGAGGTTGTCAGGGTGGCTGGCTTCATTTCTATGAACTGGGCAACTCTCACAGCTTGTCTCAGTGATGGGACTCAGGGCCTGGGCATTCATGCTCATCTTGTTATCTTTCTTGCTTTGCGGGGATGGCTGCCCCAGGCATGAGAGTATTGGCAATGGGGGAATTGACTGATGGCCAGAGAGCTCTTTTTTTGCCTCTTGCCTCTGCCAGTGGTGGAGGACTGTGGGGCCGGCAGTAGGTGATAGTGTGAGGAAGGAGATGGTTCCATTTTTTAACACAGTGAGTCTCTTCCCAGGACAAGGGACAGAGTAGAGACATAGCCCCAATCTCTGCAAGTCCACATCTTGGTATCCCAGAGAGGTTAGACAAAGCTGTGAGCTGGTAGCCATCCCATCCAAGGCCAGTAGAGTCATTCCTTTTCCTGTCTTGTATATTCTTTGAGGAGCAATCCCACAGCCTCTAAGCAGGGAAGCAGAGGGCTTCAGCTACAAGAGGGAGATTAAAGGTAGGGGAAGGAGGGGGGAGGAGGAGAGCAGCTGCCTGGAACTCACTGCAGCGAAGGTTCCAAATAGGATGGAGTAATAGGGCACGGGTGAGGCATCTGGGCCTAGAGTGAGCCAAGAATAACCACGGTAGGGAGCAGGGGTGGTGGCAGGGGGGAGAGACCACCACTCCCGCTTGCGAGCTCTCCCACTATGGTCTCCCAGAGAGGCAGCTGTGACCCTTGCCAGGTACCACCTCCTTTTATTAGGTCCCTCTTGGCCTCTTAGAACAGGACTGTATGAAAATCTTGACTCTGCAGAAGAAACGAAGGTCAGGCTGCAGGAGGGACATCCCAACAGTAGAGTCCTGGTAGCGAGTGACAGGCACGGGGCCCTAAGCTCCATCCCCTCAGGAGCCAAGCAGCTTCTTTCTTCCACGGTCACAGAGGCTGTGTCTGACTGCCTGGTTGAAGGCCCGGAGGGAATGTGCTTGCAAGGTGAGCTCAGGTGATACACCTAATGGCTGGGGCCCATTGCACCCACTCTGGGATGGATGTAGCGTAAGAAGTGACCTCAGACCTCCGAGAGAAGAGGAAACAGGGGTTTTGGCCCTGGAGGGGTTTACTCAGCGTTCATTCCTAGGTCGGCGTTGGGCTAGAGGCAGCCTTGCCTGAGCCTGGAATCTGGAGGCTGACCACTTGTAGCCCAACGAAGCGAGAAAGTCACAGCACAGTTAGACTGCTTGCCTGCCCAGAGGTATCCCCGCACAGGAGCCCCGCTCATCCCTGCCCACAGGACACCTGGTAGAAGCCATGTCTGTGTCCTCTGCACAGACCATGTAGCCAGAGGCCAGGCTCCTGTGGTCACAGACACAGCACCATCACTCACTGCAGCCAACCGGGGGGCTGAGAAGCAGGGAGAATCGGGAAGGGGTGGCTACCACGGAGGACCACCGAGAGCCACGCTTGTAAGATCACATGTGACTGAGCAGGACCAGGCCTGCCCTGTGTGCACGGCTCCCTGCAGAGCACTCAGTCACGAGTGCTTCCTCCCCTGCTGCCTCTGTAGTGTCATCCTTCCTGCTTGACACCCATGCCAGCCCCAGAAAGTACAGAGGGAAATGTTAAATGCAGAGCGAGATGCCCATACCCAAGCATGCTGACCCTGGCCGAGAAGCCAGAGCAAGTGCGACAGGGCACAGTGTCTCCTGGGGATCTGAAGAAGTACATCTGTTGTGGGTGATAAAAGCTCTTCTATTCTCCTTTTGTGTCAGAGGGAGGCCTGGGCCCTCCCCACACCCTGCTGCCACATTAGAGGGGGATGACTCAGAGGCTGCAATGGCCACATTTGCTATACCCGCCGGGTGCATGTGGCAGGACACGGCAGGGTTGGGGGGTGATCGGGTGGAAGGAAATAGGGTAAAGGTGTCCTGGGCAGCAAGAATGGGCCCTGCAGGCTGGTGGAAGCAGCCTCCCTGCATCCATGGAGGGCTGTTTGGAAGACACTGTGGGGTGGGTGGAGCTGTGGGGTCTTCGGAGCTGGGCTGGCAGAATAGCGCCCTGCCCTCTTCCTCAAGCTCTCCATCCCTGCAGAGCCCTCGAACAGACCTCAGGAGCCTGGCTGCAGGCTCCTGACTGCAACCTCTGCCTGCTCACTTCTACTCCCCTGGGCTGGGTTTGGCTGCAGGGCCTTTACTTCTCCCCTCAACCAGTTGACTCAAAGGCTTGAACTGCTCTATTCCCAGCAGCCCCTCAACACACTCCAGGGGTCTATACTATTGACAGAATAGAAGGACCCCTGGAGAGCTTCTAGTCTGGATGGTAGTAGAAATCAAAGAAAATATTCAGGGAAAGAGTGAAAGCTTTTCCTGGCCACTCAGCTGCAAGTTTCCCTCCCCATGACCTTCAGGGTAGGCACATTCAGTGGGCACCAGACCTCGGGATCTGAGGTTGCTGGTGCTGTGGGGAGCGTCGTGTCAGTTTCGCACCCATATAGAAACTCCTTGGAGGCAGAAGTGGAGTCTCCGCCCCCCACAGTGGCAAGACCTGTGCTGAGTTTGTGCAGAGCAGTGGGGATCCGGTAGATTCTTCGGTGCAGCATTATTTTAAACACCGGGCTTTCACTCTGTAGCAATTTTTCTATCCTGACACTGGTTAATAGTCAGGATTTAGCTCCTGACCAAAAGAAGAAAGAAGACAACCAGACACTAGAGGTTATCGATGAACTGCCGGACTGCACCATCCCTACTTGATCTTGGTATCTTGGTTAGCCTGGCTCTTCCTTGACCTCTGGGCCATCCTCTTGTTCCCACCTCCCAGTGCCTCCCTATGGGCTGTTCCTGGTCTTGATGTTTCCTGTGGTCACTGCAGAGAACATCACCAGTGTCATTTTCACTCTCCTACCTGCCCCCACCCTAAAAAGGTGTGAGCAACTTAGTGCCCTTGCCTTCCTCCAAGGGATAGACTCAAAATGAACCATGGTCTTTGTCCCTGAAGCAGCAGTGAGGAGACATCAGTGAGGCCCTGGAAAGGGAGGTGGCCAATGGAAACCGTGCCAAGCCCCGGCAGCCCAGGGAAGCCTTACAGAAAGATTCTTTCTGGAGGAAAGAGGAGATTAGCTGAGCCTCCCCAAAGAAGACAAGTAAAGAAAACGGAGAAATATTTCCTTTAAAAGGGAGCAAGAGCAGATGGAAAGAGGGTTTATATTAATGAAATCTCCGGATATTAAGGATGAAATGAATGCCAGAGAAGGTTATTATCATTTCATTAGAACACAAAGGAAGAAACAAACACGTTATTATGTGAAACCAAGAAGTTATGAACAAGGGAATCCAGCAGGGAAGTTATTAGCTGGGTTAATTAAAACAGAACAAGCCGGTTGAGTAATTCCGTCTGTAGGACACAACAAGGAAGGCATAATTCATCACCCTTAAGAAAAATATTCAGGGTTTTTTTCTTTTTCTCGTTTACCAGAAATTCTGCACTCTTGATATTGTCTTGCAAACCAAAAAGATTTATTCTTGTCAAAACTTAATTGATTTAGCACCAGGGTATTTTATTAAAGAGAGTTCAGTCCTGATCAGAAGAGATGGAAATCCACCAGAGACTCTTGGGTCCAGACAGCCATGGCCCTTCCCCTCTCCAGGGTCATGGGCCCCTCAGAGAGCCCTTCAGTGCCAGGCCTGCAGGGTTATGGGAGGTGGCCGCAGAAGGTGCAATGAGGCCTCCCTCATCCATCCCAGTGATCCTGGGTAGGGCTGGACCAGGCCTGGTTTGCTTGCTGTCTTTTCTCTGCTTCTTCCTTGCATGCTGCAGCCCAGAGTCCTTGGCACCAGACATGCTCCCTGGAGCTGTCAGAGCCAGTCTTTCCAGCTAGCCCTGTTGGCAACCAGCATAAGGGGGAGATGACCAACAGGACTGCTGGGGCAGCATTGAGCTATCTGATCAGAGGGGCCTGGGATTCACTTATTTGGGCAGAGCTTATGTATCTGAGCTGCTGCTACCTTCTGAGAGCTCAAAGGTCCCATGTATGACAGTCCCCAGCAGGCCTAATGGATCCCATCAGTCCTTAGGGTTTTGCTGGTCTCTTGTTTGTCAGGCCTTTTGAATTACAGCTGGGGCTTTGGGTTTGGCTGAGCCCTTGGAGGTTGATCTCCAAGGTCTTTCTCTCAAGTGAAGTACCAGAGAGCCAGAGCTTCCAAGTTTTTTGGCACAGACATAGGACGTGAGAGCTAGAAGGGGCCTTGCCGAGGGGATGATCCATCCAAACTCTTTGTTGGGGAGGAGGTAACTGGGCTCCAGAGAGTGGGGGAGGGAGAGTCTGAGATCTATCTCAGGCCACAGAGCTAATTAGTGGCTGAGCAGGACAGGCACGGAGGTTTCTTAGCAAGTTCTGGTAGGTCACTACAGCCCTGTGTTCATGCTCTGTCATATTTCAGGGATGTCTACCACAGACCACAGTGTCTAAAAGACCACTGGAAAATACAAGAAACATTTTAATGACAGATAATGTGGCATAAACACTGTTTCATAATTGTCATTTGCTTTAAGTTAAAACTGCACGGCAAAATCGAGCAGAAAGTACAGAGTTCCCACTTACCCATACCCACACACGCATAGGCTCCTCCACTATTGACGTGCCCCTCCCCCCGACAGTCGTACATTAGTTGCAAGTGATGAACCCATATTGACATGGCACTTATCACTCTAAGTCCATAGTTCATATTAGGGTTCACCCATGGTGTTGGTCATTTTTTTTTGGTTTTAACAAATGTATAATGACGTGTATCCACCACTGTAGTATCATACACAATAGTTTCACTGTCCCCAAAGTCCTCTGTACTCTGCCTGTTCGTCCCTCCCTCCTCTCTACCCACTGGCAACTCTGATTTTTTTTTTTTTTTTTTTTTTTTTTTTTTACTGTCTCCATAGTTTTATCTTTTCCAGAATGTCATCTATTTGGCTACATACAGGGTGTGTGTAGCCTTTTCAGATTGGGTTCTTTGATTCAGCAATATGCATTTAAGCTTGCTTCGTGTCATTTCATAGCTCAATAGTTCATTTCTTGTTAGCCCTGAATAATGCCCCTTTGTCTAGATGTACCAGTTTATTTACCCACTCACCTACTGAAGAACATCTTGGTTGCTTCCAAATTTTGGCAATTACCAATGAAGCTGCTATCAACATCCCTGTGCTGGTTGTTGTGCAGACATAAGTTTTTAATTCATTTGGGTAAATACCAAGGACCATGATTGCCGGATTGTAGAGTAAGAGTATAGTAAGAAACCGCCAAACTGTCTTCCAAAGTGGCTGTACCATTTTGCATTCCCACCAGCAATGAATGAGAGAGCCTATTCCTCCACACCCTTGCCAGCATTTGGTGTTGTTAGTGTTCTGGATTTTGGCCATTCTAACAGGTGTGTTACATTGTGTTAATTTGCAATTGCCTAATGACATATGATGTTGAACATCTTTTCATACGCTTACTTGCCATCTGTGTATCCTCTGTGCTGAGATACCTGTTTTTTGCCTATTTTAAAATCCTCAAGAGTTCTTTGTGTATTTTGCATAGCAGTACTTTATCAGATGTGTCTCTTGCAAATATTTTCTCTCTGTGACTTGTCCTCTCATTTTCTTGACGTTTTCACAGAAGTTTTGTTTTGTTTCATAATTAAGATATAATTCACATAACATTGTATAAACTTAAGGTATTCAACTTGCTGATTTGATACGTTTATATTTTGCAGTATGCTTACCACTATAGCATTAGCTAACACATCTATCATGTTACGTAATTATCATTTTTTTAATGTTGAGAACATGTAGAAGTTTTTAATATTCATGAAGTCCAGCTTATCAACTATTTCTTCAGGGATCACGACTTTGGTGGTGTGTCTAGAAAGTCATTGCCAAACCCAAGGTCATTTAGACTTTCTCCTGTATTATATTCTAGGAATTTTATAGTTTTCCATTTACATTTATCATCCATTTTGAGATAATTATGGAGGGTATAAGATATATGCTTAGACTGACTTTTTTGCATGTGAATATTCTAACACCATTTGTTGAAAAAACCATTGTTTTTTCATTGTATTGCCTTTATTTGTCAAAAATCCGTTGATTATATTTATGTGGGCTCTGTTCCATTGATACATTTGTGTATCTTCCGCATATCACACTGTCCTGATTACTGTAGCTTTACAGAAAGTCTTGATTTGAATAACATCACTTCTCTGTGTTCTTCCCTTTCAAGGTTGAGTTGGCTAATTCTGGGACCTTTCCTCTCCATATAAACTTTAGAACCAGTTTGTCAATATCCACTAAATACCTTGCTGGGATTTTTTTGATTGAGATTGTATTGAATGTAGATATCAAGTTGGGAAGAACTGACATCCTGACAATATTGAATCTTCCTATCCATGAATATGGAATAGCCCTCCATCTATTTAGTTTTTCTTTGATATCTTTCATTAGAGCTTTGTAGTTTTCCTCATGTAGGTCTTGTACATATTTTTGTTAGATTTATACCTAAGTTTTTCATTTTGGAGGGGTGCTAATGTAAATGGTGACTTTTTAATTTCAAATTCCACTTGTTCATTGGTGGTACATAGGAAAGTGGCTGACTTTTGTGTATTAAGTGAGAACCCTGTTTTCCTGCAACCTTACTGTAACCTCTTTGTCATTTGCTTTTAAAACAGAAACCTTCTCAGAGGCGGTAGCTAAACTTTTTTTTTAGTTTTCTGTACTTTCTTTTCTCTTTGGGCTTTCCTATATGCTCTCTCCTTTGTCTGGAAGAATCTCCTTTTCCTGTCTTCAATCTCCACCCCAGATATCCCCTTAATACCTGATTAGTGTCTTCAAATCTCAGAGAAGTCATGTTTTACACTGAGAACCTTACCCTGGTGAGTTTTGCTTAACTGATCACCCACTACTTCCTCCCTTCTCTGAAAGATTGAATCCCTGCCCTCAACAGAAATGGTTTAGTTGGGAGACAAGCCACAAAGATGAAAATAATAATACTAAGCAAACATTTAGTACTGATCTAAAGACTTTGCCTGGATTAACTCACTTAATCCTCACAAGTGTGAAGGTTAATGAGACTCAGAATCCTGTTCAGACTAAAACAGAATCTAGACACCTTAGGTTGGCATGTAAGCCTTCACATCAGGATCCACATCTACTTTTCCAAGCTAAGCTGACGCCCTCACTATGCCTTATGATAGTCTGCACATTCTTATCTCTGAACACTTATATATGCTATTCTCCCTGTATATACTCTCTACCCTCTTCGGTTTGGGTAAAATTTATCCATCCATCAAGACCCAGCTGTAGTCTCATTCTTCCATGACCATTCCATCCTCCATAGTTCTGTAGCACTTGTTTTCTAGAACACTCATTTTTGTTATGAACCTAAGCTAGTTTACAGGAAGGAAACTTATGGAACACCAAACATGTAAATCCTTACTGCCCTCCACAGCCTCTCTGATTTTGGCTGAGAGCCTTGAACAGCTGTCTCTGGTGTGGTCTCTGCCTTGTTCAATTACTGTATTTTATTTACAGTCTTTGTACATCGACATAGCCAACATATTTGTCATTGAAGTGGTTACCTAGTATTCCATGGTGTGCATTGATTGCTTCACTTTTAGAGCCCTGCATTGTGTATTCTAATTCAATTTTGTTTTCACAAATATTTGCATGGCAAGTATGTGCAAGAGACCGCAACTCTGGTCTGTTAGCATGGCGATTGCGAGAGCCTCAAGACTGGGATTATCTTCAACATCACTGTGTCCCCCACCGTGCTTAGCTTGCATACGCTGGGTGCTCAGAGAGCCCTGCTCAATTGAAATAAACTATCTACAAGGCCAGGAATTTAGTCCTGTAACTTACTCTGCCCCCACCTCTACCCTGATACAAACTAAATCCATAAGAGCTAAGATGTGGAACAAGAGAGGATCCAGTACCCTTTTCCAGATGCTTGATCATTCTAACATTGTGTCCCTCATCTTGTCACCTCCCATGCGCCGCCCCCCCCCCCCCCAAATATCACTTAGTTACAGGGATTCAGGAACATTGAAGATCATTTTCTCAAGCAGGTAATGCATACAAACCAAACATAAGGGCCAGGTCCCTGGCAAGTGCTTCTGCTCTTACTAACAGAGCCATATGGGGCCCAGGGGTCATGGGGAGGGGAGAGTTAGTGACCCCACACCTACCATTTCCCTGACTTTGAGTGTAAGCTGAAAACTCAGAATTGCCTGCCTAATCTGTACTCAGACTGAAGAAACCTGGCCTGGCCACCGTGCCCTTGGGAGGGGAAGCATTTTGGAAAACACATTGTGCTCTCTTCCACAGGCAGGCATAACTAGCTTTACACAAAACTTTTCTGTGCAAATTCTTCTTGAGAGAAAAGGAATGAGGTATTAGAGAGCAATTATCTGCTTTACAAAACAATTCAAAAAGGGTGTCCTTCATGTAACACAGTCCCATCAGGCACTGAAGTGTGGTCCCATAGCCAATCTTCACAGCAGTGATTTGTGACATTCCCTCCGAGCCCCCTCCACCCACCCATCTCCTTCGGGAAGTTTTCACCCTTCTAGCTATTTATTCAGTGTTTGCTACTGGTTGACCCACTGTCTGCCCAGAAAATTCTTCTAGCTCTTTTCCTGTCCACTGTTTTGATGCTTCCTGGCCTCTAAATACGGGCCTGCTTTCTCGCCTTCCTCTTCTCCGTCCGCACTTTCTCCCTGGCCGGCTTGCTTGCCCCGATACCATTAATGATGTTCTTCAGGAGCCAGTCCCCAAACCCCATCTTCAACCCCGACCTCTAGAGCCAGCTCCAGCGCTGCCATTTCGGATGTCTGCTAGGCATGCCCTGCCTGCGGCTCCAGGCCAACCTGTCTAAACAGCTAAAGCAGCACTGGTACCTGTTTCCTCAGCTTCCGTCAGCATTCAGATCACCAGTGTTTAGAGTCTTGGGGCTGCCTAGGCTGCTCACTAACCACTTGTTGGACCCTCACTCTCCTCCTCTGTTATATGGAGATAGTAATGGCCTCCCTACCTCAGTAAGAGGACCAAATGAGACAAAGTATGTAGAAACACGTTTTACACTATGGAAGGGTAGGGATGCAAGGAAACATGCAATCATGGTATCATCTTTGAATTTTTATGGATCATTACAACCACTCCATCACCTTGTGTTACCATGTCCTTCATCCTTCTATCGCTCATCCATCCTTTTATCTCACTTCTGTTTTTTAATTTTTTTTTTAGTGTTTTTTTTTTTAATTTTTTTTCAACGTTTATTTTATTTTTGGGACAGAGAGAGACAGAGCATGAACGGGGGAGGGGCAGAGAGAGAGGGAGACACAGAATCGGAAACAGGCTCCAGGCTCCGAGCCATCAGCCCAGAGCCTGACGCGGGGCTCGAACTCACGGACTGCGAGATCGTGACCTGGCTGAAGTCGGACGCTCAACCGACTGCGCCACCCAGGCGCCCCTAGTGTTTTATTTTTGAGAGAGAGAGGGGGAATGAGCAGGGGAAGGTCAGAGAGAGAGGGAGACATAGAATCCAAAACAGGCTCCAGGCTCTGAGCTGTCAGCACAGAGCCTGATGCAGGGCTTGAACTAGCGAACCACGAGATCATGCTCCGAGCCGATGTCGGACACTTAACCAACTGAGCCACCCAGGTACCACTTCATGATAATAACACTACTTTAAACCCTGTCACACACTGCTTAGCCTGGTTCTGTATCCTCTAATGCATTTGTTCTCAAACTGCAGTCCATGTAAGAATCGCTGAGAGGAACTGATGCACTTGTAGTATCTTTAACAGTGGTGCTAGGACAATGGGATATTTGCATGCAAAAGAATACATCACACTATATACAAAACTTAACATGGATCAAAGATAAAATTGTAAAAGCTAGGGGCGCCTGGGTGGCGCAGTCGGTTGAGCGTCCGACTTCAGCCAGGTCACGATCTCGCGGTCCGTGAGTTCGAGCCCCGCGTCAGGCTCTGGGCTGATGGCTCGGAGCCTGGAGCCTGTTTCCGATTCTGTGTCTCCCTCTCTCTCTGCCCCTCCCCCGTTCATGCTCTGTCTCTCTCTGTCCCAAAAATAAAAAAACGTTGAAAAAAAAATTTAAAAAAAAAATTGTAAAAGCTAAAAATACAAGACTCTTAGAAAACATAAATAGGCATAAATCTTCGTGACCTTCCTCAGATTAGGTAATGTGGTTTTTTTTTTTTTAATGTTTATTTATTTTAGAGAGAGAGAGAGAGAGAGAGAGAGAGACACAACAGGGGAAGGGCAGAAAGAGAGGGAGACAGAGAGTCTCATGCAGGCTCCACAGGTATCAGTGCAGAGTCCTATGCAGGGCTCAAATTCACGAACTGTGAGGTCATGACCTGAATCGAATCCAAGAGTCGGACACTTAACCAACAGAGCCACCCAGGCACCCCAGGTAATGGTTTCTAAGATGTGATGCCCAAAGCACGAGCAACCAAAAAAAAAAAAAAAAAAAAAAGACATGGTACATCCATACAATGGAATATTATTTGGCCATAAAAACGAATGAAGTACTGATACATGCTATAGCATAGATGTACCTTGGAAACAGTAGGCTACGTGAAGAGAGTCAGGCACAAAAGAAGACATGCTGTGTGATTGCATTTATATGAAATGTCCAGAAGAGGCAAATCTATACAGACAGAAAGTTGATCTATGGTTGCATTGGGCTATACATAATAAGGGAAGAGGGGTACTAAAGAATACAGAGTTTCTTTTGGGGAGAGATGAAAAGGACTTAAATTGAATGTAGTGATGGTTGCACGACTCTCTAAGTACACCAGGGACAGTGAATTGTACACTTTAAGTGGTTCACTTGTATGGCATGTGCATTATATCTCAATTAACTTTAAAAATACAGTTGTGAGGAGAAAAAATTGGTGGGGACAGGTTACAGAAAGCTTCCAATGCCAAGCTGAGCAGTGGGGACTGGATTATCTAGGGCCAGTTTTCTCCAAGTGTGTTTCACATACCATCCGCATCAAAATAGTTACAAACACCAACTCTAGCCCCACTCGAGAGACTGTGATTCAGAATGTATTGTATGGGATCATCGTTCCGCATTTGCAGCAAGCACCCCAGCGTAGTCTTAAAGGTGGCTACCATCGTGAAAAATGTTGCACTGATCATTCTTGATGCCTCCAGACTCGTCCTGCTCCATTCTGCCCTGCACATTGCTGCCAGGTGAGTCTCGGAGAAGAGAACTTCAGTTGGGTCACCTCCTTGCCTGAAAACCTTCTATGTCCTCTCATTTTCTTGGCATGAGCTCTCGGAGCTCCGAGCCATCTGGTCCCCATCCTCTCTCCCCAGGCTTATCAACCATGACTCCCTGCATGAGTCTTTTATGTCAGTCAGACTGGAATGTTCATCATTCTGTGAACCCACTTTGTGGGCTCCCACTCATGTGCCTCTGCCCAGGCTGTGCCATATTCCAGGGAAGCATCTCCTGTGCCCCATTCTCATCTTTTGCAAAACAGAGGTTACCATGATCCTTTCACTTTGGCTAGATGATCATCTGGAATTTACCACACACGGCCTTTCTATGTAATTCTGCTTGTAAATCGGATAACAATACTCGGAGTTGTTACAAGAGAGCACATGTGGATCAGGCAGCCAGCCGGCCACGTGGCAGGAGCGCAGTACCCAACGGGTAGCTCTTGAGCGGGGTATACAGAGCAGAGGGTGAGGGCATGGAGGGGTAGCACTGGCATGCCAGGAGCAAAATTTGAGTGGCAGGGTCTCCCGAGGAGTTCAGTGTCCTCTCTGGGGCCCCAGAGATCAGGGGCCTGCCTCAGACACCACTGTAATGTGGACAGGACCTGGGAGGCCCTGGCCACCATTCAAGCCTGTCAAGCCTTCGTGGCTCAGCAGGCGCCAGCTCCTTACAGTAGCTGGAAACAGCTAAGCACAATCCTCATTTCAACTGGTGACCCTGAGCACAAAGTCTCCCCACACCGTTGTCCACCAAATCACCCTGTCTCCACAGCAGGAGGGAAGGCTAGAGAGTGAATTACAGCCTATTTGGTAATGAGCTCTTAAAAATAAAATAATGATTGTCAGCTAATTATTTTATAGTGCAACAAGAGCCCCCTTGCAACCATTTCAGTAATGACATTAAGCCGTTCTATTTGTAAGAAGCTAATAGGAAATAAGCCGTTAATTAGCATTTTGTCTTTTCTCCCACTGCCCCTTCCCCCCTTGAACTGCAGCCAGGGTGCAAGCATGGGGGTAGAGAGGACTAGGAGATACAAGGGCCAAAGCTCACTGGGAGGGAAGAAAGGAGAGCAATGGCAGGTACCAGCATTTTCGTGACTGCAGTATGGCCAGCCCCAGGGACTACCACGGCCTAGGACCCAACTAGTGGGGCCCCGGTGTGGCTCTGTGTCCACTCCTTTGGACCTGGAGTGGAACAGCCACTAGCTGTGAGGCAAGCTGAGCCTAACGTGGGCATGTTCCCGGGGCCTCAGAGCCTGTGGGTGGGGCGGGCGGGCACCTGGGCAAACAGAACTAAGAAACGGGCAGGAATGAATCAAGGACAGCTTAAATATGCAGAAATGCAGCTCATACCTCTGGGCAAAAATAAGCCCAAACAGAGTTATGTAATGGATGGGAGGGATTTAAAAGGGGGGTGAGGTGTACACCGATTTGAGTGAATGAGATGGTGAGGGAGAGGGGGAGGGGAGAGGATGGAGGGGGACGATCCTAGGAGATTTGGCAGAGGAGCTCCTGAAGCTGCTGTCTTTAGCGTGTGTCTGTGTGTGTACAGATTAGGGAGCGGGTGTCACTCTTCTTTGTGGAACCCCAGCACGCAGCGAGAGAAAGGGAGCCCTAAGGGATGCTGAGTTCTGTGCCTGGGGTGGCCTTAAGGCTACTCCAAATGTGGGGGCTCCCTGGTCCTGAGACATGAGGGACAGGGAAATGGCCCAAGGGCACAGGTGGGCGTTTGAGGCACCAGTTTCCCTGATAAGTCAGTGTACCTCCCTCTGGCCTCCCTCTTCTCACCCCCAGCTCACATCCCACCTCCTGCGCTTTCTGTTAAATGGGATCTTCCCCTTTTTATAGGAATCCCACCTTCACTGACCACCCCAGGTCACACTTAGCTCTCTCTCCCCCAGGAAATTCCAGGATACTTGGTCTCATCCTTTTGCAGGAAATTGTCCATAAATTTCTGCTCTCTTAGGCTGTGATTTTTGTCCATCTTTGAGAGTGTTGTCTTCCCTCTAGATCGTGAGCTCCTGAAGACAGGGCCTTCCTATCCTGCAGTGCCCAGCACTGTGCCCATCACATAGCAGGTGCTGAGCGAGCAATGCCTGACCCCCAAGGAGCAAAGGCAAGGCAGAGGTGAGGGCAAGAAGGCTTGGCTGGGGCTCCCCACAGGCAGCTGAGCTGTTGAAGCCAGTGGCTGCTAGCTGAGCCCCAGAAGCTAGGGGGTAGGCCGGTGGTGTTGGAGATGCCCAGTGATTTAAGGGGAAGCTTATGTATGAAATCACATAAAGGAAGCACTTGGCTGGACATCAGTCAGAACCCCAGAAGAGTGTGCATAATTAGGCAAAGGCTTGTGGGAGACCCTTCACTGACCACAGTTTCCAGAACCCACTGCTCTGGAGTGGCTGGGAGAGGGAGTCGGAATTACCAGAAGGCTGGTGTGACTGGGGCAGAGTGTAGGAAGCAGATTGAGGGGTGAGTATGGGTCTAAGGAGCCATCAAAGTCACCACCCCTGCCATTCTTCTCCTCCTCCTCCTCCTCATCATCATCATCAACAGCAGCAGCAGCAGCGATTTGATGCTGTAGCATGCAGCCCTAAGAAATCTGCAGGGATTCTGCAATGGCCAATGGCCAAGTGCAGTGCTGAGAGCCCCTGAGGCCATGTATGTGCATGCTGGTTCCCATGGGCATCCCCACATGCATCCACAGCTGGGCTTAGAAGATAGAGGTTTCTGGAAACCAGTGGTTGACCTTCCAAAGTAGGAGGGAGGCTACTAGAGGGCCAGCTACGAGGGCAGCAGCCCGCAGCAAGGGACGAGGTTCCCAGGGTTGGGAACAGATTTGGAGATTCAGAGCTCTTCTTTGAAGGTTTATTGCTAGAATAGCCCTTGGATAGTATTTCACTTTCCCTTGGTCCACAGGTAAGTGACACTGAGGCTGAAGGGAGAATATTACTTCCCAGGAACTACCAGCAAAATCTGGCTGAGCTGGAAAGAGAACTCAGGCTTTCTGGCCCTATCTCGATATCATATCCACTTGAAATTGGTAGGTCCTGCTCCTGGATGAATTATGGTATTCACAGCTCCAGATTGCTCCAACAGCCAACAGCCTAGATGTCCTACTAGATGTCCTAGTGGTTCTTGCTTTGTGGTTAGTAGTTCTGGAACGTTCATGAGCTGTGAACAGGGGCTCCAAGGAAAAGTAGAGGGCTGATTTGATGGTAGTAAGAATAAAGAGAACAGGACCGGAGTTGGGTCTTGAGGTTCTTTTTTTTTTTTTTTTTTTTTGAGAGACAGTGTGAGCAGGGCAGGGGCAGAGAGAGGGAGAAAGAGAGAGAATCCCAAGCAGGCTACAGAGTGCCAGCACAGAGCCCAGACATGGGCCTGAACCCACACACTGCAAGATCGTGACCTGAGCCGAAGTTGGACACTTAACCGACTGAGCTGTCTAGGCACCCTGGGTCTTCAGGTTCCTTGAGACCAGCTATAGCCACTAGGAAGTTAGCATCTGTGAAGTTGTCCATTGGGAATTCCCAAAAGGTCTACATGGGAACCAGTATCCAGGCCAGGCCAGGCCAGGGAAGCTGGGCTGTGGTCCCAGGACCAGCCAAGCCAAGGATGGCAGGGCTGAGCTGGGTAGGGCTAGGCTGGGCAGGGCTGAGAGAAGAGAATTTTTTGCCTCCAGGCTCATAAATGCCTATATTGGGCAAGGCCTCTTGTTTCCCTGGGCGGTGACCCAGAGTCTCTCCAAATTTGCCAGCCTGGCATGAATTTTCTCCCTCTGCCCAGAAAGGGACTGTGTAACCTTCTGGAGGATCCCCCTCAGTCCTCAAGGGGATGGGAGTGGGCATTGGCACTGCTAACCTCACCTCCTAGAGTGGATAGAGTGATGTAAGCAAACTCCATGTAAGAGAGCTGGCCCTTCTTCACCCCTGCTGCACTAGGACAGGACCCTCAGGCTGGATGACGACTGCTTCTAGGAAACGTGGCTCCCATGGGTTGCTGATCCACGTAGTCAGTGTCCCCCGGGTGGTACAGATGGCAGCTAAGCCTTTGCACATGGTCCCCACAGCCCCCAGGCCAGCAAACAGTCATTATGTCGTTACATAAATAAATTATGTACTTAGGACTTGGTGTGTAAGTGCCAGTTATTATTATTGCTGTGTAATTACGCTGTTAACTTGAAGAGGGAGGCAGGCAGGAGCACTGAATCACCCCCGACCCTGGGAAAGTTACACAGGCTCCCACCTCTCACCCCAGGGAGAATGTGGCTCCAGGTCACGTAAGATGGAGTGCTGGGATCTCCCAGGTGTTTCAGTGCAGATGGGGCAGTTTATCCCAAGGCCATATCCTGGAAGAGTCTGGCAGCGGGAACCCAGGATGGCTTACTCACCTGCAGCGGGGCCTAATACTGGACCCCCAGCTTTCCACCAGCCCCGTGCCTCCCTGCAGCCTAAAAGAGGGACTCACAGACAACCCAGGGCTTCTGCCAGGCCAAGGGGCCACACCAGGAAGGGGCTGAGGGAAAGCATGGAGCTGGGAAAAGGGCCTATGAACCAGGAATATCTTTTCTCCACCTGTGGGACTGGGGACCACTCCCTCTCCTACTCCCAGCCATCTCCCCTCTTTCTGGCAAGCTTGGCACCCTCAGGTACCTCAGATGGGGTACCTCTTGAGATCATCTACCCCAACCTCACGTTTTCCAGATGGAAAGACAGGCCAGAGAGGGAAAGAGACTTGCCCAAGAGGCTCCAGCAGGTCCCTGGGGACACTGGAAGTAATGGCGGCCCGCCTCCCTCTGCCTCTGCTCTGTTCCGCTTCCTTCCTTTGTCTTCTCCATCAATCGCACTCCCACCTCCTGCCCCTCCCTCATCCCTGGGCTGCTCTACTTTCTCACTTCCTCTCCCCATGTGCTTCCAGCCCTGCCCAGGCCTGCCTGTCGCCTCACCTCTCCCCTCCTTTGCTCTCCCATTGCTGCCTGGGCTTTCTTCTCCCGGCCCCTGGAGCCAGAAGAGGCTCCCCACCCTCTCTCTGGCCAATGCTTTCTTCTCTTTCCTGGTGCCTCCCAGCACTCATCCGGGGATGGGCTAGCCTCTTCCCTTCCACGTCCTTCTTTCACCTAAGAGGGTCCAAAATGAAGGAGAGAGACCAAACTCTCGAGCGGGGAGCTTGAATTCCCTTCTGGGTTTGGGGTTGGGTGGGCTGAAGTACGAGGAGCCTCCTAAATGGTGGAAATGAAGACAGAAGTGCCCACCCATGGCAGCCCCCCGCGGCCTGGGCCCAGCCCAGGCTCTGGACCAGATGACCTATGTCCCCTGGGAGCAAAAGGAAAGGAGATGAGGTCAAAAGGTCATGGCAGGAAGGTGTGGCTCACCACCTTAGCACTGTTGGCATGGCCTCTGAGCCTAGGGAGCTCCCCAAGGCCAGGCCTTAGCATTTCTGGAAGATCAGAAATGACTTCCTTAGCCACTTAGTGAAATCCCTATTGGAAAAGCCTGTGGGCCCTTTTCTTCTACTTTCTTAAAGAGAAATCAAGTCTTGTTCAAAATATCACAGTCTAGGGGGGACTGGTTTGGACCCTGGGCAGGGTGACTAATTTCAATCTCTCTGGTAGACCAGGGCTCAGTGAAGTTTACGCACCAAGGTGTGAGTGTAAGTATACGTGCTGAGCAGTTAGGCACAATTCTGAGAGAATTATCCAGAATTACCCTGGATAATACAGGTCTGTGTTCTGGCTCCAGAGGCATCCACACCCAGCAATCAAGGGCTCTTCTCCAGTGATCTCGAGCCCCTTACTCCTTCAATCACCTAGATTCTTGCAGCCTTCCTGGGCTGGTAGACAGAGGGATCTAGGGGCACTTCTCATTTTGTAGCCTGAGTCCCTGGTGTAGAAAGTGATCTGTTCAGATTAATCTAATTTCAAGGACAAAACTGGGCCCAAGCCCAGATGTCCTTGCATCTAACCCAGCCTTTCTGGTCCAGACCATGCGGCCCCCTTCTTTTTGGCTGCCCAAAAAGGCTGTGAAGGAAGCAGAAGCATGAGTGAACTTGTGTGAGAGAGAAGAAATCCATTGTGGATTGCCGAAGCCACGGGGATGCAGGAGTGATGGCCAGGGTTCAGCTTCTGTGCTCTCTGGGCCTGGTGAGCTGGGACTGGCCCTCACTTGCTCCCTGGGGCATGCCAGGGCTCCAGCCAGGATCCTGCTGCATCCTAGAGTCAGTGGTGGTAATGGGCTTCCCAGGCCTTGCATAATCCCCCAGGGAGTGGAGATTTCTCTGGTCCTGCAGTGAGTGGCATATTGATCTGTTTCCTCCTCTGGCAGCCTCTCTGTGTGGGGAGGGAGGGAGGGAGGGAGGGAGGGGGATGAGGCTGGTGACTTGGAGGTACTGAGGTGGGGTGGCCGAGAGTGAGGGTAGCCTCATCTTCAAGGGCTTTTAACCCCCCGGCAAATAGAATGTGGCTCTGGGATGGCTCAGAGGGGACCTATCCTGTGGCAGGAGGTGACCTTTAAAGGACTACTTCAGGCTCTCCCCAGTCTGAAGTCACTGACATGCATCTAGAGGATTCCCACTGAGCAATGAGTCCAAAGGGAGGGGGCAAACCCCAGCTTGGTCCCAAGACCCCTTTTCAGGAAAACTCTATAGGTAATCTTCTTGGAGCCCCCAAGTCTCAGGTGGGGGGAGGGGTAGTGTGGGTTGTTTTTTTTTTTTCGTCTTTTCACTCAAAGGCATTTTTGCACATGACTCAAACAAGTCTAAACTTTCCTAAACTTCAAAGTTTGCCCATGGCACAGCCTCAAAGTGGAGGGGAAAATGTTAGAAAGGAAAAAAAGAAGTTTGTAAGCCAGTTAACATTATGTTTTTGCTCCTTAAAGGAAGTGAATTAACTTGTTATGTTACTATTAGCGTCTCTTTGTGAAACCAGGCTCGGGGAGAGGCTTCTTCTCTGGGGGATGTGGTCTCTAGGCCTGTCCAGGGTTCCACTGGCTCCCACAGGAGGTTGTACGGAGCATTACACAACCCGTGGTAAGAAGAAGGGGTTCTCCCAGGGTCATTTTCAGGCTCCTCATAGGAGCCCTGGTCCCGGCTGGGGAGGCTCCAAGTGCCTGCTGTCCTTCCCCAAACTGCTCTGCTGCAGAGGCTGGCATGCCTCATGGTGCCATGTTGCTCTCTCCACTTGCCAGTGACCTTGGCACTGAGCCTCAATCACAGGGCTATGGAACTGTGCAGGTCCTGAGGAAGAGGCCCTTTCTCTCCTCTTTCTCCCTTTTCCACATCTTCTTGAGCAACACCGTGACTTGGGCTTAGGGGAATGGGCTGTGGGTACCCAAATGCATAGGCTCCTAATTCCGCTCTGCCACTTACTCGTTGCTCGACTAGGACAAATAAAAATAACTTTGACTCTCTGTGCCTCAGTTTCCTCACCTGCAAAATGGGGATAATAATAGACTTACATCATAGTGCTGTTGTGAAGAAGTGTATATTAAGGATATTATGTTAGCTGCTCTTACTACTACTGTTTTTGCTCCCTTACCCCCAGTTCAGGCCTTCCTTACCCATGATGCTCAGGGCCAGGCACATACAGGGCCCTACAGAAATATTTAATGGTTGGGCTGCTTAGCCAGTTCCCTTACCTCCACTCTCTTCCCCTTTCCATCTATCTTGCATACTCCAGTCAGATTAATTTTTCCAATGTCCACGTCACTCCCTCAAAAACTCATCAGTGAATTCCCATTATTTCCTAATAGTCCAAAAGCATCAGCCTGGCAGGCAACGCATTTCCCCAGCCTACACACAAGCAGTACAGCGTAATGATGAAGAGCATGGGCCCTAGTGAGGTAGCTCTGGTGTGAGTCCTCTGTTGCCACTTCCCAGTCACATCATCCCTAGTCTTTGTTTCTTCTTCGGTAAACCTGGGAGAATGACTAAAACTACCTCACAGGAGTGTTGTGGGGATTACAAGAGATAACATATATAGTGTGCTAGGCACTCTGAGCTCTGGCATGCACTAAGCATCCAGAAAGTATTTGCTATATTAATTATGTGTAGCTCCTGTAGTCGCCTAACAGAAGCCTGCTCTGCACATCATCTCCTGAGCAAGCTCCCAGGAAATGCACCTGCTAAGTCTTCGCCTGCTCCCATCAAAATCCTCCCCATCCTTCAGGGAGCCTGGGTGGCTCAGTTGGTTGAGCATCTGACTCGATCTCAATTCAGTTCTCCTGCCCTCAGGGTCATGGGTTCAAGGGCCACATTGGGCTCTGTGCTGGGCATGAAGCCTACTTAAAAAGAAAAAAAAAATCCTCCCTATCCTTGAAGACTTTCTTCAAGCCCCACCCCTCTCAACACTGCTTCTGGATTCCCCAGCTGATGGAGAGTGCCCCCTTCGAATTCTCCTGGCTTTTCTGACTCTAATGCATTGATACAAAGCCATGATGTGTCTTAGACTGCCAGGAGAGCTCTACCCCAAAGAAGTTATCTTCAGTTGGCCTGCAGGCTTCCGCTTGGGGCTATTTTGTCTTGTTGCTGCCCTTGGCCATGCTTCGCTAGCAGGAGGGGTCACTCATCTGTCCCATAGGGAGGTACTGACCACTTACCACGTGCCAGGTGCTGGGGTCCCAGCCCTAAAGAGGCCTGATTCTAGTGAGAGAGATAGAGGTAGAAATTCAAAACAATACACAGTGAAGTGTTCTTATAAAGATAGATGAAAATTACTAAAGAAGCAGAGGATCTAATCAGTGACCTCTCCCACCTTGCTTGAAGGCTTATGATAGCAGACCACTGCTTCTAGGATAAAGCCCATTGTACGCTCAGGGGTTTTTTCTGAGCCTACAATGTCCTGCTTGGTCTGACCACTCCTTGACCCCTCTCCAGTTTCCTTCTGCTCCCTGTGTACCCACACACACACCCCATGTTCATAAACATGTACCTCAAATGCAGACACACATACACACTCATACATATACCACACACACCCTATACACATAGACACATACCCGTACACAGTAGTCATACACAGACATACACACACACCCCTCAGCATACTGACCATCCTTTTGTTTTGCAAAGGCAAGAAACCCTCCTCCTGCCCCACAGCCTTAGATATATTGTTGCTTCTGCCAGGAATGCTCCTCCCCTTAGTCCAGCCAACTCCTAGTCATTCTTCGATGTCCAATTTAAATGCTTCTTAAGGAAAACCTTCCCTCTCTACACTGTTTCCTCTACGGACCTGGATATCAAGATACAGAAATGTTTGTTGAATGAATATGTCCCCTTAATCTTTCACACAAAGTTTAATCAATTTACTATTTGTGTAATTAGCTGTGTCTGTCCCCACCAAGACTGTAACCTGCACATAAGTAGACCCGTGTCTGTCTTGCTCACCCCCAACCCCCAGCATGTAGCACTGTGCCTAAAACCCAGTGAGCCTTGCTACAGATTTGCTAAATGAATGAACAGAGAGGTTGGCCAGGCCAAGAAGGGGGGGAAGGCCATTCTGGGCAGAGACATTGGTATGTGCAAAGATATAGTGTAGGTGGCTTGTAGGTAAATGTGGCTGAGGCGCACGATTAGGGGCTAGAAGGCTGTAAGCTAAGGCCCAATGGAATTGGCTCCGAATACCAAGGAGGAGCTTAGGTTGAACCTGCAGGTAATAGTGAAGTGATCTGGCTTGTGTTTTAGAAAGTTCTGTCTGATGGCCTTGAGGAGGTCAGAACTGAGAGGGCAAGACTTCAAGCAAGGAGATCAGAGTGTGTAGGACAGGAGGAGGGAGTGAACTGAGGCAGCAGTGGTTGGCTGGGGAAAGGCAGATAAGAGTGCTATTTAGGAAACTGAATAAGGAAGGGGTTGGAGCAGGAGTGAGACCGGGCTTGGGCGTGGGCTTGGGCTCTGCCCAGGACCCCTCACTGCCCACCTCACAGGGAGCCATGCTACATGAATAAAGGTGAGTGCTCACCATGGGATATGAGAGGGCTGATAGCTCTTACACTTGGTCTCTCCAAACCTGGCCCCTGTGGGACAAGCCGGAGGCCCCAAGAGCACCGGAGATCAGCCCTCTGCATGGGCACTGCCTCCATCTTCTCTCTTTCTGTGTCCACTTGCTCACCCTCAGTTTGGCCTCAAAGTCTGGCCAGGCCCTCAGGCAGCCCTGGAGCCCCAGAGTCCCTGGCCTTGACCCAGAGACCTAGCTTGCTCCAGGCTCATCTAAGGAGGACACTCCAGAGAAGCCTTGGGACCCTGTCCTGAGGAGGCAGAGGACTGGCTAAGATGATCTTTGACTCGGATTCCAGTTGGGATGGCTGTAAGGGGACACCTCCGGCAGAGAGAGGCAGGCAAACCGCAGGCTCAGGCTTTCTGGGAGCCAGAAGAGGGAGAGCCTTTGCTATGTAACCCTTTCAGCACCACACCCAGGCTGGAGCCAGGACGCTGTCCTTTCTGGCAGCTCTTGCCCAGTGGCTTGTGGGAAGTGGGGGGGGGGGGGGGTGTCAGTGTCTCAATTCACCTCCACAGGTCTTGAAGAGAGGAGCCAGCTGGTGCTGGCAGCCTGGGCTGTCAGAGTGTGTGTGGGAGAGGGGCTACAAGCCACCTGGGGCACCCAGGTTCCCTTCAGGCTGCAGCCTGCCTTGACTGGGAGGGGCTCCTGGGCCACAGACTCCCACAGCCAAACACAAATAGTGGCTGCATAAAAAGTATTCCCCCAGATGGTGATATCCCATGGGGTTGAGGCCAGACCTTCAGGGATGAGGAGGCACAGGCAAACTGCCTATAAGACTCTGGGGGGCCCACAAGGCCGTGGAGAAACACTGCAAGAATCAAGAGCTCGCGTCCTGCCCCACTGGGGGTGGCCAGTGGGCTTCATTTTGGTCCCTTCCTGGGCCCTACTCTCACTCTCTCCCCACCCCCATGCTGTCCTTAGCCTGGCCCTCGCTGGGGGATCTCTACTCCCCCCTCCCCAATCATGGCTCGGCCCCCAGCCCAGCTGAGCCCCGTCTCCAGCGACGAGAGCTGCAGCGCTCTGTTTGGGCACCAGTCCTGCGTCCCTCGGTGGGCCCCGGGAGGGGGTCCAGGGCTCAGACCCGGCCCCCCGGCACCCCCCTCCGCAGCTCCCCGCAGCCTGCACGGGTAGGGAGGGGGGGGCGAGGACGGCGGGCGCGGGAGGGGAAGAGTTAAGGCTGGCTGCTCCCCTCCCCCGGAGGGTGTGACCGCCCTATAAGAAAGGCGCCGCGCTCGGGCACTGGGGCTGCAGGCAGCGGGGGCGCAGCGCGCCAGCGGAGAGCGGAGGCCGTCTCTGCCTCCCGCGCCTCGCGTCGGTCCCACCGCCTGGGACCCCGGGCAGAATGTCGGAGTCCAGGAGGAGGGGCCGAGGCCGCGGCAAGAAGCACCGAGAGGGAAGGAAGCGGGAGCGGGAGCGGGAGCCCGAACCCGGGGAGAAAGGTAGGGCACACCTCAGCGCGCCCAGAAAGCCAGTTTCACTGGGAGAAACCTGCCGCCCAGCACCGAGCTGGTGAGTTTGGGGCTGTGCGAGCCGTCGCTGAGGTGACAGGCACCGAGGAGCGTGAGTGCCTGCTTGCGAGCGGGGCTCCGTGGCCGGGTGGGCAAAGGGACTGCGCGCCCAGAGTCCGCCGGTGGCTGTGCGCGCCTGTCCCCGGGCCGCTGCGTCCCCACGAAGGGGGCGGCAGAGAGGCGCTGCCCCCCCGGGAACGGCCTGCAGACCGCGAGCCCGGAGTGAGTGGCAGGATGGAGCCAGAGGCACGGACAGAAAGCGATCAGTAGACGCGGGGCCTGGCCTGGCGGCGGAGCGCTCCAGGAGCTGTCACTGCCTCTCCTGCCTCGGAGTGTGCTCTGGGCGCACTCCCACCCATGTGCCACACCTCCATGAGTTCCGCTCTGCCATTGGAGCAAGAGCAGCAGCGCCTGCCAGCTCTGGAGCCTGGGAGGGGATGCCCTGTCCACCTGGTGAGCGCCAGGGAGTGGGGAGCCGCTGCTTTGTGACATTTCCCCCAGAACTGGACCAGGCACCAGGCGTTTGTCTCCCTCTTGTCTTCAGGAGTGCTCTCTTGGGCCCTTGGATTCTGTCCCCAGGGAGGGAGGTGAGAAGGTGCCCTGGGTGAACAGAGCCCTGTGCTGACACCCGCTTTGGGGGCCTCCCTGGGCAGCTGCAGGCTGAAGGAGGAAAGGCCCCACTGAGTGCACTGGTCTTGGGCTTCTCAGGTGGACCTAGAGGATGCAGGTCCTCCCTTGTAGAACTAGGCTGCCGTTATTTGGGCACATTCGGGAAACCCCGGATTCTCACTTTTTTCTTCTTCAGGCAAGCATGTTGTCAATGACTACTAGTCAGTAGGCTAGGCATGCTTCACCCCCCATTTTCTTCTCATAACAACTCTGGGGGCAGGTGGTCTTCGCTCCATTTTACAGAGGGAGCAGCTGAGGCTTACTGAGGTTAAAGGCCCAAAATAAGTTCCAGAGATAGGTCTTAAAGCTTCAAATCAGCACTGTCTCAACAATGATGTGTTCATTTTGCTGGATCTCTGCCTCCTCACTCGGGTTCCTGCTAGAGCTATCATGTAAATGGCTTCCAAAGAGCACCAGACTGAGAGTTGGGAGGCTTCAATGGTGGTTGAGGATATGGCCAAATCCCTTTCCTTTTCCGAATTTCTTTATAATGAGGGGGGAAGAGTAGCAAGGTAGCCTGTGAAGTCTCTTTGTTGGGAAGAGCTTAGAAGCCAAACGTTGGCATCAGCCTGGTAGAAGGAAGGAGCTAGAAGAATTTCAAGGCTAGGACTGTGTTGTATTCTTCATAAAGAACACCTCTTTGCCCATCTCTGCTAGGCACCTGTGTCTAGGAGTCCACCCCAAGGAAATGCACACAGTAGGTCTGCCCTGAGTAGTATGTGGGTCAGCTTAAGCTGGGCATATGTGGTATATATGGGATCAGCTCCCAATCTGAGTCCTGAAGAAATTCAAGATGGCCTGTTTTCAGGGTCAAAATTCATGGATTTGGTTCAGTGAGCCACCCCATTTCTCCCCGCTACTCTACCCCAAACACATCCTATCATGCGCAGCTTGGAAAGATGACTAGGTAAGGACACCTTCCCAATGTCAAGGAAGCCACTTGGCGGGCTTTGATGGGCGAGAATCAATAGTGTCAGAGAAAGGAGAATACCTACTTCCAGGGGTAGAGTATTCATGGCACACAGGTGGGTGTGGACTATGAGTAGGAGATTCCACAGGCCTCTCAATGATCTCTTCCAGAATCTTCTACCCTGGTGAGAAAGTCCTTCCTGATGTCTAATTATAATCTTTCCCGGTCTTTTTTTCTTCTCTGCTTCATCTTATTACCTGCTTCCCACTGGGAAGCCAGCTCTTCAGAATGCCTTCCTTCAGGGTGTTGGCTGGTGAGCAGATACCAAACAGACCCAAGGCCTGAGTTAGAGGAACTGTGGAGACCTTGGAGAATGTGGAATGGGGGGGGGGGGGTGGTCATGGGGAAGGGTCATGCTCCAAAACAAGATACCAAGAGAAAGTACCATGTCAATGAAAAGCAACAGTCTTAAGTCTGTGATGTGACTAGGAGGTGTGATTTCAAACTCCATAGAATGAATACTTAAGTCAACAGTGGCCTACAGAGCTGGAGGCCTCCCTCACAATTCCCCTCCAGGCCCACCTGAGGCTGCAGGGTCCTCTTATTGCATGCTCAGAACATCCCAGCAGGGAAGAACATGGGCACTGGGCAGCTGGAGAGGGGTCCTAGCCAGGATGGGGCCACATTTGATTGAAAGATCAGGAGGTGCAGACATGGAGAGTGTGAGCAAGTTATCCACTAAAATCTTCAACTTAGAGGGTGGGGGTGAGGGTGGGGGTGGGACCTGGAAAGTGGGAGGGAGAAAGGAATAAAGAGAAGGGGACATTAATTGGCTCCTCACCCATCCACCAGACCCCCAGCAAACCCCCATATCCTCCTTGGCAAACAGCAGGAGGGGTACCCCCCCACACACACACCCAGGCCAGCAATGGGAGAGAAGCTTTTCTTCTGCCTTAGTGCAGGAGTACCGGGTGGGGCTGAAGGGCAGGCTCTGCTCCATGACTCAGTGAGAGTTAGTGGGGCTGATGCCTGGTATCCCTACCTGGAGCCAGTTCCGCCATTCCCCGCCCCCATTTCCCTTTATCCCAGGGGATTGGAGGAAGGGAGAGCACTGGCATGGCCTTGCCGGCCTTGGCAGCAGCATTGAGAGATGGATAATAAACCCACTCTTGTACCTGGGGTCTACTCCCTGCTCTGCCTCTGTGTGACCCCGGGCACTGCCCTCCCTCTGTCTGGGCTTCTGGAAATAGGTTCTGCTCTCAACTCTTACCTTCTCCATGGTAAGGGCAGAACCTCAGTCCTCAGGCCCTGTGTCTCTGAGAATCCCAAGGGAAGGAGAGCCGTGAGACTGGGGTCGAGGAGGAGCTGGCCCCCCAAAAACTGAAAACCTCTGAAGGTGGTTTTGAAGAAAGACTTTGGAATTAGGAAAGACCAGTGACTTAGAACCTGTGTGCCCTGCCCAACCCCCCCCCCCCCCCCCCCACCAAAGACCAGTCAGGGCCGGATGGAAGGGTCCTCTCCCTTGGTGCTCCCTGTAAATTGGGAAGTTGTATCTGCCCCAGCAGGGCAGGGCCGGGCCCAGACTTTGGTCTTCAGCAGGGTGCCCTGGGAGTATGAAGGTGGATTAACATCACCATCTGAGAACCCTGGACGCATCTCATTTTGAATGGAAACAGAGAAATCCTTGCACGGCCTCTCTCTCCCATCTTGTTCATCTTTGGCCTCTGGTAAAAATAGCATCCAGACTTCTAGGACAAACTACTCTCTTTAGGCTGTCCAGGGTCGGGTCAGAGGTGGTGATGTGCCCACACACACACACATCTGAGCCGCATCTGTTGCTTGTTTTGGCCATCTCCAACTCTGGCCTTGGCCCCTGGCTGATCCTGCCGAGCCAGGCACCTAGAGCAGTCCTCCTGCCACTCTGGGGCTCAGCGTGGGCCTCACGCTCTGCTCCGGCTCCCTGGCACCTGAGAGTTCATTAGGATCAATACCAACAAGCAGAGAGTGACTTTGTACTTCCCAACAGTCTTTCATCCTGACAGCTCAAAGCAGTTTACAGACCAGGACTCATCGTCCCTCAGCCCAGGTCTCAGGCACTCAGCAGGGGGGACGAGGGGACCGAGAGCTCTAGTCTTTCCAGACTGGCATAGCAGTGAGGCTGGAGTAGGGCAGTGAGTCACAAGGGGTGGGAAACTGGGTGGCCAGTAGGTCTGGGACAGACGTAAAATTGCACGGAAGGCTTCAGGCTGCAAGCAGAGGGGATATTCTCCCTTTAAAAAGTGTGAGCTCGTCCCTTCCTTCCCTCGGGCCTTCTGACCTACGTGGATTCCATGAGCTAGCTGCTGGAGGAAGAAGCCGCAGCTCTGTGGGAAGCAGAGGACTTTGGACTCAGATATTGGCAGGAATCTTCAAGTGATCCCTATTATTGTCCTCTGCCCTTGCTGCAGAAGCTCCAGGGCCACGTCAAGACAGCCTGACCTTAGCGTGGCACCAGAGTGAAGAGTGTGTAGAGGAAAAGGTGCTGGCCCAACATGGACAAGCCCTGGCCCTGGCCTTGAAGCGGGCTTCCCAGGGTGCCTGGTCAGCCCCACTCACCTTTCCAGCTTTCTCTGCTCTCTGGCTTACAAGGCTGGCCCGAAAGGACAGTTGGCACAGAGAAGAGAGGGTTGTCTTTTTCTTTAAAGCTGGCAAAGCGTTGCCAAAACTTGAGACCAGGAGCCTATCGGAATCACATTCCCATTGTGTTTTCCCACCATTTCTCAGCCTCCAGCACACCATTTATAAATAGCAGAGTCAAGTGCACTGTGTCCTTGCTGTCCTCCTCCAACCCAGCCTTGGCGTGACCGTTTATCAGGATTTCCAGGCCCTGGCCACATGGTAACTATACATACTGCACGTCCTTTCACTCATTTTTGTGAATTCGGTTTTACAAACTTTCACCGAGCTCCTACTACATGAATAAATCACAGCCCCAGCCCTCAGTAAGCTCAGACAGATCTTTACACAAATACCTGTGATTAGAACCAAGTATAAAGCCAGAGAAACGTACAATGTATGGTGAGGAGGAGAATTATTTGTAGGGAGGGCTTCGCAGAGGAGGTGACTTTTAAGCTGAGACCTGGATGGTGAGTAGGAACTCAGCAGTGTGAGAAAGTGCCTTCCAAGAGATAGGATCATGTTCATGCCCAACTTGCACTGGGGGAGGGGGAAGCAGCTATCATTCACCGAGCACTCACTACATGCCAATACTGATTCTGTGAAGTGTAGGTATTATTTTATCATCCCACTTTACAGATGAGAAAACTAATGCAAGGAGCCTTCATGACTTGCCTGTGATATGGCCACGAATTAGTGGCGGGGTCACTAGGCTCAGGTCTGCACCCTGCCCTGCCTCACCATGCACCGCCCACCCCCTAGGCTCTGGCTTTTCCAGTTTGTGCCCTCAAGAAAAACCAGAAAGGGGAATTTGTCCACCTGTAGGAATGGGTCCTTCCCATCACATCAGCTGGTCAGGCATTTACATCCTGGGCTCTTGGGCAGGGTTTAGGGGATACTGAGATGAGCAGATTGAGTCCCTGCTCTCAACAGGAGCTCACAGTGGGACTGGGACAGTCAGGTATGAACAGGAACCACATGACGCTGACACAAGAGGGCAGCTCCAAGGCCCTGAGGTGGCACTCGCCTTCTCAGGTGGCCCTGAGGCAAGTATTCCTGGGAAGATTGAGGTTATTAGGGTCAAGTTGCCTAGCCAAAAACCAAGCAAGGGGTCCAGAGAGTCCAGCAAGATCTGGCACAAGTCTGGGTAGTTTTCTGGTGTCCTATTAAGTCCCTTGTGCAAAAGATGAATGTTTAGATCATCAGGAGCCTGATTTAAGGCGTAAACTGGGAACTTGCTAGAAATGCAAATTCTTGGGTCCCACTCCTGACCTACTGAAACAGCAACTTGGGGGGCTAGGGGCCAGTATGTGTGTTTTAGCCAAGCCCTCTGGTTGGTTGGGATGAAGTATGGGAACCACGGGTGGAGCTGGAAAGCTAGCCTCCCAGAGCAGAACCCTGTAGAGGGCCTGTCAGGCCCATGGGTGTTAAACCAACGCATCAGTGCCAGGCATGATGCTTGGGGGCTACGGGCCATCGTTGGGGTGTGGGGTCGCCACCTTGTGGGACAAGGTAAGCATGGACAGACTTAACTGCAATTGCAAGGCTGACCCTGGCCAGGGCTGACAAAGAATGGAAAGGAGGACTCATTCCCATCAGAGGAATCTGGAAGGCTTCCTGGAGGAGATGGGGTTTTGATAGACACTGGAGGATAGAAGGACTGTGGTAGAGAACTCTTTTAACCCCAGCCCTTCCATCCTCCAAAGTCTACCAGGCTGGACCTTCGGGCTGAGGAAACCACTTGAACAAATAAATGTGCAGAACAGAGGGTGCTGGGAAATAAAGTGCAGTCCTGAAGACATGCTGCCAAACACTGTGTGTAGGAGGGACAGACCAACGGGGCCAAACAGTGCGTTTTCTGAAGGTTAGGCTGATGGGTTTAGACTTATCTGAAAATTTCTGATGGAGTCAGGTGAGGCTGGATCTGAGCTCATGGTGCAGTCCCTTCACTGTACAGATGGGGAAACTGAGACCCAGAGAGAGAAGTCCACACACCAACAAGGCAAGGGGTTTGGTGGCTCCAGGGCAAGGATAGCAACAGCTTTGTGAGGCACTGCCCCCTCCTTGGCCTGCTGTAGCCTCATGTCTCCACCCTCACATATGATGACCCCATCAGGTAGAATTTCTCTCCCCCAGTGCACTGTGGTCTCCTGCCCTGGCCCCTTGAACTTGCCATTCCTTTTGCCTGGAGTGCTGTTTCCCTTCTTTCGGCTAACTCCCGTCATTCTTCGGGCTTTGCCTGCTCCACACAACGCATCCTGCCCCAAGGTGAGGAGGGAGGGTAAGGTCTATCCTCTGTGCCCCTCCCCATCACGGTACCCATCCCACTGTCTGGGTGAAGCCCGCTCAGCTGGAATCTCCACCGGGGCCAAGACCATGTCTGCTTGGCCCTCAGTACCTGACACGTGCCGAGTATCCGATACATACTTGGGTGCATGAACAAAGGAGAACATCCCCAAGCCCTGTCACTCCTGTACACGGAGACCCCACTGACCCCTCCTTCGTTTGAGGAGAGCAGTCTCACAGGAGAAGGCTGCCCTGGCTGCTCTTCCTGCCTGTGGCCAGAGGCCCCCCGGGGGTTGGGCAGCCTGGTGGGCCGAGCAAGAGTAGTCCTCAATGAAACACCCCATTTCATCACCTGCTCTGCCGTCCTGCAGCAGATGTCTGTCTGGACTGAGGGGAAGGCAAGGGCTGAGTTGGGGAGGAGTGTCAGGCGGGAAAGGGCTCTGGGCTTAGCTGTAGAGGGGCCCCATCCTCCCCTGAGTGCTCGCATCAGCCTTGCTCAGGACCCCTGTGACTCACCGCCTGTCACAGTACAGCTCTACATCACTCATTCATTCAGCCAGCGACCAGTGAGCACCTACTCGGTGCCTGAGGCCAGGAATAGAGCGATTCTCCAACACATCCTCTCCCCAAGGTCTCCACGGTCTAGAACGTTAAGAACTTGGTTTCCCCCAAGGTAGAAAACCCCCAAATAGGGCAGGGAAATGCTCAGGGAGTTTGCATGAGGCAGAGATTGCTCCTGGTTGGGTCGTTTAGAGAGGGCAGGGGCACCTGAGGACATCCTGAGTAATCAAGGTTAAGAGCGGCTGCTACTGAGCTCTCTATCCCAGATACTGAGCCGTTCTTGACATACATTACCCCCATTTAATTCCGCCACAGTTGTAGGAGGTGGGTGAGATTGCCCCTGTTTTGCAGACAAGAAATAAAGGCTCAGAGACATTAAGCAACTTGTCTAGTTATACAAGACACTGGGCAGAACCAAGATGCAAACCGAGATGGGTCTGATGCCACGGCCTACGCGTCTGACCCTCTCAACTGTGCTTCTGTGTGGGGAATGGCATGGCGGGGAAGCATGAGCAGAGGGCACAGAGACCGGCAGAATACAGAATAGACATATTTAGGGAGCAGCTGGTGATTTGATTTGCCTGGAATATGCAGTTCCTGAAGAGGAGTTGTAGGGGGGAAAGCAGAGAGGTGTGTATGGGAAGGGGGCCTATTCACTGACCCAGCAAGCTTCCCCCAAGGGCTCTGGCTGTTAGCCAGGGAAGGCAGGTGGCCTTTCTTCTACAGACATCGTGGAGCCAAGGGAGGTTTCTGAATGGAAGAGAGGCACATAGAGGTGAATCTGCCCCATGTTCACTGCCAGTGCATCGCTGTTGGGGGTAGAGGAAGCAGTATGACCTGAACCAGGCGGACAAGGGACGGTTAGGAGGGTAAAGAGGCTTGGTAGAAGGTGAATGGTCTTGACCTTTGGAGAGAGTCAAGAGTGACACAGTTGTCACAGATGACAAGGTGACTGAAAGAGGGAACCCAGGAGAAAGAGTGGTCTGAGAGAGATGATGGAGAAACTGATTTCCCACATGCTCTGAGCCAGTGACTAAATATCTAGGCAGTCATTCATTTTGGAGTGAATCCCTTCCAGCCGCGCCCCCCCGCCCTTAGCCTGGACCCCAAGGCCCACATCTGAGCCCTCCAAGACCCCAGAGTGCCTAGACCAGGCTCTGCATGCTTGTTGATGGATTTGCAGGGAAGGAGTCTGGGCCTCCAGCAACCTGGGCCCCCTACACCCACTGTGGTACCTGCATTTGGTGAGCACATGGGCCTGTACGTCTCTCCTATCGTGCCTGCTAAGACCTTCCCCCCTGAAATCCAATGTTTCTTGGAATTCCTTCATTTTTGTTTTATCTTAAAAATCCCCATCATATGTCTGTTTGCTTTAATACAAAGATGCTGCTTTTTCTTACTAACGATCTTGGCAGAGCCTTCAGAAAGAGGCCCTGAGATCATCCTGCGGCTTTGCATGTATCCCAGTTTGAGAAGCCCGTCTTGTCTAGCGTATAAGGTGCCTCCCCTTTCTCCACCCCCGCTACATTTCCTCATGACCCAGAACTTCAGAAACAACTTTCTCCAGCCAGGCTGAGGAGGTGGGAAGTGCAGGCCCGTCCTGAAGGGGGTAGGGGCTCTGGGATCTCCTCCTTGGCTCTCTCTCTGGGCTCTCTCTCTTGTGCAGCAGCTGCAGGCACTCCCCTCCGAGGGTTCTTCGGGGCTGGGCCCAAGACTTTGGCCCAGAGCCCAGTCTTCCCCAGTGGGGAGATTAAACAGAGTTTGGGCAAATGGTAAAGGCCTTCCAGGACTGTCATCTCTGCTTTGTCCACATTTCCACCCCCAGCAGCTGAAGGGGTGATAATGGTAAGAAGCCTTCCGTCCCTCCATAGAGAGCCTTCTTTTCCTCCATTCCTCTAACGTAGGCAGAAAGTGGTTTACAGATGAGTCAGCTGAGGCCCAGAGAGGCTAAACCACTTACCTAAGGGCCGAAGCTAGAAAATCAGGAGACGGGGACAAAGAGCTGAACTGCAGTGTCCCCAGCTGCCACTCTCTCCTCTGTTGCCGTGCTACTTCCTCTGTGCCTCATCCGTGTCAACTCTGGGTGGCTGTGGCCTGCACCCCAAGTACTGGTAAGAACCCAGGGAGACCGTGTATCTGTTCTGAGCACCATATGCTGTCCCGGAAATGGGCACCTCTGTCCTGTGAACCTGTGCTGTGTTCCCCAGACATAGGTGACATCCCTTCACTCCCCCATCACTGCTGCTCATATCCCCACATCTCAGCCCTGAGACTACCCTAGGGACTGCAGCCCATACCTGCCTGAATCCTCCAGGAGCTGAGCATCTCTGGCTCGGCAGGGCCCCAAGGAAGCCAGCGTTTCTGTCAGGGTGCCCAGCTCCTGGCAGAGGGGGCTGGGGTGGCCATACTGTTGGCCCTGGTGGTCAGACCCGGCCTGTTTATGCCCTACATTTGCACTGTATGGTTGGGTGTCGGTGGATGGGCACTCCTGGGTGGGCAGGAGAAGCTCTGAAGCAGGAACCGTTTCTGTTGGTATTGGAGCTTCCAGATTTTGTCTCCTCCTCCTTCTTCCTTTCGCCTTCCTCTGCACCCGCCCTCCTGGAACAGGGTCTGCCTCCCCTCCTAGCTCCCATCCCCAGCTAACCCTGGCCCTTCTTCTCTCCACCTTGTAGCTGAGGTGCCAGGCACCTGGCCTGTAGAGCTGAAGGCCTGATAGGGATGCAGGGAAATGGTCTTCTGGGAGGCTCTGCCTCCTGCCAGTCTCAGTCTCACCAGAGGCAGAATGCAGGAGCCATGTTGCCTTGCTCAAAACCCTATCTCTGATGCCGGGTGCCTGATATATCATAGAGATTGTTGGAGGTGGGTATTTGTTGGACGGGTGTGAGAATAGGGCAGGGCAGGCCCAGGCACCAGGCTGGGCCTGGTTGGCTGAGGGAATGTGGCTCAGGGAAAGCCAAGGGGCCCCAGCAGGGTGGACACTCCCTTTGGGAGGCCTGGCCTGTGAGTGTGAATGGCTCTTCTGCAGGCCATAGGGAGGATACCCGGCTGCCCGTTTCACAGAGTAGGCCCTCTGTGCCCACTTAAACCAGCTGTGCTTTCAGTGGGTCTTTTCTTTCTCATTTGAACTTGGAGTCTGTAATTAACCTCCAATAGGCTGCAGTCACTTTATGGGTAGGGGAAGGGTGGGGAGGGGGCCAGCCCGCAGCCCGCCAGCAGCATGGCAGTGGGAGACTTTGATGCCAGGCAGGCTGGCCGCATTGTCTCCAGGTGTTGCCCTGCAAAGGGGACTGCTCAGCCTTAGTCATGAGGTGAGGGTCATTAACCCTTTTAAGAGTCCGCTGTCCCTGCCGCCTTGTTACTAGGAGGGAGGCCGGGCCAGGTCCTCCCCGGCTGGGCTGCCTGGCCCTGTCCTGGGCGTCTGTCTTGCTCTCAGATCTCGGCGGGCTCCGCACCCACCGCCCACTGCCGAGAGGAATGAGGTCAAGCTGCTGGCAGCAGTGGTACCTCCTGGCCTCAGGGCTGGGATGTGTGAAAGGAGCTGCCCTGGTTGTTCTTGCTGTTGTTATCTTCAGTGAGATGCTTGGTGGGGATTCCCTCGCACACACATACAGGCCAGATGCCCTGGCTTGGCGTCAGGTGATGAGGAAGCAGAAGCCACCAGACACCCTGTGTGTGGCCCAGCTTGTGGCAACTGTGGAGATCCGTCTTAATGTTTGACAGGACCCATCCTCAAGGGAAATCTTTTCGTGGCAACCTGGGTCATCCTCGGGAGATCTTCCTCTTACTGTCCTAAAGCTGCCAAAGGAGACCTCCCCACATCCCCACTCCAGAGAGCACCGGTCCTGCTGCTTAGGTGGGCACTGTGCCAGGAGGAAGGGGGCTGGATGAAATAACCTCTCAAGAAGCATGGTAGCTCAGCAGAGAGGGCTTGGTTTGAGGAGGAGACGCTGCGGGAGGAAAAGGGAGGACTGCCATCACCAAGGGCCACCTAGGCCATCGGCTTGCTGTCTGCCCTTCCACGTGGGGGGAAGGAGCAGCCACAGGGAAGCAGGGTATCAGTGACAGTTTGGGGACCCCCTTCTTGTGCACCCAGATCTTCCTCTTTCTCCTACCCGATGTCTCTCATCTGCCCACTCTCTTACGTGCTGGGGGGGCCTTTGAGATCCCTTCTGTGGGGGGGGGGGACACAGACCCTTAGGACTGTGACACCTCCCTTTGGCTACAAAGTTGAATTTACAGAGCAGTTTATTGCAGTATTGTTAATATTACCAGAACATTCGAGACAACCCAATCAATTCATCTGAACAACGAGACATCATACAGCCATTAGAATCACTGAGGTTTATATTTCTAGATTTGGGAAAGTGTTTTTACAATATATTTACCAAACAGTAGGACATAAAACATTTTAGAAAAGTCTTGCAGGAGATATTTGAAAATGTCGATGGTGGTTTTTTCCCTGGAGGTAACTGAATGGATTTAGATGTGCTTTTCTTTCGCCTTACTTGTATCGTATAGTGTTTCTACAACAGAAATGTATTTCTTATGTAACAAAACAATAACAGAGAGGGACAAACTAAACTCCTTGAGGGGTAGGAGGGGTTACCCCTACGAAGCTAGATCATTTCTGTCTTGGACAAAGCACAGAACCTGGCACACAGTAGGCGCTCAGTAAACACAAGTCAGCTGAGTCAGGGGTGAGCGCCTGCCCACCAGGTAGCTCCAGCTCTTGCCCTGACAAATCCTACCCATCCCAAGAAGCCTGTTCCTTTGCTTGTTTTAGCTCAGGCCCCGACACATTCTTGGGACACAGTACCATGATCTCCATACCTCACACTAGCAATGTACTATGGGCCCTGGGCCATAACATAGACGCAGACAATACTGGACCCCATGCAGAGAGGGTGCCCGGGCAGGAGTCAGAGCTGGCCCGGTCATGTCTGAAGCCCCAAAAGCACTGCCTCCAGGTCTGAGGTGTGAACAGCCACATAGCCTTGTCCCACGTGTCCCCAGGGGTTGGTACTGGTTCCAAGGGCTGGAAACCACAGTGGGAGAAGCAATCGTGGCTCAGCAGAAGAATGACCTTAGAGAAGACTGGGTGGCTCTCTCAGTTAAGTGTCTCACTTCAGCTCAGGTCATGATCTTGCTGTTCAAGGGTTTGAGCCACACATCAGATTCTGTGCTGTCAGCACAGAGCCTGCTTCGGATCCTCTTGTCTCACAATCTCTCTGCCCCTCCCCTGCTCATGTTCTTCCTCTCTCAAAATAAATGAATAAACATTAAAAAAAAAAAAAAGAATGACCTTAAAATGTACAAAGTAAGATCAGGTCATTCCCTGACTTGTAAGCCTCTGATTTCTTCCCATCACATCTACAAAAACAAATCTGAGCCATCTCAGGGACATTGTCCATACTCCTCCCTATGGACTCGCGGGCTCTGGGCCCAGGAGTGAGGGAGCAGAGGTCCTCTGGCTATTGTTCCAAGTGCCACCTCAAGGGTCTTCTCTTTCCTGTCACCTGAGCCACTTCCCCTCCCCTCCAAGGAACTTGTCTGACACAAAAAATGCAGCCCATTCTCAGGGTCATGTTCCCTTTCAAAACACCATCTTTGGCTTCCAGAGAGCCATGAACTAAGATTTCTGTGAGCAGGGACCAGAACTAGACACTGTTAGAGAGGAGGCAAGGTTTGTAATATTTCAGATAAGTCTTGGAGGAACTGTTAATAAATGTAAAAGAAGACCCTTTGTAAAGAACATAGCATGATTCAAATGGATGGTTACTTTTATTTTGTCGTCCTTCAGGCCATTGCTGTCAAATAGGAATATAATGCAATCCAAATGTGTAATTTAAAATTTTCTAGAAGGCACATAAGAGGTAAAAAAACAAAAACAAAAACAAAAACAAATCCAGACTTCACACCTTAGCTCACATAGCCTCACATCGGTCACCGGGCCTACCTCTCCAGGCACCCCTCATGCTACCACCCTGCCTTCCAGAGTCTTCCAGCCACATGGGCCTCTTTTAGTCCTTGAACTCACTAAGCTCATTCCCACCTCCAGGACTTCATCCTGCTGCTTATTGGTGCCTCATAGTCCCTATTGATTATTTGCTGTTGTCTATCCTCCTCCTCACTAAAACTCAGGTTCCCTAAGAAGTAGGAATCTTATCTGTCTTGTGCACTGGTATCTATTCATGGCCCAGAACAGTGCCTGTCATATAGTAGGTTGAATGAATGAATGATTGAATGAATGAGGAACAAGTGACTAGATGGGGTTGTTCTGAAGTGAGTAGATGATCAAGAAGCAGCTATCAGGTCACACAGAATTCCCACTAGAGTGGACTCCTTGTGATCTGAAATGCAATCCTGGATTTTCCAGTGGTGCCAGGGAATGCCTTTGGAGCCCCCAGGTCCTAAGGCCCCCTAAATTGGAGTTATGCCTGCTGTTTCTGGAGTCAGTCTGAACATAACCACACCCTCCCCATCACCACCATTAGCAGTAGCCCCAGGCCCAGTGTGTACTATTGTGTTAGGACTCATGCTGGGAAACAAGGTAGTAGAGTGACCGCCATTTCCTCTCACCAGGTAACCCCCATCCGCACCATGGCTCACTGAAGGGTGGGGGAAGGCAGGAGGCCCCTTTGTCTCAGAACTGCAAGAAAGGTCAACATTCCCCATGCAGTGGGGGGAGGCACCTTGGAACTTGAGAAGAGCTCTCTGCATCCCCAGTTTATGAGAAGGAGGAGGAGAGTAGTTGGAGGTCACCAATTGACCAAGAGATTGTTAAATCACTAGGTGTCAACCTAACTTTAAAGGAAAGCCACCTGTGAAGATGTTTTTAGTTTGGCTCCAGTCACTGAGCTACATACTTACAAGATGTGCACTTTCCTTTATGTTATATAAAACTTTAAATATATATATTCGGGGGCACCAGGCTGGCTCAGTCAGTTAAGCATCCGACTCTTGACTTTGGCTCAGGTCCTGATCTCTCGGTTTGTGAGTTCGAGCCCTACATCGGGATCGGCACTGACAGAGCCTGCTTGGGACTCTCTCCCCCTCTCTCTTTGCCCCTCCGCTACTCTCTCTCTCTCTCTCAAAATAAATAAATATTAGGGGCGCCTGGGTGGCTCAGTCGGTTAAGCGGCCGACTTCGGCTCAGGTCATGATTTCGCGGTCCATGAGTTCGAGCCCCGCATCGGGCTCTGTGCTGACAGCTCAGAGCCTGGAGCCTGTTTCGGATTCTGTGTCACCCTCTCCTCTGACCCTCCCCCATTCATGCTCTGTCTCTCCCTGTCTCAAAAATAAATAAACGTTAAAATAAATAAAAGATAGATAGATAGATAGATAGATAGATAGATAGATAGATAGATTCACAACATCTAGGATATGTTCTAGGCACCTACATAATTGTTAAAGCTTCCTGTGTTTCTCAGTAGCATCTAAGGTTAAGAACTCTTGATAAGAAGTGACTAGGGACCCCAGAGCAAGTAGATGAAGGAGAGTGTGGTGTAGGCAAAGGGCAAGGATGCTGAGGCAGGACTTCAATCATACTTAGAATAATGATGTTCCAGAAAGTCCAACAGACTGATAGGTTGATACACACAAAACCTCTGGGTGTCAAAAACAAACAAACAAAAAACACACCAAACCAGCATTTAAAAATATAAGCAGCAGGTAATTGGGGAAAAAATTATAGCAAAAGGTTAATAGCCTTACTATTTATATAAAACTCTCACAGATCAAAAAGAAGATGAGCACCCATTAGAAAAACAGAGTACAGACATGAACAGGCAATTCAGCAATACAATGAGTCAATACATTTATAAAAAGTGGTCAGCCTCACCAGGAATCAAATAAATGCAAACTAAAACAACAAAGAGACGTTATCTTTTGCCTAGCTAATTGGCAAAGATTAAATACATGATAATACCTCATGTTAGTGAGGGTGTGGAAAAAACAGGCACTGTCATTCACTGGTGGGAGTGCAAATTGGTGCAACCTTTCCAGAAGGCAATTTGGCAATGTTTAAGGATGAGGAAGATCGCATACCCTTTTGATGCAGCAATTCCACTTTTAGAAAGATTGCCTTAGGAAATTATTGTGGATAGTAAGAAAGAAACAATAATAGCTAACCTTTGTTTCATGCTCTGTGCAAGCCTGGCTTTACATGCATGGTCTCATATGATCCTTACAGCTATCATCCCATGAGGTAGGAGCTGTTATTATCACCCGTATTTCATGGATACGAAAACCGAGGCACAAAAGGATTAGGTCAATAGCCTGAGGACACAAAGCTAAGAAGTAGCAAAGCCTGGATTTGAATCCAGGCGGTCTGAGTCAAGAGCCATCCCGCGTGTCCAGCCGTACACGCTGGGTGTGTACAAAGGATGAACACTGCGTGCGCTGGATGAACACACTGGATCCATATACTGAGTCAGGTTGCCAGGATGTTCCTCTGGGCCTGCTAATCCTGTGGGGGATGGGAGAAAACATGCTGCATACCCCAGGACAGGAATTGGTTGCATAAATGATGATACACCTACACCGGGATAGTATACAACCATGAAAAATGAGAAGATAATGTGTAAACAGTAGGGTTTGTATAAAATACCTGAAATGTCTCTGAAATGATATAAACAGAACTGATACAATTGGTTGCCTCCTGCAAAGACAATTGTGTGGCTGTGGAAAGAAGTTAGACGGTGACTTGTTTTTTGGTTTTATTTTAGAGAGAGAGAGAATGCAAGGTGGGGAGAGGGGGAGAGGGGTAGAGGGAGAAAGAATCCTTTTTTTTAATGTTTATTTAAAGAGAGAGAGGGGCGCCTGGGTGGCGCAGTCGGTTAAGCGTCCGACTTCAGCCAGGTCACGATCTCGCGGTCCGTGAGTTCGAGCCCCGCGTCGGGCTCTGGGCTGATGGCTCGGAGCCTGGGGCCTGTTTCCGATTCTGTGTCTCCCTCTCTCTCTGCCCCTCCCCCGTTCATGCTCTGTCTCTCTCTGTCCCAAAAATAAATAAACGTTGAAAAAAAAAAATTTTTTAAAGAGAGAGAGAGCAGGGAAGAGGCAGAGAGCAAGAGGGAGGAGAGAGTCCCAAGCAGGCTCCACACTGCCAGGCAGAGCCCGATACAGGATTCGAACCCATCAACCGTGAGATCATGACCCAAGCTGAAACCAAGAGTCAGATGCTTAACCGACTGACCCACCCAGGTGCTCCGGGAGAGAGGAGTCGTAAGCAGGCTCCACGCTCAGCATGGAGCCTGACCAATGTGGGCCTGGATCCCACAACACTGGCATCATGATCCAAGCCAAAATCAAGAGTCGGAGGCACAACCAACTGAGCCACCCACGTGCCCCAGAGGGAGACTTGTTTTTTAAACCATATACCCTTTTACACTTCTTGAATTTTGATTTATGTGAAGATATGAAAATATGTGTATATCTATAAATATATATACATGTAAGTTATGTTTAGAGCTATTCTGCATAACTTTATTTCCTTGAAATGCTACTGAGGGTTCTGAAAAAAAAGTTCTAAGACCCTTGGTTGGAGAATCATACCAAAGTCAGTGATGATACTTCTTTAACCGTGTTTCCCCACTTGTTCCCCAAACTGATTTGATCATGGAACTCTTTTCTTAAGTAATACCTATTATCATCCCTCTGGATATTCATGTCCTATAGAATTCAGTTTGGGAAATGCTATTATTAATAATTAATGCCAACGGGCGCCTGACTGGCTCAGTAGGAGCATGTAGCTCTTGATCTCAGGATGGGGAGTTCAAGCCCCACGTTGGGCGTGGAGCCTATTTAAAATAAATAAACAAACAGGGGCGCCTGGATGGCTCAGCTGGTTAAACATCTGACTCTTGATTTTGGCTCAGGTCATGACCTCACGGTTCGTGAGATTGAGACTCGCCTCTGGCTCTGCATCGACAGCACGGAGCCTGCTTGGGATTCTCTCTCTGCCCCTCCCCTGCTCGTGCTTTCTTTGTCTCAAAATAGATAAATAAACATGAAAATTTTTTTTAATAGACAAAGTATTACAAAATAATTAAGGCCAAGCTCAAAGGTCTTGTTTCATTAAATGAAAGAAACATGTTACTGACACTGACCCATTTGTTTACAACGCGTGTGTGTGTCGCTATACATTACTTCTGAGTACTAGGATGATGGATGATTGCTTCTTTTATCCATCTATATTGTTAAGTTTTCCAAAATGAACAAAATCATTTCACAAGCACTGTTTTTTGGGGTCTATGTTTATCGTTTTTGAGGCTTCAGGAGCCCTTTCTCTCTCTTCTCTCCCCGCTGGCATCTTCCCCCTGCCTCCAAGCAGCAGCTCAGAGGTAGGCTCAATGGGGGACCGCCAGGCCCCCTCAGGCACCTTCGTCCAGAGCCAGCCTAGACCATTCAGTCACCGGACAACTCCCTAGCCCCAGCAGACCATCGCTTCTGCTGTTGGAAGGATTTCAATGAGGTCCTCATTCTCCCAAAAGAGACACGGGCTGCAAAGCAGACACCAGGCTGCTACAAGCCTGACCTGTTGCAAACCCAAACACCTGGGCTCTGGTGCCAGCTCCGTGGCGGCCTGGCTGTGTGGCGTTGGTCAAGTTTCTTAACTTCTCTGAGTCTCATCTTCACCATCCATGTCGGCAATGACACTTGCCTTACAGAGCTCCGGGATCAAATGAGAGCATGCATGAAGGCATTGTGTAACGTGTGAAGGGCTGTCCCAGTGGAATTATTACCACAGCAGGGAGCACGGGCTTGCCCTTACCTTCCTGTGAACAGAGTACTTTTCCCTTTTTTTTTTTTTCTTCTTTTTTTGGTTTAGGTTGTTGAGGGGAAGGGGACAAGGAGATGAAGCATGGGAGAGTGGGCATGTGGAAACAGAATTATGTGTAAGAAAATTGGGAGAAGCCTCTAGTAGCTTGACATTTGCAGGCCTGCAGCACTAGGTGGGCCTGTGCCCACCAGTGTAGCTCCAAGCTTTATCACCCAGACAGCTGCTCCACTCGACCCATCCGAGTGAGCCCAGCCGCCGGACCGCATGGGATTCTCCTGAGCCACGATGCTGACTCTGCCTGGCCCACCTCCCTTCCTACCCGCTCTGACCCCTTAGCCTTCTTCAGCTCTTAGCTAAGTTAGCTCCTCCCCCAGCCTGGATTGGGGTCGCTCCCCTCAGTTTTTGTAACTTCGGGCCTCTGTGAACCATGCTGTGATGTTAATGCCAGGTTACAGCTCTCCTACCAGACTGAACTTCCTGAGGGCAGGAGCGGTGTCTGTCATCTTGGTCTGCCTGTGTCCTCTAGGCCAGCTTAGGCCTGGGGGTCTGGGACACCAGTTAGAGCCTGAGCACTGAAGTCAAGGGAACCTGGGTTTGAATCCCAGTTCACCTTGAGGAAGCGACGTCACCATTTTGAGCCGCAGTTTTCGCCATCCATAAAGGGGCTTTATCACTGCAGTGAGTTCATGGGGTTATTTTCATAAGCTAAGGTTTATAAAATTCCTAGTACCATTCCAGGCATGAAGGAAAGCCCATAGGTAGTAGCCACATTGACACCATGGCAGGCCCTCTGTGAACGCTTATCGAATTGAACTGGCAAATGACACCAGGAGGGGCGGCCCTTCCTGCACTGCTCACACTTGGCACTTGCCTGCCCCCTCTGCCACCAGTGCTCACCTCCCTGCCTTGTACCCCACAGCCACCCGGCCCAAGCTGAAGAAGATGAAGAGCCAGACGGGACAGGTGGGTGAGAAGCAATCACTGAAGTGTGAGGCAGCAGCGGGCAACCCTCAGCCCTCCTATCGCTGGTTCAAGGATGGCAAGGAGCTCAACCGCAGCCGTGACATTCGCATCAAGTACGGCAACGGCAGGTGAGAAAAAACACTCTGTCCACCCGGCTGCCCTCCATCCTCCCTGAAAAGGAGGGACCGGCCCTGGTCCCCCCTTCCTGGCCACACCCAATCTCTCCTTGCAGCTCTGGATTATGTTTGCCCAGTGTCGTGCAGGCTGTAGATGCTTAATGAATGTCTCTGGATGGATTATCAAACTCAGCTTTACCTGCGGAAGTCCCCTCTTGTCCCCAAAACTTCTCACAGGATCTGCCACAGTGTCCGAAAGCCCACATTTGGCCATCTTCAGGGAAAGACTGGTTCCAGGCTGCATCTGGGAGATCATGAGTGATGACCTCCACCTTTTTCTCTCCAACGCCAACCCTCTCACATCACCTCCCTTCTGAAAGCTTTCCCTCCACATCGCTGCCCCTCTCCCTCCTCCACTTCTTGCCCATCCCACTTCTCTCCACCATCATGGAGGGTCAGTTTCATGTCCACTGACTCCACCCTGTCGTCCTCCACACCTCTTTGCCTTCCTGGAATCTGCCTTGTAAATACACCCCCACTCTGCCTATGGCTGTGGCTCTTGAGAGACCTGGCAACCTCAGACCTCCCACGCCCCTTGCCTCCAGGCCCCTCTGCAGCCACTGGCATGGATGCCACCTGCTCTCTTGCCTCTGCAGCCCCCCTTCCTGGTCCTTCCGTGCCTCTGACCATTCTCTCAGTCACCATCAGGGCTGGAAGTTTCCTGTCGCGGGGGCTTCTCTCCTCTTCTCCCTCCCTCTCCACCTGTGGGTGATTTCACCCTCTCTGAGCTGATAACCCTGTGATGACTTTTTTTTTTATACCGGAGTTCCAGATCCACACTGCCAGCTGAACACTAGATCCCACCCCCAAGATATCCACAGACAGCTCTGATCCTGTATGCCCCAGTCTAGCCTCTCCCCCTTGCCCTCTCTGGCCCTGCCTCACCCTCCTGTGCTCTCCTCACAGCTGTCGTGGAAGTGGAGTGCCTGCTGCTTGGCACCACCCCCTCCAGCGGGAGACACCCTGCTCCCTGCCCTGCATGTTTCTTATCTGCTCTCCTGCCTCTGGCCTCTTGTCCTCCACGGTCCCACTCTTGGCCATCCCCACTTTTCCTGGGCCACAGGCCCGTTTGTGAGCTCATCTCTGTATCTAACATGTGCATATGGAACATCAGCCCTGTGCCAGGCACTCTACTCTGCCAGAGGCTGGACGTACACTGGCGATTGACCCAGACATGGTCCCCACCCTCACAGAGCCTCTAGTCTAGCTTCCAATACAGAATGTGGTGAAGGCCCCCACCCTTTTTTTCAGAGAAAAATGTGCCTTATCCACCCAGTTTTGCTTATAGTTTTAGAGGTCCACTGAGCCCTGTGACCCTGGCAGGGGATGACCTTTCTAACATGGACACATATCTGATCATTCACTCATTTGCTGGATAGATCTTGAGAGCCTGCTGTATGCCAGCCTCAACCCAGACCTCAGGACCCTTCCAACTTCTCTCTTCCTCACCTTTAAGTCACTGCCATGCTGCTCCCCAACTCCTCAGTGCTCCTGATCCCTGGTTTTTCCTTTCATGACCCTGGACTTGGACCCCAGCTATGCTGGCAGCTCCCCCCTCCCCCACCTTGTCCCTGGCAAAGTTCTCCAGGTCCAGATTAAATGTCATATCCTCTGGGACACCTCCCTGAACCCTCCAGGAAGCTCTCATGGTCTCTTCTCATGGTGCCTTGGACACCGTTCCATTCATTTTGGGGGTTCTCTTTCCCTCTAGCATGAGAGAGCCTCAGAGGCTGGATGCCACCCATATACACCCTTTTGCCCTGTACAGCCTGGCAGAGGACATCCGCATTGAGTGTTACATTGATGAGAATCTTGCAGAACTAGATGTCCTCTCCCGGGTTCAGGGCGACTCTAGGACTGGACAAGACACCCTTTGGGTTGACCTAGACTTTGAGCAAGTTACTGTCCTGGTTAAGCCTCACTTTTTTTTTTTTTCTTCAAGTTTATTTATTTTGAGAGAAAGAGAGTATGTGCATGCATTAGTGGGGGAGGGGAAGAGAAATTTGGAGAACATCTCAAGCAGGCTCTGCACTGTCAGGGGAGAGTCCGACACAGGACTCAAACCCACAAACTGAGATCATGACCTGAGCCAAAGTCAGACGCTTAACCAACTGAGTCACCCAGGCGCCCTAAGCCTCATCTGACAAATGGGTTACCCAGTCCAGAAAGAGTACGTGGTCAAGTCTTTCAGTCCTGGGTATTGGGGACCCCTAAGAGCCTGAAGTGTGCCTCCTGCCTTCTTTCTGTTAGGGCCCTGTCCCATTCGCTGCATTCCTGAAACTTCGCTCCACCCAACCTGCTCCTGGGCTCCCAGCAGCGAGTTGGCTGGGTAGAAGACGGGGAGCTGTGATGGAGAACTTCTGATTCCCTCACTGTGGCAAAGAGGCCTGCCACCTCCACACACACGCTTCACCTACCAGGGGGGCCAGGGACAGGAGCAGGAGTCTCCATTCTGGCAAAATCTCTCTTTCCTTCCACCCACACTACAGCTTGCTCTTTGGTCATCCTAGCACGCCATCTGCCAGGCCACAGTAGCTCTTGAAATGGCTCTTGGTTCTCAGAGGCCCCCTTCCCGGCGGGTGCTGGCTATCTCTAGGGCCGCCATGCTGAGGTGTCTCACCCAAGCCTTCCTGTGCCAGAAGAAAACCAGCCCCCCCAAGCCCTGGGCGCAGGTCCCTCCCCTGCAGAACCGCGTGTTCCCTTATTTATGAGGGGCAAGCTGGAACAGGCCCCTCAGGCAGGCAGCAGGAGGTAGGCACTGAGGAAATGTGCGGACGGGTGGAGGATGCGTTCCTGCCAGCAGAAAACTGGCTGAGGAAGGAGGGGAGGTGCACCCATCACAGGGGCAGGCCTGGGTCATTGTGGCGAGCGGGCACTGGGCACCAGGAAGGTGGGAGAGAATCTTGAATCCTCGGGGCTTCCTACGGGAGCTAGGAATGAGAAGAGAATGTAGTGGCCCCTGCTCCTCTAGGGCTAAGAGAACCATAGAGCCTATACCCTTTGGCTCTGACCCCAGGGTCTCTTATGCAAGTCTGGGCCCCCCTCCCTGGAACTGACGAGATCATCACACAGCTGATAAACTAAGGTGCCTGCAACCAGTAAACCTAGGGGTCATTGCTTCTGTCCACTTGCCTCTTTCCAGTTCCTCAAAGGAGAGGGCCTCTCCCTGAGCCCTGGACCTACACTTTCTGAAGGTCTCATATACCTTGTGTGGGAAGGCCTTCCTTCCATTTCCAGCTTTTATCCCTCCAGGTATCTGTGAACCTAACTCCACCTTTCTTTCCTGTTACATGGGATGTGGTGTAAAGGAAGCTCCTTTGAGTACAGCAGTGGGTGAGAAGGAGATTCTGGCTCTGTGCCCCCTATACCTTAACCCTGCGAGCCTCAGGTGGTCATCTGCGCTTCTCACCCAGTGTCAGGGAATTGCTGCTGGTGGCCAAGAAGTGAGAGAAGCCTGGTCCTGGGGCAGCTGGACTTTGTGGTATCTAATTAGGCTGCAGCCAGGAAGGAGATGCTGTTTTAGCCAGAGGGGCCTCCAGGGCTCTGTTTAATGAGGAGAACAAACTTGAATTGACAGAAGAGGTTTGGAGGCAGACACCAGGCCAAGGAGACAGAGACTGGCTTGAGCTGGGAAGGGTTGGAGGGATGGAGTTGCGGGGGCAGCCAGGCAGCTGTCGCCGAGACATCAGCGAGGATGTCACCACAGCAACAGGGCCTGCTGACCAGACAACCTCATGGACCCTCATTTGGAGGATCTTAGAGTGAGGTGATCTGAGAGGAGGCCCCCCCTGGAGGCAGAGGCGAGCCCAGGAAACGGGGAGCTCCAGAGTACAGCCCCAGTGACGATGGCGGTCCGTTTGCCGCCTCCTCTACCCAGGGCCCAGCCTCGCTCCCCTGTCCTTCCCCCAGCAGCTTTCGTGGCTCTGGTTTTCATCCCTGGGCTTAGGACAGTGACAGCTGTACTGCCCTACCTCCTGTTCCACCACCCCTCCAACACACAACACAGATTCTGGGAATCTGGTGTTTTAATTTGGGGCTAAAAAGAGGAAGAGGTTACATCATGTAAAGAAATTTTCATGCTACTTCTTGTTTCCCCCTGGGGGCCGGGCTGGGGTACTAGGCTTTATCCAGAGCTCGGATGGGCCCCTCAAGAGCACTGTGGCAGAGAGAGGGATGGGAGGTGTGAACAGACCCTGCAGAGCCCAAGTACCCTGGGGCAAGCGCAGAGAAACCCTGGGAAGGAAGGAGAGGTTTGGCAGGGTCTTCAGAAAGAAGAGGAGAACCGGGGCCTGGTGCCCTGGAGTCACACAGCACGGAGTCCCTGCCCAGGCCTGGCCCCACAACTCTCGGCATGCAGGGACTGGGTGAAAAGCCCTTCACAGAGGGGGCTAGCCCCAGCCTCGGGCTCTGGGAGATAGTCCATGAGCCACTGAGGGGCCCGTGTCCCACCAATTCCCGCTTTTCACCCACCTCTGCTTTCACCTTGCCAGGTGTTTTTGGACAAATCCAGAAGCCCCTCTAGGACTCAGTTTTCCCATCTGTACTGCCCTGTCCGCTTTCATGTTAGCCATGAGGGGCAAGTCAGGCCGTTAGGATTAGGATCTGTTTGTTCCCTTGACGTATCCAAAATTCAAGGACACAGAAGCTTTATTAAATTGACGAATGAATGAATGAATGAGTGAATGAAGCTAAAGCCCCTGGGAGAGGCCCCAGAGTACCCCTGGTGGCAGGGCTAATATGAAGACAGGGGAGCTACAGTTTGGGACCAGGAGGCTGGGCACAGTTACCATGGGAACCTGTTAGATCAAGGGCCTGCCCAGGTACCTGGGAACAGGTCTTCCATATCTAGAGTGACAGGCTGCCACTTCTAAGGGAAGGCTGAGGTAAATGGCAAGCCAGAGGCTGCCCTGTTTTGAGGGAAACACCGCGACTGGGGGAGGGACACCAAAAGGAGAGGAGAGAGGTAGCCATGTGACTTCCTTAGGAGACCCCACTTTTCTCCCCCACAAAAAGGGTACAAAGAAGGTCTGGCCCTAGAAAAGTGGACATGCGGGTTCATAGATTTAGAACATATGTGCAGCCACTAGCTCTTCCCTGTGTTCTCCTGAGCCCCTACGTCCCCCTCCAGCTCCGGGGACTCAGCATTCTACCTGGAACCCAGAATCTGCTTCCCACCCACCCTGCACAGCCACTGGGGCTGTATGGGAAGAGGTGACCGCTGGGAATCCACAGACAGCCAGGGCCTTGGCTCACATCTCTCCCCCTCTTATCCCCTCCCTAACCAGAAAGAACTCACGACTACAGTTCAACAAGGTGAAGGTGGAGGACGCTGGGGAGTATGTCTGCGAGGCTGAGAACATCCTGGGGAAGGACACGGTTCGGGGCCGGCTCCATGTCAACAGCGGTAGGTGGTCCCCCAACAAGGGGAGGGGTCCTGTGGGTGTTTGATGGGGCGGGCCAGTTGCCCCCAGCCCTCTGGAGGCCCGCACATGATCCATCTTGCACTTGATTCCCCTCCCCTCCTGCTGCTGCCCTATCAATCCCCGAGATCTGGGCCGATTCAGAGAAATGCAGTCCAAGCATAAATGTTTAGCTTTGTTATCTGGGCCTGGAAGAGCCGCCAGCTCTCATTTTAAATATCCTGAAAACTAAATATTTTGAAATCAAGAGGTGGGGGTGGGGAAAAGATATTTTTAGAAAGCAATTATGGGAGGCTGGGCTGCCAGGAGCGGGGCTCCGGGGAGAGGCAGGCCCCGGGCGTGTGGGAGCTGACTGCCTGTTGCTTTGCTGGGCACCCGAGTGCAGGCAGCCATCTTGGTGGGGGCCATGGCCAGGAGACTTGGGTGGATTGGCCCCTGCGGGCGGCCTCTTTTCAGGGACTGCAGACCCTTCTCCAACAGGTGGGCCTCTTCCTTAAAAACATACGCAGTCAGGGTGCCTGGGTGGCTCAGTCGGTTAAGTGTCCAACTTCAGCTCAGGTTCTGATCTCATGGTTCATGAGTTCAAGCCCCGTGTCAGGCTCTGAGCTGTTAGCTCAGAGCCTGGAGCCTGCTTCAGATTCTGTGTCTCCCTCTCTCTCTACCCCTTCCCCTCTCGCACTTTCTCAAAAATAAACGTTAAACAAAATTAAAAACATGCGAGTTCAGGAGCCCACAGCACCCAGGGCACCCTTAGCTTCCTGCCTCCACCATGGCAGCTACAGTGTCAGTGGGCAGACAACCTAGTTTCCCTTGACCGGAAAGTGGCCGGAGCTGCCTGTCCTTAGACCGCATGCTTCCACTCTAGCCCCGGGAACTAACTCCAAACCAGGAACTAACTCCAAACAGCTCGCTGTCTTCCCAGCACCACCCACACACTGGGCATATCACTTGGCTACCTGATTATTTGGGTTCGCTTCCAGGCCTGCCCCTGCCCATCTAATCCTGTATCTGCCTTCACCTGCCAGTACTTCCACTGGACAGGCCTCCAGTGCTCCCTAAACCCAGCATTATCAGGAGAACGTGGAATGTTCCTTGCCCTGAGACCCTTGGAGAAAAACCCGCTGCAGACCCTGCCTGCCCCATGTTGTAAGGGGTTCCCCTATTCTCCCAGGTTCTGAGGCTCCTTGTCCACTATATTGTATAGTTCCAGGTCTCAGAGTCCTGGTTGATCTTCTTTCTGGATCTTTCTCACATCCGTACCCCCCATTCCAACCCTATGTCAGAGGCAACCTGGCCCAGGTTTCATCTTGATTCACCTAAACCTGAGCAGTAGCCTCTTAAGATGCTTTTATCTTGTCATGCCCCTACCCCATGGTACCACAGAACAAGGACTTTGTCCACAACCCAGTTCACACCAACTTGGCGCAAACGATCTTTCCAGCCGTAACTGTGTCAGTCCCTTACAGTCCATTCATATTCCTCTTCTCGTGCCATCTCTCCCAGGCTGCCGTCCTCCCTGACCCCTTCATCCCACCAGTGTCACCCCCAGGCCTCACTCCCAGGCCACTTCTTGGCCAACTGTGGTCTTTCCTGAATTCTAGTGTATCATTTTTCAAATCTCATACTGTTGCTGATTTTTTTATGCAAGTGTGACCTCCACCATGGAATGATGGAGACAGGAGCGGGGAGAGCAGGAATGATGCCTTCTCCCCAGGAGTTACAGTAACAGCTACTGTTTACCGAGAGCTGCTCCATTCCACATTCCACACTATATCTTGAACCCTGACAAGCCCATGGTGTATTTTATAAATTAGGAGACTGAAGCTCAAAGTGGTTAAATATTCTGCCCCAAGTCTAACTGATGGTTCACGAGAGCACTATACAATGTAAAAGTAGTTAGCAAACACTGAGACCCGGAGCTCCGTGGGGCTACGTGTAGCCTGATCGCCATTCTAACCTCAGAGCCTAACACAGTGCCTGGCTTACAGTACGCACCTGGTAAATATAGAAAAGGATTTATAATCTTCTCCAAGGCCTTTACTGACTCCCATATGCTCCAGTACCTGCCTTCCCTGCTCCTCCTAACCTGTCCCAAGCCCAGGAAAATGGACCATGCTAGGTGTCCAGCACCTGTTACCTCCAGCCATAGTGGGCAGACATTCTTAGATCCACTTTGGACTTGATGTTTATTGTTTTATTATTCAAGATTTTCTTGGTTAGAACTGACAAGAACCCAACTTAAAACTACCTTAAGTAATTGATTGGTTTTTAAAACTGGGAAATCCACAGGTAGAACTGATAGAATCCAAGTCCTCAGAGTCTGGATCAAGATGCTCTCTCCCTCTGGGTATTGTCCTCACTCTCTCCTACGGCAAAATGGGCTTCTCCCATGTTTGGGGAATGGATTGGGAAGAAGAGGCCATGGCCTCAGACAGCTCCATGTTTACATCACCCCAGCCTCTCTCCCAGAGAAAAAGAGATAGCTTTGTCTCTACATCCACTCATATGATCACAAGGATGGATGCCAACTGACCGTACTTAATTCACACGCCCCGCTTGGCCCAGTCACTGTGCTCAGGAGATGGGGTGGCATCTTTTCCAGGCTAGTGTGTATACAGAGTCTGAGTGATGGGCCTGCCAGAACTACACAGGGGCACTTCCCTCGACGGGTGTCGGCAGTAGAGTAAGAGGGAAGGGCTGCTGTGCGGAAAACCATAGCAGTGCCCTCTCTCCTGTGGGTTTGGGGTCTGAGACTGTAGACCTTTTTAAGACCCCCTCAGATAAGCTGAAGCCCCACCCCACCCATGGCCTTCTGTCAGCCCTTAGCAGTCCGTGTTCTGATCAGTGGAGGTTTGGGCTGGGCCCTGGGAGCTTCCCACAGGGCTCCATGCCTTTCCTCCCTCCAGCCCAGCAGGAGAGCGGCAGGGCAGAGTGGCAGAGAGTCCAGAGCTTTGGTCTCTTCTGAGCTCTGTCGTGCAAGCCTGGGAGAGTTCCTCCACCTCGCTTATCTTCCATTTCCCCCTGTGAGGCGGAACCAGATCATCTCTAGACCCGTTGCCCATAAAATTCTGGGATTCTGAGTTTGATGTCGAGACTGACACTTGTGCACCTAGCCACCACCACATGCGTGCACGCGCGCACACACACACACACCCCACCTCTTCTGTTGCCATGCTCAGTTCATAGTAGGCCCCTACCCTTGACATGGGGCGGTGAACAGGGCCACTTGCAGGGTATCAGGAGGATCCCCGTGGAGGACATTTCCACAGGCAGAGATACCCAGGCTCCTTGTTTACCCATGGAACCCAGAAGACTGGCAGCAACCGCACCCTGGGGAGGAGATGAAGGGCGGGTAGCGGGCAGCTGTGCCTGCCCCCTTGTGACTCATCCCAAGGTGGGTTGGTTTGGCCCGCCCGGGCCCCAGGGAAGCCAGGGCTAAGGGGCGGGGTGGCCAGAAGAGGGCACAGGAGGCAAGGAGCAGTGGCTGTTCAAGGGGGCATTGCTGCGACTCTTGGCTCCCTGCTTTGGCTCTGTTCCTGCGGAGCCTGATGCTCCTTCCTCAAATTGAAGCCGACGCTTCTTACTTACAGTCATAACTCTACCAGCTCACGAGAGACTGCCTTCCTGGTTGCCTGGGAGGAGGAGGAGTCAGCAAGAAGTGTGTGGTGCTGTTAATAAAACAATCAGCTTGGTCCGACCCATCTCTGGGTTATGGAAACCAGCTGCCTCATCCCCAGCTGAAAGAGATCTCGGGAATATCTCAGGGTGGCTGCTCCAATCCCAGGATATCGATCTGAGCCTAGCTTTGCCCCAGAGGGTAGGCAGACTTGACCTGGGGTGTCACAAGACCATGGAAGCCCTGGAGAGGGAGTCCCTTACGGGGGCCGGGGTGGGGTGGGGTGGGGGGGCTTAGAAAGGCTGGCTGTTTAATCACACACACGCACACCTGCTCTTTTGCTCACATATTCAGTAAGGCCTTACTCAGAAAGACCCTGCTGTAAACTCAGGGGAGTCATAGTCTTGGCTTCTAGTCTAGGTCCCTCAAAGTTCCTGATAGGAAGCTAAAACCCAAATTCAGAGCATCGGCCCGTTCTAACCCATGGAAGAGGAAAGAGAGGCAACTTTAACAGCAGGAAAGGGGGCAGACTGAGCAGGTGGGAGGGAGCCTTGATGGAGCAAGATCACTTGACCTGGGCCTTGAAAGATAAGAAAAGGTTTCTCCAAGAGCAACGGTGAAGAGTGCTTGCAGCAACCGGCTGGCAGGAGACAGGCCCATCGCTATCAGCTCTCCTCCTGGCCCTTCCCTCTTCAAAGCCTGGATAAGCTCATGCCCACTAAGACACTAATGGCTGATAGAAACCTCCTGGGATTACCCTTCCAGGCATTTTCAATTTTAATTCCAATATAATTAGCATGCATTAGTTTCAGGTGCATCGTATAGTGATTCAACAACTCTTTACTTTGCTCTGTGCTCACCACAAATGAGCTCTTCATACCCTGCACCTATTTCACCCATCCCCCACCCCTCTCCCCTCTGGCAACCACTAGTTTGCTCTATTTAAGGGCCTGATTTTTTTGTCTCTTTTTCTTTATTCCTTTGTTTCTTGAATCCCGCATATGAGTGAAATCATATGCTGTATATGTCTTTCTCTGACTGACATATTTCACTTTGCATTGTCCCCTAGATCCATCCAAGTTGCAAACATTGAGATCGCATTCTTTTTTATGGCTGAGTAATATTCCATTATGTATGTATATACCACATCTTTTCTATTCCTTCATCTATGGATGGATACTTGAGTCCCTTCCATATCTTGGCTATCGTAAATAATGCTGCAATAAACCTAGGGTTGCACATATCTTTTTGAATTAGTGTTTTCATATTATTTGGGTAAATACCCACTAGTGGGATTATTGGATCATATGCTAATTTTACTTTTTTAAGGAACCTCCATACCGTTTTCCACAGTGGTTGCACCAGTTTGCATTCCCCCCAACGGAGCACAAAGGGTTCCTGTTTCTCCACAACCTCACCAATACTTGCTGTTCCTTACATTTTTTATTTTAGCCATTCTTCCAGGCATTTTTTTTTTTTTTTTTTTGAGAGAGAAAGAGAGCGAGCATGCAAGCCAGGATGGGACAGAAGGAGAGAGAGAATCTTAAGCAGGCTCCACGTTCAGTGCAGAGCCTGATGCAGGACTCGATCCCACAACCCTGGGATCATGACCCAATCCAAAATCAAGAGTCTGACACCCAACCAACTGAGCCACCCAAGCTCCCCCTCCAGGTAATTTTTAAAGTCAAAAAATTGTAGGTATAACTTATATACCATAAAATTCACCCTTTTAAAGTATACAATTCAGTGGCTTTTAGGATTTTCACAAGGTTGAATAACCATCACCACTAATTCCCAAATATTTTCAGAAACCCTAAACCCATTAGCACACGCTCCCCAATCCCGCATCCCTCAGCTTCTGGCAACCACACACCTATTTTCTGCCTCCACAGATTTCCCTAATCTGGACACTTCATATAAATAGAATCATATAATATGTGGCCTTTTATGACCGGTTTCTTCCATTTAACATCAGGTTTTTGAGATTCATCCATGTTGTAGCATACAGCAGCACGTCTTTCCTTTTCGTGACTACTATTCCATTGTATGGATAGAACATCTTTTGTGTATCCATTCATCAGTTTGGGTTGTTGGGTCATCTGAGGTGTTTCCCCATTTGGGCTATTAGGCACAACGCTGCTAGAATATTCATGAACACGTTTTTGGGTGGACATAGGTTTTTCATTCTCTTGGGTATATACCTGGAAGTGTAGTTGCCTGGTCACATGGTAACTCTAGGTTTCATTTGTTGAGGAACTACCAGGCGGTGTTCTAAAGTGGGTGCACCATTTTATATTCCCACCAGCAATGTACAGAGATTCCAATTTCTCCACATCTTCACCACTGTGTGTTATTGTCCATTTGACTATAGCCATCCAAGTGGGTGTGAAGTGGTATCTCATGGTGGTTTTGATTTTCATTTCCCCCAGTGACCTGCCAGGAAAATTTGCACTATAGGAGATGATGCTTCAGTCATCATCAGGCCAAGTTGACCAGGGTAGCTCCTGGGATGGTAGAAGCCACCTCACTCTGAAGATTCAGATATTTGTTTGCTCATAACGAATATTTGTAAACACTTGTTAGGCACCCCGTTACATCTCAAGCACTATGCTGAACATTGGAGTTTGTTGTTGAAGACAGACATGGACCTTGTCCAGATGGAGCTTACATTCGGGTGAAGGAGCTGGTCACTTAATTATGTTAGAATAAGTACTAGACGTGCAAATGTACACAGCTAAGAGAAGGAGTGAGGGAGGAGCCCGGGAAGCCTCTCTGAGATGCTGATACTTTGAAAACCCTGGACGGGAAGACACCTGGCTTGGTAGAGGAGCTGGACTAAGCCAGTATAGTACGAATATACTCTAAGAGAGGGATAGGACACGAAGTGGGGGAGGCGGGGGGACTGGGGAAAGTATTCTGAGTGTAAATGGAAGCCATTGGAGGGCTTTGATCGTGGCAGTGATTGACCGCTTTTACCTATTTTAAAGATCACTTTGACAGCAATGAAGCAAAATGGTGAGAGATGAAGGCAAGAGTGAGGGCAGAAAGAGCGGTGAAGAGGCTGTGTTGTGGTCATCCGAGAGAGAGACCATGGAGGCCCGGGCTGGGGACCAGTGGGGACACATGGACAGAGCCTTGTGAGGAGGTAGAAAGGCAGCCTCAGTGATAGATGGGTGGGAATAATAAAGGACGGAAAGGTATTCAAGATGCCCTCCACGTCTTAGGTTTGTGCTGCTCAGAGCAAGCCTGGGGGAGCAAGTGACTGGGCAGATGATCAGGAGCCCCACCTGGGGAGGCTGTGGACCATCCCAATGGGGGCGTCAAGAGGGGGCGGCCAGAGTCTCCAACCTGGAGTCCGTAGGTCATCTTCACTTCCCCAAACATGGGAGAACACAGTGAAGAAATACAGATATGCTGACAAGGGAGCGTAGACAAGCTGCCGTGGGAGTCCGTGTGTGCTGGAACAGCATGAATGTGCATCTTCAGTGTGGAAATCTTCCTGGCGTGAGCCTTCCCCACCAGCAGAGCTGGGCTGTGGGGACTTGGGAAGGCCCTGCCATCAGAGTGGGTGGCCTCAAGTTCCTTCTGAAGTGGAAAGGCCTGTGGTCATTCCCCCCCACAACCCCCTGTGACTGGCTCCCCCATTGCCCACCCTTTTTTGCCTTTCTGGGCCTTGGCCTAGTCCCCATGATGACATGGTTCTGACAGCCCAGGCCATGCATCCCAGCTGAGGCCCCATCTTGCTTCAAGAGTCATCCTCTGCCTCCCAAGGCCTCCACGAGCACAGACATGCATGTGGACAGCTGTGGTCCGCCGCCACCATCCTCACGTCTGTCCGCTGCTCACTCAGCGCAGCAGTGGGCAGTCTTTGCCACCCACAACCGCAGAGGGAATCAAGACTCCTGCCTTAGCCAGCTCCCTCGAGAGGCCCCGGCCGGTGGTCCACACCGTGTTTGCATTCGTCTGCTGATGTCAAGCCTCGGTGCTGACGTGTTCTTCCACGAGGGACTGGCCGGCTGGGGAGAAGGCTCAACCAGGCGTCAGGAGCCCCGAGGCCTTGTCACAACACACACCGTGGCTCTGGACGGGCGTTCCCCTGCTCTTTTTCTTCACTCCTCCTGGTCAGTGTAACTGAAGGGCAGGGCAACCTCTGGTGTCCCCCAGAGCAACGGATTTTACAACTCGCAGGCAAGATCACCTCAGCTGTTTCTCTTCTCTGTCCTTTTCTTGGTTCCCTGGGTCTCCCTGACCCAGAGTGGGCAAAGACCAGCAGAGGCCTCCTGCCCCTGCCAGCACGCAGGTCCCAGCTGTTGACAGGGGACCACCGCAGGGTTGGGGTTCAGGGATGCCAGAGCAGCAGCAGGCATGGTGTGGAGGGGAAGGTGGGAGCTGGCCCTGCCCACCGGGTTTTATCAGCAAGCTCCTCAGACATATACAGAGGCAGAGCTGTGTATACACTCCCAGTCCCCGCGCTCCATCTGTCTCCCACATGTCTAAACACTGAGGGCGCCAAGTGCCTGCCCTCCTCCTCCTCCTCCTCTCAATCCCATCACCACGGAGAGGGGGTGGATAGGGACTCGGTACCCCTGAGGAGACAGGAGCACCTCAGGAGGCTGCTGCTGGGTGGGAGTGAGAGACCCTCAGAGCCCCAGAGGCTGAGGGACTCCCTGATCTGGGTACACAGCCTCAGGAGTTAGCTTACAGATGAAAACATTTGGGGCAAGACTTTTCACTTGAAACCAGGTTTCTGGATGGCATCCCGTGGGTGAGCAGGACCTTAGTTATTTTCATGGATCAAATGAATCTGACCAATCAGATGTGCTGTGTGGGTCAGCAGCCTCAAAGCCCAGCCTCACTCTCACCAAGTTTTCACTTCTCAGCCATCATACAGGCCTCTCTCAAGCCCACCTCCTGTCCAGCAACCTGACGTCCAGGATTTATAACCTGGACAGTTGAGGCCGGACGCTCCCTTCCAAGGCAACAGCTGACTGGGTGGGGGAGGACAGGGCTGCCTTGTGAGAGCAGATGCAATGAAAACCCTGGGGTGGGGGCTTATGCGATGGGCAGAGCAGCCTCTCTAGCATTCCTGGGAGGCTTGTCCCCTCTGGGACAAAGGAGGAAGACATAGAAGCTAGGATTCTCCTCCCATCTCTCTAGATCTTAGAGAATGAGTGTCCTAAAGGTGCCATGCCCTTCAAAGCCCAGCTCCCTTCCAGCCACCCTACCTCGAGAGCCCAAGCAGTGCAGACTGATAGAGATGTCTCCTTCCAGCACCCCTGTGACTTTGTTCCCTACAAAACACATGGTGTCTCATCCACCTGCAGTGGAGCCCCTAGAAAGGCAGGCAAGAAGTGGGCTCCTATTCCAGCAGAAGGAGCATTTTCTGCTAGTCTCTCATCCCTCCCCAAATACAGCAAATCTTCCTGGCCTTTGGAGGTTTTCCCAGAGCACGGGTGCACCACCAGCAGGGTGGTGCTGGGCAAAGGGTTAGAGCTCCTGGTGGCCTCCCCTTTGCCTTGTTGGTGACTGGGAGGGACCACCAGTCCTTCCCTCTCCAGCTATTCCTGCAGTTCCTGATCTTCCAACTTTGAGATGAGCCATGAAGGGCCATGAAAGAGGTGGTGCCTGGGGCCCAGAGGTGGTCTCAGTGGGTCACTGGTACGTGTCTCTCATACCCCCAGTGAGTACCACTCTATCATCATGGTCGGGGCATGCCCGGAAGTGCAACGAGACGGCCAAGTCCTATTGTGTCAATGGAGGCGTCTGCTACTACATCGAGGGCATCAACCAGCTCTCCTGCAAGTAAGTGACCAGTGGGGGTGGGCGTGGGGGCAAGACTAGGGTGAGAGACGCTGGGGCAGAAGTGGAGGGCTCTAGGAAAAGTGGGCTTCAGGCCACTGACAGGGGGTCCCCAAGGGGTGTAGACAGGGAGGTTTGCCCCACTTCCCAGGCCTTTCCTAGAATATAGGGAGATGTACACTCTGAAGGGCTCAGGGCTTCTGCAGTGCCAGGTTCTCAGGCCCCTACCCACCCCCCTCTCCCAGTGTCCACCCTTTCACCACCACCACCTTTTAGGGAGATGGGGATGCCAGTCTATGCCCTAGGCACTGGGTTCTCTCTCCCCCTCCCTTTCTCTCTCTCCCCCTTCTCTCTGTACCACTCACCCCCCCCCCCGCCCCATTTCTCAGCAACTCTCCAAACTGTGTTCTGATGAACATTTCCCATGGTGTGTCTTCCCCAGCAGTGAAGAGCCTGGCAGGGTCCGGCAAAGCACAATTCCCAGTGCCCTTGGTAGTGGAGGGTCTGCTCTCAGAGCCTTGAGGGGAGACGAGGACTCTGTGTCCGATGCTCACCTCAAGACCTGGCTACTCTCCCTGCCTGGTGTTCAGATACACCCTGGGTGCTGCTTCTGCCACTTCAGACCCTAGCCCCTCTCTATGGGGTCAGGGGACACCAGCAAAGACACCACTCTGGCTGTGGCCCAGACACAACCTGGGGAAGGTCAAGGTTAAGAAGAAGCTCAAGTTGGGGCTTCTCTACCCAGCAGGATTTTCATCCTACTCCCCTTAGCAAACAGGGCAGATGGGAGCACAGTAACCCAGGAGGGCTTGTTCAGGTCCAGCTGGGTCCTATTCAAGCAGTTGAGCCCACGGGACCCCTGACAGGTTCTCTGGTGGGTGTATGAGGAGCCGGAGGAAGAGCTTGGTGAGGGCAGTACAGGTTCTGGCCAGATCCTGAGGAGGGGTAGGGGGCACTAGTTAACAACTTCGGGTTTTCAAAGCACCCCAAGCCTAGGACCCTGGCAAGGTGCCACAGTTGCCCCATTCCCATGGCATCTGGGCAAAAGCCACTAGAGTATTAGTAGAAATTCAGAGAGGCATTTGCCCTCCTCACAGACAAGGTCAGATTCAGCACCTCTCAGCTCTCCTGCCTCTGGGCTCCAGCTCCAGAGCTGCATCCCCCCACTGACTACAGCCTTAGCCAAAGACCCCGCCACCTCACACGGGGATAATGAGGGGCCGTGCCTCCTTGACACTCTCCCCTCTGTGCCAGGCTAGCTGAGCTAGACCCGGACTGCCAGGCAGATCTGTGCCTCTTTCCCCCAGCGGGCCTCCTTTGCCGGCTTCCCCCCCAATCCCACCCTGCACCTGCTGCCATCCCCTTACTGTCCTCCCCCATCCTAAATTTGCAGCCACAGCAAGTCCCCCAGGGAAATTCTCAGCCTGGACTCAGCCCCTCATCTTTCCCTCCTTCTGCCCCTAGGAGGCTGCCACATTAGTGCTAGAGACCGTGTGGAACATTCTAGACTTGAAAATGGTCTGAGCTCTCTGCAATACATCTACAGAAACTCATAAGCGTTCTGGAGTACCCCACAGACATGGCCCGGCCCTGCAGGCCCCTCTTTTTTTAATCCCCAAACAGACACACACACACACACACACACACACACACACACACACACAACACACACAACACACACAACACACACAACACACACAACACACACAACACACACAACACACACAACACACACAACACACACAACACACACAACACACACAACACACACAAACACGTACACACCGCACCTCCCTAGCCCCTTGGACCCTGGAACCTTGAAGGAATCCAGCAGCATTAAGGAGATCAGCCCTGGCTCCAGGCAGGGAAGTTTTCAGCCACCCAGGACAGGTACCAGGGCCACAGAGGGCCATGGGATTGCAGGGCTCCAGTGCTAGCATTTAGCGTGGAAAGTGGTGTGATGAGCTTGTGAGATTCCAAAGGGTCCTGCCAGCAAGGCTGTAGCCCTAGGACCTTCTGAGTCACCCCCAGCTAAATCTGAGAGTAGCAGAGGGCAGGAGCCTAAATCATTATGAAGATGGTGTCCTGTGCCCCTCCTCACCAGGGTAACTGGGATTCCCTGCTTAGAACTTGACCTTGGTACCCAGAAGCACCACCTCCCCATTTCAACCTGCCCTAGGTCAGCCCTAGCCAGGGCTCCTGGAACCAACTTCCCTGACTCCCTGAGCCCTCAGGGGAGATCGCTTTCAGGAGGGCAAGTCCTCAGAGCTGTGCTGGAGAAGGACAGGGGGGGTGGGGGGCAGGGCAGAACCCAGAGGCCATTCTGGGGGTGGGTGAGCTGGGAGGGAAGTGGGGGGCAGGCCTCTTGGGATTCCTGATGACACCTGAATGGAATAAAAAGGAAAGAATATAGGAAACAGAACTCACGTCTTACCATTTGTGCTGTTTGTTTACTTTTTATTTTGATTTTTTTGCATTTCCGCTTAGCTTGGATAATGAAACTAGACTGGTCAGTTTCATTCCAGTTTCTATAAAACTCAGTTTTCCTTCCTGGTTTTCTGACACTTGTTGTTGTGTATTGGTTCAGAGCCCTGCAGGGAGTGTTGGAAAGCAGGCACACTCCGTCCCTGTTTTTCTGGAATTCAGAGCCAAAAGAAACAGTGTCACTGATACTGAATTTTGTTTTAAAGAAAGAAAACTTAGGGGGATTTGAAAATGGGGGTCCAAATCAAGGTGACTGTCTCCTGTCTGGGCCAGACAGGGACCTCTGCACTTCTTCTCGCTGCTTTCTCCTCTTCTCTCCGTGTTTTTGTAGAGCACGGTTGGTGCGTGACTCTTGGGGACTGGTTCAGGGGATGATGACAGAACAAGACTCTCTTTCCAGCCCTGTGCACATACCAGCGGCATGCCTCCCTTTCCCATCAAGCTCATCCCTCCCCCTCTTCTGCTCCCCCTGTCCCTCCCCATGTTCAGGTGGTTCCCCCATCCCATACCCATCTGCCTGCTCATCCTCTCCACATCTCCACCCCACCCCTCATGAGGCCAGAGACCCTTCACCCCCTCCAGTGCCCCGGGGCACACCCTCATCCTTCATCCTCCCCCTCCCTCGGGTGAGGGCAGCACACATGGCATTATCCCCAGGCTACCAAAAGGAGAAACTGAGGCCCGGGAGGTGGGTGGGAAAACGGGGAGGCAGAGTTCCAACCTGTCACCCCAGATACAGCCCATGGGCTCTCCTCTCTGCCCCCGTCTCACCCTGCTCTTCTCCAGCCCTGGGCACAGATCTTCCCATAGTCATAGCTCATGATGTGGGGGAGGGCTGAGAAAGCTATGACCTGCCACTCCTTTTAATCTGTCCCCTGTGCTGCTGAAACTCAGAGCGCCAATCCCTCTTTCAGTGGGAACCCACTACCGGCCAGCCATCCACACTGAGTCAGACCCCACTCGTGGTGGACGGGTTTGTGTAGCCCGTACCCTGTTACATGGTCCTGAGTGCAGGGTAGCAAGGCTGTAGGCCCACTCCCAGAATCTTCTCTAGGGAAGCCTCAGGCTCCGGGATGTGGCTCATTTTCAACAAGCAGGGATAAGGAGAGCCCCGGAGCCTCCTGGAAGGATCTAATGCCCAAAGAACAGTATGGGGAGCCAGTCCCCAACCCCTGTGCTATGCCCATCCCCCATCGCCTTTTCTTTTATTCAGCCAGTGGGGAACACATGTCCCAGGGCAGGAAGATTAGGACCGTGTTACATAACTCCAGGGGGGCACATTCACGTTATAGACCGTGTCTGTGGTGCCACCTGGGGTTGTACAACTCAGTAGTCATGAAAGATCTGAGGAGGCAGTTGGGGCAGTCCAGGCTGGGTGTGGGATCAGGGACTCAGGGATGTGGTTAGTTATCATCAGTCTCCCAAGAGCCATGGGACAGCATCCCTTGACTATCAGCAAAGAGATAAATTTTCCCTTTGCCCCTCCTGCCCCTGCACTACCCCATTCTCTCTCTTAAACACAAATACACACACACACACACACACACACGAGCTGGGCTAGTCTTAGACAGTGGACACTGTCAAATGTATCTCTTTCTTATTCCTTTGAGGATTCCAAAAATCATTTTGGCAATTTCCTGGGTCTTTATCCTCCACCCCCAAAGGTGCTGCTGCTTTATTCTCCCCTCTAGTCCCCACCCCAAGTGGATATCAGTCTCTGAGAGCTGAGAAAGGAGAGCTGAGCCTGACTGGAGCTGGTTGGAAAGCCTTAGGCCCTACTTCCATTTTCCTGGGACGGGACGCTTAGGTCAGAGAAGGATATATTAAGGGTTAGCAGCCGCTGCCTCCTCCTCCTCCTCCTCTCCCTCCTCCCGGGAGCCACCCTGTTCAACAGGATGAACGTGCATCAGTTTCCCTTGTAACCACTCCCCCTCCACTTTCTTCAGACACACTTCCCAGTCCTCCACCCCTACCCACTGGCTAGGCATACCTCCGCACACTGCCAACACTGCAGGGACCAGCCTCCTGCCTCCCCTGAGGGAGATGCCATCAAGGCCCAGAGAAACTCCAGCTGTCTGCTCACCAGCCACTCCCCACCCCCCAGCTAGATTGGAGTCAACAGGATTTCCCCGAGGGTCTATCATAGCCAATGGGAGCCACCCCCTATAAGCTCAAGAGGTCGCTGATGGTTGGTTTACACGAGAATGCTAAGAGGTAGAGTACTCTCACCTCTTGAGAAGGTTTACTGATTAATGTTGCACAGTGATCTATTACTGAGGAAACATCCGTGATGGGGTTACCTAATTTCCCCAAGAGGCAGAAGCAGCCAAAACCCATCTTCGAGTAGGGGAATGGGGGGGTGGTTGTCAGTCTGGCCCTGTCTTTAAGCTTCCCTTAGGTATCTGGCCTTGCTGGGTTCAGAGGAGAGTACAGGGCAGGGCATGTCTCCCAGAAGTCTGCAAGACAGGGACTCACTTGAGAGGAGAGGGGCAGCCAGAGAGCAGAAGAAAGTGTACCTGGGGGTAAGGACAAGGTCAGGGAGAGTGGGTGGTGCTCTGTAGCTACAGAGGAGACAACATGGGAGAATGCGGTCCCACCAGAGCCAGGCAGTGACGGAGGAGCAGGTCATGGGGAAAAGACAGGCGTCCAGGCAGCCAGTAGACCCCTAACTGGAAGAAGCTTCAGGGTTCTCAGGGAGCCTGCTTTAGCCCTCCCCATCCCCGATTGTGGTTCTTGCCACCTGAGGGTAGATAGCCTGCACCTGGCCTTGGCAGGCCAGCTGTGAGACGTTGGTAATTCCGGCTCCTCCCCAGCCTCACCTTGTTCCCCACTAAGCCTTTTCCCCCCCTGTGTATTGCTCTAGGGCAGCCTTCCCCAAACCATGTTAACAAGGGTTCCTCAAAAAACGTCTTCCTTGGTCAAATAAATTGGGAACATACTGGAATATTCAAGCTCTTTCCTCCTACAAAACTTTTCCTAGCCTTTCATATGCCAGCGTGCACTGCAACTCTCTAAGGAAGTCTGGGAATGGATTTCCTAAATTTATTTGGCCACAGAACCCTCTTTGAGAGAACAGATGAAACACCTCCAAGGTCACCTTTGTCATGGGCACACAGTCTGGGAACAGCATTCCGGAGTTCTCCTTTGAGCTTTCTGGGGGCTGTTTCATGGATGAGAAAACCTGCCCAGGGCCCTGGAGAGAACCCTTTGGTAGGGCCTGGAAGGAATGGCTTCCCAGAACTTGGTATTCTGGAAGGCTCCCGGCATCCTACCTGACTGCCTGGCACCAGGGGCTACCTTTCTGGCTTCATGGGACCCCAGGCAGGTCAGAAGGGAAGTCTCCACACCCGCAGGACAATTGGGCATTAGGTTCCCAATTTCCCCACCCGCTTCCCTCAGTCATCCTCCTCTCCGCCCCACCCCTGCCCCCCACCACCCACGGAGCAACACCGGATAGAGAGATTTTGAAGATTTCTGAGCCCTCCCCCCAGCCCTGACTCCAGCCCCTGCAGCTACGAGTGTGCCCCAGCGCCCGACTTGGTTTTCTCATTCATCACTGTGCACTTTGATTTCTAACCTGAGCCTCGCGGATGATGCCAGTTTGTTCTGTGATTTTTCCCCTTTTCCTTCTCCAGATGTCCAAACGGATTCTTCGGACAGAGATGTTTGGAGAAACTGCCTTTGCGATTGTACATGCCAGATCCTAAGCAAAGTATGTTTGAAGATACAAACACAAGTCCCTGCTCCTTAGAAAGCTTCCGGGTGCAGTCCCCCCAATGTAGGGCATAGGGCCAGGGGTGTTGGTTGTTTTGATCTTTGGCTGTTTTGTTTTCTCTTTTCTTTTTTTGTATTTTGGTTTGTTCTTTTGTTTTGCTTTGTTTTTCATTTTTTGGCCTAATCCTTGGGTTTAAAGTTCAGGGCTGCAGGTAAGGGGCAGAGTGGCAAGGCCAGTACAAGCGGTAACGGTGGCAAGGAACCCAGCTGGCATCGGCAGGAGCCCGTGCCGGGGTGTTGCAATGCCTGTGTCTTGCTATCCTGGCTCTCTCTTTCTGGTTTTCTTTCTTTTGGTAGGTGCCCTGTGGGATACACCGGGGACAGGTGTCAGCAGTTCGCAATGGTCAACTTCTCCAGTATGTCTCTTTCTTCTATTTCTTTTCCTCCCTGGTGACTGACAATCTCCCCACGCGAGAGGGACCGGGCCTTGCCTAGAGAGACTAGAGGGAGCCGCGGGGGAAGGGAGGGGGGTAGGGAGTGGTAGTGTCCTGGGCTCCTCTCAGTCGTCAGTGCTAACTAGAAGCCTGTTCGGAGGAGACGGATTTGCCCCCCTGCCACCCCCCACCCCGTCCCGACTCTTGGCTGGGCACTGTAACAGCCCCGGATTCTCTCTGTAAGCGTGGGGGGCTGCGCTCAGGCCTCCGCACCACTTCCGAGAGCGGACAGCCTGGCCAGCAATGGGGAAGCATGAGCGGGGCCCTCGCCTGCCTTTTAAAGCCTGTTGAGGATGTCAGGTGCTGATGGGGCCAGGCAATGAGTGTATGCACGTGTGTGCTGGTGCGTTTGCGAGAGACAAACAAGTTCTCAGCCTGTCTTTGGGTCTGGCCAGAGTTTGTTTTATTTGACTTGGGGCGATGGGGGAGAGTGGGGAAGGGGATGCTGAGGGAGAACAAGCCCCAGGGCACTGGTTTCCACAGAGGCCAGAGGCCAGAGACATTTATGCGGCTCAAGGATAGGGTGGGATGGGGGTTTGCTGCCTACTAAAAGAGGAAATGAGGATTCAAGGGATGATTGGTGATTCTCTCCAGGCCCTCTCTGGTCTGAGTCCCCATCCAGGACTCCATTCCCTTCCTTTCTTCCACTTGTGAGGCTGGAGCTTTCTGGTTTGCCTAGTTAGCTGGGAAAAAAAAAAAAAAAAAAATGTGAGCCCTGCAGCAGAAAGATGAGACCCTAATTATAGAGTGTTTTATTTGAGGCTGGGAACAATTTCTTCAAGCATCACCAGGTGGAGGCATAGCAGAGCAAAAAGCCCCCGGCCAGCTATGGACTCCATCTGGGGCCCACCAGTCTCTTGGCCTGCAAGGCAGGACACTGTCACCCATCCTTCAGAACATACTAGGCCCTTGCTCAGCCCACCCCACCTCCTCCTCTCCTAGGACAGCTGTATCCCATGAAGAATTAGGAACCAAAGTGATGGTGCCTGGGTGAGAGGCAGAGCTCCAGGAGAGGCCTAGAGCAGGACCCAGAGGGTCATTTAGGTAGCCCTTTGGAGAAAAGTGGTTTTTGACTTTGGGTTTCAGGGTAGAGAAACAAGTCTACCCAGTCCTCCTTAGGCCACAGCACAAAAGCCTAGAAATCATCACCTCCTTCTCCCTGCTAGAGCTTGGAAGCCATGACTTAAAGAGGAAAGTAGAGGCCGCAGGGAGGTGGGGGCTGGTCAGCCCAGACAGTCAACTGTCTTCACAGTGTGTGGGAGGCAGCACTCCCCCCAGGCCCCTCCGGCTGAAGGCCAGGGAGGAAGGCTATGGGGATAAGAGGAGAGCTGTGGGCAGGGCATGTGGTCCAGAATTCTCCAGAGCCCAGGCTCCAGGAAGAATTGCAGAGTCAGACCCAGCCCAACCTATGGAAGACCATAGGTCAGGAGGGGCCTCAGGAGGGAACAGAGCAGCCAGGCCAAGGCTAAGGACCAGGGGAAAGAGGCAATGGAGGACCTATTCCTATTCACCCTTAGGTCCAGAGCCTCCCTGGCTTACGGGACTGTTCTGGACAGGGAATCCCAGCCCGTCCCGAATCAGAGGAGCAGAGCCTCCAGAACTTGGCCATTGGCCAAGCTTCTCTGCCAGCTGGGCCGCTTCAGCTTTCAGCTCAGAGCTGCTTGAAGGGTCAGCAGGGCCTCAGGAGCCCAGAAAAAGTCTAGAAATGCTGCCACAGGCCTTTCTGCCTAGTGTCATCAGGATCATTGCTGTTACCTTTGCATGAAGGATTTCTAGTCTTCAAGCACTTTGCCCAGAGCACTTACGGCACTTATGGCATCAGATAATTATTGAAAAGGTAGCAGAAAATGCTACCTTTAAGTGTTCAGGCTTTGGATTCAGATAGATCTGAATAAAAATGCCAGCTGCTGAGCTCACTAGTTCTGGGGCCTCATTTAACCTCTCCGAGTTTGTTTTCTCATCTCTAAAATGGGGGTAGTAACATTTACACCTCGAGGGTTGCCGTCGAGGATGGGAGTGCAGTGCTCCCTACGAAGGCTTAGCAGAGAGCCGGCCGCTGTTGATGGAGAGCAGCTGAGTACCTCTTGCGGCTACAGCTGGTATGGGGTAGGAGGCAGGAGGTCCCCCACCAGTACCCTGGTGGCTGACTCCCAGCAAGCCCTGAGCAAGGGGTCTGCCTTTCTCCCTCTGCCCAGACAGCCTCTAGACCAGATTACCTTTTGCAGAGTCCATGGAAACAGAGCCTATGGCCACAATTGCATTCCTTCTTCCCCTGACAGCCACTCCATTTCCTGAGAGTCAAAACCTGCACATCGGTATACCCCCCAAGTGAAAGAACACACACATGTACCTACATACACACACACACACACGTAAGCACCTACTGACACGTGCTCAAACACACAAGCACACGCCTACACTCACACGCACAAACACATGAGCACGTGCTCTCATCAGGGGCCCGTGTCCTGGCCTCCCCGGCCAGGCCCCTGTAACTGTGTGTCATAAGATGTGTCCAGGATGAAGACTTTGTGTATCATCTGGTAAACCTGGCCCTGCTGGGAGTCCAGCATCGGGTTGCCATGGTTACTGGTCAATATGCAAATGTCTGCCCAATAGGACCTGTGACTCAATGGTGCCACTCTGTCCTGGCTGAGTGGCAGCCTATGAACATGATGACTGGGGGGCATCTTTGACAGGGGCAGACATAGCCACCGTCCCTTCAGAATCCATCCCCTGTGAGAGGAAAGCAGGGCTGCCTTCCCGGCAGTGACATCACCAGTCCTGTCAGCCACCGCTGACCCACCCAAAACCGTACTGGCCTTCAACTGAAAGGGGAGGTCAGTTAAGAGGCCCAGAAGCTGCTGCCGCCGCTATTACTTGGTTCCCAGAGCAGGGAAGCAGAAGAAAACTCGTCAAAGGCTTTGGGACCCAGCTCGCTACTCCAGGTGGTCAGTTCTCATGACTAAACCATTCAGGCCCAGAGACTCAATCAGCAGGAACAGAAAAGGACTTCCAGCTGATGGCCCCCATGCTCTCCTTCCCCTACAAGAGACGAGAACATCAGAACACAAGTTCACCCCCTCCCCGGATGTCGTGGCGCTGACTGTGCATGTGGGGAGGCCACGGACTGGGCCCCTTCATACACACTGAGCCTCCCGCTGTCCAGGCCTCTCATGTCTTCCTCTCACTGCATATAGACACTTTTGACAGATGAGGAAACAGAGACTAGACTTGCCCACGTGCACACAGCAAATTAGGGACAAAACTGAAACTCAGAGCCTGCAGACAGGCGCTGGCTACAGTAGAATGGTAGGTGAGCTTTTCAGAAACACTGTTGAGATTTCTGGGCTGCCACCCCACAGCCTGATCCCATCGGTCTGGATGATTCTGAGGTACGGCCGGGTAGCAGAGTTCCCAGAGCTCCAATGTGAACAGAGAAGACTCTAAGAGGTGGATAGGCCTGGTACACTTGGAGACACAGTGGGTCTGGGGCAGGGCTGACCCTTGGGCCCTTTGATCTCGATGGCGTGGGCGCCCACCTCACAGGGCTCTGAAAGCGCACCTGTACAACACGATCGACTTCAGAGTGCGACTGGCTCACCGTCTGACACGCGTGTTCCACAGGTGAACCCACCTGTCTCTTCCTAGAAGTTGCAGTTTGCTTTTCTAAGTGGTGAAATCAGGACCCGACCCCAAGGCCTAGGCCCTGTAGGCATCTAAGGTGTTGGAAGTGTCAAGATGTGGCAAGTGACCTGCTGGCTGGAGCCTCCTCCTGTCCCCACAAACTCAGGAGTCTTCATGCCCAGGCTCCCAGGAGACGGGCCTTTGGAGGCAGGACAGGGACAAGGACCAGTCTGGGCACCCCATGCCCTCGTTCTGAACAGAAAAAAGGGCCCGGTGAACGAGCTCAGGGCCGAGCAGGCGGTCTCCAGGAGGGGCGTGGGAGTGTGGAAGGCCTGGCCCTGGAGCTGGGGGCAGGGGGAAACAGGACTCCTCAGACCCCCACCCCCACTCACCTTTCCTCCCTGGGGACATCTGCCGACTGACTCTTGCGCCTCCGCCTCCCCATCAGGTACTAACCCCACAGCTCATCTCTAAAGAACCTGCCCTGCCTGCTGATCCTAACATTTCCTCTTTCCACCCCCCTCAGGGCTCCTGGGGACTGGGTGCCAGGGCAGGGGTTCAGGAGGCCGGGAGGGGACACCACTAACCTGCTTTCACCTCACAGGCTGGCTGCTGGTGTCTGAAGAATCCTGACCAACGTTTCTCTCTCTCTCTCTCTCTCTCTCTCTCTCTCTCCTGCCCTCCCCACTCCCCAATCTCTCTCTGTATCTCTCCCTCCATCCCCTCCCCTCTCTGACCCTGCTCTCTTCTGCACTGCCAGAGCATCTTGGATTTGAACTAAAGGGTACGAAGCTCTATGTGTCAGTCAGTGCCATCCACCCCAGCCCTCTCCACAACCTCTGACACCATGTGTGCTGGTTTCCTTTCCAAAAAACGGAAAAGGGATGATTCCAAAAATCTCCCCTGGCCCTCCCAAGATGTCCCATCATAAACTACGTTGATTTGGGGGAGACAAGAGAAGGGCAGAATAGGTGCCCCCAGTGTACAGCGGGGCCCCCTCGCCTGAGGCCTCACTGGGGGAGGAGCTTCCCAAGCTGATGCCCAAAGGGTTGGCCAGACAAGAGACAGGCCCCTGGAGAGCTGGTGTCCGGAAGCCATGAAATCCTGGCTTGGAGAGTTGTGCAGAGAGGCACCCTCTTTAATTTGACTTTAATTCTCCTTCCTTTTCCCACTTCCATCTCCACTGCTTTTCATTCTGCACCACGCTGGCAGCTAATAATGCCCATTTGTCTCTGCCCCCTGCCCCGTGTCTGTCTGCCAGGCTTTGCCATCTGCTTGAGGCTGTCATTCCCTTCATGATCCGTCTCCACAATGGTATGCGTGTTCGCCTGTGGGCCAGACGAGCAAGGGTCAAGGGTGAGCCGGCCTCCGGTGCTCACCCTCCTGCCCCCCCCCCCCCCCCCCCCCCCCCGCAGCTCAGAACCTTACCTCCCTCCCACTTCTTCCCTCTGGCCCCTGGGAGACACAATGAATGGAAAGGGACTTGGAGGCAGCGTTCTGTCCTCTCTCTGAGCTGGGAGGCTCCACCCAGGCTTAAATGGAGAGATGCAGGGACTCGGAGGGGTCAAGGCTTCAATGGGGTCAGACCTCAGAGGCGGTGCAGAGCCTGCAGTTCTGAAAAGGCTGTTCTTGAGGCAGGTCTGGAGAGGCCCCGCTTCCCTCACCACCCAGCCCCTATCAGCTCTCCTCAGAAGATAGAGCTAAAAGCCTGTGGAAGCGTGTGTGTCTATGTGCTGCTGGTGATGGGACGGGAGGAGAGGGGTGAGTCTGCGTGTGACGGTGCACGACACGAACCTGCAGGGGTGTGTGTGTTGTTGGGGGGGGGGACGTCACACACCTTGTTAGGTCTCTCTGTGCAGGATGTGAGTGCACAGAGGCACACAGCAGGGCGTCTTTGCGTTGAGGGCTGAGTGCTGTGCAGGTGGAACTGGGGGGGTGCGGAGGTGAGTGTGCACGTGTGCGAATAAATGCCTGTGTCTGTAATGGCGGTCTGTATGTCCATTCGTGCACCAACTCGACAGACATCTACTGAACCCCAGAATTTGCCAACTCTGGTGATCTGGCATGCAGAGTCCCTGCCTTCCTGGCATTCAAATTCACAGTATGAGACACGCAACAAACAGGAAAGATAGCAGGTGGTGGTAAGTGCCCTACTGAAAATAAAAGAAGGTGATGGCAGGGTGCCAAGCTGGAGACAGAGTTACTTTAGCTAAGTGGCCAGGAAAGGCTGATGCGATGAGGTAGCATCTGCGCTAAAACCTGATAAAAAGTAGCCAGCCCTGCAAACAACTGGAGGAGGGTGTTGGAGGCAAGTTAGGGAGGGTGTGGTTGGAGTGGGCTTGCCTTGCTCAGTGGACAGAAGGAATGGCAGCGACTTTGGTCACAGAAGACATGGGGACTGAACCAATGACGAGATGTAAAAGGAGGGCTGAGATGGTAACCCAGGCCTCCTAGGCCATGGCAGGTCTTTGGGTTGTATTCGAATCGCAGGGGGCGGCCATTGTGAGTTTGAAGCCAAGGAGTAAACGATCTGCAGGCTTGGGGGCAGAGAATAGACTGGGTTGGGAGACAGGCTGGGGAGCAGTGGAAGCAAGGAAGCCTGTCAGAAGGTGACCTGCTATCCAGGTGAGAGATAACACCATCCTGGACTGAGCTAGAAGCAGTGGAAGTGGCCAAACCCAGAATCTACTTGGGAGGCAGAGCTGAGACTTGCTGAAGGACTAGGTATCAGAGCAGGCGGGGAGAAAGGAGTCATCAGCAGTGATGCCAAGTTCAGGGCCTGAGCAGTAGGGGAGGTGGTGCGACCACTGACGACATGGGAAGGGCCAGGAGCAGGTATGGAAAGAGGCTGGGGAATCAGCACTTCTGTTTGGCCGTGGCCCTTGGGTAGAGCAGTCTGGAGCTCAGGCAGAAGTCAGAGCAGGAGATACAAATTTGAGAGTCCCCTGCATACAGATGGTATTTAAAGTCTGAGCTGGGTGAGATCATGAGGGGAGAGAGGGCACGTGGAGGAAGGAAAGAAGCCTGAGAGCTCTGGGCCCTTCTACCTTGCAGGCCACATAGAAGAGTAGGAAGCAGCAACTGAACAGGTCAGCCGGTGAAAGAGGACGACACCCAGGAAAGAAGAGCCATCCAGGGGGAGTGGGCGCAACAGGGGGAGTGAGCCGAGAGGGAAGCAAATGACCACAGGACTTGGAAGTGGGTAGTTGTTGGTGGCCATGACCAGAGTGGTCTCCGAGGAATGACAGAGACAGATGCCCCACTGGAGAGGACTGGGAGTGGGCAGGGATGAGAACCAGAAGCAGGATATGGACCACAGAGCCCAGAGATGGGGGGCCAGGGTGGAGGGTTAAGACTGCATGAGTGTGTGTGTGTGTGTGTGTGTGTGTGTGTGTGTGTGTATGTGTGCACGCGCACACACACTTCTCTAGACACGTATGAGTGTATCTTTGTGAAGGGATCTGTGTGCAGATAGCCAGAGCCCTAAAGGTATGTGTGTCTAGAGGGTTTGTACTCGCAGTTTTTGCTGGTTGGTGTACACAGGAGGGGCTGCAAGTCCAAGGACTTCAGGACATTTCCCAGGGCTCTACCACGGTGCTGGGGTCTAGCCTCCACCTATCCCTGTGCTGGGGGGAGGGGGCCATGTGGAGGGGCCAGCTGGCAGGTACAGGTGGGGGCAGGGGATGCCTAGGCTGCTGCTGTCACCTTTTTCCTTTTCTTCCTCCTGGTTTTCTCTGCTCTAGACGGGCAAGAGTTGCCCCACCAAGAAGTAGGAGGTGGAAGGGATGGCTGGTTCTTTTTGAGACCCAGCCTAGCTCAACCCCTCAGAAAGGGTGGCGGCTGCTCCTTGAGCACAAGAACTTTCCTAGGCACCAAGGGCTATGCTGCCATTCGTGGGTTTCTCGAAAGCAAAGGGAAGGGCTGGTATGGGCCAGGGCCACATGCTATCCAGGGTGCAGGAACAAATCAAGGCCTTTTTCTCTATGCCCTCCTCCATGGGCCTGGTCTGCTCTGTCCCTGCTCCTGGCGTCCCTCCTAAGTCCAGCCTCTGGGTCTGATGTCCTGTCTGACGTCCTTGCCTTTCTTAGCAAAGCAGAAATGGCAAGCCAGCTCTGCCGAGAGTCTACATGTTCACTGCCATGAAGAACAGCTCTCCCCAACCCATCCAGGCTCTTTGAAGCCATCAGGCCATAGTGGAGCAGGGCAAGGTTGCTGGCCAAGCCGGGTTGCCCTCGCCTGTGGCCTTTGGAATTTCACCTCCATCCCACCCACCCCCACCCCCTGCATTTTCCATTCATGTGCTCTGGGCAGGGTGTAGGGTTTGGGAAGGTGAATTCAGTCACTTGTGAGCAGATCACATGTGGGAGGATTTAGGGGCAACAGAAAGCAATCCAGAAGGGAGGGAAGGAGGAGATGCAAAGGAGCTGGGAGGCCCTGAGCTGGAGGGAGCCCAAAGCTTTGGGGGCAGGTGGGGGTGGGTTCTTTGCACCACTTTCCCCTTGGATCTGCCTCCTGCCCTGCCCCCTCACATCCTCTTCTTCTGCCTCTGCAGAAGCCGAGGAGCTGTACCAGAAGAGGGTCCTGACTATCACCGGTATCTGCGTGGCTCTGCTGGTCGTGGGCATTGTCTGCGTGGTCGCCTACTGCAAGACTAAGTGAGTGTCAGACACTCAGGCCTGCAGTAGGCCAACTAGGGATGGGCCTCCAGGACTGCTTTTGTGAAAACAGTCTCTCTCCACCCCCCGCCCTCCCACACACACCCTCCCCATGTCTGGCCTGGCCACCCCCTTATACCCCAACTGCCCCTTCAGGGGCCTCTGCAGCTGGTGTGGAGAGGAAGGGCTGGGCCAAGAAGCAGGAGCAGAGGGTAGGAGGGACAGGCCCCAGAGGAATGAACAAGAATTATTGTGAGCACGAGTGTTGGAAGAAGACAGATCTGGGTTTGAATTCAGCTCTCCCATTTACCATGACCCTGAGTAAATTGACGGATCTCTCGGAGTCCTCATCTGTAAAGCGGGAGTGATCCTAGTATGTACCTCAGACGACACTGTGAAGGGGCATCTGCCTTATCAAGTAGGCTGGTGCTGGAGCAGTGTTGGGAGTGAGGAAGCACAGAAAAGAAGGCTGCATTCCCAGTGGAGAAAGAGACCTTGGGACATACTGCCTCGTCTCACTTGGGAGCGGGCCAGGCCAGAGCCCAGAGAAGATGAGGCCGGGTCACTTCTGGGCAGAGGAAAGATGGGGCAGAACTTTAGAGCAAGGGGAAGAAAGGTGCAGAAAGGGTGCTGCCAGTTCCTGTACAAGAGTGCAGGCTGACAGACAAATGTGGGAAAGGGTCAGCTGTGTTCCTAGAGCACGAGCAGCCCAGACTAGTTGGGAGTAATTCTGGGGTCAAGGAAAAGGCATGAGTCTAAAAAGACAGCTGGAACCTAGATAGTACCATAGGGCATTGAATCCCAAGCTAGGAAGCCTGGGTTTATTCTGTAAATGATAGGGAGCTAATGAAAATTGTAGAGTGATGTAGTGCAGAGAAAATGATAGGTTTGTCCCATCCATTCTTATCCAGAAAGCAAGGTCTGGGCATAGCCACCATTGAGTGTACTGAGTCCCGTGGTCTTGACCCCTGCTACGCCAATCTATGGGATCTAAGGCCCTGCCGGCCTTGGGATTTGGGGCTCAAGGATCCCCGAGGAGACTGGGCCCAGGTAGGAAAAATGAGGTCAAGAACTAGTGGAAAAGCAAGCCCCTATTCTAACCTCATTCATTTCTTCAGCAAACTTTCATTCACTGCCTGCTAGATACCAGGCCCTGCACCAGGCCCATGGCCAGTGCTCTAAGCAAGATGTCCAGTGTGGTAAGATACATTGCAGGGGTGCCTAACTTTGGCTGGAAGGCAAGAAGGGTTTCTCTGAGGAAGCAGCATTTAGGCTGAGCCTAAGAGAAGAGCAGGAGTTAGCAGGTGAAGAAGAGGCAGAGAGTGTGCTCCATTGGGATGTAACAGTATGTGCAGAGGTCCAAAGGGTAGAGAGGGCAGCATGGTGGGGGATCAGAAATAAGCCCCCCAAGGATACAGCAAGCTAGGGCAGTGAGAGGGCACTGAGAGAGGGCCAGCGATGGGTTTTGTTGTTTTTGGTTTTTAATGTTTATTTTTGAGGGAGAGCATGAGCATGAGCAGGGGAGCACAGAGGCTCTGAGGCAGGCTTTGTGCTGACAGCAGAGAGCCCAATGCAGGATCTGAACTCACGAACCATGAGATCATGACCTGAGCCCAAGTCGGACGCTTAACCGACTGAGCCGCCCAGGCACCCCCAATGAAGGGTTTTAAATGGGAGTGACATGATTAGACTTGTTGATTACAGAACAAATGTGTTGGGCACTTAATATGGCCAATGTAAAGTAGTCCCACAGGCCCCTGACCATAGCACCATGTTTTATTTTTCTCATTGCATTTTACTGAAAGTATCTTGTTTATTAATTTGTTTATGTGTTTATTATCTGCCTCCCCTACTGGCCTGCCAGCCCCACGAGGGTAGGGATTGTGTCTGCTATGTGTCTGGCACATAGCAAAAACCCAAGAAAGAGCAAATGAATGAATGAACAGGTGGGTGGGTGGGTGGGCCAGTGCCTGAATATTTTATCTGCTCTTAATTCTCAGGTGACTTTGGGATGGGTAAATGGTCACCCCACTTTAAGATGAGGAAAGTGAACCATGGAGAGTTTAAGTAACTGGCCCAGGATTACATAGCTAGGATGTAGTAGAGCCAAAGCTCTCTCAGCAGAGCCAAAGCTCAGAACCACTATGCTCAGGTCCTGCTGAATTCAAGCTCGTGGTGATAGTGGAGGAGGCAGACCAGCAGGGGGTCCTGGCTGAGAGCAGGCTGAGCACAGGGAACAGCGGTAGCAGGAGACTGCCCCAGCATCCAGGGCAGAGGTAGAAGAGTTCCCCTGGAGGGACAGCTAGGGAATTTCATACATTGTATGGGGGGGGGGGGGGTGGCTAACACACCCTTCTCCTATACAGAAAGCAGCGGAAGCAGATGCACAATCACCTCCGGCAGAACATGTGCCCAGCCCACCAGAATCGGAGCTTGGCCAACGGGCCCAGCCACCCCCGGCTGGACCCTGAGGAGATCCAGATGGCAGATGTGAGTGGTATTACCAGAACCCCTTCACTGTACTGCCAGCCTTTGTCACGTGCCCTGCAAGGAAGGGCGGGGGCAGCAGCCAGCCCATCCCATGCTCAGCCTTGCCCGCTAGCCTCGCCTAGCCTCACCAGAATGACTGGCCTCGCTTTGCCCACTTCCTTAAGGGGTTGATTTGCTGGGGCCACCGCTGCCCTAACATCAAGTCACTTATCCAGTGGACCACTCCCCAACCTGAAGCTTAGTGCTTCACTTCCCCATCCCCACCCGGAAGGAGGGCTGACCCACTCACTCGTCACTAACTCCCGCCCAACTGTGTCTGTTGCAGTATATCTCCAAGAATGTGCCAGCCACAGACCATGTCATCCGGAGGGAAACGGAGACCACCTTCTCTGGGAGCCACTCCTGTTCTCCTTCTCACCACTGTTCCACAGCCACACCCACCTCCAGCCACAGGTGGGCACCACCCAGGCCCACAGAGATTTGCAGACTCCTGTATGCACACCCACAGAAAGCACTAACACATATGCCCGGAGACACACAAAGAAACCTCCCAGCCAGGCTATGCCCTGTACTGAGGGTCCCTCTGAGTCAAGGGATATAGGTAAAGGACTTCAGACCGGAACCCACCACCAAACATTCATCCATCCTCAGGGGACCAGATTCCCTTTTCCAGTCTAAACCAGCCCCAGAGGAACAACAGCATCACTGGGCTCCCGCCTAACACGTAGTTTTGGTTGGACCTCATTAGCACCACATTATCTGGCATAAAATGCCTCCTCATCCAAACACCCAGACCTATTAGATGCTCTCTCCTGAGTTTGCTTTTACGAACCTAGTCCACCTTAGCCTCCTTTTCTTTGTTCACCCAAGCACAAAGGTTCATACAGCTCAATAACATGGTTGGCCTCCTTCTTCCCTGGGGAACAGCATGGAATAGGCCGGGCCCCCATGTATTGGCCACTAGGGCTGCGCTCCTGACATAAGAGGCTAAGGATCATGGGAGTGGACCCGGGGCCCCGGGCTGAGGCTAGGGGGAGGTTGGTTGTACAAAGGAAAAGAAAAGGCTTACACCTGTTGGGGCTCACCCATCCACAGGACCCTAGCCCTCCTTTTCCCTCCATCATACTACATGTCAACTCAGAGCGGAGAAGGGCATTGAGCTGAGGGTGCCTGAAATGAAATGGAGAACCGGGGGGCGGGGGGACCTGGGACCACACCTGTTAGGCTGTCCTGCCCCTTCCTGATCCCCCACCTCACCTCCACCTGGCTTCTCTAGGCATGAGAGCCACACGTGGAGCCTGGAACGTTCTGAAAGCCTGACCTCTGACTCCCAGTCGGGCATCATGCTGTCATCAGTGGGCACCAGCAAGTGCAACAGCCCAGCGTGTGTGGAGGCCCGGGCACGGCGGGCAGCGGCCTACAGCCTGGAGGAGCGGCGCAGGGCTGCCGTGCCACCTTACCACGACTCCGTAGACTCTCTGCGTGACTCCCCACATAGCGAGAGGTCAGTTCCTATCTTGTGTCCTGTGCCCCACCTTGGCCAGAGGACTGGCACCAATGACCCAGGGCCGACCCTTAGGGCACCTCAGAGACACTCCAAAAATTCCCATGTCCATTTTTCAGACGGGCAAGCAAGGTCCCTGAAAGGGGGAATGATCTGCTCAGGGTGCATGTTAATGACAGACTGGGACTGAGTTTGAGCCAGTGGACCCTGGTGTGGAGTGACCATCTAATTTAATTGTCCTACTGGGACACTTTTCAAAGTTGAAGAGGATGCTATAATTGCACTAGAACATCAGGAACAAACAGTGGCTGTTCTGGACAAGCCAGAACATATGGTAGCCCTACCCTGGTGTCACCTAGAGGCCCCATGTCCCAGTGGGAACAGAAAGACACCAAGATCGAGCAGACTGAAGGGTGGGAGGGGAGGCTGTCTGCAAAGAGAATGACCAGGGCAGGCTGGGCATGAGCCAAGAAGGACTGCAGGCCCTGGCAGTATCAGCAACAAGGCCCAGGGATCAAGACACCATTGGGTTTCCGAGCAGTGGCTGCACTGAGAACCAGGAAACTCCCCTTCTTCCCTGACTCCAAGCCAGGAGTCATAGGAGGCCAGTCCTCTACGTTGCTCAGCCCTCCAGTGGCCCTTAGCAAGTGGGGTCTGTGGGAGGAGAGTAGAGGAAGGTGCATAGTACTGGGAACTCCAGGCTGGAGTGGAGGGAGAGGAAATGTTCTCTGGCTCTAACTTCACCTACTCCCTGCCAGCCCTCACTGAGCAGCCTGCCTGGGGGTCCAGAGACGGTCCATCTTGTTTTTGCTACTGAGAAGCTCCCAGCCATAGACACAAACCACTGAAACTCACAGCGTCCTATGGAACGTGCTAAGCACAGGACATCCCAGCAGGACAGACAGACCCAGCCTAACTGCAGACTCTAGGAGGCAGCCAGGTTTTCCATACCCAACCTTTTAAAGCCCAGCTCCACCACCTATGTGATTTGCAGCAGGTTGATCACCTGTGCCTTGTTTCCTCAGCTGTGGAACATGAAAAACAATACCTATCATGCATGGTTCTTGCGAAGGCCATCAGAGATCATGTGCACAAAGCTCTCTGACTCCTACTTGGCTACACTAGGTTGTTATCAATCATTATCAATAGCAATAGAACTTCTTACTGGTTGGGAGGCAGAGAGACAGGGAGAGCTTTCCAGGCAAGGGAGTACCTTGAGCTGTACTAGCAGAGGCACTTAAGAACATTGCTAGTGAGTGAGATGCCCAGAGCAGGGTGAGATGTAGGGAGAATGGAGCTGGGCCTGAACAGGTAGACTGGGGCCAGGTAGATGGCTGATGGCCCTGGGGCAGGAAGGGCCTCCTTAAGCAAAACTGACTTTAAAAGATTGCTTTGGAAACTGCATACAGTGGAGGAGAGACCCTGGAGTGGGGGAATAACCAGAGTGAACAATTAGGCCCAGGTCGAGGTAGAGCAGGGCAAAGGGTGTGTTCCAGGAGGTGGGGTATGGTGGTTAACTGGATGTCCATGTGGGAGAGGGAAGTCAGACGATCCAGAAAGAGAGTAATAAGGGCTCTGGAGAGCAGGGAAGCATAAGTCCTGGTTCTGCCTGGCATCGGTTCAAATCCCAGCCCTACTACTTCCCGGTTGTGTGAACCTTGAGCAAGTCACTTAAATGTTCGGAGTCTCAGTTTTCTCATGTGTGGTATGGGACTAAAGTCAGGGTCTTACAGAATTACCGTATTAGATGAAATGGTGCATGTAAAATGCCCCAATCTGAGCCTGACCCAAAGTAACAGTTCAAGAATATTGGTGACTGTGTGCATCCCTCACACCAAAAGGACCGTTCACGTTGGAGCATCAGGCAGGCAGTGGCACCGGCACATGCCATGTGATACGTTTATGGAATCATTCCAACAACAGCCTGGAATGAGCACTGTGGTTATCCCCTCTTAACACATAAGGAAACCGAGCCTGGGGGAGGTTAAGTAAATTGCTTAAGGTCACTGAGGACTGCCACCATCATTCGGGCGGGCGGGATCCCAGGCACTACCAGTGGTCCACCTCTTCCACCGCAACCCATAACCCGTAACCCCCAGCCCACGCCTCTGCATCTCTCCGCAGGTACGTGTCGGCACTGACCACGCCCGCGCGCCTTTCTCCAGTGGACTTCCACTACTCGCTGGCCACGCAGGTGCCGACTTTTGAGATCACGTCCCCCAACTCCGCTCACGCAGTGTCGCTGCCGCCGGCCGCACCCATCAGCTACCGCCTGGCGGAGCAGCAGCCGCTTCTGCGGCAGCCGGCGCCCCCTGGCCCCGGGCCGGGACCCGGCGCGGACATGCAGCGCAGCTACGACAGCTACTACTACCCCGCGGCGGGGCCCGGGCCGCGGCGCGGGGCCTGCGCGCTGGGCGGCAGCCTGGGCAGCCTGCCCGCCAGCCCCTTCCGCATCCCGGAGGACGACGAGTACGAGACCACGCAGGAGTGCGCGCCCCCTCCCCCACCGCGGCCGCGCGCCCGCGGCGCGTCCCGCAGGACGTCGGCGGGGCCCCGGCGCTGGCGCCGCTCGCGCCTCAACGGGCTGGCGGCGCAGCGCGCACGCGCGGCGCGGGACTCGCTGTCGCTGAGCAGCGGCTCGGGTGGCGGCTCGGCCTCAGGCTCGGACGACGACGCGGACGGTGCGCTGGCGGCCGAGAGTACGCCTTTCCTCGGCCTGCGCGCGGCGCACGATGCGCTGCGCTCGGACTCGCCGCCGCTGTGCCCGGCGGCCGACAGCAGGACTTACTACTCCCTGGACAGCCACAGCACGCGGGCCAGCAGCAGACACAGCCGCGGGCCCCCCCCGCGGGGCAAGCAGGACTCGGCGCCCCTCTAGGGGCCCCCGCCGCCCCGCCGCCCCCCTCCGCCTCGCCTGCCCCACTGTCTTTACGGAGAACAGAGACCACCGCCTGGAGAGAGAAAGGAGGAAAAAAAGAAATAAAAATATTTTTATTTTCTATAAAAGGAAAAAGGTATAACAAAATGTTTTATTTTCATTTTAGCAAAAATTGTCTTATAATACTAGCTAACGGCAAAGACGTTTTTATAGGGAAACTATTTATATGTAACATCCTGATTTACAGCTTCGGAAAAAAAAAAAAGAAACAACAAAAAAAAAGAGAGATGGGCCAATTTTTTGACTCTTTAATAGAAACCTATATTGTGGTGCCTTTTGCTGTACGCTAATCTGGAGCTCCTGGAGAGAAGTCTGGGTTGTGGGGTGGGGTGGGGCTGAGGGGACTGTAGGATCCCCAGCTGGCAGGGGTGAGAGGAAGCCGGCAAAGAAAAGACTGCTGGGTGCTAGTGGGGGCAAGGGTGGGGGCTGGGAGGGGATCCGCCCTGAAGAAGAAAATGAGGACAGGAGTAGCTTTGCCCTCAGGCAAGATCTTCAGGCCCCTGACACCCTGAGGAGAAGGCGAGGAGAAGGTGGGGATCCTAGGCTTGGAGCTAGAGTTGGGGTCAGGTAACTTTTGGGGGGGGAGACTTGAGGCCCAGCGACAGCAACCAGAATGGGGAGGGGGCCACCCTGCTCCTCATAGCTGCTAAGGGAGGGGGCACTAAGAGGTCTTCCCAACAGCACCGGCCCCAGGGAGGGGGCAGCTCTGCCAGGGCCCCAAAGTTCCAGCTCCTCCTCCCCTGTGGCCTCCAGGATGCCCTTCCGTCCTCTGCAGCACCTTCGTTTACAGGTTGTCTTTTCTATTTTATGCCTGCATGTCCTTTGCATTTCAGATTCTTTAGATTGGATGCATGGTCACGCTGGGACCGAGAAGAGCCACTCCACAGTGTATTTGATTCCCCTTTTAGCAATAAAGTAACACCATTTCCTTCCAGACCCCAAGCCACCTACGAATTCCACTCCCTCCCCACCCCGCAAAACTGGGTCCACTGCTAATTTGTCAAAAGGTAATTGTTTAAACAAACAAACAAACAAATGAGAACCCTGCCCTGAAATGTCCAAACACCTGACTGTTGACACTTGAACATTTTTATATTATAAATAAAATCAGAAATAACTCATGTTTGACTGTGTGTGCCTAGCCCCCAGGTGAGAATGAGGACCTGGGTGGAGATGGATGGATGTTGGGGTGGAGATTGGAGAGGGCCAGGCTAGTCCCTGGGAGGAAGAGACTGTCCCTCTAATCTCCCTGGCTTCAGCTCCCAGGACAGGCTCCAACCCTCCTCCCTCCTCCAAGATTATTCACCGGGTATCCCCCCTGGCTTCTGGGGAACCTGGCCAAGGGGCTGATGCAGATTACTCTGCTTTGAGCTCAGCCTCAGACCTCTGGCCCACTTCCTACCCTGGAGCTCCTGGGGCTGGACTGAGGCAACAATTTCCGGGCCTATGTGGGTGAGGAGGGAAGGGTTGTGGGATTGGCACTGGGGCAGCTGAGGCAAGATGACCCTTGGGGCCTCAAGCATGTCACAGGCAAAGCCTGGACATGCAAGGTGGCATAATGGGTACCTTGGCTGCCAGGAAGACCACAGCTGCTGCAGCTTGTAAGCCCACAGGGTGTTGTGCTTTTCCCAACTTTATAGCCCCTCAGAGCCAGGGCCTGTTTAAACCTGCAGTCCCTGAGGAAGGCATGGAGAAGGTAGATGGCGGTCCAGGGTGCATAAGCCTTTTCCCTCATTGATTAATTTATTAAACCAGTGCCAGGATCCCTTATGTTCCAGCCGGACACAAGGAAGTCGTCTATCCAAAGAGCTCAGGTGGTTGACGTGTGTGCACACATGCACGATCGCCCCCAGAATGTGTGTGGTCGCTTTGAAGACCTACAAATGGGAGGGACAGAGAGGCTTCATTAAGGCTGAGAGGGGCGCAGTTCAAATTCTAGCTCCGCCCCTCACGGGCTATGTGACTTCTCTAGGCCACTGTTTCCTCAGCTGTTAAAGGGTGATGCCGATACCTACCTCAAAGGGTTACTGTGGAGATTATCTATAAAGCACCCAGTATTGCTTCTGGCATATGATGCTTATTAGTGGCTAATTTGATGATGATGATGGTATCCTGTGCCTTGCATTCTTGAATCACGCAGAGTGGCAAAAACTGGGTGAAGGGACGTGATGGGGAAAAGTAAAGAAAGGACTAAAGTTACGGTGTTCATTGTGGGGGGCTGGGGGGGATAAGTACCTGTTATAAAAAAAACAAAGGAAAATAAAGAACTGAATCGTACATAAACCTGCAAATCACCTCTCCCAGGGCCCATCTGATGATCTCATCCAAATCCCTTTGCTGGCTCTGAGTTTGCTGTTGGCTTTAAGCTTTTCTAACAGCCAATAATTCCTCTATGTGATTTCTGACCTCTATGTGAACCCCAATGGTCGTGAATGACCTCTTGGTGAACCTATTGGCCTTTTCCGGAGCCCTCAGTGTCAATATGACCCTTCTGAGGGCTCGGAGTTGCTGTTACCTTCTAAATTTTCAGTCAGAAACCACCTCTGTGACTTCAGTGAACCCACTGACCTCTTTGTGAACCCCAGTAATTGTGAGTGACCTCTCGGTGAACCCATTGGACTTCTCATGACCCCAAATAATTGTATCAAGTGATTTGGTAGCGTTGTTAGCTGCTCTGGATTCTAAAATACCTACTGAGAGTCTAAGGCCAGAACCTAATCCGTCACCCATTCATTTCCCAAGCGTGAATGGGACCTGGGAACCCGTGTGGCCAGAGAGGCTCTTTTTCCCTTGTGCCTCCCAAATTGATGCCTTAGGGCATCTTTAGTGGCCCATCAGGAAGAGGTATAGCCCTGTCAAGCAGCTTCCCTACTACCACCCTGTCCCCCACAAGCACTTAGGACATTCTGGAGACTTCCTGAGTTGGTGGTCTTCCCCACTCCTCCAATCTGTCTTCTTCTCTCTGCCAGGTCAGTTTTGGTTTTCTCCCCAGCGTTCCCAGGCTCCCAAATGGTAATGGTGACATCCTGTCCCCCTCCCCACTAGACTGTGAGCCCCAGGTGGACAGGGAGCTGCTCAGTCCTCTTCTCACCACAGTATCCTCAGCACCTAGCATAGTGTGCGGCACTGTTGACCTTCACTGAATGAGAAAATGAAGGCTCAAAGAAACGCTGTGATCCAGGGTCAGTCCCCAGAAGTCCCTGAGTCTGCAGGGACCACCCGGTGGCGCAAACCACTTACTGCATCTTGCCTGTGGTCCTCCATCCTCTGGGTTTGGACAGTCCTGGAAAATGGGCATATTAGGGGCAGAGGTTGTGGGGGAATGTGATGGTCCATTAGAATGCAGGAAAAGAATATTAGAACTCTGATTTAGATTTATTTTCATCTCATCTTTTTAAATTTCTATTTTTGTGTATGTTTTATAATGTACATAATATTTTAGTACAGTAGTACATGTATATAATTTACAATAAATAATTATACAATTAAGAAAGTGAACTAAAGATTTTTTTTTACTGATGGGAGACATCACTAGTGCTCAGGGAAGCAGATCTGTCTGCAGCAGACAGAAGCCCGCTCCTCTGCTTTCATTCACCCGCCCTCGTGAGGTGGAGGGTGGGAAACTGACCCCAAAAATCAGAGACCTTTGAGCCAGCCTGGAGATAGTACAGAGAGCTCTTTTACATTACATTGCTCTTTCAATTTCACTTAAATGAACATTTACTTCCCCTCAGCAAAATGAAGGGGCCAGATGGTTTGGCTGTAAAATACACTTCAGCTGATCCAAATTAAATAACCTGGATTTAAATCACTACCTATTTTCACAGACTTCTACGTCCCTTGCATCAAATGGGAGCGTGCTTGTAAATGTTAGGTACTTAATAGATAAGCCAACCTTGCAACTAACTAAATATGTTACCACTGAGGTCAGAGTGCTGCCCAGACTAATCTATTTTAAAAATATAAAGGATTTGCTCATCATAGCTACACTGAGGGTCCCATCGCCCCCACCACTTGTCAGTCTGAGGAATGCAGGGTTTACAGGATGCTAGTCTGTGATCATCGCAGGGCAGATTTGTCTACCCTTCCCAAGCATGTCCTTAGCTAGCCTTTGTGAGTCACTAGAAGAGTGAAAGAAGTATCAACTTAAAGAACAATCAGCCACTTCTTATTCCCTTTTTTTTCAAGACCAGAAATTACTGGCTTCCATAACGTCTCCCCCCCTACCCCCACAAACATCTTTGGGCTTGTTGACAAGTGGCTGCTGGCAAGGCAGAGTGTCTTTTATTCCTGTAGCAGTAGATCTGTACAAGAGGCCACCTCTGTAGCTCAGAGACCTGGCAGCACCAACATAAAGACCAAAATATAAACAGGGCCATGGTCCATCCCACTCACACCCTGCAATGCCTGTGGGACAGATGGGGTGGCATATACACACACTGTCTACTTATTCCAAAGCATCAACTGTAAGAGCAGAGTAAGTCACAGGTCAGCCGGAAGAGGGGAAAAGCAGTGAGAGGGGTTCAGCGCCGCCTCCACCTTCCCTCCCAGAGTGTCAGGGCCACCAAGGGACTAGATAGCAGCCCAGCAGCCCTCCTTGCTAACAGGTGGAGTGCTGAAATAGGCTTTTCCTTCATCATATTTCATCCTGATATCAGTTCCAAAATCATCTTTAAAGGGATTCCATATATATATATATATATATATATATATATATATATATATATATATAATTCTTATATATATATACATTTTTGTCCATATAAAAGAAAGCAGTAGTGGCCTCCATAAATGGAAGGTGAGGTGGACGCACACACGAGTGGAGACGACTTGGCATCGAGGGAACAGGCCCGGGTCCTGGATTATTGCAAAGGGAGACAGGAGAACAGGGCATGGTTCCAAAAGGTACAAGGTGGAGGGAGGAGAGGATGGTGCTGGTGGTCTGCAGACCCGCTGCTGGTCAAGTCTGAAGAAGGAGGAGGGGAACAGCCGAGGATCCAAGCTGAGACCTGGAGTCAAGTCCTGCCCTTGGAAATAAGGGAGATGAGGGGAGGAACTTGTGAGGAGGGGAGGGCCCGGGAAGCCAGCGGCCAGTCCTCCTTTCCCAGTGAGATGGTGTCTAGAACATGCATACAACTGGCCTACGAAATGAGGCTCCATGGTGGAGAGGAATATGAGGGCTGGGGAGAAGGTGTGAGGCCCGGAAAAACCCCAGGATGCAAGATCAACGCCATGAGTAAGCATCTCCATCTCCTTGGCCCACAGGGCTCTCTGCACCCCTCTGGCTGCCTGTCAACTGCCTGGAGCTGGTGCAAGCGGCCCCCAGCTGGAATTGTGCTCACTGACCCCTCTGGGGACATTTGCCTGCCTCTGGGGCTCGCCCATCCATGCCAGCTAAGTATCAGGCCCGGCGGTATCCTTCATGGCTTTGCTGCCAGTCACAGTCCCATGGCCCTGACTGAGGGCCGGGCTTGAGTGTGTCTTGCGGAGAGAAGGGTCATCCCCTTCCAAGGTGGCCAGCCGGGCCTCAATCCGCTCCAGGTCATCTGAGCCCACTTTGATTTTCACAGCCAAGAGGTGGATATAGGTCTCATAACGGCTTTTCTGGAAAAAGGGCAGAGAAAGGCCAAAAACAAAGTCAAAGGACAAACAACAAAACACGAAAAATGTATGGGTACTTTATGTGACAAAAGACTAATTTCCTTAATATTCAGAGAGCTCTCACAAATCAATAAAAAAGGAGATCAACAACCCAATAAAAAAAATAGGCAAGGGGCATGCACAGAAATGTCACTCACAATTTTAAATTTTCAAGTTAATTAGCTGTGATTTCTTGACTAGGACACCAAAAGCACTGACAACAAAACTAAAAAGAGACAAATGGGATTATGAAATTTAAAACTCATGTGTATCAAAGGACATGAACAACACAGTGAAAAGGCAATCCACAGAATGGAAAAAAATATTTGCAAATCATGTATGTAATAAGGGTCTAGTAGCCAGAAATCTATGAAATATATTAAAAACTCCTGTAATTCAACAACAAAAACACAAACAACTCAATTAAAAAATGGCAAATGTTGGAGCCCCTGGGTGGCTCAGTCGGTTAAGTGTCCGACTTCTACTCAGGTCACGATCTAACGGTTTGTGAGTTCGAGCCCCACGTCGGGCTCTGTGCTGACCGCTCAGAGCCTGGAGCCTGCTTCAGATTCTGTGTCTCCTTCTCTCTATGCCCCTCTCCTGCTTGCACTCTGTCTCTCAAAAATAAACAAACATTAAAAATTTTTAATTAAAAACATGGCAAATGTCTTGACTAGACATTTCTCCAAAGAAGGCATACAAATGGCCAATAAGCACATGAACAGATGCTCAACATCATTATCATCGGGGAAATGCGGATCAAAATCACAATGGGGTATCACCTCACACCTATTAAGACAACTACTATCAAAGAAAACTCAGCAACTAAGTGTTGGTGAGGATGTAGGGAACACTGGAATGGCACACTGCTTGCTGTAGAAAACAGTATGGCTTTTCTTCAGAAAGTGAAAAATAACAGGGGCACCGAGATGGTTCAGTGGGTTAAGCATCTACCTCTTGATATCAGCTCAGGTCATGAGCTCACAGTTTCTGATTTCGAGCCTCGCGTCAGGCTCCACGCTGACAGTGCGGAGCCTGCTTGGGATTCTCTCTCTCCGTCTCTCCCTGCCCTTCCCCACCCCTCTCTCTCAAAATAAATAAATAAACTTAAAAAAATAAAGTGAAAAATAGCATTATCTTGTGATTTAGCAATACCATTTTGGGGCATATACCCAAAAAAACTTAAGGCGGGATCTCAGAAATATTTGCACACCCATGTTCATAGCAACACTATTTATAAGAGCCAAGAGATGAAAGCAACCCAAATGTCCAGCAGGATATGAAAAGATAAGAAGTGGTATCTATATACAATGGAATATCATTCAGCCTAAAAAGGAAGGAAATTCTGACACAGGCCACAACGTGGATTAACTTGAGGACAAGCCAGTCACAAAACCACAAATCCTGGATGATTCCACTCATACGAAGTACGGAGTCAAACTCAGAGAGACGAAGGTAGAACAGCGGTTGCTGGGGGTGGAAGGCAGAGTGCAGAGGGAGGGGCTGGGGAGTTGCTATTTAATGGGTGTAGAATTTCAGTTTAGGAAGATGAAAAAGTTCTGGAGATTACTTGCATAACAACGTGAGTAGACTCAATACTACTGAACTACATACTTAAAAATGGTTAAGACGATAAATCTGATGTTATATGTATTTGCCACAATTAAAACATTTTTAATCCAAATTAATATAAGATACCCCTGGTTAAACCTCTCAGATTAGTGATGATTGAAACATTCAGTAGTGTCCAGTGTTGGTGAGGGCATGGACAGAATAGTACATTCATAAGCTATTTAAAGTGTTATAAATTGGTAAACATTTAGAAGGGGAGATTTGGCAGTGTCTGAGGGCCTGACTCTGAGCTTCCAGCCCTCACCACAGTCAGGAGAGGCTGAGATCCTAGAAGAAGCAGGGACTACAGGTGAGGAGACACTGTTCTCACACAGCTCTGCGACATGAACAGAAAGACCCTTCATTGCTGGGCTTCACCTCCAGGACCCATCCCCCTCCCCCAGTTAAGCCAGCGGGAAGTGAGAAAGACAGGGGTGCTGAAATTCCAATCCGACTGACTGCCTCGGTTAGGATTCAGGCTCCGGCACTTCTTAACTGTCACCTCAGGCAAATGATCTGCTCTATCTAAGCCTCAATTTTCCCATCTGTAAAATGGGGATAATAACAGACCTCACTTCACAGAGTTGATATGAGGATGAAATCAATCAGTACAAGGGAAGTGAAGGGAATCGCAGCTGCCTGGCAATTAGCGAGAGATCAGTCCACTGTAGCTTTTGCCATCCCTATGTTTACACTGCAGAGAGACTGGGTCTGAGAAGATTTCAAAAGCTGAACAGCTTTATGTTTTTTTAAAGGTCAGGATCTCTTGTGGGAACTCCCTTTTCCTCATACCTCAACAGAAAATCAATGTGGAAATCTAGAGATTGAGATTGGTTACTTCCTGCCCTTCCTGCTCCAGAGGCTGTCTGAGCCTCTATATTGTCCACTCCTGCAAGCAGGTCAACACAAAGGCTGTCCAAAAGGGACAAGTGGTTCCCACCTCCCTCCCGCAAGCTGCCCCCCTCTGCTTGACCCAGTGAGAGTGATGCTCCATCAGCCCCGTTTGCAGAGCATCAGGGGGCAGGAGGGGGCAGGGAAAGGCAAGATGGGAGAAGGGAGAACTTAGGTGCTGTGCTTGATAAACATGTGCAAAAAAGGAAAATGACACAAAAGGGGGAGCAGGCCATGCACACAGGCTCAAGCGGTCTGTGGTTTTGTTGTAACAGCTTCCGGAGTGGGCGGCTGGTACATGGGGGCATGGAGGTGAAGAGGGTCTTAGAGAAGGGTGGTACCCGCCTGGTGCTCTTTGAGAGACACAGGTGAGGGCACAGTGCTTGATTAACAATTGGCAGCTGGACTGTGCAGAGACTGGCCCACAGGAGGCCATGCATGGCTCAAGAGCACCTCAGGGGAACCCCCAAAGTGGGGAGCGCCCAAACCAGGAGTCCCTGGCTGTAGAATGATGTTGGCAACAGGAGAAGAGCTGGCTTCCTCCTCCTGCCCCAGCCCTGAGCTTCGCAATCGGCCCCACGGAGAACCCACCTCAAAAGTGAGATAGTGCTCCTTCAGCCGGTTCTCCTCGGCCTCCTTGGACTTGACGCCCCTCTCGACAGGGTGACACCTGTGCTCAGCCAGCTCCGCAGTCACCTGCCTCAACTTGTTCTCATGAGAACGCAGCTGCTCCTCCTGCAAAGACATGTCCTGGACTGTGAGGGCCCACTCTCAGGACGGCACAGGGGTGGGTCTAATCCCGGCCTGATGGATCTGCTTCACCAAAGGGAAACTGAGGCCGGGCCGGGGACATCAAGTATGTGGAGGACCTGAGGGAGTGGCCCTCCACTCTTCCACTCCCTGCTCCTTGCTTTCATCAGCATCAACTCTCCTGGATAAATCTGCGGCAGGCTCAGGAGATGAGAGGCCCGCACACTGGAACGTGTGTGTAGACGCTGACACAGGCACACCAGCACTCCAGATGCACTCTGCCCCCACCCCGGTTCACAGGGACTCTCACGGGCACACACAAACACGATGGACCAAGGGACAACCTGGCCTCTGCTACCCCTGGCTCCACAGGATGCACACATCCTCTCGCATTCTCCCCCAGACAGACTCCATGGTTACAGACCCAGGATCATACCCAAAGACAGGCAGAGACACTGTTCCTCACAGACAGGTGCACACGTACATCCCACCCACCGGAGTACGGCCAGACCGCTTCATGCTGTGTGAGCAGTGGGCTGCGCCTGTGTGCGTATGTATGCGCATGTGTGTGCAGTGGAGGTGCGGGGAGAGAGCACGTGTGTGTGTACCTGTATGGTGTATGCCTGCGTGGGGTCTGCGTGTGTGTGTGCGTTGCATGTGCGTGCACAGGGGCTCTGGTAGCTCAATGGAGAGGTCCAAGGCAAGGGCCCAGTACAGAAGGGGGGCCTGACGAAGACAGGCGGCATGGAGCCCCTGCTGCCCTCCACCTCCCAAGTAGCGTTCCACCATTTATCCTCTCCTCTCCAAACTACCCCTGAAAAAGTCACATAGTTTTTTTTTTAGGATTACAAATAAAATATTTAAGGGTAGATCAGGACAGCAAAAGAGCCAGCTGAGTCTCACCTGTCCCCAGCTCCCTGCGGCACACACATTCTCTCGCATTCATGCTCAGACACGCACAATGCCCACAGACTCACAATGACATCCACAGGATACACCCCCATTGGCAGAGAAGAATGTAAGCCTCTGTGTGGTGTATGGCCTCAGTCATCCCATCTGTAAATGGGGGTGGGGCGCAATGGGGATGGAGGAGAATATCTGCCTCTTCACTTTGTCTCTTAGCCCAAGATCAGGCACCATCTAGGAGCTGAGGTGGAGGCTGCTGAACGGGGGGCCTGGCTGGACACAGCCTGAGGAGGTGGCATTGGGGTCCCAGGAGCTTGTACCTGGCAGAGGCGAGTGGTGCAGGAGGGCAGCAGGGGCCGACAGAACTTCTTCATGGAGCTGACAGCCGCGGGGAAGGACGGGGCTGAGAAGATGGCAGCCACCAGGTTGATCCTAAGGATCCAGGACAGCATTTCTTCCTTGCTCCTGAGGACAGGATGGGAGGGGAGATGGCACCGGCTTCTCACAATAGGACCCCCTGTCCCCTACCCAGGCCCCAGGACCCAGCACTAGCCTGGCATAGGGAGGCCATCAATCCCTTCACAAAAGGGGGACAAAAGAGTGAGGGAGGATGGCGGGATGGGGGTTGGATGGGCCTGGTCAAGTCTATGTACAGAGCTCCTCTCACTCCCAGCGGCTAGGCAAGACCTGGATTTTCACATGAAAATCAAGCTGTCCAGGTCCAGAGCTAATGGCCCTGGAGTAAGAGGACTTAGAGTCAGCAGGTGATCCCTGGATGACTCGAACCTAGAGATAACTGGACAAGCAGTGTCCCCACTCGGGTTTCCTGTCCCTTCCCCACTACCTCGTCCAGCATACACACTCCCATCTTGAGAGGTCACCTACCAGCCTCCCTCCTTTTAAGCTCATGTGACACATGAAACTCCAATCTCAAGTCACAGGACAGGATGAAGGGGAGTGTACAGAGGTCTTCCAGGGAAACTACAGGACAAGTCTTTCCCATCCATTTCCCCACCATGATTTACAGTAAAGGATGATTCATTAAGACTCCATCTGCCTTGGACATAGGGACTTCAGCGTGCAACTGGATCACCTGAAAGCCTGGTTAGAACACAACTGCTGGCCCAGCCCCAGAGTTTTTGATTCAATAGGTCTAAGGTGGGGCCAAAGAAATTGCATTTCTAACACATTTCCAGGAGATGCTGAGGACCACACTTAAGAACCTCTACTTTGGGCGACCCCAGCTGTCAGTCGTGTGGCTGACGTGCAGGGCACCCCGCCTGAGATGGATGAGGAGAGGGGTGCAGGGTAGGCTCGATGCTGCAGGCCCTGAGGCCAAGGTAGGAGTGAGGGGGCTCCCACTCCTACTTACGGTGCCTGGAAGAGGAAGACCCTCCAGTCAGCTGTCTTCAGCTTGAGCACATTGGACTTCTTGCTGTAGTCGGAGGCCCTGGTGGCCAGAGCATGGTGCACACGAATGGCATTCTTCAAGTCACCCTCAGACAGAGCTTTGTCAGGCCTGTACTCATCCTGGACAGATGGGGTGGGGACGGGCAAGCCTCTGTCATCACCAGGCTCTGGTTTGCTAGCCCACACTTCCTCGACCCTCGCCATCCCCCCCCTTTTGCTCTCCTTCCATTCTTCATTCAGCTCTTGCCACTCTGGTGCCATGCCCTCCCCAACAAAGCACTCCAGCCTCTCCTCTCCACACCTTGGTTTGTCCCAAGGCCAAAGAGAACTTCCACTGGGTATCCTCGGACTCCTGGGCACTTAAAAGGCCCTTCCCTGAAAACCCAAGGCTCTGACTGAGCTTGAGTCAGGTTTTAATGAGGGGAAGACCCAGCATCTGCCTAAGCCCCACGTCCTGCCAGGGACCCTCTGAGCACCACAAGGCAGGGGCCGGTTGGAAGACTGCACTGGCCTTTTTTGGGTAAGGACTCTGGGGGCAGTCTCTCACCTTCTGCAGGTACAGGATGGTCCCTTTGAGCACCGCGTAGAATTTCTTCCAGCCACGCCTCCCACGGGGTGCTAGGGATGGGGGTAAGGGTAGTGTGGCCACAACCACCCACCCCAATTATCTCCTCCCCCACATCCCCTTACATTCTACCTAGGTGTGCAACCCCAGACGAGCAGCCATGGGGCCACACCCTCCCCCAAGACTGGCATCCCTCCCCATGTCCCTTCCCCTGCCTGACACCCACTCCTCTTGCCATCCATGTCGGCGTGAGTCTTTCGAGTCAGCACGCCATGCTTGTAGGTGGTAGCGCTGAGAGCCTGTGGAACATCCAGGAAGGGGTTGCCACCATCCAGGATCCGTGTCACCTTCTTGGTGCCTGTCCCAAACTTGTCATCCACCAGCTCAGACAGTGATTTCCTCAGTTCGTCCTCATCACTAGGAAAATAGGAGGCCTGAGCACCACCTCCATGAAAGCCTTAGCCCCACATGGATATGCTCCCTCCTCACCAACCACTCCTCTGGGAAGCAGTCAGAGGTGAAGAGCAGAGGTAAAGAGGTTCCAATTCCAGATCACAGATCCATATATTTGACCCCTCTCCTTAGTCTTTGATTCTGACCCCTGTCCTCTGAGCTTTGATTTTTGGCCTTCAAGCTCCAATCCTCCAAGCACTCTTTGACCACAAAGTTGGAGACCTTATTGGTTTTATTCCTTATTTCTTCTCTTCCATACAACCCTGAAAGCCCAGCCCCAGGGAGCAGTGACCCATGGCCAGCCTGAAGCTGCTGACCAAGCCCCACAAACATGTTGGGGAAAGGTGGGCCAGTAGATGAGGCCCCTAAAGTTTAGGATCCCCATTAGAGCCCTGGTAGAAAAATGCCAGATCTTCTCAGTGTTGTTGGAATTCCTCACAATTCCTACCTGGTATCTCTACATGTACCCAAAGACCAAGGTGCCCTGGAGAGCACAGGAGGGTGGGGCAGCCACTTTCCCGAGGAGCCTCTCAGTCTCCCCACCCAGCAAGGTCACCACACCTCTTTCCAGATGGCTGGGCACCTCCAGGTCTCACTGCCTTTGCAGAGGAACAAGTTATAGTGACAGTTGCCCCTCCCCGCTACCAAGAGCTGTTACACTGGGGTCTCATGCTTCCTGCCTGCTTACCTCCCAAGAAGGAAACTATCATCATTGGGAATAGTGGCAATATTGCAGTATAGAAAACAAGTTGTGGCCATCATGAAACTCAAGTCACAGTTGAATCTATTCCATACCAGTGTAAACACTTCACACTTTTTATCAAGATAAAAAATGTACCAAAGGGGAACTCAACGTGTGGTACTGACCTGCTGGACAGGGGTCACCAGAGCCCTGGGCTGGGAGATATCAGCACCATGGAGAGTGACAGAAGTGACTTCCCTGCACCCTCAGCCACTCCCTTTTTTTCCTTCCCAGTGACTCACTTTCCCCATACCTGTGCCCACGGGCACTACTCACATGGCCCATTCTAGCTTTTCATTCTTGATGGAGTTGTAAAGGGTCTACAACAGGGAAAAAGAAAAAGAGATGACTTCAGATGAAAAGTCAAAGAAATCTGAATCTCTAGTAATGTGGATGTAGTGAAGTATCATTTCAGCCAGTGGGGCAAAATGGGTGTTTGATTCACAGTTGTTTGTTGGGTGGGTGAATGAATGTGGGGTGGGTGGGGAGAGGATTGTTCAGATGAATGGGTGAATAGATCTGATGATGAGGTGGGCAGATAGGTTGGTGGGTAGGTGGACGGGTGGAGAAATGAGTGGGTGAGTGAGTGCTCATGGGTGTAGAAGGTGTATGTGTGGATGATGGGTGGGCAAAGGGGCAGGTAAATGAGTTTCTGGGTAGGTGAATGGATGAAAGGACGGCTGCATGGGAGGTTGGGTAGATGGCGTGGGTGGGGAGATGGGGTCATTTGATCTCACAAATACATTCTTTTTTGTTTCTTTTTCATGTTTATTTATTTTTGAGAGACAGAGCACAAGCAGGGGAGGGGCAGAGAAAGAGAGAGACACAGAATCTGAAGCAGGCTGAAGGCTCTGAGCGGTTAGCACAACAGATGCTGACAGGTGACCCTCCCATATACTTCTTAACAAGCACTCCCTGATGGTGAAAAAAAATAATTATGGTAAGAAGAGTGATGGAGACAATGTTCTATTTTTTGACCTCCAGACTCATTATCCAACTACCTACCTGGCATCACCATATCCTTCAAACCCACTGTCTAAAACCGAACTCATCACTTACCCCACCCCCATAAACCTGCTCCTCTTTCCCCCAAGGCAGAGAACTGACCAGGCTTGAAAGGCTTGTTGAGTTCTGCCCTGGGCTCTAACCTCACAAGAAAACTAGAATCCCTTAATTCCTGGTGATGTTGAAAAAATGGGTGGGTTTTTCACTGTGGTGATGACATTAATAGTTGTGGTGAAGGTGGCAGCGGTGATCAAGGTGGTGGTCGTGGCTATGGCAGCTGTAACAACTGGTGGAAGGTTTGAGGATTGCCATAACAGCAATAATGATAATGGAGTGCCAAAAACAAGTCTCATAAAGCCTATCCCTCTGCCTAACTCAGGGAACACGTAACAGTCAAATGTTGAACTGGATGTTCACTAACTCTGTCCCAAAGTCATGGTGGCCCTGACCCCAGTATTAAAAACCTAGACTGTCAGGTGGGTACCTGGATGGCTCAGTCAGTAGAGCATGTAACTCCTGATTCCTGGGTCATGAGTTCGAGCCCCATGTTGGGTGTAAAGATTACTTTAAAAAAATCTAGGAGCTCCTGGGTGGCACAGTTGGTGAAGTGTCGAACTCATGATGTTAGCTCAGGTCATCATCTCATAGTTCATGAGTTCAAGCCTTCCATCCGACTCTGCACTCACAGTGTAGGGCCTGCTTGGGATTCTCTGTTTCCCTCTCTTTGCCCCTCCCCTGCTCTCTATCTCTTTCTCAAACACAAAATAAATAAATAAACATTTTTGAAAAATCTAGGGGCAGGGCGCCTGGGTGGCACAGTCGGTTAAGCGTCCGACTTCAGCCAGGTCACGATCTCGCGGTCTGGGAGTTCGAGCCCCGCGTCAGGCTCTGGGCTGATGGCTCGGAGCCTGGAGCCTGTTTCCGATTCTGTGTCTCCCTCTCTCTCTGCCCCTCCCCCGTTCATGCTCTGTCTCTCTCTGTCCCAAAAATAAATAAACGTTGAAAAAAAAAAATTTTTTTAAAAATCTAGGGGCATCTAGGTGGCTCAGTCAGTTAAACATCCAATTCTTGATTTTGGCTCAGGTCATAATCTCACCGTTTGTGAGATCAAGCCCCAGGTCAGGCTCTGCACTAATGACACAGCCTGCTTGGGATTCTCTCTCCCGCTCTCTCTCTCTCTCTGCCCTTCCCCTGTTCATGCACCAGCATGTACAATCTCTCTCCCAAAATAAATAAATAAATAAACTTAAAAAAAAAAAAAAGAAAGAAAAATTCTAGATTGTCAAGATTTAGTGGAGCAGAGATCTCTCTCCTCCCCACCTATTCCCCACCCACATGTGAGCATGGGAACCCTTAACAGATTTTACCTTGAGCAGGTCTTTGGCAAAGTCTTGGCCATCATTCAGCTGGTCCAAGTTGGCAATGAATTGCTGACAGGACATCTTCTTGCCAATGTTCTGTGATGGAGAAATGGTTCTAGCTGAGAGTAGGGATGAGGCTCGTGCGATCCCCACACCCTGCCCGGCCCAGCCAGAAGGGTGGAGGCAGCATCAAGGGCAGTAATGAAAAATACTGCCTCCATTTCCCTTTGTCTCCAAGGGTTTACAAAACTCTTTTTCACTTTCAAGATTCTATCTCACCCTCAAGCATCATGAAAAGTTGGAGTTCTCCTCTCGCCCAGATGGAGTCAGGTTGGACTCAATTATATAATAGTTGATATCTGCCAGGTGCCTAGTGTGTTCCAGGGATTGTACTTGACATGCATTATTTTATTTCGTTCTCACAACAAGGAGAAGGTGAGGTGAGTATTATCATCATCCCCATTTGACAGTTAAGGAAACTGAGGTACAGGAAGGTGAAGTGACGTGCCCATGATCACACAGCAAGGAAGTGGAAGGGCTGAGTGTGTCTGACACCAAAGCCCATGCTCTCACCCGCTACTCCATGGTTAACTCTCCCAAGGTCACACAGCACCAGGACTTGAACCCAGGCCTCTTGGCTGCTGAGCAGAAGCTCTGTGTATTCCGTCACAACTGTCTCACCCTCTCACCTGTACAGAGGGGCGGCAAGACCTCCAAGAGGTAGGTGAAGTGAGGGAGAGGTTGGTCTTAAGAGAATCAAAAATCAATTTCCATCAACACACATGGGTACCCCATGCTGAGCTGGGCTGGGCTGGGGCCAAGGGAACCCAAGCAGATGGTCTCACTCCAGGAGGCACAAACAAAGAGCTGAGAATGACTGTACCCCCAAGTTCTGCCTTTTTTAAACCACTGAATAGCAGAGGGGCTCCAGTCCTCCAAACCCAACACCTGATGTACATACTTTCAGACTCTTCTTGCAATATCCATGTTTGAGGACACACTGGGTGGCACTTCATCTTTGTAAAGATGAAGACCCTTGAACATCAGATACCTATTGGTGTAGGATTTCGTGGATTTAGGTTTGCTTTCAGACAATATTTCCCAAGACTTACCTACAGATGGGAATAGGGATTCCCCCAAAAAAGACTTCATAATCAAATAAGTTTATGTGCATGATTCAGAGTGCTTAATGTGCTTTTGTGTGTTGGGAGTCTCCAAAGAGAGGATTCCATGTACAGCTTCCCGTATCCATTGACCTTAGCCCCATCTTAACAAAGAGAATCTATTAATATCATGTGGGACGTTCACATACCACAGAAAATAATTCAGAAAACAAGAATATAAGGGAACATAAGGCTTTGTAAGTAGCTGACAAGCAAGAGTTTTCTATACCTTTCCAAAGGGTTAAGGAGACAAGATCTTGTATGTGCCTCAATAGGGTATGTTTCTTATGTTTATGTGTACATTTTACATGGACATATATGTACCTGCATAATAGCCATTTATGTCCGCATTCATAACAGGAATATGAGGCAATAATGTCTGAGTTCCACACACTGAACATCCCCCAGCCACCAGTCAGGAGTTCAAAATCAAAAAATAACCAGGCAAGATTTTTAATCCTAGAAATGACAGGCTATCTTGTTGCAAATGAATCTTCCTAACAGAAACAACTGCTGGTCAAGATATTAATAAAACATCTGCGGGAAGGCATTGGAGAAATACAGAGCAGTGAGGACTTCAAGGGTAAAGATCCTACAAAGAAAGGAAGCATGGAGACGTGAGCCCAATAAGGAGAAGGTTTCCTCCTTGAAGCATTTGCCAACTCACAAGCAGTGGCCAAAAGGCCGAACAACTGAGAGGTCAGGAGGAGTGGAGAACAAAAACTGGAGTGCAGGGCCCAGCAAGGACAAGGGGCCCTGGGCAATACCCCAGTCATATTTCAACAACAAAAAAAGATGAAATTAAGAAAGGAAACACTAGGAGCGCCTGGGTGGCTCAGTCGGTTGAGCAGCCGACTTCAGCTCAGGTCATGATCTCACAGCTTGTGAGTTCAAGCCCCGCATCGGGCTCTGTGCTGACAGCTCAGAGCCTGGAACCTGCTTCAGATTCTGTGTCTCCCTCTCTCTCTGCTCCTCCTCTGCTCATACTCTGTCTCTCTCTGCCTCAAAAATAAATAAACATTAAAAAAAAAGAAAGGAAACACTAAAGGGACTTCTTCCGACAAGAGGAAAATTATCCCAGATGGAAGCATGAAAAAGTAGAAAGGAATGAAGAGCAGCAAAAAGGTGGCTACATCTAAATGAATACTGATTGTATAAAACAATAAGAAAGTTTTCTGGGGAACAAAGTATAGAGAGAAATATAATAGTTTAAAAGATGATAATGGTGATACATAAGTTGAGAGGGCAATAAAAGGAGAAATGAAGTTAAAGCGTTTTAAGGTTATTTCATCCCTCAGGAAGTGGCAAAAGTACATTAATAAGTTAGGATGCACATTGCAAACCAACAAAAGAATTCTGAAAGAATGAACAACTTAACAGGTTAATGGGATAAAAAGGAATTCTTTTTTTTTTTTAAGTTTAACATTTGAGAAAGAGAGAGAGAGAGCATGAGTGTGAGCAGGGGAAGGACAGAAAGAGAGAGAAATAATCCCAAGCAGGTTCCTCACAGTCAGTGCAGAGCCTGACCCGGGGCTAGATCTCATGAACTGTGAGATCATGACCTGAGCCGAAATCAAGAGTCAGACGCTTAACTGACTGAGCCACCCAAGCGCCCCTGGGATAAAAGGAAATTGTAAAAAATACTTTAATAATCCAAAAGTAGGCAAAAAAAAAAAAAAAAAAAAAAAGGAGGGGAAAGGAACATAGAAAAGGTAAGTCAGAGAAAACAAATCATATCCTGGTATGTTTAAATTTAATTATATTAGTAATTCATTAAATGGTCAAATTAACAGGCAAAGACTATCAGACTTGTTTTTAAGTATATCATACAAGAAGACCTCTTAAATAAAGGGACAGAAATCTTAGAAACAAAGGATGGAAAAACATATACTGTACATGCAAACACTAACAAAAGAACTCCAGTATAACCACACTAGTACCTGACAAAATAGACTTGAAGACAAGAAAACTTACTAGAGATAAAAAGAGACATTTTCATAGTGATAAAAGGGCCAATCTGTCAGATGATATAAGCATTCTAAATGTGTATGCACCTAATAATATAGTCTCAAAAAATAAAAGACAAAAATTTAGAGAACCAAAAAAAGAGAATGACACATTCACAATCTTGGTTGGGAATTTTAACACTGTTCTCTCAGTAACACGAAGAACAAGAATACTAAACAATTCATTAACAACGAGATAAAATGGACAATCTCCTAGAAACACACAAACTATCAAAAATGCTCAAGCAGAAATAGGAAATTTGAATAGATCTATAAGAAATAAAAAGACTGAATCAATGATTAAAAACCTCACAAAAGAAAAGTCCAGAACCAGATGGCTTCAGTAAACTTTACCAAACATTTAGAGAAAAATTAACACCAATACTTCTCAAACTCTTCCAAAAAATTGAAGCGGGAAAACTCCCTAACTCATTCTATAAGGCCAACATTACCTTATACCAAAACCAGAAAAAGACATCACAAGAAAACTACGTAACAATATCCCTTAGGAATATAAATGCAAAACCCTCAATAAAATACTAGCAAACAGAATCCAGCAGCATTTTGAAAGGATTATATAGCATGACCAAATGGAATGTATCCCAGTAATGCAAGGTGGTTCAACACACAGAAATCTAGCAATGTAATACACCACATTAATAGAATGAAGGCAGGGGGGAACCACATGATCCTCTCAACTGATGCAGAAAAAGCATTTCACAAAATTCAACCCTTCTTTCACTTAAAAAAAAAAAAAAAACACCCAACAAACTAGGAATAGAACTTCCTCAGAATACTAAAAAGCATTTATGAAAAACTCACAGCTAACATCATACTCAATGGTACAAGACTGAAAGCTTTTCCCCTAAGATCAGGAAAAGGCAAGAATGCCCACTTTCCCCATTTCTATTCAACATTGTCCTGGAAGTTCCAGCCAGAGCAATTAGGCAAGCAAAAGAAGTAAAAGGCATCCAAATTAGAAAGGAAGAAGGAAAACTCTATCTATTCACAAATGACATGATCTTGTATACAGAAAATCCTAAAGAATATACCAAAAAATAAACACATTCTGGAAAGTTGCAGAACATAAGAGCACACAAAAATTAATTATATTTCTATGTTGGTAAAGAATGATCATAAAATGAAATTAAGAAAACAATTTCATTTACAATAATATTAAAAAGAATACTTAGAAATAAATGTAACCAAGGAGGTAAAAGATCTGTATACTGAAAACTACAAAAGATTGACAAAAGAAATTGAAGACCTAAATAAAAAAATGACATCTAGTGTTCAGGGATTGGAAGACTTAATATAGCTACAATGGTAATACTCCCAAATTGATCTATAGATTCAATGCAACCCCCATCAAAATCCCAATGGCCTTTTTGCAGAAATGTAAAACTTTATATTCAAATTCATATGGAACTGTAAGGGCTCCCAATAGCCAAAACTTGCAAAAGAACAAAGTTGGAAGACTCACACACACTTCCGGATATCAAAACTTACTACAGGCTGACTCAATCCATTAAGCATCTGACTCTTGATTTCAGCTCAGGTCATGATCTCATGGTTCTTGGGTTCAAACTTCACACTGTCAGTACAGATTGGGATTGGGATTCCCTGTCTGTCTCCCTCTCTGCCGTTCCCTCACTTGTGCTTGCTCCCTCTCTCTAGCTCGCTCTCTCTCAAAATAAAAAAAAGTCAAAAAAGAAAACTTTTACTACAGACAAAGGTAATCAAGATAGTGGAGCACTGACCTAAGAATAGACATATAGATCAATGGCACTAACTTAAGAGCCCATAAACACACCCATACCTCTGTGGACATCTGAATGTTTTTTATTGAGTAAATCTGACATATAACATTGCATCCATTTATGGTATACAGTGTGTTACTTTGATACACTTACATATTGTAATATTACAGTCAATTAACATAGCCAAGACCATCTAATGAGGAAAGAATAGTCTCTTTAACAAACGGTGCTGGGACAACTGGATACCCACAGCAAAAGAATGAAACTGAACCCTTACTTCACTCCATATATAAAAATTAACTCAGAATGGATCAAAGATCTAAACATAAGACCCAACACCATAAAACTCTCAAAAGGAAACATAGAGATAAATCTTTGTAATCTTGGATTTGGTAATGGTTTCTTAGATGACACCAAAACACAAGCAAGCAAGCAAGCAAGCAAGCGAGCAAAAATAAATAAATAAATAAATAAATAAATAAATAAATAAATAAATAAATAAATAAATAGGACTTCTTCAAACTTAAAAACTTTTGTGCACCAAAAGATATATCAAGAGAGTGAAAAGACAACTTACAGAATGGGAAAAATTTCTGCTAACCATATATCTGATAAGGGTACAGTATCCAAAATATATAAACTCAACAACAAAAGCACAAACTATGCAATTAAAAATGAGCAAAGGGTTTTAAGGAACGATTCTCCTAAGAAAATGTATAAATGATCAATAAGCATATGAAAAGACGCTCAACATCACAAATCATTAGGGAAATGCAAACCAAAACCACAATGAGATGATATAACTCCACAGTCATTAGGATGGCTATTATTGGGGCGCCTGGATGGCTCAGTCAGTTAAGCATCCGACTTCAGCTCAGGTCATGATCTCACACTTCATGGGTTCAAGCCCTGTGTTGGGCTCTGTGCTGACAGCTCAGAGCCTGGAACCTGCTTTGGATTCTGTGTGTGGGTGTCTCTCTCTCTGCCCCTTCTCTGCTCGTGCTCGCTCTCTCTCTCTCTCTCTCTCTCTCAGAAATAAACATTTAAAAAAAGGATGGCTACTATCAAAACACAGAAAATAAGTGTCAGCAAGGATGTAGTAAAATTAGAAAATTTGTGCCCTGCTGGTCGGAATGTAAAATGGTTCAGTCACTATGGAAAACAGTATGGCTGTTCAGAAAGTGAACATATACCTAACAGAATTTAAAGCAGGGTCTCAAAGAAATATTTGCACATCCATATATCCATAGCAGTATTATTCACAAAAACCAAAAGGTGAAAGCAATCCAAGTGTCCATCAGCAGATGAAAGGACAAACAAAATGGAATACATACATACAATGGAATATTACTTAGCCTTAAAAATTCTGTCACATGCTATAACATGGATGAACCATTAGGACATTATACTACATGGCATAAATGAGTCACAAAAATATAAATTCTGTATGATTCCACTTGTATGAGGAATCTGGAATAGTCAAATTCACAGAAACATAAAGGAGAAAGGTAGTTGTCAGTAGCAAGGTGGAGAGGGGTGTTGAGGAGTAGTTGTTTAATATGTGTAGAATTTCAGTTTGGGAAGATGAAAAAGTTCCAGAGATTACTTGCACAACAATGTGAATAGACTTAACACTACTGACCTACATTATATAAGATGGTAACTTTAGTGTTATACATCTTTTACCCCAATTAAAAAAAATTTTTTTTTACTACAATTGTTAAATTTTTTTAATCCAAAATATGGGCAAAGTACTCAAATAGGCATTTCTCCAAAGAAGATATACAAATGGTCAAAAAAACATGAAAAGATGCTCAACATCATTAGTCATCAGGAAAATGTAGATCAAAACCACAATCAGACAGCACTTCATATCCCCCAGAATGGCTATCAAAAAAGAAAGAAGCATTAAAGAGGATGTGGAAAAACTAAAACCCTCATGTACTGGCAGTGGGAATTTAAAACAGTTCAGCCACTATGGAAAACATTTCCACAGTTCCTCAAAAAGTTAGGCACCAAATAAGCATATGATATACCTAGTCTACTCTTGGGAATTGAAAACAGGTGTTCAAACAAAAAAAAAGACTGGACGCAAATGTTCACAGCAGCATAAATCATAATCACTACCCAGAAGGAGGAAACAACTCAAATATACATCAACAGATAAATAGATACATAAAACATGGGACATCCGTGCAATGGAATATTATCTGGTCATAAAAAAGAATGAAATATTGACACATGCTGTAACATGGACAAACCTTGAAGACATATGCTAAGTGAAAGAAGCCAAACACAAAGCCATATATTTTATGAGTGAATTCACATTAAATATACAGAATAAGCAAATCCATAGATGCAGAAAGCAAATTAGTGGTTGCCAGGGGCTGGGGGGAGGAGAGAATGGAGAGTGGCTGCTAATGGGTACAGGAAACCCTGCAACATTACAACCCCAGTTCGGGGTGACAAGAAAGTTCTGGAAGTACAGAGTGGTGATGATAGCACACCATATGAGTATACTTAATTCCACTGAATTGTGCACTTTAAAATGATTAAGATGGTATGTTATGTGTATTTGACCACGATTAAAAAAAAATCAGTAAGGATATGTAAGATTTGCACAACACAGTGAAAAGACTTGACCTTATCTACATACACAACGTTTCAACCAACAACTGCAGAATGAACTTTCTCTTCAAGCCTACATGAAATAGCTACTAAAACTGTCCACCTGAAGAACATGCACCTACCCTCTGCCAGCTCCTTTACTGCCTCTTTCTCTGACCACAGAAGTTGTCTGGAGCTCTAGCAGGCCCCACGTTCCTGAGATCCCCACATCCAGCCGGCACTCAGTCTCCAGCACTCAGTCTCCAGAGAGCAGAGGAGTGGGGGATGGCGGGGGAGCACAAAGCAGGGGGAGCTGCTTCAATTGGGAGCCTTTGGAGAGAGCTCACACTAACTGCAACCCGAGGGGGAGCTGAGTACTTCACAAGTTCTGTCTCCTTAAGCCTCACAGGAACTTTATGAAGGTGAATGGGAGGTTTAGTGAGGTAACTTGCCCCAGGCCACACAGCTGTCCTGTGGGGAAATACTGGGGACTCTGACCCAGAACGCTTTCTCCTGATCCTTTTGCAATACTGCCTCAAGAGAGAAAGACGGGATCCTCAGTGTCTGTTGGCTCCAGAAACCGCAAACCTGCCCCACCCACTTCTGCTCTGGGAAGGTGCTGATGTTCCTCCTCAGCTGCCGGCATTGATGTGGGGGGTGGGCAGCTACAGCCCACCAAGCTCAGGGGTACCCTTGACCTAAGTGGCTGTTGCAGTTCTTAACCACGGAGCATCCATGACTTGGCAAAGCAGTAACTGGGTCCTAAGATTGCCCTCAGGCCCAACCAAGGGTGGGAATCGGGAGAGGAGGGGTGTGTTTAATGCTCCTTTTAAGGTACAGTAGCAATACCTGCTCTCCATACAAAGCGAGCAGTCTTGGGGGAACATTAGCCGGTTAATGGGTATTAGTTCTGGAGACATTCCCAGGGAAGGCACACATCTACTCTCCTGTTCCACAAGCAGGCTGCCAGCCCAGGCAGACATAAAGGAAACTGTCACATGACTACTCCTTAAGCCGAGGTCACCAAGGCCGGCACCCTTCCTAGTCAGGTGCCCCAGTGTACCCATGCCCTCTCAGGTTGCCATTAGGCTATGGTCTTCACATTCTTAACTCTCCAGGGATCTACAGGCTAGGCCTTGGGGCTCTCCCTCATTTAAATCTTAATATCAATAATGAGTCCTATTGTTATTCTTACATAATGATGTTATTCATAATTAAATCCTTACTAGGTACCCAACCTTGATGCTTGGTGTTGTGCATATTAATTCTCTCCATCCTCCCCAGGCCACTTGTCAGGAAATCATTATTCCCACCTCACAGATGCAGAATCTGACGCTCAATGTCTTGTCCAGCGTCACAGAGCCTCCACTTGGAGGCAAGAGCAGGATCTGAAGCTGGGTCTGTCCTAGCTCTTTCTTCCAATCTATGTGCCCTGAACTTTCCCGGTTAACTCCAGAACCAGACTTGGCCTGTGGTCCCCATGTGTCAACGAAATATCCCCAACCCAACACAGGGGCTCTGACCACCCCTGGATGAGCAATGACGGGGCAGATGAGGTGATGAGGGACACAGAAGGGGTAACATGGAGATGCGAGGTCTAGGCTCACAGGGCATGCACACCACCGGCTACACTTACCACCTGAAGGAGGGCAAGAGAGACCAAAGAGGGGGGGTCCCCGGAGCAGAGGAAGGAGAGAAGAAGGAGTTATTGAGCCACAAGCAACACAGAGAGCCCAGGCCTGTGATGGCACAGCCTCACAGCCTGGGGCACCCACCTTTTACTTCACTAATTGCCTGGGGGTGGGTCGGGGTGATGAGACCGCCTCCTGAGGGCAACCTACCATTTGACAGGTGGGGGCTGCCTGGGGCGAGGCACTTCAACAGGGCCACATCCGGACTTGCCAGACAGGGGCAGGAAGAGCACTAGCTCTTTAGCAATGCCTGGAGTCGACACAGCTGGGGCTGGCATGTCTTATTTAGCAAACCCCAATTTCCCTGTGCCTCAGCTATACTCTCTGCTTGGGGGCAAGGCATCCTGGCAGATCTCAGGTGAATAAACTAAGGCAGAGCCAAGCCTAGAAGCCAAGTTGTCCAACTCCCAGGTCTGCTTAAAGAACCATGGCCAGCAAGCAGGGATCAGGAAGGGGGATGGGAGAAAGAGTGAGCCCCAGGACAGTGCAGGGGTGGGTCAGTGCGAGCACATGCCCCTTTCCTGCCTCCCCAACTCACATGTCCGTGCAGGTCCGTGTTGAGCAGCATCAGAGCACAGGTGAGCGTGTGGATCCCATCTAAATCAGAGATGGTGGCACCCTCAGTGTGAGGACCCATTTCTTCAAACCCAGCCACCCACCTGTCTCCTGACAGAGCCAACCTGAAGACCTTGGAGAGAGGAAGAGGCCAGCCACCAGCCAAATGCACCTCAGGGCCCAGAAGCTATGTGACGCTTCCTGCTCTACCCCCCCACTGCAACACCAGAGTCACTTGCCTGCCCCAGGTCAGGGCCAACCCCTCCCTCACAAGGGACCTGAGCTCCCTGGGCCTGCTATAGGCCAGACTCCTGCCTCCTGTGACCAAACTTATCCTGACACTCAGACCCAGGAGTGGCTATGGGTCGTGGACTATGTCCCTGCCTTGGCCTTTGTCTCCTCCAATAACTGGCCTAGTCCCCCAGTTCCTGGGACTCGAGTCCATCCACAGGAAAGTGCTGCTGCTAAGAGGGCGAAGAGGGCCCCAACCCAGACCTCCACACCAGGACTCCTACCACACCAAGAATCAGCACTGCCAGGGGGAGCAGGGAGAATGAAAAACCAAAAGACTGACTCTAGGATCGAGGACTTCCAGGCACAGAGAATGACAATGGGCAAGACATTTGGAAGGTCTCTCGTCCAGCAAGCAGACCCCACTCTATGTGCCATCATTCAATGTTCACTGAACAGGACAGAGGTGGCACATGGACCAAGGGTAGGAGGAAGCCAGGGCCCAGCAGGGGCGGCAGGTGGGACAGATGGCCGTACCTTCCGAGGTGCTGTCATCCGGGTTGCACTGGCAGTACCGGCGGGAGAAGTGTGTAAGGACCCGCTCACGCTCCTGCGTCTCCCCCATCAGTGGGAAAGCCTTCAGGAAGGTTCTGGAAGGCAATTCAAGGATGCTGAAGGCCTCCTAGAGTCCCCGAACCAGTCTAGGGTAGGAATCCCCACACACACATACCACATAAACCTGCCAGAGTGGGCCAGGGCTCTAGGGCCCCAGCATCTGGGCCAAGGGGGACATCTTGGCCCACAGGACAGCCTCTGGAGTGTGGAGGCTAAGGGCATTTAGAATTTCAGTCCTCAGTGCCCTCCAGGAAGGAAGCAGGGGACAGATTATGAAGAACAAAGGCAGATGAGCACCTCAGGGCTACCATCAGCTCTGCTTCAGGATAAATACCCACCCCTCTCTCCATCCTCTCTGGCGGGGCCTGGATTGGCCACAGCTGCCCCTCAGACTGTTCCTCCTCAGTCATTCCTGCTCCTCAACGGATGTGCCACCAGCTGAGCCCCAGGCCCCACCCTGGCCTCCCTCATTCTTCCCCCACCCCAAATCTGAGCTGTCGCCAAGTCCCAACAGCTTGTTCTTCACCCCTGATCTCAAATCCTCCTCCTCCTCTGCCCTCATCATATGCCCAGGACACCCGCAGCAGCCTCCAGACAGGTACACCCCTGCACCTCCTTGATACATCTTCCCTGCAGATACCGAATGGCCTTTCTAAACAAACATGTAGTCGAGACTCGTCCCTGCTTAAAACCTGTCATTGGCTCACCAAAGCAGTCAGGATAACGGCCAAACTTCTCATGTTCTGGCCTTCATGATCATGCCACCTGTCTCTCCTATCCCTCCAAGGTCCCCTCCCCCCAACCTCCCACACCACATTCACACCCTAGACAGCACAGGCACGTTCACTGCCCCATGCCTCTGAGCGGGCTGAAGCTATCTGGAAGGACTTTTGCTCCTCTACTGGGCAGCTCTGAACCCCTCTCCTTGCCTGCTTCAAAAGTCACTGGCTCTCAGGGGCCCATGAGAGTTGATAGCAAAACCAGAGGGGCTGGGAGATGGGGCTGAGGCACAACTCTTCTTGGGAAGGAAAACTGCAAGCTGAGCAAACTTGAGCCTCTATCTGTCCAGGGTTCACGAGACTAGTTCGTTCCTAACTTTGCCATGGTTCATTTGGTTCCTTGAAAGCCTATTTTGCTTTATGCTCTCTCATGCTGCTCCTAAGGCACCCTGAGACCCGTGAGTCCATCTTGGCCAGCCCTTAGCCTCTAAGCCTCCCAAGGCATCTCAAACTGCAGACCACGTTCTACTTCAATCCCAATCAGTCAACAACTGTCAGACAAAAACATTCTGGGGGCGCCTGAGTGGCTCAGTCAGTTGAGAGGCTGATTCTAGATCTTGACTCAGGTTATGACCTCAAGGTTTGTAAGATCGAGCCCCAGCATCAGACTCTGTGCTAACAGTGTGGAGTCTGCTTGGGATTCTCTATCTTTCCTCTCTCTCTGCCCCTCCCCCGCCAAAATTAAATAAATAAACATTAAAAAAAAAAAAACCAACCCACTCTGTCTGCCCTCTAGTACTCTCCTTCCCGGCTCTGGTCTCTCCTATTCCCTGTTCTCTTTCCCCACCCGGCACCCAGCTCTGCCCGCCCCCTCTAACTACACTCCACTAGGACTTTTTAGAATCCATCTCCCATCTCAACCTTGATTTGTCCTACCTACAAGCCATCCATCCAGCTCCTACTCATCAGTCCAAATACCCCTTCCCCAGGGGTCCTCACCAAGCCACAACCCAACATGGCCACCACCAAACCCTCAGGAGGCCCCCAGGGTCAGCCTTACCACTGCCCAACCTCCCCCACTGAAGTCTGGCAACACAAATCCCTCTAGTCAATCCTCCGGATGACCCCTCACACCAACCTTTCCTCTAGTCCCACTGCCCATCTCACGCCTGTCCTTTCCCACCAGACCCTCTTCAGAAACCTGCACACCTCCAGATCAAAGGCCACCAGCACTACCTCCCAAAACACTGTTTTATACCCAGCACGTTCTGTGGCTCCCCGGTGCCTGTGCAGTCGAGCCTAAATCTACTGGGCTGGTATACAAGGTTCTCCAGCCAAGCACCCACGCCTCTGATCATGAGCTGACCCTAGTGAACATCTTCTCCAACCAACCTTCCTCATCCCAATGCATACTTCACACTCAGCTCAGGATACAGCGCCCTGCAGCAGACTGACACTTCCACTGAGAACCTGAGATAAGCGAGACAGAATGAATCTCTCTAAAGCTATCAGGAAGCCACTGATGCCACAAAAACCAGAAGGCCAGAAGGGCTGAGGTGAGGGGCTGGTCTACAGCTGCTTTTTCCTTGGGGGCATTGTTGATTATTGGCAAAGGCAAGACGCAGAACACTTGGTGGCTTCAGGGAGCTTAAGACACAAACCTGGAGACCTGAGGGGCTGTGAACACATGGCCAGTGTTCCCTTAGAGACATTGGCCAAATTCTGAAGATGTGAGGGGCAAGATGCTAAGAAGCTAAGCAGAAAGCCTCTGAGAAGTAGAGGAATTGGGGTTTTTATGACACTCTTGCCACACTGAGGAAATGCAATTAGGATTCAGGACCCACCAAAGGAAGAGACCACAGTGAACACATTAGGCTTCCAGTGGATAAGGGGGAACGCTGAAGTTTACCAAACTTTTGTGCAGCCTCTCTTCAGCTCATCCCTGGTTGGATTAAGACTGCACCCCCTGACCCCCTCTAATTGCCCAGGAAAGGAAAAGGTAAACCTTTGTGGGAGGAGTATATAATAACCTAGAGCCACTATAATTCCATACAAAATGCACAGCATCTAATAAAAAAAAAATCACTGAACATGCAGAGAAACAGGATATATGGATGGAAAACCAAGAGAAGAAAAAGAGACAATAGAAACAGATACAGCTGATTCCAACAGTACAGACATTGTGATGAGCAGACAAGGACTTCGAAATAACTATGATTAATACGTTCAAAAAGAGGGGTGCCTAGGTGGCTCAGTTGGTTAAGTGTCCAACTCTTGATTTCCACTCAAGTCATGATCTCACAGTTTGCGAGATCAAGCCCCACATTAGGCTCTGCAGTGGCAGTGCAAGGCCTGCTTGGGATTCTCTTTCCCTCTCTCTGTGCCCTTCCCCCACCGTGTGAGCATTCTTCTCTCTCTCTCTCAAAATAATAAACATTAAGATATATATATCTTATATATCATATATATATATGATATATATATATGATATATATATGATATATATGATACATATATATGATATATATGATACATATATATGATATATATGATACATATATATGATATATATGATATATATATGATATATATATATATCATATATATATATCATATATATATATGATATATAGGGGTCCTGGGTGGCTCAAGTCAGTTTAGAGTCCAACTTCAGCTCAGGTCATGATATTGTGGTCTATGAGTTCAAGCACCACATTGAACTCTGTGCTGACAGCTCAGAAGCTGGAACCGGCTTCAGATTCTGTGTCTCCCTCTCTCTTTGCCCCTCCCCTGCTCACACACTCTCTCTCTCTCTCTCTCTCTCAAAAATAAGCATAAATTTTAAAAATATTTTAAATAGGGGCGCCTGGGTGGCGCAGTCGGTTAAGCGTCCGACTTCAGCCAGGTCACGATCTTGCGGTCCGGGAGTTCGAGCCCCGCGTCAGGCTCTGGGCTGATGGCTCAGAGCCTGGAGCCTGTTTCCGATTCTGTGTCTCCCTCTCTCTCTGCCCCTCCCCCGTTCATGCTCTGTCTCTCTCTGTCCCAAAAATAAATAAACGTTGAAAAAAAAAAAATTTAAAAAAAAAATATTTTAAATAAATAAATATATATGTGTATGTGTATATACACACGTGTATACACATACACATATACGTACATATATATGTATATATATGTGTATGTATATACATATATACATATATACATATACATACACACATATATATATATGTGTGTGTGTGTATATATATATATATATATATATATATATGTTCAGGGGCACCTGAGTGGCTCAGTTGGTGAAGCATCCGACTCTTGATTTCAGCTCAGGTCATGATCTAGCAGTCGTGAGTTTGAGCCCAGCACTGGGCTTTCTGCTGTCAGCATAGAGCCCACTTTGCATCCTCTGTCCCTCTCCCTGCTCCTCCCCCTGCTTGCATGCTCTCTCTCTTTCTCTCTCAAAAACAAACATTTTAAAAATATTTTGTATATATATAATATATATTTTATATATAAAAATATATTTATTATATATAATATATATATTTCTGTTCAAAAAGAGAGGGAACGGTGGAGAAAATGCGTGAAAAGATGAGAATAAATTCCCCCAGAGAATTAGAATCTATTTTTTAAAAATTGGGCGGCACCTGGCTGGCTCAGTCAGATATACATGCAACTCCTGATCTCGGCATTGTGAGTTTGAGCCCCATGTTGGGTATGAAATTAAGTAAAAATATTTTTTAAAAATTAAAAAATTAAAAAATAACAAAATGAAAATCTAGAACTGAAAAATATAATAGTTAAAAGTAAAAACTCAGTAAATGGGTTTAACAGAATATTAGACACAGAAAAAAGGAGAAGTGAACTAAAAGCAGGTCAACAGAAAATATCCCAAGCGAAGTAGAGAAAAAAGAATGGAAAATACATTTTTTTAAGTGTAAGAGACATGTGGGACATGGTGAGATCTAACATTTGGGACCACCCCCCACTTAGCTCAGAGACTGCTGTCCCCCGCCCCTAGGGCTGTGGCCTGGTGACTCCTCGCGGGCCCTGCCACCAAGGACTGCTAGACCCTGGGCGGAACTCCATCCACTCCTCCCCACACCGAGGCCTGTACCTGACCCTCCTGAAAGATACTCTGTCCAAACACCAATAGGACCTGAGATCAAATCCCATTTTTGTCATCTCCCCCCTCAGTGACTGAAGGGAATCACTTTACCTATCAGCTGGTTCTTCATTTGTAAATGGCAAAGATAACCCTACCCTACAGGGGTGTGGTGAGGATGAATGAAGTCAGCAGGGAGTATAAAGATCTACTGCCTCTGGCAAACAGGAAGTACTCAATACAGGCAAGCCCTTTGCCCTTGCCTCTCTTAAAAGTCCGGCCCACATTCCCACCTTCATATCTTCATATCCTCAGCCCACCACATAGCAGGCACTCACTGAGTTGTTGGACTGCTGACGTGCTCATGGCCCCTTCTCCACAGCCTTCCCAGAGGGGTCAAGAGACTTGCCCAAGGATGCACAGCAAGTTTAGGATACAGCTGGCATGAGAATCCAGACAGTGGCCTGTACCACCTGTGGGCACCGCCCCATCCCAACCCCACTGACCTGAGCGCTCGGTCCAGAGTCAGGCCTGAGAAGTCGAAGAAACTGAGATACTCCCCAGCCACCAGCCTGCTGAACTCGTTACTGTCAGGAGAGCATGAGGTATCCATTAGAAATAGGGCATAGCAAACAATAGGAGGTACATGGGGAGTGGGCCCTGGGGTACCGTGACCCACCCACCTGACCTGCCCTTCCCTAGGTTGCCTCCCGCTGCTGGCAAGTTGGACTCTGACAGCTTATCCTTGGGAGGGGCATTAGGAAGGTTTTAGAAAGGAGGTGCTGTCTCAGAAAGTAAGCCAGTCAGGGGAAGGGAGTAGGGAGAGGGATGATACAAAGTGTCCCCAGTAGAGGAAACTGCACAACATGTCTAAGAAGCTCTCAGCAGGGCCATGTGGCTGGAGCCAGACAGCAGGAACATAGCAGCAAGAGATGAGGGAGGGAGCAGGGCCTGAGGGGCAAGGGAAGGATGGGTTAGTGATTTGGAAGGGTATAAAGCAGGGAGGAGATGCGTGAGTGGTCAGATCTGAATGTGGAACACCACCTGCTGAGTGGAGACCCCCCCCCCCCCCCCGGGGGCTGCAGTGGCTCTCCCAGAGGGGTTGGGAAGGAGATTTCAGAGGAAGAATCCACGGGAGATGGAATCGTGTGGGGCATGACACTGGAGGTGGCCCTGGGGGGAGGTGTCCACAGCTGTCCAACAGGTAGAGCTGGATGTACCCCTGTGAGAGCTGTGAGCTGGTTAATGACTTGGAAGAAAGGATGAGCCCATGCAAGAGGAAGGTGCAGACTCAGGACGGAGATCAGAGGAAGTCCCTCTTAAGGATGCAGGCCGACTGAGAAGAGAGAGGGAGCCAGTAAAGGAGACTGAGAAAACAGCAGCCAGAGAAGAAGGGATACAGTATCCTGGAGGCCACGAGTGTTTCAAGGAGACCGAAGTTGATGAATTCTTGACAGGAAAGAGAACGAATTTCCACCTGAACCTACTCAAGCCCCAAGCTCTCCCTCCCATTTACAGGAGACTAGGGACTGAGGCAATAGGGAAAGCGTGAGGTAACTCCGCGGGGACACCAAATCCAAATCGTGGAAAATTCTTCTGGACAAATGATTGTTTCTTCAACAGATACACAGCCTTAAGAAAAAGGAGGCAGCCTGGCAAACTATTGTTTAAGAGACTTAAGAGAAGGAAAAAAAAGAGAGAGAGGGAGACTCAAGAGACATATTGGCCAACTGTAATGTCGTGTGGACCTTGTTTGCATCCTGATAGAGAAGCATTTCTGAGACAGAAAATTAAACTGACACTAAATGTTAGAGATTCTATGGAATTTTGGGTAAGTTTTGTTAAAAATTATAATGGAATTATGATTATACTTAAAAATCCTTATCAGTTAGGGTTGCATGGGTGGCTCAGTTAATTGTCTGATCCTTTTTTTTTTTTTTCATATTTATTTATTTTTGAGAGAGACAGAGACAGAGAGAGAGAGAGAGGAAGACACAGCATCTGAAACAGACTCCAGGCTCTGAGCTGTCAGCACAGAACCCAATGCAGGGCTCAAACTCACAAACGATGAGATCATGACCTGAGCGAAAGTCAGACACTTAACCGACTGAGCCACCCAGGCGCCCCTGTCTGATTCTTGATTTCGGCTCTGGTCATGATCTCATGGAATCATGAGCATGGGATCATGGGATCTCTGCCCCTCCCACACTTGTACTTTCTCTCAAAATAAATAAATATTTTAAAAAATAAATAAAATAAAAATCCTTATCATTAACAGACATATACTAAAGTTTTTATGGATCAAATGATAGAGTGCCTAAAATATGCCTTAAAATAGTCTTAACAAATGGCAAGGAAGGGGGGTGGTGGGGGTGGGGGTGGTAGGTGGATATTATTAACTTTGAAGCTGTGTAATGGGTATGTGGAAGATTGGAGGGAAGGTTGATGTTTGTTTCTTTGCTTGTTTGTTTGTTTGTTTGTTTGTTTGTTTTGAGAGAGAGAGCATGAGAGGGGCAGAGAGAGAGAGGGAGAAAGAGAATCCCAAGCAGGCTCTGCACTGTCAGCACAGAGCCCAGAGGCCAATACGGAACCCATTGTGGGGCTGGATCATGACCTGAGCCAAAATCAAGAGTTGAAAGCTTAACCAACTTAGCCACCCAAGTGCCCCTAAAAGGAGGTTTAATATATTATTTTCTCTGGTTTTGTATATGGTTGAAGTTCACATAATAAAAAATTTAAGGAAAAAGCAGTGGGGTGTGTGTCTGTGATGTTGAACCAGGTAAGTTGAGGCCTGGTAGCAGCCACTATATTCAAAGACAAAGGCCACTAATGGCCTTGGCCTAGATGGGCTGCTGCAGGCATTGGGTGGGGAAGAAGCCTGCCCCAGGAGCTGAATATGGAGAGGAAGAGGGGGCTGAGGCCACGCAGGGCAGTAAACCCCAGAATTCTGGCTGCAAAGAGGCTGGGAGAAGAAGTGTAACTGAGGAAGAATTTCTGTTTTACAGATGGGAGAGACAAGCGTAGTTAAGCAGTTAAATGCTGAAGGAAATTCTTGGAGCAGAGTGGTCAGAAGGACAGGAGGATGCAGATCAACCACAACCAAGGCTCCTGGAGGAGCCTCCTGAAGGCTATTAGGTTGGGGGTGGGGACTACAGCCCAGGGGGACAGGCAGGGCTTCGAAGTCCTGCTGTGATGTCTGGGCCAGAGCTAGGAGGCAAGCCCAGGAACATGGAGGCTGAGAAGGGTAGAGGAGGAAGGAGGGGGAGAGAAGTGAGGGAAGGATCCCAAGTGGAGCTGTCCTCAACACCCCCCTGTGACCTAAGCTCTGACTTGGGGTCTAGGGGCTGGACTGTCCCCTCTGCCTTGGGGGCTATGACTGCCTCCGCTCATCTCAGTGCCTTAATGTGGTTGTGGGAGGCCCTCTGGAGGAAGGGCAAAGGCAGGTGGCCATGCTGATGGTCAGACATGCTCAGGATGCCCCACGTGATTCCCTTAGCCTCACAGTCCCCGCCTACTCACCCCCACCCTCTGCACTGCGCACCTCAGGACTCTCATCTGGCTAGTCCCCTTTCCATAGTCTCAAGGCCAGGGCTTGTGCTTTGGTAGCTTCAGCCCCCTTAGCCAGTCCCAAAAGACTGAGAGTAGGGTTTAATGAGGGCCAAGAACCCCTTCCCAGCTCATGGGTCCCAGGCAGATGCAGGTTCTCCTCTCCCTTGCCCTGCCCCACTGCTGTGTCCTCACTACCATCATCATGGTCCCAAAACCACATGCCACATCACATTCCCCAGCCCTGAGGGACCGCCCTGCCACTATATTCCCCCGCCCCCCAGAGCATGGGCCTTCACCCAGGCAGCCCAGAAAGGAAACAGATTTAGGGCAAGGCCAGGAATGAGGACAGTGGCAGGAGGAGGAGCTCCTGGGGACTACTGGGAGCCCCCCAACACCAGGCACCCCTCACTGAAGTCACCCACACCCCTTTCAGGCTGAGAGGACACTGGATTTGCCTGGGGAGGGGGGGTACGGGAGACAGACTCACTTCTTGCCTAGCTGCCGGGCGACGTCACAGCGCTGGAAGCCCTCAAGGTGGTAGAGGCGGCGGGCCAGCCGGCGAGCAGCTTCACTGACCCCCTGGCACCCATTGGCCAGTGGGTCTGTGCTGCCAGGCTCCAGCCCCTCCGAGCTGCTCAGCTCTGAGTCCGAGTCTGAAAAGCCATCCTTTAAGCTGGGGTCACTGCACAGGGAAGGTGGGGACAGGAGAAAAGGGGTCAGAGGCCCAGGGTCAGAAGCCCCAGGTGGAGGCTGGAAGGTCTCCCCAGGCCTTGGAAAACCCACGCAGGAGCCAGAGCAGGGAAAGAAGCTCCAGTGCATCAGGAAGAATCAAGTCATTTAGAAGAGCCCCTCAGTGAGATGACTAGAAGCTACACGACCCACAGCATACTTCCCTGGCCCCACCAAGGCCAGAGAGGCCTAGAAGAGCAGCATGGAACCTCAGGACCAGGATGGGAAGTCTGGGTGCAGAAGAAGGACACGATACCTCAGAGAGACCTTGTTCTCTCTGGGTGCACTGGGTTGCCCTAACTTGCTTTGCCTGCTCTGGATCTCAGTTTCCCCATCTGCTCAATGGTTCTCCCAGTTCCCAACCTAGGTCCTGCCTCACCTGGCTGAGTTCAGCAACTTGTCTGTGTCCTCCTCCTCTTCCTCCTCCTCCTCCTCCTCCTCCTCCTCCCCACCTGGACCCGGGGGTCCATCTTCATGGAAGCCATTGGGCACAGCAGTTAGAGACAGGCGGCTCAGGACGTTCTCTGATCGGCTGCAGGAGATGGAGCGCCGCAGGGGGCTGCCCAGATCCCCATCACCACCAGCTGCTCCCATGTCTCCCTCAGGCCCCATGTCCCCATTGCCTAAGCCAGCCCCTGGCTCAGGGCTATCACGGGCCCGCTGCTGGATGAGGGGTGTCAGGGGGGCCTCGAAGCTGACACAGCTGTCACTCTCATCCGTGAGGCTCAGCACGTCCAGGGAGTCGAGGCTGCTGTACTGGGTGCCCCGCAGCAGCTCAGACTCCACGATCTTCTCGAATGTGGCACTGAAGCCATCCCGCACATCTGGCTCTCCAGGGCCACCCGACCTGTGGGATGCAATTACCAGTCACCATCCTCCTGTGGTGTCCCCCGTTACAGGTGCTAGGACTGCACCAATCTGTCTGGGAACTCCCCGGGGACAGGAGCAGACATGGATTGTTTCCTGTTTATTCTTTCAGCCGATACTTACTGAGCACTAGGTGTCAGGTCCTGGACTGGGTACGAGGGTTTGGCAGTGAAAAGGACAGGCGTGGTCCCACCCAGTGCCTGCCTGGACCTGGCTTAGAGTAGACATCACTTGTCTGAATGAATGAATGAATGAATGAATGGGAGGCCTCTTCCTCCACGGTGGCACAGGGCCTGCTGCCTCCAGGATTTCCAGAATGCATGGGCATCCCCCTACCAAACTAGAGTAACTCTGGGTCAAAATTTTGCTTGAAAGTTCTCAGCTTGGCCAACTACATTATAGCTCTCAGGCCTTGCCTTAATGTCACCTCCTCAGGGAGACTGAGGAAGGCAGGTCCACACCACCCACCACTCTGGCCCCTCTCTTTATTTTCAATCCTCAGGTTATCTCCTCACTTCCTCCCAGCCCCCATCAGCATGTCTGTCATATTGTTTGTTCCCCTGTTTACCATCTGTTCCCCAGTCCCACCCCCCACAAGGCCAAGGAACACCCAGCACATAGTATGTGCTTATTAACCCTACTGAATGGTGCACTGGGTGAACAAACAAATGTTAGTCAGCCCTGTGGCTTAAGACGCTGCCTAAGCCATTGCAGGGCCCTGTCCCATCCCTGAAAGAGGTCTTTGCACTGGCTGTTTCTCTGCCCACAGTGCTCTTCCCTCAAGCTGAAGCCCTCCTTCCTTGTCCCCTTCTCAATGAGATACGCCCTGAGCACCCCATTTATAACTGAGACCTGCCCCCAAACACCTTACCCCTTTTTCCTACTTCATGGTTTTCCAAAGCACTTACCCCCTTCCTACATACTATATAATTATTATTTTTATGATTCATTATCTATCTACCCACTAGATCATACGCTCCATGATAGCAGGAATTTTTGTAGGTTCTATTCACTGATGTATCCCCAGCACCTAGAATAGAGTATCACACAGAGCTAAACCAAGGTATCCTGGGAAGATTCTTATCCACTGGGAAGAAGCACAGGTAAGTAGAAAGGACAGGTAAAGAAGAGGAAAGACTGACAAAGAGCGCCCAAGAGAGATGAGACAAAAGAGAGACAAGATAAAAGAGACAGAGAGATAAGAGAGACAAATGTCTGAGAAAAGAGATACAAAGCATGACAAACAGAGTAAGAGAGACAGTAAGAGAGACAAAAATAGAGACAGAAGCACAGAGACAGGAAGAGGAAAAGACACAGACAAAGAAAGAAGCAGGCTGAGGAGGCCCATTTCAGATAAATTGAAACCCACCATTTGCAAGGAAGTGCATCCCTCACTGCCCCTGAGGATTAGCTGCACGCTGCTTCTCCCCCACCACCTGCTGCCTGGGAGACACCGAGCTGTAGGTGGACTGGGAGATACCCCCACCCCTCAAACACCTCCTTAAACCCCAGATCTAAGATGTGGTCCTAGCGTGTTCCCTGGGGAAGCATACCAACCTGAGAGAAAAAGCTGGAGTCACAGCCAGCTTTCTCCTGCCCCAGTTCCAGCAGGCTCTGAGACCACAGTCTCATTAAGCCTTCTCTTGCTGGAGAAGGAACTGGGGAGGACGGCAGAAATCTAAAATATGGCAGGAAGTGTGACAGTGCACTGGTGTGGTTGCCTCTACTGAATTCCAGGAGGAAGAGACAGATGAAAAGGGTCACTGCCCTGGTCACCAGAGCAGACACTCAAAATCTTCCCAGCAGAGACACTTTGGCTAGGCCTATGCTAGGTCCCAGAGATACCTGAATAATACAGATCCTTGCCCTTGGTGGTGGGAGTGGGGGGCTCTCATCTCATTGTCAGAGCCATGAATGGTCTCCCCCATCCCACTATCTCCCACCTTCTCATGCATCTCAGCAGACCTGAGAGGTGGTTCTGACAGAGGCCTGAAGACTATTAGCCCAATCTCCAAACTTCCATCTACCCCCAATTTCAGCCATCCCAAATAAATATGCACCTAAACACAAGCCGTAGGCTCCAAGAAGCCCCAGACCCCTGCCTGCACCCCACGGCCAGGCAGGTGGCTGCCCTAGGACCTGTCTGGATGGAAACACTCATAGCCACAGCATATTTGGTACACACAGGCACCCAACCCCATAAACTCACATTCCTATCCACAGAGCTAGCCACACTCAGCCCTGACACATGCAGACCCAAGTGCCCACAAATGCACAGGCCAGGCACACTCAAACCCCCACACACAAACACACGACCACAAAGACCCATGCACATCAGCATGTTCACACATTCCTATGCACACAATAATACACAGGCCAGACCACGAGGCATGCCACCCATGCACACTGGCTCATCCAGGCCAGGGCCTGCAGCTGTGCACACTAAGACTTCTATATACTTTCTTTTCTCAGGACATTCCCCTGTCCCTTTCCCACCCTCCTTGTCCAACTAGTACCTCCAAGACATGTAGGTCTCTCTGCTTCCTGCTGAAGATAATAGAAATGGAGCGTAACTCCAGTTAGTAGAACTGAAGTGAGATTCTTGGTAGAACCTCCGGATGGCACTCAAGCAGGGGGTGGGGTAGCTGTCAGGGATTAACCCATGAAGCCTACTCTTCTGAGGTCAGTTGCAGAATTGGGAGATCTTCACCTCCAGGAAGCAGAAGGCTGGACCAGATGACCTTCTGCATCAAAGCATTTTGGAACTCTACTGCAAAGCCTGGGAAGGAGGGAGTGTGGCCCTCCGACCCCACATAGAAAGCGCCCATGATGGTTTGGGGGGCTGTGGGTAGAGAGCACAACAGGCCTGCTAGCCTTTGAAATCTAATGGCTCCAGCCTTCCAAAACACCCAGAAGCCGGGCAAAACAGGGAGATGTAATTCCCATTTTATGGAGGAGAAAAACAAAAACCAGAGAGGCTAAGTGGCTAGGCCCAAGCCATATGGCATTGGAGTGGCCAAATGCAACAAGTCCCCAACCTAAGACACCAACTTACCCCAGCTGAGGGTCCTCAGTGTCCAGACATAGATTCCTGGAAGCATCATCCCCCTCTGCCAGCCCACCAGCCCTCCAGGGCCTGGACTGTGTAGAATCTTCCAGAATGTTTGAGTCTGGCCCCAGGACTAGGCCATTGGTGAGGGAAAGGCCAAGGCTGAGGCCACGGAGGGCCACGTTCGGGCCTTGTGCAGGCTCCTCGGTGTCCACCAGAGTGCCCCTTATCTCATGCCCTGGGCTATTGTAGCTACTGTTCAGGTCCTGACTCTGTGCCATTCCATTCTCGGCCCCTGGTTCTTCCTCAGACTCCAAGCTGGGGTCCCAGGCAGCACCACCTTCCCCAGGTAGTACAGATGGAAGCTTATCCTCATCCATGGCAGCCACTACTTCCACCCTGTGCTGACTGCTCCTGGGACTCCACTAGACCTGGAGGCAGATAGAGAAATGAAAAGGTAAGTCAGACAGGACAGGTGCTGGGGGGTCTAAAGACAAGCAAAACCAGTGCCAAGTAGCCTGCCTGGGGACAAGAGGATTGCTGAGAAGATCTCAGGACCTCCTGGCTGGAGTATGGGTTCAGACTGTAGCCTCCTCGGGCCAGCCCCGCTCACCTCTCCCCTGACCCCCGGCCATCTTGTGTGCCACAGTCCTGCCTTCCCTGTTATTTCTTTGATGTCTCTGTTGTGCCCACAAGAACCCACCAAAGCTCTCTGAGAAAGATCCAGGTTGGGAGGAATGAGGGAAGGGTCCAAGATCTCTGGAAACCCTCTTCCTTTCCAGCTGGTATGTGATGTAGACGAAAACTCCAGGCTGACACCAGTTAGCCCTCTTGCCTCTTTCCATGTTCTCACCCTGACTCCAGGAGCCAGATAAAAGCGAATTTGTGGTGAATGGAGGGAACTGAGATGGGGCTGCCTTTAGAGGGACAGTTAAGACAGGAGGCAAGGAAGTCAACAGAAGTGCAGCTTTATCAGAACCAGACATCAACCCAGAGAAACCAACCTGAGACCCAGCGTGAGGCGCTGTCCAGGGTGCTGGGCTGGTGAGGCACCACCCAGGACCCTGGCCTAGAGCAAGCCTGCCTTCGTTGCTCAGTGCCCAAAGCCCGGGCTGTGAGAGGAGAAAAGAGGTGGGGGCCTGGGGTTCCCCTCCACATCCAGCCCCCAGAGCTCACCCAGCCTTGAGAAGGGACTTAAGAGGAGGCTGCTATGGGGCATTCTGGGGGGAGTACCAGAAGGGGACCTTGGCCTTGCTCCGCCTAACTCATTGTGTGATCTGTATGGGTCCAGGTCGGGGCCTCCTCACTACACCAGCCAAGCCAGCCCCACTCCTATCTGCTATGCTTTGGGTTTGTAACTCCTCTTAAAATGAGGAGACCCATTTCACTTGCCATATCCATCCCTGCCCCCTTTTTAAAAAAAAATTTTTTTAATGTTTATTTTTGAGAGAAAGAGACAGAGTGTGAGTAGGGGAGGGGCAGAGAAAGAAGGAGACGCAGAATCCAAAGCAGGCTCCAGGCTCCAAGCTGTCGCCACAGAGCCCAATGCAGGGCTCTAACCCACGAACCACAAGATCATGACCTGAGCTGAAGTTGGACGCTTAACCAACTAAGCCACCCAGACACCCCTTTCCCTGCCCCCTTTTTAAACTGATCAAAACCAGCCCAATTTCCCAGAGGCTTCCTGCTCAATCTTATCCCAGATGAGAGGGCAGATGCAGTGGGCTGTGTTCTGGCTCCCCCTCAACTGTCTCTCTGCCCCTGGCCCCACCCAGTCTAGGTTATTTCTGCATCACCCCACACCACACCACCCCACCCATGATCTTTGTCATCGGAGATACACACGACCCCTCCAAGTGACTTCCTTCCTTCTTTTTCTCTTTTTGTCTTTAATTTTTTTAATGTTTATTTATTTGTGTAAGAGAGAGAGAGAGCAAGAGTGAGCGAGTGGGAGAGGGGCAGGGAGAGAGGGAGACACAGAATCTGAAACAGGCTCCAGGCTCTGATCTGTCAGCACAGAGCTCAACGAAGGGCTCAAACCCACCAACTTTGAAATCATGACCTGAGTCAAAGTTGGATGTTCAACTGACTGAGCTACCCAGGCACTTCTTTCTTTCTTTCTTCCTTTCTTTCTTCCTTTCTTTCTTTCTTTCTTTCTTTCTTTCTTTCTTTCTTTTCTTCCTTCCTTCCTTTCCTTCTCTTTCTTTCTTTCTTTCTTTCTTTTCTTCCTTCCTTTTCTTTCTTTCTTTCTTTCTTTCTTTCTTTCTTTCTTTCTTTCTTTCTTTCTTTTTCTTTCTTTCTAAGTACACTTCATGCCCAGCACTGAGCCCAATGATGGGCTTGAACTCATGACCCTGAGATCAAGACCTGAGCTGAGATCAAGAGTCTGACGCTTAACCGATGGAGCCACCCAGGCACACTTTCCTTCCTTCTTCAGGCTTCAACTTCCCCCCAACAACCCCAGGCTCCTCTGAAAAGGGGTCCTGAGGGTTCAGGGGAGGCTGAAGGAGAGGGACTTGTCAGCCTGAGAGGCTGCACCAGAACAGCTTGTAAGTATAGCAAAAAGGATTTAAGTGAGACCCAGATTGCCTATACTTGCCTGGTCCTAAGTGTCACTGGAGGGACTTGTTAAAATACAGATTATGAGCCCTCCCCCAAACCTCCTAAACCAGAATCTACAGGGACCAGATATAGGAATCTGTTATTGAGTGGGGTAGACAGCGGTCTGGGGCCTCAGCCCACCCACCCTGAGCATTCCTTCCTAGAATCTAGAGTTTTGAAGACCTCATGAGCTTAAGATTTTATTTTAAAAAACAAATCTGAAGATCTAGGCTCTAGAATATCTGGGCCCTGATCCTAGGACGCTGGGGACCCCAAGGGGCTCGGCACTAAGTGAGGGTTTCTTTCTGGTCTGCCCTAAATCCCTGCTGCTGCAGTTGCTATTTCAATCTGTTCCCTCTGGTTGTGTACTCAGAGGGGGGAGAACAGGAGGTCATCTCCTCAACTGAGACTTCTTGGGGGTGGGGGGAGCATTTCTAAAGGAAAGAGGAGGGAGAGTGGAGACTTTTGGCTTGCTGCCTGAGTTCTAGTCCTCTGGCCTGCTTTCTAGCCCAGGGGCCTGGATGTGCATTGGATCTGGGGCACAGGGCTTCAACCCAATTCCACCAGGGGGCCTCGCTCCCACACCCACACGTGGAGGCTGAGCCCAGCAGGACAGAGTGCCTCCCCTGTGGTCAGGGCTCTGTCTGAGCTCCCAGGAGGCCTGAGACTTGAAAGCATAAGCAGCTTCACCTGATGCTCATTTTACACCAGCCTCAAAGCCAAGGTTAAGAACAAATCAAGGACTCCTTGGGAGGCCCCTACCTCATCCCCCAACTTCCAGCAGCTGCCTCAGGCTGGCTCCAGCCCTACCTGCCCTGCCATGTCCTCCTGCAGCTGGGAGCCGGGTGGAGGTTCTGCCAACACTGGGCACTGGGCCGTGTCCTTGGTTTCTGGGGGTGGGCAGACAAGGGACAGCATTGAGCTCCACTCTGGGCGGGGGGCCCAGAGTCCCTGCCCGGGCTGAGGGCCAGTTGAGCCCAGAAATAGCCAAGCCAGGACCCCCCTCTTCTTTCTGACCCAAGAGAGGGGTACATAAGGGGGGGGGGGGCTTCAGGTCAGAGAGTCAAACAATGCCCCAAGCCCTCACTCTGAACCTTCATGTGCCCTGGGATACATCATCCTCTCTGGCCTTTGTGAACCCATCTGCAGAATGGGAGCATCACTTCTGCTCTCCTTCCCCAGGGCTGGTAGGAGTACCTGAGGTCATGAATGCTGAGAAAGTAGAAATCCAAGGCAGAACAAACTCTTACAGAGGTCAAGGGAAAAGTCAGCTATGGTCCACTCTTTCCACCACTACATTTGACAAACGGGGAAACTGAGGCACAGAACCAGGAGAGGATGTGCCCAAGGTCACACAATGGAGGAGCTGCCTCTAAAACTCAAAAGTAGCTTCCTTCTGTGCCTAGATGGGCTGGAGGTGCTGGATTAACCAACCCCCAGTTTCCCAGGCCCTCCGTGAGATCCTCCCACAAGATTAAGGGCTCAAATCTTTAACCAGGAGACTCTACCCGAAGCAGTGACCCTGTCCATGTCCAGCCCTGCTGGCAAGAGCAAGAGAGTTAGTACAGCTGGGCCCCAGGGCACTGATCCCAAGCAGAAGCCTGAAAATGACAAGCTGGCAGTAGTTAGATCCCCTGCATTCTCACTCAGCATAAACCAGACCCTACTCCGAGCAGGGGCTCCTGCTCCTCACTGCCCTTGAGATGACCTTGGGCTTGGCAGCATCTTTTTGAGCTCCAACTAAGGTGGACCCGTGATGTCAGTGGAACACTGGTTGGGCCAGGGCTAAATGTCAAACCAGCCACTTTCTGGGTCTCAGCTGCACCTACAACAATCTTGTCCCCCTCCTCACTTTACCCATGGCAGCTGGAATGAGCTATGAAAACACAAATCACATTATATCCCTCCCTCACTCATAACCCTCCAATAGTTCCCAATGCCCTTCGATTAGAATTCATTCTCCTCAGCATGGCCTAAAAAGGCCTTGTCTATGCTGGTTCACTGCCCTCTCCCCATCCCCCACGCCATCAGCCACATTGGCCTTCTTTCTGCTCCCTGAGCTCATTCCCACCTCAGGGCCTTTGCACCAGCTGTACCCTTGGCCTAGAATGCTCTTTCCCTAGATCTCTAAATGACTGCTTCTTCTGCCACTTAGGGCTCCACTCCAATGCTGCCTCCTCAGAGAGGCCCTCTCTTAACACCCTGCCCTCGCACACTCCTCCACAGAGCATTTTATCTGCTAAGCATCACTTAACAGAACTGAAACTCCTTTTTCTATTTGTTTCCTTATTTCCTGCCCATCTCCCTCACTAGGATGTAAGTTCAGGAGGGTGGGGACTATGTCACATTCACTGTCTGCCCCAGAGCCTAGCACCATGCCTGGCAAACAGCGGGCACTGTTTTAAACGTTTGGTGAATAGCCTGGAGATTATCAACATCACTGTTGTAAAAGCAGAAGCTAAGAGAAGTTGAGGAACATGCTTAGGGCCACAAAGCTAGAAAGTGGCAAGGCTAGCATTCTGCATGGAATAACCTTGTGTGGTTTCCACGCAGAGATCCAAGCCAGGGACGGTAGGAAGCCCAAGGAAAGGTCTGGAGAAGAGGGCTTAACAAGGAGGGTTCCAGGGCCCAACATGTTCTATAAGACTGAAGGATAATGCATGGGTGCTGATGCCTGTGTGCATATCTGTGAACAAGCATATGGTGGGCATTTCTGGGCACATACATACATGCACATGCACACACACACACACACGAAGGGACCTGGGCAGTCACCCATGAGGCAGTCTCCCCAGGTGATGAGACAGAGATGAGGACCCTACATGCCTAGGAGCTAGGTTCAGGGCAGTTAGACCTACATCAATGGGTGGCTGGGTTTGAAATTATTCTGCTTTGGGAGAAGCCAGGAGCAGGAAACGGACAACCGAGGTTAGGGTGGAAGATGGGAGGACCCACACTCACAGTGGCCACAGCCACATACAGCAGCATCAGGTGGCTTGTGTGGGTTTGGCAGGAGATAGGAAAGTACAGGCCTATTTGGTGGAAATGGGGATACAGGAGGCAGAGCTGAGGTGGGGAACCCATGGTGCTGAGCACTACCCAGGACAGGCAAAATCCAGGAGGCTGTGGAATGTCCAAGAGTACTTAGAGCCCAGGAACGATAGGTGTAGAAGGAAATAGAATCAGAGAAAATCATTCTGGAATAAGGTTTTGCCTCTAATGTGCTAGGGGAATTTAGACAAATGAAACCCTTCCCTAGCCTCATTTCCCCATGTACATAAGAGATTCCTAACCATTTCCAAGTCTTGGACTTCTCTGAACATTTGACAGAGCTGTGGATCCCACCCAGACAGACTCACATATGTGCACAACATTTTGAGTATTTTTAAGAGGCTCATGTGCTCCTAAAGCCCATCCATATGCCCTGGGCATGAACTCCAAATGGGATAGGCTTGAAAGACCTCCCACCTCCAACAGTGGACACTCAGCATCCCAGAAGGGCCTACTTGCCAGGGAGAAAAAAAGCTGGAAACCTTTTCATCTCAGAGCTATTCTTTGCCCCTTGGGAGCCCACTCTGGAAACCTCCCTAATATCCCACTGCCTTTCCCCAAACTCTTACTACATGACTCCCTAGCTCATCCAGATTTTAGCACAAGGGCTGGGATAGTCACACATGCACATACACACAGGAACAGTTAAATAAGATGATCAATGAAATATAGGGTGTGGGCATTTCTCAACACATACATACATGCCCACACACACACTGAATGAAGGGACCTGGGCAGCCACTCATGAGGCAGTCTCCCCAGGTGATGAGATGGAGATGAGGACCTTACATGCCTAGGGGCTGATGTATAGTAAGTGCTCAGGACAGACTTCGGCCAGATGTGGCCCATAACATTCGCGGGGCCCGGGTTAGCCCAGGCCTGGGCACTCCAGGATTCCACAAGACCCTGCTGGGCCACTGACAGCAAGGGCAACAGGAAGCTTACAGGAAGACCCCTCCTTGGGGGGGGGGTCCCTGGTCCCCCAGGCTCACCATGCTCTCCCCAAGCCTCTGTCAGCTAAGGAGTCTGGAGTCTGGAGGTCAGAGCTCTAAGTAACATCCCTAGGCAAAGATCAGCTCAGTCATGTGTCTCTTCAATGACCCAACTGCTTGGGGGCAGGGGATGTAACCAGGACGAAATGAAGGTCTACCCAGGAGCCTTGGAAATTTCCCTGCTTCCATTCCTCAAAGTGACCCTAATCCCTCCAAACCTACTTGGTCTTCCCAACTTGGAGGATCTCATGCAGCAACAGGTGCCTCAGAGCAGGAGTCCAGGACAGTGGGTCAGTGTCATAACTGTACAGTCAGAAAGATCTGCCTGCAAATCCCAGCTCTGCTACCCATCAGCTGTGTGACCTCTCAGAGCCTCAGCACTTTCCTCTATAAAATGCAGGGTGCTGGCAGCATCTGCCTTACAGGGCTGCAGTGAGGACTGAAGGAGCTGGCAAGGCTGAGGTGCTCAGAGCCAGGCACAAGTGCTTCCCAGAACCCTCTCTCAGGCCCTCAGGGGAAAGAGCAAGCTGCCCACACTGGAGACAGAAGGCACCTGAGAGCAGCACAGGACACTCAGCGGGCCCTGCAGACATTTTCCCTCGGCAGCCTGTCAGAGCGGCTTCTGAGGCAAGGGTTTCAGAGGGCCAGCCTGAGGGTGGGGCAGGAGAAAGCCTCCAACCTTAGGGCCCAGGAGGTGGGGCAGAGAGAGCACCCTACCCTTTTCTGAGGCAAGTGAAGACCTTACAGTCCCGGCCCCACCAACTTTCCCGCCCCAGGCCAGGCTCCCTCCTAGCTTTCCATCTCAAGGCACAAGGGCAATACTATATGCAGGGCAAGCGCCAGGGTCCTGGGCCTCCCTTAAAAGTTGCCCAAGCCCTTCACTTAGTGCCAGTTCAGGGTCATTAGGGAGCCCAACATCACCTGGTTTTCTTCCTCCCAGTTTGGCCCCTGGGGAACCAGCTTTGCCTTAGGTTGTGGGCATCTGGAAGGTCTCCCCTTTCTCATGGTTGGACAGTCAAAGGTCCCCAGGGCTGGGTGCACATTTGCATCTTATCTGCATGCGCCCCACACCCTGCTGGGACTTTCAAGGGCCCCTGGGCCCAGCTTTGCAAAGGTCATTCCTTGATGTCTCCTGGCTTGCTTCTCTCCCCATCCCCCAGCCACTTGGCACCCTCCTTTGCTCAGCATTTGCATATATCTGCTTGCTGGTTTGGAGAGCCCTCAACACGATGAAATTCATGTCTGCCGTCAAATCCCAAGTCACATTTACGGCTGGGGACTCTACCTCCAGCTGGCTTCCCTACAGGGTGGGCCTTCAGTTATCTGGGACTGCAAGGGACTAGGCTGTTCTGGTTAAGTGACTGGCCACTGCTCTGTTTCCTGGAGCTTCACAGGGTACCTGGGACTCATTCTGCTTCTTGAGCCCCATTTGACTCAAGAGGCTGCAGAATGATAGTTGAACCCAAGAGCTGCAAGAGACTGATCAAGTGCAAGTCAACCCTGCCTCAGCTCACATGCCTGACTGAGGGCAGATCTGAGGGGTCAATCACTGAGCAGCTGCCCCCCAGTCTGGCTTGATAGCTAGGAGAGATGCACCAAGAAATTTCACCCTCCCTTTTCTGGGCCCAAGTTTTATTTACTCGATACTCCCTAGATCCTCACATTCTCTATCTGCCCACCCCCCCACCATCTCCCTAAAGCCCCTCTCCTTCTCTGCCTCCTCCCCTGTCACTTTCTCCCCACCCCTTCCCAACCTCTTGATGTTATAGCTCCACTTAACCTCAGCCTTGCTGAATCCCCCTGTCCCCCCTTCCCCTGCTCGATCCTGTTTCTGCTTTAGGACTTCAGCACAGGGTCTTAACAACGGTTGTGGTCTCCTTGAGGCTGGATGAAGGCTGCAAAACCAGCTGGTGTGAAATGGGCTGTAGTGGACCATCCCACTATTGCCTCCCTGTCCCCATTTCTGAGATAGTCCCTCCTATTCAGCCATAACCCACTGACAGAAGATCTGATGGCTGGTAAAAGCCTCACCGCTTGATGAGCAGTACATGGGGTAGGAGACAAACAGGAGTCTGGAATGACTGTGCTTCGGCCCTGAGCACCTGGAAGGATGGGGAAGACCAGGTGGAACAGGTCTGGGGAGGAAGATCAGGAGGTCAGCTTTGGACAAGTTGAGTTGGAAGTGTTGAGAAGTGCTGAGAAGGTTACTGGAGCTCAGGAGAGTGCCCGAAATTGAGGGTATAAATGTGGGAGCTGGTAGCATGTAGTTAGGTGTATTTAAAGCCACAGGTCTGGACAAGATCAGTACAGGAGTAAATGGAAAGGAAGAAGACCAGCCGTGCCGTGCAAGGGATGAGCCATGGGTGGGCAGGGGGAAAAAGAAACGGATTAGGATCAACCCACAAAGTGGGAAGAAAACAGGAAAATGGATGTCCTGGAAGTCCAAGAGAATATTTCAAGAAGAGGGAGACACTGAATGCGTCAGACGCTTCAGATGAGGACCGAGACTTGGCCACTGAGTGTGGCAACTTGGAGGTCAGTGGTGACCTCGAGTGATTAGTGGGAGGAGGTGAAAGCCCAACTGGAGTGGAGTCAAGAGAGCGTGGGAAGCGAGAACCAGGAGCCAATGAGTCTAGACAACCCTTCTGGGGAGTACTTCTATGAAGGGGAGCAAACAGAGGCAGTGGTAGCTGGATGGAGAAGACAGGAGAGCCACCTTTTAAGATAGGAGAAACAACAGCAAGTATCCACTGGTGGAATGATCCGGTACAGGGGGAACTCGTATCGTAGGAGGGGACACTAGCCGGAGCAATACCTTCAAGCAGGCACAAGGGGACAGGATCTAGTGCACAAGCAGAGGGGTGGCCTTCGCCAGGAGCAGGAATACTTCACCCCCAGGGATAGGAGGAAGGCAGGGCGGTGGGTGTGGAGCTGGCAGATGGGTGACTGTAGCACTGGGAGTCTGAGAAAGTTTTCACTGCTTCCATTTGCTCAAGGAAGTAGGAAGCAGTATCATCAGCTGAGAGAGAGAACTGAGGGTAGAAGTGTGAAACAGTCAGCAGGTAGGGGGAGAGGGGATAGACTCAGGACCCATGGTGGGACTGCTGGACGGCACTAAGGACACACCTGAAGTTCAAAGTTTTGAACTTAAAGTGAGACCAGTTGGCGTAGTGGTTTTTCTCAGCCCCATTCGGCTTCACAGGTGCAGGTGTGGAGCGTGCAGGGTGTTGGGATTTCACCAGAGTTGGGGTTTGGCCAAGTAAGCAGGAAGAAACAAAATGAGGTAAGGGTGTTGGGGGTCTGCAAAGGACGGATTATCCTCAGTTTTACAGTGGCCCCTGCTCAAACTCCTTCCCCTGCTGGTGCCAGAAAGTCCACCACCCATTCCCTACTTTGAGTCATGAAGAGCTTTCTCTCTGCCCTCATTCCAAAAGACCGTCTGAGAGGGTAGCCACAGGTAGCCACCAACACCTGAAAAATGAGCTTCCCACACACCGTTCCTCTCACCTGGAAAGTAACGTGGACCTCACACACTCAAAACTGCATTCTCCATCACCCTTCCCAGGCCAGCTCAAGACCGCTCTCCCCACCTCTAGCCCGATGCCAGCGTCTATCCAGTCTGCCTCCTCCATGTCTCCTTTTCCTTCTCTCCACCTCCCATCTGCCAGATCCCGGTCCCACAAGGCCACCACCCCACCAACTCCGTTCCCACCGTGCATGCCCTGTGGCTGCCACATGCGGCGGTCCCAAATCCATTGCCTGGCATCTTGCACCGGGTCACATCACTGGCAGCATGACCAATCCCCTGTCCAACGTTCTGGCCCTGCCAATCCCCTTCCATCTTCCTCAGCACGTCTTTTCCAACACACACATCTGCCCCCATTACTCCCCTCTCAAAAGCCTTTGGTGGCTCCCTGTGTCCTTGGAGAAAGGGCCTGCTCATCAGCCCACATTCCGGGCCCCACCCCTTTTCTTCTTGTCTTGCCCCCCTCCATCCCTGCTCCCCCACTTGTGCCCCCACACTAATTTCTGCCCCAGTCATGGCTCACCCCCACACCACCCCTGAGGTTGAGAATTCCTTGAAGACCTCATCAGTGTCTGCTGAATCACCCTTCTCCAGTATGTGGTTTGAAGTACTGGCTCGGTCAGTTTTGCTGACCTGATGCATGGATGACCAGGTGGATGAAGCTTCTGGAAGTGGAAAAAGAGAGGAACAGAGTAAAACAAAGGGACTCCTTAGCCAAGTGACCTAACTTAAATGATCACCTATTACAGGACAAGCTGATGGCATCTGCCTCCTGATGAGAAGCAATGAGAAGGAAGCAAACATCACCTATGGGATATTCTTGCCAAAAAATGTTTAACATGAATCTACTCATGAGCAAGCCATGAAACAAATTCAGAATGTAGAACATTCTACAGGAAGACTGACCCCGGCTCTTTAAAATTGACAATGTTATAAAAGACTTAAAAAAAAAAAAAAAAAAAAGCAGGGCTATTGTTACAGATTAAAGGAGACTAAAGATATGTAACTAAATGCAACAGTGTGATCCTTGATCAAAACTTGCTTTTAAAACAGCTATAAAGGATATTACTGGTACAACTGGAGAAATTTGAATATAGATTACATATTAGGTTAAATTGTATCATTGTGGAACTTCTTGAGTATGGCAATATATAGTCATTATGTAGAAAAATGTCCTCGTCTCAGGAAACTCATGCTGAATTATTCAGAGGAGAAGTGTTATGATGTCTGCAACTTACTTCCAAAGTGTTCAGAGACAGAGGAAAACAAATGTGGGTAGAACGTCCACAGCTGGCAAATCTAGGTCTCTAGATTTCTAGGTGAAGGGTGTATAGGTGGGTATTCATTGTACTACCAGGTGTGACAAGACAAAAAGTTAGGGGGGAAGGAAAGGGAGCAAGGGAGACATTGCCAAGAGGGAAGCTCAGGGCCCCGCCTGCCTGGGCAGGAGTCAGAGAGGCAGTATGGCACAGCGACAGGCCACAAGCTAGACGCTAGAGCCCATTGGGGCCAGGCAGGCACAGCTCTGGAATGGCTCACACCTAAAAGGGATCAGACCCCAAGGAAGACCTACCTGTGAGCAAACTCCCTTAGAAGGACAAGGGGCTCTGCAGAAAACAGCCAGGTCCCAGGGAGACCAGCAAGGCAGTCCTGCCCCACCTCTGCCTGACCTGTGCCAAGAAGCCAGGGCTGGCCCAGGCTCACCACTCCTCCCCCCCTCAAACACCCCCCGAAGGGTGACAGTCTGAGTGTATCCTCCTGTGTGAGGAGCCAGGCTAAATATGGAGCCCCAGACATAAGATGCCGCTCAAAACAGATTTTCCTGGAAAAGACCATCTGGCAAAGGATGCCTAGAACATCTTCTGTCACGAGAGGCAGTGTCATTTTCCTGCAAGCAAATGTCCTGAATGGGAATGCCTCGATCCCATGTCTCTAGAAGACCCTAGCTTAGTGCCTCAGTTTCCCCCAAGGTCATTCCCTTGCTCCAGATGGAAAGGCATGCAATCTCCTGCAGTCTCCCTCCTGACTTGCATTTCAGGGAAGAAGAGAATGAGACTGGGGACATAGGTCCAAGCAGCAGACAGTTCTGCCCAGGTACAAATCCGGATCCTGCTACTTACTAAGTGCCTTTGAACAAGCAACTTTTCCCTGAGCATCAGTATCCACCCCCACAAAGTGGGAGTAATAGTATAATCCTCTAAAGGTGGTTGTGTGTATGAGAGTACTTAGCCAGTGGTAGTGCTCAATATACCGAAGCTTGGTGAGGTAATGTCCCCCTCAGAGCCCTCCCTCTCTGTCCTGTCAATGTATTTGGCCATGGGGGGTGGGGGGGGGGGCTCTTGGGTGAGCAGGTCTCTCCTCCAGAGTGCAGCTGGCCCATTTTACTGATTCAGAGATCCCAGGTCACAGAATTTCCCTGGCAGGTAGGGCTCCTAACTTCGCAGGGAAAGGGGTGGAAGAATGACTGTATTTGCCCAGGGTTAGGGGTTGGCTTGGAGGTAGTCACAATGCCCCTTACCCACTCTCCCTCAAGCTGCCTGAGAACCCTCCATTAAGTAGCTCTTGTTTCCAGAGTCTGGAAGAAGGAGCTGGGAGCCTAGGAAAGTTCAAATGCCTCCCCCTAGACCCAGGCTGCCCATCTGCCCTGGCCAAACCCTGAGTTCTCTCCCTGCTCTCTGCCCGCCCCCCCCCCCCCTTCACCCACCCATCAAGCTCAGCCTGACTTATCCTGAACCTGCCAGAAATCTCAGACCCACTCCCATTGTGGCTGGTGCTTCTGTCCCCAGTTCTCTTCCAGCACCCCACCCCCAAGATGGCCCCAAGACAAAGGGGTAGGCTGGGGCAGTGGCCCCCTGAGCCTGTGTGGAGACAATGTCTCCAGTTCTCATTCAGGGAGTCCCCAGATCCTCCAGAGACAGCAAGAGTCAGAATACCTCCTCTTAGGAGGGAGCCATCTGGGCAGGGTGGTCCCCACATCTGGATTCCCTGCCCCACCCCAGCCCCAGCAGCAGGCTCTAAGGACCCCTCCCTCCCTGCGGCTGCCACGGCCATTATGTGCCTTCTCAGCCTTGCCCGCTGCCTGCCACGCCCCCATGTAAGCCCCTGTTACAGCAGCAGAGTCCAGAGCTGAGAAGGCCTGGCCGCCAAGCCAGGCTGTCAAAGTTAGGAAACTGGAAACAGAAATAAATCCTCAAAGCTGCTCGATGGTAAAGGTAGCTGCCAGCAGGCCCCGGCAACCACCCAACACCCTGGGTCTCCTGCCACCAAGCTGCCACTGGCACCCCATCAACGCACACGTGTATCTTAGATTATACAAAAGGGGGGGATCAGGAGGCAGAGCCCAGAAGGCAACTGGGCCGGCTGGCCCTGACTGGCCCTGCAGGCTGGCCTGGGGTTCTCTAGTGGCGCCCCCATTCCCCGGCCCAGACCCGGCCATCCCCGGGCTTTCCTCTCACGGCCCCATCTCCATGACAACCGTATCCTTCGGATGCTCCAGCCGCCACGGAATTGATCTCAAAATGTAGCTTTGTTAAGCAGACCCGGGCGGGCATGGAGGGCGGAGGGCGGAGGGCGACGCCCGCCACCCATAGTGCGTTCCCCCCAGCATCCCCCACTGGCCCCCAATCCGACTTGGGGAGGGGCGGGGTCCCGGAACGAGGGCCCTGGGACCAAGTGGCCCCGCGGCCCCACTCACCGCTCCGGGTCCCAGTCGCTGGGTCCAGGCTCTCACGGCGGGGCCATGCGGAGGCCTCTGCTTGACTGACCGTCCCACTCCACAACCGCCTGTCGGGACTCCCCGTGCCCGCTTCTGTCCCTTCAGGTGTCAGAGCTGAGGCTGTGGAGAAGCTGAGCAGAGATGAGGGGACGGACGGCTGGAGGGAGGGAAGGAAAGAGAGAAGGAGGGAGGGAGGGAGGGAGGAGCGGGAAGGGCGGGGAAGGGCGGGGGGACTGCAGGCGGGCGGGAGCGGAGCTGGAGGCGACAGCAGCCACTCGGGCTGGCCCGCCCGCCACGCCTCCAACTCCCAGGTCCCCACTGTGTGCCCAGACCCAGCCTGGGATGGTGCAGCTGGCCTCTTCCCGCTCAGCCCCGCGCCCGGCCCTTTAAGAAAGGGGGGAAGGGGAGCGCTGCGAGGTTCCGCCCCCCCCAACCTTGCCCAGCTGGGCCCCAGCTGTCCTCCAACCCCAGGTCAGACCCAGCCACTGCCCCCGCTGCAAGACCCTCAGCCTCAGACCCAAACCCTGAGTCCGTAGGATGGGATCAGTCCTCCTCCAAGTGAAGGAGGGAACAGATCCTTGCCCTGCTTCTGAGGTCTGGTCCTCTGCTCTTTGCCCTCCGCCCCCCACACACAAGCCCAGAGAGACCCTACCTGGACAGGAGACAAGGTGGACCATCTCAGAGATGGGTAAACTGAGCCTGTCCTACCTACCTACCTACCTACCTACCTACCTACCTACCGAGACAGAGGGACAGACAGACCTGGGATATGGGGAGAGTAGGGGGGCTTAGGACAGAAGATGAGACAAAGGGGAGAAACCCTGAGGGAGGTAGAGGGGAAAGGTGGGTCCAATCAAGAATGTGGACTCCCAGCAAGAGGTCAGGAGGAGGGGGGTCCCAAGGGACTTGCCCCACAGTCCCCCCCACCCCCCATGCTAGTCAACAGCTTAAGGAGCTCCTCCCCAGGACCCCAGCTCTAAAGAAGCGTGTCAGTAATGCACCTGGGCTAGACACCAAGAAGAACTTCCTAGCGGTGAGGCTTCTGCAGGGCAAGATTCCACCTCTGAGATAAGTAGTAAAGGGCCCCACCCATAGGAATCTAGAGAGACCAGAAACTGGGGGGAGCAGGGGAGGATGAGTAAGCCCAGTCCCACTAAAAACAGAGATCAGGTTAGAGTCAGCCCTACTGCAAAAGGCCACTTTCCACAACTTTCTTTCCACTCCAGCCCCCAGGGACTGTTCACTGAACTCAGCTGCTCCCCACCTCCAGACCTTTGCAGGTGTTCCACCCTCTGCCTGAGCAGGCCTTGAGCATGCTGTGCTCAATGAACTCCTACTCAGTCCTCAGATCCCTTCTTAAAAATGCCCCTTCCTCCAAGAAGCTTTCTCTGATCTTCCTTCCACCTATATTCACACACACATTTAGGGGCTCTCTTCTTAGGGAGCAGAGGGTGAGAGACATGAGAAGATTTGCTGATCTATGAGGGGTATCTAAGCTGTGCAGAGTGGCAATAATGGGAGATGCAGGGTCTGAGTTGTGATGAGTCTCCTCCGTCTTCAAGCTGGGCCACAGATGGAGCTGGGGTTTCATCAACCATGGGGACACTTCTGTTATGAACCGTATATCTACCATGTGCCAAAGCCCACATTAAATGTTTTCCATGTGTTATATTTAATTCTCAGAACAATCCTACAAACCATTTTACAGATGAGAAAACTGAGGCCCCCAAAGCACTAGCCACTTGCTTAAGGTCCCAGGAGGTCAGATCCTAGAGACACAGCTGGGCAATTGAGAAGGCTCTCAGGCCACACCCCCTTACTGCCCGTCAAACCCTAGGAGATTCCCACAGAGCCTAGAAACAAGGGGGCCACTCTACTCCAAGTGCCCAGGATCTTCTTCGAAGGCACAGAGGGAACATGGCTTCCCTGCTGTCCTGCCCTCTAATCTACTGCCATCTGCTACCTGTAGGTAAGGATGGGCGACAACCAACAGGAGCTGTGGGGTGAAAAAGAGGTGACAGGGCTTTGCCTCCATATTCCCCATGTTCAGAACCCATGAGCTCAAGTCACATCTCAACAACCCCTCTGACCTTCCACTTCCTCAACCACCCAATAAGGATAGTAGTAGCCCCTGTCTTGTGTGGCTGGAATGGGGATAAAAGGAGCCGATATGCTCAGTGCCCACCCACCCAAGACCTGGAGCACAGAAGCACCCAGCAGGCTGTGGTTACTCCAGATGTAATGAGTGACTTACTCATGGAATGGATTATTCACTCTCTGTCCACCTAGATGGACTGTGATCCCCCTGAAGGCAAGGTCTTCTTCTTCACAATGTATGCTCAGTACCTAGCACACCTAATAAATATACATGAAAGGCAAGAATGGAGGGAGCCCAGAGGGAGATACAGCTGTCTCTCCACTTAATCTGGCACACAAAACCTAGTCCCTGGCCTGGGTCTGCTCCCCATCATTGGCAGCTGCGGGAGCCCGTTGCAGTGGGCATGAGTGGGCCAGGGCCAGAGACCTGGGCTCTAACCTGACCGCTGCTGTTTCCTGGCTGTGTGACCCTGGGAGCTATAACCCCTCCCTGAATCTCACTTTCCCATGTAAAGTGGAACTAGCTCAAAGAGCTGTCACAAGGCCACAGATGGCCTCTGTGTGAGAGAGTGCTTTGGGTGCCCTGGACACAGGAGAGAGGGTTATTATTATTTCGTGTAGCTACTTTTGCCTCTTAAAAGAGAATAGGGTCAGCGTCTCCCCACCCAGCAGCCAAAATGCAATACATTCCTCAGTATCCCTCCAGGGAAAAAAGGATCAGCAGCTTCTCCCCCTTCCTCCAAGTGTCGACTCCATCCTCCTTCCCACCTCCCCCCAGCCCCGTGAAGGTGAGTCTCAGGAAGGCAGGTGTTGGAGGCTGGACAGGAGGAAGGGGCCTAGTTCCCAATCCACTTAGCCCACCACCGCCTCTGCCACGGTGAGGCCTCTACCTGACCTCCTGCCTCCCCAGACCCAGGCAGGGCCTCCTCCTCTTCTTCAGCCTGAGCAGAGTGGGGCATCCAGGGAGAAGAAGAGGCCAGAACCTGAGACCTACCACCCGGAGGAAGGGGATATGATCCAGAGGATGCTTGGCCTAGAGAACACCTGAAACACCCATCTTCCAGCTAGTGGATTGAGGCCAGGGGGTGAGAGGCTGGGTAGGGATTCGCCAGGCCAATCCTGCAATACTCAGTAAGTGCCTACTGTGCACCTAGCCAACCCTGCCCTTGCCCCTGTGCCTCAAAGACAAAGGCCCCAGCCCACCTGTCCGGTGTCCTCTCCTGACACCTCTCACCTCAAATGTGATGTTCTAGGACTCATCCACCCTTACGTAACCCAGCCATTTCTAATAACCTCACTTTGCTTATGCTGGTCCTGTGCCTAGGATGCCTTCTCTTCACTGACTCTCTCTTGGCTAATTTCTCTCAACCCTCCAGCCCCTCCAGCTACGGTGCCATTTCTTTTTCCCCAATACAGCAAAGCTCCTTGAAGAAGTTGTCCATGCTCTCCAATTTCTCTCTCCTTCTCTCTTGAACTCACTCCAATCTGACTCTCATCCCCTCATCCACACTCATTCCACTGATAACTGCTCATCCAGGTCACCAACACAGCTGCTGAGTACAGGTGTACAGGCTGGGCACTGCACAAGGGCGCAAGGCATGGAGAAGGAGCTGAAATCCAGCTTTCTGTCTTCTCACCATGCTGTGCCTGGTACAAGACTACATCAGGCGGGGGACAGACACCTTTTCCTTTATACCGAGGTGACTCCCTTCTGTGTGCCTGCACACCAGGTCCGCCTAGAGGGGCCTCTTTCTCATATTTGTACAAATGGACTAGACAGACTGGGGCCTGATCCTTAGTGACTACTATGATGTCAAATCCAAAAGTCAATGCTCACACCTCATCTTAACTCATTGGCAACATTTGACAACACTTGATCACCCCTCCTCCTTGAAATAGTTCCTCCCATTGACTTCCAGGACTCATACCGCTTTCCCATATCCCTGGCTCTACCTTCTCGCCCTTCTTTGTTCCTCCTCCACCCCCTGACTCCCAAATACCTCAGTCATCTGTCTTCTTTTCCACCCCCCTCCTCCATGGTGCACCCACCTGGCTTCAAAGCCCATCTAAACCCCAAGGATCATCCTGTGTGATTCTCTAGCCCAAACCTCTTCTGGCTCAGGTCAGACCCTCATACCCAACGGCTGACCTGAGGGCTCCACCACGATGTACAAAGAGCAGCTCTGAGTGATCACAATGGGAACTGACCTCTTCCTCACCGCAGTAGATGCCACCACCTTCCTGCCATCAGCTCAGGCCCAAACCCAGGCGTTGTCCTTGTCTCTCTCTCCCCCGCTACATGCAATACCTCAACAAACCCCGTGGGATCTACTTTCAAACTATGTCTCAAATTGGTCACTGCTCATCAGCTCCATTGCCACCACCTGGCTGCAGTCACAATCGCCTCTCACCTGGATTGTTACCGTAGCCTCCTAACTGGTCCCCCCACTTGCACCCAACCCCACTACTAACATATCCAACACAGCAGCCAGAGGGATCCTGTTAAACGTAAGCCAGATCATGTGACTCCTCTGCTCAAAAGCTTCCAATGGCTCTCATGTCCCTAAGAGTTAAAGCAGAGCTCTACAAAGGCTACAAGGTCCTACATGATCTGGGCCCTCCCACCTGTCTGACCTCACTCCTCTCCGACCTCACTCCTCTCCAGCCACAGTGGCCTCCTCATTGATCCTCTAACACACTAGGCACATTCCCACTTCAGGGCCTTTGAACTTGCTATTCCCTCTGCTTAAAACACCCCTCACCCCCTTTAGCCATCTGCCTAAAATACTAACAGTCTCCCCTTTGCCTGCTTGCTTTTCCTCCATAACATGTATTTATATACTACATGCCTGCCTATTTATTCTGGTTATTGTCTGTCTTCCTACCACCACTATCATCACTAGACCATAAGCTCCAAGAGAGAAGAAAATTTGTTCTTTCAACGTCTATATGCCCAGGGCCTAGAACATTGCCTGACACATAGCAGGCACTCAGTAAAGCGCTCAGATAATGAAAATACTAAAAGATAAAGAAAGAAGGTAACTGCAGATACTAAAAAGTACTCCGGGGGAAAAAAATGGGGCTGTAAAAGCACCCAGCTGGAAATGGGAGCTCCTTCAGCCAGATGACCAGAGGAGGCCTCTTTGAGGAGGTGCCCCCAGACTGAGCAAACAGCCCTCCAGGCTCACAAAGCACCATCATCTTCCCCTATCACAGCATGCATTGCGCTGCGCCATTACTGTCTGGACTGGATGGTCCATGACAGCAAGGACCCTCTCTTCTCTAGGTCCCCACTTCCTCCAGAGCTCAGGGCCAGGGTACAGTGGGCACCCAAAAGGTGATAGAGCCAAAGAATGGATGAATGAGAGGTCACAGACAAACCCATGCATGGGCCACGGGACTCTGACAGAGCCCGAGGTAGGGATGCTGTGTGGTGAGGAGCGAGGCAGGAAGCCACAGAGGCCTAGGATGCAATCCTTGGGACCTCAGGGTCTTATCTGTACGATCCCCAGCATTACCTATGACTCCTATGTTGGGAGGAAATGCCATTCTCACTGGACAGCCCCTGGCCATGAGAATGATGATTCATCCATGTGTACAACCAACATTTACTGAGCACCTACTGCATGCCTGTGAGCCTGGCCCTGGGAGGAGGAGGGGCAGGGCCAAACCAAAACCCTCCCTCCGCAGCTCACAACCTATCAGATGACTTTCCAGGGGAAACACCTCTGTAGGTAGAGCTTCCTGAAGCTGGCAGCTTATCTGCTTCACCCCAATTATCACACAATGGAATCCAGTTTTAGGTATGAGTTTTACTAGTCTCCTACCTACTCTCTCCCTGGACTATGAACTCCAAAAAGGACAGGAACTATGTCTTGTAAATGCTGGATCCCCAGCATCTAGCAAGGGCCTGGAGCATTGCAGGAGCTCAATAAATACTTGTTGAATAAACGGATGGATGAAGAAATGAGCGGTAGGATATAAGCAGGACCTGAGGATGGCAAAGATTTGGACTTGCAGCCAAGAGAAGGACAAGTGGGGAAAAGACATAGCCTGAGCAGGCATGATGTGGGGGAAGGTGTCCTGGAGGAGAGCAAGGCCACGGGCAGGAGGGAAAGACGGGAGACTGCACAGCTCTGAGAGTTGCCTGTCCTACCCCCACCCTCCAGCACAGGGCCCTGCCAGCACTGGTCCAGGGCTAGTGGACAAAACCCCATAAGAAGTGCCAGGGACTTGCAGTGCCTTAGAGCCAGAGGGCTGTGGGCCCAGGGCACAGGCAAAGCCTGGCCCAGAACTTTGTCTGAAGGCCTTTGTGGGCCTCTGGGAGCCTGTCCAGGAGGATGCCGGGAACTGGCCAGAGTGCCATGGGGTGGGCACTCCCCTGCTTCCGGAGGTGCAGCTGACCCTCCAGGCCTGGGTTATGAGGGTTAGAGAGAGGCTCCCCTTCTGCCCCCAAATCCTTATCCTTGGAGAAATAACACCAGGAAGTCGGAGCACCTAGGAGTAGAGTTGCCGCCAGATCCCATCCCAGTTACTGAGGCCCAGGGAAGATGCGGCTCTGCTAGAGGAGGCACTAAATTCGTGTTGAAGCTGACCCTCCCCTCATCCCACGCGTTCCTCTCCCCATTCCCGCTCCCCGCCCTCAAGAAGCCCAGCGGAAGAGAGGAGGGCACGCTGAGAGACTCGGAACACGCGGACTCCTGCCCCAGGAGGCCTGGAGCAGCAAGTTCCCGGGAGGGCGAGCGAGCTCCAAGGCTGGCAGGGACGCCTCGCGAAGCCCAGGAGGCTCTCTGCTTCCCTCTGCTGGCCAAATACAGAATTACCAGAGCGTCCCGCGTCACCAGGTCAGGCACGGTCCTGGGTCAGCCGTGGCGGGCAGCCCCGCTCTCCATCTCTCATCCAGAAAGGAAGAAAACAGAGGTCATATGGGTCATCCCCCTGCCTCAACACCAGCCGTGCCCCGAGGGCCAGCCTCAGGCCCTCTCTAACCAGCCTCCGTGACGGGATGCTCGCTCCTTCTGGCAGTCCTTTACCTGATCCAACCTGAGTATTTCCTCAGCTTGACCCAGGCAGTCTCCGAAGCCCATGCTCTTCCAAAATACGGATGGAAAACTGAGGCTCCACTATCCCATGGTGACCCAGGCCCGCTCTTGGAACTGAGGGGAACGCAGCTACCTCTCCCCACCACAGCCGGGAAGGCAGGAGTCTAACTGGCGGAGATCCGAGAGGCCGCCCTGCCCAACCCCTTCCGGAGCCCTTCTTAAAGTAGTCTGTCGAAGAATGGGCTCTTTTGGGGTCAGGGCGTCACCTGCTGGTGTCTACAAGAACTGCACCTGCACCACCAGGCACAATCGCTAGCCAGGAAAGACCTCGGATGATAATCATAGCAGCTGATTTTTATTAAGAGTGTTCTGTGAACCGGGTTCATCCTAAATTCTCGGCATTATCTCATTTCACACACTATCTCATTTCATCCACATGGAAACCCTATGAGGTGGACAGCATTCATTCCATTTTACCTATGAGGACACTGAAGCTAGGAAAGTTAAGTGGCCTACCCTTGAACATACCTCTAATAAATGGCAAAGCCCTAGTGTGTATTTTAACCGGGCTCTTTCACATGTACTGGGGGCTGGGGGAGAAGTAGCCAGTCAGGAATTAGCTCTGTAGGGAAGATCTTCCCCTTCCCGCTTCCCACCCAACCATGGGCACAATCCACGTCAACCTAGCTTGCAGCTGGTATATCTACCAGATATATACAGATCTCTCAGTCTGTCTTGCCCCAGTTAGGGTCCATGCCTTTCTCCCCTGACAGACTGAGAGCTCCTCTAGGGCGGGGCTGTGGCAAATCTGTTCCCTAGTTCCCTCCATTCAGCACTAATAACTGAATGCCATCTGTATGCTCAGCCCCTCTCACTTGAGACTGCCACTGGGGCCGGCCACCTCCCACACGCTGCAGACCCGCCTCAGACCTTCCTCACTTCCCAATTCACGAGCCCGGGCAGGTACAGTGTTAAGTGATTGCAAAGGACAGAAACCAGCTTTCATGAAAAGAGGCTCGTGTAAACGAGGAGTCCAGGAGTAGAGCCAGCTGCAAGCAGTATTGCGTCTAGTCTTCCACATATCTTTCTCCACACCTGCAGCCCAGTATCCCTGTGTGTTGGCTTCATCTCCCAGCAGTCTTTTTCAACAACGTAACAAAACGGGTAAGGCAGCTCTGAGCTTGTGTCTAGCTTTGAGGGAAGAAGCCTTCCCCATCCCAAGAATATAAGCAAAAGTCTCGAGGGGTGGAGCCAGCCCGGGTAATCCATATGGATTGGTGGCGGGAGAAGCTATGTCCCAAAGGCAAACAAGGCGAGAGTTATCAGGAGCAAGGGGATCACTGCTGCACGGCAAACAGCGCTAATGTCCACGACACCCGGCCAGAAGCCCACCTTTTCTCGACTCCAACCCATTTTTAGATTCCAGATCTCTTCCCAAATTATCACACTTGCGTTCTTCACTCACTCTTTCAACAAATTTTTATTGAGGCCCTACATGCACCAAGCACTCTTCTGAGTGAACGATATCAGTAAATAAAAGAGGACAATCCATGACCTTCTGAATCATTTCTAGTGGGGGCGAGAGGAGAAAAGAAATAATAAACACAATAAATAAGTAAAATTTATAAGAAGACAGTGACAAGTACTCCAAGAGGAAATAGGGAAGCATAAAGGGGATAAGGAGGGTGGATGGGGTGACAGCTATTGCAACTTTAAATAGAATGCTACTGAAAGACTTTGAGAAAGTGAATTTGAACAAAGATGAGAAAAGGGTAAAGGAATTTGTCATGTAGATATGTGGGCGGGGTGGGGGGCAATCCAAGGACCAGGAACAGTCAGCACAAAGACTCTGAGTTGGGAGTGTGCCTGGCATATTCTAGGAACAGCAAGGAGCAAAGGGAGCAAGAGAGTGTAGGGCATGAGGTGGGGGTCCAAAGATGTAGAGCCTTGTAGGCTACATAAGGGCTATGGCTTTGACTCTTAGAGGCATGAGGAACCACCCAAACTCTGGGACAAAGAACTGACCTTATTTGACTTGGATTTCTTTTTCTTTCTTTCTTTCTTTCTTTCTTTCTTTCTTTCTTTCTTTCTTTTTTTTTTTTTGTGTTTATTTATTTTTATTTTGAGAAACAGAGAGTGCACACCAGCAGGGAATGGGCAGAGAGAGAGGGAAAGAGAATCCCAAGCAGGCTCTGCACTGTCAGTACAGAACCCGATGCGGGGCTCAATCCCATGAGCCATGAGACCATGAGCTGAGCTGAAACCAAGTGTCGGATGCTCAATGGACTGAGCCACCCAGGTGTCCCATTGACTTGTATTTTTAAAGGATCCCTTTGGCTGCTGTATGGGGACAGACTGGATGGGTCAGGGCTGAGCCTGGAGACCAGTTAGGGGATTACTGCTGAATTCCAGAACCCTGGGGGTAGCAGTAGAGCTGGGGGAAAATAACCAGATTCTAGCTGTATTTTGAAGGTAAAGCCAATAAGATGAGTTGAGATATTGGGTGTGGGGTTTAAGAGAAAGAGATGTCAAGACTGAAGCAAAATTGGAACAATGGGAATGACAGAATTGCCAGGAACTAAAGTGGGGAAGTGGGGCAGACCGTGTCTGAAGAGGAAAACAAGTGTTCAGTTTTGGATGGGTGGAGCCTGACATATCAAGTGGCCACCCAAGTGGAGATGTCAGATAGGCAGATAGACATGAGAAAGGTCTGGGCTATGGGGTACATTCAGGAAAAGTGATGAGGCCGCCCAGGAGTGGGGGCACATGTGTCAGAGGGCCAAGAATGGAGCCCTGAGATCCTCCCACATTCAGAGGTAGGGAAGGAGGAAGGAGAGAAACAAGACGGGATGCTGAAGAGGAGGAGCATCTAGAGGCAGAGGGGAAGCCAGAGAATGAGGGATCCTATAAGCCCAAGGAAGAAATAATATCAAGGAGGAAGGAGATGGATCAAGTCCAGTGCTCCTGATGGATCAAGAGAGGTGAAGACTGAAAGGTGACCATTGAATTTAGCAACATGAAAGTCACAGGGGCCTTTACAACAGCCATCTGAATGAGAAGGGTTGGGAAAAACCGGATTACAAAGGGATTATGAAATAACAACAAGTTGCAAAGCAGCATTAAGTCACAGTAGCCAAAAAGTGGAAACAACTTAAGTGTCCATGGACAGATGAATGGATAAACAAAGTGTGGTGTATACATACAATGGAATAGTATCAGTCTTAAAAAGGAAGGAAATTCAGGAGCAGCTGGCTCAGTCGGTTGAGTGTCCGACTTCGGCTCAGGTCATGATCTCACAGTTGGAGAGTTTGAGCCCCACATGGGGCTCATTGCTGTCAGCACAGAGCCCGCTCTGGATCCTCTGTCCCCTTCATTCTCTGCCTCTCCCCTGCTCATGCTCTCTCTCTTTCAAAAATAAAATAAACATTGAAAAAAAGAAAAAGTTTCAAAAAACAAAAACAAAAAATAAGGAAATTCTGACACATACTACTACAACATGGATGAACCTTGAGAACATTATGTTAAGTGAAAGAAGTCAGACACCAAAGGACAAATATTATGTTTCTGCTTATAATAAATATCTAGAATAGGTCAATTCATAGAAGCATAAAGTATACTAGCAGTTACCGGGAGTTGGAGAGAACGGAGAGTTATTTTCTAGTAGAGTTTTTGTTGGGATGATGATAAAGTTCTAGAAATAGTGGTAAGGGTTGCACAACATTTGTGATATACCTAATACCACTGAACTGCACACTTAAAAATGGTTAAAATTGTTGACTTTTATGTTACGTATATTTTACCACAATTAAAAATAAGGCAGCCTTCAAAAAAATAATCCAAAAGAATTTGTTGAGCACCTGCTATCTGCTAGACACTGGGCCAAGACCTGGAGGCTATGAAGGGCCACTGGGTGCCCACATGGGCTCAAATAAGAGCTACCCCAGCTCCACCATTTTTTTTCCTTTGTTCCTAGTGCCCCTGAACAGGTATCTGGGGACTGATTTGAAATGGGGATTCCAGAGACGTATTTGATGAAGACTGTCCTGAGACCAGTGGAAAGCCAAGCCTGGATCCAAGCTCCATGGCTTTGCTCTGGTGGAGTAATCACCATCAAAGATTATGGACAAGTCAAATAAGGCAAGCGCAAAAGGAGATCTTTCGAAGCATGTCACCAAGCTCTGACCTTGGCCCTGGACTTACCTGGTCCATAAGTTTCTTGCTTTTGCTTTTGTCTTTTAACCAAAAATTTGGATGAAGACCTAGAGGCATGCTCAGTGTGTTTGCAGAAACTGGGAGATGGAGGGAGATGACATCAGAAGTTAGAAAGGGGCAACAGAGTGAATGGTTAAAATCACAGTGTCAGGATCCCAACTACCTGGGTTCTGATCCTAGCTCATTTATGACTGGATCAGCTTGGGAAAGTTACTGAACCTGTCTGTGCTTCAATTTCCTCACCTCTAAAATGGGGATAATAGTAGCTCCCCGTTAGGGTTGTTCTGAAGTCTGAGTGAGGGAGCTCAGTGTTGGCTGAGTTTGCTGCTCTCACCATTATCAGGATTGGCTGCAGGGTTAAGTCAAAACAAACAAGATGGAATTTAATGAGGACAAATGGAAAAGCTGACATTCAGGTTCCAACAAAGCAATTGTACAAGTTCAGGGTCAACAAGACTTGGCTGAGCATCCGTCCATTCATCTGTCTATGAGAAACAGCCCAAGGTGTCCAGTGATGTCCAGGGAAACTGCAGCCAACCCTGCTATTATGACCTTAAGTGGTATTCACTGAGATCTAGCATCCAAAACCAAGGAGATGACAACCCCATCGTGTTCTAAGCTTCGAACTCAGTGGCAGAGATCACTCTTTGTGGGTGGGAATGTATAACCATTTTGGAAAAAGATTGGGCAGTTTCTTGGGGCACCTGGGTGGCTCGGTTGGTTGAGTGTCTGACTCTTGATTTCAGCTCAGGTCACAATCTCACGGTCCCATGAATCCAAGCCCCATGTTGGACTCCTGCTGACAGTGCAGAGCTTGCTTGGGATTCTCTCTCTCTCTCTCTCTCTCTCTCTCTCTCTCAGCCCCTCCCCCCCCCCCTCTCTCTCTCAAAGTAAATAAGCAAACTTAAAAAAAAAAAGTTCAAATAGTTTCTTATAAAACTAAACATACAACTACCCTATGATCCAGCAATTCCACTTCTAGGTACTCAAGAGAAATGAAAACATATGTTCACACAAAGACTTCTACAGGAATGTTCATAGCAGCTTTATTTACAATGGCCCCAAACTGGAACCAGCCTAGGTGTCCATCAAGAGGCAAATGTATTGGGGCGCCTGGGTGGCTCAGCTGGTTAAGCGTCCGACTTCGGCTCAGGTCATGATCTCACGGTCCGTGAGTTCGAGCCCCGCATTGGGCTCTGTGCTGACAGCTCAGAGCCTGGAGCCCGTTTCAGATTCTGTGTCTCCCTCTCTCTCTGACCCTCCCCTATTCATGCTCTGTCTCTCTCTGTCTCAAAAATAAATAAACATTAAAAAAAATTTTTTTTAAACCTTTAAAAAAAAAAGAGGCAAATGTATTAACAAACTGTTATACATCCATACAATGGAATTCTACTCAACAGTAAAAAAGAAAAAACTGATATACACATACCATGGATGAATCTCCAAAACATATGCTAAATACAATAAGCCAGACACAAAAAGAGTAGATACTGTATGATTCCATTTTTATGAAGTTCTAGAATGGGCAAAAAACTAAGCTATTGTGGAAAGAAATCAGAACAGTAGAGGTAGGGGTGAGTAGGAAACTTTCTGCAGTGATGGAAATATTCTATATCTTGATAGGAGGTGGGGTATACAAGTATAGACATTTGTCAAAATGCAACCAATGATATAGGTAAGATGTGTGCATCTCATTAAATCAAAGTTTTGTCTCAATAAAAGCCAACAACCATACACAGATACTATACTCTAGCTAGTGATATACATGTTGACGTGTCTGGGAGTAAAGTGTACTGTTCCTGCAACTTCCTTTGAAACACATGTAAGAAAGAATATAAACTGGAGTGCCTGGGTGGCTCTGTTGGTTAAGCGTCTGACTTTGGCTTAGGTCATGATCTTGCAGTTCATGGGTTCGAGTCCCACATCAGGCTCTGTGCTGCTCAGAGCCTGGAGCCTGCTTTGGATTCTGTGTCTCCCTGTGTCTCTGCCCCTTCCCTGCTCATACTCTGTCTCTCTCTCTCAAAAATAAATAAAATGTTAAAAAAAAATTTTTAAGAAGATGAACAAGATGAACAGATAGATGGAGGGGGGAAGCACAGATAGTGATAAAGCAAATATAGTGTAATGTAAACCGTAAAGCCTGAGTGATGGTAACCGTAAAATGTCTTCAACTTTTTTTATGTTTAAGGTTTGAATAATAAATATCGGAAAAAGAAGACAACTGGGGCACACACCTGGGTGGCTCAGTCGGTTAAGCATCCGACTTCAGCTCAGGTCATGATCTCACAGTTTGTGAGTTCAAGCCCTGTGTCAGGCTCTATGCTGACAGCTCGGGGTCTGGAACCTGCCTCAGATTCTGTGTCTCCCTCTCTCTCTGCCCCTCCCCTGCTTGCACACGCTCTCTCTCTCTCTCTCAAAAATAAATAAATAAATAAATAAATAAATAAATAAATAACCAACCAACCAACCAACATTAAAAAAAGAAAAGACAACCAATGGTTAGGGTGTGGAGAAACAGGCATGTTCATACCACTGTTAGGAGTCAAATATGGTGCCATCCTTTAAGGAAAAAAAAAAATCTGTCAACGTGTATCAAAAGCCTTAAAATGTCGGGGTGCCTGGGTGGCTCAGTCGGTTAAGCGTCTGGCTTGCTCAGGTCATGATCTCACGGTTCACAGGTTTGAGCCCCACCTCTGGCTCTGTGCTGACAGCTCAGAGCCCAGAGCCTGCTTCGGATTCTGTGTCCGCCTCTCTCTCTGCCCCTCCCCCGCTCATGATCTGTCTCTCTCTGTCAAGAATAAATAAACATTAAAAAAAAAAAAAAAGCCTTAAAATGTTCCTGCTCTTCAATCCAGCAGTTCCAGTGTTAGGAAGTTATCCTTCGTCTTAAGAAAATACAGAGAGAGAGAAGCGGGTAAAAATATAGCTACAAGGATGTTCACTGCAAAATGGCAAAAAGATGTAACCAAATGTCCTGAAGTTGGGCGGTGGTTAAAGAAATCATGATGTCTTTATGCACCGGAGTATTATGCAGCAATTAAGATGGTATGCCACAAATACCTGCCGAAATGGAAAGACACTCTACACACATGGTTGGGAAGGGAAAGCAGGTCTCCGGAGTTACTCTGCCCTTCACTAAAGGCCCCACCCTGTGACACAGGCTACTCAGTGCACCGCCCCATCCTAATCCCTGCAGCTCTTGGGGGCTTTAGTTTCTCCTTATCACGCTGGCCCTGCTGTCCTATTTCCATGGAAATCTCCATTTCCCATCTGCACGCACTGTCTCATTTCCCCTTGCATCTCCCTGGGGACACACCCCCTCATTCCTGGACACCTCCAGTGCCACCAGTTGGATACAACTGATGCTTGAGTTAAGGGGAGAGTTCATGGTGTAACTGGATCTTGCGGGGGGACTTCTCTGGGGGCACACGTTCTCTGCTCCACGGTGTGTGCTAGCTCCAACAGCAGAAGAAGGCCAGTCTGTTCTCATTGGAAGGAGTGGTCTTACAATGGAACAGGCTGCCTTTTAAGGCAGTGAGCTCCCTGTCATATGAGGTATGCAAGTAGGATAGGCAGCTGTCTGCTAGGAGGGCTAGAGAAGGGATTTCTAGGCTGACTGAGAGAAAGGCCTGAGGGTCTCTGAGGTTGATTAAAGCAACTCAGACAATCTTGTCAGCCACCCTGACCAGACAAAATGTCAAGGGAACTCTGAGGCCATTTCTCATACTAGTGGCAGAGGAGATGGTCAGGGCAGACTTTCTGGAGGAGGAAGCCAGATCACTGTCCTTCTGACCCCTCAGTCTCCAACCTGTGGGGATATATCTTACTGATTTCCCTGTCTAGAGCCTTTAGTCCTTTCTGGATAAAAATGAACAAGGCCTCAGCCCCTGCTTTGCTACATGATCCTGGATGATTGCCTGCCCCTCTCAGGGCTTCATTCTGCCCTCTGTTCAATGGTCTCAGCTGAAACCATCCATGTTTTTTTCTTTTCCCAGGGACAGCCAAACTGCTAGTCACACACTTATATGAGGGGAGGGGAGTGGGGGGGTGTATTTTTTTGAGGGGGACTCTGGTTGTATTTCAGCTTACAGTCCTCGGGAATTGGGCCTAGTGATTAGAGGAAATCCAGCAGAGGTGGCGGGGGCCCCAGAGGCAGGCCAGGGGTTCAGCCAGATTTTCTAGAATCTCCCCAGCCCAAAGCATAGGGGGAAGGTTGGAAAGAGACCTGATACTACTGTGCCATTGATACCCTGTTGATGTAGGCATGCATCTGAACCGCTCCTCCTGGGGTCCTCAGGAAGGGGTCTCAAGTCCCAGCTTCCTTTCCCAGCCTACAAGGCCCTGCCCAAAGCAGGAGGGTGGTCCGATGAGACGGGGAGTGGTGGGGGCCGGGTGAGGCCAGGAGACAGATGAACAAACCGGTACTCCCCTGCAGATGAACTCATTCAGGGTGGGGCAGTGGTTAGAGCACAGGCAGAGAGGTCAGGCAGGCTTAGTCTGAATCCCCGTACTGAAAAACCTTGGGCAAGTGACTCCACTTCTCTGGGCCTGTGAGGATAAAATGCAACGCCACTGGGACGGTGATGAGCTCCTGGCTTCACTTTGTTTTCTTACACCCAGCCACCTGGAAACAAACCACAGAGCTCCGCCCCTCTGTGCACCATACCCTTCCTCTCTCATCCCTTACTCCCGCCTCCTCTCCTCGCTCAGCGTCCTCTGCTGCCCCCGTGCGGCCCTTATCGGTACTGCAGCAGCCGGCCCTGCTTGCCCAGCCATTCGCCCCCTTGCCCTTTGCTGCCTCGCAAAGGAGTGGCTTGGAGGCCTCTCCCGGTCTCAGACACACAAGCTCTTGCCTTCAAAACTTCAAAGACTGGTTGTCATTCTCAGAGACGAGGCTCAACCCCTAGGTATGGCTCCGCATCCTTCTTGCTGGTTCCAGGCCGGTTGTAGGAGCCTGGAAAGCAGCACGGTGCCCTCCTGGCTGGGGCGGCCATTGTGGGCTAAAGGGAAGTGGACACAGCACATTCTTAAGAGAGATCACATAGGGGCGCCTGGGTGGCGCAGTCGGTTAAGCGTCCGACTTCAGCCAGGTCACGATCTCGCGGTCCGTGAGTTCGAGCCCCGCGTCAGGCTCTGGGCTGATGGCTCGGAGCCTGGAGCCTGTTTCTGATTCTGTGTCTCCCTCTCTCTCTGCCCCTCCCCCGTTCATGCTCTGTCTCTCTCTGTCCCAAAAATAAATAAAAAAAAACGTTGAAAAAAAAAAATTAAAAAAAAAAAGAGAGATCACATAACGATCCGAGGCTTCTGGGAGTGTCCACACACGTGCGCACACACACACACACACACACACACACACCCCTCAGGCCTCCATGCACATGTATGTACACAGGCACACAGCCACAAGCACCGCGCACACTGTCCAGATACACACACACAACAGCAACATCATCCCCCAATCAGCCCGTTTTTCCCTCCGTCCATCCCTCTGTCCCCTGTGTCTCCCCTCCTCCACGTGACTTGAAGAAACCAGTGCATACTATATCTCTTTTTTTTTTTTTCAACGTTTATTTATTTTTGGGACAGAGAGAGACAGAGCATGAACGGGGGAGGGGCAGAGAGAGAGGGAGACACAGAATCGGAAACAGGCTCCAGGCTCCGAGCCATCAGCCCAGAGCCTGACGCGGGGCTCGAACTCACGGACCGCGAGATCGTGACCCGGCTGAAGTCGGACGCTTAACCGACTGCGCCACCCAGGTGCCCCCCAGTGCATACTATAAACTGCATATACAAACTCTTTTACAAGGGCTAAAGCCCTACCCACCCCCTCAGACCACATCTCCCATCACCATCCTCTTGCCCATTATTTGTTCACTATTTCCCCAGCAAAAATATGCAGCGCTCACTCACACTTCAGCCTGCCCCCTGCACTTACTGGAATGTTCTTCCTCCAGATCCTCCACTGGCTGCCTCCTTCCCTTCTAAATTTAAATACCACCTCCTTCCAGACCACCAGAGTTAAGAGGCTCCCTACCCTTCATTCTCTTAAAAGATGTTAACTTCAAACTGTGTATCCTAGGGGCACCTGGGTGGCTCAGTCGGCCGAGCGTCGGGCCTTGGCTCAGGTCATGATCTCACGGTTTGTGAGTTCAGGCCCCGCATCAGGCTCTGTGCTGACAGCTCAGAGCCTGGAGGCTGCTTCTGATTCTGTGTCTCCCTCTCTCTCTCTGCTCCTACCCCGCTCGTGCTCTGTCTCTCTCTCTCTCAAAAATAAACAAACATTTAAAAAAAAATTTTTAAATAATTCTAAAAAAATGTGTACCCTAATCATTAGAGAAATGCCAATCAACACCACAGCGAGGCATCACCTCACACCCGTTTGGGCGTGGCTACTATTTAAGAAAAAAAAAAGGAAAGAACAAGGGTTGGCAAGGATGTGGAAAAATTGGAACCCTTGTGCACCGCTGGTAGGAATGTAAAAGGGTGCAGCTGCTGTCCACAGCAGTATGGTGGTTCCTCAAAAAGCTAAAAATAAGATTACCATATGATCCAACAATTCCACTTCTGGGTATATACACAAGAGAATTGAAAGCAAGGTCTCCAAGAGATTTTTGTACACCCACATTCATAGCAGCATTATTCACAATAGCCGAGAGAGGGAAACAACCCAAGTGTCCATTGATGGATGAATGGATAAACCAACTGTGGTGTGTACATAAAATGGATATACTATTCAGTCTTAAAAAGGAAGGGAATTCTGGGGCACCTGGGTGGCTCCATCGGTTAAGCGTCCGACTTTGGCTCAGGTCATGAGCTTGCAGTTCGAGCTCGCATTGGGCTCCACGCTGACAGGTAGGAGCTTGGAGCCTGCTTCCCTCTCTCTCTCTGCCCTTCCCCTGCTCATGCTCTCTCTCTCTCTCTCTCTCTCTCTCTCTCTCTCTCTCTCAAAAATAAATATAAACATTAAAAAAAATTTTTTTTAAGTAAGGGAATTCTGACAACCACAACATGGATGAACCTTGAGTACATAATCCTGAGTAAAATAAGCCAGTGTCACAAATATAAATACTGTATAATTACATTTATATGAGCTATCTAGAATAGTCAAACGTGGGGTGCCTGGCTGGTTCAGTCAGTGGAGCATGTGACTCTTGACCTTAGACTTGTGGGTGTAAAGATGACTTAAAAATAAATTTAAAAAAAAAATAGAATAGTCAAACTCATAGAGACAAAAAGTAGAATGGTGTTGCCAGGGGCTGAGGAAGTGGAGGGTTGGGGAGTTAGTGTTTAATGGGTACAGCATTTCGATTGTGAAAAATGAAGAGAGTTCAGGGATGGATGGTGGTGATGGTTGCATAACCGTGTGAATGTACTTAATGCCACTGAACTGAAAAATGGTTAAGATAAAAAAAAAATCGTTAACATGGTAAATTTTGTTTTTAAGTTTTTATTTATTTTGAGAAAGAGCACAAGCAAGGGAAGGGCAGAGAAAGAGGGAGAGAGAGAATCCCAAGCGGGCTCCACACCATCAGTGTGGAGCCCAATGTGGAGCTCGGCTCACAAACCACGAGATCGTGACCTGAGCCAAAACCAAGAGTTGGATGCTGAAACTAGTGAGCCACCCACGCACCCCCCAAGATGGTAATTTTCATGTGATGTTGTATCTTACCACAATTAAAAACAACAACAGCAAAACAAAACAAAACAAAAAAAAACGTAGCAAACATGTGTCGGCTTGTTTAATCCCACCTCATTCATTAAACTGTGAACTAAACTGTAAAATAAAAGCAGGGCGCTCTCTGTGCAGTATACCTACTATGTGCTGCCACTCACTGAGGACATGGGGGAACAAGACAGACAAGGTGAAGGCCTGAGGCTCACAGCCTGCAGGGAGGGGAGAAAGACAGTGAACAAGTAAACAAAATTACCACCTATCAAGTACTGTGAGGAAAATTAGAACAATGAAATGTAAGAGTGGCTTCACCAGAGAGATGTCAGCTAGGCAGTGGGGTGCACCATCCTGGGGGCGACATTTATGCTAAGACCCAAGAAACAATAAAGTCAGTCATCAAGTAGCTAGGAGACCAGAGTTACAGACAAAATGAAAAGCAGGTCCGGGGTGGGGGTGGGGGGGGGGGGGGCCTGAGTAGCTCAGTCAGTTAAGCATCCAACTCTTGATGTGGGCTCAGGTCATGACCTCATGGTTGTGAGATCAAGCCCCTTGTCTGTGGGGCTCTGGGCATGGAGCCTGCTTGAGATTCTCTCTCTCTCTCTCTCTCTCTCTCTCTCTGCCCCTTTCCCCTGCTCGTGAGCTCATGTACACTTTCTCTCTCTCCCCACATCCCAAAAAAGCAAGTGCAAAGGCCCTGAGGTGGGCACAAGCCTGGTATGTTAGAGGAAAAGCAGTGAGAGAAAGGGGAAGCAGGGTGGAGAGGAAATGAGGAAGACCGGGAGAGGAAGAGGGCATGGAGGGCATTCCTGGCGGCAGAGGTGGGAGGCCCCACCAATTCACCAACCTCCTCCTCCCAACAGGTAAGTTTCTGTGAATGGCAACAGCTAAATGCACTGACTGCTTCTTACGGATAAGCTCAAAGGATCACACCATAGGAGTCTTAACCACCCTGTGCTGCCCACTTCCCCTGCCTTCCTCAAGGAGCCAGTCTGATGAGGCCCTTTCTTCCCACCTCGCTGCACTCCCACCACCACTCCTGTGCCTCAAGCTTGAGGGCCTCCTACAGGCAGCGGGTTGCTGGCTGATCACTGCCAAGGGGGTTTCATTCCTCCCTTCTCTATCCCTCAAAAGCAAGCAGAGGAGATGGAACCCATGCCCTCTCCCTCACCCAGGTGGGGACAGCTGACGGAAGAGGGAAGACAGAAGCCCCTCTCCAGCTTCACCACAGCCTATTTCTGAGGCCCGTCTGCAGGCCCTGTCTTTGGGAAGCCCCATCTTAAAGGGAAGGAACCAGGAACCCATGGGGTTTGCCAGGCTGGAGGGCAGGTTGATAGTCAGTGAAGATGCCCTCAAAGGCCACAGATGGCATCATCTTCAGGCCTGAGGAAGCTGGCTTCCCCCAAATGCCCTTCACTGCCCCAAACCCTGGACTGTGGCACACCAGGAGAGAAAAGGACCCCCAGGGAGGGCTTAGGTCTTCACCAGTTGGGAGGCATATTATACAAAAGGAGGCACATCCATTTCTTTTTTTTTTTTTTTTAACTTTTTTTTATTTATTTTTGAGACAGAGAGAGACAGAGCATGAACGGGGGAGGGTCAGAGAGAGGGAGACACAGAATCTGAAACAGGCTCCAGGCTCAGAGCTGTCAGCACAGAGCCTGACGTGGGGCTCGAACTCACAGACCGCGAGATCATGACCTGAGCTGCTTAACCGACTGAGCCACCCAGGCGCCCCAAGGCACATCCATTTCTACCTGCAGTCCTGGGCCCAGGGAATTGAGAGCCTGACCCACCACGCTGGCTGCATCACAGAGGGAATGCCCAGGGGTGGGCAGTCCTGGGTCCCGCCCTCACAGGTCCACCCCATAATGTGGACACAAGGGGTCTTCCTCCTGGGACTGGTTACACTGCAGGACCCAGCAAAAAACGTGGATGTGGAACCCCTTGTCCAAAGAGCAAGGGAATGCATTCAAGGCGCTTAAATATTAAAGACACTCAAATATAAAACTAAATACATATAAAGCTTTTTCCTTTCCCGTGTGGTCTCTCAACTTGACATGATGTGTTTTTTTATTTGCTACATAATGTCATTCTAAGTAAAGAAAAATTAAAAACTTAAACGGCTACCATGAATTTTACCATTCATCTTTATGTTGTGCAATGCCAGTTTTAAAATGCAAATATAAGGACATTTCACTCGTTTGCAGGATCACCAAAATTATGCAATTTGTATTGTGAAGCTTGTGCATACTCCTGTACTTCATTTTCACCTGAGCAGTGGAAACACTGTACAAACTAACTCAACTGTCTACTTCATTTGATTTGCCCGCATCCTCCCAACACTCTCTACCTTTGGCTGACTCATAAGAAGGACTGCAAGGAAAAGAGACTGAGGGTTGCTTGATCTTTCCCTGGGATGGGGCTTCATGGTCAGAGTAAGGTGTTGGCTTATCCAAGGGATATAATGTCCACGTAGGGGAGAGGATTGGCAAAGAAGAGGGTAGGAAAACCTGAGGGGTTACTAGGGGGCTGTGATGCTCTAGCCTGCCTGCTCCCCATCAAGGAACCATGAGGGATGAGGGCACAGAGGTGGCAGGGCACAACATGGAGGCCCTGAGTGCCCTCTATTGGGCCTTATTCCGATTCTAACCATGCCATACCTACTTAGAACTTTCTGTGGCTCCCCAGCGCCCTTGGGATGAAATCCCAGCCCTATCCCTGAGCACCAAGTCTCTGCCTCCCCTCCAAGCACTGCTCATTGCCACACATTCTGCTGCAGCCATAGCCCTGTTCCTCCTGAACCAATCGGCTTGGGACCTGCCCTTCCCTAGAACTACCCCCCGACACACACACTCACTATGCCCCTTCTTCTGGCTAATGCATACTCATCCTTTGGGCCCAGACATGAATATCACCTCCTCCAAGTAGTCTTCTCTCACCTCCCCAGGCTGGGTCAGGCTCTTCCCCTGGACTGTCACAGGCCCTGTGCTCCCCGCCCCCCCATCACTGCCTGGTGACACATCCCTCCCCTCAGTGTCGACGGGCTCTGTAAGGGCAAGGACTGACTCTTAATCAGGTTAATAGCCTCAGACCCAACACATAGTAGGTATTCAGTAGTGGTTGTTGAAAGGATGCATGAGTTCACTGGCCTCTGTTTGAGCTGTCTATTTTCTCACAGCCAGGGCAGCCAGGACAGGTAGGGGGAGCTAACAGACTTGAGGCACCTGCTATGTTCCAGGCCCCACCTCCTTTACATTCCTGACCTTATTGTTTATACCCATCCAGTCCGGAAGGCAGTGTTCTACCTGTTACACAGATGAGGAGACTCATCTTCTTTTCTTGCCCCCACCACACACACATCCAAGCTCCAGCCAGGGTGACCAACCCAAAAGCCTCAGCCAGGCCAATGCGGACTTCTTCTTTCCTTGGCCAGCCTCAGAGAGAACTCACTCCCAGCTGGGGCCTGTCCCGTCCTTTCTCCCACCCCTCCTTCCTCCCCCTCCCCACTTCCTTCCTTCCTGCTCTTGGATATTCCCTCTGCAGGAAAGGCCCCAGGTTCCAGGGCAAGGCCCCCAGGTCCAGCTGCCCGGGCCAGGACACATGCTTCTTCCATCAACTAGCCCCCTCTGCCCTCCCGGGGGCCGGAAATCTGATCCAGGCCTAGGAACATGGGAGCATTGCACAGGAGACAGCCCAAGGTCATCTTGTCCCTCCCCCTGCCTCCAGCCCAAGCACCAGCAGAGGAGCTCTGGAGCTCATCCTGGAGGCCTGGAGTCTGGCACCAGGCCTGGTAAGGGCTTTGTCACTCTGCGTGTGAGCTGGTCGTCACTGAGAGCCTCTTCAGGAAGGCCCTGAGCCTTTGTCAACCTAGTATAATAACCTCTTGGATCTCACGTGCTGAGTCACTTTACATGGCACCTGGCATAAGCACTCAGCCAACAGCACCTATAATCATTATAATTCTCCCCAACATCATCATCAGATTCCTCACAAGGAAGGAAGTAGAGTGGTTATTCTCCATTTATAAATGAGGAGATCGAGCTTAGAAGGGGTGGGCCAAGCTCCTTCAGCGAGTATCAGAATGGAGACCAAACCCAGACTGGCCAGTGCTCTTTCTCACATTCCCGCCAAACCATCCATTCTTGGCGATCCTGGAATAATTATTTACTTCCTAGGCGCCTCAGTTTCCTCATCCATGCAGTGAAGAAGAAAATGCAAAAGGCATCTCGAAGGACCTCACTCACTAATCCACTGAGCAGAGGCTCCCTGAGTGCTGTCTTCATGCCAGATCACAGATGGGCTCAAGATTACAGACCTGACCCTGGATGGTCCTATAAGCTAAGGTCACTCCAATTCAGTACAGACTGTAGGAGTCTAACCTGGGTTCCTCTGGCTTAGCTCCATCTATTTCCCCATTACACAGAGGAAAAGAAACCTCCAGGACTGCTGAAGATTAGGGAACACGCCCAGGCAGGTGGGCAGAGGCCATAATGGGGTCGTCCAGGAGTAGGTCGATGAAAGCAGATCCCATTGTGAAGGGTTTAGGGCCAGGCAGGAGCTGCCAGGCTTGGCCTGGAGACACCTCACCCTACCACCGCCCCCTTATCATTCCCCAAACCTTCTGTAGGCAGCACACGAGATAAAAGCCCAAATTGCTTGATCCACGAGGAGAGACCCATTTCTTGGCAGATTCAGCGCTCCCCCCACCTCCCACCATTCTGCTCCCACAGTCCCTTTCCAGGGACCCTCAGTCCCAAGCTTCCTAGCCAATATTCTCCTTTCATCCCAGTCTCCAGTCCCTCTGTCTTGCCCCCAGAGAGGAGGCTGGATTGCCGACAATCCCAACGCTCCACCCCCACCCCCTCCGCGTACCACCTCAAGGACAGGCCCAATAAACTAGGACGTGGAAAAGGAAGGGAAGGAACGCACCTCCCTGTCCCCGCGCAGCAGCCCGGAGAGCTGAGCTGCTTTGTGGCCACCAGAGGGCGCGCGCCCCCTCCCAGAGCCGAAGCCACGACGGCTGTGGCAACGAACCCGGCGGGGCTAACAGAGGATGAGGGTGGGGTGCGTCACTGCTGGCAGGATTCCCCCGAAATGCAGCCCCCCGCTGGGCTTGGACTTAGGATCCGTAAGACAACAGCCTCGGATGCAGCCTCTCGACCTCCACCCCGGCCGCGCCCGCAGCTTGTCTTTGGCTGACCGTTCATGCGCCCCCTCCTGGTCTCAACGAGCACTGCGGCCTGGCGGAGCTCTAGCTGGGGCAGTGCGGGGAGGCAGGAGGATAAGGGGGATTTACTAGGAAGCAGAGAGTGGAGCAGGAGGTGCGTAGTGGGAGTACACTGGGCAGACTGAGGTTGTAGTGGCACTGGGTGAAGAGGAGTGCTGGGAATTTACTGGGATCTACACTGGATATGCAAAGTACCGGGTGGATAATAGAAGGGCACTAGGGGCCACTAGGCAGGTACTAGGGGCAGTGGGTCATCCCGCGGGGTATTAAGGGGCACCAAGCCTAAACTGGAAGGAAAGCACCGTTTAGTTACTGGACAGTAATTGGGGAGGGTGTTAAATGGATATTTGAAAATACTGAGTAAGCATAAGGGGAGAATGGATAACAATTACATAGCAAGTGGGTACTTGGAAGTACTGGGAGGCACTGGGAAAATGTTGAGTACAAAAGGCACTGGATGAGAACTTGGGGTGTCACTGAGCCCACAGGGGGAAGCTTTGAATGGGTTTCGGGGATACGGCATGACCAAGAAGGTAAAGGGACATTAGGACAGTTCTTGGCAGGTACTGGGGACTTGGGCATTTATCGGTGAGAAGTGGGGGGTACTGGTGGACATTGTGTGGGCACTGGAAGTCACTGGGCTTGCACTCACACCACAGACCAGGATGGCACTTCCCCAGCAGTCCCTCAATGCCCCCTCACAACAGCCCCTCAAGCCTGGATCATGGTGTCATTTTCACAGCCAGGACTTAGATCAGAGATGTCCCTTGGCCAGTGAGGGTCTCCTGCCCTGACCAGGACCTGTTCCTGGTTTCCTAGCCAGAAAAGGGGGGGGGGGGGGGGTTAGTGCTGCACATGGACAGAGGACAGAGCCCTCATATTGTCTACCTCCCCCCGATGGAGAGGGAAGTAAAGACAGGTCAGCCCCTCATCTCTAGAAAAATAAGGAGCCCCCTCCTCAGTCCCTCCCACCAGGCTTTGGCCTCCTGGCCCAGCTTGCTGGCTGCTGGGCCGGGAGGGGCTGCCAGGCTCGGCCTCCTGCCCACAGCGGGGCGCCGGGGGAGGGCGGCGCGCGGCTCGAGATGCCGCGTTGCCATGGAGACGCTGCCGCATCCTGACTGCTCCTGGCAACGGGGTCCCGCAGCCAGGCAGGCGCTGGGCGGGGACCCCAGGGAGCGGGCGCGCCAGGCTGCCCACGGCGCCGCCAGACCCCCGGGACGGGACACGGATACGGCTCCCCCACCCCACAGACACCCCTCACTCATGCTCCCACCGCACACACATGTACACAGGCGCCCCAGCTGCAGCAGCCCAGGCGGAACTGCAGCCCAAGCCCGCCCTGCAGCCCCCACTCATTAATTCAGCAAACATTTGCCGACCGTCTCAGTGCCAGGCGCGAGCTGGCCACTGCGGCTGCGGCGACGAGTCACACGGGGACGCAGCGCCACCCGCCCCCCCCCCCCAATCTCACAGCCCACAGAGGAGACAGACACAGAAACAGTGCGATCAATACTGTGACCCCAACAACAGCCACCCGCTGACTACGTGCTAAGCCCTCCTCACACAGGGCTCACCCAAAGTGCATCACCCTTGGGAAGCACTGTGAGAACCCTTTTTACAGATGAGGAAACTGAGGCATAGGAGAGCTCATTTACTCACCAGAGGCCACATAGGATGAGGCAAGGCTGGCCTTCTACTTTGGATCTTAACCACTTTCCCACACTACCCCTGCCAGAAGTGTTTCCAGAGCATAGATGAGGAGGACCCAACTCAGCTGGGGAGGCAGCTGGGGGAATTTCAGAACTTGGGGCCTGGGAGAAAATGCAAATCTAACAGGCAGAACAAGGAGAGGTTACCCTCAACTGAAAGGCCAGTCCGTGCAAAGACGTGGAGAATTGAGAGCTGCAGGCTGGGTGTGAGAGAGAGCAAGTGCAGATGTGGTAAGAAAGCTGCTTGGAGGCTGATGTAGCAGGCTGGGTATGCAAGCCAAGGGGCCTGGACTCCATTCCTAGAGGAGTAGGGAAGGTGTAAGCAAGTGAGAACATGTACTGACTGTTGCTCTGGCAACCATGAAGAGGGGGGCTGGGGGAGTGGAGGGCAGGCCATGGTCATCAGCCCAGTGAGGGACAAGCGGACCCAGCCCCCGCAGTGGGGTCCAGAGAGGAAGCAGGACACAACCTTCTTGCCTTCCCAAGCAAAGAATCTTCTGCCTGAACCAGGAACCCAGGGAATGACACAGAGGTACATGCACGATAACATAGGGGCTTCAGGGAGAGCAAGGGCTTCAGGAGGGCAGCAAATGGGAACACGCTTCAGAGTGGCATGAGGAAAGATCAAGGCTAGACCCCAGGAAGAACTTCCAAGAGGAATAGGATTGAGTTTGTGAGAGAGGCTAGCGAATCCTTGAGAAGAAAAGAGACCCTCACACATCCGGGCATGGAGTAGACAAGCTGTCCCTTCCAGACCCCTCCTGCCAAGATTATTCCTCCCTGGCCCCTGTCCAGCAGATGGAGTCCCGGACACTCCTCTGAGAAGGCACAGTATCCAGCCCTAACCACCACCCCCCATCTCAAGGTTAGCCTAATTTTTTCCCTTCCATGGATTCAGGTCATTGCTCCCTGTCCTCTCTCCCAGGCGCCGCGGAATGTGACTAATTCCCTCCCTTCATTTACGGGTCCTGTTACCTGGGAGGTATTTATAGCACGACAGCCTCCCACCCTCCCCAGCGACTCAGCTCCTCTCCCCCCAGGCCATCTCTCCCCCACTCGGCCAACCTTTGGCTCCCCTCTCTTCTGCCACAGCTCCACCACCTCCCCGCCAGCCCTCTCCTCACTTGTCAGACCCCAGGCGGGGGCGGGGAACAGAGGCAGCCCCAGTGGGAAGGGGCTGACCCAGTGGCTTTCTGAGTGGAGTCCTGTCTGCAGAGGGATGCCCCTCCCCTCTTGAACACCCACAAAAGGCAACTTAGGGGCCAGGCCAAGGGAGAGTGCCTCTGTGATCTCACCATACAGGCTGATACTTACACTAACGATAGGTCACAATTATTGAGTACTTAATGTGTGCTGGGTATTAGTACTTCTAGTTTGCAGATAAGGAAACTGACGTTCAGAAAGGCTAAATGACCCCCTTCAGATCTTTACAGCTGGGGTAGGGTATTCCTGCTCAGCCACCCTCTAGAGCCCTGCCTCGTGTGTGGGAATACTCCAACTGCAGGTTGGGTAAAGAAAGGACCACAGGATAGCTAAGGGGTGCCTAACCAAAACACCTCTCACAAAGCCAACACTGTCCCTATGGATCACAAGCCATGGCTGATCTGCCCAGGGGTCGTCAGGGAATATTACCAGATGGAGGCCACTAGGTACAAGACACTGTCTGTCCTATATATATCCCCTCCTCCAGGCAAGGGTCACTGAGGAACTAGAATGGAAGGGCACAGATCTAGCCAAAGACACAGAAGGAGGGAATGCTGTGACCACAGAGGATGAGGGAAGGGAAACTACAGCAGAAGGGAGGGAAGTCGGACTCCATGAGGGACTCACAGGTATGGAAGACCAAGGCAGGGACCCGATGCTCTGTCATATCCCCAGTCTCTCAACTGCATAGCAGGGAAAGCAGACTCTGACAAGTGAAGAGACTAGCTCAGCTTTTCCCAGACCCTCTGACCAGAAATTGTACAATACTGATGAAGCGGCTTTGTTGACATTTTTAGAAGGCAGAAGGGGATGGAATAGGAGACTGAGTTCAAATCCCAACCTTTTACTCATAAACTCGGTGACATAAAGCAAGTGACTTTGCCTCCCTGAGACTCGGTTTCCCCATCTGTAAAATGGCCTGACATCACACCCCACTCACAGGTGGTCATGAGAACTTAGAGATGTGAAACAGGCCGAGTACTGAACATGGAGCCTGACACATGGCAGGAGCTCCATAAATGTAGGCAGGTAATACTGTGGTTTGTATTTTTCCCCGCTTCCTTCTTCTCTCTCTGATCTGAACAAAGGGGCCACATCTCTTCCCTGAATTTGGGGCATCCTGAGGATAAGGGCTTTGTTTCTAGCATCAGCCTTTCATCAACTGTCCTTGGGACGAGGATCCCCTGGCAGGCTGCTGTTGGGAATGAACGATTCACTGCTGTTACCATTATTTTCATTATCATCCGTGTATCATTCTCTGTGGCTGTGGCCCCATCAGCACACACCCAGCTAGGCTTTTGGCTTTTGTTTAAGGAAGTCATCCCCCCTCACACTGCCACAAAGGCACACCACAGTTCCCACATGAGCCACATCTCAGGGGGGCGGGCCATGCTGGGTCCAACAGCCCCCACTGTACCCTCTTCACCAATACCCCTCATCAAGGGGTGCCAGGAGCTGGCCTGGAAAAAGAAAGACACTGAGTCATTCTGATTCCTGCTTCAGGGAGCCAGAGCTGGCAGCAGCCCAGCCAGCCCCTCCAAGGGGAACGTCAGGGGCAAAATTAGGTCCCTGGAACTCTCCTGGCAGCCCAACCCAGGGATGAACATGGCAGCACCAGGAGCCAGATTTGGGAGGGTGGGCGGAGGCAGAAAATATAGGACTCTAGTGGCTGGGGCCCGGCAGAGCAGGAAGGGGCAGCAGGAAGCATTTGTGAGAACTCCTATGAATCTGGCATGGGGCTAGGTCTCTATCACCCTGGGAGAGAGGGAGCCCCATCCAATTCACAGAGAAAGGCTACAGATGTTAAAGGCTTCCAAAAGGTCCCATCAACTGTCAGTGGTCACATAGCACTGGTAGATGGAAGCAGGCAACCCCTGCTCAGATGCCCACAACCCCTCATCCTCATGTCCTGAGTGGCCAGGCGGGCCCAGGGCTCAGGTGAAGGGAATGGAAACAGGCAACAATCCTGTCCACGCTGGCAGATGGAGGGAACCAGGCTTAACAGGATACTGCGGACAGGAGTCAGGCAATAGGACAGTGGAAGTGAGGCGCTCTGGGCCATTCTTCAACAGGGTAGTGCCATGGAGTACAGCCTAGGACTAAATACTGAGCCCTTAGTCTTCACCCTGGTTTACCCAAAGCTTGCCGTAGGACCTCGGCAAGGCCTGTCATCTTTCTGAGTCTCAGTTTCCCTAGTCATGCTATCATAACTCTGAGCTCCAAGGTTCTCCCTAGCAGTTCTGACTCAGGCTTCCCCAAGCATATAGTAGAGCCAAGAGGCCAAGAGGCCAAAGAGGGGTCTGCACCCAGGCGGCTGTCCTCTCCCCACCCACAGGCACAAGGGGTCCTCGCTGAAGAAACGCGGTGTATACAAATAATTAAACAGAAGAATTGGAGTGATTAGGGCAGATGATTATTGTCAAATTATGATTTATCTTGTAGTGGAATTAGTATTCCCCCAAAGGGCCCGGCGTGGCGCGGCGCCCGCCACGGCCCGTGATTAATCGCCGTCTCCAGAAGGTCACCTCCAGCCACTGCAGATTAACTCAGTGGGGAAACTTCTTTCCGTAATTCAAGCTGTTGTTCCCACAACCTGTCATCCTCCGCCGCGGAAAAGGACGATTTCGTCAGGGAGCCCAGGGCGGGTGCCTGTCCGCTCCCCCAGCCCCTCCCGGCTGCGGACATGATATATGGTGCGTCCCGACACGGGTGACCGCGAGGGGGGGCAGCGTCTGCCGTGGGGTGGGTAGCGGGAGGCAGGAGTAGGGGGAGCGTGGGGGACCAGGCGCCGCCAAGCAGAAGTAGGCTGTGAGGGGAGAGAGAGCGCGGGCGGTGGCAATTAGGAAGAAAATTGGATTTTTCAGCGTCCAGAGGCAGCTGGGATCTGCGGTGTGCGGCGCAGCCACCACCCCCTTTCCCAACACACATAGGCACCCAGCTCCAGCCAGGCGGGGACTCCCCAGGAGGAGTGGAGGATGGGGGACAAGGGACCTCCTTTAGGAAGGTAGGAAATGTAGAACCAATAGATGGCAGAAAGAACCTGGTCGGTTCTGAGGCCGGGCCCCGCAGAGCCCCTCAGTGAGAGCAGCTTTCCTGACCTAAAAGCCAGAACCAAGATCCTATTTCCTCGGCGGTAGACATCACCAAAGTCACGTGCCCATGTCACCTGGAGCTGCTAATCGTGGCCACCTCCATCTGGCAGTCCAGATCAGATCTGGGAGGGGGCTCTGGATCCCTGCTCTGTCTCCCTGTGCGCAGAGAACAGTGGGAACAGAGCCCCGCATCACTGCCTCCTCACCACACCCTCTGCCCATCCCTTAGCTCCCTGAGTGGGAGGGGGGGTATGAAAGTACAAGCACCTCCCCTTCCTCTCTATCATTTACCTTCCATCCAGGCCTGCGGGGTTGGGGTGGGAGTGGGGGGAGGAGTGTCTTGTACCCACACTACAGATGAGGAGGCTGAGTTAGGGTGACTTTCTGCTCTGAAGCTGCCCTGGGTCCCCAACATCCTCAGGATTACTGCCAAGTTTCTTCAGGTCTGCCCTTTCCAGTCTAGCCCCCCTGCTCATCCTCCCCACCTCCAGAAATACTCACTATGCACTGTTCCTTCAGGCCTCCAGGCTTTGTACATTCCTGAAATGTGCCTCCTGTCCCCAGCCCTCATGTGGTAAACTCCTATTCGTTCTTCTGTTCTTCTCAATCCAACTATTTATCCCTCTAGGAAAAAAGAGTGCTCCTCTGTGCAAGAACTGTGCTCTCACTGGCCTCCCTCACCAGAACGGGCACTCGCTGTGGGACTCCTACATCTATCTCTCCAGTGCCAGTGCACACCCAGCCCAAGCAGGTACAGGAAACTATCTGGAAGGCTCTAAGGACTCAGGGCCCTGCCTCCCCACTCCCCACAACTCCCAACACCCAATCCCAGATCTGAGGTTGAGGGGTCGAGGGCAGACCTTTGGTGAAGACCCTTGCTGGGTGGCACCCTCACAGTCCAGAAGCCTGTGTTTATTTAGTTCAGAACAGAAGCATATATTACGTATACCAACGTTTGCTCAGAACATTCTCAGGTCTGATATACTTAGAGTTGTGAAGACCCAGCACTATTTGGGAGAGAAAAATCTATTTCTCTGTGTCTCAGGAATGGTGGTAGGAGAACACTCTCTCCAGAACCAAAGACTAAACACGCATTTTCTTAGGGGGAAGAAGGGGCTTTCCATCCTCTGCCGGGAATGTCTGGCAGACACCCACCCTCCAAGTCTTTGGCTGATGGTGATAATAAAAATCCAATTTATACTGCATTTTACTTTCAAAATACCCTTTGCTGCATTCACTCACTGACTCCTCAGGGACAAGCCAAAAGAAATTTGTTAACCCCATTTTACAGATGAAGGAGCAGACTTGGGGAAGGTGGCAGGTGACTCGCCCAAGGCCAAGGGCTGTAAGCAAGGGAGGTGGCTGTGAGTCTGTGGAGGATGATTCTGGTCCTCACCCAGACCACTGTGGAATCACTGCCTCCCCACACAGGCGGCAGGCGTCTCTAAAACCTTCACTCCCATCCTTCCCCAAGGCCCAGGTGGGATGGAGTAGGGTACAAAGCTGGGGCAGGGACTCTCCCAGGGGAAGACCCTCCTTCTGTGAGCTCTGGATCTATAAGCCTGGTTCAAATCTCAACCATGCAGGTCACCAGTTACAGAAGCTTGGTCAGGTCACTGTAGCTCTCTGTGCCTCAGTTTGCACTTCTGTGAAGTGAACTCTATCTAACCTTGTAGAGCTAGTTATGCTGATGAACCAAGACTGGGGCCTGGCCTGGCAGATAGTAAGTGCTCAATAAATGTGAGTTGCATTTGTTTTAGCACGTTCACCTTCTCACTAATCTCTTGTGGAGGAGGTGGGGGAAGCTGATAGCTTCCCCATTTCCCAGGGGAAGAAACCGAGTGGGCTGAGCTTCCAGCAAGCAGAAGACATCATCAGATAAATTACCCTGAAGGCCACCTGAGAGTCTGTGCTTCCCTGTCAAGAGCCCCCCATTGCTCCGTGCCCATGGAACACAGCACAAACGCCCAGCCAGAAGAATTCTCTCTATTCCTAAAGCACTGCTGGTTCCTGCCTCCCAGCCTTTGCCCAAGCAGGTCCCTCTGCCTAGAATGTCATTTCCCTACTGGTTCCACACATTTGTTACCGAAATCTTTCAAAGCTCCGCCTAAAGGCCACGCCCTGTAGGAAGCCACCCTCAACCTCCAGCCCACGAATCGCTCCGGTGCCTCGCTGGACCCGGCCACTGGTCCAGGGCACTCCGGTCCAGCCAACGAGCACCTCGTCACCCCACGCGGTTTTCTGACACCCCCGCCCCAATCACGGGTTGGGCGGGGCCTCTTCAGTCTGACCCTAGGCGCTGGGGCGGGACACACGGTGGGTGCCGCGACCTCGGGGGAGCACAGCCCGGCCCCCACCCCACTCCCTCCAGCGCCGCGGCCCGGTCTTTGATCCGGCCGCCTCCGCGCCCCAAACCTGATTGGCATCGAATTACGCCGCGCGGCGGAGGGAGATAATGGCGGGAGGCGCGGCAGACATGAAAGGGGGGGGCGCAGCGGCAGTCCGGGCCGTTGTTAATGACCCAATAAAAAGGAAGAGGGGGGAGAAATAACCCTCCCTTCCATCCCCGCCCCCAAGACAGCGGCCGGTGCACACAAAGCCGCCGCCGACTCGGAAATTACCGCGGCTCAGCCCAGCGCAGCGTGACTGGAGGGGGGGTGGGCTCACCTGGCGGGGAGCGGGAGGGAGGGCACACAGTCACAGCCACACACACACACAGTCACGCAGACGTGCACACATACTGATCCTGTCTTTAATAGTTTTATATTTTTTCACCATGGATTTTTTTTTGCATTGATTGTGATTTTTGAAAAATACTACACTAAAATAATTTCCCTGGTTACCAAGAAATTTTGTACCCACCCTAGTCCCAGTTCTGAAACACAGTCACATACAGCACTCTCCTGTGACACGCACACACTGTGCCTCATCTATACGGATACAGGTAAGACAGTCACACACAGATACAGACACATGGACACATTGTCACACCTAAAGTCACCTGCAGAAACCAACAGGGAGCCACATGGACACACACCCAGCAGGGCCTACAGAGATGCTCACATAGAGACATACCCAAAAGCTGGTACAGAGACAGATAACACAAATACACACACACACACACACACACACACACACACACACACACAATGAAGAGGAAATTCACAGAAATATACAAACACATGACACAAGCCATGCAGAGACACACTGATATACACTGACATCTACAGACAAATACAAACATGCAAAGATACACAGAGACAAGCACAAATCCACACAGCATCCCAAACACTCACACACACAAATAGACTTAGGTCACATTAAGCACACACAGTGACACACACATCCTAGCACAAATCTCCAAGTCAACAGAGTCTCTGAGACGCACCCTGTGCCCTCAAGGCCACCCATCTCACACCTTCACTCGCATGTGTTCAAATGTGTTCCAGTGAGTTCAGGAGGGCCAGGGGCTGGGTTGATCCATAGCCCAGATGAAGTGGGGTCATTGGACCACAGAAGGGGGAGAAGATGGCAGTGGGGGAAGGGGTGGGAGTGCAGCTGCCTTGAATTCATGAGGCTGGGGCAGATGGTTTAAACTGTCAGAATATCAGTGTTATTCATCTCTAAAATGGGGTTCAACTCCTCTCCAAGGGATTGTGTATGTCAATAGGCAATAGGAAAGTACTAAATGTTGAATGCCATTACCATGTGGACTCCTTCAGGGGCAGCCCAGACTCTCCACTGCATATCTCCCCAACACATACACACACACACACACACACACACACACACACGCACACGCACACGCACACACACACCAGTCTTGGCTCCCAATCACTTTACTGCCAGGTTAGGTCCCTCTTAAATCTAATTTGAGTCCCTCATGCTGTAAGCTAACTTCATTTCTGAGAACAGGAGGACTAGCCCCTCCAAGGAGCCTCTCCTGCTCCAAAAACCAGCACCCTGAGTACTAGGGGTCTTGGGAGCCAGATAAGTCTTCATCATAAAGCCAGGATCTGGGTCAGGCATCCTTTACTCTGTTGTCTGATTTCAAACCCCAGTTCTGCCGTGAACCAGGTATGTAACTTGAACAAGGACTTGGCCTCTCTGAGTCTTGGGTGCTCTAACTGTCAAATGAGTTAACAGCATCAGCATCCAACACACAAGTCTGTGGGATGAAATAGCTCTCGGGCTGAGCTAATAGGCCAAGGTAAAGCTGCTAGTCCATGCTGGAGTCAGAGGTGAGGGGTCAGGGTTCATACTCCCCTCCACACACCAGGACAAAAGCCCTCCCTGCAGCTTCTTCTTAGGTGGACAAGGGGACTTTATGAGCCAAACCTCAAGGTCTAATTAATGCGATTAATCACAGGCCCAGCCACACAGGCCATGGGGACAGCTGGCAGGGAGGGTGACAGTCAGCTCAGTTACCCAAAAGGACAAAGAAGCAGGAAACAAGATTCTCAGTGGTCTCTCCCTCTCCCATCACCCCGAACCAGGCTCCCCCAGCCCCTGATAAGCAAAGCCCACCCCTGCACCCAGCTCACTGGGGAAGTCCCTTCTCATGTCTAAATCCAGTTTCTCCTGCTGTAGCTCAGGAAACACATGGGATCTGCAGTCCAGGTCCTGGCTGTCCCTAAACAGGCAGGTTAGAAAGGATGTGGTAGGGCTTCTGGTAGCTGGGCTGTGTAACGCTGGGTTTGGTGGTGGCGGTGGTGGTGGTGGTGATGGTAGGCAAAACCTCTCAGAGCTCAGAGTTTGGCCCAGGAGTAAGGCAAGAATAAAGAAAAGAACTGGTGGCTAGGAGGGAAGCCCTCCTTCTCCTTCTAAGGGGCCTGTGTGTGTGACCCAGGGTGAGGAGGATTGGTTGCGGTGGAGGGGGTGGGGGGTGGCCAAAGGATCTGACCAGGGCTGCAGCAGGAGGGGGCAGCCCACTAGGGCAGGGGCGCTGCTGCGTTATAAATCACCCTCGACTCAATTAGAGCCTGTGAAAGGTTGTGCACACCCAGCAGAAAGCGCCAGGCTTGGCGGACAGCCAGCTCCCTGCAGGGGGTGGGGGCGAGAGAGCTGGTGTGTGCCTATGTGTGTGTACGTGTGTGCATGTGCCATACTGTGCAGACACGCTTGTGTGTCTCTATGTACCTGTTTGTGCCTGTCTGTTCCATGTACGCATGTGTACAGTGGTGAGCACATATGCCTGTGAATTCCTATGTGTGCAATATGCTTGCATATCCTTGTGTGCTTGTTGCTGAGTGTCTGTACGTACCCGTTTGTACCTATTTGTGCTGTGTGTACACGTGTGTATGTATGTCAGTGGGATGTCCTCAAGCCCATGTGCACTTGAGCATGAGCATGTGCATAGTTGTGTCTCTCTACCACTTTGCTGCTGTGCCTATCCCCTTGCCTGTGTACACCCGGGTGTGAATGCATGTTTGTGACTATTTTGTGGTTGGCCTGATGAGTTGAGCTGGATGTGGGGTTGGGGGTGGAGGGATGTTCTTGCATGGGGGAGTGCTCTATGCATTGAGGGCGGGGGGGGGGGGGGGAATGGATAGATAGAATTATGGGCAGGTAGAGAGAAAGAGCCAAACCAGGCCAGTAGGGAGAGGCTGTGGCAGACAGGGGAACCAAGCTTGCAGGAGAGTGGGAGTCTGCACAGTTCAGGGGACCAGCCAAGACCAACAACCTACAACCTACAACCCTGAAGAGAGAGGCTGGACACCAGCCATGCCATAGCGGGGCTGCCCTAGTTTGGCCAAGGAGCAACCTGAAGTTCCCTCCTCCAGCCCTCTGTAATAACTAATGGTGATGAACGGTCACCATGGACTGAGCTCTGTGCTAGAGTCTACAGCCAGATACCTCACTGAACCCTCACAGACGCATTATGAAATAGACACACTATTGAACATGGGTTTCACTAGAATTCCCACTTTGCAGACATGGAAACTGAGGCTCATTGACTTGTTCACAGCCAATAAGTAGTAGAGCGAGATTCTGAACCTTGGTGTGCCTAATTCCAAACATCTTACCACACTCGTTACTGCCTCTCCCGGGGTTCCCAGTGGTCATATTCTGGGGGGAAAGGGGAGAAGTGAGGCTGTGTGGGTGAGTGAGTATGCTGCCCCATCTACTGAGTATGCTCTGAACCAGCACATAACAAATGCCAAAGAAATATCTTACTTGTTGGGGGAAGCAGGGAGCCAAGACATCCTGTTCTGCTCTGAGACTAAGAGTAGCTGGCAGAGGTGTTGGGGTTGGGGTACCTATAAACCACACCATGGACATTGGCCACCTCTGCCTCCCTCCCAGGGAGGAAGTACTGCCTTGGGCTCTAGAGAGGCTGGGGAGTAGGGGCTGAGGGTTTCTCTGAGCCAGCTTCGGCCCTGCCTCATTTTCGCCCACACAAAGGTGGGACTACCTGGATGTCTTTCTTGATCAACACTAAGTCTCACTTGTCTCTTCTCTACCCAACCCACAGACAAAGGTTTCCACACACACCTCTCATTCCCCTAGGAATACTTGGGTCCCTGAATCGGGACCCCCATGGGAGAAGTCTGCACAAGTACCCTCAGCCAGGAGCCAATTTGGGACCCCGGACTCAAACAAGTTTCCCCTTACCTGCAATTGCATTTCTCTGAGGAGTATGGGGGATTGAAACCATTAAGTCCTGGGCCTCCTTGTATAACCTGGAGAATCAGCCATGGATACAGCCACCAGGCCCCAGATCCGACAGCCTGCCCCCCATGGAGGGTAGAATGCAAACCCACAGTGAGTTCAATTTCTCTCCTGCCCCAGCCTCCTGGGAGACCTCCTCCCTGAACCAAGTTCTGCTTCCATTTACCGACCAGGTGCCAGGAGAGGGAGGTAGACGGGCCTCTCACAGGGCAGCCTCCAGGAGGAAACCTAGCCATGTGCCAGACGTCACCCTGCATCTTCTGCAGGCCCCTGCAGGCAGGCCCCACATCTGGAACCATTTCAGGCAGGAGAAGCATAGGACTGAGCTGCCCCTCCTTTGATGCTGGGGCTGTGGGGAAGGGTCGTGCCCTTTGGGAGGTCGGGGGTCACAATGCATGGATGGCACACCTCCTGAGGATAGGAAGGGGGGTGGGGGCAGGCATGGGCAAGATGGGGTTGAGGCATTTATGTCATGGTGCTCCAAAATGTAGGATCAGGGGGACTCCAGAAAGACTCCAAAAGATGATGAGCATCTTATTTATTTATTTTTAAGTAAGCTTCATGCCCAATGTGGGGCTTGAGTTCACAACTCTGAGATCAAGAGTTGCATGCTCTACCTATCCTGGAGAAAGGGAAGTGCCAAGCTTTACTCTAGCTGAGCCTCAGTTTCCCCATTAGTAAAACAGGAATATTACAGGATTCTGGGGAGGATTCATGATGAAAGGATGTTTTAGCATGGGCCAGCACAGAAAAAATGCTCAAGACGGGATAGTAGCTGCTGTTGTTATTATCATTCTTTTGTTTAAAACATAGCTGCTTTTTACCAAAGCTCTCTATCCAGCTGAGGAGACCTGGTGAACATCCCCAAATTAGTCAGGCTATATGGAATCAGGAGTTAGAAGTGGAATGTTAGGAGGGGAGGGTGCTGTAGGCCTGGGCAGTCAGGTAGAACCTCCCAGAGAAAGTGGCATAGGGTTCACCCTTCAGAAATGGGAGAGTCAGGCAAGCTGAAGTGGAATGGAGAGAGTGCCCCAGGGGGCAGATGAGTTTCAGCCAAGCCCAAGAGACAGGACAAGTGGGCCTGATTTTGTGAGAAGCAGAGACAGGCCAGATGGGTTGCGGTGGGCATAGGAGCTGGCCTGATGAATGAAGAGGACGGATAGGACCCTAACTTCCACCTCTATGGAAGGACTCTACCCTGATGCCCACCCCATCCACACCTGCTCTGCAACCCAAGGTAGCCCTTGGGATCTGTAGAGAACCAGTGACACCCACCCTGTTGTATTTCCCCCATCAGGGCTCAGAGAAATCAGGTGGCTGCTCTCCCCTCTGTTTATTTATTCCCTTGGTTTTTTTTTTTTTTTTTCCCCTTTTCAGGAGACGATAATTATTCAGATCATCGCGGTGATTTACTCGGCAATCAGAGCCGCTCGATGCAGTGGCCGCGGAGCTGAGACAGACGAGCATCGCCAAGGAGGACGAGGCTGGGGGCTCAGCACCCCCTCCCTCCCAACCCGCCAGGCCTTTGTTCTCTTTGAGGTCTGCACCCAAGCTGCCTGGCAGGCAGTGGAGGCGCCCACCCTAAGGACACAGCAGCAAGCTTGGGGGGGGGGGGGGTGGAGGGGTCATCAGAGCCAGTGTGCACATGTGTGTCCTGGGTAGGGGAGGTGTGTGGGCTCATATGTTCCTTAGTGCTGTCTGAGAATGGTGGAGCTCCTGTGTGCATGTTTGGGGTTGGGGGGATAGTAAGGACCATACCACTGCATGAGCATTGAAGTCAGGTGTGTAATCCGAAGGTATGCACCTGTGTGATTACCTGGGGCCTGGGGTACATCTGTCTCTGCAGGCTTGTTCAGAAGTGCAACGGGCAGGTGCCCAAACATTTGTATTTTAGGCACATAGTGGAGAGGGGAGGAGGTTTGGAGTTCCTGTGCTAAAGCTGCCTGAGGTGGTCATGGATGGGACAAGGAATAGGTTCTAGCTTGGTCTTTCTGACGGTGCTAGTGGGGGTAGGGGGGCCAGTGAGCGGCTCATATCCGAATGCTGAGTTCTCCTGGGTCAGTGCTGGGGCCTTGGGGGTTATGTGGATACAGGTGTGGCTCTGTTCACAGGCATGTGTACACACGTGTGTACTCGCAGCCCACCCCCCACCCCCACTCCCACTCCCACCCGCCGACTGCAGGCTGGCGCGGTGACGGTGACCTCATTACTGCCTCCGCAAAGGCCCCTTCAAATCCCTGCGCCGTCGCATTTGGCTGCTCTAAGTGATGGGAACGGCCTGCGCTTCCTGATCAATCGCTTAAAATTCAGGGTCGGCTTGCTCGCCGGAGAGGGCTGCCTGCCAGCCCCACGCACCGCGCTCTGCCGCCTCCCCCTACACCCCCTCCTTGCTTTAGGGTGGGGGGCTGCGATACTGCCGTATTGGAAAACATCCCCGCGCTGGCTGGGGGGCCCGGTGGGGCCAGCGCTGGAAGCCGTTCCACTCGAGCAGATGGCTGTGAAACTTTGGCGGCGAGATAAATTGGGTCTGACGGCGTGAGGCCGGCTCACAGATGGGCGGGATTCTCACGCCGGCCCCCACGTCCGGCCCGACCGCGGGCAGGGCCGGCGCCGCTCAGAGCCGCCTTTGGGCACCCGCCCGGCCAGCAAAAGCCTTCGGGAGGCCACTCAGCCGCCAATAGCCTCTCTCTGCCGGGAGGTGCCCTCCCGTCACACTCCTTCCGGCCTTAGATCTCCCCAGAGACAAACCCAGAGGGAGGGGCAGCCCCCAGCCCCCGCCTGGTCACCTCCGCCAAGCTGGCAGCTGGGCTTTCCCCCTCCTCTGCCATCCGCAGAGGCCTGAAGCGTGAAGGTTAACAGCTGGGGGGGAGGCTGCGTCTCCCTCCCTCACCCCCTCTCTGCTGCAGCCCCGCCCACCTGCCAACCCTGGGGATGTCGTAAACAGGACTGTGAGGTGTGTGTTGGGGGGGAGGGGGGGCTGAAGGGAGGGAGAAAAGAGAGCCAGACAGACAAAGAGAGAAAGGGAAAATGAGCAAGATGAAAAAGAGACCTAGCCAGAGACCCAGGGACAGAGACAGAGACAGAAATGGAGACTGAGAGGTAGAGATAGACACAGAGACACCCACCGACAGAGAAGGGAGGGAGAGACCTCAGAGCCAGAAAGGAGACATACAAAGAGAATGGGACGAAGGCGAAGGATAAAACAAGGGGACGAGATACAGGCGGGGACCGCCTCGAGCTGTGCGTGGTCGTGGGGGTTGCGGACGAGAAGAGTTGGGGAGCAGGGCGCGGTCCCGGGCTAACCCCGCCCCCACATGAGGGTTTTGACCCAGAACAAGAATGTCGCTCCCTCAGGCCGCGCCCTCCATCCCAAAACCACTTCCCCGCCTCGGTTTCCCCAGAAGTGCCGGTGAAGAGAATGAGGGGGGAGGCCTGCACAGCCATCACTCTGCCGCAGAGCCCACCCTGTCGAGCCGACTCCGCGGCGCATCAGTCCAGCGGGCAGATATCGATCCGGTCCAGCCAAGCTCGATACCCGCGGCCTGCAGCCCTCTCTGCAGCTGTCCTACAAGGAGGAGGGGGCTCACTCCCCAAGCCGCCCCCGCGGAGATTCTGTGCCAGAATAAACCCCCGAGAGCCCCGCGGGAGCGGCGCCCTCGCCTCTCTCTGTCCTAAGAGGCCCGACTTGGCGGGGCCAGCCTGCCTGCAGCAGGGGGGACGGCCCGGGTGACTAACCCCAGCCCCACCTCCTGCAGGGAGCGAGAGGCCAGAGGAAAAAAATCTTTGCTGAGTTGATGAAGTTGAAGTTTCGTAAAGGGCGTGAAGGAGACAGCCAATCAGCGAGTCTTCATTTACATAGGCTCTCTGATTGGTTCTCACGGTGCCTCTTTAGAATGTTACTTTGAAACCTTAAGAAAACGATGAGAAAAATCCCACTGATGAGAGAGAGAACGAAGCTCAGATTCCTCAGGTTCACGTAGGGTCCCCCCCCCCCCCCCCCCCCCGGGCCAAGCTCTGAGGAGAGGAGGGGAGCTTTGACGAGGTCTCGCCCAGCCCTCAGCATACATGTGACCAACTGGAGGTTGTACGGTCAGAGAGGTGGAGCTCGACCTGAACCCAGCACCTGGGTTCCACCAGCACCCTTCCCTGTGCCCACCTCCAGATCCCCAGATGTGTGGTGAGGTGTTATTTCAGACTGGAATTGGGAGATAGAAAGGGCCTGGCTTGGCTTGGGAGTGGGAAGCCTGTGGTGCCAAGAGTCTTGTCTGTGACAGGAACAGTGTGGGTCCTGTCACCAAGTTCTGCAGGCCCTCAAATAATGCAGCTTTAAAGGTAGGTCCAGGTGCTTCCCTGGCTGACCCCCAGGCCAGCCTGACCTTGAATCCCAGATAGACACCCATGAATACATGGGGGTCCAGTGACAGACTGAAGCCTCAGAGGCCTAGAGGAGAGGGTTCACTCTGCAGAGAGTGGGACCAGGCCACCGTATCAACCTTACACTGCCTCTAGTCCACACTCCTGGGCCCAGCAGGTCCTGAGTCACTCTAGGGGAGGGAAAAGCGGTCTGGACTTTGGACTAGTGGACAACCAGTTTCTGTCCTGAGGCCTTCACTCTGACCTCCCCCTCAAAAAAAGGGTCCCCTGGGATTACCATGTACAAATCCAGCCCAGCTTCCTGGCCCACACCCCTCCCTAGGGCCCAGCACAGATGACTCAGACCTGGGGGGAGGAGAGGGTGTCTAAGGGGGGGGGGACTAAATCTGTGGCTAAAGCTGAAAAGAAAGTCCCTCCACTGTCCGCCTGTGGCAAACTGGGGGACATGTGGGAGAATTCACTCTAGTAGGGCTCTAACCTCTTTTTCTTTCTTTCCCAGTGACATATCCTGGAGAGCCAGCTCTGTCACTCAACTCCAAATAGCCTTCATCCAGAGCCTGAAGTATATGTGAAGGAGAGGCTGTGCCTGAGTCCTGGGTGTAGCAGCTGTTCCTGTGACAGGTTATGCACCCTGTGGGACATTGGGCAGTAACAAGTTCCAGTTTACAGAAGACCCAGGGACCCCACAGCCAGTGCACAGACATCTGAGAGGCCACCACCTGCCAAGTCCAAGAGCTCAGCCTGCTGATGTGCCAAACTTACTGTGTGACTTTGGGCACATCTCACACATCTCTGGGCTTCAAGCTTCTCTACAAGTCTATGCTTTCCTAAACATACCATTCTGAGTGGAGGCAGTTGCAGAGAAACCCCAGAAGCAAGGGCAGAGTCCAAGAGGGGCCTGGGAGGGCTTTCTCAAAGTCCCTGCTTGTCCAGGGGTCAAGTGGGACAGGGACAAAATTGCCAAGTCCAACAGTTGTCACCAATTCTCAGAATCTCCTCTCTCCTCCTATCTCCCTGCCCGCCTCATAAATAATAGCAGGAGGCTGGGCTGGGTCTGGGGCAGGAGTGGGGAGCTGTATGTGCTTGCATGCATTTGTGAGTGTTGTATGTATACACACGCAGGGAGAGTGTGAGAGCCTCCCCCCATCCCCGCCCCAACCACTGCCACCATTGCTCTCTGAGAAGCTGAGATAATCCCTCGCCATCTGTCTTGTGTTGCTAACCCGCTCAGCCCAGTGGACAGCTGCCCGGCCACAGCTCCACAGAGGAGAGGGTGTGGGGCGCTAGGGGAGCTAGCTAGCTCTCAGGACCTGGCAGCAGACGCACTTGGTCCTCCTGTTCCACTCACTCACCTTACCTGCCTGGCTTTACAGAGGAGAGAAAGTGAGGTCAGACAGGACTTGCTCCATTCCAGACCACGGGAGGAGTAGAGGAATGGAAAATGCGCCCTGCTCTGGGGGCTGGGGACAGACCCTCCCAAAATGTAGGGGGATGGACAGGGTGACCTGCTCACTTAGTTCCTATGAGCCCTCCACATGTACATGTACAGGGACAAGTCAAACTTGTCCCTGCCTTTGGCTGAACACTGCCTTTGGCAGGCCAGGGTCCAGGCCTCCAAATGACCAACTTCCCAGAGCCAGAATGAGAAGAAAGGCTCATAGGATATTTGGTGAGTAATGCTTAGTGTGTGGGCCCTGCACCCCAAGTTCTCATGACCCCCGTTGTTTTCATGAGGAAACTGAGGCTCAGAGAAGGAAGTGACTTGCCCAACTCTAGTGAGTGGAGGAGCTTGGACTTGGACCCAGGCATCAGGCTCCAGCAGCCCTACTCCTGTAGCCCATTCTATCTGTCCCCTGTAGTCATCAAGTCTGTCACTTGTCTCACCTTCCCTACCTGTAGCTCTGCTCCATGTGGCTCTGAGGTAATGCCAGCCCAAGCCAGGCAGTCACATTCCCAGGGTCATGGTCCCAGCCAGTCCGAAAGGATGGCACCCCAGGCCAACCGGGGCCTGAGGAGGGATGAAGCTGTGGGGCTGAGTGTGGCCCCACACTCTCCCTGTCAATCATCTGTCACCCGCCTCTACACACTGCATACTCAAATACAGATGGCATGTGCTCAGCCAGTTACACAAACAGGTACTCGCACACGAACGAGTGGGTAAAGACAAGCACAGTCACACATACAGTGACACACATACATTCACACACGTACAAACTCCCTGATACAAACACAAACTCAGACAGCCACCCACATCCTCACACCAACACACAGACCTCACCACCCACAGCAAAGCTCACACACAGACCACCCCCAACCTCCGCACACTGCAGGCTCCTAGTTCCTCAATCCCACTCCCACCGCCCCAGGAGCTCTATCTTGCCACACAGCAGACAGTAACCTTCAGGAGGGCCAGTGCCTAGGTAGGAGAAGGGGTCCAGCAGACCAAAGTCTGCTCTGTCTTTCCTGCCTATGGGTGGGGGCCCTCCAGCAAGAGTGTCAGTGGATGCTTGCCCCCTCCCGAAAGCCCCTAAGTCCTGGAGGGCTGCCATCTGGCCACAGATCTAAGAGAACAGTCCCCTACCTCTCACCTAGGGGCTCTCAGCCCTGAGCCAGGGGGAGGAAAGGGACAGTGGAGGGAAGTGCTTGTCCTCTGAAGGTCTCAAGTCATCAGGAAATGAGATAACACCAGGAACAGTCTGGTAGCGATCTGAGCCCCGCAAGGTAGTGGACCCCCAGGTCCTGTCCGTGATCCAACTACTATATATCCTTCTCCCCAAACCTCTCCTCCCACCCCCGTACCCAACCCTTAAGGGATTCTGGAAATAGGGGGATGATGCTCCCTCCCTCTCTAGGCTGGAATTTGACTCCCAGGTCACTGTGTACTCTTAACCACAGGGACCTCAGCCCTGAGCCTAGTTGATCTGCACCTAAAGAGGCTCCAGATACTGCCATCCTTACCCACACGAGGTGAATCACAACATACAGAGGCTCTCACTCACAAACTCACCCTCACACATCCACGTACCCTCATATAGCCATGTTCACATACTTTCACACTCACACAGGTACACACCACACCCTCCATCACACACACTTGCACACTCATGTGCAACCACACACTATCATTCTCTCATACTTGGCCATATTCACACTCTCGCACCCTGTCACACTCACTGCCACACCTGAACAAGCTGAAGTTCTGGGGCCCTGAGTCAGCAGAGCCCTGGCAGAGGCTCGGAGGCTGGTGCTGACAGCCTGGCGTGCAGGGGGAGGGGAGGGGCTGCCACAGAGGCCTGGAGGGTCCTGAATAATTCAGGGTGGTGGCTGCTGTGGTGGCGGGAGCCTGTCAGCTGCAGGGAAAGCTTGGTGGCTGGATTGTTCTGGGAAGATGGCTCCTGGTGTTTTGAGGAGAATCAGCCCTGACTGAGGCCTCAATGAACTCACAGAGGACTTCTCATAGCTGCTTTCACTTTTAATCCTCTCCAGGAGCCTGCACAGCAGGTACTGTAGCCCCATTTCACAGATGAGGAAACTGAGGCTCAGAGGAGGAAGAGATTTACTAAAGGTTGGAAAGCAGGGGTGTCCGGGTTCCCACCTGCATCCCTCTCCCCCACATACACATACTCACACACTCCAGAAAGAGTTTCCTTTGGTCCTTATAACCAGATGGAGATGAGAGACCCCAACCATCCGAGGATACTCTACAGTGTGCTCTGGGGGTTTGAGTTACGGCCTGCTGAATGAAGGCATTGTCCGGGGGTGGCACACTGTAGCTCAAGGCCATGCCTCTACTGCTTGCACAAGTCGCTAGACATCTGAGCCTCAATGTCCTCATCTGCAAGATGAGCACTGAGCGTACTGACCTCATGAGATGTTGGTAAGGACTGACTAGAAAAACACATGTAAAGGCGTTAGCATGGGGGCAGGCCTACAGCAAGGGCTCCACGTTGCATCTAAGACATGCAAACCCTCGCCACAAAGAGCCCCCCAGAGTGGTGGTCTGTGTAATCCAGGTTCCCTCTGCCTTGGGCATCTTCCCCTCTCTCCTTTGCTGTCACCACCTTTCTCCTCTTCAAGGCTGAGTACATCTGTCACCTTTCCAGGACGACAGCATGGTCTCCTGCCATATCCTGAATCCCTCGCTGACACTCCCATCCCCCTCCCTGGCACTCAGGTGGCTGGCCTTGTATGCTGAGAGGGGTCCCAGCCCGTCCTAGCTCATGGCCTGCACACAATAGGTACGCAAGTACTGCCTGCTGAACTGACAGCCCAGCGCTATGTCAGCACACAGCAACCAGCAGCTAGGGTGCTTCCGCAGTTAAAATAAACCTCTGAGGTCATGGGTCTGTTCTCTCTGCAAAAACAAAAATATCCAACTGCTTGTGTCTGGTGAGACCCACAGCAAAAGACCAGACGTGACTGCTTCACCACCCAGAGGCCAAGCATCAGGCTCCCAGCCAGGTCCTGATCTAAAGGGGCACCTGCCCAGGCCGAGGGGTACCAACACCTAGAGGCAGTTGACAAGGGACCCCTGTGCCCAGTGGGAAAGGCGGGCACTCAGTCCCCAGAGCCCTGAGCTCTGAGATTATGGAGCATTCTCCATATTTGATTCAAAATAAAAACCACAGTAAACCATAGACCCAAAACTTATACGTCGGCTGAAATTAAAATAGCTTCTTGCTACGTTTTCTGGTTTCAATATTCTGGATCAGCTCATGGAAGCTGAATCAGGCGATTTGTCTGTCCCTCCTGTTTTGTTTCTGTTGTTGCCCCTGCTTTACTGGGATCTCAGCACACGCTCTGTCTCCCCTCGGGAGCAGAAGGTGGCCAGGTCTGGGGGGTCCCCTGGCCCTGCACTCATGAGGCTGATCCCTCCAGGAGCCTGCCAGTACCCCCTGGCCCCTCCCTCTTCCGGGGAACCTTGCGGCTGGGCCCGTGCCTGCGGCGAGTCTCACCCCAGTATTATTTTAGTCGCAGACAGACACGAGGCAGATGGTGACAACATCCCTTCCCCGCTCCCCACTGACGAGCTGTTGCAGCCCTGAAGCCTGAGGGTTCTTCTCCCTCAGGAATATTTCAATCCTGACTTGGTGGCTAAATGTGGCTGCTCTTGTGAGACGCGGGCACATCTGCTCCTCCTCCTCCTCCCTACCCACTACCCATTTCCTGGGACTGAGTAGAGAGCCCTAGGGAGGCCCTGCCAACTTCCAGCTCTGCCCAATCCCCCTAGCTGCCCTACTGTGCGCCAGGCATCAGGCCATGAGCACTGTACCACTGAGAGGGACAATCATTATGCCCACTTCACAGATAAGGAAGCTGAGGCTCAGAGTGAAGCATCCCAGGTCCTATAGCCAGTGAGGAGGCATTCCCTTGGGTCCCAATGCGTCCTAGAAACGCAAGGTATACCCTCCACTCTGTTCCCACACCTGAATCTCCACCTGACCACCTTTATGCACAACCTTGAGGGACCACCCCAGGCAAACCACCTTCCCTGCTGAGCCACTAGGAGCTGATTTAGTTGCTATACCTGCTCTCCTGCATCAACCAATATAGCCTGGATGGAGCTCAAGGCTAGCCAAACATCATCTGCCTACCTTTCACCCTGCTGGTCCTAGCTCAATGGACACACAGGCTGTAATGGTGAGAATCAAGGGCAGGGGGTAGAGGGCTCTGGCATGAGACAGGCCTGGCTTCAAATCTCAGCTTTCTTGTGACTTACGCTATTCTTTTCAGGATGTGTTTCTCCATTTGTGAGACACACAGTGGTCTCCTCTCTCCCAGCTAATTCAGTGAGGTGACTGCTATACTCCCAACACCTAAAGCCAGACCCAGAACCAAGCACACATACAATAAATATTTGCTGAATGAATAACACACGTAATGAACTTAGCATCAGGCCTGGCTCAATGGGGCTGATTCTCCCTGCAGCCCCAGCCCCAGCCCCAGCCCCAGCCCCGACAACGCCTGGGGTCAGCTCTGCCTCTATGGTCCATTAAAAGCTGAAATTGGCCACCAGGGCCAAACTGAGTCGTGTCTCTGGCCCCTGCCCAACCCCCACAACACACAGCGCTTGCAGCCTTAGGAGAGCAGGCCCAGGGCACCGGGCCACCACCACTAGGTTCAAGTGCCAGCAAGGTGTGGAAGGTGGGCTAAGGTTGTTTTGGTTTCTTCATGCCCCCTTTCCAGCCGGTGGTGAAGCTGGACAGGGGCTCTTTGAGGGCGTGTGATGCTCTCTGGGCCAGAGAGGACATGTCCATTCCCAGTCAGACCTCCTGGCTGGAGGCTCCCTATCTGGGCACAGTCCCCACCCCCAGCACCTCAGTGGGCCTTCTTCTGGGACTGGGCCAAGATACACACTGACAAACCATCACACAAAAACACATACCCACCACAGTAACACTCACACCCCCCAAAAGAAATACAAAATTCTATACACGTACACGCCACCCAACTCAAGACACAAAAGCAAACACACACACAACTCAGTGTGCATGGCAGGGTGTACAAGCTCACAAACATGTGCAGCACATCATGTGACACAGTCACAAATACACATGGCACAAGACATACCTACGCTATCACAAAGCACAGCCATGAACACATGTGTGGCATACCCATGCAGGACCAGGCACCCAGCCCAGGAGCACAGATGTGCACAGCAGGATGTCAAGGCCTGTCTTGCAAGAAGCTGAGGTCTGGCTCCCCATGTCAGACCTGGGTTCCTGCAGCTCAAGGGGGACAAGGCGGGGCAGGGATGCAGGGCCACTGGAGGAGAAGAAGGGCAGGCCGGGTCTGGAGTAGGGTAAGGAGGCAGTCCCTGCTCAGGGCCAGCTCTGACGCCCCCACTTTCACAGGATTTGGGCCGAGGCCCTGACAACACACTGACACATCCCTACTACCCATCGCTCTCTTCTTTGCCACCTCTGCCCAAATCACCATCACATTCGTGCGTGGCACAAGAAACTAGGGGAAGCTAGTCACTATCACCACGAAAGCCAATACAAAGGAGAAGAGAAGCTGACTGTCAGTACAGAAACCCATGGAGACACTTTTCAGCAGGGAATTCTGGGCAGGAGACCACACTCTGCCCATCATGATCATGGCCCATCTGAGTGGCCATATGTTAACCCAACCCTAAGGACACAGCCCTGAGGCCAGCTGTCTTGGGAAGGCCAGCTAGTGAAGGACCCAGGGCCCTCCCTATCTCTGGGCACATCTCATCTTCTGCTTCAGCTGCCAACATGCTCTGTGGTGCCATTGCCCTGGGGCTGGCATTCGAGGCCCTTGTTATCTGGCCTCATCCTGTGTTCTTTTCCCTAGGCCTTTACCAATGCTGTTCCCTTCACCACGAATGCACTCCCAGGTCCCTTCCCCCGACATTCTGGCATTCTGCCCATTCATCAGATCTATGCCACTCCCTTGAGAAGCCTCCCCAGTGCCCGCCAGGAAAAAAATTCTCACTCCAGTGCTGGAATGAGAGATGAAGACCCATGTGGGGCTCTGCTGGGCCTCCGTGTCCTAATCAGTGAAATACATAAGACATGCTCATCACCACTGAGAAACAAAATGAGACAGAATAACCTAGTGCAGCAGTTCTCAAAGCAGGGTCCACAGACCCCTGGGAGTCTATGAGATCTTCTCAGGGGTAGATGAAGTCAAAATTACTTTACTAATAATACTAAGACATTATTTGACCTTTTAACCACATTGAGATTTGCACTGATGGTGAGAAAGCAAAGGTGGATAAAATTGTGGGTGCCTTACCACAAATCAAGACAGTAACACCAAAACTATACTAGGTAGGAGTCATTATATTCGTCAGTGTCAAAAGCATCCATTAAAAAAAAAAAAAAAAAAAAATAGCTAGTTTCACTTAAGAATGTCTTTGCTGGGGTGCGTGGCTGGCTCAGTCGGTAGAGAATGAAACTTTTTTTTTTTAATTTTTTTTTTTAACATTTATTCCTTTTTTTTTAAGTTTTTTTTTTTTTAACGTTTATTTATTTTTGAGACAGAGAGAGAGACAGAGCATGAACGGGGGAGGGGCAGAGAGAGAGGGAGACACAGAATCGGAAGCAGGCTCCAGGCTCTGAGCCATCAGCCCAGAGCCTGACGCGGGGCTCGAACTCACGGACCGCGAGATCGTGACCCGGGCTGAAGTCGGACGCTTAACCGACTGAGCCACCCAGGCGCCCCAACATTTATTCCTTTTTGAGAGACAGAGAGAGACAGAGCATGAGTTGGGGAGGGGCAGAGAGAGGGAGACAGAATTTGAAGCAGGCTCCAAGCCCCCAGCTGACAGCAGAGAGCCCAATTCAGGGCTCAAACCCATGAACTATGATATCATGACGTGAGGCCGAAGTCAGATGTTCAACAGACTGAGCCACTCAGGCGCCCCTACAGCATGCAACTCTTGATTTGGGGATTGTGAATTTGAGCCCCACGTTGGGCACAGAGCCTACTTAAAAAAAATAGGGGTGTCTGGGTGGCTCAGTCAGTTAAGCCTCTGGCTCTTGGTTTTAGCTCAGGTCATGATCTCACAGTTCATGGGATCAAGCCCCACTTGGGGCTCTGCACTGACAACGTGGAGCCTGCTTAGGATTATCTCTCCCCCCTCTCTCTGGACCTTCCCCTTGTGCATGGGCATGTGTGTGCACGCTTGTTCTCTCTCTCAAAATAAACATTTAAGAAGAAAAGAATGTGTTTATTGAAGCAAAGCAATAAAATTAGTAATTGTAGTAAATCTCAAACATTGCCTACACGTCTATTTAACGTTATGTATGGGAAATTCACATAAAGTACCTCTGTAACATACCAAAGTATGATTGTTGCCTTGAGGAAAATTACTTGTGTGAATGTTCGAGTTACGAGATGAACTAGCTGTTTTTTTTATAGAACACCACAAGAAAAGACTGACAAACTTTAGACTCGGGTATTCGGCGGGTATTCTCTCAAAAAGAATCAAGTGAGGATGTCACTCCAGGGAAAACAACTACCGTATTTATTGCTAATGATAAAATTCTATTTTTTAAGCAAAATTTTGAATTTTAAAATACTTGTATAGGTCATCATAAGCTTGATAGTTTCCTGGATATTTCTGATGAAATTGGTGGTGGTATCAATGGATTTGAGTATTAAATATTATATAATGGAATGTATTAACATTTGAGAGATTTGCATAACTCCGTGAACTAATGCTCTGTAAATGACCAGTGCATGATGTTATAAAATCATGCATGGGCCAGAGATCCATTTAAAGTACAAGATAGACAAATGGACCTTCATGTAACAGAATATGCAAAGTTCATGGATAGGGTTTCAGATTCTACATGGCAACTAGCCTTTAAGAAACTGCCACTTGTCAAGTTTTGGTGTAGTATCAAATTATCTGAAAAGGCTCTGAAAATACTCCTCACTTTTCCTCCCAAAGATCTGTATGAGGCCAGATTTTCTTCATATACTTCAACAACAGAAAAACAAACATACCACAACAAATTGAAAGCAAAAGCAGGTATTAGAATCTAATCCCAAGGGGGCTGTTTGCTCTATTAAGCCAGATATTAATGAGATTGCAAAAGTGTAAAAACAACGCCACTCCTCCTGCTAACTTTGTTTTGTTCTGGAAAATAAAGTTATTTTTCATAAAAGCGTATTATGTATGTTAACATGTAATGAACTGTTACTGTTATTTTTAAATAAATGAATAAATACGTGTTCTTAATTTTCTGTTTCAATTTCTAATATAGTAAATCTTGGTGGATATAACTCACATCAACAAAAGCTCTTTGGGAGTTTTTGGTAATTATTAAGCCTGGAATGGAGTCCTGACAACAAAAAGGTTGGCAACTGCTGGTCTAGTGCGTCCACAGCAAGAAAGACTAGGGATAGACATGAAGAAACATCTGGACGAGCAGAGACCAGGCAGTGAGTGAAAGGGGCTATCAGAGCTAGTTCCTTTGAAGAGGTCCAGGCCCCAGGCCTTGAAGTCTGGGCAGACGGGCGGGAATTCTGGCAGAGGCTTCTGGGAGTCCTTACTTCTCTCTGCTGCCCCTGTAGGGTTTGTGGGTATGTAGAGGGAGGGCCCAAACACGCAACAGACCTCCCTGCACACAGGCAGAAACCCGCCTAGGAGCTCTAGCCCTCCCCAGATGCCTCCAAACTCCCCCCTACCCTGCCCCCCACGAGAAGGATTTGGACCTTAAAATTATCGTCACCACTGCACAGCAGACAATACAGAGGGGACATTATGTGCCAAGAGAGAGGCCTCGTTGTTGCCGCTACTGAGAGACAGCAGTGCTCTGTTCTGAGCAGGCTGGGGGCTGTTCGTGTGCTACAGCCCAGACCCTCACACCCAGAAGCACATCCTCACCCCAGTGCACACTCACAGAACTCACCCTGGGGTACCCCTTAGGCACATGCTGTGGCACACAGGAGCCTTCCCATCCAGGTCCCATCCCCCTCCCTTGTGCACATCTCTGCCCACCCACTACCTGCTCTGGGTCCTCAATGCCAGCCCTACACATACCCGTGTACTCCATGCCACAGGTATCCTCCCCTGGGGAGCCCTGGTGGGGGTGCAAGGGACACAAGGCAGCCACACTAGGAACCCTGAGGACACCCTGCCCGTCCCACCCTGCACTGCCTGGACAGGATCACAGGGCACTGAAACCAGCAGCAGCCTAGGCTGGGCCAGACCTGCCTAGACGCAAAGAGGGACACAAAGGCTGCCTTGTTGCTTTGCCAAGCCCTCCTGGCTCTGCAGAGGGAGGGAGGAACCCAGGCAACCGGCACCCCTACCCCAGCTTCTGGGCTGGCCCTGGAGCAAGACTGGACGGACTTTAACCTCTTAGGCCACCACCCATCCTGGGTCTAGAGGCCATGGGGAGGACAATCCAAAACCCCTGATAAAACCCAAATAGGGCTCCCCAGGGCCAGAGCTTAAACTCCACCCAAAGTCTTTTTGTCTCTCTTCTGAGTAGGGATCTCTCCCTCAAAACATTTCTTTAGGTTGTTCCCTCAGCCTGGAACTCCCTCCCTCCCCCTGTCTGGGGAAATTTTCATTTTCCCTTAGGACACTGTTCAGAGAGCACCTCCCCCAAGCCCTCCTGCCCCCAGGGCTTCCCCACCACACCTGGAGCTCCGGATGCCCACAGGGGAATGCCCAGCACTGCTCAGCCAGAGCGGAGCTCACAGGCGGCAGCAGGACGGGCAGAGGAATGGATGAGGGGCTGTGGCCCAGCCCATGGACGCAGTGGCTTCTCAGGCCAAGACCTGACCAGCCCCAAGACCACACCGTGGAGGTGGAGGAGTTTCTAGCCCAAATTTTTGACCAGGACAGCCATCAGTCACACCCACCAGGTGACACAGAACCAAGTTCCTTGGAGGAAACTACTTTGTCACATCCAGGCCTTTGTTCTCTTTGCCTAGGACACTTTCCCATTTAATTGTCTGCCAAGTCTTACTCATGCAAGTGGTAGCCGTTTTTATCTTTTATTTAATACTTACAGAATACTTACTGTGTGGCAGGCACTATTCTAAGGAATATTGACATGTATTAACTCATTAAATCTTCACAGCAAACTTTTGAGGTAAGTACTATTACTATTCTCATTTTCTTTGTTTTTTTCTTTTTTCTTTTCTTTTCGTTTTTTGTTTTTTTTTTAAGATTTTACTTTTAAGTAATCTCTACATCCAACATGGGGCCCAAAGCCACAACTGAGATCAAGAGCCATATGCTCTACCAAATGATCCAGCCAGGAACCAATTATTATTCCCATTTTAAAGATGAAGAAAGTAGGGGTGCCAGGCTGGCTCAGTCCCCTAGAGCATACAACTCTTGATCTTGGGGTTGTGAGTTCCGAGCTACAAACTGAACGTAGAAATTACTTAAAAATAAAATCTGGGGCGCCTAGGTGGCTCAGTCGGTTAGGCGTCTGACTGTTGATTTCGGCTCAGGTCCTGACCTCATGGTTCATGAGAACCTTGAACTTTGGGTTCTTCACTGACAGCACACAAAACCTGCTTGGGATTCTCTCTCCCTCTCTTACTGCCCCCCTCCCCCAACTTGTGCTGTCTCTCAACAACAAATAAACTTTAAATAAATTCATAAAATATTAAGGGGCTCCTGGGTGGCTCAGTTGGTTAAGCATCAGACTCCTGATTTCAGCTCAGGTCACGGTCTCACAGTGGTGAGAATGAGCCCCCTCCTTAGGCTGTGTGCTAGGCTTGGACGTGGAGTCTGCTTAGGATTTTCTCTGTCCCTATCCTACCCCTTCCCTGTTCTCTCTCTTTCTCAGAAATAAATAAATTCATTAAATTAAATCTTAAAAAATATATTAATTAAATAAAGACGAGGAAAGTAATGCACAGCAAGGTTAAGGAACTCTATCAATGTCACACAGCTAATAAGTGGAGGTGCTAATAATAGGAATGCAGCAATTCACTTCAAGGCAGTCGTCCCTGGCTTCTTAACCAGATTAGGGGATGTTGCTGTAAGCATCTCCAACCTCAGACCCATCTCTCTTATTAGTGAACCCCCTTGAGGGCTTTAAGAGGGACATATTTTGGGTCAAGGGGCCTAGTCCCCAGCACAATACCTGGGGCCATAGGGGATCTCAAGAAACTTTGTTGTTGTTGTTTTTCAAGTTTATTTATTTATTTTGAGAAGAAGAGAGACAGAGTGAGTACATACATGCACACGAGCTTGCGGCAGAGAGAGAGGAGAGAGAGAATCCCAAGCAGGCTCTGTGCTGTCAGCCTGCAGCTCAACATGGGGCTCGAACTCACAAACTCTGAGGTCATCACCTGAGCTGAAATCAAGAGTGGGACGCTTAACCAACTGAGCCACCCAGGCACCCCTTAAGAAACACTGTTGATTAAATAAGTGAATATACAATAAAGATGGCTGGACTCTCAACACTCTAGGGCAGAGGAGGTAAAGGTTGACCAGACAAGCCCAAGGAGTCCTCTCTCCTCCTGACACCACACACCATCTGCTTTGTCACTCACTGCAAAGCCTCTGCTGTTCCTGGATACATAGGGCTGTGGAATATCGGGGAGGGGAAGGGGAGGAGGGAGGGGCTACCAGGCCTACAGAGCCACCTGGAGGCTCAGTTACTCCCAGGTCTCCATGTCCCTCCAGACAAAGGATCTCTTGAAATTCTCAGGCACCATGAACCAAAAAGATACTCTTCCCAGGGCTTGCTGCCCCCTTTCTCTATTCTTAACCCAATTTTCCAAACTACAAAGTAGTTTCTCCAGCTCCTCCAATGCTTTCAAACTGATGCTCAGACCCCAACCAGGGACACCTGGGCACCCAATGGACCAGCCAGACTGCAGGAACCCCCACCCTCAAGAGCTACTCTTTGGACAGAGCCTCTTCCTCTGAAAAGCTCCATTTCCATTGGTTGTGGCCCCAAAAGAAGACACAATCAAGCCTCCCATTGGCTGTCTCTGAACTTCTAACATCTTTTTTTAACATTTATTCTTTTTTTTTTTTTTTTTTTGAGAGAGAGAGACAGATAGAGCATGAGCAGGGGAGGGGCAGAGAGGGAGGGAGACAGAATCCAAAGCAGGCTCCAGGCTCTGAGCTGTCAGCACAGAGCCTGACATGGGGTTTGAATTGATGAACCGTGAGATCATGACCTGAGCTGAAGTCGGACACCCAACCAACCGAACCACCCAGGCACCCCTGTCTCTACTTCTAAAGTAGGATCCATCCCAATCCCTAGAGAAATAGCCCCAAGATGAGGACCATTGGCACTTAGTCTTCTCGGCTCTGATAATGAACTGACAGTTGCCCTGAAGAATGGGTAGGAAAGACTGCAGGTCTTTAGGGAAGAAGGCCCCACTGGCCTTCTAAGGACAGCCCCCTCCCCCATCTCAAAGTTGATTTCCCAGCTTGCCCCTGGGTCAGTCCATCTTTCTGCTAATTCTATTCAGACCTGGTCTCCCCGTGAAGGTGGCTGAAGACCTCCTTCTGTGAGGACCTGGGGTCTTCCCCCACCACCACCCCTCCCACCCAGCCACTAAAGAACCGTTTCCAGAGAATTTGCTTCATAACCAAGAAGGGCAGTGGGGAGGGGGGGGCGCTGGATAGAGAGCATTCCCAAATTGCTACTTAGGAAGGACTCGTAGCTGTCTGTTTGGAAGGGAACTGGGGGCTTTACTTGAAGCTGCATGTGCAGCCACTAACTGTACTTAAATAATAGGTTACAGATCAATAACAGCAAAGTTTTCCAAAAGTGCTTTACATAAAATGAAGAAAATACCAGTTGCCCATATCAAAAAAATTAATGATGATGATGATGATGATGATGATGATGATGATGATGTTAGACACGCTGTGGGCACCCAGACTGGGTTTGAGGGCTGCCTGGACTGACGGAGGCCATATCCCTCGGAAATGTAAATCTACCTCAACTTCTGAAAAAATATTCTCCAACCCACAAAACCCCGGGCTGGGCCTGGGAGGGAAAGAAATGTGATGAATCCCTAAATCTGACCTCTCTGGTTGAGCACCAGCTAGCTGTGTAGCAGATACCCTTTTATGACCACCCTACAAGGGAGCATTGAATTACTGTATTTCTCCTATTTCTTCCACTTTATAGATGATAAAACTGAGGCTGGGAAAGGCTATGTAACAATAGTCGCCACTTATTCGGTGCTAACTGGACTCTATGATGAGTTTCTAATTCATCATCTATTTGCTCCCCACTATAGCTTCACTTTACTAATGAAGAAACTGAGGCTTACAAAGGTTGTTCCCCTCCCAAGATGGCAGAGTCAATATGTGACAGAAACGAGACCAAAATCTAAATCCTAGACTGTCACACTCCAATCTCTGGGCACACAAAATATGTGTGATTGGGACCCAGAGAGTAGCCCCAATAGAACTGTGGGGCATAAGACATAAAGGGCAGCCTCCTTGTTTGTGAGAATAAACGCGTGACTTCACGGGGAAGGAAGAAGCCGAACTAAACCATGGAGAACGGTTAGGGTTTCAACAAAAAGCTGGGGAAGGAAGGGACTGCAAATGGAGAGAACAGCACATGCAAAGGTTTTGAGGTGGGACCCTGGGTAGCATGGTTGGGGAGCAGCAAAGGAGCTCTGTGCTAGTTTGGTGGAGCACGGGATAAGGAGAAAGCGGATCAAGAGTCCGTAAGAGTGGGATGCACCTACAGGGGAGGCTGTGGCAATTAATGGCTCAGGCTGTGAGTGTGAATCCTGACTTTGTCACTGACCAGCTACAGGACCTTGGAAAAGTCTCTTCCCCTCTCCAAGGCTCACATTCCTTATCTGCAAAATGAAAATAATAAAAGTATCCACCTCATAGCATTGTTCTGAGAATTCAGACAAGCGCTCTGCCCAGCCTAAAGTAACCAGTCAAGAACTAACAACTGTTATTCTTGGTACTGGGCAACAGGGAGCCACTGAGGGCTCCTAACAGAGAGAGGGACTCAAGTAAAGCTGGGTGGAGAAAGGACTGACTCAGCTGCTCACACCTTACCACAAATCAGCCCCATGGCTCAAGAATACTGAAACCAGATCGCTGGGCCAGGGCCAGCTGTCCCACCGGATGTTTCTTTGACATCTCCTCTTTCATCTTTAAAGAATCTTATGAATTTCCCTATAAGCAGTCCATTCTTGTTTCTAATAAAGATAATGTATTCAATTACCGAACTCTCCTCCTAGTAAGACAGACATTCCAGGAAGCAGAGCCATGTGCCCAGCCTGCCCCCACCCCCACCCCCCACCACCGACACAACCAGGCCCCAGGCTGGGCACACGGTGGACTCAGTCGGCAGCCAGGGCTCACAAGGGGAGTGCTTGGCTGGGAGTTTCCTGCCTTTATATTCATTGGTTCCTTCTCCTAAAATGCACTCTCCTCCTATCCCAGCCCCAGCCCCAGCCCCAACAGGGCTAAATATTGAGTTGCCTAACAACTGGTAGGCTATCTTCTTCCCCAAACTCAAGTATCAGCTTACCTAACTCTTCAGAGGTCTTCCCTGACCACTGGATCAGCTAGGTAAGTTGGTCACATCCACCCTGTTTTAAGGCTGGCCTAGCACTCTCCCCTTACACTTTCTTACGTATCTATTACTAGTCTGTCTGTCTTACCTAACCAGAACGTATGCTCCATGAAAGCAGGACTCTGTCCCATGCACTATAGTGTTCTCACCATAGAACAGTGCCTGGCACATAGTAGGTGCTAAGAAATACTTACAGAAATAGAGAAGGGAGGAGGAGAGAAAGAACTAATAAAAAGAACAAAATCTGGGTTCTTGTTCCCAAGACTAAGAGGCTCCTTTGGAAACTCAGTCACCCCCTCTATAGCATGGGCAGGACCTCCATCTAGCCCAGGGACCACGATGGCCACACTGTAGGACTCCAGCCCCTCCCCACAGTGTTGTCACAGGCCTGACTCTGGAGCTGCCCTTGCCTTCCCCACACCCCATCTCAGAGAAACAGAAATTAATTTCCTTTTGGCATAAACTGATTTTGATGAGCCCAGTCCCTGGCGATTCATCACAGACCTCTCGGGGAGCACTGCGGGGAACGGCGGGTGGTGGCATGACTTATGGGCCTCGCAGCCCCAGACACCCAGCTGCTTCTGATGGCTCCGGACACCTCCAGCCCCCCTAAATCAACTGCGAGGGAGCGACCTGGAGAGCTGCCCAGCTTGTCCTCCGGCTCGGCTGGTGCCCCTGGCAGGCGCCTTCCAGGTCAGGGGGCGCAGGCTGCGAGGAAGTGGGTGACTTCATCCAGGCTGACTCACCCCCTGCAAGCCACTGGGGATGGACTGCAAGAGGGAGAAAGGGAGGCAGCAGCAGTCCTGTGCAGCCTGGAGCTTCAGGGGGAGGAATCCCCACCCTCCCCCTACAGTCCCAGGGCTTCCCTAAACCAGACTGTGCCTCTACCCCACCCTGTAACCATTGTCCCAGAATCCACACTGATTTCCTGCAAGTAGCCCAGACCCTTGGCTCAGCACCTGCCTGAAGATGTCTGGGGCTGAGGCCCAGTGCCCCTCTTACCAGCCTTATCAGGTAAAATGGACCAAGCTTGTAACCTCTGCGATTCAGTTTCCTCATCTATAAAATGGGCACAGTGACCCATACCCCACCTACTTCTAAGAGTATTAGGTGGATCTGACTGATGTGAAAGGGTCTTGGAGATAGGAAAGTACCACGTGGAAACAGGGATGGAAGCTGGATCAGCAGATCCCATACCACAGGGTCCGAACCAGACCTCTTATCCTGGCCTGCAGTGCCCTGAGTCAATGTTCTGCCCTCCCCAACAGCCCTTCACATGCCATTCTCTGCCATAGTTAGCTTCCTTAAGTTTATCAGAGAGGCTGTTCTCTTCCCACCTTCAGGCCTCCCTGGTTCTAGGCTGTTCTCTCAGCCTAGAACTCTTCCCCTCCCCCAACCCTTTCTTGCCTGGCTAAACCCTATTAACTCTCCGTTCTCAGCTTAAATATTACTTCGTCTGGGAAATCCTTCCTAGCCCTGGTGTCTGTGTCCCCACGGTCTAGCTGTTCCCCTATATTATCACAACATCTTACATCTGCCTTCCACATGTTGCTCTTGTTGTCCCCTACAACCCGTGGGCCCAGCCCAGTGCCTGCTTCAGCACAGGTGCTTACTAAAATTGGCTTATTTGAACGGAGTTCCTGTGCCTACTCGTCTTCGTTGGCTGCAGCTGCCTGAAGGATGCTGTTAAGGAAGATTCTGAGAGGGGGCGCCTCGGTGGCTCAGTCTGTTGTGTGATTGACTCTTGATTTTGGCTCAGGTCATGATTTTGCAGTGATTTTGCAATGGTGAATTTGAGCCCGGCATTGGTCTCCATGCTGAGCATGGAGCCTGCTTGGGATTCTCTCTTTCTTTCTTTCTTTCTCTCTCTCTCTCTCTCTCTCTCTCCCCCCCCTCCTCCGCTTTCATACACACACTCTCTCAGAATAAATAAACTGTGCTGACAACTCAGAGCCTAGAGCCTGCTTCGGATTCTGTGTCTCCCTCTCTCTCTACCCCTCCCCCACTGTGATCTCTCTCTCCCTCCCTCTCTCAAAAATATATAAATATTCTTAAAAAATCAAAAATAAATCTTTAAAAATTAAAAAAAAAAACCTCTCTCTCTCTTCCTCTGTTTCTCTCCCCATCCGTGCTCTCTTGCTCTCTCTGTCTGTCTCTCTCCCTCTAAAAAAAAAAAAAAAAAAAAAAAAGATTCTAAGGCTACAAAAACACACATATACATCACCCATGCCACAAAGTGAGTGTTCAATATATGTCAACTATTGACATTGGTGTTGCTATTGGGAACTGGTTTTTGTGAACCCACAAGCTCTCCTTACCTGTCCCTACATTCAATCACAGTTTCAGCAACCCAGCACTGGGGAAAGGAACCAGAACTTTTGCTCTGAAATGACCCAAAGATACTTGCCTGCCTGTTGGGGTGCCTGGGTGGCTCAGTCGATTGAAGGTCTGACTCTTGATTTCAGCTCAGGTCATGATCTCACGGTTCCTGAGTTCAAGCCCCACATCAGGCTCTCTGCTGTCAGCATGGACCCTGCTTCAGATCCCCTGTCCCCGTCTCCCTTAAAAATAAATAAATGTTAAAAAAATCATAATTAATAAATAAATAAATAAATAAATAAATAAATAAATAAACTTAAAAAAGCATCCAAAGACACTTGCCTGCCTCTAGCAGAAAGACTAACCTCATGGACTCAGGAAACCTGAGTTTGAGACCTGTGCAGCCCTTCCAACTTGTTCTGGAGACTGACTCCAGCACTCTGTATCATCATCTGTAAAGCAGGAATAATTCCCACAGGGCTGCTGTGAGGACCAAATTCAAAGGTGTGGAGTCAGGTGCTTGATTCACCTTGGTGAAGGATACATATTGTCATCATTATGAACACACCTCAGACCCCACCCCAAGGCAAGGGTAGGGCTCAGAGTGTGGGGACCCCAACACCAGAACCATTACTAGCCATGGGAGAGTCTCACTCCCAGGCCTTCCATCTGGGGACCCTCATCTTCATGCAAGTTCAGGGCCTGCCGTGAATGCATAGAGTAGGGTCAAACCTCTACTCTCTCACTGGGTGACTTTGGGCAAGTTCACCTCACTGAACCCATTTCTTCACCTAGAAAATGGCAGTGATTAGCTGCCTCCTGGACTTTTTGGAAGGATTAAATGATTAGGTAAATAATTAGGTAAAGAATGCAGTAAGCATTTAGTTTGAGACCCTATCGATGCTCAGTAAATATTACCCATCACCATATCATCATCATCCCCCTGAATGCTATAGCTATGCAGGGAGTAAGATGCCCATGTCAATCCTGGTCCCTCCCTACCATAGTAACTCCAGAACCTTCATAGCAAACTGGACTGTCATCCCCACTGCATGGATGGACAAATTGAGACTCAGAAAAACTAGGACTCTTCAAACTGAAAAACCTCTGACAGCAGAGGCCGTGAGGCCCAAGTCTGGGGTCCTTGTAGGATTGAGGCGGTGCCTCCCTCATCAGACTGGGGGCTTTTTCTCCCTCTTTGGCCCAAGGGCCGGGTTTCTTTTTTAGCATCTCTAGCCAAGCTCAGAGGAGCAGGAGGGGTAAGGTCCAGCCCCTCTGCCTTCTTGCAGCACAAGGAAAGGTTCGGGCTATCAGGACAAAGGTCGGCACAGGGCCTGCCTAGTCCTAGCTGCCCCAGCTGATGCAGGAAGGCCTCGTGACTGCCCCCTGCCCCCACACTGGCTCCAGCTTCCCGCCTGACTGGGCCGAGTGTTTCAAAGCCAGCAGCCTCTGAAATGAGGCCGCAGGATCCGAGATGGCAGCTGGTGGAGGGAGTCAGGCAGCCCCAGCCCCTGTGTGCATCTCCAAGCATTCCTGTCATTGTTGACTTGTCGGGCAGCACCAGCCACCAGGGTCCTGGAGAACAGCTTTGGGTCCCCATATCATAGCCAAAGGAGCATTAAAGCTACCAGCGTGCCAGTGAGGCAGGGCTACTGGCCGCTCATGCACACAGGCACTAGATGCCCACGTGCTGGTGGGAGATGGGAGCTACAGACAGTGACCACTAGGACACACACACACACACACACACACACACACACACACTACAACACAGAATAAGAGCTAAGTGTGGGCTCTGGCATTCCAGATCTCGGATCAAATCCTGCTTACCCTACTTTCTAGACATGTGACCTTGGGTAGTGTTATGGGTTGAATTGTGTCCTCCCCGAAGTTCATATGCTGATGTCTCTAACCCCCAGGACCTCAGAATGTGACCTTATTTGGAGACAGAGTCCTTACAGAGATGATCAAGTTAAAATGAGCTCATTGGGGTGGGCTCGCATCCAGTACGACTGGTATCTTTACAAGAAGGGGAAAATTTGGCCACAGGCACTCATACAAGGAAGACGATATAAAGACATACAGAGAAGACGGCCATCTACGAGTCAAGGACAGAGGACTGGAACAGTTCCTTCCCTCATAGCCTTTAAAAGGAGGTGGCCAATATCTTGATTTGGACTTCTAATCTCCAGAACTGTGAGACAATAAATGTCTGTGGGTGAAGCCGCCCAGCCTGTGGTACTTTGGTAGGGCATCCTGGGACACTAATACAGGTACTGACCATTTCTCAGAGCCTCAGTTCCCACAGGCCTAAACAGGAATTATAATAGCACTCGCTTCCTACTTAGGCTTAGATGAGGTGATACCTGTGAAGACAGCACTTAGCCAAGGATTAGACACAAAGTACGTGCTCAATAAACAGTGGGTGCTTTTACTATCTGGTTATTATTGACTCATACATTCCTGTACACACTTATACATTTAATCATCTATTCCAAATAACACTGTATTGTACAACTGCTGAGCACTACGCATGGTTGACCAAATCTCTGTTCTCTGGGGTAGTTGGCAATGAAGCTCTATCCTTGTGGGAAACAGGCAATCCATATACACACAAATGAGCTGATGAGAGAGTAAACGCCTAGGCATTTGCCCATGTGTGCTCATGTGTGTGTACATGGGTGTTAATGTGTGTACACAGGTACTGATGTGTGCATGGGTGCATGAGGATACCCATGTGTACACGCATGTTAATTTCTGTGCATCTGGATATCCAAGTGTATACTTGTGTGTGTTCATGCCTAGGTGTATATATATGCATTGCACGTGTGATGTTTTAGCATGTGTGTATAAAAATGTGTATGTGGAGGCATCAAAACACGAGGACCAATGTGAATCTGGATGAGTATTGGCTGAGCAAGGGTAGACGTGTGGGCAAGTGTGTGTGACAACAGCAGGGCCCTCTAAGGAAGGAGCTCTAAGAGATCATCTCAGCCATCCACCAGGCTCAAGTAAACACACACCCCTTCCCAAAGTCAGACTTGAAAACGCTCTTGTGTCCAGGCGCCACCTTAGGACCCTCTCCAGAACACAGCCCTCGTTTTCAGAAAGTCCTTCCAGCATTCTGACCATAATCCCTGGGTGACACTTCAGAAACCAGTAGGCCCAAAGCCCCTGAATTTAGCAGACATCAGCCCTATGTTCCAGTAACATTTTGGTCCTACGTCCTCCTTGAGCTCCTAAGGGAGGTGGAATCCCACATCCCCATTCCCATCCTGTTCCTGCTCCCAAAATGCCCAAGATCAACACTCCTGGTCTCACCGCCATCCCTCGGGAGGCTACCTGGCCTTTTCCCCACCAGCAGAGAATCTGAGACTTGACAAAGGAGCATAGCCGCGGGTGCCTGGCTGGCTAAGCGGGAAGAGCATGCCATCTTGAGGTCTTGAGTTCAAGGCCCACACTGGATGTAGAGGTTACATAAATAAATGCAAACAAAAAAAAACTTAAAAAAAAAAAGTGTAGCTGGGCATGGGTCTAGGAGGCGTGAGGCTTCAGGCACTAACCAGGCCAGTGACCAATGAGCATCCCTAACTATTAGAGCTATGTGAGGGCAATGCTTCTGTAGAGTAAAAAAGGATACCCTTCTTAGGGCTTCAGATGGATGACACCCACAGATGAGACCACCCCCTGGTCTCATGGGACTGACTCCTGCCCTACACGCACTCTTCCCTGCCCAGGACCTGATGGAGCCCCTGAAGGACCAGACTTGGGGAACCAGACAGAGATGGTTGGGCCTGACCCTCTGCTTCCAAAACTACCATCTGAACCACAGACCTGAGTTGCAGTCCTGGTTCTAATAGTGATGACAATGATAAAGTTCACATTAATCATGGAATTAACTAAGTACCTGGACCTGCACTCAGCACTTCCCACACAGTGTCCCATCGTTTTGGTGTGTTATAACTGCTAGTGTTATCCGGATTTTGCAAAAGAGGAAACCAAGGCACAGTTTAGCTCATCTGCTCTCCAGCATGCAGTTGATTAGGGGCAGAGCCAAGAGAGGCCATACTCTTAACAATGAAGCCCCTACCTTACCAGGTGACCCTAGACACTCCCTTCTCCTCTCCCAATCTCCCAGGGTGTGCAGTGAGAGTGCTAATTGCCATGACGTCAGATCTCTGTAGGACTCCTAGCTCTGATTCCTGGGTGAGGTCGTAAGGGGTCATGCCTCCAAGTGAAAGCCAAGGCCTCCCCTGGGGTCTTGTGAAGCAAGCAATGACAGGACCACCCCAGACCCACTGACTCAAGACTACATATTCCCCACATCTGCCCTCCCTCCCCACATCCACAAGTGGTCTGATGTGCACCAAGGTTTGAGAATCCCTGGGGGCCGGGGGGATCCCTTGGCTGCAAAGAAGGTAAAGGAAATTGGAAAGCACCCCTGCTTAGGCCCTGCTGGGGGAACTTCAGGTCACAAAGCTGGGGATGCTCTGAGGCCTGGCTACCGCTTGTTCCTCATCCAATGAACAAACCTCCTCCAATGGGGAGATTATGAATTTCAGAGGTGCTCCCCATCATGGGGATGTGAAGGAAGAAGTGAGTTCTGTCCCTACCCCATCATCTCTTCCGGCCATCCTTGAGCCAAACGGCCACAAGGGTCTGAACAGATGCCTCCCTCCCCCCAAGAAACTTGAGCAAAGCTGAGGGAGGGGAAGCCTGGGGATGCCAGAGAGGCAGGAAGGTAGGAACCCACACAGACAAAGGCTGACCCCAGCCAGGCCAACTGGCCAGCCGGCCCACCCAACCCCCTGCAGCAAGCAGCTTGGCAGGGCTGAGCGCCAGCTCCTCGAGCCAAACCCAGTTCCCACCGAGTGTGCTTAATGCAGCGGCGGTGACATTTCTGCCGTCAGAAGCAAAAACAGGAACCCGGCCATTTTGATGAAGGGCGCCCAGAGTGTAAGTGGGAGATGAGGAGGGTGGAGCTCCCACTCCTGCACCCATTGCCCTAACCACCCACCCCCGTCTCTGCCCAATGCCCAACCCAGAGGGTCGCAAAACGGGTGGCAAGATAGGGGAAGTGCTACAGAAGAACTCCCATCCTCTTGGTTAGGTTGGGAAACTGAGGCCCTAGGGCTGACACTAGCCAGATCTGAAGAAGATAAAGGGGAACCGAGAAAAGCTCCCGAAGGATGACTGGAGGAATGTTCAGGCGCCAGTGTAAGGAGGCAGAGAGCTGAAGCCAACAGGCAGCAAGGTCCTGTCTCAAAAGACCCTACACACCTGCCCCCCAACCCTGGCACGCCCTCACGAGGGCGCTCGCGGCGCCTCCAATCTGCCAAGCAGCGAGAGGGTTAAGCTTCCTCTCCGTACTTGCCGCAGTAAGTGGAAAGGAAAGAAGTGTCAACTCTGTTCTCACCACAGCGGGGCTGTCGGATGGCACCTCCCCCCGCCCCGCGCACCCCGCCCGGCCTGCTCCCCCGCCCTCCCCTCGGAGCGCGCGCGCACACACCTCCCACCGCTTTGCCCAAATTATTTTCGATCCCGGGAGACTCCGGATGCCAGACGCGCTCCGCGGCGGCGGCGGCGGCCGCGCCTGATTCATTGCGCCAAAGCTGCAGATGCGACCTCCCGCCTGCGCCCTGTGCCCCGGCCCGCGCCGGGCTGCGTGCGCGCCTGGAGAGATGGGGGGGTGTGGCAATTTGTAGGCGCCCCCCTAAGAGGCGGGACCCGGCCCCCCGGGGCCAGGTCCCCAGTCCCCAGCTCCCCGGGCTGCGCTAATTAGCTTCCTCGGGGGGCGCCACGCGGTGTGAGGGGCGGCAATTTCCCGGCTGGGCTGCGGGGGAAGCTCTCCCACCGCCTGGGAAGGTGAAATGGGAAACTCGATTCAAAGAGAGCTTTCCTCCCCCCTCCCGCCAAGCGCCGTAGAAAACGGGTTTGAAATTCCTCCTCTTTTTTTTTTTTTTATTTATAGTGCACCGTCTCCATGGAAACCGCGGAGGAGGTCACGGTAGCTGGGCCCCCGCGCGTCACCCCGCGCCTCGCCGGCTGCAGGCGCCCGGATTGCGGCCTCCCAGGCGCCGCGGCCCGCGTGGACTCTACTCCGAGTTCCCCGCCCCCGCTCCACTCAGCCCGCGGCTCAGGCCATATGACTCTGCCGGGACCCAACCGAGAACGGCGCACCTGGGCACCAGCGCGCTAGGCTGTTGTGCCTCTGTCCCCGGGCTCTAGCACGCGGGAATGCGCCAAGAAACACGTGCCTAGCTCCAAGACGGGAACATGTGAGGCAAGAAGCCGCCGAGGGGCTCACCGCACTTGTGAATACCCTGGGGGATCGACCTATATAGGCGCACAACTCCAAAGCTCTTGCTAAAATGAGACCACCCGTGGTTAAGAACTCTGGAGTCAGCCAAGTCCCTCCTGGGTAACTTACTAGCTATGTGACTTCGGGCAAGTCACAACCTCTCTGCGTCTCAGCTTGCTCATCAGCAAAATGGAATTGTGAGCCTTGAGACAAAGTACGTTAAACACTTAACACTATGTTTGGCAAGAGGTTCTGAAAAATGGTAGCTGTGGTTGGGGTTATTTTTTTCAGGCTGGGGAAGCCGAGGCCTAAAAGGCTTTGCTCAAGGGCGCGGTCTGCCTGGAGGCTGTAAGTTACACCTTGGGAGCGCCCCAGCACCTCAGCCTAGACCCAAAAGGCGGGAGGTGAGGGGACGCGTGCAGGCTGCTCAGGGCCTGGGCTCGCCTAGGGCGCGGCGGGCGGGGTTGGAGTCTCCAGAGCTAGCCACATCCGCACCCGGAACCCTGGAAACGGGGCTCCCCGCGGTGCCCTCCCCCCGCCGCAGCACCATTAGCAACAAGCCCGCCAGCCCTCCCTCCCAGGGCTGAGACCGCACCTGCCCCACCGGATGGCCTCCCCGGGGCCAGGCCGTGCCCCCCACCGCGCACACTTCCTCCCGGACCCCCAGCGCCCTGTCGAGCGCGCAGGGGGAGGGGATCAGGCCGCCCCCGCCCCGCCAGCTTCCCACAGCCTGGGCTGCCCGGAGCCGGGGAGGCAGGAAGTCTCAGAGCCGGGGCGTGGAGGCGGGGTAGGGGCAGGAAGTTGGGGGTGACTCTCCCAGAGACCCCAGACGGGGCCCCGGCGTGGGAGCCGGGTGGGCGGACGCGTAGGGATTAAGGGTGTCCCCCCCCTCCTCTGTGGCCTTAGGTCATGTGACCCGGCCGGAGCGCCCCGCCGGGTGAGGGCGAGGGCCGCTACCTCTGGGACCCCCAGCGGCGCGCACGAGGAGGGAGGGGCCGCCTTTGTCTACTTTGCCGCAGAAGCAGCCCCCCACAACCCCTCCCCACCGCGCCCCGCCGGGCCCTGCACAGCCCGGGTTTTCCATCCGGCCCGGCTCGGCTCGGCAGCTGTCAGGGGACCGAGCTGACCTTCGCGAGCAGGGAGTTTCAATTAGCCGCAGATCAGATAAGCGGGCGGGCCCGTCTCTCCGGGCACCGCGGGGGCGCAGCCCCGCCCCCGCCACGCCGCGCCAAACGCGCTCCAGATGGGAACAAAGATGAAGACGCAGCTCCACCTGCCTCCCCGGGGAGGGGGGGGGGGAGAGGAGGCCCCACCGGGAGGAGCTTCCCACCGGAGGAAGGGGTTGCGCGCCCTCCCCTGCCCATCTAGGATCTCAGGCCCGGGCAGGGGTCTAGCCAAGAGGATCTTTTCGACACTGCTGGCCTCCGGCTTGGCGGAGAAGTGCCTGCCGCGCTGACCTCATCCCCCGGCGGGCATCGTGCCCTCCCTCCCCCGGAGGGAGCCTTTTGCCATCTCTGAGCTCATCCAGAGCGCTCCTGGGGAGGCTGAGCCAAGGAGGCAGAACCCAATAGAAAAAGGAAACTGAGGTAGAGAAGGGCCGAGACTTCTTGATCCAGATCACACATTCTTTCAGATGTTTTTGTTTTTAAGTACCTACTAAGTGCCAGGCACTGTTTAGACTATGAAGACACCAGAAAACAAATCGTCTTATCCCCAGACTCACAGAACGTACATTCTAATTCAAGGAGACAGGCCATAATCAAGTAAACAAATAGTTGAACAAGATCATTTCAAACAGTCTGAAGAGCCATGGAGATATTAAAATTGGTCATGTGAGACTGACCTCAGGAAGGGGACCATATTAACTATAGTTGTCAAAGAGGGTCTCTCTGAGGGGGTGAGAGCTGAACTGAGGCTTGAAAGATCAGGAGGAACCAGCCAGGCAAAGGACAGGGTGTGGAACATGTCCCTCTGGGCATGACCTCAGGTCCAAAGGGGAAACAAATGGAGCAGGATTTGGCAGATCAGGTGAGAGGTCAGGGTTTATGCAAAGTGCAGTGGGAGTCTTTGGTGTGTTCTAAGCTGGGAATGACATGGTCTGACTTAAATTTTTAAAAGATCCCTCTGGCTACAATATAGATCAGAAGAAGGCAAAAATACAAGCAGGGAGGAGGGGAAAAGCATGGGGGTGGAGGGGAGAAATGGGGTGGAGGACAGGTTACTGGATTAGTGATATGTCCAGGCAGATGAAGGGAATGTGGGGGTGAAGAAAAGCAACAGAAGCTTGGTGAGAGAAAAGGGATTTGAACCCGGGTCAGCCATTGGGAGCAGGGAAGGAGCTACTTAGAGGTGGATGTTAAAGCCTTGGAGCAAGAATGCCAGGGTTCAAATCCTGGTACTGATACTCACCAGCTGAGTGTCCTTGGGCAAGCATCTCTATCAATTTCCTCAAGAATTTAAAAAGGGGACTATAATCAGGACACCTGGGTGGCTCAGTCAGTTGCACGTTGGACTCTTGAATTCTGCTCAGGTCATGATCTCGGTTCGTGGGTTGGAGCCCCTCATCGTGCTGCATGCTGGCGGTGTGGAGCCTGCTTGGGATTCTCTGCCCCTCCCCTGCTCCTGTTCTCACGTGCTCGCGCTCTCTCTCTCTCTCTTTTGCTCTCTCTCAAAAAATAAAAATACATTTTAAAAGGGGGTGTCGATGGGGCACCTGGGTGGCTCAGTCGGTTAAGTGGTTAAGCGTCCAACATCGGCTCAGGTCACAATCTCACCGTTTGTGAGTTCAAGCCCCACATCGGACTCTCTGCTGTCAGCTCGGAGCCTGCTTCGGATCCTCTGTCCCCGCCTCTCTCTGCTCCTTCCCTGCTCGCGGTCTCTCTCAAAAATAAAATAAACTTTTAAAAAAGGAGGGTCAATAATCAAGATTGTTACTGTAAGGTTTGAATACCGTATATAACCTGGTAAAATGTTAGGTGCTTGATAAATTTTGGCTCTTATTATGGGTGTTGTTACTACTCAATCACCTGTATCACTGCCCTGAACTCCCCCTTCTCCCCAGACATGCACCTACCTCTTTGTACCAGAACCATCCCCTGGCCTTCCACCCAACCTCTGACCTTGTTTTCATTTGCTGAGAGCAGAAGCTCCTCCCCCCCCATCCTCTCCCAACACCTTTGTTTGGAGGGAAGTTGAGGGGGTGGGGATCCATAGAAAGAGACTCACCCAGTGGTTGTTTACTACAGTGACTGCTGGGATCCCAGGACCCCAACCCGCAACCTGGGGATAACCCTCTGAACCCCTCAGTGGTCTCAGTCCTGGCCTGCCCTCCCTGCCTGCCAGAAGAGTTGAGATCATTCAATTATCATTCATTCAATCAGTTGAGTGACCCTCCAGACAAGGTTGTGGTGGGGACAGAGAGAAGCAAACCCAGGCCCTGCCCCCAAACAGATGCTTGCTTATTGGATTTTGTGCTGTTGGAGCTCATTGGGGCAGTAGCTGGTGGAGGGGTGGGAGGCTCCCTTAGCAAAGCAGTTCCTATAGGCACAATTCTCCTTTATGGAGACTTTACCCTGGGCCAGGCACAATGCCCTCACCCCCCACCCGCAGTCCATACGTGTCACTTAGGCCTTATGACCACCCAATGAGGTCTATGGTATCACTGTTCTCAATGTATAAGCAAACAAACAAACTTCAGAGTTAAAGTGCCTTGCCTAAGATCACACAGCAATTAAAGTAATGGAGCTGGGAACCAAACCCAGGTCTAGGTGAGGCCGGAACAGGAGAATTTAACCACTCTGCTATCTGGTCTCACATGCTATTAAATGCATGCAGGATGTCTCTTAAAGGCCTTCAACCAAACTCCTATGGAGCCGGATCTTGTTCTCACTTTCCTAAACTTCCTCTATGCCTTGGTTTTCATCTGACTCCTCAGCAGCCCAATATACTATATACCCCGGTGCCAGGTATGCAGTAGGTGCTCAGGTAGGTACTGTTTTGAGTGTAGCATTCTCTTGACAAAGCAGTGATGATGTCTGCCCTCACTTCCATACCTCCCCTTGAGTTCTGGGCCCCCTGTAGCCCATTTCAGAGTCTGTCAGAGCTGTTGACTAGAAAAAGAAAAGTTCTAGTTTGCATAATATTTGCATCTGCTTTGCATGCTGTTCACATTACATTAAAAGGCACAGAGGCCAGGCCTGGTACCCTATTCCCCCTCTTGGTGTCCACGCCCCCTCCCCCTGCCACATCCCCTGACCCAGAACAGGGGGTAGAGGCTTGGGGGTACCCATTTAGGGTCCACCTAAACTTGTCTATTTCCAGTACTGTGGGGACAGAGATAGGAAGATTCCTCCTGCCTCCCCTCATCCCTACCTCGCCTCCATCCCTTCCTGGGGAAAGTGGTAGGTCAGGGCAGGGGAGCCAGTGGCCGACACTGGTGTGTATGCAGGAGCAGGGGCACACGAACACAAACACACATACATAGCGCAGCAGGAAACATCTGGGGTCTGGGTGCCTGACTCGTACTGACAGTGGTTGAGAAGAAGGGAAAGGAGGAGGCATCTCTGCAGGGCCCTGTTCCTGCCCACCCCCTCCCCCCCAGCAGGATCCCAGCCTCCCCTCACATAGGGCCAGTCTGCCTCCCCAACAGCTGACCTCACACCCATACACTTTCCTTTTTTGTCTTTAATTTTATTATTATTTTTAAATGTTTATTTATTTTGAGAGAGAGAAAATGAGTCGGGGAGGGGCAGAGAGAGGGAGAGAGAGAATCCCAAGTTGGCTCCGTGCTGTCAGTGCAGAGCCCAACACAGAGCTTGAACCCACGAACCGTGAGACAGTGATCTGAGGTGAAACCAAGAGTTGGGTGCTTAACTGAGCCACCCAGGCGCTCCTACACTTCTCTGATATGGCTACTTGGGCTGGAGAGAGGGAGACAAGGGGCAGGAAGAAACAGATGCCAGGAACAGGACAGTAGCAAAGACTGGAAAGGAGGAAACTGTTGCTCTGATAATGGGGCAGGAGGGCAAAGTACACACAGCTTGGCCTCAACCTAGACCTTTAACCAGGTTAGGACCTCCTAAAAGATCCTGACATGGAAACAGGAGGAGGGAGCTGCTGTGATTGGCTCATGCGGCATGATCCACATGAGTTAACAGAGGCCAATAACCTGTCCTCATTGGACCCAGACATCACTGTAATGAATGTCTCGGGGTCTGATTGGCCATGAGGTGTCAGCAGTTGAAGACTGATTTGCAGAGACATCTTATAGTCCATACATGTCCCTTCCCCCACTCCAGGCTGTGATTTCAGGCTTGGAAGCACCTAGAAGCTGAATAGGGAACCAGACAGCAGGGAACTTAGAGTAATGGGCTTACCTGGGACCGTGGATAGATAGGAGGCAGCACGATGCTTACTGAGTGGCTTTGTGCAGCCATGTGATGGGTGCTGAGGATGACACAGGGTGCTGACAGCCCGGCAGACATCAGACCTACAGCAACCACTGCACAAACACTCCCCTGGAAGCCCTTCCTAAAGAATGCAGGATGGGCTGGGTTTCAAAGGATGAGTAGAGACGGGTGCCTGGGGGCGCTCAGTCATTAAGCATCTGACTTCGGCTCAGGTCATGAGCCAACAGTTCATGAGTTCGAGTCCCACATTGGGTGAGCTCTGTGCCCCACCTTGGGTGAGCACAAGCCCTGCTTCTCTCTCTCTCTCTCTCTCTCTGTCTGACCGTCACTTGTGCCCTCTCTCTCTCTTTCTCTCTCAAGGACAGCAGGGGAAGAGAAGTGAAAGGGAGGCAAGGGCCAGATTGTGCCAGGCCTTGAGGAGCCAGCACACTGCCAGGCTGGAAGGGACATAAGAAGTAGGAAGGGAGGAAGAGACTTTGAGAGTCCTGGCCTGCCACCCTAGCTCACAGCTCACACCTCACCCCTGCCCTGAGGCAGGGAAATGTCAGTACTGTGAGAAGGTCCCCCGTGTGCACCACCAACTTCATGTACCCACCTCACTGTACAGCATGTTGGGTTCTACTTCTGTCATAGACTGAATGTTTGTGTCCCCCCAAAATGTGTGTATTGAAATCCTAACCCCCAGTGTTATGGTATTAGGAGGTGGAGGCTTTGGGAGGTGTTTAGGTCACAAGGGTAGAGACGTCAGGAGTGGGATTAGTACTGTTATGAAAGGGACCCCAGAGAGCTCTCTAGTCCCTTTCACCATGGAAGGAATCATAAGAAGACAGCCATCCATCTATGCACTGGGAAGCAGTTTTCATTGGACATTGAACCTGCCAGCGCCTTGATCTTGGACTTCCCAGTCCCCAGAACTGTGAGGAATAAATATTTATTGTTTTAGCCACCCAGTCTATGGTAATTTTGTTAGAGGAGCCTGAATAGGCTAAGCCCCCAAACCCAAAAGAGGTGCCCTGGGCTGCCCTCAGCTGACCCCCAGCAGAACTTTCCACCCTGGTGTGGCGTCTCCTGGCCCTTGGCCTCTTCTCCTTGTGCCATGACCCCATCACTGGCCTATGCTAGCCGAGGGGCCAGGCTGGCAGAGGCCCTCACAATCATCCCCATAGCCCTTAAACCTCTAGGGTCACAGTTCTGGGACTAACTCCAATGAGTCACAGAATCTTTGTGAGCCTCAGTTTCCTCATGTCAAACGGAAATAATACCAACCTTCTAAGATTCTTCTGAGAAGTAAGTTGAATGAAGTCCTTAATAAAATGCCTGAATTTCATTTACTTAATCACCATCCATTGAGTGCTTTCCAAGTGCCGGGCATTGTTTTAGGCACTGGGGTTTCAGTAGTAAATCACAGAGACAAGGTCTCCTGTTCTTAGGGGTTTCCATTCCAGAGAGGGAGAATGAATATAAACCACAAATATGTATATGAGAGAATTTCACATTATGACAAATTCTGTGAAAATATAACTAGGATAATGTAAAAGGGTGCCGGTGTAAAAGGCGGTAGGGGACAGAGAGTTTTGGATGAGGTGGTCGGGAACCTTGTCTCTGAGGTGTCATTTGAGCCAAGACCTGAATAATGAGGCGGAGTCAATCATATTAAGAGGCTGAGGAAGGGTGTTCCAAGGAGCAGAAACAGCAAGTGCAAAGGCCCTGAGGCAGGAAGAACTTGCCCTGTGGGGAGGCTGGTGTGGCTGGAGACAGGGAGCTAGGAGGACAGAGGCTTAAGTATTGGGGGTCCTCAAGGACCTTAGAAGAAGTCTGGCTTTAATTCCAAGGGCCATAGAAAACCATTGGAGGTTTTTGGCAGGCATGCTGGGAAGTGATTTACACAGTAATTGCTCAATAAAGGCTAGCTGTTGTCATTATGAATAATAATAAGAAGCCCAGAGAGGAATAGCAATATGCCCAAGGTCACAGAGTCCCCATCCCACAGCCCCTTCCTCCTTTGATTGGCCTTCCCCTCCCCTAAGGAGCCCTGTGGATCAGCCCCAAGCCTGGCGGGAAGGAGGTGAGGGCAGCCTCCCTTCCCTCATTCCCGCTCCTTCCCTCCGGCCATTTCCCGTGCTCCCGGCGCCTGCGCCCCAATTAGCCAGCAAGGCTGACGGCCTCGGCTCCGAATGACAGACACCTCCTGTCACCCCCTGACGGGCGAGGAGATTAACTCTGAGCGGCACTGGCTCCAAGGGACAACAGGGAAGGGAGAGGAAGGGGGAGGGGATGACCAGGCCTCACCCTACCCAGGGCCCCCAGTGCCCTGGAAGGAAAAGGGACTGGGGGGGGGGGGGGTTGCTGTGCACAGAAAGGAGTGCCAGCAAGCTGGGGAGGATGGCCGCCACCCTCCAGACTGTCCGCTGCAGCTGGGGCCACTTCCCTAACTTCTACCCTCAGCTGCTCTGAGGGTAAGGGACCATGCCATGACTGTGGGTGTTTCACAGCTGAACCCTCAGTTCTGGGCACAGAGTGGGTGTGTAGTAAACATTTCTGAACTGACTGTGCTAAGTAATTTTTTTTTTTCATGCAGACTTATTCAATTCTCACAACATCCCCATTTTATAGAACAGAAAACTAAGGCTCAGAGGTGGAGGGACTGGTTCAAAGTTCACACAGATGGGCCAGAATTTGAACTGAGGCTGCCTGATTCCAAAGCCAAGGGTCTAACCACTGTACTGAATCACTCCTCTCCTAGGAGGAGACTCAGTTTATGCCATTTAGACTTTTTTGTTGTTTCTAAGATTTTTTTTTTAAAGTAATCTCTATACCCAACATGGGGCTCGAACTCACAACCCCAAAATCAAGAGTCACACATTCCTCTGACTGAACCAGCCAGGCATCCCTCAGTTTATGCCATTTAGGAATTTATCATCTGGGACAATGAGACACAAGCCCTGGAAAAGGGAATTAGCATAGCAGTTCTGGGCATAGACACTGGGAGCCAGGCTAGAGGTCAGAAGTTCTCGGTAACACTCCCAGGAGGGTGGAGCCAGGAAAGATGGGTACAGAATGGAAGTGAGCTTTCCAGAGAAGAAGTGAGCTGGACCTCTAAACACAGGCATGACTAGTCAGGATAGGGCAAGAGGAGGGCAGTCTAGGCAAAGAAACGCATGGGCAAAGGTCTGAAGGCAGAAATGGGCAAAGCATGCACTCAATGATAAGGACTTCAGGCTGTAAGTGACAGAAACCCAATATACACTTGCTGAAGCAAAATTAGAACCTATTAGTTCATTCTGAGGCTCAGGTAGGAGTGTTTGGCTTCAAATACAAGGATCAGTTTCCCCTTGCTGGATTCATTCATAGATAGCTCTCAAGTGATGGTGGCCTCAAATTCTTACACTACCAGATCAGAGCCCCTCCCCCTCAATAATTCCAACCCAAACCTTGGGATTCATCCCAATTGGCCAGGCCTAGGTCACGTGTCTATTCCTGAACTAATCACGGAAATAGAGGTAGGGGGAGGTGTTTGCTGATTAGCCAGGTACCCCAGTTCAAGGGTCGGTGGAGTCCCTCTAGAGCCCTAAGGGTGGTGGGGGAAGGGAAAAGTGGCCTTTATTGCGGGGAGGGCACTGGGGGCCTGTCAATACCAGGGGTCCTCACTTCCAGGGCTGGATTCTGGGCCTTAGATGACCCCTCAATGGACAGCCTGGGAACTTCTACTCTCCCCAGTTCCAAAAGTTCCTACCTGTGTAGATGACATCCACCAGCTGAGCTGTGGCCAGGTGAGAGGAGGTTCCAAGAAGGCTCCTGATCCAGGACAGGGGAGGCCTCGAGGGTTCCCAGTGCCCAAGTTTGCTCCGGGGCCTTCGATGTTTTCATGGGCCTGCCTGATCTCTCCAACCTATCCTTCACCCTTAGCCCAGCTATAAGTTTCCCCTAGAGTTGTTTTCATTATTAGGGTCTTTAATTGTCTTTTACAAAGTCACTAGCTCTGACTGCCAAAAGGGGCAGTCCTGCAACAGTCAAGACTATGGCCCTGTGCCAGAAAAGACTTCTACAGGGTGTGTTGCACCCTATAACCAGGGATTGGCATGGATGTCAGTTTAGGAAGCTAGAGAAGAGCAACATCTGGGCCAGCCCCCAGCTTAGGGTGAAAGCTGCAGTAGCTTGTCCTGGAGCTAAGGACTCTGGGGGTAATGAGCTTGCTTCACCAGGAGGGGAGTACTGTACTTTAACAGTCATGCTTAGGGTCTGGAGCATGGACTTGAAAGTCATACTGACAGAGATTTCAATTATGGATCAGCTGAGTGACCTTGGGCTTGCTCTCTCCAGCCTTAGTTTTGTTTACATCTGTGAAATGGAAATAATGCAAGGCCTGACCTCAACAGGTAGCAAAGTTCAAATGAGATATTGTTTCCAAGTGTTGGCACCACTCCTGGCACAGTGACTCTTCCGTAAAGGGCAGCTGTTACTACTAATATTCTTCTAGCTCTATCCAAGACTGGTCCTTAGTCTGGAGCTCCCAGCAATCTTTCTAGAGCTCAGTTTCTCCATTTGTACTTCTAGCCCTCTCACCCCTAGGATGGGTGACTTGGATGATCTCACGGAAGGGAAGACCCCTCCCACATCAGTCAACCCATAGGGGTGGGGGGGTTGGGGGGGTGGGAAGGCGGCAGGCAATGCCCAACCAACATTTTCACCAGGCTGGGCAGGCAGCGCCAGGCAGGCGGGAGCTGGTCAGGTTTTTAATTGAACGCGATGCAAATGAAATGTAAATACCATGCAAATAAGCTCTTGCCAGGAGGCGCTGGGCTGGGAGCAGAGGGAGCTGGGAGGGGACTGCTGAGCAGAGGCCCTCCCCTGTCCACATTTCTCTCCCGTGGCTGCCCTTGCCTATGCCCACCCCCTGGTGCTGCCCACCCAGCCTGGCCATTACATTCTGGAAACAGCGGGCACTGTATCTCCCCAGAGCCCCCCTCCAGATCCACTTGGCTAACCCTGTGGCTCCTGGTGGTGGTGGTGGTGATAGGGTGTATAGGGAGGGACCAGGGATCCTGTGGATGAGACTAGGCTGACACAGACACTCACAGTCACACGGAAAGACCCACACAGAGACATAGAAGGGACACACAGATATAGACATGCAGAAACCCACATTCCATCTCAAGCCACCTGCAATACTGAGACCCACACAGACATCCAGTCTCACATAAATATACACAACAACACATTCAGTCACAAATACACACAGTGGCACAAATAGACCCAGTCACAGGGCCACATGCATGCACACACATACACACACAGTCTGCCCTGTCATAAGGACTGCAGACTGATGTCCCTGTGCTGGTCTGAGGTCAAGGCTAAGGAGTGGGGGGGACAGGCACCCTGTGTGGTCACAGCCTGGTGGTCTGAGTGAGGCCAGATGGGCGGTAGGGGTTTGAAGGGATCCTTCCGGGTGGCCTGGGCCCTTTGCCCACCCCCCATCCCAAGACACATCACCATATCCCAGGGCTCACCGCTACTAGACAATCCCAGGTGTTGGTCCAACCCCCAAATCCTGGGGTACTGGACCCCATCTTCGGATTTGGAATTCCCCCTGTGGTTCCATAGTCTCTGACCCCCAACCCATCCCACTTCTTAGGGCAGCCAGCCATTTGAGAGAAGTTGGCCCAGGTGACAGGGCCTGATCTGCTGGGTCAGGAATCCAGGTCCCACCTGCCAAGGAGTAGGGGGTAAAGCACAGGCAAGTGAGGAAAAGTCTGAGCCGTCTGGACAAACCTCCATTCCACCCAGGATCCACATCTGGGGGTGGTTCCAGCCCCCCGCCCCTGAGGTGACTCACGCCCTGCATTTAACTCTCATTAGCGCCTCTGAGCCCAGCTGGGAGGGACAACCGCCAACTTTCCCCAGCAGACAGGGAGCTCTGGGTGGGCCCCTCCGCCCTCGCAGCCTCAGTTTCCCCCCCAGGGGCCTGGCCCAGCGACAGGGGCTGCGTGGGAGAGCAGTGGCTCATAGTCCCCTCAGTCTGCGCTAGGGCTGTCCGCCCCACAGAATGAGGGCCTGGGTGTGGCCTCTTCCAGGAACCCCCGTCCCAGCCCCCCACCGGATGCACAGCAGTCTCAGATAGTCCCCCACCCCAGCCAGAGCCCAAGGGTCAGGAAGGAGGGGAGGGGGCAGATGGCGTCCAATCGGAGGCTGCGGGAGTTGCGGACGGTCCCGCCGCGGATCTGCCAGGGCGCCCTCCAACAACGCTCCTTCTCTGCCAGGGCCCTGCACAGGGCGGGGGTGGGTGAGTGGGGGCCAGAGAAGCAGGGATGTGGCCAGGGACCGATGGCCGTCCGCGCCTCCTTCCTTTCCTGCTTCACAGGCCCAGCCCCGCTCTTATTTTGATTAAAATCGCCCTGTGAGTGGCTCTCAGTGCGCAGGGTGCGCTGTGGCCGCAGGCCCCTGGGAGGCCAAGCCCAAGACCCCCGGACCCCCAGCCCTCCCGGGAGAGGCCAGTTCCGCCCGCCTTCACCGCACTCCCTCCCCCTTCCCCTCTCTGTGGGAAGGAGGCAGCTGGGGCGGGGGTGGCCGCGGGAGCGTCTTGCCCGTGTGATCGTGCCGAGAGCCGGGAATTCGGGGCCATGTGGGAAAGACATTAGTGCCGGCCGCCCTGCCAGCCAGGAATGCGCCCCCCGCTCCGCAGCAGCCGCCTGCCTGGCTCAGAAACGGTGACTCACCCGCTCCGTGTTCCCACCCCCTCATCGTGCACCCTCCACAGCCCACCACAGGCCTGGCCGCCGGCTTTCCAGCCTCCCAGCCTTGCTCGGGCTGGTCCTGTTACCTGCCCTGCCCATCCTCCCTCCATTCTCTTTCAATCTCTCATAATACTGAACCAGATCGCACCTGGCCGGGGTGGGGGTGGGGGGTTGTTTTCAGACCCCCTTCCCAGGCCTGTATATTCTCTGGACTCTTGCTCTGGTTAGAATACTCCTTTGGGATTTAGCCTCTCTCTCCTCTCTGGCTGACTGGCTGACTGGCTGACTGTCTTCCTCACTCCAGAATGACTTACCTGTGGGCACCACACCCAGCACTGGACCTGGAGCACAGGGCAGGTGCACAAAAAAAAAAAAAAAAAAAAAAAAAAAAAAAAAAAAGCAGTCAATGTAACCTGTTAAGTTTGGGAAGCAGAGTTTGTGTGGGGAGTACTACTGTTCCTTGGGTTCCTCTGTGACCTTGGAATAATAAACAATGCCACTTACCTCATAGGATGTGTGATCCTAGATCCCTTATTCCCCTGACTGAGACTTGCTTTCCTCATCTAATACAGTGGAGATAACAGTATCCTCCCCATGCACTAAAAGGGGCCGCCTGTGAAGAAGCTTTTGTCTGTAAAGCTTTTGTCTCAGCTCAGGGCCTGCTGCTGAGAGGGACTTAATCACAGTGATGGTGGTGATGATGATATTCTAGTAATCACAACTATTCAATGAACACCTACTATGTGCCAGGCCCAAGGCTGGGTACTTTCTAAACATCTCATATTGGTCCTACTTCAGCCCTGTGAGGTAGGTTCTATTATTATCCTTCTTTTACAAATGAAGAACCACTGAGGTTTGTGGAGGGGAAGGTATGGACTCAGGGACCCACAATCTGCAGAACCTAGGCCCACACCCAGGGTTCTGGTCCCAGCATCCCCAGAATTCTCCAGAGCCTATGCAGGACCATCCCCTAGGTCTGCCTCTTCCAAAGACCAAACAGGGCTCCAGTAGGCAATCCCTTACAGCCCCAATCCCCATCAGATGCCTCCCACCAACCTCCCCCCTCTCTCAGGCCCACATCTCATAACTTTTTTTTTTTTTTAATTTTTTTTTTTTCAACGTTTATTTATTTTTGGGACAGAGAGAGACAGAGCATGAACGGGGGAGGGGCAGAGAGAGAGGGAGACACAGAATCGGAAACAGGCTCCAGGCTCTGAGCCATCAGCCCAGAGCCCGACGCGGGGCTCGAACCCACGGACCGTGAGATCGTGACCTGGCTGAAGTCGGACGCTTAACCGACTGCGCCACCCAGGCGCCCCTACATCTCATAACTTTTAATAAGAGGTAATAGTGTCAAGCAGTGGGCATCGGATTCATTTTTAACTATCTAATTTACATTTAATTTTCCCCACCAATGTGATGGAGTTTACTGATGTTTTACTTAAGAGTATCCATTTATGGGTGGAGAATATGTTCACAAAACTAATGGGTAATGCTTCTCTTTTGGAGGCCCCTAGTTCAGAGTGGGGGACCCAAGCTGGGGGCTTAAGCCCTGAGACCTAGCAACCAACATAGTTCTTGACACTGGAATAACTGATAAACAAATGTCCCCAAACCCTTTCAGAGCATGTGTCTCCCCTTCCAGCCTCCTGAAAGAATGATTATCGAGTGCTTTACTCCACCAGACAGTTTATAGAAATATTTCACTTAACCCTTGCAGCAACCCTTATGAACAGGTACTATTTTTTTTTTGAACAGGTATTATTAAACACCTGTTCTACAGATAGATAAAGAGACCCAGAAAGATGAAGTGTCCTGCCCAGTGTCACACAGTAACTAAAGGGAAAAGCTGAGGTTGCAAACTTAGACTGTATGACTCAAAGCCGGTCTGCACTGCAGAATTGGGTGGCCTCTTTGAGAATCCATGCCCTGGTCCTGCAGAAACAAGGCCTAGATTTTGAGACCTTGGGTCTATGGGCAGGTATGCCCTGTGGTTCTCAAGATGTCCATGGAGTTGGGTGACAAGAGGAAAGGAGCAGGACTCAGTGACTCAGGTTTCACAGCAGCGGAATCCTAGGGTTCTCTGAGAGCGAGGTTTGGTTTCCCAGGCCTTTCAGTGCTCAATGACCGTGTCTTCCATGGTGGATTCCATGGGTGCCAGAAGGTTCCTGGAAATAGCAGGGGCACTCATGTTCTTTCTCCCATTGGTCCGCAGAGGACACATGGCCTCCTCTAAAGCAGAGGTGATGAGCAAAAATTCTGGTTTCCAGAAGAGAGAGTATGAAACCCAAAATGAAGTCTGAGCCTAGGGTTGGTAGAAAGAAGACATAGGCCCAGGGCAAATGGGCAGTGTAGATACTCACCTGAACTTCAACCACAGATGGGTGGGCAATGTGGATCTTTACCTCAAACCTCAGCCAGACCCTGGGTGGAGGGCAGTTTGGACTCCTCAGTCGCAATCATGCTCACAGAACTGGGAATTATTGTGAGATTAGAGGGAGCTGACCCCCACCCTACTGTGGGGGCACAGACCTATTTTTCACCAAATGCCTGTGGGTCCCAGAAGCTCAGCTGGCCACTGCAGGACAAGAGAGGACCACCCTGGAACGCAAAGGCCCAGTTAGCACCCTTTGAGCTACCCCTACCTCCCCAGCCTCAGTGTGGTTATCTAGAAAAGGGAGATTATACCTCAAGGAGCTGCCAGGACTATTATGGTCATTAAATGAGATGGGGCAGACTCTCCTTCATTCCTGAGCCTCCCCTCTTCCTGGTAGCTCCTTCATTACACAGAAAGGGAAACCAAGGCCTGGACTGGAGAGGCTGGAGGACTACCCCAAAATCACACAGCAAATAGAGGTCAGAGGTGAAAGTGGAGCCCAGTTCTGGGTCTCACACAGGGACAGAACTTCAGTTAACTTCATGGACCATTATGAGTTAAGCTGTACCTTGGCACCTGGTCCAGGGTGTGTGTGTGTGTGTGTGTGTGTGTGTGTGTGTGTGTGTGTTGCTGGTGGGGGGGTGCAGCGGACAGGGTGTCAGGGGAGCTGCTGCTGCCGCCTCCCTGGTATTTTTAGCCTCGAGAATGAGCTGAGCTCAGGGCTCTGAACAACCATCGGCAATGAGGGAGATGGGAAGGCCCCCGTCCCCCCCCACCACCAGTCTGGATCCAGGTTTGGCGGGCGGCAGCCTGGAAAGGGGCAGAGACCCTAGGGAGTAGGAGCAGTAAGGCCCTGAGACCCTGCACCCCAGCACCCCCCATCCAGCTCATCTTTCCAATGCCATCTTCCCATGGGATGCATCAGAACCCAGCCAACCTGGCAGGGATAGGCACCCCCATCTCACCCCCTGCTACCCTTGGCTTCCCCTGCTAGGAGCTCCAGGGCAGCTCTCTCCAGCGCCCGCCAGGTCAGAGCTGCGAGGTTCCCATGACAACGGATGACAGCAGCAGAGGCTGCTGGCCACAGGGTCAGGGGTGAGGGGGGTGTGGGTGGCAGAGCAGAAGGGGGGGGCTAGCACAAGGGTGGGGGAGGGGGCTAGAGTGAAGGACCCTGAAATTAAAGCTCCCTCCTGAGGCCTAACACCCCAGGAAAGGCCTAGAACTTTGATGCCAGAACGGACTCTATTGCACTGATTGGAGAAGTCAGGAACAGGAAGGGTTGGCTATGCATTTGGTCATGTGATCATGAACCCAGCTAGAGGGCAGAGCTTGCATGGAAATCCTTGCCCCTTGCCTCCAAGCCCAGAACTCTGCTGCCTCTAGGGTCTTGGGGGTAAGAGGTGGGGCCCAGACGTCCCTATATCTCCATCCCCAGGAAGTGAACAGGCTCTGAAGCCTTCCAACCAGCCTGGCTTGGATTCCCCACCCCGTAATGAGTGGTCAAGGCCCCCAGACCTACAGATCACTTCTTGTCAGGCTTAACCCCCCCCCTCCCCCCGACTCTCTAGCACAGGATATATTTTAGTTTCCTCGGAAGAGGACCTGACAAGGATCACAGCCTTCTACTGACTCCCCAGCCCAGCTGCAAGGGTGGAGAGATGGTTAGGAATGTGGCCCACACATCCAGGTTGACTAAAGAGATCACTTCAGACTTAAGTCCTTTCAAAGGCTGCCCAGGTTCCGGAACCATCACTGGCTTCCACTGTCCCCAAGACAAAATATAAACACTCATCCTGGAGCTCAGGGTCAACTTTCTCCGGTACGGTCTCCTCACTGCCGCTGAAGTTCCAGTCTCCAAGTCTCCTAGGTAAGCAGCATGGTTCTTTGAGGTTCAACTCCTCTCACAGTCTTCTGAGAAGCCTTCTTGGTTTTTCCCATCCATGCAGATCTTGTATTCACCAAGGGGTACAAGGCTTAAAATTTCACAGGTTCTTTGTATGCAGGACTTCTCATCCCACGCCCCTAGCACCTCTGGGAAGGGGCTACTTGCTGATGTACAAACTAAAGCCTGGAGAAGAGGCTTCTTAGAGAAAGTCATAGAGCCTGTGAGCATCAACTCAGTACCTGGCTGCAGACCCTTTTTTCTCTTGGGGTCCCCTCGTGGCAGCCCCCAGCCTGTGGCACTGCACTTGGGAACCTCAAGCTCAGACCGAATAGTTTCTTCCCTCTGCTCCTTATACACAGAGGGCCAACCCATGTCTTCTACCTCCAACTCATCCATTTATTCGGCATTACTGAGCACCTAATAGGTGCCAGCAAGACAAGCCCTTCCTCCCTGGAGCTCACCTTCTAGCTGGGAAGACCAACCAGTGAACAAGAAGAGTTCACGCGGTACGGTTCCAGCAGGGCTGTGATGGGGGCACGTGCGGCAGTGGGTGCACAGAAGAGGCTTCTCCAGCCAGACTTGCAGAGTCAAGGCAGATTCCAACCACAGCCCCGCCTCCCTTAGGTCCCACCTGCCTGGGGGACTTTACTCCCATGTCTAACCTCAGTCACACTAGCTGCAACCCCTAGAAGATATTTAAGTGGGTGACTAGCCGAGAAAGGCCAATACCCAGGTCCCCGGCCCCAGTGCTTTATCAACCAGCAATTCTTACTCTGGTATCTGTCCAGGATGCTCTCCATCCACCATCTCCACAGACTCCCCCAGGATGGGTAGAAGGGCTGGACAGCAGGCCCATTAGGCTGGAGCTGGCAGTCCCACTGCACTCCTCTTTGAGCCCCCCATCCCCCAGCTCTGCTCTCAGAACCCACAGGCCTGTGGGGCCAGCAGAACCAGCAGGAGGCAGGCAAGGGTTAAAGCCTCCCCCTCCCTAGGCTGCTGAGCCAAGCTGGGAACGGGAGAGAAAGAGGCCACAGGATTGCTGCTTGGTCCTCAGGGTTCCCGATGGCCACCAGGAAGGTAAGACAAAATAAGGGAACTCAGTTTCAGCAACCAAAATCCTTCCACCAGTTGGACTGGGGGCTGTGGGGGCTGCAGGAGGCAGGGCAAACTCCTGATAGAGCCAAGTGCCCCTGCTGGGGTGGGGGGGGGTCAGAGCACTGGGCACCCTCGTGATGAAGCCGGCTACAGGGCGATTAATCTCGTGAGGACTGTGCATCAGGCCCCCACTCCTCAGCCTCCCATGGTCAACCCCGCCTGCGCTGCCCCAGGAGTTAATCTCCGCTCCGGGGACTCCTCAGCCGCTGTCACGGCTGCATTAATTCTGAGGCAGAGGGAGGCAGAAGGAGGGAACACAGATGGGGGGGGTGTGGATAGCCTCCTTGGGAAGGTTTCGTGGTCAGCAGCTGGTGAGGAGGGGTCCCAAAGGATGGGGTCTGGGGCTCCTTCAAGGCCCTTCCTTGGATGAGGAGTTGCGGGGGGGGAGGGGCGGTCATCCATATTATCCCCCTTGGACCATCAGAACCCTTGCACCCCCAGCCTCTAGCCCTCGGCCACCAGCTGAGCCCCAAATGCAGTTTGCAGTTTTGACAGCAGATGTCTCTGCTATTATGATTTATCAAAATGCTTAAGGTAAATAATGCACACATATTTATAGGAAAGGAACTGGGTAGTAGAAAGTGGGAGGGATTACAGAATGGGGTCAGGGGACTTTGGAGCAGAGGACTCACAGTACCCTTGCCTCTGTCCTCAGCTCTCCCCACTCAAACCCGATGCTTGATCCCAGCCTGGCCCTGGGGAAAGTGGGCAGGGGTGACATCAAGCGTGCCCAGCAGCCTGCCCAAGCCCGGTCTTCAGGAGGTCAGGGAGTGAATAGGCCTGTCTTGCTGGGCCCCCACCAGGCCTGGGAGGCAGCCACCTGAGGGAAGCGCTGAACCAGCCTCACACCTCAGCCACGTTTCCATGGCTTCACTGCATCCTGGCTCCCGAGGGCTCTGTCGCCTTATCAACGGCGGGCACTTCTCTGGCCCTCACCCTCGCAGTCACTCCCTCTGGACCCCAGCAGCTGCCTATGGATCCTCCTGCATCAGAGCTAAAACTCAGCCACATGCGGTGCCCCCTCCTGGACAGGCCTCAGAGCTGGGTGAGGGGCTGGGAGAGTGGTGGGAAGTCACCATGGAGGCAGAAGCCCAAGTGGATTCAGGCTGCACCCACTTTGGGCCCCCCAAATACCCAAACCCTGTCATTCCAGGGGAGGGGGCAGTGTTCCTGGGCTACCCTCTCATCCCCCACCCTCGCTCCACACAGTATTCTTTGTTTCCAAACCTTTCTGGGCTTAAGAACATTTGGTTAAAGAACTTTTATTAGGTTTTCTGATTTGAAAAGCAATATACATCTATTGCAACAAAAAAGAGTGAAAAAACACAGAGTCAGAAAGTGCAGAAAAGTTTAAGGAAGTAATGCTTGACCCTAATCCCACATCTGGGCATGATCACAGGCAGCATGTGGGGTGGGGGGTGGGGGGGGCTCCTTCCAGCCAAAGCCTGAAGCATAACCAGGTGTTTAAAGGACTTCCGAAACCAGAGGAACCCAGCTGTGTTGACCTTGTGTGTTTTTCCACTTCTACCTCTCTGAACCTCAACTTTCTCATCCATAAAATGGACTGACTGATAAATGCCCTCCTCTTGGATTATTGTGAGGATTCAATGAGCTAGTAAGTGCAATGGATTGGTCCAATGCCTGGCCACAAGTTTTATGCATAGTGAGACTGGGGATATCATTAGTACCTCTAACCAAGCATAGATCTGCAGAGTATGGATGTTCTATGGGGGCTAGGGAAAGGGGGCTCTTTCTAGTAAGTCTCTCCCACCTGTGAACAGCGCTCAAATTAGGGATGGAAATTTGCAAGAGGAAAACATGCCCAGAAAGAGGAGATAATGTATTTATTCAGCCTACAGAAGGTTTTCTGGTGCTAACGCCACCCTCCCTGAACTGTAGACCACAGCCCGGAAGCCAGGTGATGTCACCTAGAGTGATCAGTACAGTGGTGGGGGTGGTGCAGGGACACTACACTTGGCCTGCTGGGGTGAAAAAGGCCCTGGAGGACGCAGCACCTGAAGAGGAAGGCATCCATTAGAAGGGAGAATGCAACAGGAAACAAACCTGCATCAGAAGGCCAGCTACTAGCTGGCCCCCCAGAGCCCCCAAATTCAGCCACCCCCTCCCAGCTCAGGCACTTTGCACCCAGGCCCGGAGCCCTGGAGGACCCCACTCTCCTCCCCCCGGGGCCCGCCCCATCTTCACGCCCTGCTGCCTGGAATCTGAAGCAGCCCTTGTTCTCTGGCAGGAGGGGAATTTAATGCCGCTGAGGGATGGCAGGTCGACAGGCGAAGAGAGATGAAAGTGTCCGCTTTGGCAGCCGGGTCGGTGGCCTCGGGGGGACCCTCTTGCAGCCCTTCCATCCTCCCCAGCCACTCTCTGCTCTGTGTGGCAAGAAGAGCCCTCAAGGGGCCCTCAGGGAAGATGTGGACCTCTGGGGATGGGACTCCCTGCAGGGCTGTGTGACCTTGGGGGGCAGCTGAGCCTCTCTGTGCCCATTACCTGCCGGCAGGGTGCCCGGGCCAAGGTCTGTATTATTAACATGCTAGTGGCTGCCTGTCCCTCCCCCACCTTAGCTGTTGTCAGCATTGCCTGTCAGCATAGGGCCACGGGTGGGCAGTGGGGGGCCCAGGCAGGCTGCACAATGACCTCCATCCATCCATCTCTGGCACCTGAGAGGGAGTGGGAGCTGGTGCTGCAATCAGGTCAGGCCTAAGCAGCCTTCACGGCAGCTGAGCCAAGTGGCCATCACTACGCCCTTTGTGACTGCACAGAGCTAAGTCGAATCTGAGAATAGAGGCTAAGGGCCCAAGTCAGAATCTATCCCCGGGGCCAACAGCCCCATGTCCCTGTTGGAAATACTGTGGGTCTTGGCACTGTGAAGTGAACTTGTTGCTTGGCAAAGCACCCTGCCAAGTGCCCTACCCCACCCCACAATCCCTGGCTATGTTGCCCTTCTTTCCTAGAAACAGAGAAGCAAGGGTGTTTGGACAAGGTCATGTAGCAAGGGCAAGCACGCACACACACACGCACACACACTGATATGTGGGGACCAAGAAGTGAAGAGGACCCATGTGTTCAGACTCCTAAGTCCCCTTTCCCTTCCATGGAGGCAACTGGTCCTCCCAAAGCATGCTGGTACAAGGGGCTAGAGGCCAGAAGCCCGAGTTCTCGGAAGACCCTTGCTACCATTGTCTCTGTGACTTGGGCAGATCATGCACTCTCACTGGGCTTCAGTTTCTCGTCAGTAAAATAGGTAGTAATCCTTATCCTGAGGATTTTCTGAAGCCAAAGAAGAAAACTTACTCAACAACTTGAAACCATTCTAGATTGAAGACAGCCTCCAACTAGCCTTGGACCAAAGGGCAATAACCATACAGAGAACCTAGCTCCCGGCCCACAATCACTTAGTACGTTACAAGAGGTGTGCTGCTTCCTTCTTCCTGCACAACATGACCGCAGCAAGCTCATAGCAGAGGGTCAAAGGTCCAGTCTGTAGTGCTGACAGGGCATGAGACAGGGGCCTCAGTGAGGGGGTGGGGGGGATGGTTATAAGGGCACCGAGGGACTAGATCAGGCCAAACCCTTCTGCCGTGGAGGGGAGGGGGGTGCCTGGCAGGCGCTGGGCAGGCTGGGGTGAGGAGAGGCCTTTGGCGGCCGCAGAGAACAAAGAGGTTGGGGTTGCCAGGATATTTTGTGGAGCTGAAACTGGTGGTAGGGCCGGGAGAGGGGCTGTGGCAGCCGTGGGAACTGCGCCTGCTGCCCCCACACCAGCTCCCCCACTCAGACTGGGCCTCAGGGCCTGGCTGTGGGCAAGAGGGGCTGCCAGGGACACCGCTCTGTCCTCAGAGTTGCACGCCGTCAAGGCGGAGACCCAGGAAATGTTGTACACAAAGCCACACATGGCATATAGTGTCAGCATCACTGAGGGGATCACAGGTGCACACTGACACACGTCACGAGCACACGCCCAGGGTCATGCAAGCGGTGTCACAGGGTCACAGCATGGTCACAACCTGGCATCATACACTCACATAGAATCCCTGGTGTCAGTCTCAGGCCACACCCATGATGGTTACACAGACACAATGTCCCAAGCCACATAGAATCACCCAGTGTCTGTCACAGGGTCATGCATGCCATACAGTATCAGTGTTGCATATCCGATGTCACACACGGAATTGCCCAATGTCACACATCGAGCCGTACAACCTGGTATCACACTGGGTCTGCTACAGGATTGTAGTGTCACAGGATTACACATGCAATGTCACAAAATACCCCAAAGTGTGGCTGCTGATGTCATACGTTCACCCATGGCCATATGAGATCTCACATAGCCTACCACACACTGTCACAGATCTATTTTCGTGTCACATGTATCCACATTATTGCACAAGGCCTCACATGGTTGTCAGGGCCTTGAAGTCTGTCTGTTTCTCTGTTTCATACACACACACACACACACACACACACTCTCACACACATGGTTACACGGAGGCTGGGTTTCTCTCTTTCCTCGGGTGTACCCCCAACCACCCCTGCCATCCAGGTAGAGGAAAGGAGAGCCTGGGCTGAAGACTCCCAGGTCACCAGGAAGTCAGGCTCCCAACTGTAGCAGTGGGGAGTGGAGGGCACCCCTAGGGAAGGGAATTGGACATACAGCTCCACAGGGAGCCTCCCTCTAAGTACTTCCCTGTCAGCGGGAGAGCAGCAGGGGTGAGCCTGCAACAGAAGACACAGAGGTGCAAGATACAGGGAGAGACACGTGGAGACTCAGAGACGTGGAAAGATGGTAAGACAGAGACAGAGAAGAGAGTCAGAGACCACTAGAGACCATCAAGATGGAGATTTGGAGACAGTGAGCCAGACAGAAATGGGCAGAGATGGACAATGCTGGAGCAGGGCTTGGCCAGGGCTGGAGCCCGCGGGAAGGGGCAGCAGCTACCCCATGGCAGGGAGAAGTGGGAGGCAGGAGGTGAGGTGGCTAGGGCTTTAGGGAGGACCCACACCCTGGGCAGAAGGTGGGGGACATCTTGGTGAGATTTAGGTGAATAGCTTTAAAATAGCAACACCAGCTGCCATTTGACCGAGTGCTTAAGATGAGCCAGGCCCTTCCCTAGAGTGATCTCATTTCAACCTCAGGCAACTTTATGGAGGAGAGATGATTATTGTCCCCGTTTCCCAGATGAGGTAACTGAGGTCTCATCATGCGTTTGCGTTCAGCCCACAGCCATCCCCACCCCTGCTACGCCTCCTCCAGACAGAGGGGCTGGCCTACCATTTCCACAAGCAGAGCACAGAGGCCCAAGTTGGAAGAGGTGGAAGAGGTGAGGGGCTTCAAGCTTAGGGCTTCTCTGTGTTTAGGGGTAGGCCCAGGAGCCATGGCTGGGCTGTGGGTTGGCACACTAAAAGGTACAGCCTGGCTGAGTCACAGCACCCCCCTCGGGGCTGGCACTGGAGCCGTCCACCCCACACCTGTAGGCATGCCAATGAGGGCTGGCCGAGGCCATCTGCGGCCTGTGTACTGCCAGCAGCAGGGCGGGGGCAGGCGGGGGCGTCCTGCCTGGGTGCCCCCTGCTGGCCAGGCTTCCCACCCTGATGCCCCCAAGGAGGACCCTCCCCACCCACTCGAGGATCTGGAGGTGTTGCAGTTTGCCTCCTGCAGGGGATGAGGGTGCTCCTGGCTACAACACCTCCCCCTACTCCCCGCTGGACGCCCCCCTTCGGCAGAGCCGCCTGGAGAGATCACAGGCAGCCACATGAAAGGGAATTTTTCCCAGGCAGAGCTGGAGTTGAAAGCTGCCTCCTACCACCCCCGCCTGCCCCTGCTGTGCCAGGCCAGGCTGTTGAGCTCCTGGTGCTCTAAGGGAGCTTGTGACACTGGGAAGGGGTTGGGGGTCAGAGCCCCCACCCAATATGGGCTGCTTTTTCTCCTCCCAGGAACAATAGCAAGAGGCAGCTCATCTCGCCCAGCTCGCTGCCCACTCAGCTTCAGAAGTTGCCCCTTCCCTCATCCTGAAAGCCCTCACCCACCTGAAGCGAGGCCCCGACATTGTCAGGAAGTCCTTCCTCAAGTCTAGCCTCCATCTCAGCCAGGCTCAAAGCAGCTGGGTGGGAAGAAGGCCTCCACGTCAGGTGGATGATAGGTCTCATCCTGCAGGCCGGCCTCTGTGATATGCAGGGGTGGGGGCCATGCAGCTGTCACTCCTTCCTGTTCAGGCTGCCTTGGCGTAGACCATGTGGCTATGTGGTGATTTCCCCAGACATCTGGCCTCTGAGGTCGCAGACAACCTTGCGCCAACACATTTTCTGGGGGTGGAGAAAGTCGTACAAGAACCAAAGCCAAGGATCCCCCCAGGCCCCAGTCCAGCAGCCAGCCCTCAGGCCTGAAGAGGGGTATGTGGGGGTAGGGAGGCTTCTGCATGCATTCTGGGCACAGCCAGGTCCCCACAAACCTGGGCTAAACCTGCTCCCTGGGGTGTCACCGCAGCGGTTGGGGGAGCAGTAGACCCCTGCAAGAAAGAAACCGAACAGGCAGCTTGGGCCCTTCCTCCAGTACTGCGGGCTGCTCTGCACTGAACAGGCCCCGACGACTTTACGTAAATAGAGATGGTGGCCCCAAGTGAGTGAAGGTCCCCGGAGGTCCGGGTTCTGAGGCAGGGGGTACAACCGGGCAGACGAAATGTTCCAGTACCAGTCACTTTAACAGCACTTTCACCACGTCAGCCAGGCCGGCTGCTCCTGCTTGACCCCCTTCAGGTACCACAGGGCCTCAGTACCCAAGAGATCCCCACTCTAAATGTCCCCAAGCCATCCTTCTTTCTTCTCAAGGTGGCTCCAGACAACCCCTGCCCAGCGACAGCCCCCAAGCCAGCCCCCCAAACCGGAGAGCAAGAAGCCATCGGTGCTTCGTGACACAAACATGCATTCGTTTTATTCACAAAACAGCCTGGTTTCCTAAAACAATACAAACAGCATGTTCATCAGCAGGAAGCTGGCCGTGGGCAAGGGGGCCCCCCCAGGCACCCACACCCACCAGCAGGGGGCCACGCAAAGAAGCCCTTTCTTCTGTTGCCATCAGCGAGGCCAGAAAAAAAGGACTTATTTTCTCTAAGGGAAGTAGCCAGGATCGGAAATATTGAGACACGGGCTCCCCAGATCTCAATGGATAAAGGAACAGAACTTTCATTTTTGCAAAATCATCATTGTCGGGGTAGGGGGGATCCCATTCTGGGTACCGCGAGTGCAGCATGGCTGGCCTGGGCCCAGGGGTGGGTGGGCTGCTCCCTCCCCCTCTGTGAGCTCCTCGCCGCAGCTCTGCACATGTGGATGGATAGAGGGGCTTCTCGACGCGGCGCCATCCACATTCTCTTTATAAACGTGAGTGGATTCTCCAGGCAAACTATGCACTATTTCATGGTCGGAAAGAATCAAAGGAAGTTTAAATGAGGGTGGAGTTAAACTGTGCTAAATTACAGTAGTGCTTATTAGTAACTAGATTTCAAAAGGTTACAGAAAATTTACATTCTCTACACAAAAACTGCATCTCCTGCACAGACAACATCGACATCGACACAGGAAGGAAACTGATTGTCCATTCTTTGCCCAGGAAGTCTCGGTACTTTATAGATTCGTCTCTACCTCTTTTTTGTTGTTGTTCTTCCGAAAAAGCAGTTAAAATTTTTTTCCTTTTTCTTTTTATACTAGGGACGTGGAGATGTTAAAACGACAACAAAAAATATATATATAAAAACAGGAATGAAATCTGTGAGAGAATATTTTTGGTTCTAAAGACGGGTGCATCCGTTTGTCTTCGCCCGAATCCCTTGCCGGAGACCACACGAGCAGTGACATTGCACGGAGAGGGCAGCTTTGGGTTCCCGCCGCCGTCACTGAAACCACCGGAAGGCGGCTCCCGTCGGAAGCATCACCTTCTGGCGGGGGCGGGAGACAAAAACAAGGAGAGAGTTCAGTCAGGGTCCGGCGGGGCCTGATGCAAAGACGCTCCCCCGTGGACGGCCTCATGGCGGAGGGACGGGCATGGAGTAAAGGCAGCCACCCCGTGGAGTTCCTGCCATCCTGACCAGGCCAGAGAAGAAGCCTTGACCCGCTGGGCCGCTGGAGGGCCCGGAGCACCCTGAGGCCCCCTGAGCCACTGTGTCCAGGAACCCTCCTTCCAAACAGGAAGACCCATTCCCCTGGTCCAGAGGCTACAAGCGCCGAGTGGCTTTGGTGCATCTGGGGCTGTGTGCATGTTTCTGTCGAGGGAGCATGTAAGCATACGGACGTGTGTCTCAAGCGATGCCACGGTGTGTAGTGTGTCCGGAAGTGTGGTGGGGAGGAAGGGGATTTGCTGTGCACCTACAGTAAGACTGGGTACTGGGCAGGGCCGTGTGTGCGCTTGTGCGCGCATGTGTGTGTCCACACTAGATAAGAGGTGAGTGCCTCTGTGTGCATAGAGGTGTATTCTCTGGGCAGGAGAGCAGATATATGAGGTTTGGGGCTTGGGGGTGGGGAGTAGCCATGGCTGGGATGCCATTATTGTTTTCCAACCATTCTGAACATTTGCGTCCAGCCCACTCATAGAGGGGCGGGGCCGGGGCTGGGACAGCAGGCTGAAAAGATGCTTTTGTACCCAGGCCTGGCACCACAGCTAGGCTGCCACGGCTGGGGGCACAGGGACAAGCTCTGCCACGAGGGTGGAGAGAAAGAAAGCAGCTTGGGAACCCTTCTGCCTGCTCTAAGCCGATCATCCCATGGTGGACAGGCCTTGCCTACACCCCAAGATCACAGCAACCCCCTCACTCCAGGCCCGTAGGACCCGTGGCCATTACCTGTGTAGCCAGACTGACTGTGGGGCCCCAAGAAACCCCAAATCTGTCAACTGGATGTCTAGACGCAGGGTTCTTCCAGGCCTTAGAGCAGGGCAGTGAGCACGGGGGCCGCTCTATCCTTGGGTGGCCTTAGGGGAAAGGCCAGGCTCTGAAGGGGCAAGTGAAGGGCTTACCCCTCAAAGCCACATGGTCCACAGGAGAGAACCCCTCAAGTGGGACAAGGAAGAGGCCCCAGCATCCTAGGTTATGGACTGGAAACGTTAGAATATGTCTGAAAGTCAGCAACTTTGGACCTACATGGGAACATCAGTAGCTGGCCCAAAACTCCAGGAGGGGGTTCAGGATCCCCGGGCCTGGCTGGGAAGTGCTAGGCCCCCTCCTGGAACTTTATGCTGGCCTTGCAAACTACAACCTAATGAGATCTCAGGATGTGGCACTGACTTTTTTGGGCAGTGAACTGGTGTCTGGGAGCCTGCTCTAGAACCCGAGAGCCCAGGGACTGGCTGAGCAGCCCCCACTCGCCCAGGTAGGAAAAGCGGGTTTGGGGGGCTGGGGGGTGGGTTTGGACTGCCAGACAGACACAAGAGCCCACACACCTCCCTCTAAGGCGCCGTTACCTCCAGAGCAGCGGAAGGCTTCTTTTTGAGTTCCTCACATTTTCTGAATTTGCAAATCTGATGGCCAGTCTTTCGGTTCCTACAACTGCTGCACTGCTCGCAGTTGATGCGCCGTCGGCAGGGCGCGCACATGCCGCAGCGTTTCCGCTTCTTCTTGCCCGAGCTGATGGCCGAGGCCAGCTCTCCCTGCATGGGGTACTCGGCAAGGCCGGCCATGTGCAGCGCACTCTCGGCCAGGAACACGCCCGCCGGGGTCATGATGAAGAGGCCTGGGTTGATGGGGAAGGCGCCCAGGTAGGGGAAGTCGGACTGGCCATTGAGGGCTTCGGCACCCGCCACGGCCTCCATATCGGGCAGGCCGGCACCCGCCTCGCTCATCAGCGGAAGGTGCTCCTGCACCACGCGCTTCAGCATCTCCGTGGACTGCGCGAATTGCTGCAGCGTCAGCTGTCCCTCGGCTGCCAGCTCCGTGGCCCGCTCTGCCTTGCTCAGCAGGCTGGCCACAGCACCACTTTTGTGCTTTGAGGTAGGGTTGCTTTTGTCCACAGCCATGGCTGCCGCCAGGTCATGCCCATTGGCCAACAGGGAGGCGGCAGCCGCAGCGGCAGCAGCCTTTTCAGCAGACTCACTGCCCATCATGCTGCCACCACCGCCGCTGCCACCACTGCCCCCAAAGGAAGAGTAGTGGGAGAGAGGGCGGGAGCGGCGCAGACTCTTGTTGAGGGGTTCGCTGATGATGCCGCTCTTGTTCCGACGTTCTGGGGGTGGTGCATCATCCGCCACCGAGGCTGGGGTGGCAGTGGCCACCGCCGCGCTCTTGTCAGCCACTCCTGCCTTGGGGCCGCTGCTCCCGCTGCCATTGCTGTTGCTGCTGCTGCTGCCACCGCTGTCCTGGGGGCTACTGCCGAGGCTCGACATGGTGGGGCCGAGGCCCAGAGCCCGCTGCTGGGGGGGGCCTGCCAACTGCGGGGGGTCCACAGACGAGCACCGGGCCCTGCTGCCCACAACAGAGATGGCTGGGGGGCCCTGCTGCTCAGGGCAGGCACATGGTCAGGTGTCCACGTGGAAGGATCTTCACTCTATCGGGACAAGAGTATAGGGTCAGGGCAGCAGTAAACACTTCCTTCCCCAACGTCACGACCACTACCAACAACTGTACCCCCATGTAGTAACAACCACAAGCCCCACTGGGCATTTATTTAAGTGCCAGACCCAACATGGTTAGGTATTTTTTATTTGTACTACTTCAGTTCAGACTCACAAGCACCCTTTGAAGTAGTGGCTAGGAATACTCCGTTTTACATAAGGTTTAGAACTGAGCAGGGATCTACAGTTAATGAGCATCATGGTGGAAGCCCAGCCTGAATCCGTACAGCCTAGATCTGCAGCCACTTCTTCCTGGGCTGGGGTAGTAGGGAAGAGCTAGAGATGTTTATGAACCTCAGAGGGTTATAGAGTCACCTTCTGCTTCCTCATCTTCCTTCTGTGACCCATCTACAAAGAGGGGTTGGAACAGCCTCTGCAAAGCTTGAACGTATAGACCAGAAATCTGGGAAGCTGCTCCTAGGCCCTCATTTGGCAACTCCTAATACATACTGATTATCTATCTCAACGCTCTGACAAGTCCTGCAGGGAAAGTAAAGTGACTCTAACAGGGGTTACCAAATAGCGCACAGGATCCTTATTTCAAGGAGCATGTATCCTCTTGCTAGAGGGCAGGCAGCACTGTGCCAGAGGACAATCCTTCTCCTGTAAGAATGCGGGGACACACTGTGTACATATCGAACACACGATTCCTCCTCACTCTCAAACCACAGTCATCATTACCTCAGACCCCACTCTTGTCTCTACTCAGGCCTCCCTGCTGTGCTCCAGCCTGGCTCCCAGATGGGTCTGGGATGAGGTCCCAGTGAGAGCTCAGAGCTGGGGTAGGCTGTGGGCAGGAAGGGCCTCTGGCTGGTGCAGGCTGGGACGAGTGGGTGTGACCCTCCAGGGAGTAGAGCCTGTTCTTGGGCCACATCCATGTTTCAGAGGTGCCCCTTTCTAGGACAGAGCCTGCTCTGCTTAGGCCCCAGGGCTAAGGCTTATGAGCGAGCAGCCAGGCTCCTTGGGTCTGGGAGGAACTGTCCAGAAGGAATGGAGCGGCCGTTTCCTCATCAGCCCTGGCTCTTTCGCATCCCTTCCCTGTCTGCCTGCCTGCCGTGGCCCAGCAACCCCTGGGAGAAGGGCGGGAGGAGAGGGCCCAGCCTGAGCAGCTGGCGGCTCAAGGGGGAGGCGCACATCTGGCGGGGCCTGTCCCGCCCTAGGATTGGGGCCGGCACACATACATCTTTGTCCCCAGGCAACCCCACCATCCCCCAGTCACAGGACTCAGCCGGTCCTGGTCCCGGGAGGTCATCTAGTCCAACCCTCTGCACTTACACAGGGGGAAATTGAGGCCCTGAGCAGGCAGGGCTGCTAAGGAGTGGCCACAAGGAGGAGTGCGTATAGGAAAGGGAAAAGCTCTGGCTCCTGAGGAGTCGAAAATGGCAGGCGTCAGCAGACAGCCAGACGCTCCCTGCCTCTCCCCAGAGAGCACTGGCCCACGAACGCTCCTTCCTAGTGAAGGTAAATGGGTGGTAAGGAAGAGCTGGGCAAGCTGGCACATTCTACCAGGACAAACCCAGGAGGGCCTGGCAAGGTGTCCAGGCTGGGCTGGGGGTACCACAGAGATCAGAGTTGTAGTAAGAGGAAGGGGATGATGTATGCCCAAGGATAGCTGTGCTCTGTCCCACCTCCTGAGGGCTAAGCCCAGGCTGGCTCTTCAGGCCCTCGCTCAGAAATCAGTACCCCTCTGGGCATCAGTGACACCTGGCTAGGTGCTGGAGACCAGGGCCAGTGAGATCAGGGCTAGAGACTGTCACCCCAAATTAACTGCCCCTGCCCATCTGAGCTCAACTACCCTGCTCCGGAGCAAGCTCCAGCAGCCCCAGACATGGTGAGGGGAGAAGACAGAAGAAGGTAGGAGCCCTTGGGTTGGAGAGGTGGGGAGGGGAGCAGTCTGCGCCCTAGCCCCCCTGTGTGTCCCCGCCTCTGCGGCCTGCTGGCTGGTGGCAGAAATCGATAGCTGCATTAACGCTGCTCTTGCTCTACTCCCTCCCTCCCTCCTCCCAGCTTCAGGATCTGGCTCTGTGTACAGGGCGGGCAGGTCAATTAGAAGTCAGCTCCCTCCAACACGGGCCTGCGTTCAGGGCTGGCGCTCTGGCTGAGTCTCTCTGCTTTTGTCTCCATCCTGAGTCTCGTGGTAGGGACAAAACCTCATGTTCTGTTCATCTCTGGCCCTTTCTTTGAATTTCTCTGATCTTTCATTTTTCTGTCCTTCCTCAGGGATTACCCTCTCCCAGCCCCCCCCATGTCCTGGGACATGCTGAGCTATGGAGCAGACGACGTGATATGTCATCAAACAGGTGCTGCAGGCAGAACACTGATGTGTCAGCCACAGAAACTGAAGGTGGGGAGTACAGAAGGGGGACTGGCACACAGGTAATTCTGTCCCCAAACCCCGGAGTGGGTAGATACCAACATCTAGTTAGTCCCCAAGGCCTGGTCCCTAAGCTTGCTCCAAATCTGCCCCATACCTGGCTCATCTTCTCCTTTAGACCCTGGGAAAAGCTGATGCCCTGGTCCCAGTGGACCAATGACCACAGGGCTTGTTTGCCCTACTCACGGAAGGGGAGGACTTAAGACCTTCTCCCAGGCCCTAGTCCTTTACTGCAAGGCACACGGCAACCCCCTCCCAGGCTACGAAGGGCCTGGCAGTGCCCAGGCAGCAGGGGAGGAGCTGGGGCTGCGTTGAAGCGGAGCGGGAATGAGCGGGAGGGAAAGCTGGCGGGCAGGCGGGCGGCGGCGGGCGCATCCATCATCGGCCCTGCCAGGAACGCATCCAGCCCCCAAAAAGAAATACTGCGCCTGAGGAGGGACAACAAAGGGCTCCGTTTCATCAGCAATGCGGAGCCAGCGCCCCGCCGCCCCGCCAGCCGCGGTCAGCCCACAAAGGACCCCTTTGTCCATGCAGGAGCCGGGCCGGCCGGGAGCTGGGACCAGGGGCTGACGGGTGGGGACAGAGCCCAGAGGGAGGGGGATGAGGGGGGTGTGTGGGGGGGGTAACCCGTCATGGAGAGCTGGGGGGCAGAGGGGGACATGGGGGCAGAAGAACAGAGACAGGTGCTACGGGAGGATCATGAGACAGAGAACTTGAGGGGTGGGTCAGAGAAAGGGGGACTTGGAGAGGACAGGGCAAAGGGTCAAGGTTAGAAAACAGAGCTTCATGGGAAGCAGAAAATGGACGGACCCGGGCTCAGAGAGATCCAAGGCTCTTAGCCCAGCTTTGAAGACTTGAGGGTCTGACAGACATAGAAACAGCCCTGAGGGAGAGAATCCTACACTCGGGGACCTGAGGACCAAGAGAAAGCAGTTGGATATGCCCACAGCTCTGAAAGGGAGGCAGGGGTTGGGTGGTCCCCAGCCCACTCTGGCCCAGGCCCAGGGAAGCAGAGATAGATAGGAAGGAGGGCTGAGGGTCAATGGGTTCTTGGCCTCAGGGCCTGGCCTTGTGGCCCAACCTCCTAGGGGCTCTGGCTTACTGGCAAAACTGGGAAGAGAGGAAGTCAAAGCTGGGGCCACTCTCCTGCCACTGGGACCGCCCCCTGCCTCTACTCTCAGGCCCTAGCCAGCACCAGAAGACAGAGACCCACCCCACTTCAACTAGCTCCCAGTAACAAGTGACACCCAGGGTCTCTTAACTAACTCTATCAGGTAGCATTTATTGAGCACCTACTGTGTACCAGTCCCTGCACTCTTATGCTTTACATGTCTGCTCTCCTTCCGACTCCTCCCAGAAGCCAGCGGCCAGCAAAACAGAAATAATTAATTTGAGAGATGAAGAAATTGAGGCTCAAAGAGGTTCAAGCTGTCAGGCCAAGGTCAAGCAGCTGGTACCCAGGACCGTTAGAATTTGAACCCAGAATCTAAGTGTTAGTCACCCTGCTCTGGGATTACCTTTGCTCTCTACCTGTGCAACTGACAAAGTAGCCCAGGGCAAGGTGACCCAGCAATCCCAAGGCCGCCCTCACCCTCCAGGGTTGTTACCATGCCTGTCACCTCTACGTGGTTGTGGGGATGAGTTGTCACAGACCCCAGTGTCGTGTCTTCACCTGGGGGGCTTGGAGATGCCCAGGCAGGAACCTGGAATCCTGGGCTACTGACCTCATAATGCCAGCTGGCAATGAAGTCACCAGAGGTGATGATAATGCCCTCCCTCCACCCTGAGCTCCAGGTGAGCCAGGATTCATCCCCAGCAGGGCTCTGTCCTGAGGCCTTTGGGCCAGACTGCAATGGGGGAAGGGGCACTGGGGGGGAGGCATGACGCTGTCTGCACAGAGACATGCACACATCCCACTACCATTTACCCAAAAGCGGCCCCATGCCCTGTGGTACTGGGGAAACTGCAGGATACAGACCCAGCACGGCCCTGGAGGAGTACACAGGAGCTTGGCCAGTGGTCACATGAACCAATATGAAATGAGAGCAGGAAGGCAACCAAGTGGAGCACTGGAGGCCTTTCTGGAGGAAGGGACTGCTAGCCTGTGAGCTAAAGACAAGGGGAGGTTACCAAAGGGGACATGAGCCGGAAAACAGTTCTTAAGAAAAGGGGAAGAAGGGTCCCTGGCTCGTCGGTAGAGCATGCGGTACAGCATGTGACTCTTGATCTCAGGGTTGTGAGTTTGATCCCCCTGTTGGGGGGTAGAGTTTGCTTCAAAAAAAAAAAAAAAAAAAAAAAGAAAGAAGGAAGAGGGTGCGAGGTATGGTCGGGAGGTTGGCCGAGTCCCAACTGGGCAGGGCGCTGAGGCCAAGGGTAGGATTTTTTTTTAACAGCTTTACTGAGGTATAGTTTCTTTCTTTCTTTCTTTTCTTTTCTTTTTTTTTTTTTAAGTGTATTTATTTTGAGAGAGAGAGACCGAAAGACAGAGAGAAAGAGAGGGAGAGAATCCCAAGAAGGCTCCGATCTGTTAGCATGGAGCCTGACTTGGGACTCGAACCATCGAACTGTGAGATCATGACCTGAGCTGAAATCAAGATTTGGATGCTCAACCGACTGAGCCACCCAGGTGCCCCGCATAGTTTATAAACAATAAAATTCACCCATTTATTAGTGTACAATTCAATGATTTTTAATAAATTTACAGAGTTGCGCCACCACCACCACTGCCAAGGGCAAAGTCTGAGGGCAAGGCGCCCATCCTCTCTTGCTCCTTTGCTGGCTAGAATAGACTCCCAGCCGTCCTACCTGCTGACAGAAGGCTTCTTGGAGGAGGTTGCATTCCAGAGGGGCCTTCAGGACCCGGAGGCACTGGCCCAGTAGGGCCCACCATTCCGCCATCGTCTGGGCAGGCCAGCTTTGCAGACCTGCACACTCTGGCTCTTCACATTCTTCCCCACACTTCCATGTGCACTCCTGAAATCCCTGCTACACCCTCTTCATGTCCCCTCCACCAACTTTGGAGCTGGTCTTCTTGGCCTCCAGGGGAGGTAAGATGGACAGACAGACTGATGGTGGGCAAAGCAGTGGTGGTGAAGAGAACAGACCACAGGCTATGGTGGTTAACTTAGATGAGCTGAGCAAGCTGGGGGTTGGGGGGGGGAGGGCGGGATTGGGGGTGGCATCTCTGATTTCCATGATTCAGCCTAGGGAGTTTCCAGAGGGGAAAAAAAGCCCCACTCAGCCCCAAGGAGATGCACATGGAGACAGTGGTCTTGGAGGCTGGGAGAAATGCAGCCCTCGCTAGAGAGCACAGGGCACACATCCAGCTATAGGTGAAGACACATTCGAGCACACACTAACCACTGCTAACACCCAGCAGATGGCCTGGGGTAGGACATGTCCTCAGTACTACTAGAATTTCCTCAGGACTAATAACCCCCCAGACCAACTACCAAAGACAGCAGGGGGCTACAGTTCTGTTTCCCTGACTCCATACCCCTGACCCTCTTAGACCCCTTCACCTAGGGCAGGCACAAACCCCATTACGTGAAGAATGAAACATGCTAAAGAAGACCCCAGGAGTACACGGTACTTTACTCTCCTTTACAGAGTTCTCAAAAAACAGCTGGAGGAGGGGGTCAGCCCATTTCATGGACAAGAACACTGAGGCCCCAGGCAGGCAGTGTCCCCTGACCTGCAGCTCTAGGGAGTGATCTGGGACACTTCAGATAAAGACAAAGCCTTCCTTACCAGGTACCTCTGTCAGGCCAGGTTCCCTCCCTAGAAGAGCGGAAGGATCAGAAGAGTCCTTCCTCTCTGTGTGACCTTGGCATAAGGCCTCTGAGTCTGTTTCTCTGTCTATCACATGGAACCAGGAGGGTAATAGCTAATATGTTAAGGAACGAGGACTTCCCGTGTGCCAGACACTGTATTCCTTGTCTCACTGAATCTTCCTACACACCTTCTGAAGGAAGATGATTACTGCCCCATTTAGAGCGGGCAGTTCGGTAAACAGTTGTGATGTAGAGAAAGCAATGCCCTCTCCGTTTGGGACCCTCTGGATCTAGACTGACGTTTCCCAAACTAATGACCAAGCTGACACCGACCTGGGATCAGAGCCCACCCACTCACTCACTCAGGATCTCCCTCCCGCTGGGTAAGCCGAGGAAGGCTAGCTCAACATAAGTGGGCCAAGGAATTAGAGGAGGGGGATCTATCTTTCCAGGGCTTGTGTGTGGGGAGCAAGGGTGTTAACAGGACCATGTAGGGGATGAGAGTCCTAAAGTCTAGGTTTCTGGCTCCATCCTGTCTCTTCCTGTTGACTTGACCAAACCTCTTGCCTACACTGAGCCTCAGTCTCCCATCTGTAAAATGGAGAATGGATCTTATTCCTCACCCCAAACTGTAAAAAGTCACTATCCATGAGGGGCCCACAAGCAAAAAGGTAGAGAGACACAGAGAAAAGACTCTAGATAGTGACCCCCTCCCATCCTCTAAATCCCAGAGAACTTGAATCTGCCTGTGATGTGATTTGCAGATAGGGAAACTGAAGACTGGAGAGAAGGGTTTTGAATAGGTCATAGGGTTGAGAAAAAGCCCCACATATAAGACCTATTTGGGAGAGCAGCATCTAGCTCTTTCCCAATCCTATGTCCCCAGAAGACGTAATAGCAGACCCTAATAACGCACACTCACTCTACCAGGTACTGTGCTAAGCATTTTACACACATTTTCTCACTGAATTCTTTCTGTAACTCTTTAACTAGTATTGTCACCCATTTACAGGGTGAGACTCAGGGAAGTAAAGTCACCTGCCTAAGGTCACAAGGTCAATAAGTGGCAAAGCCAGGATTTGGAAACCAGGTCTGTGTGACCCCAAGGCCTGGCTCTCCAACACTGGCCAAGGGCTCTGAGGGACATGGAAGGAGGGATTATGGCTGGAGGATGAGGTCCAGTTCAGCCCAGCCTAGGGGAACCCCCTAGGTTTCCCATGGGTTCTGGGGGATGGCTCTCAGGCTCTGGGCAAACGTGTGAAGGCACTGTTGCAGAGAACTCTGCAGCTGTACCCTAAGGCCCAGGAAAAGACAGGGGAAGGGGCTGCGGGTGGGCCGGACGGGCCAGGCTAGGCCAGAGCTCCGGGCATTCCGGCGGCCTCCGCAGGAAGCAGAATGGGACGGAAACCGGCTCCTGCCTCCTCCCCCAGAATCCTGTGGGCAGCCCAGCCGGGCCGCACAGAGGCCCTCTTTGTGCCTGCCCCAACCCGCCACCCGCGGCTGGCCCAGGGTTTTGAGTTTCCTGGGGGGTGGGGGCCCTGTCACTGCTAAACCTCCAGCTACCTCCCCCTCTCAAGGGTGGTCACAGCAGTCCACAGCTGGCGGAGGAAGTGAGTGGATGGCCAGGACTACCCCAGAGACCCTGGGGGGCCTGGAGTCTGCCCACATCTCATTCCCCCAACACTTACACACCCTAACTGGGGGCTGGTGGTGGCCAGGGACCCAGAAACAGAACCTGAGAGGCCATCCCACCTGAGGCCGCCCTCTCTGCCAGAAGCCACCAAGTTCACCATGTGAACCCGGGACCTGCCCCCGTCACACTCCATCTTGGTGTTCTTGGGCCCAGGTTGGTCTACATAAAGAGGCTGACCAGGCTGGTAGGACAGTCCATCTGTCAACCACCATTTCCCACTCTCCAGGGGCTCCCTGGACACACAGAGCACATCAAGGGGGAGGCCTCAAGCTCACTTCAGCATTTCAGGGACAAATGCCTCCTGGGTGGTATAAATGTGCTCAAGGAACACTGGGCCCCAGGGAGTGAGCTCTGGCTGGAGTGCATATCGTGAAGAGCAGCACTATGGACCAGGATATCTGCATGTATCCACCTGGGAGGTGTGTCAGATACTGCGCGTGCTGTGTGCATGAGTGTGTGTGTCTGGGGACTCCGGGTGTGCCCAGGTGTGAGTGCACAGACTCAAGATGTCACTCTGTGGGTGTGAACACTGATGTATACATGAGGCTTATAAACCAGTGCAGGTGAATGTCTGTGACCGTGTTACCTCCTTGTGTGTACAAGTAGAGTGTGTGTTATCTACATCTGTGGATGTGAGCATACGCCTCAGTGTGCATGTGTGTACAGTATAGTGGTTTACGTGGCGGGTAGATGTTTGTGGGTTCTTCTGGCCCATGAGTGTCAACACACTGCCGCTGTGTGTATACCAGTGTGTTTGTGTGCATGTGCACACACGGAATTGTATCAGGGCCTCTAGGGGGTTCTGAGATGTGAATGTGGGGCCTGACTGGAATGGGGATGGTGCAGACAGGAACTGGTGCCAGGTGCTGGGGCCCCTATGGAAACAGGAAGCTACGCACAGGTGTGCTTGAGCTTTGGTGGGGGTTGGGTTCCACCCACGTTCAGTTTGTCCCCCTGAGAAACCAACCCAGGGTTCCACTAGCCGAAAGCCTGTCCCAGTCACGAGGGAGGCACCTTCCTTGCCTGTTGTTCAAGACTTAACAGCTCTGACCAGCGTCTTACCCAGCCTGCCTGGCCTGAGCGTGGAAAAAACTGGAAAACAAAAGCCCCCAGACCGCAGGCCCTCCCTGCAGAGGCGTGGGGGAGGCAGGCATGAGGCAGGAGGCTGAGGAGGAAGGAGGGAGGTGTCGCCGCAGCCCCGGAACACAAAAATAATGAGGCGAGAGGGGCCATGGGGCCGAGCCGGCTGGTTCCGGAGTCGCTATCTGACCTTGACAGATGCCACAGCTGGGCGCCTGGAGAGGAGCCGCCGCCACGGTGCTGCAGAACAGCCCCCACCCCCACCACCTCCCCCAGGCCAGGTCGATGGATGTCCAGGCAGGCCCAGCCACAACAGGCAGCCACTGCACCCGGTGGGAGAAGGAAGGCCTCAGAGTGCATCCCAGTTAGGGGGTGGGGGTGGAAGGTATGAAGGCAAGGGAGTGGGGGCAGGGCACTGTAGGCCACGGGAGGCAGCTATGTGGTCTCCTGAGGGCACCCTGGCCCTCAGGTGTGGCTATGTGTGTGAGAAACACAGAGCATGCTATTGTGCTTGTGTAGCTGTGAGTCTGAGTGGAAGGGAAGCAGAGTGTGACTGTGTGTGTGACAGAGACAAAGATCATACTTGTGTGTGTCCTTGGGGTCACACAAGGCTGGAGAGTGGGGCTAATGTCTCTGAAATGGGTGTGGCCAAATCACTCAGGGGTGGGCACTGATCCCTCCTCTGTCCCTGTCCAGAGCCACAGCTATCCTGGAGCCATGGTACAAGCCATGCTGGGGCTAAAGGAGGGAAGGAGGACAAAGAGAGCCACAGGCCCCACCACCACCAAGTTCTGTCACATGCACATGGAGCAGAGTTACCCCTGCGGCCCTCTCTGCCTAACCTCTTTCTCACTGTGGTGGGGACTTTAAGCATCGGTGATGGACACCCGGCTGGGCACCACCACTCTGGGGACACCAGTGAGGGGCTGGGGTGTGAGCTGCAAGAGGGGATGCTGGGCTGGAGGCGGATTAACAATTCCGAGCACTGGCTGCATAATTAAAAAATCATTACAGGCGGGCGGGCAGAGCTGAGTGTGAGCTCACGCTCAGAGCAGGCGGGGACACTGCCATGGCGCTCCCCCTCCCACTGCCTCCCCGAGGAAAAATCCCACCTGCTAATATAATTATGGAAAAACACAAGCACAGAAATTTGGTTTCAGCAAACAACGTGCCTGAGTGCCCAGGGCCTGCCTGGCCCTCAGCACAGCGAGCAGGCTGGTCACCCGTGCCCAGAGCTCATGGCAGTGAGGCAGGCCCTGCTGGGTCCATACTCCAGACCCTGACCTCCACCCTCCCAGAGCTCACAAGAGAGGGAAGTAGGGGATATAAAGCCCAGTTCCTCAAATCTCGAATCAGGAGAAGATTGGTCAGTCCTGATAATTTACAAACAGGGAAACTAAGGCTAAGGAATCTGCATTAGGTCACTGTGTTCCTGACAAAGCTGAGGGTTCCGCTGCAACACTTCAGGAGCTCAATACCCCGCCCTACCCCTTGCCCTGCATCTCCCAGCTTCCCTCTCATCAGCCACCCCCCCCACCACCCCCCCCCTCCAGCTCCGGCTCCTTCCACTCTTGCTGTGCTGAGCAGAGCGGCTCTGCCTGAAACTGAATGGCACTGTCCAACCATGTGCCCCAGCACCGACGGAAGCCTACCCTCGCCTGTACCCCACTGTGGGGGCGTGGGGAGCCCCAGCCTCCCAGTTCAGGGACAGGGCGTCCTGGGCTCGTCTGGGTTAAGCCAGGCGAGCCGAGCTGGCTCCCGCCCCGAGAAACGCGGCCAGCTCTGGGGCACAGGCCCCAGAACGGCAGGAACAGCCGCCATCACCTCGGGCCTGGAGCGGGCGGCGCGGGGAGGGGAGCCGGGCCTAATTAGTCGGCCTGGGACCCGGCCGGGCGCCGGGGCGGCAGACGCAGCAGCCAGAGCCGCGCAGGCACGTTCGCGGCCGGCCGGGAGGCGGCGGGGAGCCGGGAGGACGCGGCGCCCTGAGACGCTGTGGGACAGGCGGCCTGGGAAGGACCGGGCCAAGGAGATTCCGCACCGAGCAGGCCTGCCTCCCCTCATTCCTCGGTGCCACCAGGCGCAGCAATTAGAGGCTTTCAAAGTTTGTCCTTAATTGGTTTCATTTTTGCCTCATAAATGATTCATTGCCCCAGAGGTCTGCGAGGCGGGGGGAGTGGCAGGGGAAATTTGGGGAGGCTTTTGCCTGGAGCCAGGCCCCCTACCTGAGGCTGGGGAGGGTATGACAGGGGCTGGGGAAGCCTTGGGCAGGTGGGATCCTCCAGAAAAAATAAAAACCTAGGCCCTCTCCTTGGGGCACTAATTAGAAACTGTAACTCCTCTGCAGAGGAGAGCTCTGTGTCCAGGCCCAAAGCCACCGCAGCCGCTGGGGCCCCGAGAGCGAGAATAATAATGTAATGGTAACACAGTAACAGTGTCAACAATAATAATAACCATGGCGGGACACTTAAGGAGGCATGGAGCTAAGAACACATGCATTATTTCTTGTAACCACTCCCCCATCCCCAAGCTCTACCAGGCAGAAGTACCAAGATCCCCATTTCACAGATGAAGAAACTGAGGCTTGGAGAGATTAAGATCTGCCCTCTGACACTCTGATGCCAGAACTCCTCACTCCCCACTCTTGGGAGCACAGGGCTTAAGCCTGGATACTGGGAACACTGCCCGCCAAGTGGATCAGGAGCTGCAGGCCCCAGGGAAGTCAGGGAAGGTAGTGAGGCCCACACAAGGTCCCCAGGAGGGCACCAGCAGCCCCACACCCACCTGGGCCAGGTTAGCTCTGCCCCTCAAAAGGCTGTGTTCACCTTGGCTGAGCAACGTCCTCACAGAGCCTTAACTTGTCTGCCTACAAAATAGGAAAACAGCCCTATCCTATTTAGAGCTAACTCTGTGCTAGGCATGGGATACAGAGAGAGATGCCATGGACCCCACCCTCAAGGAGCTCCCAGTCTAGGGTGCTATATATGGCACCTATGGACAGATACACTCACAGGAATGTTTAACAGTCTGTGCAGAGAGCCCTGAACACTCAGCCAATGGTCTAACGAGCTGGAAGGCAGTACCATAGAGCTTCGTGGAGGGAAGGTGGGTTGAAGAAGCTTCTTCTCCCTTCTGACCCTATACCCAGCTTACACAGGATGCTCAGGGAATAGGTATGGCCTGCTTAAACCCAAGCCTCCAAGTCAGACCTTGAAGAAATTCAGTACAGACCACATCAGAGTGCTGTGGGATGCAAAGTGCCCAGCTCAGCCTGTCCATGATGGTCACTTTTATTCTGAACAACTATCAGGTGAGGCCTACACAATTAACTGCAGGTCCCATTTGGGTCGTGGGAACGTCCTGAGGGAACGTGCTAAACAAATCTGGGAGTGATGCTGTACGGAATGACTCCCCCTAGAGGGCCCCAGGGCTCTGGGCTGCAAGCTGTTGGCCCCTGGGTGCCCCACAAGTATCACCTCCTCTTGTGTTCTCCAGTTCCTCGGTCCAACCACATGCACCAGATTCCCTTCCAAAACCCTGTGGGCTTTCTCAGGCCCTGGCACCAGCACAGTCCCACTGGCTCCCTGTTCTCCCACCCGGCCTGGTGCCAAGGCCAGACACCTCAAGTGATTCTACCACCTTGTGCCTCACCACAGCACTCTGAGTGGCCTATGTGATCATCCCATTTAACAGATGAGGAAAGTATCTCAGAAAAGCTGAGGAACCTGCCCAAGCCACACAGCTTGGAAGAATGCAGGTCCAAACCTCTTGAAAGCCCAAGTTCCTCACCTTGCTGACCTCCTGCAAGTCAGTATCCCTGACCTGTCCTAACGGTCCATTTGGCTCTCATTCTCCTATTTTATAGATGGCTACCTCTTGCCCCAGCCCTTACCCTTCCATAGTCTGGACAAAGACTTTACTGAGCCCACACTCCTCTAGACACTAGAACTTGGTCAGGGGCCCTTGCCAGGAGGTACTAGAAATGGGGTCTCTTTGGGGCGCCTGGGTGGCGCAGTCGGTTAAGCGTCCGACTTCAGCCAGGTCACGATCTCCCGGTCCGTGAGTTCGAGCCCCGCGTCGGGTTCTGGGCTGATGGCTCAGAGCCTGGAGCCTGTTTCTGATTCTGTGTCTCCCTCTCTCTCTGCCCCTCCCCCGTTCATGCTCTGTCTCTCTCTGTCCCAAAGAAATAAATAAACGTTAAAAAAAATTAAAAAAAAAAAAAAAGAAATGGGGTCTCTATGTACCAAAGGGAGCCCTGGGGCATGAGACTCCTGCCTCAGCCAGCTAGGTCATCTTGAGGATTAGGTAGGGTGGTGGAGGAAGCCCCTACATGCACACACAGGGCAACGTACATGTCTGATAGTGGGGGTCGGGGCAGGAGACACAACAGGACCAGGGGAGCCAGGGTTGGGGGCTGGCCACGTTCTCTGGCCCTCTCCTTAGGGAACAGAGCCAACTTTAAGGCCCCTGTCACTTGGAACTTGGAAGGGGGCTGCCCGTGGAAGTATTCCTCCCCTGGGAAGAAGCCTAAGCTTTATACACCCCCTAAGCCATCCTGCTGGAGGACAGAGCTTAAAAGATGGGCAAGTCACATCCTCTCTGGGCCTCAGTTACTCCATCTGCACAATGGATCTATAATGTCCCTTGAACCCTTTAGAAAAGCCTTTGGGTATAGGTTTAGAGGTTTTGAGAAAAGAGATTTATAAGAAGTGGACAAAACATTCAGCTGTCTATGCTGGCTATGGACACTTGAGACACTGGGATTGGTATACAGAAGCTTGACAATGGCTTGTTGAACATGCTAACAAGTGGCAGAGTTCTCAGGATGCCCAAGTTCATCTAGCACGTCCAGTCAACACACACTTTCCAGGTGCCAACACTGGGTGAGGATACTAGTCTGCCTCTTCCTCCTCACTGTGCTTCTGCCTGCACCAGGACTGCCCAATCAGGTCACTGGGGTCCCTCTCCCCAGCCTGCCCAGGAAGCTGCACGTCTCAGGCGGGTCAGCACTGACGTCAGTAGGACTGGCTGGGCGTGGAGCCTGCCACCTCCGGAACCACCAATTAATTAACTTTTTCAAATTAATTTCCCAAGCAAAATTCCATAATTACATCTATCTGCATCAGCCTGAACTGGGCAGGCAAGAGGACCCCGCAACGAGATCGAACGTGGGGTGAGGGATGACCGTACCAGCCCCAGGACCAGTGCAGGGAGGTGCTGGGGGTTGAGTTTCACCCAGCGAAGCAATTGCCTGATGTCCTTATGGATGCTGTCTGGAAGGGGAGGAAGCTAGAAAGCCAGAGCTCCCTGGTCAGGACGGGGGGGCGCTCAGGGAGACTCACACCTGCCCAGCTCATCCTGCTCCCCCATCCCCCACCCCATGCCCCCAAACCACAGTGGGTCTTGGCAGGGCCCAGTAGCAGCACAGGCACTGCGAGGTTGAGGAGGCCGCGGCTGCAGCGTTCTAATTTCCCAAAGGGGCTGAGATTAATTAGCTCACACACAGGCGCAGAGAGGAAGAGGAGAGTGGGAGCAGGGGCGGGTAGCATCAGGCGAAGAGCTGGCTGGCGCCCCTCCCTGCCCGCCCGGCAGGCAGGCAGGCAGGCAGGCAGGGAGGCGGGCGGGCGGGCAGGCGGGCGGCCTTGACAGCCTGGGTGCTCTGAAGGTCAGTGGCCAAGCCGGCTGAGCCAGCAGACTGGCACTGTCTCCTTCCCAGAATCCCTGAGACCAAGGATGGGCGGGGGACAGCAACCAGGAGGACAGCTCGGGGTATTTGTCAGGGTTCCACTGTCACTACCATCGACAGAGTCTGTGCCAGGTGCTCTGTCCACACTTTGTTTTATCCTCACAGTAGTAACCCAGAAGTAAGCACCAAGGTTCACCCATTTCACAGATGAAGACACTGAGGCTCAGACTTGAGGCGCCTGGGTGGCTCAGTCGGTTAAGTGCCTGACTTCGGCTCAGGTCATGATCTCACGGTCCGTGAGTTCAAGCCCCGCGTCGGGCTCTGTGCTGACAGCTCAGAGCCTGGAGCCTGCTTCAGATTCTGCGTCTCCCTCTCTCTCTGACCCTTCCCTGTTCAGGCTCTATCTCTCTCTGTCTCAAAAATAAATAAACATTAAAAAAAATTTTTTTTTAATAAAAAATAAAAAAAATAAAATCCAGGCTTGCCCAATTCTAGAGCCTGCCTTGTTCCTCCTGGATCCGGTGGCCAGTGTGAGGGCTACAGGAACACTGGGCCTGGGGGACCTGGGAACACCAGCTGAAGGCATGTGGGTGTGTGTCTGACTGACTTACCCCTCCCCCAGAGAACGTGTTCAGCAGACTGTCTGTCATTTCACAGATGTAGAAACTGAGACCAGAAAGGGGAAGTGACTTGCCACATAGCCCAGGACCCTAAACCCAGAGAATCTCCTCCTCCATCTGAAGCCAATACCAACTTCCAGAACAAAAACCTGACTCAGTGACCTCTACTGAGTCCTGACCTAGGGCCACACTGTGCCTGGTGCTCTCGCTGGCTAACTGGCACACTGACTGGGGGGTGGGGGGTCACTGCTCTGGCTGCCCCTGTGTACAGAATTAGATATCTCTAACTCAAGGGCACTTTCTCGACTACTCCATGCAGGGCTCCCTAGAAGGGAAAGGAGCCCCCAGGAAGGTGGGAGGTTGGGGGATGCAGGAGGTATGTGACCCTGACCAGGACTCCAGGCGGCTCCCACAAGCACAGCAATTGAGTTTCCCAGAACTTGTGTGCAAGGATATCCCCGAAACCGTAAGAGGTACCAATCTGCTCCCCGGTGCATCCCCTGGTCTTCTACCCCAGTCCCAGTGAATCACAACCCTTGCAGAAGCCAGAGTCAACAGGGCTCACCCTTCCCAGGCCTAAGGAGTCAGCAGTCCCAAGGCCCTTGTGTCCAAACCTGGGGAGTGCCCTGAGATAGCAGAGGGCCCTAGGACAGTCATGGAGCTGGGCACAGGTGGGGAAGAGGATGGCCCAACCAGAAACATTACTTGTCATGTGATTATGGGGATGGGTAGGACCCCCCCTGCCCTGAAGCACAGTTTCAGACCATGAAAGTGTCCAAGTGGGCTTGGGATCGGGCTTCTTCTCCCAATCTACAGCTCACATTCTAGATGGCCTCAGAGAAGTTGCTTGACCTTGCTCAGCCCATTCCACGGTCTGTAAAGCGCACAGGATGACAGCCCCACCCTCGTCAGGGTCCTAGAGAGGACAGAAGTTCTCAGTTGCAGGGCCAGCATACAGAAGGTGCTCAACAAATGACAGCTGTATTATTTTTACTGCCATCATCAGCCAGTACAAGAGCGTCAAGAACAGCTCAAGCCAGGAGTGCTGGGTAACCTAGGTTGTGGCCCCAGTTCTGTCACTGTTTGCCTTTGAATCTGAGCCAATCCCTTGTGCTTCAGTTCTCCAGCCCCATGGAGATCATTTCTCCCCTGCCCTCTTACCTGAAGGAACAAAGAGACATGAACATTGGTAGAGGTCTGAAGTCTATAGAGAGGGCAGCACTCAGCTGTCCAGGCCTGCATTGCCTTTTCTGGCCACAGGAAGAACACATCTATACTTCCTGCCAACCTTTCCTCCTCCCTCCCTGGGCCCCCAGCCCGGCCTGCTCTATGTCAGCACTTCTGTCTCCAGTGGTCCCAACAGTGCATTCACACAGGTGTCTGCCAAGCCCCTCACCACCCTGCAAAGAACCTATTTGCCACCTGTAAGTCCCTGCTGAGTCTAACTTGTGGCCTTGTTGTGTACTGGTGGGTTGGGGAACTGAGAATGCATAGACTCATATCTATTCAATCCATAGAAGTCGATCTATGGTTGACTCTGCTTCCTCCCATGTTGTAAAGCCCCCAGGGATGTCCAGACACCCAAGGACCCCACATTCCTCTCCCTGGGTCCAACCCATTCCCATGCCTCCCCCTCCCTGTGGCCCCAAGGTCAGCCTCTACACTCCCACACCTTAGCGTTCCCTGAGAACAGCCCTAAAGAAGGCTGAATCCAAGATAGTCTAATTAAGGAGTCCTTGTGATGGGGTACCACTCCCAGGAAAATGCCAGCTTTGGTGGAGCAGTCAGTTCGGGAGGAGGTCTGGATTCACCTGGAGATCCAGGTGAGACATAGTGAGAACCACACCCCACTATCTATTTCAGGTCTCATAGCTTTGAGACACAGAGATAAGGTTCATACTCATTTTATAGGTGGCAAAAGTGAGGTCAGAGTGGCCCATGATTGCAAAGCAGGCAGTGACCAAGCCAAGTTTGGAGCCCAGGCCTGTCCCACTCGAGTCCATGGCTCAGGGGACATCCAATCCTCCTGACTGACCATTGCTGTTTGTTTACTTCAGAATGCCTGGGCCCCTCCTTCCCTCCCTGACCACTGTCTAGGCCTTTATGAGGGCGATCTGTGTGGTCAGGAGATGGGAGCTAGCCTGGGCCCAAGACCTTACAACCACCTTCCTCTTGACCCCTTCTGGGCTCTCTCAACCTTGTAGAGCCAGAATGATCTGTAGTCTGGGTGCTGGCTGATTGTGTCTAAAGCCCTTCATGACCATGAAGTCAGACCCATCAGACTCAATTCTCTAATCTGAAAACAGGTGTTTTTCAGTATATGAAAAACAGACATGCCCCCAGTTCTGCCCAGTCCAGGGAAGGCAAGCCCTAGACCCAATGCACAGCAGAAACTTACAGGCTCCTTGAGGGCATCCCTCCAATCCAGCAGCCCAGCCGCTCCTGGTATTCAGGTCAACTCTGTACCCATTTTGTAGGCCAGTAGACTAAGAACCAGGAAATTTGTCTGAATTCTAAATCTCAGGGTACCAGTTGCAAGGTGGGGGAGATGATGAGATTTGGGAGCCAAAAGAACTGAGGAAAGCGGGTGCCAGAGTGAGCAGGCAGGCTCCTGGGGCACAGCTCACTAGAACAAGGGGGTCTCTTCCCCCAATTTCTGGTACCCCCAAACTCCCAAGGACCTGCCCGCTGAGTGGGGCAGCAGCTGGCCACTCGGCATTCCCAGGAAAACATATCTTCCACAGCTTTTCTTTTCCAGGTCTTTCCTCTTCCTGGCTACCTCTGTATCTCTCCCCCATTTGTACCCAACCTGCTCTACCGGGGTCAGACTTCATCCTGGAGGTCAGGGTGGGTTTAACATTTCCAAGCCTGACACTTGGGCCTCTTCCCCTAGAGAAAGCCAAGCCAGCCTGGGGGATGGGAGAAAACACCTCCCTTCTCACACCTACCTTACAGAACTCAGGTGACTCTACATTGGCCAATGGTCATTTGGGTAAGTGGTGCCCCAACTGTATCATGTGTGTTTGCATGTGTGTGTGTACACATGTGTGGGCACACATGCCAGGTTCTGTTGTGTCAGTGCTCCTGGCCCGATTCTATGGGACCATGTGGTTGTGGGCTGTGTCCTGAAGATGGAGCAGACATACAACTTCACTGCAGCGGTGTCTGGGGTCCTCCCAAGGGTACAGCACGCCCACGTGTGACTACCTATGTGCCAACATGTGTACATGCCAGAAGCCAGGGCTGTGACTGTAAGCGTCCACAGATTAGGTGACCAGGACCGCACTGTGTGCATTGGTTGTATGTGCTGGGTCCTGTGGAACTACGTGTGCTGAGTGAAATGTGTCTGTCCCAAGCGTGTGCCCCTGGGTGTGCCGTGTGAGGAGTGCGTGAGTGCGCTCTGCCTGCAAGGCCGCAGGGCCTCGTGGGGCTGCTAGGGATGGGGTGACTCACGTCTCCTGAGCTCATCCTGCCGCCTGCCTGCCCGCCCAGCTCACCCTGCTCTGCTAGGCTCATGGCCGCCAGCACAAGAGTGGGGGGGGGGGGTGGGAGGCAAGGTGGGGGGAGGCATGGTGGGGGGAGGCGCAGGCAGACACGGCAGGGAGGCTGGCTTGATAAATAACCTGCCTCTTCCCCAGGCCTCAGAGAATGGGAGGCTGCACCACAGGGAGAAGGGGGGAGTAGGGGGAGGCCGCCCTGGCCCCCTAGGCTCCGGCTGCCCTGGCCCCCACAGCCCAGGCTGCGGCTCCGGTTCCTGTTTCATCGAAACCTGAGCTGGGAAAAGCCTATCGGGTCATCTTGCCTGTCCCGCCGGCCGCCAGGCCCAGGCAAGCTGCCCCTCAGGGGACAAGCCCGCAGCCTGGCCGCCCAGCCAGTGGGTGGGTGGGTGGGGGGAGGATATTTCTGTCCAGACTAAATGCAGCTCCAGGCCTCTGTCTGTCCCCCCACTGACAGCTGCTCCCAGGGGCCCCCTGGCTCTGCAGGACTAAATATAGTCCCCCCACCCCAGCAAACCCCCAATGTTCACCTCTTCCCCATTGGCCCCACCCACATGAGGGTAGAGAGAAGGCTGGGGAGCCCACCGTGTGATCTTGGGCCAGTGTAGCCCCCTGTCTGAGTTCTCAGATATGAAACATCAAGTATTACTCAACTCTAGGCCCTAACATGCCTAATAGGCACTACTGGAGAGCAGACCCCAAAGGGGACTAAATTGGGGTCTCTGTCCAGGGAAAGAAGGGCCAAGTTCCCCTCATCCAAGTGACTCCAACCTGCTTTCGCAAAAGAATGTCTGGGGGAAGACCCTCCCCAGCACCCCAAGTACCTGTAGGCTTATAAACATGGCCCCTTCCACCCAGCCTGTTCCTTGCCCAGACTGGGCAATACCAGGCTCCTCCAATCTGCCCCAGCCGGACCCTGGCCAGGAAACAAGTTGTGCCAGGCTTGGGGGCAGGGGGGTTGGTGGCGGGGGTACATGGGAGCATAACAGCTGCTATTTCCTGGAGGCCAGAGTCGGGCACAACCCGGATTCCTGCCTGGCTCCACACTTCACCAGACAGCTTCTCCCAGGCTCCAACACTCAACATGGCACCCCCTTCCCCAGTGTCAGCACCATAACAGACCCTAGCAAGGGTCATAGTCTCACTGCACTGGTACCGGCAGGAAGACAGTGCCTGACATACCTTCTGGTTTGGGGCTGGGGAAAACAGTGGTCTCTGCAGGGTTCAACAGGCGAGGGAGGCACCCCCACCTTCCCTCCCTGCCTGCCTGCCCACCCGGCTGCTTCCCCCAGCCCCACACGCACCAAATTCCCCACATGCCTGTCTGTCTCTGACAGCTCGCACAAATACTTGGCTGCACGGGCACCCGCTGTTCTGAGCCCACTGCGCCTCCTCCCCTGCCTTCCCCGGGGGGCTCTGCAGACACAGCCAGGGATGGGAGGTGGCCAGAGCCAAGAAGCTTGGTGGGCAGTGTGTGTGTGTGTGTGTGTGTGTGTGTGTGTGTGTGTGTGTGTGTGTGTGTGTTGGGGGGGGTGGGTGAGGCAAAGGCAGGGGGGACCAGTCTCAATTCCAAAGCACTTCCCCCAGGCCCCAAGCCTGGGGTACACAGGGACCTGGGAGGCCACTGTGAGCCAGCTCTGGCTGGGCGGCAGCTGCTGACGCCCCCACTGCCCCCCGGAACCTCCCAGGAGGACCTTCCGGAGGCCTCCCACTTGCCTCAGCCGATGAAACAGCATCTGCCACCCCCGCGGCGGCAGCTCAGGACAGGGCGGAGGGCACCACGAGGCCCCTGGGGAAGGCTTTGAAATCTGGACTATGGCCCGGCCCCTCCTGGCAGCCCTGGCCCTCCCACCACAGGCCCAGTTTCAGAGCATGGTGGGGGGTGCGTTCCAGCCCTCCCGCAGTGCGAGGGGCACACCCGCCTAGCTGCCAGGCCAGGGACATCTCCACTCAGACTGGCTGGGGGGCTTTGTTTGCCCCCATCTACTCGCCTTCCTGCTTGCCTTGCCTCCCTCCCAGGAGACCGGTGGAGGAAACGCTTCCTGAGAACGGCTGGGATTTTCCGCTGGACATTGCCTTGCTGGCAGGCTCCTTATCTCCCCCCTACCTCATTCCTTCTCCTAGAGCCACCCCTTCAGCCAAATCATACTCCCGCCCCATGTCTGCAGCCAAAGAGACCCCCGCCCTGCCCCACCACTCTGCTACTTGCCTCAGCATTCTCAGTATGCACCTCATCCAGCACATACCCAGGTAGAGTTGACAGTGAATAAGACCTCATTGAATAACATCCTCCATTTTGCAGATGGGTATACTGAGGTCAAGAGAGAGCCCAGTGACCTAAGCCTCCCATCCAGTGCTCTTCCTTTTACCACCCACCACACTTTCTGCCCCAGGAACCAATTCAGCACCAATTCAGACTATAGGAGGCATTAGGGTGACTGACTCCAAGCAGAACTTCTCAATGCTCCGGGTCCAAACGCCCAGCTGGCTATTCCAAGCTGGTCTCCCAACACTCTCGAAGCATCATGGTGATCTTGAAAAGAGCCCCAAATTCATTGCCTTTGTGACGTTAGACTCTGGGGTAGAGCCTCCTCTCCCCATTGCACAGATGGGGCTGCTGAGGCCCCCAGGGGAGGGGGGAGCTGCAGGCGGCCATGAATCAGAGGGGGAGCTGGGAAGCCGCCCGGCCCTGCCGGCTGTCGCTGGAAGCAACAGCCGGCATTTCCTCCTCACACTGGTGCCTCGGGAAGCGTGGGCAGCAGGCGGGTGGGCAGCGGGTGGGTGGGCACCGCCACAAGGACCCCTCCTGTGCCTACAGGCCAGCCGCACCCCCTTGCTGCCTGACTGGGCCCACACAGCCCACTCCCCATGCCAGCCCAGATCTCCAAAGAGGGGTAGATCAGAGACAGACCTGGGTTTCTGTCTCAGGTACATACTCATGTCACTTGAGGGCACCACAGGGAAGCCCCTCCTCTCAGATCCTCACTGTCCCCTAGCGTCAAACAAGATTGAAACATGACCATTCACGCTTCCTTTGCAGTAAAACTCATGGTTCTGTGATTCTAGAATCCCAACACGACAAGAATCCTGAAAAGAATCCCTCCGCTCCAAGCATTCTGATTCTAAATTCCTGTGACTAAAAATTCTAGGCCACCAAGATCTTACACTCCCAAGAAGAAAGGGGGCCAAGCCCACTCTCAACTGGAGTTATGGACCCAGCTAACCAAGACCCCATCTAGCTTTGGAGAAGGTGGGTCATGCAGAAGGGGTGGGTCTCTCCCATCAGGATCAACAGGAACTGGAAAGGCAGTGGGGATGGGGGGGGCGGCTATGGGCCAGGAGATAGAGCCAATCTAGTCCTGGAAGACAGGCCACCCCCTCATGGCACACACAGTCACTGACACTGCAGATGTCAGGAAGCCCAGCTCTGACAAGAGTGGGTAGCTAGAGGTTTGTGAACCTGCACCTCCACCCTGCAGCTCAGAGGGAGGACAAGGCGTCAGGTCAGGGCTGGTCTCCCTGCTTCTCAGGTTCCAAGCCAAGCTCCACGCTTAATCTTCCTGTCTTCACCACCCACTGCTTCCTCCCTTCCACCACAGTCCCCTCACCTCTCAGGCTCCCTAGGCCAGTCCCAGACCAGGCCAACTGAAAGCCAGTGAGGACAAAGCCTCCCAAGCCCATTTGACAGATGGAAAAACCGAGATCTTGGCAGAAGACATGACCTGCACCAAGGGCTAGGCCCCAGCAGCCTACTGGTCTCTGGCCACATTTCTCAGCCCCTCCCCCCATTCCACTTCTCAGAATCCTCTACTGGGACAGTTGATCTCCACATAGCAGTCCAATCACCAGCACAAGCACATCTCCCACCCAGTGTCCCTTGAGAGCACTCATTCCCACTGAATCATCTGATCATTCATTAATTCATTTGTCCAACTGGCCAATCGCCCCCCGCCACACACACACCACCTCAGGCCCCCTGCCAGGGGTATGAGGGCCCCAAGAAGGAGTGCAAGGCTTCTAGTCAACAAACACAGGGAGTGCCTGCTGTATGCCAGGCAGTGTGGACGGTGCAGTAAACATGCAGAACAACCGTGTCTATTCTCATGGTGTTCACAGCCAGTCAAGAGCTGTGCCAGGACCCAACCCCAAGTGGCAAGTCCTGGGGCAAGTAACAAACTGTCCAGCCTCAGTTTCCTCAACTGTATACTGGGATGCTAACAGCATCCAACCACTGGGCTACTGTGAGGACTAAAGAAAGCCATTAACACAGTGCCTGCCCCAGTAAGGGTTTAGGATGTTAGTCATTGCCATTACCATTGTGGAAACTTTATTAATTTATTATTATTATTATTATTATTATTATTATTATTATTATTATAGTAATAATGGGGGGATAGCAATTGATTACAGCAGAAGCTAAAGCTCTTCCATTACTTAGCTGGTGCCAGACACTGGGGGTACAAGAAGGAATCACTGCCATATCCCACTGCATGGCTGGCAAGGCGCGGGCTCACAAAACCCCATGAGCATCTGATGAATGAGGGAATCAATGACAGGAGGCATGGCCCTGCCTCCAAGGAAGGTATAATCCAGCATGTGTTCATATGTGTTGCACATGTATGTCCAAGCACTCAGGTGTGCACACAGATGTCTATGTGAGAAACCCGGGAGGTCTAGCAGAGGGCACATTACGTGGGAGGGGGAGAGCAGTGCACAGAACACAGCTGCTCAAAGCTGCCCCAGGCCCCAACCCACCCTACCCCTGCCAGCATTGCTGAGCAGCAGAGCTGAGGGCACTGTGGCAAGATCAGGGACCAGGCCTGGTGGGGAGAGCCCCAGAAAGATGCTTTGCATAGTTCTGGCCACCAGATTACAGGCCTAAGCTAGGCCCCTGGGTGGGGGTGTGGGGCTACCAGGTGCTGCCCCACAGGAATCAGGCCCTAGCACCCGCACTTTGCGTCTGTACTGGCACGGCACACGAGTGTTCCTGTTGGCAGGCCAGGCGAGTCCAAGGAGGTCAGAAGAGGTCACAGGGAAGGGAGGGAGTGGTGGGCCCAAGGGCTACGTGGGGTCTGCTGGACAGGGGAGGGTGGGTACAGGGCTCCCCCAGGGCCACCGGGCAGGCCTGGCTCTGCCCTGCTGGGGCCGGCAGCTGGAGGGGAGTAAATATAGCGCGGGGCGTCCCAGCCACATTCCTGGGAGGCCAGCACGGCCCGCCTGCCCGCCGCTCTAGGCAGAGCGCAGCAGCCAGGGCCCAGAACTGCCACTGCCCTCTTCCCAAACAAACAGAAAAATAAATAAAACCAGCTCTCACGCCCAGCACAGCTAGGGGGAGGGGGCAGGAAGGGGTGGACAGGGGAGCAGGCAGACGGACCAGTTGCCACGGTTTCTGTTCCGCTGAGGAGGAGGCCAACAAAAGAGGAAAATGGAGGAAAAGGGCAGGGAGATGGTCCGAGATGTCAGAGAAGGGGAGACGATGTGTATGAGGTGGAAGGTGTGACAAGTAGAGGTGTGGGGAGACAAGTCAGGAGGGGTACAGAAGGTGTTGGGGCCAGTTGGGGGAACGGGAAGGCAGCCTCTTGGGGTCAGTAATTCAGCAACTCAGCGACAGGGATGCCCCAAGGGGGGAAGCAGACAGACAAAGGGGGCTAGGGCAGGGGGCTGGCTCCACAGGCCATGAAATATTAAAGAACCTAGGCCAGTGAGTGACAGAGGTCATAGAAATAAGAAGACTAGCCAGGGAGATCCTGGGACCCTGCAGCAGAGGGCTCCTGACCCCCTATCCACACCCCATCCCTCTCCACCACCTCTGGCAGAGCCAGTCTCCCCAACTCTCCTGCTGTGGCTCCTTTCTGTCTTTCTATCCAAAGGGACCAGGCTGAGGGTGGGAGGGGCCGTGGGGATGAGTGATGGCAGGGGACCTTAGCGGTTCCCTCTTCCCTGTGGCTGATCTGTGTGCAGTCGGCCTTCCAGAGCTGCCAGCTACCCAAGCAAGAAGGCCAGGAGGCCTGTCAGCACAGCCGCTGCCACGGGTGCCTCCTGGGGAAGGAGAGGGTAGACATCCAGCTTCCCCTTTACAGAAAAAAATCAGCCAAGCCACCACTTTCCACAGAGACCAGCGGGGAGGGAAGTCCATGCCTCACAGCTCAGCTGAGCCAGCGAGTAAACGAGTGAGCAAGCCAGCAGGTCATCCCCTAGCCCTCCCACCCCACCCGGGCCTCATGACCTTGGCCAGTCCCCCTGTCCCTGCGCCTGAGCCTTCACCAGTCCCACACCACCCTAGGCTTGGTGTGATGAAAGAAAAAGGAAGGTAACCAATATGGTGAAAACCTGCTGGGGCGGGCAGCTGGGGCCAAGCATCTGCATGCAGATAGCCCTCCCGTGTGTTCTAGGAGGTCAGGTCTATTACCAGTCCCATTTTACAGATGGGGAAGAGAAACCCAGGAGGCAAAGTGATGTGCTTAACGTCACACACCTGGTAATGAGCAGAATGGAAACGGAAATGCTATGTGTGAGCCACCAACTCTTTTCTTCCTTTTCACTAGGGGTATGAAGCCCTTGTCACCAGGAAAGCCAACTTTTATTGCATGCTGTGGGTTAGCTACTGATGCTGGGCACTGACCAACTATCCTTGTGTCCATCTGAAAATGGCCTTGTGAGGCAGGCACTCTTATTATCCCATTTCAGGGATAAAGAAACTGAGGATCACAGAGAACACAACTCACCCAAAGGTCATATACCCAGCTACACAGTGGCGTGGCCAAGATTTGGAACGAGGTGTGACTCCAGAGCCAGTGCTCAAACACACTTGTCTGGGTGAGGTCAGAGTCTCCCTTGAGACCAGGGAGGAAGTTAAGAGGACCCAGTAGAGAAGAGCTCAGTGGTCCTACTGACCTCCAGAACAGACACCAATGAAAGGTCAAAAACAAGGTCACGACTACTGTGCCAGAGGGTGACCAGCAACTGCTCTGGAAACAGAACACGAGCAGAGCCTGTGGGGACACGGGGTGAGGGCAGTGTGTAGGGGCCTGGCCCAGAGTGATGTCTGGTCTACCTAGAGCCCATGTACCAGTAACACAAGCCCCTCCCCCAGCATGGGAATACTGAGGCTAGTCCAAAGAAGGCCAACAGAGCTGTCCTGTCGGCCCCCAAGGTTCCAACCTGCACCCCAGGGCCAGTGTGCCAGCAACTAATCACACCCTCTAAGAGCCCCTGATGCGGGCAGGAGGGGGGCAGGATCCCCTCCCTCTCTCCCAGGCCCTGCGAGCCCAGAGGGAGGCCAGCATCAGAGGCAGGAAATGAAGAAGAATTTGCGATCTAATTGAGCTGGCGGGGGATTAGGCGGCAGAATGCAATTACAGGGACTGGAGCAGGGCCAGGGGCACTGACACCCCAAGATGTGGCCTGGCCCAGGTGACTGGGCCCAGCCAGTCTCTGGCAAAAGACACCCTACTGTGGAGGGAAGGTCGGGTAGGCAAGGATCAGGCCAGACGGCTCTTAAGGATATAGAGGACTGCAGGGTTCCAGCTCCATGTCTCTCCCAGAAGCAAAAAGTTTTCCTGGGAATTCTCCCCCAGGGAATAGCCCTGTGGCCTCTCACATGGGGAGCAGGCAGCTAGAACACACGTAGAACACATACTTTCACAGGCTCTGCTCATGCATGTACACACATGTATTCATGCTTCCAGGAAAGCACCACATATCCATGTTCACTTGCATGGGGACAGACTCCCAACCTGCAGACACACAGCTCTGGCCCTTTGCTGCCACCAGCTCCACCAAAGGGGGGAAAAACAAAACAGAAGAAAAAAAAATACACCCATGACCTTAAAATCCTTTTATTCCCATAATCACAGGCTGCCATCGCCGTGGATACGCGCTGTCACCCCGGCCCCAGCCTGTCTCCCTCCACAGCTTCCAAAACTCCCAGCAGGCAGGCAGACGGGGAGGCTGCCCAGTTACTGCCAGGGAGGGCAGAGGAGGGGAAGGACGGGGTGGGAGAGGTTCAATGCTACACAGACACACACACACACACACACACACACACACACACACACACACAGCCTCAACCAGAGAGGAAGAGGGAGGGAGAGACTCAGAAAGACAGACTGGCAGACAGATACAGAAAAAGAAAGGAACACAGACACCAGCCACCAAAGACAGACACAGACCACTGCCCGCACAGCTCAGATATGCCCACTCCCAGATTCACATACCACTTTCCCAATTCAGATTCACTACTCAGGGAGTCAAACACCCCCAGATTTACAATACACAAAACACAGATATACACAAATCACAAGTACACACTCCAAAATTCTAAGCACACACAACTCAGAATATGCACATTCCCAGATTCACAAGGACAAATCCAACTTTCAGATATGTACTCAGATTCACAAACACACATGTACAGATGCAATGCAGACATACACAACTCCTAGATCCACAGATACACATGCCCTGATGCACAAATATACACATGCTCAGACTCCCACCCCCCCAAGGCAGGCAGACGGACACACGTTCAACACACAGATTTACAGATACCACATGCCCTGAGTCATAAGCACACACACCACCCAGCTTCCCACATCCCAGACCAACAGACTAGACCCACACAGCCTCATCTAGCAGCTGACACTGCCTTGGGCTTTAGGGGGCAGGTGGAATGGCTGGGAGATTCCTGGGTCTTTGAGGGGGTCAGTCCTTTTTCATTGCCTGTAGCCTGGGAGGTGGGCTCAGTGTTGGGGGGAATGAAGGGGGAAGTAAGAGAAAGAAAAAAAAAAAAAAAACTTGAGTGGGATATTCTTGTTGGGCAGTAGCGCGTGAGTAACTGGGGAGGCTTTTTGTGGTCTGGTGAGTTCCAGCTATGAGTGAGAGTTTAACTATTAATACACTTAATCAAGGACACTTCACACACACGCGCGCGCACACACACACACACACACACACACACAGAGAGAGAGAGAGAGAGAGAGAGAGAGAGAGAGAGAGAGAGAGAGAGTGTGGCTAGGACAGCACCAGGTGGTAGGGATAAGGGAGGGAGAGCACCAGAAAAAAAGGGTGGGAAGCCCCAATCCAGGCCCCAGCGGGTGGGGAAAGAGGGAGGGGCTTCTACCCTGGGCCTGCCTCCCAAGCAGGGGCAGAGTTAGAAAGGTGGGGCTTGACACATAGTAGGTGCTCAAAAAATGTATGTTGGGGCAATGAATGAATAAGTTATTTACATATAGAGAATAGACAATAATAACAGTAAATGAGCCCTGCCCCATCCCTGGCCAATAAGGCCATGCTCCAGAGCACCAGGACTGGGGAGTTAGTTCTGCCTTAATCGTCACCCCACCAGACAGGGGGCTCTAGGAAAGCAGGCCTGGGTCTGGCTCATCAGTATACCCCCTCATTCCTCCGACCTATCTAGAATCCTTAAAAAGTCAGCTGACCTCAGCTCAGCCCACACCCCTCCCCCCAGAGAGACCCCCATTTCCATTCCACTCTCCCATAAATAGCTAGGTGGGGCTCTAAAGAAGGTGGGGTATTTAATTCTCAGAGGCTTGGTTCTTTATGCAGATACAACCCTGCTTGCCACACTCCTATAAGCCTCAGTTTCATACTTGTCAAATGGGTAGAAGGCAGGCAAAAAGCTAGAAAGAGGAATCAAGAGTTGGGGCTTACAGTGGGAACCCATGGAACAGAGGCCTGTGCTGGCCTGGGCCCTGGATGCAGAATCCTCCTCCCCTCCTTCTCCCTTCCCCCACCCGGCCCAGCCCAGGCGGGTGGACATTCCAGGCCTCACGTGATAAAGACGAGGCCGCTGGCCCACGGGTAAGTCAACAGGCTCTGTCGGGGGAGAGATAGGAGGCCCAGGCCAGGGTCACCTGCTGAGCCGGGAAAACAGCCGGGCCCAAATACACACATAAATAAGGCGCCAACCGACAGCCAGCCAGCCAAGGGTCTGTCTTCTGCAGAGGAACCTCTGCCCCCACCTTGGAAAGGGAGGTGGCTTTGGAGAGGGAGCCACAAGGCTGGCTTAGGGGCTTCCCTGGGAGAGCCCCAGCTCATGCCAAGATGAGGTTGGGGTGCTTCTACCAAGCTCCCCAGGGCTGACTGAGAACTCAGACGCCAACCTTCCTCAGCTGTTCCCACCCCTTCCCAGGACAAAAATCACCCCCTCTCCCTCCTCCCCAGGAGAGAACGATTTCCGTTCTGGGAGGGGGGTGACAGCTGCAGAGCGGGCCATTACCCCCCCCCCCCAGCTCCTGCTTGAGTCTCATCCAGGGAAACTGCTAAATCAACACTAGACAGTAGTAGGTAGCACCGACCTCAGTCTCCCCTCATAGCTCTCAAAAAAAGAGTTGGGAGGAGACCTCGGGTACCAGTTCCTGGGGTTCCTGCGGCAGTTGGGACCCAGGATACGGGGTCTTTCGGGAGGGGGCTCACGCGAAGCTTAGGCCAGTGCGACCGGTAAAAACATCTAATTGAAATGCTCTCAGTTGCACGGAAGGACACCCCCGCCCCCGCGGGCCGGGGCAGCTGAGGTGGCGCCGGGCGTTCAAATAGCGCTCCAAACAAGTCCGCAGCGACCGCGCACGCAGCCCCCGCCAGGCGGCCCCAGCGGAAAACTTGAAAGGGACTCTGTTTGCCAGCCGCCCGGGGCGGCTCCGGCGGGGGCGAGGGCCGAACGAACACACAAGCCCCCCTCCCCAGCGCTTCCTGAGCAAACGCGGGGGGGCTGGCCCACCACAAAACCGAGGGCTCCGAACAGCGCCCGCCGCTCAGGGAAAGGCGGAGGTCAAGAAGCTGGCTTGCCGGATCCCGGTTCAGCTCTCCCCCAACACGAAGATACGACTCGCAGACCACCCAGGATCCTGGGGGCAAAGTAGGGCGCGGCTGCCTTCAGACCCTTGTCTCGGGAGAAAAAGGGAGGTGTGGGTCTTGACGGATGAGTCCCTACAGAACCCCCCAAATCTGCTGCTGCCTCCATGCAGCCCATGGCACCAGCCCAACTCCGCGCACCCCTTCCGAGCGGGAAAGAAAAAAAAAAAAAAAAAAAAAGCTATCTTGCTCCCTTATTGGGCGCTTCAGCTCTTCTGACAGGTCCCGGAGGCAGCCCCCCAATTTAAAAACTGGGGTCACTCACTTTCTGTCGATTCTACAAATAAACAAAGCCAGGCGCACCCCGCGCTCCCCGCCGGAAAGCAGCCCACTCCGGGAGAGGACAACTTCCCCCAGCAAGAAAATTAACACATTCTTCTCGCGGCGGTTCAGCCCCTCGCTCTAGGGAAGCAAAGGGGAGGGGGGCTTGGGGCCGAACTTCATGGGTAAATTTGGGGCCAAAGCAGCGAGGCAGGCGCCTGGGACACCCGCCTCCCACACTCCGCAGCTACAGGAACACCCCCAGTCTCCCTCCCTGGCTTTGCACGCTGCTTGGCCACGCGGAGCTCGGGAGACAGGCTGAAAGACTCCCCAAGGCTGGAGAGGACGGGAAAGAGAGGCCTCGGAGAGCGGAGGTTGTGGTGGGGGTTGATACTTAGACGGTAAAAAAGAAGGGGGGAAAAAAAAAAAGGTCAAACTTGATCAGCCCGCCAGGCACCCGGCGGGCAGCGGGGGCGAGGAACCATAGGGGAAATATAGAAGTGGCCGCCGCCCCCTCCAAGTGGAGGGGTGAGACTCAGCCACGCGTGGTCCAGGGCAGCAGTTACTGTAGCCCCCAAAACACAGGGCTGCGAGGGGTCTGACGGGGGGAGTGCGCGCCGCATATCTCCAATCAGCCGCCCCCGCAGGCGGAGCGCCCGCCCAACACCAAGAGGTGAGGACCCGGGCTCCCGCCGCCCCAGCGCCCTCAAGCTCGAGTACTTGGGGAGGGGACGGTACCCCGCAGGGAGAGCCTCGGTCCCAACCCACGGCGCCCAAACCGCAGTCCCCGACCCTAAAACCCCTCTTTTTGTCTGTACTCAGTGATCTGCGACCGAGCCGACTGCGGCTTGGGGAGGCTTGAGTATAGCAGCGGCCACCGAGCGATCACCGGCGCTAGGGCTCCCAGGCTACAGGGCTCCGCGGCTCAGCCTGCGGGCGCCCCCCGCCCCTCCCAAACACGGACCCCTCCTTTCCCGTCCCTGGCTCTCCGCACCTGAACTTCGGGGGAGCTCGCGCCGCCAAACTTTCCGCCGACTTGCAGCGAACTCCGGCCCCGGCCGCGCACCGGGCCCCGAGGGAGGAGAGGGAGGTAGGCGGGGAAGGGGAGGGGGCCGGCCTCCGGGGGGGTCGGGGGAGGGCCGTGGCCCGACACCTACCGGCTCTCAGAGTCGTCCAAGCCGCCACGGCCGCCGCCGCCGCGAGGCCGAGGGGGAGGGGTGGGGCGGGGAGCTGCGCTCCGCTCTGGGCACCACCGCCGCGGTGCGCTCCGCTCCAGCCGCGCCGCCCGCCGTGCCCGGGTCCGGAGCCGGAGTCACGCCGCCGCGGCTGGCCCGAGGCGGGGAGGGGGGGGAGCCTGCAGCACCTGCCCCTCCTCCCCCTCCCCGCGGCCCAAATTAAAAAACAACAAAAAGCAACTAATCACCCCCGAGCGAAGCGCGGCGCGGCGGGCGGAGGGCGCAGCGTGAGGCGTCCGGACTCAGCAGGCGGCGCGCATGGCTGGGCGCAGGCTGGGCAGGGCTGGGACGCGGGGCCCGGCTTCGGGGGGCAAGGTTCGGCCCGCTCTTCTCGCTCGGCTCGGGCGCCTGCTCTTGCCGCCGCCGCCGCCTCTGCTGCCGCCAGTGCCGCCGCCTCTACATCCCCGCTCAGGCTCCGCCGCCTCTGCCGCCGCCGCCGCCGCGCGCCCGCCCGGGCAGGAGCTCTGAACGCTGCCCGGGGGCTGCCGGCAAAACCCGGACCGGACTCGACGCTCCCTCCTCCCCCCCCCCCCCCACCCCGCCCGCCTCCACCTCAGCTCCCCTCCCTCCTCCCTCCGCCTCCCTCCCAGCGCAGCTCTGGCCACTTGGACGCCGCAGGCTCTGAGGCCGGAGCCGCAGCCACTGCGCCTCGAGCTCCCCACGCTCTGACGAGGTCGGCCCAGCCTCAGCTCCCCAGCGCGCCCCGTCTTCATCTCTTTTTTCCGCAACTTTACAAAAAATAAGAGGACCTTCCCTATTTTGTGACGACCTGGTCTCGACGACCTACCTCGCGGGGAAATCCGCGGTCCCTCTGCCCCCTTGCCTAAGCACGCCGGAAGCTACCTGGACCAGTAGGGAGGGCTTGGCCTCGGCCCTCCGCTCTGGTGCGCGTAGGGCCTGGAACTCCTAGCCTAGGGCACTTGGAGCTAGACGCCGGTTCAAAGACCCCACCCTTCCCCCAGCACTTTCTGGGACTCAGTAGGCTCTATTTCCCGGGAAGACTAGGAGAGAAGATTCTTGTCCCCATTTTACAGATGAGGAAAGCGATCTAAGAAAGGACATTTTCTCTCCTACTCCAGCGCCAGTCCAAGCCCTGACTCCTGGGGCTAAGACAACTACATTGTGGATCCCTGAGACTGTGGCCTACAAACGGAGCCTGAAACAGTGCCTGGCACAGAGCAGTACTCAGTAGAAACTGGTTGAAAGAGAACAAAAGCCCAGGGTACAGATTTGTGCCCGAATATCCTTCCCCTCACTCAGTGCCCCCTCCATCTGCCCAGCTTGGGCTAATCCTAAAGCTGCAGATGTCTTCTCTTCACTTCAGGGGCCCACAGAGCAAGCCCCAGGCTCATATAATCCCAAACTGCAGATAATCCCAAAGTGGGAAGTTTCTCTGGTTCTGTGGAATTTGTAGGTGGGTTTATGTTTCCTCCAGGCAAAAAACAAAAACAAAACAAAAAAACCCGACTGGAGACCCTAATAAGAGACGGGTAGCGTGCCCAGGAAGTCTGCCTAGGGTTATATGTACACCCCCCAAATCTATTGCAGCTCAGATAAGAGAGAGTTAACAGCCTCTAACCCCGTGCCTCCAGCCACTGGCACAGCCTTGGTGGGAGAACTGAAACCAGCTCCCACCTCACTGCTTCCTCTCTGTGTGGCCTGCCTGTCTCCAAGGCAGGAGAGGGCCTTGGGGCCTGGGTCTTCTGGGAGCAGCCCATTCCCCAAGCCTTCTAAATTTGGCCTTGGGACCTTGACCCAACCAGGCATAGGGGAGTTAGGGAGATGTCAAAGGGCAGAGTTCATCTGAAATGTGTTGCTTCTTTACCAATCTTGACCTTCCAAGCCACAGGCAGTGACCCCTCCAGAGACATCGTGGACACTCCCTCCTTTCCACAAATGCTGAGAAGTGTCCTTCCTTAACTAAGTGCTAAGAATGGCTCCTAAGGGAGGTGTTTAGCCCTCTTCTCTTCTCTCATCTCTTCTCTCCAGCACCCTTCCTCAAAGCCACCTCAAACAAACGAACCATGTGAGTAAAAGCAAGGTACTTGCTATGGGAACACAGTTTTAAGAAAATTGAACACCTCTAGATTACCACCCCTAAACTGCTTAAAGAGAGACATTCTGGGCCCTACCCTGAGTGTCAGGTACTGTATTGGGCACTAACCATATAAGAAAAAGGAGGCAGAGTCCCAGGTCTAGATCTTCCAGAATCTCTAAGTACTTAGCCCACCTCTACTTACCTTTCTGGGGAAGCTGAGCACTGACTGTGAGGGGGAACTTATTCCCCAGGAGTTAGCAGCAGGCCTCAGAGGACTAGGAGCAAAGAAATGAAACTCAGTCCTGAAGGGCTCCTACAGTCTAGGGTCAGTGCAGAATCAGGTTCTGCACACCCAAAAAAAGCTTCATGCTGGTGATATTCATGGAGAGTGGGTAGTAGCTCCACCTAAGGGAATTATTATTACCCACTTTGTGTGTGTGTGTGTGTGTGTGTGTGTGTGTGTGTGTGTGTGTGTAAGACCTCTGCCCACCTCTGGCCCCCACTCCCCCCCCCCCCCATGAAGTCAGGAGGGCAAAGGCCAAGGGGTGGCAGGCTGCAATGAAGATGAGCCAAATGATCCCAATGATGACTTTCTCAGGCAAGGAGTATTGGTATACGCCTGGCCCAGTTTAGAGGTTGGATCTTGGAACCTTGGTCTTCTCCTGGAGGGAGACTCAGACTCTCACCTATTCAACCCAGGTAGGAACCAAAGAAGAGAGAGGCAGAAGTATCCACAGGGAGGACACAACCTGAAAGGAAATGTCATGTGCAGGCCATCCACAGAGAACTTTCCCTATAACAAACAAGTGGGGGCACCCAGAAAGGACTCCTGGGAGGTCTCTGGAGACCATCCCCACCCAGACCCCTTCCACAAGAAGTGAAGCCATCCTGGTTCACTGTTCTCACCTCATTCCTTGCCTCCAAAAAAGAATATTTAGGTTTCACATTGTTATGCAACCAATCAGCTTAGATTCAGCTATCAAATTTCTGAAGTCTCCAGCACCTTGCAGAGAAAGAGGAACCCTGCACCCACCTTCACTATATTCTGGGTAGGAGTGTGACAGTCCAGGATCCTGTCCTGGTTATGATATCCACACCTGGCATTTATGAAGCTTTTATGAGTAGAGCATCAGGCTAAACAGCTAGGTACATAAACTCATTTAATCCTTTATTCAGCCTCAGCAGTAGTATCATCCCCATTTGTCAGATGAGGAAACTTAAGTGAGACTGGCACCAAAGTTGTTCTCCTAACCCCTGAGGTGATTTGCTGTCCTAGTGAGTCTTCTCACAGATGGATGTGCCCTGGGGTTCACCTCCATCACTTCCGGTAGTGATTCCTCAGAACCCATAAGCTCCAGCCAAGCCCCTTCCCCAGCTCAAGCTGACTTCCCTAATCAGTCCTAGGACTGCCTGCAATCCCTGGGCCCTGCAGACCAACACTATCCAACGCTTGTGGTTCCCTCAGACACCCCAAAAATCCCTTCACGTTTCCATGGCTGAGGGTACTGTTCTCTCTGGCCAGGAGGGCCTTCATCAAGCTTATCTCATGAACTCCTCACTGAAGACCATGGCATGTGTCACCTCCCACTTCTTTGACTTCCATTCCCAGCGTCAGTTTGGCCCGAATCTACAGGGCTACTGCTAGCCTCTGTACAAAGTAGAAAAGGCACTCTTTTTTGGGAGATGTAGGTCCACCCTTTTCTTGTTGTTTAAGTTTACTTATTTTCGTAATCTCTACACCCAATGTGGGGCTCAAACTCACAACCTGGCAATCAAGAGTCCTATGCTCCTCTGTCTGAGCCAGCCATGCACCCCATATAAATACACTCTTTTTTTTAATGTTTATTTATTTATTTTTAAATAAGTTAAAAAAAATTTTTTTTAATGTTTATTTATTTTTGAGAGAGGAGAGACAGAGCACAGAGCACGAGCAGGAGAAGGGCAGAGAGAGAGGGAGACACAGAATGTGAAGCAGGCTCCAGGCTCTGAGCTGTCAGCACAGAACCTGATGTGGGGCTTGAACCCACAAACTGTGTGAGATCATGACCCAAGCTAAAGTCGGATGCTCAACTGACCGAGCCACCCAGGTGCCCCAATGTTTATTTTTGATAGAGAGCGTGGGGAGAGACAGAAAGAGGGGGTAACAGAGGAGGATCCCAAGCAGGCTCTGTGCTGAAAGCAGAGAGCCCAGTGCGGGGCTTGAACTCATGAACTGTGAGATCATAACCTGAGCCAAATTTGAATGCTTAACCGACTAAGCCACCCAGGCGCCCCATGCTCTTGATAGATCATGGACTGTATTTCAGTGTCCCTAGCTCTGTTTACCAGGTGCCTTTTTGCAGTGCACAGGCAGAAAAACTGTACTCGGTTGCCTGGCTTTGGGGCCCCCTCATCTGTCCCCTCCTATGGTCACAGTGACCACACTGCACAGAAATAGTTTTTATTTGCTCATTTGTCTCTTTGTCCCCTCACTACTACCACCCATGAAGTGAAAGGGTGACTCTCCTATCTGCCGTGTGCCTGAAGCCTGGCACTAAATAGGTACCAGTAATAACAATTGTAGCCCACGTCTTTCTGCACACTTCCTATGTGTCTGGCACCACACTAATTGCTTTCTGGGCATATGCTTATTTAATCCTCAGGCTCAGATACCTGCTTAAGGTTACAAAGTAACAAAACTCAGATTTAAATCCATGCCTTGTCTGAGGGATCTGCCTTTTCCACAACTGTCATTTATCAACTAATGTTGGTCATTGATTAAACATCCAACGACTGGGAAGTGGCTGCATAGGGAGGGCTGTAGGAGTTAGGGTCTTCAATAAAGATGGCCAGTCCGGAGCCTGGTCTAATGTCTAGGGCCCCTCTTTGGGCCCTGCTTCCCTCGCTTGTATCAAAGAAGATGGAAACAGGACATTTGGAGCCCTATCTCAGGGCAGGGTACAGGATAATCTTCAGTGGGGTCACACTGGACTGTGACCTCAACCAAAATCCCAGGGCAGGACTAGGGGTGCAAACATGGGCAGGGGAAGAGAGAAATTTAACTGTTCAGACATAGGCCCCAGGCCTCTGGGTTCTCAGCCCTCATAAACTGACCACTGGCCCTTAGGTCTCACCAACCCTGCCACCATGACCTTTGAAGGAAAAAGAGAGGTGTAAAACTAGAAAATAAGTTCAGAAAAGCCAGGTCTGTCTCTTAGGATGCCAAGGCCCCACTCATCCCTGAGAAATGAGTTTGGTGGCCCCAGCAGAGACCTAAGCTGTGTAAACTTGAGAAAGGAGGAGGGCAGGGTTGGGGGGGACTCCAGTCACAGAACAAAATGACTATGGGGTGAGGCTGGGAGGGAGCAGAGACCAGGCCAACACACACACTCACACTCTGTATTTCCCCTTTTGCCACAGACATGCAGACATGCTACGCACATGCCAGACAAGCCCATTCTCTGCCAGACGCAGGGAACTCAGCCTGTGTGTGGAGCGAAGAAAGGGAGTGGGGGCAGTTCGGGGAACATCATGCCCCTGGCTGTAGCTCTTAACTTCTCTCGGCACCTTCATGGTTCAATTGTCTCTACTATGGGAGTGCAACTGTGACCTCTCACAGGCCAAAGCTGTGGCTCCACGCACCCTCTCCTCCTCCCCCGCTGTGGGGAAGAGGGAGGGGCCAGAAGGTAACTGAATTGGGGTCATGGAGGAGGGGGAGGACACAAAGTCCCAAACCAGGAGGCCCCTGACACAGCCCAAAGGAAGGGGTGCCCTGGGTATCAAGAAGCCAGCCCGGCCTGAAAATGTTCTACCCAAGATCTACAGGGTCTGGTGCGGTGGTATGGGAAAGCCCTGCTGGAGGTCGAGGGGTGGGGCTCACAGACCTGGCCCTAAAAGCAGCAGAGGGTTATTAATGCCCCTTACACCGAGACTTTTGGGTGTTTGTTTTGTTTTGTTTTGTTTTGACACTGGGACTTTTGAACAGGACCTAGCCTCAGACCAGAGGACCCCACTCACCAACTTCTACTTGCCTTCAGACTCCAGAGAATGGGGTGCTCAGGCAGTGCCTGGGGGTGGGCCTGGGATGAACTCCTCTTTGAACTGGTGGGACTGGTTCTGTGTCTAGCCGCCTGGGCAGTCACGGGTTGCCTGCTGCCTGGGAGGAGGGAGGCCTCAGGAAGGGGCCCCTTGTAAATCGTTAACTCCCAGAGCCACAGTCACTGCTGCTGGGTCCCCTCAGCCCCACACCCAGTCGTGACTCTGGCTCTCAGAGTGTCTACCCCAGACCAGAAGTCAGAGGTCAGAGGTCCCGGCCAGAGGCCCCAGCACCTGGAGAAGTCCCTCCCTCAAAGATCAGGAGGGAGGTGTGGGGGCTGTCAAGGAGGGTGTCTATGGGGAGGACCCTCTCTCAAAGTTCAGAGTTTCTCACCATTGTTTGCCCTCCAGCCTTCCTGCTGCAGCCCTGACCTTTGCCTCTTAGGGAAAAGAGAGTCAGGAGCTCAGGGTGGGCCTCCTGGGGCAGCCCCTGGGCAAGTCCCAACCCCACCAGACCCTTATCCTCCTCAGGGAGGTAATTATGCTAGTCCCACCCACTCTACCTCAAGGAGTGTCACCAGGACTAGATAATGAATGGGCTGAGGAAAAGAACTAGATATTGTTCAGAACGGATAGGACCCTCAGCATTGTTCCAACCCTGCTTCCTGGTGCTGCAGTCCCCCAAGGGAAATAATAAAGGCTGCCTTTCTGGAGGCAGTGTGCTTGGTTATCTGTTTAGTAATCACATTCCCATTTTGTAAATAAGGAAACTGAGGCTCTGAGAGGTGATTTACCCAAGCTGTGGCAGCTGTACAGGAAACCAGACCAGGATTTGATTGAACTAACTGTGCTTTCAAGCTGAACCCTTGAGGGCTTCTCTGTCTCCTCAGATTCCTAAGCTATAGGTGAAGAGACAACCTTAAGGCAGAATGGGCTGGACAATCCTCCCTAGTGAAACAATGGGTGTGTGTGTATGTGCACATGCGTGCGGATTCGGACAGGTACAGGAGTGTATGCGGACAAGAGACTGGCAGTGTCCCCCATTACCTCTCTGTAAGCCCCTCCTCTAGCTGCCTCTCAGGACACATACCCCAGGTGCTACCACAGGGGAGACTACCCGCCCCTCCCCCCCCACCCCCCCCCCCACCCCACCACCTAAGAATTACCCTGCTTAAGACAGGCTAATGAGGGAGGATTGATGGTGCTACCACCCTTTTCACTAGGGAAGCATCTCAGAAGCCTAGGAGATGGAGACAAAAAAAAAAAAAAATCAACTTTTAATCGAGATTGCAGATTCAGAAAAGATTCATAAGTGAAATGATTCCCCCAGGAAATATAAAAAGTTACTTACGGCACGGCTAAATTGGGCATACTTCAATCAGGGGATGTTGAGAAATCATTAAGATACACAAGACTTTTTTAGACATATGTGAGCTCCATCAAGAGGGCAGGTCATTGCTCCAGTTAGGAGGGGTCGGCCCTGAGCTAACTTGGCCTCCTCCTGTGTCACTTCCTTCCACTCAGACCCATGGGTGGGGAAGGAAGGGAAAGTAGGGAGAAACGCTACCTGCCAGGCCCCAGGGGCCACTGCCCCCAGTGATCCAGAGACTCTAGCAGAGGTTAGATAGAACTTTTCATCTTTTGAGGTAGCCTTTTGCCCATTCCAATGGCATTATGTAGTGTGGCAGGGCTGGAACTACTCACTTCTTTTGAAACATTGAAAAAAGGGACTCCCGCTTCCTATCTCCTGGCCCCTTAGAGATTCCTTGGGTGGGCCTAAGGAAGTAGGCACTCACCTTGGACACAGAAGGACCAGAATGCCCTCTCAGACTTGGGTATGAGGGATTTGCCTTGAGGGAGGGCACAAGTCATTCTGTTTGGTCCCTTCTCCAGGGAACACTGAGGGAGTGAACCACTCTGGGAGTTTTTTTTTTTGTTTTTGTTTTTTTAACGTTTTATTTATTCTTGAGACAGTGAGAGACAGAGCATGAACAGGGGAGGGTCAGAGAGAGGGAGACACAGAATCCAAAACAGGCTCCAGGCTCCGAGCTGTCAGCACAGGGCCCGAGGCGGGGCTCGAACCCACGGACCGAGAGATCATGACCTTAGCCGAAGTCAGCCGCTTAACTGACTGAGCCACCCAGGCGCCCCACTCTGGGAGTTTTCAAGGATAATGGTTAGAAGACATTTTCCCCTCTCCATTGTAACCACCTCCATTTTTCCTGTAGAAGGCTTATCTGAAGTCTAACCCTCCTCTCTTACAGCCTGTGGGGGTCTTTCTACCCCTTGCTTTCCTTGTCCTAGGACTTCCAAGGTGAGGCCAGGACATCAGTGAAATGCAGAGGGTCTCTGCTGAATACTGATCGCTCTCCCCCTTCTACGCATTTCTGAGAGCCAGGACTCCTGGGGCCTGGGACAGGGTCAGGCTTTACTTGTATCTCCATGCTCTGTCAAGGGCTTGGTCCCCAGTTGATGTTAAATAAATGTTTATTGAAGAGGAGGGAGGTCATCAGAAGATGGCTGGGATGATCTGTCCCATGGGGTTGGGTGTGGAGGAGAAAGGAGACAGGCCAGATTGGTCAGGGGACTGTAGTGTCAGGCCCATATACCTGTGTAGTCCTGTTCTCCATCAAGTCATCAAGAAAGGCAAGAAACCTGAGCTGGATGGTGGTGGCCACGCTGCCTTGTGGGTGACCCGAACCCGATCCTGGCCAGGCCGAGGCGCTATTTTAAACCCCAACCCCAAGCTGCCACCTCAGCCAGCTTGGCTCATCTCTGGTTACAAAGGCACTGCCCACCTCCCAGCCACTTCCTCCTCCCTACTCTGGGACCCCCTAGGCTGGTGTTGGGTTCAATGTGCCTTGGGGAAACCCTGCTCTCTGTGGTCCTTAGTTTGTCAACTGGCACCAATGCCCCTCTCCATCCCCTGTGCCCTGCCCACTAGGCACCATAGTCTAGTCTACCCACACAAGGACCCAGTGACCTGCATTCCGACTGAAATTTCCCCTACAGATAAGGGTTCTCTTCTCCAGGAATAAAGGCATACCCTGGCCAGAGAACACGAAATGTTGGGTTCTTACTCTGCTGGGGCCAGATAGGGCCCTATGCAGTCCAGGATAGGGCAGATGTTACAGGAAGAAAGGAAGTAGGTTAGACATAAGTAGGACTTCCCAGCAGTGAGTCTGTGCACCAGAGAACCTTCCTTCACCTCAGTGCCTGCGTGCCTGCGTGGGTAGGCAGAAGATGAATCCAGAGGGAACCCCTTCCCCAGGTGTCTGGCTCAAGGGCTTGTGGGTCCGGAGACTTAGGCACCATTTAGCCAGCCCACAGAACCTTCCTCCCTCCCCTTCCTGGAGGGGCCAGCTCGGCACTCAGGTGGACCAGCTGTCAGCTGGCTGGGCCCGCTGGACTTGTATCCACAATCCTTCTCCTACTCTAGGCAGTAGCCCCCACTGGCTCTGAGGCCTGCCAGCTCCATACACAGTCCAACACCAGCCGAGAGACATTGCTGGGGCACCAAAGGAAGGGAAGGGAGGAAGCTGATCATCCATACTGGCTCCTCCCATCTCAAACTGGCTGGACAGAAGGCTGCCCAGGCAGCCTGAGTACCCCCTATGACCGCACCCGCTCCCCCGCCCCCATGCTGTGTAGTCTCAGCAGTGAGGTATTGGCATGAAGCCTGGCGCAGCTGAGCAGTGACGCCAACAGCCCTGCCATCTCAGGCAAGCATGGTTCCCTCCAACCTGGCAGTTAGGGCCATGGCGGCGGGGGCGGGGGGGGGCGGAGTGCAGGGGGGGAAGTGTCTCCCACCCTCCTGGGTCTGAGACAGCTGGGGACAAAGCTGTTTTGGAAACCTCCCCCTCCACTATTGCAGAGGACCTCTGGCATCCCTGTGGGTCTTGGCCACCGCTTCCAAGCCAGGGGGCTGATCCTGAGGTTAGACCAGTGGTTCTCAACTAGGGCTGATTCTGCCTCCCAGAGGACACTGGACAATGTCTGGAGACATTTTTGGTTGTCACAACCACTGCTACTCATCTCCCACCCTCACAGTGAGAGAAGGTACTTCTGCTGTTCCGGCTTTAAATGCCATTTGTGGCCTGAGGAATTGTGGCAAGCCTCCTGCCCATCCACCTATCTACCAAGCAGCCTCTGGGGTTGTTAGAAAAAATGCCTATGATAGGCGGCTGGAAAAACTCTTCAACTGCTCATGAAGGGGGACTAGATGTATCCCACCTACCAGGTAAGCTCTACAGAGCTCTCTCCCCACGAGGATTCTGGGTCTAGGACAAAGCATAGGGGCTGCCCTGCCCTTCAGGGCCCACTCCCAGAGGGCTGGCCCAGTCTGGACCTGGTTGGAAGCTCTGGTCTCCTCCTCCTCATCTCCCCACTCCCTCCCATTTCTGTTTAGGAGGTAGCCATGGTGGCTCAGCTCCTATCTCTGGTTTCCTAGGGAGCTCTGCTGAAGCAGCCCAGCCTCCGTGGGTCCATCTGTCAGGGAGGCTGTTCCGCCCCATCGATTGCTGTTCCCAGGGGGCTGTGCTGCTCGAGGGACCCAATGTGGCGGCCAGATAGGAGGGAACCACACCAACAAGAGGGAGTGGGGGCAGCCTGGCAGCAGGCAGAGCTGAGGGGGGCTGACACTTCAGTAACAAGGAACAAAGCTAGACAAGCATGAGAAATGCAGAGGGCCAGGGGCAGCAAGGCAGGAGGCTGGCTGGAATGACCTCTGAAGCCAGGTGGTACCCTCAGGACTCAGTTTTGCCTTTGGACACACTGAATTCCCACTTGCAAAGACAACAACCATAACAATAGCCGAATTTTACTGAGCAGGAACAGTGTGTCCAGGACTGGATTAGAGGCTTTGTACACCTTTGCTGTCATAGGAGGCTCACACCCCTCTAAAGCAGGTGCTGTTATGCTCTGACAAGAGAGGAAGAGGCCCAGAGAGGTTGCAGCACTTGTCAGCAGCCACACAGAGGACCTGGAGCTAGACTTGGAGGCGGGTCAGCCGGGCCTGTGGCTGTGCCCCAGCCCCAGACAGACAGCCAGACCTAGGGGGAGGAGGCGTGTCTGGCCAGGCTAGAGGCCCTGCCTACCCTCCCCCTCTCTGCCCTCCCCGTGGAGCCGCCTCCTCCCTTGGGCTCTGTGACATCTGCCCCGCTTCCCGGCCCCAGACAGCTGCCCAGAGCCACGTCAGCACTTCCACCGGGGAGCCTGGAAACTGGCTCAGCCCCTGGGCCATGTGGGACTGTTGAGTCCCCAACAGGGTGGCTCTGAGAGGGGCAACTCACTCAGCCGAGCAGTGGCTAGGTCCGTGTGACCTTGTGCAAGGTTTCTCTGAGCCTCAGTTTCCTCTGCTTCGAAAAGGGGCTTTGGGAAAATCTTCAGAAGAGGATGCAGTAACATCTTGGGTGGACAGAACAAACATTACCCACAGCCAGAGTTCTGGGGGCTCCTCGGGGAGCCTTCAACCTCCAGCGTCCACTTGGGATTGTTTGGTTATTTGGCGGGTCTCTTGGGGGTGAGAGGAAGGGTGGGGAGGTGTCCGTGCTCCAGCAGCGGTGGCTGGCTGGGGCCAGAGATAACCAGCGCCTCCCGGAAAATCATTAGCATCTGTTTGGGCCCCCGCAAAGTTGGCCTGCCGGCGCCTCCCCGCAGGAAGGAGCCCGTGCATGCCCCCACCCGGGAGCACTAACTGGCCCCCTCTTTCTCCTTCTCCTCCTCGGGCTCAGCCCAAACTCTTGTGGGAACAACATCCACGCACCCGGAAAAGGGGGCCCTGGGTGCAGGGTTACAAGCGGGGGTCAGGCCGCCCCGTCGGGGGTGTCCTGGCAAGGTGTGGGCGGTCCGGTCCGCGCTCTAGGCGATCCAGGCCGGCTCTTGGCGACGCCCGCGCTGGCGGCAGCCCAGGGAGTGTGTGGAAATGACACCGCCAGGGCGGCGGAGATCCCCCCTCCTGACATTGGCTGGAAAGTGGAGCAGCTCGTCAGGGACAATCAATGGCGATCGATCGCCAAGCGGCGCTGGCGGACGGCGTGGGGGAGGGGCGGCGGGCCGGCGGAGGTGGGGGCATCCGCACCGAGGTCAAACAACACACAGACTTGCAAAAGGAGACAGCAGCACAGAGGGGGTCACACGGACACACAATACGTAGTTAGAGAAACATCACTAAGGGGCACTGCCACCACAAAGGAGGTACAGTAACTACATGGGAGTTATACCACACAACAGTTTGTGCCACAAGTCTTGACACAAGGGTTACACAAATGGTTCACATGGACACACACAATAGTGTCCAGACACAACCATAGACACATTATCATACAACCAGTTCACCCTGCCACTCACAACAGGCCCTTGTACCACCACAACCTATGACCCTATGCCAGACACCTACAACATCCCCAGGACACAAAATGAGTAATACATTCCACTTGCTGGTCTCAAACCAGGCAACAGTAGGGAGCTGCATACTCTGGCTGCACAACAAAGTCACACAACAAAGCAAGAAAGTCACACAGCCAAATTACACATCTTCACCACCACCTCAAGGAACATTGTCAAATTGGGTGTCACGCTATGCAACAATGCAGTTGTGCCCCATATTAGCAACATGACAGGATCAAGAGCCTAAGTACACAAGGCCACACAGCACCACAAGTGGCACCTAGCAAATAAGACACAGATGCAGCTGTATGGCATCCCCAGAGGAGGATATAATGTGGCACAATAAACAAATACTGGGGCGCAGGCAACACGGCATTAACTCACAGGGTTCTGACATAACTAAATGAGCTTCTTCCAGGTGAGCACTTAGCACAGGGCCAGGCACATGGTGAGCACTCAAACCACAGCGGGTCTCAGGATCATTATTAATAGTTATTAGTGAGTCCTATCAATATAATGACTGTAACTACTAAAATAGCCTCACTCTCTCCAGTAGGTTCATTCCCCTCCAGGAACCTGATTCATCCCAGCAACAAAACTAATTCTGCCATCACACACACCTGGGAAACACTACTCAAGTGCCACAAACACAACTAATGCTGCTACACTTAGCCACAACAGTGGTCACACGTTACCACTTTCCCTACTACGGAGCCATGCCGAGCACACACTCTGGGGCTCTGGTGGGGAAACCACCCCCAATCTCTCACCAGGTGCAACTCAACTAGTGCATAGCTACTGGCCCAATTTCCTGTCACTCTCACCAAGTTGTAGAACACAAAGCACCTCTCACCCAGTAGCAATCTACTCTGTTACATATGGCCCCAGACCTCTAACATAGTCTCCTTAAGGACCCTCGCTAATTAATCCCTTTCTCCATTTCCCCATGCAGAAACTGAGACATCAGTTCCAGGGCCCTCGGAAAAGCCCTTTCTATTCCAAATCCAAAGCAGGAAACAGGGTTGGCCACTGATCTCAGCAATTTCAACCCCCCCATTCCCAGCAGTGCATGTGTGTGGGAGCAGGGCCAAGATCTGTCATTCCTTCAACACACCCTTATAGGCCACTCCTGTGGTTCCAGTATAGGGCCAGCTGGGCTGTAGCCCTCACTTCCTCCAGTGAAAGCCTGGGCCATCCCAGGGGCTTCAAACCCTTGCAGCCAGGGAGCTCCCCCTAAAGGTTCTACCCAGGAAGACTATGAACAGTCCCTAGTTTTGCCCAGCTGTGTGACCTTGGATAATTCCCCAACCTCTCTGTGCTGGGATCCCAAGTTCTGTCAGCAGACTCCAAGAACTCCTGACTCCCAAATCTCATGTGTACATGGGTACATGTACATGCATATATGCACACAATGCACACACACACTCTTTAGGGAGAGAGTTGTAAGACAGAGGCTATTAGCCTCTGACCTAGGATGGGGGGAAAGCAGGGACCCCGGGCTGTGCGCAATTCGACAATCACCCATGGTTCATCCCTTAGCCTCATCCTTCAGGTAGGGCTGGGAAACAGCTTGCAGAAGTCTGGCCTCCTTCCACAGGACCCCTCAATCCCAGGTGGCTGGAGGTAACTCCTCCCACCCCCTCTCTAGACTTTTATTCACCATAAGGGATAGATGGACTCCCCTTTTGTCCCCCAAGAGAAGCAGAGGGACAGACAAACCCTGTTCAGGGACACACAGGCTGGCCAGGTATGTCCATCCAAATGTCTGCCCATTGTGTTTATTGGCACACTCTCGCAGGTCTTACCAAGTGGGTGTGTGAGCTGTGGGCCCCAAAGAGGCCCAGACAGCCTGCCCCAAGTCCCTGGGTATGTCAGGAGCTGATCCTGCCGTGAAGAGGGGAAAATCTCTGGCTTCTACAGGAATCCAGGAATGATGTCTTATTGTCCATGCATACCTCCTTGAGAACTCATAAGCACCCAAAAGCCACAGCCTTCAACTTGATAAGGCCATTTTCCACCAAGCATTGCCTAAGGGCCAGGTGCCCTTTTCTAGATTAGAAAATCAAGTAAAGGAGATAAAAAGTAGGTGCCCAAGAATATACAATTGAAAAGTCATGGCCTGTGATTCAAACCCAGATTTGAACCCATAAGCTACACAGCTTATGCTCATACCCATGTACATAAACACTAAGGAATGTCCATACTCACAATTCTCACAAGTTCACACACACACACACACACACACACACACACACACACACACACACACATATACACGCAGACCCCTCCAGCACATATTCACACACACAAGCAGACCTACACTCTCCCACGCCTGGAGCCTGTCAGCCACATTCTCCAAGGTTCCCTCCCTCTAACAGGGACAGGGGCAGGCAGGGAGTCCACATTCCCAGGTTTCCGCCCTGACCCTGACCACCCCCCTTCCCCACTCAGAGCACACATTCCTCCTGCTGCAGCCAGATAACCAGCCCCAGGGGGAGGCCTGGGGGAGAGCAAGGCATTCTGGGGGCCAGGCTGCTGGCCCTACTCTGGGCTGCATGAGTCCAGCTCTATTGCCTGGCTCTGGCAGGGTAGGAAATCAGGAACTTTCCCTGCAGATAGCTCCCAACCCACTGGCCAGGCTAGACCCAAGGCTTCATTATGGGGACTTTCTTGGGCCCAGAGCCTCAGCTCTCTAGAAAGGACCCCCAGGGCCTCTCAACTCATCCTTTGAACGCAAAATCCCCTTATATAGTTAGAAACTAGAGTAGGATCTGGGGAGCCCTCAAGACTCCTCTCTCTCCCACTGTTACAGTCTGTCTTTCAGTAGTTGAAAACCTGGGTTCCAGGCACCAACAGCCCCTAGGCAGGTTTCCCCATCTGGGGATAGTGGTGGTGAATTCTCACAACTCTGCCTGGGGTGTAGCCACTTGGAGGGTTCAGCCAATCTGGAGACATTTGCATATCCAGATGGCCAAGACTGGAATTTCAAAGAATTCCCCAAGAAGAGGCAGCTGGCTTCTGGGTAGTGGCCCTGGAGGCTCACAGCTGTTGGGCTGGAAGACTGGGGAGCCTGGAGCCCTCAAACACAAGATAGATTAAAACAAACAAGGGAAGGCCAGAGCCCTATCAACCAGTCAGTCCCCAGCTCTGTTCCTCCTGTCCCTAGGCCTCCATCCCTCAGGGTATGAAAATATGTCCTTGTTGCCCAGAGTAGGTGGGCAGGCAGATGAGACTGGGCTGGTTGGCTGGAGTGACAGGGACTGCTTGCCTCTGGGGAAAGGCAAGAGTGGGCACCAGGCAGAGAACTGCCAAAATATGAGATCTCATTATTCATATGAAGTGATGGACAGGACCTTTACTCCCATGCAACCTGTAGGCAGGTGGGCAAAGGGCCATGCCCTGAACCCTACTAACCTGTCCACAACCTAGGGATATGGCTACTCTACCAATGGAGAGGAGAGAGGGGAACTGGTAGTTTGACACTTTGGGCAGCCTTTGGGGCCTGTTCCCTTGTTGTGACTAAGGCTATGACAGGGCCTGACTGAGCTAGATATTGGTCCATCCAGTTCTGGATAAACTGTGACAAAGCTAAGCACAAATAGGCCTCCCCACCCCAACAAAAGCCCCTCTCAGGTTCTGTCCAAGCAGATTTACTGACCACCCACCTCACGGTTTTAACAGCCATGGGTCACCACTGCCCTCTGCTGGCCACTCAGGCACTAGCATCCACTCAGATAGCAGCTCACACCCCTACTCAAGCAAAATGCACTTTAGTCACCTCCTCCATCTGTGGGCACAGTAACTGAAACCCATCCAACTGTCACCTAAAGTTAGAGGGCAGCAGGGGGCAGGATAAGCAAGGACAAACAGAGACAGTGTCAGAGGAGAAATTACAAAGGAATCCTGCCCCCTCCCCCAAAGTTTACATCTTAAACTTCAAAAGGAAATGCCCTTTCTATAGAGGTTGAACCCACCCTCATGGAAACAGTATCTGCCCCATAACCTGTTACAATGCACCAGAACCTCCCCATACCCATTCTTATGCCCTCTCCTTGTCTCCTCTAAAGGAAGACCAGGAGATGGCCTGGGGCCATACTTAGAGAAAAGCTCAATTTCTCTGGCAGGCCTGAGAAAGCCTTGGATCCCTCTGTCACAGTGCAGCAGGTGAGGGGAAATCCTGGATGCCCTCTTAAACAAGGCCAGCCGCCCTCAATTTTTAGTGCAGCACCCTGCAAGGAGCCACACTTTTCAAAGATGGCAGCAATGCCATCTGAAGGCGGGGAAACTGCCCAGAAAGACCTAACCAGTACGGCTCCTTAATTAGCTGGGAGAAGCTACAGACACCCTTGCAGTCAAGTAGGTAGCCTAGCTCTTGCCAACTATCTCAAGCATGACCCAACTCTCGCATCCATGAGACTGTGCTGATTCTAAAGCCCAAATGTCAGATTGTATTTGAGCTGTTTCTAGAAACTTTGAAGTCAGGGGGCCCAAGAAGGAGCTTTGGAGCGTCTAAAGCTACCCTCACTTCCTATGGAAAACTTAAGAGCTGAGAAAGCTGACAATTTGGGGGAGTAGTTGATCCTGAGGACAGGAAACTAAACCGTCTCTACTCATTTTCTAGCGGCACTACAGTTTAAGTCAGAGGAATATCCTTTAAGAGTCCGTTTTTTTAAGTACTGAGGAAGACATTCAAATAGGACAAGTAGCTCAAAGCAAAGGAGAGAGGTGCCTGAGAAAACGGTAGCTATTTCTCCTAATATCCTCAGGAAAAGCCTGAAAGGAGCACACCAAGGCCGGAGCTGCTCTTCCCTGGACAGCAGTCAGACAGCTTAGCCTGGGCACTCAGGAGCCCCAGCCTCAGAAAAGGCCATTCTACCAATAACAACTTACAGAGGAGGTTAAAAACAAAAAACCCCACTCAATAAAAAACTATTAAGAGGCCACCTTGGTGCTAAGATATTCATACAGTTCCCTATCTGTTAAGAAGCATATTATACTCAGCCTCTGATCAGGTGCAGCTCCACAAGTAATCCAGAGATGGAAAGTGACCACTTGTCACAAAAATGTCTAACTCTGATTCAACCAGTCCAGGAACAGTCAATAAGAAAAGCCAAAGCTGGTTGGTGATCATGTTATACATTCAGCCACTAAGGCCCAAGGACTTAAAGGCTTTAGACAGTCCCAACCCTTGAGCTTTCCCACTCTTACCAACTAAGGTAAAATATGGAGGCAACAATGGAGCAATGTAGTTGTTTCATGAATATTAAACATGACAAAGTGATCCCATGGCCAGACCCAGGAATTGACTTGGAAATATTCAAAGGAGCCTGAAGACCAACTACTTAGCAGCTGGAGCTTTGAAGGCTTTTAAGGCAGTTTTGTGGAGTACAGAGAACTCACAACCACTTTTCATCTAAGTGCATGTAAAACATAAGGAAAAATTAAGTAGAAAAGAGGCTCCAGGAGCATCCCAAAGGAAATTTATTTTCCCTTTTGGATGTATATGAATGTATGTATATTTGGAAAGTGTGCTACCTTCAGTTATTTTCATATTAAAAATCCGTGTTCTCTGGGGTGCCTGGGTGATCCAGCCAGTTAAGTGTCCAACTCTTGATTTTGGCTCAGGTCATGATCTTGCACCCTCATGGGTTTGAGCCCCGCATCGAAATTCTCTGCCCCTCCCCCACTCACTCTCTACCTGTATGTATGTATGTTTGGGGGAAAAAATCTGCGTTCCCTTGTATAACCTCACATCCACCAAAATAACCCATCACTTGAAATCAAGTGTTTCACAAAGGGAATCAAAAGGAGATGGGTCCCTAATACTAGTGACAATTTTCTATGGGGTAATAAAGATGCTTATTCCTGAGTAGGAAGGAAGGACTAAAGGAAGGAAGGAAAGATATGTTCACAATTCAGGAGACCCAGGAACTAAAGTTCTTTTATTAAAGCCACCGGGTATTAGGGAGTATGGTATAGCAGAATGAGACAAAAGCCAGTTTCACCTTAATTGCAGACAAGGGACAGTTTATAGGCATTCCAGCAGTAATCTAGAAATAATTCATTTCTCCTGATAATATACCTAGGGCTCAAAATAACCTGGTAAGGCAAAGAGAAGTGGGGGAAAAAAGGGGAATAGTGTAGCCATTGGAAATGGGAAAGGAATGCTTCTATCACTAGGTCACTACAGAGAACACGGTCCCTCCCTCTGACCACTACCATATCCTTCTCTCTACAGACCTCCCTGCCATTCCCTGACCCAAGAGCTCTCCTTCCAAGTTTGTGTATTATCCAAAGTGTAGAAACTAACAGGACAATGCTACCTTTGACCACTGGCCAATAATAGAGCATGCAAATATCTGAAATCATGTGGTTTTATCAAGAAGGACTGCTCCAACTCTAACTTGCCCAAGGCACTCCATGTTAAGAATTAAGAAGCAGGGAGCCTGGGTGGCTCAGTAGGTTAAGAGTCCGACTTTTGGTTTCAGCTCAGGTTATGATCTTGCGGTTCCTAGGTTCAAGCCCCATGTCAGGCTCTGTGCTTATAGTGTGAAGCCTACCTGGGATTTGCTCTCTCCCCCTCTCATAAACGAATCAATCAATCAATCTTTAAAAAAAAAAAAAAAAAGAACTAAGAAGCAAAGGGAACTCATACACTTATCAATTTTGATACACTGGGGAACCACTGCCTCACCAAGACACTCAGGGTTACTACAAATAAGCTTTCACATGTGATAAAGCTGGAGACATTCCTGTAAAAAGCAATCTGATCCCAGACAAGAACCACCCTAAGTTAACACACATTTTTTATGACTGGGGAAGGTGGCCTCCCTCAATGAGACTTTGTTCTGGCCAAGGCACATGGATACAGACTGGACCAAATATGCCCTATATTCAAATAAGCAAGACCAAACTGCATTCAAGGGCCTAATTGTTTATGACCATTCAAACCCTTTCATTTGGTATCTATATGCCAGATGATGGCTTTTATTTAGCACTTAGAAATGCTTAAGAGCACTCCTGTGAAAGTATCTACGTTATGACATAATCAATGGGAATGAGCTGGCTGCTCTTGAAGATGACAAAGAATGGGGCTTTCAGGATCTGTGCAAATGACCCACACAGTCACCAGGCTAGTTAACAGCAAATCCAAAACTGATGAATTCCCACCTGCCAATAATACTGAGAATACAGGGCAATTTTAGGTTAGAGCTCAATTCTAACTCCTTTCCCCACAGCTGGTTAACAGCCAAACCTTCTTTGCAAGGTCAAGAATGCTAGAAATGCTAGTAAGTAGCCAGCAGCTAAGCAGCAGTTCAAGAGGTTTCAGGTTATAGCACACTTCAGTTCTGAGATGGGGATAGTGACACTGAGAGATAAGACAAGTTAAACAAGTTTAAAACCAAAAGCAGTGGACATTTATTCCTCAATTTTTGTGCAAGAGTGTAAAGATGCATTTGAAAGAACCTGATGGCTGGAGAGCATCAGCCATGGCCTTCAGGATGGCCTGGTTTACAATTAGATTAGGAGAATGAGATGAAAAAAAAGTAACTTGCCTAGTTCACACGAATGATGTTTCTGGCAAACACAGTTGTTTACAAGTTTCAAACTACAATTTACTAGAGTCAAGGGAAGACTTCAAAAAGCCACATACAGTACAATTTAAAATTGGATGAACATCCTGCAATGTCAGTGCAAAGTAATTATGTAGACTCTCCAATACAAGATTGTGCTCATGTTTCCCAGGTTTGGTCAATGTTGCTCTTTTACAATCACAATCACAGAAGCTTAACTTACCAAATAGCAATGCCTTTGTTTTATGTCCTATGTACCAAGGGAATGTCACAAGGTTTTGGTGAAATGCAGCTTAGTTTCATTAATAAAGCAAATTTCTTATTTAGTTTAACAGTCATGTTCCTGGAATACTGCACATGTAAGTTTCATGGAAATGCTTTTAAGCTTATGCCCTTGTTCGGTAAAATTACTTTCAAGATATCCTTTTGACTATGTAAACTGGAATTGTTTCATGATTTTGAAATGCAACCAGTATAAATGAAAACATTTTAGGGGTGGGGGAAAACCCACCACTAATCTCTGCTAGACAAAGTTCTTAAAATCAAAAGGCCTATTCACACAAAATTATATGTAATGACTGTAGTAATCAGTTTATTACACAGATTAATCATTCTTGAACGTACAAGCTCCAGGGGAGCAATTGGGTCTTTAAATATACACAAGTATTTCCATCAAATGAATTTTCACCCTTACATCCAGATAGACCTAAGCAGTTAAAAACATAAGAAAAATAAGAGCTATTAGCTATGTATTAACTGAGAAACCACATACAAACCAAAGAATGTGGAAGAGAGAAAGGGGCTGAAAGGACAAAGGTTGAAGGGTGGGGAGATGCAAAAGATGTGGGAACAAAGCCCATCACACTTTATGTACTAATAGCTCCAATCCATTTAAATGTTGACCAGTTAAACTTAGACCTTAAAATACAGGATGTGGGTAGAGTTTAATCTGGTTGGTCATAACTTTCACCTAAGACGGAGGTCCTTCAGAATAAAATGAATACAGAAACAGTTTCGTGTTCTTCGCCTTGCTTTTCATAACTGTTTTGAGTTTAAAAGGATTCCACTTAAAAACAATCTCCTACAGGTCAGTGGAGCTTTTCTTCCCCATCCAAGCACACACCATACCCACCACCCCTCACCTTGCCGTTATCCAAATTTAAGTCAGTAAGGAAAACTTTTAGTCTCACACCTAGGTTACGCTTGGAGAACTGGCTTGTCACACACACACTTCTCTGCTAGGAGGCAATGTTGGTACAGAAGTACAGTATTTCTAGTTTGTTGTTCCAAGTATGTACAACACGCAGCACTGCTGTATCAGGTAAACATGTGCACAGGGGAAGATGAGGCGTGGGCTCATAGAAAGCAGTCAAATGGAAATCAAAAGGACTTTCTCTTTCAGAGTTCCCCTATCTTTATTTGTAGAGGTTATCCAATAATTTCTTTAATTACATCGCATACTTCTGAGTCCATTCCCGAGCTATTCTGTTGTACCTGTACACACAAAGAGAAGCGTGGCTTAACACAGGTGGAGTCAGTCAGAAAGCAACAGATTTCATTCATTATCTTATCTAATAACTTGAAGGGACTAACTAGTAGTAGTCTAGCAAAGACTTCTAAATTTCTATTAAGCATTTAGTCAGTGATGGTGGGAAAAGGCTGTAAAACCCAAAACAATGTCCTTTAAATGCTACTAATAGGATTCTGATTACATGTTAGCATTTGCTGGTACACCTTTATTCTATATTTGACTGACCCATTTCCTTTTTTTTTTTTTTTTCAGTTTTATTATTTATTTTGTGAGAGAGAAAGAGAAAGAGAAAGAGAGAGAGAGAGAGAGACAGAGAGCGAGTGAGTGCAGAGAGCAGGGGAGAGAGCAGTGGGGGAGAAAGAATCCCAAACACAGAGACAGCACAGAGCCTGACGCAAGGCTCAAACCCATGAACCATGAGAGCATAACCTGAACCAAAACCAAGAGTCAGATACTGACTGAGCCACCCAGGAGCCCCAATGACTGACCTATTTCTAAGAAAGATCTTCAGTCACTGATTCATTTATTTGGAATTTTTAAAACTACATAATTCTACATTATATATGGTTCTTAAAATCATATACCAATAGTGATTAAATTCATGTAATACTTTCCTAACAACGTGGTTGCTAAAACTGAATGGGTTTATTGCTCCAGAACATTCTAGTAGTAAAATAAGCAGGGCAGAAGATTCTTTGTTTAAAAAGAGATGCAGAAAAAGTTCAGTGAACAATACCACTACAATCACTTGGAAAATGCCTCTTGGTAGGCATTCATGCCCACCTAGATACTGGACAAAATAGGTCTCTCATTAAAAGTTTGGGGCGCCTGGGTGGCGCAGTCGGTTAAGCGTCCGACTTCAGCCAGGTCACGATCTCGCGGTCCGGGAGTTTGAGCCCCGCGTCGGGCTCTGGGCTGATGGCTCGGAGCCTGGAGCCTGTTTCCGATTCTGTGTCTCCCTCTCTCTGCCCCTCCCCCGTTCATGCTCTGTCTCTCTCTGTCCCAAAAATAAATAAACGTTGAAAAAAAAAATTAAAAAAAAAAAAAAAAAGTTTATTTGTGTGGGGGGTCCTGGGTGGCTCAGGTGGTTGACAGTCCACTTCAGCTCAGGTCATGATCTCATGGATGGTAAGTCTGAGCCCTGCATTGGGCTTGCTGCTGTCGGTGCAGAGCTCACTTCAGATCCTCTATCCACACCGCCCCCCCCCCCCCCCCCGCCCCGTCTCTCTGCACCTCCACCCTCTCCCTCAAAAATAAATAAACATATTCAGGTGCCTGGGGGGCTCAGTCAGTTAAGCACCTGACTTCAGTTCAGGTCATGAACTTGGGGTTCGTGAGTTCGAGCCCCACGTCAGGCTCTGTGCTAAGAGCTCAGAGCCTGGAGCCTGCTTCAGATTCTGTGTCTCCCTCTCTCTCTGCCCCTCTTCCACTCATGCTCTGTCTCTCTCTCTCTCTCTCTTTCAAAAGTAAGTATTAAAAAAAAAATACTATATAACAAGTTAACTTGTGTGGGTCACCTGTCTGACTCAGTCAGTAGAGCATGCAACTCGACATATCTCAAGGTTGTGAGTTCAAGCTCCATGATGGGTGTACAGATTACTTAAAAAAATGTTTGTTAAGTCTTAAAAAAAAAATTGTGGATGTATTCACAAATAGAAAAAAGCAGGATCTAATTTTATTCTGAATGCAGCCAGAAATACATGACTATAGATACCATTCAGACCTAAACACAGACAAAACTAAACTAAGAACCAGTTGCAGTTAAATTCCCTCATTGCTGGTGTAGCTCCATTTAAAAATATACTATCTGTAAGACTCTCTAATCCAACAGAATTCAAATAATTCTTAATCCTTTTTAATTAAAAAAAATGTTTTATTTATTTTTGAGAGAACACAAGCAGGGGAGGGGGGAGAGAGGGGGACAGAGGATCTGAAGTGTGCTCTGCATTTGAACTCATGAACCTCGAGATCATGACCTGAGCTGAAGTTGGACGCCCTACCGCCTGAGCCACCCAGGTGCCCCAATTCTTAATCCTTTTGACTTTAGAAAATGATCCATAATTTCCCACCTATTGCCTCTTAAGGTCTTACATGAATGCACAAAATTAAAAAATTAGAACTTTCAGTTACTATCTTTTTCAATATTCTGACCACTCTTCAATAATTCATAGTACAACTGTAAAATACGTAAATTCTTTTTTAAAAACATGTAAATTCTACATTAAGATTTGTTTTTAAAGGAAATTTGGAGCTTTCATGTCTTGTTGTAGTAACTTTCTTTTTAGATTATGCCAAATGGTAGAAAATCAATTCCTTTTCCCACTCAGTTACAAATACGTACCAAAGACAGGCTTTGGTAAGCCAGAAGCCAAACAGGAGACATGAGGCTGGTAGAAAATAAACTACAGAGAAGTTTTTCTAGACAGTGGGAGTCATTTGAAACAACGAGAGATAAGATCAGCATCTTCCACTTATAGACACTTGATGTAAACACTCTTCTTTCTGTTCCCAGGTCAGTATATTAGAACTTCATTTTAAATATCTGACTCAGCCCTGAGTTAAGATCTGAGACACAAACATCTCCACCCCACCACAGGTACTTTTCTGGCCATACTTACTTTTCTCTATCTGTTTTGTAGATCCGAGCAATCTCAGGCACTAAAGGATCATCTGGATTGGGATCACACAACAGAGAACAGATGGACAAGAGTACTATAACGGTGGGGGAAAAAAAGGTATAAATTAGTAGAGGATAAAAACAAAGGGTTGAAAGAAACATGAGATGCCAACACACAAGAAAATTCTAAGAACCTATTCATACTGTGGTGTCTAGGAGCTTTGTGAGTTCTACCTAACTTTATAGTAACAAGAATCAACAAAAATTCATGTAGGATTTCTCTATGCTTGAACCCCTAAGGATACTGGCCCAGGCTGATGAAGTGACTTGTCCACTGTCCCTGGTTAGTGAGTAATTAATGTAGAATTAGAATTCAGGTCTTCCAAGTCCTAGACCAACACTTTTCATAGGCCATAAAACTCAATATTTAGAAACCAATCTTCAGAAATAAATGGCTCTCAAAATTCCAAAGACAACCACACTACTGAATGATCTCAGAAGTGACAACCATGAAATCGAACAATCACTGCTTTCTCAACGACAGGTATTACATTCAGATGTGATAGATTTCATTTTTAGTTGAAAACAATTTAGTCTAACAACATAACGGCCTGTATTTGCCCCCAAATGGAGCTGGCCATACTTAGTATACAGGATACAACATTTTAAGTTCTCAAATTCTTTTCAGTGACAATTTAGAATCTCATCTAAGCCATTTTCTCAGTGACAACGTGGAACACAGCAGACAAATCTCAGTAATACAACTGCCTCTGTTCAAATTTGTTGTAAACTTATGTATTCCTTACTGAATGCAAAGGAGGAGGCCAAGGCCACTAACTGTATTAAATCCAGGGGTCTCTGACATACTAAAATAAATTCTAATTCTTCTATTCTGATGCAAGAGAACTCAGCTATCTTATTTCTAATATTCTGTAGCAGGAGACAATGATTCTAAGCTCATTTTACTTCCAAAACATCAAATTCACCAGGAAAATAATTCATTTTCCTACCTAGAGAGATCAAGGGCTTCTGAGAGGTGAGGAAAAGGTTCACGTGCCCTTTATCATTCACTTTGTTAACAAAAAAGCTATTTCCTTAAGAGTATATGGAAAATAAAAAACATCAGGAAAGATGTTTTCTGACTCTTCATTCCTGTTGCCCACAATTCTGGCAGATGGCATTCCCAAAACATCTTCTCTTCCCATTGTCAGGTGTATCACCTGATGCCCTCTTCAAGCACAGAACATTCTAACAGCAATAAGGAAAGATTTCATGTATTTCCTGGAAATGACAACAGGAAGTTACAGATTTTTGAATGTTCATGAAATTATTGACTATTACTGAAAGAAGAAACTTGTCCAGCCCATCAAATTGGCAAGAATTCAAATAAATCTTCACCTGAAATTAGACATGCTACCAGATTAGTATTTGCACAAATTCCCTTACCAAATTTCTCTTCCAATTATTCCAATAAGGCAACCTTAAAAAAATTTTTTTAAATTAATAAATTTTTTAACTCTTTCCAGGAAGGAAAGGTGGGGTGGTAGTTACCTGGACCTGGTAAAAAGATTCTTACTGTACTACTGAGTATGACTTTTAAGTCATACAACACTGCTTTTGGCTTATAATTTACTATACATTCCTTCTCCATAAAGAGATACTCCTATTTGTATAACCTGCAGAGACACTTCACTGAAATGACTAAATTTTTATCTACATCAACATTTTTCATCAGTATATACTCATTTTCATCAGGATCATAACCCACAGTCACTTCTAAATCTAAAAACATATAATCAAGTGGCTTTATAGCACATTTAACCGCTTCTTTTAAGGTTTCTGTATATTCAGATCCCTAACATATACACTCAAAGCAGAAAGAACTTCAGGTCAAAGTTACTGCCCTCGACAAAGGAATAATATCACATATAGGATTCAGGCCTTTCACAGAACTACTTGCCCAAACATTCAATTTACAAAAAGGAGTCATTAAAACATTAAACTTAGGTATACTGATATAATCAAGTTCAACAAAATAGAATGCAATTATTTGAAAAGATAGCTATCCAGACAAAGAGAACATAAGTCAAATAAATTAATGGCCCTTATGAGGTATCCTAACTGAAAAATCAACACTAAGCACAGAAGGGGGAAGAAAAAAAAGAGCTATGGTTAACAATTTCAGCTATTAAACTTTTCCCCTCCTACACACACACACACACACACACACACACACACACACACACACACAGTAATCTACCTCTCTTGGTCCCATTACTGGATTTCTATCTTTACTGATACTTGGTGAAGGAAGAACAACCAGGCAAGGAAATCACAATAACAACACTTTCACAAGCAGCCCCTCAATTACAAAGAGGCTTACAAAAAGAAAAGGGCCCACTTATCTGGAAAACTATTTCAGTCACTTTTTTTTAAAGATTTTATTTTTGAGCAATCTCTACAGCCAATGTGAGGCTCAAACTCACAACTTGGAGATCAAGAGCTGCATGCTTTAGTGACTCAGCCAGCCAGGTGCCCCTCAACTTTTAAAAATGTGTTCTCCTAATTTTTTGTTTATATTTTTGCCTGGGATGCCATAATTTTCAATTTAATGCCCCAGATTTTTTTTTTTTTTTTTTTGAGAGAGAGAGAGAGAGAGAGAGAGAGAGAGAGAGAGAATGCACACATGAAAGCAGGGGAGGGACAGAGAGAGAGAGAGACTTGAGTAGGTTCCATGATCAATGTAGAGCCCAATGTGGGGCTTGATCTAACCACCCTGAGAACATGACCTGAGGTGAAATCAAGAGTCTGACACTTAACTGACTGAACCACCCAGGCACGCGAAATGCCCCAGTCTGGTTAAGCATCCGATTTCAGCTCAGGTCATGATCTCATGGTTCATGCGTTCAAGCCCCATGTCAGGCTCTGTGCTGACAGCTCAGAACCTGGATCTTACTTCAGATTTTGTCTCCCTCTCTCTGCCCCTACCCCACTCATGCTCAGTCTCTCTCTCAAAAATAAATAAACATTAAAAAAAAAATTTCTTTTTTTAAATTGTCAGAGGCACCTGGCTGGCTCAGTCCATAGAGCATGCAACTCTTGATCTCAGAGTTGTGAGTTCCAACCCACACTGGACATAGTGCCTACTTAAAAAAAAAAAAAAAAAAAAAAAAAAAAAAATTGTTAGAGTATACAAGTCATATTTATAAAAACAACAAAGTTATAACAGCAAATATCCAACATTTTTTAGAACAGTGCCTTTATCCTAGTTATCTGAGTGCTTACAAGAAACCAATTAACTATGCATTTTGCTTTTTGAAATCTTTATAATAGTAATGAAATGGTTAGAATTACCATCCTATTTTACAGATGAAAAACTGAGGAATACAGAAGCTAATTTGTCTCAAGATTCATGTGATAAGAGGTAGAGCTGAGAGGTGAATATAGGCAGTTAGATTCAGAATCTATGTTTTTTAGCATGGAACTATGTTGCCTCCTGCCTAAATGTACACATTAAAGAAAGGATAAAATATAACAAAATAGTAAAGAAAAATATTTCATACACCAAATCTCATCACCCAAATGCCCACATTATTTCTTTCTAGCTACTTAACATACTTTTTTTTTTTTTTAATTTTTTTTTCAACGTTTATTTATTTTTGGGACAGAGAGAGACAGAGCATGAACGGGGGAGGGGCAGAGAGAAAGGGAGACACAGAATGGGAAACAGGCTCCAGGCTCTGAGCCATCAGCCCAGAGCCTGACGCGGGGCTCGAACTCATGGACCGCGAGATCGTGACCTGAGCTGAAGTCGGACGCTTAACCGACTGCGCCACCCAGGCGCCCCCATACTTTTTTTTTAAGATTTTTTTTTTTTTAAGTAATCCCTACACCCAACATAGGTCTCGAACTCACAACCCCGAGATCAAGAGTTGCAAGCTCCATTGAATGAGCCAGCAAAGAGCCCAAACATACTTCTATATTAACTCGAACTATAATATATACAAATTTTATCTCTTTTCTGCTTTTTTCAAACATAGTATTTTCCCATTTTTTACAAAGCCACCCAGGCGCCCCGACAAATCTTTAAATATACATTCAAACACACATACACAGGACTATATACGAAAAAAAGATGATCAAATAAAAAATTTTTTATTAAACTGGTCATATTACAGGATGAATCTGTTACTAATAGAAACCTCAAGACCAGACCTGATAAAACCTTAAAGACCCTGAATATGAATTCACCTATCCTTTGTTCTTCAAGACCCCATAATCTATATTTATACCACAAGCATTCCTGTAAAAGGGCTGTTATTTCCTTTTCTGGAACAGTATCTATCCTTTCCATTTGTGGATTTCAAGGTTGGAAGAGATATTAATTATCTTCTACTTTAACTTTCCTCTAAAAAATATTCATACCTAGAGGCCATTTTCCAACCTAAGCTTGAATGGCATAATGGACAGAGTAGTCATAACACCAAAGAATACCTATGCCTGAAAATCCAACTCCCTCCAGTGGTCTCAAGGTCTACTAAAAAATAAGGGGACTGCTACCTCCTCTTAATAGGAATAAGAGTCATCATTTCAAAATAAGTAACCTTTAAAAGACAAAAAACACTGCTGCTTTATCTTGATATCAGATACCTATTCCATTACCTTTTGAAATAGTTAGTGCTGGAGACCACTGTGACCGTAGAATATCAAGACAAATGCTGCCATTACTGTTAATATTTGGATGATAAATTCTTGTTGTAAATGCAACCTAGAGAAAAAAGAAAAACTTTTATAAACTGGTTTACTGGTATCACAGAAAGCACATAAAAAACAAGTGCCATACATATCCCAGTTACCTTAGGTGGCTTGAAAGGATAATCTGTTGGGAAATGAATTGTCAAGAAAAATACTCCACCCTGATAGGGACTGTCATTCTGTCGATAACAAGAAAAGTGGGATTAAAATAAGTGAATTATATCAACATTTATTCCAAAATCAATCTGAATACTTACTGGCCCCATTATCGTAGCTTGCCAATGGAACACTGAAAAAGAACAAAAAATCATCATGAAGTAATTATCTCCATTATAGGTACACTATAATAACATATCATTCCCTGTATAATCCCAGTTTATTCATAAGCAATATGGTAAGCCCTAGACAGGATGACGAATCTAAATCAAATCTGAGTCTGAAGAGAGAAAAGAAAATGACTAGTATAGTCTAGAACACTGGTAAGATGCATAATGAAAAAGTATTTGGGCTACAAGATCTTGAAAATTCTTATTAGGGAGACAAAAATTCTTGACAAGGCCCAAGCTCCACTTGTAAATCAGCATTTCTTACTTCAGAGGGTAAAAAAGAACCAAAGATTCAACTCTTCAATGTGTTATATCATTTCCTTAACACATTAATATACAATAGACTCCTTTTATAATACTGGTATAGAGCAAGACTGTAAAGTCAAAGTAGAACATATTCAAATTAGGAAAGACTGGCTTTTACAGCAAGAAAAAACTGAGAGCACTTACATGTAGGGCTTTAGAATTACTAGTCCCTTACTAACAGATGAAAGATCAATATTTATGTCTTTTTAAAATGATCTAGAATCTACAACATCAACAAGGCAGAGAAACACGAACTAAACTAAAAACATATTAAGATGGAATTTGATTAACAAAAGCATCTGAAGACCTACCATTAAAATCTTAATTGAGTATTCTGTTACACTAGTTAATTTAAGAATACCTACTGGAATCACTGACTCAAGTCTCCCTCTGGAACTCTTCTCGACTCCTAGCTCTCCTTGTGGAAGTATAAAAAAGGAGGTAAGAAGGTAGTGGGAGGATATCTAACATGGACTCAAATTAAAATGGTTTGGTAAATAGTTCAGGAATCACTATGATGCCATAAAAAATAAGGGAGGGGTGCGGCACCTGGCTGGCTCAGTTGGTAGAGCATGTGACTCTTGATCTCTTGGTTGTGAATTCGAGCCCCACGTGTGGTATGGAGTTTACTTAAAAATACATACATACATACATACATACATACATACATAAAAAAAAAAAAAATCACTACAGTTTCCTGGCTCAGTTGGTAGAGCATGTGACTTTTGATCTGTAGGTTGTGAATTCAAGCCCCACGTGTGGTACAGAGTTTACTTAAAAATAAATAAATAGGGGCGCCTGGGTGGCTCAGTCGGTTAAGCGGCCGACTTCGGCTCAGGTCACGATCTCGCGGTCCGTGAGTTCGAGCCCCACGTCGGGCTCTGGGCTGATGGCTCAGACCCTGGAGCCTGTTTCCGATTCTGTGTCTCCCTCTCTCCCTGCCCCTCCCCCGTTCATGCTCTGTCTCTCTCTGTCTCAAAAATAAATAAAACGTTAAAAAAAATTTAAAAAAAATAAATAAACAAATAAATAAATAAACAAACAAACAAAATAAATAAATAAATACTTTTAAAAAATCACTACAGTTTCCAAGTAATAGAACTCTCTAGAAATAGTTCGGGGTAAAATATTCGGCCATAAGCATAAAATATTGCTGTATCTTACATGAATGTCTAGATTTCAAAAACCTTTCATTTAAGGATCAATCTTAGCAGCTGTTAAAACTAAAAATTCATGGGGCGCCTGTGGCTCAGTCGGTTAAGCGTCCGGCTTCGGCTCGGGTCGTGATCTCGCAGTCCGCGAGTTCGAGCCCCGCGTCGGGCTCTGTGCTGACAGCTCGGAGCCTGGAGCCTGTTTCGGATCCTGTATCTCCCTCTCTCTCTGACCCTCCCCTGTTCATGCTCTGTCTCTGTCTCAAAAATAAATAAACATTAAAAAAAAAAAAAACTAAAAAGAAAATAAAAATAAAAATTCACGGGGAGCCTGGGTGGTCAGTTGGTTAAGTGTCTGACTTAGGTTCAGGTCATGATCTCCAGTTTGTGAGTTTGAGTCCCACATGGGGCTACCTGCTGTCAGCATCTTGAGAGCCCACTTGGGATCGAGCCTCTGTTCCCTTCTCTCTCTGCCCTTCCCTGCTTGCATGCAGGCTCTCTCTCTCAAAAATAAATACACATTAAAAAAAAAAACAAAAAACTCATGGTAATGAATTAAAAAGTTTTGATAGTCTAAAACAAGCAAAAACAAAAAAACTCCCACTACCATCCTGGTTTGATGCTGAAAACCAAATTACACAAACTAAAAGCTACAACCTCTTTCGTGAGAGTTTAAATGTTAAGTTCACATCTCATTGATTACTCTTTAGAATACTCAAAGATGAAACTTTTTTTTTTTTTAATTTTTAATGTTTATTTTTGAGAGAGAGCGTGAGCATGGGAGGGGCAGACAGAGAGGCAAAACAGAATCTGAATCAGGCTCCAGTCTTTGAGCTGTCAGCACACAGCCCGACTCAGAGCTCGAACTCACTAACCGTGAGATCATGACCTGAGCCAAAGTCAGAGGATTAACAAACTGAGCCACCCAGGCACCCCAAAGATGAAGCTTTAAGGCTAAAAAACATAACCAAGAATATCTGTTACAGTTTGAGAATGAAACTCAAGAGGCCCACATTTGAATTCAAGTACAGATCTCCAGAGAGTCACATTCACCAAGAGGTCAAAACAAAAGGGGGACCTGGGTGGTACAGTGGGTTAAGGTTCTGACTCTTGATCTTGGCTCAGATCATAATCTCACAGTTTTTGTGGGTTCGAGCCCATGCAGAGCCTACTTGGGATTCTGTCTCCTTTTCTCTCTGCTCTTCCCCTGCCTGTGCTCTCTCTCAAAAAAACAAAAACAAAAACAAAAACAAAAACAACTTGAAATAAATAAATAAAATCTTTTTTTTTTTTTTAAAGAGAAGCTCAAAACAAAAGTAAATGAAACAGATTATATGACCAATAAATCTTTGCCTCACTTTTTCCTTCAGGAAGTATACTTGTTTCTGCTCACCAGATCTTTGCACAAAAATGGAAAAAATGTAATGGTACATTAAATATGGGTATTTAAAAACTAAAGCACTGTATTATTAAAGTTCATTCTTAAATTTATCTTCTTTTTTTCATGTTTTTATTTATTTATTTTGAGAGAGAGCGAGCACACAGGAACAGGGAAGGAGCAGAGAGGGAGAGAGAGAGACTCCCAAGCAGGCTCTGTCTGCACTATTAGCACAGAGGCTGATGCAGGGCTCAAACCCATGAACTGTGAGATTATGACCTGAGCCAAAATCAAGAATCAGATGCTTAACTGACTGAACCACTCAGGTGCTCCTATTTCTGTTTTTAAAAGTTTATTCATTTTGAGAGAGAGAGAGAGAGAGAGAGAGCGCTCATGCAGGTACTTGTGTGCACGTGAGGGAAGGAGAGGCGGAGAGAGAGGAGAGAGAATCCCAAGCAGGCTTCGCACAGAGCCCAACTCAAGGCCTGATGCCATGAATCATTGAGATCATGACCTGAGCTGAAATCAAGAGTCGAAGCTTAACTCACTGTGCCACCCAGGTACCTTCTTAAAAGCAATTTCTATGCCCAACATGGGGCTTGAACTCACAACCCCAAGAGTCACATGCTCTTGGGGCACCTGGGTGGCTCAGTCAGTTAAGCATCTGACTTTGGTTCAGGTCATGATCTCACAGGTCTTGAGTTTGAGCCCCGCATCAGGCTGTGGGCTGACAGCTTGGAGCCTGGAGCTTGCTTCAGATTCTATGTTTCCCTCTCTCTCTCTGCCCCTTCCCGACTAGCTCTCTGTCTCTCAAAAACAGATAAACATTAAGAAAAAAAAAAAAGTCACATGTGCTATCACCTGAGCCAGCGAGGCATCCTTATATTATTTTGAATATAAAATAAAAGACTTCATTCTTACACTAAATATCAATAATATGGTGCTGAGGGATTTGACTGCTAGAATAGTCAAAAGGAGCTCAGAAAGTTTTGTTGTGACCAACAGTTTCTTTCTTCCTAAGATTAAATTCTGCCTCCTTCTAATATTTAGCTACACAGTTACACTTTATTTTATCCTTATACAATTCATCAGGAAGACTTGATCAGGACTTTTTGACAATAATTTATCTCAACTGTTTTCAAACAGTCCCTAAGTTTTAAATGTAATATCAGCAGACTATCTAGATGACCAAGTGTAAGGAAGTTATTCTGTCCCTAATGAGATTTTCCTTATTCTCTTAGAAGGTAGGCACTATAATCGCTTCTCGGCCTTTTGGCGAAGATCAAGTGTAGAAGGTAGGCACTATTAATAGTTTAGCAGCAGGTGACCCAAGTCACCTGAAAAGGGTGGTTAGGAGTTAAGGGAGAGGTTATTACGTTTTAAACAGCTATAGAGAGATAATCCGTATATCATAAAATTCTTCCACTAAAAGTTTACAATCCAGTGTTGTTCAGGATATTCACAGAGTTGTGCAACCATCACTACAATCAATTTTAGAACATTTTCATCATCCCCAAAAGAAACCCATATCCATATGCAATCACTCCACATTTCCCCCAGATCTCTAGTTCTATGCAACCATTATCTATTTTCTGTCTTTATGGATCTATATTTCATAAAAATAGAACCATACATTATGTGGTCTTTTATATCTGGCTTCTCTCACTATGTTTTCCTTTATTAAAAAAATTTTTTTAGGGGCGCCTGGGTGGCGCAGTCGGTTAAGCGTCCGACTTCAGCCAGGTCACGATCTCGCGGTCCGTGAGTTCGAGCCCCGCGTCGGGCTCTGGGCTGATGGCTCAGAGCCTGGAGCCTGTTTCCGATTCTGTGTCTCCCTCTCTCTCTGCCCCTCGCCCGTTCATGCTCTGTCTCTCTCTGACCCAAAAATAAATAAACGTTGGAAAAAAAAAAATTTTTTTTAGTGTTTATCTATTTTGAGAGAGCGTGCGTGCACACACATGTAAGCGGGAGAGGGGCAGAGAGAGAGAGAGAGAGAGAGAGAGAGAGAGAGAGAGAGAGAGAGAAAATCCCAAGAAGGCTTTATGCTGTCAGGGCAGAGCCCAACACGGGGCTCAATCCCACGAACTGTGAGATCATGACCTGAGGCAATATCAAGAGTTGGACAGCCAACTGAGTGAGCCAGTCAAGCATCTCTCAGCATGGTTTTTGTTTTTTTTTTTTGTTTTTTTTTTCAACGTTTATTTATTTTTGGGACAGAGAGAGACAGAGCATGAATGGGGGAGGGGCAGAGAGAGAGGGAGACACAGAATCGGAAACAGGCTCCAGGCTCTGAGCCATCAGCCCAGAGCCCGACGCGGGGCTCGAACTCACGGACCGCGAGATTGTGACCTGGCTGAAGTCGGACGCTTAACCGACTGCGCCACCCAGGCGCCCCTCTCAGCATGTTTTTAAGGCTCATCTATGTTGTAGTACACATCAGTACTCCCTCTTTATTGACATGGAATATTCCATTGTATGGACATACATTCTATTTATGCCTTCATCAGCTGGTGGGCATTTGGATTGTTACCACCTTTTGGCTATTACAGCTACTGCTTCTACGAACATTCATGCACAAGTTTTTGTGTGGACATGTTTTCATTTCTCCTCGATATAAACCAATGAGTGAACTCACATATGATAAGTCTATATTTAACTTTTAGAAGAACGACCATATTTTTGAACTGTACCATTTTACATTATTACCAGCAAGATATTTAGGTTCCAATTTCTCCACAATCTCATCAACACTTATTATTTGACTCGCTGATTCTACCCATAGAAGGTGTGAAATGTTAGTTTATTATGGATGTGATTTCCATTTCCCTGATGACTAATGATACTGAGCATCTTTTCCAGGTGCTTATTGGCCGTTTGTAAATTCTTTTTAGAGACAAGTCTACGCAGATCCTTTAGTCATTAAAAACAGAAATGGGCTATTTATCTTTATATTGTTGACTTATAAAGATTTTTTAAAATAATTTTGAATAAATTTCCTTATCAGAGAGATGATCTGCACAAATTTTCTCACTTTTTTTTCATTCTTTTTCTTAATGGTATTATTTGCAGCACCTAAATTAGACTTCATTAAATGTAAAATCACCTATTTTTTCTTTTACTGCTTATGCTTGGGGGAGTTTTATTTAACTCTCTAAGATAACTTTTCTGAGAAAGGAATGTGATAATACTATGCAGAGCAAAGGGAAATTACTTCAGCATACTGAAGACAACTTCAAAAATGAATTCTATGCCCCAGAGTTCAAACACTTTTAATGAAAAGATCAGCCACTCTCAACTTCGAGGAATTTTGCTGAAATAAAACCACTTTTTCAACTCAAACACCACACTGATGCAGGTGGAGTGTATGATACCACGAATGACAAAACCAGTATCAAAAAACTTGAGAATGAGTCCACTTTGGAAACCACCGTGAGTCTTTTCACTATATTCTTCTCTAAAGTAGTTTACAATTTCTACTCCACTCACCCAAAAGAACTATTGTGAGGCTTAACTGAGATAATGCATGTTTAAGTACTTGGCCTATCCTGTTTGGTATCAAACACTATAGTTACTCATAACGGACCAATCTGAACAGAATAATGTAAATGGGATTTTTCATCACATGCATTCCTTTTATAATTTATACCATATCTGGCTTCTTAAAAATGTTTATTTATTTTTGAGAGAGAGCACATGCACTAGAGCAGTGGAAAGACAGAGAGAGAGGGAAACAAAGGATCTGAAGCAGGCTCTGTGCTGACAGCAGAGAGCCTGATGCAGGGCTCAAAATCATGAATCTCAAAATCATGACCTGAGCCCAAGTCAAGACACTTAACTGACTGAGCCATCCAGGCATTCCTCATCTATTTTATATGTAAAGCAATCCCTGTAAAAGGGCCTTGCTTTGATTCCTATTTGATTTTTTAAAATTTTTATTCATTTTTGAGAGAGAAAGAGAGACCGAGCACAAGTGGGGAAGCGGCAAAGAGAGGGGGAGACACAGAAACTGAAGCAGGCTCCACGTTCTGAGCTATTAGCACAGAGCCCAATGTGGGGCTTTAACTCACAAACCAGAAGATCATGACCTGAGCCAAAGTCATACACTTAACAAACTGAGTCACACAGGAGCCCCAGGGCCTTGTTTTGATTCTTAAGTTTAGCAAGCTAAAACCAACATTCTTTTTTTTTTTTTTAATGGTTATTTATTTTGAGAGAGAGAGAGAGTACATATGCAGTGGAGGGACACAGAGAGAATCCCAAACAGGCTCCTATTTGTCAGTGCACAGCCCGATGTAGGGCTCGATTCCACGTATCATGAGATCATGACATGAGCCAAAATCAAGAGTTGGATGCTTAACAGACTGAACCACTCAGGCACCCCCAAAACCAAAATTCTTAAGCAAAATCAGGAAAAGATTTTAAACATAAGCCAATATAACCTCATTTATTTTTTTGTTTTAATGTATACACTTGTCTTACAAAATTGTTTTCAAATATGCTCTTTTCTCCTATTTGCTAAATATTATACTCTTTTATCAATTAGTTTTGTGCCGTAAAGTACAGTCTGGTTCAAATATCCTCCTTTTAGGGACACCTGGGTGGCTCAGTTGGTTGAGCATCTTGACTGTGGCCCAGATCATGATCTCACTGTGAGTTCGAGCCCCACATCAGGCTTGCTGCTGACAGCTCGGAGCCCACTTTAGATGCTCTGTCCTCCCTCTCTCTCTCTCTGCCCTGCCCCCCCCCCCCCCCATATATTCTCCTTTTAAACAAAGTTAGAAGATGGTATAAGGGGGGGCAAGCTGTGGTGACACAAAGTGAAACAAAAGGAAAATTATTATCCAACATGTATGATAAGGCCTAATAAATTATTTTAGACAGGATTAAATTGATAAACTGGACATTAAAAATAAACAAATTGTACCTGTCTTCACAAGTATGAGCCAGTTGAAAGACAAAGACAGACAGACAGACAGACAGACAGACACACACACACACACACACACACACACACACACACACACACACACCCCACTATCCCCCCTCATCCTTAGGATTATCTTAAAGAGTAAAGGCTAGATATAAGTAAAACCTCAAATATTTTACCCCAGCAAAATACCCAGAAGGGTTGAAGGATAGAGGTAGGAAGGGGCCAGAACAACTATACAGGCAATATCTGGCAGAAAAGGTTCAAAAGTTTCAAAATGAATACTATAGAAATTGATGAGATACACATAGAACTGCATCTTCTGCAGACAAGTAAGTGTAAACACTGCCTCTTCCCTACAGCATAATTATCTCTTCACACAAAATAACCTTGAGAGAGATATTATTCATTAGTCCCACAGTTCCCTAGAGGCAGGCAGATGGTTATGCAGTTGCATTTCATCATTCCCTTTATTTTTATTTTTTTATTTTTTATATTTTTAAGTTGAGACTGTACACTCAACACAGAGCTGGAACTCACTACCCTGAGATCAAGAGTTTCATGCTCTACCAAGTGAGCCAGACAGGAGCCATTTTATCATTCTTTTTAAATACTTACTATCATCTCCAACAGGACCTGCTGAACACTGTGCTGGGGGGTCCCGTGCCAGGTCATTCAATTCCTTAAAAAAATAGAAAGAAAGGAAATGTATTCAATATATACGTAATTTTACCAATTAATAAAATTTTCACTCATACCAATATTCTCTATCCCACTAGTGAAGCTTTGAACAATCCTTCAAAGTCAGAGAAGGATAGATCCGTGAATCTTTAGGTTAAAGTATTTGGGATTCTTGAATACAAATGTATGTTTAAAAAGTGGATCATTTTTGCCTTGTTCACAGTTCAGTAAGTAAATATAAGGAAAGTAAATATGTATTGTATACTAAAGAACTACAAAAACTGTTTTAAGGTAAAAATGTAATTTATTAGTTTTCAAAAAAGAAGTTTCAATACCAGTTTTTGTATCTCAAAACTATTAGGTTACACTTGGGACAAGCTCTGGAAGTCATTAATGTTTCAAATGACATGGGACCATCTGACGAGACACTGATAGGTTTTTAGCTGATATAGACAACCAGGGTTCCAAAGGCAGTTGAAAAAACTTAAAAAGGGATATAATGAAAACGCTGGATATATTAAAAAGGCTAAAATAAGAAAGTCCATCATAAAATTTTGTAATCAGAGACAGATCTACCTATAGTAATGCTCTACAACCAGATGCCAGATGCTTAGCTACTTTCCCATGAAGAACCCACCAACTTAAGATTCGTTACTAGGTGGGGATTCCTAAAAAAACCACAAGGCAGGAAATCATACTCTATTCCTTTTCCTCTTGGCTTGGCATTTGAGACTTATAACAAGGGATAGTTTTAGATTATGTTTTTAATTAAAAAAAAATTTTTTTAAGTTATCTCTACATTCAACGTAGGGCTTAAACTAACAACCCTGATAGCAAGTTGCTTCTCCAACTGAGCCAGCCAGGCACCCCTGATTATATTTTTAAACAACTACAGTAAAAATAGTAAAATTTAGTATTTTAAAAGTACAATAGGGGTGCCTGGGTGGCTCAGTTGATTAAGCGTCTGACTCTTGATTTCAGCTCAGGTCACTATCTCACAATTTGTGAGTTTGAGCCCCACCTGGGGCTCTATGCTGATAGCACAGAGCCTGCTTGGGATTTCTCTCTCCCTCTCTCTTTGCCCCTCCCTGGCTTGTTCGCGCGCTCTCTCAAAAAATAAATAAACAGGGGCGCCTGGGTGGCGCAGTCGGTTGAGTGTCCGACTTTAGCCAGGTCACGATCTCGTGGTCCGTGAGTTCGAGCCCCGCGTCAGGCTCTGGGCTGATGGCTCAGAGCCTGGAGCCTGTTTCCGATTCTGTGTCTCCCTCTCTCTCTGCCCCTCCCCCGTTCATGCTCTGTCTCTCTCTGTCCCAAAAATAAATAAACGTTGAAAAAAAAAATTTTAAAAATAAATAAATAAATAAATAAATAAATAAATAAACATTAAAAAAAAAGCACAATAAAAACTATTCAGAGCCAGAATTAAACTCATGTTTATGTGGTCAATTAATCTACGACAAAGGAGGCAAGAATATACAATAAGGAAAAGACAGTTTCTTCAATAAATGGAAAACTTGGCAGCTACGTGCAAAAGAATGAAATTGGACCACTTTCTTACACCATACACAAAAATAAACTCAAAATGGATTAAAGACTTAAAAATGTAAGACCTGAAACCACAAAACTCCTAAAAGAAAACATAGGCAGTAAACTCCTAGATATCTGTCTTAGCAATATTTTTTTGGACCTGTATCTTCAGGCAAGACCAACAAAAGCAACTATATCAAACTAAAAGCTTTTATACACCAAAGGAAACTATCAACAACAAAAAAAGGCAACCTACTGAATATGAGAAGATTTGCAAATGATTGATCTAATAAGGGATTATCCATACCGATATATAGATAATATATATCTCTATATAGATATACATAATATATATTATATCTCTCTCTATGTATATAACCTCCTACAACTCAACACCAAAAGCCCCAATCTGATTTAAAAATGGGCAGAGGACCTGAATAGACATTTTTCCAAACAAGATATACAAATGGTCAAAAGACACATGAAAAGATGTTCAATATCACTAATCATCAGGGAAATGCAAACCAAAACCACAATGAGCTATCACCTCACACCTGTCAGAAAGGCTGGTATTGAAAAGACAAGGCAAGGGGCGCCTGGGTGGTGCAGTCGGTTAAGCCTCCGACTTCAGCCAGGTCACGATCTCGCGGTCCGTGAGTTCGAGCCCCGCGTCAGGCTCTGGGCTGATGGCTCGGAGCTTGGAGCCTGTTTCCGATGCTGTGTCTCCCTCTCTCTCTGCCCCTCCCCCATTCATGCTCTGTTTCTCTCTGTCCCAAAAATAAATAAAAAAGTTGAAAAAAAAATTAAAAAAAAAAAAAAAAGAAAAGACAAGGCATAACAAGTTGTTTCACTATATGCTAACTAATTTGGATGTAAATTTAAAAAAAATAAAAAATAAAATAAAATAAAAAAAAAGACAAGGCATAACAAGTGCTAGTGAGGATGCAGAGAAAAGGATGCACTGCTGGTGGGAATGAATGTAAACTGGTGCAGCCACTAAGAAAAACAGTATGGAGCTTCCTCAAAAAATTAAAAATAGAAATACCATACAATTCAGCAATTTCATTTCTGGGTATTTACTCAAAGAAAACGAAAACACTTAACTCGAAATGATACATGCTCCCCTAATGTTTACTGCAACATTATTCACAACAGCCAAAATACAGAAACAACCAAAGTATCCATCAACATATGAATGGGTAAAAGACTGATGTGGCACATAAATACATATATATGTATGTATGTGTATATATACACACATACGTACATACACACAATGGAGTATCACTCAACCACAAAAAGTAATGACATCTTGTCATTTGCAACAACATGGATAGACCTAGAGGGTATTATGCTAAGTGGAATAAATCAAACAGAGAAAGACAAATACTAAACGATTTCACTTAAATGTAGAATCTAAAAAACAGGGGCGCCTGGGTGGCGCAGTCGGTTAAGCGTCCAACTTCAGCCAGGTCACGATCTCGCGGTCCGTGAGTTCGAGCCCCGCGTCGGGCTCTGGGCTGATGGCTCAGAGCCTGGAGCCTGTTTCTAATTCTGTGTCTCCCTCTCTCTCTGCCCCTCCCCCATTCATGCTCTGTCTCTCTCTGTCCCCCAAAAATAAATAAACGTTAAAAAAAAAAAAAAAAAAAGAATCTAAAAAACAAAACAGATGAAGAAACAAAACAACACAGAAGCAGACTCATAAATACAGAGAATAAACTGGTAACTGCAAGAGAAGGGGTGTGGGGGAGATGGATGAAATAGGTGAAGGGGATTAAAAGGTACAAACTTTAAGTTATAAAGAAAAATTAAGTCACCGGGATATGAAGTACAAAATAAGGAATACTGCCAATAATACTTTAATAACTTTGTATGGTGACAAATGGTAACTACTCTTATCGTAGTGAGCATTTCATTATGGATATAAATGTCAAATCACTATGTTCTACCCCTGAAACTAACGTAATACTGCATACCAACTATACTTAAATTACAAAAAACTACTTAGAATCTTATTAATGAGTTCTACGAAGATACGATTTAACATTCCAAATATTATACAGTTTTTAATTTGCAGCACTTAGTTATTTCTGTAATTCCCTTTCTCTGAGTTAACTTATTCAACCAGTCATTTTGGTACAATTATTCTGTAGTACACTACCTGGAAGCTTGGAGGACAGAGTACAGAAACAAAGTTCTGTATTTAAAAATTTTTTTTTGGTAATCTCCACACCCAACGTGGGGCTTGAACCCAAGATTTCAAGATCAAGAGTTGCATGCTCTTCTGACTGTGCCAGCCAGGCCCCCCCTTGTAGTCTTCTGGTTTTTTGTTTTTTGAGAGAGAGAGCGTAAGTGAGCAAGGGCAAAGAGAGAGACAATCCCACAAGGGACAGAGAGAGAGGCAGAACTCATCCGAAGAGGGGCTCATGTTCACCCGATGCGGGGCTCATGCTTACCAGAAGCAGGGCACGAACTCCCCTGAAGCAGGACTGGAACTCATGAACCGTGAGATCATGATCTGAGCTGAAGTCAGATGCTTAACTGACTGAGCCAGCCAGGTGCCCCTGCACCCTGTATTTTTTTTAAAGCACTGGGATTGAGACAGAGATTTAACAGTATTTACTTTCTTTCTTTTTTTTTTTTGAAAGATTTTATTTTTGAGAGAGAAACCGAGTACATGTAGGGAAGGGGCAGAGAGAAGGAGACACAGAATCTGAAGGAGTTCGAACCCACGAACCGGGAGATCATGACCTGAGCCAAAATTAGATGCTTAACCAACTGTGCCACCCAGGTACCCCAACATTATTTACTTTCTTACCTATCTCAATTTTTGGCTTTTATATTTCTCTGCAACAGAAATTCCCCACCCATCTCAAGGAAAAAAATAACTACCTGGGGCACCTGGCTGGCTCAGCCAGTTGACTACACAACTCTTGATCCCCAGGTTGTGAGTTCGAGCCCCACACTGGGGGGAGAGATTACTTAAAAAAAGAAAAAAATCTACTATGTGGATGGAACTAGAGGGTATTATGCTAAGCGAAATTAGTCAGAAAAGGCAAATATCATATGACTTCACTCATATGAGGAATTTAAAATACAAAAGAGATGAACATAATGGAAGGGAAGCAAAAATAACATAAAAACAGGGAGGGGGACAAAACAGAAGAGACTCTTAAATATGGAGAACAAATAGTGGGTTGCTGGAGGGGTTATGGGAGGGCGGGATGGGCTAAAAAGGTAAGGGGCACTAAGGAATCTACTCCTGAAATCATTGTTGCACTATATGCTAACTTGGATATAAATTTAAAAATTAAATTAAATTAAATGGTAAAAATAAACAAACAATTAAAAAAAATCTATGGTACAATTCCCATTCCCAAATGTTGTTTCTTAAATTTTTTTTTTAACTGTTTATTTATTTTTGAGAGAGACAGAGACAGAATGAGTGGGTTAGGGGCAGAGAGAGAGGGAGGCACAGAATCAGAAGTAGGTTCCAGGCTCTGAGCTGTCAACACAGAGCCCAAAGCGGGGCTCGAACCCACGAGCTGTGAGATCATGACCTAAGCTGAAGTCAGACACTCAACCGACTGAGCCCCCCAGGGGCCACGCCAAATGTTGTTTCTAATACAGGTTAGTATAACTAAGAACACTTGCTTAATTTAAAACATAAAAGGTATCTTTTTTTTTTTTTTTACTTAAATAGCAATAAATTGCTATTAAAATAGAATTTGAACCAAACAAATTATTCTGAACTCCTACCATGTTCATTAAATGGAATTTTACTTGTGCTTTACCCTTAATATTTTGCTTTCAAGTTGTCATCTTTTTCCATCCTGAAGGAGGTCAAGGTTTAACATCAAGAGCTAAGATTTACCTAAGTTGAATATAAGATCCATCAGTCCATTTCATGAGCCACTATGATAGAATTATTTTTAAAAACCTCACTCTTAAGTTAAGCTAATAAGACATTTAGGTACTGATACACGTATAAACCTGAAAAGTATACTCCTAAGTGAAAGAAGTCAGATATAAAAAGACCACATTCTATATTATTCTATTGAACAATGTTCTAGAAAAGGTAAACTTATAGTGTCAGAAAGCAGATAAATAGTTCCAGAGGCTGGAGGGAGGTGGAGCAGACTTACTACAAAAGAACATGAAGAAAATTTGGGGGGTGATGGAAATGTTCTGTATGATAAACTTGGGAGAGACTGCATAACTGTGTATATATTTATCAAAACTCATACTGTATGCTTAAAACTGCTCAATTTTACTGTAAGTTATATTTCAACGTTTTTTTTGAGGAAGCATATATCCATGCATCCATTCATTTTTCTTTTTTTATTTTTGAGAGAGAGAGAAACAGCAAGCGAGCGAGTGAGCTCTAAAGAGCAGGTGAGGGGCAGAGAGTGAAGCAAAGAGAGAATCCTAAGCAGGCTCTGTGCTGTCAGTTTGGAGCCCAATGTGGGGCTTCAGCTCGTGAACTGCGAGATCAAATCAAGAACCTGAGCCTAAATTAAGAATGTGACACTCACCCAAACAAGCTGCCTAGGTGCCCCTCTTTACTTTTTTAAAAAGACTTTATTTTCTAAAGTAATCTCCACACCCAACATGAGGCTTGAACTCACAACCCAGAGATCAAGAGTCACATGCTCTTCCTACTGAGCCCACCAAGCACCCCCATCCACCTTTCCATATGCATAAAATGCCTCCAACGAATACATAAGAAACTAGTTAACAGTACAGCTGCCCCTGGAACTTGGGGGTTAGGGGCACCAACCCCCTACATAGTTGAAAATTTGCATATAATTTTTGAATACCCCCAAAACTTAATTAAGTACTTGCCTTCAGGAAGGAAAGCTTGCTTTACCTTTCAAATTGTATAACAAGTCTATTTATTGCCTATTTGAAATAGAAATTATCAGTCTTGAGTGTAAATCTGGATTAAAACAGGTACTAAAAGTAACCATCTAGAGGGTAACTGAAATAGTGGAAACCCAGTTAGACTGAATAAACACAGAAACTATGCAATCGATGTCTCTGCATCAAGATGAAACTGAAATTGAATCTTAAAATTTAATAAAGGCACCTATCTAGACAGATAACTTACTGTGGCAGAAAAAAATACCCCAATATAACATGCTGTTTTTTGTTTAACAGTTGGCTTTGTAACTATACAGTAATTTCTTTGGCCTTTTATCTTAAAAGAAACAGTATTCAGATCCATCTTATATATCATACAGTAAATTACATGTTACTGGGAATGAAAATAGGGCTAGGACAAAACCCAAAATCAAGGAATCTTTCTATTTACTGACAAACTTCTTCTCTGTAGAAAGATCAACAGAGAAATAAACTATCTATTTAGAAATTTAGGAAAAAGAATAAAAAAGAAACTTTTACAGTTAAGATAGATTTCTTTCCTTTTTCTTTTAAAGTAGACTCCATGACCAACATGGGGCTTGAATTCATGACCCTGAGGTTGAGCGTTGCATACTCCACCAAATGAGCCAGCCAGGCACTCTGAGAATACTCAACTTCTAAAAAGATTTTATATTCTAACTTTCCTTGAAATCTAAAAAAACATTAAAATAAAGATCTTATGGGAGCCAACTATGGATTTTACTGAACAGTTCTCAATTGAAAAAGTTTATTTGATGCTATATGCTTCTCTTGTTTATAGGTATATAACAAAACTAGTATTTTTAAAGATAAGAGGTTATAAACAATTTTGACATCCTGAAAGTTTCCTAAGCACTTCTCTTCTTAGTTCAAAGAGTCCCATAACCTTATACCAATTAATTTAAGTAAGGTTTAATTCTCTATGGACTTTTAAATACATTTCCTACTACTATCTAAACATTTCTGGGGTGTAGGGGTACCTCAGTGGGTTAAGCGTTTAAGACCTTGGCTCAGGTAACGATCTCATGGTTACTGAGTTTGAGCCCCACATTAGGCTCTGTGCTGACAGCTCAGAGCCTGGAGCTTGCTTCGGATTCTGTGTCTCCCTCTCTCTCTGCCCCTCCACCACTCACTCCGTTTCTCTCTCTCAAAAATAAACATTAAAAAAAAAAAAATCTTGGGGCGCCTGGGTGGCGCAGTCGGTTAAGCGTCCGACTTCAGCCAGGTCACGATCTTGCGGTCCGTGAGTTCGAGCCCCGCGTCGGGCTCTGGGCTGATGGCTCAGAGCCTGGAGCCTGTTTCCGATTCTGTGTCTCCCTCTCTCTCTGCCCCTCCCCCGTTCATGCTCTGTCTCTCTCTGTCCCAAAAATAAATAAACGTTGAAAAAAAAAAATTAAAAAAAAAAAAATCTTTAAACACTTCAATTTAACTAGAAAAATTACCACCCCTCACTTTTAACCATTTGATAATGCCTTTTAAAATGTATAGTCATTTATTTGTTTGAGAGAGAGGGCACAAGTGAGCAAAGGGCAGAAAGAGGGAGGAAGGAAGGGAAAGGGGGAGAGAGAGAACCCCACAGGGGGAGGGGAGGGAGAGACAGAGAGAAGTGGGACTCACCTGAAGCAGGTCACCTGATGCGGGGCTCAAACTCACGAATCTTAAGATCATGATCATGACCTGGGCCGAAGTCAGATGCTTAACTGACTGAGACACCCAGGTGCCCACATAATGTATGGGTTTTTAAAATTATTTCTTCAATCCATACACACATGTAAAAATAAGGATACTGTAATGTTCAACACATGAGAACTTACAAACTTCATCAATATCCAGAGAAAGGAAAATTATCCCTAAAACATGCTTAATTAGGAGACCAATTTACCTGCTGACCTCTAAGAACATGGAGATGAACATGACAGATACCGTCCTCATTTGAATTTTCATTCACTACCATTTGATAACTCTTTTTGAGATCCAGATTAGCAGCACATTTCTTGCCAACAATCATTACAAGTGCAAAAAGACTTTCATCATCACCTTCTACTACAGAAATGTGGGATGTATGTTTCTTGGATGTCCCCAGAAAATATTCTAGTGCTTGAGGGTCTTATCAACTCTATAGTTAATGTTTCATACAACTTACTTGGTATTTATTAAGCTGAAATATCCCAATGACTAAAGTGGGATTTTCTTCTAAATGTCAGTCTACATAGATGGCTATTTTCTAAGTTTGTAAAGAATTCTAGATGTCCCTCACTTCAATAATCGGTCTACCAAAAACTGATAGAGATTTTTATGCTGCGTATGTTGAAAACTAACCATCTCATGTGTAAGCATAATGACATAAGTTTCCGTAAGAATCCTAACAGTTATTCCATAACCTGTTTATGTTCTTGCTGATACGAGTAGGGACAAAATGCAGAATTCAGGTTTTCTAAGGTTTGTGGGGCTTTTTTTCAGTTTATTTATTTATTTTGAGAGTGAGAACGAGTGGGGAAGTGAGAGGGGCAGAAAGAATTCCAAGCAGGCTCCACATTGCTAGTGCAGAGTCATGCAGGGCTCGAGCCCATGAACCACAAGATCATGACCTGGGCCAAAATCAAGAGCCTAACGCCCATCCAGGTGGGCCACCCAGGCATCCCTCAGGTTTTCTAAGTTTTGTGTTTTGTTTTTGTTTTTTTAATTTTTAAAAACTTTATTTATTTATTTTGAGAGAAAGAGTGAGAACCCCAAGCAGGCTCCACACTGTCAGTGCAGAGCCTGACACGGGGCTTGAACTCAAGAACCGTGAGATCATGACCTGAGCTGAAATCGAGAGTCGCATGCTTAACCAACTAGGCCACCTAGGTGCCACTCAGGTTCCCTATGTTTTAACATCCTTTGATGTTTTTTCATTATTATGTTCTTAGGTAAGTTTAAGTAAGTCTTTCAACTTCTCCAGACCAGAGTTTTACAACTATAAAACAAAGAAGTTAAACCATAACAGAAATTTACACAGCATAGGGGCAAATGGGTGGCTCAGTCCACGGAGCATCTGACTCTTGATTTTGGATCAGGTGGTGATCCCAGGATCATGGGATCAAGCCCCACGATGGGCTCCCTGCTGAGCATGGAGCCTGCTTAAGATTCTCACTCTCTCTACCTCTGCCCCTCACCCTGACTCATACACGCTCACTCTCTCTTTAAAATAAGAATTTTTTAAAAATTAGTTTTAAAAGGCTAGACCTCAGTTTACTTTAACCTAACCTTACAAAAGCACAGTTATGGTTTTAAAATACATCAATAGGGGGTCCTGGATGGCTCAGTTAAGTGTCTGACTTCAGCCCAGGTCATGATCTCACAGCTTGTGAGTTCAGGTCCCACATTGCGCTCTCTGCTGTCAGTGCAAAGTCGGCTTCAGATCCTCTGTCTCCCTCTCTCTCTGCCCCTCGCCTACTCTATCTCTCTCAGAAATAAATTTAAAAAAAAAAAAAAATTTTTTTTAATGTTTATTTTTGAGACAGAGAGAGACAGAGCACGAACAGGGGAGGGTCAGAGAGAGAGGGAGACACAGAATCTGAAACAGGCTCCGGGCTCCGAGCTGTCAGCACAGAGCGCGATGCAGGGCTCGAACTCACGGACCGTGAGATCATGACCTGGGCCGACCGAAGTCAGACGCTCAACCAGAGCCACCCAGGCACCCCAGAAATAAAATATTTTTTAAAAAACCACATCAACACTAAACACTTCCAATTTAAAAAATTAGTGTTCACATGCTGGTTCCTTAGAATGAAAAAATATTTTTTATTCCCCAGGGACATCCTTTTTCCTCCAAGCTGCTACATTACTCATTAAATGTACTATATAAATCTAGTATCAAATATAGTACTGTATAGTAATATTTTATGTTCAATTTTTTTTCCCTGTAACTATCAAAAGTTAACTTCCATATACCTTCACCTCTACCCCTTGAATGCTTGATTACAAATTCCTTAAGTGAAAGACAAGATATATCCTATTCTTTACTCTGTTTCCCAGAGCCTGGAATGTAAGAGGCACTCAAATGCATGAATGAATGGATGAATGCCTAGTACAGTACCACGGAGAACTGGTACTTGAACACTTGCAAATGTGAAGATAAACAAAAGCACATCAACTTCCCAGAGAAGCCTAGTCATTTGGCTTAGTCACTGACAGTGTCAGGAAACAGTCCACAGTAATATGCAAAAGATACTGAACTACTGAATTTGAATGGAACAGGTATTTTGGAGTCAGTCTGAATTATACACAAAAACAAGAAGTTTAAGTATTTCAGCAGCTACCACATAGATGGAAATGTTCTATTATAATTAAAGACAACATTCTTTGTTCATATTGAAGATCAAGAACTTTTTCTAGACTTTATTTTCCTATATGAACTACCATTTACTCATTTCAAAACTTAAGGGGCGCCTGGGTGGCGCAGTCGGTTAAGCGTCCGACTTCAGCCAGGTCACGATCTCGCGGTCCGGGAGTTCAATCCCCACGTCAGGCTCTGGGCTGATGGCTCGGAGCCTGGAGCCTGTTTCCGATTCTGTGTCTCCCTCTCTCTCTGCCCCTCCCCCGTTCATGCTCTGTCTCTGTCCCAAAAAAAAAAAAAAAAAACAAAAAAAACAAAACAAAACAAAAAATGTTAAAAAAAAAAAAAAAAAAAGAAACTTCCTCTTGACTTTGCCTCCCCCTACTCTATCGTATATAACCAGTCCCTCTTCACAACCCCAGGGCAGCTCTTTCTGCCCTCGGGTCCTGTCCCTGTGTTCTAATAAAATCACCTTTAAAAAAAAAAAAACAAAAACTTAAAAAAAATTTTTTTTCCAACCAGTCCAAGATTCTAGGAACAGTCTGCCAGAATACTCTGCACACCTGCCTCATGCACCTTCAGGCTTCACTTAAATGTTGTCCTTGGAGAGGTGATTCCAGGAAGCCCCCCATTTCCATTCAATTTCTTATTAAATACTACAACGGAGAAGCACAAGCTGCTTTAATAACCCAGTCTAGTTCATATTTATCTCTGTGATTATTTAATGTCTCTCAACATTAAATGAAAGATAGGGACCTGACCTCCATCCAGCCTTTCTGCACAATGCCTGGTCCATGGGAAGCACCAAGTATCTGTTGAAGAATAGTTACAATTACAGAGTAATTTTAAGTAGCTGGAGAAAGAGAATACCATTTTTCTTTGATTGTAAGATACTTTAAATATATATAATATAATATAATATAATATAATATAATATAATATAATATAATATAAATATATATTTTATATATATATCTGAAATCAAATTGCATATTACAATCAATGGCATGTCAGCTTAACTGGTAGTATGTTTTCTGTCTTAGTACATACAATAATGGTATACATCTTTCAAATGATGACATCTTAGATTCAACAAAGTACTTGGAAAGGCAGTAATATCCTCTGACAGTGTAGCCATCGGATCCTATACCTAGCAAAGTTTAGAATTTTGGCAATCAGGGCCAAAGTAGAAGATGACTTAATAAAAGACAGAGTTAGTTAGGACAGGGAAAGCACAACTCTTCTAGAAGACTACTTACGTAGTAAGCAGGGGGACAAAACATTAGGGAGGTACACATGGTATCAAAAGCAAAAGAAGTAAACAGCTATGATTTCCTAACAACTCCTGGAGCTGACGAACAGTGGTAGCAAGGTTGTCAGGGCAGGCTAGACTTTATACAGGGAATCTATCAGTGTTTGAAATTCCCTCTCCTTTCAGTTACTGAAGCAGTGGTCAATGCTCTTCAATCCTCTATGTCCAAAATGAGGGTGGCCCATAGCCAGATAGATAACAGTCTATGAGCTAACAGACAGCTGAAGCACGTATGCCAAAATATTCCACCACTCACTAAGCTCCAAAGAAAATCCTGAAATGTCAGGAAAAGCCCCCTTCCTAGCATTAGGTAACCAGAATCTTGTATGCTTCACCAGCTGATTCCACCTCATTTGACAACTACATACTAACTAGAAACCTAAAGAATTTATTTTGTCAAAGGTCACTGCCACACTCTTCCATAACAATAATCATGTACCACAGTCCCAAGCTAGAGAAAACAGGGAAATTAATTAATATTAATTATCTTGGTGTATTTCTTTTCAAAAAACATTTTTTTTAATCTTTATTTTTGAGAGAGAGAGAGAGAGAGAGAGACAAAGTACAAGTGGGGGAGGAACAGAGAGGGAGATACAGAATCTGAAGCAGGCTCCAGGCTCTGAGCTGTCAGCACAGAGACTGACACAGGGCTCGAACTCATGAACCGTGAGTTCATGACCTGAGCTGAAGTCGGACACTTAACTGACTGAGCCACCCAGGTGCCCCTATCTTGGTATATGTCTGTGCTATTTCAAATGGCAGGACAACAGGGATCTCAAAGAGGTAAAAATGACATTCTATTTCCCATTATACCCTGTAAAGCTATGCTCCATCCCCTAAAAAACTCACATGTACTATTTTTAGTAAGTAGTATACGATTAAGTTTTGGTTCTCAGATGTTTTGAAATATATAAAAACTGTTACTTAGAACTGTAAATCCTTGAAATTTTTTTTTTTTAATTTTTTTTTTCAACGTTTTTTATTTTATTTTTTGGGACAGAGAGAGACAGAGCATGAACGGGGGAGGGGCAGAGAGAGAGGGAGACACAGAATCGGAAACAGGCTCCAGGCTCCGAGCCATCAGCCCAGAGCCCGACGCGGGGCTCGAACTCACGGACCGCGAGATCGCGACCTGGCTGAAGTCGGACGCTTAACCGACTGCGCCACCCAGGCGCCCCTAAATTTAAGAGTATTACTTCTCAATGACTTTACTCTTCAATACCAAAGCATAGTCAGTTTCTGTTTAACCAGTTCTCCAACACTAACCTCAGGAGTTCAAAATGAATAATCTGTCCAGTTAAATCAGTCTTCCTAAAGACTGACAATCTCTGTAACATAGGTAACAAACGTCAACTAAGCCATTAAGTTTTACTATGTTAGAAGACTGGCTACATATTCGCAAAGCTCTCTCATGTGATGATTAAGGCACAGAAAATACAATTCAAATTAAAAACAAACCGAAAAACCAAAACCCAAACCAAGTCTCAAGTCTGCAATTATATTTTATAACAGTTATTCAGAATACTAACTTGACCGAATGAGTTTTTTGTGTCTCCCTGGAACACTCCAACCTTCAAAACTAGACACTAGACAATATTAACAAAAATGTGAATAGGTACATCTGAAGAAATGTCTTTTCAAAATTACATTTTATGTAAGCTAAGAGACAGGAGCTCTTTGTCCACATTGAAATCACTTGAGATGCCATCCAGTCAAGTATCTTTTACACCATAATAGAAGCATTTATTAGTGTCTTGGGGAAGATATTATAGAACTATGACAAGAAAAATGAAGTTTCTGTTTTCCTATGATGAAATTCACACTCGAGAAGAATTTCCACTTTATCAGGATCAAGGGTTGAGAAAGGACCCAACAAAACTCAAATCTATAGGGGCACCTGGGTGGCTCCATTGGTTAAGCCTCCAACAGTCAGTTCAGGTCATGATCTCATGGTTCGTGAGTTCGAGCCCCACATCGGTCTCTCTGCTGTCAGTTCAAGAGCCCACTTCAGATCCTCTGTCTCCCTTTCTGCCCCTCCCCCACTCTTTTGCACGTGTACTCACGCTCTCAAAAATAAAATAAATATTAAAAAAATTTTCAAATCTATAGTTAGGCTGGGGAAAGGTTTATGAACAATGAATATCACCTGTTTTAAAAACATTTTATACCTTAATATTAAGAACAAAGTATAACTCTCAGAGCCAGTATTTTTTTTTAATTTTTTTTTAAGGTTTATTAATTTTTCAGAGACAGAGACAGAGCATGAGTGGGGGAGGGGCAGAGAGAGAGGGAGACACAGAATCTGAAACAGGCTCCAGGCTCTGAGCTGTCAGCACAGAGCCCAAGGCGGGGCCCGAACCCATGGATGACAAGATCATGACCTGAGGTGAAGTCAGACGCTCAACCGACTGAACCACCCAGGTGCCCCTCAAAGCCAGTTTTTAATATGGCATAACTGACCTATTAACCTACAGGGAATGTTTAACCCATATAATCATTACAGTGGGGCTACTGAGGATTCGGGAACATTTTTGAGATTAACAAAGAGGAGGTGGCAAGCAGAGAATCAGTTCTTTGGTATGACAATAGGGAAAGTATGAAAATATTACCCATCAAATAAAAAAAATACAACCTCCTCAGCCTCAAGCTTCTCTCTTTTTTTTTAAGTTTTTATTTAAATTCCAGTTAGTTAACATACAGTGTAATAATAGCTTCAGGTGTGTCCTCAAGTTTCTTAATACATGTGTGCTATTGGGGCGCCTGGGTGGCTCAGTCGGTTGGCCATCCGGCTTCGGCTCAGGTCATGATCTCGCGGTCCGTGAGTTCGAGCCCTGCGTCGGGCTCTGTGCTGACACCTCAGGGCCTGGAGCCTGTTTCGGATTCTGTGTCTCCCTCTCTCTCTGACCCTCCCCCGTTCATGCTCTGCCTCTCCCTGTCTCAAAAATAAATAAATGTTAAAAAAAAAATACATGTGTGCTCAAGATCATGAGTTAAGTCGGAGTCTCGGTAGGAACAAATCTGGTAGTATGAAATTCTTTCTTCCTGTAACTCAAATTTTATCCAACAATTTCCAGAACACACAGGCAACCAAGAAGAGAACCACCTCTTTGATTTTTAATTTTTTAAAGTCTTACAGGAAAAATTTAAAGAATATAAGGTGAAAAACACAAAAGGGCCCAGTAATTACATTTTAATGCTACAAGAAATAATTTAATTCCAGTACATACAGAGCTTTTTAGAAATTACATACTAGTGGGGTGCCTGGGTGGCTCAGTCAATCAATCAACCGACTCTTGGTTTCAGCTCAGATCATGATCTCACGATTCATGAGTTAGAGCCCCAGGTAAAACTCTGAGCGTACAGTACAGAGGCTGCATGGGATCCTCTCTCTTTCTCTCTGCCCCTCCCCTGCTCGTGCTCTATCTCTCTCTCAAAATGAATACATAAATGTTAAGAAAAAAAAAAAGGAAATTATATACTAGTATCTTTTATCTTTTTAATTCATTCCCCTTAGTTTCCCAGCACTAGGTTACACAGAGCAACTTGGGAGAGTGGGAGGATGGAGGAAATGATGAGGAGATGTTGGTCACAGTATTTCAAGTTATAAGATGGACAAGTTGTGGAGATCTAATGTATGGTAAGGTGATTACATTTAGTAATACTGTATGATATACTTGAAATTTCCTAAGACAGTGTATCTTAAATGTTCTCATCACAAAAAAGAAATGGTACTTATGTGGCATGTGGAGGTGGTTAGCCAATACAATGGCAGTAATCATTCTGCAATATGTTAAGTGTATCAAATCGTCACTATATAGCTGAAACTTACACAATGTTATAGGGTGCCTCGGTAGCTCAGATGGATAAGGCTCTGACTCTTGATTTTCTTGATTTACGCTCAGGCCAAGATCTCATGGTTCATGGGATCGAGCCCCACATCAGGCTCCGCACTGCCAGCACGGAGCCTGCTTAGGATTCTCACCCTCTCTCTTGCTTGCTGGCACTCTCTCTCTCAAAAAGTAAATTAACTTAAAAACAGTATTAAATGTCAATTACATCTCAATAAAGCTGGAGAAAAAAGAAAAAATAAAGCAATTTAGGACGTTACTCTGACAGGAAAAAACCAGGCCCCAAATAAATGGCTACCTTTTTCTGCAAAACAATCATATTTTTAGGTTTCACTCCAACAAACCTTTTCCCTTCCCATCTACTCCTTCTCTCTTCCTTCCTCCTACTGATTGGCTAAACAAATCTTCAGAAAAACTTTTTTGAATTCACATTTGGAAAAATGTTAATTTAATATCACTCAACCATAAGAATTGTTTTTAATGAATCCAAAACCACAAAATTCTACGAAATTAAATTCTTAACACATGGCCTTATCCAAGAAATAAACACATTATTAAGCAGCATTTACTGTAATTTCTCCTGCAGTAAATAATCTCCAAACATGGCTATCAACAATTTCTCCCTCCCTATAAGAACACACTACTCTTCTTATCAAGAAATCATCTATTAACTACCCTATGACCCAGCAATTGCACTACTAGGCATTTATCCAAGGGACACAGGTGTGCTGTTTCGAAGGGACACATGCACCCCATGTTTATAGCAGCACTATCAAAAATAGCCAAAGTATGAAAAGAGCCCAAATGTCCATTGATGGATGAATGGATAAAGAAGATGTAGTATATATATATACAATGGAGTAATACTCGGCAATCAAAAAGAATGAAATCTTGCCATTTGCAGCTACGTGGATGGAATGGATGGAACTGGAGAGTATTATGCTAAGTGAAATTAGTCAGAGAAAGACAAAAATCATTATGACTTCACTCATATCAGGACTTTAAGAGACAAAACAGATGAACATAAGGGAAGGGAAACAAAAATAATATAAACACAGGGAGGGGGACAAAACAGAAGAGACTCATAAATATGGAGAACAAACTGAGGGTTGCCGGAGGGGATGTGGGAGGGGGGATGGGCTAAAATGGGTAAGGGGCACTAAGGAATCTACTCCTGAAATCATAATTGCACTATATGCTAATTTGGATATAAATTTTAAAAAATAAAAAATAAAACAAGTTAAAAAAAAAAAAGAAAGAAATCATCTATTTCCCTTCCTCTAGAATGCTGGCTAGCTATCTATCTTGGTTGACCAAAAAAATAGACCAATTGCAATACTGTGTCAGTTTTAAGTCTATTATTTAAGAGTCCTGACAGCTTTCCTTCTTTTGCTCTGAGCCACCACATAGAAGTCCAGGCCATCTTGCTGGAAAGACCCTTTGAGGGCTGACGATATACATTTCAGCCAACAGTGAGCATCAAGTCCCCAGACCTGTAGGGGAAGTCTTGAACCTTCTAACTCTGGTGATAGAGGACTATGAGCACAAAAATGGCCCTAGCTGACAAAACAGGAAGCAAAACTGTCTGGTCAATCCACAGAATCCCGAGAAATAATAAGTCATTGTTTTAAGGCACTAAGCTTTGGAGTCATCTTTTACACACCAAAGCTAACTGATAAATACCCCTATATAGTCTCTAAAGAGAATAGGACTCTGAATAATAGATCCTTGCAAAAATTATTACCATAGCAGTTTCTCAGCAAGAACAATCACAAATTTCTATTTCTGCTAAATACTAAAAAACAAAACAAAAAACAAAAACCTCAACAATCCACAACTGCCTTGCTACTGAAAGCTACTTGGTTAAGAGAAATATTTTTAATATTTTAAAATATTGTTAAGAGTGGGAAGATAAAAGTAGTTTACTTTAAGTGATCCACTTTCCTCCAGATCTGACATCCTTATATACTGTCCAGAGTCCTTTACAACACCAAACAATAATTAATCTTGGTAGGTATAAATATTCATCTAAAGCCTTCAATGAGGTAAATAATAAGCTAGCCATCTTAGCTAAATATAGAATATAGCTGTTTTTAAATGTTATATATTGATCTAGAAGAAAACTATAAACTATTTTTAGAATATTATAAGTGTCCAATACTTTTATCTGCTACATAAAAATGATTAGATCTATTGTACTCTATGACTTTTGAAGTACCTGTTCCTTTAGAGTTACAACTCCTAGAAACATGAATTTTGGTCTAATAATTATAGCATGTGTTTAGAAAGATATATAGGAAGAACCAAAGTATCTCAAATTTCCAGGCAAAGTGACAGATTCCACATGTAACTTTTACTCTCTCCAAAATCCTATTAAAATGAGAGTCAACAGATTTTTTTTTAATTTTAATTCCAGTGTAGTTAACATAGTGTTATATTTGTTTCAGGTGTACAATATAGTGATTCAACAATTCCATACATTACTCAGTGCTCATCAACGTAAGTGTATTCTTAATCCCCTTCACCTGTTCACTTACCCACCTACCCATCTCCTCTCTGGTAACTTACCATGTTTGTTCTCTATATTTAAGGAGTCAACAGATTTTTTTTTCTTAAGGCTTAAACCTAGGAGCACAAAAGAATGGTGGACAGAACAAAAGCAATAAAATTTTGGGAAGATAAAAAACAAGAACAACGAGTGTTAGTGACTTAGCAGTCCCAAGAAGGTAAATCCTAATTTATGGGAAAAAGTCAAGGAATCAAATTTATAAAGGCTCACAAGTTGATGGTACAAGCAACTTCTGGAAGCAGCGTTACAAACAGCACTGTTTTCAAGTCTGTTTAAGGAGACGAAGATACAATTAGCAGTATCTAGAGAGTGGGGGACAGTATATAGGACAAGGGATATATTTTACTCAACAAATAAGTATAATAAAAGGAAGACAACTATATATTAACAAAGACTTAGAAGACATCAACCAAATGCAATTAGTTGAATTTGTTTTAATTTAAAAAAATCAAATGTAAAAGATACTTAAAATCTCATTTGAAAGAGAAAAATTTTAAACCTGACATTTGATATCACAATATTGTTCATATTCTACATGTAACAACTACAGAAGTGCCTGGGTGGCTCAGTCAGTGGAGCATGCCACTCTTGATGTGGGGGGTTGTGAATCTGAACCCCATGATTACTTAAAATATCTTTTTTTTAATTTTTAAAAATATTTACTTATTTTTAAGAGAGAGAGAGAAAATGCACGCAGTGGGTATACAGAGACAGAGGATACAAAGTGGGCTCTGCACTGAGAGCAGAGAGCACGATGTGGGGCTTGAACTCACGAACTGTGAGATCATGACATGAGCCAAGCCAGATGCTTAACTGAGTCACCCAGGAGCCCCAAGAGGTTACTTACTTACTTATTTATTTATTTTGAGGGGGGGGAGGGAGGGAGAAGAGGCAGAGAAAGAGGGGGAGAGGGGGAGGGAGGGAGAGGGAGAGGGAGAAAGGGGAGGGGGAGGGGGAGGGAGAGAGAGAGAGAGAGAGAGACAGAGAGAGAGAGACAGAGAAAGAGAAAGGGGGGAGAGAGAGAGAGAGAGAGAGAGAGAGAGAGATATCCAAGTAGGCTGCACACTGTCAGCACAGAGCCCAACACAGGATCGAACTGACGAACTGTGAGATCATTACCTCAGCTGAAACCAAGAGCCAGATGCTCAACCAATTGAGAGACCCAGGTGCCCCAAAGTAAAATCTTAATAATAATAATAATAAAAAAGATGTGATAACTGTACCATGCACATGATTTTTAAAGAATTCTCGTCTTAGGGTTTTTCAAACTGGGCAATACTGACATTTTGGGCTGGATAATTCTTTGCTGTTGGGAGCTATCCTATGCATTGCAGAATGTTTAACAACTCCCTAGCCTCTACCTACTAGATAAGAGTAGCACCTACTACTAGCCTCCCAGTTGTGACAAACAAAAATGTCTACAAACAATGCCCAATGTCACTTAGTGGGCAAAATCGCCCAGAGCTAAAAACCACTGTCTTATCTCTTAGTAATATATTCTGAATTACTGACAAATAAAATGATGTGATATTTGGGATTGGCTTCAAAATAATCCAATGAGGGTGGAAGGGGTAATTAAGAAATGACACAAAATGACAGGTGAAGGGGTACTTGGAAATTTATTACAGAATGTTCAATGTTTGTGTATATTTGAAAACTGCACTGGTTTATTAGACATCTGTTTAGTGCTTTTCTCTGTAGTGTGTTATACTCATATTGAGGGAAATTTTATTTTATTTTTATGTTTTTAATGTTTGTTTTTGAGAGAGAGAGAGACAGAGGCAGAGCATGAGTGGGGGAGAGGCAGAGAGAGAGGGAGAATGTAAAGCAGACTCTAGGCTCCGAGCTGTCAGCACAGAGCCCAACACTGAGCTTGAACTCACCAACTGTGAGATCATGACCTAAACCGAAGTCTGACACTTAACCGAATGAGCCACCCAGACACCCACATAATGAGGGAAATTTTAAAAGAAAAAGTTAATTAGAAAGTTTTGTATCTCGTTAGTTGGGTGTCACAAAGGTTGGAAATCAATGTGGCAATATCTTACAAGGAAAGGCTCACAATCTATGACCAAACAACTCTACTAACTATAAAGAGAAACCCTCACCTACGTGTACCAAGAAACACGTATGGGAATGTTGATGCTTCAGTGTCCCTAGCAATACAAAACTTGGAAAAAATGTCTATTACAGGGTAATAAATTTTAAAAACTACATTGTTGGTATTTGTTGAAAATGCTTGTCATTTAAAATGTATACTTTTCCAAAAAAAAAAAAAAAAAAAGTATACTTTTCCATCACTTCTTAGGGCCTTTTGGGTAAGATCAAGTGTAAAATGTATACTTTTCCAGGAGTGCCTGGGTGGCTCAGTAGGTTAAGTGGGTAGCTTGGTCAGTTAAGTGTCCAACTCTTGGGGCGCCTGGGTGGCGCAGTCGGTTAAGCGTCCGACTTCAGCCAGGTCACGATCTCGCGGTCCGGGAGTTCGAGCCCCGCGTCGGGCTCTGGGCTGATGGCTCAGAGCCTGGAGCCTATTTCCGATTCTGTGTCTCCCTCTCTCTCTGCCCCTCGCCCGTTCATGCTCTGTCTCTCTCTGTCCCAAAAATAAATAAACGTTGAAAAAAAAAAATTAAAAAAAAAAAAAAGTGTCCAACTCTTGATCTCGGCTCATGACTCAGGGTTCTTGGGATTGAGCCCCATGTCAGGCTCTGCACTGACAGTATGAACACTGTTTGGGATTCTCTCTCTCTGCCCCTCTCCCCACTGCTTGCACTCTCTCTCTCAAAATAAATAAAGTTTAAAAATAACTTTAAAACTTAAAACTAATAAAAGTATGTCTAGATCACTTCTTTGACTCTGGACTCCTTCAGTGAATGCCTCCCCACTCAAGCCACAAGTCAGAGGTTTATTTTCTGGAAAGGATAAAACAGAAGGTCTTAAGACTGACACAGTCAAAGGCATGGATGATGTACAGAAAACAGGAAGATTAAGTGAACATTTACATACAAACTTTGTTCCTGGCGATTCTGAGAAAACTGGAAGCCAGGCCTGTACTGTCTAGGCGGGAGATTACAAGATCCTCAGAAAAACGTGCCCAGTACAAAACAAGGAGCTTTACAATTCACTGATATAAATGGTTCATCTAGAGAAATAGCCTAGCCAGCAAACTGTAAACTGAATTCTACAGTTGCTGAACTTCATCCCTGTATGCTTAGACCTTTTCATCAGTTTTCTAGTACCCCACTCTTAATATAAATAACTGACAATAAAGAAATCAGCCATCTGAGGATTCATCTTCAACATCAACTTTAGATAAAGACGAAGGGGTGCCTGGGTGGTTCAGTCAGTTGAGCGTCCGACTTCAACTTGGGTCATGATCTCAGTTCAAGGGTTCGAATCCCTCATCAGGCTCTTCGCTGGCAACACAAAGACTGCTTGGGATCCTCTCTCTCTGCCCCTCCCCCACTCACACTGTCTCAGTCTTTCTCAAAACAAATAAACTTAAAAAAAAAAGGGACTAGAGACAACAATATCCCATCCATCAGGAAGGCTAATATTATTACAATTTTTTAAATGTTTATTTATTTTTGAGAGAGAGACAGCGTGAGGAGGGTGAGGTGCAGGGCAGGGGAGAGTGGGGGGCAGAGGATCCAAAGCCAGGTCTGCACAGACAGTTGAGAACCCAAGAGCCCAATACAGGTCTCAAACTGGAGAACTGTGAGATCATGACCTGAACGAAAGTCAGGCACTCAACAGACTGAGCCACCCAGGAGCCCCTCAGAAAGGCTATTACCAGAACCCAAACAAAAAAACAAAAACAGAAAGTAGCAACTTTTGGTCAAGATAAGCTAGAACCCTTGTGAGTGGGAGTGTAAAATGGTACAGTCACTGTGGAAAACAGTATGGCAGTTCCTCCAACAATTAAAAATAGAATTACCATAATTACACATGATCTAACAATTCCAGTTCTAGGTATAAACCTTAAATAACTGAAAGCACAGTCTTGAAGAGTTATCTGTATACCCATGTTCATGGCAGCATTACTCAGAATAGCTAAAACAACCCAAGAATCCATCACCAGATGAATGAATAGGCAAAATGTGGTATATATGTACAATGAAGCATTATTTGGCCTTGAAAAGGAAGGATATTCTGACAACATGGATGAACTTTAAGAACATTAAGCTAAAGTGAAAGAAATAAGTCACACAAAGATAAATACTGTAGGATTCCAATTATATAAGAAACCTAGTTGGGGCGCCTGGGTGGCTCAGTCGGTTAAGCGTCCGACTTTGGCTCAGGTCATGACCTCACGGTTTTTGAGCTCGAGCCCCTCGTCGGGCTCTGTGCTGACAGCTCAGAGCCTGGAGCCTGCTTCCAATTCTGTGTCTCCCTCTCTCTCTCCCCCTCCCTTGCTCATGCTCTGTCTCTCAAAAATAAATAAAACATTAAAAAAAAAAAAAAAGAAACCTACTCAAAAATAAGAGAGACAAAAAAGTAGAATGATGGTTGCCAGGGGCTGGGGAGACAGAGGATGGGGTGTTATTGTTTAATAGCAACAGAGTTTCAGTTGTGAAAAGTGAGAAGACTTCTAGAAATGGATGGTGGTAATGGTTGTACAACAATATGAATGTACTTAATACCAGTGAAATGTCTATGTTAAAATAGCTTAGATGGAAGGTTTTATGTATATGTAATTAAAAGAAAAAAATAAAAAAAACAGATCAAAGATCTAAATGTAAGAGCTAAAACTATAAAACCCTTAAAAAGAAACATAAATGTACATCTTTGTATCCTTGGATTGAGCAACACTTTCTTAGATATGACACCAAAAGCACAAAACTCTGCATATCACTTATCTGATAATGGTTTAGTATACAGAATATACAAAGACTTCTTCTCAACAATAAAGAACCCAACTTAAAAATGGGCAAAGGAGGGGCAAATGGGTGGCTCAGTCGATTAAGCATCTGACTTCAGCTCAGGTCATGATCTTGCAGTTCATGAGTTCGAGCCCCGCATACGGCTCTGCGCTGACAGCTTGGAGCCTGGAGCCTGCTTTGGATTCTGTGTCTCCCTCTCTCTCTGCCCCTCCCCTGTTTGCTCTCTGTCTCTCTCAAAAATAAACAAACATTAAAAAAATATTTATTGGGGCGCCTGGGTGGCTCAGTCGGTTAAGCGTCCGACTTCAGCTCAGGTCACGATCTCACGGTCCATGAGTCAGTGACTTCGAGCCCCGCGTTGGGCTCTGGGCTGATGGCTCAGAGCCTGGAGCCTGCTTCCAATTCTGTGTCTGCCTCTCTCTCTGCCCCTCCCCCGTTCATGCTCTGTCTCTCTCTGTCTCAAAAATAAATAAACGTTAAAAAAAATTTTTTTTTTTAAATTTATTAATAAAAATGGGCAAAGGAAAAAACAAACAACAAACTTCCTTTAACAACAACAACAACAACAACAGGGGCACCTGTGGCTTAGTCTGTTAAGCATCCAACTTCAGCTCAGGTCATGATCTCTAGGTTTGTGGGTCTGAGTCCCGTGTCAGGCTCTGTGCTGACAGGTCACAGCCTGGAGCCTGCTTCAGATTCTGTGTCTCCCTCTTTCTCTCCCCCTCCCCCAGTTGCGCTCTGTCTCTCTCAAAAATAAACATTAAAAAAATAAGTAAATAAAAATGGGCAAAGGATACACCTTTCTCCAAAGAGGATGTATATATATGGCCAATGAGCACATGAAGAGATGCTCAATATCATTCAGTAATTAAGAGAAATGTAAATTACAACCACAATCATGTATCACTTGACACCTACTAGGAAAGCTATCATCAAAATAATAAAGTAACAAGTGTTGATGACCATATGTAGAAACTAGAACATGCATACATTGCTGGTGGGAATGTAAAATAGTGCAGCCTGTTTACAAACAGTCTGGCGATTCCTCAAAAAATAAACATCCAATTACCACATGACCCAGCAATTCCACTCCAACAGGAATGAAAATTAATGTTCACAGAAAAACTGCAAAGTATTTGAAAAATACTGTTCAAGCAACATTATTCTTAACAGGTTAAAAAAAAATGGAAACAATCCAAATGCCCATCATCTGGTAAATGGAAAAAGAAAATGTTAGCTACCCATACAACAGAATATTATTCAGTCACAAAAAGGAATTCTAAGTACTGATATGTACTGTAACTTGCATATAGCTTGAAAACACTGTTAAACAAAATGAGCCAGACACAAAAGGTCACATGTTGTATGATTCCATTTATATAAAATGTCCAGAATAGGCAAATCCATATAGGTAGAAGGTGTGTGGAGGGAAGAGGCAGAGAGCAGTCCAGGAAGTCCAACATCCGGTAATAGTTAAGAAAAAAGGGAGAACAGAGAAAAATGAAGTTAATGAATCCATGAACAAAATGATTCAATAAAATTTTTCAAAACTTGAGGACATGGGGATAAAGAAGATGGAGTTATTACTCAGCCATCAAAACGAATGAAACCTTACCATTTGCAATGACGTGGAGATAGAATGTATTATGCTAAGTGAAATAAGTCAGTCCGAGAAAGAAAAATACCGTATGATTTCACTCATACATGGAATTTAAGAAACAAAACATGAAAATATGGGAGGGGGGTAAAAAAAGAAAGAGAAGGAAACAAACCATAAGAGACTCTTGAGAACAGAGAACAAACTGAGGGCTAATGAAGGGAGACGAATGGGGGATGGATATTAAGGAAGGCACTTGTTGGGGCACCTTGGTGTTTCAGAGGGTTAAGGGTTTGACTTCGGCTCAGGCCATGATCTCCCAGTTCGTGAGTGTGAGCCCACCATGGGGCTCTCTGCTGTCAGGGCAGAGCCCACTTCAGAGCCTCTGTCTCCCTCCCTCTCTCTGCCCCTCCTCCCTCGTACTTCCTCTCTCAAAAATAAACAAACGTTAAAAAAAAAGGGAGAGGAAGGGCGTTTGTTAGGATGAGCACTGGGTTTGTATGTAAGTGATGAACCACTGAATTCTCCTGAAACTAATACTGCACTGTATGTTAACTAGAGCTTAAATATAATTTGGAAAAGAAAACAAAATAAAACAAACAGGACGTGAATTTCTGGCTCAAAAAGACCAACTGAATGTTGAGCAAAATAAATGAAAACTGACCTACAACACCACTTGTCATGAAATATCACATGTGAGACAAAGAAAACCTGGGGGTGCCTGGGTGGCTCAGTCGGTTAAGCGTCCGACTTTGGCTCAGGTCATGATCTCGCAGTCCGTGAGTTTGAGCCCTACGTCGGGCTCTGTGCTGACAGCTCAAAGCCTGGAGCCTGTTTCAGATTCTGTGTCTCCCTCTCTCTGACCCTACCCTGTTCATGCTCTGTCTCTCCCTGTCTCAAAAATAAATAAAAAATGTAAAAAAAAAAAAAAAAAAAAAAAAAGAAAGAAAGAAAACCTGCAAGCTTCCAGAAAGAAAACTGGTCACATATACAGGATCAAAAAATCAGAGCAGTTTTGGACTTAACAGCAATCCTGGAAGCTAAAAGACAATGAATATACTACCACATAAGTAAAAAGAGTGCCACAGTAGTGGCCCTACTTCAGGCTCTAAAATTACAGATCAAGTCAAGTTTACTATCCCAGCTAAGAAACAAATAGCTCCTCTCCAAATGCCAATAAACACTGTTAGCTTCGGGTTGTTCCTTGAAGTCTGAACAATTTTTTAACCTTGTATTATGTTGCATGTGACCTCATTCAATTCAATTTCCACATCAAGTTACAGATTCAACAAAGAGGAATGGAAAGAATATAATGGAAAAAAAATAACTGCATAAGCATGTTTTGGGATTGTACTGTAAGGTAAACAGACTTTCTTCATTCAAGATTTGTCCCACAGTAATGAAAATAAAGGGTATAAATATTTCTCGTTTTTTTTTTAATATTTCTCTTTTCAAAAAGAATTCAAATTTCAGGGGCACTTGGATGGCTCAGTCAGTTAAGCATTTGACTTCACCCCAGGTCATGATCTCACAGTTCATGAGTTTGAGCCCTACATCGGGCTCTGTGCTGACAGTTCAGAGCCTGGAGCCTGCTTCAGGTTCTGTGTCTCCCTCTCTCTCTGCCCCTACCCAGCTCATGTGCACGCACATATTTTCTCTCTCTTTCTCTCTCTCAAAGATAAATAAACATTAAACAATTTTTTCAAATTCTTGTTTTAAACCAATTTAGTCAGTGTTTTAAACACTTGGGAAATGCTTTCAAATCAATCTCATAAAAGATATACTAAATATCATGGTAATTCACAGATTTTAAAAACAGCTCACAAATTATGTATGACATAGTGCCGGTATGTTCAATAATTTCAAAGTGGATTTTACTATTTCTAGTCAACAAAAGTGAAGCGCAATGCTTAAAGATACAAATAATCTGGTCTACTACTAAACTCAGTGAGGATATAGTATTGCTTTAATGCAATTAAGTCAAGTGTGGGGGGGGCTCCACAAGCAATTCCCATCACCTACAACAACACACCTTTATGACAACATGAATATTTCTAAATATGCAAAGATGCCAAACTTTAAAAAGAGAAGCTATTGAGGTGCCTGGCTGGCTCAGTCAATGGAGTGTGCTACTCTTGATCTTGGGAGTCGTGAGTTTAAGCCCCAACTTGGGCAGAGAGTTTACTTAATAAGAAAAAAAAAAAAAAAAAACACAAAAAAAAAAAACTAAAAAAAAGACAAGCTATTGCTAACAAAACTTTAACACTAGAGCTAAATTAGGTAGTTCTGAATGTTAAATTGCATGTAAGTACATAGGTGTTGGTCATATCAGTGTCTAAATCCTTTTGTATTCATAAACTATTTCATAATAAAAGATAAGTTTCAGAACTTTAATTACAGTTGTTTCCAACTATTTCTAAGAATGGAGACTAGCTTATAAGGTTACTAATCAAAATTATCTCAGAATATAACACTAACTTAAAACCATGGTCTTCGTTTACTCCAAGAATGGCTGTAGAAAAGGCCATATTCTCCATAATACGTTGGGCTCTTCCCTTTCCAAACAGGACCTGGCACAATGGCTACCACAAAGAAGGGTGTTAAGAAGAAGGGCTGGGGGCGCCTGGGTGGCGCAGTCGGTTAAGCGTCCGGCTTCAGCCAGGTCACGATCTCGCGGTCCATGAGTTCGAGCCCCGCGTCAGGCTCTGGGCTGATGGCTCAGAGCCTGGAGCCTGTTTCCGATTCTGTGTCTCCCTCTCTCTCTGCCCCTCCCCCGTTCATGCTCTGTCTCTCTCTGTCCCAAAAATAAATAAACGTTGAAAAAAAAAAATTTTTTTTTAAAAAATAAAAAAAAAAATAAAAAAAAAAAAAAGAAGAAGGGCTGTTCTCCCACCAATGAGGTAGTGACCAGAGAATATACATTAACATTCAAAAGCACATCCATGCTGTAAGTTTCAAGAAGTGTGCCCCTTGGCACTCAAAGACTTCCAGAAATTTGCCACAAAGGCAATGGAAACTCCAGATGTGTGCACTGACACCTGGCTGAACGAAGCTGTCTGGCCAAAGGAATAAGGAATGTTCTATACCTTACATGTGCAGTTGTCCAGAAAAAGGAGGATGAAGATTCACCAAACAAGTTCTATACACTGGTTACCTAAGTACCTATCACCATTTTCAAAAACTTATAGACAGTTAATGTGGATGAGAACTAAGTGCTGATTATCAAATAAAGGTTTAAAACTGAAGAGAAAGGAAGGGAGAGAGGTAAAAGAAAAGAACGAGCCATATTCCATAACTGGAAAAAGTGCTATATGGTTACAATTACTGGGGTGAACTTCCTGTATCTGCTTTAAGTAATGTTCTATATGACTAGCACTATTACTTTAAACAGTTTTTATCTAAATATGTATGTCAAATAAAAAGTCCTTTATTTTACTTTGTTTTTTAAAAATTCTGAGAAAATCTATAATGGGATGTACATGACCCAGTGCAAGATGTCCAAGTCAGGAAAATTAAGGGCAACTCCTGGGGAGGGAAAGCAAGAATGGTATCTATGCAGGTGCACCCAGCATTGGGAGGTTGATTATACTGGAAAATTGATGAAATGAGTACATTTATTAAGAGTAACAGGCTTCTCACTGTCAGAAAAGAAATGGTTATACTGGAAAGAAGAAATATAGGGTGAACCCTATGGCATTCGACTGGAATTAGAGGTACCAATGTGAACTCATGTTTTTTTTTTAATATATACAGAGAAAACTAAATATACATGGAAATGTGTGTACTGCGTGTGTCCATGTGTCTGTATATACATATACATATTCCCTAGCTACATCCACTGATTATACTGAGAAAGCTCGGAAGCAGTGAGATTTCAAGAGCAATGAGCATACCTAGCATCCAAATATTGATTTCTAAATACCATTTTCCAGTAAACAGAACTAGGAAGCCTTGGAAAAATAGATGATTACACAGCTAGAGCAGGGTTAAAAAAAAAACAAAAACAAAAACCAGAGATATATTATGCTGCCAAAACAAACTAAATGCTCAAAGAATGATGAGGGAAAAACAGAACAACTGAGAATTAAAATAAATTATAATAAATTACTATAATCTACCTGAATAAAATAGTTTGAAATCATGAGTCCAAATATAAGTTTAAAAATAAGTTAATACTTTTGCATGACAGTGTGGTACCCAGGGTCCAAAACAGCTCCCAATGATCCTTGACTCCTAGTATTTAAACCCTTTAGTTCTCGCCCCTACACTATACCAGGTGTGGTCTATGAAACCAACAGAATATCGCAAAGTGATAGCATGTCCATGTCGCTTGGGAGATTTGGTTATAAAAGATACTGTAGCTGCTCGCTCTAGCTCTCTCTGGGGGCACTCTAAGGGAAGCCATGTCTTAAGCATACTCAGGCAGCCCTATGGAGAGATTTAAGCAGGGAGGAAATTAATCCTTTAGTCCAATAACCCACAAGGAACTGAGTTCTGTCAACAACCATGGGAATGAGCTTAGAAGAGGATTCTCCAGTCTTCAGGGAACTGCAGCTCCAGGCAATAGCTTGGCAGCAACCTCAAAAAAGACTCTGAGCCAGAATCACCTAGCTATAAGCCATTCTCAGATTTCTGATCTTCAGATACTATGGGATAATAAATGTTTAAGTAGCTAAGACTTGGGGTACTTTCTTTTGTGACAACAAATAAATAACACAAATAAGATAAGTACATATTCTCAAAATGTCTCCTAATAAAATACTTATTCAATCATAAAGGGAAAAAGAGTTGGCTGTATAGTAAGGAACCGTGGTAGACATTACCTTAATCAAGCAATAGAAGTGAAAATTCTCAGTAATGGGTCAATTTGAAATTGCATACCACCTGATAGGATGCAATGAAAAGAATCCCACCAAAATCACATACCATTTGACAGGGTACAAAGACAGTAACACAGCATTGCTTCTGACATTCCTACCACGTATCCACAACCTAACCTAAAAGTTGGTGTGTGTGTGTGTGTGTGTGTTTTAAATAGGCTCAATGCCAAATGTGGGGCTTGAACTCACAACCCTGGGATCAAGAGCCACATGCTCTACCAACTGAGCTAGGAAGGCACTCCATCCATGACCTAAATCTGATCGTACGAGAATAAACCCAAACTGAGGAACACTCTGCAAAATAACTGGTCTCTAATGTTTTAAAAGTGTCAAGGTCACGAAGCCAAGAAGAGACTAAGGAATTAAACAAGAGTATACACAGATAATAAAATGCAATGAGTAACTCTGGACTGGATCCTTTTTCTAAACACATTATTGGAACAACTGGCAAAACCTGAATGGGGTCTGAGGATTACATGGCAGTAAGATCTCAATGGAAATTTCCTAATTTTGAAGGCTGTATTAGGATTATGTGGCAGAATGTCCTTGTTTATAAGAAATACACATTGAAGTATTTGGGGGTGATGAGACATCATGTTAACAACTTATTAAATGGTTAAAGAATAAAATGTTCTAGGTATTGTATTTGCAACTTTCTAACTGTAGCAGTTAAGTCACAATGATTATATTAAAGCCTACCTTTTAAAAATGTAGTCTGTTTTTCCTTTCTATTCACCCTCCACAGGTCTGCAGGGTAAATGACACTACCCTCATTCTATAAACAAGGAAGCTGAGGCTAAAAAAAATCAGCGAAGTAACCTTGCCTAAGGCCACAGAGCTAGCACAGGATTCAACAGATATATTATTCCAAAATCCCACTACTTTTTTCACCATATCACTTGCTGTCATTATTCGCTCAATATTGTTGACAAAAACTGAAGGCCTACTATGCATCAGATACTGGAAATATAATGAAGAAGACAAGGACTTTGCCCAGGAAAGCTCAGTCCAGAGGGGAAGAACAATCAATCATGTCTACATACTAAAAAATAGTTCTATAGTGGAACCCTACTGCCTGCATGCCTGGAGCACACAGGCACACAGAAAAGCCATTTCTATTGGGTCTCCAAGGATAAATAAAGAATTCAGGAGGAGGGGGTGGGGTGAGAAGACATTCACTGTATAAGGAAACACACAAAGACTAAAGGAAAATGTTTCTGAAAAGGATCAATTAGAACTGTTTCAATTACAGTAGTATTTCTCACAAAACACTAGTCTGTATTCTAGGAATGAAACATAAAGGTGACGATATTTTTTGCCCTAAATTTTATCTACTTTTAATACATGTTTTTAAGAATATTACATATTTCTGCAGGTTTAAAGCCATAATTTGCCTGAAGAAACGAGAACACAAAACAAATGATGTCCATCTGTGTTGTGATGCACAAACAGCACTTACTCAAGGATATTATTGTCTATCTGACTCCACTATCTACCACTATCTATCTAATTTCTTGTCGTAATTCAATATATATTTGAGATTTAATCAAAGCATACTGTTTATTAAGTATTTCTACAATACTAACCCATTCCCCATAGAGTTACAACTAGAATATGGAAGTTTTAAATAAAAAAACAAAGTCCTTTGATTCTTAACCCCAGAAGTCAAATTATTTTGAAATAAACGTGAGCAAAGCCTAAATTTCTTTTTGTTTTTTAATTAGACAACCTATTTCTACTCATGAGACAATTAACAATGTTGATAGTTGCCTAACTGCAAGAATGATGCCAAATACACACTTTGCATTCTTTTGCTAGAGTGTACCTGTTAGAAACAAATTTTTGTATTGTACTATAATGAAAACAACATACAGAAACATTTAATGCAGCCCTTGATGAAGATCTCTTTTATTAGGTAAGAAAAATACCATTTTAGGGTGCCTGGGTAGCTCAGCCAGTTAAGCGTCTAAGTCTTGGTTTCCACTCAGGTCATGATCTCACAGTTCTTGAGAGCAAGCCCAGCATCAGGTTCTGCACTGGCAGCAAGGAACCTGCTTGGGATTCTCCCTCTCCTTCTTTCTGCCCCTGCTCTCTTTCTTTCACAAAATAAGTAAACTTAAAAAAAAAAAAAATGTTTATAGTTTGTTACTTTATAAGAAACAATGAATAATGTTTCCTCTTAATATATTTTGTTTTTAAATAATTTACCTAACTGTGATATATGTATTTTAATTGATCTACACGGGACCATTTGTGAGGTCAATCTTAACCCAAGTGTGCAATGTTTCATGAACTCTTATTTGTATCCATCAATAATATTAGTTTGAAAATCATTCCAATAAAGTTGGGAGACACTAGATATGGAGGAAGGAAGAGACAGCAGTTTATCAGAAGCTAAGGAAAATGAGTGACAACAACGTTAACTGTTATAAAAATTAAATAAAAACTGAGGAGGGTGTCCACTGAATTTGGCAATTAAGTAATGACCAGTGACCTTACTAAGCAATCTCAGAATAGTGAATAGACTATTCTTTTAAGAATTTTGGCACTGAAATGCCAGAGATAAGAGGGAAAAAGAAGAGGAAAGAATTAACTGTAGTGGGGGAAGGGAGTTAAAAAGTTTTTTGTTGTCGTTTATTTTTGTTTAGGAACCTTGAATGCTGAGGGGACTCAAGAGAAGAGAAGAGAAGAGAAGAGGAAGAGGAAGAGGAAGAGGAAGAGGAAGAGGAAGAGGAAGAGGAAGAGGAGAGAAAACTAGTAGAGTAAATTACTAGAGAGCAAGGACCTGGCAGAAAGAATACGAAAGCAAAAGTTAGATTGTCAAAGGGGAAAGTATAGCTTCTCCAGACACAAGAAGGAAGAAGAGTGATGACCAAGGTCAATTTGGAGCAATGGCTGGCTAAAGTCAAGATTACATGAATCTGAATCCTGGCTTTTCTTACCATAACCACAGAATCATAGACAAGTTTGTTTACTTTTCCAAGTGTCTATTTTCCCATCTAACCTGGGGAGAACAGAATTCTCACAGGGGTGTTCAGAAGATTCAGTAATTATGAAACTGCATGAGTACTCTAAAGATGGTAGCTACAGGGTTTTGTTTTTGTTTTCAAAAGCCTCAAAGGAAATCTGAAAGAATTCATATATTTCTATTTTCTCTGTAGAATAGGTAATTGGGTCACCAACTAACATTAAAACAGTGTTGAAGGACATGAGACAGTGATTCTTAATCTTTTAGAGAATGAAAACCCATTTAACTCTGATGAAAGGTTGAAAGGTATATGGAGAACAGAATATCCGAACTTTGTGTAGTTTTAAGGGAGTTCATACACATCTCTTCAATAATAAAAAGAGATGCTAAGGCAAAGATCTGGTTCCAAGGCACAGTTTGAATACCCAACTGTTCGAACAAAAGAAAAAGACTGCATCCTTTGGATTTACATACCTAACAGATCCATAAGGGTACATAGTCTGCCAGAAAAGACACTGGACATACCCAAGAAACCCAGGTTCTTGATTCAGCTCTAGTAGTCACACGGCCTTTTCAGAGAGTAGCTCTGAGATGTGCTGCAGTTCTAACATTTTATGATTCTATTACGTGAAACGTCACCTGACTCTGGAGACAGATCAAATGGTACTTTATTTTCCTATGTCATAGTTAAATATGATTTTGAAGGTTAGCTTGGGAACCTAACCACCAAAACTTTATTTCTACAGAAATAAAAAAGTGTGCTCCTGCATTTCTGGGATGAGGCTGCAGAGGTTCCTGGCAGCATCAGGCATGAGTCAGGTATTCCTATCCTGGGAACCGCCTAGGATATTTTAGCAGCCCTCTCTCTGGACTAAAATATCTAGAATTGGACTTTGTCAAAACTTCCTCTTTGTCAGTCAGCAGTACAGTAATACACACTGAGAGTGTCTAAAGCAACCAAAATTAAGTTATCCTTCAAGGATGGCTGTTTAAATTACATTTAAATAGCAACCTGGAAGAGCCAAAGAAAATTTCTCAATCCAATGAAACTTTGTAAAGAAAGAATCATTTCCTAATGAAAAACTAAAAAAACTAAAACTAAATAAAGAAAGAATCTCTGCAGATTTCAAGAAACTTATTTTTTGGAGTAAGAAGGTGTATCTGCTTTCTAAGATAGATCTAATTCAAACAGCTATCTTCAATGAACCATTTATTAAGGTTACCAGTACTCCACAGAACAGTTTGATAATTTGTTTTGCCATTTTGACAAGAATTCACTTTACCCTTACCTCTGATAATACTGTGGTATCACGATTAAAATACAATATTTTAAAATTATTTAATTTAATACTGTTGCAGTGTTACAAAGATAAGAATCAATCCTTTTGTAATCTTCCAATCTCAAAACATTTTCAAAGTGTGTAGTCTATACAAAGATGATTCACAACATGAAACAGAGCAGAATGAGGTTAAGAGTAAGATACAAACAAACTTCTACTGTGGGAATCAATGCATGTACTAAATTGGCTTTCCCTATGACCTCACACATAACCATGTAAAAACCTCAGCAAAGAAGTTAATTAACAGTTCACACACACACACACACACACACAAACCTACTTAATCTTGCCCATCTACATAAAGCAAACTTTTGAAACTTTAAAAAAAGATAGCAACTATGGTTTAAATGATTCAATCCTTACACTCCTGACTGCTTACTGAACCTCAATCTTTTAATGTTAATTCATAAATTAAACTGGAGCCTACCAAACCTGTCAGAAGTATGTTTTGTTTTTAATTTGAATTGGCTGCCAAAATCTAGATTTGTGGCTTCCCTTTTAAAGGTGGGGGGGGGGGGGGGGCGGGGAGGAAGACCTGGCAACAGTGGGCCCACAGATCTTGGTAACAGCAACATTTGGAGAGAGCAGGGTAGCAGCTGCCCTCTTCTGATAGCATATGTAATTTCTAGTTCCCCTCAATTTTTTGCTCACTTTGGTTACCTGGTTGGCCTAGAACTATCAGAGTTTGAAATCTTTATTTTACTGAGGTTCCCCCCCACTTCCAGGAGTGATGTCTCTTGAGGGGTTTTAGAAGAAACTAGCTCTAAAAATCTTTATCATACGAACAGAATAAATCAAGTAATAATCCTGGCATTAAAGCCATGTATACCATATGTTAACTATAAATATCAGGATAACAGTAAAATGTACAAGGCACTATTACTGTTAAGAAAATAGTTTATATTATCCTAACTTTGGTCTGTCTTCAACTCCTCAAAGAATCAAGACATTGTCTTTTATCCTTCCCCAAAATAAAGAAATTAGTCCTGTATTTCAATATTATAGCACTCTAAGAGCACCCAAAAGTCTCCTGCATCTGTGTAACAAAAGAAGAAAAACAGGAAGTAAAAAAGGTCTGTGAGCAGCCAAAGAGACCACACAGTTCACAGAACACATGAAGCCCTCGTCACTCAGAGCCTACTGGATCTTATTTTAGACATAATTTTAATAAGCTCCGTGATCTGGTTTCCCAGCCCACAACAGATGAGATGCAGCCAACTGGAAAAGGGCTGGGGGTGGTGCTGCTAGAAGCAGACACTCAAAGCATCAAAATCAAAGCTAAATACCTATAAAGTCAGCAGCAAACCTCAGAACACAGTAGGCTAGGACCATTTGGTGTGGATACAACAAGCCCAGAGGGTCCCGATCCTTGCAAAGAACTATACTGGATGTTGATGATGACCCTTTTTGGTATACTCTATTAAAGCATAGGTCAAGAGACCCTAAAGTGTGTATCAAAATAAAGTCTATGAAGTCTATCAAAAGCTTTTGCCATAAACACACGGCATTTAAAGAACTGTCAATCTCACAGAACACTATTTCCTTCTGTCAAAGAAAGAAGATATTGAACTCCTAAAGATGCTACATGTCAAATGTATTTGCTTTCAGCAAAATTTTATTAGAACCTAGATGAAGTTCATGATATCTAAAGTCAACAGAGTATTAACACAGAACTTTTTTTTTTTTTTTTTAAGAAAATGATAACTGGGAAGGTTTAAGACCAAGATTAATTACATAAGCCAACTAAGTTTTTTCTGTATTCCACTGTAGTTACATTACTAGGGTCAAGAAGAAGATATGAAAACTGGTCTTATCCATACCTAGGTTAAGTCTGAACTCAACTTAAAACTGACATTACACAGGGGCACCTGGGTGGCTCAGTCAGTTAAGTGGTTGACTTCGGCTCAGGTCATGATGTCACAGTTTGAGGATTCGAGCCCCGTATTGGGGCTGTCAGCGAGGAGCCTGCCTGGGATTCCCTCTCTTTGCCCCCTGCATGCACGCGTGCTCTCTCTCTCTCTCAAAATAAATAAACTTTAAAAAATTGGTATTACAAAAAAAAATTGAAAAAGGAAATTTCCATTTGTTTTCACAATTTTATTGACTAGTATCCCAAAAACAAATTTTGTATTTCAAATCCCTGTCAGTCTCAGAAGTTAAGCATACTCTGGAAAGGGCTCTAGGTTATAAACCAGGAGGGTAAAAGGCTAACTGTGAGTTTTAAAAATTCAAAGTATCATTGCCTAAGCTTAATTTTCCTTATTAAAATTTTTATAAGAAAATATTTTAAAGAAAATCTAAAGAATACGTAGTAACTCAAAAAAACAAAAAACAAAAAAACCCACTAGCGGGGCAAGTATATTAAAAGATTAAAATACATGTTTTGAATGTTACTTTTTTTTCCTAAAAAACGTAACGCACATCAATTAACATAGACACTAAAGGATATATTTCTTGATCTGTAAGTTATCACACATACTTCTCTTCAGGTTTTAAAATAACAGCACGGTGCTGGGGCTGGGGCTGGGGCGGGGGGGATTAAAAAAATTATATACAGTTACAATCTCAAATTGGTACTTCCCAATTAGACTGTAGAAGAACTCAGCAACTCCTAAATGCCTTAAAAATACATACATATTTTTATGTGGATGACCATCCCTCCGCGTGCTTCAGCCCCTTAAAAAGTTCTTTAAGAAATTTCCCCTTAAGTTTCAAGCTCCTTTTAACACATAAGCGGCTTCATTTCAATACAAGGTTTACTCTGTCTAAAGTCTGCCCTTTTTTCATGTGTTAGAAGTCAAGTAAATCCAAACAAATTGGTAAGGCTCTAACCTAATTTACAGTAAGCACTAGGATTAATTTCACATTAAAGGTTTTTGACATGAATGAAATGAAGACCAAGTGCAAACAGGTATTTTAATTGTCCAACAGCCTGCATTTTCACTGAGTTTAGGGTAAGGTGAATATTGCTTCTCTTTCCCTTGCATCTCCATCCCATTCCTCCGATGGATAACCAATCTACTTGTAAGTGGCTAGCGGTTTAATAGAGCCTCTCCAAGTAACCAAGTGAAACACCAACAAAAATCAGAAGTACAATCGTACTTCACCACTTCTAGGAAAAAAAAACAACATGATAGGGGCACCAGGAGGTTACAATATTGGAGGGACCCTAAATTTTAAGCCAAGCCCATACTCTAGAAACTGTATAAGGAATACCTCCATACCAGTAACTAAATAACCTTTCATCGTAAAGGGCAAAGACATCCTTTCAAATGGAAAAATCTAGCAAAATTCCTTCCAAATTAAAAGAGTCTCCTTGAACATATTACCTAATTTAAGCGTTAAAATACATTTTATGAAGACACTGTACAAGGAAACTTTAATTTCTCCAGTGGTTTTCAACGTGCAAGTTTCTAGCTCTACCCTTGCAAATTTAACAGCTTTTCTATTAGATCCATTCCTGTAAAACTCAAGTGTAGTTTCTTACATTTGGCAACCTCAAAGAACAAAACGCTTCTCTACTTCCCTCCTCCATCAAGAGTCATGTTTTTGTTTTGTTTCTCCTTCTGAACTTCCTACTCTTAAGTTTCTGGACAAGTAGAGTGGACCGAAGTGTATGGCCACCAAGAAGTAAGTGAACTCAAGAAATACTTGTAGATCGGACAAAAAGGCTTCCTCTGTCTGCCTGGGACATGGGCTCCAAGCTCAGGCGGGTCGGTGGAAGAAGCTATAGCAGGTGGGCGGGTGTGGGCGGGAGGTGGGAGAACACAGGCAGTGATGGGGCAAGGAGCCCTTTCGACCTCTGTCAAAGGGGCAGCTCAACGCCCCAGCCCCAGCTCCCCCTCCCGGCATGGCCGGACAATGGCCCTCTAGCGCAGCAGTCCCAAGCCGGGCAGAGGCCCTGGGACTCCATACCACGCGGGGCCTAGAAAGGAGGCCAGGGAGGAACGCAGAGAGGGCCAGCGCACCTCCGGCCTAAGCTCGGACCGCGAGCCGGGCCTCTACCGGCGCCATCACTGGGAACAGGGTGGGAAGGGCGCCCGGCAGGACCATCGCCGGCAGCCGGGTCCGATGAGGCCGCGAGCCAGGCGGAGGCGACGGCGGGAAGTGCAGGCCGCAGCCTGCTCAGCTGTCCCGCCCAGCGGCCGGAACCCTCAGCCGACCTCCGGCCGCTTACCTTGTGGATTCTCTTCAGAGCCATCGTGGGAGGCGGGTGGCGGTGGCCCCCGGGGCGGGGACGGGGACAGGGGAGGGACGGGGAAGGGGCGAGGGGGCGCGAGGCCGCCTCGGTGATCGCGGCTCGGCTGGAGAAGATGGGCAGTTCGGGAGCGCGGGTTCGGCAGGATGGACTGAGGGCCGCGGCCCACTCGGCTCCTGAGCCTGCCGCAGCGGTCACCGCATCACCCGGCGGCGGCCCCTTTATGCGCTGCCGCCCGAGCCGCCGCCGCTACCGCCGCCGCCGCCGCCGCCGTAGCTGCCTCTTCCACCTAATCTCAGCGCCGCCTCCTCAGCCGCCGCGGATCCCTCCGCCGGGGTGCAAGAGCCCTAGCCTCGGGCTCGGCCGGCGCCGCTCGATCGGACAACCAGAGGGACTGCCTGCTGCAGGTGGACGGACGGACGCGCGGGCGGACGGGCGGGCGGCGCCGCCGGGGTGGGGCCGCCGGAGCGCGGGGTGGGCCCAGGCCGAGGGGCAGGTCGGGAGGCGCGGGGATTGGCGGGCTATGGGAAGGAGGGCCGGACCGCGCCGGCGGCGGAGGGATACGGGCCGCCCCTGTGAGTGTCTTACGCGCCGTCTCCTTCGCCGCCACGGCCGGCGAGAGGATGACGTCGCGAAGCGCAGGGAGGAAATCTCGCGAGATCTTGGCGCGGGTGGTACCTCCTTGCGCGCCGCAACCCTTGAGTCCCCTGCCTCGGGTACCCTCATGTGTGGAATCGAACATCCATGAACGTTTAAAAGCGAGTGTTTTCCAGGTCACTTGATCAGCGCCATAGCATAGACTGGCCCGGGAGGAGGTACTTAGGCCCATTGCAATGTTCTCGAAGGAGGAAGGGACTTGTCCAAGGTCACACAGCTTTATAGAGGCAAAGCTGTGATTTCCGTGAAGTGCAGGGTCTTGTCAGAGCGCTTTCTAGAAGCCTTGTAACATCCAGGGCACCTGCTGGGAATGTGTTTCTTTGAGCATTACTCGGGCAGCTGTGAGATGGCCTTTATGACCAGGCCCCCAAGAGGATGACAACTTGAATGTCCATTAGCCACAGACGTGTCACTTGTAGGAGAGGTACCCACACCTTGTTCTGCTTGGTGAATTGTTACAGACAAGCACTGCACCAGTTACCTCAGGAAAAACAAACAAAGAACCAAAAAACGTGCAGTGTATGCTCCAGTAGTTAAAACCAACCTTGTGGTTCAGATCACCATCAGGAGCAAGCCTAGAAAATCTATTCTGGAGTTGCTTTTTAGGAGGTAGAGACAAAAGCTAATTCACTGAAGAACTACTCTTGTGTTGAGTCCTATGCCATGACCAGTGAGATACAAGACCAGGCCTAGGCTTGGAGGTACTTACTACCTGGCTGTGGGGCACACAAGAGAATATTAAGGATTTTTTTCCTGGGGAGTGATGCCCACATTCTCACATCCATCCCAAGGTTTTCTGATTCTAAAACTGTGTTCTTTCCTCTATCTGGAAGTGACCTTGGATATCATTGATTCTAACCTGAATTTTGAAAGGAGAAACTGGAGCTCCTAAGGGAAAGATCCTGTGAATCGTTACCCAATAGGTCAGTGGCCAAATTTATACTGCCTCACCTACTAAGTAAAGGTTGGACCAATGGGACAGGCCACTGTGGATCCAGCAAATCAAAGGAGGGGAAAACTGCATCCAGTCATCCAAGGTGGATGTATTTGAGGTTGGAGGTGAAGAGGAATATTCTACAGTCCCAAATCTTTTTTTATTTTTTATTTTTTAATTTTTATTTTAGAGAGCATGAGCCGGGGAGAGGGCCAAAGAGAGAGAGAAAGAGAAAGAGAGAGGGAATCTTAAGCAATCTCCCAGTTCAGTGAGGAAACTGATTCAGAGCTCGGCCTCACAACCCTAGGATCATGACCTGAATCATAATCAAGAGTTTGACACTCAACTGACTGAGTCACCCAAGTGCCCCCTACCCAAATCTTTTCTTCCTAAGAACTGTGATGGAAGAGGTACAAAAATGCCCATTGTTCAGATTTAAAACTTTTTTCTTCAACTGGTAAGTTTTTTGTATTAGAAAAACTATCTCTATATCTCTATATAGATATAGATTAGATATAGATATAGATATAGATATAGATATAGATATAGATATAGATAGATATGGGTTGCAAGAAATACAGGTAATCAAAAAAAAGGAAATAAAAATCAACCATACTTGGAACACCTAGGTGGCTCAGTTGGTTAAGTGTCCAGCTCTTGGTTTTGGCTCAGGTCATGATCTCCTTCTTCGTGGGATCGAGCACCACGTCTGGCTCCACACTGACAACACAAAACCTGCTTGGAATATTCTCTCTCCTCTTTCTGCTCCCCCCCTCACTTGAGCACACTCTCTCTCCCTCTCTCTCAAAATAAATGAATGGACTTGAAGAAGAAGAAGAAGAAGAAGAAGAAGAAGAAGAAGAAGAAGAAGCACTGATCCTCGTGGGGAAATCCTCAATCCCAGGGATCAGTACACCATCAATCCGAGGAGAAAAAAAAAAAAAGTCAACCATACTCTAATCATTTAATGATTGCTATTTGGTTTATGCCTTCCAGTCTTTTTTTTTTTTTTTTAACATATAAATACACATTTTTCTTCGAAAAAGGTAGGATCATGCCATAATACTTTTTGGTAATCTACTTTCGGTAAAAAAAAAAAAATAATAATAATAATAATACAAACTGTGTATTTAAGGTCTACAACATGAAATACATAAAGTGTGGGGCGCCTGGGTGGCTCAGTCGGTTAAGTGTCCGACTTCGGCTCAGGTCATGATCTTATGGTTCGTGAGTTCAAGCCCTGTGTCAGGCTCTGTGCTGATAGCTCAGAGCCTGGTGCTGCGTCGGATTCTGTGTCTCCGTCTCTCTCTGCTCCTCCCCTGCTCATGCTCTGTCTCCCTCTGTCTCTCAAAAATAAATAAACGTTAAAAAAAAGTTGAAATCCATGAAGTGAAATGATTATTACAGTCAAGATAATGAACATATTCAGGGGTGCCTGGGTGGCTCAGGCTGTAAGCACTCAACTTCGGCTCAGGTCATGATCTTGCAGTTCACAAGTTTGAGCTCCATATCAGGCTCTGTGCTGACAGCTCAGAGCCTGGAGCCTGCTTCAAATTCGGAGTCTCCCTCTCTCTCTGCCTCTCACCCGCTTGTACTCTCTCTGTCTCTCAAAAAGAAGTAAACATTAAAAGCAAACAAATAAATAAAGTATTTTTTAAAAAAGATAATGCACATATCCATTGCCTTGCTTTTTTTTAATGGTGAGAGCACCTGAAATCTTTGGTAATCTACTTTTATTTGTTTTTTCAAAATAAATGAATAAACTTTAAAAATTTACAAGAAAATAAAGAATAAACAATATATAGTGAATTTTCTTGTGTCAATACACATTTCTACCATATTTTAATGGCTATGTATTCTGTCATATAAATGGACCTTATTTATTTAACTTGTCATATTTGGGGGAACATTGTTGTTTGTAGAGTTATTTCTAATTCTTACTATTAAAAATATCCCAATAGTGGATGTCCTACAGTTAATCTTTGTACAGTTCTAAGAGTGCATCTTTAGGATAAACTTCTGGAAATGAAATTGCTGCATCAAAGAGTTATAGGTTTTTGCATGTATGTTCATGAAGAATATCAGTTTATAACTTTCTTTTTTTAGTATCTTCATCAGGTTTTCATATCAAGGTTATTCTGGCCTCATAAAATAAATTGGGAAGTGTTCCCTCTTCTTTGTTTTGAAAGAGTTTGTGTAGGATTGTTATTTTTTTCTTCCTTAAATAAATATTTGGTAAAACTCACCACTGAAGCCATCTGGCCCTGGAATTTTCTTCGCAGTAAGAGTTTGATAATAAATTCAATTTCTTTAATAAGTATGGGGCTATTTAGATTTTTCTTTTTTCTTATATCCATTGTGATAATTGTGTTTTTCAAGGAACTTGTCCATTTCATTTAAGTTGTCCAATTTATTAGAATAAATTTACTCATAATATTTTATAGTTCCTCTTACTATCCATAGCATCTATAAAGATGTCCATTTTTGATTGCCTGTTGTTGGTTATTTTTGTTTTCCCCTTATTTATTGACAAATCTTGCTAGGATTAAAACTATCAAATTTATTAATCCTTCCAAAGAACCAACTTTTGACCTTGTATTTTCTCTTTGCATTTTCTCTTTTATTAATTTCTGCTCTTACTTTTATTTCCTTCTTCTACTTACTAAGAATATAATTTGTTCTTTTTCTAACTTCTTAAAGTAGGAGCTTACATCACTGATTTTATATTTTTCCTTTTTTAAAATATAAGCACTTTCTAATAAAGCATTAAAAAGCACATTATTTGGGGGGTGCCTGGATGGCTCAGTCAGTTGGATGACCGACTTTGGCTTGGGTCATGATCTCACGGTTTGTGAGTTCGAGCCCCGCATCGGGTTCTCTGCTGACAGCTCAGAGCCTGGAGCCTGCTTTGGATTCTGTGTCTCATTCTCTCTCTGCTCCTCCCCTACTTGTGCTCTGTCTCTCTGTCTCTCAAAAATAAATAAATGTTGGGGCGCCTGGGTGGCTCAGTTGGTTGAGCCTCCGACTTCGGCTCAGGTCATGATCTCATGGTTTGTGACTTCGAGCCCCGTATCGGGCTCTGGATCGACAGCTTGGAGCCTGGAGCCTGCTTCGGATTCTGTGTCTCCCTCTCTCTCTGACCCTCCACCGTTCATGCTGTCTCTGTCTCAAAAATAAATAAACATTAAAAATAAATAAATAAATAAATAAATAAATAAATGTTTTTAAAAAATTTAAAAAGCACACTATTTTTGCATCCCACACTTTTGTTATGTCTTTCACTTTCATTGAGTGTAAAATAGTTTCTAATTTCCCCTTTAAACTTTTTTTGATGTATATTTATTTATTTAATTTTTAAGTGTTTATTTATTTTTGAGACAGAGACAGTACATGAGCAGGGGAAGAGGCAGAGAGAGAGAGACACAGAATCTGAAGCAGGCTCCAGGCTCTGAGCCGCTAGCACAGAGCCCGACATGGCACTCAAACCCATGAACCACAAGATCACATTCTGGGCCAAAGTCAAATGCCCAACCAACTGAGCCACCCAGTTGGCTCAATAAACACCCAATGTTTATTTATTTTTGAGAGAGAGAGAGACAGAGCATGAGCAGGGGAGGGGCAGGGAGAGAAGTCAGATATTTAACCGACTGAGCCACCCAGGTGTCTAATTTCCCCTTTGACCAAGGGTTATTTTCAAATACCTTGAAATTTATCAATCTTCAGGGAAATACAAATTAAAATCATAATTAGATACCATTTCACATCCACTGGAATGGCTAAATTCAAGAACGCTGATTACAATGGGTGGTGGCAAGGAAGTACAGCAATTGGAACTCTCATACATTGCAGGTGAAAGTGTAAAATGATAGTTTTGAGAAGTGTTTTTGTAACTTCTTATAAAATTAAACATACATCTATCATATGATCCAGCAATTCTACTCTTAGGTATATACCCAAGAGAAATGAAAACATATGTCCACAAAAAGGCTTATACACAAATTGTTCATAACAGCCGTATTCATATATAGTCCAAAAGTGGAGAAAGCCCAAATGTCCATCAGTAGGAGAATGGGATAACAAATTATGACATTCATATAAAGGAATTCTACAACAACAAAAAGGACGAACTACTGACACACTCAATAACATGAATGAATCTCAAAATGATTATGTTAAGCAAAAGAAGAAAGTTACAAAAGAGTATGAACTATACAATTTTACTTATAGAAGTCCAGAAATAGACTAAACTAATTTTTGGTGTTTGAAGTAAAAAAAGTGGTTGCCATTACTGGGGAGGTGATTTATCAAGAAAGGGATCAAAGAAATTTTCTGGGATAATGGAAATGTTCTATATATTGTTTTAGATGGAGATTACACACACACACATGCACACATATACATATATAATTATCAGAACCTATGGAACTGAACATTAAACATCTGTGCATTTTATTATATGTAAATTGTGTATATCTCTATATATACACGCTATATATATTGTAAAACAAAATTGAATTTTTTTTAGTTTATTTTGAGAGAGAGAGAGAGAGAGCTTGGGAGGGGCAGAGAGAGAGGGAGAGAGAATCCCAAGCAGGCTTCGCACTATCAGCACAGAGGGATGTGGGGTTCGAACCCATAAATCACGAGATCATGACCCAAGCCAAAACCAAGAGTCTGATACTTAACCGACTGAACCACTCAGGCGCCCCTAGATCTTTTTTTTAAGTTTACTTATTTATTTTGAGAGAGAGAGAGAGAGAGAGAGAGAGAGAGAGAGAGAAAGAGAGATAAAAGGGGAGGGGCAGAGAGTGAAGGAAAGAGAGAATCCCAAGTAGGCTCCACACTATCAGCACAGAACCTGACCCAGGGTCTCACAAACCAGGAGATCATGGCCTGAGCCAAGATCAAGAGTCAGACGCTCAACTGACTGAACCACCCAGGCGTCCCTAGATCTTCTTATAGAATACATTTCTCCTTGGAGTGATTTTTCCTCCCTGTCAACCCACATGGATCTTAGAGCCCTCAGTTTACCTTCCATTATCCTACTGAAATTGTGAGCACACTACATTTGATCTCCCCTCTTGGCTGTGAACCCAGTAGTGCAAGCATTTTTGTATTTAAAGTTTTCTCTTGCCAGAGAGAAGATGATTGCTATGCTCTGAGTAAAGAGTACAGCCCAAACAATTTGGGAACTCCTTATTTTTAGATATCAGCCTCTATAGGCAAGTTCATTGTGTCTTATTAGAATGACTGAGGAAGGAGTACTCGGTAAACAGGAGTTGATTTTATAGCTGCATCGGTATGATCCCTCTTGGTGATATTTTCTAAGGTGTACTTTTAAAACATCTGGGGCGCCTGGGTGGCGCAGTCGGTTAAGCGTCCGACTTCAGCCAGGTCACGATCTCGCGGTCCGGGAGTTCGAGCCCCGCGTCGGGCTCTGGGCTGATGGCTCAGAGCCTGGAGCCTGTTTCCGATTCTGTGTCTCCCTCTCTCTCTGCCCCTCCCCCGTTCATGCTCTGTCTCTCTCTGTCCCAAAAATAAATAAACGTTGAAAAAAAAATATTTAAAACATAAAAATGTCTCCCACACATTCCAAACTCTGAGAGAGCACCACCATTTGAGGCTATTAGAGATTATCTATTAGATATCAATCTATTTCCTTGGAAAGCTAGGCTTTGTGCATTTGTGTGTTTTTTTTTTAATATTTATTTATTTTTGAGACAGAGAGAGACAGAGCATGAATGAGGGAGGGTCAGAGAGAGAGGGAGACACAGAATCTGAAGCAGGCTCCAGTCTCTGAGCTGTCAGCACAGAGCCCGACGTGGGGCTCGAACCCATGGACTGTGAGATCACGACCTGAGCCAAAGTCGGTCGGCCGCTTAACCGACTGAGGCACCCAGGCGCCCCTAGGCTTTGTGCATTTGAAATAGCTCATTTTTTGAAGGTCAAAAATCAGAATAGTGGTAGCAAAGGAATTGTACCAGATTTTACATTCTTTTTGTACAGCCACTCTCTTTTGTTACATATGTTTTGGGGTGTGCTGCTACCAGCAATTATTCTGTTGTTGAGGTCTGGCCCTATATCCATTGCCTACTTCATGGGAACTGCTAACTAAAGAAATGACACTAGCTTTGCCACCTGCCTCCTATAACACTTTCTTATGTTTGCTGGCAGCCTAGTTTTAGCCTAAAAGTCATCTTTCAGGAAGCTTTCCTGACCAGTCACTCCAGACTAGGTTAGGTGCCCCTAGATTAGAGTCCTACCATCAGAGATTGATCATATTTTATTGTAATTGTTGGACAATTGTCTCATTCAATAGACTGTCAGTTTCTGGAGAGCAGAGATATTGTCTCTTTTGTTCCTCTTTTAATCCCCAGTGCCTGGCATATCAAAGACACTTGTTGAATGAATTCATGAATGACTGGCTGAATAATGAGCAGCTCAAGAAAACAACCTTTATACTCACATGTCGTTGGGCAAGACGGCCGCTTCTTTAACCAAACAAGCAAACAAACAAAAGCATTCCATGGTATTCCAAGACTTTATGTCACAGAACCACAGTCTAAATCATGTATAGAGGGGTTCAAAATCTCTAGTAGGAAAGAGAAATACTGTCCCTATTCTGTCCTTGAGAAGATACCATTATGCAAATGTGGGCTTCCTCCTGGTGAAATAGTCTGAAAAAAGAAGTTGGTTATGCACACTTGTGCTTCTTCCTTTTACTGAGGTCACTGGTGCTAAGAAGTAGTGTCGTACAGTGACATGGTGATTTAGAGCCAGAGCTCTGCTGTCAGTGGGTTTGAGACCTAATCTGTTATTTATTCATAGTGTGCAGTTTGCACGGGTTACTTGACCTCTTGAAACTTGACTTTTCTCATCAGTAAAATAGGGGCCATATTCACACCTTCATGGGATTATGAGATTAAATAATGAAATGTATATATCAAGTTCCTGGCCTGAAGGAAGTGTTCATCAAGTAGCCCATGATGATGATGATGATGATACAATGTTCCTGAGAAGAGCAGCATCATAAAAGACTGGTCTCTGCTCACCTTTTTCCTTGAGGGAAGTGTACAAGCTCAGTCCCTGTGAAACTGGGATTGGTGTCCTGCTTTGGGTTCCAAGAGCCCTCAACCACTGCTCTTTCCTGTGGACCAACAACAAAGGGATGAGAGTGCATCCATAGAGTGGATCCCTAACTGCAGGCTCAGCCCACACTCTAATCAGGGGCATTCTTGGAGGCTTTCAGCCTGGAAAACAGTCTGGCCATTCAATCTAAAGACAGTCTCCCAAACTCCCTCTGTGTCCTGGAGAGGAGGTGGGAAGATAAGGAACACTGGAATGGAAGGCTGTGCATATACAAGTTGTCCACTGAATCTCTTAGTATTCATTGGTGGATAACTTGTATATTCTACTAGTATTATTGGCATTATTCAAATGGAAAGATGAAACAACTTTAAAATGTGACTGTGTTAGTTTTTAAGCCTACTTTGTAAATAAAGGATATATGTATCTGTAAAAGTGGCTTACATAGCAAAGGATGTGGATAAGTCATATATTTATCATGTATGTGTGTTGGGGGGTGAGGGAGAGATTTGTAAAGATAAGAACAGAAATGGACTCAGAGTTCCAGAGAAGTACAGGACCCTTGGGGAGAAAGGTTGTCCTGGAGGGGGAATGGGAAGGTCTAAGAACAATGAGGCAGAACAGGTGGCAATTGAAGTCCCGATTTCTGAGAACCTGGTTCTCAGAGTCTATAGCTTAAAAGGGCCTGGCATCTTCCCTGCTGGGAAGCAGACAAGGACCCAGAATTCAAAATCCAATGGCTTTAGCAGCAAAAAAAAAAAAAAAAAAAAGTATAACCCTATTTATGTTTTCAATAGCGTACAGAGATAACACAATATAAATGATATATGTGGTATATGCCGAAAATAACTTCTGTATTTGGTGGTTACCTGAGAGGGGATTATGAAGGACTTTTGCTTTCTTTTTTTAAAATTCTTTTAAATATTTATTTTTGAGAGAGAGAGAGAAACAGAGCACAAGCAGGGGAGGGGCACAGAGAGGGAGACACAGAATTCAAAGCAGGCTTCAGGCTCTGAGCTGTCAGCACAGAGCCCGATGTGGGGCTTGAACTCATGAACCAGAAGATCATGACCTGAGCCAAAGTCAGACGCTTAACCAACTGAACCACCCAGGTGCCCTAAGGACTTTTGCTTTCTAAGCCATACATTTTTGAAATATCCAGTGTTTTATACTGAGCATGTATTATTCTTACATGAAGTAAAAAAGTTAGAGTTTTAAAATCTAATAACATATAAAAGCAAAAACTTGGATACAACCTAACTAGTCATCAATTGGGAGAGGCTAATTAGAGCACTGATTACAGATTCATACTATGGAATACTATGCTACCATGAAAAGCATGAGTTAGATCCATACGTCCCACTATGGAATAAATGTCACAATATTGTTGAGTTAAAAAAAAAACAAAAACTGCAGTGAAATGTGCAATGACGTATACATATATAAAAGTTATGGAGCTGTACACTTGAGATTTGCACAATTTTTTTACAAGTTCATTTATTTATTCTGAGACAGAGAGAGAGAGAGCACGACCTGGGGAGGGCCAGAGTGAGAGGGAGAGAGAGGATCCCAAGCAGGTTCCTCACTGTCAGCACAGAGCCTGCCCAACGTGGGGCCCGAACCCATGAACCGTGAGATCAAGACCTGAGCCCGGGATAAAGAGTCAGAAGCTCAATCAACTGAGCCTCCCAGGTGCCCCAAGATTTGCACAGTTTGTTATACTTCAATTAAAGTTTGTTTTTTTTTTAATCTTCATGAAATTCTGATTGTGTGTGTCTGTGTTTGTGTCTGTGTGTACATGTGTTGGAATATGCATAGAAAAAGACTTAGACAGTAGTGCCTTTTTTTTTTTTTTCAATGTTTATTTATTTGTGGGACAGAGAGACAGAACATGAACGGGGGAGGGGCAGAGAGAGAGGGAGACACAGAATCAGAAACAGGCTCCAGGCTCTGAGCCATCCGCCCAGAGCCTGACGCGGGGCTCGAACCCACAGACCGCGAGATCGTGACCTGGCTGAAGTCGGAGGCTTAACCGACTGCGCCACCCAGGCGCCCCAGTAGTGCCTTTTATAGTTCAAAGAGCATGTGACTCTTGACCTAGGGGTCCTGAGTTACAGCCCCACGTTGAGTGTAGAGATTACTTAAGTAAATAAATAAACTTAAAAAAGAAAAAGATCTAGACAGATGAAAATGGAAATTTTAACAGTGATTACTTAGTTATTCCTGGGGAATTGCATGGGGAGAGTGAGGGAAAGTTCTTTTACTTTTTGCTTTACATTTTTTACATTTAAAATAATAAGCATGATTTGTTTTGTTATTGAAAGCAACAACAAAAAAAGGTGGGGCCCCTGGGTGGTTCAATTGGCTAAGCATCTTACTTTGGCTCAGGTCATAGTCTCATGGTTCATGAGTTTGAGTTCCATGTCAAGTAATAACAACAAAGGAAACAGAAAAAAAATTATTTGTCCTCTGTGGGATTTCCTAAATAACCCCATTGATTTCAGGGGCATTCTGTGGCCTTCCCTTCCTCTCCTCTGGTAAAGAACATGAAATGAGAACACGCAAAAGGTTTCAGGCCAATTGGGCCCACTCTAGATGATGGTGGTGCTGATTTCCCTCCAGTTTACATTAAGGAAATTGAACTTTGGTTGAAATCCATCTTGTTTAAACAAGAAAGCAGACAAAACTTTAATGCTATAGTCTTGCGACCTTGTAACATCAGCACTCCTCCGGGGAAAAAATTGGGATTTGGCGGTGAACGTCCGCGTGAACGTTACCGCTTTTTAAACGTCTATTTTTACCGATGCCCTAGAAGAATTCCTTTGGAAAGATTCTTGTTTCCATAAAAGTAAGCCATTGGACACCAAGCACGGGGGACCTGACAGGCGAGAAAGGTTTTGAGAACCGTCAGTCGCAAGGGAGAAAGCCCCCGCTAGAGCCGAGCTCCTCCCTGCAGCCTTTGGCTTTGTCCGTCCCCGGGGTTGCTGCGTGGGCAGCCTCAGCCCTCCGGAGGGGTGGGGCGGGGAACAAAACCAAACAGCGTCCTTTCCCTACAGTCAGCCCCATGTGCAATCCAAGAGCCACACGGATTTAGAGGGATGGTTGGGCCCAAAGGAAGCTGGAAAGCCAAAGGGATGAACACAAAACAGGGCACGGAAAGGGACCCCATCCTGCCAAGTTTTATCTTTCAGAATAATGGTGGTGACTGTTGGATAACCCACGTCCATCATTAGGGTGCCAAAGAGGGGGTGCCTCACTAGCTTTTCCTTTTTTCCCTCCAACTGAAAATATATCTTATATTTTTATTATAAAAGTAACATATGTTTGCTGTAAATGAGTCAAACAATACAGAAACCTATGAACTGAAAATTAAACCCTCTTCCCCAATTCTACCTTCCCAGGAATAACCACTGGAACAAATGTTGTGTGTCTGTCCCAACTTTTTAATGTAATATTGTATGGCTAAGCGTACACAAGGCAGGACATAGTGCTTAAGAATACAGGCTGACTTTGACAATCAACTCTTAACTGGACATCAGTTCTCTCAAATATAAGATGAGGATAATAATAAATAACAACTGCTACTTAGAATGTTTTTACATAAGTGAACTCATACACATAAGATTCTATAAATTTACTGTTTTCAACTTTATTTTTGAAATATTTATAGATTCACAGGAAGTAGCAAAAATAGTATAGAAAGTTCCAACATGCCCTTCATCCAGTCTCCCCCAATGGTTACATCTTACCTAAAGTACAGTATCAAAACCAGGAAATTGGTGTTGCTACAATGTGTAAAGTTTGATGTCATTTTATCCCATGTGCAGATTCCTGTAACCATCAATGCAATCAAGATTCAGAGCTTTTCCATTATAGCAGAGATTTTCTTCACGGCACCTCTTCATAGTCACAACCACCACCCTTTCACCCCAACGTCTCTAACCCCTGGCAATTACTAACCTATTTCCCAACCCTATAATTTTGTCACTTTAAGAATTTTATATAAATGGAATCACATAATATGTGACCTTTGAGATGAACTTTTCTCACTCAGCATAATGTCCCTGAGATCCATCCAACTTTATGTATCAACATTTGTTCCTTTTTATGTCTGGGTAGTATTCCATTCTGTAATGGACTTAAAATTTTTCTTTTGTTAGAATTTCAACATTTTGAAATCTCTAATGAATTAACTGATTGAGGTATGGAGTGTAAATGGATGCTAACATGTTAGGAAGAGACGACCAGGCAATATGTGCCTTCTGATAGAAGTATACCACAACCAACTATGAAGTAGTCTTTTCTGTAAGATTTTATTTTTATTTTATTTTATTTTATTTTACACCCAATGTGGAGCTCAAACCCACAACCCGAGATCAAGAGTTGCATGCTCTACCGATTGAGCCAGCCAGGCACCCCAGTCTTGCCATCAAATCTCTACATTTAACTATAAAGTATCAGGAAATGCAAAGGAAAAGAGGTCAAGACTACCCCCTTGTAAATGCAACCAGGAAAATCCAGATTGTGAGAAACTGCATGCAAACATCACAATATCTTCAGCAAATAAATTTTAAGTGAACACAATCTCACACACACGCACATACACACATGGAGGAAACTTATAAACCAGGGGATATTTAAGAATCACCACACACACACACACGTAACAGTCCCTACCAAAAGCTTGTACATACTCAAAGAGCATTATTAATAACAGTAAAAAAAAAAAAAAATGGAAACAACCCTAATGTTTATCAGCTAATGAATGGGTAAACAAAATGTGGTATATCCATACAATGGAATATTATTTGGCAAGAAGAAGTTATGAAGTCCTGATGTGTGCTACAACATAGATGAATCTTGAAGACATGCTCAGAGTGGGGGTGCCTGGGTGGCTCAGTCGGTTGAGTGTCCAGCTTCAGTTTGGGTCATGGTCTTGTGGTTTGTGAGTTTGAGCCCCATCTCAGGCATGGAGCCTGCTTTGCATCCTTTGTCCTCCTCTCTCTCTGCCCCTCCCCGCTCACACTCTCTCTCTTAAAAATAAATAAATGTTAAAAAATGTTTTTAATTTAAAAAAGAAAAGAAGACATGCTCAAAGAGAGAATCCAGTCACAATGGACCACATATTGTGATTCTATTTGCATGAAATGTCTGAATAGGCAATTCCATAGAGATATAAAGCAGATATGGGGAGATGAGAGAATTGGGGAATGATGGCCAAAGGGAGGGCATTACTTTCAGGGGGATGAAAGTGTAAAATTGATTGTGCTGATGGATGTACAGTTCTGCAGATATATTATAATCTATTATGTTGTATTCCTTAAATGGGTGAATTGTATGGCATGTGATTACTTGTTAATAAAACTTAAAAATATTTTTAAAAATATTTTTTAAAGTTTATTTATTTTGAGAGAGCAAGAGATATGGAGGGGCAGAAAGAGGGGGAGAGAGAAATCCCAAGCAGGCCCTGGCTGACAGAACCAGATATGGGGCTCAAACCCACGAACCGTGAAATCATGATCTGAGCCAAAACCAAGAGGGGGACACTTAACCGACTGGGACACCCAGTCACCCCAAAACTTAAAAATATTTAAGAAGTGTTGAGAAGCATATCAATCAATCATAATGTGTGGCACTTATTTATATTTAGATTTAAACAAACTATCAAAAAAGATATCTAAGGGCACCTGGGTGGCTCAGTTGGTTAAGTGTCTGACTCTTGATTTTGGCTCAGGCCCCTAGATTTATTACTATTTTTTGAAGTGTGGTAATATTGTGATGTTTGTTTAAAATTTTATTTTTAAGTAATCTCTACACCCAATGTGGGGCTTGAACTCACAACCCCAAGATCAAGAGTCATATGCTCTGCCAACTGAGTCAGCCAAGTGCTCCTGTAGCGATTTTTTAATTAGAGTCTTTTATTTTTTCAGAGATACATACTGAAATACTTACAGATGAAACCATGTCTGGGATTTGCTTCAAAATAATACAAGAAATAAGCAAGTGGGGGTACAAATGAAATGAGACTTCATAATAACTGCAGAAGCTAGGGGATGACTGCATGAGGGCTCCTTATAATCTTTTTTCTACCTTTGCCTATGTTGAAAATTTTCCATAATAATAAAAATGCATATCAATAAACATATTTCCATAAAGACTTACCCAGCCCTCTTTAAGAGCTGCATAGCCTTCCATATTTATTTGATCAATTACCTGATAGAGGACATTTGTGTCATCTCCAAATATTCAGTATACTAAACAATACCGCAGGAAATATCCTCATACAAATGTCTCTGCCCAAGTAACTGTCCATTTCCTTAGAATAAATTCCTAGAAGTGAAAGTGCTAGGTCAAAAGATGTGCATGTTTTAAAATTTTGTATATATGGAGAGATCGTTCTCTAGAAAAGCCTTGAGGTTACCTATTTCCCAACACTTCCAATAATATGTTGGTCATTAAATGCAATCCTTTTAAAAAAAAAAAAAATAAAAAAATAAATGCAATCCTTTTCTTTTCTTTTTTTTTTTTTAAGTTTATTTATTTATTTTGAGAGAGCGCAAGCAGGAGAAGGGCGAAGAGAAAGGGAGAATCCCAACCAGGCTCTGTGCTAACAGATGCAGGGCTCAACTCACGAAACTGTGAGATCATGACCTGATCCAAAATCAAGAGTCAGAGGTTTAACTGACTGAACCACCCAGGCCCCCTCCACTTTTTCTTTTTTAAAGATTTTTTGCAATATAACTTATAACACCATCAAATTCATTCATTTCAAGTGTACAAGTCAATGATTTTTAGTATATTTCTAGAATTATGCAAACATCACCACAAACTAATTTTAGAATATTTATATCATTCCATTTCCAGTCACTCCTTAATCCCACTCCCAGCCCTAGGTAACCAAGAGTCTACTTCCTGTCTCCATAGATTTGTCTTTTCTGGATGTTTCATATGGATAGAATCACAACATGTGTTCTTTTGTGTCTGGTTTCTTTCACTGAGCATAGTATTTTTGAAGTTCATCTATGTTATAGCATGTACAGTATTTTGTTCCTTTTTATTGCTAGATAGTATTCCATTGTGTGGATATACCACACTTTATTTGTGCATTCATCAGTTGATTAATAAACGACACAAATGCTGTTTCCACTTTTTTGCTATTGTGAATAACATTGCTGTGAACATTCATGTGCCAGGACTGTGTGGACTTACGTTTTCATTTCTCCTGGGTAGATTGCTAGAGGTCGAATTGCTGCATCCTATGAAAATTCAGTTTTTAACATTTTAAGAAACTGACCAACTGTTTCCAAAGCAGTTGTACCATTTTACATTCCTACTTGCAGTGTATGAGGATTCTAGTTTCTCCATATTGAAACCAACTTATTGTTATCTGTTTTTTTTAATTATTATTATTATTATTATTATTATTATTATTATTATTATTATTGGGATGCCTGGCTGGCTCAGTCAGTAGAGTATGTTCCCTTTTTCAGTTTTATTTTTATATATTTTTATTTTTATTTTTTATTTTATTTCTTTTTTGAGACATCCAGACAGCTTTTATTGAAAAAATTTACTGCAGCCAATGTTGAAAAAGTTTACTGCAGCTTTTTTTTAATTTTTATTTTATTTATTTATTTATTTATTTATTTATTTATTTATTTATTTATTTATTTTAACGTTTTATTTATTTTTGAGACAGAGAGAGACAGAGCATGAACAGGGGAGGGGCAGAGAGGGAGGGAGACACAGAATCGGAAACAGGCTCCAGGCTCTGAGCTGTCAGCACAGAGCCGACGCGGGGCTCGAACTCACGGACTGTGAGATCATGACCTGAGCGAAGTCGGACGCTTAACCGACCGAGCCACCCAGGCGCCCTGTAGCTTTTTTTTTTTAAACGTTTATTTATTTTTGAGACAGAGAGAGCCAGACCATGAACAGGGAGGGTCAGAGAGAGAGGGAGACACAGAATCTGAAACAGGCTCCAGGCTCTGAGCTGTCAGTACAGAGCCTGACACGGGGCTCGAACCCACTGATGGTGAGATCATGACCTGAGCCGAAGTCGGATGTTTAACAGACTGAACCACCAGGTGCCCCTTACTGCAGCTTTTGACTTCTTTTTTTCCCCCCTCTTTTTAAGTTTGCTTATTTATTTATTTTGAGAGACAGCATGAGCATGTATGTGGGGGAGGGATAAAGAGAGGGGGGGAGAGAGAGAGAATCCCAAGCAGGCTCTGAGCTGCAGTGCAGAGCCAGACACGGGGCTTGATCCCACCAACCATGAGATCATGACCTGAGCTGAGATCAAGAGTTGGATACTTAACTGACTGAGCCACCCAAGCACCCTGAGCATGCTACTCTTTTAAAAACAATTTTTTAATGTTTATTTATTTTACAGAGAGAGAGAGAGACAGCATGAGCTGGGAAGGGGCAGAGAGAGAGACACACACACACACAGAACCCAAAGCAGGCTCCAGGCTCTGAGCCATCAGCACAGAGCCCGACTCGGGGCTTGAACTCACAAACAGTGAGATCATGACCTGAGCCAAAGTTGAACTCTCTACCAGCTGAGCCACCCAGGTGCCCCCTGAGCATGCTACTCTTAATCTCGGGGTCGTGAATTCAAAGCTCCACATTGGGTGTGGAGCCTACTTAAAAAATAATAATAATAAATAATATTTATGATGGCTGATAATGTTGAACATCTTTTCATGTGCTTATTGGGTATTTGTATTTCTTTGGAGAAATATCTATTCAAGTTCTTCACTCATTTTTAAAATTGTATATTTGACCTTAATCTGTTTATTTTTTGCTAGTCTGTAAGATGAAAACCTGTTTTCATTTACATTTACTTAATTAGTAATAAATAAATGGTAATTTATTTTCACATTTTTTTTTAAGTAGACTTCACGCCCAGCACAGACCCCAAAGCAGGGCTTGAACTGACAACCCTGAGTTCGCAACCTGAGCTGAGATCCACTCAGATGCTTAACCAACTGAACCACCCAAACGCCCCAACTTTTCACATATTTATTGGCCAATTGTAATTTTTTATTTGTGAAGTTTTAGAAGAGCCCCTTCTACACGAAACATATTTTTTTTTTACACGTTAAAAATATTTCCCCAAATTTTTCATTTGATCACAGCAACTATGCATGCCATGGTCATACACATAACCCAAATAGCTGAGGGTAATTAGGTTATAGACAGACACTTGATCCTGCCCCAAAGCACACAGTATTTGGTCCTAAAGCTTAGTTGGTCTCCTTCCCCATGACCTTCACCATCCTCTATCCTCTGGCCATGCTGAAACAACCCATTGAAGCAACTCTCCCTTAATGATGGCATCCAATCCCACTCCTGAATAATCCCCTGAAAAGAGACCCAAAGATAATAAAACTTCTACTCCCAACTCATCCTCCTTCTTTTCTAACAATGAGAACCTGGATAATCTTATTTATTGAACACTCACTCACCAAGTATGCCAGACACTTTGTTTCAGCACCTTATGCAGATCATTATCTCTGTACTGTTATGTTCCTCATGTTACAGATGAGGAAATGATGCGGGGGGGGGGGGGGGGTGTTTAGTAACATGCCCAAGGCCACAGAGCTAGGGATTTGTGTGGCTGGGATCAGACCTGGGTCTATCTGACTCCAGAGACTGTGCTTTTGCCCACTGACCTACATTTCTGCGTTTTTGTAGCCAGAGCTTTCTGTTGGCTTCAGGTGTGCTTTAGAAGGAAGGCCAAAGTACAAAGGCTGGGAAAATCCACCCACTGAACATTTAACATTAGGAAATAGAGTGGAGATTCTGAATCCTACTACCCCACTGAAATTGAGGGTGATCTTTTCAAGAGTGCCTCAGTTTTCTGTCATCCTTTCAACAAATAGTTCCTGGGCACTTAGCAACCCCTAAACTATGCCTGGCACATATCAGGTGATGGATCAATAAATATTTGTTCCATGGATGAATAAATAATTGAGTAAATGAATGAATGGGTGTCTACTGTGTTCCAAGCCTCCTGCCTGAATCTTGGGATACAATGAATAAGACTGACCTGAAGATGCTCATGGTTAAGTGAGACCATGATACATGGGGAATTATAATCCTGGGACATATACATAAGAAATTTTAATCCTAGGGATGCCTAGGTGGCTTAGTCGGTTGGGCGTCGGACTTGGGCTCAGCTCATGATCTCACGGCTGGTGAATTTGAGCCCCGCTTCAGGCTCTGTGCTGACAGCTCAGAACCTGGAGCCTGTTTCGAATTCTCTCTCTCCCTCCCTCTCTGCCCCCCCCCCACACTCTGTCTCTCTTTCTCTCTCAAAAACAAATAAACATTAAAAAAAAAGAAATTATAATCCTGGGACGCCGGATGACTCAGTCGGTGAAGCGTCTGACTCTTAACTTCAGCTCAGGTCACAATTTCATGGTTTGTGAGATTGAGACATGCATAGGGCTCTGCGTTATCAGCAAATTTGGGGGATTTTCTGTCTCCCTCTCCCTCTGCTCCTCCCTCTCTCTTTCTCCCTCTCTCTCAAAATAAATAAATAAACAAACAAAAAAATTATAATCCTGTGGCATAAACTCTATAGCAACAACAAAAATAGCAATCATTTTTGCTGAACCCTGACTCTAAGCTTTGCCTCATTTAAATCCTCTCAGCGATCCTACAAAGTGAATATCATTTTTATTTTACAGTTGAATAATCAGTTTCCAGGTGAAGGAACAAAGGCTTTAGTAGGGATAGGCACAGGGAGCACAGTGGAGGGATCCTAATCCAGCTGGTGGGTTTCAGAGGAGTCTTGGGAAGGAGTTGTCTCATTTGAAACCTAAATTAGAGGTGGTAGGTAACCTGGCCTGGGTGAAGTGAGGCTGCCTTTGCAGGCAGAGCAAAAGCCTGTGAGCCAGGGGAAAACAGCTGTGGCCTCTCCTTCTGCCACACTAGCTTTCGTGGTTCAAAAGTCCCAGGGCCAGCATTTGTTCTGTGCCAGTTCTTCCTGTCTTCCCCCAAAGACATCTTCGTCATCCTGTAGACCACAGCCTGCAAACAAATTGCCCTTTGAGAGTACCAGGCCTGTCCAAATACTGCTAGGCTCCTGGGAATGGGTGGCTGAACTGAGGCCTGTCACACTCACAGGGTGACCAAAGCAAGATCAGTGTGGCCAGCTGCTGACACTAAAACCAGACAGGAAGTCAAGCATGTGTGTATGTGTGTGGGGTCCCCTTGGTGAGCCACACCCTCCTCCAACAGCATCACTTAACATTGCTGTTGGGAGAGAAGCAAAATCTCTCTTGTAGTCTATCTAATCTCAACCCGTTCTATAGCCAGTTCAGCTCATTCCCTTGAGTTCTGTAGCGGGAGAGGTCATTTTTAAGCCCCTCCATAGCTTTTGCTTTTTCTCCCTGATTCCATGCACAGTCTGTCAAACTCTGTGGAGGAGAGAAGGAGGCATGAGGGGTGGGAGTGCAGGCACCTGCCACTCCTTCTGGGCCCTGCATCTATCTGTGGAGACCCGGCTGCTCTCTGCTGGCATCCTGAGGTGGGGGGTTAGATCGGGTATTCTCACCTGGTCCAGCTTCTGAATGTGGTTTTCTCACCTATTTCCACCCAAATCTTTGTACTTCTCTTGCAAAGTCCCCAGGGGGACTATTGACCCCTCCCAGAGAAGGGGCCAGTAGGGTAATTGGCTAAGTTTGGGATTGGGCCTCTAGGGTTTAGTAATCAACATAAAGGTCTTCCTGGCTACTGTACAGGAGCTTCCTAAGGCAATTTCACATTCAGGACCCTCAGGCCTCCTTTGATCCCCCACCCTTGAGGGAATGTCTGGGCTGGGCCTTCAGAAGTGGCCAAGCAATGCATAACAATGACTTCTTACCACACACAGTACCAGATCTTCAACACTTGGTAATAAAAATAGCTTAGCATTTATTGAGTGTTTATTAGGCACCAAACTTCTCACAACTGTCTTGGGCAGAAGATACTGTTATAGATAAGGTAAAGAAGGCTTAAGGTCCCCAACTGCTAAGAGTGACAAGGCAACAAAAGGGCTGGGCTAGCATTGAAAGCCCAAGCTGGGACTCTGAAACCAGGGCTCTCTACTTCCAAGCAGGCTGCACTTCCAAACCTGTCCATCTTTCCCCTCCTGCTGATAGTTCAGCTTCCCTTGACCTCCTTGTATCAGCAGATTTTCCCAGGCCCCTCTCTCATCTCTGGTCCACCCACTGGGATTTTCAATACCTCCCATCATCAATCATTGTCTGGCCAATTATTCAAGACCCTCCTAGGGTTACAAAGGGATTAATTCCCCAATCCCTCCCAACCCAGCTATTCCTCCATCCTTTCTAGAGCTAGCCAATCCACCTAAAGGTCAAAGGTCAACAGTGCCAGATGGGGTTCTGTGTAAGTCTCCCTTATCCCAGGGTCAACTCCTGGAGAACGTTGGGAGGTAGCCTAGGCAGAAGCTTCAAGCCCTCTTTTGCCAAGCTCCTCCTTCCCAGGGTGACCAAGTCTGGATCCATTCCAGGCAGTCCATGGAGCAGGGCTGAGTGTGGGAGAAACGTTGTACCTTCAGAGCTCTTCCTCTACTACCTGCTGGCTCTATGGCCTTAGCCAAATCACTTAGTTCCTTTGTGCCTCAGTGTCCTTATCCATAAATTGGGAATAAAGACAATAATACCTCCTCAGGCTTTGGTGAGAATTAAATCACATAATGGCTGTAAATCATTTAGCACAATGCCTAAAATCAAATGCTGAGAGAAAGCAGAATGGTTTAGGTCATCAGTTTAGCATTGCTGGCCCTAATCCCCCACTCCTCAGGGACCTATCCATCTCCTCCTAAAGACCCCTGGGGAGGCCCTGGTTGGTGGGGAACTGGGACAGCATACAGGGAAGACGGAGTAGAGAAACTAACTGATTCCATGATTATTTTCTAGTTTCACAACCCAGGGCTCCCTAGGAATAGCTGCAAACCCAGGCTGGCTTCCTCTCCTCCTGACCACCCCTCTCCACCTCCTAGCAGTGTTATCTCCTAACTTGACCACTAAAATCTGACACTAAGTAGGCCCATCTGTATTTTGGCAATATAGTAAAAAATGGGCTCCCTTTGATCCAGCAAGTCTACACCCAGAAATGTGTCTTGAAATAACTAAGAAGTCTAGCAAGGATTTTGTGATAAGGATAGTCCTCTCAGTGTTATTTATAAGCAGAAACTCAGGGCGCCTGGGTGGCTCAGTCAGTTAAGCGTCCAACTCTAGGTTTCAGCTCAGGTCATGATCCCACATGTTGTGGGTCTGAGCCTTGCATCGGGCTCAGCACTGATAGCACGGAGCCTGTTTAGGATTCTCTCTCTCCCTTTCTCTGTGCTGCCCCCCCATCCACTATCTCTCTCTCTCTCAAAAATATTAAAAAAAAAAAAAAAAAAAGAGCGAGAGAAGCAGAAACAAGCTCTGAGTCTAATGCTTAGGTGATTGGCGCCACACACACACACACACACACACACACACACACACACACGTCTCTCAAACACAACAGTCCAGCCATTACAAACTGTGCAGCAGAAGAAGGTTTTAGTGATAGGAGCAAATGTGCAGAATATGTTTTGTTAAAGTTTTCATATTTTTAAGGAAAATGATAAAATTTATTTGAAAAATTTCTTTTTGTTACTTATCTATGGTTTCTAATTTATTTGTGAATGAGCATATATTTATCCTGTAATGAGAAGCAAAAGCCCACAAAACTTAGTTAGAGATGGGAGTTGGCAAAACTTAGTTAGAGATAGGAGTTGATGGACTGGCTTTATATTTAGCCTCTGGATGAGTTCTTGTCTCCCTATGGCCCAATGAACTCCAGAATAAGAAACCCTAGCAGATCTAAAAGTTTGGGTCAAAAGAAAAGCAGTAGCAAGAAAGAAGACCCAAGCACTTCTGTGGTCCCTATTTTGATACTCTTTGGTATCAGCGGTAGTGTGTTTGATCAACTTGAGAGTTGGGGACACAACCTGACAGTGCCAAGGAGGGCTGGTAGCCCCTTCTCTTTCTCTGATTTGGATAACTGATGCTTTCTCATTCTCATGCAAACAGACCCCCAAGACAGGTCCTCAAGGAGCCCTTTTCCACCTGCTGGGCCCTTTGGTGTTCTCTGGCATCCTAAAGGTCTGGGCTACTTCCTCGAGAGGTGCATTCCACCATGTCTTTCTCCCATTGTTCACCCTTCCCTTTCCATTGTCCTCTGTTCAGGTGATGTACCCAGGCTACCTGTGAGGGGGAGGGGAGGATGCTTATCTCTACTCTGGGGTACTATGAATGATAACTACATAGATTTAATGAGGGTAGCTCATATTTGTTGGGAAGCTTGCAGAAGGCTTAGAGGATAAGCTGGACACTAGACTTCTGCATCTTCAACAGCCTCTTGGGTAAAAAAAAATTTTAAGATTTTATTTTTTAAATAATCTCTACACCCAACATGGGGCTCGAACTCACAACCCCAAGATCAAGAGTCATGTCATGTTTAGCACTAAGCACTCTCACAGTAGCATCTGCTGCCCGTCTAGGCCTCTAAGCACTGCACCACACTGCCTGTCCTCAGTTCACATAATCCTCCCACAGCACTTGTCACATCTTGTCTTCATGGCTTACTCATCTCTGCCATTAGACTATGAGTCCCAAGAGGGCAAAAATGACACTATTCTATCTGTCCCATCTATTGACCATTACCCAGACCAAGGTCTGGAACACATATTAGTAAGTACTGGCGAAATACTCAGATGATTCAGAAGAGGTTTAACACTCTGTGTCCCTCACCTCTATGAGATTGGCGCCATTCAGGGGAGGCTTTGGGTGACCTGGTTTAGGAGGGGGGAGTGCTGAAGGACATTGGGTGTAAGCATTGGCTTATCAGGTTATTTACAGGGGTCTGCTGGGGTCCAGATTACCCACAGAGATTGCAGGTTCAGACCTCCATCAGTTTGCATTGTCCCAGATCTGGTTGGTCTCCTCACATGTGCTAGCCTCTGGTTTTCAGGGTACTAGATGTCAATAGGCAGGTGACTCGGGGGCATCCATTCCCACATCTGGAAAAGCCGCTTAAATAGGTGTGTAGCAATAGCCTCCAAGAAGCTATAAACCTGTTCTGTCTAGAGACCTGATTTGGTTCCTGGGGAGGTGGACTCCTCAGGGCCTGGGTACCTGTTGGCCTAAAGGGTGGGGGAAACTTCTTTTCTTTGTTCCTTCCTCCTCTTTGCTTTTAATATTCCAGCTCAATCATTTCCGCAGCTATTTTTGTCCCTATAAGCACAGAGGGCTCAAACATATTTACAATTGTGACATATTGTTCCTTAGTCTTTCCATTTTGTTTCTGATAATGCCAGTTCTGGGCATCTTAAAACTTTGGGACCATTGGGAAGTATTTGACAGGAAGGCTTTTGAGATGGGTTTCAAAAGTGAGGAGAGAAAATGGGAAAAGTGTATTCAGGTCAAGGCACAGAGAATTCTATGATAAAACAACAAAGGATGTGGGGGAGGAAGAGATGGGAAATGACAGGAAATGAGACTGAAAGGGCCTTGTAGGCCAAGCTAAAAGTTTGGACTGGATCCTGAGGGCAGTCAGAAGCCATTGAAGAGTTTGGGTCAGTGAGTGTATTCCAGCAACACAAAGAAATATTCAAATAGCTGATGTGTATCGACCACTTGATTTATAATGAAAAAGATGATTCTTTAGGGCTCCCAACAATCTTATGAGATGGTATTACTATTTCCATCTAATCTTAAGGGAATCTGGAGCAAAGGAAGGATTGTTTGCTCAAGGTCAGAACTAGGAGCTGATTCTGGAGTCTCTTTACTTATGCTGGCAGATCTGAGAGAGGGCAGAGTTCAGGGAAGGGTTCTGGAGAAGGCAGAAAGGCCAACCACACTCCACAACTGCCTGGATGTGGGTGTGAGGATGGCAGGGATCTCAAGAATGGTGCCCAGGTTTCGGACCTGCGCACCCTGAGAAACGTGCAAAAAACCAATCTCTGGGCAAAAGCCCGGAGGGTGGTCCAGAGCCAGCCAGCCAATGGCCCTGGCTCCGAGGCTGACCGTTCTGGCAGGACAGGGCCAGACCTGTCGCCCAAGCTGTGCGGGAGCGGGAGGCGGAGGCGGAGCGGGAGGCGGAGGCGGAGGCTGAGGCGGAGCCGGAGCCGGGCGGGTCCTCCCGATCCTCCCGGAGAACAGAGCGCGGCAGGCGGGGCAGAGGACTGACGGGAGCAGTGCCACCTAGCGGAGGCCGGGGCCTTGGCACCCGCGCCCCATGAAGTCACCGCCCCCGAGGCATGCCGGGAATGGTAGAAGCCGGAGGAGAAGACCAAATGGATAGAGGAAGGGTATGAACCTAGCTGCAGTCAGGGCCCGTCTGACCTCTGTCCAACTGGGGACTCAGCGCGCACCGAGTGTGGGGCGCTGAGGGTCCCCGATGTGCCGTACCTTCCCCACCCTTATCCTGTACGTCCTCAGGCAGCAGGCACGCCCACCGTGACCTGCCCCTCTCAGACCCTTCAGATTCCATATTGGATCCCTTCCTCCCTTCCTCACATTCCTCCAACTTGCCTTACCTAATTTTGGGTTCTCTCACCCATTCCCTTCTCCTCTGGCTGCTTACCTTCCCTTAGCTCACAGCCAAAGCATCATCGGGTCCTGTGGATGCTCCGGTTCCACCTCCTCTCCCAAATCCAGCCTCTTCTCTGTCCCCACTGCCTCTTTCTTGATTCAGGCCAACATCCACTCCAGGCTGGAAGGCCATCTCAGCCAGCAGTTCTCTTGCACCCATTTTCCACATTGCAGACGGATCTTTGTAAAGATTCTCTGGTTCCCAGGATGAACGCTCTTCAGTGGCCTTCCTGTTCCTTTAGTATAAAGATGAAACTCGATTTGACCTACCAGCTTTTCACAGCATGGCTATGTGACCTCCAGCCCATCTTTCATAATGCCTTTCCCACATGTTGAGCCACAGTCCCACCTTTATCGAAATCACTAGTGGAGCTTGTTGACCAGGCGGACTCTGGCCCACCAAATCAGACTTCCTGGAAGTGTCACCCATGTTTAACAAGTCTCTGTTGGTTGACCCACTTCTTGCAGCTTCTGAAAAATGCCAGGTCTCTGTGCCCCCTGGCCTGTACACGGGTTCCCCCTGCCTAGAGAGTATACCTCCCCCATGTCCTTCTGATTGAGTTTAAAGGTCACCTCTCTCCTGCCCTTTACAAGCCCTGGGCTTACTCCTAAAACAGCAGGGTTTTTTAAAGTTTATTTATTTATTTTTGAGAGCTGGGGGGTGGGTGGGGGGAGGACGAGTGGGAGAGGGACCGAGAGAGGGAGAGAAAGAATCCTAAGCAGGCTCTGCACTGTCAGTGCAGAGCCCAAAGTGGGGCTCAATCTCATGAAGTCTGAGATCATGACCTGAGCTAAAATCAAGAATCAGACACTTAACCGATTGAGCCACCCAAGCGTCCCATAAAAAGTAGCACTTATGAAATGGACTTTTGTTTGTCTGCTCCTTTGTCTGTTCCTCCAGCCAGAACATAAGCTCCAATAGCAAGGTGCCTGACACAGAGAAGGGACTCAATAAATACTGGTTGAATATTGAATGAATGAATATCTGGGAATACTCCTGTTCAAGACAACCCTAGGACCTGGCATGATGGTGTGAGAAAGAAGAACAACCCAGAATAAGCCAGCCCTGAGGATGCAGAAGAGAGAGTGATTGGGGAGTGGGCCCTTCCATTTCCCCTCATACTACTACATACTACAGGGGTCTCATTTAGGGGCACACACACGCCCCAAGGAAGCCAAGGAGAACCTGTGCCTGTATATCAGCTTTCTTCTCTGTGGCCCCATGGACCTATCCTTCCTCATCTGCTGGGGGTTTTGAGTCCCCCCCCCCTTTACTGTCCAGAACATCTGGGGATGGCATCTTTGTACCCCTGGCAGCACTTTGTCTTTTGTTTTTTGGCCCATCAGTGAAATCCCAAGCCCACTCCATACCAATGATTCACTACAGCCTCAGGAATGAAAGCCAGAGAGGCAGCCTCAGACAGCAGGGTCAGCCCCTGCCCAGGCTGTAGGGAAGGCACTAAGGGAAACCAGCCATCAGGTGCCATCTAGAGCCAACACAGACCACTGCTGGGTCCTGGGTCTTCTCTGGGTACAGAGTCAAGGTACTCTAACTGCTGTCCTCAAAGATGTCTCCATCTAGTTGGGGGTTGTGGAAAGGACTTGAATTGGTTCTTAATTACAACGGCAACGGTAATAGCAGCTATGATTCTTATGGAATGCTTACCACATGCCAAACATTTGACATGCAGTGTCTCTCACACCTTAAACAATCCCTTTGCAGATTAGGAAACTGAGGCTCAGGGAGGTTAAGCCCATCCATACAGTTGAAGGGATGGGTATAAAGCAGAGCGGTTGAGAGGAGGGCTCTGAATGAGTCAGAAGGGGATACACTTTGGTTTGGGGGGGACAGTCGTGGCAGAGCTCCTCCCTTGGAAGGGGAGGCGCGTGTGAGAGTCAGCAAGGGCAGATAAGCCCTGCTTGCCAGGCTAAGGAACTTGTACTTGTTCCTCTAGGCTCCACACCAATTGTTCCTTTCTTCTCTGTTTCTATCTTAGGTGGTCAAATGCCATGATTTGACCTAAGGAACTGAAGCTGTGGGTCCTGGCCCTGCTATAGTCTGGTTGCAGGGCCTCAGGCTGGTTCCTGCCCTCTCTGGGCCTCAATGTCCTCTCTCTGAAAGGAGCCTGACTCAGGCACTTCTAACCCAGCCCAGAGGTCTCTATTCATAGCTCTAGAGCAAAATTAAGCTCAGATGCAGGAGCAGCTTTGGGTTAACTTTAGTCTTTTAGCCTTTTCTCCCAAATAGCCTTTTCCCCCCACTTCACATGTGCCCCCAGGACACAGGACAGGCACAGAGGAGGGAGGAAGGAGATAGAGCAAAGGCCTTTCTGTCTGTATATCTCTGAGTGGATCAATTGTCCAGATTTCTGCTGTTTTGGGTGGTCCTCCTGGTTAGGTCTCCAGACCCATACAGGCAATCTCTTCCTCCTCTTTACCATCTATATTCATTCATTCATTCATTCCTCAAACGTGAGGGCCTCGTCTGTACCAAGCATTGTAGAAGACCCTGAGATATAGCCATGAACCAGATGGACATGTAGGTGGTAGGACTGCCTCTCTCCTAGTCCAAATGGCCACCAGGTGTCACCAGTGCCAGCCACACAGCCTTTCATGGGTCTGAGAAAAGACGGGTTGGGATGGGAAAATGTGGATGGGTGAACCAGACCAGCTGTACTCAGTCTCCATCACAAGCAAGTTCTTCAAGTGGAAAAAACAAATTTACCTCCTTGCCCCTCCCCCACCAAAAGACACCCTCATGACTTCCTCAATAGCCCAGCTTGTCTGGGATCGTAGGAACTCACACATTCTGTCCAGTATTCTCTCTGTAGCCCATCCCTCACAGAGAGCCCACCAGGCTTCTTGTAAACCCTTTTGGTGATCACAGCTCACCACCTCCTAGGCAGCCTATATTATTAGAAGATTCTTCCCGATTTGGAACCAAAATTAGGGGCACCTGGGTGGCTCAGTTGGTTAAGCAGCTGACTTCAGTTCAGATCATGATCTCGCAGTTTGTGAATTCAAGCCCTGCGTTGGGCTCTGTGCTGACAGCTCAGAACCTGGAGCCTGCTTCAGATTCTGTGTCTCCCTCTCTCCTCTGCCCCTCCCCCGCTCATGCTCTGTCTCTGTCTCTCAAAACTGAACAAACGTTGGGGCGCCTGGGTGGCGCAGTCGGTTAAGCGTCCGACTTCAGCCAGGTCACGATCTCGCAGTCCGTGAGTTCGAGCCTCTCGTCGGGCTCTGGGCTGATGGCTCAGAGCCTGGAGCCTGTTTCCGATTCTGTGTCTCCCTCTCTCTCTGCCCCTCGCCCGTTCATGCTCTGTCTCTCTCTGTCCCAAAAATAAATAAATGTTGAAAAAAAATTAAAAAAAAAACTGATCAAACGTTAAAAAAAATAAAAAAAGAACCAAAATTTGATACTCACTTGGATTTGTCCTAGTTCTGCCTTCTATGGTTACAAAGAGGAAGGCTTTTCTGTCTTCTACAGCCCTTCAGACAGTTGAAGAGATTGCTCAGGTGTCCTGAGTTCATTTGTTTGTTCATCATTCATGACTGCATGCAGAGCATTTACCTTACGTCAGGCCTTGGGGCCACAGCAGAGAATAAGCAAGGTTGATGCTGCCCTCCAAGGCTTACAGACTGTACAAGAAACCAGCAACCGAACCAGCAGTAACAATAAAACATGCACAAGGCCCAAATAGGAAAGATCTGGACTGACACAGAGCAGAAGGCAAGGCCCTCACCTAGCATGGGGTCTGAGAAGTCTTCCTGGGGAGATCTCTCTGTGGTCAGGCAAAGGAGAACAGCTTCAAGGCTGTTCAGATGTCAAAGTTTTAAAGAAAATTTTGGGGAAACAATTGGGAGGGTTTTGCTCATGTCCTGAGCTTAGTCTGCTTGCCGGGAAATGCAGCATCATGTAGTGTCAGGGGGGAGGCTTGGTGCACAGCGCAGGGGACAGGAAGAGACATCTAGGCAGGGAGAGAGAGCATGGAGTGTCTGGGACACTGACAAGGCCCAGTCTTGTCGGAGTGCACAAGTGAGGAAGGTGCTAGGAGACAAGGGCCCCCCAAAAGAAGGATGAGACAACTTCCAGCCCTTCAACAGCTTCTAGAAACCGGTGTCTAATGCCCAGCTCCGATCTGATGTGGGGTCTGGGAGATCCACAAGGTCACCATCCTTGATGCAGATACTACATTCCCATGAACACAGGCCAGGGAGGCAGCAGCCTTTTGATGGCAAGTCGAAGTGCACCTGAGGTCCTTTAAAGCCCTTAGGATGCTTCACTCAAACTGCTAGAAGGCCAGAGTGTGCCCATGTAAGGATCATGCAGCTGAGTTAATGAACTTCAGACTGAGCTGTTTTTCTTTCTTCCTTTCTTCCTTTCTTCCTCCCTTCCTTCCTTCCTTCCTTCCTTCCTTCCTTCCTTCCTTCCTTCCTTCCTTCCTCCTTCCTTCCTTCCTTCCTTCCTTCCTTCCTTCCTTCCTTCCTTCCTTCTTTCTCTTTCTCTTTTTTCTTTCTTTCTTTCTTTCTTTCTTTCTTTCTTTCTTTCTTTCTTTCTTTCTTTCTTTCTTTCTTAGCTGTTTTTCCATTGTTCTCTGGCTCATTTCTTTCTCAGTTTTGATTACTCAAACAATATGTGTTCATTTCAGTAAACATTTCTAAATAAAATAAACAAAATGAAAATCGAAAATTACCTTGTATTATTGTATTTATTGTTGTGTAACAAATTACCTCCAAACTTAGTAGCTTCAAACAACAAACACTGATTATCTCACAGTTTCTCAGATTCAGGAATTTTGGAGTGAGTGGATTAATTGGGTGGTTCTGGCTCAGGATTTCTCATGAGATTGCAATCAGGATGTCAGCCAGAGCTGCCATGATCTAAAGGCTTGACCAGGGCTGGGGGTTTCACTGACAAGGTTGCCTATTTGTGTGCCGGACAAGATGTTGCTGGTTGTTGGTAGGAGGCCTTGAAGCTCACAACTTAGACGTCTCCATAGCTGCGTGAGTATCTTATGACATGGTGGCTGACTGTCCCCAGAACAAGGTATCCAAGAAAGAGAATAAAGAAGAAGCCACACTGACTTATGGTCTAGTTAGTCCCATGCTTGGGAGGGGATTAGTCTCCACCTTTTGAAGGGAGGAATATCAAAGATTTGTGGATATCTCTTTAAACCTCCAGGTACCCCAAATCTCCTTCCAAAGTAACCATTATGAACATTATGTTGTATTTACAACCAGAGTTTTTCTCGTGCAAATATCCATATCTACTTTAAAAAATAAAAATGGGATCATAATACAAATATTGTGGTTTACTGCTATTTTATTTAATGTCTGAATAGGTAATAATGCACACAATATAAAATTTAAAAGGTACAAAAGCACATAATGACATGCAGCTGCAAGTGAGTCTCCCTCTCTCACTTGTGCCCACTCAGTGGCCCTCCTTGAAGTTCACCACCTTCACCATCTTCTTACAAATGTATATGCACAGCTACCGTGTTGTTTCCACATTCACTGATCTGCAGTGTGCTCTTTCACCTCACTATAATCTCTCAGATATTTCCATATCAGTTCATAAGGAGAGGCCTCAATTTTTTTTTTTTTTTTTTTAGTGTTTATTTATTTTTGAGAGAGAAAGAGAAAGAGAGAGAGAGAGAGAGAGCTGGGGAGGTGCAGAGAGGGAGATACAGAATCCGAAGCAGGCTCCAGGCTCCGAGCTGTCAGCACAGAGCCCGACGCCGGGCTCAAACTCACACACAAACTGTGGGATCATGACCTGAGCTGAAGTCAGATGCTTAACAGACTGAGCCCCTCAGGGAGCTGCTTCAATTTTTAAAGAGCCATAGAGTATTTATTGAGTGGAGGCACCAGAGTTTACTTAATATGAACTATTTGTAACCAGTTCTGTGACTTCAAAGTATCCTCTAAGTGTCCCTCAGTGTCAGCAAATGTACATTATTTGTTGCAGCTGCTTACCCTGCCGCTCTATGCATGTACCATCGTTATTTTAACTGATCCCGTGGTGTTGAAAGTTTGGGTTGTTACCTATTTGCTCATTTTTCTCTATTTTGCTTCTAAAGCAAACAGCCTACATCTAGTGAGCCTTTTGGTACTGTCCATCAGAAGCTCAAAAAATACACATAATCTTTGACCCCTCAATCCCACTTCTGAGAATCGCTCCTAATAATCAGAAAAGAAAGCGCACAAAGATGCACCTCCTTATGTTCATTGCAAATTTTTTTAAAGAAAAATTTTAAAGAATCTAAGGGCCCAATAACAGGTGGCTCCTTCAATCATGACTCATAATTCTATACTAAAGAATACTGGGCACACACCAAAAATTATGATGTGACTTTATTTTTATTGACCCACAAATATGCCTATGATATGTTCCTTAGTGAAAAAGCAGAATAGAGGGGTGCCTGGGGGGCTCAGTTGGTTAAGTTTTCAATGCTTGATTTCGGCTCAGGTCCTGATCTCACGGTTCAGAGACTGAGCTTTGCATCAGACTCTGCGCTGACAGTCTGGAGCCTGCTTGGGATTCTCTCTCCCCCTCTCTCTCTGCCCCTACTCCAACACTGCATGCTGTCTCTCTAAATAAATAAACACAAACATTAGGAAAAAAAAAGAGATGGTAATACTCCTCAAATTGACCTATAGATTCAGTGCAAACGTTGTCAAAATTTCAGCTGGCACCCTTGCAGAAGTTGACCAGGTGATCCTAAAATTCATATGGAAATTTATGGGTCCCAGAATAGCCAAAATAACCTTGAAAAAGAAGATCAAAGTTGGAGGATTCATACTTCCTGATTTCAAAACTTACTACAAAGCTATAGTAATCAAGATGGTACGAACTGGCATAAGGATAGACTTCCAGATCAGTGGAAAAGAACTGAGAATTCACAAAAAAAATCTCACATTCCTGGTCGATTGATTTTTGCCAATGGTGCCAAAACAATTCAATGGAGAAAGATAGTCTTATCAACAAATGGTGCTGGGACAACTGGATATCTACAGGCAAAAGAATGACTGTGACCCCCTCACTCAAACCACATCCAAAAAATTCAAAATGGACCAAAGACCTAAATGTAAGAGCCAAAACTATTAAATTCTTAGAAGGAAACATAGGTTTGAATCTTTGTTGTTGTTTTTAAAATTTTTTTCTTAATGTTTATTTATTTTTGACAGAGAGAGAAAGAGAGGCAGGGCAAGGGGAAGAGAGAGAAGGGAACAGAGGATCCAAAGCGGGCTCAGCGCTGACAGCCCAAATCAGGGCTTGAACTCACAAACCATGAGATCATGACCTGAGCTGAAGCCATATGCTTAGCCAGCTGAGCTACCCAGGTGCTCATAGGTTTGAACCTTGGTGACCTTGATGAGGCAATGGCTTCTTAGATATAGTACCAAAGGGACAAGTGACAAAAGAAAAGATAGATATTTAGATTTCATCAAAGTTAATAACTTTGTGATATAAGGACACCACAAAGAAAGTGAAAAGACAACCCATAGAATAGGGGAAAATTTCTGCAAAGCACATATCTGAAAAGGGACTTGCATCTAGAATATATAAATAACTCTTATGATAATTACAATAATACATTATTATTATAATTAAAAGACCAACAACCTAATTTTAACAATGGGCAAAGTATATGAATAGACATTTCTTGCAAAAGATATACGATGGCAATAAACACATAAAAGGATGCTCAACATCATTAGCCATCAGGGAAATGTAAATCAAAACCATAACGAGATACTACTTCACACTTACTAGGATGGCTATAATCAAAAAGATAGATAAGAAACAAGTATAGGCTAGAATGTAGAGAAATTAGAACCCTCATGCATTGCTGGTGGGAATGCAAAATAGCACAGCTGCTTTGGAAACTCGTCTGCTGGTTCTTCAAAAAGTTAAACATAGAGTTACCATATGACACCATGTCGTCCTTATCCTAGCAGGATTCCAGGACCTTTCCACATGAAAGGGATTGTGTGGGCAACCTCAGAAGCCAGAGGCCTTCCAATCCCACTCACACTCTGTCCCAGGCTCAGGGTCCCCTGAATGAGTGTTTAGGGGTTTATTTCTCTCCCAGGAACACTGATGACAAGGTCCATGGGAACTGTAATGGGGCTAGAAATAGAAACACATAGTGCCGGCCCAGACAAGCACTTGTGGAGTGTCTGGAGGGAAGAAGCAACTACCAGGAAGTGAGGAGGAGGCCCTAAGAGAAGGGCGACTGTGGAACAGAATGCTACCGTCTGCAACACTGGCCTGAGGGCAGCAACCTGTGAGCCAGGCAGCCTGAAACTTGGGCCTAACTTCCCTGCTTTGACCCTTGGCTTCCGCCTTGGATGCCAGATGGTCAGCCCAGAAGAGCTTCGAGGTCTCTGTCTGTCAGAACAGAGGAAGTGGTGAGGAAGATCCCATGCATACAGCTGTTGTGACACGCTGTAGGCCCCGAGGCCCCGGTCACAGACCCATTCTCCCATCCCCTTCTTACACTATTGACCCTGTTATGGGTTGAATTGTGTCCTCCAAAAAGATATGTTGAAGTCTTAATCTCCCAGTACCTGGAAGATAATGTCCTTGCAGATGTAATCAAGTTAGGATGAAGTCATCAGGGTGGGCCCCATCCAACAGGACTGGTGTCCTTATAAGAGGAGACGCAAGGTGAAGACAGAGGCACACGGGTGAAGAACACCCTGTGACAGAGGCAGAGACTGAACGGTTGCAGCTGCAAACCGAGGAATGCCGGACGGCGGGTGGGTGGGTGGGGCACCAGAAGGGTGCAGAGGCAAGAAAAGATCCTTATCTAGAGACTTCAGAGGAAGCATGGCCCTGCCATTGCACACTTCCAGCTTCTAGAACTGTGAATAAATTTCTGTTTAACAAATTTCTGTTTTTTGGGGGTGCCTGGGTGGCTCAGCTGATTAAACATCCGACTCTTGATTTCAGCTCAGTTCAAGATCTCACGGTTTGGGTGATGGAGCCCTGCATCAGGCTCTGCGCTGACAGTGTAAAGCCTGCTTAGGATTCTCTCTCTCCCTCTCTCTCTCTCTCTCTGTCCCTCCCCTGCTCAGACCCTCTCTTTCTCTCTCTCAATAAATAAAAAAATAAATAAAATTTAAAAAACTTTTGTTGTTGTTCTAAGCCACCACATTTATAGTGCTTCGATACAGTAGCCCTAGGAAACTAATTCAGAACCCCAACATGATCTCGTGCTCCAGCTATGCCAGCCATCTCTCTGTTCTTCCATGGACCAAAGTCTTGCCCACCCCAGGGCTTTCGCACCAGCTGCTCTATCAGAATGCTCTTCACCGGCACTCCTCTCCACCACTCTTCCCTTGCTCCTTCCAAGCTCAGCTGAAATGGCATTTCTTCCTGGAAGTCTAGATTTGGGTATTCCAGGTTCCCTTCAGAAAAAGAACAGAAGCCCACCCTCCCCCTCTGCAGCTGTAGTTAATCACTGGTGCAGTTGCATAAGACCCACTGTCTTGCCCTGCTGTGCATGTCACAACAGGACCGGGCCTGACATATTCTCCAGCAATCCTATCCCATAGGCCCTGAGGCAATGCTGGGATTTTTTTCCTTTTAAAGCATACTCGAAGCAGGAAACAACCAATACATGTTCCACATTGGGAAAAGAAACCCAAGTAAACGTAATGAGCAAACAGGGAAAAATACACTAAAAATCACCTACATTCCTACTGTATAGAATAATCATTGTTAGCATTTTGAACTATGTGCTTCCACACATTTTGTCATGCAAAGTAAGTTTCTTAAAATGCGATTAATTGTCCTGTATGCTGCTTTTTTCCAGTAAGAAATATATAATAAGCCTGTTTCAGGGTCAATAAATACAAAATTACATCATCATTTTAGAGGCTGCCCAACCTTCTACTGTAAGGTGAATCACAATTTAGTTAATAATTCCTCAACTGTTGGGCATTTAGATAACTTTCAGTTTTTTTCCGTGTAAACAACACTGCTATGAACATCTGAAAAAAATGGGCATTTTTGTGCGCTTGTCTGATTATTCCTTGACAAAGGGTTCCTGGAAGTGGATTGCTACGTCCACAATCACACGTTTTTTAAGGCTTATGATGCATAGTGCCTACCTGGCCTATCAAATGGAGGAACTTCCTCCAGCAGAAGGGGTGGGATGAAGAACAGGTACGGGGGAAGCGACGACCCGTGTGGGGGCGCAGAGCTGGCGGCGGGTGACCCCTGGGAGGGGTGGGTCTTAGGCAGCCTGGGGGAACAGGTTGCTGGGCACAGCTGACTCTTGGGACAGGTGTGAAGCTGTGCTCTGGGAGGGCTCTGCTCAGGCCTTCTTCTGGGCGCCCTTCATTTTCTTTGCTTTTGAAGCAGCTGAGTCCTTGTTCGCCTCACGGGGCCCCTTTGTGAGCCACTTACAGGGAAGAGAAGGTTTAAGGAATTCCTCCATTTGTAGGAAGTGATTTTCACAAACAAGAGTTTTTAGGAAACCTCCTTGTTCCTGGGAGGCCAGTGTCATGTATGAATGTGGGGTGTCATCTTGTTTCCGGTTGCGATGTGGGGAAGGGTCCAGGCGCAGACTCTCTGACCTGGGCAGGAATACACTGCTGCCCCTCTGTGGGTGCCCCCCAATCCCACTCCTGAGGTCTGCGCCATCCTCAAATCAAATCAGCTTATCAGTTTGCGAGAGAGCAGCCCTGAGACACTCCCTCTGCCACCCCAGGGGAAATCTTAAGCATGAAACTTGGTCCTGGTCAATCTTCTATCCCTTCTCATGAAATCAAGGCACAGAGCAAGCAATTCACCACACTGAGCCTCAGATTACCCGTCTGCAAAATGGGGAATAGTATTATACCTACCTGACAGGGTTGCTCAGTGGATTAAGTAAATAATATATGTAACACTTAGCATAATATCTGGTGCGTGGTGAATACCTTATGATGATGATGCTGTCGATGAGGTTCCACTTGACTGCTTTTTTGGCTGGAACTGCAGGGTTCTCTCTGAGAAGTCATAGGCGTGGCTGCTTCCTGTGGAGAGCCAAAACTCCACTCCCCTGTGGGCTTTCTGCTGCCATAAAGCCCTTTACTAGAAAGGCTGTCATTACGGGAAATAACTGTTCATTCTCCCCACCTCCTTCCTGATATCACAGTCTTCAGAAAAAGAGGATCTGCATCTGGAAATCAGAATAAAAATAATCAGGCAGGGAAGCATGGTGTAGTGCGTCTGGGAGTGTCGGTCTGGTCGCATGGAGTCCTGCCTGGGTGTTGGTAGAGGGTGTTTGATCATGAGGGCTCGAGGTGGTCAGGGTTGTGGCCACGGGGGACTGTAACGGGTTTGTGCACACCTTCGGTTCAGGGGTAGCAAAGGGCAATGGAACAAGGGCCTTTGCAAGCTTGCCTCCCCATGTCAAGACTGGGGCATGGCTTATTGGGGCCCTTCCTCCTTCCCTGGGGAGCCGGAAATACCCTCCTCCCCTAGGCTGTGGTCTGGCAAGACGCCAGGGCTGGAGCGCTGTGGAAAAAGTTATGATTGGTTTTTAATGTTTCGTTTTCAGGCTGTACCCAGAAAGGCTGGCCTTTATAGCTGGGAGCCATTTCACGGGGCTTTCTTTCCCTGTCATCTTCCAGAAACAGCCCGGGGTTTCGGAGGTAGAAGGTAGGTAGGATCAGGAGCAGTGGAGCAAGGGCTCCGAGGCTGAGGCCCCCGAGAGCCAGAGCTGGGTGGAAGTCTTCTGGCTGCCCTGCCTGCACCCCTTGAACTGCGGTGTCACCTTTGCTGACTAAAGTCTCCCCTGGGGTGGATTTTGGAAAGAGGGAAGTCCAGGTCCCCAACAGCCTCTAGGTGGGTGGCACCTCACAGGACACTTTCAGGTCTGGGTCTGGGACGGTTGCTACTTTCTTTCTTCACTACTCCTGTGGTGTCACAGGGTTGGGTATGGTGTGTGTGTTGCCGGAGGTGGGGGGGCACATGCACTTGTCTTCCTGCTCTGTTTCAACAAGTCTCTCCTAGACTGGAGCTCTGGGATGCTGTATGTCCGGCCTGTCCTAGAGGCTTCTCAAAGAGCAGCCTCTGGCTCTGGCTGGGCACCAGGGAGAAAGCAACCTATCCCAAAGCGGTAGGGGAGTGAGAGGGTAACAACAGTGGGTTTCTTGGTGCCCACAGATGCCCCGTACTGGCCTGCACCCATCCATCCCGAGGCCCAGGGGCATGGGGGCCCAGAAGGCGGCTTTGGTCCTGTTGGCAGTCTGCCTGGCAGCCCTTTGGAGGCTGGGGGAGTCCCCGGACCATACTCTCCGATGGCTGGTGCTCCACCTGGCCTCCCTGCAGCTGGGACTGCTGTTCACGGGGGTCTGCCATCTGACTGAGGAGCTGTGTCACCTCCACTCCAGGTGACTCTATTACCCGTGGTGACTGGGCACCCAATGTGTCTCACTCCCTTGACCCCCGACCCTGCCCCTCCTTGAATCTCTCTGGCTGAGCTGGGCTGGAGCCTGGGGCTTGACTGTCACCTGCAGGTACCAGGGCAGCTACTGGAGAGCTACAAAGGCTTGCCTGGGCAGCCCCGTTCGCAGTGGGGCCCTGCTGCTGCTCTCCTGTTATTTCTACAGCACCCTCCCCAGCACAGACCTGCCCTTCACTTGGATGCTTGCCCTCCTGGGCCTCTCACAGGCATTGAACATCCTCCTGGACCTCCAGGTAAGACACAGAGAGAGGTGGAGGGTGTAGCCGAATGGAGGCTGCAGCTAGTATGACCTACTCTGACCTCAGCACTGGGAGTGGGATTAGTTTAGAGGTTGGTCCTTAGAGTAGAGCCTATAAGGTCTGTAACAGTGGGTCCAGCAATGGCAGAGAAGGAAGTAAGTTGGCAGCAGATTGGGAAATCTTCTTGAGGAGGAGGGCTCCAGTTACCCTTCATGGAGGCCTCCTTGCCCTGTACTGCTGTCTAGGGCCTAGCCCCAGCTGAGGTCTCTGCAGTCTGTGAAAAAAAGAATTTCAACGTGGCCCATGGGCTGGCATGGTCATATTACATTGGGTACCTGCGGCTGATCCTGCCAGGTGAGTCATTCTCTATGCCCCTCTCTCTAGGTCTCTAAGACATACAATTAGACATAAAACCTCTTGTGTTTCTAGAACTTGCTGTATTTTTCAAAGACTTTTTATTCCTAACAAATCATTTGATTCCCAGAGCAATTCTGTAGGTATGAAGGATGTTATTATGCCTGATTTACAGGAAGGAGTGTGGCACTTAGAGCCATACTCCTTCTCCCTTGTTAACCATGGGAACAGTGACTTCTCCCTCATTAACCACGAATTCTTCCAGTGAATATTTACGGCATGCTTTGTGTCCTTCCTGTGCATTTTGCCTTTTAATTCATACCCTGTGGGCAACGAATACCCAACATCCCTGTTTTATTTTATCTTATTTTTTTAATGTTTATTTATTTTTGAGAGACACAGTGACAGAGTGAGATCAGGGGAGGAACAGAGAGAGAGGGAGACACAGAATCCGAAGCAGGCTCCAGGCTCCGAGCTGTCAGCACAGAGCCTGATATGGGGCTCAAACCCACGAACTGTGAGATCATGACCTGAGCCGAAGTCGGACACTTAACTGACTGAGCCACCCAGGCGCCTGCAACATTCCTGTTTTAGAGATAAGAAAATTGTGGTTCTGCGAGGTGAAGAGACTTCTCCAAAGTCGCATGGCTTAGTGAGAGGAGGAGACAGGATTTGAACCCAGGTCTGGCCAGAGCAGGGACGCTTGACCTCTCCACTGTGAGCCCATGTGTCAGGTCTTATTTCTTCTGACTTGCTGGCCCAGACCACAGTTCTCCCGTATCTCACTGCTATCTGCCCTTGTCACCAGGGCTTCTGCTAGGAAACACGTCTGGAGATAGGGCCAGACTCCGTGCAGCTGGAAATGCTGCCAATGTAACCTCCCAGGGCTCTTCCTGCCTCTCAAAGCCCTAAAAGCTGTGGTGGGAAGGAGTGGGGCAGGCCCAGAAATCTGGACAAAGGACAAGTGAGGCGAGAGAGAGGTGGTGGGGGTGGAGGGAGAGAAGGAAAGGGTACCTGAATGCTCCGCCCCTCCTGGTTCCTGCACAATGCAAGTGGACTGGACCCTTCGTTCTCTTGAACCCGCACATTGAGGGGACCAATGACCTGGTCTCTATCCCGGGTCAGGTGGCAGACAGGGTTAGTAGGAATGACCTCTCGGGCCTTTCCACCCCAGGGCTCCCGGCCCGGGTACTCACATGCAATCAGCTGCACAACAACATACTACGGGGCACAGGGAGCCATCGGCTGCACATCCTTTTCCCACTGGACTGTGGAGTGCCTGATGACATGAGTGTGGCCGACCCCAACATTCGCTTCCTGTATGAGCTGCCCCAGCAAAGCGCTGACCGCGCTGGCATCAAGGGCCGGGTTTACACCAACAGCGTCTATGCGCTTCTGGAAAACGGGCAACAGGTGAGTGTGCAGTGAGGTGGGTGCTGCTAAGGAGGAGTCAGGCCCAGAGCACCAGAATTCTGACCGCTGGCCAAGCACTGATAAAAATTCACTGCCTTTCTCTGAGCCTCAATTTCTCCAGTTGGTGCCAAGATTCAGCTCTGAATGGTGACAATGATAAGTAACCTTTATTTAGCACTTACTGCATACCAGATGGTATTCATGTGACCGCCTCATTTAACCCTCACTGCCACCTTGTGAGGTAAGGATGGTTATGACCCCTACTTTACAGATAAGGAAACTGAGACTCAGAGAACCAGCAAGACAGTGGATGATTTCAACCTGAGTATACCTTGCACTTGACCATAGAGCTGTCCTAGATGAGGTTCTGAAAATGTCTGAAAGATTTCACATAGATTGAGGGAAACCAAGAACAGGTTGCACCCCAGGGCCCGGCTCCCAAATTCGTTTCCAGCTGGAGCAGTTGACAGCAGGTGACTTGATGGGCCTTGCCCTGGGATCTGAGGGGGAGGATCTGTGAAGGATAAATTTAGCAAAGTCCTGGTCCTGATTTTAGGAGCAAAGACCACCAGACAGCATAGATCCCATCAGGGTAACCTCCTCCCAGTGCTCCATCTCTACAGGCTGAGGGAGGGGGGCCCCAGTAGTGGCACTAGGGTCCAGAGTCTGTCTGCCTGGGCCCTGGTTGAGTCTTGTATTCCTCTCACCTCCTCCAGGCAGGCATCTGTGTTCTGGAGTACGCCACCCCCTTGCAGACCCTTTTTGCCATGTCACAGGATGGCCGAGCTGGCTTTAGCCGGGAGGATCGGCTTGAGCAGGCCAAACTCTTCTGCCGAATACTTGAAGACATCCTGGCAGACACCCCTGAGTGTCAGAACAACTGCCGCCTCATTGTCTACCAGGGTGAGGGGTTGATAGGCTATAGGGCAGGAAGAGTCAGGTGTCCTGAGGGGTTAGAAATAGATACGACAGCACCAGGTCCTGGGCCTTCCCAAGTGGTCAAGGCATTCAAGCCCTGCATTCTTCCTCCCTGGGAGAGGTCCTACCTCTCCACCTAGGGCACTCAACTGCTTTCTGAGGTGTTCAGCTATTTGTCCTGGGTGGAGTGTAAAGAGATGGGTTCTAGGGGCGCCTCACTTCATCTAGGGATGCCAGAAGAAGCAGAAGAGCCCCAGGTCAGGAGCAAAGACATCGGGGCTGCAGCCTCAGCTCTGCTACTGCATCACTGTGTGACTTTGACAGGTCCCTGCCCCTCTCTGTGCATCATCTTGAAAACTGGGAAGGTGGAATTCTGTTATCTCTAAAACCACTTCTAGCTCTAGAATTCCATGAAACTCTAGCCCCAGAGTTTAGTGAAGGGGAGGGGGTGCTGGGATGTGCGGGAGAAGAAGGTTTGGAGGATCTGCCCAGCAGTCCTCAGGGTATGTTAAAATGAGAACATATGAGGTCTTCATCCACACCTTCTCCATCCCTGTTCCAGAACCCGAAGAGGGAAGCAACTTCTCCCTGTCACAGGAGATTCTCCGGCACCTTCGGCAAGAGGAAAGGGAGGTCACTGTGGGCAGTGTGGGGACCTCAATGGTACGCAATCCCTCTGTGCTGTCCCAAGAGCCCAATCTCCTCATCAGTGGCATGGAACAGCCTCTCCCACTCCGTACAGATGTCTTCTGAAGCCCAGGGTTACCTGGTCTGCACTCCCAATGCTCCCCAAGATTCTGGATTCCCAAGACTCCGGATTGAGGAGCTTTCTTCAGCAGCTGAATGGCCAGAAGAACCATTTCTTCCCACAAGGACCCTCTCAGAGATGGTCCCTGAACTTAACATCTCAAGATGAATCCTATGACCTTGGGCAAGTTATTTTGCCTCTCTGAACCTCAGTGTGCTCATCTATGAAATAGGATTATAATCATTGCCCTACCTACTTCACAGGGTTGTTGTGAGGACTATGACTGTCTGGAACTTTTTTGTAAACTCTAAATGCCAGGTAAACTTAAGGGACACATCAGGTGTCTTCCACTGGACCTTCTAGACTGTCTCTCTATCCCTCTCTGCCTCCTCTTCCCTGGGATGGCATCACCAGGGTCCCTTGCTCTCTGGATTCTGTTCATGCTCAATCCATGAGGAGCCCCACTAGGAGAACAGAGGGAAGGAGGAGGGTGATATAGGGGTAGTTACTCCCCCAGATCCCTCCCTGCAGTATCAAGATCACTATGGGCTCTCTGCATCTTTGACCTAAAGTCACGGCTCTGCCATGCTCTCAGTAGCCCTGTCTATCCCCAGGTTCCATTACCTACCCCTTCCCCATGCTGCTCAGGCCTACCAGGTCCTGGTAATGTCCACTTGTGGCTTCCCTATACTTGCCCTTTCTAAACAGCTCCCCTTTGGGGCACCTGGATGGCTTAGTCAGTTGAGCGTCCGACTTTGGCTCAGGTCATGATCTCACGGCTCGTAAGTTCGAGCCCCATGTCTGGCTCTGTGCTAACAGCTCAGAGCCTGGAGCCTGCTTCAGATTCTGTATCCCTCTCTCACTCTGCCTGTCCCCTGCTCATGCTCTGTCTCTCATGCTCAAGAAAAAATAAACATTAAAAAAAATAAAACTATGTCTAACAGCTCCCCTTTTAAACACTCCTCAGATTATCAATTTGAGCATGCCATTTTTCTCTGGCTGGACTCTGATACAAGCGAATGGCATTTATTGTCTGAAATGTCCAAATCCACTTGCACAGACATACTTCCTTATACCCCTCCTTATTCTAGGACAGGACAGAGTGGTGGTGAGTATCATTTCACCGTGAACAGAGCCCAGCAGTCAGGCTGAGGGTGCAGAAGGTAGCGCACCCCATGGCATCTGCCTGCCCTTTCATGGCTCTTGTCCCTAGTGGGAGGCTTGGGGAATACAGAGCGTCCTGAGCAGGTGTGCAGATGCCATGAGGGGTACACAGCTGGATCCCAGGCAAGGGGCTGCTCAAAGGAGCTGGGGGCACTGCATGAATGTCCCCAGATGATAGAGCCTGCAAAGGGATAAAGGGTGGGGGGAGAAGAGCGTTTGTGTGTGGAGATGGGATACACTCTGGGGGACCTTGGACAACACAGCCAAGCACCTGCTGTATCTTATGCCATCACTGTTAAAACTGAGCCATTGTAACAACGCTGTAGTGGAAAAATTGCCCCTCTCTGGGAAGACAGGCAGCCCATTTCTACCAGTTCCACCTGTTCTACCCAGGATTTGTTCCCTACCTCTCACCTCTGGTGGTGGTTGTTGTTGTTGTTGTTGTTGTTGTTGTTGTTAATTTTTTAAATTAATCTCTACACCCAATGTGGGGCTTGCACTCACAACCCTGAGATCAAGAATCAGATGCTTTACTGACTTAGCCAGCCAGGTGCCCCTCACTTCTGTTTTTATCACAAACACTCGATATGAATTTCTGTGTACATCGTCTCTGTGGAGAAAGACTCCACACATAGACACACATTTGCCAGAAGGAACCAACTGCCCCCAAGGATGACACAGCCAAGGGAGTAAAGGGGGATGCAATCTCCTCTTCCTCACAGCTGTCCTAGCCATTCTGTCCCCAAGATGTGAGGATCCTCCAGCATTACATCAGTCACTCCTGTACCTAGAAACGAGGGCAGAATCAAGGGCCTTTCCAAAATGACCTTCCCCCACCCATCCAGCCCCCAACTTGGTGCTTAGGCTGTGGAGTCTGACAGCTCAGGTTCAAACCTGCCTTCACTGGTTAGTACCTGTGTCCCCCTGGGTATCTTGATATCCCCAACTATACAATGTGGATAACAGTGGCTCTTCCTCCCAAGGTGAGGAGGGAACAATATAATATCCACAGGTCCACAGATGGGCCGGGTGCTCAGCACAGAGCTGGACTACAAGAAGGAGCAGCTATTAACATTATAGTTGCCTCTCACCAGTCCCAAAGGAGGCAAGCCAGTCCTCTGTATACATTACAATCTCCACCTCTGTTCCTCTTCGTCTTCTGTTATTTCCTACCCTTCCTGACTGTGCTAGGGTTTCACCAAGGGCAGTGCCCAGTGTTGGTCTGTTGTCCTCAAGCGTTCTCCAGGGTAAAGTACCCAGAGGTCTCTCCATAAATGCCTGTCTGCGTGTTCTTGACAGCACACGAGTGAGATTCAAAGGTGTCAGGGCAAGGGTGCCTTTCCAGAGAGCCACCAGGAGGCTCAGCTCTGTCTTCCTGCATCTTAACAATTCCTATGCACACCCCACCCCCTATAAATCCTCTCCTCACTCCTTCCTTCCTTTAAACAAACTCCACAAAGCTCCTCTTCCTTTCCTGTTTTCCCACTGACTGGAAGGTTCCGGATTTGGGAAATGTCCAGGGATAAGTTTTAGGCCTGTTCCAATAGGCCTATACACACAGAACAGGGGAGGTAATGGGAATCTCCCAAATCCCCCCATCCCACACTGGGAAGGCGAGACAGGGTCTTGCCCCAACACAGTGGAAGGCATTCAAAAGCATTTTGAGGAGCTAGAATTGGTGCTTGGGGCTTTGCAAGGGCCTCGGAAGTTGCTGACAAGGCCTAGACACCAAAAGCCAAAGGGATGTCTTTCAATCAGTGAAAGGCAGCAAATTTTCCTTCTCTTCCTGAGTCCTGGAAAAGGCAGACCCCTGGGTTCTTTGCCTTCCCTCTCCTTGGCTGGCCCTCACAGGACCTGGGGGCTTTGGGGACAGGACCTCCACAGGGAGACTCTGATATCCCTGCACAGAGGTGGAGTGGGTGGTGGAATCTTTCAAGCTGGACTCACATTAACAACAAAAGCAAAGGAGATTAGGGATGAGAGGAGAGAGTGAGGACTTGGTCAGGGATCTGATGGTCCTTGAAAAGGAGAGGGTAGCTTTGTAAAGGTGGCCTTTGGCACTCGGAATGCTCACAGCAGCAGGTTTCTGGGCAAAGCCCTCAAGTTTCTTTTATTTCTCCTGTCCACATCAGGGCTTTCTCTATAAATATTCTGCAGGGAGAGCAGCTCCTGCTGAGTCCATGTGTGCCCTTCCAAAGCTCTGATGCCCAAGACCCAATTTTCTTTTGCCCTAATTCTCTGTCCAGTTGCTTGTTCTGAGCCAGGTCAGTCCAGCTTTTCAAAGTCTTCCTCCTATAGATATGTGACTTCTTCAATGCTGAGCGTAGGCCCATCTGGCACAGGGTAGGAGCCAGGGACAGGAGGTTCCTGCTGGGCATCTTCATGACTGTCCCAGGGGTCCAACACTCGCCAGTGGATGAGGTAGATGCCGCCCTCTGGCTTCGGGGCTGGTGGCTCTGTGGGGAGAGTGGCATGGCCCTGATGTAGTCTTGGCCCAAAGTGGACTGCCACCACAATACAGACTGCCAGCAGGACAAAGGCAGTGACGATGACAGTGAGCAGGGGCAGCCCATCTCCTCGAGGTGGTTCCCAAGCCCCACTCAGCATATCCGGGAGCTGCCTCTGGGGCTCCTGCCCCGCTGACCCGTTCACAGCTGGAGAAGACCAGGGATGGCGGCCAGCCTGGTAGGGGAGTGGCAGAGGGAGAGGGTGACATGGGCATGTACACACAGAAAAAGAGCAAGTTAGAGAGAGATAGACACCTGGAGGGAACTGAGAGAGACAGACAGAGAGCCTGAGGCAGACAAAGAGGAACAGAGACAAAAAAAGAGAGAGACAGAGTAAAGACATGCAGACAAAGAGAAACATACAGATAAACACACAGGTAGCAAGAGAGAGAATTAAAGAAAAAGACGGGTTGGGGGGGGGGGCAGGATACAGAGAGAAAGAGAAAAACACGAAGAGAAGAAGAGAAAGAAAAAGAGAGAGATAAATAAAAGGATAGGAGTGAAATAGATACAGAGAGATAGATACAGAGAAAAAAGAAACAGAGATAGGGAGACAAAGTTGTTCAGAAAGGGATGGAGAGGGTCTTCATTACAGTCTGGCATATAGAGTTCAGCCCACCAAGTCCGTCGCCTCCCAATGCTCTCTCTTCCCAGGCCTCCAGTAAAATTCCTAAATAGATAATATGTCCTAGGTCAGGAATCTGAGCACACTAGGGGCTGCTATCCCACATCCTGGCCAGTGGGCAGTGAGCAGCTCTTTCTTCAAGCCCTGGGAAAAGGGAGTCAATATGTCAAGCATCTCAGGTTCCCATCACCCTCAACTCACACAGAAGGCAGAGGGGTGGTACCCTGGGGGAGGGTGAAAGGAAAGTGAGTCAGGAATCCCCAAAGCTTGGGATGAAGCAAAGGGGATACCTCAGCCCATAATGTATGATCCTGTTGGGGGTCTCAGGATCTGGACCTACAGGGGAGGGGGTGCCCCGTGTGGATTCCTGACTCTGTCCAGGATGGATTGAGGAGAATCCATGCCAGCCTCTACCTCTTTCAGGATTCCAGCCAGAAGTTGGGGGTCATGTCTGTCTGTCTCCACTCTGCTAACTGTTGAGTAGGGGTGGGATGCATTGCCATGAAGGTAGCAAACCTCCAAACTATAAACACCAGAGCTGGCTGATTAGGTCACCATAGGCTCAAGAAACCTTTTCTCCCTAGCCTCCTATTCCCCAGCTGGACCATCAGGGGCAGACCCTCTGGAGTGGAGCCTCTCCCCTAAACCTGAGTCATCAGCCTGGCCCTCCCCAAGGAAAGGCAATTTCCGTCCAGGGAAGGCTATCTAGAACACTCTCCCTTTAGTTTCTCAGTCACACTGTTTACCCCGTCCCACCCAAACACTGTCGCTTTGCATGTAGAAAGCTCAGTACCCACCCCCAGTTGAAAGTCTAAGGCTCTCTGGGCTCCCTGAGGTTCTGGAGCTCTCAGGGCACGGGTGGAGAAAAAAGAGAAGCTCAGGTTGGTGAAAGGCTTGGGGCCCCTGCAGGGAGTCAGACAGCCTAGAAGGAGGGGGGTGAGCCAAGAGTCTACCTGGTGCATTGTCCGCCTGGTGCAAGGCTCCCTGGGGACTGGCAGCCAGCAGGGCAAGGAAGAACCTGCCACCCCAGCTTGGTTGGCCCCTACCCGGAGCTGCCACGTCTATGGGGTTTACCAGGCACACACCCTCTGCGCACACACCCTCAACGTCTCTCCCGCGCTTTCACTTTCGTGAATATTAGGACTCCCCTGTCCCAACCCTGAACTGTGATAGGATCTTGATCTTGGCACTTCCCTCCATGCTCCCTGCCAGCTTCAGGAGCCTGGGTCTAGCTGCCTACTCCTCTTCCACTAGATCCCAGACACCTTGCCAGCACCCCCACTACGCCCCACCCTCCACCATGACATGCCGACTCCCCACCCCAACTGATTTCCTGAAGTCACTGTTTCTTTGATTTAAAAAAAAAAAAACTGTGTATCAAACACACTGGAAATTGTAGAGTATAATGTACTCAATCTCTTTGTTCCAACCACCAGCTCTGTCCAGCTCAAGAGTCTGTCACATTTATTTCAAAAAAGTTGTTTTAAATTTTTTTTAAGGTTTTTTAACGTTTATTTTTGAGACAGAGAGAGACAGAGCATGAACGGGGGAGGGTCAGAGAGAGAGGGAGACACAGAATCTGAAACAGGTTCCAGGCTCTGAGCGGTCAGCACAGAGCCCAACGCGGGGCTCGAACTCACGGACTGCGAGATCATGACCTGAGCCAAAGTCGGACGCTTAACCAACTGAGCCACTCAGGCGCCCCTTAAATTTTTTTATTAAAAAAAAATTTGTTTTGACGTTTATTTATTCTGGAGAGAGAGAGAGAGCTAGAGTGCAAGTGGGGGAGGGGTGGAGAGAGAGACAGAATCCAAAGCAGGCTCGAGGTTCTGAGCTGTCAGACCAGAGCCCAACAAGGGGCTCAAACCCACGAGCTGTGAGATCATGACCTGAGCTGAAGTTGGATGCTTAACCGACTGGACCACCCAGGTGCCCCTCAAAGTTTTTTTAAAAACTAAAATATTACAAATAACATAGAAGCCCTACTCCTTGACTACACCCCTCCTTCTTACCCCATGGATAACCATCTTGTTGAATGTGATGTTTATCATTCCCATGCAAGGCTGTTTTTTTTTTCTCTTTGGATTTTTTCTTCTTTGGTTTTTACAAATATGAATTCTATATGCCTCTTTGCATTTGCCTGAAATGTAATTTCATTTAAGAATGTGTGTGCTTCAATGTGTTCAAGTCACAAAAAGTGCCCACCAGGGAAAGGAGAGGTTAGCCATCGGCAGGATCAGGAACCGGGCTTTTGGACTCAGGGACTTGGAGCCCCAGTGGTGGTGTCTGTGAGAGCACTGGGACATGTGTCTTGAGGAGGCAGGAAGCAAAGAGCAGTGGTTGAAGCCCTGGACTGTGGCAAAAGCCACATTCCCTCTGGCTGAGGTCTTGGATGGCATTGGGAAGTGTCAGTCTCCTAGTTGGATTCAAGGCCAGCCAGCCACTTGTCTCACTCAGTTGGCAGGTAAGGTCCACAGCCCAGTGACCTGGGCTTAAGTGAGCTCGGAGATCTGAGTGGGATCCCTGAATGTCAGAGTGTGGAACAGCTTGGCTGAGAGACAGGGAATCAAGAGGCTACATCTTGCCTCTTGAGATCAAGCCATCGGGTGAGGAGAGTTCCCAGGGGTGATCTGGTCTCCAGACTGGAAGGGAGGGTGGTGCATGCACAAGGGAAAGAATGAGGGATGACTGGTTTTGGCTCAGGTCACAATCTTGCAGGTCATGAGTTCAAGCCCCACTGACAGTGCAGAGCCTGTTTGGCATTCTCTCTCTCTCCCTCTCTCTCTGCCCACCTCCCTGCTCCTGCTCTCTCTCTCTCTCAAAATTAATAAACTTCAAAAATTATTTTTTAAAAATTTTATTTCTAAGTAATCTCTACATAGAACATGGGTCTTCAACTTATAACCTCGAGATCGAGAGTTCACATGCTCTACCAACTGAGCCAGTCAGTTGGACACTCAACTGACTGAGCCACCAAGGCGCCTCTATTTATTATTTTTTAAGTAAGCTCCAGGCCCAACATGGGGCTTGAACTTATGACCCTGACATCAAGAATCACATGCTCTACTGACTGAGCCAAACAGTCTCCCCGAAATAAAATATTTAGGGGTACCTAGGTGCCTCAGTCAGGTGGGCATCCAACTTTGGCTCAGGTCATGATCTCATGGTGGTGGGTTCAAGACCAGCATCGGGCTCTGTGCTGACAGCTCAGAGCCTGGAGCCCGTGTCTCCCTCTCTCTCTGACCCTCCCCTGCTTGCACTCTCTTTCTCGCTCTCAAAAAATAAATAAACATTAAAAAATAAAAAATAAAATAAAATAAAATATTTATTAAAAAATTGAGGCGCCTGTGCTGCCAACTCAGAGCCTGGAGCCTGTCTCTGTGACTTGCTGTTTCTCTGCCCTTTCCCCACTCATGTGCGCATGCACACGCACACACAAACACATGCACACTCTCTCTCAAAAATAAATAAACATTAAAAAAATTAAAACGAAGGGAGAAAAGGACACCAATCAATGCAATATATGATTGCATATATATGTGCATATTGTCACCACCGGGAATGCATAGAGTGGAAGGAAATCCACAATCTGATAAAATTCTATTAAAGAAGTAGAATTGTGTGTAACATTTCTCTGCTCTTAAATCTTTTGAGTTTAGTTCAGTAAATATGTTCTGAGGACCTGCTATATCACAGGCATTGTGCCAGGTCCTAGGGACACTGCTGGCCTGCATCTGCACAAGAGAGTGCCACGGGATGGATGCTAAAGACAGGGTGCTGCTGGGACACAGGGAACACCTGATTCCAGGAGAGGGGAGGTGAGGGGAGAGCTGAGGACGGGGGAGGCTTGAAATGTAGTCCTCTTGGAGCACCTGGGTGGCTCACTTGGTTGAGTGTCTGACTTCAGCACAGGTCATGATTTTGTGGTTCGTGAGTTCAAGCTCCGTGTTGGGCTCTGAGCTGACAGCTCAGAGCCTGAAGCCGCCTTTGGATTGATTGTCTCCTTTTCTCTCTGCCACTCCCCCATTCTTGATCTCTCTCTCTCTCTCTCTAAGATAAAAAAACATTAAAAAAATATTTTCTTTTTAAAATAAATGTAGTCCCCTTGTTTTTCTATTAAGAGTAACAAATGGTGGGGGGGGGGGGGGGGGTTGCCTGCCTGGCTCAGGCTCAGTTGGTTGAGCAGTTGAGCATCTGACTCTTGATTTCAGCTCAGGTCATGATCTCACGGTTTGTGAGGTTGAGCCCTGCCTTGGGCTCTGCACTGACAGTGCAGACTCTGCTTGGGGTTTTCTCTCTCTCTCTTTGCCTCTCCCCTGCTCTCTTTCTCAAAATAAATCAATAAACTTAAAAAAAAAAAAAAAGAATAACAATAGGAGCGCCTGCCTGGCTCAGTCGGTGGAGCATGTGACTCTTGATCGCAGGGTTGTATGTTCAAGCCCCACGTGGGTTGTAGAGATTATTTAAAAATAATAATAATAATAATAATAATAATAATAATAATAATGTTTGTATGGCCTCCCTGAAAGATGTTGGGAGTCCCATCTGCATTGGGAGCCCTGAGGAGGAAGGAGAGTGTGACATATTCAGAGTCTACAAAGCCTGGGCAGCTGGTGGGCCCAGCTTTAGGGCTCAGTCATGGGAGAGACCAGGAGGACCTGGTCTGAAACAGACTGGGGAGGGATTGGAGTTAGACTCCAGGAAAACATCCAAAAGCCTCTAGGTGATAAGTGGAGGGACCTGATGGACCCCTCAGAGGGAAAGAGAGGGGTCACAGAGCCACTTTGTCATCGCTGATCTTTGTATAAAGGCCCTAGAGGACACCATAGTGGCTCTAGCTTGGCCCACAGAGCCCCAGGCACAGTGCCTGCCGCTTCAGCCTTACATCCTCCGTCTGGGCTGCAGGCTAATCAGGGCCCCTGGAGCCAGTCCCAATCTGTTTCCTTCTATTCTTTGACAGGAAGCTGCTAGAGAGCCAGCCCCCACCCCCCACCCCGCCCCAGCACTCCCTCTCTCTTTTCCACTATGGACAGAGCCACCGTGGAGCGGCTGCCTGCCCGCCACAGACCCAGCTGACATGGGGACCGTTGGAGCAATGCAGCTGTGCTGGGTGATCCTTGGCTTCCTCCTACTCCAAGGTAAGAGGCATTTGTCACTCCGCTTCAGCAGTTCCCCTCCAGCGGTTGGCAGTCCCGGGTGACTGTCCCTTCTTCACAATGTATACCTCACATGCTCTCCATTCAGGCCTGTGCCCAAGGGAAATTCCAGACGCTTCTCATGAAGGGAACGAAGGAGTTGAATTGGGGGGGGGGGAGGGGTCATTACCAGGCAAAGGTAAAGTAGACATGTGGTTAAATCCTTTTGTGGGAAAATTTCCAGGGTGAACTGGAGCCCCCATAGAGGCTGGCCTCCTGAAATGTGGGAATTGACTGTCTTGATGTGAGACTGAGGCCGGAAGCTCCTTCCAGAGTATTCTAGCACAAAACTGTCTACACCTTGGGCTTTACAGGGGATCCTTTTTCTTCTTTTACATGAGGAGTAACAACCTGGGAATTCCAAATGTTGACTTTAAGCTCAAGTCACAGCAAGAGGGATGCAGGATAGATACAAAGAACTATTTGCCAAAGAGGATGTATACAACATCCTCGGCCAGGGGGCTGGATGAGATGCCCTCCAGAGGAGATGAATGGAAATACCTCTGAGACCCGATTCTGCTAGCTGACGAATGGTAAAGCAGCTCATAAGGGGGGTTCTAGTTAAGGAGCAGTTGCTGGGAACCATGAGAAATCCAGGAGATTCTGACTCACAGGGCAGCAACTTCCCTTTGGTCATCCCTTCCCCACCCCCAACTCACTCTCCATGAGGCCTCTGTTGAAGACTTAGGAGTCTGCCCTCAGAGTAGCAGAAAAGAGTGCAAAGTGCTTAGATGGGGAGAGAGGATGGCCCTTTCTTGGTGGGGGGTGAGGGGGGACTGAGTTCTGGTACTCTGTCTCCTGGGGGTGGGCAGAGTCCCACGCTTGATCTGGGGCAGGGGCACCAGGCTTATTGTAGCAACTGCAGAAATGGCAGAGGAGGAGATTAAAAGGCAAGATTCATGAGGGGACACTGTCCCAGGCAAATGGCAGGTGGCAGGGCTGAGAATGCCCTGTGTAAACTCTACATAAACCACACTTGCTTCCTGAGTTTCCTTATCTCTCATCCCAAGATCACAGCATACCTACTGCCTCCCTTGAAGAATCCTTTTGAGGATATACAGGCCCACAAGGTGACCTGACTTGGATCCACAGAGACTTGGAGGGTTGGAAAGAATGGGGCAAAAACTTAAAAAGTCTAGCATTTGAGTTTTCTTGTCCTAACAACCACTTTTGAGGTATGAAATTCATTTGCACGTTAAAGAAGAGAAGACTGAGAACCTGGTCAGACAGTACGTGGTAGAGTCAGGACTTGAACTCAAACCTGTCAGACTCAAAAGCCGTGATTTTCAACTATTACATTATGCTGCTGAGGAAAACAGGGGAGGAGGATGGTGGAGGGGGAGGAAGAAGAGGCTAGAAGGTCGTGAAGCAGGTAGGGATTAGGGAGGGGATACGGGAAAATAAGAAATTTATGTGGCCGGGGTTATTCTGCCCAGTGGTCAGAGGCACCATGGCCTGTAGAAACAGATGTGGCTGAAGTTCCTCTTCACACAGAGGAATCTATTGGTGATGGAAAGTTCTGGTAGGGGGTCAGGGCCAGAAGACAGAGAACACAGGCTACTGGAACTTGGAGCTTGTGACTTTGGAACTCCTTCCAAGATGCTAGTTTTGCTTCCAGATATGCGGGAAGGCACTGCACAGTGTCCACCCACTAAAAGCTAATGTTATAACTTTATAGGACTTAGATGGTACCTTAGATATGCTTGATCAGTAACTGATAGGTGTTTTTAAGATGTGACTTGAAAGGGTTCTTCCAGGGTCATTTTCAGCTGGGAAGAGTTCTCTCTAGCCTCGGACACCTACGAGTTTTAATACCCCTCTGACACCCCACCCAGTGAGCAGGTGGGGCTACCAGAGACTGGTGCCCTGGAAAAATACAGTCAGGGTTTGGGCAAGCTTGGGCTTGGAAACGATTAATTCCACACTGTCCGAGTGATAGCCCCATGGAGGGAGGCAGTGGCTAAGGAAAATAAACAGTTCAGCAAGCCACCACAGGCTGTGCGGGCCCTGGCCCCCAGCTGCATCTGTTCACCCAGGCCCAGGCATGGAGCTTCCCTGTGGATGAGGGGCCTGGGAGCCCGAGGGCCAGGCCAGAGGCTACAGTCCCAGCAGGAGCAGAGGGACGGGAACCCAGCTGGGCGGCTCCACTTCCCCACGTTGTTTTCCTTTCACATTGTTCACAGGTTTCAAGAATGATTTCACTGTGGAAAATGAGCAAACACAACTTGACCTCTCAGGTCCCACACACAAAGGGGATGCACATATGGGCACACAAGCACACATACACATCTACACGGAGGCCCACAGACATACACATGTACATTAAAAAAAAAAAAAAAGCCAATGATGGCTTCCGACTGGGGCCTCCTGGTAACTAGCTTCTTCCTGGGTTTGGCCAACAATGGCCATTTCTGAAGTAGCCTCTGCCTGTGAGGGTAAAATTGGCTGCTTGTTCAGAGCTTCCCTGGCTCCTATCTATACCTCAGAACTTACTTGCTGTGTGGACCCCTACCTCCAGCTGGAGATACCTACCCCAGCCCCTAGCCTCATTTTATTCACCCCATCTTTCCATCCCCTTCCCTTGGAGCAGGACCAAGATGACAGTATGCACGGGGAAAATGTATGGCTAAGTGGTAGCGTAGCAGGAACGTCAGCCTACAGACCTGGAGTCCTAGGTCCTTTTCTAGATGTAGCAGGCCACTGGCCCTCTGTCCTTGGACAAATCACTAGTTTGAAATAACCTTCACCTGACCTCATGTCAGGTTGGTATAAAACCCACACGGGATTAAAGAGATGGAAAGGACTCTGGGACACTGAACCACAAGGTGGTGGTGATGGTGCTATTGAGTCGTGGTTAGAGGAAACCAGCACTGTGAGCCAGAGCCACATTCTTCAGCCCTCTGCCAAGTGTGTCTGCCTTCCAGCATGGGAGGCTTGGAAAGCCTGGGTTCTTCTGTGGGCTCTGCACTGGGCAAGAGACTCACCAAGCTAGTCAAAGTGTTTTTTGCTTTCTCTTGCAGGCCACCATTCCCAACCCATGACAATACAGACATCTAGCCTTCAGGGTAAGACCAAACACACAGGGCCTGCTCTGGCATTTAGGCCTGGCAGCTTAGGAAGGGCGAGAGGAGCACAGATCTCAGGTGATTAGAGCTGGGGCCAGGGCTCTCGGGACATCCAAGGCTGAGTTCATCTCTGGATGTATTTGAGCATGGCCTAGTCACATGTGCCTTGAAAGAGGAGGGAAATGAATGGATGGGGGTCAGGGGTGCGGCAAGGAGAAAGACTAGAAAACTCCAGTTACAGGGAAGAAGAGAGAGAGACAGAGCAATAGGAGGCAGCGACCCTCAGCCTCAGATGATTTATTTCAGGAGCCTTCAGCAGTCAAAGTCTGACCACAGAGCCACTTTCTTCCAGCACAGGTGAGTAAGTGTGGCTGCCGAGGGGCCAGTCCTTCCCCCCTGCCTAACCCCCTGCCCAGCCCTTCAGACCTGCTTGGAACTCAAGGGTTCTTAAATAAGTGAGGGAGTGTGGTGTCACCAAACCTGCCCCCCTCCACCTCCCACTGCCTCTGTCCTTTCAGGAGACAGCCCTTCCTCAGAGCCCAGCAGCCCAAGCCCTCTGGCCAGCACTGAGACCTCAGGTACTCTGCCGCTCAGATCCAGATGCCCTCCAGGGAGGGCCCAGTGAGGGATCAGACTAGTAGAGGAGCAGACAAGTAAACAGGATCTCATGTTGACAACCACAAAGCAGGGTAGGAAGGGCTGTGATGAGCAGAAGGAGAAGGTGCTGCAAGAAGGGCACCTGAATGGCTCAGTCGGTTAACAGTCCGACTTCAGCTCAGGTCATAGTCTCACAGTTCATGAGTTCCAGCCCTTCATCAGGCTCTGTGCTGACAGCTCAGAGCCCAGAGCCTGCTTCAGATTCTGTGTGTCCCTCTCTCTCTGTCCCTCCCCCACTCACACTCTGTCTCTCTCTCTCCTTCAAAAATAAATAAAACATTAAAAAAAAAAAAAAAAGAAGTTGCTGCAAGAGCCCGGACAAATATCAACCTTGGAAGCCTTTCCTTGGGAGCCAGGTTGGGAGCCTTTCCCAACCTTTCCTTGGGAGCCAGGAAAGACATGCTACAGTGTCCTCAGAAGCTGAGGCCCAAGAGGGAGTTAACCAGAGGAAGATTGTGAGGTAGACAGTGCTAAGGTATATTCCAGGCAGTGGGAACTGTACAGGTAAAGGCCAAGGTAGAAGAGAGGATGGCTCCTTCTGGAATTGAAAGCAGTAAAGAAAATGAGAATTTTGGACTAAAGAGGGCCCTCTGTGTACACGCTGGCCAAGGCCCTGAGCAGGTCCACAAATGCTTCCTTATCTACGGCAGCTCTGGAGAAGCCCTCACAGGTCCTCGATGCAGCCAGTAAACCCAGGACACAGAGCACGAGCACCGTGGATGGTCACTCCCAGTCTCTGTTGGGCCTGACTCAGTCTCAGCCACAGAAGTACACATCAAGACTTGGTGAGTACTTGGGGCCGGGGGTGAAAAGCACTGGGTCATGACTGGTTGGGGTCCTTCTCCCCCTTTTCAGGAGGCCCAGGTTCTGCCCCTCGAGGAGGCGTCTCTGGGCCAGGATCCACATGAGTGGCAGCCTGGTTTGGGAATGAGAGAGGTTTGGTGGGAAGTAGAGACAGAGCCTTGGACCTGATCACAATGAAGATAAAAGGAGCCTGGACTCAGGACTGATAAAGCCATGGAGGGGAAAGAGATGGGTAGAACTCAAAATGATGGAAATGGAGGCAGAAGAGATTGGACAAGGGCTACATGCTTCTGGGTTCACACCGCAGTGTGGAGGAAGAGCTGGGAGAGAGTGGACGCCTCTGTCCTGGCCCTGCTGTGTCATGGCACGGACCCAGGTGTCCCAAGCAGTAGCAGTATGTCCTGTCCACGCTCTCAGTGAAGAGCATTCTGACCCTTTCTGTCATCCTAACCCTTGGCTCTGGGATTATTTTACACTCACAAACTTATTTGGCAGTGAGTGTGTGGATAAGGAAATGGAATAGCTATCAGACCTGCAGTACAATGAGTGGAAGACGGGGGGGGGGGGGGGGGGGGGCACCTGGCTGGCTCCACTGGTGGAGCTTCAGACTCTTGATGTCAGGGTTATGAGTTTAAACCCCACATTGGGTACAGAGATTATTTAAAAATAAAATCTTTTAGAGGTGCCTGGGTGGCTCAGTCAGTTGGGAGTCCGACTTCAGCTCAGGTCATGATCTCATGGTTTGTGAGTTTGAGCCCTGCATTGGGCTCACTGCTGTTAGCGCAGAGCCGCCTTTGGATCCTCTGTCCACCTCTCTCTCTCTGCCCCTCCCCCACTCATGTGCATGCACGCTCTCTCTCTCTCTCTCTCAAAAATAAATAAAACATTAAAAATAAAAATAAAATAAAATCTTTAAAAAAAAGGAGCTGACAAGGGGGAAGATATGGGTGATCGTACTACCTTTGAAGAGGGCCAGAAACTTGTGCCCTTTGCCCGGTTTGTTGCATTAGTGCGTAGGGATAAATATCTAGTGTGTTTTTTCCTCCCACTTCAACCCTTGGCAAAACACAGAGGGCTCTACCTTGCCCATTTTGGCTTCCTGTCTCTGGAACATAAATGGGCCCTGAGGGGATGGTGGGAAAAGAATAACAGGGGAAGCCTAGAGTCCCCTGGAACTAGTAACATGAGCAACCAGCAGTGCAGTTCACCCGAACCCACATCACCCAGTTCTGACCTCCATCCTCCTGAGAACTAGTCTGAGTAGCAAGGAGGAAGTCTTTTTGGGAGGGCATGACCTGTTTCTGCAATTCTTTACCTGGGGAAGTGGGAGGGGAGCTAACTCTCTCTCTGGTAGGCTATGCCAGTCCCTTCACTGATACACCCATCCCCACTCCATTTTAGACACTTCTCAAGATGTTATTCCCACATCAACCACCATGAGCCTGAGGACAAGAGATGACTCGACCATCTTACCCACCCCCACATCAGAGACGGTGCTCACTGTGGCCGCATTTGGTAAGAGGGAGGAGAAGGTGCAGAGAGTGGCAGTTCCTGTACTGACTTGGACTCTGGATCTAGAAACACAAATTGAAATCTCACCTATTTGTTCCAGGAGGGTTTGGCTGATGAAGAAGGCCCTGGTGGGAAAGAGCCTCCCCTGGCCCTCCCTCCAGGCAGCTCTTTGGGGCTCTGTTGAGTTCCATGTTCTTAGGAGAGGCTGAGGCCAGGCTGTGGGGCTCACTCTGGCCAGGATCAGCTGGCTAAGAGCTCATTCGTTAGGCAGAGAAGGGGAATTCACTTTTCTCTCAGAGCCTACCTACACAGCACTTAGCCGGGAAGGGGATTTGTACTCCTATCACCCCCTTCTGGCCCCTCCTCTGACTCTCCTTTACCCTGTCCTTTTCCCTGTTCAGGTGTTATCAGCTTCATTGTCATCCTGGTGGTTGTGGTGATCATCCTAGTGAGTGTGGTCAGTCTAAGGTTTAAGTGTCGGAAGAACAAGGAGTCTGAAGGTACATGCCCTGCCACTCAGGGCCCCACTTTCCCCTCAGCTGAGGGACCCAGAGCTACATTTTGGGATGGACACTGAGCCTGTAGTAGAGGAAAAGAATGGCACATAGGCATCGCTAATGAAATGGGAGGGTAATCCACTTGGGTGGGCTTTGAAGGACAGGCTGGTCTTCTGGGTTGCAGCATGTGACTCCCAATCTGTGCCTTTGGATTTTTTACAGATCCCCAGAAACCTGGGAGTTCAGGGTTATCTGAAAGGTAAGACTGTCAGAGGTGGAAGGGAGGAATCATTCATTTGACCTCTCAGTCCCCCATTCTGAGAGAGAACTGATACTTCCTGACTTCTTCTTACACACACGCATAAGCACGCATGGAATCTTGACAGCTTGCACTGAGGCCAGGGCTAGGGGCGGGCAGGACAGGGGCAACCCTAAAATAAAACAATCGGGTGACAGGAAATGAACTGGAACTCTTCAGCCCCAGGGCTCTATAACCCCCTATATAACCCCCTCAGGAAAAGTATAGGAATTCAGATTCTAATAAACCTATTCAAATAAGAAAGCACTTAGGGGGTGCCTGAGTGGCTCAGTCGGTTAAGCATGCAACTTCGGCTCACATCATAATCTCACGATTCATGGGTTTGGGCCCTGAGTTGGGCTCTCTGCTGACAGCTCAGAGCCTGGAGCCTACTTTAGATTATGTGTCTTCCTCCCTCTCTCTCTCTCTCTCTTTCTGCCCCTCCCCTGCTTGTGCTTTCTCTCTCTCTCTCAAAAGTAAATAAACATTTAAAAATAAATAAATAAACTAGAAAACACTTTATTTAAGGAGCCACTTACTGAACACCTTATATGGGCCAGGCACTCTGGTAGATATTTTATAATATTATCTCAAATCCTTACAGCGATTCTTCAAAGAGGATATACTGTGTTTTGTATGTTTAAAAACGTTGAGACTTGAAGAATTTGTAACTTGGTCAAGATCATACAAGTTGTAAGTAGTAAAACTAAGATTTTGCTTAAGTTTATTTATTTTGAGAGAGAGAAAGAAAGAGAGAAAGAGAGAGCAGAGCAGGGGAAGGGCAGAGAGAGAGGGAGACAATCCCAGGCAGGCTCCGTGTTGTCAGCGAGGAGCCCGATGTGGGGCTTGAACTCACAAACTGTGAGATCATGACATGAGCTGAAATCAAAAGCCAGATGCTTAACTGACTGAGCCACACAGGCACCCCCAAAACTAAGATTTATATACAGGTGTTTTGGGCTTCAAAGCACACTCCCATTTCATTATGTTCCACCACCAAAATAGAGGTTTATAGAAACAATGTTCAAAGTTCCAATGCTTGACCCCACAGTTCTTTGACCACCACATTGCCCTCCTGCTCCTCCACTTACAACCCATGTTCCTTCTTACCCCTAGCTGCTCTACAGCCAATGGGGAGAAAGAAAGCATCACCCTGATCTCCATGAAGAATATCAACATGAATAACAGCAAAGGATGCCACACAGCAGAGAAGGTACATTTTTCCTGGTTCCTTCCTCCCTTCTCCTCCTTCTCTTACCCTCAGGCTCTAGTTCCTTAGCCAGAAAGGAGATACTTTCAAAGACCCAGGCTCCTCTCTCTTCTTCCCTAGGCTGCCACTCCCGACAAGGTCCCCCTTTTTCATACTCTATTTATTTTGCAGGTTCTATAGAAGCAACGTTGGGTCCTCATGGGTCCAAAGATGACGCAGCTGCCCTGTGACCGTAAAGAGGAAGGCGATGGGATTGGTAGAGGCAATGAATCACACATAAATTATTTTATTATTTCACACTTCAAGATCTAAAGGATACTAGCATTCCTCCAGATCTAGGAGCAAGCTACCAATAGGAGAGACTCCCATATGGGCAGCCATTCTAGAAACACAGCCTGCTCCTCCCACCTGCTCGCAGTCACAGGAAGGAGGAGTCTGTATAGCAAGAGCAAGGAAAATGACGAAGAGGAGTGGTCCTTGCTACTTTGAATTAAAGTTATTTTCTGGCCTGCAGTCTAATTTCTTTGAAGGTCTATGCTCTCATGTGTGTTTGTTAACAGGGTTCTAGCAGCTTTGGGGCCTCTTTTCCTGGGCAAGGCATGTATCCAAGTTTCTGCCCCTGTAAGGAGCTCTTTGAGAAACCTGGGCGGTGGACAGAACATTTTCTAAGGTCCACCTCCATTTATCTGGATTATTATTATTACTATTATTTTTATTTTTATTTTAAGTAGACCCCACACTCAACGTGGGGCTCAAACTCATGACCCTGAGATTAAGAGTCATGTACTCTATCCACTGAGCCAACCAGCTGTCCCCCACAGTTCACCTGGATTATTAAGTAGGAATGAGGTGACTAACTAATCACTTCAATACAGGGGAGAGAAAGGGAGCTGTAAGCAGTGACCAATCATTACCAGGAAAGAAGTTTTGAACCTGGAGGGCGAGAACATGAGAGGCACAGTGCATTCTGACTAGGAAACTCCAGTAGTGAGAGCTGAATAATATGAGGGCAAATGTCCTCTGCCTGCCCCAGGGTGGACATGCCTTACATCGGTCCTAAGCTGTGGGAATAACATGGGTGAGGTTTGCAACTAGGATAGGTCTGTGACTTCATAAGCCAAAATGCACCCACTTTACCCTATTATCTTTGTGTCCTAGAAATAAAATAAAGGGTAACAAACACTGTAAAGTCTTTTAAAGGGAAGAAGGAAGAGGAAGCAGTTACCTATTTCCTTAGTAACCTCTACCATGTCCTGGTTTGGAAATGTGTCTTGGTTAGGGAAATTCAATGGAAGACTCATCTGTGTATGTCTGAACAGAGTGGTTAACTTTCTTTTCAAGCTTATTTATTTATTTTGAGAGAAAGAGAGAGAGCATGTGCATGCACAGGGGAGGCAAAGAGAAAGTGGGAGAAAGAGAAGCCCAAGCAGGCTCTGCTCAGCACAGAGCCCAGTGTGGGGCTCGATTGTGAGATCACAACCTGAGCAGTTATCAAGAGCTGGACACTTACCCACTTACCTGACTGAGTCACCCAGGTGCCTCTGAGTGGTTAACTTTCTAAATATCTGCTAGCTGGCAATTCACAAAACAAAGAGAAGCAACAATATGCTATTTTCTTCTGGATTTAGACTCTGCAAACTGATATGAGAGAGAAAGCCTAGAAGAAAACGTTTCACTCTGTTTCATTGCAACGATTCAAGTGGACTGAAAAATCTATTGGACTCTAAAATCTTCTAGGACAAGGCTTGAAATCTACTCACATCTATAGTTCCTGTTTGGCACACCGGGCCCAACACATTGGAGGGCATAAAAACTGGCTCTTGAGTGCAGGAAATCCAGGCTGGGCTGTGCAAACATACTTGCAACTTGACTTGGCACAATCACTCCCCATTTCCCAGCCTGTTTTCTTACTTTTAAAACAAGGTGGCTGGACTATTTGGCCTTCACTATCTTTTCTGCTCCTCATATTACACAGTCTAGATGTAAGAAAAAATGAACACAATCTTTTGAGTAGAGATCATTCTGGGTGAAAACCAGAGACAAGTCTTAGGGGAGTCTGATCAAGTCTTCTACATTCTCCGAACTTAGATTTCCCTGTGTATTAAGGGAAGAACGATCCCTACCTGGCCCTTGGTAGCTACTTGGTAGGTAAATTGGAAGAGTAAATGTGGAGATACTTGGGAAGTAAAAATACTCGGCAACTGCAGCAGACAATGTGGAGTAACACCATCCCGGTCCCATTTCAAGATCAGGGCACTTTTTTTGCAGCTGTTAAGAGTGTTGGCTGCCAGGGGCTCATAGCTGGTTGATGACTGGTTGGTGGGGGTGGCAGGAGGATGTGAACCTCTTCCCTCAATTTTCTCCTTTGCCCAACCCTGCTTCCCTCACTCCTCACAGCTCTTCTTCCCGAGAGCAATCACCAGTAAACCTTCAGCATTCAAATCTCAGAGTCTTAAAGCCTATTTCCAACCTATAACAGCAATACTACAGCATTAAAAATATAGCTCAGATATATTTATTCAAGCCACACTGCAAAAAGCACATGACTTCCTAGTCAGATCCGGTACAAAAAAACTCCATCATTGAGATAGAACGCTCCTGATGACATAACAATGTCTAGAAGTATTGGATTCTGTTGGAACAGTTATTGTTATTCTGGCTGCCATGGACACTTAATTCAGCTGCTTATCATACTGGACTAATTAGGTCAAGAACATGAGTTTCACTCTAGGTAACTCAGTTGATGTCTCCATTCTAAGGCCACAAACTTCCCCCTGACTCTGGACAATGTCCTGCAAATATGAGCTGTTAGTCATAAGGTATTTATATCTGGGGGAGAGGAAGTGAACTGGTATTAATATGAGATTGCATGGCTTTTACTCTGAAACCGACATTGCCGTCATACATTAGCCATGTTGATTTTCCTGTTGCTAAATAGCTATCTTTTGAGAAGGTGTCAAGGATGAATTCACTTAATGCTGAATCCTGTTCTCTAGCAAACTATATTAGAGGGAGTTCTGCTGGAGGATCCTACTATTTATGCAAATACAAGACCCCACCTCTGACAGGAAATCTGAGCGCAGCCTCCTGCAGCCCCTGCAGCTTCCCTAAGACAGTATCTCTTCCTTGATGTCTAGACAACAGGATGGTGGCCATTTACAAGATAGCTTCCTCCCTATTCTAACATAGGATTAGAAGGGCTCAAAGCAGAAACAGGTGGTGGGATGGGTGTCTTTCTTTTGCTTCTTCCCCCATCTTATGGGAGGGCAACTGACAAATCAACTCAGGCACACAGGCCCAGTTGGACAGAGGGATCATTTACTCAGTATCTTTCTTCCAGGGCTAGATGGGGCAGCATCTCAATCATATAGGGCACAAGGCAAACCTCAGTATCACCACCAAAAATTCACTACAGTTCAACAAATATTTCTAAAAGTAAGTAGAGAAAATTGATAGATATTTGAGGCCAGCCCTACATAAAATAGTTTAGCAGATAAAGGATCATCGCAGGCCTCTTGGCCTACTTCATGCACACAATTCCCCCAAGCCAGGTTACTGCTACTCAATTCTACTTGAATCTGTTGGAAATCATTGTGTGGCTCTGCTCAGCAGTCTCCCTCTGGATTTGTGGGTGTCCGTTATCACTTCTTTGAATTTCTTTCTACACTTACGTTGTCCTCCTTGAGAACTGCCTTAGAGATCCCAATTTCTCTTCTCTTATTTCCTTCCCAGTTGCTTCCTCACTCTTCCTGCTGGTTACTTTCCCCAAGCACCACCATCCTGAACCTTCTGAGCCCATAGCTTCCTTTTTTACCAGAGACTGAATTTGATAATGGGAATTATTTTGTTGAGTGGTTGGTGTGCTTCAGCCAAAGTTGGCACAGAAGTGTTCTAAATGTTGAGGTTTGGAGTTCTAAGTTAGTCCTAGTGCTACAGTCATAGAAAGATTCATCCAGAAGTGTTAATTGAGGTATAAATGAGATAATGGGTACATCTGCATGGCAATATCTGAGAAGGTTGCCATGCTGAGTCATTTTTTACTGATCTAGGACTAAGTCAGTTGTCTAGAAAAGGAGTGGGAAGTGAGGTTTTAGAGAATAATGAGAAAGGTTGTTGAGGTATCAAACACTTCCACAAAACTGCAGCTTTCTAAATCTTGTCCAGCATTCTTGATCCTGGACTCTACACCTAAGTAGGCCCATAATTCTCAATCCAATTACTCCCTACAGGGCTCTAGCACCCCCACTCCCAACCAGATACCTCTAACTTCATAGTACTCTGACATCTCTCAGTACCACCAGACCTTAGCCCTGTGCCCCCGGACTCAGAGGCATACCCTACCTTCCCCTGTCCATATTTTAGAGCAGTCTGTTTAATTTCCCAAAACCAAATAAATAACCTTTTTACATTCAACCACCTAATGTATATCCCTGATCAGGTCCCTTGTCTGCAGAACACAAGTGGCTTCTTTAGGACCCACCCTTCTGTGAGCACACTGATCTCATCCACCCCAAGGCCACAGCTGACTGCACGGAATGCAGAGAACTCCATAGGACTGGAGGATTTTACCTTATCAGTTTGTGTCTCAGGCTGTTCATCTCCCTGTCCCGCCCCAACCTCCTAAATAGCTGCTGCTTGAAATCATAGTTGGCACACTGTTTTGGTCTTCCTGGTAAGATCTCAATGAATTCTAAGTAATTTTTTGTTTGTGGATGTATATGATCACATTTCACGTTTGAAACCTGATCTTTAGCCATCCCAACTCAGCTGCAGGCATTGAGTCTGTAATAACACTGAGAACTGCTTTTATTCTTTGCTGGTGGTCCCCATGCAGACCTGAGTGGGAAAAGGCAGGAATATTTCACTTGTCTTTTACTAATTTCCAAGGTTTTCTGAAAAGAAAGGAATGGCCAAGGAAATGACTGGGGTGGAACAGAGGAGAAAAGTCTCAGCGGTGCCCTGGAGTAGGATGGGATGGGTGAAGGATAAGGAAGAGCAAAGATAGGGGATTTAACGCCGGCTCCAGTGCCTGCCCTTTTCTTCTTTCTCTGTCCCTGCCCCTAGAGGGACCTAGAGGTCCCTCTAATGATGCTGTGCTAGAGCAGATGGACGAAAAGGGGTGTATCCAGACTGCTCTCTAACTACGTAAATCGACCTCACTTTTCTATTTTCTTGGCTCTTAAATTATCAGGATTGGATTCGCATCCCCAAAACTTGTCTCTCAATCTCCAGGACCTAACACAATTTGCAGAGAACAGGCATTAGCGTATATTTTTAAAAGACATCCCTGAGATGAATAGTCATACTATCAACCCCTAGACTAGTTTGCAGCATCTTTCCCAGGCAGGATCTCATCGCGCCTCCTTGAATGTCCCCAGTGTTAGGCGAGGCCGAAGCCATTATCCCCACTCCACAGAAGCAAAGTGTGGTCCGAGTAGCCCATCAGCCAACCAGCAGCAACAAAGCACCACAAACCTCACTTCCAAAGACCAAGCCCCTCGTACAGCTACAATTCTGCTGGCCCCTCGCGCAGAGCCTGCCGGGAGTTGTAGTCCAATGTACCGCAGCTCCTATGAGTTGGACTACAATGACCAGAATGCCCCGCGCTTCTTGCCCCGTCCCTTTCAGCCTCGGGCGCCGGGGAGGCTCGGCCGACCTGCTGATTGGGGACCGATATGGCTGCGACTCTGGGCAGCGGGGAGCGCTGGACAGAAGGTACCAGGTCCTTGCCGGAGGGTGGGACAAGGCAAAGTTCAGGAGAGGGATGAGGCTCCTTAAGATGCCTGAGGGCTAAGTTCTTGGGCCTGAGGTAAGGGATGGAGGCCTATGATAAGATGCTGAGCCTGAGTAGTATTCCGAATTAGGCGGGGGACCCCCAGGGCAGGGGCTGAGATCTGGAAATCAGGAGCGCTGACTCAAGCAAAGGCACCGTCCAGGAGCCCAGAGTCACCCGTGATGACATTTTTGCCTCCGGCCCCCAGCCCCGCCTCCGCTAGTGCCCAACCTAGGGCCCACGGTGGTTGGGCCCCGTCCGTGCTTAGGTGTCCAGAAGGTTAGCAGAGTGATGAGGACCCCCTCCGCCCGGACTTGCTTTTCAGGCCCTTATCCTCGCCGCCAAACTAGGCCGCCTGACTCTCCCTCTCCGTTTGGTCCTGTCCCTGCAGCCCGCATCAGGACCCGTAGGCTGACCTCTTCCATCCTGCAGTCAAGCAAAGAGTGTTGATTCAATACCTATTATGTGCCCAGCATTATGCTGATTGTGCATCAGGGATTTGACATCGATTTGGGCCCCTGAGATCACAGAACTCTGAGTCCACTGAGGGAGTATGACAGGTAAACAGACAATTATAAAACAGAGCCACTAAGTCCTGGGCTATACAGCAAGATCGTAGGTTTGAGAAGCACACTGACAGCTTGGGTGTCAGCGGAGGCCTTATGGAGAAAGTGTTATATATGATGGCATGAAGGATGGGTTGGAGTTAGGCTGACTTAGAGGAAGAATGTTGCAGGCAGAGGGAACAGTATGTACAAGGCACAGAGGAAAGAGAAAGCATTGCTGATCTGAAAGGTGTTTGATCTGGCTAGAGCATAGACTGTAAAGGAGCAAGCATGTTGTGAGGGAAGAGGCTGGAAAGGTAGGCTGGGACTATGATATGAAATTTGGGGGAAGGGCAGTCCCTTGGGTAGTCACTAAGGGATTTTCGGCAGGAGAGATGTTTTAAAGCCTTTCCCAGATCTGCCTTCTTTGACTGGATTGCTATGGCCTTTTTTTACATCCTCTCAGGTGTTAATTGAAACTTTTCCCTTCAAACTATAACCTCTTTGTGGTCAGAAGTAAGTCTTATCTGTACATCTCCTTGATCTACCTACCAAGTGTCTTATTCTATAGATGTTAGTTTAAAAGAACTGAGGAGGGCCTGGCTGACTCAGTCGAAGAATGTGTGACTGTATTTTTTTTTTTTTAATGTTTATTTATTTTTTGAGAGGTAGAGAGAGACAAAGCATGAGCAGGTGAGGGGCAGAGAGAGAGGGAGACACAGAATCCAAAGCAGGCTCCAGGCTCTGAGCTGTCAGCACAGAGCCCCACACAGGGCTCACACTCATGAACCATGAGATTATGACCTGAGCTGAAGTCAAACACTTAACTGTCTGAGCCACCCAGGTGCCCCTGTGTGTGACTCTTGATCTCAGGTTCTGAGTTCAAGCCCCATGTGGGCTGTAGAGGTTGCTGAAATAAATAAAACTTAAATAATAATAATAATAATAATAATAATAATAATAGGACTGAACTCACCCTACTTTAAATCTTACTGGTAGGAGGCATTGCAACAACAAAAAACTATTTTATGAGTAGTGTCACTTCTGACTGTGGATCACAGAAAAATAGGCTTCTCCTGCACTGCACTAAAGGCAGAGTATTGGGCAGACACCTCCTGAAAGGCAAGCTATTGAGCACACGCCTCTTATGCCCCTTTTCTGGCTCGGATTCAAAATATTTGCTGAATATTTGCTGTGGACGTTATTATGCTTCATGTTTCTGGCATTGTATGTTTTTCATGGTTGCTTTCATATTTACTATATTGTCTTCTCAAGGAAGATGTTTGTTCAGTTTTATATGGATGCTTAAAAGTCACTATGATTCAGAGGTTTGGCCCTCACACTCATGCCTACAGGCAGCCTCCCTGATAGTTAGGGCAGGTAGCAAAGTTGATTGCAGATCAGAATGAGACCTAATGGAGGGGCTATTGCTTTGCAGCTTACATTGATGCAGTTAGAAGAAACAAATACCCAGAAGATAGACCTTCTGAAAGTCATGACCCCTGTGGTTGCTGTAACTGCATGAAAATGCAAAAGGAAAAGAAGTCTGAGAATGAGTGGAACCAAACCCGGCAGGGTGAGGGGAGTTCCACTTACACTGAGGAGCAGCTGCTTGGGGTACAAAGGTGAGTCTGTGATGGGACAAAATGAGTGATTTTAATGTAGAGTTCCTGACAAAATGTGTTATCTATTTCTTCTCAAGTATGCATGAAGCATTCTCCAGGATAGATCAGATGTTGGGCCACAAAGCAAGTGACAATTAAAGGATTAAAATCATACAGTGTATGTTTCTGAAATCAACAACAGAAGCAAATTTAGGAAATTCACAAATATGTGAAAATTAAATAGTATGTTCATAAATAACAAATAGGTCACAGAAGAAATCATAAGAAAAATTAGGAAATACTTTGAGATGAGTGAAAATGAAAATACAACATACCAAAATGTATAGGATACAGCTACAGCAATACTTAGAAGGACATTTATAGCTCTAAATGTTAATATATATATATATATATATATATATATATATATATATATGTATATATATATGTATGTATATATTTATTTACATTTGTATTTACATTTATATTTAAAAATCTCAAATCAATAAGCTAATCTTCTACAAACCAGAAAAAGAGTAAAAAGAATAAACTAAATCCAAGCAAGCAGAATGAAGGAAATAAAACAGAGTGGAAATAAATGAAATAGAGGTTAGAACAACAGAAAATCAATAAAACCAAAAGTTTGTTTTTTCTAATGTTTATTTATTTATTTTGAGAAAGAGAGAGAGTGAGCTGCAGGAGGGGCAGAGGGAGAGGAGAGAGAAAATACAAGCAGGCTCCCTGCTGAAAGCATACAGCCCAACTCAGGGTTTGATCCCATGAACCCTGAGATCATGACCTGAGCTGAAATCAGGAGTTGGATGCCCAACTGACTGAACCACCCAGGCACCCCTGAAAGTTGTTTTTTTTAAATATCAACAAAATTGACAAATCTTTAGCTAGGCTAACCAAGAAAAAGAAGACTCAAATAACTAAAATCAGAAATGAAAGAGGGGACATCACTACCAGTCTTACAGTAGTAATAAAGATTTTAAAAGAATACTATGAACAAATGTATGTCAACAAATTAGATAACCTGGATGAAACAGACAAATTTGTAGAAAGGGACAAACTACTGAACTTATTCAAGAAGAAAAAGAAGATAGGGTGCCTGGGTGGCTCAGTCCTTAAGCATCTGCCTTCACCTCAGGTCATGATCCATGGTTCATGAATTAAAGTCCCACATTGGGTGAGCTCGAGCCCTGCTTTGGGTGAACACAAGCCCCACTTCAGTTGAGCCCCACTTCTCTCTCTTTCTCTCTTTCTACCCCTCGTGGGATTCTCTGTCTCTCTGCCCCTTGCTCACTTACTACCCCCGCTCAAAAAAAAAGAAGAAGACTGATGTCTGGGTGGCTCAGTTGGTTCTGCATGTGAACACTCTCTCTCTCAAAATAAATATTTTAAAAAAAAAGAAAAAAGCATATGGACCTACTACAAATACAGAGACTGAATTAACATCAAAAAATTTCCCACAGAGGGGAGCCTGGGTGGCTCAATTGGTTAAGCATCCAACTCTTGGTTTCAGCTCAGGTCCATGATCTCATGGTTTTGTGAGTTCCAGCCCCATAGTCGGGCTCTGCACTGGCAGCACAGAACCTGCTTGGGATTCTTTCTCTCTCCCTCTCTCTCTGCCCCTGCCCCACTCATGCTGTCTCTCTCTCTCTCAAAATAAATAAATAAACTTAAAAATTTTTTTTTTCCTACAAAGAAAAACCTACGTCCAGAAGCCTTCACTGGTGAATTCAACCAAATGTTTGAAGAATTAATTAATCCTTTATAAACTATTACAAAAAATACAAAGAGAGAGGAATACATCCCAAATCATTCTAGGGGGCCAGTATTACCCTATAACTAAAAACAGACAAAAGACATCATAAGAAAACTAAACTATCAATCAATATCCCTTATGGGTATAGATTCTAGCGACATATAAAAACGTATGAAACGTATGAAGAGGATTATATACCTTGATCAAATGGTATTTATCCCAGGAGCTTAACATATGAAAATCAGTGTGATGCACCATATTAATAGGATAAAGGACAAAAGCCACATGATCATTTTAATAGGCGCAGAAAAAGCATTTGACAAAATTCAACATTTTCTTTCTTTTTTTCGTACACTCTTTCATGATAACAGCGCTTAACACCATAGGAATAGAAGCTTCTCAGCTGATAAATACCATCTACCAAAAACCCACAGCTAACATCATCATACTTAATGGTAAACAATTGCATGATCTCCAAATCAAGAAAAAGACAAGTATGTTCACTCTAGTCACTTCTATTCAACCTTAGTAGAGGTTCGAGCCAGGGCACTTAGGTAAGAAAAAGAAATATATAAATCATCCATGCAGATTGGAAATAAATAAAACTATATTCACAGATGAATGATACAATATAGAAAATCCGAAGGGATACACATGCACACACTCTTAGAACAAATAAATGAGTTCAACAAAGTTGCAAAATACAAGATCAGTATACAAAAATCATTGTTTTTCTATACCCTATAATGAACAATCCAAAAATAGAAAACAATTTCATTTACAACATCATCAAAAAAGTATAAAATGCTTAGGAATAAATTTAATGAAAGAAGTGTAAGATGTACATTGAAAACTACAAAACTTCATTTAAGGAAATTAAAGATCTAAATAAATGGGAAGATAGCCTGTGTTCATGGATTGTAAGAGTTAATATTGGAAATATGGTAATACTACTCAAATTGATCAGTAGATTCAACATATCAAATTCCTCACTGCCTTTTTTTTTTAATATGAAATTTATTGTCAAATTGGTTTCCATACAACACCCAGTGCTCATCCCAACAGGTGCCCTCCTCAATACCCATCACTTACCCTCCCATCACCTCACTGCCTTTTTTACAGAAATTAACAAGCTCATCCTAAAATTCATATGGTAATGCAAGGGACCCAGAATAGCCAAAACAGTCTTTAAAAAGAACAAAGTTGGAGAAGTCACACGTCCCAATTCAAAAACTTATTTCAAAGCTATAATAATGAAGATAGCATAGACTAGCATAGGATAGACATGTAGATCAATTGAATAGACTTGAGAGTCTAGAAGTAAGTCTTTACTAGCATAGGATAGACATGTAGATCAATTGAATAGACTTGAGAGTCTAGAAGTAAGTCTTTATATTTAGGGTCATTTGATTTTTTTGACAAGAGTGCCAAGGCAGGGATGCCTCGCTTGCTCAGTCAGTAGAGCATGTGACTCTTGATCTTGGGGTCCTGAGTTTGAGCCCCACACTGGTTGTAGAAATAACTTTTAAAAAAACAAGGCAAAAAAAAAAAAAAAAAAAACAAGGCAAGGCAATTTAACAGAACAAAGAATTGTCTTTAATAAATGTGTTGAGACGCCTGGGTGGCTCAGATGCCTGGTTAAGCGTCTGACTCCTGATTTCGGCTCAGGTTATGATGTCACAGCTGGCGAGTTCCAGCCTCTCCCAGGGCTTCCTGGGAGTCTCTCCCTGCCCCTCATGTGCCCCCTTCGAAGCAGTCTCTCCCTCTCTCTTTATGCTTCTCCCCCACTCATGTATGCACCCTCTCTAAACATAAAAAAAAAAAAAGATAAAAATGGGCAAAGGATCTAAATAGGCATTCCTCCAAAGAATATATACAAATGGCTCTAAAAAAAAAAAAAAAGAAGAAGAAGAAGATATACAAATGGCCAATAAGCATGTGAAAAGTTGCTCAGTATCATTATCATTAGTCATTAGGGAAATACAAACGAAACCCACAATGAGATACCACACCACCTCATACCCACTAGGATGGCAATAATCAAAAAGATGGACAATAGCAAGTGTTGATAGGAATGTGGAGAAATTGGAACCCTTGTATATCACTTGTAGGAATGTAAAATTGTACATCCAGTTTGGAAAATAGAATGCCAGATCCTCAGAAAGTTTAAACATAGCACATGACCTAGCCACTTCCAGGTGTGTACCAAGAGAAATCAAAACATACTTCCACATAAAACATGAATGTTCAAACAGCATTATCCATAATACCCCCAGATGGAAACAACCTGCAAGCTGATTAAATGATGAATGGATAACAAAATTGGGAATATCCATACAATGAATACTGAATACTTTTTGGTAATAAAAGGAACCAAGTACTGATACATTCTACAACATTAATGAACCTTGAACATCATGCTAGTCAAAGAAGCCAGACACAAAAGTCCACATATTGTATCATTCCTTTTATATGAAATGTCCAGAATGGCAAATTTATAGAGACAGTGGTTGCTAGAGGTTGGGAAGTAGAAAGAGGCCTGACTAATAATGAGTATGAGGTTTCTTTTGGAGTAATGAAAATTTCTGGAATTAGGTAGTGTTGATGGGTGCACAACTCTGTGAATGTACTTAAAAATCAATAAATTGTATATTTTAAAAGAATGAATTTTGTGATATATGAATTATAGCTCAATAAAGCTGTTTTTAGACAAATAAAAGTTTATACAGAAGAGATAAAGAGGCAGAGGAGTATCTGCCACGGAAGCAGGGATTGGAAACTGGGCTGGGAACCCAAAGGATCCCCATGGGCAGCTCTTGGGAAAGGACCATGACTGACATTCCAGACTCTGCTTTACAGTCCAGCCTGCGATGCTGACTTACTTTGAACTCTTCAGCAAGGCTCTGCCTAAATGGACTGTGTAGTTGCAAAAGACTGGAGACATCCTAAGTGCCCGTGATTAGGGGATATATATAATCCATAAAATACAATAATATGCAGCTTTTGAAAAGAATGACATAGATATATAATGGCCAATATTTATGTGTTACATGCTGTCAAGCACTTTGATGAATACTTCATTTAAATCATAACAGCTCATGATGCATAGTTGAAATTACTAGCCCATTTCAGAAGATAACACCAAGGTACAGAGGTTAAGTACACAGCAAGATAAGATCCCAACCAAGGCATCCTGACTCCAGAGTTCATGCTCTAACACAACATTTCTCTAAGTGTGGCTTGGAAACCCCAAAACCATCAGGGGGTCTGCAAGTTTACAACAACTTTAATAATAATATAAACACATTATTTGCCTTTTTCACTCTCATTCTCTCGTGATTGTACTGTGGAATTTTTGAGAGGCTACCTGATATGCAGCTATATCATCACCATGTTTTAAAATTTCTTGTTTTCATTTCTAATTTGATAAATATTGATAGATACAACTCATATAAACAAAAGCTCTTTGGGGAACTTCAGTAATTTTTAGGAGTATAAAAACTTCAGAGATTGGGGTACCTGGGTGGTGTGCGACTTGATTTTGGCCCTGACAGTGCAAAGCCTGCTTGGGATTCTCTCTCTCCCTTTCTCTCTACCCCTCCTCAAGTCATGCTTTCTCTCTCTTTCAAGATAAGTAAATAAACTTAAACAAACAAACAAAACTTCAGAGATCAAAAAGTCCAAGACTTTGGGTGCCTGGGTGGCTCGGTTGGTTAAGTGTCCAACTTCAGCACAGGTCATGATCTCTCAGTTCATGAGTTTGAGCCCTGAGTCGGGCTCTGCGGACAGCTCGGAGCCTGAAGCCTGCTTCAGATTCTGTCTCCCCCTCTCTCTGCCCCTCCCCCACTCACGCTCTATCTCTTTATCTCAAAAATAAATAAACTTAAAAAAAAAAAAGTCCAGGACTGCCACTCTGGTCTACATTATTATCCTGTACTCATTTCTGTATGTTATAGATCAATCTCTAAGCTAAACTGTTGGTTTTTTAAATTTTTTTAATGTTTATTTATTTTTGAGTGAGAGAGTGTGTGAGAAAGGGGCAGAGAGAGAAGAGGAGAGAGAATCGCAAGCAGGCTCCATGCTATCAGTGTGGAGCCAGATGACCCAGGGCTCAATCTCAGGAACCATGAGATCTTGACCCGAGCTGAAATCAAGAGTTGGTAGCTTAACTGACTGAGCCACCCAGGTGCCCCAAACTGTTGGTTTTTTAAAAAACGATGTATAAAAGTAATTACAATATGCTCCTATTTAGGTTTAGAAAAATGTGGAGACGTGTCTATACACATACTCATGCTATACACAGCATTCACAGGAAACTTCTAATAGTGGTTGTCCGTAGGGTGGGAGATTGAGGGGCAGGGAATGGGGAAGCAGTAAGTTTTTTTAAGTTTGTTTGTTTGTGTTTGAGAGAGCATGAGCTGGGGAGGGGCAGAGAAAGAGCAAGGAGGAGAGAGAATCCCAAGCAGGCTCCACGCTGTGTGGTGCCCCACGCAGGGCTGGAACCCACAAACCATGAGATCATGACCCCAGCCAAAACCAAGAGTTGGATGCTCAACCGAGTGAGCCACCCAGGTGCCCCTATATATTAACTTTTTAAAACAAAGTTTTAAAAGGTAGCCATAAGGAAAATGAGAGAGAGAGAGAGAGAGAGAGAGAGAGAGAAGAGAGAGAGAAATAACTAGGGTGATTAGATGTTTCTTCTGGCTTTGCTATCCTGTGATTCAACTCTCAGGGGCTTAGCCTGCACCTTGATTTAAGGATGAGCATGTTTATTCTACCCACTTGCAGGGATTTAGGAAAAATAAAATATTAGATGTAAAAATACTTGGAAAGGCATTACGCTCTTGGTGGGAGGAGGACATTGTTAATCAATTTGAATGTTTCATTAATGTATTCACCAATTTTCTTTTAGGTTTGTCTTGGGTTTGTTTTGGGGCTCACATACCGGAGGATCAAGGTACTATTTTACAGTGAATTGCACAAAAGGGGACTTTGTAGACATACATGTTTCTGATGTGTCTTTTTAGGATCAAGAAATGCAGAAATTACTATGAAATTTTAGGAGTGTCTCGAAATGCCAGTGATGAAGAGCTTAAGAAAGCTTACCGAAAACTTGCCCTGAAATTTCACCCTGACAAGAATTGTGCTCCTGGAGCGACAGATGCTTTCAAAGGTCTGATCATGAATTAATGTTTAATTCTGCCCTTCTTATGATATTTGGTCACAAGTCATTTTCAGCCTCCCCTGTAATTGTTTTATAATGCTATAAACAGGGCCTTTTTTCCTTTCACCTCTTAAATAGTAATAATCAGCATGGCTCCCTCCTGTTTTCATTCACTTATCTTAATTTCTTTTGGAAAAAAAATATTTGGTTTCTCTGTAACAATATGTTTTTATACTTAATACGTAAATAAAAATCTTACTTAACAGCTTCACCCCCAGTGAAGCCATTGATTCAGTCAAGGATTATCAATGGTTGTTAAAACTGCTTGTGATGGGTTTTTGTTGAATAGGACCCATGATGTCAGAGTATCATCCTCCAGAATACTTACTGATGACAAAGCAGAAAAATTCCTTTACATTGGAGATATCTAGCTGTCACCACTTTAACCAAGTGATCCAACTTATTGTCACCAATACTGGCCCCACCTAACATTATGTGCTATGGCACCTCTGTGCTATTCTTGCCAAAATGTTTGACCTGAATCTAATAATGAAGAAATAATTGGGGTGTGTGGGTGGCTCAGTCGGATAGGCGTCTGACTTTGGCTCAGGTCATGATCTCACGGTTTGTGAATTCAAGCCCCACATCGGGCTCTGTGTTGACAGCTCGGAGCCTGGAGCCTGCTTTGGATTCTGTGTTTCCCTCTCCCTCTCTCTCTCTCTCTCTCTCTGCTCCTCCCTCACTCATGCTCTCTCTCTCAAGAATAAATAAACATTAAAAAAATAATAATAATGAGGAAACAATCAAAATATGGGCCATTCTACAAAGAACACTGACCTGCTCTTCAAAAAAGTGAATATAATGAAAAGTAGAAAAGGTGGAGGGACTAATCTAGATGAAAAGAAATGAAAGGGATATAAAAGCAATGCAATACACAGACCTTGCATGAATTGCATGAATTGATGTTAATTTTCTTAGCTATGATAACAGTACTGTGATCATGTAGAAGATTGTTTCAGGAGATACGTGCTGGAATATTTAGGGATGAAGTGCATAATATCTGCAGCCTACTTTCAAATGGTTCAGCAAAAGAAATGTATACATACTATATGTATTTATGTATGTGTGTATGTGTGTATAGAAAGTTGAGGGAAGCAATGTGGCAAAATGCTAACAATTTATGAATCAAGGGAAAGGGTGTTTTTCACTATTTTTTCAACGTTTCTGTTGATTTGGAATTTTTCTTAAGAAAAACATGATAGCTCTGAGAACACTTTAAAAGTCAACATTTATGTCAAAGGACAATCTGCCTTTATTGATGTGCCATTGTGAATCTTATCCTCCCCACAGTTTCTACATGGAAACAAATAGATAACCCACATTGTCTTTACATCTTCATGTAAAGTATCTCATAGATCAATGTCATATCTATGAGATATCTGTCAGATTTCAAGGGATGTAATGTTGAAGCAACTCTAGTTAGCCTTTTTTGGTTTTTTCTCTGCTTAGCTTTTTTATTGCTATAAACATTTAATATAATTCCCTCACTAGAAGAATCATAAAGAAATGTTCCTTCTGACTATGTTTCTGATAGTGTTGACTGAATTAAAGGTAGGGAGTGGGGATGTCTTAAAGATTTGTTTTTCGGGGTGCCTGGGTGGCTCAGTCAGTTGAGCATCCGACTTCAGCTCAGGTCACGATCTCACAGTTCATGGGTTCAAGCCCCATATCAGGCTCTGTGCTGACAGCTTGCTCAGAGCCTGCAGCCTGCTTCAGATTCTGTGTCTCCTTCTCTCTCTCTGCCCCTCCCCCACTCATGCTCTGTCTCTGTCTCTCAAAAATAAATAAATGTTAAAAAAAAAAAGATTTGTTTTTCAAGGTTTCTTTGATTAGTGGTATTGATTTTATGTTTAAGTGAAATAGACAAAATTTGTATGTTTGTGCATAGGGAGATGATGGTCAGCTTGTGTAATCTATTCAGTTTTTGATCCATCACTAAGACATTGGAGATATATTTCTTAATTTCTTTTTTTTTTAAATTTTTTAAATATTTGTTTTTGACAGAGAGAGAGACAGAGAGACAGTGTAAGCAGGGGAGGGGCAAAGAGAGAGGGAGACACAGAATCCAAAGCAGGCTCCAGGCTCTGAGCTGTCAGCACAGCCTGATGCGGGACTCAAACTCACAAGCTGTGAGATCATGACCTGAGCCGAAGTTGGACGCTTAACTGACCAAGCCACCCAGGCGCCCCTATATTTCTTAATTTCTAAAGACCACTTTCTAAAGTAAGCTGAAACGAGACTGTGATTAGTGAGGACTTTGCTTTTATTTATTTACTTTTTAAGTTTATTTATTTTGAGGAAGGAGAGGCAGAGAGAGAGGGAGAGAAAATACCAAGCAGGCTCCATGCTGTGAGCGGAGAGCCTGACTCGGGCTCGATCTCATGAAGTCATGAGATCATGACCTGAGCCAAAATCAAGTCGGACACTTAACCAACTGAGTCACCCAGGTGCCCCAAGGACTTTGCTTTTAGCCAAGCTGTAATTGTACTGACTCTTTTATTCAGGAAACTGTTTATGACTTCACCCTAGAATACAACTGCTTATGTATGAACTGTTTCCAACCATAAAGTAATTGCTCTCAAGTGAAATAAGGACACATTTTTGATGAATGAAAGCAGTAGTTTTTAGCTCATTTTGAGTCCAGTATTGCTTCTAGCCAGAAGCAATATCAAACTATATTGTGGAAAATGTCAAGGGCAAGAACTCTGGTGAACTCTCTAGGCCCAAGCACTTTCCCTAGGCCCCTGTGAAGTCACCCAGCACCCAACAACTCTGGGCTCTTCATTGCTGCTACAGTGATCACCCTCAGCTACAGCAAAGACTGTGTACTCAGGTATTTTTGGGTTTTGATTGCAGCGATAGGAAATGCCTTTGCAGTCCTGAGTAATCCTGACAAGAGACTCCGCTATGATGAATATGGAGATGAACAGGTGACTTTTACTGCCCCTCGAGGCAGACCTTACAGCTATTACAGGGACTTCGAAGCAGACATCACTCCAGAAGAACTATTCAATGTCTTCTTTGGAGGACATTTTCCTACAGGTTAGTATTTCAAAATTATCACTTAAAATTTTATCTCTCTTGGGGCGCCTGGGTGGCGCAGTCGGTTAAGCGTCCGACTTCAGCCAGGTCACTATCTCGCGGTCCGGGAGTTTGAGCCCCGCGTCAGGCTCTGGGCTGATGGCTCAGAGCCTGGAGCCTGTTTCCGATTCTGTGCCTCCCTCTCTCTTTGCCCCTCCCCCATTCATGCTCTGTCTCTCTCTGTCCCAAAAATAAATAAACGTTGAAAAAAAAAAATTTTTTTTTAAATAAAAAAAAAAATTTATCTCTCTCTCTCTATCTCTATATCTCAGCAAGTTCCTGTGTAAGGATCTGAATAGAGAGACTATGGTATGGTGGGAAGAGCAAGAAATTGGAATCAGATGAGCTTGGGTTTGAGGCAGGTCTCCAGCCTCCAACTGTGCATGATTTTAACCAAATCACCTGGTCTCTCTGATCCTATTTCCTCACCTGAGAAATGGGGCAGATAACCTCTGCTTCATAGGGCTGCTGCGAGAATTAGATTTTTAAGTGCTTTATAAATAGCAAGATGCCTATTATCATTATTGCAAAATAGCAGTTATATAAAGATAAAAGTTAGAAAAATACCCCTAGAGAGTTGGAAGTTGGAATAATTAAATGTCCAGGAAGTAAATTGAATTTTATGAGTTGCTATTAAAGATACTAGTGACATAATCTAATATTGGGCAAGGAAGCAGACATGAGCATATCAGACAGGATTCATGGCCCAAATGTTCTTTCTTTACTGGCCTTTTGGGGTTCTCTCACTCACTAGTTACAAAAGACTATTTATTTATTTATTTATTATTTTATTTGAGAGAGAGAGAGAGAGAGCACATGTGAGTGAGTGGAGGAAAAGGTCAGAGGGAGAGAGAGAGAATCTTAAGCAGGCTCCACGCCCAGTGCAAAGCCTGATGTGGGGTCACAACCGTGAGATCATGACCTGAGCCAAAATCAAGAGTTAGAAGCTTAACTGACTGAGCCACCCAGATGCCCCACAAAGGACTATGTAAATAAAGGCAGGAGAGCTAAGCACATTCCATTTCTAACTGGTTCACTTGGCTTACCTACTATTTTATTTTTCTACTGACTAAAATTGGACAATACTCTACCCTCAAAGAACCTGGGAGGGAACAAACTGGGAACAAGCTTAGAAAAAGCAAGGAAAGAGTGTTTGCCATATCCTATACTATGTAATTCTTTTTTTTCTTTCTTTTTGAATTTTGCATGTGCAAGCATGATTTTTATTTTATTTTTATTTTATTTTATTATTTTTTTAAAGTAATCTCTACACTCAACGTGGGGCTCAAACTCATGACCCCTAGATCAAGAGTTGCCTGCTCCACCGACTGAGCCAGCCAGGCGCCCTGCTATGTTTTTCTTTCTTTTCCAGGAAACATTCATATGTTTTCAAATGTGACAGATGATAGTCACTATTATCGCCGGCGGCACCGACATGAGAGGATGCAGGCACGGAAGGAAGAAGAAGAAGAAGAAGAAGAAAAGCCTCAGGTACCGAGGGAGAACAGCAGAACTGCTGCTCATAAACACTTGTACTGAGCTGACTTTTATGGTGCATATGATCAGGATTTAGAAGTTCAATGTGAGTTATGTTGATAAAATGTGTTTTAGGAAAGCAGAGGCAGTGGTAGGAAGAGGTGGATAATTGGCTCAAATAGGCCCGAATGGTACCTCCTTCCCCACCCATCCTTTGGTGGCTGTTCCAGGAAATCAGTTCTCCTGTGGGGCTGTCTTCATCAAGATTTTCTTCCCTGCAGAAAATCGGAACCCCCTTCAAAATACGCAGAACTAAAGGGAATTTAAAGTAAGGGATCTAGGGGGTCTCATGAAGCTCAAGGGCAGGACGCACAGCTGGGCCTCATGACAGACAGGAACCAGAAACTAAGGTACAGTCAGGCACCTATACCGCCAGACTATTTGTGGCCAGATTGTCTCCACTTCTACTGCCTCTCTGCATCTGTTTTATTCTCTCTAAGCAGCCTGGCTTGTTCTACTTCCTCTTGCAAACAGCAGCCTCCACTGCCTAAGAGTGTGTGTCCTTCAGATGACTGCCTAGCAGTGAAAAGTGAATGTCAATTCCAAATTCCTAGGAGGGAAAATGTGATTATCCCTGCTGGGGTTAGATGTCCCCAGTCCATTCAGCTGTGGCCAAGGCAACAAAGCTACATAATACTAACATGGCCCTTTGAGGGTCACAGTCTGGGCAGACTCACCCAGCGGTGTCTGTTTCACTGGTCTTAGAAAAGGGGGCTGCATGAGAATTACTGTGTGTCAATATAGGTTTTGGGTGGGTCTCCTTCAGCCTTCTCAGCACAGAGGACAGAGTGTTTGGTACTTCTCAGCAGAAAGTACAGACTTCTAGAAGCCTTGGGCTTTGTGCAGTACATTGCAGTAATTTGTATTTTCTTTGGGAAAACTATCCTATTTTCTGTAAGCTTTATATTAACGAAGACCACTTATACCAAATATTGTTTCCTCTTTTCCAGAATACGTATTCTGCATTTATTCAGTTACTTCCAGTTCTGGTGATTGTGATTATATCTGTTATTACTCAGCTGCTAGCTGCTAATCCCCCATATAGTCTATTCTATAAATCGTAAGTCAAATATTTTTAAATCTTTCTTAACAACAATTTGGAGGGTGAAAGATTTGAACGTTTTGCTGGTACGATGCTAACATTTCATTTCCCCTTTGTAGAAAACACTGATTTTGTGTTTAAAGGAACAGCTGGATAGTAAAGAGCAGAGACTCAAAAATACTATAGGCAGTTTCCTGTGTGCTCAGGACATGGATTGTTTTGTTTTACAGCGACATCATCTGATCAGCCGCAGAACAGCAGCAACTGGTTTCTGAAAGATTAGTAGACTAACTTCAGTTTCAGATTAAATTCTTGTCATACCATGTGAGATTTAGAAAGGACCGAATTGAGCTTGTGATTGAATCGCTGGACCCCTCTGGGTCAGGAAAAAAGTATCTGAGATCTAGTGACTATTTTCTATTTAAGTAATTGCAAGAATAGGACATTTATTCATGACGAGGCTACAAAGTCAAACCATAGTATCACATTTCTTTGCTTTTACTGAAAATATAGAAATTCATTGTAATGTTTGTATTGCATGCAAATTATGAGCTCAGATAGGAATTTTTTGTTTCTTCAATTAATTATTTCAACTAATTCAGCTTTCAAAGTTTGGTCCCCAGACCAGCATCATCAACATCAACTGCCAGCTTGTTAGAAATGCAAACTCTTAAGCTTCACTCCATGTATACTGAATCAGAAACTCTGAGGATGAGAACTAGCAATCTGAGTTTTAATAAGCCCTCCAAATAACTCTGGTCCATACTAACGTTAGAGAATCACTGGATTAATTATTTTAAGTTAAATGAGAAATGAGTCATTACTCATTATTATAGTTTAGCAGACAAAAACCTTACAAAATGGGGGCACCTTGTTGGGTCAGTAGAGCATTAGATTCTTGATCTCGGGGTTATGAGTTCGAGCCCCAAATTGAGTTTAGAGGTTACTTAAAATATTTTATTATTATTTTTTTTTAACATTTATCCATTTTTTGAGAGACAGAGACAGAGCATGGGCAGGGAAGGGACAAAGAGAGAAAGGGAGACGCAAAATCCAAAGCAGGCTCCAGGCTTCAGCACAGAGCCCAATGTGAGGCTCGAACCCACGAACCGTGAGCCAAAGTCGGACGCTTAACCGACTGAGCCACCCAGATGTCCCTTAAAATAAAATCTCTAAAAAAATTTTTTTAAAAACTTACAAAATATGGAAGCCCTGGGGCATAATGGGGAAAAAAAAGTCTTTTCTGGTGATCACTGTAGAATGAAGACTGTATTCTAGATCAGTATCTTCATTTTACATAAAGGAAAGCTGAGAATCAGAGAGAAGTTATTACTATCAGGTCACACTGGCCTGATTCCCTCTATTTTCTGACTTCCCATGTTCCCATTTGCTATTGCTACCTCCTTTCTTGTGCAGCTACTGCGGCAGGGAGGAACTTGCCCTGCTAACACCTTCCCAGATGGAGGTGAGAGAAGTCATGGCCTAAACACTGAGACATTCAGCAAGATCCTTAAGTAGAGAGATGAAAGGAGGAAGCTGAGAAAATGTCAAATATACCTCAGTCGAGATGGAATTTGTCTAGGTTGAGTAAAACTAGCTTGGATTTTGCATATTGCTATCACATTGTTTTAACTTGAATTTGAGATCCCTTCTATACTTCCTTATGGTTAGTATTTAGTTAACCCAGACCTGCTGATGTTTCTGAGCACCATATGCCATTGGACAGATCAGACCCACAGAGAGTTAGTGCAAAAGCATTACTAAAATCTTTGTCTGATATTTTTGCAGTTCTCACTTAGCAGCTATGTGTGAAGTACTTTTTACATGTCCTAAAAATTGATACTAGGTTGGTTCTAAGCTATTTGGTTATGTGTGAATAGTTTACTGTAACAATCAGTTCATTCAACCAACATTTACCAATAGCCCACTCTGTGCCAAGTACCATGCTAGGTCCTGCACAATATACAAAATTTTTTTAAACATTCAGCGTTTAACTTTTAGCACAGAAAGCAATATAAGAGAGGTAAATCCTTTAAGAGAATAAAGTAACCATACCAAAGCTGAATTCACAGTATGACATGCTCATATAATGATGACATTACAGTCATTACTTTGCTAGGGAAATTATAAATGTTAGGTGTATTAGACATTGACACTTGTGTCTGCCCTATGAAAATGTGATTATGGTTATGACATCTATGCAGCCAGTGCTAAGAGTGATATTGCCAAATATAAAAAGCTTACCCGAGACTCTCTCTCCTTGTCTCAGGACCTTGGGCTACACCATCTCTAGAGAAACACAGAACCTGCAGGTGCCTTACTTTGTGGATAAAAACTTTGAGAAGGCCTACAGAGGAGCCTCTCTACGGGACCTGGAGAAGACGATAGAGAAGGATTACATTGATTACATCCAGACAAGTTGTTGGAAGGAGAAACAACAAAGTAAGATGTTCTAGAAGGGGCTTTCACTGGTGGTCGTACTTCCAACCCAAGGCATTCCCAGCTTCTGGATCCATTCTTTCTCCTTGTTTGAGTCATACCTGTTTATGTGGACAGAGGCCCATTCAGGATACTACAAAAAAGTGAAGTTAATTGACAGGATCCATGTGGCCAGGACTTGGAAACCTTAGGAACTTAGTCAGTCAGCCCTAGTTGCCTATCTGTGTGTCTCTGAGTGTCCACCTCTCTCTGTTCATCTGCCCGCCTCTCCTCTCTGCCAGCTGCCTGCCTTTGCTTCTTCAAGCTTTCCTTCTTCATAACCTGGCTTTGCCCTGGTTGGCTTTGGTTGCTGCCCTCCTCATCACTCTCCCAGTTTCCACAGCCCCACTAGTTATTGGCCCCTTTCTACATCACAAGCTTCCTCCATAAGTTCTCAGTCCTAGCTCGATTGGTCCACTTTCCTAATTCCACACTCCCTACAGGGAAATCTGATTGATCCAGACCAAGTTTTTGAGCCAGACCAAAAGCCAGTTCTAGTTGGCTGTGGCCACATAGATCAAAATTGACCCCTCCTGGGTCTGCCCCTTCAGTAAGGGTGCGTTTGAGCAGGCCTTGAACTCTTTTCCCTCTCTGGAGACAGTGGGGGTAAAAGGGTCTGCCAGGTGGCTTCCAGTTCCAACCGAGTGTTAATGGGGAGTGCTGGTAGCAGGGGTAGTCCTGCCTCTCAGCCAACAGGTTCACTTTTCATCCCGTTTGAATTCCACAGATACACATACACAATCATGTGCACACCACACACATGCATACCTTAATACCCGTATCTTATAAAAACTTGGCTTTGGTTAATTTTTAAAAAGCAAACTAACTCATTTTTTAAAACAGTATTACTGGGTATTATTAAATGTCTAACAGTGCCTGATGAAAGTAGCTCTTCTGTCACAGTGCTGCTAAGCCCTTGCTGACCCATCATGCATCCCCACCCTACCCCCAAGTTAATCTCTCCTTCCTGTGTGTTCTTAAAACACTTTGTTCATCCTGCTAACACAGTACTGTCTTCAGTGTTAGTGTTCTGTAGGTAAATGTCTATCTCACTGTTGGACTGTGGGTTGTCTGAGGATAAGAGCCATGGCTTACCAATCTCGTGTTCCAGGCCCCTGGCATGGTCCTTGATTCAGAACAGGTGCCCAACCAATAGCTTTTGAAGAGAGGATTCTCAGGACTGGAAAAAACGAAAATGTTTGTGGATTAAGAATCACAGACGGGGGTTAATGTCCTTACCCTGGCCTTTAGGGACCTTGTGTCTGCCCTCTATTTCAGTAGGGCAGAGCCCACCTGAACCCTCACGTGCACTAGGAGCTTGATAGGCAATTACCATGGGATGAAAGGGTAAATTAAGCAGGGGGAAGTTGCTTCAAAAATTTATTGAAAAATACTGAAAAACCTGAGGGGTCAGGAATTACCCTACCTCATGTCAAACTAGGTGTTGCAAGTTTCAAAGATCAGGAAAGAATTTTGGAGCAAGAAAAGGCTTTTGACAGAAAGGCATTTAAAACATGGATCTAAGTCAGGTGAAGGCCACAGTGTGTGTCCTAAAAGTCCCCATTGTACTGTGCCCTGGAGGGTTTTGAATTTGTTGCTTTGCACAAGAACTGGATGAAAACCTGTATTTCACATTCGTCAAACACACACCCACCCACGTACACTCCCCAGCTGGATCTTATGGTAAGGATTACATCCAAGGTCGTTTTTTGGCTTATCTCCCCATCTCCCTGAGGCTAGCTTCAGGGCTTTGGTCCTCTCTGGGTATAAATAAGAATCCAGTGGGTAAGCATGATGCATGTACCCACAAGTTCCGAACAGGGGGTGATCAGCACACACCCTTTAAAAGTCTATTTCTGGCATTTAAGGATGGTGGCTGTCCAGAGTCTCCGCACAACCCAAATGCCATCTGAGAATGAACGGCATCTGTCCTCCGGATCCAGCAGCAAGTGCAGCCAACAAGGTTAAATTTAGCACTTGGAGGTTGTAAAAATAAACCCACTTGAGAACAAAGTTCACTCTTGGCAACATACCGAATGGAAACTGTTTTTAGCAAAGTTAGCCATTGTCTTTTTTGTCTTTTTAAATCTTTTGTTCATCTCTTTTCTCTGTTTTGCCTTAGAATGCTTAATCTGAGTGAATTTCTATGAGTAATCCCTTACGATGAACACTGATTGCCCTGTTTACTCCTTCACAGCTGCATCTAGATAATAAACCCAATGCCAGGGGAAGTGGCCATGCCACTGGGGTGATGGGACAAAAGTAACAGGCAGGATCTGCCTCCCGGCCTGACAGAGCTGAGCTGAGATCCTGGCCCTGCCTGGCAGAGGAGCATTTCTCTCCATGCCCTGGAGCAGGGTAGCACAGTGGCTAGAAGCTTAGGCTTTGAAATGGGGATGAAATGCACTTCCTCCTAGAGACGCTGTATGGGTTATAGAAGATGGTATGGGTATAATGCTTAGCATGGTATCTGGCACATATTAAATACCCGGTTCCTGATGGAGTCCAGGCCTTGCATAGTCTTGCTAGCCTGGATGCAGAACTGTCTCATGTGGCTGGATCCTGAGGATGGTTGGGATCCATTGTGGTCTTCCTGACCACATGAGAGCAGAGTGTTCTTGGGAGAGGTTCTGGGACGTGCTTCTGAAGCAATTTTCCTGAGTCAGTTTCCCTGGAAGCCTCAATACTCTGTCCTTCTATCACAGGTCAAGGGAAACATTTTGTGAAGAAAAGCTGTTCTCTTGATGCCCCTCCTACAGATTTTTTTTTTTTTTTTTTACTTAGAAGTTACTGAATTTTGACAAAGTATGTCAAAAGTAACATATTAGTTGAATTGACCTTTTACTCATTGAAGGACAAAAGCATTCACTGGCAGTTTGGAGAGAAGTTTCTCTAAGCCTAGTAATGGGCATTTGGGACTGGTTCCTTGAAACACTGACATTGCTGCAAAGTCATTGCTTTGGAGCAGGGGTCTCAACCTCTGGAGCATTGAAACTTGGTTTTAATGAACCTTATGAAAAGCTGTGTGATAGTTTGAGAAAAGCATTCGTATATGTACAGTTATCCTTTATCAGCCTCTTAGAGTGGGCTTCAGTGTAGAAAATACTAAGAATCATGAGACCTTAGTGTTTTGTAGAGTGAGATTCCAGGCAATAAGGCATTTAGGTAAGCTCAGCAAGCAAAAAACGTAAGGAAATCATTGCAAGGAAAAACAAAGCCACAGAAATCTGTTCCGTATACTGGCATAGCTGTGACTCCAGAGGACCAAAGGCATAGACTCATTTTACAGAGTCCTCCTGAACAGGTTTCCCACATGCCAGAGAAGCCAGAGAAATGGAGTTAGTGCAGTGGGCTGGCCTCAGGAGCGGAGGGCTCTCATTTGGGTGTGGCATACGTTTTCCAGAGAGCCTGCGAGCATGACTGTGCCAAGGCAAGCTCCTACTAGCAGGCAGTGCGGGCACCCTCGCCAAGGGGTGAGAGCGCATTGTTCTTGGGCCCAGGAGGCACACTGCTTGCCAAGCAACTGCTGGGCTAGGGCCCAGGCTCTGAGCCTCCATTGTAGAGGGAGGGTTTTCATGCGTGGCCACCCCTCACCCTGGAGTCCTGCACTTAATCTGCACTTTGGGCCTTACTTGGTGTAAATAGAATCATTGTGAGCAGAAATGCCAAACAGTGTTTTGTGTTGATAGAAACTTATTCAGAAACCAATGCCCATTGTTCCCCCTGGCTAAGTATTAATTCCTATTTCTAGTCAGTTTGCTGATTAATCAGAGACAGGTGCCTCTCGTTCCACCAAGAAAAACAAAATCTGTTGGCAGGATGATTCAGAATGGATAGACATATTTCAAAATGGTTAAAATAGCATTTTCACAAGTATGGTCCTTTAAACACGGAGTAGCTGCCTGCTGTCGGAGGCTTTCAGAAGCCACACGGCCCATCCAAGCGTTCCATCCTGTTAATACACAACACGTCTCTGGGGGTGCTTTTCAGGCTTTCCTTCCTAAGAACGTCTCTGAAACTTGACAAAGGAATGAAAAATAGAGGCAGCCAAACCACCGTTGAGTCGGGAAAGACAGCGGAGATTATATTCTGGTTAAAAATAGAATGACCTTCTCCACCATGAAGAGAAAATGAAATTCATTTAGTCAAGGAGCCAAAGGTCACTGGATCCAGATGATTTCACTTTTAAGAGCCCAGCTGCCTTTGGCCTTTGAGTTAGAGACCCCACATGTGGTGAGGGAATGAAGAAAGCCGCCAGCAACTTGGCCTTCTATAGAAGGCATACCCACTGGAGGGAGGCTCTGTGTCAGTTAGCATGTATGAGTTATGATCCAGCAATGCAGGGGACAGAATGGAGCAGCTGTCTTTGTTTCAGATGACAGGAACGGGCGATTGGCCTCCATTCTCTCCCGACTGCCATCTGAATGCCATTCGTAGGAAGGCCACGAAACGGAGTCTCCTCTTACTGCACACGTGCATGTTTCCTAAGTCTGGTGCCAAATGTTCTATTGATAAGAACTAAGTCCGGCGCTTTTATAATTGAGCACGGATACTGTAGGACTCTGGGACCACAGGTGTCCTTTAATCCTTAGCACCTGGTGTAGTATAGCTGCTGGATTCAGGTTTCTTGAATAAATGAGTAAGCGTTTCCTAAATTTAATTAAAAGAAAAAGCATGAAATAAAGTAAAAGGGGCTTTGACTCCAGAAATATTGAAATGAAACAAAGGAGGTTAACTCTCTTGATGAACTGTTACCTCTTTTATCTTTCAGAGTCGGAATTGACAAATTTGGCAGGATTATACAGAGATGAACGATTGAAACAGAAGGCAGAGTCACTGAAACTTGAAAACTGTGAAAAACTTTCCAAACTTATCGGCCTACGCAGAGGTGGCTGAGAGGATGATGGCCCTACACAGGGTCGGGGTTTTGCTACTTGTTACTATTTATGTTCCTAATTCCATTTTATAATACAAAATTAAGAAATGATGAACATTTTACAACTTGCTAACTTTGGTGGGCAGAGTTGAAGGCACTTGAGCATGGAGCCAGACTTGTCATCGCAGAATCTTTCCTGGGGATTGGCTCCAGGGGCCATGAACAGTTCATCTAAGTTGAATTAACGGCAGAGCGTTTGATGTAGTCCCCTTGCTCCGTGCCTACCCTGCCTCTAGGATTGGGATTCAGGCATCCCAGAGCAGATCTACATATTCTTCCTCCTTCCCTTCTTCAGTTAAATCTCAATGCCCAGCCATTCCTAGGCGTAGCCAAAGCAGCTTAATATTAGTTGTTTACAGTGTGCACGAAGAATGATCCCTCTCCCCTCATGAAAGTCATCATGTCCCCTAGCATTCCGCCCTTGGAACATGGGCCCACCATGCTTGCATTTTCTAAGGGGAATGTGGAGAGATGTCAGCTACTACGGACAATAGTTTTCCCATTTGCCTATCTCTGTTCAAAGTTACTAGCATTAGCAAACTGCCTGATTTGAGTTTCTTTTACTTCCTTAACCCTTTCTCTTGTCGAGGGTCCAGAAAGTAAAAGCTATTGGGTGAAACAGTTCCATGGACAACTCAGCAGCAGAGAGCAGGGGTACGGAGATAAAGGTAAAAATGCAAGACTGAGTTTCCTCTTGCAGCATGACATTTGACCAGAGTCCCTCCACCCCAGAGAAGTCAGACCTAAGAATAGGCATTGCCAGCCAACCAGGATGGTTGCTCAAGCCTAGATCTAGAAGGGAAAGACCCTGTTTCTGTGGCTTTGGAGGTCTGGTATTGGTCCCAAGCAGTCACTGTGTTTAACCCAATGCCCTACATTTTGTTATATGAGATACTTTTCCATGTAGTCAACATTTATTGAGTGCCTGGTATGAAGCAGGGGCTCCCACATATAGTTTCTTACTTTAGCCTCCTCATAATGCTGTGAAGGAGACATGTTACCCTCCCCCCGCCCCCTCCTTTTCTTTATGAAAGAGACTGTTAGCCCAGAGAGGATGAATGGTTGACCCAGTCATACAATTGGTAGTGGCAGAGCTAGGCTGATTATCAAGAAGGAAGTGTGAGATCATTCCCATTTGTCTGGTGATTCTAGCCAGATTGTTAAGGCATAATCTTAGGATGCCCTGGTCCCCCCTGACACTGTAACCCTGTATCCTTTTTATGGCAGTCCTGCATTCATTCAGGACACTTCTTCCTTGGTCTTTAGAAACAAGACCCTCTCTAAAATAATTCTGTATACAAAGCAGAATAGCCACTCAAAGGCAGGTAGCCACTCCCACTGATGACAAGGAAGAAGTAAGCTGTTTCCTTGGCCTTGTGGTTCTGGGCCCTCTTGTCCCTCTTGGGCCCTCTGGGCCCTCTTGGCCCTCCAAACCCCACTGGAACATGGGATCCCTTAGCCTGGCCAAGGTGAGCTGCCAGGATTGAACCGCCTAGATCATTATGAATCAGAACCTGGAAAATCAGTAGGTGACTGTAGTCTGGACTCCAGGATGAAAGAAAAGTTCCCTTATTAAAACTGATTTCCAAAGTAGAGTTTCTCCTTTCAGATTCATAGCCATAATTTAGGCAGATGTGTCTAGTATGGTTCAACATGGACATTCCACAGGGTCAGGAGATGGGTCTAGAGGTGAAGAGTGGATCTTTGGTGGCTGGTAGGGGGCAACTGCTCAGCTGTGGGAGGGAGCAGTTCTAGAAACGCCAGATTTTTCTGCCCAACTAGATCTATCTTTCTGGTTTGGGGGACTTCCTTGATCCTTTCTGAGTAATTGAGGGGATTTATACTATACAATATGCCTGTGAGCCAAACAGGCCGATGGAAAGTTTTCCTATACACATGAAAATCAAAGCTCTTCTCTCCCCAACTCCAATCTCTGCTAGAAAATGGGCCATAATTAAATTGACTTGACATAGATTTCATGGCAGAGATGAATTATCTGTGATGATACTAAATAGAGGCAAAACTAACTCCATTAAATGTCAGGTCTCTTGTCTGTTTTTAAAGCACTGATGGTAGTGTTGTGTTTATTACCTAATAGACTACAACACTCACATCTGGCTTTCCTCAGTAGAACAGTATTTGCCTTTTGCTGAAGAATAGTTTAATCTACTTCGTATGGTCCAAAATATGGCTAAACTATGACTTCCTGGGTTCTATTTTAGATGGGTTGTCCACATGGTGGTAAAATAAGCGTCTTCCTCTTGCCTCCATCTTCTGGAAGGTTTCCTGATCACATATAAACTCTTTAGGTAAGGCTTATTCTTGCTGTCTTGGCGTGCAGCTCTACATGTTTCTGTGAGCATTAATGCAGAATGGGGATGTGTGAGGTGGGGAAGTGGGGCAAAGCAGGGCTCGTGGCTTAAGCAGAAGGTGAAGCTCCCATTCATGAGAATGAAAGTGCTCTTCACGCTGCCTGATCAGCAGTGAGGAGGGGAGGGTGAAAACCCTTCTCACACAGAGGACACTGCAACTTCAAGGAATCCATGTCCCCAGATTAGCAACCCTGAGGTTCATCTGCTCAAACCAGAAAACTTCTGAATTTCCTTGATCAGCTCCAGGCCTCACAACTTGGGACAAGTGACTGGTAAGAAAATGCCACTGCTATGCTTTCTGTTGGAAACTGTTAGAAATTACACTGAACTCCAAACCCCACTGGAACATGGGATCCCGCAGCCTGGCCAAGCCTTGCATTGTTCTCATTTTCATCCTCATGCTCAGGACTGACTTTGTGAGGAGGCATTGTTGGGATTCCGGAAGCTTTCTGTTACAACTGGCCACACCTGCAAGTTCATTGTCTCTGCATGCCCTGTTCCTCACAGAAGCTAGCTCTTAATTAGTATTTATTTTGGACTTATTTATGGTATAAGCTTAGTGCTCTAATATATTTATTTTGGGGAAGGGCCAAGTTACTCTACGTCCTATGTTTGAGCCTGCATTGTTGATACCTCGTGCAGTGACCACCACGTAACTATATACCCATGTGTTCGATATTGACGACGTCACTTGCATCACACTCAGTATTGGGAATTAAAGATGTGAATGTTCTGTGACCAGAGCCAGGTTTGACAGAGGTGGAATCAGCTCCTGGTGGAATACGAATCTTGAGAACTCTGGTCACCTGATCCACTGCATCTGGATTGAGTGTATTTTAACGGAGAAAGAAATTAAACGATTTTATATAAAAAGAATGGCTCTATATTTTTCCTTTGTTCTTTTACCCTTGTCCATGGCACCCTTAGGCACCACAGAATGCTGGACTCCCTTGGAGCCAGTTGGACTAGAGAAGGCTTAGTGTCTCTCCTCTGCTACAGTCTTCCTCATCCATCAGTGGAATTATTGATGTTTAGAACAATAGATAACATTGGTGGCATCACCAATTCTGTATTTCTTGTCTATCAGATGCTAGCAGCTGCAGGATATTATAGCCTACCTACAGAGCTAAACTACTTAGCCCCCAAATCAGGTGTTATCCCAGTTCCCTAATGGCCTTGTTCCCAACGACCCATATTTAGGAAAGTCTTGGTTTAAAAAATACAGTACAGGGGCTCCTGGGTGGCTCAGTCAGTTAAGCGTCCAACTTCGGCTCAGGTCATGATTTCACGTCTAGTGGGTTCGAGCCCTGCATTGGGCTCCATGCTGACAGCTCAGAGCCTGGAGCCTGCTTCAGATTCTGTGTCTCCCTCTCTCTCTGCTCCTCCCCTGTTCACACTCTGTCAGTCTCTTTCTCTCTCTCTCTCTCTCTCAAAAATAAATACTAAAAAAGGGGCGCCTGGGTGGTGCAGTCGGTTAAGCGTCCGACTTCAACCAGGTCACGATCTCACGGTCCGTGAGTTCGAGCCCTGCGTCGGGCTCTGGGCTGATGGCTCAGAGCCTGGAGCCTGTTTCCGATTCTGTGTCTCCCTCTCTCTCTGCCCCTCGCCCGTTCATGCTCTGTCTCTCTCTGTCCCAAAAATAAATAAACGTTGAAAAAAAAATTAAAAAAAATAAATAAATACTAAAAAAAAAAAAAATACAGTACATGGGGGTGCCTGTGTGGCTCAGTCGGAAGAGCATGTGACTTTTGATCTCAGGGTCATGCGTTCAAGCCCCACTTTGAGCGTAGAGATTACTAAACAAAAACACAAATTCAAAATATAGAGTACATGGTTCATAACAATATCTTTCATTTGAAGAAAGATAGAGATGAGATTCAATTCAGCAAAGATGGAGAACTTACTGTGTGTCCAGTGGGCTGAGCTTTGGGGATGGGGGTTGGGGAATAAGTGAGACCCAGCACCACAGCTCCAGCTCCTGAAGCTCATATCTGAGGGCAAAGCTAACTTCAGACAAGTTAGCTCCCCAGTGGGATGAATGTCAAAGGGGAAATCAAGAAAACCTTCAGGTTCTTTAACAGGAATGTGATCCAGTTTGAGGCTTCAGTGAAATCAACTCTGAGAGAGAGAGACCTGAAATATAATCATCCTTCTTACAGAATGCAGTGATTTTTTTTAATGTTTATTTTTAAGAGAGAGAGAGAGAGAGTGGGGGAAGGGCAGAGAGAGAGGGACAGAGAATCCCAAGCACACTCCGCACTGTCAGCACAGAGCCTGATGCGGGGCTCGAACCCACAGATGTGAGATCATGACCTGAGCCCAAGTTGGATGCTTAACTGACTGAGCCACCCAGGCGTCCCTGCAGTGATTTCTTTTTTTAAGAGAAGACAGAAAAATACTCTGAGTGCTCCCATTTCCATGAATAACACCACCATTGATCCAGGTGTGAAAGTCAGAAAGCCAAGAAACCGTGTGGTAGACTTAATTTGAAGTCTCCCAAAGGACCATGCTTAATATTTGTGCCCTTGCATAATCCCCTTTCTAATCTGGACTGGCCTTTGATCTTTAACCAAAAGAATGTGGCAAAACTAGCAGCTTCCATTTTTGCACTTAGGAGAAGTCAGCTGCCATGTAAGTCCAACCACCCTGAGACCACTAAGCTAACCACATGGAGAAACCAGGCAGAGGAGAGGAGAGGAGAACCAAACAAGTGAGCTGGCAGCAAGGACTGAGAACCCAGACAGAAGATCCAAGCTGAGCTGTTTGGGCCACCTTAGCTGATGGGCAGAACAGAAATAACCTGTCCCACCAAGCCCTGACAATATAGTTACTGTTTTAAGTCGTTACATTTTGGGGTAGTTTGCAGCAGTAGACAACCAAACACCTTGGCTTCCTTTGTCTTGTAACCCCTCCTTCGTTAAATCCTATCAGTTTGACCTCCAGAACATTCTAAATCCAACTACTCTCTTCATCTCCTCTGACACCATCTGACTCCCAAACTACCAGCCGCTTTTTCTGATAAAAACTGCAATAGTTTCTTAAGTAGTCTCTGCGCATCTACTCAGGGCCACTTCCAATCTGTACACCTTGCTGCAACCTGAGAGATCTTCCCAGAGCATAAATTATGTCACCCTCTCGCTTAAAATATTTCAGTAGCTTTCTTTTGCTCCAAGAATAAAAACCATCAAAGTTCTTTACGGGGTCTAATGCTTAACAAGTTTCTACCAAGTTTCTCGCCACTGACCCTGCTTGCCCTGTACATCTATCTTTTTCTTTTCTGCCAAACTAGCCTTTTTTTCTTTTTTTGAGTTTTTTTTTTTTTTTAATTTTATTTTTTGAGAGAGAAGAGAATGAGATCATGACCTGAGCTGCAATCAAGAATCAGACGCTAAACTGACTGAGCCACCCGGGTGCCCCCATACTAGCCTCTTAATTACTACACTCTGCCAATCCCTTTTGCCCCAGGGACCTTACATATACTATTCTCTCTTTCTGAAACCCTTTCCCACTCACCTGCCCCTGCCTGCTTTGTTAAGTGCCTCCTGGTTTATCTTAATAGGTTTCAGCTCAAAATCCCACTTCCACACAGAAGCCTTCCCTGACACTCCAGACGGGGCAAAATCTCCCTTTAAAATACTTTCATTCCAGGGCACCTAGCTGGCTCATTTAAAAGAGAATATGACTTTTTTTTTTTAATGTTTATTTATTTTTGAGAGAAAGAGAGCACAAGCTGGGGAGGGGCAGAGAGAGAGGGAGACAGAGGATCCAAAGCGAGCTCTGTGCTGTCAGCAGAGTCACCCCTAGGTAGAGCATATGACTCTTATTAATAGCAGGTCGTCAGTTCAAGTCCCACGTCAGGCCTGGAGCCTACTTAAAAAAAAAAAAAAATACAGGGGCGCCTGGGTGGCTCAGTCAGTTAAGCGTCTGACTTCAGCTCAGGTTATGATCTTGTAGTTTGTGAGTTCAAGCCCCACAACAGGCTCTGCTGACAGCTCAGAGCCCGGAGCCTGCTTCAGATTCTGTCTGTCTCTCTCCCTGTCTCTGCCCCTCTGCCGCTTGTGCTGTCTCTCTCTTTCTCTTAAATATAAGTAAACATTTTAAAAAAATACCCATTCCTCTCAGCACCTGTCATAGCTATAATGTTATTTATTTGGATAATGACTTAATTTAGGATTTAAGTAAGTATTTATTTGATGATTGTCTCCCCCACTAGACTAAGTTTCATTCTGGGTTTATCTGAGCTGAACCTTAAAGAAATGACAAGTCATCTGCACATTGGCTGGAAGTGCAGCCCAAATTCTTTGAAACTACAGTGGGATGTGTCCCCTCTCCTTGAATCTGAGCCCTGAGGCCTCCTGACAAATAGAAAATAGCAGAAATTACATTGTACTGTTTTTTAGGCCTAAGCCTTAAGGAAGTGGCCATCTTCCATTTCCTTTTTTTTGTTGTTAGTTTTTTTTTTAACATTTATTTATTTTTGAGAGACAGAGAGCAAGCAGGGGAGGGGCAGAGAGAGAAGGAGACACAGAATCTGAAGCAGACTCCAGGCTCTGAGCAAGATGTCAGCACATAGCCCGAAGCGGGGCTCAAACCCACAAACTGTGAGATCATGACCTGAGCCGAAGTCGGACACTCAGCCGAGTGAGCCACCCAGGTGCCCCGGCCATCTTCCATTTCCTATCACTTTGGATGCTTTCTCTTAAACCTAATCACCATGCTATGAGAAAGCCTAAATAGACCATGGAGAGGGACAAGAAACTTGGTCCTCAGGCTCAAATGCGTTCCCTGCTGATAGCACTAAATTTGCCAGTTATATCAATGAGCCACCTTGGAAACAGAATTTCTAGCCTCTCCTTTCCCAGTCCCCCCACCAAAATCCCATCTGATACTACATCATGGAGCAGAGATGAACTTTCACTATTGAACCCCGCCTAAATGGAAGATTCCTGAGCAAAATGATTTTTTTTTTAAGCTGTAAATTTTAGGTGGTTAGTTATACAGCAACAGAAAATGGGAACATCAACCAGAAGGACAACGCTGTGCAGAAAGGCCACACTTTCCGGGGCAGGATCACAGAGCTGTTTGTGATGTCATGCCATCCTGAGTCTTACTGAGCCCTGGCTGGCCAGGAGCCTGGAGTGTTTGTTGACATACAGAGGGGGAGTCTGTGGCAGTCCTCAACCAGAGGACAATCTGTCATGTTCATGCTGGTATGCAGGGTGCAGACCTGGATCCAGGGTTCTCTCTTGCTCACAACCTTCCCTCCCCAGGGAATTGGCTGGTGGAGACTACTACACTGCAGAGTTTTGCCCTGAGGGGCAGCCTATTCCAACTTCTGGAGGTGAATGTGAATGGCAAGGGTTATCAAATTAGCATTTCAGGGGTGCCTGGGTGGCTCTGTTGGTTAAGAGTCTGACTCTTGATTTTGGCTCAGGTCATGATCTCATGGTTTCGTGGGTTCAAGCCCTGCAGCAGGCTCTGCGCTGGGGATTCAGTCTTTTTCCCCCAACCACCGCCCCTCCCCTGCTCATGCTTTCTCTCTCCCCCAAAATAAATAACTTAAAAAAAAGAAGTAGCATCTCATTAAAGACTTGAGAGAGAAGAGACAGTTCAAGGGGGGAATCCAGGTATTCCTGCCCCAGAGGAATGTGCAGCTTTGTCCAGGGTGATTCAGATGAACACTCACATTCAATAGACAAAACTCCAAGAAGGCGCTGTGCTGAGCCACGCAACCTACAAGACACCTTCTAGGCCCTTGCTGTCCAACACAGTAGCCACAAGCCACTATGGCTATTTAAATTAAAATGTTAACTAATCAAAACTTTTAATAATTTAAAACAATTCCTCAAGTCTCATGAGCCACATTTCAAGTGCTAAACAGCCAAATGTGGCTAGTGGCTGCAGTATTGGACAGTGCAGATATAGACTATATCCATCACCTACATTTTATTGGATGGTACTGCTCTAGGCCCTTTAAGATTGGTCAACAGAAAAGGCCTTGCTCTCAAGGATGTGAGAACAAAAACAAGAAACAAGGAAAGATAAAACAAGGGCTACCACTGGGAGACTCACAGGAATGGTCACATTTATCAGGCCACAAATTCCAACCCCAAAATAGGTCCTTAAGGAGCTTTGGGGAGCAGCCTGAGTGGCCCACCTGAATTTTCAGCTTCCCTTCCTGGTCACTGATAATACTTTTTCCAAACTCCTTAATATAGTCATTTCTTGCCTGGGGGGTTTCAATTTCCATAACTTTAGTATCCAATATGTTCAACAAAAATGTAACACAGCATCATGGTTAAGAACATGGACTCTGAAATCAAACTTTCTGTGTTAAAACCTGACCTTGGCAAGTTACTCATTCTCATAGAACCTGGTTAAGGGTATTATAACCTACTTCCCAAAGTTATTGTGAAGATTACATGAAAAAGCTTAATGGTGCCACAGAATAGTGAATACTCAGTGAATATTCGCTCCGATTTTTCCTAAGCTTATTTAACCTTATTTGGGTTTTGAAGAAAGCCTTCAATGGGGATATGATCCCCCTATATCCTCAATGGGGATGTGTGATCACTTTATCCTTGTCTACCTCCATTCTCCGTGTCTTGCATGCCCCTCTTCAGTTCTCCTGATCTCTCAGGGCCGTCCCCGGCACTTTGACATGGTGGCACCTGGCTCCAATGTGGCTACCAACAACTTGGTACCAGAGTATGAGGACTCTTCATCTTAGGTGAGGCCACTCTCCTTTTCTGGTCTGTGCTTCCCTTCATTGCTTGGGTTCAGATTACCTAAACACTAAATGTATTCGTACTTGTAAAAGAAATCACAGGAGCCTGGAGTCTCATACTCTGGGTGAAATCCAGAGATTAGGGTGGGAGAAAGAGGGCTGTTAACGTTAAAAATGCAGGAGTTGCCTTAGCTGGCTCTTGCTTCACAGGTCTTGCAGTTTAACAGGCCCTGGGATAAGGCTAAAGGCCTTGTCTGAGTGAGGGCTGTTCACCAAACCGTGCCCCGTCTGCTCCTCAGGTCTGCGTGACGAACACAAGATAAAACAGGTGTGCACATAAACTATAAACTTAAATCCCTAAGGGTTGTTAGAACTTCCTCCACGGGAAGGCTGTGCTTTTAAGAGAGTGGCTGCTTTAAGAGGCGGGCTCCATCCCTACTAACAAAGAAAGTCCCCGCCCCCGGTTGCCAAGGTGCTCTATGGCGTCCCATTCTCATTGGTGAACGTCGGTGGGTGAGGCGCCCAGAGACATTTCCAACGAGCTGGCGGGGGGGAAAGATGGCGACGCCCCTCGGGTGGTCGCAGGGGGGGTCAGGATCAGTGTGTCTCGCTTTCGATCAACTGCGGGACGTGATCGAGTCTCAGGAGGAACTGATTCACCAGCTGAGGAATGTGGTATGCAGCCCGAAGAGCTGGGGGAGGGCCGGACCGGACACCTAAATGGCGGGGACGGGGCCAGACCCTGTCCCGATGTCGAGCTTAGAGCACATTGCCAATGGCGTCATCAGGAGGAGGCGGGGCCCGAGTATGTTCTGGCTGGTAGGGGTGGAGCCAAAAAGGGTCAAGGTCTTCATGATTATTTTCCAGGGAATTTAAACAAAATTAAGTTGCTTTCTACTCTCTGCCTGGTTGTGTAAGGCCTACTAGATATCTCCCCGTGTATTCACTGAGCCTCACTTTCCCCACTTCTAATTGGAGATGACTTCATTGGCTTCCCCGGGGTTCTCAGATGCAGGTATTGAAACTATAACGCGTTTTCCATTATGGACATCTCCTCCCCAGTGTCTAATGCAGCGCCATTTTGAGTGCAGTAAGCACAGGTTTGTCCCTTGCACATGTTAACTTAAGGGCCTGCGACCCTTTAATGCCCCTTTGCTTTTGCCTTCTGAGTCAAATCCTAGTTCATGAGTTCAAAGCATTGGAGCCACAGATTACCTGGACAGGCATGGTAAAGTCTTGGCCAGCTGAAGTTCATGGTTTTTCTGTTTTTATTTTCTATCTTGATAAGAGAGCTGGGAGATATCTCCATCTCAGAAACAAAACTGACTTAACATCTATTTCTCACCCTGAGGGGTGCGTGCAGCTCTAGGCATTCAATTACCTGCAATTCCCTGAGGGTACCCAGCTCTTCTTTGCAGCTGGCCTTTGCATGTATGTTCTCACCATCTAGAACACTTTTCTGTTCCACCCCCTCTTCTTGCCCACCCCTGTTTACCAGTCAGAGCTCATGTCTGATGACCCCTTCTCCAGAAGCAGGTCTGACCCTTCCCCAGACCAGGGGCCTCCTCTGGGCACCACAGCCTTTTGTGCTTCTCCGTCATAGTGCACACTGTGTTAGAAGTACTGGCCATGGGCTATCTCCTATATCAAACTGGTTGCTCCTTGAGGGCAGGACCTAGAGCTGAGCCTCTGTGAATCTTATGGAACCAAATTCTCCCTGTTCAGAGCCCAAGTCTCATCCTAGGTGCCCTGGGTATCATCCCATTGTCTAACCTTGGTCCTGGTCCCTAGAGAGTACCCCTTCAACACCAGCCCCAGGCCCTCCCTGAGCCAGGCTCTGTTGCAGATGGTTCTCCAGGATGAAAATTTTGTCAGTAAAGAAGAGTTCCAGGCAGTGGAAAAGAAGCTGGTGGTAAGTAAGGGCCTCTGTGGGCTCCTGATCTTCCCCCATTTCCTGGGATCCCTATGGATGGGCACAGTTATTATTGGCCTCTGACAGCTTCCTGCCCTAGTAGTGAGGACAGAATCTTCCTGTACCCTGGCTTCTATATGCCTGTCTGAGAAATGGAGCTGTTAATGGAACCTAGGAGACCTAGGGTAGCTCAGGGGTAATGAGGTCACTGCTTTCTGTTCCTGCAGGAAGAGAAAGCTGCCCATGCCAAGACCAAGGTCCTCCTGGCCAAGGAAGAGGAGAAGTTGCAGTTTGCCCTCGGAGAGGTAGAGGTGCTATCCAAACAGCTGGAGAAAGAGAAGCTGGCTTTTGAAAAAGCGTGAGTGGGCCTTTCAAAGGGTTGTGAAGGGTTGGGGGTCCAGGCTGCCTGTCAGCCTTCCCACCCTCTCTTGTCTTATCTTCTCCACTCAGGCTCTCCAGTGTCAAGAGCAGAGCCCTGCAGGAATCCAGTAAGAAGGACCAGCTCATCACCAAGTGCAATGGTAGGCGGGAGGCCCGTGCTCCCCCCCACGCTTACATACATGGGCTCTTCCCTAACAGCGCAGTGCCTGTGTCAAGGGCAGGGTTTCACCCCAACTTCTGCCCCCGGCTGAGGATACCAGGAGGCCCAGGCGGGCCACACCATCGCAAAGGCCTTCAGGGACCAGGCAGGCCACGGAAATGAGGGAAGCAGTTGGTGTACAATATTCTGCATGGCCATAAAGGAATGGGCTCGCTCCCATTTTTCTTGAAACATACGACCTTTTAGTCCAACTTTTGTTTTCCCACTTTTGATGGGTATTAGAAATAGTGTACTTCACTCATACCTGTTACAAGAGGAACAGCAGGGCAAGTACAGTCCTATCTGGGAGCTGACTGCTAGGGACCCAGTAGGGAGGGGTAGGGACTGTGGTGACAGGAAGAGCCGTGCCCTCTCTCAAGGGCTTAGTGCCTCTGCTCTGGGGAGGAGGGGGGCAGTATTGTCAGACCCTTAAAAAAGAAACTGGAAGCCAGTTTTTCATGGAAACTTTTCTGACTTTTTAGTGTTGGCAACTGATTTAGAAATTTTAAAACTATTGTATAGGCTAAGTATAATATGTCCATAGGCCATTAGTTTTCATCTCTGCTCTGTGCAGATGTATGTGGCTCCTTGTTGGCTCACTTGGTGCCATGAGCTGTGGGGCACTTTCTGTCAGCCACCCAGTGTCTCTAGATCCCAGGAATGCCTTTCAGTTTCCCAGAACACTAAATTCCCCTTACCTGGTTTAAGGAACAGATCTGAATTCCACATGCAACATCTGCTTCATACATTGCAGCAGATTTTGAGTAGGCCAGAGACCAGAGCCCAATTCCAAAAGAGATTCAGAGTCCCTTCTGATGGATTGTCACCTGAAGTCTTGGGCACCCCATACCCACCAATCCATCCCTCTCTCTCCCTTGGTGAGTACTCTAATAAGATGCCAACAGGCCGATATCTTGATTTGACTAGGTGGGCTGACAGGCCTTGTGGTTGTTTGACCAAGGGCTCTCAGTAGGGCCTCCTGGGGCCCAACAGGCAGTCACTGCCTCTGTACCCAAGGCCACCAGGCCCCACTCCTTCCTGTCTCTCTGCCTGTCCCCATACTTCCCTAAAAGAAACCTAGAGTTCTTTTCTGGTGGTACTCGAGCATTTCCTAGAGATCAGCCAAGGCCACGGGGTTCTATGTCTGCTTGTGGAAGGTGTGTGTGTGTGTGTGTGTATGCTATGGGGATGGAACCTGGCTGCCCTCCCCCAGAATGTCCCAGACCCCTCCAGTGGGACACAAGCCCTCACCTGAGCAAATCTCATGACCTGAGCCTCCCCCTGGCCTGTTGGCCAGGTTGGGGAACCTCCCTTTTTGTGGTTTTAGTTTGTTTTTTATACTTACATAGTTTCTTATTTTTCTCAAAGGGATTTTCTAACCATTCTCTCTGTGGGTGCTATTTATTTTAAATTCATCTCTAATTTATTTTAAAAGATTCACATAAATTTCTGATGCCTTTTCCCAAAAGAACTTCACAATCAATCAATCTGCGTGACCTGGGGAAGAAGGTTCAATAGGAATGGTCCTATGACCGAGTGAGCTCATTTTCATTCTCTTCCTTCTCCTGTGTCTTTGTCTCCTCTTTTCTATGCTGTGCATTAACTTTTTACCAAATCTTCTCTTCTGAAACCTTAAATACTTCAGCATTTCTACATTTTTTAGACCTTGTGTTCTAGTTAATGTTTGTCTAATCTTTAAAGGTGGTGGGATTTTCTTTCTAGGAGGATCAGAATTTTCCAGAGCTCCCTAAGGGTCAGTTCATGTAAATGAAGCACTGCCTCCCCCCCATCCCTACAACCTCTTTCGATTTGATGCAAGACACAAAAATCATCCTTGCATCTAATGAGCACTTAATTTGGGGTAAGCTTTGTCACCACTGTCTCCTCTCACCTCATGCCCCTGTGCTGTCCCTGTCCCCATATTACAGATGAGAAAATGGGTCTAGAAGAGGAGGCAACTTGCCCAAAGTAGCAATACTGTCTCATCAATATTAACACTGCTAAAACATCACCCTCTGTTCTCTGATCAGTTCCTGAGTTTTAACTCTCTTTCAGGAGCTGCCTCCTTGAGGGTAGGGGCCCTGTCTTCTCTCCTTAAGCCCTAGCACAAGTCTGGGCATCCAGCTGGCCCTCAGTACATCTGGTTGGATTGAGATGACTGAACTAAGTGATGTTTCTAAGTCCTAACTCCCCAGAGGATATCCTGGTCATTCATTCCACACATAAATTTATTGTGTACCTTCTATGTGCCAGGTACGATTTTAGGCCTTAGGGTTAAAGCAGTAAATTTAAGTAATATTTATCATTATGGATTTCATGGATGTAAATCCTAGTAGAGAATAAAAGTGAGTAAAATATGTGGTATATTAGGTATAAGTGCTAAGAAGAAAAAGAAAGCAGGAAAAAGGGATAGGAACTATTGGGAGAGGTTGTACTTTAAACTAGGAAATGTCTTGCCAAGGAGGTGATAGCTGTGAAGATCAGCAGCAGTTAGGGACAGGAGCCATTCATCCTCCTGCCTTTGGCAGCACTGTCCACCTCTCTGCAGAGGCCTTTTCCTGCCCTCATGTGAGTCACCTGGTCCAGAATAGAGTTGTAAAGTCACTGACACATTCAGCAGACATTGTGCCGCTCAGTCACCATCCTATCAAAACGCCATAATAAACTCATTCTTACCATGATGTTAACAGCTACTTGTGGAGAACCCCTGGGTCAGGAGAGCCAAGTTCTAAAAAGACCCATAAGGGAATGAATGCCTTATTTCAGGAAGGAGCCCTTCGGATGGGAACCACGCCTTCTCCCTGCCTCTCTCCCCCACAGAAATTGAGTCTCACATTATAAAGCAAGAAGATATACTTAATGGCAAAGAGAATGAGATTAAGGAGTTGCAGCAAGTTATCAGCCAGCAGAAACAGATCTTCAGGTGAGGCGTCTGGGCTAGGCTGGGGGTTGTTGATGGAAGTAGGGAGCCAGCTCTCTGGTCCCTACCCTAGACTGTCCCCAGCCCATGCCCAGCCAGCTCCATTGCAGGAATCACATGTCTGACTACCGGATCCAGAAGCAACAGGAGAACTACATGGCCCAAGTGCTGGACCAGAAGCATAAGAAAGCCTTGGGGACGCGTCAGGCCCGGAGCCACCAACATCCCAGGGAAAAATAAAATTGTCTTCACCTTCCTGTTCTGTAGCTGTAATGCTGGACCTCTGCCTTCTCTGCTGTGGGGGTCCCCATCCCTCTGGGTTTCTGCCACGTCAGGCCTCACGGTGCCCTGACTCCCAGAGAAGAGGCAGAAGGCACTCTTTTTTTTTCTCCCTGCCTGCCTCCTGGGCCTTCATGACAAAAGGGAGAATCAAGTTACCAGGGACTGGGTGGGGGACAGGCCTTGGACCACTACTTTCCAGGCCACTCCTTGGCTCAGAAAAGGATGCTGCTCAAGTCTTCAGCCCCTGCCACTTCCCTCCCTCCCTTGGATAGTAGGGGGAGTGAAAGTGTGGTGGTATAGCGTAGGGGAGGACTACTTTGTTATCTAATAGGCACTGTCCTTCCTACTCTTGGTATTTAATCCCTCCCTATGTAAACAGCTCTGGTTACCCCTGGTTACCTGTAAACACCCCACCCCACTCCCAGTGCCTTGGTAAATTTAACTCTCCCAACTTGGCTATAGAGCAGGAAGGGCTGTGTGTGTGTGTGTGTGTGTGAAGTCCTGACCAGAGACATCAAAGATCATGGGTTTCAGGACCACAATGAATTTGGGAAATCAATTTCCATCATACAATGTTATGTTATACCTGTGAATCACACTTGCACCTTCTTACACTTCCCCCAAACAGAAGCTCGAGTCTTCCCAAAGGGAAGGAAGGGAAAAGGACCATGCTATGCCTATTTTTAAGGTGGGGGAAGTCTGCGAAGGGTCTAAGACTCACTAAAGTTGCATATGCAGGGCTAGATGACAGGCAGGTTTGATCCTTTCACAAGCCATCTCTGATGGCTAGGTGATCATGGAGACATACCCAGGCAGGAGACCCACTCAGAGGCTGAGTCAGATCTGTCAAGTCTAGCCTAACCTGGGTCAGTGTGAGGATGAGTACAATGGGGATGGGGGTGCTGATGCGTTTGCTCCAAGGCCACCTGGAGCCTGAATCATAGTAGGAACTCGAAGCCAGAAGTTTAAGGGTAAATGGTGCCCATTGTCATTGTCCCAGGGCTATGACGGGTGGTGACTCCTTCCCAATCTGTTCCTGTCCCCAGGGTGCTGGAGTGAGGGCCTTGCAAGTGCCTGGGAGAGCACAGAGCTCTTTCTGCCTCAGAGTCTTTATACAGGGGGCCACAGCTACCCCCAGAGGTTCCTAGGAGACCCCCACATAGGCATCCAGGGCTTGTTCTAGGTGCCAAGGCAGAATGGGAATGCTAGAGCTATGCACTCCAGCCCCATCCAGGATGTTCCCACTAAAGGCAATGGGTCCAGCCAGGGACAGCACCTACCTGAGGCCCTGGCACAACTTTCCGGGTCGAGGGAGCTTACCAAGCAATGCTTTCTATCGGATCGTGGGCTGATGGGTCAAGGAAGGTGGTGGGTACACCCTTATGAACTCTAGCTAGTACAAGTGATAAGGCTGGGGAGAAGGGGTGCACTGAGGTGATGGGAAGACACTGGGGGCTAAGGAGAAGATGAAATTGCTCACAAGATCTGAGTTGCCTGGTCTGAAAGTGTGGTCCTGGCCCCCTGGCTCACATTCTAATCCATACCACCATGGTCCTTGTTAGGCAGACCCCTGCTCAGCCTGTTTCCTAGCCTGTGGAGGAGTGGAGATGGGCCTAGCCCCTGGCTTCAAGTTGCACACCTGCCTTTCCCTCACCTTCATGTCAGCCAAAGCCTGGCGACGCACCCTGGGCTTCTGGCCCGCGCCAGGGGAGAAAGCTGGAAAGGTAGAGCCTAGGGCCCAAGTCTCTCCTGCTAGCGACGCCACCGCTTCGCGAGCGGACGCGGCCGCTTTAAGGCGCGGTGACCCCACGACATCCGCGGGCGGGGCGGGGACAGTGCGGGCGTCCGCGGCACCGGCGGAGGCTAACGTGAGGGAGGTAGTGCGCGGCGTCCAGCCCCACCATGCTGACCGCGTTCGCACCGCCAGCCCTGCCTGGGCTCCCAGGGCGCCTGCCTGAGGTCCCCGCCCGGCGCCAGGACTCCTCCGGTTCGTCAGGTTCCTACCACACGGCTCCGGGTTCTCCAGAGCCCCCGGACGTTGGGCCGGACGCGGAGTGCCGAGCGAATTGGCCCGGGGTGGCCCCTGCGCTGGGGGCGGGCGCGCAGCCTCGCCTGTCCGTCAGCGCCCAGAATAGCCGCCAGCAGCTCGGGACCAGCTCGGGTTTCCCGCGAGGCCCGGGCTCCGGCCCGCGGCCACCCCAGCCCCAGCTGCGCCTGCTGCCGTCGGGGGAGATGGAAGTCATCTTCGGCGCCGGGGCCCTGTTCAGCCGCTCCGACGCGGCGGATAGCGAGGTGCAACAGCTCACCGCTCGAGCTTTCCGCAGCCTCTCTCCACCCGGGCCCGCGACTCCTGCTCCAGCAACACCGACGCCTCAGGCCCCGAACGGTGGCTCCCGCTGGGCCACTTACCTGGAGCTGCGGCCCAGCGGGCCAAGTCCTGGGACCCCAGCGCAGTTCGAGTGTGTGGAGGTGGCGCTGGAGGAACGTGCCGAGCCCGCCAGACCCCGGACTGTGCCCAAGCGTCAAATTGAGCTGCGCCCCCGACCCCGGAGCCCCCCGCGGGAGGCGGGCGCGCCGCGCCCCCGACTGCTTCTGCGCACTGGCTCCCTGGATGAGTCTCTGGGCCGCCTGCAGGAAGCCGCGGATTTAGTGCAGACAGCACTGGCCCGAAAACTAAGCCCTGCGGCCCCTGCCCGGAGCAGCGCCACCTTCGGGCCCACGGGGCGGCTGGAGTGTGCGACCCGGGAAACGGCCCGCAGTACCCGAAAGGTCCTGGAGGAGGCCAGGTCTCGGCCACCCCGCGTGCATCATAGTTCAGCCCCCGCCAGGGCACCACGGCCGTGGCCTAGCCTCCGAGAGCGCGCGATTCGGCGTGACAAGCCCGCGCCGGGGACCGAGCCGCTGGGTCCGGTTAGTTCCAGCATCTTCCTGCAGTCAGGGGAGAAGATTCAGGAGGCGCACAGTCAGGAACTCAAGACTCGGTTCCCGCGAGAGACTCTGGATCGAACCATCCTGAGAGAACCGTCTCCGCCTTTTGAGTCTAGGGACCCCCGGGAGGTTCTGAGTAAGGCTGGAAAACCTAGGAGCTCGTCCCCACTGTGGCAGGCTCCAAATGGGACCGTACGGGGTCCTCACTGCCCGTCCCCCCAGAATCTGCCTCCGTGGAATCGAGCTATTCGGAGAGTAAGTAGCCCGTCGTTTCCCGAGGCATCCTCTGCCTGGAGAAATCAGGATCCTGCTATCGAGGAAACTGTCAGCAGAAGAAGCCCTTCCCCACCGATCCGTTCTCAGTGGAATCAGGGTGTTGCCAGAACAAGAAGCCCATCCCCCGAAGCTCCTTCCCTGTGGGAGGTTCCGAAACCTGCAGTTGGGAATACCGCAGAGGGCAATAGGAGCCCGTCCCCGCCGGCCTTGTCCTCACTGGAGGCTCCAGATCGTACTAATGGGACGTGGAACCCATCTCCCCAAGAGACGTGGGATCCCACACTGCAGGGCTCATCGATAGTACCTACATCGGAAGCTCTAAATGGGATAGGACAGGAGGAGCTGGCGCTGCCTAGACCGTCCTCCCCCAGGACCCCCGAGCTCACAGACGCGCAGAGTCCGTCCACGCGGGAGATGCGGAATCTTGCCTTCCGAGGCAGTCAGCCGTCGCCAGAAGTGGATGCACCCGAGCTGCCCCTCAGTCGCCTCGTGGGCACCTTGGATGCCGATGTGCACCGGGAAGTCTCGGGCCCTGGAGAAGCAGCCTCGGGACGACCGCGCGTGGCCATTCCACGGCCCCGCGACGTGCGCAAGATGGTGAAGACCACGTACGCGCCAAGCTTTCCTCCGGGAACACCAGGTTCGGGGCTGCCTGCGCCTCCGGCGGAACCCCGCGGAGAGGAGGGCGGCTCATCCAAGACACAAGAGTTCCAGGCGCTGGAGTCCCCAGCCCCAGCTCACTACACTTCTGTTTATCTGAAGGACTTTCTGCCTGTCGTGACGCACCCCTACGAGCCCCCAGAGCCGTCCCCCGACACAGTCCCCCGGGACGCTTCACAGCCCAACGGGGTCCTGAGGCGGAGAGCAGAGAACAGCACGGCAAAACCCTTCGCGCGCACTGAGATCCGCCTGCCTGGTGCACTGGCCTTGGGCCGCCGGCGGGAGGGACCTGGGGGAGTCCTGGTGCGCGGTTCTGGCGTAGAGAACCGGGATGCGGAGGTCCAGCGCCTGGTCCCTGACGGCCAGGGGCGGACCAGCCCTCTAGGAGGCGCTCGCACCTCACCCCAGCAGTCGCCCATAGGGCCAGCCGGGCCCCAACCATCCAGACCACCCTGTCCCAGCTCCCCTCAGGCGAACCCTAGCTTGAGCCCTGGGATAGCACCCAAATTGGAGACGCCTCGTGTGGCCCCCGAGACCGCGACTGCTGTCCAGTCGTCTCTCCCGCGGGAGCCCCAGGCGTCGGCAGGCAGAACGGCCCCGCCCCAGCCCCGCGCCGCGTCAGCGCCACCGATGGACCGGTCCCCAGAAGGCCCTTTCCAGGGGGCGCGGAAGCCACCTGGGACCGCGTATCCGGGGAAGGTCCTGGTGGACCCCGAGAGCGGCCGATACTACTTTGTGGAGGCGCCGCGACAGCCTCGGCTACGGCTGCTCTTCGACCCAGAGAGCGGGCAATATGTAGAGGTGCTGCTGCCGCCATCGCCCCCAGGGCCACCCCGCCGCGTCTACACCCCGCTGGCCCTGGGCTCCAGCCTCTACCCGCCCGCCTATGGGCCTATCCCCAGCCTGTCGATGCCGCCATCCCCGGGCCCGCCGGCCTTCAGCGGCCCCCCGCTACCCTGGGCCTCTGAGGCGGGGCACCTGGACGGGATGTATTATCTGCCAGTGAGTGGAACCCCCAGCCCCGCACCCCCTCTGCTCCTCTGTGCTCCACCCAACAGCTCAGGTTCAGCCCAGCCCGGCAAAGGGTCCTTGTTCCCAGTGTGAGGTCTGATCCCCCATGGTGTTGGGGCCTGTTGGTAGCCTTGGAGGTTCTGGCATCCAGTCCCCTGCCCTTCTTGCCTTCTATCACCTCTTTCTTTTACTCATCGCATCCAGTCTTCAGACCGGAAGTTACCTTCAGAGAATGTATCTGAAACTTTGGGACTGATGGAGCTGGAATTCAGAAAGTGGCTGCCTACTTCCTCCCCCAACAAAATTGTATACTCCTTTCCCAAGCATTCCCAGAGTGTAGTGTGTTTGTGTGTGTGTAAAAGTGAGGGGTCTCAAGAGTTGTCCCCAGGAGCCAATTTGAGGGGCTGTTGGGGTTTGCTAGGGGCAACAAGAAATAGGAGCAGCAGAGGGCTGGGCTGCTCCCAGAGGTAGTGAGCTGTCTGTCCCTCCCTGAATGGTGGACCCAGCTGAGGTGGAGCAGGCTAGTGAGCACTGGTGGGATGGAAGGAGAAGGACTCTGGCTAGAAACTTTGTTATTCTTTGGAAGAGGGTGTGAGCCTTGGCCTGGGAGACTGTGTGGGAAAGTGGCCAGTGCAGCCCCTAGGCCAGGCAGGGTCTGAGAAGGAGAGCTGCTGAGACAGCAGGTGGAGGCAGAGCAAGGAAGTAACATGGAAGTGGTTATGGTTATGGACAGTCAGCCTGGGGATGGGGGTTGGGTGGGGAGGCAGCTGTAGTCTCCAACTGGTAGCCCCAACTCTCATCCTCCCCTTAACCTCAGCATCTGACTTGGCTTCTCTAAGCCCTCAGAGCTGAGCTGGCTCATCCTAGGGCCAGGAGTGGGGGGGCTTAAGCCATCCCCACCCAGAGTGGAAAGCAGATGAAGTGAATCATCAGGAAGGACTTACAAGCAGAGCCTCTTGACCATTCTGGGTTCTGGGTGTAATGGAGGATGAGTTAAGGCTGGCAGTAAAAGGGATGGCCCTGGGGTCGGGATGAGGGCGGGGACAGAGACATGGAGCCTCAACTGGTTCAACTGCCTCAGTAACAGTTGTGGCAACCATGCCCAGAGAGGGGGTGGCTCTGCAGGCTGGGCACAGCAAGGAAGGGCCTGTGTTCTAATTGCCCTGAGATTGTAGGAGCCTCTGAGGAGACCTGAGAAAGATGAATGGGGTAGGAGATGCTCTGCATGGGGGTCTGTGTGGAGTTCTGAGCTTGAATTGGCAGAAGCTTGTTGAACTGATAAGTGATGATGTGATGAGTTTGTGGAAGAAGAGTTCCCATTAGAAGCAGTTGTTGGGGACAGAGATGGATGCCTTACTTAGGTTCCAGGCCTCTGGGAGGTCTGGGTCCTTTGAAGTCTACCTGTCTGCCTCTCTGCCTTGGACTGGAAGCTGACCAGGAGAACTATGAGTCAGAATAACCTGAACATCATCTTATGGCCAGAGATGCTGGTTCTGATGACATGAAGGGCCCTGGGCTGCTCCTGGTCCCCTCACCTCATCCTGGTGTGCAATAAATCACTGACCCAATGAGCCATGATGGTCGGAATGACTAGTGTAACTTGTCTGATTTCTGATTTCCTATCACAACCCCTAACACCCCCCATAATGCTCTTCCATGCCTTGGTATGGCCCTCAGGCTCAGGGAAGGAGCCCATGTGTGTCTTTCGTGTGCCGTGGCATCCTTGCCTCAGCAAACTTGCCTCCCAGGGAGGGAGCCCTAGGCTGGCAGCCATGCCTGTGACCTAATTCCTCCTGGTGGCTGAGTGGCCAGTGGCTTTGGGGTCAATCAGGTTTGGATTCCAGTTTCAATATGGCCCTTGTAGCTGTATGGTCTTGGATTTGTCACTTCTCTCTGAGCCTTCATGTGCTCATAAAAATAACACTAACCAAGTACCTCTTCCCCCAAGGTACTCAGGACAGTGCCCACTGAGTTGCCAGATCCCAGGACATGGGAGGTATCAGCTCCTATGTGTTCTTGCCCACGCTCAGTCCCCCTCCTTACATCATTGTTCCCTATCTGTGAAATGGAGTTGAGTTGGCTGAAGCAAGGATCCCACTAGAGGAGGTGCACACGTGGCATCTTCAGGGCCCTGGGGGAAGGGAGAGAGTGGGAGGGGTGAGGTGTTGGTTCCCCATTGGTTGGGTCAGGAGTTCCGGGGCGGCCCCCACTGCACACATACACATGCACACCTGCACCCCAACCACAGCCCATGCTCACTGAGCCAGCTCCACAAACCATGAGGCTGTCACTGACACTGACACTGCTGCTGCTGGGAGCCTGGGGCATCCCAGGGGGCCTTGGAGACAGGCCTCCACTCACAGCCACTGCCCCGCAGCTGGACGATGAGGAGAAGTACTCAGCTCATATGCCTGCTCACCTGCGCTGTGATGCCTGCAGGGCGGTGGCCTACCAGGTGAGTACCTCCCCCCAGCAGTTCCCCTGACCCTATCCAGGCCCCTCTTGAAGACAGTCCCCTCCTTCTACCTCAGATTCTACTATTGGCTTTTGATTTCTTTTTCTTTTTTTTTTTTTTTTAATATTTATTTATATATGTGAGATCATGACCTGATCCGAAATCAAAAGTGGGACGCTCAACTGACTGAACCACCCAGACGCCCCTGGCCTTTGATTTCTAAACTCTCAATCCCAGGGTATCGAGTTAGATTCAGCCTTCCATGATATTTCCACCTTCACCTCACCTAAACCTCCATGCCTCAGTTTACCCATCTCTCTGCCCAACAGCGAGCAGATTATCTGGGACACCCATTCCACAATATCTTGAGACTCTAGGGAGTCACGAGCTTGTCCCCTTGGACTCTTTCTTTTCCAGGCTTATCCTCAGGTTGGGGCTTCTTCCCAAAATATGACCAGGGAGCACTGGTGTATATGTGCATGTGTGCATGTGGGTTGAGTACATGAATATATGAGTATGTGTGTATCTCTTGTTCATGCACAAGCCTGTCAAGCATGCCTGAATATCTCTATGGGGGGAGGGGAGCCTATGAGCACACGTGTCATTGAAGACTGGGCTCTGGTTTTTTTTTTTCTTTTTTTCTTTCCTTCTTGTGGTTTAAGAAGAAGAATGGCTCTGTCAGCTAAGCATCGACTTTTGGTTTCAGTTCAGGTCATGATCTTGCATTTTCTGGGCTTGAGCCCCATGTCGGGCTCTGCACTGACAGTGCAGGAGTCTGCTTGGGATTCTTTCTCTCTCTCTCTCTCTTAAAAATAAATGAACTTGGGGCGCCTGGGTGGCGCAGTCGGTTAGGCGTCCGACTTCAGCCAGGTCACGATCTCGCGGTCCGTGAGTTCGAGCCCCGCGTCGGGCTCTGGGCTGATGGCTCAGAGCCTGGAGCCTGTTTCCAATTCTGTGTCTCCCTCTCTCTCTGCCCCTCCCCCGTTCATGCTCTGTCTCTCTCTGTCCCAAAAATAAATAAACGTTGAAAAAATAAATAAATAAATGAACTTAAAAAAATAAAATAAAATATCATGTGCTGATGGGCAGGTGTGCCCTGGGGAAGGAGGCCCAGTGCTCAGGCCTAAATTTCCACTTCAGAGTCTCCCACCCACCCCATTCCAGGGAAGTGGATCCTATCTCAGCAGACCCAGTCTCAGCTTTCTGAGCCTGTGGGAGGGCCATGAAGCCTGTTCACAGGAGTTTCCTGCTCAAAAGGCTCACCTCACTTTCTCCCGGAGACCCAGGCTCCTGTCTGCCCCTCTCCCACCACTGAGCAGTCCAAAAGTCCTGGCTCTCAGCCCCTCCTTGTTCTAGATGTGGCAACATTTGGCAAAGGCAGAGGCCAAGCTTCACACCCGGGACTCAGGAGGGCAGCAGGAGCTGAGTGAATCAGTATACACAGACATCCTGGACCGGAGCTGCTCCCAGACCTGGCAGGGGTGAGTCAAAAGTCTGGTCCCTACCACCCTCCCCCAGGGGAAGGGATGATGGGTAGAGGTTCTCATTCTCCCACTCACGCCAGACACACAATCCACTAGGGCTCTGGTCTAAGGTAGGGGGCTGGCTGTGAGGCAGTCTGAGCTCTGGAGCTAGGAGCAAGTAGAATGGTAGGTGGCCAGGATATATGGTTGCTGTGTGACCTTGGGCCAGGGGCTTTCCCTCTCTGGTCCTCAGTTTTCCATCAGTGAAGATCAGAATCTGGGCTCTGGCTTCAGCAAATGCCCAGTGTGCTCAGCCTCATGTGGGGATGGATCCCTTGCTGGCAGGGCTCCCACTAATGCTGAATCTCTCCTCCCCACTGCTTCCAGCTACGGGGTCCAAGAAGTGAACCAGGTGAAACGTCTCACGGGCCCAGGACTCAGCAAGGGGCCAGAGCCAAACATCAGCGTGATGATCACAGGGGGCCCCTGGCCCACCAGGTGATGGCAGGAATGGGGGGTGGAATGGAGACTTTGGAGCCTTGATCAGCCCCCTGTGGGGCAGGCAAAGTCTGAGGCTCTTGCTGGGCTCCCCTAGGCTCTCCATGACATGTTTGCACTACCTGGGGGAGTTTGGAGAAGACCAGATCTACAAAGCCCACCAACAAGGCCGAGAGGCTCTGGAGGCGTTGCTGTGTGGAGGCCCCCAGGGGGCCTGCTCAGAGGAGGCACCTGTCACGAAGACAGAGCTCTAGTCCAACTGCTCCTTCCCCTTCCTGGTCAGCCCCTGAAGGGAGCTGGGCTTCCTCTGGATCTGTCCTACTCCTTTGTGCAGGCTGCCTGGAGGGCAGGGAGGCCATGCTTTTCTGTGCTGCCATGGCCACCACCCCCCTCCTCAGGCTTTAGAACACTGGGGCCTGGTGTGTGTGAGGCGAGGCCTTCCCTTCTGGACTCAAATAAAACCCAGTGACCTCCATTTCTTGATTCCTTCCGTCTGCAAAAGGTGCTCATGGGGCTGGAAAGTCAGACTTTGGTATTTCTGCTGAGGTTGTACCTAGAGAGGGCCAAATACACTTCCATACAGTTTTCCAGAGGTAGGTGAGACCTGTCATGGCTAGAAATGTGAGCAAGCTGTCAAAGGCATATGGAATCTGTTATATGAATGATAAAACCCAGATCCATCAGGAGAGAAAAGGAAAACTCCATGAGCAGACTACCTGTGGACACGCCTACTTAGCACTCTGCTATCTGTGCCCCTCCCTGAACACTGGTCTAACTGGGTCTATGCCCAGCAGCTGCTCAGTTTCCAGACTCTACCTCTGACCCTAGCTGGCATGATTGAGCCCTAGGTGTCTGCCTGGGACTGCGGAGGGCAGGGTTCCTGGAACGTGCTGGATTCAGTATCTTGATTCTAAGTGCCGCTCTCCCCAGAAATTCTTCTAGCCTGAGACCTTTCCTTGGCAATGGAGGAAATGGTTCCACCTGGGCCCCACCTAAGTCTGGGAACCTGTGGGCAGGCAGTGCTATACCTTGTAGTTTCTTTTGTGGGTGTCTCTCTGATCTGCTGAAGCCCTGGGAGGTGGACAGAACAGACACTCTAATCCCCAGTTGACAGACACCGAAACCAAGGCTTAGAAAATAAAAGAGGCTCAAACCAAGTCCAAGTTTGAGTAGTGACAGGGCTGGGAGGGGATTCAGATTTGGGGAATTGGGGGGGAAGTCATTGCTGGAGGAATAGGGGTGCCCCAGGCAGGACCTGACCCCTCCAGATTTTATGAGCTATACTGCAGCCTGGTCCCCTACATTCCATTACCTGGTCCCTATCTGCCTGAGGCCCCTCCTCCCTGGCCTTCACCCCAGGAGAGAACCCCTAGTCACCAGGAAGAGAGCCAGGGCCCAAGGAACCAGCTGAGCTGCCAGTGTATTGGGTGTGGAGATGGGATCCTATGACATGGATCTGTGTGGCCCTGTGATTACATGGAGTGATTTATTTATTTATTTTTAAGTTTTTTTTTTTTTTAATTTTTCTAAAGTTTATTTATTCTTGAGACAGAGACAGAGCACAAACAGGGGAGGGGCACAGAGAGAGGGAGACACAGAATCTGAAACAGGCTCCAGGCTCTGAGCTGTCAGCACAGAGCCCGACAAGGGGCTAGAACCCACTGACTGTGAGATCATGACCTGAGCCGAAGTCGGACGCTCAACCAACTGAGCCACCCAGGCGCCCCTACATGGAGTGATTTAGATACACTGCAGCACAGTCTGAGTTCAGTGGATCCATTTGTTTGTGTACCTGAAACCATGTACAACATATCTGCCTTGTTTCTGTGTGTGTGGCATGTGGCTGGGTTGAACTGAATGTCTGTGGGACTTGTGCACCTAAGTGTAAGGGGTGGAGCTCAGTCTCCATCCATAGCCCCCTGGGGAGTACTGGGGTGGAGAGAGGCAGGTGGGGAGGAAAATGCTAAGGAGAAGTTTGAAGCTTCAAACTGGTCAGACGACTTTGGGAAACCTGGCAGCAAGAGCCAAGAAGGGAGAGGAGAAGATAGGCAGACAGAGGAACAGCTGGGGACTGGAGAAGCTGACGACGGATTCACGGCCGTGGGATGAAGCTGCTGCCCAGGTGGAGAGCACTGCTGCCTGTGGGTCCTTGGAACAGGGCCTGGCCGTGGGCACAGCAACCCAGAAGTAGGTGGGCCCTGGAGGGCTGGGGCTGGGGCAGCCCAGAGGGAAGCAGAACCAGGAACTTTAGGTCCATCCCCACCAGCTGAAGAGCCTCAGCTCCTCAGACCCTCCCAACCACCTTTAGCCCCCAGGTCCCATGATCAGGCTGGTAGGCCTGCCAGGAGGAGAAGACAGGCTGAGTCGAGGGCAGGTTTCAGTGACATGCACTCACACAGAGCCCAGTGCTTAGAAAGGCCTTATATTTGGTTTAATATTCTACTACTGCTGTGTTAAAATTCATAATGCTTTTGGAACGGGGGTCCCAAATTTTCATTTTGCACAGAGGCCTGTGAATTATGTAGCCAGTCCTGCCCGGGAGGGGAAGGGAATCATTGTCTTGACATAGGGAACAGGCAAGGCTGGCCCATCTGTTTTGGGCCTCTGAGAAACTGAGGGATTAGTGGCTGTGTGGGGAGGGCAGGCCTTTATCAAATTTAATGGCTGATTTATAGCATGAGCTCCAGAGTTCAGGCCAACCTGAGTTTTTGGAATGTTTTTCTAAAATCATGCACCTATGTGGCCTTGGTCAGATCACATCTCCTAGATCTGTTTCTTCAGCTATAAAAGAGGTTAATACCGCCTAGTGCCTGGGGTTAAACACGGCAGTACATAGCAATTGCTTGGCATACAGTCATTCCTCATTAAAGACAGTGGTTATGGTAATGATAATTATTAACTTGTTATTAATAAGTGGGGAGGAAGAGTCTTGTTCAGAGTGTGACCTAGTAAATGCCCCCCGCTACTACCACCTCACCCTGGGGTTGGTGGGGTTGCCCACCCCTCACCAGCACTCTGACCCTCTCTTGGAAACAAGAACAGGTCCCATGCCCAGGCTCAGGTGCAGTCAGGGAAGGGCGTGCTCAGACGGCAGAGGCTTGGGTGGCCTTTACCACCATGGCCAGAGTTAATACGTTATCTCCACCCAGGTCCTCCTTTCGCAATCAGAGCTGGGGATCTGGTTACAGATTTACTTCAAACAATGTCTGATGTGTGGACTAAAGTCCTTCTTGGCCTTCGTAAAGCCAATCCCCTCTTTTCCTCAGGAACCGCTCACACCTGTGCCCCAAAGATGAGGGCCCAGGAGGACCCCGAGGGCCAGACACAGGTGCTGGGGAACGGGTGGGACCTGGGTGGGGGGGCAGGGTTGGGTGGGAGCTAGAGAGCCTTCTTAGGCCTTCTCCCCGGGAAGCAAGAGACAAAAGTTCTGATGAACTTGATCGAGAGTGACTATCCCAAGCTGAACGTAGCAATTGGGGGATGGTGTGTGGGTGGCAGTGGGTGCAGGGGTCATCAGCTTTAGGACTGGCAGACTCCAGCTTGAGGGCCAGCAGGGACCCAACCTCTCCCACCGCCAGGGAAACCCCGAGGACCTCCAAGGGGGCAAGAGTGAAACCACAGTGTGCCCAAGAGGGCCTGTCCACAGACTTCAGCCTTCTTGGTCCCCTCCTCTGTTGCTCCCCAAGGCATTCTGACTTAGGGGCCCATCCCCTTGGTTGGAATGCCCTGGTCCCAAGCCCTCCAGGAGCCAGCAGAGTGGACTTATCCCTGCACAAAGGAATGTGAAGAGCGAGCAGGGAGTAGCCAGGCCAAGCGGCAGTTGGGTGGCTGAACCGAGAGGGAGGGTGTGGTTTGGACCTCTTTCTGAGGATCTGACAGCCACTTGGGCTACCTGATTGATTCTGGAGCAGAATGGACTTAGCTGGTCCTCATCACTCCACCCTGAGTTCCTTCTCTCTGCTGCCCCAGCATGAGTCCCTGGGCTCAGCAGGGACCTCCACGAGGGATCTCACGATGTCCCTGCCTACAGAACCCAAGTTTGACATGTTGTACAAGATTGAGGATGTGCCACCCTGGTACCTGTGCATTCTGCTGGGCTTCCAGGTGGGCTTCTCGGGAGGGCTTCCCCACCCCCACTCTGCATGCTCCCCAGAATCCCCACCCCTTTCCGGGCCAACAAGTTTATCTTGGGTAACAGGAAGAGAAACCTAAGGTCAGCAACAGTGACGGTCACCAAGCAGGGGTGGGGAGGGGGTCTGATGGAGCCTGAGAGATTATCCCCAGGAACATGTCACCTGCCAGGCAGAGTGGCAGTCACAGGGAAGAGGACTCACTCCACTGAAGCCACAGGAATAACTTGGAGGCAGATTACTAACCCAGAGAGAGGTGAGGCGTAGGTCTCTGGGAATCCCTTGCAGGAGTATCAGCCCTGGGTGAGCTGCCAGGGGCAGCATGGGTTCAGGCCCACGGAGGCAGGCATAAGGATGGTTAGGACGCCCCTGTTTCCCTTTGAGCCCTATGGGCCCCACCTCATACACTCTCCCCCCCACCACCATCCCCCAGCATTACTTGACATGCTTCAGCGGCACCATTGCTGTGCCCTTCCTCCTGGCTGAGGCACTGTGTGTGGGCCGCGACCAGTACATGGTCAGCCAACTCATCGGTACTATCTTCACCTGCGTGGGCATCACCACCCTCATCCAGACCACACTGGGCATCCGGTGAGCTGTCCTGCCTCTGCCTCCCCACCCTCAACACACACAGTGATCCACACAGTGGGAGAAGGTGTTTTCTCTGAGGGCTGTTTCTTTGGGGGAAAAAGCTGCTATCTGTCACCACCTGCTACTCCTACTCCCAAGCCAGCCTTAGAGCCCGTAAGCTGGGATCCCACGTTAGGCCCCTGACGTTCCTCAAAGGCGAGAAGTCTGCGGGTTTAAGGGAATATACCCTAGCTGGGCTCTCCTCCTGTGAAGCCCTACTCTGGGTAATCAGGACCACCCACTCCTCCCTTTTAGGGCCTGTGTGGGCTTCTTCAGTGGCCTGTTGCCCAGGGGCCCCTGCTCCTGTGTGCACAGCTCTAGGCTTGGGTGGCCACAAGATGGTTGTTTTTGTGATGGGGGGATGGAGGAAGGTTGTGAGTGGGGCTTGGATGCAAGAGCTGAGCTGTTTGCTTCCCTGTACATGGCCCCTCACAGTGCAGGAAGTGGGGTTGGGAAGGAAAGGGAGCATGTTGTAGGCCAGAGACTGCATTTGTTTTCTCCCTTGGGCCCCCAAAACGTTAGAGGCCTGCCTGGGGCCACAGCGACTTCTCTCAGCTTTGCCCTGCCCTTGTCCCTGTGTCTCTGTCCCTGGATGTGATTCTTTCTTTCCTTCTCTCTGTGCCCCTCTCTCCCCATCTCCGCTGTCTCTGTGTCCCTGCCCTCCCCTGGCCCTGTCCTGTTGCTCTTTGCCTCTCCTTCCAGGCTGCCGCTGTTCCAGGCCAGCGCCTTTGCATTTCTGGTCCCAGCGAAAGCCATCCTGGGTCTGGAGAGATGGAAATGCCCCCCAGAAGGTGGGCACACTTCTGGGGTCTGTGCTGGAGAGGGGAGGCCCAGGGGCCTGGAAGTCTGGGCAACTGTCCTGAGTCCAGACACCAGACTGCATTCATGGCAGCACCTTCTCTTCTTCTCTGTGTTCCCTGGCTATGTGTGTGTCCCTGTCTCTGATCCCAGAGGAGATCTACGGTAACTGGAGTCTTCCCCTGAACACTTCTCATATCTGGCACCCACGGATACGTGAGGTGGGTTTGTACCTGGGTAGAAGAGATCTGGACCTGAGTAGGGGGCTAGTTGGGAGTGAGGGCCAATGATGAGTTGGAGGATTCAAGGAGGTGGTCCAGGACCTTTTTTCTTTTTTTTTTTTAATGTAGAGGTCATAGCCTCTAAACAGTGACTTATAGTACCATTATTTGCTTTTCCAGGTCCAGGGTGCAATCATGGTATCCAGCATGGTGGAGGTGGTGATCGGGCTGATGGGGCTGCCTGGGGCCCTGCTCAGCTACATAGGGCCTCTCACGGTCACCCCCACGGTCTCCCTCATTGGCCTCTCTGTCTTCCAAGCTGCTGGCGACCGAGCTGGCTCCCACTGGGGCATCTCAGCTTGGTGAGCAGGCATTAAGCCTGATCTTTCCCAGCCCCAGCCCTTTCACCCCTTTCATGTCCTGGCCCCAGTCCAGCCTACCAGCCATCTTTCCTTTGTGCCTCTGCCCCCAGTTCCATTCTCCTGATCGTCCTCTTCTCCCAGTACCTGCGTAACCTCACCTTCCTGCTGCCTGTCTACCGTTGGGGCAAAGGCCTCACTCTCTTCCGCATCCAGATCTTCAAGATGTTTCCTGTGAGGAGCTGACAGACAGCTGGGCTGGGACTAGGGCAGGGGCTGGACCTGGGGCCAGGGCAAAGGTCGGGGGGCGGTCAGGTCCAGGACAGCAGAGGAGCTAGAGCCAGAGCACAGGTGAGGTCCCAGTCAGCGGCTAGAGTAGGTATTGGGGTCCAGGTCTGAGCTGGTGTGGGGGCGAAGGCTAGGGCTGGGGCTGGGGCTGGAGCTGGAGCTAGGGCTGCGGTAGGGGCTGCTTAGCCTGGACCAAGACTTCCAGGGCCCTCAATGCTCCCCTCACCCCACCCCACTTCAGATTGTGCTGGCCATCATGACCGTGTGGCTGCTCTGCTATATCCTGACCCTGACGAATGTGCTGCCCTCAGACCCCACAGCTTATGGATTCCAGGCACGAACGGACGCCCGAGGGGACATCATGGCTATTGCGCCCTGGATCCGCATCCCCTACCCCTGTGAGACACCCCACCTGGGCCCTTCCACTTCCAGCTAAGACCATCCATGATGGTCCCTGATGATCCCAACGCAGCCAGTGATGCACTTGGCATTAGCTGTACATTTATAGTGTGGCAGGCAGAGTGGTATTTTCCTCAAAGCCTCACTCCAGCTTCATGACTCTGAGTGATCCCAAATAAGCTCCCACAACTGTATAGCTCCCACCCAAGCGTGAGACATCTTAACCCCCACATACTGTCTTGTCCACTCCCTGCATCCCAGAGGTTACTGCACCCATCCTCCCTTCTCCCTCCCTATCCAGGTCAGTGGGGCCTGCCCACAGTGACTGCGGCTGCTGTCCTGGGAATGTTCAGTGCCACACTGGCCGGCATCATTGAATCCATCGGAGATTACTATGCTTGTGCCCGCCTGGCTGGTGCACCACCCCCTCCAGTACATGCTATCAACAGGTATGGCCACCTGCCCTCTCCAATATCTGATCCCTCAGGGGCCATTCAGGAAGCAAATGTAGGGACAAGGTTGAGTCTCAAAGGTGTGGAGTTGGTCAAGTCACTAATACTTTCCAGATCTCATTCTCCTTACTTATGAAATGGAATACTCACATCACTCACTCTGAGTGTCACCAGTAGTTGAGATAAAGACGCCTAAGGGAAACTGCGGTCATTGACAGCCTTTCATGTGCATAGCCCTCCATGTGTATTCTCTTATGCAATCTAACGACTCTGTGAGACAAGGTACCCTTATTGTGCCCATTTTACAGATGAGGAAATTGAAGCCCAGAGTCGCCTAAGGGAGTAAGTTCCAGGGCCCTGGGACTAGCGCTCGGACGTGGGCTCTTGGCTCCCAGACCCACCTCTGGCCTGGAGTGGGGAGTACTACGGACAGATAGTTGCAGCTTGCTCAGTCCCCAAGAAGGCGAGCAGCCCGCCCAGGGTGATGGGAGGACATAAGCCAGGGTAGAGGCTGGACCGAGGCCCAAACTCACCCTTTCCTTATAGGGGCATCTTCACGGAAGGCATCTGCTGCATTATCGCAGGTCTGCTGGGCACAGGCAACGGGTCCACCTCGTCTAGTCCCAACATTGGCGTTCTAGGGATTACCAAGGTGCCAAGACAAGCCGGAGCGGCACAAAGACCCACCCCCATTCCCTGTGCCACAGACTTGCCCCAAGCTTCCCCCACTTTGGCCTAGCCACGCCCTGTCTTCGAGAGGTCCCGCCCCGCATCAAGCCCCGGCCCTTTTGTGCTCACTTTTATAACAGGCCCCGCCCACCTTCCTGTCCTCTCGACTCATCCCGTCAGGCTTCGCGCCTGGAGTCTAACCCTGCCCCCCGACTCCCTTGCAGGTGGGCAGCCGGCGCGTGGTGCAATATGGTGCGGGCATCATGCTAGTCCTGGGCACTGTTGGCAAATTCACCGCCCTTTTTGCCTCGCTCCCTGACCCCATCCTGGGGGGCATGTTCTGCACCCTTTTCGGTGAGTGCCGCGTGTGCGCCGTGGGTCTCTGCGCGGTCGCGGAGTGGTGGAGCCCATCGGGCCTGCGGGACGCCTTCAGCAGTTCTCTTGCGCCCTCAGGCATGATTACGGCTGTGGGGCTATCCAACTTGCAGTTCGTGGACATGAACTCCTCTCGCAACCTGTTCGTGCTCGGATTTTCCATGTTCTTCGGGCTCACGCTGCCCAATTACCTGGAGTCCAACCCCGGCGTCATCAACACAGGTGCCTCCGCTAGTCTGAGTATCTCGGTCGATAGGGGAGGTATGGTGGGCTCGACTCTGGGCACAGCTCCCTCGGTCAAAGGCACCATAGGACAGAACCACAGATCCTGCCCAACTCTAGATGTGAACCAGAAGCTGAGAAGTGATTAGCAACTGTCCTTTACTAAGACACTTTCTATGGACAGCTATGGAGCTTTACATGTGCTCATTTAATATTCACAACAGCTCCAGGAGACAGATAGTATTATCATTTCCACCTTACAGAAGAGGAAAGTGAGGCTCAGAGAAGTTAAATGATTTGTCCCAAAATAAGTAGCAATTGGCAAAACTGGGATTTGAATCCAAGGGTGGGACAGGGTATAGATAGGTTAGAAAGTTGGGGTTTGTACCACTTCATCTCCCTGCCCACTCAAGGAAGTCAGTAAACTCCACAAGTGGGGACAAAGTCCCTGAGCTCTGGTCTTCAGGTGAGGCCAAGATGTCCACTGGCCCTTGACCTATTCCACAGGCATTCCTGAAGTGGATCAGATTCTGACTGTGCTGCTGACCACAGAGATGTTTGTGGGTGGGTGCCTCGCTTTCATACTGGACAACACAGTGCCAGGTATGGGTCACCTCTGGGAGGGAAACAGAACTAGGCTGGGCTCACATGCACTCTAACAAATGGTCCCTCGATCAGAAGTGTGGCCAGGACCCATGCAATGCAGGACGTGCAAGGAGAAACAGGAAGTTTGGGCTGGTGGAGTGCCCACTGGCTGGACGGAGAGACTAGTGGCTAGACAGTGGTACAGTCATGCCTCATAGGTCTTGAAGAGGATGGGTCTAGAGAAGTCATTCTGGGGCCCTGTGAGTTGTTTCCTTCCAATTCTTGATAGCCAGGTTGAGGGGTGCCTTTGGTAGCCTTTGCTTTCTTAGATTAGGGCAGATACAAATGAAGCATCAGTTTGTTGGCAACACCCACTACCAAATAATACTAGCTACTAGAAGAGCCCCTAACATTTATTTCTCTTTGATGTTACGGCTTTTTGCAGGGATTGTGGAAGATAACTTAGTGAGTCCCTGAGAACCCTCCTGGCTCATGTTTATGTTCCCTGTAAAATATAAAAACTGTCACCAGTTGCTTATGAGTAACAAGCACAGTTAACGTTTACCAAAGGTCTACTATGGGTCAGGCATGAAACTATGTGTCTCATTTCATTCTCAAAGACTATCCTGGTAGATACTATCAACACCATTTCACAAGGAAACAGAATCAGAGAGGTTAAGTGACTTACCGAAGTTCACAGCATTTGAAGATTTAACAGGTTGCAAATCTGGGATTTTTACCAAGTCCATTTGATGCAGTCTAGGACTTGTGTCCCAACAATTGCACCATACTGCCTCTGTAGAGGGTTTCGGGGGATCTGGTGGATCAGGGAAAGCCCCACGGAGGCAGAGGTTAAAGACTGCATCATTCCAGGAAGATGAGGGATGGAAGTAGAAGGATGATGGCCCTCCATCGCCCACCACTTCCCAGCCTGAACACAGCTGCAGGGTTGGAGGGCAGGCAAGGCCTAAGTGCCATGGCACTTTTAGGAATTCCAGACAGCATCAGATGATGAGAGAACTCTTGGTAGCAGTTACCCCATGGACTAACAGGTGGTACCCGCTCCTCCCCATTTAGAAGGCTGGCTGTGGACATGAGAAAGAGAAGTGGCAGCCTCTATGCTCATGGAATCTGAGGAGGTAGAGGGCATCAGCTGGACTGTATACTGACGGACTTTGTGATTTGGGTAGCTGGATTAAGCTACCTCAGATTTTAATAGCCTCAGACTGCCTTGCTGAGATTCTCACATTCCCATCCTTCAACCCAACTCCCTATCAGCAACCATGACTACCAGGGATCATTATACTTATGCCCCATAATCCTTTTTTGTTTTAATGTTTGTTTTGAGAGAGAGAATGCGAGCACACAAGCAGGAGAGGGGCAGAGAAGGAGAGAGAATCCCAAGCAGGCTCTGCGCTGTCAGCACAGAGCCCGACAAGGGGCTCAGCTGCACAACCAACTGTGAGATTGTGACTTGAGTCAAAATCAAAGAGTTAGACACAACCGACTGAGCCACCCAGGGAGCTCCATAATCGTCAACAGTCCTTCAGTGTGCATTGTTGAGGAATCTGAAGCTGAGTGATCAAATCACTTGCCTGATTCAAGTTGCCTAATTGCCAACCTGAATTCAAACCCAGGTCTGGTTAAATCAGAAGCCGGTCCTTAATCATGGAATTACCTGTATACAACTTTCTTCTGTGTGATGCACATTTTGCTGATGGGCCGCCTTGCATTTTCTTTCTTTCCCCATCCACAGCAGAAACTAAGAGGGGTAATTTAGTTCAAGAAATGCTAGTGGGGCTAGTGGAAGTCTCTTTCTACTCACACTGTATCAGTCTTCTCTAACCTCAGCCCTCTTGTAAAAACCTCAGAGATCTCACGCACTGCTTTCCTGCCTCTTGAGGAAATACTCCCCTAGATGTAAATAATCTTTTATGTATCCATACTACCAACAAAGATTTTACTTAGTAGCTTGACTTTCTGAGGTTTGTATTATAAAAGCAAGTGTATTTTCTAAATATGGAATCATAATATTGAATATTAATAATGATTATAGTGTTTGTGAATATCCCTGCTTGGCCCCAAAGCGGGTCTGGGCACTATCTGGTCCCCATCAGCTTAGCACACACTAGCTCCACACTAGAGATGTAAACTGACCATTACTTAACCTTTCTGCCTGTTTCTTCATCATATAAATTTGTATAATAGTACCTGTATACTTCCCACAGGAATGTTTTGGAGAAATGAGATAAAGAAATGAAAGCACTTAGCACAGAGCCTGGTACACTATAGATACACAATAAATACTAAGTATAACCAGTACCTTTTAGGGTTTCCTCTAGCTCTTGCCAACTTAGGAGCTGAGAATTGTGGATTCAGTAACTTTTCAGTCCCAGAAAATAATTGAGAATGAAGACCATGGATTCCAGAAGTCTGCCTTAGGACTAGGTTATGGGAAGGGGAGGTAGTAGAGTGTTGCTGGCCCTGGTAATTTCTCTGTCCTCCTCCAGGGAGCCCAGAGGAACGAGGTCTAATACAGTGGAAAGCTGGGGCCCATGCCAACAGTGAGATGTCTACCAGCCTCAAGAGCTATGACTTCCCCATTGGGATGAGCATGGTAAAGAGGATTGCCTTTCTGAAATACATTCCTATCTGCCCAGTCTTCAGAGGATTTTCAAGGTCAAAAGCCCAGCATCCAGTTCCAGAAGACACTCCAGATAATATACATACTGGGTCTGCGTGCACCAAAGTCTGAAAAATTACTTCCAGGAAAGGTAGGATGTGTTAGATGGTCTTTTGTGGGAGGGTTGAAAAATCATATTCTTATGCTTTAACCAAAGAAAAACAAAACTACTCAATTTCCACTTTTGTGACCTATTTCACAGTCTTTAAGGGGAAAGTAGATGGGTACAAAGTGAAAATATGGATTCTGAATGGAATTCCTTAGTTATTTCATAATGAGAGCAGAACTTCCCAACTGATGTGGGTCACTAAGAAGTTACAAGTATGCTGACACACTGACCCCTTCAGCAGTCTGAGTATCTAGGCAGGAAATGGGTCAACTGCAGCCCATGAACCATAAACTCTAGCCACAGATAGCCCCATCCTTGCACTCCAGTATGCTAAAAAAAATAATACCTTATGACATGGAATAGGTTGAGAAATACTGACAATGCACAAGAACACGAAAATCCTCTCAGGGGCACCTGGATGGTTCAGTGGTTAAGCGTCTGACTCTTGATCTCAGCTCAGGTCATGATCTCAGGGTTGCAAGTTCAAGCCCTCCGTTGGGCTCCTCTCATATATGCTGCCTTGTTTCAATAATGATCATAAAATAAGAACCCCAAAATCAAAACAGGATGACTTCAATTACCTTAAAACTATGACACACAGGCCCTAATGGGGTGATCTGTCCAAAGGGCTTCAAAATGAAATAGCTGATGCTCTGAAACTTTCCATCTCTACCTGTAATGCAGATGTCTGATTCCAGTTAAACAGCTAAGTAGTTTTAATGTGTAGTTTCCCTGACAAGAAAAGTTCCAAAAGGAGCTAGAGTGTATTATGCTAAGTAAGTCAGAGAAAGACAAATACCATACGATTTCACTTATATGTGGGAGAAACAAAACATGAACATATGGGAGGAGGAGAGAAAGACAGAGGGAAACAAACCATAAGAGACTCTTAACAATAGAGAATAAACTGAGGATTGATAGAGGGAGGTGGGTGATGTGTGTTAAGGAGGGTACTTATTAGGATGGGCACTGGGTGTTGTATATTAGTGATGAATCACTGAATTCTACTCCTGAAACCAATATTGCACTGTATGTTAAGTAGCATTTAACTAAAATTTGAAAAAAAAAAAGTTCCAACAAAATTAGAATACTCTAGGGATGCCTGGGTGGCTATTTGGTTAAATATCTGACTTTGGCTCAGGTCATGATCTCGAGGCTGGTGGGGTCGAGCCCCACCTCAGGCTCTGTGCTGATAGCTCAGAGCCTGGAGCCTGCTTTGGGTTCCGTGTCTCCCTCTCTGTCTCTCTCTCAAAAATAAACATTTTAAAAAATTAGAATACTCTTTTAATAGTAATAATAACAATCACTTAAACAGAACTTTCTATGTGCTGAGGACTATATTAAGTGCTTGATGTGTATTAACGAATCACACAATCCTAAGATAGATACTGTTATTACTACTGTTTTAAGAAATTTTTTTTGTACTCCTTTACACCCATTGTGGGGCTCAAACTCACAACCCTGAGATCAAGAGTCACATGCTTTTCTGACTGAGGCAGCCATATGCCCCATTATTTCTACCATTTTAAAGAGGTGGAAACTAAGGCATAGAAAAGCGACTTGTCCATGATCAATGGATTCACATCTAGGAAGTCTGGCTAGTCTTTGCTTTTTTTTTTTTTTTTTTTTTAGTAATTTTAGTAACTGTGGGGCGCCTGGGTGGCTCAGTCAGTTAAGCGTCCGACTTTGTCTCAGGTCATGATCTCACAGTTCATGGGTTCGAGCCCCACGTTGGGCTCTGTGTACTGACAGCTCAGAGCCTGGAGCCTGCTTCAGATTCTGTGTTTCCTTCTCTCTCTGTTTCTCCCCTGCTCATGCTCTGTCTCTCTCTCAAAAATAAAGATTAAAAAAAAATTTTTTTTTAATTTTAATAACTGAACTTCTATTTTTTTTAATGTTTATTTATTTTTGAGAAAGAGAGAGAAAGAGCGTGAGCAGGGGAAGAAGGGTGCCCCATAGTCTTTGCTCTTTATCATTACCTTACATCATTACTGGAGTTTATAATCTCCAGTTATACTGCACTATGATAATTTGGCATTATGTAGAAATGAACTCATCTGCCCCTGTCTAAGCTTAGAGAAAAAAGGATCTGTAAGCTTCATACATTTGGCAGCCAGCTGTGCCACTTGTGGTACTTAGCTATTAAGAGACATAGGGGACTGGCTGTATCAAAGCTCCAAAAAGAAAGAGAGCCAAGTAGAATCATTTCTGCTTCAGAGTTTCTTAAAAATCCACTTGTTTTGGGGTGCCTTGCTGGCTCAGTCAGTAGAGCATCTGACTCTTGGGGGCATGAGTTCAAGCCCCATGTTGGGTGTAGAGATTATTTTTTGTTTTTAAAGTTCTGCACCCAATGTGGAGCCTGAACTCATAACCCTGAGATCAAGAGTTGTATGCTCTACCAACTGAGCCAGCCAGGTGCTTGAGATTACAAAAAAACCACAAACCACAAAAAAACAACAACCTACCTATTTATTGTCTTTTAAGGTAGCTATTAAAAAACACTGGGGCATTTGGACACACCAAAGGATCCCCCACAAAGAATGTGAACCAGACTGACTATATGGCCTTCTCAATTCTGAGCCCAACAAACTCAAGAAAAGCATAACTGAGTAGGGCCATAAGGTAGAATTGTATGTAGAACCAGGGAATTGCTAGTTGGTTGACAGCCTGTCCCAAGATAATGATTATCCCAAAATAAAGTACTTCACCCCAGGAACAAACTCCTTTAATACTTCACCTCAGGAACAAACATATAAATAAGTTTGTGAGGGGAAAACAGGGATGGTCCAGGTGAACCAAAATAGCATACGAGTCCAATCAGAACAGCAACGGCTTGTGAAGGGCAGAAGCCAATGGAGATTATACTAGAGTAAGGTTACCATTACACTGGTTAGCCAAAAACCTTCTTAAGGTGGACATCCATAACTGCCCTGACACTGACTGCAGCCTGAGGTAATCACAGTGGCTTACAGAAGGGGAGATCAGGTTTGTTTTACTGCTACATTTTGGACAGATACATGCGTAATGACACACTTGACACTATGGAATTTAATAAAGCCTGCTCTCTTAGCAATTCTTGCCAGTAGGGTTGTCCTGAAGTACTGAACCCACAATACAGTGAGTATCAATCACCACAGGAGAGTCTGCACTCAAGCACCAATAAACACAACCATCAGCTCAGTTCTACTATTATTTATTTTTTTAAATATTTTTGAAAAAATATAATTTTTTTACAATATTTTCAACTTAAACACTATTCACACTGAACACGTATGGCAGCTTAACCTACCCAAGTATGAAGTTTAAGAAGCCAAAACTGTTCTAGCTTTGTTAAAAGAAAAGTTGTGCTGCAGACCATTGTAGTGATGGTTAACAAAGCAAGGAAAAGCACCACTCAAATCATGTTACAATTTCTTTGTTCAACTGGATTATGGTGGGTCAAATGTTGCACTTCACATAGGCATGGCTATGATGCAGTGACACCTGAGAAGATGCAATACTTCCTCAGATCTAACACTAGAAGGATTCACATTTCTTACGTGATAACATACCATAAAAGCCAGGGTTAGTTCTCATCATGAGCATTACCTTATAACCTCAGTAACCAAAGACTTACTTGTCTATAATGAATTGTTTCAAATTAATTAACAAGGCCTTCTTCAGAAAAAGGAAATTCTTCTTGATAGTGACAAATGCAAATTTAGTAAGTCTGAACTGAGAAATTTGCCTAACAACTTGAACTTAAATTTACTCGTTAAAAAAAAAAAAAAGTTTGGACATTAACAACGGTTAGCTAACGCTCAGGGACCAGTTTAGCCTCAAAAAAGGCAATTCACGAAGATTTAGAGGTCATTTTAATTTGGCGCTTTGTTACATCTTGACTGGTGCTTCTTTCCTCGCTGTCTTCACATCAAGCCATGGGGCCAATTCTATTTTCAGTAAATGTTTGACAGCTTATTACTTAATAACAGTCTCAGCACTTTTATTAAGCATGCAAGACTAACAAAACTTTGGCAATGCATAAGTGTAACACAGTGACAAGAGAGAGCTTTTACAATTAAGTCTTCTAATACTGCCTTCACAGTGTGGAAATTGTGCTACATCCACCAAAAGAGGGCCCCGTCTACTCAAATATTTTAGTACTTCACCCCAGGAACAAACTCCTTTGCATTTGGATTCAGATTGCTCTTGACCTGGAAAATAAGTACATAAAAAATCAAGTTCATTAACAGATGGCTTCAGATACTCAAAAGCATTCAACCCAGATCCTCATGCAAAAATATCTTCCAAAAAACGTAAGACAAAAGAACTCAGGTTGTACGGTTAAACTTAACCCAAAAAATCTTATCTATAGAAGGGAAAGAAGGAACCAGAAGTAAACTACATATATTATGTATGCGTATATATATATATATATATATACGCATACATAATATATGAAAACTTATAGCCTTCTAAAGAGAAAGTAAAAATTGAAATTAAATTTGCTTAAGTGTAATCAGAAACCCACTATCTACACACAAACTAAAAAGGTGTCACTGAATAAGGAATTCTGTTCATTTAACTATATTTGATTTTAACAGTTTCATACTATGCAAAAATATTAAACAAGTATTGAAATGATGATTAAAGTGGATTGGGGAATTGTTTATGGATTAATTTTGCTTATGATCCTCATTGAAAATATAGAGTTGTCTTTCTAAAACTGCTGTATTCTAATTACTACAGGAAGCAAGGTTTGTAAAAGGAAAAGAAAACTACATGGGGAATGAGAAGACCCTAAGATGGAATTCCAGCTCTGCTCTAAACTAACTTCCTATGAAAGCCTGGATAAGTCACTCTCTTTGGAACCCTATTTCTGCATCAGTTAGAGGAAGAATGGGCCAAAGTCTTTAAGAGCCAGTATTCTAGATCTCTAAATCTTGACTTTCCTAAGCAGACATGTCAGACATTCCACAATAGGTGGAAATCTGCCTCCACCATAGTTGATAAAAATGAAAAGAAATCAAAATGTATTACAGGGCCTGAAATGTCAGAATACTGGTAGGCTTTTAGATTGAATATGATCCCCCTATGCCACTTACTTCATGACCAAAGTATATTAAATAACATCTTGAAGCAACAATTTAATATTAATTTTATAATTTATACACAGCCATTTCCTTGGACAGGACATACTCTCACTTCTCTCAAAGGAAATCTATCTAAACTTTAAAAGTGTGAAGTTTAAATTAAAAAAAGCATTGCACATTCAAGAACAATCTCAAATAGACCAAGAAGAACAAGCCAGTTTCTAGACAATTAAATTGTATTGGGTCCAGATTAAAGTTATACATTATGACCAGCAAAGGACTTCACTCATCAGAGCAACCAGGATTATTTGTGGAATGACTAATGTAGTCATAAGCAAGCATATCACAACAGACTATTGAGATCACACATCTGCTCAACTGGGTTGTCATTTACTACAACAAATCTGTACTACAATGTAAATTTCAGTGTTCTCCATACAGCCCTTTAGAAGAATGGTTCCCAAATGCCTGATGGGGCAGGCTGGCAGTATGCCCTAGGAGTGTTTTTTATGCCTAGACAACTGGTTTGCAAGTCTGGGATCTAGCTAAGGGACTTATTTTTGGTTTTAATCCTTCACAGGTAATGATGATATATTGCCAGGTTAGGAAATCAATGCACAGTGAACAAAAAATAACTGCAAAAAATATTTGTGAGTCTAGGAGTAAATCCCAGAGAACTATATTGTAAAAGAAAGTAGAGACTGTCAATATGGACAGAAAGGTCACCATTATGACTTCAGATCATTTTATCTTAATTTTAGCAAACGATTCATCACGTTCTATTCTAGCACTGATGCCTACGTATCTTAATTCCTGAAAAAATTTACTGCAAATGTACCTACCGTCCCCAGCAATGAGACATAGAGAGTAGGTAAAAATGTAAATAGGTTTTTGTTCCTTTTCTGACAAAAGCTTGTAAAAGTCCATATTAAATCCCAGTTCCAAATGGAGTTAGGGTAACTCAATGAAAATCTTGGGGCAGGAAAAAAAAAAAAATCTCCAAATTCTCACCTTTCAGATAAAAATGTGCAAATTTCGCCAAATGTTTAAGAAAAAATTAATGAGCAAAACTTCTTCATCAAGCTACTTTTGTATAGGCAAGTCACATGGACATACCATATACTTCTTTTGGATTGAAGCTTTAAGATATTTACATATCCTAGGGTAATATAGTTATCAAAACTAAAAGTAGTGGCAAGAAGTCTGTTAGCAGTCTCAGACTAGCTCCAGAGTGTTGCCAGAAGTCACTCTAAGTCATAAGTGAGACTGAGAGGCCCCTGCTTCCATAGAAAGAAGCAGTACAATTTCTGAAGGGGAAGAAATGTAGAACTCTTGTTAAACAGATACTGCTGGCTTTTCCACTTAAGGGAAAGATGAGCTAGTTTTTTAAAAAGATGAAAAATAACTTTTTACCACAAGATCTTCCAGAGAAGAGCCATCACTGATAACAAGGTCATTAAATTGGTCTTGGATTTGGTCCATAGTTTGTGGGAGATCTCGAGCTGGAATAAACCACTCATGTTCCTCTTCTTCTTCCAGCATTTCTTGGAAACAGCGTTCAATAAATTCTTCTTCCCATAACTCCTCTTCTATCTGGATTTATAATAAATAAAGCATCACTGATAGCACACTTGGTAATGTGTCACTAGGAATGTGTCACTAGGAATGATTTAAAATATCCTGAATTAAGGCATTTAAGGTGTGCCTGGGTGGCTCAGTTGGCTGAGCATCCAACTCTTGATTTTGGCTCAGGTCATGATCCCAGGGTTGTAGGATTGAGCTCTCTGCACTGGGCTCTGTGCTGGACATGGAGCCTGCTTAGGTTAGGATTCACTCTCCTCCTCTGCCCCTCACCAGCTCATGTGCATGCTTCCTCTCTCAAAAAAAAAAAAAAAAAAAAACCAACAAACAAAAAAAACAGAAACCAAAAAAGCAATTTAAAGCATTTAAAAACACACTATTTTAACCTTCTTCTCTGCTCCTGTGCCAAGAAAAAAAAACGTTTACTGTAAGACTAGGGAGGATCTGTTTAAGGTTTTGCTGTCTTTATGTGTAGTAGCAGAAAGTGGGGAAGTATTAAATAAAGGAGTGCTTTCATTGAGGAATGCCTATTGGAATTACCTGTGATACTTTACAACTGCGAAAACCCTAAACCCAACCAAAAATGACTAAAATTCTGTACAGGGTAGGGTCAAGGCATGGGTAATTAAAAACAAATCCAAACTAACAAAAACAGCCCAAATGATTCTCACTGAATTAAGACTACACTGTTTTACTTCAGAATATCCATTACTGGATATGGTGGAATCCAGCTGACTACTGATTACCAAAGCCATGATCAGGGAGGAACTAGACAAAACATGGGAACAGATGCCAGAAATATGGAAATAAAAGACAACATTCATCAATGTCTGAGCATTCTCTAAAGAGAACAGTGGTGGCAGATTTTCAGGCTCATCAGATTGAGAACCTCAGGTGAAACACAACACAATTCTGTACCCTAGTAGCTAGGACTATCTCCTCCTGCTTTCTACTCTTTTAATAGCAATCTGATTGGTGCATGGCAATGGATTCCAAACCTAACTGTACACTGGAACCAACTTTATTTTTTTAAGTTTTATTTTCAAGTAGTCTCTACACCCAATATGGGGCTCGAACTCACAACCCTGAGATCAAGAGTCGCATGATCCACCAAATAAACCATCTAGTTGCACCCCATCTTGGAGCTTTTAAAAAACAAGTTTCGGGGTGCCTGGGTGGCTCAGTCGGTTAAGCGTCCGACTTCAGCTCAGGTCACGATCTCGCGGTCCGCGAGTTCAAGCCCCGCGTCGGGCTCTGGGCTGATGGCTCAGAGCCTGGAGCCTGCTTCTGATTCTGTGCCTCCCTCTCTCTCTGCCCCTCCCCCGTTCATGCTCTGTCTCTCTCTGTCTCAAAAATAAATAAACGTTAAAAAAAAAAAAATTTAAAAAAAAAGGTTTCCTAGGCTCTACCCTAGTCCTCCTGAATAAGAATATCTGGGGTGGAATGCTGAAAAAACCTCCCTAAATTATTTCAGTGAGCAGATAAACCTGGTAGTAATCAGCATCCAAATAAAAGAGGAGTAGTGGCACATTAATTCATATATTTCATATATAAGGGACGAAATAAAACACGCTTCAGGGTCAAGTACTGAGGGCTGTTATGGGCTACAAAAGAGAGAGTATGTTTGTACATAAAACTAACTTGTCTGTTGAATTCCTCTTCATTTTCCATCCACATGTACTCTGCAAATGGATTGTCATCTTCATGAGAATGACCATTAATAATCACATCTTCATTGATGATGCTTGGGCTAGTACTGCTGCGACTTGGATCTTTCATGGTTGGCGTTAGTTGTCGTTTTTAACCTTAAAAGAAAAACAATAGTTAATTGTGTTAGTCATTCTTTCGGTTCTTAGTGAGCAGCTATTATCTCCAGGAATTGTGGTTAGGTATTACATGCACATGATGTATTAAGGCACATGATAAACCAAGCAAGTGGAAAGTTTAATTTTTTTTTTTTTTTCTCAAATGATCTCAATATTTAAGAAAGTGCTGAGAATAGCCTAGATTCATCTAGTGCTTTGTGGTAACAGCAAATGACAGTAATCAACAGCTTGAACGTAATTCCCAAATCAACCAATTTTTTAAATAATGGATATCTCTTGCTTTATAAAACAAGCATGGTCTGGAAGATCTAAATCAAGTGACTTTATGAAAAGCAAATTCTACTTTTAACAGGCGATATTAAAAAGCTCAGAGATTGCAAATGAAAACAGACTTTTAATAACCTCTTAGTTCCTCAGTCCCAAGGTAAAGAATGCTGTGGATCTCTAGACTTCATACCACACTCTCTATTTGCTTTGTATCTCTGGGTCCATGTCGAATTTCTCCATGTCTGGATCTGTCCACTGTACAATGATTTTCAAGCCAAGTAATCTCATATATGTGTGTGTGTGTGTGTGTGTGTGTGTGTGTGTGTGTGTATATACATATACATATATGCGTGCTATTCTTTTTTTTTTTTAGAAAGAGAGCACAAGCTGGGGAGAGGGGCAGAGAGAGAGGAAGAGAGAGAATCTTAAGCAAGGGGCTCAATCCCATGACCTGGGACCATGACCTGAGCTGAAACCAAGAGATGAACTCTCAACTGACAGAGCCACCCAGGTGCATCTATTTTTAAAGTTTGTTTAGAGACAGAGAGAGAGAGAGAGAGAGAGAGAGAGAGAGAGGTAATGAATGAATCCCAAGCAGGTTCCACACTCTGTGCTGAGCCCAACTTTGGGCTCAATCTCACAACTGTCAACAGCTGGATGGTTAAGTGACTGAGCCACCCAGGTGCCCCAATATGCATGCTTTTAAAGGAGAGAGTTTATCTACAGACTGCTTTTTAAACTGCTTTACTACCTTCACAGTATGTAATAAACTTTTCCATGCAAGTTTCTGAAACTCCCCTGCTGACAGAAAAACTTCCAGACTAACTCAAAATGAAATATCCAAACAGAAAAACGACAGCCCGCTTCAGATCCTCTGTTCCCCCTCTCTCTGCCCCTCCCGTTTTCTCTTTCCAAAACAAAACAAAAACAAACAACTTCATAAAAAAAAAAAAAAAAAAAAGAAAGAAAGAAATATGACAGAACACCAGATTCACAGCAAAGGGTACATCAAGAAAACGTTACTTTGGGAAGCAGGAGGTTTTATTATTAATATTAACCTCAGCATTCAAGGCAGAAGATAAAACTCATCACGATAGTCAGGATGAGGGGGATGTCCTATAAGAATGTGCAAACTGTACCTCAAATGAAGCTCCCTAATTTTCCTCCTTATCTCTCTCATCTCCTCCATGAACCGTTCCATATCATCAGCAACTCCATCTATCATATCAAGGTTACTGACAAGCCTATTGGGCATATCCTGTCTAACATCATGGGCAGGTGAGGCCCAACCTGTTCTAATATTTCCTCCAAGCTCCTGGCCTTCACCACTTCCCAAAGGATGGGCTTCTTCTGCATTCTGCACTGCAGCCTGCTTTTCTCCTATGCTTTCCTGGGAGACCTTTTCCATGTTGAGATTTCTTTTCCTGCTTCCCCTTCCTACAGGGATCAGAAGCAGTCTTCCTCTCTTAGCCTTGAAATTTGCTGCACCAATGGACCTAAAGACCTGTTATGGATAAGTCAGCTTCTATGACTTCTTCCTTCCCAGGGCTATAGACTCACCCACCTTCAAAGCAACAGCAAGCAGGTGCACAGCCACAAAGGACTACCAGACTCCAACTAGTTCAAGCATCTAATCTCTTTCTATGTGAGTAAAAACACAACAATATCTAATACAGTAGACTGGGTTTCTTATATACTATTCATTAAATGATAACATGATCTAAACCAGCTGATACAGTGCTGGCCAAAAGTGTAAAACTTAAGGGTCAGATTCTACAATATTCTACCAATTCATTAAGTATGAAATTGCTAAAAATGAGTTTACATGAGTCACCTGTACATAAATTCAAACAGCAGCGTGACCTGTGCCAAAGGAAGAAATCAGCATACCTAATATGAGAATAGAGTTTAAAAAACTTCAGGTGTTCTTACTCCAGTTATAATCAAGAAAAACACTAAAAACTAAAACATCCTACCACAAATAGTGTTTTCCTTGGGTAAGGTTCAGGGAGCACTTGCTCTATATGTATTGCCAGTCCTAATTCATTATTTTTTTAAAACTTTTTTATCAAAGATATTCATTCTCTGTTTTCTGTCCTGTCTGCTTTTATAGTGCCTTCTATTATTTTCATTCTACCCACACCTTAGCACATAAATCTCAGTCTGTCTCTGCTTCTCTTTCACATGTATACAATAATAAATAACTAGGGCAGCAGTTCTTAGTAACTTATATTTGAGGACCTCTTAACAAGTACAGATGTCACTACCATGATGCTACTGTCTGTAGTATTCAGTATTTCAGAAAATACCTGTGTGTTTCAGGATATAAACACCCCAGCCCCAGCTTAAGAGACTAAATTCACATTATATGAATAGTATGAGTTTTCATTATACATACGTACTCTTAAGGTTAAGTCCATAAAAGGAATCTAAGAAAGGGGCACCTGGCTAGTTTAGTCAGTAAAGCATGTGACTCTTGATCTCGGGGTTGTGAGTTTGAGCCCCACACTGGGCTGTCTGTTGTCAGCGCAGAGCCTGCTTTGGATCCTCTGTCACCCCCTCTATTGACCTCTCCCCGACTTGCATGCATGTGCTCTCAAAAAAAATAGCAAAACAAGGGCACCTGGGTGGCACAGTCGGTTAAGCGTCCAACTTCAGCTCAGGTCATGATCTCACAATCTTGTGAGTTCAAGCCCCGCACTGGGCTCTGTGCTGACAGCTCAGAGCCTCAAGCCTGCTTCTGATTCTAGGTCTTCCTCTCTTTCTGCCCCTCTCCTGCTTGTGCTCTCTCTCTCTCTCTCTCAAAAATAAACATTAAAAAAATAAAATGTCTCTTTAAAAAAAATTAAATAAATATGCCTCTGTAATCAAATTATATCTACATGTAAAGGCAATCTATTTTTTTTTTTAAAGTCCATTCAATTTATGAGCACAAGCTTATGTAAACCATGAAAAATGTGCTCAGGAAATTCTATAGTCTGAGAATCCCAAAGGACTCCCCTCTCTCTTTGATGCCTACCAGTAAACAAAGAAAATATCAACAGTGCTTAGCAAAAAGGGCCCAATCCCTGTATTTGACAAGGCTCTAGGTCAGCTTTTTTGCTCATTATCACTTCATCAAACAAGCTGTGGCTTTGACATACATCCTAGAGAAAGAGTCCATAAAGGACTAAATAAAACTATTTTATTAAGCAATATTTGGGAAACAAATCATAACTGAAACCAAAAAGAACAAACTGGAGCCCAAACACTAATCTTGTATCTTAGACAGCTGAGGGAAGGAACAACTGCTGACCAAATTTCTGGCTACAGCCAGCCAGGTGAAAGCCAGAGGGTTAAGGATCATTTTCTTTCAGAATGTTGACAACTTACAATTATTGAACATAAGGTATTCTAATATAACGTGATGTATCAAATTTTAAATTTTTTTCTATGACTTGTTCTTGACCCTTCTTGGACCACATTCTTCATACTGGATCCTCTGCATGTTCTGCTGTTTTTAAAAACTGGGTATAGGATGGGGTGCTTGGGTGGCTGAGTCGGTTGAGTGTCTAACTCCAGCTCAGGTCATGATCTCATGATTCGTGGGTTCGAGCCCCATGTTGGGCTCTGTGCTTACAACTTGGAGCCTGGAGTCTGTTTCAGATTCTGTGTCTCCCTCTCTCTCTCTGCCCCTCCCCAACTCACACTCTGTCTCTCTCTCAAAAAGTAAACACTAAAAAAAAACAAACCAACAACTGCGTATAGGATCACCTAGTTGGCTCAGTTCATATAGCATGTGACTCTTAATCTTGGGGTCCTGAGTTCAAGCCCCATGCTAGGTATAGAGCTTATTAAAAAAAAATGGGGAGGGGGCACCTGGGTGGCACAGTCAGTTATACGTCTGACTTTGGCTCAGGTCATGATACATAGTTTGTGAGTTCAAGCTCTGCATTGGGCTCTGTGCTGAAAGCTCAGAGCCTGGAGTCTACTTCTGATTCTGTGCCTCCCTCTCTCTCTCTGGCCCTCCCCTGCTCATGCTCTCTCTTTCTCTCAAAAATAAATATTTTTTTAAAAATTGGGTATATAGTCCAAATACCATAAAATTTATGATTTTATTTTTTTAATATGAAATTTATTGTCAAATTGGTTTCCATACAACACCCAGTGCTCATCCCAACAGGTGCCCTCCTCAATACCCATCACCCACCTGTCATCAACCCTCGGTTTGTTCTCAGTCTCTAAGTCTCTTAAGGTTTGCCTCCCTCCCTAACTTTTTTTTCTCCCGTTCCCTCCCCCATGGTCTTCTGTTAAGTTTCTCAGGATCCACATAAGAGTGAAAACAAATGGTATCTGTCTTTCTCTGTATGACTTATTTCACTTAGCATAACACTCTCCAGTTCCATCCATGTTACTACAAAAGGCCATATTTCATTCTTTCTCATTGCCACGTATTCCATTGTGTATATAAATTTATGATTCTAAAGTGTCGGATTGGCATTTGTTAAAAACAGTTAAAGGCAAATATAGCAGCCAAAGCCACCTAGGGCAAGGAAGAAGAGATGTGGCAAACAAAACACCAAGAAAAAAGCATGGGAAAAAAGATGGGTGAAGTAAATACTTTGGGCATAAGGGCTTTGAAAAGCTCCTGCATATTCTAGGGAACCAAGGCCCTGGGCAAGTCCAGTGCTGGGAGCATGCTCAGAAAAGACCTGAGGGGTGCCTGGATGGCTCAGTCAGTTAAGCGTCTGACTCTTGATTTCAGCTCAGGTCATGATCTCATGGTTCGTGATATAGAGCCCTATGTCAGGCTCTGTAGTGACAGCACGGAGTCTGCTTGGAATTATCTCTCTCCTCCTCTCTCTCTGCCCCTCCCGCAAGTACTCTCTCTCTCAAAATAAATAAATAAACATTAAAAAAAAAAAACAAAAGACCTGTGAAGGCCCTATACTCTGGCTGACCTTCAGTATATGCACATAAAATGAGGGCTAAGAAAGCTGTAAACTGCTTGAGTGTTGAAGGTATGCCTCAACATAAACAAGAATCTACCTACAAAGACTGAATTTTTTTGTTCATAGGTATTTAAGAAACATTGTATTTAAAAAAAATTTTTTTAACGTTTATTTATTTTTGAGAGAGAGAGGGAGGGAATGGAGGAGGGGCAGAGACAAAGAGGGAGACACAGAATCCAAAGCAGGCTCCAGGCTCCGAGCTGTCAGCAAAGAGCCCGACGCAGGGCTCGAACTCACAAACCACAAGATCATGACCTGAGCCACAGTCAGACACTTAACCGACTGTGCCACCCGGGCACCCAAAGAAAAATCTTTTAAAGATTTTTATTTTATTCTATTTTAAGCAATCTCTACACCCAACGTGGGGCTTGAATTCACAACTCCAAGATGAAGAGTTGCATGCTGTACAGACAGAGCCAGCCAGGGACCTCAGAAAATCTCTTTTTAAATAACTATCTGACCACTAAGCTAAAAGGCTTCAACGGCCATACACATACAGAAAGAACTCAAACTTTTATAAAATTAGTTCAGAAAAATCACTAAACAGATCAATAACAAGCAGAACAAAAACCCTGCGGAAAGGAGAATCTGATTTTTAATGGCACTACATTATAATATTAATGTCCAGTTTTCAACAAAAATGAGGAGTCATGAAAAGAAGTAAGAAATATGGCCTATACACAGGAAAAAACAAACTTCCTTGAGGAAGCCTAGACATTGGACTTATAAGACTTTACATCAAGTACAAAATAACTAAAGGAAACCATAGTAATGAGGTCTCATCAAATAGAGAGTATCAGGAGTGATGGGATGGCTCAGTCAGTTAAGTGTCTGTTGGTTTTGGCTCAGGTCATGATCTCATAGTTTGTGGGTTCAAGCCCTATATCCGGCTCTGTGAAGACAGTGCAGCATCTGCTTGGGATTCTCCCTCTCTCTCTGCCAGTCCCCTGCTAGTGCTGTCTCTCTCAAAATAAATAAACAAACATTAAATAAAGGTGGGGGGTCACCTGGGTGGCTCAGTTGGTTAAATGTCTGACTCTTGATTTCAGCTTGAGTCGTGATCCTGCGGCCGTGGTATCAAGCCCTGCATTGGGCTCTGCACTGAGCAAGAGCCTGCTTGGGAGTCTCTCTCTCTGTCCCTCTCTGCCCCTCCCCTGCTCATGTGCTCTCTCTCAAAATAAACAAACATGAAAAAAATAGAGAATAGCAATATAGAAAAATTATTAAAAAGAAACCAAACGGAATTTCTGGAGTTGAAAAGTACAATAACTGAAATGAAAAATTTACCAAAGGATTACAACAGATTTGATCAAGGAGAAAAAAAATCAGCAAATTTAGAGATAAATCAATTGACATTAATGAGCTTTGGGAGGGAAGTAAAACAATGAAGAATAATGAACAGAACCTTAGAGACCAGTGGGCAACTATCGTACAAATAATGGGACTCTCAGAAGAAGACAAGGGGCCAGAAAAAATATTTTAAGAAATAACGGCCTCTTGGGATGCCTGTCTGGCTCAGTCAGTGAAGCCTGGGACTCTTGGTCTCAGGGTTGTGGGTTTGAGCCTGCATTAAGTGTAGAGATTGATTAAAAATATATACATATATATATTTTTAAGAGAGAATAAGTAAGCAGGGGAAGAGGGGCAGAGGGAGAGAGAAAGAATCCCAAGCAGGCTCCATGCTCAGCACAGAGCCCGACGTGGGGCTTGATCCCATGACCCTGGGACCACAACCTGAGCTGAAATCAAGAAACAGACGACTGACTGAGACACCCAGGTGCCCCTAAAAATAAAACCTTTAAAAAAAGAAAATAGTGACCCCAAACTCCTCACACTTGATAACAAATCTGTATGTATTACTCTACATATCCAAAAGCTCAACAAATTCCATGCAGTATAAACTCAAAATGATCCACAATTAAGACACATTATAATCAAATTACTGAAAGACAAAGAGAAGAGATTATCTGCAATACAAGTGTCTCTTTACATACAAGGAATCCTCAAAACAAGATTAACAGTTGATTTCACATTAGAAACCACAGAGGCCAGGGGTGCCTGGGTGGCTCAGTAGGTTAAGCATCTGACTCTTGATTTTGGCTCCGGTCAAGATCTCATGGTTCGTGAGTTTGAGCCTGTGTCAGTCTCCGCACTGGCAGTGAGGAGCCTGCCTGGGATTCTCTCTCTCAAAAATAAAATTTAAAAAAAAAAAAAAAAAAAAAAAAAAAGAAAAGAAAAGATAAATATTTACAAACCAAGATACAAGAGTCAAAGTGTAGAATATCAAAGGGAATTTTTAAAAGACAAAAAACATTATTTTCAAAAAAGTGACAAGAAAAATCATATTCTCAGTAATAAAAAGCAAAAAACTAAACTGAAAGAAAACTGCTAGAATGCCAGACCCTGGCAGAAAACAGCTTACAAACATAAATGAACTAGAATATTTCCATTGTTATTATTCAGGAATAGTTTGAATAATAAGAATGATGGGATCCTGACATACGAATCTAAAGTTACATGGGCTCAGTGATCTTAAAATATCTTTAACAACCTTTAATTTTGTTTTTCTTGTTATGATTAGTGTATTCAGGTTTTTTACCTCTTTGGTTAATTACAGTAATTTATATTTCATTAAAATTTCATTTTCTCCGCAATTTTAATTTTGTTATAAAATTGCAAAGAGTGTAACTATTCTAACTTGTTTCATTACATATAATTTGATTATATGTTCCTTTTCCTCATTTAGAGATTTATCTTAGAAAAAAAACTCCAGGTTTGCAATGTGCATACCCGTGAGTCTAATAAACTCTTCCTATATATGTATTAAGAGGAAGATCTGTGCATTTCAAATGCACAGAATCTCTGAGAACATATAAAACAGAGAAGCAAATCATATCTGATAAGGAACTTGTATTTAGAATATATAAAGAACTATTACAACTCAATAAAAATGACACAATTTAAAAATGGGCAAACAACAGTTTTCCAAAGAACATACAAATATCAATAAATACATGAAAAAATACTCAAAATCATTAATCGTGGGGGAAATGCAAATCAAAATCACAATGGGATGCCACTTTACACTAGAATGGCTGTAATAAAAAAGATAAGTATTGGTGAAAACGTGGAGAAATTGGAACCTTCGTTTACTGCTGATGGGCATGTTAAAATGATGCAGCTGATTTGAAAAAGTCTAGCAGTTCCTCAAAAGATTAAACATGGAACCCGATATTTATACTAAGTATACATCCAAGAGAAATGAAAATATATGCCCTACACAAAACTTGTACACAAATTTCCATATCAGTATTATTCATAATAGCCAAAAAGTGAATAAAACCCAGTGGTCCACCAATTGGTAAATACTATGTGGTATCTCCATACAACAGAATATTATTTGACAATAAAAAGAAATGAAATACTTGATACATGCTGTATCATAGATGAACACTGAAAACATTATGCTAAGTGAAAGAAGCCAGTCACAAAGCACTACATACTGTATGACACCTAAGGAGTATGAGGTTTCTTTCTGGGGTAACAAAAATGTTCTAAAATTGTGGTAATGGATGCACAACTCTCTGAATATCCTAAAAACAACTCTACTGTATACTTTAAATGAGTTACAGGCAGTGAATTATAGCTCAGTAAGAACTGTTAAGGGGCGCCTGGGTGGCTCAGTTGGTTAAGCATCCAACTTCAGCTCAGGTCATGATGTCACGGTCCATGAGTTCCAGCCCCATGTCAGGCTGTGTACTGACAACTCAGAGCCTGGATCCTGTTTCAGATTCTGTCTCCCTCTTTCTGCCCCTCTCCCACTTGCACTCTGTCTCTGTCTCTCAAAAATAAACAAACATTAAAGAAGAAAAAAAGAGAACTGTCAAAAAACAACACTCAATGCCTACAGAGATAACTGGGTGGGGAGAGACACTGTTACATTCATCCATTGAATTTTGAATGGATACCTATTAAAAATTCAATTTTAATAAACAAAGCCCCTACTTTAATTCATTTTTTCTACATATTTTTATTTTATCAATTTGTTTTTTCACTTTATTTTCCCTTCACTAAATTTCTACCAATTTGTTACTCTGATTTTTAAGTCGACAAACGTGTTTATTTTCAACCTTCCATTTAATAAATGATTTGTATCTATAAATTTTCCATGTATTTTGAATTTAGTTCTCATCAAGTTTAGGTATTTACAAATTATTCAATTTATAATGAGCCAGAGATTATTTCGAAGAATATTTTTACATTTCCAAATGGTTCTTTTGTTTACCCTTTGATGCCCTGATTTCTAGTTTGACTTCATTATGTTATAAAATGTAGCCAGTGAAGCACCTAGGTGGTTCAGTCAGTTAAGTCTGACTTAGCTCATGAGATCATGGTTAGTGGGTTCAAACCACAAATCAGGCTCTGTGCTGACAGTTCAGAGCCTGGAGCCTGCTTTGGATTCTGTGCCTCCCTCTGTCTCTCTGCTCCTCCCCTGCTTGTGTTCTCTCTCAAAAATAAATATTTTAAAATGCAGCTAGAAAAACCTTCACTTTTGGGGCTTATTATTGTTGTTTGCAGACAACTATGGTTTTTGCAAACCCCTTGGGTCTAAAGAGAGAAATGTGTGACTTCTATTTCTAAGGTACAAAAAAATATGTATTTACATATCTACGTTTATATCTAAATCTAAATATAGATACATAAATGGTCTTTTTTTTTTTTTTTTTACTTGATCTGTTAAATTCTGAAAGTGGTCTATTCAAGTCCTATACTCTAAGAGTTAGACTATTTGAACCAGTCTCAGAGATTTATCATTTTTGATAACTGAAGGTTGGTTTTATGTCTTCCATCATAATTTTTAAATTTTTCTTATAGTTTCTCATATTGTATTCCTGTAGTGTTTATTTTCCTATTTTTAGGAACTCTGCATACCAGTGAGTGTAATAAACTCATATTTTATTTTTTTTTTTATTTTTTTTTTTATTTTTTTTTTCAACGTTTATTTATTTTTGGGACAGAGAGAGACAGAGCATGAACGGGCGAGGGGCAGAGAGAGAGGGAGACACAGAATCGGAAACAGGCTCCAGGCTCTGAGCCATCAGCCCAGAGCCCGACGCGGGGCTCGAACTCACGGACGGCGAGATCGTGACCTGGCCGAAGTCAGACGCTTAACCAACTGCGCCACCCAGGCGCCCCTAAACTCATATTTTAAAAAATATCAGATTTATTTTCTGTGACTTACAAACTACTAAGGAATCTCAGTTGGTTTTCTCTCCCGTGTCTGAAATATAATCGAGATCAGTACTGTAAGTTTAAAGTGTAGAGCATGATAATGTGACTTACATCTATTGTGAAATTAAAATAGATTTACATAGATTCCTATTCATTAAAAACATGCTCTATACACCTCCAAACAATTCAAGACATTTAGAATGCTTTTCCTTGTTCAGGGTCTCCAACCCAATCCCTGCTCCCAGACAAGGAAAGAACCTTAGAATGATTTTACTTATCCCATTTCCTTCCTCCCACTCCATCTCCTTTGTTTTGTGGAAATAATTTAAGCAGTGTTAGTTCCATACTGTTTGGTTTTTCTTTAGGTATAGATCTTTTAGAATTTTTTAACCAAACACAATTAACATTATTGTCTGTATTTTTACTAGATTATTATCATTGTTTCTTTTATTCACAATCTTCCCCTAACTTGACATCTTTAATATTTCTTCAAAAGGTCATGCAAAAGTATTAATTTCTCAGCTGTTGCATGTCTCAAAATGTCTTTTGCTTTTCTATTTAAATAATATTAAATGGGACAGACTTAGACTTCTGTCTTTTCTATTATCTGCAAAGATTCCAGCTTTCATTGTGTTAGTTTTTCTTTTGCAAAGATCCTGCTCATGGGGCGTGTGGTGGCTTAGTTGGTTAAGCATCTGACTTGATTTCAGCTGAGCTCATGATTTCAGGGTTGTAGGATCAAGCCCTGCATCCAGCTCTGAGCTGAGGGTGGAGCCTGCTTGGGATTCTCTCCCTTTCTCTCTCAGCTCCTCCCCTGCTGTCACCCTCTCTCTCTAAAGAAATAAACATTAAAGTAAACAAATAAATATGGTTTCCAGCAATGTCCATTCTTTTATATTCTTTATGAAATTTTAAATTATAGAAATCTTTTGAGTTTTAGAAACTTCTCCCTAGTTTCATCTCTAAAGTATTCACATTAAAATTCAAATACAGTTCTCTCTTCTTTCCTTAATCTGACTCCACAGACACCTTTTCTTATTCCATTGGACTCTATTTTGAACAATTGTGACTCCTTAACCTTATTTGCATACACACACATTACTATAATTAGTTGTTTCTCCAGCAGTGAAAGAGGATAAAGAAACCTCTGCTTCTGCTTGTTTTCCACTCAAGGTTGTAAGCAGCTTTGAATTTTTTGTTTTAATGTTTGGCAGTATAATGATTAAAAGTAATGGCTCTGGAACCCAAGGGCAAGTTATTTAACCTTTCAGCGTCTCAGATTTCCCATCTATTAAATGGTAATAATAATAGTATCTATGCATAGAGCCTAGCACATAACAGTATTATCTATTTGGGGGCTTATTAAACATTTATAGCAATTAAAGGTTGTTAGAGCAAGGTATAAGGTAAAAAAAATCACATGTCCAAAAACCTGTAGGAGTGAAACAATGTGCCGGAAGGAGGACTATAATTGTAATCTTAACAAGGTATAACAAAGGTGATCTGGTGAGAGTAAGGATGGGTCAGCACTGCCTATCATCACTACTGGATAAAAGCTCAAAGAACATCAGAAACACCAGCCTTATTTATAAAAACTGACACAAAAAATAAGCAGAAGGAATTCAAACCTCTATATCCACACTATCGAATGTGGTGGGGCCAACAGCTATGTATGGCTAAATAAAAATAAATTAATTCAAACTCAATAAAATAAAAAATTTAGTTCTTTAGCTGCACTTGCCACATTTCAAATGCTCAACAGACATGTGCTATTAGTACTTATTGGACAGCACTGCTCTAAACAGTAAGGAAATCTAGAACAACAAAAAAAAGACTGTTACTGGAACTGAAACTTAGGCTGTATCACATGCAAATTACTAATGTACCTATGCAAGAGGGTATAGCCTGGGCAACTTTAATCTTGCACTGGGTCCGAAACTAAGATACGCCACTAACAACCTACCAGATCCTGGGTATGTCACTAAACAGTAAAATGGTTAAGAGCACATAATCTCTGGACTACTTGGGTTTGAATTCCAGCTCTTACTAGCTGTGTACACTGGACAAGTTAATTCACATCTCTCACTTGTTAGCTTTATTTTACAGTTGTACTTACCACCTAGGGAGGGTGAAGATTAAATACTTGTAAAAACACTTAGAACAATGCTTGGCATTACTAAGTGCTGTGGAAATATGTGCCTAATAAAATAATTTCTCAAACTTGTATTTCCTCAATTTCAAAATGGGCAAGATAAAACTTGCTCTGCCTTTTTCACAGGTTATAATAAAGTCTGTAAATTACAAAAATATGTAAAATCACAAAAGAAAGGGGGCTGAAGCCTTATTTTCTACCTTCTTTCACCTCCCACATTATCAATGAAATTGCTATGCTAACAGCATTTTATAAATGTTTACATTTTCTATTAAAAGTGGAGCATCACTCTCTACAGTCAGAAAGGGGGAAACCTGAATAAGGTGTACAGTGCCTACTGAAGGAAAAGCCTACGATAAACTTACTCTGTTCCAAAGAGGGTAGAGATCATCTACCCTAAGCAGTAATATACATTATAAAAAAACTCTCTAAGCTCCCAGGACTTTAAACATTACTTCCATTGCTTAACAACCATCCTTTAAAGAAAGAGATAAATAGGCAGTAATTTTTGCAAAGTTACCTATCTTTATTTATCGTAGACACTTATTTGTGAGAAAAAATTAAGTTTTGTACAAGTTCACAATTAACAAGCACCATAAACAAGCTAATTTGCCCCAAATATCCTTTCACAAATTGGAATCAGAAGCACAAACCAGAAAACACTGGGAATCATATTTAAATCCTTACAGAAACCTTTTTCTTATTTATAAACGTAACTTGAAAATGCAAACCAACACCTGCTCAACTGCAATTTGTGAAAAACCATGCCACGAGACTACAAGATTAGCCAGCGCACGAAAATGGGTATTTGTCTTCTGTTGTAACGTCAAAAGCTGTCAGCTGTTAGACTTTTTCCCACGGCAAACTGAAAGCCAAATTCTTTCTAGAGTTTGTGGTTTCCATGAGGTGATGGGGCTGCAAAATCAGGGAGTGCAAGACAACAAAAGGAAGCAGAAAAGGCCTCTTTTTGAGTCACCAGAAAATACCACTGCCGGCTGCTTCAACAAATGTTTTGAAAAAACAAACTTCACCGCAAGCCATATAATTTTAGTGGCAGTGGGGAGAAAGCGTATAGTGGAAGAGAAATTAAAAAGGGGGACCGGAATCCAAGAATGTGATTAGACGGGCCGTTGAAGTTCATCTGGTTTCCAATACTCCGGAGCACGGATTCCAGCCCTTCTATCAGGAGCATGGGAAACAATATAACTAACAATAAGGAGTAAGGAAAGGTGAAGAAACGGGAGAAAGCGGATCCGAAAGGTACTGGCCAGTGGACTGTTGTAGAAAGCTCCCCTCGGACGCTCGCCAGCCCGCCAGTCCCTCCGCCCCTCTCTTCCCCAACCCCGGCAACGGGAGGAGCGCGCACGCGCAGCAAGTATGGGCTGCGCGTGGCGACGCGCAGGCGTAAACTGGGGAGAAACAATGAGCTTTGTTGCCGAAGCGGCAGTGGGGGGCAGGGGAAAAGGGTACCCGGGGGGAGGTGAAGAAAGTGGAGGGAGGAAGGGGGGCCACGAGAAAGTGCTATCCCGGCAACCCTCGCGCGCTACCGAGGACCCGGATAGAGTGCTGCGAGATCCAAATCATAAATAATAATGACAATGAGAAAAAAAGCGACGGCCATTTCTCAAAGAAGAAAGAGTCTAAGTCGGTCCCAGCTCATCCCTCAGATCCGACTGAAAGACGCAAGGAGTAAGGAAGCCATACAAGGCTTGGTGGCCAACAACCCAGGGGACCCTCAACCGTCGCCAAGGTGCTGTCCCTCGACCGCCGGGGACGCCGCACCCTTCTGGCCGCTCCGCCCGAGGGAACCCCTCACCCAGTGCACGGCAGCGGGGACGGCAGCCAACGAATCCGGTCGGCCTCCGCGGATCTCCACAGGCAGCGCCGCTCCCCCGCTCGACGCGCGCTTCGCCCGCCGCCTCCCTTCTCCAGTCCAAACAAACACCCCAGCCCGGAAGTGACTTCACTTCCGCCGCCGTGGGCTCCGCCCCCTCGTTCTGTCAACGCTGCTCTCTGAAGCCACTAGAGAGCGCGCGAGAGAACGAGCGACTCCAACGTTCCCTTCATATCCCAGGCTGCACACTTGTGCATGCGCAACGACCTCTTCTGCATACCTGGCACACGGGTATACTGGAAGTCGGGAAATCGTGTCGCATTCTTTCTGGGAGACTGGAGCTGGGCCGAGCCTGTGCCGGACACCCGTCTTTCAAGAATGTTGGCGTGCAGTGAGTGGGGGAGCTGAGGACTGAAGAATACACCTTACAGACTACGTTACCTCCAATACATTGACACGAAACAGGAACATCTAATCTAGATAACAACAGCCCATTTGTTGGGTGTATGTATGTGATACACAGTGTCACACTAACAGTGACACCCACCCAATGACATCCAGAGATCCTGAAACAAACAACAGGGGCGCCTGGGTGGCTCAGTTGGTAGGGCTCCTCACTGACTGAGAAGAACCTGCTTGGGATTCTGTCCCCCTTCCTCTGTGCCCCTACCCCACTTTCTCTCGAAATAAATAAACTTTAAAAAAATATATAGAAACAATAAGCTAAGACAAACTAACAGAAGGATACTAACTCGTCTACAAGCATCTGCATTTAGACAGGTTCAGGCACACACATACACACACTCTGAAGCTAGATCTTTGCGCACAGTCGCAAATTATGTGTATATGATCCCCAGGCAATATATGAAATCTTCTTTGTAGCTAAGAAAGGAAATATTCTGTCCAGAGATAATATAGAAGAGTGGGACCTCAAGGTCCAAGAGTTTCCTCTTCCATTATCCTGGTTGCACTGCCTTCCATACATTAATCCTTGCAATCATCATTGGCAAGCCTCAACATATATATTTTTACTGATACTAATCAATGTATAGTGTATGGTATGTGTAAAAACAATTGGATGTTTGAATAGGTATACACTGTATTAGAAAGGCACAAAAAGTAATTTCTTACCTTTGGGGAAGGAAGATAAAGGACTGAGATTTACTTTTTTACTTTTGTAAAATTTGAATATTAAAAGCACAGACCGGGGGCGCCTGCGTGGCTCAGTGGGTTAAGTGTCCACCTTCGCTCAGGTCATGATCTCATGGTTCGTGGGTTTGTGGGTTTGAGCTTCGCGTTGGGCTCTGTGCGGAACGCTTGCTCCCAGCCTGGAGCTTGCTTCAGATTGTCTCCTCTCTCCGTCCCTCCCTGCTCATGCTCTGTCTCACTCTGTCTCTCAAAAATAAATAAATGTAAAGAAAAAAAAATTTTTAAAGCACAGAGGGGTGCCTGGGCTAGCTTAGTTGGTAGAGGTTTCGACTCTTGATCCTGGGGGTCTGGGGTCGTGAGTTTGGCCCCATGTTGGCATAGGGCTTACTTAACAAAACAAAACAAACAAAAAAACCCCAACATGCTTTTAGTGTCTACTAAAAGTAAGAAAAAAAGAAAAAAAAGTTCCCTCCACGGGAAGGAATCTAGAAGAGGGCTACTCACGTTTAGGGCCATTTCACTCATTGAAGATCTGCTTAAGAAAAAAAAGGTGGGGGGCACCTGGGTGGCTCAGTTGGTTGAGTGACTGATTTTGGCTCAGGTCATGATCTCAGGGTTTGTGAGTTTGAGCCCCATGTTGGGCTCACTCCCATCAGTGTGGAGCCTGCTTTGGATCATCTGTCCCCCTTTCTCTGCCCCTCCCCTGCTCATATTCTCTCAAACATAAATAAACCTTTAAAAAAAATTCTGTTTTTGGTCAATCCAAAGCCCCAAAGAAGTGAACACAGTTGTTCTGCCATAGCCCCTGGGTGAACGTCTTTGGCTCTACATTTTCAGAGCTATAGTCTAAACTGGGAGGAAAGGTTTGGCTTTGTTGCTTGCTGGGCAAACATCTTTGGGAAGAAGGAGATGGTGTGGTTTTACAGGTCTGTGGAATATGATTCATCCGAGGAACCTGAAAGATAAACTATCAACCTGAGACTGGAAGAGGCATGAACAGGTGAGGAGAACAAAACCAAAATAGATGTTTATATAATCTGTAGTTGAACCAGACACTTAGAAGCCAATCACAAAATATTAGAATTTGTGACTTTGTATAAACTACTTGATTATACCAGTAATATTGAAAAGTATCTTTGATAAATTCTCATTTATTTTAAAAGTTTGTTTGAGAGAGACAGAGCGTGACAGTGGTGGAGGGGCAGAAAAAAGAGAAAGAGAGAGAGAGAATCTCAAGCAGGCTCCATACTGTTAGTGCAGAGCCCGATGTGGGGCTCAAACCCACAAAACATGAAATCTTGGCGTGAGCCAAAATCAAGAGTTGGATGCTTAACCGACTGAGCCACCCAGGGACTCCAGTAAATCCTGGTTTATTTTAATCTGAACCATTTAAAGGCTTGCACTGTCTTTCTCACACAAAGGGGTTAAGATTTCAATTCCTGGGGCACTTGGCTGCCTCAGTAGATAAAAGCATGTGACTCTTGACTGTGATTTGGGAGTTTGAGCCCCATCTTGGGGATAGAGCTTACTTAAAGACAAAAAAATTGGGAATATAGTTCAAATACTATTCCCAGCTCACAGTGAGGGTTCACCATCGTGGCTGAGGAAGCTTGACGGGCCCAGAGTACTTCCTTGATATATTCTGGATATCCTTCAAAGGACCCTCTGCTCATTTGCAAAAATGCTCATGCTATGTCTGGATAGTGGTGGTGATGATCTATGAATGCAAAGTGCTGTTAGTAGAGCAGACACTATCAACATTTTGCCAATTATAAGGACAGACACTTCAATGAGACTATTAGAGGTCCAGTTCAAATACAGTGCAGAAACCTATTTGGTTTAGTTAGTAAAATGAATACTAACTTGAGATGGAGATCTAAGTAGGAACCAGAAGAGAATATAGTGATGAAGTCCCAGGATGGCTGTAAATAAGCTCCCACTCTAAACTTTAAATGAATTATGGTGTAACAATAAAATATTAGTTATTAAAAAGATGCATATGGGGCGCCTGGGTGGCGCAGTCGGTTAAGCGTCCAACTTCAGCCAGGTCACGATCTTGCGGTCCGTGAGTTCGAGCCCCGCGTCGGGCTCTGGGCTGATGGCTCAGAGCCTGGAGCCTGCTTCCCATTCTGTGTCTCCCTCTCTCTCTGCCCCTTCCCCGTTCATGCTCTGTCTCTCTCTGTCCCAAAAATAAATAAAAAAACATTGAAAAAAAAATTTAAAAAAGATGCATATATCCCTTGGTAGGGTTTGATACTTGATTTTAAAAAAAGACTGCAAAATAGCACACATAAGCTTCTAAAATTATATATTTAAGAATAAGTGTATGTGGGTATAAATGCAAATATCTGATGGCATATCAGTATCTGTAATAGTCTCTTTAGATTTCAAAACCTTAGAATAAAAAGTACCTTAGATTTCCAAAGATTTACTGTCTTCTGAATTAAAAAAAATTTTTTTTTAACGTTTATTTATTTTTCAGACAGAGAGAGACAGAGCATGAACGGGGGAGGGTCAGAGAGAGGGAGACACAGAATCCGAAACAGGCTCCAGGCTCTGAGCTGTCAGCACAGAGCCGGATGCGGGGCTCGAACTCACAGACCGCGAGATCATGACCTGAGCCGAAGTCAGACGCTTAACTGACTGAGCCACCCAGGCGCCCCTTTTTTCTATTTTTAAATGTTTTTATGTATTTTTGAGACAGAGAGAGGGAACGAGTGGGGGGAGGGGCAGAGAGAGACAGAGAGAGAGAGGAGACACACAGAATCCGAACCAGGCTCTAGTCTCTGAGCTGTTAGCACAGAGCCTGACATGAGGCTCAAACTTACAAACTGAGAGATCATGACCTGAGCCAAAGTCGGGCGCTTAACCCACTGAGCTACCCAGGTGCCCCATATAGTCTGAATTCTCAATTGCATTTATAAACAGAAAAAAAAAATCACACCTTAAATAAAATCTATCTTATGTTCCTTTAGCAGTTTGGTAATGGTCTTGTCCCTATGCTCATTTGTATCGTGTGGAAGCTGGGAAGAGTATGTACCCCAGCATCACCGAGTCTTTAGAAAGGACCTAGCACTGTACTGTGGTGGTTAGCAATGGCCCCTGCTCTGAATATTTATAATTCAGATGAGGACACAAGAGCATCAGGCAACAAATTATGAACACCTACCATGTGCCAGAAGCGTCCTAGACATAGACATCACATGGCAGTAACTGGCATGATCTTTTCCTAGAAAAGTTGTTGATACCACCTCACACCCATTAGGACAGCTACTATCAAATAGGCAAAACGTAGTAAGGCAAGAATGTAGAGAAACTGGAGCCCTTGTGCAGTTGGTGGAAATGTAATATGGTACAGCTGCTGCGGAAGACAGCATGGAGGTTCCTCAAAAATTTAAAAATAACATTACCATATGATCCAGCAATACCACTCCAGAGTATATATCCAAAACAATTGAAAGCCAGCTCTCAGAGACATTATTTGTACACCTATGTTCATAGCATTACTAACAGTTAAAATGTGGAAAGAACCCATGCCTATTAACAGATTAGTGGGTAAGCAAAATATGGCATATAAATACAATGTAGTATTAGTCTCTGAGGAGGGAATTCTGCAATATGCTACATCATGGATGAAACCTACGTACATTAAGTGAAATAAGTCACAATAAGACAGATACTGTAGGATACCACTTAAACACGAGAGTCAAAATCCTAAAAACAAGGTAACGATGGTTGTGAGGGGCCCGGAGAAGGGGTGGAGAGTTATTGCTTAATAGATAGCTTCAGTTTTACAAGATGGAAGAGTTATGGGGATGGAGGACGGTTGCAGAACAAAGTGAATGTAACACCACTGAACCGTATACTTAAAAATGGTTAAGATGATAAATTGTTATATAGATTTTACCCCTCCCCCCCGCCCAAAAAAAACCTATCCTTAGTTAAAAGGAGGATCAAATTTGTATAGGTTGAGTAGGCAGGATGAACAGGAGTTAGAAAGTAAGGTGAAGATGCAGAGTAGGTAAAGGTTTCTGCAGAAGGTGGATGTGTGTCTACATACTACAGAATACTGGAAGGTGGAAGGGCAGAGGCAATTCCCCTAAGACTGGCCAAACCCATTGTGCTTGCTTTACACAGCTCAAAGCTGCTGCTTAAAATGACAGGTCATGGGGTGCCTGCGTGGCTCATTTAAACAACTGACTCTTGGTTGTGGCTTAGGTCATGATCTCATGGTTTGTAAGTTTGAGCCCCCGTGCCAGGCTCCATGCTGGCAGTGTGGAACCTACTTGGGATTTTCTCTCCCTCTCTTTCAATGCCCCTCCCCTGGTTGTGCTCTTTCTCAAAAAAAAAAAAAAAAAAAAAAAAAAAGCCAGGCCAGAGATATACCTGCTGCTTGTGAGAAGTAGCCACAATCAGAAAAATGAATTAAGAGGTATCACTACAGCTTCACCATCCATCACACTAATGAACTGCAATACCTTCCCACCCACAGGCTCTCATGACACCGCAAAATAAACTACAGAATGCACATAAAGAAAGGATAAACTGGGGATTATCCTGATACAACAGGAGCAATAAAAATAGAAAACGAAAGTCCATATAGATTTGTAGTTGCCAAGAAAGTAGCTGTAATCCAATTGCTAAAGCCTTTTGATGTTTATAGCCAACTTAAAAAAAATAATTATTGTTTTATTTTTGTGAGAGAGAAACAAAGCACAAGTGGGGGGAGAGGGGGCAGAGAGAGAGGGAGACAGAATCAGAAAACAGACTCCAGGCTCTGAGCTTTCAGCACAAAGCCCTAAGTGGGGCTTGAACTCGTGAACTGCGAGATCATGACCTGAGCCGAAGTCCAATGCTCAACCGAGTCATCCAGGTGCCCCAGGAGATTTTATTTTTAAATGATCTCTACACCCTTGGGGCACCTGGGTGGCTCAGTCGTTTAAGCGTCCAACTTCAGCTCAGGTCATGAACTCACGGTTCACGAGTTCGAGTCCCACATTGGGCTTTGTGCTGACAGCTCAGGGCCTGACTCTGCTTCAGATTCTGTCTCCATCACTGCCCCTCCCCTGCTCGTGCTCTCTCTCAAAAACAACTAGATTAAAAAACTTTTTAAATGATCTCTACACCCAACGTGAGGCTCAACTTTAACAACCCTGAGGCCAAGCCTCGTATACTCTACCGACTGAGCCAGCCAGGCACTGCTATAGCCAACTTTTAGAAATGGAACAAAAGTCATTTATTTATTTTTTTCCCAATATGTTTTTATTTTTTTTTTCAACGTTTATTTATTTTTGGGACAGAGAGAGACAGAGCATGAACGGGGGAGGGGCAGAGAGAGAGGGAGACACAGAATCGGAAACAGGCTCCAGGCTCTGAGCCATCAGCCCAGAGCCCGACGCGGGGCTCAAACTCACGGACCGTGAAATCGTGACCTGGCTGAAGTCGGACGCTTAACCGACTGCGCCACCCAGGCGCCCCACAAAAGTCATTTAAATCTGGAGTCAAATAGCCAATGAGAAACTACTGCTTTTTAAAAATATTTTTTTAATGTTTTTTATCTATTTAGTATTTACTTTTGAAAGAGAGTTTGAGGCAGGGGTGGAGCAGGGAGAGGGAGACAGAGGAAGCGGGCTCTGTGCTGACAGCAGAGACCGTTGTGGGACTGGAACTCACAAACTGTGAGATCACGAGCTGGGCTGAAGTTGGACGCTTAACCAAATAAGCCACCCAAGGCACCCCGAGAAACCCCTACTTCTGATTGAAAGCTAGCAAAGTTGAGCAAATAGGAATTGGTCCTGCTTTAACACTGTATATACAAGTGCAAAGACTGAAACCTGAGTACTGTCCTGTATCAAAGGTAGGACATCCCTGGTGCTCTCGGCACATCGCACTTTGCATCAGGTCTTTGGGGCCAATACTTCATTATCAATGCTACCACGTATGGAGCAAAAGGACATCATGGCTCAGAGGTCTTCAAAGCTGTACTTAATGCCATCCCACTCCAAGTTTACATATGCTACTGGGGTGGGCATTAATGTCCATTTTTTTGTCTACCACATCCAATATAGACTGCCTTTCCTTTTCATTAATTTTCACATTCTTCATTGTACATTTGGCTTTACGGAGTTCTTAAATTATGCTGAAATTATAAACTAAGGCTAGAATTTTATGTTCATAGAAAGGCCAGTGCTAAAAATCTTAAGATAAATCCTGTAGTACGTTAACATAATCTTAAAAATTAGTATTACATTCCAACAGTCCTCACCCATAATTTTTTCATTTTAATCTCTGTAATCTGATACCTGTTTTTACCTTCAGATTTTTACCTAATAATGAGCACTTTGAGCCTCACCCAGTATCAAAGACAGTTAATCAATCAGCAAGTTATACATACTTGAGGGACTGAGGTAGCTATTTTCATTTTGCTATTCACTTGAAACTTCAACAAACTAGTTGTTACTAAGCTTTTTCACTAGTTACTATGTTGTAATTCACAGTGGAAAAAGAGAAAAAAGGAAAAGAAACATCCAGTTAGGCAAAATAGTGAATTCCCAAGACTTTGTTTCTGCCGCACTAGCTCTCCTTGAAATGTGATTGTACCAAGTCCTCAGAAAATTACGACTCGAATGTTCTGAGCAAAAGATAAAAGACACACTTGGGAAAGCAGTAATCTAGGGTTCTGAAATGGAGTATCTCCCATTAGTTTTTATAAAAATGCTTTGCACAGGCTTCCAAATGGTAGTTGTTTGCAACAGTAGCAAAAGCAGCACTTCCAAAGGAGTTCCTAAAGCAGGCTCGATTTCAACTGCTTAACCAAAATACTTCTGTTCAGCTACAGGTAAGACAATCATTCTCAAAGTGTGGCCTCTTTATGTGACATCACCATCACCTGGTAACTTGTTAAAAATGCAAATTATCAAGACTACCCCTAAACTAGCAAATTAGAAATTTAACCCAGCTAGTGACTAGTGACCCAGCCACATTTTATTTTCAGAAAGAGCACACGACAACACTTGAGTGGGGAAAGGGTAGAGTGAGAATCCCAAGCAGGCTCCAAGCTGTGAGCACAGAACCTGATCTCATGAATCCTGAGATGACCTGAGCCAAAATCAAGATTCAGATGCTTAACCAACTGAGACATCCAGGTGCTCCACAGCCACGTCTTAACAAAATTTCCCGGTAATTCTGATGCATGCTAACATTTGAGAACCAAACTAAAGGAAAATAATTCACACTATCATTTTGTTACTAGTGTTGACTCTAAGCATCTTTTTTAAAAATTTGAGAATCCCAAGGAAGCTCTGCACTGTTAGCGTGGAGCCTGACATGGGGCTTGTTCTGATGAACTGAGACCATGACCTGAGCTGAAATGGATGCTCAACTGACTGAGCCACTGAAGTGCCCCAACTCTTAAAAAGTCTTGACCTCACGCCTAACAGTCACAGGACTAGCATCAAAGTGAAGGGCATTCTGCTTTTAAAAAGGTTTTAAGTAATGTCTATACCCAATGTGGAGCTCGAACTTAAAATCCCAAGATCAAGAGTCACATGCTCAGGGGCACCTGGGTGGCTCAGTCACTTGAGCTTCCACCTTTGGCTCAGGTCACATCTCCTAATCCGTGAGCTCAAGCCCCACATCAGGCTCTGTGTTGGCAGCTGAGTGTGGAGCCTGCTTCAGATTGTCTCCTTCTCTCTTGCAAATAAACATGGCGGGGGGGGGGGGGGGGGGGAGTCACAAGATCTACCCACTGAGCCAGCCAGGTGTCCCTGGAAGGGCATTTTAACCCCAGCTAACAAACAGCTCAGGGTTGCCAGAGAACACAATCCCAAACTCATTACCATTCAATACTTGAGCTTTCAGCTATACTAAGCTATATTCTATAATGGAGACCAATAAAAGAGACCACACAGAGCTGCTCCCAGCCCAAGTACAAGCGATCTTAAATAACCCACACTGACTGGACCTAACATTTCAGGATTCAAATTTTTTAATGTTTATTATTTTTGAGAGAGACAGAGCATGAGCAGAAGGGCAGAGAGAAAGGGAGACAGAATCGAAAGCAGGCTCCAGGATGTCAGCCCAGAGCCCAATGCAATCACTTGAACTCACCGAGAGATGGTGACCTGAGTTGAAGTTGGATGTGCCCCCACCCCTTTTTAAGATTTTAAAGGAATCTCTCCACCCAAAGTGGGATCTGAACTCACAACCCCAAGATCAAGAGTCGCATGCTCCACTGAGTCAACTGAGGCACCCCACTGTTTTAAAATAATGTTCTGCAGTGTTCCAGCAGGTTTCCACTACACATCATTCTCTTTACTCAGTAATGTTACATTTTACTGTTCAAACCCACTGAAAACCCATCATGAACAAAGCTAGGCAAAAAATAAAGTCTATTCCTCTTTGATAACTCTAATACCTACCATTAACACTTAACAGGCTGTATTTTGTGTTCCCCATCACCCTAAAAGAGGGGCACGAGGAAACCTCTAAGAAGGAATTCAGGGAATAGAGTACCTTAAAATTTTCCTTAGAACCTTATTTAGACTATAGGAGATGGTGTAGTTGGTGGCCAGAAATTCACTCTGCTCATTAATAAAATTTCAAATGAAACTTTTAGGGTACCCTAATCAGTTTTACAGCTAGTCAATGAAAGCCTTATCAGAGTCACTCTGAGATCCCACATTTATGAGCTATATAGGCTTAAAAAATACTACTACTACTACAAATTTAAGGGGTTTCTAAAATTTTCCCTCACAGAGGATTTACCTAAAGGCTAAAATGGTGTCAGGCAAAATGTTCTTAAACTTGACAGCAGGTTTACGTGGAAACATTCCCATGAAAAAAGGTTTGCCATAATCTGGGAAATAGCTGTTACAGATTTATCTATCACTGGTAATTTATGTATGAGAATTTCTACTTCCTAAATGTTATCAAATGAAGACATTAAATTTTTTTTGTACAGCCTGGTACAGCCAACAAAGTAGGACCTATGGAAAAAAGCTATCACTGACAGGAAACAATTAGGGATTCCAATGCACATAAAATACTTTGGGTTGCTTGCTGTTAGTTAAGTTGGAATTAAAAGCTGGTAATTAGTAAAGGCCAAAATTAAACTACAGAAGTAAACTGGCAAGGATTTTTTGTACATGTCACATTAGAAAAACATTAACTGCCTCTGAGAAGTATACCATAAAATTTTGATTCATCTTTTAATACACCTGGATCTAAGAGTTTCAAAGAATTCCTAGAAATTCTTGTATTTTTTAAAATTAAAAATTTATTTTTTAACAATAGGTAATAAATCCCTTATACCAAGAATCCCAACAGATTTTGAAAAGCTAGTAGAACTAATTCTTGATATTCCATGTTATTCCCAACTTTACTGTTTTATACTTAAGCCTAAACACAAGCTTTTACCATTTCTTCACCCTTAGCATTTTAATGTCCAAAGGTTTTTAAAAGCCCCATTCCACACACCACTTTTTGTCATGTAACAGGAACAAGAAATCCACCAGCACCAAAAACTTTAAAACTCAGTTCTTTAGTAGCAGTCTTTAGAACACTCTAGATTAAAAATGTAATAATTTGTTAAAGCATGCAAAAGAGTGTAACAGTGAATAAAAACCACAACTGACAAAAATATTGGTTAACATTCCAAATATGTATAACCAATGAACTTGGCCTAGGTTTTTTTTTTTTTTTATTGGTATTCACTTCAGAAACTTGAATCCACAGATATAAGCAGTATATTACCAGAAAGTTACAAGTAAACACAGATTATACATGCAAATTTCTGTTCACAAAGGTCACATGTGCAGGTATATGAATTAGAAGCGTGCGTCTAGTTTATGGCCAAACTTTTTAAAATGCAGAAATGTAAAATTACATCTTGAAATATGAAGAGATGGTCTACACACTTCAAAAATCAAATGTTGCTTATACCAGATGTATGACAGCTACAGGATTCAAGTGACAAGCAATAAGATCTCAAGAAATTAATACTGCTCAAAGGGAACGGGAATATTTTTACATTTCACTGAAAATACATTGACTACTAGAATACGAAATCTAGCAGGAACTTAGGGGAAAAAAATTACAAAAATCTAAAGCCAATTACTTAGTATTTCTTATTACCTAAACAACAGCATGACATTAAAAGAAAACTGCACCTGCATTGTAATTGCCAATCTCATATTAATGAAGATATCCAAATAAAACGCAACCAAAAACCTTCAAACTCCAAATGATGAGAAGTCTGCAAAAGGCTCAGATTAAAATGCGGAATGTTTCAGATGAAAGTAATAAAAATACCATTGGTTTTGTTCTTTATTGAATGGAATCAAAAGTTTTGACATTTCTTTGAAGCGTGGAACTAAATTTCATTTCTCTGAATGATTCTAGGTCTCTTTTTTCTTAGTGGTGCAAGTTGTCTTAAGTAACTTACAAGTCAGTCTCTACAAAGTACTTCTGTCTGTTACCATTTTGATAAAACAAAAACAATTCTTCATTAACTTAACCGTATATGTATTTTTGCTGTAACACTTAACACATGAACAGACATCTAATATTTTTCCACTAAAACAAAAGAGTACAATAGTTTTCTTCTAACTACCAGTATTGTATTTAAAAAAGGTTAACATTAAAAACAAAGAACCATTATTTTCTTTGAAATTGTTAAGCTTCTTGCACATCTTAAGCTTCCTTCTTCTGCCTGCGTTCTTCTGCCAATTTATTCAGAAATTTCTGAAAAGGAAAAAAAAATTACAGGGATTAAATCACGTAAGAAACACCTAAGTGAATTCCAAAATGAAATATTCTATCCAAGTTTATTCAGAATTTGAGTGTAATTTAACTACAACCTTACCAATATTTTACAAATTCAATTATTCTTGTTAAGTCAGTGTACAAAACTAAACTAGTTCACAGTACACAATATATGGGGGAGAATGATAAAATGTGAAAAAAAGATTATTTCAACTTGCAATTAATATTAACTCACACAGTTAAGAAAACAAAGACCATACTTGCATAGAACTGCCACTGCTCCAAAAACACAGATTAGTTAAAATAACATGCATTTATTCAGTGTGCCTTCCGTTAAACTAACATTTTCTTAAAGGGCCAGCCAGCAGTATTTATTTTAAGTCTGTGGGCTGTTCTTTATTTCATCTACTCAATTCTGCTGTTACAGCAATAAAACCAGCCATTAACAGTACTTAACTGAATGACTGTGACTGTGTTCCCCCAGAACACCTCATTTACAAAAGCAGTGGCCCCTGTATTACACACCTGTAACTTCTAGGGTTCTTGGACATACTAAAACATTAATAAGTAACCTTCCCTCAACAAATCTAAAAGATCCAAAGTTTTTTTGACTTTTGGGTAGAATTTCTCAACTCTATCACAGTTTCTCCAAATTGCTGAGAGGGTTAAAAGCCACTATATCCTTAAGGGAAAAAACACTCAGGAAAGTATCAAGTCATTATCATAATCAGCAAAAATGTAGTGCATGGTAAATTTTAATGAAGTTGACAAAGTTCCTTTAGAATAAAGAGAGCCACCTCTCTTTAGAACACCTCCAATAGAACAAATATCTAGAAAATTGTAATAGCTAGAAAATATTTACAAGTCTATCATTTATAAAGTATCAAATACCAGGATACAACTTGTGTCTTAATACTCTTCTTTGTAACAGTTTCTGCCTCCATACAGCTAAATACCAAAACAAGTATTATTTGTTTGCTGCTACTAATGGGATTAACCACCATTCTTTTTTCATAGGCATAATGGGAAGATACATACAGATAGCAAAGAACATTTACATTTAAAACTAGTGACATAGCCAAGAACTGGAATTATTTCCTAAATTCAAGCCTATCTTTATCCATCTAAATCAACATACAGAGCACATTTGATGACTGAGTATACAATGAGCTCTGTATTAGAAAGCAGTGTAAAAAACCAGGTTATCTGTAATTCAGTTCTTTAACTTCTTTCAAGTTTTATACCATTATCTGTTTCAATAGTCCTTAAAAAAGTCACTAACAACAACACTGAATTTCAAAATCTAGTAAGAGAAATTTGTTATGCTTATTATTTATTCATTTATCCTTTTACCTTTATCTCTCATTGGTCATATAACTCACAAAATATCATTATTAATAAACAACTTAAAGGTGATATAAACATCATTAAGTATAAAGAGACATGGCACTTTATAGAAGTTGAAAAAGCTTTTCATTATTCCACTTGGGATTTCAGGCCTCCAGGATCTTCCCAATTAGAGAAATTACACTCTCACAACGCTTAGTCAAGAATATTTAAGGGGCGCCTGGGTGGCTCAGTCGGTTAAGCGTCCGACTTCAGCTCAGGTCACGATCTCGTGGTCCGTGAGTTCGAGCCCCGCGTCGGGCTCTGGGCTGAGGGCCCAGAGCCTGGAGCCTGCTTCCAATTCTGTGTCTCCCTCTCTCTCTGCCCCTCCCCCGTTCATGCTCTGTCTCTCTCTGTCTCAAAAATAAATAAACGTTAAAAAAAAAATTAAAAAAAAAAAAAAAAAGAATATTTAAGTAACTTTAATTACATCAGAATTTTAGAACATGGCTAGAAAATTATTCAATTGAATGTACCATAGAAAAAGGCTCAAGAGATGTTTCTAGAATCCACTAAACTGTTTAAGGCCCATCAATAAAGAAGTAAATGTGTCATCTCTAGGATGGGTCTACAGAAAGTACCACACACATTTTACTTTATACAAATTTACATAATTTGTTAGTTTTCATAAAAGAACCCTTCTATTTTAGGTTCAGCCTTACCTTTAATTTCTGATAATGAGGAAGGCTGCTGCAATGAGTATTCTTTGCAACTTCTTCATTTGTATAAAAGAGTGAACACAGCTTACAGTAAAACCCTGTTTTAGGTATCACATAGTCTATACCTAGAACACAAACATACATTCTTACAAATTTAGTAAACTGAAGATTTAATTAGTGTTGTCAAATCTCTTTTTCCGGTCAATGTAATTTGAACAAGATAATATTGGTGAGAAGTCCAATATAACCTAAGCTAAAACAAAACAAAAGCCATGATATCAGTAGTTAATTGTACTCAATTGACAGTTAAGGTCCCACCTAACTGCATTCTTAAAAAGGCAGAAATACAAAAGATAAAGAAAAAGCAATGTGACGTTCTCAGAAACCTTTATGCGGAGAAAGAATATATTATGAAATGGTAACAAAAGATAATACAAAATGAGAGTTGGTTAAGTGGAGAAGAATGTATTAAGATTTACAAAATGTTCTGCAGAGAAAAAGATTTAAAATGGTATCAGAGTTTATGTAAGACCAATTTAAAAATCTTATTTAATAAGAACTTGGGGAGGGTGAGAGGGGAAGAACAAAGCCTTAAATCTCACCAACAGGAACATTGGGCTGGTATGGTCCAATTCTATACTCATCTGGGATTGTATAGTCCTCCTTGTTTTCATCACTTTGGCCATCCGCATTTTCACTTGTATCTTTGTTGGGATCATCAGCATTCTCAGCAGATTCCGCACCTGGTTCTGTATTTTCCTCATTTTTAATTCCATTTTCCAACGCTGCTTCGTTTTCTTGATCAAGTTCCTCGATCTTGTCCACCTTAATTTCAACCAAACCATCATCATTTTTGTCACCAGATTTAAATGTCATGCCCGATTTACGAAGTTTCTGATGTTCCGAATCTTCCTCATCACCAACCTCATCTAGAGTGACAAAACCTTCCATACTCCCTGGGAAACGACGCTGTTAAGAAAGACAAATTTACTCTGCAACAATTATCCTGCAGCATCCCTTCCATTTGCTTTACTTGAAGGGAAAGGGATAGCGTCTTTGTCTTTATTTATTTTCTCAAAATACTGACTTGCTCCCCCAAAATCAGATTTTTTAAACAAAAAAACTTAGTTTTAAAACTAAATAAAGGCTTGCCTCACAAAAAGAGCAGAAAATAAATGAAATAAGGACATTATATTCTACACTTGCTGTAACTATTATGCTACAAGGGATTATGTATCAAAAATGTGATTTGATAAAAGTAGTTCAATGGTATCCTTTGGAAGACAGTATCTTAGGATACAACTGTTGTTTAGAGAATATGCAGTCTAAAATAGTGTAGTGGTTAAAAAAAAAAAAGCAAGCTCTAGAGCATGACCTATGTTTAAAGTTTAGATTCTGTCACTTACAAGCAGGAGGACTGTAGACAATTTATTAAACTTCTCTATGCCAAATTTATTCATTCATGAAATGGAGTCAACAAAGGTATCTACTACTTACAGTTACTTTGAGGACTAAATTAATTAGCATATAAAAAGAGCTTACAAAATTTATAGCATATAATAAATGCTCAATAATTATCAGCTCTTAAGACTGCAAATGGATTCTGCAACAATCCACTTCAAGGAAAATAACTTTATCTGACCTAGCCATCAACATCTGGAGATAAAAATTCGTTTTCTAATAGCTGGAACGTTGCTTACAAAAACCAATGGACCAAGATTACTGAGATCTCATTGTAACAGCCATTTAATGCAAAGGCATTTTAATACTCCAATCCTCATCATAGGTAATTCAGTACACCAGTCTCTTGTTTTACTCCTCTTTATGCTATGCATATGTTTGTCTATTTGAGTTCACTTTAAATGCTTTTATGTGTTCTCAAAAAAGGTCTTCAAATATTGAGTATCTTCAGATATTGAATTATCTGATCAAGCTTTTCGTTCTCAAATAGGAAAATTCTTCAAGTCTAACACTTTTTAAATGAGTGGCTGAATGTTTTAAGTATCTTGGGTCAGTTAACTTAAACTCACATCCCATCTTTTTAAAAGTTCGACTACCAGGCTGCCTACCAGTACTTACACACTACCACCACAGTACACAAATAAAAGTCAATTTCCTTCCTTGCTAAAAATTTCCCTGTGAGTTGACACTTTTTTATATCTATTTTATTTTATTTATTTATTTTTTTTTAACGTTTATTTATTATTTTTTTGGGACAGAGAGAGACAAAGCATGAACGGGGGAGGGGCAGAGAGAGAGGGAGACACAGAATCAGAAACAGGCTCCAGGCTCTGAGCCATCAGCCCAGAGCCCGACGCGGGGCTCGAACTCACGGAGTGCGAGATCGTGACCTGGCTGAAGTCGGACGCTTAACCGACTGCGCCACCCAGGCGCCCCTTTTTATATCTATTTTAAAAGTTACTTAACCTACTTATTGCAGAGTTTACTTTTAAAAATTTACCTGATTTTTTCGAATATAAGTGACTAATTCTCTTTAATCTGACCCTGCTAATGTAAATACGAAACATTTATCTTATCTAGTTTTCTGTTCAAACAGGTCAATATACAATCTCCCTTTACCTTTTTAAGCTTTTTCTTTGCAGCTGCTGAAGCACTGGCATTTCCATCTTTTTTCACAGCTTTGTCTGAAGGTTCCTTTTTCCCATCAGAAGCCACATCACCTAAATTAGCAAGATCTGTCTCATCTCCCACTGAACTGCCACTTTCTAGCAGTGCTGCTGCTTCTTCCTCATCGACAAGAAGCTCATCTTCAGATTCAAGAAGCATGTTAGGTTCTTGCTCTGCTTGGTCATCCTTTGTATCTTTTTCACCATCTTCACCTGACTTCTCCTCTTGTTCTTTACCTTCAGTTGTACTTTCAGTCTTCTGGGAACCATCAATTTTGGATTTCTTATCACTTGGGGATTCTTTGCCATCTGGAGAATAAGATCTTTTCCTGAAATCAAAAGGATACCCCTCAATTAATTCTGAGTTGGAAAACCAAAGTTTAAAATACTAGCGTATATACACACAAAACAAAATTACCGAGATTTATCTTTTTTCAGTAAGTCAATGCCTCTGTTGGGAATCTACAAGACAAAATTTTGTAGAAGTTAAATAAATATATTAGAATATGTTCATTTGCAGATTATATGATTATCCAATTAACTAACATTTGATAACCATCCTTTATATCACCAACTAAGCTTATTCAAGCTCTGTAACCGTACCTTAGAATTTAAGCTGCTTAGGGTCAGCAGTTCATTATAATCAACATTTCAACAAAGCAGCAGAGCAGTGGATAATAAATATTTTGGTAGCAGAGCTCTGTTCAAATAAAATCTTTAAATAGAATAAAGCAATAAAGGCATTTCTTACACAATACCATTAAAAAAACAAAACACTTCTGAAGAACACCAGGGGGGAAAAAGGTTGGTATCTTTAAAAAACCAAATCCTGGGGCGCCTGGGTGGCTCAGTCAGGTTAAGCGGCCGACTTCAGCTCAGGTCATGATCTCGCGGTGAGTTCGAGCCCCGCATCCAGCTCTGTGCTGACAGCTCAGAGCCTGGAGCCTGTTTCGGATTCTGTGTCTCCCTCTCTCTGACCCTCCCTCGTTCATGCTGTCTCAAAAATAAATAAACGTTAAAAAAAAATTTTTTTTTAAAAACCAAATCCTTTATTCTTAGCAAACAAAAATGTTTATAAGAATGCCATGGCGTGGGGCGCCCAGGTGACTCAGTTGATTAGGCATCTGATCCTTGATTTTGGCTTAGGTCATGATCTCACAGTTTATGGAATCGAGCCCTGAGTCAGGTTCTTCCCCGACAGCATGGCGCCTGCTTGGGATTCTCTCTCTCCCTTTCTCTCAGCCCCCTCGCCCTCAGCTTGGTGTTGTTCTGTATCTTAAAAAAAAAAAAAAAAAAAAAATGCTGTGGCTTAAAATATGTGAGATAGATTTTATAATGATGACAAATCCAGTACTACATACCCTCAGTACCAATTTTTTATATTTTTCTGACAAGTCAACTTTAACACATCTCCCCTGAAACCAAAGGGCCTTTTTCAAACAGTGGTCGACCATTGCCATTGCATCTTCTCTGGTCTCCATCTCAATAAAAGCCTTTAAAAAAAAAAAAAAAAAAGAAAGAAAAAAGAAAAAAAAAGAAGAACATTAGTTTTCAAAGAACTGCATTTAACTCTGGTGATTATTTTTTTAATCCATCTGTTAGGAAAATTTAGTTTTTTAATAGAGACCCCAGTAAAAGTTAAAAATCACCCAATTACAAAGTAGCACTAAATATTAAAACATCTATATGTTTTCTGTACGTTTTCTGTAATATAAATAAAAAGATAAAGTAATTAGCTTAGAAGCTATTACTCAAAATACTGTAAGAAAAATTAATTAAAAAAGTATGGGGGCAACCTGGGTAGCTTAGTAGGTTCGGTGTCTGACTCTTGATTTCAGCTCAGGTTGTGATCCCAGGGTCATGGGATCAAGCCCCGCGTCAGGCTCTGTGCTGACAGTGTGGAACCTACTTGGGATTCTCTCTCCCTTTCTCTGACCCTTCTGTCACATTCTCTCTCAAAATAAAAAGTCTGGACAGGGGCACCTGTCAGTTAAGTACCCAACTCTTGCTTTCTGCCCCTCCCCTGCTTGTGCTCTCTCAAAAATAAACAAACATTAAAACAATAAAAAAAATAGTCTGGAAAGATACAAACTCAGAATGCCCTTAAAAAAGACTTAACAACAGGGGAACCTGAGTTGCTCAGTGGGTTGGGTGTCAGACTTTGGCTCAGATCATGATCTCATGGTTGGGGAATTCAAGCGCCATGTCTGGCTCTGTGCTGACAGTTCAGAGCCTGGAGCCTGCTTCAGATTCTGTGTCTCCCACTACTCTCCCGCTCGTGCGTACTCTCTCGCTCAGAAACAATACACATTAAGGGGAGGTGTGGGTGGCTGGCTTGGCGGGTGGCTGGCTCATGGTTCGTGGGTTCAAGCCCCATGTCAGGCTCTGTGCTGACGGCTTGGAGCCTGGAACCTGCTTCAGATTCTCTGTCTCCCTCTCTCTGCCCCTCTCCTGCTCCCACTCTGTCTCTCCCTCCCTCTCTCTCAAAAATAAACATTAAAAATAAATGTTTAAAAAATAAACATTAAAAAATATTAAAAAAAAAGAGTTAACAAAATAAACATTCTCCTTACTCTGGATTTTTAAAATGAAAAATACAAGTTAACAACTTAATTCACCCATTCAATTCACTTAATTTGAAGTCTAAAACATCTACAGAGTTAAAGCACTCTTGGATAATGATGGTGTGATTATAAATTGGTACTATTTTTTTAAGACCAATTTGGCAATATCAAAGTAAAAAAGACATCAGGATCCAAAAGTCTAATTCTGAAATTTTATCCTTCAATTATATGATCTGAATATGCAAAAATTCACATGCTGCCAAGTCCAAAGCAACACCAATGGTACAGTCCAAAAAACTAGCAACTCTAAATATCCACCAACTCAAGAAGTTAAATTTGTTATAGTTTTTAGTCAATGTAATCCACACAAGGAATGATATAATACCACTTGAGGGAAGAAAAAACAGCATAACTATACACAAACTAATATTTTTGAAAGCAAACTTTAAAAACAAATAGTGTTACTAGTCTAGGCAAGAGAAGGAAATCTTTACTTCCCACTTTATAATTTTCAGTATTTATCTTTATACATTAAGAAAATCTAGTAGGACTTAAAGAAATCACCAATTATCAGTTAGGCTAAGAATATTTATCTAGGAGGGGAGACTGGGTGGCTCAGTCAGTTGAGCTTCCAATTTTGGCTCAGGTCATGAACTCATGGTTCCTGAGTTTGAGCCCTGTGTCAGGCTCTGTGCTGACAGCTCAGAGCCTGGAACCTGCTTCATATTCTATCTCTCCCTCTCTTTTTCTCAAAAATAAACAAACATTAAAAAAAAAAAATTTTTTTTGAATTTTTAAAAAGAAAATTTATCTATGAGAAGATGAATTTAATTACCTCCCCCTTCACTAAAAATATATACCAAAAAAAAACCAAAAACAACCCAAAACAAAACAAAAAACCCAAACAAGAAACAACCAAACAAAAAACCCCTAAAAGTGAGATTTACTGAAAAGTAATCTTAAAAACCTTTTATCTGTGGTATTACCTGGCTTTTCATCCTCATCAGTATATAATTTTTAATTTTTCCGTAAGGTTCAGCAAGCTTGAGAACTGCACTATCTGAATAGCCAGAATGAGGTAAATTGCTGAGATGTATCACACGCCCAAGTTCTTGCTTCTGATCAAATTTCTGGTCTGGTTTCCCTTCAGGTTTCTAAATAATAAACAGAAAACAACAATAGGTAAACAAACAAAAGGCAAGTCAAATGTTGGTAGGTATGCCATACTTACTTACTGACAGTTAAGATAATCCTATTTATTAGTAGCAACTTAAAATAGCTAGTTAATAAACATTAAAATGATGTACAAATGTTGGTGGTACAAATGGGAAAAGAATTGTTATTACCTTTATTCTTTTATACTTCTGGGATAAGTGAACTCTCACTGGCTTGCCAAATACTAATGCTGGTGTGGTTGTGTAATAATCCACTGCAGCCTGAGCATCCTCTGTGGTTGCCATTTCAATAAATGCCTAAAATTGCACAAAATTAATACTTCTAAAACAAAACAGAAACACCACCCAAGTCTTTCTAGATATATTTAATCATTAGGAAGCATTTTTAAGAGTCTGAAAGAACAAAAATCCCAAAATTGCTATTTGCTCTTTTATTAAAGGTCATCTCAGATTACCTTCATGCTATTCAACTGTGATTTATTATGTCTACTGGATTTGAAATAATAACTTGGCACTATTTTGATAAAAGTGTGGAATCACTTCTCAAAGAATTACCATCCTTTTATAGCTCGTATAGTAACGTAATGACAATTTAACTGCTTAAGGATCACAATTAATAAAGTTACTCAATAATCCGTTAGGACTAGAATTTACTATTATTGACGTGCATCAACTATTTGCTTTTTTCTCTATCACATTCCATGTTAATGATTTAAGAATACACGGAGCTCTTTTTCAAATACAAAATCAAAAAAAAAACCTTTAAGAAGTATATTAGTAATGAATACGGCACTGATTTCAACTCATACCTCATTAATTTTATTTAGAATCAGATGATTTGAAATGACTCCAAATGGTTCTACCAACTGTAATAGTTGGTATCTCAAGTTTTTCCCTCGCTGAAAATCCATGATATGAACAACGCGGCTGGTTTCCTATCCATTAGGAAAAAAAAATCAAGTCAAGAGGTCTCTTTAGAATCAAGACGAAAGGACTTTCATAGTCTAACCAGAATAGATTTAAAACAACTCAAAGCATTCTAGAGAATTTTGTAACTACACAGGAAATCAGATTCACTGGAGTATATCTTGAAGATTCAGAAAACAGACTCTGGACTGGTTTTAAAAAAGAATACTGTGTGCTTAACTGGATAGCAAAATTTGTTACACTCAAGGTGTAATCTCTATAGTATGGGTATATGAAAATGAAAACGTTTATCAAAGTCATATAAAAGGCTGATTATTTTCAAATTATAGCAGTCTCCCTATAATAAAGGATTACAACACAGATTCAAAACACAAGGATTTGAAAGGTAAGTAAAAAAAAAAAAAGGCGGGGGGGGGGGGCAAGGAGTGCCTGGTGGCTGGGTTGTCCAATTCTTGATTTTCGGCTCAGGTCATGATCTCACAGTTGTGAGATGGAGCCTCTGCACTGATTGTGGAGCCTGCTTAAGGATTCTCTCTCCCTCTGCCCCTCCCCCATGTGTACACTCAGGCTCTCTCTCTCTCAAGGGGGGAAAAAGTTAAATCACATTTCCCCAAACAGCAAATAAAGTAAAATCAAAAGCTGTATTACTGACCACTCTGCCTTTTTGCATGTGTCTTGGTCCTTGCAGGTTTCCATTCCCAGCACCTTTATGGAGAAAAAGTTACTTTTTTCAGTCTTATAATAAGTATGAAAACTGGCCATCTTTCAACACAAACCAGAGTTTATCAAAAATACCAGGAGAACCATGTCTTTTAATGTGATGCTATTTTCTAATAACATTTCAATGAGCCTTCTTTTGCCTCTAATCACTACATTTAATTTTTATGGTGAAAGTTCTTAGGGAAAAGTAACAAATTTTATAATCACCCAGATTTCCTCTTGGTCCAACTGCTGGTCCCCCAAGATGAAATGAGGGGGGTGGAGGTCCCAGAATTCCTGGTGCTGGGTTTGTTGATTGCTGCAACATGAATGGATCACCCCTAGTAATGTGAGACATAAAATATAAAAAATGACAAAGAGGTCTATCAGAAGTAATTAAGATTTATTGTTAAAACACCCCTTTTATGATTGTAATTCCAATCTCTGTAGGCATTTTTATGTGAAGTAACTGGGGAAAAGGCTACAAAAATAACATAATAAAAATTACTAGCATAATATAGTTTCTAAAGAATCTTTTACCCAGTGACTTTTACCAAACTCTCATATTCGATAAAGATATTCATGAAATATTTTTTGTTTATAAATTTTGAAAGTTTAACCTGAATTCCTTATAATGATCTCCTTTACAAACAACAGCTTAAAAATTTTAACTTACATTGTGTGTCCTGTATCATTGTCAGGATTCCATTCGGGGTAGCTTTAAAGAGACCAGAAAATTAACTTTAAAATAAAACTGTCCTTTTCACAAATAGCCTTGTTTGGCCTTTAAAACAAGAGATTATTTATTAGTAGAGTTAATGAGAGTCTAAGTGTTAGAAATATCACAGTTTACAACATCATAGATATTTCCAAAAACATCAAATTAATCCAAATGAACAAGAATAATCTTGTTCAGTATTGCAAAAGTAGGTAATATATATTGAAGTTTAATTTTTTAATCTATTTGGTAAGTCGTAAGTAAGGAAAGCACTGCATGGAGAATTGGAAATGTGCATCTACAGGGAAATGAGAACTGACCACAGATTTTCCTTCTCCAATATTAAATACCAGTACCCACTATAGAGGTGAGCTGTGGCACTACAAAAGAAAAGAAAACCCAACAGAGCTAACATATGTGAAAACTGGCACTCTAGTGAAGAATGGCTATGTGTGCTGTTTAGGCAGGGAGATTCTTTAGGAATCCAATTCCATTCCAGCAGCTTAAATCATAACCAAAGGTAAGTCAAAAGCAAAAAATACATCTTGAAGGATTTTGTTTGACAACTAACTTGTGATTTCTAATGACTTTTCCCCTTTTCTACTATTTTTAGAGCATGTATCATGGTTATTGAAAATGTTTAAGTCTATTGTACACATCCAAGCCCATCTTTAAGTCTATTTTAAATTCTTTCAATTTGTAGAAAAGAACCAAGGTTTATTTGCCCTACAAGTAGTATTAAATAATAAAATACCACTATCACTGCACCTAATATTTCAAATGAGATTCCAGATCTAAACATTTTGTTTTCAATTAGTAATGCCTGGTCGATATCAACTATGCAGTGATAACAATGTGGATATTACAAGCAAATGATGAATTCCCAAAACCAATCAATGGCTGTTTCTGATTCACGGTATGGATGCTTTAAAGGTATTTCAAACTCCTACATTTCAAGAAGAAGCTGGCATCGACGACTGTGACTTGCTCCATTGATATGTTGACTCCACTCCTGCAGTAAAGTAAATTAGTAGAATTAACAAAAATAAAGCTAAAATATTTTCATCTGAACCATTCAAATTCTAGAAAGTTAATCTATTTGCAGTATCATAGGCTGTAGAAACATGTGACCATTCATTAGTCACAGTTAATTAATTTAAAACCATTTCTCTTAATCCTTGCAGCTTGATCCTGCCCTCAAATACGCCATGCACATTCTTGGAAAAACTGGATAACTTAGTTAACATACTAATAGACCTGACAGGGAAAAGACAGAGTTAATAAAGATCAAGAATAACTGACCTTGACATCAGCTAGACAGTCTAATCTTTGCTGTGGATCAAACTGGATTATATATATAACTGCCTTTATAAAACTCTAAATATGATAAAATATCCATGCTTCTACTTTTCTAGAAATGTTATGTGAACAATTAGTTAAAAATAGAATATTTCATTTAATCCAGACTTGAGGCATTTTCCAAGTGTATTACAGCCATAAAAAGGTAAGATTCAACAGAAATGGCTTTTCCAAAAAAATAAAACAAAAAAACCCCGTTTATAAAAAAAACTAAGCTGCTATTTTATTTCCCAAAAGTAAAGAAGCAAATTTCAGGAATTTCTGTTTCCAAATTTTAGAGAGGGAAACATTATGTTCTTTAGTATTTGTACTCCTCTGTGGTAATTTTGAATTTAAGGGATTAACTTTTTTCCTATTTTAAGCAAATAAACTTTCTTTAGTTATAAATCCACATATAAATGATCAACATTTTAGACAAGGAGAGTTAAGAAAAGTAGACTCTGACGCCAGACTGCCTAGGATCCATTATCAAGGTGTCACTTAGTAGATATGAATCCTTGGTACATGTTATTGAAATTTGCTAGGATTCAATATTCTTTTAGAATTTTGTGAAAAATGAGTAAATTAATAAAAGTAAACTGCTTATCAGAACATTGCCAGGGACATAAGAAGTGCTCAAAAAAGAAAAAAGTGTACTAAAAGCTATCTTATTTTAGAATTCCTGCTTTATAAAAGTATTGTTTCATAAATTCCCACAAAGTGAGGCAATTTTTGTAATATCCACACTACCTAACACATTACATTTGGAACATAAAAATACAGGCAATGTTTTTAAAAGGGGGTATCACTTAGAGCTGAACTAAAACAAGAAACAAAATTACAAGACATACGTTCTTGGAAAGCTTCAGAATGGTATTTCTTAAAAAAAAAAAAAAAAAAGTCTATTACAACTGTCTACATACTTCCTCTTCCCTAATAGCATTAACTAAAATCCCATGAAACAAGTATGGACACTATCTCTACAAGCTAGATTGTCTCTTAAAAATCATGTCTAATACCTAAGGAACTTGAAGAAATCTCTCCAGCTGGCTCCACCACCAGTTATTTGGGATATAAAAAATTTGTACTTGCAAAACAATAGACTACTGAATTATTGGAGGACACTTTAAAAATGGCTGTAAGCAAGAGGCACCATAAGTAAAGTTCACCCAATTCAGAAGAGGGATTAAACAAATAACTTAGAATTTTCTGGACTAAAAATATTCAGATTTTATTTAAAATGTCCTTGAGAAATAGTGTACTGGGAGAGGAGTAAAAGTTACTGTATTAGGCACACTTCTAATTTTCAGGAGATGGAAAGGGTATGCAGTTGAACAGAAAACTATTTATATCGAATCCTCTATGCTCTTTAAAGGTTCAAATTTATGGTAAATTGTGGTTGGTCTTTCAAAGCACTAGAAGGCAGGCCAAGATCAAAGAAGCCTTAGGTACCTCCCAAGCCCACCCATTCCTAACCTGCACTATGACACCCCATCTTTGGTTTAAGGTGAGGGTTAAGAGACGAAATTGTTTTTAAAAAAACCTGTATCCTTGGATTCTACATTGAGGTAATTTTCACATCAGATTAATAAAGAAAAAGGATTCCCTTTTTGAATGCAGAAGTTCTGTAGGAAAACTATATTTGCCTTGATGTCTTTGAGATAACTAAATTATACAAAGAAAGGATAATTTGGAGAAGCACTTCTGGAATGGCAGAATAAAGAATAATTTAAGGGCTTCTAGAATAATACTAAAAGGAAAAATGTGAACTCAAGTGACAAGACAGTGAAAAGGCTGTAATGGGTACTTTTCTTTAAGTGAAAGGAATAGGAGGGAACTTTGAGGTTGTGTAGAAAAGCTACTTGACATTCTAAACTGACCTAGAAAGAAATAAAAGCAACACCATCACTGAAAGTCATTTAAAATATCAAATGATGACAAATTAGATCAAGTTTTAAACCTAAAAGTTTATTTCACACAGTAAGATGAAGTTTTGATCATGTAAGCTATTTACTATTACCACTAAGTGAAAAGAACAGATTTTCCAAGTTATGCAGCAATACCAGAGAGCAGGATGAAATGTTAAAAAATTTTCATTATCTACTTTCACCACAGGAATTTTCTCTCAAGTCATTGAAATGAGAAAGGACCACAACTAAAGGCAAATAATTTTTTCAATAATGCAGATACCCAGAAAACATCAGCTATGTTAAGGAAACTAGAATACATTAAGAGAACCCAAATGCTTAAAATTCTTAAAATTGGTTCAATTTACAAATACAAATTTTGTAAATCAATCAATCAATCAATCAAAGAGCCTCAAGTAATTCTTAAATGTCCCCAATATTGTGACAGAATACCAAAACTAGCTAGGGCCTAAGCATTTTTACAAATTAAAAATACCTCTTGCACTAGTTAGGGTATCTTACTCTTGAATCCAAAGTTTCATCAGATATTTTCAAGATGTTCTTTTGTTAATTTAGATCCATTTAACTATAGTTATTTGTTAATAATATTGGAGAAAAGAATAATCACATATAGTAACAGAAACTTTTCTCTCATTAAAGCCCTCTTGTAGTTTCTTGTAGTGCATTTGTGTCATTTTACTGTTTTTTCTATGTGCAAGCAACAAAGGCAAATTACTGCTCAAAGTCAGAATAAGGAGATATCCAGAAACAGCTCTTGATGTATGATGACTCCATTAGCTAAGATTTTAAGTCCTTTATAATCACTGTCATTTGAGACACTGTAACTAGCTATTTTCCTTGGAATTTAGAGATCCTATCTGAGAACAATGATCATATTGCTATTTCTGCAAAAGGCAACAAGTAACAGAAAAAACGGAGTCACCAAAGTTTTGTGGACCATTTCATTAAATCAACTCCCACCAGGGTGACAACTTTATTCAACGTATTTGAAAAAAGACAACACTAAAGACACCTATCAAATAAATTTCCTAACTTTTTTTGAAGGGGTTCTAGGTCTTCATTGAAAATTAATCTATGAATTTAAATTTAGCATTCAATGTTAATTCACTTTATTTGCAGACTAAAATGTTCTTTGTGTTGTACTTTACACATTAATACGAAAGACTTCTGTATTATAGAAATACATATTTACCTAAGAATTAACTTCTTAAAGATATTTTTTAAAGTACTCTGTAAATTCAAATATAGTAAGTCTCTTAATTATCTGAGGCAAAAATACTGAGATCCAAATACAGAAAAGGGAGTGACTGGTAACACTTTTAAATAGAATATTAAAAACAAAATCACTCATGATCTGTGATTTAGTTTACTCAAAAATCAAGTCACTAAAAAATGCATTTTAAAGGGATACATATGAGAAGGAAATGACCCTTCCAGATGTTACTGTAAAGAAAAAAACCCTGTCATCGTAATCATCAAATCAATTTCATGGTAGCAACATGTGAAGCAGAATAACTATACAGCACATCAGGAAATATGGACGGTCAGAGATCATAGATCAAGCTAGTGGAGTGCTAAATTGTTGACTTTTAAGTCAACTGCACTGTATATCGAAAAAAAAACCTTGGTGAGAATGAGGAATATTGAAAACATTCAAAGAGAAAGGACAACATATTTAAAAGGGCATTTTGAAAAAGCTCCCATTTTGCTGGATGTGATAATTAAAGCAAAGGAGAATTAGATATATATATATATATATATACATATATATATTTTTTTGTTGCTCAAATGACTAAACCAGAAGTCTAAGCCTAGTCAGAAAAAGAATATGCTTATGAGGAACATAGAGCAGGATACTGCAGTAGTTGATTTTTCCAAGTCTCTAAAGGGACAGATGCAACATGGGATAATAAAAAGTGAGTTTTGAAGCATGTTTAAGAAAGTTGTGGAAAAGGAGAAAAAAAATGATGAAAAATTTCAGTCATAGTATGAGAGTTTGGGTTAAAGGGAAATTAAAAAAGAAGAATGAACTAATCTAAAATATGAAACATACTGAAACAAACACCAGGGCTCTACATTAACTCTTTCCCTGTAGCCACAGATAAGGAAAAAAAGAGAATTGTTCAAGAATACATCTTTACTACATACAAATCAGCAATCAAGACAGATGGAGAGCTGAAATCTAGCATCCTGAATGGCAGAGCACATTGACTGCAAAAAAAAATAAAAATACTTAAAACAATTCAACAAAGCAGACAAAAAACCTGCTTAAATATATGATTAAGAAGAACATATTGATGCCAAAAACCAACAAGATAATTCCAGTGGATGACAGCTTTGTGGCCAGAAGTTATCTAGGCAGATTGTATTAATGTAAAGCCCTGGTTTAATGCTCAAAAACAATTACTTTCCAAATAAAGTGTTCTCAAAAGTATAAAAATTCTCGATCAACTCAGTGTCACCAGACTACAGAATTAGAGTAAAAGATATAGGTAAATACAGAATAGGCACTACAATGTAAAAGAAATTAGAAGTATCTGTTGCATTAACTCACCTTATTAGAATGAACTGGCAAATCACATATAGAGCACAGATGGGGATAACCCTTCGGTAAGAGTCCATGGAAGTCTTCAATATTGCTACTTGGAGGAGCGCCCCTCTTTTTCTCAAAGAGAGATCTCTCTTGTAAGGGGCCAGGACCACGTCCCATTCTCTCATACTCACTGTCAAATTTATGATAGTTATGCGAGGTCTCACCAAAAAAAGAATCATCCCTACACCTTTCTCCATCTCTTAATCTGTCATCTTCATAATCCATTCTGTCATAATAACCAGATTCTTGAGAACGACTTCCATGGTCATAATCAAGCACTGGGTTGAGACTAGGACCACGATCATCAAAACTATCTCTTCTAAAGTGCCTTTTTTCTTCCCAATCATCCCTAGGTACTCTGTATGGTGGTTCCCGTGTAGCAGATCTGCCATCTCTACCATAACTCAATGTAGGGCCTTCTTCAGTTCTCCTCCTTTTAAGCTGTAGAAGGATTTGGGGCAAATTCTCAGGAGTAATCTTGTCCTCTGGATAACGACTCAGTTCATCTAAGTCTCTAGCAGACAGACCAAAGCTGGCCAAAATGTTACTGGCCTGGTCTGCATCTCCACGGTGTTGAGAAGACAAAGGGAGTGGACCTCTACTTCCAATGTTAAATATAGACTGCAAATTATGGGAAGAAGTACTAGCAGAAGACAGTGCACTATGAGCTCCTTGTTGATTCAATGAAGAACTCATTCCAAGATTCATTAAACTAGCAAGGCGTGCAGTACCCTGGTTCATCCTTCCAAGAGATGCTGGCATACTTAAAGACTGGGTAGCAGCAGCAAGAAGGCCTATTCCTGCTGCAGACAGGTCACGCCCATGACCCTGTGAGTCCCTACCGAGAGATGACTGCTGGAATGACTTGGACATTGTAGAACTATCTCTTGTCTAGTTTATAGACTTAAAAAAATTTTTTTAAAGATGGCCAAAAAGAAAGCTCAAACTAGCAAACTAGGTTAACTTTGCTTCAAAAAATGGTAACGCCAAGAAAAAGGATCAATAAGGACTGTAGAATCTTCTTCAAGCTGAGAACCAGCAGACAACTCTGTAGAAAAATAAGCAGTTTTAGTCATAAATCCCTTTAAGTAGATGCTGTTTTTTTTAGAAAAAAAACTTATGCATCATGTTGATTAAAAAAAAAAAACATTTAAGATCTCAAACTTACAAGGAATTTATTACATATCTTAAACAGATTCCAGATGTATGCAGAGCCTGCATATAGATATTTAAAAAGTAGTCTTTCATGCTAAAGTTTATTAAAGGGAATTTCATACTGAATTTAAAAACATTTCAATTGAAGGATTAGATGTCTGAGCACATCAAAATTTCAAATAAAAATATAGATGGGTCTCTTCTTTTGGAAGAATAAAAATACACCCTATAGTATGATGTTTTAAGTTTCAGGAAAAGACTAAAAAACAAAAAACCAAGGTCCGCAAGTCAAAGATGAATCAGTTGTATTCTGCTTTAGAAAATGAGACCTATTTATTACTATCAGAAAGAACCAAGTAAAATCACAAGTAAATGAAGCTTAGGTGTCAAGTACCTAGTATAAGATCTAAGACCAAACATAATAGTTGAGACTTTTATGCAGCAAAATCAATCTGAGGTAAAGACAGATGTGAAGGAAAATAAGTGACTTCCTACTTTAAGGATTTCTGCACAAATTTAAGCCATATAACTAAATGCCTTCCTTAATGTCCATCCTATATCAGGCAGTGCATATTTCATTTCTAATCTTAAAAAAGTAAGGAGAACTAAGTAGGGTCAATGTAGAAATAGGAGAACTCCCAAGAAAAAACCCAGGTACAGGAAGTACAGGTGATTTAAAGAAGTGAAATTCCCCCCTAAGTTAGCATCCATCAAAGCTCATTTAATATTCACGGCTACAGAACCTCCAGAGCTCAAAACAGATAAAAATGAAAATGATATTGTGCTTATATAGATTTGTTAACTTTTCACAAGAACAGCTCAATCACCTGGAAATTTTAAATTCTGAATACAATCCCCCAAGACATGTTTCTGGATGAAATTACTTTCATTATCTTCCTTAAATCATTATTTTATCTCAGAAATTGGTACAGAGGAATTTGCAAAGCATTTACAAATGATTCTCATTAAATATCAAACGATGCACGTAACAATTGTTCTTGATGAAACAATTATCTCTAATCACAACTATATACAGAGATTAACTCAAGTTGTTTGCCACATAATTCTATTAAGAAGCATTGCTCTGTTAAGTTTCACACATTTGATCACCCATACACCTGAGCAATGGTGGTTTAATATTATTAAGCTTTATTACATTAAAAACTGGGCAATATTCAATAGTTACAAGTCTATTATGGGACCAATTCCACCAATGATCCAATAAAGCAAGGAAACACTGGACATACAGTGGTAGAGGAAGTATAAAAAAAAAGTTGCAGGCAAGACTTAGATTTTACAAAAAGATGTAACAAAGTTAAAAAGACACAAATGCTATCAGAGGTGACTGGAATTACAGAAGATGTTTTTGCACACCAAGAAAGATGAAATTGAGAAAAGATACTAAAGAAACTAGTTCTTGATGAGATCTACAATGTAAACTACTTCTGCTTTAAGAATAACAAAATAAAGACAAGAGTAAGTGGACTTTTTTGGATGAGTTTCTTTGGTATGTCTGATAAACGCCACACAGGATGGCAGTTGAAATACCGTGTAAACATTTAGGACCCTCTAAATTTTCACGTATACTTTCTCTTAAAAGGTCAAAACCATTAGAGGGTTTTTCAAAATCAGTATTTCAAAGCATCAACATTACTATTAATTTGCTGTTCATGTTACAGCCAAAGCTGCATAATAAAGAAAAACCAGTTGTTTTTTTTGTTTGTTTTAAAGAACTATTACTTTCCCTTAGGGAAATTATACAATAATATTAGTGAATGTGTAAAAATTTAATTGATCACACTTTAAAGAAATGGTTGTTAGATTACAAATATCTGTTACTTTTCTTTGTAGCATGTATGAAAGGGGTAGATCTGCAAAAAGGAAACAAGAGAAGGTAAAAGATAACCTTAAGACAAAACAGAAAATGGATGTCAGAAAAACTCAGAAAAAGAGCAAGACAAACAATGTAAATCCCATGACAACTTGTAATCTTGTAAGAATAACCTTAATATTTTTGAGATTCAGAGTTTGAACTTAAATGTAGCCCCACACAAGGACATGAGACATTATAAGTGAAAAGTGACTTAAGTCAGACTTTTGAGTGAAATTCTTATTTTTTTAAAATTAGAACAAAGAAACGGAGAGAAATCAGACATGACAGCACTGTTCAAAGAGCACTTACGAAAACAGTTCCTTTACTATCTTTGTGGTCAGTGGTAATAAAAAGACAATTCATTTTAAAAGGCTAATTTAAATTTAAACAAGACCTACTGCCTACTAAAGTCAGCACAACACTGAGAAGTTTACTAAATTAAGTTTTTTTTTAAAGGTTAGCTTATTGTACTGTTATGTCTTTTCCCCATAATTACAAAATGACCTTTTCATAGTACGCTACAATAGATGTTAATAAAGTTCAAAGTAGTTTGAGATAACTAATCTAGAATGTGATGTCAAAATCCAGTATGTCCATTTAAAATCTCAATGCCCATCAATGCAAAAAACCTTTCACTCCCAAAAAAGGGTAGTACCTCTACCCTAAAATCAGGAAACCTGATTTAAATAAAATAATCAATAATTTAAATAATTAAGCTAGAATGTTTAAGCCTAGTTCATGATCTAAGTGTAAATGTTACTAAAAATGTTAACTTCATGTTCAACATCTGAACAAAGAACTGTATGTATGGTTAAGAAGTTTCAGTTAGTAACATTCAACTGTCCCTCTTCGATGAATAACCATCTTCATTAGATTTACTTTAGTTCAGGGTGAAGGGAAGCAAATGGTTGTTCCACATCTAGATTTCCTAAGTAAAATAACAATTTCTTATTAGTCCTATTATTCATTCAGAGGGTTATTTTGCAGGGTTACTAAAATGAGCATAAGGGGTCTTCAGTTCTTTAAAACATAGAAAAAAGCCTTCAGCTTCTAAATTCAAAAATTTTAAATGCTCTTTTAAAGATATCTAACTACTACCATATGGAACTTTAGCTATATTCTCAATTCTGTGCAATAATCGCTTCTTAAAAACTAATTTTAACACAAGTATAATCCTAAAAGTTTGTAGAAATACTCAGGAAAAGAAAACCTTTATATTGGCATTATTTTAAACCTTTAATCCTATAAAAACTTATAAGCAACAGCTAGAAAACTGTAGCTTCTTATAGTATTTTTCCCCTTCTGAATTAAAAACACGAAAGGGATGTAAGAAATTTTCTTCTATGGAAGGAAACACCCTTGTGATTTGTTAAATTATTCATGTGAAATACACCAAATAACATTTAAGCTAGCAACCAACACTACCAACACAGCAAAAATATCCTAATCATGTCACCAATAGATAGATGGCAGGGATAGTTCACCATTAGTAATTTCAAAGAAGCATTATTTGGAAAGCTGCTTAACTTTTGTCATCAATCACACAGAAGCATGGATTCCTGTGGTCAGAATTTTTAAACCAAGCACCTGACTCATTGCCAATTATAGTATAGAGTTAGGTTAATGATTCCATATTTAGAAGTTTCTCACGTATTAATTTTATAATGGCCTTATAATTCACTAACAGTTTCCATTTCAAAGTTAGTAAATTTTCATTTTAATGTTAGTTCACATCTCTATATACTTTCTTAATAAATTTTCTAATTTGTATTTCATTTAAGGGTTTGATTTTTAAAAAATGGGGGCACCTGGGTGGCTCAGTCAGTTAAGTGTCTGACTTTGGCTCAGGTCATGATCTCATGGTTCATGAGTTCCAGCCTCATATCAAGCTCCAAGCTGACAGCGCGGAGCCTGTTTGAGATTCTCTTTCCGTCCTTGTCTCTGCCCCTACCTGACTCATGTTTTTCCCCCCTCTCTCAAAATAAACAAACCATAAAAATAAATAAATGGATTTTAGGGGCACCCGGCCGCCCCAGTCAGTAGTGCATGGAATTCTTGATGGCACAGTCATGAGTTCAAACCCGACACTGGGTGTAGAACATACTTAAAATTAATATATATATAGTAATATATTTTAGTATCTGAGAAACCATTCAATCTTTTATATAGAGAGCTTAAACCACTTAAAACCTTATACTTTAATCTGTGGCTCTTCAGTGCCACAATCTCACTTTAGTATGGCTTACCTTTGAGTAACTTTTTAAAGGTTTTTAAAAAATAAAATGAATAGTAAAATTCTCAGGAAATAAAGTAATGGCTCTATTCATTTCAGTTTTGTGTAAAGCAGCATGTGCCTCATACAACAGGGGAAAACAAAACATTATAAAATGTAGTGCTGAGAAGGTTGAAAAACCAGTATTAACCTTTTAAAGATCCTTTATGATTATCATTCTTAATCCATTTTACAGACCTGGATTCAACTTCTAGCCCACTTCTTGATCCTTAGGCTAATGATAAAAGTGTTTGTTGCAAAGTGCCTTCAGCTGCTAAAATAGAAAACATGTTAATCAGGAGGGATTCCTATTCAGGGTTAGAGTATTTTTCTTCTTCCTAGACTTAAAATTTTTTCTTAGCAACTTTCAATCACACATTAAACATTTTCAGATTAAAGCAATACAGGATAGAAAGTTATTCCATTTACCTACCATTTTGGATTCAATTTGCTTTTGACACTAGCTTAGATTACTTCTCTACTTAAATGCAAAATGAGGGGCCCCTGGGTGGTTCAGTTGGTTAAGCGTCAACTCTTGATTTCAGCACAGGTCATATCTTACAGTTCCCGAGATCGACCTACCACGTAAGGCTCAGTACTGACATTGAAGGGCCTGCTTGGGACTCTCTCTCTGTGCCCCTTCCTGGCTTGTACTCTCAAAACAAACTTAAAGAAAAAGAGAAAGCAAAACGAGTGGTTTTTTCAAGCTGCCTTTGCGCACTCTTAAGATTTTTCCTTCCACTCTTCATGTTCTATTCTCTTGGTTTCCACAAACATTTGTTCAACTCTTTGATTTGGTATATACTGAGATTTTTGAAGCCCAAATACCTTGATTTGGATGCAAGTCCTACTACAAAATAGTTGACTTTGAACAAGTCACTTAACATTTGTTTTGCTGTCATTCATAATATGGGAATAAAAACAATACCCATTTCACAAGGCTGTAAACATTTAATAAATTAGTCCACATAAAACACTTAGAATGGTTTCTGGCACATGGTTAGCACCGTAATAATCATCTACTTTGATGTAACATCATCTGATCCTAACAACCAATGAGAAAAACTTCAGATGCAAAAGGACTGACCCAAAGACAATAAAGAGCTTATAAACCTTACACATACACTGTACTCCCCGTTTCATACATCAACTTTAGTGTCTCATTCATCTCTACTCAAAGCTGGATTTGAATTAATGTTTGAATTTTGCTACTGAATCAGATGTTAACTTTAAATGACACCAGATTTAAAGACTGGTAGTCACCTAAACAACACTGAAGAAAAGAACCAGATGCTAGAGGAAGTGAACAAATTAAACCTCCTCTTCCTCCTTCATTCTCTAAGGCCAATCTACCTTTAAATTATCCTGTCATCCTTCAAAACGAAGGCCTTACACCTCTCCTGCCATAACCTTACTGAAAAGCCTCAGTCCTCCTCTTTAACTTAAAACAATTTTAATTTTTTTTAATGTTTACTTTTGAGGGGCATAGAGAGAGAGGGAGACAGGATGTAAAGCGGGCTGCCACGTTGACAAGCGGAGAGCCCAATATTGCACTCGAACCCACGTACTAGGAGATCATGATCTGAGAAGTTGGACGCTTAACGGACACTCAGGTGCCCCTAAAACAAAAATTTTAATTAAATTAAATTTAAATTAAAAAAAAATTAAACTTAAGATTTCATTGCTACTTCATATAAATTTTAATTTCCAAGTCTTGAGCCTTATATATGCACAGAACATCAAAGATAGACAGCTGGAAATAATAAGGAAGCTGCATCACATCAAAGGCACTCTATCTACTCAGATCTGCCACAGTAATTGTATTTAAGCCAGGAAAGATAACATAGCAGTTTATCATACAACTCCTATTGTACTATAAGTTTATATTTATGCTTATAATAGATACATGCTACAGTGAGTCAAAAACTAGAGAACTTTAAAAACCACTTATAAGTATCTTTTAAAGGCCACATCCCTACAATTCTCTCAAACCATTGGCTTTTCTCTCTGTTCTAGTTTTAATGATCCACTAAGATTTTCTACGTGTAAACTTTTATTTTTAAATCACGAATTTCAGAACTCTTAATTTTAATGATCCAACAAGGCCCGATATATAGGTAAGAATTATAAATTACAGAGCTTTGTTTCTTTGCAATGTTATCCGTGGAATAACCATGTGTGTATATATTTATGTATGAAGAAACTTGCAAATCTGTACTGTCTACAACCCTTCCACTCCACCCTCAACAAACTCAGTACTGTCCATCCCAAAGTCAAGTCCACTCAGAACCTGTTGCCCCAAGTGTAGGACAGTTTTAATGCAACTCTAAAAAAAAAGTATGCATTTAAAAAAAAGTATATACATATTTTTAAAAAGTATCTTTAACTGAAAAATGTACTAAGAGTAATATCTAAGAAACCATTACCCAATTCTTTGGTTTTGATCATTCTTAAAATAGTTTAATGGCTGCACTTCACATTGTAACCTAATTACCATTAGTTTCTATAAAGGTAAATTCAATATTCTTACATAAGGATGCCTTAAGATTCCTCCATTTGTCTACACATAATAACCAGAGTATGTTACAGAATAAACACCACTTTTTGTCACTTTTGAATACTCTGCACTTCAGACTTCAAGAAGCTGGCTCACTTTTATCTTAATTCCCCTCAAAAATACACGAGGTCCTAAAAAAACAAAACACAAAGTATTGGTCTTTTAAGCAGTCTACCATGTACAAAAAAGTTTCACCACCCTCCCCATATAAAAATATGTGTAATTTCTTGTGGAAATTTCAGAAAAACAAATTGAAGGAAATATAAATCACCCATAAAACTAACACCAACATCCAGAACTCACACATTTTGGTACATCTCTATTTTTATGTTTATTCCTAAATTCCTTTAAGAAACAACCAAAAAAAAGGATTTTGGGGACCACCAAAATTTTGATTTTCTTTCCAAGTAATATTATATTCATTTTCCCATGATTACTCTTGCTAAAACATTCTTTTAAAAAACTATATAGATTTCCATCTGATGGCCACACTGTAATTAGCAGATCTCTAAGTGTTGAATCTTTCAGAGTTTTAGTAAGCTTAATAGCATAGATTAACATTTATGAGCACAAATCTTTAAAAAAATTTTTTATTTTTTTTTTTTTTAAATTTTTTTTTTTTCAACGTTTATTTATTTTTGGGACAGAGAGAGACAGAGCATGAACGGGGGAGGGGCAGAGAGAGAGGGAGACACAGAATTGGAAACAGGCTCCAGGCTCTGAGCCATCAGCCCAGAGCCTGACGCGGGGCTCGAACTCACGGACCGCGAGATCGTGACCTGGCTGAAGTCGGACGCTTAACCGACTGCGCCACCCAGGCGCCCCCAAAAAATTTTTTATTTTTGAGAAAGAGAGTGAGCAAGCGGAGGAGGGTCAGATAAGAGAGGGAGACACAGAATCTCAAGCAGGTCAGCACAGAGCCCAATACGGGGCTAGAACTCACGAACCACAAGACCACGACCTGAGCCGAAGTAAGATGCTTAACCTACAGTCACTCAGGCGCTCTATATGTGCACAAATCTTTTACATACTATTCTCTTAGAATAAATTCCTGTAAGTATAGCCCTTCCACTTTTTTAAGTTTATTTTTAATTATTTTTAGTTTTTCTTAATTTTTTAAATTTACATCCAAATTAGCATGTAGTGCAACAATGATTTCAGGAGTAGATTCCTTAATGCCCCTTACCAATTTAGCACCCCTCCCATCCCCTCCAGTAACCCTCTGTTTGTTCTCCATATTTATGAGTCTTTATGTTTTTGTCCCCTTCCCTGTTTTTATATTATTTTTGCTTCCCTTCCCTTATGTTCATCTGATTTTGTATCTTACCTGTTTTGTATCTTAAAGTCCTCATATGAGTGAAGTCATGTATTTGTCTAATTTCGCTTAACCTAATACCCTCTAGTTTCATTCACATAGTTGCGAATGGCAAGATTTCATTCTTTTTGATTGCTAAGTAATACTCCATTGTGTATATGTGTGTGTGTGTATATATACACACACAAACACACACACACACATATACACACACCACAACTTTATCCATTCATCCATCAATGGACATTTGTAGCCCTTCCATTTTCAAGCCTATTTATTATAAGGTGAGTCTGAATCACATATCCAATCAAGATGCAAGTGTTCTAGAATAAACCTACAGCACTGCCCATTTGACTATTATTACCACCACCTCCTTGGGCTTTAATCTTCTCTCATAAAATTAAAGATTTGAATTACATTTTATTTCTGAAGTCATGTAAGACCATTTACTTACATTCCTCAGTTGTTAAAATTTGTTTGCCTATCATTAGCAGACTTGTATTATTACTTAGCCTTTATGCTTCCCTAAAAGTGTTAATAAAATGAGTATGTTTAAAGGCTCCTTTAACGTACATAGTCATCAGGTCAAGAGTGGTTAAATCCTTTCCAATTAGTTCAAAAGGCTATGTAAAGGCAACTTCACTTACATATAGCTGAGAAGGGAGTTATGTGAAGATAAAGGGAAAATTTCCTCTCTGGGTAAAACACACGTTAATGTTATAACCACATAAATGTTAAGTTCAAGGGCAGAAATGTAAATTTAAAGCACTTCACCACAAACAGCATCTGGCTCAAGATCTCTTCCTAATCTTACATAACCAAGCACAACAATCATTTAGCACTTCAATTGTGTTCAATTTCAACTTTGCAAAAAGATTCAGGTTAAGTGCAGAAGGAATACAGAGTTTATGTAACAACAACAACAAAATCTATCTGTACTTTCATTTCTGACAGTATTACCGTTGAAAAATTATGACGACAGACCGCGCATATGACTGAGCCATTGACTTTTCCAAATGATATTTTCAACCTTTATTTAAATAGTCTAAAATAGAAATTTTCCCGCCGAGTACAACTGTTTCAATTTAACTGGAAGAAAACTGTCTTTTATCGACTTCTTAAAAATTTTAAACCAAGCTCTAGTCACCACACAGAACGCATCATCAAGACAAAATCTCATGACTAAGACCTAGGAATCAACGATTCTCACATTATTCCAGCGCGCTTGAAGACTAGAAATTTCGGAATCGCCATAAACGTTCTAGAAATATCTGGCTAGAAAACTGTAACTGATCCAACAGGAATATTCCACAGAATAGGGCCACAGAGCAGGAAAAACATTTAGAATTATTCCATGGCACATGGGAAAAGTCCCTGTAAAACACCGAACAAGGCACAAAGCTAGCAATGAAAAGAACAACGATGCGCCTACACCACGGTACTCCAAACCCTTTGTCTGGAAACCGGAAGGTCCCACAACATACGATCCTCTCTAGATAAACGCAGACTGATAATATTTTAATAAAGAGAAAAGAAATATTAGGTGACTCTCTAAACAAGAAGAAGTATCTTGGGTCGCAGCCTACTGCAGGAGGCTTTCTCCACGACGCAATACGAAAAACAAGCGTTAACGTTTCATTTTTCGGCCATTTTTACGCGATGGGGGTGGGGAGGAATTGTTTCTGAGGTCCAGCTAAAATCCCGCGCGCATGTGTGTGGGCGGGGGACAGGGGAGTCTTAGAGGGCGCTATGAAGCGATGGGCGAAGAGCACAGGGAAGGCCGTGAACCAAGAGAATAAAGAAACGCTCCTCAAACGACTAAGCTTTTCAGAGTCTGCGAAATCCTCCATTTTGCGGCACATTTTTAGGGGCAAACAGGAAAAACAAAACAAAACAGACACCTATCTGGGGCTGGCCCTATTCCAAGACTTCTCTGCTTTAACTATTCTCCCCAAACGGCAGGCCCCCAGTGGACAGTCAGTCCCTCAGGCCTCGAGCGCTCCTCCCTTCGCCTTAGCGTTGCAGTCCGCGTGTAACGGGCTCGTCGTCCCGCCCCCGCCCACAGCAAGCCTAGGACGCGGGAAGCTCGGTCGATCTGCTGCCCTTTGCGCCCCCTGACTCTCCCGCCGCACCCCCGGCCCTTGGCTGGCCGCGTGTCTCCCCCCGAGACCGCTCACCTCCGCCGCCCGAGGAGGCTGGTTGCGCCGCCACTGCGCTCCTAACATGGCGGCCGCCGATCAGGCGGCTCACATACGCAGCGAGGAGGGAGGCAGAGCGGGCGAGCGGGAGCGAGCAAGAAAGGCGCGCCGCCGGCTCCCCACGGCCCCTGTCGCCGTCGCTGCCTCCTCCCGGCGGACGCGGAGAGCCCCCGGCCACCCCACCCCGATTCTTACCCGCTTCACGCCTACCTTAAGGAAAGGGAGAGGGAAAAGGAGAGATACCTCTCTCCTAGCGAGCGGGACGCGGAGGCTCCCACAATCCCCCGCAGCAACGGCGAGGGTAAGAGGTGGCAGGAGCGGCTGCAAGAACAAACCCGCTCTCGCGAGAGAGTTCTCCCCCACCCCACCCCCTCTCAAGTCCCGTTTCTGCGCGCGCCAGGCCCCTCCTCCTACTCAGTGACCGTATACTGCTCGCGCCGATGGCGGTCGTTGTTCTCTAATCCTGTAGCCCGCCTGTGGCGGGAAATGGATAGAGAACCTGTTTACAGGTTCGAGTCCCATTTCCCATAAAGGCTTTCCCCTAACCCTTGAACTGCATGATGCAAAATTTAAATAAGGGTATGTGTTAGAAGCGAGTCGCAGGAGTGACTAGTTAGACCTGATTACTCTTCTGATTATTTTCCTCCGTATTTGCCGACAAGTGGCAGCAAGCGCCAGGCGAGGGTACCCATACCATTTTCGTTGTTTTTAATCTCAGTAATTCCGTGGAGCGTCATCGAGGCGGAAGATAGCGAACCCAGCCCATCGAACATACCGCCGCCGCCACTTCGAATTTGACTGAAGGTAAAACAATCCTGAGGCTGATGGAGGTTCCCGAATTGCATATGTGAAAATCCTGAGCTAAGACTGAGAAATTGCAGGTAGAGCTGGAGTTAAGGGCCAATTCCCTGGGTTTTCAAAATTAAATGCAGAGGGACAGGCAGTCACCAGATGGCTGAGGTAAATAAGTGAACATAAATACTAATTAACAGCACTCAAATTTTTAAAATCTTCAGTATGCTGAATCAGATTCGCATCTTTGAAAAATCATTCAGGGTACTCTGTGAAGATAGTGGAGAGGGCAAAGATGAAGACCAGAGACCAGTAGAAATTTGAAGAGTAGTTTAGGCCAGAACTCAACTCTTGTCAATTTGACTGAATATGGAAGTTGAGGGACGGAAGGGTCGTGGATGAATGACAACTGTATGGTTAGCAGTGCAATTAACTGGCTCTGGAAGAGTACCAGGAGGGCAGGCTTAAGATGTTTGGCATCAATTTTAAAGGAGTGGCATTTATGGGTCTTGAGCTCATGGAGGAAAAAGTGTGGGTTACTGGCACACTTGAGTAAATGGTATAAATGAAGCAATGATATTTGAAAGATAAGCTGGAGATAGCCCAGTGAAAAAAGAGGCCTTAGGACCTTCAGAAACTAACCAGGTAGAGCTGCATGGCAAAGGAGACCCAAGTGAACAGAGGTGGGGGGGGGGGGAAGCAGAAAGGTTTGGGAAGAGTAGGAAGGCACACAAATTTTACTGCCTTAACAGCCAAAATACTTAAAGGACCAAGTCATCAACAGGGTGAAATGCTATCAATAGGGAAGACTAGGACTAAAAGCATCCAACAAAAAATTTAGCAACGTGAACATCATTCTTAACATTATGGACTTGCTTCCAGTGAGAGAAAGTCAGACTGTAGGTACTTAATGTATTGAAACAGGAAGCTGGAAATTACCCAGTGCAGAAAAGGTTTGGCTATGAAGAGACTGGAGAAAGCAGGGTTGAATTTTTTGTTTTCCTATGAGAGTTTTGAGCACAATTAAAATGACGGCAGAACAGAGCCGCCTGCGTGGCTGAGTCAATTAAGTGTCCGACTCCTGATTTCCACAAAGATCGTGATCTAACAGTTTGTGAAATCAGGCTCCGCCCCTCTCCCACTCACACTTGCTTTCTCAAAATAAACAAAGTTAACCATTAAAAAAATGTTGACAGAAAGGGTATTTTAGGAAAGGTTTGGTTGAAAAAAGAGGTTAGACAAGGGACCCTTCATAATGGACACTCCTAAAAGAAAACGATCCAGATAAAAGGAGGTATGTTTTTATTTTAACAAGAGGCAGAGAGGATGGTGTGGAGTTTTCATTAGATTTGGTTGAAGACTTGGGAATTATAGTTAGGTGACTTCAATTTTGTGACTAAGTTATGTCTGAGGGCTAGAGTCAAACAAGAGAAACTTTTAAATAGCCATGAAGAGTGGAACTATAATCCCACATCTCCATGTATGATGTATAAATAAACAACTGAGTAAGTAATGTTTAAGCCTACTAGTTAGCTCTGGAATGAAATTTTGGGGGATCCAAATTCTTCAGTGAATATTGTATCTTCCTTCCATTCAAAACCACATCTGCTTTCTAATTGGTGAGCCTTTGATTCCAACAAAGGCTAAGACTCCCCTTTGTTGTTTCCAGCTCTTAGATGGAACAAGAGGCTCTGCTCCTCATGGAGAAACATGAATGCATGTTAGCACTAAGATACACACTTACCCATGCTTTTGTATAAGGCTGTAATGCCATCTGGTGATCATACAAAGAAAAATCAAACTTTTTCATTGAGTAATTATTTATTGAGGATCTGCTTATTGGCTCACCAGCAAAGACACATTGGAAACCAAAGTTAATACAAGGTTTCAGCTTATCATATGCCTGTTTCATGAAGGACATAGTACAAGGATGTGGATTCAACGACAAATTGCCTACCTTTTGAGGATCGTAGTTTGATGGAGATTGGACAAGGAATCTGGCCTCAAGGTAGGCCTGGCTGTGAGTAGAGATGGACCAAGAGCGCTATATTGGTTTGGGTAACTTGGGAGTGGGTGAGGTGTGCACCAGGTGTGGTAAATAATGAGGCAAAAGCAAGAATTTCTGCTAAGACCTTGAAAGGTCTAAGTGACAAGCTTGGTACAACTATGTTACATGACTTTAATACCAGGAAAGAGCCTGGATTTGAGCTGATAATGAAGACCTTTCAGTTTTGACTAGGAGACATACTGAGGACATACATTTTGATGCCACATAATCACTAAGCAGCTCATAATACCTTATAATTACCATAATTTTGAGAGTAAGGTACCATTATTCTTGTTTTACTAAGATTAAAAAACTTGCACATGATGCAGCTAAATAGCAACAAAAAGCAAGATTTGAACCCAGTTCTATATAAGTCCAAACCCAGAGCTTCTGAGCATTATATGGTACTGCCTTCAGCAGAGCTGTAGTCTACTTGGAGGGGCAGCAAGAGGGGGTTTAAGAAGGAATTTTTGAATAGGTATACATGTAATAAGTTTCAGAGAACAGTTTTCCCCAACTTGTTCCCCTAACATAAAGGCAATCCACCTATCAACCATCTCTTGTGTATTCTAAGGATTTTCTATTAAGAAACATTTTTTATGTGTATGCACATTCATATATATACACATATGTGAATATGAATGTGTGTACATTCATATATACACATATATATATATATATAAATGTGTGTGTATATATATGCTTGCTATCAAAGATGGCCACAAATTCTTTGCCCCTCTTCTTATAATAATGGAATCAATTTCACCTCTATCTGCATTTGGAAGGGCACTGTAAATAGAAACAGCTTTGACCAATAGAATACAGAAGTGACTTTTTAAGAAAATTTTAATGCGTGTTTATATTTGAGGAAGAGAGACAGAGACAGTGTATGAGTGGGGGAGGGACAGAGAGATCAAGACAGAGACCAAATCTGAAGCAGGCTCCACCTCAAAAACAGATCATAACCTGAGCCAAAAGTCACTTAACTGGACTGAGCCATTCAGGTGCCCCTTTACTTTTTATAAAAGCAATCTCTTTGCCAACCTGGCACTTGAACTCATGACCCTGAGATCAAGAGTCACCTGCTCTACTAAATAAGTCAGCAAATTGCCCGTATATATAGAATTTTATTTTATTTAAAAAAAATTTTTTTTTTGACATTTATTTATTTTTGAGACAGAGAGAGACAGAGCACAAACGGGGGAGGGGCGGAGAGAGAGGGAGACACAGAATCGGAAGCAGGCTCCAGGCTCTGAGCCATCAGCCCAGAGCCCGACGCAGGGCTCGAACTCACGGACTGCGACATCATGACCTGAGCTGAAGTCGGACACTTAACCTACTGAGCCACCCAGGTGCCCCTAGAATTTTAAAAATAGTCACATCGTTCCTTTTAAGTACTCCTCATGGTTTTTAATTTAGAAGGCAAAGTCACTACACTTTGCAATTATATAAAGGAAAAATTGTGCTTTCTTATTGTACTTTCTAAATTTAATTTGTTTCAGAGTCTATTTCTGGACTTCCTTTTATCTGGTTCTATTCATTGAGTAATCCAAGTGCCAGTATCACTGTTTTACTCTTTTTGTAACATTTTAACATCTGATACGGCTAGTTAAACTTTATTACTAAGTTTTAACAATAGTTATGGTTATTCTTACTTTTCCATCCTGTTACAGTGGAATTTTTATAAACTTAGTTTTCTTTAGGAGATTTATCTTTATGTTGAACTTTCTTGAACACAGGATTTACATTTAAGGTCTTGTCAGTATTACACGTAATTGACTGAGCCACCCATGCGCCCCTCATATACAAGTGATTTTTTTTTTATTTTACTTCTTTCCCCATTCATAATTTTCTCATGCTAGTTACTTCTGATAGTAATTTTGAACAAAGCTGGTTTCTTTTTTTAATAAGATCACTTCTAGAGTTCCTCGTTAAGCATCGCACAGCCATTTAGAGTAAGATACTTTTAACAGGTTAGGAATGTTGACCCTCACCAATTTTAGCAAATGGGGTTTTAGCATGTAGGGAGATTATTCTTTTTTTTTTTTTTTAATTTTTTTAAAACGTTTATTCATTATTGAGAGACAGAGCATGAGCAGGGGAGGGGTAGAGAGAGGGGAGACACAGAATCTGAAGCAGGCTCCAGGCTCCGGGCTGTCAGCACAGAGCCCGACGTGGGGCTTGAACCCACGAACTGTGAGATCATGACCTGAGCCGAAGTCGGTGGCCCAACCGACAGAGCCACCCAGGTGCCCCGGGAGATTATTCTTGAAATAATCTAGGAATGACTTTCCTGCATGTAATAATTTGTTTATATTTATCTATAAAGTCTTTATGCAAGTATTTAGCAAGTATACTACTATATATGCATAACTAAAATGAGAACCCAACTTGAATCCCATCCTTTAAAAAAGTCAGTCTTTATGGGGCGCCTGGGTGGCGCAGTCGGTTAAGCGTCTGACTTCGGCCAGGTCACGATCTCGCGGTCCGGGAGTTCGAGCCCCGCGTCAGGCTCTGGGCTGATGGCTCAGAGCCTGGAGCCTGTTTCCGATTCTGTGTCTCCCTCTCTCTCTGCCCCTCCCCCGTTCATGCTCTGTCTCTCTCTGTCCCCAAAATAAATAAACGTTGAAAAAAAAAATTAAAAAAAAAAAAAAAATAAATAAATAAAAAAGTCAATCTTTGGGGTGCCTGGGTGGCTGAGTCCATTAAGTGTCCAACTTGGGTTTGGCTTAGGTCATGATCTCACGGTTCAGGAGTTCCAGCTCCACAGTGGGCTCTGCACTGACAGTGCGGAGTCTGCCTGGGATTCTTTCTCTCACTTTAAATAAATAAACTTAAATAAAAAAGTAAACCTTTGAGGAATTTTTAAAGGTCTTGATATCCTTATTTTGACCCTCACTGAACCTATAGTTTAGTAGTGCTAGCACTGAATAATTTTAATAAAAATGTAAGAAATTCTATCAAAGGGCAAACCTGTGTGTGGGAATGTGTGACCCATTAAGGCCTTCCAAAGGAACATTTTAAGTTTATTTATTTTGAGAGAGAGCGAGTAGGGCAGGGGCAGAGAGAGACTCCTAGGCAGGCTCTGCACTGTCAGCGCAGAGCCCAATGAAGGGCTCAAACCCAGCAACCATGAGATCATGACCTGGGCCAAAGTCGGATGCGTAACCGACTGAGCCATCCAGGCACCCAGAGAGGGACATTTTAAAAAATCTAGGAGATTCACAGGTGATATGACAGAATGAAATAGATGGGGGCTAAAAACAGGCTAATGGGTTTGGCTGTATTTGTTCTTTAAACGTCAGGAGCAAAAGGAAGCTCAAGCTTCAGCAAGAGTGGCCAAGATGCTGATAGCCTGAAAGAAGGTATTTGGCACTTGAAATAGTTTTAAGAAACCAGATGGAAACAGCCATTTCAGTAGTCCCTGCAAGACATTATTCGTTAGTCTGAGTGAGGTTGATGACTAAAGAAAGCAAGCAATTATTAGAATTAGTTGGGAAGACCTGGGGCACCATACTTTAAAGTTCCAAATCAGGGGCGCCTGGGTGGCACAGTCGGTTAAGCGTCCGACTTCAGCCAGGTCACGATCTCGCGGTCCGTGAGTTCGAGCCCCGTGTCAGGCTCTGGGCTGATGGCTCGGAGCCTGGAGCCTGGAGCCTGTTTCCGATTCTGTGTCTCCCTCTCTCTCTCTGCCCCTCCCCCGTTCATGCTGTCTCTCTCTGTCCCAAAAATAAATTAAAAAAACGTTGGAAAAAAAAAAATAAAAAAAAAAAAATAAAAAAAAAAAAAAAAGAAAGTTTCAAATCAAATACCAGTTTCTGAGCCAGATTAATTGAACACAGTAGTTCCTGGACCCACTGTGTGACCTTGGGCAAGTAACAGCACTACCTTGTAGGGCTGTTGAGAGGATTCAGATATATAGAATGAGTTTAGCAATTCTGGCACATGATCAACATGCAATGTTGTCGTTGTAGAGCACCACATGTGCCGCAGTATATTTACATGAATATCCTAAAATGACAAAACCATAGATTCAAAGGTTATTTATTTTTATAAAACCCCAGAGTACACTTGTTAAAATTATCCATTTAAGTCTGGTCATAACATAAGTTTTGAGCTGGCACCTACTTGTTAATGTAAGGATTGCTAGTAAGAGAAGTTCTTCTAGTTATAATTTACACACAAAGCTGTTTCACACACTTTAATTATGAAGACATTTATAGATTACCAAAAAAAGTAACAAAAGGCGACACATATATTTCAGTTAACGCATGTTTCAAATTGGAACAAATCCTCTGCAAATCCATTATTTTCATTCAATACTTTTTGAAATTTAATTTAGTTAAAATTTTTTTTTAATGTTTTATTTTTGAGACAGAGCATGAACGGGGGAGGGTCAGAGAGAGGGAGACAAAATCTGAAGCAGGCTCCAGGCTCCGAGCTGTCAGCCCAGAGCCTGACGCGGGGCTCAAACTCACGGACCGTGAGATCATGACCTGAGCCGAGGTAGGATGCTCAACTGACTGAGCCACCCAGGCGCCCCTGAAATTTAATTGAGTTTTAAATAGTTGTGCAGTAGGTTACATCTTCAGAGTCCACTAGAAAATGCTTTGGAAATTGGACATCTTTGTTTTCATGGTATTTTTGCTTCAAACTATTAAAGAATAAAACCAGTGCTGTCCATACTCTCAATTACTGGCAAATTATTGAAAAGCAGGATAGATAGGCCTATAGCATTACTATATTTTAGATACATTTTGACGCATAGGTAGTATTTATCAGCTAGCTGAAGGTCCTTAGTTGTCAGTACAATTGAGGCTGCTTGGCTCTATGGGAATTATGTAAACCCACAGAAGCTGGTGTGAATAATACCTTTCAAAGGACACATGGCATCTGACTGTCTAGCTCTGTGGTAGGCCAGGTGCAATGACACATGTAATGGTTACTCAGATACCCAGGGAAGGTGGCTTCTCTACACATGATATGAGCTGAGATCTCAAAGGAGACAAAGTGGAAAAAAAGATGGAACCAGAAGGGGAAATACCAAGCATAGAGACCTAGTAGCAAAAGGCTTATCAAGGACTGAAAGAAATCAGTGTGGCCTGAAGGGAATCTGAGGGTGGTAAACATGAAGATAAGAGGGGTAAGGGCTAGACTGTGTATGCCCTGATAGGCCATGTTAAGGTAAGCAGGGACTAAGTCTTGTTCATCGGTTATCCCCAGTGTCTAGGAGTTCAGTTAATAAAGCCTCTAAACTCATAAAAAGGGTGGGTTAAATAGTCTTCTGACAAGATGTGTGATTAGCATATGTCATTCTCTTCCTCTAACTCAGCCCTGGAGATTACAGAAGAAAGAAGTTAGGGATCTGAGAAACTAAATATAAAGATTCCTTGGAGGAATAGATCATGATTAGGTCCTATTATACAGGGGCAAGAAATGGAACCCTAGTGTAGAAAAGGACAGAGTGCCAGGAGTGTAGAGGTAGTAGAAGGTAGGACTTAAGTTTTCCAGATTATAACTCAGAGGCTTTATGCCTTGAGGGCATCTCCACACTCTAACCCATTATGATTCTAGGGCCTGTCTGGGCTTGGCTACTCCCTTCTACAGGCATCTGATAAAAATTCCCATCCTTTGCTGTGAGCTCATAGGGTAATCAAATCATCTGAGAACTAGAGCATTCCCTTCCCTGCTCATGCTCTCTCTCAAAAATAAATGAACATTAAAATATTAAAAATAAAAATAAAATGAGCCTAAGGAGATATATAAGAACTAAATGTAATATCCTCAATGGGATTCTAGAACAGACAAAAGACATTTAAGTAAAACCTAAGGAAATCTGCAAGTATGGACTTTAGTTAATAACATATTCATATTAGCCCATTAATTGTAACAAATGTCTATACTAATGTAAAATGTTCTTATGAAAGGAAACTGGGTTGTGGAGTACATGGGAATTCTTTGTACTATGTTTACAACTTTCCTGTAAATCTACAACTATTCTATAATCTATTTTAAGGTCCATTTTATCAGCCTTTTTTGAGGTAGTAGTAAAGTCACCCTTAACAAGGAGTACAGAATGTTCTCATATTCTAAAGGCCCTTTATTGGAGTACAGGAGGGCCAAAGTAACAGGCCTTCTAAATAGCAGTAAAGAGAATTGTTAAGCAGACATTCTAAGTATTACCGTTGATTTGTTAATTCAGTGAAATTGTTTTCCAAGAGAATATTGACAGGTCCATTAACTGGAGCTGTTCATAAAACCCTAATTAAGCAACAAGATTCAAGAAGTCATTGTCCTTCTTTTAAGTACTTAATTAGTTGCTCTTCCCCAATTGTTTTCTTTTGTGTGAATTCCTAGGCACTGATCCACATTTTTATGTTCCTTTGGGGCCTGCAGAATTTATTTCTCCAGGGTTTTATTTTCCTGATTAAAATTTTGAGAGGTGATCCAAAATTTTAATTCAAAAGTCTGTTGACAGCAATTTCAACCCTGAAGGAAAGGAAGTAAATTATTGATAGGCACCAGGAATGGCACTCAATACTTTCAGCCCCCTACCCATCCTGCTTTAGTTTTTCCTCTTGATATGGTACAGGTCTGAGGCTTGAAACTGAAGCAGAGCAATGAAGAGGGACACTGTGTCTACTGCTTCCTATGACAAGAGGTGGCAGCTCAGGGTTAAAAAGGTCCTTTGAAATGTTTTACTTCATCTTTTCTTTCCTTACCAGGAAATTAAAAAAAAAAAAAAAATCAACTCAACAGGGAGTAGTAGGTGACTAATTAACTTCACTCATCAACTAGGAAATCCCATTATATTACTTTAATGGGCATGATTAAGCCACTGAAACCTCCTGGGGTATTGAATACAGTCACTGACTTCAATGAATTATCCTTCAAGTAGCAACAAAGGGACCCCCTCTCTGCACCTGGGTAGACTTACAGTGGTCAGGAAGGCAATCTGTATGCTCACAGGAACTTGTGATCCCAGATTTTTAAAATTAATTAACTTATTTATCTATTTACTTAATGTTCTATATTTTAATTTTTTTGTATTTAAAAAAATTTTTTTAAATCTTATTTTATTTTTTAGAGAGACAGAGCTTGAGCAAGAGAGGAGTGGAGAGAGGAGACACAGAATCCAAAGAGGCTCCAGGCTGTCAGCATAGAGTGAGATGCAGGGCTAGAACCATGAAGCATGAGATCATGACCTGAGCCAAAGTCAGATGCTTAACCGACTGAGCCACCCAGGTGCCCTGATTTTTTTTTTTTTTTTTTGTATTTTTGAGGTGGGGGGGGGGATTTTTTTTTAAAGTTTGAGAGGGACACAATCCCAAGCAGGGCTTGATCCCATGAACTGTGAGATCATGACCTGAGCCCAAATCAAGAGTCAGACGCTTAACTGACTGAGACACCCAGGTGCCCCAAAAAAGAGAAAATCTTAAGCAGGATCCACACTCAGTGTGGAGCCCAACACTGGGCTTGATCTCACAATCTTGGGATCATAACCTGAGCCTCCTAAATCAAGAGTCAGAAGTTCAATCGACTGAGCTACCCAAGAACCCAGTGATCCCAGATTTTAAACTCTGACTTCATGACATAAAGATTTCCTCTTTTCTTCGGGACCATTTGTTTCACTACCGAGGGCTGAAACTGTGATCAGGCTCTGCTGCAACTGAAGACTGGTGTTCTTTCTTAGGACCTTTCCTTTAGGTGTACATTAAAAATGAAGAGAACTGCTATGACAGAAGTAAGCCATGTAAAAAGTATACACAACGAACTCCAAATACAAAAAATGAGAACCATTCTATTTGGATAATTTACTAAAGTCATTTTACTCCTCTAAAGTGCCTGATTGCTGATTTTGGCTCAGGTCATATCATTGTTCATGGGATGGAGCCTCTGGTCAGGCTGCATGCTGACAAGGAGGAGTCTGCTTGGGATTCTGTCTCCCTCTCTCTGCCCCTCCTCCACTCATGCTTGTGCTCTTGCTGTCTTTCTCAAAATAAACATTTAAAAATAATAAAAGGTATTTAATACCATATGATAAAGGCTTGCTATAAGGCAAAGGTATTGGTAACATGGAATTTTTCAGAGACATGTTGGTACTAGCTTCAGCCTGTTACTAATGAGCTATCAATTCCCAAGGCCTGAATTTCATTTTCTAGACCAGGGGTTGGCAAACTCCAGTTCACAGGCCAGTTTTGGCCTGCCAATCTGTTTTCAAAAATTTTTTTTTTCAAACGTTTATTTATTTTTGGGACAGAGAGAGACAGAGCATGAACGGGGGAGGGGCACAGAGAGAGGGAGACACAGAATCGGAAGCAGGCTCCAGGCTCTGAGCCATCAGCCCAGAGCCTGACGCGGGGCTCGAACTCCCGGACCGCGAGATCGTGACCTGGCTGAAGTCGGACGCTTAACCGACTGCGCCACCCAGGCGCCCCGTGCCAATCTGTTTTCGAAAGGCTCTCAAGCTTAGAATGATTGGTGGAAAATTTTTTGTTGTAACACCAAAAATTTTACAAAATTCCAATTTCATTGTCTATTAATAAAGTTTTATTGGGGGCACCTGGGTGGCTCAGTTCAGCATCCGACTCTTGATTTCAGCTCAGGGTCATGATCTCATGGCTCCTGAGATTGAGCCCCACTTAAAGCTCTGGGGCTGACAGCGCAGAGCTTGCTTGGAATTCTCTCTCCCCATCTCTCTGCCCTTCCCCTGCTTGTTTGCTCTGAAAATAAATAAAATTTAAAAAATATAAAGTTTTACTGGGGCACAGTAATGCTCATTTGTTGACACTTTTCTATGACTATGGCTGCTTTCATACTGCAACTGCAGAATTGAGAGTAGTTATAAGAGAGACTATATGGTACACAAGTCTAAAATATTATTTGGCCTTTTACAAGTTTACCAACCCCTGCCCTAGAACAGCAGTGTATAATAAAACTTTCCACACAGGTGGAAATGTTCTCTGAGCTGTCCAATACGGCAGTCACTAAATACTGAGATGGAAAAACAGATTCAATTTTTGTCAGTTGAAATAGCCTCATGTATTGTACTGCAGAGCTCTAGAAAATAAGAGCTTAGTTTAAGCCTTGGACTTTTGATTTAGTATTCTTCTCTAATGTTCTCATATTTCCTATAATTTTTTAGAACTTGTAAATTTTTCCACCTGTAAAGAAAACCTTACTTTTTAGAAGATTTTCCTCTGTGTAAATTAAGCTCTATACCCAACATGGGGCTTAAACTCATGACCCTGAGATCAAGAGTTACATGCCCTACCTAGTGAACCAGCCAGGTGCCCCAAGAAAACCTCACTTTGTATTTTTCCTTTACTCTCACACTACTACCACTCTCTCAACATTTTTGACACCGGATGTGTGTGGATTTTCTCCCACACCAAGCAAATTTGTGTCACCAGCTGGGTGTCGTACATTTTAGCCCAATTCTGACTCTCCATATACCTCGAGTATCATCAGATCCCTCAGGTTAAGAGCACAGTCCAATAAGACTGTTCCTCCCTCACTTCAGATGCCAATCGTTAAGTCCAGTTTGTTACCTGTACTTCTGACCAATATAAATCACAGATTCCCCAAATTCCCTCCTCAGGTTTGATAAATTTGCAAAAGCTCTCAGAACTCAGGAAAACGGTTTCCTTACAATTAACCAATTTATTTTAAAAGGATATGGTAGGGGTGCTGGAGTGGCTCAGTCGGTTAAGCGTCTGACTTCAGCTCAGGTCATGATCTCGCAGTTCATGAGTTCAAGCCCCGCGCTGAGCTCTCTGCTGTCCATGCAGAGCCCTCTTTGGATCATCTGTCCTTCCCCGGCTTGCACTCTCTTTCTCTAAAATAAATAAATATTTAAAAATATATTAAAAAAAATTTTTTTAAAGGATATGGGAAAGGATATAAACATCCAGATGGGACATGAATAGGGCAAGGCTATGTGGAAAGGGTTGCTGAGCTTCCATACCCTCTCTGGATGTGCTACTCTCCCAGCACCTCCCCTCCATGTGTTCACCAACATGAAAGTTCTCTAAACCCAATACTACTGGGATTTTTATGGAGGCTTCATCATGTGGGAATAATCAATTATTTCCATTTCCAGCCCCTTTCCCCTTTCTGAAGAATGGAAGTGGGGTTGAAAATTCCAAGTTTCTAATCAGTGCTTGGTCTTTCTAGTTACCACCTCATTAGAACAAGACATTTAAATCACCCAGGAAGTTCTTAGATTTAAAAGCTCAGTCAGGCATCAACATGAAAAACCAAATATTAGAACAAAAGATGCTCCTAGTGTTCTTACCACTTAGGGAATTTCAAGAGTTTTAGCAGCTCTGTGCCAAGAATGGGAGCAGAGGCCAATATATATATTTTCTATTATTTCACACCACCCATCTGAGGCTGAAAGTTAATTAGAACCTACATGACAAAGGACTGTATATATTACCTATCCTGGTGTCACACAGGGCTGTCAGACATCTGAGATTCTGATGGAGGCAGATTTCTCACTCAGATAAAGGCATCTAGGATTCAAAGAGGAAAGGAATGATAAAGTATCCTTAAGACAGGGTCCTTTCCTCAAAGAAAAAAAAATTGTTTGCACCCAGACTAGGACCAACTCCACAGGAGGAGTTACTCCACTCTCAGAGGTGCAAAACACTGCCCAAGAGTATCAGCCACAACACCAAAACAGTGCTTGAAGCCAGACCTCAAGAAGGTCAGCGTTTGCTCTTCCAACAGTGTAACACCATCCAAGGCATCATGCTGGCCTGGATAGCTGACAACCGCTGGATGATTCCTGAAACAGCTTTCTTTGTTTCAGATACACAGGCACCCCAAGTAGAAGTTATGGATACAGGTATCCCAATGAATTCAACGTTGACTGCAAAACAGAAGCCTGGAAGCACTGATAGCAGACCTTGCTGCCAAGCCTTTTAGACAAATAGGAAACAGGAACCCCTTTCCCATGCTTTTAGTCATTTTGTCCAACATTCAAGGAGTTCCTGCTATGTGCCAGGTGCCATGATTGGGATCTAGCTGCAAACAGGCAAGATATGCCATCCTTCCTATCCTGGGCTTTATAATCTGCTTGTACATTCCTCAGATGGAACGATACAGATCATCTCAAAGATCCTATACACCTTCAGACTAGAACCACCAAAATCCCACTTAGCCTTTCACTGCTAAGAGGCCGAATTTGTCAGGGGCAAATACAGGTGATTTTGCCTCCCAGTTGTTTCCTAATGGATACCAACTAGCAAATAGGCCTGCCACATAGGCATTAGTCAGTGTTGGAATTAATAGGGACATTTACCTGAGAACGCCATACAGACCGTCCACATGTCGTGAATTTACTCTCTTCCGTAAGGCCAAGGATGCCCTACTTTCAAGTCATCCTAAAAAGAAAAAGATTTCACTGTTGAACACTAAACAGTGTTAACTAAAACAGCAGCTCCTAAAACCTCTTTTCTGTAGAAATGGAAGCAGTGCTGCCTGCCATTTACGATTTACCCTATTTTCAATACCTCCAGAATTATTTTATTTCCTATTGTCTTTTTCTTGCCTATAATTACCATTAAAGCTAACCATTCCCCCAAATCCTCTAGGTATCACTAGTATTCTTAAAACCCCATATGTTAAAGGCTGTTCACAATGAACATCTGAGGTATTCACACAAGGAACTCAACATTTAACTAAGAGAACTCTTTTTAGGGAAAGCCAATTGTTGGAACAAAACTAGTTTTTATAAATAACTCCCCTACCTCCCAACATCCTCAGGAGTTCCTTCTATGGAAACTAGGATGGCACTTTTCACAGAAGTAGCAACTAAGTCAGCCCTATTGGACAATCTCCAGCACCACCATGAGTGCTGTGTGTTTGCCTAGAACTGAAAAGCATCTCTTCTCAGAGAATTAGCAATCCAAAACAAAATCACTACAAAAGGGACTCGTTATTTTACTGCCCCGAAGGGGCAACAACTCTGTGGGAAACCAACACAAATATACTGTCAGCCTAAAGCAGAAATTAGTACGGTTATAGCTAGGCCTACTATGTAAAGCCTCTCAATCAATTGGTATTTTTATATTTTATTAAAGAGCTAGAGAAGAATGCCTAGAATTTTAAAGCAAATTCACGTAACATTTCCTTAATAAAGCATCCCTATAGATCACTGCAGCTATAGAACTCCCTTCAGAGAGACTAGCTTTGTATGGTGGAGTGGGGGATATGCACTTTGATTTCAGTGAAAATTGCAAAAATCCCATGCACTTTTTCCCTGTATAAGCCTGATTCAGAGCACTTGGTAGGTACTCAAAAAATAAAAAGTTGCCCCCTCCCTATACTTCTACATCCCTTCATGGCTTGATTACCTTTGTTCTGTTTCCAGCAAGTTCAACTAGACAAACCTGTTGAACCAGAACCACTCAGAAAGATTTGGATTTTTAGGTTTCTCCCTGCCAAGTCATGCCCTTACAGATTTCACCTTAATGAATGAACAATTATGCTGGCATCCTGGTATAGTTAACAACAGAGTTGGAATGAACCAGGCCCAGAATGCCAACCAGCTATCACGGCTGCTATTCTCCCAGCAGCGTAACACTTGCCTAGGTACACAGCAACCTAGGCAGCTGCCTACAGCTGGGGCCAAAGGCAGGCTAATGAAATTGCACTCACCTGGGGCTGCATCTATCCAAAGCCCAGGGCTGGCCCCTCTGCAATCCAAGTACTCCGGGTTAGGCAGCTAACAGTAGTGAACACTTGTGTAAAGTTCAAGACCTCTACCCTCAAAACCCCATAACTTATTTCAGAGCCAGAGAAATAGACAATAAAACAAAAAGCTTTCCCTTGGTTAGCTTTATTTTCACATGTTTTTTACCTATGTACCACAGCAGTTCAACAGGAGCATTTTTTTAAAAGATTTTTTTAAGTTTTATTTCTTTGAGAGAGACAGCACAAATTGGGGAGGGGCAAAAATAATCCCAAGCAGGCTCCACACTGTCTGCCCAGAGCCCAGTGCAGGGCTGAACTCATGAACTGTGAGATCATGACCTGAGCAGAAACCAAGAGTTAGATTCTTAGCTGACTGAGCCACCCAGGTGACCCTAGAAAAGATTTAAGTTTTATATAATCTGCACCTAACGGGGGGTGGGGGGGGCTCAAATTTACAACCCTGAGATCAAGAACTGTATGCTCTTACAACCGAGCCAGCCAGGAACCCCTCAACAGGAGCATATTAATGGTCTAGTCAACAAGTATAAACTATCACCTAACAACTATGTAACAGTGAACAAACAAGTGGGGTGCATGGGTGGCTCGGTTGGTTAAGCATCTGACTTCTCCTCAGGTCATGATCTCACAACTGTGAGTTTAAGCCCCGGCACGCGTCTGTGCTGACAGCTCAGAGCCTGGACCCTGCTTCAGATTCTGTGTCTCCCTCTCTCTCAAAAATAAACATTAAAAAATTAAAAAAAACGAAACAGTGAACAAGTAACCTCTCTATACCTCTCAGTCTCCTCATCTGTCAAATAGGAATGTTATCAATGGTACCCTGTACAAAAGATGGTTGTTAGGCTTAAGAAGCTTATATAAGCCTATATAATATGTTTTAGAGTGTGTGGTCAATAAATACTTGCTGTTATAAAAAGCTACATTCCAGACAAGGATATGATAAATAGGGGGAGTAAAAGGGGAAATGTTACCTTGGTAGAGCAATGGGCAGTGCAAATCAGAAAGGCTAGTTAAAACTAGATTGGAGAAAACGTGGTTAGGAGACCTTTTGAAGCACAATAAAAGCGGTACTCCAGAAAAATAACAAGATGCAGTAATGGGTATGAAAGGAAACGGAGACATGCTGCCATTCCTACCAACGACCTCAACTGTTGTTGAAAGCAGTAACTCAAGTGTTTGCAAGAATGTTAGTAAACATTCCTACCCATTCACAATTATAATTTACCTTATTTACATAATAAGAGTAGGGTATCTAAGACCATATGTTTTTCCAGCCATCCTTTAATTTCACTTTTAACCACCCCCAAACAATTGGGAGAAAAGGTAAAATAGGCTCATTGTCCAGGTCTAAAAACTAATCTAAACACAGCCTGCCCCTTTTAGGGGACTGGGTTGCAGGACTTGACCGAGCTCCACCCGGACACGTGCTCATCACAAATCTTCCCAAGCTCCGGGCTCTGGCGCCAGGGAAGCGAGGATCTCGGAGACCAGCGGTAGGAGACTCTCCAGGGACAAGAGGGCTGGCAGAAAACAAGGGGCGACTCTAGGGCTACCATCTCCCAGCGACTCTTCAAGATGCCCTCCAAACACGGGGTTATGATGGAACGAACCCCAATTTCGTCCTGTGCCTGGGAAGAAGCCTCCCCACAGCTGCCTCTCGCCCCAAACTAGTAAACGTCCAAGGCTTCTGCCCACTTGGCCTTTACTTACCCGCACGTGTCTAGAGCTCGGCCCGCGTACTGCCGCCAGAGCAGAGGCCGCAGGGGAAAGGACAGCACCAACCCGAGGGGAGCCCCGCCTCGGGGCTGACGCTGAGCAGGCCCTCAGTGGGCGGGGCCCGGAAGCTCCGCCCAGGAAAGGCCGAGTTAGAAAAATGCGGGAGCGGTGGCCGAGGTGAGCATACTCTTTACAGAAGCTAGAGCCCCAGCGTAGAAAGTGTAGGAATCCTAACGAGGACTGTATTTGACTACCATCCCGTTTGTTATTTACGTATGGAAGGGGGCGCTGGGTTTGGACGTGCTAAAGACAAAACCTGGAGTGTCCCGGGGAGGCCGTGCTTTCTGCCTGCCCACACCGAGTGCCGGTTCACCGTACAAGTGTGGCACCTTTCGGTTTCTGCAAGTGCAGCGTAAGCTTTTTTCATTTCCCACGCAGATCTTTTTTCCGGCTTTCTCTAGTAGGGTTGTCCCTCGGCTGATGGCTTGCCCATCAGGTCGCCTTGTTTTTCGGTTCTTTTCAGGAGATTTTCGGGTAGATTATGCCTGGCACTCCTACAGCCTAACCCTGTGGGACAGCATCTCTGGTGCCCTGAAGTAGAATCCTTCGCTGACTTGCAGTATTTAAAGAATACTCGCTTCCTCTGCCGGAGTTACTTGGCACCGTGGCACAATCAGCCCAAGAAGCTACATTTTCAAGGTGGACAGATTGCCGGTTACCAGCATTTCTTTTGAACACTAAAACTTCCTCTCCTCATTAGCTGGAGTCAATACTATTATGTCCTGCCGAACGGTGGGGAAAGCTGGAGTCCCTCCCTTTCTTTGCCCCCACGGCATCCTACCAGGCCTGCTCATCTACTGCACCTGACACCTTTGCCAGGCAAACCCCTAGGAATCAGCCACTGCCCCTGGCATCTGCCAACATGTTTTCTTATCTTCTCCCAGCGATCATAATGGGAAAAAAATGTGTTTCCTATGCACCCCAATCCTCACAGACCTCTGCTGAGAAAGGCTAGAGTGAGTGCTAAATTGATTGCAGCTAGAGACACTAGACTCTAAGGCCAGAGAGAGACTGGAGAAGTGGCAAGCCCAAATCCTCGAGTTTGATGAAGTTGGACTTAGGCTCTGGTTGGAAAAAGACTTACATATGGGGCGCCTGGGTGGCGCAGTCGGTTGAGCGTCCGACTTCAGCCAGGTCACGATCTCGCGGTCCGTGAGTTCGAGCCCCGCGTCGGGCTCTGGGCTGATGGCTCAGAGCCTGGAGCCTGTTTCCGATTCTGTGTCTCCCTCTCTCTCTGCCCCTCCCCCGTTCATGCTCTGTCTCTCTCTGTCCCCAAAATAAAATAAATAAACGTTGAAAAAAAAAATTAAAAAAAAAAAAAAAAGACTTACATAAATACAATAATTTAAAAAAAGGCACATGGGGCGCCTGGGTGGCGCAGTCGGTTGAGCGTCCGACTTCAGCCAGGTCACGATCGCGTGGTCCGTGAGTTCGAGCCCCGCGTCAGGCTCTGGGCTGATGGCTCGGAGCCTGGAGCCTGTTTCCGATTCTGTGTCTCCCTCTCTCTCTGCCCCTCCCCCGTTCATGCTCTGTCTCTCTGTCCCCAAAATAAATAAAAAACGTTGAAAAAAAAAAAAAAAAGGCACATGAACACTGTTGAGCCGGTAGGCAGGAGCTCTGCTTTGTTAAATAGGAATGTAGCTGAAGACTGCTGCCATAATCAGTGCCCGCATCCGGCTGTCACAATATATTCATAAAGGATGGTTATGAGAGGTATAAAACCCTGCAGATTGGGTGGGTATTGTCCTGTGAAGCTCTGCTAAAGGAGAAATTGCATTGGCATCTCATATATTTTGCTTTCTTTTCTTCCAAACACATGAAATGGAGAAGGAGACCTACCCTGAGGATTCATGAAAAGGAAAGATGAGGTTTGTGTGAATATATGCATGCGTCTGTGCTTTCAGAGAAGAGACAGGAAGTGATTCAGGCTATACAGATACAGGACCTAAGGAGAGAGAGGGACCCAATGACCTGGTGACTACTGGACACAGATTAGTCAGGTAAGAGGCAGGATTTGTGTGGAAAGAAGGCCAGCCATCATGGATAAGGCTGAGTGGTGGGTCATGTTGTTATGTCACTGAAAATATAGTCAGCTTTGTTAGATATAGGGCTTTCAGTGTGATAAGGAGGAAAACCTAGATTATGGTTTCTGCATTTCTTAGTTAAAAAAATCCTTCATAGTCAACCTTCTTAACCTCCATTCTTTAAAATTCTGAATTTGTTTTGGTGAGTTGATTTATGTGGTCTTTTACCTGTAATAGCAACTACTTTTATACTTTCTTATCCTTGCAAAGACAAAATTGTTAGAAATAATAACAAAAAAGAAAAAGGGAAATTTCTAGAAAAAAAATGCAGCCAGATGAAAGGCAAAAAAGGATTAGGGTAGGTCCATTAGCTCCGAGTTTGACCTCATAATAATCAGAAGGTTGGCCTTAAGGGACACTAGGTCTCTAAATTTCTTGTGTGACTTTACCTTTCTCCTCCATCTATTCTTTCCTTGCTTCCCTTCTTGAAGGCTTTTGCCCCTGAGGTTGATCCATTCCTCTCCTCCCTGGACAAGAATCACAGGTAAAGAAATGTTTAATCGTTTACTCAGTCAGTCAGCCAATTAGCATTTACTGAACATCTGCCATTTGCCAGTTCCTGTTCAGGTGCTGCAGATAAAGTCAGAGCACTAGAGATCACTGCCTGCCCAAAGCTTACAATCTAGTGGGGAAAAGAGACAGTGGTATAGGTATCCTTTGGCAGATGTCAGAAGACAGCTAACCCAGCCCAGGGAATCACAGAGAGTACTAAAGATGGCAGTGTTCCCTCTGGATGTCCCTAAGAGCTTACAGGAGAAGAGGGATCCCTCTTCCATCCCTGGACTCTACTCCTCTTGCTGTTTCTCTGTAATAGCTATCTAGATCAGAGTGGATCCCTGCAGTTGTCCTTGTTATTTCTCAAAAGCATAGTTGGATTGGCAAGGATATAGAGAAATTGGAATCATCATACGCTGCTGGTGGGAATGTAAAATGGTGCAGCTGCTCTGAAAAACTGTCTGGCAGTTCCTCAAATGATTGAACATAGAGTTAGTTTATGATTCACCAATTCTACTCTTAGAGGTATATACCCAAGAAAATGAAAATGTGTGTCCATACAAAAACAAATTTTTGTAGCAGCATTATTCATAGGGGCTAAAACACAACTCAAATGTCTAACTGACAAATGGATAAGCAAAATGTGGAGTATCTATATAGTGGAATATTATTTGGTCAAAAAAAGGAATGAAGTACTAATTCATGCTACAACATGAGTGAACCTTGAAAATGTTACATTAAGTTAAAGACGTCGAACTACATATTGTTTGATTCCATTCATATGAAACTCCAGAACAGGAAAATCTGTAGAGACAGAAAATAAATAAAGGGGAGGAGGGTTGGGGTACCTGGTGGCTCAATAGGTTGAGCATCTGACTCTTGATTTCAGCTCAGGTCATGATCTCATGGTTTGTGAGGTGGTACTCAGAATGCAGAGCCTGCTTGGGATTCTCTCTACCCCTCCCTCTGCTCCTCCCCTGCTAATGTGCGCACTCATGCGCGCACGCGCATGCTCTCTCTCTCTCTCTCTCTCTCTCTCTCAAACATTAAAAAACATTAAACATTAAAAAATAAACATTAAAATAAACATTAAAAAAAAGAGGGGGTGATAGCTAAAGATTATAGGTTTCTTTTTGAGGTGGTGAAATATTCTCAAATTGTGATGGTTACACTTATCTGTGAGTGTAATAAGAAACCATTAATTCTATAGTTGAAATGGGTGACTTGTATGATATATGACATATACCAATAAAGCTATTAAAACTACAACGAAAAAGCATACTTGGGGAGCTGAAAGACATGCATTCTGATTAAAATTGTGGTCTGCATGGTCATTTACAATTTTAAGGACTAGAAAAAACTTTTTATTCTGGGTCCTGTGGCCCCTCAGAGCTCCTTCCTTAGTATACAGAGAAAGTTAATGCATCCGGGTGGGCAGTCTGAACAGATTCAGAGGAGTAGACTATGCATTCCTGTCCTACTTCCTAACTTCACTCCCTCATAATGATTTGGTTGAACATTTATGGTATGCCTACTGTGTACAAGATTTATGGACATGAAAAAGACAGTTTCTTTATTCCCTTCAATGGCTAAAATTAAATCATTAATATAATGCTCTCTATATAAACAAATAAAGCTCTTTAGAAGATAGGCAGTGTGACACAAAGAATCGTTGCAAGGCCATCTTGGGATTCTGGACTCCTTCTGTAGCATGTAGGGAGACATCACAATGACATCAGCTAGAGCAAGACCAATTCTCAGTCCTTCTTGATGTTGAGCAAGTTCCAAGACTTGACTCCCTCCTCACATGCCTCCAATCACCTCTTCATTTGGTTTCTAGACTCAGTCTATTTCCATACCCTTCATTTTCTCACCAACTCCACCCCCATGATGTCCAAATTGGCCCTCCGATGCTGAAACCATTTGCCAGAAATTCATTAAGCTGAACACATGGGAAATTACAGAGGAGATTTCACTTGTCACTTAGGCTCAAATATAGAAAGTAATTTTAAAAGGACAGTGGCAAGAGGCTATTTTTATCTTGCTTGTTTGTGCTGAGTTTTCTTATCTTGCTGTCTCTCACCCTCTTCCTAGCTACCTCTTTTCTCCTTCTTTAAATTGAATGTTGGCCTTTTAAATGTTTGTCTCACATTCTCTTACCTTGTTTTATGGAGTCTTCTCTTTCTGTCATCATTCATTCAGTCAACACATACTGAGTATCTACCAAGTAGCAGGCCGCGTGGTAGGCACTAGGGAGGGATAGTATGATGAATAAGATAGACATGATCCTTACCATTATGGAGATTACAATCTGGTGAAGCAGGTGGACATCAGGTAGAGTGAGTACAGATTTGGTCGCAGCAAAGACTTGAGAGTTACTTGTGCTTTTAAAAAAATTTTTTTTTAATGTTTATTTTTAGAGAGAGAGAGGCAGACTGCAAGTGGGGGAGGGGCAGAGAGAGAGAGAGAGAGGGAGAGACAGAATTAGAAGCAGGCTCCAGGCTCTGAGCTGTCAGCACAGAACCCTAAGCGGGTCTCCAGGGACCATGAGATCATGACCTGAGCCTAAGTAGGATGCTTAACTGACTGAGCCACCCAGGTGCCCCTGCACTTTTCTGATGTTAAGTGTACCCTGCATGTTTGTAGGGCTAGGGGATAAACCTAATATTCACAAGGAATGCAAAGCAACCAAAGACCCAGGTTTCTGTGTGATCTAGTCAAGCCCCTTAGGTAGAGAGAACATGGATTTGGGAGTGAGATGTCGATGAGATTCTGGCTCCACCACCTACCTGTCAGCTGTTTGACTTTAAGTGACCTCTGGACTTCAGTACCTTCACCTATAAAATGGGAATTAGAGTCTCTACATTTTAGGTTGTTGTGAAGATGAAACGAGATGTCATATATAAGGGACCAGGCAGGTGCTCAACCTATGTCACTTCCTTTCTCATGACTCCCTAGCCCACTACGAATCACACAAGAAAAAAAAAAAAAAAGAGGGGCACCTGGTGGCTCATTCAGTTATAAGTGTCTGACTCTTGATTTCGGTTCAGGTCATGATCTCACGGTTTGTGAGTTTGAGCCTCACATCACGCGGAGCCTGCATAGGATTCTCTGTCTCCCTCTCTCTCTGCCCCTCCCCTGCTCACTCTATCTCTCTCTCTGTCAAAATAAAGAAATAAACATTAAGAAAAAAAAAAAAAAGAGCCCAGTTTCTGAGTTGGTGGGAAATGAAGTTCCTCGAATAGTATTCACCAATCATATGCCCAAAGATATGGGTTATAACTATACTGGTTATACTGTAAATTGTTCTATACATGCAACTTATGACAGTCAAATCACTCCCTTCTTCTGGGGTAAGGCAAAGGCAGTAAAAAATGAAGTTACAGGGAAAAGACTGAAATGAGGTATAACAAAGGACTTCCTAGCCATGAGGGCTGAAAGTGTGAGTGGATGCCAGAGGGCGCTGCAGAATCTCCTTTTCTATTAGTGTCTGGACTGGGCTAGGGTAGGCCTACTTGGAGGTCAAGAATAAACCTGCCCGCCTCTTCCTCTCCCACTCAGCCTAGGGAATCTTTGCGGGAGGAATTGCAGTTCCTCTTCCTTTTGAAGTCAGGCGTGCTCTGGGGAGATGGATGCTGCCAAGAAAGCTTATTGCTTGTGAGGAAAGGAAAAATGGCAGCTGCCATTTCAGGCACTTAGTGAGTACACTAAATCGAGAAGCTGCTGTTTTGGTTTACCTGGTTCCTCCTCTCTGATAAAGAAGAAATCGCTTCAGAGGTTCCTTGGAGCCAAAAAGGAAGCCCGAGCTCCACCTGTGGAAATTGGCAGAAGCAATTGGTTTACCTGGTTCCTCCTCTCTGATAAAGAAGAAATCGCTTCAGAGGTTCCTTGGAGCCAAAAAGGAAGCCCGAGCTCCACCTGTGGAAATTGGCAGAAGCAACACTCAAAGGAATAAACTGGGTTTCGTGGGCAGCATCAGAATTCGTAGATAGCTCCCTCCGATCCCTTCCTGCCATCCACTCCTGGGAAATTTCAGGTTGCCTTTGTTCTGCAGAACTCTTTTCGTTTCACAGGGGATGAGTTTAGTTGTCCTTTTTTTCCTTCACTATTTTTTTTCCTCTTCCTTCCCCTTGTTCTTGATTTCCCTCTCTCTCTTCCCTCCTTTTCCTTTTTCTTCTCCTCCTCCCTCCTCCCAGTCTCCATTTCACCTGTTGGATCTCATTGCCCACCTCACTGGGATTTGTTTTAGGAACTTTAGAATTCCTTCTTGCTCTAAAGGAGCAATGTTATCCTGATGACAAAGATGGTGTATTATGTATTACAGAGATCAAGACCAAGTATAGCCAGGTGCATTGGGAAAGACCTTACATGCAGGATTTTCAGACCCTTTCATATGCTAATAGTGTGAATGTCCAAGAAGAGTCATTAGAGTATTGGAACCCAATGGGGCGCTTGGGTGGCTCAGTTGGTGAGGCGTTTGACTTCAGCTCAGGTCATGATCTCACGGGTTGGTGAGTTTGGGCCTTGCATCAGGCTCTATGCTGACAGCTCAGAGCCTGAAGCCTGCTTCAGATTCTCTCTCTCTCTTTCTCTCTCTGCCCCTCCCCTGCTTGTGCTCCCCCCTTTCAAAAATAAATAAACATTAAAAAAAAAGAATATTGGAACCAAATTTCCCAAACCTCTTTGACCTTTTTATCTCCCCCCATCCCCAAGAGCATATCCTGAGACATGTGACATGACCTTTAGAAAACATTTCAGAAACTATATTATGTGTTAGATTTTTAAAAAATACTATAACATTCATTATTTGATTTCTATATCTACATTATAGGTAGGACAGGGAGGTTATAATAACTTCACTTTACAAATGAGTAAAACTGAGCTCAGAGAGGTTACATGCCTTGCTGATAGTAATGTAGCTAGCCAGCAAGCAACAAAGCTAGGTCTCCTTATATGTGGCTCTATTCTCTGCACTGCCTTACACTGCATTTAAGATAATATATATGTGACATCATAACATGACATGTGATATGAGGCATCTAGAGGATATACATACTACAATTGATGAATTGTAACATTTTGTCCCTATTCAACTGAGTATGTACACATCTGTTATGTGTATCACTAATCACTAGTCCAAGTGTTGGGGCTAGAGCAGTGACCAAAATAGACAAAAACACAAATTATTGCCTAAATGGAGCATATATTCAAGGGGAGAGATAGAAATGAGAAGATAAATATGTGAAATATATTTTATTATATATGTTATATAATCATAAGGGCAAAGGATAAAAATAAACTAGGGAAAAGAATAGGCACACATGGGAGCTGTAGTTCAGGTGTGCAGAGGGTCAAGGAAAGCTACTTTGAAAAGGCTATATGTGGGGGACTTGGGTGGCTCAATCGGTTAAGTGTCTGTCTCTTGATTTGGCTCAGGTCCCGATCTCAAGATTCGTGGGATCGAAACCCGCATGGGGTTCTGTGCTGACAGTGTGGAGCCTGCTTGGGAATCTCTGTCTCCCTCTTTGCCCCCCACCCCCACACTCTCTCTCTTTTTCAAAACAAATAGATAAACATTTATTAAAAGAAAAAAAAATAAAAGGCTACATGTGAATACAAGACCTCAACAAGATAAGGGAGCAATCGTGCAGAGATTTAGGGGTAGCTGGGAGGGGGCTCCAGCAGACAGAAAAGCAAATTCAAAGGGCTTGAGTGAAGCAGGAGTGAGCCTTGGGTGAGGCTGAGCTGGGGAGAGGGTGGGGTAAGTAAGGGATGAGGTTAAAGAGGTTGAGGGGGTGGGGTCCACATATTAGATGTTATAAGGAAATGGAGTGATATAATGCAGATGATACACCATGATATAATAATAATAATAATACCATATGACAGATTTATTGTGTTGCTGCATAACAAATTACCCCAAACTTTGAACATTTATCTGAGTTTCTGAGGGTAAGGAAATAGGAATAACTCAGCTGAACTGACTCAGGGTCGCTCATGAGTTTGCAGTCAGGCCGTTTGCCAGGGCTGCAGTCATCTGAAGGCTTCCTAAGAGGATCTGCTTCCAATCTCACTCATGTGGCTGTTGACAGAAGGCCTTAGTTCTTTACTGCATGAACCTCTCCATAGGGCTGTTAGCAACAAGGCAACTGGCTTCCTTCAGAATAAGTGATGAGGGAAAGAGGCAGAGAGAGGGGGAGGGAGAGAGGAACAGCCGCAGAGAAGGGAGCCACAGTGTCTTTTTTAATCTAATCTTGGAGATTACGCACCATTACTTCTGTCCTATTCTGTTGGTCATGGATTAATGCTTGTACTTTGTGGAAGGGTGATTATAAGTGGGTGATTCTCAGGACATGGAGATCATTGGGGATCACCTCCGAGGTTGGCTACCTCAACTGATTTGCGGGAAATCTCAAGCTAACCATTACTTCAAGAAATATCAAAAATAGCTGCCAGGCATTATAGGTGGCCCCTATAACACTGGAGCTCACAACCCTATCTGGTTGAGGCCTGAAAAGGTACCACACGGCAGGAACTTCAGAAACCCGTTGAGAGTCTGAAGGCCTTATTTGGATTCTGCATGAGCAAGCTCATTTCTTCAAAGCCCCACTTCCTTTAGGCCTGGCCTCATTATTTCATTCACCCAATTAATATAACTTGGAATAATCTTACTTAAACCTGCAAAGAAAACAAAATGTTTTGAGGAAAGCTATAGAACTTCAAAGGCAGGCTGAGACCCCTCTGGGCAATTTAACCTTAAGACAACACTGGACTTTGATGAAGGGCAGAGCCAACCTCCTTGTCTCTCCAGAAGCCTTAGGTACCTTCCTGTGAAAGAGAGGCATCCTGCCTTGTCTAAGGAGAATGGTGACAGTGAACAGACCATTGCTCTGTCACGGAGGCCTGTTACTGGGTCCGTCCAGAGACAAAGACGTGGCTCTTCTGAGACCTAGGTGGGCCCCCTTCCCAACTGCCCTGCTCTCCCTTGGTTGTGCAGACAGAGTCATCCAGTTTCCTAAATTGAGCAGCAGATGGCATCACAGCCTCAGGAGCGAACAGCTGAAGCTGCTGGCAAAAGCAGGGCACTCACTATTAGCAACTCAGGCTCGTGCTTGGCATCTGGGGGCTCCTGGGGGTGGGGGATGCTTCCCCAGCTCTCAGCTCAGAGGAGTTTCTGTGCTGTGCCTGCAGATTGAGATATTGTCAGGCCCACATCTCAGGGAGCAAAGCCTGGAGCCCCCAGTTAGGAAACAGATGGTGAACACAGGGTCTTTTCTATGATCTTTACTGAAAAAGATGAAAATAAGGGACTGCTGTTCCCAGAGCAACTGTATTTTTTCATCACTGCCTGTCCCTACTCCTGAGGGTCGCATGGAGTATATTCTGGTTTGAAGGCTGGTAGGTCCCTGGCAGAAGCCTCCTAGGCCAGATGGGGCCAGAGATAACTTGAGGGATCATTCAGGGAATCCCAAGAGCTCAAAATTGAATCCTCTTTATTCCCCCCAGTGACCCAAATGAGACAGGCAGGGCTCAATCCTGCAGGCTTTTTTATCTCTGCCTTCATCTCCTTCCCTGTCCACGTGTTTGACTCCTCTTCGTCCTCATGTCTCTGTTTGACTTTTTGTCTCCTTACCTTTTCCTCTGTCATTTCTATCCATTTATGTCTTTCCTTCTGTGGATCTCTTTATTTCTCTGTTCCAGGGTAGAGAAAAAAGCCAGTTGCCTGGATGAAGTGGTTGTAGGCACTGGGCTGCAAGACCATCTTCCATCCTCCTCTCTCCCCCCCACTTCCTGCTGCTGCTTGATGGCTAGTCTCGTGGAGACCTAAACAAAGGGAGGTCCAGATGTCACCAAGAAAATATATTCTCTTTCCCCTGAGGCTGTGCTCCTTGCTTTGTAGTTGCAGACACAAAAGCCCTCAGGGGCTTCCCAGTAGGACTGAGATCCCCTGAACCCCCTGTTCACTAGGCACCCATATATGACACTAGAATGTGAGCCTAAGGGCAGGGTGTTGGCTACCTTGTTCACTGCTGTATCCAAAGTATCTAGTATGTAGTAGTTACTCAATAAAAACTTGTTAAAAATAAGAATAAAAAATAGAGGAAGACAATGGAAGGTGAGTGCTGACCTCTGTTTTAGGCCTTGGAGTAGATTCAAGGTGCCATCCCCATCCATAAAGAGAGAGGAACACCCAGAGAAACAATCACCCATAATCCAGAATAGTATGTATGATGTGGTGGTAGCAGAGACTGCAGTGGGTGCCTGAGTCTGCACTGTGAAGACAGGGAAGGCTTTGTTCACTCACCAATTCAACAATTGTTCTGGAAAGTCTACCGGCACTAGACTCTGGGTTATAACTGGGAATAAGGTCGGGCCCAGTTGACTGTGGGAAACACATGAGCAAACAAATATGTAGTAAAGGACCAGATAAATGCTGTCGTAGGGGAAATAATGGGCAGTGAGGGCAAGAAAGCAGAGGCAGCTTGATTCATCAGGGGGGTTCTGGAAGGCTCTGTGGTGAAGTGAGTCCAGGCCAAGATCTGCCTCAAGGGTGAGTAGAAATCAGCTGGGGGAAAAGGAAGGAAAGGGAGTTCCAGCCAAGAGAACATTATGTAGTCAAGAGAGAACAGGCAAGTTTCAAGGACCTGAGTAAAAGTGTCAGGAAATCTGGCTGGATTACCAGTAGGGTGGTGGGTAGGGCTGGAGGATGCGAAGCAAGAGAAGTGGGTGGGAGTGGGGTGCAAGAAGCACCCAAACCAGGTTGAGTTATGACTTTACCTTCAGCAAATGGGAAACTATTTGAAAATTTTAAGAAGGGAAGTGATAAGATCATGTTTGCATTTTATAAAGGTTACTGTGGGTGCAGTGTGGGCACTGGATGGTGTAGGGCCAGGGAGACATCCTAGAGACTAGTGAGGGAGCAGTCCAGGCAGGAAATGATGGCCTGAGTGATGATGAAATCAGTGGGGCTGGAGATCATGTTTGAGCAAAGCTTGAGGATAATTAGGAGTTTTCCTGAAGAAAAACTTGGAGTAGAGAAGATGCTGGCATTCCAAAGAGAGAAAATGCACATGCAAAGATTTCAAGAATTTGCCATATTTGGGGAAGTGCATGGGGTTATATATATACGTAGCCTGTGACAGGGCACAGGCGTAGGTAGTGGGAGATGAGGTAGAGAGGAGCTAACCTTTGCTGAAGAGCCTGGGAAACCCAGGGTCAGTCCACACCCATTTTGTTAGAGTTGGGGGAAGACAGGGTAGGTATAGCCATACTCTCCAGACATCTGAATTATCTGCAGAGGTTCCAGAGTTTCCTGGTCCCTCTAGGCATTTTCAGAACAAATGTGTCACCTAGAAACTGAAAGACAAGGGCAAACTGTATGTCAGGAGGTGAAAAAGGATGTGGAAACTGGAGTAAGCAAGTGGGTCAAGTCAGGAAATGGGGACAATGGGAGACACTTCCTGCCAAGCAGAGAGGTGAGCAAGGATGGGTGAGATAGGTCCCATCAGAACCCAGAGATCCCACTTCCAGCATTGTCTGGTTCCTGTACTCGCGCTTCCCAGTTCTGCCTCCAGGCCTCAAAGACCTTCTTACAGACATCTCCCCCAAAGAAGAGATTAGAAAAAAGGTAGAGAGCAGGGACCAATCAGTGTAATGGTTGAGCAGTTGGGCTCTGCTTCTTCCTTAGTTTGCAATAGGGCAAACCACTTACTGGGGTCATTTTCCTTACTTGTGAAGTGGGGATGATAATGCCTACTTCATCAGTACTGAACGATGGATATGAGGTAATGTGAACAGGAAACTTACACAGTGAGAGTTCTCGGTAAATCTTGGGTGTTATTAACATTTTGGTATGAGACAAATGGGACAGGGGTTGGGGGCAGAGAGAGATAGGAAGGGATGTAAGTAAGGAGGGCTGAATGGAAGAGCAGTGAGTTCCAGTCTATGCAGAATTCCTCAGAATTCCATGGCCTATGGGACAAAATCCTCTACCAAGGCTTATTCCTGCCTACCTGTCCTGCCTCATCCCACTGTTCCCAACCTCACTTTACAGCCTAAACATAATCCCACCACCTATGATTCTCAGAACATAGCAAGTTCTTGAAGCCTTTCCATGAGCTGTTAGGGAGAAAAAATGCCCCTCAAACCTGTCTTCATACTAAATATCAGGAAGCTGTCAGATACCTGGAACAGATGTTAGGAAGGGACTCAGGGTATGTTTATTATGGGGAAAGGGTGGGGGGGCTAAGGGAGGGAAGAGCAGGGGAAAGTTAATATGGTTCAAATAAATGGCATTTGACCTAGTACTTAGGTGAGGCAAAGGGGTGGGCAGGCTGATGTGCATGCTTCTCGTGGTGGTGAGGCCAAGACTGGAGGAGAGGAGAGAAAAGGCAGAGGTTTAAGGGGTTTCAGACCTGCATATCCCTGCTCTTCTGCCTCCTCCCCTGTTATCTCTTTCCTTCCTTCCTTTAGGATCTAAGTTCCCAAGGTAGGAATTGCAAGCCTGAGTGTGTTGCCCACGGGCTTACTTATTCCTGTTAGGAGCTGACACCCCCGGATACAAAGGTCGAGTTATAATACGGTGTGGGGAACGTGTTATGAAGACTTGGTTAATGGATTATTGGCAGCCTGTGGGCTTTGCAGAGGTAGGGAGCTGGGCCTTGGCAAAGGAATAGATTATCACACGGGAAAAGGTTTCCAGGAGGTGAGCTCCAGGAAGGAGCTCATCCTTCTCCATTTCTCCATCTCCCGAACTGAGCTCCTGTACCTCCTCCCAACCCACCCTGGGATAGTCCATAGAATCTTTGACTATTAGAGCTAAAAGAAATCTTAGTGATCTTTCAGGTCATCCCAGTCTTTCGAATTTTATGTTTGGAGAAACAGAGCCCCAGAGGGAAGAAGAGGCTTGTCTAAGGTCTCTCGGTAGATGAAGAACTCAGTCAGATCTCAGAGTTTCAGACTTGTCTCTGCTCACATTTCCTAGTTCTACTTTGCCTCAACCTCAACCACTTTGGCCCCCATCCTCCAGCCCCACCCACAGGGGCTGGGTTTGTTTTTGTTTTTGCTTTTGTCTTTTCTGGGTGAGGATCGAGAAGGATTTTTACCTAACCCCTTGTTATCCAAAAATAATAACTGCAAGTATTCCTTATCGAACATTTACTATGTGTCAGGCACAGTTCTAGGTGCAGGGGATATAAACTAAACAAAGTTTCCCCTTGCATGCAGCTCACATTCTAGGGTAGAGACAAAAGTTAAATAAACATGTTATGTGGTGTCACCTGCTAAGTAAGTGCTATAAAGCAAATTGAGGTTGGAAAGGAGGGTTGAGTGTGACTAGAAGGAGGCTATTTTAGATAGTTACCTATCTAAATGTATACTATCTGGATGTATTTTTTTTTAATTTTTTAAGATTTACTTATTTGTTTTTGAGAGAGAGAGAGAGAGAACGAGCTGGGGAGGGGCCGAGAGAGAGAAGAAGACACAGAATCTGAATCAAGCTCCAGGCTGTGAGCTGTCAACACAGAGCTCGATGTGGGGCTTGAACCCACGAACCATGAGATCATGACCTAAGCCAAAGTTGGACACTCAACCGACTGAGACACCCAGGCGCCCCTATCTAGATGTATTAGTTACCTATTGTTGCGTAACAAATTACTCTAAAGCTCAGAAGCCTAAAACAGCAATAAATTATTGTCTCACAGTTTCTGAGGGTCAAGAATTCAGAAATGGCCTAGATGGGTCATTCTAGCTCAGGGACTTTTTTTTTTTTTTTTTTAATTTTTTTTTTTTAACGTTTTTATTTATTTTTTTGGGACAGAGAGAGACAGACCATGAACGGGGGAGGGGCAGAGAGAGAGGGAGACACAGAATCAGAAACAGGCTCCAGGCTCTGAGCCATCAGCCCAGAGCCTGACGTGGGGCTCGAACTCATGGACCGGGAGATCGTGACCTGGCTGAAGTCGGACGCTTAACCGACTGCACCACCCAGGCGCCCCTAAGGGACTTTCTTGATGCTGCGGTCAAAATGTCAGATGTGACTGCAGTTACCTGAAACCTCAACAGGGGGCTGGAGGACTCTGTTCCAGGATGGTTCACTCCATTGGCTGTTCTCTGGACACTTCAGGTGCTCACCCTCCTCCTGGGGCTGTTTGAGTATCCTGGTGACATGGCAGCACGTGCGTTCCTAAGATGGAAAACAAGGGGGAAGACACAATGTCTTTTTAAAAAAAACTTAATATTTAGGAATAACTTTAGATTTACAGACAAGCTACAAAGATAGTACAGAGAGTTCCCGTACATACTTCGCCCAGCTTCTTCTAATGTTAATATCTTATATAACCATGCTACATTTCTCAAAATCAAGAGATTAATGTTGGTACACTACTATTAACTAAACTACATACTTTATTCAGATTTTACCTGTTTTTCCATTAATGTCTTTTGTGTTCCAGTACCCAGTCCAGGAGATTATGTTGTGTTCAGTCAGTATGTTTCTTTAGTCTTCTTTGATCAACAATAAGAGTTTCCTACTCTTTCTTTTTCATCATCTTTTTAAAAAAAACTTTTTTTTTAAATGTTTATTTATTTTTGAGAGAGAGAGAGAGAAAGACAGAGCATGAGCAGGCGAGGGACAGAAAGAGAGAGGGAGACACGGAATCCGAAGCAGGCTCCAGGCTCGGAGCTGTCAGCACAGAGCCCAATGAGGGGCTCAGACTCATGAACTGTAAGATCATGACCTGAAATGAAGTTGGACGCTTAACCGACTGAGCCACCCAAGTGCCCCTCATCGTCTTTTCTTTCAAGTTTTTATTTTAATTCCAGTTGGTTAACATACAGTGTAATATTAGTATCAGGTGTACAGTATAATGGCTCAACACTTCCATACATGACCTGGTGCTCATCACAAGTGCACACCTAATCCCCATCATTTATTTCACCCATTTCCCCCATCCACATCCCCCCTAGTAACCATCAGTTTGCTCTCTATAGTTAAGAGTTTGTCTCTTGGTTTGTCTGTCTTTTCTCCCCTTTTCTCATTTGTTTTGTTTCTTAAGTTCCACATATAAGTGAAATCATACAGTATTTGTCTTTCTCTGACTTTTTTGCTTAGCATAATACTCTTTACCTCCCTCCACAATGTTGCAAATGGCAAGATTTCATTCTTTTTTGTGGCTGAATAATATTCCATTGCATATATACGCACCACATCTTCTTTATCCATTCATCGATTGATGGACAGTTAGGCTGCTTCCATAATTTGGCTATTGTAAATAATACTGCTATAAACCTAGGAGTGCATGTATCCCTTTGAATTAGTGTTTTTGTTTTCTTTGGGTAAATAAATACCAATTCATGAGGTTGCCAGATTGTAGGGTAGATCTATTTTTAACTTTCTGAGGAACTTCCACACTGTTTTCCACAGTGGCTGCCCTGTTTGCATTCTCATTAACAGTGCAGGAGTGTTCCTTTTTTTCCACATCCTTGCCAACACTGGTTGTTTCTTGTATTGTTGATTTTAGCCGTTTTGACAGGGGTGAGGTGATATCTCATTGTAGTTTTGATTTGCATTTCTCTGATGGCAAAAACACGGAACACCTCATGAATTTGCGTGTCATCCTTGTGCAGGGGCCATGCTAATCTTCTCTGAATCGTTCCAATTTTAGTATATGTGCTGCCAAAGCAAGCACTGTTTTTCATAATCTTGACAATTTTGAAGAGTACTGATCGGGTATTATGTAGAATGTCCCCACATTTGAGTTTGCCTGATGGTTTCTCATTGCCAGACTAGGGTAATCCCAATGCCTTTTATGACCTTGTCTTACAAGTCACATGCTGTTACTTTTACCGTATTCTATTATTTAGAAAGTAGACACTAAATCAAGCCAATACTCAAGGGGATTGGGGGGGAATGAAGTTCTGTCTCTTGAAGGGAGGAGTCTCAGAGGTTTTGTGGACATATTTTAAAATCACCACAGGGGAGTCATGGAAGGCCTCCCTTATACAGTGACATTTGAACAAAACTTGAAATAAGCAGGGGGCCAAACCATGGAGAGATCAAGGTAAAGCTTTGTAGGCACAGGGGACAGCCAGGAGGGCCTGAGGCAAGAGTGTACACAGCGATGTTTGAGAATATGTCAGGCAGCAAGGGGAAGAATGGTAGGGCATGAGGTCATTAAGCTTGTGCACTGGGGATTAAGGAGGTAATGTAAGGTTTTGTAGGACATAGTTAGGATTTGGATTTTATGCTGATGAAATGGGAAGCTATTGAAGGGTTCTGAGCAGAACAGTGACATGACTTTAAAAGGATCACTCTGGCTGCTGTATGCATATACCGCAGATGGGAAGGGCAGAAGTTGGGTATCAAACGAAGAAGAACTCAGTGTTCTTCCAGAAGGAGCCTCTTTCCATAGTTGAGGGGAGAGATAATGCATATGCTCTCAGTCCCTAACTCAAGGGCCATTATGAGGATAAAAGAAGATAACATAGTTAGGGTATGTAGCACACAGTAGGTGTTAAGCATATCAAAGTCTCAATGAATAGTGTCCTTGAGGAAGAAAATAAGTAATTATTTTCTGGAAGAAAAGGAAAGTCTGGACATTGTCCTTCTTTTATGTCCAGCATGTGGCCTGGCTCTAGGGATACAGAGAAAAAACCGAGTTCTTGACTTTGAGGAGCACATACTCTGGTGGGTTGAACTTTCCTGCAAGAAATAATCCCACCTCAACTTGCCAAGTGCTACAAGGATTTGGTACAGGAGGCTCTGGTAGGCCTAGCAAGAATGCCTGATTTGGGGAAAATACCATAGGACTCATCTGACACCCAACTTCCACCGTTGCCACCTGTAGTGTATTCATAGAGAAGCCAGACTTCAAACTCGAAGCTGTCTGAATCTTGGGACCCACATTCCTAGCCACTTTGATACACTGCAAGCCCTGTGGTGACATGGTCCTCCTACACTTATCCATTGGCCTTGACATTTATACCCTCAGCAGATGCTGTTATTCAATGGATTGAGGAAATTTCAAGATCCTAAAGAGAGAGGGAAAGCGAGGCTTGTTATGTCCCAATTCATATTTACTGCAAATAACATTAAATAGCATATACGCTGGGACAGGAAATAGCTCTCTGTTGGGTAATAGCTTCCTGTGGCCTCAAGGCTTTGGTGAGGCTTCTCTGGATAAGGATGTAGGAGGGTCAGTGCTGTGGTTCTGGTACCCTTCCCTCACAGGCCCACCAGCACTGGTTCAAAAACCCTGTAAAAAAACTCTGTCCATTTTATAGATGGAGAAAAATGCCCTTTGCAGGGAGAAGGCTTTGGGACAAGACTGGACATGCAACAGTAGAAGTTGGCCTCTGAAATTACCAATTTCAATTCATTTGGATGAGCTCTTCTCAAGAGAAGCATGGGAAAGAGAAGCAAGAGGGAAGAAAAAAAGAAAAGAATAAGAGACAGAAAGTGAGGAGGATACAATTAGTGGATGCCGAATTAATTGTGGGACAGAAAGGGGCGGAACATCTGAGGGAAGTTAAAAAAGAAAAAAAGAAAACAGCTGGAAAGGATGGAGGAGAAAATGCATTTCTTCTTCACTAAATACACAGCAGCTGATAACAGTTCCCTCCGTGTGTATGGCAAGAGAGAGCACCTCCAGTACCTGCCCTCAGTCCACCTTTGCCATCACATCACCCTGTGTGGGAGGCAGGGTGGTACTCCCCAGGAGCTTCTTGTCCCTTCATTCCTATGAGAAGTATTCTTATTAAGAATCTACTTGGAGTGCACCTGGGTGGCTTGGTTGGTTGAGCATCCAAATCTTGATTTCGGCTCAGGTCATGATCTCATGCATCGTGAGATAGAGCCCTATGTTGGGCTCTGTGCTGACAGTGCAGAGACTGCTTGGGATTCTGTCTCCCTCTCTCTCTGCCCTGTTCCTGCTTGTGCTCTGTCTCTCTGAAAATAAATAAATAAACATTAAACAAAAAAAAAGAGAATCTTCTTTGGGTCAGAAACTGCTCAAGGTACTGGGGATAGAGCTGTGAACAAGGCAATAAGTACTTAAGTGAGTTAATAACCCCATTGGAGATAGTGGCAAATACTATGAAGAAAATGAAATGGGGGTAACAGAATGGGGTGTTGGGAGACTGCCCCCAACTAGGGTGTTGTCATCTGTGCAATGGAGATAATAACAGACTGTTCTCACTGGGTTGCTGTGAGGATTAGTGGAGTTAATCCATGGAAGCGATTAGCACAGTGCCTAGTACAGAGTGAGCTCTCATTGCTATTATCCTTCCTTCCCTCCTTCTATCCTTCCTTCCATCTTGCCTAAAGCTCTCCCTTTCTCCCTGTGTCTTCCCTCTCATTCATCTGTCTTTTCAGATCTCTCCTCTTCCTCCCTCCCTTTCTCCTTTCCCTCCTTTCCACCCTCCCTTCATAGGGCAATAGCCTTGCTCTTTCCTCCCTAAATTGAAGGGCAGTAGTGTAGTAAAACAAATTGCTGTCAACAAAGTACATTTCCACTGTATTCATCCCCGTGCAGAGAAGATTTATCAGGGTCTCTCACTCTGCACTGTTATGTAAATGTGGTAATCCAGTGGAAATATGATATCTGAGGAGTCTGAGGATAAAGACACCATAAAAACTATCAATTACCCAGTGGAGCTTGGGTTTGGTTAACTCACTCACTGCCTTGTGTGTCTCCTGCCTTTCCCTCTCTAGGGGGGAAACTTGATAGGTGGTGACAGCTTATAAAAGATGCTTTTTTTCCTCCTTGGGTCCTAGGAGGTCATCTCGAGGACCAAATTTTGTAAAGTGCCTGAGAAATGTTAAAGCACTACATAATTCAAGGGTATTATTATTCTCTTGTCATGTGGGCCATCTCCATGCCTCTTTGGTGTGACAGATGTCTGCTCTCTCTGCAAGCCTGGACTGACCCCATGCTTGGGTATCTGTAACCTCCTTCTGCTGCCTGAACCTATAAGCAATGCTCCTTTTTTTCCCTCTTTCTAGGTAACCCCTGGGAACCCAAGAATCTCATTGATGTTTGTCCTAGGAGTTTAATAGGAAGTTAACCTCTTGAGAGGGATGAGAATCCTGAGTAGCCCACCACATTTTCACCACTCAGGAGTAAAAAGTGGGGCAAGAGCCATGGGGAATTAGGAGCGAGGCCGGGGTCAAGGCCCTCTACCCCTCTGGACCTCAGGGCAGCTGTACAGAGAGTTTCAGGGATGCATGTGCTGCCCTAGAAGACTCAGAGGCTCTGCTCAAAGAGGCCTACACTGTTCTCCATCCCAAAACAGGCAGAGGAGCCTGGTGGTTCAGAGCCCAATATCTGAGTCCTGGGGTTCGATCCCCGTTCTGCTACTTTCTAAATTATTTCTCCCTTATTTTTTTCATTTGCCAAATGACAGTGATAATAGTATCTTCTCATCTAGTTGTTGGGAGGAATAAATGAAACAAAACTTGTGAAGCACTTAACATGTCATAAAATAATTTTATTGTGATTTTAAGTGTTGCTTGGAAGATTTTCTACAGCATAGGCCCTGTTCCTCAAAGGCCTGGCCATGGGGATATAAACCTTGCCTGACCACCTCCACCAGAAAAGGGTACCTAGGTCTGGGTTGTGCCTGCTTCTCTTGGGAACCCAGCAGCCCCATAGAGGCTGGAGTTGAGGGACTAGAAGAGGCAATGGAAAGGAAAGAAGAGTTTTGGGGGAGGTGGGTGTTTCTTACCCAGAAATGTCAAGAGTCAGAGCTTCTAGCTCTGGGAAGGGAGGTGGCGGGGGAGTGGGGAGGAGGGGAAAAAGATAGGATGTCTCTAAGCTGCCAGAATCCGGATGGGGCTGTAGCTCTGGGGCTTTGGCACTTCCTGCCACCCCCAGTCTTAGGAATGAGTCAGTAGAGGGAGGAATGATGGAGGTGTCATGCTCTGCCCACAGATCACTGGGCTGTTCCCCAAAAGAGGGCTGTTGGGAGGGAAAAGGAGATCTCGAGGCTTAGGGGTGGAGAGGTGCTAGGAACAAGGGGAAAGAGGAGGAGCTCCTAAGGTTCAGCTCACCTATTGGAAGGCCAGGGAGGCAGACCCTAGCCTCAACCTCCTGTGCCAGCTTCACTGCCCATCCTGGCCACTGCTCTTTTGACTTTTGCCTTTGCCTGTGTTGGGTTGGTTCTATCCAGTTTCCCCACAAAGGGGTACTTCACATCCTTTTGGTCACCAATGGTGGGGAAAGGGACAAGGATCCATTTGTCCCTTTGCTGTCTGGACAACCCTTGAAGTCTCATTTCCCTTAAAAGTCTTTGCCTCTGACCCTGAGCAAATTGTCTATAACTGTATCATAGCGCCTGGCTCATTTTGTTGGGATTATTTTTCTTCCGGAATGCCTGATTCCTTAGACTTCCAGCTCCTCAAAGTCAGGGACTTCTTTATGTCCCAAGAGCCCAGCCAAACATTAGACATAAATGTATGGATGTGGCCTTGGCCCACAAAAACTATTTTTTCTCCTTTCTTCGCTCTCTAGTTACTGCTATTCCCTGACTCTTTATGTTTTCCATTTACTGAGTACTTATTATATGGCAGATCCCTTTACATCTTAATTTATTTAATCCTCACAGTGATCTGCCCTAGATGAGAAAGCTTTACAGATGGGAAAGCTGAGCTGAGTGAAATTCAGTAACTTGTTCAAGGTCACAGAGTCAACAGGTGCCAGAACTAAAATGTGCTAGCAAAGCTCTCAGATTTTTTTGTTTTGAGAGTCTTTTTTTTATTATTAAAAAAAAAAAATACAACCATGAGAGGCATCTGGGTGACTCAGTCAGTTAAACCTCCAACTTCAGCTCAGGTCATGATCTCACAATTCATGGGTTTGAGCCCCGCATCAGGTTCTCTGCTGTCGGCACAAAGCCTGCTTGGAGCCTCTGTCTCCCTCTCTCTCTGCCTCTGTCTCTAGCTGTCTCTCTCTCTCAAAAATAAATAAACATTGAAAAAATACAACAATGAGATCACTTAGTTGTAACAATTTGATACAGCATTTTTAGTTGATTTTTGAATTTCTTGTTGCTTTTCTTCATATATATGTAAATACATATAAATATACATCTTTATTGAGATGTAATTTGCATGCTATACAATTCACCCATTGAAAGTGCACAATTCAGTGGTTTTTGTTATATTTACAGAATTGTGCAACCATCACCACAATCAATCCTAGAATATTTTTGTCACTGCAAAAAGAAACCCTGTACTCATTTGGAGTTATTATCCATTTCCTCTCGATATCCTCAGCCCTAGGCAACCATTAATGTACTTTCTGTCTCTCTAGATTTACTTTCTCTGGACATTTCATATAAATGGAATCATACAATATGTGGTCTTTGTGACTAACTTCTTTCACTTAGCATAAAGTTGTTAAGGCTCATCCATGTTGTAGTGTTTATCAATACTTCATTTTTTTCACTGCCAAATAATATTCCATTAACATTAGTGAAATGAAATAATAGTATTCCATTGTGTGGATATGCATGGAAATACCATGCAATACTATGATACATTATCCATTTATCAATTTATGGAAATTTGGATTGCTTCCACTTTATGGCTGTTATGAATAATGTTGCTATGAACATTCATGTACAAATTTCTGTATGAACACCTGTTTTTGGTTCCCTTGGGTATATATCTAGGAGTGGAATTGCTGGCCCATATGGTAAGTCTCTGTTCAGTCTTTTGAGGAAATGCCAGACTATTTTCCAAAGCAGCTGTAGCATATTACAATCCCACCAGAGGTGCATCAGGGTTCCAATTTCTCCATCCATCCAACATTTGTTGTTATCAATCTTTTTTATTATAGCCATTGTAGTGGTGTGAAATAGTATCTCATTTCTCTGATGACTAATGATTTTGAACATCTTTTTATGTGCTTGTTGCCTACCTCCTTTAGTGAAATATCTATTTAGATCCTTTGCCCATTTAAAAAATTGCGTTGTCTTTTGTTATTGAGATGTGGAGTTCTTCATATATTCTAGATTCAAGTTCCTTATCAGATATATAATTCTGAGATATATATTCTCTCCCATTTTGTGTCCCCCCCCCCACTTTCTTGATGGTATCCTTTGAAACACACAAAAAAATTTTAATTTTGATTAAGTCACATCCAGCTTAGCTTTTTCCTTTACCCTTGTCACTTGTGCTTTTGTTACCATACCGAAGAAGGCTTTCCCTAACCCAAAGTCAGAAAGACTTGCTCATAATTTCTTCTGGGAGTTTTATTGTTTTAGCTGTGTAAGTCAGTGGTCCATTTTGCGTTAATTTTTGTGTATGGTATGAGGAAAGGCATCCAAGTTCATTCTTGTGCATATGGATATCTAGTAGTCCCAGAACCATTTGTTGAAAAGACTATTTTTTCACCATAGAATTGTCTTGACATAAAATCAAGTGACTCTAAATTTGAAAATCATTTGAAAATCAACTGACTATAAATATGAGGGTTTACTCTGACGTTTCAGGTCTATTCCATTTATCTACTTGTCTATCCTTATATCAGTACCACACTGTCTTGATTAATACAGATTTGTGTAAGTTTTGCATTCAGAAAGTGTGAGTCTTCCAACTTTGTTCTTTTTTTTTTTTTTTTTTTTTAAAGATTGCTGCGGGTATTCTGGGTCCCTTGCATTTCTATGTGTTTTTAGGATTAGCTTTTAAATTTCTATAAAGAAGCCAGTTCGGATTTTGATAGGGATTGTGTTGAATCTGTAAATCAATTTGGAGAGAAAGCCCTCACTCTTAATGAGGACACCATCTATCACTTACAATGCAAAAGGAGACAGAAAAATCATACAAGAGGAGAAAGAGAGAAAGACAAAGAGAAAGGGAGGGAGAGGAGAGATGGGGGGAGAGAGAGAGAGAGAAGAGGAGAGGAAGAGGAGGAGGAGGAAGAGGAGGAAGAGAATTAAGGAAGAGCAGTGGTCATCCATATGGAATAAGCAGAAATGAATCCAGATGTGGGGAGGCCCCAGGTCAATCAAGAAACAGAATCTTGGGAACACTGAATTCTCCATCACCAGGTGCATCTTCCATTAACCCAATTTCAGTTCATATGTTAGTAAATGGTACAGCTTCTTCCTCCCCAAGACATTTCTTTCTTTTCCCTAAGATCTCTTCCAAATAACTAGAAGATATGAGGATGATTTATATGCTTGATTTGTGGAATTTAATGGAAGTTCCTGTTAAAAAAGCCCCAAATCTCAGTAATGAAAAGAAATGAATGTCGTGCCCCCCCTCCCCCCTCCCCCCCCCCCCCACTTTTCTGCAGTAAGAAGTGCTATAGTCCTTTCTTGGTGAGTATTAGGGAAATTAGCCTGCCCTGAGATCTCCTTTCTGGAGAGACTGGCATATGACAGGTGTGCATGGATCTTAATGGATACTTTGGGGGCATGCAGGGTGGGGAATGGGGCTGCAGATCTCTTATAGCCTCATGATCTGGTGAATTTAGGTGGGCCCAAAGTGTCTTGCTATAATCTGTACCTTCTGTATCTCAACCAGACCATCCTTCTTACTAAGCTGTGAGGGAGTAAGGGTATGGGAGGTGGGGATACAGGCTGGAGAAATGAGCTTAATTCCCTCCTAGTGGATGGAGAAGGGATGATTGAAATTGCTCATTTAGCAAACGATTTAGCCTGCTGTAGAAAATCCTATTAAATGACAATTCTTATCTCAGTCCCTGGCTCCTGGGAAGAGCAGCTCTGGGCTTTGTGAAGACCAGGGCAGAGTCTTCTCTGAATCCAGCCAAATAGTCACCACCAATAAGAAGCTAAAATCCGCAGGCAGGGAAACTTTACCAGGTTTCCCTGTCTCTTCCCACCCCTTCACCCTAGTCCCTCATATCATCCGTCAATTATCTGGTTACTTGAGCCTTTTCTCTGCCCTTTGTAATATAAATAGCAAGCATTTTATGGGTCCCCATTAAGCAATGTGATCAGCATCAATTACCTAATGAGACTCTGGAAAGTCGTGATTTAAAATCCTGTCCTCAATTGTGATTTGGCTTTGTCTGCAGCCAACGTGATAATTGCAGTGACATCCAAACTAATGGCGCTCCAGATGTGGGGCCTCTGCTGTCAGCCTGGGTTTGGCCCTGGGGAAATTTCACCCTCTGCCAAGGGGGCTGATCTCTTTACTTTTTCTGAAAAGGAGAGTTTTACATGTCCTTTCAGGGCTCAGGGGGGTGATGGCACAGGCCAGGGCACAGTTGTGTCCTATAGCTTCAGGGCCTCTGGTTGTGGAAGGCTAGAGGAAAGTGCAAGGACACAGGAGACTATCAGCTCCAGAGGGTGGACAGTTTTGTCTGTTTTATTCTCTGCTGTTTCCATAGAGCCTAGACTACCTGACACCTAACATAGTAGGGGCTCCATATATACTTGATGAATGAAGGAATAAAATCCTGGGATGGTCCCTTAGCCAGCAAGCCCTTCTCTTTGCATATTTAGGTGTAGTTCCCTGGAAGATGTGGAGAGATTTTTGTGCTTAGCGATGATCTTTCCAGTCTGAAGATTTAGTAATTGCCCATTTGGACTGGTGGCCTAAGATACAAATATTTGATGTTGACAGTCTGAAGGTTTTCATTTTTCTCTCTAAACATTCCCTTCCCCATTCCAATTAAGGATTATATTCTGGCTTCCCCTGCCCCGCCCCTGCCCCCCACCCCCCAGCAACACAGCAGCACAGCAACCACAGATAAGGTGGTGCTTATCTTCCTCACTTTTCCTTCTTCCTTCCTTCCTTCCTTCCTTCCTTCCTTCCTTCCTTCCTTCCTTCCTTTCAAGATTTATTTTTATTTAAGTAATCTCTACACCCAACTTGGGGCTTGAACTTACAACTGCAAAGTCAAGAGTCACATGCCCTACTGACTGAGCCAGCTAGGCACCCCTTCTTCCTCACCTTTCTTAGCTTCTCCCTTGGAACCATTTGCTGTATCAATTTGTCAGTTTTCAGTAGTCATTTATTCTGTGTCTTAGTAGCATTTGACTTAGTTGGTCCCACCCTTCCTGTTTTTAAGTTTATTTTTATTTATTTTTTGAGAGAGAGAGAGAGAGAGAGAGAGAGAACTAGTAGGGGAGGGGCAGACAGAGAGGGAGAGAGAGAATCTCAAGCAGGCTTTGCACTGTCAGCACAGAGTCCCACTGAATCCATGAACCATGAGATCATGACCTGAGCTGAAATCAAGAGTTGGAAGCCCAACCAACTGAACCACCCAAATGCCTCCCCACTCTTGCTTTTGAAACACTATCCACTTGGGGCACCTGGGTGTCTCAGTCAGTTAAGCGTCCGAATTCAGCTCAGATCATGATCTTGCGATCTGTGAGTTAGAGCCCCAAGTCAGACTCTGTATTGACAGTTCAGAGCCTGGAGCCTGCTGCAGATTCTGTGTCTCCCTCTCTCTCTGCTCCTGCCCCGCTCACGCTCTGTCTCTCTCACTCTCAAAAATGAATAAATGTTAAAAATAAATAAATAAATACATACATGCATACATACATAAACGAAACACTATCTACTTGACTTCCTGGGCACTAACACTTTCATGGATTTCTTCCTGCTTTTCTGGCAGCTCCTTCTCCTGTCTTCATGCCCTCTACCTGTTCAAGGTCCCAGGGATCTGTTTCCTACCACTCTCATTTCTAAGTGATTTTCTCTAGCATCAAGCTTTAAATACTCTTTATTCTGAAGACATTTAGTTTATATCTCTAGTTTGGACCTCTCTTTTGAGCTCCCAATTTAGTCATCTAATGCTTACCTGACATCTCCCCTTGTTTGTCTAATAGGAATCTTAAACTTGACATGTCCAAAACAGAATTCTTGATTCTTTGACTCTCCTTGCCCACCATTCCCTGTACAATCCTAGAACCCAGTTCTTTCCAGGTAGCATCTCCATTTATCTGCTTGCTCAACTCAGATACCTAGAGGCCTGCCTCTTGATTCTTCTCTTTCCCTTAGTCTTTACATTCAGTCTATCAGCTCTCTGTAAGCTAGGTCTTCTAAATATGATCTGTGTCTGACTACTTCATACCAACTTTATCATCACTGTCCTGATCCAAGCCATCATTCTCCTTCCCTGAGGTTACAGTAGTAACTTCATAACTGGTCTCCCTAATTCCACCTTTGCTCCTTACTTTATATTCTGTTTTCAATTCAGAAGTCAGAGTGATCTTTTAAGAATATTAAGTCAAATCATATTTCCTTTCTGCTTAATGTTGTCCAATGAAAAGGTGCTCAACGTAATTGTTTATTCATCAGGAAAGTGCAAATTAAAACACTTTGAATAACCATTATATACTCATCTGAATGTTAAAATTCTGACAATACCAAGTATAGGTGAGGATGGGGAACAACTGTAACTCCCATTCACTGCTGTTGGAAATATAAACTGGTAAAAGCACTTATGTAAACTCTCAATTTCTACTAAAGCAAAACATACACCTTCCCTAATATCCTACAATTCTACTCCCAGGTATATACCCAAGATAAATGAACACATATGTCCACAAAAAGGACATGTGCAAGAATGTTCATAACAACCTTATTTATAATAGCCCAACTGAGAAACAACTCAAATGTGTACTAACAGGAGAATGGCTAAATAAGTTGTATATTCATTTAATGGAATACTACACAGGAATGAAAAAAGAATGACCTATGAATATATATAAGCTGTTGTTGAACATCTGGTCTACTGAACTGTGAGAAAATACATTTCTGTTGTTTTAAGTCACCAGGGTGCAGTAATTTTGTTATGGCAGTCATGGGAAACTGATGTACTTACTGTGGTTTAAAAGTCTCTATATGATAGGTATAAAGTTTCAGGTTTGTAAAATGAAAAGAGTTCTGGAGATTGTTTGCACAATTATGTGAATGTACTTAACAATAATGAACAGTACATTTAAAAATGGCTAAGCTGGAAAATTTTATGTTATGTGTATTTTACTACAACTAGAAAAGAAAATAAAATTTAATTTAAAAGGATCTACATGATCTCACCCCTTTACCCCAAGTAGCTTTGCAACTTTGCTGCAAGCTCACTTTCCTTGAGCATATCAAATATACCCTAATCTCAAGATCTTTGCGTTTAATGGTCTGCCTGCATGGTAACTCTTTACATTAATATCTGCACTGCTCATCCCTCACTTCATTCAGGCTTTTCTAATATCACTTTAGAGAGGCCTTCCTTGACTATCATATCTAAAATAGGCATCAGGGGTGCCTGGCTGGCTGAGTCGGAAGAGCATGGGACTTGATCTCAAGGTCGTGAGTTCTAAAGATTGGGTTTAAAGATTACCAAAAAAATAAAAATTAAAAAAAAAAAACCTTTAAAACAGGCATCATTCCATCACTTGCTATTTTATACCCTGTTTTATTTTTCTTCAAAGCACTTTTTAAAAACTAAAATTTTTACCTTAGAATAATTTTAGATTTGTAGAAAATTTGCAAAGCCCGTACAGAATTCCCATATACTGTATACCCAGTATGCCTCCCATCCTGCCATTATCAACATCTTTTAGTATAGTACATTTGTCACAACTGTTGAGCCAAATTCTAATATACTATTATTAACTAAAGTCTGTATTTTATTCAGATTTTCATCTAATGTCTTCTTTTTGTTCAGGATGCCACATTTCATTTAGTTGTCATGTCTTCTTAGGCTCCTTTTGACTATGACATAGTTTTTCAGACTTCCCTTGTTTTTTTTTTCCTCCACCCCTCAAGACTTTCCTTGTTTTAGATGACCTTGACACTTAAAATTTTTTTTTTATTTTTACTTATTTTTGAGAGAGAGAGAGAGAGAGAGAGAGAGAGTGAGCTGGGGAAGGGGCAGAGAGAGGGAGACACAGAATCAGAAGCAGGCTCTAGGCTCTGAGCTGTCAGCACAGAGCCCAACACGGGGTTCAAACTCATGAGCTGTGAGATATTGACCTGAGCTGAAGATGGACGTTTAACCAACTGAGCCACCCAGGCTCACTTGACACTTTTGAAGATTAGTGGTCAGGTATTTTGTAGACTGTCCTTCAATTGGGATTTGTCTGAGTTTTCCCTATGATTAGATTAGGGTTTCGTGTTGTGGGGAGAAAGGCTATAGACATGACATTCTCACCACATCGTATCAGTTGACATGATTTATTAATGTTCAGGTTAACCCTGATTACCTGGTTGAGTTTAAGTTTGCCAGGTTTCTCCGCTATGAAATCACTCTCCCATCATCCCTGTCCTCCTTTCATTCTGTACTCTTTGGAATGAAGTCACTATGTACAGCCCACATTTAAGGAATGGGGAGTTGTGCTCCACGGTATCTGTATACATTATTTGGAATTATGTAAAGGGGATTTGTCTCTTCTCCATTTATTTATTTAGTCAATTAATTTATTTTTAATTTTTTTAATGTTTATTTTTGAGACAGAGAGAGACAGAGCATGAACAGGGGAGGGTCAGAGAGAGAGGGAGACACAGAATCTGAAACAGGCTCCGGGCTCCAAGCTGTCAGCACAGAGCCCGATGCGGGGCTCGAACCCACAGACCGCGAGATCATGACCTGGGCCGAAGTCGGACGCTCAACCGACTGAGCCACCCAGGCACCCCTAGTCAATTAATTTATATCAGTATGAGCTCATAATTACTTATTTTACCCTTCAGGTTATAATCAATAATACTTCATTTGGTTGCTCAAATTTTTCCAGTTTTGGTTACTGGGAATGCTTTCAGTTAGCTATGTCCCTTTGATATACTTCCATCACTGGATTTTTCACTGGATTTCCTGCCCCAGCCCTAGAATCAGCCATTTCTCCAAGGAGCTCTGGGGTCTTTTATTAGAAAGGAGTTTCACTACCTGAAATTATATTACTGTATTTCTTTGCATCCTATCTGTATGTCTCACTAGAACATTAGGTCCTTAAACAGGACATTTCTGCTTATTCACTGCTAAATCCCCATTACCTAGAATAGTATCTGGCACACAGGAGGATATCAATAAAACTTTAGTGAATGAATGAATAAATGAATAAGTCTAAAGTATTATTCCTTTTATGTACATACATTCTTTTTTTTCTTCAATATATGAAGTTTATTGTCAAATTGGTTTCCATACAACACCCAGTGCTCATCCCAAAAGGTGCCCTCCTCAATACCCATCACCCACCCCCCATCAACCCTCAGTTTGTTCTCAGTTTTTAAGAGCCTCTTATGCTTTGGCTCTCTTCCTCTCTAACCTCTTTTTTTTTTCCTTCCCCTCCCCCATGGGTTCCTGTTAAGTTTCTCAGGATCCACATAAGAGTGAAAACATATGGTATCTGTCTTTCTCTGTATGGCTTATTTCACTTAGCATCACACTCTCCAGTTCCATCCACGTTGCTACAAAGGGCCATATTTCATTCTTTCTCATTGCCATGTAGTACTCCATTGTGTATATAAACCACAGTTTCTTTATCCATTCATCAGTTGATGGACATTTAGGCTCTTTCCATAATTTGGCTCTTGTTGAGAGTGCTGCTATAAACATTGGGGTACAAGTGCCCCTATGCATCAGTACTCCTGTATCCCTTGGGTAAATTCCTAGCAGTGCTATTGCTGGGTCATAGGGTAGGTCTATTTTTAATTTTCTGAGGAACCTCCACACTGTTTTCCAGAGTGGCTGCACCAATTTGCATTCCCACCAACAGTGCAAGAGGGTTCCCATTTCTCCACATCCTCTCCAGCATCTATAGTCTCCTGATTTGTTCATTTTGGCCACTCTGACTGGCCTGAGGTGATATCTGAGTGTGGTTTTGATTTGTATTTCCCTGATGAGGAGCGACATTGAGCATCTTTTCATGTGCCCGTTGGCCATCCGGATGTCTTCTTTAGAGAAGTGTCTATTCATGTTTTCTGCCCATTTCTTCAATGGGTTATTTGTTTTTTGGGTGTGGAGTTTGGTGAGCTCTTTATAGATTTTGGATACTAGCCCTTTGTCCGATAGGTCATTTGCAAATATCTTTTCCCATTCCGTTGGTTGCCTTTTAGTTTTGTTGGTTGTTTCCTTTGCTGTGCAGAAGCTTTTTATCTTCATAAGGTCCCAGTCGTTCATTTTTGCTTTTAATTCCCTTGCCTTTGGGGATGTGTCAAGTAAGATATTGCTACAGCTGAGGTCAGAGAGGTCTTTTCCTGCTTTCTCCTCTAGGGTTTTGATGGTTTCCTGTCTCACATTCAGGTCCTTTATCCATTTTGAATTTATTTTTGTGCATGGTGTGAGAAAGTGGTCTAGTTTCAATCTTCTGCATGCTGCTGTCCAGTTCTCCCAGCACCATCTGTTAAAGAGACTGTCTTTTTTCCATTGGATATTCTTTCCTGCTTTGTCAATGATTAGTTGGCCATACGTTTGTGGGTCTAGTTCTGGGGTTTCTATTCTATTCCATTGGTCTATGTGTCTGTTTTTATGCCACATACATTCTTTTTAAAATTCAAGTTTAATTAATGCACAGTTATATGTTAGTTTTGAGTGTACAATGTAATGATTTAACAATTCGATTTTTTTTAAACGTTTATTTATTTTTGAGACAGAGAGAGACAGAGCATGAACGGGGGAGGGGCAGAGAGAGAGGGAGACACAGAATTGGAAGCAGGCTCCAGGCCCTGAGCCATCAGCCCAGAGCCCGACGCGGGGCTCGAACTCCCAGACCGTGAGATCGTGACCTGGCTGAAGTCGGACGCTTAACCGACTGAGCCACCAGGCGCCCCAACAATTCGATTTTTTTAAAAATTTAATGTTTATTTATTTTGAGAGAGAGAGAGAGAGAGAGAGAGAGAGAGAGCAGGGGAGGGGCAGAAATAGAGGGAAAGAGAGAGAATCCCAAGCAGGCTCTGCACAGTCAGTGCAGAGCCTGATGTGGAGCTCAAACTCACCAAATGTGAGGTCTTGACCTGAGCAGAAATCAAGAATCAGATGCTTAACCAACTGCGCCACCATGGCGCCCCTTAACAATTCTATACATTGCTCAGTGTTCATCATGATAAATGTGCTCTTAATCCCGTTAAGCTGTTTCGCCCACCTCCTCCCCCCACCTTCCCTCTGGCACCCGTTAGTTTGTTCTTTGTGTTTAAGAGTCTGATTTTTTTGTTGTTGTTGCTTGTCTCTGTCTTTTTTTTTTTTTTTTTAACGTTTATTCACTTTTGAGAGACAGAGAGAGACAGAGCATGAGCAGGGAAGGGGCAGAGAGAGAGGGAGACACAGAATCTGAAGCAGGTTCCAGGCTCTGATCTGTCAGCACAGAGCCTGATGCAGGGCTCAAACTCACAAACTGTGAGATCATGACCTGAGCCAAAGTCAGACGCTCAACCAACTGAGCCACCCAAGTGCCCCCCCCACCTTTTTTTAACTGTGAGGCCCTTAATGTTTACTATTCATAGATTCCATATATATATATTTTTTTTAATAATGATTTTCTTTCTTAAAACATTGTTTTAAATGTTTATTTGTTTTTGAAAGAGAGAGAGAGAGAGAGACAGACAGACAGAGTGTGAGCAGGGGAGGGGAGGAGAGAGAGGGAGACACAGAATCTGAAGCAGGCTCCAAACTCTGAGCTGTGAGCACAGAGCCAGACTCAGGGTTCGAACTCAGAAGCCATGAGATCATGACCTGAGCCGAAGTGGGATGCTTACCCGACTGAGCCACCCAGGTGCCCCAGATTCCATATATTTCTTACATGTTTATTTATTTTTGAGGGAGAAGGGGAGTAGGGGCAGAGAGATGGGGACAGAGTATCTGAAGCAGGTTTTATGCTGACTGCAGTGACCTTAATATGGTCCTCGAACTCACGAACCATAAGATCATAACCTGAACTGAAGTCAAACACTCAATCAACTCAACCACCCAGGTGCCCCTGTTTATCTCTTTTTTTCCTTGTTCATTTGTTTTGTTTCTTAAATTCCTCATATGAGTGAAATCATACGGTATTTGTCTTTCCCTGACTGACTTATTTCACTCAGCATTATATCCTCTAAATCTATCCATGTTGTTGCAAATGGCAAGATCTCATTCTTTTTTTTTTTTTTTTTATGGCTATTATATATATATATATACTACATTTTCTTTATCTTCATCTATGGATGGACCTTTGAGTTGCTTTCATATGTTGGGTATTATAAATCATGTTATAATAAACAGAGGGGTGCACATATTTTTTCAAATTAGTGTTTTCATTTTCTTTGGGTAAATACTCAGTAGTGGAATTACTGGATCATATATATACACGCATTCTTCAAGGTACTTTGACACTTACGAGAATTTGATCAAAGGATAGATATAGAGATGGGTGGACATATGGATATATAATAAAAAAATGAATGAATGAATGAATGAATGAATGAATGACTAAACACATGGATAGATTATTAGATGTATGAGTGAACTGAGACACGGATGGAAGTTGGTGTTACCACTTGCCCTCCAGTTATTCATGATAGAAAGTGAGTGGTAAGGGACCTCATTCTTGATTCTTTCCACACTTTCCTCTTCCACATTCAATCAGCTGCTAAGTCCTGCCAATTTTACTTCTCAAATACTTCATAAATCCATTTCCTGTTCTTCCCTTCAACTGCTCATTATCCTAGTTCAAGCTTTCTTCATGTCTTGCCTGGATGCTGTTACAGCCTCCTAACTCATCTCTTTGCCTTCAACCTTGTTCCCACCCCCACTCCCATCCAAAATCCTGCTGGAGGGCTCATTCTAAAATACAACTATGCCTGTGACACTCCTCTGCTTAAGCCCTTAGGGTAAAGTCTAAACTCCTTCGCATGATATAAAGTACCTTTGATGACCTGGATCTTGGCTATCTCTTTAGCCTCTCTTCTGCCATTCTCCACCTTGCATTGATTTGTATGCCTCAGAAATACCAGACTGCTTATAGTTCCCACCAGGGATCATTCTGTTTCCTTGCTCTGTCCTTTGCTTGTAGTAGTCCCTCTGCCTGGAATGCCCTTTCCTCACATCCATGGTTTAGAATTCTTACCTGTTTTAAGTTGAGAAACAGTTTACAAAGCATGTAACTTTGTATTTGTGATTATGCTTATTAACAGGGCCAGGACTAGGGTGCCATGTTTTTCTTTCTACCCCACGTAGCGCTTGAACTCAGGACCCTGAGATCAAGACCTGAACTGAGATCAAGAGTCAGATACTTAACCGGCTGAAGCTAGGGTGCCAAGTTTAAGGTTTATTTATTTTTGAGAGAGAGAGAGAAAGAGAGAGAATGCACAGGGTAGGGGCAGAGAGAGAAGGAGACACAGAATCTGAAGCAGGCTCCGGGCTCTGAGATATAAGCACAGAACCCAATCTGGGGCTCGAACTCATGAACCGCGAGGTCATGACCTGAGTCAAAGAGAGACGCTCAACCTACTGAGCCACCCAGGCGACCCTAAGGTGCCAAGTTTAAAGAGAGCTGTGCAGGTGAAAGTAAATATACCCCTCATTTTTGTGCCCTTCACTTGACTCACCTTAGTTTTGGTCTTAGCCTCTTCTGTATTGGGAGCTTCCTGAGGTCAAGAACTTTGTCTCTTAGTCCTGTAATCCCTGGCTCAAGGACTGGTGCCAGGCAGGTGCACAGTAAGTGTAGGAGGGAGGGAGAAAGCATGAATTGGAGGTTCACTGACTACGCCTTCAATCCTGACTCTATGTATTATTGGCTATGGGAATCTGAACAAGTTTCTCTTTGTTCCTCAGTTTCCTCATTTGTGGAAAAGGAATAATAATAATGAATATCTCAGTTATAGGATTGCCTTTCCATTTTGAGGGTAATTATCCACTTTGCCAAAAATTTGAGATTTATTAACCTAAAATATTCTTTACAGTATTCCCTCATGACTAAATTTTCTGCTTTATCTTCAGGTATGTCTCCTTTAAACATTTTTTGATATTCTTTACTTATATTGTTTCTTTTTCTTGATTGAACTTATCAAAAAGTTTTCTAGATCCTCTATAGTATCTCTATTTTCTAATTAATTTTTGTTTTTGTCTTATGATTTTAACTCCTACTCTCATTTGGATTAATCTGTTCTTTCTTAACTTCTTAAGTTGGATACTTTGTTTCAACATTTGATTTTCTTATATAAGCATTTAAATCCACACATTTCCCTTTAAATTTTTTTTTTTTAACATTTATTTATTTTTGGGACAGAGAGAGACACAGCATGAACGGGGGAGGGGCAGAGAGAGAGGGAGACACAGAATCGGAAACAGGCTCCAGGCTCCGAGCCATCAGCCCAGAGCCCGACGCGGGGCTCGAACTCACGGACCGTGAGATCGTGACCTGGCTGAAGTCGGACGCTTAACCGACTGCGCCACCCAGGCGCCCCAACACACATTTCCCTTTAAGTATCACTTTATCTGCCTTCCACAGCTAACTTGCTACCTTTCATTTCTAAATAACTCCATTTTGATTTATTTTTTTGTCCCATGAGTTTAGAAGTGTATCCAAATGCATGGGTGCCTTGTTATCTTTCTGTTGCTAACTTCTATTTTGATTAGAGAAAGTAGTCTATTGATTTTTTTTTATGTTTGATGAGATGAGCTCTCTGGTCTAGTATGTGATCAGTATTTTAGATGTACCACGGGTACATGAAAGGATAATTGTTGGCTGCCTCGTGGGATTATTGTGAAGATAAATATTAGATAATACGTATACTGCACTTAAAATAGTGCTTGGCACTTAGTAACAGCTCAAGAGGTAGTGGCTCTCATTGTTGTTTTGTTATTATTATTGGTGGATGATAATCTTACTCATCACTCTGTGTGTCCCTAGGTGCCCTGGGAATTAGGGAAATTGAGTCCTCTCCTGCAAGTCAGTGCTCTACACTTTAGCATCTATACTGGCTACAGGATCAATTAATCTTTGACACTCACAGAAAGTACCACTCAGCTCATTACGTGGAAAACAGCTCAGAATTTGACTCAGACTGACCTGTGCTGGGGTCCTAATGTGGCCTCTCTCTAGTCGTGTGACACTTCTTCCCCTAAACTCTACTTGCCTTACTTGGGTTTGATCTTGGACTTGTAGCATTGTTAAGAAGATTAAGGTAAAAGCCTTCACCATAGGACTGGACAGAAAATAGACCTTTGATAGTGTTGGTTTGTTTTCCTTTCCTCCCACTGAGCCTGCAGGAACAAAGAGGAAGGGAAATTAGAGTTATAATACTATAGCCATCTCTACTCTCCCTTCCTGGCCTTCTCTCCTTAGAAAGTCTCTTTTTCATCCCTCCTGCAAGGCTGCATTTTTCTGATGCTCTTCCTCAGGGAGCGGCTTGAAACTAGCCCTGATTTGGGGGGGGGGGGGGGAAGGGGGAAGAGGATGTTGACATATGCAAATCAGTACCCAGCCTCTTGCCAAATTAGTGTGACACCTGCTTGGACAGAATTTCCTTTTTATCTCCTATGTGGAGCAGCCCATTTTTTTTTTCAGGCCACCGGTTACCATATCTAGATGACAACCCCGTAGACCTGCATGAAAACAGCAGCAGCATCCTTCTTGGAGGCCACACAAAGTTGGATTTGTCTCTGCTCATTCTGGGGTCCCCCAGGTGGACTGAATATCTTGGGCACCTCTGCCTTGCCCTGGGGCTGATGCTGAACTTCCCTCAAACTGACTTCAACCTCTCTTATTTTCTCTCCTCTGTTTATTTATTTGTTTGTTTGTTTGTTTGTTTATTCTTTATTTTTGAGAGAGAGCGAGACAGAGTGCGAGTGGAGTAGGAACAGAAAGAGAGGGAGACACAGAATCTGAAGCGGGATCCAAGCTCTGAGCTGTCAGCACAGAGCCTGATGTGGGGCTTGAACTCACTAACGGCAAGTTCATGACCTGAGTGGAAGTCAGACACTTCACCGATTAAGCCACCCAGATGCCCCAAGAGAAAGAGAATCTTTTTTTTTTTTTTTTTTTTTTTTTTTTTTTTTTTAAATTTTTTTTTTTTTTCAACGTTTATTTATTTTTGGGACAGAGAGAGACAGAGCATGAACGGGGGAGGGGCAGAGAGAGAGGGAGACACAGAATCGGAAACAGGCTCCAGGCTCTGAGCCATCAGCCCAGAGCCCGACGCGGGGCTCGAACTCACGGACCGCGAGATCGTGACCTGGCTGAAGTCGGACGCTTAACCGACTGCGCCACCCAGGCGCCCCGAGAAAGAGAATCTTAAGCAGACTCATGGAGCCCATCTCGAGGCTTGATCTTATGACCCTGGCATCATGACCTTAGCTGAAATCAAGGGTTGGACACTCAATCCACTGAGCCACCCAGGTGCCCTTGGAAGTTCTATTAAAAAAATTTTTTTTTAATGTTTATTTATTTTTGAGAGAGAGAGAGAGAGAGAGAGAGAGAGAGCACGCACGAGCAGGGAAGGGGCAGAGAGAGAGCAAGACACACAATCCAAAGCAGGCTCTAGGCTCTGAGCTATCAGTACAGAGCCCGACGTTGGGCTCCAACCCAGGAGCTGTGAGATCATGACCTGAGCTGAAGTCGGATACTTAACCAACTGAGCCACCCAGGCGCTCTGGGAAGTTCCATTTTTAAAGAAATCTCCCCATGTAATTTTAATGCAGCTAGTTCATTAATTGGCATGTGGAAACCACTGGAGAACAGAATATTTGCTTTTAGGTTTTACATTCCCTCCTGAATAAATGCAATTCTGGCTTCCATGTCCACCACATATCATGATTGTAAATAATGAATAGTTGACTAACAGTGATTTAAGGAGTAAAGGCATTTATTTATCTCACATAATAAATCCACAGGTTAGTAGTTTCATGTTTGGTTAATTTAGCCACTCAATAGTGTCATCAAGGATCCAGGTTTTCTCATTTGCCATCCTTAGGGTATTTGTTCCATTTTCGGGTTTGTTCATAGTCATAAGTTGGCTGCTGCAGCTTGTACAGCATGAGCCTCTATGACAACTTCCAAGGTGGGGAAGAAAAGGATTGAAGATACCTATTGAAATGAGTAGGAAAATCTTTTCCAGAAGCTTCCAGACTTGCTCCCAAGTCTCTTTGTCCAGAACTAGGTCACTTGTCTACCCTTAGGTTTAAAGTGTTGCGAAAAGGGATATTGAGAAAGCATCTGGCATTTCTGAGTGTCTGTAGTGGGAGATAATTCTTACTAGTAAGGAAAAAGAGTGGGAAAAAGGCTTTCGGATAAGTAACCAACAGTGTCTCCCAGAAGACTTCTCTAAAACTACTCTTGAAAAGTCTCTTTAGGGGCGCCTGGGTGGCTCAGTCGGTTAAGCGGCCGACTTCGGCTCAGGTCATGATCTCGCGGTCCATGAGTTTGAGCCCTGCGTCAGGCTCTGTGCTGACAGCTCAGAGCCTGGAGCCTGTTTCAGATTCTGTGTCTCCCTCTCTCTGACCTTCCCCCATTCATGCTCTGTCTCTCTCTGTCTCAAAAATAAATAAACGTTAAAAAAAATTTTTTTTAAAAAAAGAAAAGTCACTTTAACTGCTAGGTCCAATGACTTCCCTCCAGTTGTCCTTGTACTTGACCTCTTTGTGATTTGTTGTTGTTGTTGTTGTTTTGTTTATGTTTGTTTATTTTTGAGAGAGAGAGAGAGACAGAGTGCGAGTGGGGTAGGGGCAGAGAGAGAGGGAGGCACAGAATCTGAAGCAGGCTCCAGGCTCTGAATTGTCAGCACAGAGTCCGACTTGGGTCTCAAACCCATGAATTGTGAGATGATGACCTGAGCTGAAGTCAGACGCTTAACCGACTGAGCCACCCAGGTGCCTCTGTGATTTTTTTTAAGTATATTTATTTTGAGAGAGAGAGAGAGAGAACACAAGAGAGAGAAATCCAAGCAAGATATGAGCTGTCAGCACAGAGCCCCACATGGGGCTCAAACTCACCAACCGTGATATCATGCCCTGAGTGGAAACCAGAGTTGGACGCTTAACTGATTGAGCCACCCAGGTGACCATCTCTGTAATGTTTTATGTTGCCAGCTCTTTCATTCTTGAAACTCTTTTCTTTTCTATTTTTTAAAGCTTTTTTATTTATTTTGAGAGAAAGAGAGAGAGAGCGCACGCATTCTTGAGCTGGGGAGGGTCAGAGAGAGAGGGAGAGAGAATCCCGAACGGGTTCTGCACTGTCATCACAGAGTCCCACTTGGGGCTCGATCTCACAAACCATGAGATCATGACATTAGCTGAAACCATGGGTTGGACGCTTAACCGACTGAGCCACCCAGGCTTAAAATTCTTTTCTTGTTTGTTGCTGTATATTCTCTGATCACTTCTTCACTACCCTTCTTTTCTTTATAGGTTAGTGTTAACATGGGTTTTTAACCAGACCTTGTCTGAGCACCTCTGAACATCTGAACCAAGCAATCCATCCTAACCACGTGACCAAGACCTAATGATAGCTCTTTGTGGTCTACCTCCTTGAGACTTTATATTTGGAAATGGGCTTCCTTTCCCCTCTACAGTCCTGATACACTCTCAGCCATGACTCTTTCTCTTCTCTGCATTACAGAGGTATTGCTCTTGATAAGGTCCTTAGCAGCTTTCTCTTAAGGACAGACTTTTGGTGCTCCTGGGTGGCTCAGTCGGTTAAGCGTCCGACTTCGGCTCAGGTCATGATCTCTCGGTCCGTGGGTTCGAGCCCCGTGTCGGGCTCTGTGCTGATAGCTCAGAGCCTGGAGCCTGTTTCGGATTCTGTGTCTCCCTCTTTCTCTGACCCTCCCCTGTTCATGCTCTCTCTCTCTCTGTCTCAAAAATAAATAAATGTTAAAAAAAATAAAAAAAAAGGACAGACTTTTAAAAAATGTTATTTATAACCTCTTACAGGATAGATGCTGGAACTGAAGAGCCCTTTGTTTTTCCACATTCCCTGGGATTTCAGAGTGGAAGCTGAATTGCTCTACAAAATAAAGAGGTGATGAGTTTGGAGTCCCAGAGTTTAAAAGATCAAGAAGAGAGAGAATAGAGTCAGTTGAGGGCTGGTTGATAGAAAGTTGAGAAGCACCTACCACTTACAGCTATATGAGAGAATCTGAATAGACATGTTTAGAGCTGAGTTTTCAATGAAACAAGGTGTGATATGCCCCCTCTCCGTAGTATACAAATTTTTATTGAAAACTTCTGAAGCCACCATGTATGTGGTTTGGCTCGATTTCTGACTGACAGCAGTGAGGGGGCCATAGGTTTAGGAAGCGGGCAGTGTGGACAGTCCCACATATGAGTCACACCCAGACTATCAAAGCCTCTCTTGAATCTCTGGTCCTGAGCAGCTTCAATTCTACCCTCCATGTAGCTGCCAGAGTGATCTTTCCAAGACACAAACTCAGGTCATTTCCCTGCTTAAATCTTTTGCTGGCTCCCCAGTTGGTTCTTCTTCTTCCTCTTTAAGTATTTATTTTTGAGGGGGCTGGATAGCAGAGAGAGAGGGAGACAGAGGACCCTGAGCGGGCTCTGTGCTGTTAGTGAAGAGCCTGATGTGGGGCTCAAACTCATGAACCAGGAGATTATGACCTGAGCTGAAACCAAGAGTGAGATGCTTCACTGAGTGAGCCACCCAGGTGCCCCTCCCCACTTGGTTCTTCTTAAACCTGGGACTCTTCATGGATCTTCATTCTCAGGGATCTTCAGTACCCATTAGAACGTTTGTTATATAATCTAGGATTAATTTTTTAAAAAATGTAAGCATAGTCTATAATACCCAGATTACCAACTTATAACAATGTACTTTGAAGAGATTTTATTTTATTTTGTTTTATTTTTAATGTTTATTTTTGAGGGGGGAAGGGGCAGAGAGAGAGAAAGAGAGAATCTCAAGGAGGCTCTACACTGTTAGTACAGAGCCCAATGAAGGGCTCGAACCCACAAACTGTGAGATTATGACCTGACCTGAAATCCAGAGTCAGACACTTAACTGACTGAGTCACCCAGGCACCCCTTGATGAGATTTTACTATTAGTTTGCACTCATATTTATTGATCAGGGTGGTGCCAGGTAATCTTCTGAAACGACTGAATTTAACTTTTAATGTTGTAAATTATTTTTAATCTCATTGTTCACAGATATATCCTCAGCACCTGAAACAGTGCTTGGCACATTGTAGGTGTTCAATAAAGATCTGTTGAATAAATGAACGAATGAATGAATAAAATATCTTAAACTGAGTTCTGATATCGCTTGAGGTCTCCTCAGCATGGCATGTGAGGTTCTTCACAATCAAGCTAGGAATACTCAACTAGTAATTTTATCAGACAGTCTGGGCAGGATGTGGAGGCGTAGTCCTTTTTAGAAAATAAAAAAATGAAAGTAGAAAGGATTTATGTACATTTTGACAGGGAAGACGTGATATGCAAATGATTGCAAATATAATGCAAATGACATGCAACTTCTCATGCAAATGAGCATCCTGTCTTTGGAATCAACTGCCAGAGTATTCACTAATTTGTCTGTGGTACTGGCAGTAAATCTTTCAAGAGCTTAGGATGCAAGTTTCCTTGGTGGGAATGTGTATATATTGGGAGGAGGAGATGGTAGGAAGGGGTCTCTCAAGGAGGAGTCAGTGTGATGCTGTAAGCCTACTTTTTAATATGAAGCTGGTACAGTATACAGCTTCATATAAAGTTATTCTGCCATGACATTCGAAAGGCTAGTGTTTTGGAATTGGCAGAGAGTGTGGGGCAACAAAATGCAAGTCCTTATACCCCTTCAACTCTTTGGCAACGTCACATCTCTGTCCTACCTGTTTCACACCATCCAGGCTGTGGACTACCAGAGTACTGAGTGGGGAGATCCCTGGCCCTAGGTCCTCACCATAAGAACCACAGACGAGCCTGAGATAAGGACTCTTGTAAATCGTATCTGAAGGAGGCTAAGAGCCTGATGTAGAGTTCTGTATTTCCTAATGTCATGACAAGAAGAATTTAGCTGAATTTCTGCTAGACCTATTAGAAAAACATCAGTGGTTACAAGAAGCATGGGGGCTTTATGAGAAATATATCTACTTAATTTCAATGCCAATGATGTGGTCTGACAAAATTGGAAGCTTACTTGGAAATCTAAAGGAAAAAAAGTCAAATGATTTTTTCATTATAAAAACCTGTTCTTCCCTGTCCATGATATGAAAGGACATTTTTGGTTACACAGACTCCTCTCCAATGGTTATAAAAATATTGGGAATACAAAATACAAGAGCCTCTAGCAGATATATTTTAACATACCTCAGAATCTGTTTTTTTCCCTGATGCTTTGCTTTGCAATTAGACTCCCAGCTATACAGACTTGGGCAACTTATTCAACTTTTCTAAGACTTAGTTTCCTCATCTGTAAAATAGGAATAACAGAATCCTCAGGAGATTGTTGTGAAGGGTAAAAGAGATAATGCATATACTTAGCACAGTGTCTGGCTCACAGTAAGCATTCCATAAATGTAGCTCTTTGCAGTGGTCATCTGTGGATTTGCTGCTTGGGGTGCATTCACTTTCCATCTGGTAATGGTACCTCATTTCCTTCTGGTGAACGATCATTGTCTCCTCAATCCATGTGGTTCTAGTGAGACTGACTCCACCCTCAGCACTAGGAATGGAGCATGTGACTTAGGTTTAAAACAATTAGACCATTCCATCCTCTAAGCCACAGTTCTTGATTGAAAATGGGGGCATACATAGAGTTACCACATGACCCCGAAACTCCACTCCTAGATACATACAGGGGAATTGAAAACAGGTGTGCAAACAACAACTTGAATATCAATGTTCATAGCAGCATTATTTCTGTCAGTCAAAAAATGGAAATGACCAAAATGTCCATTATCTGATAAACAGATAAAGAAAATGTTATTATACAGTAGCAATGTTATTCAGTCATAAAAAGGAATGATGTACTGATGTATGCTACAACATGGATGAACCTTGAAAATATTATGCCAAGTGAAAGAAAAAATTCACAAAAGGACACATATGATTTCATTTATATGAAATATCCAGAGTAGATAAAGGGGAGTGGGGAGTGACTGCCAATGGATACAGGGTTTCTCCTTGAGGTGATCAAAATATTTTGGAATTAGCTAGTAGTGATCATTGTGCAACACTGTAAATATACTAAAAAAAACCACTGAATTGCATACCTTAATGTTTATTTATTTTTACTGAATTGCATACTTTACTATTTTATTTTATTATTTAATGGCTATTTATATTTGAGAGAGAGAGACAGAGACAGAGCACAAGCAAGGGGTGGGGGGCAGACAGAGGGGGAGACAGAATCTAAGCAGGCTCCAGGCTCTGAGCTGTCAGCATAGAGCCTGGCGTGGGGCTTGAACTCAAGAGGTGTGAGATTATGACCAGAGCCTAAGTTGGTCGCTTAACCAAGTGAGCCACTCAGGCGCCCCTGAATTGCATACTTTAAAAGGGTGAATTTTATAGTATGTGAATTATGTCTCAATTAAAAAAAAAAAACTAAGCTAGAAATAAAGTGTATGGGCACATGGCTCAAGAAGGCCGATGAAAGCCAGTACAAATGAATCGAACCATCTAGAGCTATGAGGGGACTAAACTAGTTCCCTTCTTGTAGGATTCCAACTTGAGAGAATATAGGGTCTGGAGCTGCTTACCTGTAGAGTCTGAGACTGAATCATCCAACCTAGCTGCAAGCAGAGTCAAGAAATGAAGAGACATCATGACCTGGTTACACGTTGGAGCAAGACTAGCTAATCATCCCTGTGTGCCTGGGATTTTCCTGGTTTTAGCACTGAAATCCCTGTGTCCATGTTAGTCACCCTTGTTGGAGCTCTGAATCAAGCTCTGCTTGAAACCCAGGACTCCACCTGGGGACTTTCTAATTACAAAGGTAAATAAATTCCCTTTTTGTTTTAGCAAGTGTCACAGGTTCAGCTCTCCAGAGGCAGGCACTAAAACAGACTTTAGGGTTCAAGATGTTTATTAGGGAGCAACACCTATGCAAAGAAGAAAGCAGAAGAAGAATTAGGTAGAGGAAGAAGTAAAAGTGTGATGTGGGCTCTTGGCCACTCCAGCAGAAATCTCTGGAACTAGAATTGCTGGTCAGAAGCTCCCACATTGAAGCAAAATGGCTCGGCCATTGTACTCTTTCTGCTCCTTTCACCTCCAAACTTCTAGTGAACCTTCAAATCTCAGCCTAAATGTTGCCACTTGAGGGATGCCTTTCCTAAAAACCTCAGTGACGTTAAGTCCCATTGTGCCTGGCTCATCTCCTTTATGTGGTTATTTGATTAATTATGTATTTTTTGGCTTTGTTTTATGTTTTACTTGCATTTTTTTAGTATCATGGAGAAAAGGACTGTTCTGGTTAGCTGTCTAGGTAACAAACAACCTCAAATCTTAGTGGTTTAGGGGCACCTGGGTGGCTTAGTTGTTTAAGCATCCTACCTCGGCTCAGGTCATGATCTCACGGTTTTTAAGTTCGAGCCCCACTTCAGGCTCTCTGATGCCAGTGCAAAGCCTTCTTTGGATCCTCTGTCTTCCTCTTTCCCTATCTCTCCCCCATCCCTCTCCCCTGCTTGTGGCATGCAGCAGGTGCAAGCGCTTTCTCTCTCAAAAATAAACATTAAAAAAAAAATCTTAGTGGTTTAAAACAGAGTTTGACAAAGTAGGGCCCATGTATCACTTCTAGCTCATAGCCTGTGTTTGTATAACTAGAAAACTAAGTATGTTTTTTTAAACTTTTTTTATTAACTTTTTTTTAACATTTGTTTATTTTCAACAGACAGAGAGAGACACAGTGCGAGGGGGGAGGTGCAGAGAGAGAGGAAGACATGGAATCTGAAGGAGGCTCTAGGCTCTGAGCTGTCAGTGCAGAGCCCGACGCAGGGCTCAAACCCACCAACAGTGAGATCATGACCCGAGCTGAAGTCAGACACCAACCGACTGAACCACCCAGGCGCCACCTTTTCACATTTTTTAAGTTTGTTTGTTTACGAGAGAGAGCTCATGCACAGGGGAGAGGCAGAGAGAAAGGAAGAGAAAGAATCCGAAGCAGGCTCCGTGCTGTCAGCAAAGAGCCCAATGTGGGACTCAGTCCCATGAACCTGAGATCATGACCTGAACTGAAATCAAGGAGTCAAATGCTCAACCGACTGAGCCATCCAGGCGCCCCTAGTTTTACATTTTTAAGGGGTTATTAAAAACAAAATAAAATAAGACAAAACAATGACAGCACCTGACAGAGATAGTACATGGTCTGCAAGGCCTAAAATATTTACTATCTGGCCCTGTATAGGAAAATTTTGCCAACTCATAGATTAAAACAACAGTCAGTTTGTTATAGCTCATGATATTACATGCCAGGAATTCTGGAATGGTTTGGTTAGATGATTCTTCTGCTCTATGTGATGGTGACCGGGACCTCTCAGTGACACTTGACTGGATGCTGATCTGGTCTGAAAGGTCCAAGAAGGCTTCACTCAAATGTCTGGTATCTTCCCTGGGTGGCTGGAAGTCAGGGCTTAGCTGAGCCCCTCTCCCTATCCATGCTGTTTCTATTTCAGGGTGGTTGGACTTATGGCAGAACTGCTCAGGGCTCTAAGAGACCAAAGTGGAAGCTTTCAGAGTAGGCTTAAAACTGAATAGCATCACTTCTGTACTTTATTGGTCAGAGCAATCTCGAGTCAAAGGGAGCCAGCCTAGATTCAAAGGGATGGGATATATACTATACCTCTCAATGATGGGAGTGCAAAGAATTTGAGACCACTTTAATCTACTTCCAGACTAAGTCTGCTCACTTATCGTTAAATCCCTAGCTCTTAGCATAGCACCTATCACATGAACGCAATAAATTTGTTAACTAATGAACATACTGTAGGGGCGCCTGGGTGGCTCAGTGGTTAAGCGTCCGACTTTGGCTCAGGTCATGATCTCGTGGTTCGTGAGTTCAAGCTCCGCGTCGGGCTCTGTGCTGACAGCTCAGAGCCTGGAGCCTATTTCCGATTCTGTGTCTCCCTCTCTCTCTCTGACCCTCCCCTGTTCATGCTCTGTCTCTCTCTGTCTCAAAAATAAATAAACGTTTTAAAAAAAAATGAACATACTGTAATAGGCGGAATCTGACCTATTTGTGATATGAAAGTATTAGATTCGGAGCTAGAACAAAGGGTCTAATTGGACCCTTAGCATCATTCTATTCCACATGTTTCATTTAGGGGCATTTATGGTCCCAGCACTGTGCTACATCTCTCAGAGTATTTGAACTTCAGGTTATATCTGTATGTCAAAGGATTTCTGTGAGAATTAAAAGGCGTACATGAGAAAGCTTTATAAACTGTAAAGTTCTGTTTAATGTTGTTATTATTCTCATTGTTGCCCAGGGTGGGCAATGGACAAGGCCAGAACCCCTAAATACCCTGCCCTGGAGGAAGGCTCCTCAACTTTTCTCCACTCTCCCCTGCCAGTTACTGAGGAGCAGACATTAGGAGAATGGAATAGGGTTCCTGTGGCTATGCAATCCATTTCTAGCCAGGGCAGATTTATTTCCCTAGAGTGGCTCTCATGATGGTTCAATCGGTCTCATAATTCCATAATGATCTTGGTGCCAATGCCTCCCACTCTGGGTGTCTCTGCAGAGGCCATGGGGAGATGGGAAGCCACACTAGCTAAACAAATAAGAATGATTAGTTGTGTGTGGCCAGCCCCTTGTCGCCTGAGCTGGCCCATTGTGTGCTCCAACATATGGAGCAATAAAGATGCTGCTGAGAAAAACCACATTCAGCTTGTCATCTTCATCCAGCTCAGGTAATACAGTATGCCTTCTCCAGAAGATCTCCCAAGACCCTCTGTTCCAGAGATACTCCCATACCTTTCATTTCATGTGTGTCTTATTTGTTTAAAAATTTTTTTTAAATGTTTATTTATTTTTGAGATTGAGAGAGACAGAGCACAAGTGGGGGAAGGGCAGAGAGAGAGGGAGACACAGAATCCCAAGCAGGCTTCAGGCTCTGAGCTGTCAGCACAGAGCCCGATGTGGGGCTCGAACCCACAGACTGCAAGATCATGACCTGAGCTGAAGTTGGACTCTTCACTGACTGAGCCACCCAGACACCCCTCATGTGTGTCTTATTTGTGACAAGAGGAAGGGTTTGTCTGCCTGAGTAATACCTCTTCTTCCACCCTTTCCGCAAAAGCTCATATATAGCCTGGGCATGATGTATAAGGTGTGTGTAGGTCTGGGAGTGGAATAATTAGAATACTAAGTGGGGACATAAAGCAGGATCCACATGTGTATTTGTGTGTGATTTAACTTTATCCAGCTTCTATCACCATGTATGTGTAACCAACAGGCATGGAGAAGAATAGAGAAGAGAGAAGAAGATCAATTCGGCACTTACTGTGTCAGGCACTGTGCTGAATGCTTTACATATGTTATCTCATTTAAACTCCATAACAATTGTTGAAGGAAATACTAATATTACCTCCATGTTACAGATAAGGAAACACCACTGTAAGGTAGGTTAGGGTTAAAGCAACTTGCTTAGCTAGTGAGGAGCAGTCAAAATTTGAGCTGTCCGATGCTGAAGCCAGTTCTTAAACTGCTCCACAGTCCTGAATCCAGGCTCTCTGCTGACAGTGATATTGAATTTTTTTTAAGTTTATTTATTTTGAGAGAGACAGAGGCAGCACGAGAAGGGGAGAGGCAGAGAGAGAGAGAGAGAGAGAGAGAGAGAGAATCCCAAGCAGGCTCTGTGCTGCCAGTGCAGGGCCTGATGCAGAGCTTGGACCCACAAAGCTGCAAGATCATGACCTGAGCCAAAATCAAGAGTCAGATGCTCAACCTACTGAGCCACCCAGGTGCCTCAGTGGTATTGGATTTGATGATCTAATGTTCTGAGTCATGCCACACTGCAAGCCTTATTGTCCACACATGATCTCCCAAAGCTCTGGTGCTTGGGAACCTTTTTAGGGACAGCGTCAGAGGAGTTGTTCTCCCCTTATTGACTTGCTGACCCAGGACTGTGCTAGCATGTGCAGGCATGGCCAGTCACTGTACCCGTTATGCCCAGGATCCTGTAGCAGACAACATCCCTTCTGCATCTCTCTGCCTGAAGAAGCAGCCCTGGCCCTTATGTAGGGGTCGGCACAGATTGGACCAGGAGAGGGCCCATAGGCTGCCCTACAACAGCCCTGCAGTAGCCTTGTTCTTAGGTCTCTTCCAGGTGTGTGCGTGGGGGTGGGCAGAGACTGAAGTGAACTATTCCAGTCAACTTAACTCAGCCCAAATTTAGAATGTAAAGTTAAACTGTATTGGCCAGTCAGATATCTTGATGTGATGCAGACAAGAGCAAGAGGACTGGTGGTCTATGAGAAGGAGAGATGACAGTATAGCCTGTCTTCAGACCACCTTGGTTCCAGCTCCTGTCCCTGCCTGTCTTTCTTTACGTCAGCCTTTTATCATGGATCTGGGCAAACCTGAACTGCTCTGTATGACCAAAGGGTGAGGAAGGCTTGAGGGAAAATCCTGGAGAAGGAGATGTGAACTGGCTGACTGGGTACCATGCAAGGGAAAGAAAAGATAAAAAATGATCCATGGAGGGACAGAAGAGGACTTGGGAGGAAAGAAGTGCTCAAAAGGGGTTTCAGGTTATCTGCTGTGGGGTGTGGGGGATTAATGTTCTCCTCTGTCATCTCTATGATACCTGCAGCCATGGGTTCTTGGTGGGGAAATGGAACAGGGTGAGGGACAGCTCACACCTAGGTTATACTCCATCTGCTCCCAGTCTGGTTTCCTGATGGTCTCTGATTGCTTTTCAATATACTCTATATGGTATGTTTTCATATTTCACTAGATACATTTAATTGTGTAATTATGTAAGAAATATATTTGTGGTAAATTCCATACCATTGTGTGAAAGTGTTCATGTGTATAAATGCAGAATGTTTTAATTTATGTACATGTGTAAACTTGCCTGTGTCCTGTATTTGACTTTGGATGTGTAAGATGTGTGTACGACTGTGGGTGTTTGTGCCAGGGTGTGGGGCTTGTGGCTCTTTTCCAGAGGTGGCTGCAACGATATATCCCAACCCGTGTGTTCTCTTTACAATATGTCAACTTTTCCCATAGACAGATGGTCTCTCTTTCCTTCTCCTTAAATGTGGACAGACCTCTCTGAGTCTCTCAACCAACAGAATATGGCATAAATGATGCTGTGTCCCTTCTGAAGGTAGATCATTAAAGTACCAGGCACTTTTATGTTTTGTTCTCTTGGGATGCTCATTGTTGGAAACCAGCTACCAAACTGTGAGGAGGCCAGGCAGCTACTAAAAGAGGCCGCTTGTCAGTGTCCTGGCTGACAGCACCAGTTGAGGTCCCAACTGACAGCCAGGATCAACTTCCAGCCATGTGAGTGAGCATCTTGCCTTTACTGAACCACACCAGCTGACAGTACACAGAGCAGGGTTGATTCTTCCCTGCCAAGCCCTGCCCAACCTGCTAAATAAATGATTATTGTTTTGGGATGCTTTGTTGTGCAGCAGTGGATAGCAGGAACAGGGCTGTACCTTTGCCCTGTGTGTATGTGTGTTCCTGTGGTTTGCTGCCTTTGTGGGTGCCTGCAGGCAGTGCATTTGTGTCACCTTCTGTGTACCTGAGTAGGTGTGTGCTTGAAGGTGTTTCTGGAGACAGAATCATGGTTCTGGGGGTTTGCTTCGGCCTCAGTGGGAGTTTTTTGGCGAGAACCCTTTGAAATCTTGCCTGTCTTCTACGTCTCTTCTTTTGAGTGCTTTTCCTTTGAACCAGAGACACCTGTTTAGCTGAGAGCAAATGCAGCTTAAATTTACTGACCTTTTCTGGCTGAAGCCCCGCGGAGCTGCCAAGGCCTTCTAGCAGGTGAGAGGCTGCCATACAGAGGCTTCATATCCCTTTTTTAGGGGGCATTTTGCTATTTTTCTTTTTCTGCTAATGAGGCCTTCAGAAATGAACCAGAGACGGAGCAAAGTATAGTCACTGGGGTCCTTGAGGTCTCTTGGGGTAGAGATACCTAGAATTCTGGAGTTCCACCAAGGAAGCTGCTTATATGGGCTGAGATGTGCCCAGGTTTCAGTGTAGAGATCATCTGGTTTCCATTATGCCTTGGTTGCTGCCACCCACTCCATCTGTGTGCAGCCCAGAAGTGGAGGACCCTGGTTCAGATGGCCAGTTCCTCTTGGTCTCCTTGGCAGTGCCCCTCAGCTTCTTGCTTCTTCCATGTTGGCAGCTCTATTCAGCTTGCCTGGGAACACTGAGAGCTCTGGCTTCATTCACATCCCTGCCCTTGACTGACTTTCAGGACCTCTAAAGTGCTGTTGTCCAAAAGAGCTTTCTGTGATGACAGAAATGTTCTATAATCCATGCTGTCTGATACAGTTGACATTATTCACATGTGGTTCTTGAGCACTTGAAAAGAGGCTAGTGTGATTCAGGAACTGAGTTTTAAATTTTATTTCATTTTAATTAATTTAAACCTAAATACTGCATGTGACTGTTGGCTATCATATTGGACAGCACAGATCTGATGAGTTCAAAGAGTTTTGCTGTATCTGTAAAATGGGAATAAAATTTGCCCTATCTGTCTCAAGATGATGAATGGGGAAGAGTTTTACTCACATAAGGGATTTGGAAACAAAGACAGCCGTGTGAACTGAGTGGGCCTATTCTTTTTTTTTTTTTAATGTTTATTTACCTTTGAGAGACAGAGAGAGTGAGAGCAGGGGAGGGGCAGAGAGAGAGGGAGACAAAGAACCCGAAGCAGGCTCCAGGCTCCGGCATGAATTGCGAGATCATGACCTGAGCCAAAGTGGGACACTCAATGGACTGAGCCACCCAGGTGCCCCTAAATGGGCCAATTCTTATAGTTCTGTTAATATTTCTGTTTTATAGTCCTTGTTGGACTGTGTTGATTTGATCTGTTTACATTTCTGTATCTCTCATCTAACCCTGAGCTCTTTAAGGGTAAGAACCCAGTGGTACTATTTCACAGCTGTATCCCCATAGCCAACAGCTGGCATGTAGTTTGGTACTCATGTTCAAGTGGATAAAATGTCTGGAGTCCAGGAAGGATTTCTGGCAGAAGGATTTAAAGTGTATGGTGAAAGCTGAGGGGGAGGGGTGCAGAGAGGAAGAGGAAGCAGGACAGGACAATTTGATGATGAGACAGAGCTGGGGCTCTTGCTCCCCATGCTCAATATTCTAGGCCAATCCAGAGGGAGCAGGGAGCCAATTCCTGCTGCCAGAAATGCTTTCACACACTGGGTATCAGGTTTGTGGGAGCTTAATTGAGAAAGGCTGATGAGAGGAGAAATGATCTACTCAACACATTTTCCTTATTGAGGAAGGCTAATTGATCATCTAAATCTCTTGCCTAGCAGGGCTCTGGGTATGCCACAGCAGGGCTGTGGTTTCCTTTGATTGGTGGTGGTCAGGTTGAAGGTAATTTCTCAGGCTCTGTACTCTTGCAAGCTTTTGCTCTTCTGGGGAGTGGAAGAGGGATCTTGGAAGCTCTCCAATAGAGCTGCAAGAAGAGGTGGCTTTTTGTTTGTCATTTACTTATTTAAAAGAAAAATTTAAACTTATTTCTGCTCAATTCCAAGAGTAATACATGGAAACAGAGAAGAGATTTCTGTGATCCCACCACCCACCATCCCACCATCCCTGGACCTCAAACTTCCCACCTTTACAGTGGTTCTTCTTGTTTGGGGGCCATGAAAGTAGGGGCTGTTTAGGCCCAGTCCTGCACACTGATTTTAGCAGCTGAGAAGACTTGAGATCAGAGCTAATTCTCCTGGGAAGGAGGTTCTCAGGTCTTTTCAACGTTTTGAGGCCTGGGGAGATTCAGAATTTCTCTTTCCCCTACACATCAACTGATTAGAGCTGTCCCAAGAAGGCAGCCAGGTTCCTATGAGTGTTGGCAGCTTTGTGTCCAGCTGGACTCTTTTCTTGGCCCATGCATTTATTCATTCTATTATAAGATTTGAGCTTATTCTATTTATAAGCATAATACTCTCGTAGCACTTTATTAGTATCTTTTTATAACATGTGTCAGGCTTGATTGTACTTTATATGTTCATTCTGTAATTTATCACTGATGTAATAGATATTTGTTGAACGTTTATTATTTATCCTCATGCTACTAGGAAGTGACACAAGCTAGAATTATTGCTGGGCTACTCTTGCTAGCCTCTTGGGTGTTCCATGGAAAAAGTGAACTGTTCTCTGTCCTTTCCCACTCAGTCCTAGGGAAGTGTCCTATGTAGACCTTTCTTAAAAACTGACACTACCCACTCCACTATTGCCCGGAGGCTTGTTCTCCTTCCCCAGGCAAACCGAAGTTTGCTCATGGGTGCTATTTCCCATCTGTTTGAAGTAAACATAATCAAGAAAGTATATTAACTGCTAGAAGCCCACATTATACCTCAAAAATGGAAGAAAAAAAACACAAACTTGAGACAGGTGGATTGCTCTTGGGGAATACTTTTTCGGGGGAAGTCACTGCTTGTTTGGATTGTACTTTTCTCCACTCATAATTGACCAGGAATCACTGTGTCTGGACTCTCAGGGCCTGAGGGAGCACTCCATTTTACTAAGCAGGTTAAACTACTCTGGTCAAGGGGAAGGTCTTATCATGGAAAAAGAACAGGACTTTGGGAGGCACTCAAATCTGGCTTACATTCCCAGTTCTACCACTTCCTGACTATATGACTTTGTACAAGTTCTTCAACTTCTTTGAGTCTTAGCTTCCCCACCTATAAAAAACGGATGGCTGTTCTGATCTCAGGAAGTTTTGAGAAAATACATATATGCAACACCTGGCACATATAAGATATTCAGTGCTCTAGCAGCATTTGAGCTGTAGGGTACTTTGAAAATAATTGGTCGTTTTTAATTCACACAATACATAAGCATATAAAGTAGACGACTTATAGGTGACCTCTCTGCCCGAATTTTCAAAGGACTATTTACAGCTTAAGAGTCTCGGATTTATCTATTCCACACTGAGTGGCAACAGCTTAATTTATTTCTACTTCTCATGCCCGCTGGTTTCCTTCTGATGTTCCTTCCGCTAGAAAGAAATTACAGTATTGGAAAATCAGAAATGAAACTTCTAAGTCCCATTTTGGTCGAGCTTGGAAGCAAAATCAGCCCCGCGGGGATCTCCTTCAGATGTCTCACGCTGGCGGAGGGTTACAGCTGAAAACTAACCTCATCACGTGTGCGTTAGTGGGCGGGACTTAACAAGCGGGGGAGAGAGAGGCGGGGCTTAAGAGCTACGAGAGCAGGAAAGGAAGGGAGGCGGCCGCTCGTCGTCCTGGAAGGCAGCAATTGGGTGAGGTGGGAAGTGGCGTAATAAGTGCGCGCTCACAGATTCGGAAGGTCGCTGCGGCGTCTGCGCATGGGGAGCTGGTTGCTGCTGTAGCCGCCTGGAATTGTGGGGGTTGTGTCTGTCCCTCGGCTGCCGGGCGGGAAGCCGAAGGTAGGGGCGGTGAGGGCCACTCGGCTCTGGAGCTGCGCGGGGGGCTCAGGGCACTGTCCGAGCCTCCTCCCACCAGCGGCCCCGGCGCCTTCCCAGCACTGTTGCGGGGTCCCTACACATCCCCTCCCTGTCCCCGTCACACGCACATCTCGTCCCTCCCAAACGGGACGTCCAAGTGGGCCCTGGCCTCAGCCCGGGAGTCGCCTTCCCTACCTTTTGTGCTCAGAGAGTTTCCAGTAATTCTTATTAAGTGCCAGATGAGGCGGTGGGGATTCCGAGATTAGCTCTTGATTCTGCATCTCTTCCCTTTCTCCCACCCTCAGTTTCTGCACTTAACTGCTCCTTTGTTGAAATTCTGGTTCTTGGCAGAGGCCAAGAATTCACCATATGGAATTGCCCTCTACTCGCGTCGTGTTTCCACTCCTATCTTGTGTTTTCCTTTTTCCTGGTAGGTCGAAGACTTGCCTTTGAAGTACAGGTTACAGACTTTGTTGTTTTTCAAATCAACTAAGAAGTTGTGTACATCCCTGGGCTTTAGTAACTGATTTCATTTAAAGTGGAGCATGGGCACCTTCAGTGCTTCCCCGCCGTTTCTGATTCACGTGGTCCTGAAATCCTTGCCTTGAGATTCTCCGCTTCAGAAGACTGGAGGGAATCCACTGACATTTGAGCCCCTGAAATGGGGTTCTGGCGGGGAAAGAACAGGAGTCAGGAAATGCCTGGCACCAGAGAGGCCAGTGTGGGGTTTCTTTTCACAGTAGAAGCTAGAGGACCGGTTGATGCCCCCCCCCCCCCCCACCGGTATGTGGTCAGTTGGATTCAAGCCCATCTGGCTTTCTGACCTCAGTAAAACAAAACCACAAACTGCTTTGGAGGATTAACCCAGAGTGGGTAGGCAGAAGAACGAATCCTCCAGGTTTGCTAACAAAAGAAAGTGATGTGTTTGTAAACACTAAGAGTGTTTGGACAGTGTGAAAGATGTTTTGGTATATATTGGTGTGTCTTTTTACCTCTCACAGCACCCAAACTTTATTTTCTGATGAAAATATAGCCACATTTGGGGATTGGATAGGATTTTGATAGCTGGGGTAGGAGGATATTAGGTTTGATGTTTGTGTAACATGGATCAGTTGAGAACATGGCCCTTAGGTTTTTAAGAGGGTGTTGCCACGTCGGGTTTATTTTGGCTTTTCTTTGGGTTATTTAATGAATTTAATATGCTAATTGATACATGTGTTGTTATGATAAAATTGGCTACAGAAAAGGCTTATTGCCCCCATTTTACAGATGGTGGGAATGGGGGATGTATTAGTACAGCTGTGGTAACCCAGAATGAAAAGTTGTCTTGTTCTTGGATTCCTGCTTTCTTTGCCTTCCCTGATGTCTTTGAAGGCTATTTATTACTCAGTTCTCTACAGAGGACAACTTTGAGCCCTGGTGTGTTTCACTGACACACAAAATCTAATTAAGCAAAACTGAAAAGCAACAAAATGGGTTTTGTAACAAACATGCTAGCACTTCTTGAGTGTTGTCTTCCTTTAGAGTGGTATATGTATTATCACTTAAGTGATGTCGCTGTCCAAAGCAGTTTTGAAAATCCACATCTGAAATAGTTTTCAGAGACATTTTTGAACTATGTTAGCGATCGATTTCATTAATACATAATACTATACTTTTTTTTTTTTTTTTTAACCCCGAATGGTATGGTTAAGCAACCTTGTTAGCTAGCTTGTCTTCGGATGAGTAAACAGTTCTTTTGAAGTGGACATAATACATTTTTGGTGTGTGGTGAACATTAGTTTTGAATCTGAGTCTATCACTTATTAGCCATATGACCTTGGACAAGTCACCTCTTAGGCTCAGTTTTCCACTGCCTAAAAATGGGAATCTTGGAGCACCTGGCTGGCTCAGTTGGTGGAGCATCCGACTCATCTTGGGGCTGTGAGTTCAAGCCCCATGTTGTGTGTAGAGATTACTGTACTTAAAGGTAAAATCCTTTAAAAAAATTCAGATACTTACTTGGAAGAGTGATTAAATGAATGGAACACATTAAAGACCCAGAAATACAATAAATATTTATGCCATCAAAGATTGAAGATTTGCTATTAATGAGAATATTTTTTGAAAAATGAGTCTCTAAAGGCATGTTGTACCTTTTTCCAAATAGGTATGTGCCTTCCAGTTTTCTGTTCATTATCTTTGTGGATTCATGCTCTGACCTCATCCTACTTCTTGTCTTCTTTTTGATTCATTTTCTGTCCTTTCCCAAGTGAGTCAAGTTGTGCTGCAGAGGCTGTCTGCCAGTCTCTTGGAGTAAGCCTCTTTTCAGGAGAGCTAATCTGACCATTCTTACAATGCTAGCCCCTTGGTCATGTGTTCCTGGGGATTTTTCTCTGGGGCCTCAGCTGGCTCTTAGACCACGCTCTGTAGCACAGGCATCTCTAACTCCGGGATTTGGTGTCAATTTGGAGACCTGTCCTTGTGAGGCTAATCTTTTCTCTTTCTGAACAAGGATGAATACTTTATTCTTCTCTGAGTTAGCCTTAAGCTGGAGGCCTTAGTTTTTCACAACATAGAGCTTCTTGTTTTAAGTACATGTGGTCTGAAGGGGCAATATCCTACCATTTTCTTCATTTTCTTTCACCAAGGGCTTCACTGCTGGGTAGAGGAGGAGGAGAATAGCCCCTTGCCATTCAGGTGGGCTTTGGGTAATCCCTGATTCCTAGCATCAACAGTAATTGAGTTTGAGATAAAAACCTTGTAAAAGATAGAAGCTGCTCAGGACACATGTGAAGAATCTCCCAGAATTTTACTGACTTAGGAAGGGCTTACACCTGGCATCCATTCTTGTGCTATTTTCCACCTTGGAGACAGAATCCAGGAGCAAAAGAATTATGTTCAGCTCAAACTTGTAGTTCCTTCGGGTTCCACCAGGCAGCACATGGAGAATGGTGTGATTGTGTTGGTTGGCTAAGTCTGTCCTTGTTCTGCTTACAGTGCCCTTGATTTTGGTGTTTTAGGCATGGAGAAGCTTCTTAGTTACGGGCTGCTGTAACAGAACACCATAGACTGGGTGCTTAAACAGCAAACATTTATTTCTAGAGATTGGACCTGTGAGATCATGGTGCCAGCATGGTCAGGTTCTTAAAGGAACTGGGTCAGCTCTTCAGACATCTAATGAAGTGATTGTCAACCTTTTGTTCATTATCACCTTTTGAGACACCCCCCTCCATTTGTCCCCCCCGTCCCTGCCGCCCCCTGTGAAATTTTAATACCACAGATACTCTATGTATCCGTTTATGTACTGTGGCCCTTTGGAAGACCATAAACTTAAAATATCTAAGATTTTTCTAACCCAAGAATCAATCCCCCCCCACCTTGCAGTGGGGTGATACTGTCTTCATTGAAAATACATGGTCTAAAACAGCCACCAAGGCGTGTTTTACATCTAGAAGACCAGCTATTACCACACCAACCACCAGACTAGTGAAAGGGGGAAAACTTTATTTTTACTTGTTCAAAAAAAAATTTTTTTTTTTAAAAATTTATTTTTGAGAGAGAGAGAGATAGAGACAGAGTGCTAGCAGGGGAGGGGCAGAGAGAGAGGGAAACAGAATCTGAAACAGGCTCCAGGTTCCGAGTTGTCAGCACAGAGCCTGACGTGGGGCTCGAACTTAGGAACCATGAGATCATGACCTGAGCCAAAGTCGGATGCTCAGCTGACTGAGCCACCCAGGCGCCCCAGGGCGAGAGTTCTCCCAGGGAAGAACTTTATCTCATGCATACTTGATATCAGCCTTATAAAATCGTTGGTGTTCCCCCATTTTACAGATGAAGAAATAAGCTCAGTGAGGTTAAGTAATGTGACCAAGGTCAAAAAGTTTGTTGATCTTAAAACCCAGTTTGACTCCAAAGTGATTTCTGTTGTTGAATGCTATCCTTCTCTCACCAGGAGTCTGTTGTCATCAGCAGGACATTTGACCATTCACCTTCTTTTCACAAGGGCCTCCTAGGTACCAGGCCCAATTAAAGATGTTGAGGACACTAAAGTGGGAAAGAGATCCTGCTATTGAAGAGCTCGCTGAGTTTTCCAGCATGGGATGCTTTAGGGCTAGTGTCCCTGTCACCTAGTCTGATTTTACTTCTTTTTTTAAATTTTTTTTTTTTTTCAACGTTTATTTATTTTTGGGACAGCGAGAGACAGAGCATGAACGGGGGAGGGGCAGAGAGAGAGGGAGACACAGAATCGGAAACAGGCTCCAGGCTCTGAGCCATCAGCCCAGAGCCTGACGCGGGGCTCGAACTCACGGACCGCAAGATCGTGACCTGGCTGAAGCCGGACGCTTAACCGACTGCGCCACCCAGGCGCCCCTAGTCTGATTTTACTTCTTATGAGATGGCTAGCAATAGCTAAGGGCTTTCATGGAAAGATTTGAGCTAGTTGGCCTTTAGGAGGGTCTAAGCTGTGAATATGTCCCTCCTAGTTCCATCTGCCAACCAGGTGAGCTGTTTCTAATCGCTGAGCCTGTTGCATAAAGTCTGTAGCAGGCTCAGGAAACTCCTTGGCCATTAGATGCTTGTAAACATGAGGATTAGTAAGAATCTCATTTCTATTTTTCTTACTGCTATTCCTAATAATTCAGAGCAGAAGTTGTTTTGTCCCTTTCTGAAATTATTCCATGTTGTCTGGTTCAAAACCTAATGCTGTTGAGAGAATTGGAGAAGAAATGGACTATGTGTGGAGGTGGAAGGAGGAATAATTTTTCCTGGACTTCTTTAAAGCAGCTGGAATTACTCTTTACTGTTATTCTTTTCCTCCAAATCTTGGGACTTTTGAGGTGTTCCATTTACCATCTGTTTCTCTGATGCCTCCTTGGCCTTCTTTTTTCCCAGCTGTGTCTGCTGTGTTGGCTCACGTGTTGCTGTACCAGAAGTTGGAGCCTTTGGGTACTGTCTGATGTTTAGCCCATGTCACAGTCCTATCCACAGAAAAATGGGAAGGGGTATGTTTCTGAGGTCTGCTTGCTGGCTGTGTCTTGACTGAGGGTGTGGGTGTGCCTTTTCATTATCTGTTATCATTCCGGGCAGAGGAATATCACATCAGTGAACTGATCCATGTCCTGCTACTTGCCTTTTTGCAAGTAGTGTGCCTCTTCTGCCTTAGGACAGGAAGGAGTTATAGAAACTGAAAGAAGAATCACAGATGCCTCTCAAGTCATGTGAGGAAGGCTCATACCAGTGGACTTTTAAATGGGCATGTCTTTATGTCTGTATATAGTTTCATGCTTTTGCCTCTCTCTTTTCTGTGAGGCTCCCAAGGGGAGTCAGCAGCCATCTGACCAAAGGGGTCAGCAGCCATCTGACCATACTCAAGAAAACTAGCAGGTTTCAGTTCAATGGAAGTAACATAAAGTAGGACAGTCGATACAGACAGCATTGATTGGCCACACTTTGAATCCAGTGGGTAGTAGACATTGGAAACTTAAGGGGCAAGCTCCTAAGCAAGGTATTTAAGGTTGATTTTTTTTTTTTTTTGACTCTCCCCATCCCTAGTCATGGGGAAGTGGGTTTGATTGTATTCCTGAAGCACAGTCTCTGTCCTTGGGCCCAGCTGCTCAAGTCTGAAATCATGGTATTTATGGGTTGCAAGAGATCATTCTAGGGGTCTTTTTATCAATTTTATTGGAAACATCAGGGCTGGGTCTGTTTCAGATCCAAGGAATGACTGTGGTTAGGTGAGTGAAGAGTCAGTAGATAGCCTTCAGGTTCTGTCATCTTCCAGTGGTTGAGTTTTGGATTTGGTGACTTCTTGCTTTACTGATGACAAAATTGAACTCCAGTGAAGTGAAACGGGCTATATACCTTTTTTAGAACCATCAGGATATTACTGGCAGAGCTGAGACTCAAGCCAGAGGGTTCACAGAGGGTGGCCATAGAAGTTGTTAACATTATTTAAAGCCTTATAAAGATGCAGGATGCTGTTGCAGTTAAAAAATCTCCAGGGAGGGGAAAAAAGTCTGCAAGGAAGGAGAAGGCTCCACCTCCACTGACTGCTTTATTCCTTATCTTAGAACCCTCACTGGTGAGGTTTTTGGCTGTCATGCTGATTTCTTTCCCATTCATGTTCAAGTGAGTTTCCTGTTGATCTTACCCCAGAGGAAATAGATACGAAGTTTCCCCCTATTTTAGAAACAAAGAAAAAGTGCTCAGGCCAGGCTGTTCTGAGTGTGTTCTGTAAAGAATGGGGCCAATGCACCAGTGGACCTTATCTGGTGATCCAAGAAAATCTGTAATACATCACTAAAAAAGAGTGAGGGGATGAATGGTATGTCAGAGAGGTTTAAAAAATTCTGGAATCCGCTCACTTGGTTTCATACTCTGCTGTTTACTTACTAGCTGTCAGATCATGGACAAGTTACTTATTTTCTCTAAACCTTAATTTCGTGATCTGTAGAATGGGAATAGTAATAGCTACTCTTGAAGCTGTCTTGAGGATTGAGAGAATACGAATGGAAAGCGCTTCCTCTCTGTATTTTCAGTCATGTCAACAACTGTAGTTTGGGGCGCCTGGGTGGCGCAGTCGGTTAAGCGTCCGACTTCAGCCAGGTCACGATCTCGCGGTCCGGGAGTTCGAGCCCCGCGTCAGGCTCTGGGCTGATGGCTCAGAGCCTGGAGCCTGTTTCTGATTCTGTGTCTCCCTCTCTCTCTGCCCCTCCCCCGTTCATGCTCTGTCTCTCTCTGTCCCAAAAATAAATAAACGTTGAAAAAAAAAGAGCATTAAATGTATAAAAAAAAAAAAACAAAAAAACAACTGTAGTTTCTATTTCTTGACCCAAGACTTGGTTATAGGATAAGTTGGGTTGACCAAGTGAGTATTATCTTAACCATCACATCATTGTCTGTCTCCTTTGTTGGTTGATTATTCATATCATTAGTCACAGCTAGCTCATGCTGAATAACTAAAAGTCATGAATAGCAGGGAACTTTGAAGCGTCTCTGCCATCTTCTTTCTTACTTGGCTTAGTTCTCACCTTTCTGGTGCTGTCTTTAATTGGCTGCCCTGGCTAGTGGGCCTTGTTTCCTGGCCATTGTCTGACATGGGGATGTAATGGAGCAGGGCTGGCTGTCCAGAGTCTGCCTGGGGCCCTCTGACAGTATGTTTTCTTCATCTCTTGCCTTCTCTTCAGCTAGACATGAAGCAATTAGCTTGTTACGGGAACTTTGACTTCTGTCACAGCTTTTTTTCTGATTTGTATGCCCATTTCTGGTCCTTGTGCAAGGTCAGGGAGGCACAGTCAAATACACTCACCTGGATTTTGTGTTCAAGTTGACTCTCTTTGAGATTGACAACTAGTTCAGTGTAGCAGTGGGGGTGTGAGTGGGGAAAAAGCCCTTGAAGCTATTACCCGTTTTTATATTGATCTCAAGCTGATTTTTAAACAAAACCTGAGTACCATAATTGTAGATTGTGCCTTACATCTCTGAATGAAACAAATAGGGTAAAACCTTATTATTTATGGGGAAGACTGGTCTGAATTGGTAAAAAAAAAAAAAAAAAAAAGAAAAAGAAAAGAAAACAACTGAGGAGTCTTTTCAGAGAAATGCTATTGTCTTAGATTTTTTGGCAAGCCTGTGCAGTATCTTTCTGATGTAGTCTTATTGCTTCCCTTGTTTTTCTGCTTCTGAGTTCTTATGGGAGCCTCCTTCTATACCCTATATGCAATGTTCCTCTAGGACATTGTGTACCACTGCCCTTTGCAGTCTTCCTAAATGTAGTCCTGATTGGAGAAGAGTCTTTCTAAAAAGCCGTCAGTGGCACCCCCTGGCTGCTGCTGAATAAATTCCAAATATGTTAGTTGTCCTGATGTTCTGTGCCTATCACGGTGTATCCTTGTCCTACCACTTTAATTATGTTCTCCATTGTTACCCACATGTACCCTTTGCTCTTGATAAACTGGTCCACGTGATCCTCTAAACATGACTCCTGTTAGTGTCTCAGCCAGTGCTTTTGCCCAGAGTCCCCTCTCCTTAGTTTCCTACTTAAGCTTCACAGCTGCCTTCTTCAGTGAGTCTTGTGTCATACCTCCTCATCTGTATCCCCATAGCAACACTTTGATTATAGAATTTAGCATACTTTACCCTGGTTAGTTATTTTGCCTCTTATTTAATATGAGCTTCTCAAGGACATGGCCTGTGCTTATTTTATATCTCCAGCATAATGCTGAGTATAACATGGACACCAATAAATGCTAGTTGAATGAAGGGATATATGAAAGCTGAGAAATGGTAACAGTCATGTTCAGTTCCCAACTCTTTGCTGAGGCATTCCTTGAACACTAGTCACAGTGAGACTGGCATGCTCAACTCCCAGAGCCTTTTGTGTAAGTCTTACCTTCCCACCAGGGTTAGAAATTCCCAGAGCTGGGGGTGGGGGCAGAAAACGCATTCCTCATTCCTCTTTGTGTACCAGCCCCCAGCACAGTTCCTGGCATGTAGAGCGTGTTTCATAAGTACTTGTGAATGAGAGAGTCCTGCTCTTTGTCAGCTGATGTGCCTACCAATTTATCAGCCTCCCGTGTTGGTCACTGGCCAGGGGTCTCCAACTCAAAGGTGTTTTCAGGGCCAGGTAGGGAACAGTCAGTGTGAGCAACATGGAACGGTGTGCCTGTGTCAAACTGGAGTGTTCATGTGTTCATGGGGAGCAGTTGCTACTCAGCCTGTTGTCATGAGTGAGTGTGGCTCTAGTGTCATCATCTCCTATTACAAGAGAAGCCAAAAGTCCAGATTTTTATATGAAATCCCCAGGGAATACCAGAGTACATATCTGGTCCAGATTTGACATCGAGGCTACCCATTTGTGACATATTTAAATTCCTTACAGAAGAAGAAAGGGAGCAGAAGATAGAACTTGAAAGCCTTTGAGGGAGTTTTGTTGAAAGCCTAGCTTTGGTTAAGGGTGTCTTGTAATTTTCTATGGGTAGTCACTTAGTCTTTTGAGTCAAGTCTTTCAGAGACCACCTGTGTTTTGCTTCATCCTCCCTTGCATTCTTTTTTTTTTTTTTTTTTTTAACGTTTATTTATTTTTGAGACCGAGAGAGACACAGCATGAACGGGGGAGGGTCAGAGAGAGGGAGACACAGAATCCGAAACCGGCTCCAGGCCCTGAGCTGTCAGCACAGAGCTTGATGCGGGGCTCGAACTCACGGACCGCGAGATCATGACCTGAGCCGAAGTCGGCCGCTTAACTGACTGAACCACCCAGGCGCCCCTCTTGCATTCTGTCCCTAGAAAGATGATGACCTAGAGACTTGTATGATTTTTGCCCTATTGCCCGGCCTCTGCCGAGGCAAGTTTGATGGTTGTTCTTGTTTTTGTCTCCTGCTAAGGGCCTGGTGGTCAGCCTGATATAACGTCCCAGGGATCATTCCTGTTAATGGCTTCTCTGAGGAGGAGTTCTGGGTGAACTGGCATACGTGAAAGGGAAGCATATTGTACAGAATTATTGCCTAGATGTGGTTGGCCAGGGGGCAAAGTAGCATAAGAGCCAGGAGGAAATCTGTACCTTCGTGGAGGCTTTTGCAAGGCAATATCTTACCCTCTGGCTGCCCTGTTCTTTTTTTTTTTAATTTTTTTTTTTAATTTTATTTATTTTTGAGACAGAGAGAGACAGAGCATGAACGGGGGAGGGTCAGAGAGAGAGGGAGACACAGAACCGGAAGCAGGCTCCAGGCTCTGAGCCATCAGCCCAGAGCCCGACGCGGGGCTTGAACCCATGGACCGCGAGATCGTGACCTGAGCCGAAGTCGGACACTTAACCGACTGAACCACCCAGGCGCCCCTGCCCTGTTCTTTTCATAGTCCCTAAGGGCCTCTGGCATAGCTTAGTTGCTTGGCAAACTTACGTTTTAGTCCTGAAAGTGTTGCCACCAGTGGTATCTCCATCTGAGACTGAAGCAAGCTGATTGATTACCTCTGGAAGAATACATGAGAAACTGAAGAGTGGTTGTCTTTGGTGAGGGGCCCTGGGTGGCTGGGGAGTAGGGGAGGAGGGAGACTTATTTTTCACTGTATACAAGCTTTGTGCATATATTGTTAGTTTTTTGTTTTTTGTTTTCATTTTGGTTTTTTTTTTTTTGAGAGAGCAAGAAAACGTGTGCGTGTGGGAAGGGCAGAGGGAGAGAGAGAGGGAGAGAATCATAAGCAGGCTTCATGCTCAGTGAGGAGCCCTATGTGGGGCTTGATCTCATGACCATGAAATCATGACCTGAGCTGAAATCAAGAGTCTGGATGCTTAGCTAACTGAGCCTCCCAGAAGTCTCTGTTAGTATTTTTTCAAATATCACTGGATAGACCCAGGTATGGCCTCCTCTTAACATGTCACTCTGCCCTCACTGTGTGCTCTCTGTAAACACCTAGAACCAGTTACTGTAGACTGTCCCTTGGAGGTGACAGCCTTGTTTCTTTGTTTCACAGAAGTGTCTTAGGCTTTCTCTACCAGAAGTCTTGGGAATAACAGTCAGGCTTCACGTATGTTCATGTTTTTAAAGGGCTTTCAAATATGTTTTTTTTTTTTTTTTTAACTTTTTTTTTTCAACGTTTATTTATTTTTGGGACAGAGAGAGACAGAGCATGAACGGGGGAGGGGCAGAGAGAGAGGGAGACACAGAATCGGAAACAGGCTCCAGGCTCCAAGCCATCAGCCCAGAGCCTGACGCGGGGCTCGAACTCACGGAGTGCGAGATCGTGACCTGGCTGAAGTCGGACGCTTAACCGACTGCGCCACCCAGGTGCCCCAAATATGTTTTTTTTTTAAAGTTTATTATTTCTGTGAGAGAGAGCATGTGTGCACATGCAAACGGGGGTAGAGAGAGAGGGGGAGACACCAAATTTGAAGCAGGCTCCAGGCTCTGAGCTGTCAGCACAGAGCCTGAGGTGGGGCTCAAACTCCTGAACCTCAAGTTGATGACCTGAGGGGAAGTCAGATGCTTAACTGACTGAGACACCTAGGCGCCCCAGGGCTTTCAAATATCTTATCTGATTCTTACAACATCCCCATTTTTTAGAGGTGAAAAATTGAGGTTTGGAGAGTCTGAATTACTTACTGAGGGTCATACAGCTTGTCAGAGTAGGGCTGTGACTAATCCAGGTAGCCTTCATGTTCCTACCCCTTGCTTTTAGATCTTAATGTCAGTGAGGTAGTCTTCCTTTTTGGAATTCTCTTAGAGGTTTCCAGAGCTGTTTCATTTGGGGCCTTCCCCCTTAGGACTCTCTGGAAAAAAGTGGTTAGTAGTAGGTTTCTCCATTTTCCTAGTTAGGGTAAACTAAGGCTCCACTGGGGCCATATCTTTTAGGGAAGCTTGAATTAACAGTTTTGTTTCCTTTTCTTTGCTGAGTATTATTGCTGCTATTAAGCAGAGGGCTTTGTTTCCAGGTTACAAATCTTTTTAGCAAAGAAGTAAGGGTGGAGTAGAACTAGAAGGACTCAGGTTGTTCTTGGATATAATTTAATGCTCCACATCCCAGAGAGAGTAAACATTGTAACGTGTGCAAGATGGGTTTGGATTAATATCCTGACAACATATGGCTTGGCATGTAGGGCACTCCTGGGAGACCCTTCTGACCATACAAAGCCTGCCTTTGCCGGGTGGCCCCTTCCCACAGGTCTTCCCAGCAGCTGTTGTGCACCTGGGTGAATCATCAGCTTTCCTAAGCTTCTGGGGAGAAAACCCAATGTTAACTGTTAAAAGTCCTCATATAAGAGGTGAAATAAACAGGCAGTCCCGAGAGACCACTGTGTTTCAGTACTACTTAGCTTCCCCTGCATTTGTCCAGGGTAATCACTTCCGTTAGAAACACTGGCTATTTGTCACCGCTGGTCTCTGCAGAATACAGCACTGAAAATCATCTTGCCCTTTCTACTCTGCTGCCCCCGAAGTCATGGGTGTAAAAGATCTCTGAAAGCTCTAGAGAGGCAGTGGGCAACATGGAAGGAAGGCTTAGTTGCTTCTAATGACCAAGCAGAAATTTTTTACTTTTTACTTTTTCTATTTTTACTTAAATCAGACTTAGTTTACCTGCAAAGAGGATTCTGTATATTACAGACAGAGCTCAGAGTGGAAGAGGATCTTGGTACTTCTTCTGCAGTCTCTCAAGGGAACTTACTGCGGACACATAGAGATCATGCTCGGATTGTCTTTTCCTCCCCCAGCTCTCAGGTGCAGTATGCCAAGAGTGTTGCCCCAGAGATAGGTACCAGCTGATGGCTTAGTCAGGGTGTCGCTGGCTGGCAGCTTTGTGGGTTTGGAACCCTAGCCAGTTCACCTAGGTTTAAGTTCCAGTGGGCTCTCTGAAGCACATGAAATTGATGAGACCATCAAGTTGTAGTTCCAGTTAACTAATTAACTCTAAGAAACATGCCTAGCAAGTTGATTTGTGTGGACAGGTAGGAACCTTGTTTCCTCTATAGATTGCTGGGAAGCCACCTCACCTCTTCGAGGAAGTCAAGGTGAAATATGGTGGAAACTTTTAGCGATAGCCATCAGATAGAACCAGATTTAACCATGTATTAGCTATGAGACTTCAGATGAGTTATTTAATCTCTGTCCTCCTATGTCTTCACCTGTAAAACTCCTTGGGGTTTTCAGATATGCACACAGTATGCATTCAGTGTATGTTTTATACCATTTAATCACATTTTTCCTCTACTCACAGCCTTGTACTTTTAGGACTATATCTGTATTCTGGCCAAAACACACTGGTTACTCTGTTAGGGCACTAGAAATGTGTATTTGAGAGAGACTCCATTTAATTCTGGGTACCTTTTTGTGTATTCTTTGCAGACCACAGTAGGAACAGTTAGATTCTAGCTGTCATCATTTGGCTCCAACCTATGGAGTCTGTGGTTATCATTCAATCTACAGTTCTTTCTTAAGACCTGCTATGTGTCAGTTACTGCTTGGCCATGGAAATTTAGTGGTGAGTGAGACCGATCTGGTCACTGACCTTAGTAATACCTCTCCAAACCCCTCCTTAGATGGGTTCCTTCTTTGGGTGATTAGTCTTGTTCATTCTTTGTTGATTCATACTAATTTGCTTCTGAGAGAGTAATCTTCTCCCTAGACCTAGGGGACAGTGCCCCTTTGTGCTGCCTGGGCCTTGCCTGCTGGCTTGCCGGCTCTCAAACAATGAGAGCAGCGTGCTGAGGCTGAAGGAGAAAACCCCGCAGGCTACTACTGCCTCGGCCACACATGTCCCAAGAGCCTGTACTTGGCACTCTTGAATGTTCCTTTTCTCCTTGCACATAGATTATAGTGTTCACTGGTAATTTAAATTCAAAAACCTTCCGCCCCCTCTCTGCCTTTAAAAAAAAAAAAAAAAAAAAAAAAAGGCTCTGTGTATTACAGGGTAGAGAACAAAGCAGGCCAGCCCTGGTTTCCCGGTGGGGTTTGTTTTATCACGTGTATTTTTTATGTAGCCTCACCATGGGTTACCTTTAGTTTCATAAGGCTAATGTGTAATTCAGGCCTATTGATGATCTGCAGTCATAGAATGTCACATCTTTCTCTACCTTGTTTGTCATAGTGTGATGGGTAGATTTAGGGGTTGCTGACAGGAAGTTGGACTTGCTTCTTCACTTTGGACTCCAGACTGTATTCTAGCCCCTAGTGGGCTCTGCATAAAGAAGGGCCAGCAGCCAGGTTGATGGATTTTTCGGCTTCGAAATAGGGGCCTGAAGATAGTCCTCTGTTTCCTCTTTCTCTCATGCGAGTTTTACCAGCAGTTGTCAAGAAGTGTGTGTGGGGAAGCAGGCAGAATTGCTGAGAACCATTTATTTGAGAACTCCCAGTGGAGAATTGCATTTGCCTCTGCTTCTCATGCTGTGGTGTGTGGCCTTGTGATTTGGTACTGCTTGTCCCTGTGTAATACAGAGGCCTGTGTATGACTCCTCTAGCCCTGTTGGGGTTTTCAACAATAAATTACTTGCTGGCTGGTCTTTCCCCTAAATTCTCTCACTTTCTCAGAAGCAGGGGCGTGTGCCAGCATTTAGGGACCTGTTTGAGCCTATCTGGCATGGTGGTTGAGCCTAGATGAGTCATGTTTCCCACTGCTGCTTGGGTTGGACATTTGCTGTAGTTGGATTTAGTTTAACAGTCACACTAGAGGCTTGGTTGGAAAGAAGAGAGCACTGCATAATTATTGCTTATGTACCAGTTAAACCTATCAGCCAACAGATGTCAAGTGCAGGAAAAAAGTGCAATAATGTTATTATAATGGCATAATAGTTATCATTATAATAATCACCTGGCATACTTTTGATAAGAGGCAGATCCTGAAATGAGTGCAGGGTTAACCTTAAACTATAGCACAATGAAGGGGTGCTTAACCTTGTAGGAAATGCTGTGTGGATGTGTATGGTTCAGGTATGGGGTTGCTACCCTTTCTGCCTAGCTTGAACGAGGTATGAAGACGTCATCTGGGCTTCTCTGTCCTGCAGTTACTTGATGCTTTCTCATGGTGCCATGGAGCACATGCCATCCTTTGGTATAAGGTGCTCTGGGTTGCAGGATTACTATCCCAAGCACCCAGTGCCACTGGGTTCTCAAAAAGGCAGAGATTAAATCCCTGTGGGCTCATTTGGAATTTTCAGAAAATCCAGCCTCATCCCTGTAGCTACAGATGATGAACTCCCCTCCATGCAGCAAACTGTTCTGTACTTAGGGCATGGTGGTGGACCTCAGGTATGTACTTGCCTATTGTGGTAGGAGTGCTCATGGTAGACAGCCTTTCCTTACCCAGGGAGCTCTTTGGAACTATATTTCCCATTCTGGTTAGGAAGGTGGTGGCGAAGGGGTGAGGAACAGAGCTGGGCTCATGGGTGACCCACAAAGGCAGCTCTGGGGTAGGAGAAGAGTCTTTGGATTCAGGCAGACTTGAGTTGTTGGCTCTTGATCTTGCCATTCACCAGCTGTTGGACAGCTTGCTCAAGGCTCAGCTGCCTCTCTGTGTATGTGCTTATTTATTTCTCCTTGTTTTTCACTACCAGCCCTGTCTCTGAAGTACCTATCTCTAAGCAGTTATCAGTAAATGCTTCTACTTTTCCTACCCAACCCTGCCCACTTACCCTTAAGAATAGAAGGGCGAGGACAAGGCCCTCCTGCTTCCGTATGAATTTGGGCTTTAAGTTGAGCTTCATGTGAGCTTTTTCAGGCTCTGGTGATGTTTTTTGGAGCCATACTAGACTTCCTCTGATGCTGCCTCATCAGGGAGACTTTGATATTTAATGTTTGGGCAGCTTTCCACCTTATCCAAGGAGTGAAAGGTGATGTTTAAAATCCTATTCAGGGATTTTCTGCTTTAGCCCCCTGCGGTCGGTCTTTTCCCCCTCTCCTTTTTCCTTTGGGTGGGTCACTTGGGGACACTGCCTGCCCTGAGGAACATTTGTTCTTGAAGAAGCTGTTAGTTGTTTGGGTTAGTCTCTTTACTCATTAAAGGTTTTTGTGTTTCTGTCTGGGCCTTTGCTGTGGACTTTCATTTCGGAAGTCTGGAGCACTCAGACAAGGTGATAGCTTTTTAGACTATTTTTGGCTGTAGGCCAGCTTATCACTATGGCTACCACCTGCCTGAAGGATGGCAGGACATAGACAGTAACTTCTATCAGGAATTTGGGAAAGAGGAGGGCAAAGGGGAAAGAATAGTTTAGCTTAAGGTCACAAGGGAAGAACAGCTTTTCTAAGCAGAACCATTTGATTTGGACACAATCTCATTTCCCTTCTCTGTAGAATTTTTTTTTTCAGTCAACAAACATATGTAGAACACCTTTTACATTCCAGACACTATGGTAAGCCCTGAGATATAGCCATGACCAAGTCATACACACTTCCTGCTTAGAGTGTATTGATGAACATAGACTTTAATAAGATTATAATCACATACATAAATGTAAAATTACAGTTGTAAGAAGTACATTGAAAGAAAGGAATGTGATACCATGAGAAATAGGACTTGTTCCAGGGGTTGAGAGGCTATCAGGGAAGGCTTCCTTGAGGAAGTGATGTTTGGTTTAAATTGTGAAGAACAAACAGGTGTATACTGAAGAACTGGACATGAAGTTGAGTGTTTCAGGCTGAGGGCCCATCTTTTCCAAGGGCTCCGGAGTAGGGTTGAGTGACAAAGAAGTGACTTCTGTCAGGTACTGAAATAGTGTGGTCAGAGCACAGAAAGTGAGAGGAGATGGATACAAGATGAACCTGGAGGGATTGGCGAGGGCAGTCCTGATCAGCTGTGACAAGTCGTTTTGTATTTACCTGGAGAGCAGGGAAACCTTTGGAGGGTTGTTAGTCATGGTGGTAAGATGATTGGACTTGCAGTGTGAAAGATCATTCGGTCATTACATTGGATGGATTTTGATGAGGGAGTGAGAATGAAGATCAGAAAAGGAGGATTACTGTGATAGGTGACTTGTTTTCCTTCAGTCAGCTAGATGGTAATTTTCAGACCCATCCCCTGAAGTGCTGCCTTATTCCTCCTGAGTCAGATCCTCTCTCACTGCCTTAGTCAGTGTGTTGTTGGGGCCACCTCGCCACTCAGCAGACTTGGTAGCTCAGGGTGCTGGCATTTGGCATCTTTCCACCTTCGCAGAAAAAGGCCTGGAGATTTCAAGCCTGTCACTTGTTAACATCTGACAGCTACAGAGCCCTTTGTTAACCTGTTGTCTTGTTGTCCCTCTGTTGGCTGTCACTACTGGCCAAGAGCTACCCCTTTCACCTTGGACCACTTAAGCCACTGACATGGGCAACCACCTGCAGTATGATGTGGCAGGTTAGCAAAGCCAGCACCTGCAGTTTATGCAACATTCAGTTTTGGTTGATGTAGGTGTGCACATATTCTCTCTTGGCAGCAGCCAGTGTCTGGAGGGCTGGAAATGGGCTGTAGTTGCCCTTTCTACTGTGTAGCCTGGAAGACTGAGGTACAGGAGAGAACTGTGGTGTAAAGAAGCCTGAGTCAGAGTCACATGCTGCCAGACAAAGTGTTCATTGCATGGTGGGGTAGTTTGAGACCCTAGACCAGAGCCCCTTCTCAATGGTACTGTAGCCTTGCCCACCATTCCTTCATTTAATCAGTTGGAAGGTTCTGCTGCACAGCGGTTAGGACCATGGCCCTTGAACTTGGGCAGACTTAAGTTAGAATCTTAGCCTTCCCACTTACAAGGTGTGTAACCTTAGACAAGTTACTTCACTTCCCTGATTGATAGTTTTCTTAGCTCTCACTGTGGATTAATAATAAATTTACCTCACAGGGTTAACCATGAAGTATTAATGAAGATATATGAAAGGTGCTTAGGTTCATTCACAGGAAAAATACTGAATAACATGTGGTAATGATTGTTGTTATGGTTTATTTGGCTAACTTTTGTTTGTTTTCTTACATGTCTGCTATGTACCGGGCTCCATGCCAGTGATGGTATAAAGATGTGGTCCTGGCCTTGATGTGCTCAGTGTTAAGGTCATCTTTGTTGCTTTTTGTTTTGTTCTGTGTGGTAATGCTTCAGCAAAACAAGATCTTCTAGGGAGTCTCCTAAAGGAGATCCAAATAAGATGTCCACTTGGTTACCCTTTCTTCTTCTTTGGGCTTTCTCTTCTGTGGCCCTGATTCTAATTTGTTGGCTGCTTGAGGGTAGAGGGTGCTTAGCTCCTGGTGGCATAGCCCTACTTCCTGCTAGCACTGCACCATCTGGAACAGTGTTCTGTTGCTACTGCCTTTTGAGTGTCCATTTCTGGTAGTGAACATCCCTGGATTCTCTTGTTTGTTTCTTAAAACACTCAACTGTTGCTGTCTCTTTTTTTTTGTAGAATACTGTATAAGATGGTTGACCTACAAGAGACCATGAAAAATAAGCTGGGTTGTATTTTTGTAAAGGTTTGTTTTGTACGAGTCATTGAAATAAAATACTCTCCAGTGGTCTCGGGGGAAATGACCTTTGTAATGGGGTTGTATTTGGTGGAGGTGTTGGGGAAGGTTAATTTGATTCATTTGATTTCTTTGGTGGGGGTAGGTCAGGGTTGGTGGATGGGAAAGAAAGGACAAAGCCTTTAGCAATCTTCTAATTGGAGCCTGTATTGCCTGAGAAGGTGAGAGGATCTGTTTATCTAGAGTGTCTAGAGCTGGGTGTGTAGGCCCTGACTTGTGCCCATGCGTTCTTCCTCATTCATGGTGTTTGTGTCCCTTCATTCACTTACCATTTAGTAAGCTGTGTGTGCTGCATACTGTAGAAAGGAATGGAATTCTGCGTCTGCTGATTGTTGGCTTTTTGACCTTTTCTAGTACTTACATGACTCCGTTTTCTCATCTGAATAAAGGTTTACTGATACCCATTTGCGGGGCAGTTAGGATGAAATGAGATAATTCATGGCATATGCTTGGCACATGGTAGGTACCTAAGATGCTTTCAAAGAATTCAAACCCTATCTGAAAGAGAAGCCACAGATGGGACCATAGGTGCTGACAAAGGCTGGCCAAAGACATGCAACAGTGAGATTGGATTTGGCTTGCTTGGGAAGGTTCATAGGCAGGGTATTTGGAGTCAGGCCACAATCTGAGTCCCTCATTGGGGAAGATGAGTTACTGCTTGAGTGGTAGAGCAGAAAGCAATAGGCAGAAGGCTTGAGTGGGTAAACCAAAAATAATCTCTTTATTCCTCCTGTCAGGGAGGAGGGTAGAGTCATTAGAGCAAAATGGTCAGAAACCCGGGCTTACTGTTGAAGTCCCAACTCCCTGTCCTGATTACACACCATTCATAAAAAACGGCAGTTCTCTGCCTGCCTTTACAGCCACATGTCCTACATTCTGCCCCTTCCCTTGTATGTTTTTAACAGAGTGACCTTGCATAGAGGACCAAAATTTTTATTTAATTAATTTTTTAAATTTACATCCAAGTTAGCATATAATAAAACAGTGATTTCAGGAGTAGATTCCTTAATGCCCCTTACCCATTTAGCCCATCCCCCCTCCCACAACCCCTCCAGTAACCCTCTGTTCTCCACATTTAAGAGTCTCATGTTTTGTCCTCCTCCCTGTTTTTATATTATTTTTGCTTTCCTTCCCTTATGTTCATCTGTTTTGTGTCTTAAAGTCCTTATATGAGTAAAGTCATCTGATATTTGTCTTTCTCTGACTAATTTTGCTTAGCATAATACCCTTTAGTTTCATCCACGTAGTTGCAAATGGCAAGATTTCATTCTTTTTGATTGCCGAGTCATACTCCATTGTATATATATACCACATTTTCTTTATCCTTTCATCCATCGATGGACATTTGGGCTCTTTGCATACTTTGGCTGTTGTTGATAGTGCTGCTATAAACATTGGGGTGCATGTGCCCCTTCGAAACAGCATTCCTGCATCCCTTGGATAAATACCCTAGTAGTGCAATTGCTGGGTCATAGGGTAGTTCTATTTTTAATTTTTTGAGGGACCTACATACTGTTTTCCAGAGTGGCTGCACCAGTTTGCATTCCCACCAGCAGTGCAAAAGAGATCCTCTTTCTCCACATCCTTGCCAACATCCGTTGTTACCTGAGTTGTTCATGTTAGCTATTCTGACAGGTGTGAGGTGGTATCTCTTTGTGGTTTTGATTTGTATTTCCATGATGATGAGTGATGTTGAGCATTTTTTCATGTGTTGGTTGGCAGTTTGGATGTCTTCTTTGGAGAAGTGTCTATTCATGTCTTTTGCCCATTTCTTCACTGGATTATTTGGGTTTTTTTTGGGTGTTGAGTATGAAAAGTTTCTTATACATTTTGGCTACTAACCTTTTATCTGATAAGTCGTTTGCAAATATCTTCTCCCATTCTGTCGGGTTGCATTTTAATTTTGCTGATTGTTTCCTTAACTGTGCAGAAGGTTTTTATTTTGATGAGGCCCCCAGTAGTTCATTTTTCCTTTTGTTTCCCTTGCCTCCAGAGACGTGTTGAGTAAGAAGTTGCTGCGGCCAAGGTCAAAGAGGTTTTTGCCTGCTTTCTCTTCGAGGATTTTGATGTCTTACATCATTACAAATGTCTTACATGTAGGTCTTTCATCCATTTTGAGTTTATTTTTGTGTATGGTGTAAGAAAGTGGTCCAGGTTCATTTTTCTGCATGTTGCTGTCCAGTTTTCCCAGCACCACTTGCTGAAGAGACTGTCTTTATTCCATTGGATATTCTTTCCTGCTTTGTCAAAGATGAGTTGGCCATATGTTTGTGGGTCCATTTCTGGGTTCCCTATTCTGTTCCATTGATCTGAGTGTCTGTTCTTGTGCCAATACCATGCTGTCTTGATGATTACAGCTTTGTGATACATCTTGAAGTCCGGGATTGTGATGCCTCCTGCTTTGGTTTTCTTTTTCAAAATTGCTTTGGCCATTTGAGGTCTTTTCTGGTTCCATACAAATTTTAAGATTGTTCTAGCTGTGTGAAGAATGCTGGTGTTATTTTGATAGGTATTGCAATGAATATGTAGGTTGCTTTGGGCAGTATTGACATTTTAACAATATTTGTTCTTCCTATCCAGGAGCATGGAATATTTTCCCATTTTCTGTGTCTTCTTCAAATTCTTTCATAAACTTTCTATAGTTTTCAGTGTATAGATACATTTTTCACCACTTTGGTTAGATTAATTCCTAGATATTTTATGGTTTTTGGTGCAATTGTAAATGGGATTGATACCTTGATTTCTCTTTCTGTTGCTTCATTGTTGGTGTATAGGAATGCAGCCAGTTTCTGTGCTTTGATTTTATATTCTGCCACTTTGCTGAACTTGTGGATCAGTTCTGTAAGTTTTTTGGTGGAATCTTTTGGGTTTTCCATATAGAGTATCATGTCATCTGCGAAGAGTGAAAGTTTGACCTCCTTCTGGCCGATTTGGATGCCTTTTATATCTTTGTGTTGTCTGATTGCTGAGGCTAAGACTTCCAATACTATGTTGAACAACAGTGGCAAGAGTGGACATCTCTGTCTCCTTCCTGACCTTAGGGAGAAAGCTCTCAGTTTTTCTCCAATTGAGGATGATATTAGCGTTGGGTCTTTGATATATGGCTTTTATGATCTCGAGGTATGATCCTTCTGTCCCTACTTTCTTAAGGGTTTTTATCAAGAAAGTATGCTGTATTTTGTCACATGCGTTCTCTGCATCTATTGAGAGGATCATGTGGTTCTTGTCCTTTGTTTTATTGAGACACATTGAGACAATCACATTGATTGTTTTGCAGATATTGTGGATATTGAACTAGCCCTGCATCCCAGGTATCAATGCCATTTGGTTGTGGTGAATAATTTTTTAATGTATTGTTGGATCTGGTTGGCTAATGACTTGTTGAGGATTTTTGCATCCATGTTCTTGGCTTTTTTTTTTTTTTTTCGAGAGAGCATGAGCCAGGGGAGAGGGACAGAAGGAGAGAGAGAGAGAATCTTAAGCAGGCTCAGTATTGAGCCTGATGTGGGGCTCGATCCCACAACCCTGGGATCATGACCTGAGCCGTCCAGAGTCAGACACTAAACCTACTGAGCCCCCCAGGTGCCCCATAGACATGTGATATTTTTCTTGTTTTCTTGTGGATTCTCTGTTTTCCCTCCACCAGAATGTAAGTTCCATAAGAATAGGGATCAGGTCTGTCATGTTCACAGCTGTATTCACAGTGTTAGGAACAGTGCATGGTACTTAGTAGATGACCACACATTTGTTGAATGAATGAGCTTGTAAATGAGAATGGATTCTGTCGGGGGTGCCTGGGTGGCTCAGTTAGTAAAGCATCTGACTTCTGCCCAGGTCAAGATTTCGTGGTTTGTGGGTTTTAAGCCTTGTGTCGGGTTCTGTGCTGACAGTGCAGAGCCTGGAGCCTGCTTCAGATTCTGTGTCTACCTCTCTCTCTGCCCGTCCCTTGTCTATGCTGTCTCTCTGTTTCTCTCAAACAAACATTAAAAAAATAAGATTAGATTCTTTTATTTATTTATTTAAAAAAAATTTTTTTTTAACGTTTATTTATTTTGGAGACAGAGAGAGACAGAGCATGAACGGGGGAGGGTCAAAGAGAGGGAGGCACAGAATCTGAAACAGGCTCCAGGCTCTGAGCTGTCAGCACAGAGCCCGACGTGGGGCTCGAACTCACGGACCGCGAGATCATGACCTGAGCCGAAGTCGGCCGCTTAACCGACTGAGCCACCCAGGCGCCCCAAGACTAGATTCTTTTATTACTCAGAACCTGGGTACAGAGTTGTCATATTCATATTCCTTTGTTTCATAAATAACTGTAAGTGGGGCACCTGGATGGCTCATTCGGTTGAGCGTCTGACTTTGGCTCAGGTCATGATCTCACGGCTCGTGTGTTCAAACCCTGCGTCGGACTCTGTGCTGACAGTTCAGAGCCTGGAGCCTGCTTTGGATTCTGTGTCTGCCTCTCTCTGCCCCTCCCCCACTCATGCTCTGTCTCTCTCTCCCTGTCAAAAATAAACTTGGAAAAAAAATCATAAATAACTGTAAGATGATTTTATTTCTTGTTGATTACTAATTAAGTGACCTGTTCCCCCCCCCCCCCCCCCCATTATTTGGAATCTTCTGAGGAGAGGCAATTTGTCCTGGCTTCATTTGATATGGCTCTCTTTTCCTTGGCATTTTGTTATTGGCAAGGGGAGTTTGTGATTGCTGGACTTGAGGCATTGATTTTTTTAGGTGTTCTCAGGAACAAGCTTTAGTGCATTTGCTTGGAATAAAACAAACATGAAAGCTCACCAGGACATGGAAAATTTATCTTACTCTGATTTTCTACCGACACTTTTTGCAATACTGTGTAAGTTCTTAGACAAGGGCATTAGACAAGAATTGACAAATTGACACTGTCCAGATAGAAACAAATTCACAGAATGTGAGTGAGTAGCAGGGTGAAACATGGAGAGGTCAGAGGGGATATTGCTGCTTTCTGGCAGTGGCCTGTTTTTTCATGGGTAATATTAATGGTATGAGTGAGACGCTGGACCAGTTAACTGTTCTCTTGGCAGAGGGCTTGTAACCCAGGGAGCTGCAGGAACTGTAATGGGTGTGCTCAGGAGGAAGTGGAACTAAGTTATCTCCAGCTACCTTTGTAAATGTTTGGGTCCTAAATGTTAGGAGTCCTCAAAGACCTGGTCTTGAATTTAGAGAATAAAGTCCCAGGCATGTATATGAGGAGAAGAGGGTGTTTGGAGCAAGCGAGTGAGCAGGGATGGTTTTCTATTGCTTAAAAGGTTTTGTGTGTATTGAAAACGTAGCCCTGCAGGTACTAGTCTCCACTCATTTCCAAGGCTCTCTTTCTGTCACCCAAAGCTGCCTTCTTCTTTCCCTTTCTCTAAGCCCATGATTATCTTAACCTACCTTAGGTTTTGTTGATTTTTCCCTATTGATAAAGCTCTCAAAGGAAAGGCATTGGACAGCCTCCATGCCAGCTGTCTCCTTTGCTTATTTTCCTCCTTTGGAGGACTCAGCCTTGTGACTAGCTCAGGGTATTTGGTCACTCTGGCAACTACTTTAAAGTCAGTGTCGGGGCACCTGGCTGGCTCAGTCAGTAGAGCACGTGACTCTTGATCTTGAGGTTGTGAGTTCTAGCCAGCCTCATGTCAGATGATGTAAAAATAAAATAATCTTAATAAAGTCAGTATCTTAACGTTCTATAATTACTGACCATCCTCTATCCAACTGGGGTAATCTTTAACTTACGTTTAAACTTACTTAGAAGTCTACTTTTAGTGAAGCTCCCAATCCCCCTTCAAGAAAGAATTTCAGTTATAAGCCTGCAAGACAGGTTTTTGAAGATTCTGGTACCAGAAGGTGGCTTAGTGGTAAAAACAGTGGCTCTCTCAACCAACTTCCTCTGGACTCAAAAATGATAAAGCCTTTTCTTAATTCTTTCACCTCCCCTCTTCAGTCCTTTCTAGGCTAATTGATAATCTCTTTCATCTTTCATCATGTGCTTTATTTTCTTGCCTTTGTGTTGTTTCTGCAGTTCTTATTCAGAAGTGTTATTCAGAATCTTTGACAGCTTTCTTCTGGCTAGAGTTGTAGGTAACATGCTAGCTTTCATCTCTTCTACCTTCTAGGCTAGAACACGTCTTTTTTTTTTTGATTGTAGAAATGTGGTTAGGGTGAGTAAAATGCCTGTTACACTCTCCCACCCCATTTTGGTTGTCACCCATAATTCTGTAAACTTTAAAGGAAGATGAGCCAGCAAGTCCCCAAACCGAAGGTGCTCTTCACCGTCAGGGGTGGTGATGGCCTAAGTTTCTGTGATGCCTAATCAGGCTATTTAAATAATTAACGAACTTACTTTTGGTTAAAAAGTAAATAAATTACAGCTGTTGTGCTGATTTCATTTGCACTGATTTTTCTCCTTCCTTTTTTAAAAAAAAATGTTTATTTATTTATTTATTAGAGAGAGAGAGAGAGAGAGAGAGCACGAACAGGGGAGGGACAGAGAGAGAGGTAGACACAAAATCTGAAGCAGGCTCCAGGCTGTCAGCACAGAGCCCGACACGGGGCTCGAACCCACAAACTGCAAGATCATATCCTGAGCAGAAGTCGGGCGCTCAATTGACTGAGCAACCCAGGCCCCCCTCTCTTCCTTTCTTAAATCCTGAGTGTGAATCTCTTCAAAACCAGTTGCCAATCTTTGTGTGTTCATAGGATTTGGAGGATCAGGCCTTGCAGCCCTGTCTCCATATTCTTTACCTGGGCATCTGATAGAATAATAGACTGCTGTAGACCTGTAAATATAGAAAACAAACTGATGGTTGCCAGAAGGAAGGGGGCTGGGGGGATGGGCAAAATGGGTGAAGAGGAATGGGAAATAGAGGCTTCCGGCACAGCACAGCATAGGGAATATAGTCATGGATACTGTAATAGCAATGTGTGGTGACAGATGGTAGCTGCACTTGTTGAATCACTGTATTGTACATCTGAAACTAATGTAACATGGTGTGTTAGCTATACTCAAACAACAGTAAAAAAAAGAATAGACTGCTATGAAAAAAGTTCTCAAATGTTTCTCTTCTCAAACAGGAGTGTACACACATGGAACACGTTGATTTTCTGAGGGATAGATGCTCCTCTAATGACAATTCATCCTGTTTCATGTAAATGCCCCCCATTGCAGTGAAACTCTGGAGACTTTGTGAAAGGTAGAATTAGTGAGTTTTTTTTTCCCCAAAAGGCTTCAAAGCTCTTAAAATAAACTTTAAAAAAACTTGCTACGCAGAGCTTTAGCTCTGAAAGCAGACAAATTGCAAACCTGCTGCAGTAAGACTCCTTCTCTTCTCTCATCTTTTTCCTTTTTCTCTCTCAATTTATTTTAACATCCCCTTTCATGATCTTACCTTTCTAGAAAGTTGATTCAGTCTTTCCTTGCTAGCTCTTAGCAGGAGAAGCATCAGGACTTTTAGCCCAATTTATGGTTTACATTTCTTCTCCCGCCCTTCTCTTTGCCACCCCCAAACCTAATCTCCCAGCATCCTGCTGAACCTTTTGCATGGACATTGTTCCCTCCAGTGACGGGTAGCTTCAGAACTTGATGTCAGTACTAGCTTGGTGGTTTGGGCAGAATTTGGGAGCCTGTTTGGTGCATGTGCTGTTAGATGAGGAAATGGGGCTTTTTTTCTCTTTCCGTATCATCTTTCTTTTCCCTTGCCTGCCTAACCCCAATGAGTCCTGTTGCCAGGAGAAATGGAGAACTCTTTACCATGATTAATTCTGGGGTTTTATCCTATGAAATAACAAATAGCATTTCAGAGCAATACGTCAGGGTGTCTCCCTGCAGTTCCCATGGGACAAGTCGACCTTTCCGTTACATTTTTCATCATCTTTGGGGGCCCATTTGAAGGGAGTTAAAGCAATAATTAGGACTAGGCAAAGAAAACTAATTTGGAGTCAGAAGATTGTAATAAGAAGCTTAAAAACCAGAACCTGCTGATACATGATAAATAGGAATTGGAGCTTTGTTCTCTTTTTGCTTATTCCTTCCTTTTTTGCATGATTATTATTGTGCTTTTTGGTTTTCTTCTCAAAATGTGAGGACCCTCCATTATTTCCCTGGTGGTCGAATAAAGGTATAGTTGGTGACAGCCTGCTGAGACTCAAACCAGTAGAGCAGAGGTGGGCACTTTCAGGTACTGCTAAATCTTGAGGTTTCATTTCACCTGGGAAGGGGTAAGCTTGCTTTCATCTCTAAATCCATTTGTATTCCCCCAAGGATTCCTTGGGACTGACTGTATTTTCCAGATGATTCTCTGAGAAATGAGCAAGGAAAGAAATTTTGTGGATGGTTTTAAGAGCATTTTTGCCAATCTTTCTGAGCAGTCAGCTTAGTCAAAAGATATGCAGATTTGTCTCCTTAAGGTCTTCTCTAGGTGACAGTAGTAAGGCCACCAGTTTATCTGATGAATTGATGTCATATGAGTCTAATGTTATTAAGAGCTTGGGCTTTGGAGTTAGATATGCTTTGTAATTCTGGCTCTGCCAATGATTAGCTCTCTGACCTTGAAAAATGATTTAACACCTCTGAGTCTGAGCTTCCTTATCAGTAATAGGGGGCAAATGATGGTACCTGTGGCATAGGATTGTTATGAACCCAATATATAGTGAGTAAATGCTTCCTGAATGTTAGCTGTAATTGTTAGTTGGAGATAATGATGGAAGATCAGATGGAACCTTTTTGGCAAGAGAAAAGAAGGTAGGAAGTTTCTTGAAGAACTTTGAAGGAAGACAGGGCTTGAGGGAGTTGGGGTGAAAGCATCTAGCAAAAACAAAAGTGGGAAAACTCTGGGGCCTTTAATGAGTTACCCATTGTTTCACTACATGGTAAGTCCCAGGTTGTCTTCTCTGCTGATCCCCCAGTTGATTGTTCTCCCAGAAACCCTGAGCTGAGTGATGGCTCCTCAGCAAAGGTTGAATAGCCACAACAGCCACAAAAGTCCTCTATCACCAAGACATCATTATTTTTACAAAGCACACTACTGTGTTTTACCACCTGCACTTTGAAGTGTTATAAATAATTAAAGCTGAACCATACTTGTCAGAATAGGTTCAAAAAGTGCATTTTGGGATGCTATATCTTTGCCCTGACAATGTGTTTATTAGCTTGCTTGTTAATGCCAAGATTGGTTAACTTGAGGAACCTCTGGGTTAGCCTGCTCATACCAGTACTTACCCAAAAGGCTTAGAGAGAGGAGTTCAGTGTAACTCAATCCTTTTCTCTGTGTTCCTGGGAAGTCATCAGGTGGTGAACAGGGGATGGTGGGTGGTGGGTGGTGGTGAACTACTTGCAGCTCATACTCCTTCCCAAATGTGTCTGTGTGGGGAAGGATTTGTGGGAGGGATGGAGCAGAGCAACAGAGGTTATGAGCTTCTCCGTGTTTGGGGAAACAGTCAAGTGCAAACAAATAGGTTAGGTGAAAACCTTTGTTAAACTGTTTGGTTTGCTTTCTCACCACAATGTTGTACTGTGGGCTATTTCACTCCTTATTTGATAATTAAAACACTAAGATACTGGTTTGGGCTCTGATAAGCCTTTGCTGTGATATGGGGGAAGGAGAGACACATGTCTGGGGACACTGCAGCAGAGGAGCTGCCAGTGCTAATTACTTCAATTCTTGGCAGGGTTACCCATCTAACAGAGCATAGGTCTGTCTTGGTGAGGCTGTGTGTGGAAAAGGAGCAAAGCACAGGGTTTGAGGGTGCAGGCCTGGAGTCACTGAGGTCCCAGAGCCTGGCTTTGTCTCTACTAGCTGGGTTTGTTAGTTTCCTGTGGCTGCTGTAACAAATTAACCCAAATTGGGTGGCTTAAAACAGCAGAGATTTATTCTCTCCTAGTTCTGGAGGCCAAAAGTCTGAAGTCAGTATCCCTGGGCTGAAATCAAGGTGTTGGGAGGCCCACGCTCCCTCCAGAGGCTTTAGGGCAGAGTCTGTTCCTTGCTTCTTCCAGCTTCTGGTGGCTGCTGGCATTCCTTGGCTTGTGTCCATATCACTGTAAACTTCAAGTTCAGCATCTTCAAATCTCTGTTCTGTCTTCACATTGCCTTCTCTTCTGTGCCTGTGTCAAATCTTCCTCTATTTCTTACAAGGACATTGTGATTGTACTTAGAGCCTTTCCTATAATCCAGGATAATCATTTGAAGATCCTAAATCACATCTGCAAATATCTTTTTTCCTTAAAAGGTAAAATTTATGGGTTCCAGGTATTAGGACCTGATCTCTTTGGAGGGCTATTATTCTTCCTACCATACTGGGTGACCTTGGCAAATGACTTTGACCAATGTAAGTTTGTTTACTTATCTCTAAAATAAAAATGATATTAGTATCTTCAGTACCTCATTTTCATGAAGCTTAAATGAAACTTTGCATGCCAAATACTTGGCACCTAGTACCTAGTAATATTATTTATATTTGTATGTGTTATAAATTACTATTATATGTTACTGTTGTTTTTTAGCTATCTTCTGTGAAAGAGTTTGACTTGGGACCATTCCCCTTGCCTCCGCAACCCACCAATCTTTGGCAATCACCCCCCATAGTCAGCAGGTGTGTTCCCATGGCCAGTTTCTTACCCAGTCCTCTGTTACTCCTCAAAGCCACTCTCTTAGCTACTCCTCCATTTTCCTTTTTCAGTGAATGTGTGTGGCAACAGGCCTCATGCTTCAGGAGGTGTTATGGAATGAATGTTTGTGTACCCTCAAAATTCCTGTGTTGAGTTGTAACTCGTAGCGTGGCAGTATTTGGAGTAAGGAAGTAATAATTAACATTAAATGAGGTCATAACAGTGGGGCCCTGATTTGATGGAATTAATGTCCCTAGAAAAAGAAACACAGGGAGTTCTCTCTCCTCAGTACATGGGTAGAGAGGAAAAAAGAAAGGCCATGTGAGGACTTAGGGAGAAGGTGGCTGTGTATAAGCCAGGAAGGGAACTCTGAATAGAAACCAGGTCGGCCAGTACCTTGACCTTGGATTTCTAGCCTCTAGAACTGTGAGAAGATAAATTTCTGTTGTTTAAGCTACCCAGTCTATGGTGTTTTGTTATGGTTGGCCTGGCAGACTTAGAGAGGGGAGTATAGCCCGGCTCTTAAACCCACTTGTGCCAGACATTTTGGGAGAAGCTTGGACTCTGGAATTATTCCAGGTACCATTCAGTATAGTTTGTTGTGTTGCTGCTTTCCCATGGATAATTGTAACTCCATAATGAAGCATGGAAGAATATTATTTTTACAGTGGTATTTAGTATCTGATACCTATTAGCCAAAAGGTACATGTCCCCAGCGAGGTACTGTAAATATATTTTATCTGTTCTATTACCTGCTGTTTCACGAACACATCCCTGAAGCACTTTAATCTTGTTTTTCATACTTGTCTTAAAGTGAGGAATTGTTCTGATTTGCAACTTCAGGGGATAATTACTATGTTCATTAATTTCTCTTCTTTTCTTCCCTTCCATTTATTACTGGTTTCTTGAGAAAATTTTTCCCTAAATCTACACTAACTGGAGACAAGTCACTTGATTAAAAGGGTGTTTTACAGCACTGGTTTCTCTGGCTCTCTTTGCACACTGATAGGAGGGCTGTGTCAGCATCTTCTTAGCTGGGGTGAAGGTCTCCATGGTCTGGGCTCACATGAATAAGAAGATTTTTTTGCTGGGGGAGGGCGGAGGTCTTTGACTTCAGGCTGCATAGCAGAATATTTTTTGCACTGGAGTATTTCTGGGCAAGGGGCATGGGAGGCTCACCTGGTTTTCTTGTTAGAAATTCACTTACAGACATTAACTGAGCATGTGTTATGTACGGGACATTGTGCTTAGCACTATGAGGAATGTGATTCTTGGCTCACAGGGATGCTTACTACATGTTAAGTAAATGTGCAGCTAGATAGAGTGACTGTAACATGCAAAGAGGCTGAAGGGGCGGGCCAGGGGGTCAGTGCCTGGGGGCTTGTTGATGAAGGGTGCTGTGACCTCCCTGGAAATGTAACACAATCAGATGCATCCTCTTGAGGGCCATGATGGTCTAGCACTTGGATCTGCAAGAGGAAGCATTAGAAGAGAAAGGCTGTGTTAAGGAAGGTTTATTTTGCGTTCAGTTTTTTTTCTGGTGATTTGGTCTTGTGAGTCCCCTCTTCTTTTCATTATAGACAGGGACTGTGAAGTATGTTTGTGTTAAGTGCAGATGTTTCATAAATGTGAAGTGATCACTCAACACCATTGAGGGAAGAGATGGAAAAATAGTAGTTTCAACAAGTTGGTTCAGGATAGGGCAGAGGCAGGGATATATGTGAGTGAGCTGCCTGGGAACAGAACTCAAGAAGGTGAGAAAGCAGAAGCCAGAAAGGATTTGAATTAATCTGGAGCTGATTGGGAGCCCAGCTTTGAGAAGACTGATCTGGGCTAGGTGTTCAGGTAAAGAGTGCTGGAGAGATTTCTTTAGAATGAGGAGAGGTAGAGAGCAGTTTTCTGGGATACAGGGTGGGGAGGGGAGGGAACACTGGGAAGAATGCATGAAATCTTTTCTGCACTGCTTCCACCCCATGTTTCTCTGCATTATGATACTTATCTTACCATGTGGCGATTATTTATTTATATGCCTTTTCTTTTCCTGGAAGGTAGGAGAGGTGACTTGGTCATCTCTCTATCTTGGTTACTTGACACTGTGTCCATCACATAGCGTGTGCTGCCCAGATGATTGATGAGCATGTGTGAGGTTAAGGCCTGGGTGAGCCATCCATTAAGGACTGAAATGTGAGAGGTTGTGGTTGGGGCATAGGGGAGATGAACACATAACTGGCATGGGGGAGGAGGGGGAGGTGAATCAGGACACAACTGAGAAGTGAGCCTGACACAGAATCTAAATCACCCTTTAAGAATTTACTAAACATTTCTTCTGTGTCAAGCATCGAGCTAGCTGGGCAGAATGGACATGGTCCCTGTCGTTATGATGCTTAGGATAAGTATATTATAAAATGTAGTAAGTGCTGTGATCAGGGGAGTGTGGGTGCTGTCACAGCACGCAGTCTGGTCCAGTGGAGAGGGTTAATCACAGCCTCCTAGAGGAAGTATCTTTGAGGGTGAGGAGGAAACCTTTTATAATGGTAGGAATTTGCCAAATAAAGAGCAGGGGAAACACAGTTTCCAGCAGAGGGAGTGGCATGTGCAAAGGCCTGGAGGTGGGATTCAAGATGTCTTAGAGCACTGGAAAAAAAGTTCCATAGAGCGAACTGTAGACAAGGAGAGCAAAGAGATAAAGCTGGAGGTGTTGATCCTGGCTCAGTGGTGGACAGCCTGCGTACGGAATTTGGCCTTTATCCTGAGGACCCTGGAAAGCTGTTGAATGGTTTCAAGCAGATGAGGGTAAGATGACGTTCATGCTCTAGCTATGGAATAGTCCCTCTAACGTTTAATCAAGGTGTACTTACGATTTGCTGACCTTTCACCCCATGATTCTTTGACACTGCAGCAAAGTCTGCCCATTTGCTTTAAATCACTGAGTTCAGGAACCTGAAGTATGGAGAGTTCGTTTAGCCTGCTGCTTGCCTGAGCCCCTGGCGTTTGATCTCAGGCTCCGAGCCCACGGCTATGTTGCTGAGCGTGTGCTGTGGAGGACTGCAGCTCCCACCTCTTCTGCAGCTGTTGCTGCTCTCACCTCAGCCCCTTCACAGTAGCTTGCAGTGCCTCAGCCACTGCACATACCTCTGCTCTGAGCTCTCAACAAATTGAAAATTTTTATGACAATGTCAAGTAATGGGATAAGTTTTGAAAAGTAGGAGTGAGAAATAAAGACCTCTTTGCCTTTTTTCCCTGCAAGGGAATTTGAAAAATGTAGAAATTTTAAGTTGTATGTGAAATATCCTTGGGGTTTCCTTTCCTTTCCTTTTGAAAGTTTTTATATTAACCAAAAATCTGGTTGAGATGCTTGTGGGAAGATAATTCCTTTTGGCTGGAGCTTAAGCTCCACGTTGTGAGCTTTTTAATTGTCTTTCATCGGAGGTGGGTTGGGACCCAACTGTGCAGTCGCCAGAGCTCATCACAGCCCTGTTGCTGGGCGAATTATCTCTGTGAATCTGTGTGTTTTCCCCTTGTACCTATCTGATGAAAGCCAAATTAAATCAATTTTTAATCAAGGAGATGAATGACGGTTTTTCCTCGGAAAAGGAACCACAAGGCCCCAAAGTGCTGGATACAATAAAAAGTGAAGTTTTTATTTGCGTATGTGCCATTAGGCATGGCTTTAATGTCAGGAAAACAGGAGGTACTGTTAAAATAGTATTCAGAAATAAGCCGTCCCAGAGAGATGAAGGAGAGTGCTTTTCTCCCTGCCTCCTTTGTCTTTCATAGGTTATGCATGCCTGTGTGTTCCTAGCATTTTGCGCAGGTTACAGAGTATATGATGGGTGCTCGGAGACAGAATGAACGGTTGGTTTTGAGCAGGTCCTTCTTTCATGCTGCCTCTTTCCTATAGCTCCTTAGCCTGCTATTTGTTCATTGTGTCATCCATTTGTTCATTCATTCAACATACGTTTTTCCTTCCTGACTGATGTGAGGGCCATTGGTAGGGAATGCAGTGAAGGGAAGTTACCATTGAGTTGAGGCTCCAGAGGCATGGCCAGATACAGCTCTTTTTATTTAATACATGTTTTGTCCTTGATTTTGGGAAATTGATTTCTGGGCTACTATGGGCACCGACATCATCCTCCAGAAAATTACTGACTTCCACTTCCTTGCTTTGGCAGAAGGAAATGGCTTCTCTTCTGCTGAGGGAGGGTGGCAGAGGGAGTATGAATTAAGACTCTTCATTTCACTGGCTCAGTTCCCATAGGAAGTCTCCCATGTGCCTTGAGGGGTGGAGTTGTGGGGAGCCAAGCTTGCCTCCCCTGGGATTTGATTCCCATAATTATGTGTCTGACTTTGGGCTCTGGGCTCCTGAGGTGTTGGTATCTCCCGAGGACTTAGGCGAGGCACCAAACCCTCTCTGCAGCCCAAGTGCCAGCTTGTTACTGTGATTGAATAGGCTCCCTGAGTGGGACTCTTCATCCGAGGAAGAAAGTGGCTTTTATTGAGAGCCTTTCAGAGGAACTCAGGAGACTGGATTTTGGGTGCTCCAGAAACCCAGGGCTGAGTGAATAAGAGATTGAGTAAAGCTGTGTGCCTTCTGCTTCCTCATGGTGCTCCTCAGGTTCATTCTGGCTTCTTTGAAAGCCTGCTTGGCTTGCCCTCACCTGAGAGGTGGGGGTGGCTATGGCAATTTGGGCAGGTGAGCAAGAAGGGAAATAGTAGATAAAGTTGACAGTGGTTGGTGATGGAAGCGCAGTGGACGTGGGGAGAAGGAGAGGGAGGGAGTGTTGGGGGAAGAGCTTGAGCTTAGCTGTGAACTTGCTGAGTATAAAACATTGGAGAGAAGAGTAAAGCAGGCATAGCCTTCAGAGAGAGGTAGCACAAACACTGTGCCTAGATTCTCAAGCCACTTTCCTGTTCAAGTTAACTACTGGGGTTTTAGGCCACTGTGGGGAGTAATACAGCCCAAATCCAGATTCTGTTGACTGGCTCTTTCTATTAATAGATGCTGAGAATTTGCAAGAGCTAACAAACCACTGAACTGCAAGGCAAAGGAATGAGTCCATAAGCAGAGTTCATAAACAATGGTGACCCTCTTATCTTATTTTAGCAGGCATGTAGCAGGCCTCCTTTTCTCCTTTCTAATCTCCCTTTCACTGTGGGCAGTTCTTCAGATTCCAGGGGTTTGCTAAGACACTTCAGTGAGCTGTGTCTTTGAAACTCATCTGACCTGTCTGGCAAAGAGAGTTCCTGGAGTCTTGATGCCACTTACCATGCCTCCAGGTCTTCAAAAAGCACTCCTGCCTCTGCTTGGGATGCCTTTTTCATCACCTGTGTTTGGATGATTCCTTTTACTCTTTTAATCTTTAAAGCTCACCTCTTCCAGGAAGTCTTCTCTGACCCTTATCTCTTGATGATGGTATCTGTTCTCCCCTGCTTCAGATTCCTCCAACCATGTCTGTTGGAGTCTTTGAATGCAGTGCTTATTATAATGACTGATGAACTCCTCCATGTCCATTGCCCATCTCAAAGCTCCTGGAGGACAGGACCCGTATTTTACTTAGTTTTTGTATCTCTAGCACTTGGATCACGTTTGTGTTGCAGTAGATCTCAATACACATGTGTTGAAGGGTGAGTAATCTGCCAGTTGGATGTGTTGGGGTGGTGGCAACTGCATATATGTTTCCTAGTAGGCAGTAAGGGTTCCTTCATCTTTTCATAGTGCACAAAATTTTGCTCTTTTGGTAGCTTTCCTATATGGAAGAGTGAAGAAGGTCTTTGTAAAAATATTTTTCTGGATTGGTGTGGCTGTTAACTGCTCATCTGAGGTCGAAATGGCTTTGGCGTGGGTGTGAAACTGCAGGTAGTAAGTGAGCAGCATGTCTGGGCTGCGTGGGCTTCGTGCTTTTCTGTTTTTCTGGATGCTCTTCACATTTTTGTGAGCTATAACCCAAACATCTGGCTTCTCTGAACCCGGAGCTTGTACCTAGTTGTTATGGGAGTGATTGCCTTTCAGGGTAAGAGTTGGTAATATTAACCAAGCTTCTTCCACAGTGTTGTCTCTTGGCACTACCAGGGGCTGCAGTGGCTGTTTTAAGGAGAGCTGCCACAAGAGGAATCTCTGGCCAGTGAGAGACAGGATGGAATCATTGGAAAGAATTGCCTCCTACTCTGTGGCAAGGCAGACCCATCAAGCTAAATGGAAGATGTAGGGAAGGTACTGAGTAACAGAGACAAAAAACTTAAGGCCAACCAGGAAGTGTGAGGTGGTAGTTTTGTAAGGAAACTAGGAAGAATTAGGGCCTCTGCTGTAAGGGGCAAGAGAAGGCTATTTGGCATCTTGTACACCTTTGATACTCTTAAAATGATCTCTTCCTATCAGTGGAATTGGGTTCAGACCATCTGCTGCCCAAAATGTGAGCTTCAAATGCTTATTGATCCTTGACCATATGTGCTCTGCCTAGAGGCCTATTGTGAGACCGATTGTTTTTAGGATGTGTTTACCTGGGCAGGTGGCTAGCATGTCACCCCCTTTCAAGAAGTCTGGTACTATGATAAGGGTAGCTGGCAAGTTGTCCCCATGGAGCCTACTGTGGCAGGAGAGACTTCCTGGGGTCCCGTTGGCCTCCCCATCACAAGCTCATTCACTGGAACCTAGAGTCCCTTTGTAGGCTCTAGTCTAGTATGCTGCTGTTGGCTGAGTGTACCCCTGTCAGTTGCAGGCTGATGACTCCTGGCAGGCTGGGATTTGGTTGGTGGCATCTTGCAGAGCCCCCTGACCCTACCTGCTGTCACAAATCCTGTTGTATCCCCTTTGTACACATGCTTGAATGTCTTGTGATACACCACTCTTAAGAAGAGCAGATACCAGATGGGAGAAGTGTCTCTCTTGGGTTTATGTATGTGTATAGACCTATATTTTTAAATACACTAAAAAATAAATTGTGGCCTGGTTTGGCAGTTTTTCATGCTCAGAATGTGTTTGTTATGTTCTTGATCCCCTATGGAGACCAGCGGAGCTATGAAAAGAATCCACCTCGTTAGGAGATTCTAGAAGGAAACTGGGCTTTCTGGGTACTTCCTCAGGGTAAGGGCTCCTCCTCTTTTACAGACTGCCAAGGCCAGGGCCTGAGAACTGTTCCCCCAGACAGTGTGCTCTGTGCCAGTGTCCAAGGATTTTAAGCAATTTCATTAAGTAACTAATAGACTGGGGGATATTTAAAGTGTGATTTTGTTGACATTAAACACAGTTATTTAAATATCAGTTAATTAGTGCTTTTTAATATTGCTTCTTGAACTCAAGTTTGGTTACTGTAGTTGATGTAGATACTTGACAAACCCAAGTTCAGTGTGGAGGCGTGGGGCACAGTTGAGCACGGACTTGGAGGAGGAGAGGAAGAGAGAACACATAATTTACAGCTGCTGAAATAATTCAGCTGTTTTCCTTGCTGATTGCTCTCCTCCTCTGTGCTGCTGATGCAGTGAATTGTTAATGGGATGGGCTCTTGCTGTTCCAATCAGGGTTGGGATGAGGCCATTTTGATGGGAATAAACTCAGAGATTGGGAGGAACATTTTTAAGTTTGAATCTAAAGCCACATTCCCAATCAATCCCAGCACAGGATCTAACCTTTGGGGTGTGCTTTGATACGAGGGCTGCATCTGCTTTAGTGAAAGCAGGGACTCAGCTTTGGAATGCTGTTGATTGGGTAATGAGGGAAAGTGGGGAGATGAGAATTTAGGGCTGGGGTTCAGCTTAGAGGGTACAGACAAACTGAGTTGCCCACAAAAAAGATAGCTCTATGGAGGGCTGGTGAGCCCTTGGAAGGATTCCCTGCCTGAAAAATCTGCTTTGTACTTGTACCTGGGTGGATGTCAATATTCTGGATTAAGGTGTTGATGTACTCACCTGTACATTACCTCCACCTACTCTTTCATTACATAGTTATCTATGAGCACTCCTTTTATTGAGTTCTTGCTGTGGCCTTGACCTTGCACTAGCTAGGGATGGAGCAGTAGATGAGGAATGAGTTTTGCCTTCAGGGAGTTCATATTTAAAGTATAGATTGGTGGATATTAGGACAGCAGCATGGAGAATTATGGGAGTACATGGAGGACCAACAAAATATGGCAAATGAAACCCAGCAGGATATGAACACTGATCATCTAAGTTGGGCTTATCCCAGGAATGCAAGGGTGGTTTCACATTAGAATATCTTCACATAAAATTTGCTATATTACTAGGTTAAAGGGGAAAAAAAATTTTTGTGATCATCTTATAGATGTAAAAAACACACATAAAATTTAACATCCATTTATGATAAAAACAGCTGTGTAGAAATAAAAGGGGACTTCTTTACCTTGACAAAAAGAATACCTATCAGAAAAACTAAAGAAAACATTTTTGCTGCTTAAATTTTTAGAAGAGACAACAGTGTAATGAATGTACCCATGTGCCCATTGTCCAGTTTCAGCAGTTGCCAACTTGTGGACAATCTTAAATTCTTTTTTAGTGTGGTAAAATAGGTATAGCGTGAAATTTGCCATTTTAACCATTTATTTTTATTTTAGAGAAAGAGAGTGCAAGTGGGGGAGAGGGGCAGAGGGCAAACAAGAGAGAATCATGACCTGAGCTGAAATCCAGAGTCAGATGCTCAACTTACTGAGCCACCAAGGCACCCCATTTTAATCATTTTTAAGTGTATTATTCAGCGGCATTAATTACATTCAGAGTATTGTACAGTCATCACCACTATATACTAAAACTTTTTCATCACCCCAGACAGAAGCTCTGAACCCATTAAGAAATACTTTCCGTTACCTCCCCTGTACCCCCAGCCATGGTGACCTCTAATCTACTCTCATCTCTGAATTTGCCTATTGTAGATACTTCATGTAAGTGGAATTAGACAATCTTTGTCCTTTTGTGTCTGGCTTATTTCACTTGGCATAATATTTTTAAGGTTCATCCATATTATAACCTGCATCAGAACTTTATTCCATTTTACAACTGAATAATCCATTGTATATATATGCCACATTTGAAACGTCTATTAAAGGCCACCTGGGTGGCTCAGTTGATTAAGTATCCGACTTTGGCTCAGGTCATGATCTTATGGTTCGTGAGTTCGAGCCCTGCGTTGGGCTCTTTGCTGACAGCTTGGAGCCTGGAGCCTGCTTTGGGTTCTGTGTCTCCCTTTCTCTCTGCCCCTTCACTGCTCACACTCTGTTTCTTTCTCTCTCAAAAATAAATAAACATTAAAAATAAATATCCATTAAAAAATCCATCCATCTCTTGATAGATACTTAGGTTGTTTCCACCTTTTGGCAACACTGACATGCAAGTATCTTTTTGAGTCCCTGTTTTCAGATATTTGGGTGTATACCTAGGAGTGTAATTGCTGGGTCATATAATTCAATGTGTAGCTTTTTGAAAAACTACCAGAGTTTTCCAGAGTAGCTGTACCATTTTACATTCCCACTGGTAGTATACCATATTTCCAAATCTTTGCCAGCAGTTGTTTTCCCTTAAAATTTTTTTTTTAAATTATAGGCATCCTAATAGGTGTCAGATGGTATTTCATTGTAGCTTTGATTTGCATTTCAGTAACCACAGCTGGTAATGAGCATCATTTCATGACCTTATTGATCATTTGCATATCTTCTTTGGAGATACCTTCTTTGTTAATCTCCTTTGCTGGTTTTTAAACTGGGGTGCTTTATGTTGTTGAGTTGTTTACATATTGTGAAAATTAAACCTTTATCAATATGTGATTTTTCTTGTTTGGTGGGTTTTCTTTTCATTCTCTTGCTAGTGTTATTTGAGGCCCCCAAATTTTGATGGAATCAAAATTGTGATGGATTCTAATTTATCACTTTTTTCTTTTATTGCCTGTGGTTTTAGTATCCTATTTAAGAATTTATGGCCCAATCATAAAATTTTTGCCCTTATGTTTTCTTGTAAGAATTTTATAGTTGCACTGTTAAATTTAGGTCTTCCATCCATTTTTAGTCAATGGCACCCTTGTTAAAAATCACTTGACTGTAGATGGGAGAGTATGTGCTTACCTTTTGTCGATACCATATTGTTTTGATTATATTAGCTTTGTGGTAAAGTTTTGAAATCAGGATGTGTGAATCCTCCAACTTGGTTCCTTTTTTTAAAGATTGCCTATGAATCTTAGAGTGAGTTTTTCCATCTCCTTGAAAAACGCTGTTGAGATTTTGACAGAGATTGCATTGAATCTATAGACTGCTTTGGATAGTAATGTCATCTTGACAGTATTAAGTGTTCCAATCCACCCAGAAAGTTTTTCCATTTATTTAGGTTGTCTTTGATTTCTTTTAGCAATGTTTTGTAATTTTCATTGTACAAATTTTTTCCTTTGGCTAAAGACCTTCCTCCTTAGTTAAATTTATTCCTGGATACTCTTTTTTAAAAAAATTTTTTTTTTTTTTTTTTAAACGTTTATTTATTTTTTTGGGACAGAGAGAGACAGAGCATGAACGGGGGAGGGGCAGAGAGAGAGGGAGACACAGAATCAGAAACAGGCTCCAGGCTCTGAGCCATCAGCCCAGAGCCCGACGCGGGGCTCGAACTCACGGACCGCGAGATCGTGACCTGGCTGAAGTCGGACGCTTAACCGACTGCGCCACCCAGGCGCCCCTATTTTTTTTTTAATTTTATTTTAAATGGAATTATTTTCTTAATTTCCCTTTTGGATTGTTTGTTGCTAGTATAAGAAACACAACTGATCTTTGAGTACTGATGTTGTACCTGCAGCTTTGCTGATTTTATTAGCTTTAACAGTTTGTTTGTTTGTTTGTTTGTTTGTTTTGTAGATTCTCCAGGGTTTTCGACATCTAAGTTCATGTCATTCGTATATAGAGATTGTTTTGTTTCTTCCTTTCCAGTATGGTATCTTTTATTCCTTTTTCTTGCCTATAGCTCTGGCTAGATATTCTAGTATTAATGTTGAATATAAATGATACAAGCAGGCATCCTTGTATTGTTCCTGATCTTGGGGGAAAAACTTGTAACCTTTCACCATTGATGTTAGCTGTGGGTTCTTCTTATATGACTCTCATCATATATGCCCTTTATTATGTTAAAGTTCTGTTCTTAGTTTATTAAGTGTTTTTAGAATGGAAGGATGTTGGATTTTGTCAAATGCTTTTTGGGTATCAATTGAGATGATTTTTTTCCCCTTTATTTTATCAATATCTGTTAACTGGATTAATTTTCATGTGTTGAACCACCCTTGTATCTCTGGGATAAATAACACTTGATCATGTTATACAGTCCTTTTAATATGCTGCTGAATTTGGTTTGCTAGTGTTCTTTTAAGGATTTTTGCAGATATATTTATATGGGATATTGGTCTGTAGTTTTCTTATAGTGTCCTTGTCTTGCTTTGGTGTTCGGATAATTTTGGAGTCAAAGAATGAGTTAGGCAGTGCTTCCATTTCTTCTATTTTTTGAAACATTTGGAAGGATTGGTATACTGCTACGTTTCTTAACAGTCACTTGGCTGGCCAGGAGGCCCTGGGCTGTGTGGCATGATGGTACCTATTTGGAACTCTGGTCTTGAAGCGGGGCCAGGTCATCTTTTCCATACTCTTTTGTCTCAGCACCTCCATCTTGGCCACCTGTCTAGGGAACCATTCATACTGATGATGCACACTGGCAGGTGACCTGATAAACAAGGTCTACTTGTTAAGTTGGACTCTAGGATTGCAGCTTTGCCCTTGTACTCTCTCTTTGGGCTGATGGATGGTTCATCTGTTCCTGGGCTTGCCAAACAGGAACAAGGCTTCTGAGCCATCTCAAGGACCAGATCAAGTCAGCAGACAAGGGAGAATATTATGTTGAGAATAATACTTCTTTTAAATGTTTTCTCATATAGCTAACATTTCAGGAAGAAAGACTCCATTGAGCATAATTTCCCATAATTCTAACTTCATAGCTGATCATAGAGGTGGTCACACTTTTTTTCAGAGTAGTAATTCCTATGTGTGTGCTATTATGTTCTGCTTCTGCTCAAAAATATGTATCTGTGTTCATGTTAGCATCACTATCCATAGTTCACCTATTTAAACATTTTTTTCACCTGTTTTAATGACAACACTGTTTTCCATTGTGGTAGTCCAGATGACCCCTTTTGAGATTGTTGATTTGTTCAATCAGCAGATATTTTTGAGTGCCAGGCACAATGCTGGGTGGTGAGGATACAGCAGTGGGTTAAGTGGACAATTGTCCCTACCCTTATGGAGCTCCCAGTCTGGTGGGTTCTAGTTGTTACAAGCCTGTGAAATGGAATTTCATTGACCATGTTACAGCCTTGGAGAGGATGACAAGGTTGTGTAGTCCCTAGCCCTGGCTCCTATCGCTGCGTTCTAAAAAGCAAGCAAGGCCTTGGCAGGACAGTGGCAGTTCTGCTTGTTAACTGGGCTCTCAGTGAAGCCCAGGATGGGGAGCCCTGGGACCATGGCAGAGTTGACTCTGAAATGGGACTGCTGCAGCAGGGAAGTGTTTCCTAGGCAATACTCTGCTTAATATTTTTAGTGCGTGGTCACGGCAGAACTAAATGTGGTTTCTGATCCCAAATTGGTAATAAATGTAGACATATTTAGAGTCAGAAACAATGCATTTAAAATCCTCTGCTCCTTAATGGTCCTGCCAAGTGCTGAGTTTAGGTTTCTTTGTTTCTTGGCTACCTACCCAGCCTCCCACCATCTCTTGGAGAAGGCGCCCGGATTTTCTTTGGGTGTTAGGTGGGATTGTGAAAGCCGTGAGTTATGGCTCCCTGAGCTGTGTTGAGAGGCATCAGATTTTTGTGTTTCTGCCCACATATGTAAATGTGTACATTTAAAAATTCATCCTCCTTTCAAGTTTTTAAGAATCTGGGATTATAAATAGTCTTGGACTCTCAGGCGTGTTAAAAATAAAATATGATGTTTCAGTTGCTGATTTACCTGGAAGACATAGTCAGTGCCAATGTGATAGTAGCGAGTTCTGTGTTTGGTGACCTGTCCTTATGGTGCGCTCATTGTTTCTGTAAGTTAATGCTATTTTCTTGGGGCTCCTGATTTAATTTAAGGAGGAACCTAATTGTTGCTCATTTCATCTGTTAAAAGTTGTAATTTGTGTCTCAAGTTGCCTAGAGCGGTATTTATTTTCTCATGGTATATTTCTTTTTTTTTTTTTTTAATTTTTTTTTTTTCCAACGTTTATTTATTTTTGGGACAGAGAGAGACAGAGCATGAATGGGGGAGGGGCAGAGAGAGAGGGAGACACAGAACTGGAAACAGGCTCCAGGCTCTGAGCCATCAGCCCAGAGCCTGACGCGGGGCTCGAACTCACGGACCGCGAGATCGTGACCTGGCTGAAGTCGGACGCTTAACCGACTGCGCCACCCAGGCGCCCCTCATGGTATATTTCTTAAGTTGGCTTTCTTTTTGATAATTGTGCTGTCTCAAATTCTGTTGTGGAAAGCCATGTTATCCACTAATTGTGAACAGGACGTCAGCTCCCTTGAGGGCAGCAGTGGTATCTTTTGTATGTTCTGTTCTGAAGTATGGTGCTCAGGGGACTGAGGCTGATGGTAAAATATCTTTGTGTGGTATCTGTTTCTAGAGTGTGAATGCTGGATGCTTGTAATCCAAAGTGCCAGAGTGCCTAGCAGAGAATAAGGGTTGGTGTTCTTAGTGATTTGCACATAGTCCATTTGGAGCTATGGACTGGAAGTCATATTTTCCTTCCTATCATAGTTTCACTAAGAGGCTCTGACCTCCTCTGGAAGCTTGGAGACAGCAGGAAAAGATGAACTCTGATTCTGCCCCAGCCCCAGGTTGTGTGTGGATGAATGTGTGAAAGTCCTTGGTATTCTTTGGAAGCAGGCTATCGAGAAAGCCCATTGGGCCTACTATCAGGAGATCCATTCATTATTTTAAAGGAGAGGGAAGAAGAAGGCCCTGGTCCCTTATTCCCGGGATGCCAGCTGACCCTGTCTAGAGTGATCCACAAAATCTAGGTCTCTTGAATTTGTCCTGGCTATTCCTGCCTTCCCTGTTCCCTCTTAGAGGTATTGGAGTTTGAAGACAGGCCTGAGACACCAGGAAGCTGGATTCTGAAGTGGCCATTCTCAGTCAGCTCTTCACTGGGCACTGATGCACAGCCAGCCAGCATTGCTGAGGTTTGAGTGGAAATGCCTCTGTAGCCACCTAGAGTGTAGTGCAGGTGTGTAGGCAGGCCTGTGGCTCAGGGAAACTGGGTTCCAAGGAAAGACTTGATTGTCAGAGCACAAGACAGTTCTATAAGGGAATGAAGCCCTTACTGCTTTTGTTTATCCTGTCCTTTATTCAAAATTTTCTCTCACAGTAGTTGTTAATGAGAGCTACAACCTTCTTGAGTCCTCACTTTGTTCAGGTACTGTACTATATGCTTCATAACATCTCACTTAACACCAAGAACCATCCTGCAAAGTAAAGTAGTTACTATCAAGTCCATTTGTAGATGAAGGAATGGAAACCTGGAGAGGTTAAGCAGCTTGCCTAGAGTCCCACAACTAGGTGAGGTGACCTGGCTTGACATTCGGAGCCCACATTCTTTTCATTACAGTGGAGTGGAGATGGAGTAGAGTACACCTTCTAGTAACTTTGGCTGTTATCAGACATAGGCTGGTCACTTTAAGGACATTAGGCAGGATCAGAGAACAAGTAGAAGAAATAGGTCTCCTTGCCCACTCTCTGTTGGGAGCTTGTAATCTAGGGCCGAGGGAGAAGTAAACTGACCGGGTCTGGGGTATTTCTCTCATTCACCTTGTCACTTACTGGTGTGCTTAGGAAAACCACATTCACCTTTTTGGCTTCATTTTCTTTTGCCATGTAGAGGTAATCCTGTCCTAAATGTTTTTGGGATGGGGAGTGGGGATGTCAGGATCACAGACTATTTGGAAATAAGCTTGGATATCATCTTGGCCAATATAGTTACTCCTCCCCTCTGCTTCATTCTCACCAGACAGTTGGGTATTTATGAGGGGAGTGTTTGGGGGTTGGAGAAGAAAGATACTTTCACTTCTTGTATAGCTGAGAAGTCTGCATGATGGGAGGTTAAGAGGTGAAGACACACAGGATGTCAGGGACCTGGCTGCAGTCTTAGTCAAGGATGTTCTTCTTCTTGAATATCTGTGCCTCCTGTGTGAGCTGGGCTGTGCCAAGGACATTCACCAATCAAAACATATGTGTGTGAAAACATGTGTGTGTATGTGTGTGTGTGTGTAGTGTAAAAACTTGGGACATGGTAGAGGTGGGTCTCTCCACAAGAGGGCCCCAATAGGCTCATTTAAAAATTTTTCTCCTGACACAGAATGTGTGCCTTTGTATCCATTCACACTGTTGAAGAATAAGTAAAATGAGTCCAGTTTCTGTGGCTGATTCATAGATCACTGGAAAGGCAGCGTGGTCTATGGAAGGAGGATGGGTTCTGGGCCAGATTGGCTTTGAATCCTGACTACCACTCTGGCTGCATGAACTTGGGCAAAATACTTAACCTCTCTGAATTTCAGTCCCCTCCTGGGCAGAATGAGACCTTGTCAAATGGTTGTTGCGAAGAGTAAATGAGCTTAGAACTTTGCTTGGAGCATAGCAAGTACTCTATAAATGTTGACTCTAATTGCTCTTAGACAAAATTTATTTTCCTGTGGGTGGTCCAGATACTGATTTGAATCCTAGGGGATGTGGTGTCATTGGGGTATTTCTCTCCATCCTGTATTACAAAGTGCAAGAACTAAAACTTCTGAGCAGTTTGGGGCATGGGAGAGCTCAGAGAATGTGGAGTTGTGTCTGGTGGGAGTTTGTTCTTAAAGACTTTGCCTCCCTGCTCCCTCCTTCTGCTGGTGTGACTGTGCCTGTCTCTGTCCTGAAGACATATGTGTTGGAGGGGGTAGCTCTACACAATCATAGAAAACGAATGTATGGCATTAGAGGATCCATCTTTAGGACCTGACCACTGGAGCCAATTCTTTGTCTTCATTAAGAGACTCAAGTGATAATATTGAAAAAATTGGATTTAGAGAAGTGGCCCCAAATCTCCAAACTTCAATGGACCCACTCAAGCTTTCAAAGCAGTGTACCTTTGTGCCTCTATTTCTTGTCTCATGTACCCTCTTTTGAAGGGCCCTCTGGTGGCCTTATTGCCAAACCCAGTGGATCTTCTCATCCACATTCTTTTTTATTTTTAAAATTTTTTTTGCAGGGGCGCCTGGGTGGCTCAGTCGGTTAAGCGTCCGACTTTGGCTCAGGTCATGATCTCGTGGTCCGTGAGTTCGAGCCCCGCATCGGGCTCTGTGCTGACAGCTCAGAGCCTGGAGCCTGTTTCAGATTCTGTGTCTCCCTCTCTCTCTGACTCTCCCCTGTTCATGCTCTCTCTCTGTCTCAAAAATAAATAAATGTTAAAAAAAATTAAAAAAAAAATTAAAGAATTAAAAAAAAAAATAAAATAAATTTTTTTTTTTTGCAGCAGGGGCAGGAAAGACAGAGAATCTCAAGCAGGCTTTATGCCTAATGTGGAGCCCGATGTGGGGTTCAATCCCACAACCCTGGGATCATGATCTGAGCCAAAATCCAGAGACAGATGATCAACCTGCTAAGCCACTCAGGTGCCCCTCTCATCCTTACTCTGACTGATCTCTTGACATCATTGCCTGGAACTTGATTTTCTCAGGATTCTCTCCTCTGTTGACCTTTGTGATTCTGCACCATTGTCCTCGTTCCTTGTTTGATTGCCTTGCTTGCTTTTTTCTTTTCCTATATTCCAGCCATGACTTGAAGATTATTCTTGCTCTTTCTTTCTCTCTGGGTTTCTCCCTAAGACAGGGAGTCTATTCTTGTTGCTTTGCTTATTGCCTCTGTGCTGATGGCACCAACATTCTTACCCTGCCCTAACCTTCTCTGCCTCTTTGTATTCAATAGGTGTGAAGTTACCAGAGACTTCGTGGATCCACTGAAAAGCTACATGCCAGAAGGCGTTGAACTGTGGTTATTAATGTAGCTATCAAGTGCCCTCACTGTTGTTTAGATCTTTAGCAGTCCAAATGGAGATTGGGTCTTAAAACGCTTTTCTAGCATTTAGTTTTTTGATAGCCTTGTTTGAGTAAGGATAGGTCTAGAGAGGGCCGACCTGGGCTCCCATTTGCTTTGTCCCTTTTGCTTTTGCTCTCTTTCTGCTTGTCTTTTGATTTCTTTTAGCTGGAGCCACTGTCTTTTGTCTCTGAGATTGCAGTTTTTTGCTAATATGCTTAGCCACCTTCTTAAAGATCTGTTTCCTTGCCTACTAAGGTAGGGATGGGAGTTGTTATGTCTCTCACCTTTTGGAGTGCAGAGTATCAAGAATGCCCCCTTCCTATTTCTTCCCATGTTGTCCTCCTCCCAGGGCTCTAGTCCCCACTGGGCTCATGGAATTCTTGGCTCTATGTGCTCTCAGGTGTGGCCAGCACTGTCCTTATATTGCTACTGGAAAAGCCTCTCTTGGGCTCTCTTTTGAAGGCATGTGCATGAGTGGATTTTGGCTTTGTAGCTGTCTGTTCAGGCAGAGGCTTAGGTTTCTTGTCAACTTTCTACCTCCAACAGCCTCCTCTAGTTAATTGCCTTCTTGAGTCTGTTGAGAGCAGTCTGTATTTGCTCAGCCCTAGTCATGACCTCAATATTTGGGACAGATACTGTCCCCACTACACAAATGGTCAGTGGGTAAGGATGTTCCATGTCCAGCCTCCCAGCCAGTAATGGACTTAGTTATGGGATTAGAAGCCGCATTTCTTTTGTTGTTCATAGGCTCTTCGGATTTAATTGCTGTTTTCCTCCTGACTTGCTGTGTAGTTTATGGCTTAGGGGGAAAGAGACTGTTTGCCTGACTATTCCAAATTTATTTCTTTTGTCCTTTAAATTTTTCTTTAAAAATCCATTTCTTTTCCTAAGCGTTTGCACATTGTTTTCTCTTGTCAGGACTGTCCTTCCAGTGTCCTCTTTGCGTTGTTTCTTCAGCTTCGTATTTGCTCAGATTAGGCGGTGAGTTTGTTTGTGTAGAGGTGAGTGACCGTGTATGTGTATATGAGTTTGTGCAGCCCATAAATAGTAATGAATGTGTGTCTGTAGAAAGAGCTCATCCTCTAACCTTCAGTCTGTAAAGCAGAAGGTTGTTTTGACAGGTGTTCCTGCAGTTGGCAGTTCTACATGATGGTGGCCTGGCTCTCTGGACACAAGTATGCTGGGAAAAGCATTGAGTGCGCTGGGTCTGCCTTGGGGCACAGCAGAAAACTGGCTTTCATCTCTCCTTTTTCAGCTGGGGGTGGGTGCTCTTCCAACATCTGTTTCCTTCACCTCTTGGGCGAAGATAGCCAAAGGAAAAAAAAAAAAAGGCTTTGGTCCTAAAGTTTGAGATATAGGGCCAGCTAAAGAATGTGTAGATTCTCTAAGTGGCAGAGCTCTGGAGAGTTGTACCAGGGTGCCTGGACTGGCTCTGATTGCCTGTGTGTCCAAGGGCAGGTCATCATCCCTACTCTAATGATAAGTAGGTGCCAGGTGCTTTGTTAAGCATTTTCCATATTTTTATTTAATCCTCTCTAATACTCTTTGAAGTAGGAGCTCTTACTATGCCATTTTACAGATAAAGAAACTGAGGTCTGGTAAGTTGTATTCAAGATCACACAGCTAGGAATAGACAGAGCTAAGAAATGGCCTTCGATCATTCTGAATCTAAATTCATGTACTAGACTTTATATCCATGTTTTTATCTTTTTGCTTCAATTTCCTTCTTTTAAGATAGAAGTAGGAATTCTTGCCCTTTCACTTTTCTAGATTTGGAGAAACAAATACATGGACACAAACTGTAGGTTAAGAATATGAGCATTTTATGAGGTGGAATTCAAAGTGCCCTCAGGCAGTTTGCTGATGTGACTCTGCCTGCCCAGGACACTTGTGACCTTTTCCTATTCTCACTCTTCTCTGGCCCTGAGACTGGAGAGCAGCCACTGTCCGTGGGGTCTGCCACCCATCTAAGAAGCTTTCAGAGATCCAGCACTCCCACTTCTCCTTTGGCTTCTTGCCATCCTCATCACATTCTTTTGTTTTCCTGCCTTGAGAGAAGATAGAAGTTACAGGAGGAGTCTTTTTTACCCAGGGCCTAGTCCTCTCCCCCAGTCCTATCTGAATTGAGTAGAGGACATGAGGCCCCAAGAGAGGCAAGGTCTAGAAAGTCGAAGGGCCTCCTCCTACCCATGCCGCAAGCATCTGCTCTGGGCTGCAGTAAGCTGATAATACAGATTGCTGGAGCATCTACCCTCAATTTTCATAAAGGTACAGCCTACAGATGGCCAGTTTTGATGGAAAAAAATGGACATTTCATTTTTAGTCCTTATTATCTTCTTGTCCCAAAGCCCAAGGATACTTAAGGAAAGAGTAACTGCTGAAACACTGAAATGTGTTTCCCTTTCCCAGACTGAATGATGGTGTTTGAAGTCAGAAGAAGACCATAATGTGAAGACCTTGGTCTGTCTTCCAGTGAGAGCCAAGAATGACAGGAAGGTTTATTTTGCAGGGTGTACAGGGGTAGGTGATGAGGCAAATCCAGTGTTAGGGGTGGTAAGTAGGGTTTGGGAAGGGAACTAACATCAGCCCAAGTGTGCCACCTGGGCCTCAAAGGGATGCCATGACTTTGGCTTTACTTACGTTATTGTCTGAGGTTTTCTTTAGCTGCTGCTGCTGCCCAGATACTTGCTTGTGATGTGGGATGTCAGCTGTCCTGGTAAAACACAGCTGTGTGCCACCTCTCTTTAGTCTGTTTCCACACTCCCCCACCCTCACCTTCAGCCTAAAGCCCAGAGAAAACTGCGTATTTTCTACTTGTTACTTGTTGAGTAAGGACCAAGACCAGGTGACGTGGCTGCAGGCCAGACTGCTTAGCAGGACACAGGATACCATCACTGATGCTTGTGTGTGCCTGTATGTTGCAGAATTTGCACTTGCTCTTAGGGTACCCCTGCAAAGCCTGGGAAACTGTGACATATCTTTTTCCCAGCCTCACTCCTCCTGTCTCACCTCAGGCACCTCCTCCCTGCAACATGTTCTGTCTCTTGGTGTTTCATGGAGAAATATATGGAGGCAGTAAATAGGTCAGGTGTGCAGTCCATGTGGAATTACTGGGGGGAGACGAAGGATCCATTTGTGAATCGATGTTTCATCCTTAGTATTGGCATAAAATGCTTTTGAGGGCATTAGTGTGTGTGCAGGAGATGGAGGCGGCTGGGAACCTTGTGGGAGCTGCCATTTCTCTCGCCACCTCCCCTGCCCCCTCCCCACGCATTCCCCTTCCCTCTTTGGGGTGGGGGTGGGGTGGGGAAGCTGCTGTTTGTGTATCAGCTGCCCTCGACCTCTTTTTCTTCAGTCTCTTCTGGATTTCCTGCTCATTTGTCTTCTTTGCCCTTGACTAATTCATTCTCATTTATCTCTTCCTCCTCATCTTTTCCCCCAGCATCAATTCCAGTGTTTATCCCTGGCTGTGAGAAGGGAGTGTTGAAGTGTGAGTGTGTACATCCATGTACACTTGAACACTATTCATGCAGGGAAAGGAAATCTGTGACTTTGGGGATAATCTTTGTTTTCTCTTACGGTTTATTTCCTGATAATGCACCCTGCTTCCATTCTGTATTTTCCTTTCCCCCAAAGGCTGAGGATTAAGAAAGGTATGGGGCATTATAGGAAGCTCCAGGGCTGTCTTTTCTTGGGCCCCATCTCCCTGGGTCTTTCTAGCCCTTTCATTCCTGATGTGGAAGTCTCTGCTTGCTCCTTGTGCATGCTCACCAAGCCTGGCCACTGCCCCCTCCCCTGCCACGCACACTCAGGTATGGTCAGGCACCTGTCCAGAACCTAATGCTGTGTTGTGAACTCACTCCCCGTCTTTCCGTATGATTGGTGCCCCAGGGAAACAGGTTGCTGGGGAAAGCTCATGTGGCACTCAGCCGCTCCATTTTATCGACGAAAAAAGAGGGGAGAAGCTGGCAGAAAGCAAAGGCTTTTGCTGCTGGGTGAGTGTAGCAGCTATTTTTAGTGCCCAAGCCTTTGCTTTTCCATTTGGCTATGCTTTTTTAGCACAGTGCCGGTCCAGCAGGGCTGTTTTCCTTTATGGTTCCAGATGTCCTTAGGGAAAGTTTCCGTCTGCCTCTGAGAAGGTGTGGGCTGGGCAAGTCGGTAATAACTTCTGACAGTGGGTTCAGGTAGGACTTTGGGTCCCACTGCAGTCATGTTAAAGGACCAATTTCTTGAGGTGGAGCACATAGTGGGGCAGGAATAGGAAAGAGAAAAGGTAAGCACCATAATCTTCAGAGGTATTCCCCTATAACTGATACAGTTAAGCTTTTTTTTATTAAAAAAAAATTTTTTTTTTTAACGTTTATTTATTTTTGAGACAGAGAGAGACAGAGCATGAACAGGGGAGGGTCAGAGAGAGGGAGACACAGAATCTGAAACAGGCTCCAAGCTCTGAGCTGTCAGCACAGAGCCCGACGCGGGGCTCGAACTCACGGACCGCGAGATCATGACCTGAGCCGAAGTCGGCCGCTTAACCGACTGAGCCACCCAGGCGCCCCAGTTAAGCTTTTTTTGAATACATGGCCTAATGAGATATATTAGGGCTGAGTGATCAACATTCAAACCTTTTATAAGGGCTTGAAGTAATGCTGACATGTTTTGACTTTTTCTTTTTTTTTTTCTTTTTCTTTTTTTTTTTTTTTGAGACAGAGAGAGACAGAGCATGAGCAGGGGAGGGGCAGAGAGAGAGGGAGACACAGAATCTGAAGCAGGCTCCAGGCTCTGAGCTGTCAGCACAGAGCCCGACGCGGGGCTCGAACTCAAGGAGTGTGAGATCATGACCTGAGCCGAAGTTGGACGCTTGACCGACTGAGCCACCCAGGCGCCCCTGTTCTGACTTTTTCTAAGACTTCTTAAAATTTTTAGCTTGTTTTATTTCTCTTTCTGCCTTTCTTTCCTAGGTCATTTGCCAGTTTTTTTTTTTTTAAAGTACACGTGTTTCTCTTTAAGATTTCATTTAAATTCCCATTAGTTAACCTACAGTGTAATAATGAGTTTCATTTATACTATATAGTGGTTCAACAATTTGGATTAAGTTCTCTTGACTGCCACTCTAGTTTACTGACCAAAATTGTTGTACCAAGAAACTCTGTACCCATTAAGTAGTAACTCCCCTGGTAATCTATAATCTACTTTCTGTCTCTGTGAGTTTGCTATTCAAAAAAATTCATTTAAATAGAATCATACAATATCTGTTCTTTTGTGTCTTGCTTATTTCACTTGGCATAATGTTTTCAAGGCTCATTCATGTTGAAGCATGTATCAGAATTGCATTCTTTTTATGGCTGAATAATATTCCATTGTATGTATACACAACACTTTAAAAATATCCATTGATCTGTTGATGGATATTGGGGTTGTTTCCACCTTTTGGCTATTGTGAATAATGCTGCTGGGAACATTTGCATGGAAGTATCTGTTTGAATCACTATTTTCAGAACTGTTGGGTAGAATAAATACCTAGGGGTAGAATTTCTGGATCTTAAGGTAATTCTGTGTTTTGCTTTTTGAGGAACTGCTAAACTGTGTCCCACAGCAGCTGTACCATTTTGCATTACCACCACTAATGTATGAGGTGTTCCAGTTTGTCTACATCCTTGCTAATATTAGTTATTTTCTTTTTAAAAAAATTATAGCCGTCATTGTTGTTTATGTATCTGGTTATTAAACCCTATCAGAGAGAGGTGATTTGCAAATATTTTCTCCCATTTTGTTGGCTGTCTTTTCAATCTCTTCATAAGGTCCTTTGAGGCACAAAAGTTTTCACATATTGATGGAGTTTAATTTAGTTATTTTTTTTAAATCACCTGTTGTCTTGGTGTCATTTTTGAGACACTAGTACCAAATATAAGGTTATGAAGATTTCCTCTATATTTTCTTGTAAAAGTTTAGCTTTTAAATTTAGGTCTAAGATACATTTTGAGTTAAGTTTTGTACATGACAAAAGGGTAGATTCCATCTCATTTTCTGCATGTGGCTATTCAGTTGTCCCAGAATAGTTTGTTGAAGAGACTATTTTTTCCCCATTGAATGGTATTGGCACCCTGTTGAAAATCATTTGAGTACACATGATTATTTCTGGGTCCTCAGTTCTATTCCAATGGTCTTTACATCTGTCCCTTATGCCAGTACCACACTGTTTTGATTACTATTGCTTTGTAATAAGTTTTGAATTCAGGAAGTATGAGTCTTCCAACTTGGTTCTTTTTTTCCTACATCTTTGGGTCTACTTTGGGTCCCTTGAAATTCCTTATGTATTTAAAGAAGGGTTTCTCCATTTTTGTAACAGCCTTGGTATTTTGATAGGGATTGCATTGAATCTGCATATTGCTTTGGGTAATATTGTCATCTTAACAATATTAAGTCTCTAATCCATGAACATGGGATATCCTTTTATCCTTTTGTTTTGATTTTAACAGCTACTAGGGCCTGTACTTCGGATAGTTGGGCCATTTGAAAAGTGATGTGTAAGACTTCATGGCTTGGGAATATGGAACTTTGCTGGTTGATGGGATACTGATGGCATCTGTTTTCAGATATAATAGTGAGCATGGTTTAGAAGTGAACGGTTATGATGACTTATGAGGATTTGGACCCATGTCTCTTGATACACAAATCAATTGGTTAGTTTATTTCTCTCCTTATCATAGCCAATATCACCCTGTACAACCTGACAATAAGTTGATAGTGAGGAAGGAAGGGACCCCAACTGTTGTATCTCACATGAGAGTCTTGCTTGGCTCTCTGCTTCCAACCAAGGCATATCTGGTCATGAGTGGCTAGACTCCTTATGGTAGCTGGAAGCTTCCTTTAGATCTTCTCCTGTGGTAGAAGGAAGACCTTTGATATATCTGTGCAGGAAATGTCTGATATCCATTGAACACATGACATCATTGGAATCACATTGCTGGGGGGATCAGGCACCAGCTTCCTGTTTACCTTCTGTCTTCTTTGTTTACATTCCTCAGGTCTCTAACTGTGCCTCCCCAGGGCCTGCCCCCTTCTAGGATGGCTCTTCTGGGAATGCTGCTCGGGCTGCTGATGGCTTCCTGCTTCACCTTCTGCCTCAGTCATCAGAACCCGGTAAATTTCTTAACACAAATAGAAGAATCCCTGTAGGCTCCAAGAAAGCCTCCATGCCACCAAGGCTTTTGTGGGAGTAGGGTGAGCTTTTATTTTTCTTACAGGAATGTGGTTAGCACTGGGTCAAGGAGTATGTGTACTCTCCTCCCCACCCCACTGAGTCCTCTGGCCTCTGTTTAAAGCTCATAGCATAGGGGCACCTGGGTGTCTCAGTCGGTTAAGTGTCCGACTCCTGGTTTTGGCTGAGATCATGATCCCCGTATCATTAGTTTGAGCTCTGGGTCTGGCTCTGTGCTCACAGCGTGGAGCCTGCTTGGGATTCTCTCTGTTCCCCTTTCTCTCTGCCCCTCACCCACTCTCATGCTCATGCACACTTTGTCTCAAAAGAAAGGAAGGAAGGAAGCTCATGGCATAGTTTCCCTTTGGAGAAAATAGGATGATGATATGGTAATACTGATAATGTTGATGAGGTTATCATGTACCATTTATTTTAGTAAGTGCTTTATATGTATTCTCATTCAATCCCTCCAAAACCCCTAAGAAGTGAACAACTACAGTTATTATCCCTCATTTTCAGAAGGAGACTGAGGCTCAGAGACATTAAGTAACTTGGCCAGAATCATTCAGCCAGTTTGTGGCAGAGTTGGGAAAATCAGGATTCTCCCCAGGAGCTGGTTGCCTGTGTGGTGAGCACTCAGTAAGACTCAGCTTCTTCCTCTACTCCTGTCTTCCTTGTGCTTTTTCCATCTGTCTCTGTCTCTCCATTCTCTTTTCCTCTGTCCTTTTTCTTCCTCTTCTTTTTAAGCCTCTCTTCATTAACCTAGACCTCACTGCTTAGGCTTTCTGTCACTGTCACAGGCAGGAGTAGAATGACCAAGAAAGCCCTGAGCTTGGCCTGGCTGCAGCATGCTAAGACTCCTGGCCCCGTTTGCCTGGCTGGCCCCAGCAATAAGCTGCCCTTCACCAGCTCCCAGTGTCTCCTCTTTGCTTTCCCTTGAGAAGCCTTGACTGTCAGCTTTCTGACAGTTTCCCCTTCCCCTGGCCACCTTCCTCAATCCCAGGGTCTCCTGCTAAATGTTGGGTAAGTGTTGAAGGCTTTGGAGTGGAGGGCCTTGAAGTGCAAATGACAATTGTGATGAATTTAATAGCAATCCAGCTCAGCTGAGGTTTACCTCTGGCTCATGGCAAGCTTCCACCTTCTCTCTGAAGTCATTTGTTTTTTCTCTCCCTTTCTGCTCACTTTGTGGAGCAGAAGAGGAAGTACAGTTAGGAGTCACGAATCCTTTTGAGCTTTTAATGTTCTCTGAGATCTTACTGGTGCTAGTTTTTTTTGGCCTTTTCCTCAAGGATAATGAGGATGAGATTCCATTGGCCCCTGAGGGTGGGACTGGCCATAGCCTGAGTTAGGGGCTGTCTTTGTCATAGCCTAGACCAGAAAAGCACCCAAGTGTCTGGAGGGATCAGGGCTGTGTACTCCCCTCCCTCCCCGCCCCCGCTCAACCTGCAGCTCATGAGGATCCGGTGCTTCCCATGATGAGCTTTAGCAGATGCACAATTAACAAAAACGTGCTGATGAATTTGCTTAAGGACTGTGTGTTAGTAAGTCCCTTTTGGATAATAGTCCAACCAAATAGATGAGCTTTCAGAGCCATAATTATTCTGGCCCATTTATATTAGCTCTATTGAGTCTAGTCTCAGAAAAATGTTAATACTGACTTTCATCAACAGAAGCTACTTTTATCCTTATGTCTGTTCCTAAGCTGTATCCATTTGTCATAATCTTTCATCATGTGCTAAGCACAAGTAGGAGTTGAAGCATCTTTTCTCTCATACCATAAAAATTGCTGCCCTGTTGGCATTTAAAATCCAAATTATGCAGCCAGCCACCTTCACAACAGTGAAAATGGGTGGTGGGGTAGCTGGGGGTGTTTATGATCCTTTATTCAGAGCCTTGAGTCCAGGCAAGAGGTCCTGGTGGCCTGGAATTGTCCTCTCCAAAGGCATTTGTACAGGTTAATGGCTACCCAGGAAAGATTGTGTGTGTCAGGGTACGATCTTCTGCTGTGATACCTCCCTGAGATGCCACAACTTAGGAGCAGTGTGGATGCTGAAGGGATGGGGTTGTGTAGTATACTGGCCTTCAAAAAGTAGTGAGTATGAAGGAGGTAGTGGAATCCAGTGGAAGGAGCACAGACCATTGGTAAGTGGCACCCCCTACTTTGGCAATTTGGCCATTTCTGAGCTTTGTTTTCTCATCCGTAAAATAGGGTTGATACTTCCCTCTTAAGATTTTAACGTAGATTATGCATGATTTGTATGTATATATAAAAATATATATGAAGCACCTAGCTTTGGGACTGGCAGAGTATGGTCAATAAATGTCAGCTGTTATTTTCAGTAAAAGGGTGTCTGCTTTTATGGTTTAATATAGGGCTTTGTTAGTCAGGGTCCTAGCCCAAAATATTGCCATGGCAGTCTGTCTCTGTCACAGCGTCTGTCAGCTTACCATTAGAGAGATTCATTCATTCTCCTGGATCTTGAAGGCTTTGGTCTTTAAGAATCTCTTACTCAGATACAAGTGCAAGGAAGTGAGACATGGTAAGCTGTTGTCAGCTAACACCTTAGCTGGATTTCTTGCCAGTCAGTTGAGAGGAGATGGGTATTTGGAGTGATGGTGGCAGGGAAAAGAGTGCTGAGGTTTCAGTATGGAAGGGAGCCCTGAGAAGCCAGCTGAGAGGGCACCAGAACATGGGGGGTTTACTTGTTGACCAAGGGCTGGCTGGCTTCTCTCACCCCTTGGTCTTTATCTGCTGTTGACAACCCTTCCCGGGCAGAGAGAGGCTAGTCTTGCTTGTCCTTTCTCTGGGACTGTGGTTTGTTACTTGGACCGTGAAAGCCTTCCCTTTCCCCTGAGGGGGTGGGGGTGGTGGGGGTGTGTGCTGGTAGATGTGCTAAGGTGATCTCAGTGTGCCCTTCCCCCCCCTGCCCCTTCATTCTCTCAGTATGCAGGGCATAGCCATTAGGACACATAACTAAGAACAGAAACACAGAAGTGAGTCAAAATTCATGCATGGGCTTTGGAGACAGGCAGGCCTGGACTTAAATTTTTGTCTGCTTTTCTCAACAGTGTGATTTTTGCTCAGGCCCGATACCTGTCCTCATCTATAAAATGGGAATAAAATTTGTGCTCCACAGATGAAACTTGGGTGAGTTGTGAGGCATGGAAGGCACTTTAGCCCAGAGCTACAAATGGTAGTTGCTGTTACCATTACAGTCTCATCCCCATGATGCTGCTTTTCCTCAAAACCTTTCCTGGAATGCCCCTTTTGAACTGACTCCCTCAGTGCTTGTCAGATGTGATTTGGGCAAACAGTGCCAAGTTGCTCAGAGTTAGATTTGGTGAATAGGGTGAGCTGATCACAGGAGCACCAATTTTTTATCACCCCTACTAAAAACAGATTTGTACTATAAAATAATGGCAGATTGTGTGTATCTGTGTATGTGTGTGTGTCGCTTAAAATCTGGTTCAAAGGTGACACCAACCGGAAGGTCAGAAAACATTTTCAGCAGTGGTGGGATTACTGTGAAAGTATTTAGCCTCCCAAGAGCCTGAGGCATGCGGCTCAGTGGTTCATCGGTCTCCATCTTGAATCTATTAATGTTGAAAGAAATGTGGAAAAAGAGAATGAACACTCCCCCAGCCTAGTGTTTGAAGGGTTTTCTGCCATGTTTTCATCATTCCCATTCCTATTGCCTCTTACTGCTTCTCTTAGTGACAAGGATTTGGTTGCTTGCTTAAAGCTATACCTGCCAGCAGTTACCTGACTAATAGACTAAAGCAAGAGTTGCAATTTAAAGCTTAGAGAGGTTTAGTTTGGCTGTCTTAGTGTTCTAAAATACAAAAATTTTATGTAAAAATCATCTGTTAGTTTTCTCTTTTTCATGGCAGTGGTGGACCAGCTGAGTAGCAGCTGCGTTCCTTAGTCAAGGCAGGAAGGCTCCAGTTTTCACAGCCCCCCAACAACCTGTTGTTTTACTGCTGGCCCTACCTGGCCCCTGGAGGCATTTGACCCCCATACTTCTGAGGTGAATTCTATTTATATTCTCCTAGTCCCATGGTCTAGTGTGTGGTGCTTATGGCAGAGACTGGCCAGCATGGCTCGGCCCTGGATTACATGGGTTTTGAGTATTTGTAGACAAGGTATTCTTTGTTCTGCAATGTGGGGCTAGTGCCTGGGTTTTAGTAGACGTGGCTACTTTGGGCTTTCCTCAGTCCAAGGCCTCCAGAAGACATACCTGCCTGTGGGACAGGGTTGTTTCTTCATTCCTTTGTTCTTGGATTACAAACTTAGTCCTTTGCTGGGCATTGGGGTACATTGGTGAAAGAGACTCACATAGAGCCTGCTCTTAGGAAATCTGGCTTTAGGCCAGTGTCTCCTGCCACTCTGTCTTTCCTTTAGTTTCCCAAGTATGTCTACTCTTCTCCTAGCTTTCTTTTGAGCTCAGATCTGTGCAAGCTTCAAGTTGAAGGTAGGAGGCATTTGACAGCCAGGCTGCACAGGTGAGACCACAACCAAAACCTGACCTGCCTGAATAATGTCACAGTGTGTAGTCACTGTTGGATGTCATAGTTGAGACTCATCCAACCTGGAACCTGTGATGGTCTTTACATGTAGTAAGAGCAATCGCTACCATGTATCTGGGGTCTAGTGGTTTACAAGATAGTTCCTCATCTAATGTATGAGTTAGATGTCATTAGTATTTCTGCTTTACAAATGTGGAAATAGGCTTAGAAAATTAAGTAACTTTCTGGGAGTCACAATAAACTGGGATTCAAACTTCAGGTTATCTGATGTGGAGCTTAAGTTCTTAAGTACTATTGCTGTAGTGTTGGCCTCTCATTACTTGGGATGTGATTTGAGGGCCTCTTCTTGTCCAAGATCTCTTCCTTACTGGTCCTTAACAAGATTTGAAATCTTGTCATCTGAATTTCATGCCTTTATTTCTTGTTAAAATGTTAAAAACCATTGGAGGGGCATTACATTGTTATCATGAATACTTTAACACCTTGCCCTTCCCTCTGACAGCTAATTAAAGATCAGACCCTGAGGGACAAGATAGGTGGGGATGCATATCTGGAGCTGGGGTGTTGCTTGCAAGAGATGCATTACTACCTCTTATGCAAGGTTAGGATTATTGGGAAGCCAAAATGAGATGTGTGTCAAGTTCCTTGAACAGGTTTGAGTTCATAGGAATTCACGAAATGTGCTCACTGTTAATAGGGGAAGACTTGGGAGGTGGGAAGGTTGAAATAACCTCCTGGTGTACTAGTGTGGGTTCCTTCTTGCTATGCCAGAGCTCTAGAACCCTCTGGTTCTATTTTCCAGGGGTCTTACTGCTTTTATGCAAGAAAGGTTTAAAAATTGGACACGAAGAATTGGAGGCCGGGAAGGAGCAAAATGAATAATACTTTGTATTTATCTTGCATCTCTGTCTCCTGAGCTCACGATGCTCCACAGACACCATCTCATTAATCCTCCATGCTCTCCAGGGGGTGGAAGGAAACAGGTTTTAGGAAGAGGTTTTCAGCTGTGGCTTCTTCCTCCCTCAGCCCCACCATACTCCCAGCTTCCCACTTGCAGCCATTTCACCATGGATTGTTATGTCCCAAGTGGTCATTTATGCCCTGTAGGCACCCTGGGGAATTGCCAGGCTCTTATTGTGTCCTGCTGGACTGCATAGGAATCAGTTGGGCCTCAGCTGGCATCTTTTGTATGTCTGAGAGAGAGAGTGAGAGAGAGCATGAGTAGGGGAGGAGCAGAGAGAGAGATGGAGAGAGCAAATCACAGGCAAGCTCTGTACTGTCAGCACCGAAGTCAACATGGGATTCTATCTCATGAACCATGAGATCATGACCTGAATCGAAATTAAGAGTCGGATGCTCAACCGACTAAGCCACCCAGGTACCCTAATGTATCTTTTTTATTTGCAAGAGCAATAGGTAGGAGTTTTAAACATCATACAGTATAGTAGCATAGAAAATAAAAAGTAGAAGTCTCTTACTGTCTCCTTTGCCAACCCTTCTTCCCAGTATGTTCCCTTAACCTCCTTGAGATAGTATTGAACTTTGTGGAGTTTTTCCTTAGGTATGTGCAAAAGTGCTATGTATGTATAACACATGCTGTGTTCATTTAACTGTATCACTGTGGTCCAAACAAGGCTAGAGAGGGGAGGAGTATGGAGGAGAAGAGTATACAACCCAGGCCATGTTCTCTATGCCTCGTGCCTAGTTCTGGTGGGTCACGCCCTGTGTTTTCTTTTCTCTGAAGGAGTTTGTGCTCACCAGCCCAGAAAAGAGCAGCACCAAAGAAGCAGAGAGAAAGGAAACCACGGCAGAAGAGGAGCTGGACTCTGAGGTCCTGGAGGTGTTTCACCCAACCCATGAGTGGCAGGCCCTTCGGCCAGGTACCAAGCCCAGCTCCATGTGAAACACATTCTGGATTCTAAGTGCATATGTCCTTCGTGCCCACAGGGCTGCTTTGAAGGAGCAGAGGCTCTGGCCCACTGGAGGGGAACAGTATGGTCCTTTGGGGTGATGGCTGTTGCTGCAGGGCTCAGGGACTTTGATTTTCCAGCAGAACAGAGATTGCGGCATGTGAGTGCCGTGAAAGGAAGGCAGGTGGTGGGTGGCCGAGCTTTCTGAGCAAGTGATTGAAAACTTTCTTTCCTTGCACTCTTCTGAAACACAGGAGAGGCAGTGACATGTGCCTCACTCTGCAAATGCTATTTTAGGCTCTGCTGCTCGGCTCAATGCTGCTGAAATATTGTTCACAGGAGAGTACTGAGCACCAATGAGGGGCAGGAGTATTCTGTTGTTAAAGGAACTTGTGCCAAGAAACGGGCTGGTCCTGGCCTGGTTTTTAAATGGGGCATCCTCAGAAGGAACAACTTTCTAGCCCTTTTAAGAACCTAGAACCATTGCTTAGAAAGTAACCAGCATTTGTGGAGTGTTTACTATATTCAGGTATTGAGTTAGGTGCTTCATGTGCATAATCCTGTTCAGTCTTCACAGTAGTAACTGTGATGATCTTCATTGTCTTATGAAAACATTGGCTCATTGACCTAACTCACTGAGCTAACTTGTCCTATGCCATTGACCAAAGAGAGCCTAGACCCACCTTCTTAATCCTTGTCCTTCTAGTCCCAGCCATTCTTTTTTTTTTTTTAATTTTTTTTTTTTTCAACATTTATTTATTTTTGGGACAGAGAGAGACAGAGCATGAACAGGGGAGGGGCAGAGAGAGAGGGAGACACAGAATCGGAAACAGGCTCCAGGCTCTGAGCCATCAGCCCAGAGCCCGACGCGGGGCTCGAACTCACGGACCGCGAGATCGTGACCTGGCTGAAGTCGGACGCTTAACCGACTGCGCCACCCAGGCGCCCCAAGTCCCAGCCATTCTTGACGGTAACCACACTATGATGACACTTGAGTCTGTTCTCAAGAGTAGGCTTTTGTACTTTTCACTGTGACAAGGTGGATGGCAAGCCCTGGCAGCTGCCACAGTGGAGTTTCATCAGTCCATGCAAATATTCATCACCATGTCCTCACTGCCCCCATTGCTGCCGTGCTGGCAGGGGCAGCATTTACTGTGCCAGCCAACTTTGTGGTAGCACTGTCACTCCTACTGGGCTTGCATAAGGGTAGTTGGTGCCATTGAAGAGTGATAAAACACCAAGGAAGTGAAGTAGGAAGTAATGGCATAGGGGGTAGAAGGAGGTTTTAGGAATAGAGGTACTGGGTTGAACAGATCTAACCTCTGACTGTCCTCCCCCACCTTCATTGAGAACTGAGCCCACTGGGCCTTGAGGACCAAAACAAGAGGACTCAATGGGTTCGGGTGTGGAACATATGGACTGTTTCTACTGGTTTTATGAGGTTAAAAGTGCTCGAATCACTTCTAATCAGGCAAGTGCCTAGAGCAGATGGAATTCAATGTCCCGTGGCCCCCAGTCCTACCTTTTCTGTTCCTGTGGCACCCTCCAAGGCCCTTATCCACATTGCAAAACAAGCATGAAAGTTCTGACCTGGGGACCTTGCCCAGCCGTCTGGCAGTGGGGTTGCTGTATTAATGCTTAAATAGAAGAGCCTCTCTCTCTAGTCTTGGGGAGGGAGAGCCAGAGCATTTGTGACAAGGGCAGGCAGAGGGCTCTGAACGCCTCCTGGAGAATTAGAATGGAACACATTATTTTTACAGTTAACTTGATACCCCATTACATTTAACTTGATACCCCATTGACATCACCCTCTGCCTTCTAGTTTCTCAAGACCCTCTTGTAAAATCTGCACCAAATTTCCTTGAGCCTACCCCAAAGGCTGGTATGTTGTAGTTGAGCACAACACTCAGACCCCACATCTCAGTGGGCATACAGGTCTGGTTCTAGTCATGCCTGCCCCATCCCAAGAGTATTTTTGCCTATCCTGACCATCAAAGCAGGAGGAGTGAGGGAAGGTTAGGTGAGAAGTTTATTCTGGCCTGAGTGTGTGATGTGAGGTGATTCAGAGTGTGGCACTATGGAGTCAAACCATTGGAGGTAGAGACTTCGTTGGGCCCCAGTCCAGGATTGAGGTGTTCTGTTGGTATGTTGCAAAGGTTTTGTATGTGTGTCTATTGGCAGGATATTGACCTCTCAGTGGTCTGTGTGGATAGCTGGCACTTGGCTTTAGTCAGAGTGTAATATTTAATTCACCACATTCTGAATGCTGCCTGGGAATTTCCACCACAGCTACCTGAAGGAATGTTAAAAGGAATGTAGCCAATTCTGGGAACTTGTTTGATGGGTAGATGAATGGGAAGGTAGTATAATTTAGCAGTTAGGAGAACAGACTTTAGATTCAGCCAGTCCTGGGTTCAAATCCTAGCTTTGCTATTTAGGGGATCTTGGGCGAGTCACAGAATCCATCTCCCCTTTAGTTTTCCCTTTGGTGACATGGGGGAAATGGCTTGCTCTGCCTGTTGTGAGGATTCTTGACATGAAGATATCACCCAGTATAGTTAGTTCTGATTTTATATGGTAAATTTGTGCTACCCCTTCAACTTGGTTGTGGAATTGGATGCCGGTAAGGGTGCTTGAGTGTGTAGGCTTCCTGTCCTCTCTGGTCTTTGATGGGGAAGAGAACTTAAGGTGAGAAGAGAGACTTCTATGGTCCTGAAATGCTCTCCCTCTCTCCTTATATAGAGATTTTTGATGAGGGAGCGGAAAGGGTTAGCACAGCTTTTCCTGCCTGAAATTCAAGGAGTGGCCCAGGAAGATGATGGAGTATCTTTTGGGGACTTTGAAGAAAATGGCTAGTTTCTGTTGACATTACCCCCAGTTCAGTAACTTCTGACCCCTCAGGTCTCTGAAGGGAGGACCTCAGCTCTGTGGTCCTCAGGCCTCTACGGAGGGCATACTGGGATATGTGGCCTGGGCTCATATGAAGGTAGATTCCAGGTTGCCTCCTGTGGCCTGGTACACCAGGAGACCTACCCATGACTTCATGGGCCTTCCCACCAGGTCAGGTGGGTATTGGGCCCCCCATCCATGGAGCCCTAGAGTAACTGCAGGTCACCCTCCAGAAGTCTGCCTGCCTCTGTTATTACTGTCAGCATCCTCACTGTGAGCCGCTTGTTCCTGGAAGTGATTTTCCTGTCTCTCTCTCTCTGTCTTCTGGTTTATTTTGGGATCTGTCTCACCTTATGGAGGCACAGCAAGCATTTGAGTGTGGATTCAGCATCAGCTGTTCAGAAGCAAGCAGAGGAAAGCTGTTAGCTGGCAGGTCCTATGGGTTCTGGGCAGGCAATTCAGAAATTTGTCCTGGGGCTGAGGACCCCTGAGTACCCCTGTGTACTTCTTATCACAGAAAGCTGGCCACAGCCAAGTGTGGTGGAGTCTGCTCCCTGGCCATTTCTGAGATCCTACTTTGTGCCAGGCACTATATTCGTAGCCAGAGATACACATAATAAATCACATTTACTGAGTGTTGATTGTACCAGGCATTCTTTGAGGGCAGGTGTTATAACTACCGTCATTTTTTTTTTTTTAATTTTTTTTTTCAACGTTTATTTATTTTTGGGACAGAGAGAGACAGAGCATGAACGGGGGAGGGGCAGAGAGAGAGGGAGACACAGAATCGGAAACAGGCTCCAGGCTCCGAGCCATCAGCCCAGAGCCTGATGCGGGGCTCGAACTCACGGACCGCGAGATCGTGACCTGGCTGAAGTCGGACGCTTAACCGACTGCGCCACCCAGGCGCCCCTCTACCCTCATTTTTATAGACAAAACTGAGTCTCAGAAGTGACTTAGTCAAGGTGTACCTGGGTGGCTCAGTTGATTAAGCGTCTGACTTTGGCTCAGGTCATTGTCTTACAGTTTGTGGGTTTGAGCCCTGTGTTGGACTCTTCACTGACAGTGTAGAGCCTGCTTGGGATTCTCTCTCTACCCTTCTCTATCTTCCCCTCCCCCACTCATGCTTTCTCTCTCTCTCTCTCTCTCTCTCTAATATAAATAAAAATAATAAAAAAATAATAATAAAAGAAGTGACTTAGTCAAACGAGCAGTAAGTGGTAGAGTCAGAATTCAAAACTAGCTTTGTCTGGCCCTAAGCCTGAGCTCCTTACCACTGTGCCATACTTTCTATCTGAATAGCTAATGAAACATGATCCCTACCTTCTAGTAGCTTACAGTCTCACAGAGAATACAGAGACAGAAAAGGGCACTAGAGTATTTGGGATGTCCTGGTGCAAGTGTCCTGTGTAGGCTGAGGGCACAAAGGAGGGTAAGGGGAGGCTAGGGCCTTCTCTGTATCCCTGAGATTAGAGTGGAACAGTGGTCAAATTTTATGATGTTAAATCTCCAACCCCATGAAGTTCTCTTTTTGAGCTTTGTGTTCTTTGTCAGATTGGTTAGAATCTTTGCACTTAAGTTTCCTCATCTGTCTGCTTCCCAGAGATGGAGTGAGACTAAAACTAGATGAACATGTGTAAAATGTTACACCCAGGACCTGGCACATAGGAAATACTCAGTAAGTAACTATAGTTGTCATTAAAAAACAAACAAACAAACAAACAAACAAACAAACAAACATTTGCTGCCTTTCTTTCCTTGGGAACCTGAAGGAGAAGTGGAGGTGACAAGGCAGGCTGAGCAAAGGGCTCCCTTGTCCTCCCTATGAGCCAGTGCTGCTTTGCTGGCCTCATGTGGGCTCAGGGAAGCTCAAACTGGGGGCTCACTATTGACCCGAGCTGACTTCTAGGATGAGGCTGTTAGAACCTCAGAAATATTGGCATCAGCACGAAGAGCCCTCTTAATGGGAGCATGCAGGAAGCCTGTGCAGGAACACATTCATGTGAGGGGGTTAAAAAAAAAAAAAAAATCCAAATCATCAACAACTGATGAGAGCAATCCAAGAATTATAGAGCACCAGCCATCTGGTCAGATCATTTCAGATCTGCACGAGCAATAGGAGGGAATTGAATTTTAAAAACCTCATTTATAGTAGACCAACTACTCTGTTTCAAGTATTTAAGAGAGGAGTCTGATTTCCTGCAGGCCCTGGACATCTGTCTGAAGGAGCACCTGACTCTGGTCTGGGTGATTCTGTAGGGTTGTCTCTGTGAGGCCTTTGGCCCATTGCAGCTTGGAAAGGGCTGTGTGATTCTTTAGTCCTCAGACACCAGCTGCACGTCCCAACATTTCAAGTCCATTCTGACACCATTTACCTGGAATTAATGTTAGGTCTCATAAGTTAAAGGTCTCAGTGCCATTGCATCTACTTCCAGTGCTAGTTGCCAGTTCCAGACCACCTGTCTTTGTGACTGACCAGCTATAAATTGGAAATTCCCATAACCAGCACCTCAGGTTTGATAATTTGCTAGAACTACTCATAGCTCAGGAACTTGGGAAGACACTTAGGTTTACTGGCTTTTTAATTTATCTTTATTTTTTAAGTTTACATCCAAATTAGTTAGCATATAGTGCAACAATGATTTCAGGAGTAGATTCCTTAATGCCCCTTACCCATTTAGCCCATCCCCCCTCCCACAAACCCTCTAGTAACCCTCTGTTTGTTCTCCGTATTTATGAGTCTCTTCTGTTTTGTCCCTCTCCCTGTTTTTATATTATTTTTGTTTCCCTTCCCTTATGTTCATCTGTTTTGTCTCTTCAAGTCCTCATATGAATGAAGTCATATGATTTTTGTCTTTCTCTGATTTCACTTAGCATAATACCCTCCAGTTCCATCCACGTAGTTGCAAATGGCAAGATTTCATTCTTTTTGATTGCTGAGTAATAGTCCATTGTATATATGTACCACATCTTCTTTATCCATTCATCCATCTATGGACATTTGGGCTCTTTCCATACTTTGGCCATTGTGGATAGTGCTGCTATAAACATGGGGGTGCATGTGTCCCTTTGAAACAGCACACCTGTATCCTGTGGGTAAATGCCTAGTAGTGCAATTGCTGTGTCATAGGGCAGTTCTATTTTTAGTTTTTTGAGGAATTTCCATACTGTTTTCCAGAGTGGCTGCACTAGCTTGCATTCCCAAGGTTTACTGGCTTTTTTAAAAAAGATACAACTCAGGAACAGCCAAATGGAAGGGATGCATAGGACAAGGTAAGGTTTTGGGGGAATGGCACAGAGCCTCTGTGCTATCTGTGAGCGTATTACCCTCCCAGAACTTGTACGTGTTCACCAGACTGGAAGCTCTCAGACCCCGTTGTTGAGAGGCTTTTATGGGGGCTGAGTTTCCTATACATGATTGATTAAGTCATTGGCCATTGGTGGTTGAACTCAGTCTCCAACCCTCCCTCCTCTCCCTGGAGGTTAGTAGATGCGGCTAAAAGTTCCAATTCTTTAATCATGACTTGGTCTTCCTGGTGACCAGCCTCCATCCTAAAGTTACCCAAAACTGCTTTCTCCTCTCCCTGCAACCCCCAATCCCAAGAGTCATCTCATTAGCATAAATTCGGGAATAACAAAACATAATCCTGTCACTCAGTAAATTCCAAGCATTTTAGGAGCTCTTTGTCAGGAACCAGGGATATATATATATTTTTTACTATCCCACAATTTGAGGTGAGACTCAAGGGCATAGCTGCCAGTGCCTTCTGCCACCCCTCTCACCAGCTCTGGCTGGGAGGCACGTGACCCTCTCTTCCTCCCCTAGTGTGGAGAGATCTTCCTTATGGGTCATTTCATTCACTAGGGTGGTCCACAAGCATATGACTTGGCTTGTGTCCCATCCTTCACATGCAGGGGACACACACACACACACACACACACACACACACACACACTTCTAGGCCCATGAGCACTGCGTGACTGGTAGTATTAGTTAAGGGCACTTTATACCTAAACTCCTGTGTCGCATCAGAGTGGTGCAGTAGGACTTCTTGAGAAGGGAAGTATATAGCAATGGGCCTCTGTTGATCTTTCCCTGGTTCAAGTGCAGTGGTGGAAAGGTGGAACAGGGGCTGGATAGAGGAAACAGGGTAGTGGGGTAGTCTTTATGCTTTCTTGAACACAAGTTGTTATCTCTAGCAACTTTTCAGGTTGAGATGTTCAACAGAGCTTCTTTTTGGTGCTACTTCATTCCGCACAGTGCCGTTCCCCCCCACCTCCCCACGTTGAAACTTTTCAAGGCTTCTGGGGATTCCTTGAGAAGTTTATTTGTTCTTCTACCTGTACTTCTGGCCCATCTCCCTCACTACAGCCACCTCCTGAGCCCTTGTTAGGCATTCTCTGCTCTGAGTATCTCTTTTGCACCTTGGTAATAAGAATTTGTCAGGGGAATTGCTTGGGGCATAACAGGATGCCAGACCTCTTGAGGCCTGTAGGAACAATTTCTGAGTCTCCAAATTACCTTGTAGTAGGAGAGAAAAGGATGGTGGATGGTGGGCCGGAATACATGAAGGCACCAGAAGGTTGCATGAATACAGTTTAGATCTCTTCAGAGAACCCTCATTTCCCATTTGGGCAGTTTTAGGATGCCTCGTCACTGCCCCTCAGCAGCCAAATCTCACACCTGAGGGAACAGGTGGAAGGCAGCACAGAAAAGCCTGTGACCTTCATGGCAGTCACTCCCAAGGCTGAGGCCACTTTGAGGCTAGCTGGCTGAGCTCTGCAGGGACACCAGAGCTTCTCTGCCCAGGCTTTGGCCTTCCATTACCAGGATGGGGTAGGCCAGGGTCCAGTTTGCAATCTCTGTACTTGAGTGGTGATAGAGAGCAGCTGTTGGCCATTCCTTTCTAATGAGCATTTGTATGCTTAATGCTCAACCTAGATCCTTATCCTCCCCTTTCTCTGCTTCCTCCATCTACCTGTTCTCTCTGAGGTTTAATAAAGTCTACTTACCATAATAGCACAGCCTCAGCACTCAGATCGGGATACCCAAACTGGCTGAAATGAAAAACTTAGATGGGAGTAAGGATAATGGAAAACCAGCTGCCAAAGCCAGTCCCAGCCCTCATGCCCAGGGCTTGGCTTTAGTTCAGACAGTCTGTGTACCTCTGACTTCCCTTATTTCTCTCATATTGGCCTCACCTTGCTGGCTAAAACTATCTAGGCTGTCTCCAAAGTTGGGACTAACCAAGGCTGGAATTAGCTCTCATGCGTTGCTTGGAGCTGGAATGAGAGGCCCTTTTCAGGAACCTATTCCCTTCCTGTTTTTGGCATAGCACTGGAGGTAGGGATTGATTGGTAACTTCAGGGGAGGTAGAAATGAGGTAGAGAAGGGGACAGGTAGGAAGCATTAGTGGAGGGGGAGGGGATGACAGGAACAGAGACCTCAGAGTGGGAGTACATCTCCCTGGCTGGAGAGGAAGGATGTATAGGGAATAAAGGGATGGTTGTGGTGGGCAGTGTCCCCTCTGTTAGAGATAGGGGGCGGTGGGAGGGAGGGTGGGAGAAGAGATGAGGAGGAGAGCTAGCAAAGCAGTAGAACTAAAGATGTAAGTAATTGTAAACTATAAGTGTATAGTTGGGTCCAGTCAGGGGCTGTGCTATGAATGGAAGATGAGGAAATGAAGAAAGATGATAGAAATTCCTAGGTTTGAGGTGTTAGAGAATAGGTGAACAAAGAGAACTAAAACAGTAATTTCAGAGACCGTGACATCAAAAAGCTTGTCTATTTCATGTAATACTTGTTGTATGTTCCAGTGATGTTCAAGATAGAGTGCTTGATAGTGGAGATAACATGGTGGGCACTGAATGCCTGCCAGGGCTTATGGTGTAGGAGGACTCCCAGACAGGAATAGAGGTAGATAAGATCATAGAGGAAGGGACCTGAAGGAAAGACTTCTTTCCCAGAGGCATGGTCATTAAAGCTGAGTAGAGAGAGCTTTTGTGTATGTTGGAAGGCAGAAGAAAAAGGAATCAATGTTGATAGAGATTTGAAATCCCAGAGAGCAGATCAAAATTGTTTAGGTGGCAGATGGAAAGTCTTGGCCTGGTGAATATGATGAGCCTTGGAAATTAGAAGCAGAAGTTAGGAAAAAACAAGAGTAAATGGGAAAGGTGTAGAGAGAAACTGAGGTAAGATTTCTTCTATGTCTTCAAGTTTTCTGAGCCAGGCTGAGAGTGGGGCTTCTACCTTGGATGATGCAAGAGAAAGACTCATTTGGCTGCTTGAGAGAATGGAGCGATGAGGAAGAACCTCTGTGAGGATGGTGCTTAGGCAAAAAGTCAGAACCAAGCAATGTTCAGTGTCAAGAAGGGCAAGGGCCCAGTTAGCATTTGACAGCCTAGCCTGCATTTGTAGGGGCCCAGGATCAGTGGATTTGGTGACTTTCTAGAGCAGTCTGAGCCCTAAACAGTGGTTAGCTGGACTGTGAGACCTGATGGGTACATCATTAAGGGGACTATTGTATTGTTTTTGGGGTTAGTAAGGAGACCTTGTTCTGGCCTTTGGGGCCAACTAGAGAGCTTCGTCAGAAGCTCCTATGAACTTGCTCCAACATTCTCTGAGACAGATAATATCAAGACTTTTACAGGTCTCTGACAATGTCCAGAGTCAGTTGGAGTGGTACCGTACTAGCCACTGATTGTCTTAGGTAGGCCTGAAAAGAACCTGAATGAAGCAAAGCTAGTGTGCAGGGGCCTCTGTGAGCCTTTTGGTCCCGTGCTGTAATCAGGCTGATTGTATTTCTGTTCCTTTGGGGGTTTTGTTTTGTTACTGTTAATCAATTAATAGGTTGTTGGTCTTGCCTTATTTCCCATAATATTTTATTATGGGATTTTGATTTGGGCAAAGATTGAGTTGTATTTTAATTTATTTAATTACAGAATAGTCTGCTTTTGGGTTGTATAAGCAGTTATTTGAAAGGAAAGAACCATTTCTTTGGATTAAAAGTTTTCAGGTTTGATTACCTATAGACATAATTAGCTTATCTGGGCAGAGATGAGTTTTTATGGAATAGTAATAGGGTATATTTGTTAAAAAAAATTTTTTTTTTCTTTTTGCCTGGGGAAGGGAACTACCTCTATCCCCCCACCGCCCCTTATCCCAGCAGCTCTCTACATGCATCTTGTTAATCTCCATTCTGTCATCCCAGTTTTGCCAAGTTAGGCTTTTGGACAGAGGGTGAGGAGGTTGTCTAGTCTATCATGGCCAAGAATGACTGAGGCAGAATCGGACCTGAGAACTCTAGTGTAGCTTTTGGAAAGGGGAAGAAAACTAACATTTTTTTTGGAGAAACTCCATTGTGCCTGGTGCTTTGTATACATTATTTAAGGGAGATCTCAAGGTGATGCATAACAGAGTGGTTACCTCTTCTCTTGATCTTGTTTGGTGGCCCATGCTCCATTAGTGAAGGGTTCCAAATTCCATTGCTTTTCCCAGGATTTCAATCTGTAGGATCATTGTTTGAAAGCAATGGTATTTGAGGTCTATGTAGGAACAAAGTAATGTGAATTTTAGAGGCTGTTGACATTGAGAGGGGGAAATTATTCAAGAGAATAAAGATTTATTCAAGCTTTGTTTCTTAGATGAAATCTTACGGATTTTAGGGGTAGATCCAGATGTCCCTAAACATGGTGGATTAAATAGCCCTGTATGCAGTCTGATTTTAGATTCTCTCTGGGTTAGATTGCAGATGGAGATGCTGGAGGAATTGTTCCCTGAACGCCATTAACATTTCAACTTCCAGTATTTGATCAAAATACCTAGCTGAAGATAGTTTGGAGTTATGTATAGAACTCAAAAGTGAGGGTCTCTTGCATAAAGCTGGCAGTAATAGGGGCAGCCAGATGAAATATCTGACTTACACAAGTCCATCTTAGTGATGATGTTGGCAGGAGCACTTTGGGAGTTGAAGGGCAGTGGGAGAAGTAAGAGACAGATCAAAGGAAGGCTCTTTGCACCTATTTGCTGGCATCATCTAACCCTGCTTATGCATGTAAGTGAAAGTCTTGGCTCTGTAGTGACTCGCTTTGAACAAAATGGTCTCTCTTTTTCTCTCCCTCTCTCATTTTCAGACTCTGAGTCCTTCTCCCTTCCACCTTCCCTTGATGCCTGCTCTCTCTGCCTCCTTTCCTTCTTTACTGTAATGGTCTCTACCTGCAGCTGAGTGGCAGGTGGCAGGGATGGATAGATGTGAGGGTGTGTAGCTGGGGGGAATATTTTCTGAGTTTTGCCAGCATCAAAGAAATTATTTCCAAGGCAATCCTTCCAGCCATGTATTTCGCTGATCAGTCAGAATGAGAGGAAAAACATATTAGCATTGCCAGAAAGGCTATTTGGGAAAAATCAAGTCTGTGAAACTGAGGGATCTAAAGTTATAAGCATTAAAAACAAATCCTGGAGTGCAGCTGGAATTCTTCCCATCCTGTCTCCCATCATAGCCCTGTCCCTTGACAACTCCCCCAACCTGCTGTGCTACATGAATGGGTTGTGCCTCAACTTTCCGGAAGAGCTTCATTTGAAAGAGGAAGTGCCAGGTTGTATTGGACATTTCTGGGTGTGACATGGAAAAGCAGTTTCAATAGTTGGGTTTTGTTTTGTTTTTAATTCTGTGACTGCAGTGTCTCCATACGCTTGGAGAGGCCCTTGGAAAGGGGAATTGAGTACACCTTCATGCGCATATATTTCCTCTCTGCCTGCTGCTATTCCACAGAGAAGTTTCAGGAGAACAGTGGCCTCTTCTTTTCCCTAGGCAGGGAGGTGCTTCTTGTCAAGAGAAAGACATTTCTGGTTGTTTGGGCAGAACTTAGAAATTAAAATGGAGTTGTTTGTCTCCTTTGGAAAAAAGACAAAAGCTAGAGTGCCTTTTCTTCAGAGTAATTTCCTTCAGAGAGGGAATGGCCAGCGGACAGTGTCCATGGTGTATCTGGGCATCTAGTTGTTGTTGTAGTGCCTTGAGTATAGCAGGCAGTAGAGTGTTGCAGAGTCCATCTCCCTGGGCTCACATCTCAGCTCTGCCTTTTATAGCTTGGTAATCTTGGGCAAGCTACTTAAATTTACTAAGGTTTAATGAAATATCTGTAAAATAGGAATAGTAATAATACCTGCTTCAGAAGGTTGTCTTAAATAGTACATAAAGTGAGCATATGAAGTGTTCATTAGTTTCTCTTGTTTAAACATGAGTGGACATCAGACAAACCCAAATTGAGGTCTGATCTAAAAAATGGCAGACTCTTCAAGTTTGTCCAGGTGAAGAAAGACCAAGAAAGAACTGAGGAGCTGTCACAGATTGTAGGACACATGACAGGTAGGTGCAATGTAATATTCTGGATTAGCTTCTGGAACAGAAAAAAGGACATTAGGGGAAAAATTGGTATAGCCTGAATAAAGTCTCTAGTTAGTACTATTGCACTCCTGTTAATTTCTTAGTTCTGATCATTGTTTTATGGTTATGGAAGATGGTAATATCAGGGGAAGCTGGGTGAAGGGTGTATGGGAACTGTAATTTTTTTTGCAACTTTTCTCTAAGATTAAAATTATTTCAAAATAAAATAAAACCAAGTAAGTTAATGTCCAAGTGACCTGTTAGGTCAAAGAGAAGCTGACCAGGGTAGAGCCATGAATAGCAGATCACCCGTGACTCTGTCTCCTGTCCCATGTCAGAAGGAGAGCTCTTACTGAGGGGCCCCAACGCCTGCCTCTTTAGCCCCTGTGTACCTGCTGCATCCTGAGGGGAGGTCTGCTGTAGGCTGATAATTGGTCAGCAGTGCAGACACACCCCCCACATCTGATCCTGCATGGTGTTACAGAGGGACTGGGGAGGGGTCCAGTCATTTGGCATTAGGAGTCTCTGCAGAGCTGAATGATCAGGGCACTTGTCTCTGTTCCTTGGAATATAAATGAAGTTCTGCCTGTTTTATCTCTCTATCTAAGCACCAATCACTATGGCAATATGTTTGCAGATCGCAATGCCTACCCCTACGCTCACACTCACTGTTTGATCATCCAGAAGAAAGAAAAATAAGTTCAGACCAGCTCCGCAATAATTTTTTATTTTGTTTCCTGTTATAAGTGCCTTGCTCTTGCACAAAGCAGGTGTTTTGCTTGCTCCTCCTGGGCACAGAAGGTACATGTGCTTTTCTTATGACTGATATGGTCATCTCTGTCATGCTAATAGCAGGGGTTGTAGAAGAAAGCCATTATTATAATTGGGAAAATGCGGGTGTTGGGGTTTTTTATTTGTGCATTGAAGTCAGCTGTCGTGGCGGGGGGGTGGTCTAGAAAGTATAAAGTCTTACATTCTGGCGACAACTCACTGACAAATATTTACCCTTGGAAGTTTGCATTTTCTTTTTTTCAACGTTTTTATTTATTTTTGGGACAGAGAGAGACAGAGCATGAACGGGGGAGGGGCAGAGAGAGAGGGAGACACAGAATCGGAAACAGGCTCCAGGCTCCGAGCCATCAGCCCAGAGCCTGACGCGGGGCTCGAACTCACGGACCGCGAGATCGTGACCTGGCTGAAGTCGGACGCTTAACCGACTGCGCCACCCAGGCGCCCCAGAAGTTTGCATTTTCTAAGTTAAAGTCAGTGCTAAAAAATGTTCTTTATATTTTAACTCAGTGGCTAAGGTGTACTGCTTTTTGCTATTGATTTACAAATTTTATTGTCAGACCCTTGGGATATGTGTGGATTACTCAATAGTGTGACAAATGGCTGGGCTTTGAATTATGTATTGTATTACGGGCGAGTTCATAAACCATATTTCTCTATAGGTTATTTTAGGCATAAGACTAGTGAACTGTCATTTCTGTTTTAGTCACACGTGACTAAAAAAAAGGTGGGGGTTGGTGGTGGGAGGGAGACATGTCTGGCTCAAAATTCAACAGTAAGCCACCCCTGAAGGCTTGAAGTATAGAGGCTCGAAGTGGACAGACTATGGAGATGGATTGGGAGCACTGGGAAGCAATTGGAAGAGAAGACAGCATCTGTGTTCCAAATCAAACCTATGTTGAACCTTTGCTCAGGCTAGAGCCCCTGTGGAAAGATTACTGGCATCTGCTCCCCCGGGGTCTCTGTTCAAGTCAAATAACAAGTGACCTGAGGCCAGAGAGTCCTGCACTCTGAGTGAGCCTACCACACTCCTGTTCGCCTTTCCTCACACAACCACTTGTGCTGATGGATGTGCAAACCCTTTATAGAAGGTTTGGCACTGCTCGGCTTGCAGAGATCATCTGTCTCTTTTGAATGAGCAACTTTATGTTTGTGGCTCCTTTTTCCTGCAGAGAGAAATTGCTTCTGCCTTCTAATGGAAATGTTTACCTTCCCTAGGGAAAGGCACTATTCTTTGGGGGCAATGTTTGCCGGTACTCCCCACCCCTCATGGGATCATAAGACTGTGCTCAAGGGTGGACGGGAGGAGGTGGCCACTGGAGCATGCACAATTGCCACTGGGGCAGCCATCTGCCGGTGTCGTGGCTCACAGCCTGCTTCTGAGCAGGCCGCTGGGAGGGAGTGTCTGCGCTCCGGGACCTGCATGCATTATGCACAGCCTTTTCCCTAACTGAGCTTTCTAAGTGTGTATTATTCCTGTCTACCCTTTTCTTGTATGGTCTGCCTCGGGGCACCATTCAGAATGTCCCCTAATTATTCTGGAGCTCAGCTTCTAGTATATCTCATTTAGAGTTTCTGGTAATAGCTGATTTTTTGGGGGGGGGGGGAGAGGGAATAGATTTCTAAAAATGCAATGAGGGATTGATTTACATTTATAGGGAGATTTGCTTTTTACAAGGAAATTGTCAACACTGCAGTGATACAGTTTCATCGAAATGGTATTTTGACTCTATCCGAAGCCAGGCTCTCTTTCCTCGTCTTTTCCAGAACAGACCTGTTATAATTTGAGAAGGCTGCTCTAGTATTAGAATGAAATCTGTGCTGCTAATTGCAGACCACCACCTTCCCCACATATTGCCCCCCCCCACCTTCCCTTCCTGAGATGGAGGAGTTTTTGCACATGCTGCTTAGAGAAAGGAGATTTATAACATGACTCAATCCTCGCCCACAGATCTAGGATTCTTGCCATCCACTAAGTTTTGGCAGGCAGGTCCTGTGTATGGAGAACATGTCCTGCCTTCCTATCCTTGTACTGCTCCCCTTACTGCGTATGTGTCTTGGGTGGAGTCTGGGGTGTCTAGTTTTTCATGTCTTCCACTTTTCTTCCCAAGCAACCCCTGCTTTTCCTATATGGCAGTATCTGTGAGGTACAGGAGACAGTCTTTCACCTAGAGAGACCTATAAAGTTCAAGCCCTGAGGTGTTGTAGTGCTTATTTATCTACCACCGTGTTAAGTATGGTAAGAGCATAGCGGTGTGCCCTGGCCTTCAGGACCAGAGCCCACCTGGGAATTTATTCGAATAAAAAGATTGGCAGTCCCATTCCTCTAGTCACCTGACTGGATATACAGGTGTCTATGTGCCTGTGATTACAGTGTTGGCCTCTTAACGTTATTGAGGCCTCCAGGTTAGTGCTGGTGAGGCCATGATGCTGTTGAGAGTGAGTTACTGGTGACATTGGGCCCTCCTTTGCCCTCTGGTGGGGGAGAGGAGTGGGGGGAAAAAGTATTTGGTTTTAGAAAATGCTTGGCTATGAAGACTTGGTAAAATATTGTCTTCTTACCCATCCCTAGGTAAGTCAGAAGAGTCTAAGATAACAGAGTAGAGGGCAAAATAAACTTTGGGGGACCAGAGACAATGAGAAATGTGTAGGGAAGCTAGAGAGAGAGAGATTGCTGCTGGCTTACCTACCTGTTAGAACAGGACTTACTTGGCCCAGCAGCCTGATGACCCATGCCTGGCCCACTGTTCGCACATCTAGGAGGGAGGGGTGAGTGCCTCAGAGACTGCTCCCTGGGGATAGGATAGCGTGACTACCTCTGAGGCTCCTGTTCCCCTCTTTACTGGAAAGCAAAGGGTCTTTGGTGGCTTGGCCCCTGCAGCAAGGAGACTGGCCACATGGGGAGAGAAGTCTGGACCACATCAGATGCGGTTTCTTCTTCTTTTTCTAAACGTTTATTTCTTTCTGAGAGAGAGAGTGTGCCTGAGTGAGTACGAGGGGGGAGGGGCAGAGAGAGAGGGAGACAGGGGATCCGAAGCAGGCTCTGAGCTGATAGCCCCATGCGGGGCTTGAACTCCCGAGCTGTGAGATCATGACCTGAGCCAAAGTTGGCCACTTAACTTACTGAGCCACCCAGGTTCCCCAGATGTGGTTTCTTTTTTAGTTGAGCCAGTATGAAGCTTTTGTTGAAGGAACAACTTCCTCATCCCCTGATTCTTGGTAGATGAGCTGAACTGCTTCCTTCCAGTCTGATTTTTGTGGGCTTTCCTTTCCATTTCTGGCCTCAGAACTGACCTGATGGCAAGTTCTGGAGTCTTTCCAGGCCTACAGCCTGGGATAGGGCTTAGCAATGACAAGATGTGTTGTAGGGCTGTGCTTAGTGGATGTCCTTTGAAATTAACTTTCCCATAGTCCTTAAGTACCCCATGGAGCCCTCTTCAGGGGTCTTGATTTCCCTTGAACTTAGTGCTAGTGCTGACCCCCGTCCCCCATATTCCTGTGTTTTTTCATCTTAAACATGATTGGTGATGAATTGGGGGAAGGGAGCAAGGATTTGCTTTCCTCTGCACCAGAAGTGCAGAGCTGCTAATTTCATTCTCCGTACTCTGTCTTTGAAATGAGCAGGGTCCTCTGTGCCCATGTTTAGTACTGCTGTGTTGCTGGACTCTCCTGGCAAAAATTAGGCTAATGTCTCCAACTACTGCATTAGCCACTGAAATGAGGTTCTAAATTGAAGGTACTACACCAAGTGTGTCTCCAAGGTATTGCCTTGTTCTGCCTTTTATTATTCAAATTCATTCTCTCAATGATTCTCTGCAGACTGACTGGCATGCTGGTTCAGTGTGGAGCATTGTACTAGCTGAAAGGCAAGATCACCTTTTAAGAAAAGAAAGGGAAAAAAAAATCCCACAAAAGATGAATACTGTGGTGCAAAGAGTCAGTAGTTTGTCTGTTCAGGAGCTCCTTGGGCAGCCTGAGCAATGTCTAGAGATAGCAGAGTAAGGGACCAGACCTGGGATGGATGGAGTGGAGGAGGTAGCATGGGGGTAAGAGTGATGTCACTGCATTAGTGACATTTGTGCCTTGTAAGTTTACCACACTTCCTCCTTCCCTTTCATGTTTACAGAGCACCCAAATATATGCCTTACAGGGTGCTGAGAACTCCAGGGTAGGAAACCAAAGATTAACCAAACAGGATCTTTTCTTCAAGAAGCTGTTAGTCTTACAGTTTCACTGGGTTTTATCTGTCTTTGGGTATGTGGGTGGGGGGTGAGGGGGATGTGGGGAGGATTTGAGCTCTGATTCTTACATTTTAGATCAGAAGTAGGAGCCTTCCAGCAGTCATATGTTTAGAGAGTTGAGAATTTGGCTCTTACATGTTTGTTTTTAAAATAGATTTTTTTTTTCTTTTTGCCTGCTGACAAAGTAATATGTTTTCAAAGCAGAAAACTTGGAAAACACAGAAAAGCACAAAGGGAAACAACAACAATACCACCCATATTCCACTATCCAGATGTAAAGGTAACAGTATGGCTTGTGTTCTTCCAGTTGTTTTTACAAAAGTGTTGTCCTATACCTAGTTTTTGAGGCTGATACTTTCCATTTAGAAATTGGGAGATAGATTTTATGGAGTTTTGAAATGCAGAACCTCTAGCACATAATCAGGTACACAGTAAACATTATCCAGGTGCTGATCTTTATCAATCGTGTGAATATAGCAGATTATGCTTAATTGATTCTTATTGTTGTACATTTAGGTGGTTTACAGTTTTTCGTTGCTACAAGTAATTCTACAATGAACACCTTGTGTATATTTTTATGTGCCCTCTGACTGTGTTCTTAGAAGAGATTCACCAAAGTCAAAGTGCTCATCTTTTCTGATTCTTTTGCCCAGCATCTCAGCTGAGATAGCCTCTTGTCTGGGCTGTTAAGATTGTACCAGGCTTTTGAGTATCTTTCATCCCTATTAGGTATCACATATCAGATTCCATGGGATTTCCTCTCCCTGTGGTCCCTGGGTACTTCTCTCTTGACCAGGAAATCACTGGCTTCAGGGAAGACAGGGCAGCAAGTACAGAACACATGTTCTTACTGTTTTGTGCCAGGACTGTAGAATCCCAGGGGATGGGGACATTGTCATCAACCTCTTTGATGGTAAGCAGATACTGAATGCCTGTCCACCTGTGTCCCGCCCAGTGCCAGATGAGGCAGAGATAAAAAACAGGCCTCTGCTTCAAGGAGCTTACTGAATGATTGGATAATGGAATTGACATGAAACATCTCATACATACTTACTGAGCATTTGCTGAATGGTACGTACTTGTCCCAGGCAACTGCTGGGGAACAGAAAAGGCTGAGGTGCTGTTCTCCTTAAAGGAAGCTACGGTACATATAAATAAGAGCTTTTTATAGGTAAAGTTAACTAGCCACACAGGTCAATAAGGGATAAATACCTAGTCATGCAGACAGCAAGTATTATAAGATTGGCTGCTTTGGAGAAGAAGGTAATTCATTATGAGTCAGAGTAGTTAGATAAAGTTCAGAGAGAAGATAGGGCACTAGTTGGGGCTTGAAAAAGAGCTGGCATTTGATGAGGTAGAGTGGAAAGGATTTTCCACATGAGAAGAACAGCTTGCAAAGACATGGTGGCAATAGGATACAAGTTGCACAGCAGTACAGAGCAGACTAGGGGTGGGGAATTGCAGAGAGGCAAGTGGGGATTAAGGTAGCATATTGAGAGACCTTGAGCATGTTGGGCTCCAAATCAGTATTCGGTACACAGTGGATGGAAACAATTTGGTAAAATTGTCTCTGATTAAAGGACGGGTAAGAAGGTCTTGATGGCTCTCAGTGCCAGAGGGCCCCCAGGCTCAGTCCTTGGACCTCCACTCTTCTTTATCTACACTAATGCCTTGGGTGATTGCATCTAGCCTAGTGCCTTTAAATGTCATGTGTGGGCTGATTTTTTAAATCTGCCAGATTTTTTTTTTTTTTTAAATTTTTTTTTTCAACGTTTTTATTTATTTTTGGGACAGAGAGAGACAGAGCATGAACGGGGGAGGGGCAGAGAGAGAGGGAGACACAGAATCGGAAACAGGCTTCAGGCTCCGAGCCATCAGCCCAGAGCCCGACGCGGGGCTCGAACTCACGGACCGCAAGATCGTGACCTGGCTGAAGTCGGACGCTTAACCGACTGCGCCACCCAGGCACCCCTAAATCTGCCAGATTTTTAAAAATCTCCAGCCCATACTTCTCTGAAGTCCAGACTCCTTTATCCATCTGCTTGCTAGACATCTGTACATGGATGTTCAATAGGCTCAACCTGAACAAGTTTAAAACTGAGCTCATATAACCTTCTCTACTTCAGTTAATGACAATTCTGTCCTTTCATTTATTCAGGCCAAAATCCTCTTAGCCATTCATGACTCCTTTCTCTCACACGTACATTCTTTTTTTTTTTTTTTTTTAATTTTACTTTTAAGTAATCTCTACACCCAACTTGGGGATCCAAATCACAACCCCAAGTTCAAGAGTCACAGGCTCCACCAACTGAGCCAGCCAGGCACCCACTCATACCCACATTCTGTCTGACAGCACATCCTACAGCTCTGTCCGCAAAATATATGCAAAATCTGACCAAGTCTCATTACTCCTCCTACCACCATTATCTCTCGCCCGGATTATTGTAGTAGGCTCTGAACTGGACTTCTTCCTTCTGCCCTTATTTCCTACAGTCAGTTCTCACACAGCAGCTAGAGTGATTCTTTTGTCATGTCTTTCTGTGCTCAAAAATACCTGTTGGCCTTCCTTCTCACATAAAGTAAGAGTCAAATTCCTTCCCGTGGCCTGCATATCCCTGTGATGTGGCTCACCATTACCTCTGTTGTTTTATCTCCTGCTACTCTCCCTTGTGTTTCCTCTCCTCTAGCCACCTTGGCCTCCCTCATGTTCCCTGAATGCATCAGGCCCATCGCACCTTGGGACATAGAATACTCTTCTCCTTGACAGGTTTGTGACTAGCTTGCTTACTCTTCTTAGGTCTTTATTCAGATGTGAACTTCCCTTTCAACGGCCAAATCTAGAATGATTTAAGCAATGTAATGTACTAGATTATAGCCCAAAGTATAAAATAAATATATGTAAATCTGAACTCATACAAATGATTGAATGAATAAATAGAGGAAAGATAAGTTTTTGTTAAAGAAGAATTCCAATAATATATATAGATGCTTTCCCCTCCAGGAGGTGATGCTTAAACCTTTTGAGTGTGGTCTGAACTGAGGGACTTATTTGTAAAGAACAGATTATGGAAACGGAAAAATACTAACTTTACAGTGGAGAAACTTGGTCAGTATTACTTGTCATCAAAGGGATATCCCCAGTGCTGTCAGGTGGATATGATGGACCCTCCTGATAAGATGTGAGAACAAGGACTCTTTAGCTGTGGTGTTCTTCCTCAAAACCAATAACCACAGTCTAATCATGAGGAAAACATCAAACAAATTTAAATTGAGGGACATTCTGTAAAGTGTCTGATCAGTACTTCCCCTCCTCAAACTGTTGTGGAAATGATAAGAAAAGACTGAGAAACTATCAGAGACCAGAGAAGACATGACACCTAAAAACACTGTGGTATTCTGACTTAAAAATCTTTCTTTCTTTCTTTCTTTCTTTCTTTCTTCCTTCCTTCCTTCCTTCCTTCCTTCCTTCCTTCCTTCCTTCCTTCCTTCCTTCCTTCCTTCCTTCCTTCCTTGTATTCTGATTTGTATGCTGGAACAGAAAGAGGAAATTAATGGAAAACCTGGTGAAACATGAAGAGCCCCAGGTTTAGCTACTATTAATGTACCAATGTTGGTTTCTTAATATTGACACAGGTGCTACAGTAGTATAAGATGGTAATATTAGGGGAACTGAAACTGGGTTAAAGTTGTGCAGGAATTCTTGGAACTCTACTATCATTTTAAGTTTTCTGTAAATCTAATATTAATCAAGGGGTATGTTGGTGGCTAAGTCAGTTAAGCATCCAACTTCAGCTCAGGTCATGATCTTGCGGTCCATGAGTTTGAGCCCCGCGTCAGGCTCTGTGCTGACAGCTCGGAACCCTAGAGACTGCTTTAGATTCTGTGTCTCCCTCTCTCTCTGCCACTACCCAGCTCCTGCGCTCGCTTGCTGTCTCTCAAATAAACCTAAAAAAAAATTTTTTTTTTTAAATTACTCCAAAAAAGAAGGATGGGACCTTCTCAAAAAGCCCTTCCCTGGCCACCATCTGAAAAAAGTTTTTTTCCCTCCTAGATCTGTCAAATCCTAGATCTGTCAAATCTGCATTATTTTGCTCCTTAGTATTTACTGTCTCATAGCATATGTTTTACTCATGTTATTTTTTTCCATGCTACCATGTCTACTCTGAAAGAATAGGGATTTTGATCTCAGTCTTGCTCACATCTGGATCTTCAAGGGTCGGCACTGTACTTAGCTCATAGCAGGTGTTCAATAAATATTTGGTAATGACTGAAAGAATGAATTCTTCTATATCACCCTTGTGTCCTTTTTTAAAAGAAGTTTATTTTGAGATGGGGAGTGGGGTGGGTAAGGGCCAGAGAGAGAGAGAGAGAGAGAGAGAGAGAGAGAGAGAAAGAAAGAGAATCCCAAGCAGGCTCCATGCTCAGTGCAGATCTCAGCGTGGGGCTCGATCTCATGACTGTGAGACAACAACAGTCTGAGCCCATATCAAGAGTTGTATGCTTAACTGATTGAGCCACCCAGGCAGCCCTATCACCCTGTTGTCCTTAAGCAGCATGAAGATTTTGTCTTTGGGCCTTCCTTTCTCTTTTGAGAAATATAGTGGTTTGCTATTCCAGTGGGGGAAATGACCCCTTATTGTTTGCTTGTTTTTTTACTTTAGCTCACATAGAAATGAGAGTCATGTCAGAAGTGGATTGTGTGTTTCCATTGTGTTTACCCACCAGCAGGAAGGACAAGTAAATGTCATCAATAACTACTTTTCTGCAGAAATTGTTCCTCCTGAAGGTGAGGGCCAGTTTATGAGAGACACCCTTTCCATTCACCCCTTCCTCTCATGTTTAAACTTGTGATCCAGGACTGGCTGGTTTAGCATGACAAATATGATGTGTGTCTGGATGTGAGGACCGTGAACATGGGACTCTTTGATCTAGAAAAGTAAAGTTAGTCAAGAAAAGTTAATTTAATCCTGCATTTGTAGTGAGCTGCTCTTTGCCAAGCACTGGAACTTGAAGGGTGAAGATAGTTGGAATGTGGACTGCTTCAACAAATCCTGGTCACTACAACCTGACAACGATGCTTGGCTTCAAGGGAACTAAATCTAGGACAGACTGAAGAAAACCTCTCTCACATGGTCAGTAGTAAATACATGGTTAATATGGATTCAGAAGTACCTTAGAAAAATGTGTGGATGATAGCATTGCAGTGAGCAAGGGGTGTAAAGAGACTTTTGAGGACCTGCACTGATCACAGTGGAGAAGGATTGGTTTCTTTCACACTCAGTGCCTGTGCCAGAAGGGTCCTGCAGATTCCTCTCATACTTTGATGGAGGTGACGTTGGATGGAGAATTATGTTGGTGGAATGTTTTCAGGCACAAGAAATGGGGAAATGTTGGAAGAGAGATGGGTCCTAATGATGGGTGGAGGATTGCAGGCAGTGTCTGTTCAATAGCATCTGTTTTTTTCCTGTGTTGGAACTTGATTTATCTCATAATATATTTTAAAGCCTCCATGGAACATACTTAGCAAAGAATGGGGTCACACTGATTTGAGGCCTGAACAAAGTTGTCAGGAACAACAAAACTATTAGATAAAAGATACTTCCCTTGTATCCAGCACTCTCCATCTCCTGTTGTTTGCAGGTTCCTTATCCTGAGCGCAAAGATGGAACATTTTTGCTTTGTTTTTGGTGCTATGCAGACACACCTGTGGTGCTCTCTGAACAAAGGCCTGCTCCCTCCTGGGCACAGGAATTGGACCTGGGCCTGGGGCAAGATTCCTTTTGGAGACAAATAAGCAGGGCATTTTGCAACCCCCTCCATTTTGCTCGTCTTAAGGAAGAGGCCAAGGTTCCATTCCCTTTGCAAGTAGAGCAGAATGTACTTTCTTAAAACTATTCAGATATCACAGTTGGGTTCAATTATCTGCAGAAATAGATTTATATAAAAGGAAAACTTACAAAGGAGAAATTTGTACCAAATAACAGTCTACATTTTTGTTAAAAAAATTTTTTTTCTTTTTTAAGGCCATCCAGTTGAAAGTCTGAGTGTCCAGGAAAGAAGGGTGGGGTGGGGGGGGGCAGGTGAGGAAGAAGAAACAAGGAAAGAAAAAAAGAAACCAAAGTACTTAAAGATTTTTGAGTGTAAAGCTGAAGTCTGGGCCATCGTATGCTCCTCACCAGCTGTGCTGCCTGCCTGGGGCTTCCCCTCCTTTACTTTCTTCCTCACCTATCACTGCCCCACTGTCATTGGATGGTCAGGCAAGGAAAGCTGGCCTAGAGAACCTTCACTGTTCCAAGCCCCTAGCTCTGCCTGACTGCTGCTCCAGCCAAATTGGATGGCTTAGGGTCTCCTACAACTGATTTATTCTCGTCTCTGGGTCTTCTTGCTTGATGTGAACCCTTTCTCACATCTTCAGGGCCATATTACAAATGATAGCTGTGGAATAAATTACCACAAACTTAGTGGTGTAGTGGCTTAGCTCACTGTATGTAGGTCAGAAGTCTTTGTGCTAGTTAGCTGAGTCTTCTGCTGAGGGTCTCGTAGGCTTCTATCAGAGTGTCAGCCAGGCTGTGTCCCTTTGTGGTGGCTCTGAGGAAGAATCTGCTTCCAAGATCATTCAGGTTGTTGCTAATGTGTCTTTGGAAACAATTCCTTCAAGTCCTATTTCTGGTCAAAGGGTAAATGCAGTTATAATTTTACGAGATGTCAAATTTCTTCTGTAGGGGTTGTACCATTTTGCATTTCCATAAGCATTATATGCAACTGCCCCTTTCCCTATAGTCTCACTTGTAGATATGTATTTGCTAATCTGATAGGTGAGAAATGGTTTCCTACTGCAGTTCTGTTTGACCTTTCTTGTATTCTGAACAAAACTGAACATCTTTTTTTATATAGTTAAGTGGAATTGTATTTATTCTTGTGCGAACTGTCTGTTCACATTTGCAGTCCTTTTTTCTACAGGGTTACTGGTCTTTTTCTTCTTGATTTTTAAAAGCTCTTTATGGATTAGTAATATTAATACTTGGTCTAAATTGTTGCACATTTCCCCTTTTGTCATTTGTCTTTTTACTTGTAATATTTTCCATGCATCTAAAATTTTTATAAACTTACTATTTTTCATCATCAAATTTATTAATATTTTTGTTATTGTTTCTGGATTTTGAATCATAAATAGAAGACTTATTCTCTATTCCCAGGTTGTAGAGGAATTCATCTATATTTTCCTTTGGAATTTGTATAGTTTCAGTTTTTACATTTAAATATAATTTGTTTGCAATTTATCCTGACATATAGCCATAAGGAATGGAGTTCATTTTATCTTTTTTCATATGTCTCTTAAATTATTCCAGTGGTATTTTTTTTTTAATTTTTTTTTTTAACGTTTATTTATTTTTGAGAGAGAGACAGAGCATGAATGGGGGAGGGGCAGAGAGAGAGAAAGAGAGAGACACAGAATCGGAAGCAGGCTCCAGGCTCTGAGCCATCAGCCCAGAGCCCGACGTGGGGCTCGAACTCACGGACCGTGAGATCGTGACCTGAGCTGAAGTCGGACGCTCAACCGACTGAGCCACCCAGGCGCCCCTATTCCAGTGGTATTTATTAAAAAGTCTGCCTTGGGGCTCCTGGGTGGCTCAGTCAGTTAAGCGTCCGACTTCAGCTCAGGTCATGATCTCACGGTTCATGGGTTCAAGCCCTGCATCAGGCTCTCTGCTGACAGCTTGGAGCCTGGGCCTGCTTCTGATTCTGTGTCTCCCTCTCTCTCTGCCCCTCCCCTGCTCATGCTGTCTCTCAAAAAGAAATAAATGTAAAAAAATATATATAATAATAAGTAAATAAATAAATAAATAAATAAATAAATAAATAAATAAAAAAGTCTTTCCTTTCCCCACAGATTGGAGATGCCACTCTTATTATGCACTAGATTTTCATATGCAGTTGGGTCTCTTTTAAAATTTTCTTTCCTGTACATTGCTAATTCAGTCTATTCATGTGCCAGTTACCAAACCTTTTCAATTATATAGACTTTGCAATATATTTTATTACATAGTACATCCTTCAAGTTTATTTCTGTGTGTGAGCACGTGTGTGTTGTGAGAGAGAGAGAGACAGAGATAGCTCATAAGAGAGATAAGCCCTCATTCCTGAGAAATTTTAACTCTTAAAGGTAGGTAGAAGAAAGTTAGCTGGCAAAGGAACCTGGGGAAGGAGAGACTGTAGAGGTAGGAGGTAATTAGAAATTTGCTGACCCAGCAATAGCACTGCTAGGAATTTACCCAAGGATACAGGAATGCTCATGCATAGGGGCACTTGTACCCCAATGTTTATAGCAGCAATTTCAACGTTTTTTATTTATTTTTGGGACAGAGAGAGACAGAGCATGAACGGGGGAGGGGCAGAGAGAGAGGGAGACACAGAATCGGAAACAGGCTCCAGGCTCTGAGCCATCAGCCCAGAGCCTGACGCGGGGCTCGAACTCCTGGACCGTGAGATCGTGACCTGGCTGAAGTCGGACGCTTAACCGATTGCGCCACCCAGGCGCCCCTATAGCAGCAATTTCAACAAGAGCCAAATTATGGAAAGATCCTAAATGTCCATCAACTGATGAATGGATAAAGAAACTGTGGTTTATATACACAATGGAAAACTACTTGGCAATGAGAAAGAATGAAATATGGCCTTTTGTAGCAACGTGGATGGAACTGGAGAGTGTTATGCTAAGTGAAATAAGTCATACAGAGAAAGACAGATACCATATGGTTTCACTCTTATGTGGATCCTGAGAAACTTAACAGAAGACCATGGGGGAGGGGAAGGAAAAAAAAAGGGAGGGAGCCAAACGATAAGAGACTGTTAAAAACTGAGAATAAACTGAGGGTTGATGGGGGGTGGGAGGGAGGGGAAAGTGGGTGATGGGCATTGAGGAGGGCACCTATTGGGATGAGCACTGGGTGTTGTATGGAATCCAGTTTGACAATAAATTTCATATTAAAAAAAAAGAAATTTGCAGTCTCAGAGAAGTCAGGGCAGAATACATTCGGACTGAGTTACTGATCTCTTGTGTTGGGTGCTGCCATAAAATCTCATGATAGGAATAAGAAGCATCAATGGTTATCACTTGGTGGGAATAGTGTGGAGTGGGCTTTGGAGTGAATGGGAGGTGAGGAGATATATTCAAGTGTAGATAACCTTTGAAAATTTTCTCAGTATAAGAGAAGAGAAATAAGGAAGAATAGTACCTAGAAGGAGTGTAGGGAACTTTTTCTTTATGTCTCTTTAAAGTTCACGTAATATAAAGTTAACAATTTTAAAGTGAGCACTTTAGTGGCATTTAGTACATTTGTAGTCACTACCTCTACCTAGTTCCAAAACATTTTCATCACCCCAAAGGGAAACCCCATTACCATTAAGAAGTTGCTCTTCATTATCCCCTCTTTCTAGCTCTTGGCAGTCACAAGCCTCCTTTCTGTCTTTATGGATTTACCTATTCTGGGTATGTCTTAAAAGTATATATATATATATATATACTTATATAAACAGACTTTTGTGTCTGTTTTTCTTCCACTTAGCATAATGTTTTCAAAGTTCTTCCATGTTGAAGAAACTGGAGACTGTGTATAAATGCTTTTGGAAAGACTCTAGTACACAGAGATAGTGGGAAGATCCAGGAGACAAGGTGGGTAAGAGGTAAGGTTCTTGAAGAGGTGAGCGCCATTCATTTGGAAATGGGAAGTTGGGGAGACCCCATGTGATAGCTTTTATCCATTCTATGGTGTAGAAGGCCAGGCCTTCACTGAGAGATGGGAGTCAGAGGTTCCAGGGAGGGTAGATGATCTGAACTTGTGACTGAGTGGAGGGGTAAGATGCACTAACTAGAGAAACGTTGTTATGATTGGTGGGTGGTACTAGACACTTTTAATCTTTGCCCACTATTTCAGTTCACAAAAGGCCTTTTGGGAAAGTCTTCTGAATGTTGCACAGTCACAGAGGGAATATTTACTTTTTTCTGCTACCTTCTTCCCAAGACTGTGTTCTAACCATACCGGAACTTGGGGTCCTACCACAAATAGGACCCACAATGTATACACCTTCACAAGTTTAAAAGTTTCTGGTTGGGCTCTCCTGAAGCAGACATTGAGATATAGGCCAGGGCGCAGTATGTTTATTCCAACGCTTGTGAAAGAAAAGCAGGGGAAGCAGGATTGGATGGAGGAAGAAGTCAAACTATGATGCAAGCCCAGTGAAGCAATGGCCGTCCCAGCAGTGAGTTATGGAGTGAGTATAGTCCTTCAGATGGTCTTATATTCGGCAAAAATGTTAGGTTTTTATAGCCATACCTGGTTCAGTCATTCGTTACAGGTTGTCTCAGAAGATCATGAACTTGACCACAGCAGCTCTTTGCAGATGAAACCTACCCTGACAGAGGTGACACTGAAGGTTTCCTTGTGAGTGAAGCAAGTTTTTCCTTGAAGAGTCGATTTTTGGCATACCTGCCATGGAATAGATGGTCTAGCTGGGCTTCCAGCTGGAACAGCTTGGAGCTGAGGCATGTGGAGAGCAAACTTTTTCAGGACAACCCTTGCAGTCATTGCCCCAGAAATTGTTCTTACATACTGAGCATGTGAATAGGAGCCAGGTACGCTGGTAGAGTTGGCACCAGAAGTTATACTCTGCTTCTCAGGTAGAATGAGCTGAGCCCTGCCATTTGAGAACATAGGCATTTGTTCCCATGGGGAGTGAAATCTTGCTTATTAGAAAGTCTTTGTTCTCAGTCAATCAACTGACCAGGAGTGGTTTGGATTTTGAAAATGTTTCATGATGTTTTTGACTTCACTATTCTTTGTCAGAGAAATGATAAAAAGGAAAGTGCACCTAGTCAGCAGTCAGCAAATGTTTGCTAAACGAGTTGAATGAAAGAACCATTGTGAGCAGAGCAGCAGCAGGAAGGAAGCAGAGGGTCAGAATTCTGTGTCATCTTTTCAGAGGAGTCTGTGCTCCAGAGGTAGCAGCTTGACAAGCTTAATAATAGCTCAACATGGAAAGAGAGGGTGAAGAATAGAGCCTGCAGCAGAGGCAACCCTGTGGTCCAGGGTTGGGGTAGGGAGGTTTCTGAGTATGGTAGACATGGGTGCGAAGTACCTCAGCTGGATGGTGAGAAGAGAGAGTGGGTGCCTGGAAGTGGATGGGTGGCTGGATACTGGCCACATGTAGCCTTGGGACACAGAGAGGGGTTGGTCTCGCAACGTTTTCCCTGAATAGGTTTCTCCCCTCCCCATTGTTGGAGAGCTATGTGGCCCTCCCCTACTTCTCACAGCTTCCTCCTGTAGCTCACAGCCCCACCAACTCTGACTTTTCTCTCCCAGAACTTAAAACAATATGATTGCCCCCCACTCTAGTCCATTGATTGACCCCTTGTTCCCGTAAGCTGTTGTTTCACCTCAGGCCTGTGGCCCATCAGCCCCATCCTGGTTCTCAGAGTCTCTCAGTGTCCTTGTGGCTTCACTCTTTCCCACATAGCATGGACCTCATGGCACCTGTCATTTATAAGACACCGTTTATTGCCATTCCCCTTGATTCCCTCACCTTTTTGTCATATGGGGAAAGAGGTAGGACTGAGCAAGATGTTGGATTAGGAATGAAGAAAGGGCAGTGGGGTGCAAGTTAGAGTACTGGGGTACCACTGCTTTTGCAGTCAGGTTGCTAGCCCTGAGAGTGAGGTTGCAGCTGGGTGAAGGGGGATGGAAAGAAGCCTATAAATATAATAATTTATTATTTTAGTAACTCATTTCTGTAGAAGTTAAATTTGGCAAATTGTCTCTACATCTGTTATTTCACTAGAGTCCATTCTTACCTCTTTCCTGACTCTTTGTCTCCCTCCTACTTTTCAGATGTAGCCATTTTTCAAAGCTGTTGTAAATATTGCATCTTCTCTCTTTGTTTTCTGCCTCAGAGATTTCTGGCTTCAGCTCTCATTGCCATGCACATGACTCTCAAGCCTGTGTTTCCAGCCTCAGCCTCACCCCATGGGCCTCCGTCTCATATTTTCAGCTGTCTGATTCAGATCTACCTGCCTCATTGGTGCTATGCTCTCTTTTAAACCAAACTCATGATCATTCCCTTCAAAACTCAATCTTCTTCCTATTTAATCGTGATGACATACATCCTCCCATTTACCTTACCTTGAAACTTGGGCATCTTGTCCCTTCCGCCCACCCTCACCCCCATGCTGTCCCCAACAGCTCATTCTTAATAGTTGCCTTGCTCTGCCTTGTCTCATCACTTTGTTTCCATTCTCAGTGCTCCCTCCTGTTCCCCCTGCATGATTTCTTCCTAAGCTCTGGCTCCTTGCACAGTTTTCCATCTCCAGTTGTATCTGCCTCTAGGTGCATCGTCTACATATTAGCCTCTGTTCTTCTTGTAACATATTTTCCCCAAAGAAACGCTTCCCCATTGCTTAGACAGTTAAGGTCCCACTTGTCAACATGGGTTGTGAAGCGCCACAACCTCTCTCTTGCCTTGTTATCTCCTGCAATGATTCTTTCCGCACTCCCCTTATTTTCTAGCCATGGGACTACTTCCGTTTCTCTAATTGTGTTCTGGACTTTGCTTCTTTTTTGACTCTGTTTATGTTGGTTCTGGTTATGTTTATATAGCTTCTTTTCCACTTCTTTCTTTCTCTGCTTCCTTGCCCCCTAGCCTACATAATTTCTATCTGTTAAAATCGTACTGATTTATATCCATTGCAGTGGAATACTGTGACACTGTTGAGAAATTAGGTAGATGTGCATAGAATAATATTGAAAATGTACTGCTAGATGATAGAAAACATGTCATACGACAAATGTATGGTGTGATTCCATTCTTGAAAAAATTGTTAGTATTAAATGTATGTGAATGTAGATCTAGAAAAATTGAAAAATTGTGCCCTGTTAGTAATTAGTCTTAAAGAAAAGTGACAATTATAGAGATTATAGGCTGATTATGTATTCCTGTACTGTTTGCCTTTTAAAATACAATGGTTGTAGGGCACCTGGGGGGCTCAGTTGGTTGACCATTTGACTTCAGCTCAGGTCATAATCTCTCATTTGTGGGTTCGAGCCCCGCATCAGGCTGTGTGCGGACAGCTTGGAGCCTGGAGCCTGCTTTGGATTCTGTGTCTCCCTTTCTCTCTGCCCATCTCCAGCTCGTTCTCTCTCTCCCTGTCTCTCTCTGTGTGTGTCTCTCAACAAAATAAAATGTTAAAAAATTATTTTAAAAATACATTAAAATTTAATGGTTGTATATTTATGTAGTAATCAGAAAACATAAAGGAAGAAAAAAGGTGGGAAAAAAGTTGTCCTTGCCCTCCCCACTTCAGGGTTCATCTGAATTTTTTTCTGTCTAGTTGCTTCCACTAGCAGATGCTCTTATTCATATTCCCACTCCCTACCACACACCCTCTCACATGAAGCTCCCTTGAAGCCTCATAGTAATATATGTTACCTTATATCCCCTTCTTGTTCCTGAACTAAGACTAATTGGTATCATTTGCATCCTTGAGCCCCTGTAGGGCCTGGTCTGGTGACTGTGCTTGGTAGCTGCTCCAACAGTGTTGGCTGAGCTGGGATGCCATGCCCCCGGCATCTCTGGTATCCTGGTATCTGCTCTTGTGGTTTAGGAGGGACTGAAGGCCCTGTTTTTTCGACAGCAAGAGCTATATGCCTCATGAGGCTGATCGATTGGCCTTTAATTCATTGCCAGCTTCCTGAGTAGGATTCTAATGATTATGATTGATAAAGATGTGATTGGAAATCTGATCTGTGTTCTTACTGATCCCTAGAGGAATCTATTCCCACATAGCAACCTAGGCCCTTACCTAGCATTAGATAAATTCAATTCAGCAATCCATCAAGACATAAAGTAATTGAAGTGTGGATTAGTGCCTGCCAAGAATGGCAGGAGGAAATGATGGAAGAGTTTTTGGCTAGAGGGGCTGAGCTGTCCAGCCCTTAGGGAATCCATTATTCTATCAGCCCACCATTCCCTCTATTGATGGTGTCTGCTTTGCAGGTGTTTTCAGGCCCCAGATCACAGGCTCTGGTCTTTGTATCAAAGGACTTGTAGCACATGGTGAGAGACTTTTCTATTTGATGTCAATCTGTTTTCTTGGGGGTAGACAGCAGAGGTGTTGGCAGTTAGGATTTGGTTGTTCCTGAAGTGCTGTCAGGCTCAGCACATCCTTAGAATGACTCAGAGACAGGGAGAGGCAGTGTCTGGTGGTGGACCAGGAACTGCTTTTCAAGTTAGGCAGACCTGGTTTGGAGACCCAGTTCTGCTGCTAGCTTGAATGCTACTCTAGGCAGGAACCATTGTTGGTTGCAGGATCCTAGATGCCTGATAATTTGATGTTGGGTAAATATTTGTCGACTTGGGCTTTTTGTAGAACCAGAATATTCTCATCTAGAAAATGGAAATAACTATCTCATAGGATTGTTGTGAAAATGGAATAATGTATGTATGACACCTATTCTAGTGCCTAGCACTAAGAGGTAATTGGTAACTGCTAGTTTCCTCTTGTCTGTCCCCTTCCCCCTTATACCCTTAAAGGTTAGAAACGTTAAGACTTACTGTGTATATAATTACTAGGCTGCAATGAGAATGGCTTTAGCTGATGTCATTTTTTAGCAGGTGTGGCCTTTCTCCCCATCTGTAGTTGTCTTCTGTAGTCCTTGTAGCCGTCTGCATGTATTAATGTAGTAAAGACTGTATTAACAGCAGTGGCTCATGGCGCAACAGTGTCATATAGTGGAGAGAACCAAGGACTAGGACAAGTTACTGAGCTCTTTATCTCTGTTTACCTATCTGTAAAAAAAGCAATATTTTCCCTTTGTAGAATTTACATTGCAGTGCAAATCTACTTGTTTTTGAGAGGGCATTCCCTTACCCCCACTGTTTCCCTGAAGGATGCTGTGTCCTATTACATGCCTCCCTTCCCACTGTTCTCCCTGGTTGTACTCGATTCACTTCTCCTGAATGCCTATCTTAGGAAAGGAACTCAACAAGTCAACTATCATTGATACCATATTGTGATAACAGTGGTTAATGCTGTGCTCATAGTGTGATACTACAAATTTTTTATTAGGCTGCTTGCTAATTAAAAGGACTTTAAGTGGCTTTTAGTAAAAGGATGTATATAGAAGACTGCTTAAATATAAATTAAAATCAATTTAAACCCTGTGATCATAAGGTTGCAGAAAACAAGTCTAATAATCACCTTGGATACTTTGGTTATAGGACCTAGACATTAAATGTAATTCTGAGTGGCCTAGCAGCCAAGAGAAAAAGGTAAATATGATGAATTACATAATTATCATCTAATAAAATTGCCGATATTTATATTGGTTGTCTGCTGAGAAAGAAGCTTTTTCCTGGTGCTAGTAAGAACCGATCTAAAAGGTTTTTTCTGATAGACATTATACCATGTACTGCGCAGTGTCTTTAACAGATTTTTTTCAGAAAATGAAGAAATGTCCCCCCCCCCCCCCCCCCCGTCTGTTCCTTTTGTAGACTTTGAACAAAATTTGAGGGCATACAAGAAGTACTGTAGGGGACAAATCTAGTGAACATTGTTCTGTTTTAACTAGGATACAATATAGAATCCCCTTAGCAGAAGGGACAAGGAACCTGTCCTTTAGATTGCCTTCCTCATATGTGTGCTCATATTAGGTTGATTTTAGCAGGGGCTTGAGCACTAGGACTTGGCACAGCTTAATGAGTCAACATTTCATCTTTAAGACAACCTTAGCCTACGGTTCTTTATCAGGAATGAACCATTTGTGATCCTACTGTATGTATTGTGGTAATGTGAAAATGAATGGACACATGTTGACTTGTTAAAAATTAAAAAAAAAATTATTTATTATTGAGAGACAGAGAGAAACAGAGCGTGAGCATGGGAGGGGCAGAGAGAGGAGGAGACACAGAATCCGAAGGAGGCTCCAGGCTCTGAGCGAGCTGTCAGCAAGGAGCCCAATGCGGGGCCGGAACCCACAAACCGCGAGATCATGACCTGAGCCAGAGTCAGATACTCAACCGACTGAGCCACCGAGGCGCCACCCCCCCCCCCAATTTTTTTAATGTTTGTTTATTTTTGAAAGAGAGTGTCAGGGAGGAACAGAGAGAGGGGGACACAGAATCCAAAGCAGGCTCCAGGCTCCAGGCTCGTAGCTGTCAGCACACAGCCCGACGTGGGGCCCAAACCCACGGACTGTGAGATCATGGCCTGAGTCAAAGCTGGACACTTAACTGACTGAGCCACCCAGGTGCCCTAAAAAAAACTAATGAATTGTTTAACTCTTTTCATTAGTATGTCCAGTGGGTGGTAAAATGTGTACCCAGCAAATTTTGTGTTTATGTATAGCTTTATTTGGAGATGCAGCCATCATACACAATCTATGGCCACGTGCAATAACACACGTTAACTCCTTCTCTCCCCTAATCCCGCACTGAAGATGGTAGTCTTTAGTTACCTAAGAAATTCTTGTGTTTGAGATCATAAGTGTAATGTAGTATTTGTAGCTATGTGAGAGAAAGTAGAAATTCCACATTTTCATATCTCTTTTCTTTGGTTTTTCTCTTCTTGGGACTTTGAGGTTGGCATGCGGAAGAAGAAAGTCATTGGAAAATGTGGGTGTAGACAGTGCCCATTTGCTAATGGAGAGAATTCACTCAGATTTCAGAAATGGAAGAAGACTACAAGGCTATAAATGAATAAAGTTATTATGACTTTGTTGAACCTTTTGATGCCACTTAGTCTTGTGAGAAGCTATTCAGTAGAGTTTAATTTTCCACTTAGTTCTTTTTGCCACCACCTGAACTAAAGAAATCCAGGCCAGTTCATTATACCTTTGGCTCTTGTTAGTAAGTTATTTGCCATCCCCCTTCCCTCCATCTCTGAAAGGGTTGTCTGAATTGTTTGGGAAGGCAGGGTATTCTCTACTTGTTTATATCTATTATTTATGTTTGCAGTCAATTATACTCAGCCTTCCTTTCAATTACAGAGATGGCCCTTGAGCATTTTTGTTTCAGGGAATAAGTATCTGTTATAACAGTTAGCTCTGAAGAAAGGGGAATTACCCATAATTCTTGTCCTCAGAAGACATGTAGTACTAATGGATCCCTGGCCTCCTATTGACTCCTCTGGAGAGTCACTGCTCTTACTTACTCTTTGGCTCAAGGTCTCCTGAATTGGAACTGGCAGCAGGTACTCAGTGTTTAAACCAGATTTGAGTCCCTTAGAGGTGCCTCTGCTGTGAGGCCCCAGGATTCCAGCTTATGTTTATGCTGGCCATGTAGTGTTTGAATAGGCCCTCACAATAGTCCAGGGATATGCCATTTGTGGAATAAAGATCTACTTATGTGATGCTTAATGTGATGGTCACTAGCCACTTGTGACAGTTGAAATTTAAATTGATTAATATTAAATGAAATTTAAAATTTAGTTCCTTAGTTTCATTAGTCACATTCCCATTGCTCAGTATCTGTGTATGTATGACTCTGGTATGTTGTAGTGGACAACATGGATTTAGAACATTTATATTGTCACCAAAAGTTCTATTGAATAGCCCTGGTCTAGAAAGCAGATGGCTGATGCTAGTTGACCTTAATTGACTGCTGATGTGGAAAAACAACCTCCTCTCCTACTCTTTATCTTTTTTTTTTTTTTTTTAATTTTCTTTTTAAGTAATCTCTGTATGTAGTGTGGGGCTCGACTCACAACCCCAAGATCAAGAGTTGCATGCTGTACCGACTGAGCCAGCCAGATACTCCTCCTATACCAAATCTTAAATAGCTGCTTAATGATTATTATTTTGCTGCTTTATTATAATTTAAAGTCATCAAATGAAAAGTGCTAGATATTGCTAGCTAAAGCCATTGGCAGCAATGTGTGGTTCTCTACCTCTTGTTGACTGGCATTTTATATATGTGTGCCATGTGGGAGTGGTTTTCCGTCCACTAGGGATGATGAGGAGTTGACATGCAGGTTGTGTGGCTGAGCTTCTCACCAGAGAGGCTTCACCCGATCTTGTGGGTAGATGGCCTTGCAGGTTGATTCTTGCCCTGTTCTGCTACTCTGACTTTTTTCACCAGGGGGGCCAGGAGAAAGTAGGTCTGATGAAATCTGGAGGCTAAGGTGGGAAGATGGTTGGCTTTCAGGACCTGTAATGTGAAAATCAGGTCCAAAGGCTTCCAGAAGAGTTAAGATGATCTAGAAATAAAGATGTCTTAATTCTCGAGAAACCTCAGTGAGAGATTGGGAAGTTTTTATGCCAATTGCAATGTTGTCCACTATAATTCTTTGTAATTTTTTTTCAGTCAGGATAAAGTTAGCTAAATACTAGAGATTGAGAGAATATAGTAACCAAAAATTGTTTGTTGTGTACCCAAATGTGAATGTGAAATTTTACATGGAAAAACGCAGCCGTATTGCACAAGTGACCCTGGAAGGACATCTTCGCTGCACTGAGAGAGAATCCCTGGGCCCATATAGAATCTTCCTAAAGGCTAGATCTAGATCCATGCTTCCTTACTCAGTGCTTTAGTTTGTTTGTGGTGTGTTAGAGGGAATGAGGACAATGGAAAGCACATTCATATACATCACTCCTCCTACTCTGACAGTCCCTCATCCTGAAGTGCATTAAAGCATATGATTTGTCCTAGGATAAGCTGAAGATATGATCTGAAGAGATGACTCTCTCACAATGGGATTTGATTACCAGGATTTGGGAGGGGGTTTTGGTATTGCATTGTCTCCCTGATAGCTCTCCAGTCCTAGCATATCAGTGACTGATATGGTGCCTCCGTGTACAACTGTGCCATCCACTCTGCCCTCTCAGGCTGAGTGCAAGTTTATTCAGAGAGGAGGCTTTGGAGAAAGTTCCTCGTGACATGTGGCAAAGCCTCAGTTTCTGGGTTCAGGAGATAGTGGTAGCTGTTAAGAAAAGCAAAGGGAGATTAAACAGTAAGCTCCCAGAGAGAATTAAAAAGATTGTTAGATTAGAATCACAGTGTAGGGGTGCGTGGGTGGTTCAGTCAGTTAAGTGTCCAACTTCAGCTCAGGCCATGATCTCGCAGTTCATGAGTTCAAGCCCTGTATCAGGCTCTGTGCTGACAACTCAGAGCCTGGAGCCTGCTTCAGATTCTGTGTCTCCCTCTCTCTCTGTCCCTCCCCCACTTGCATCCTGGGTTTCTCTCAAAAATTAATAAACATTAAAAAAAATTAGAATCACAGTCTAGATAAGAATAGTTTGGGGAGATGGGAGTTTTGTTGTAGCTTGGGATTCTGGCCTCCTTTTCATGCAGTAGGACTATTAGAATTTCAGTTATGAAAGCTGATAAGAGCTGAGAGAAACACCAGTCCTATTGGATGAGTGGTCCTTCAGGTGATCTTTTTGTTTGTTTGTTTAAGCCTACGCATCTCCTATGTGTCATAGAATTCTCCCTCCATTCCACTGAGCCTGCAGTCAGCCACTGTTCTTTCTAGGGAGATGCTGCCATGCTGGGAACTATACAGAAAGTCAAGTTAAAAAATCACTGTCCCTGGCCATTGTGAGCTTGTAATTGAAAGTCATGGAGAACATTTAACTGATGCCTATTGTGAGCATATATGTAAACTATCTAATAATGTGAAATAATGAGGAAGTCTTGGCTATTGGACAATAGAAATTTAGGGGAAGTTGAAATATATGTCACTTCTATACTTTTTGAATTCTGAAGTTATTTTGGAAACGAAGGATTTGTGTGTTTTGTTCATAAAGATATCATGTATTTAGCAACATGAATTCCTGAAAAACTTGTTTTTAGAATGTGGAAGAGAGGATGATTAAAGAACCAGAATTAGACCTGAGAGAGGAGTAGCTTTTTGATCTCTTTCTGGAGGCTCTTTGATTGCTCACTTTGGATCACAATGGTCTTTGAATAAGAGTGACCATTAGCCATACCAGTTGAAGGGAAATTGGTTTCTTAGTCACTGTGCTGGTGAAATAATGGGGTGGTTATAATTCTGACCTTTTTGACATCATGTCCTTAGTTTTTAAAATGTCCATCCACCTGTCACAGGCCCCAGGAATAATCATTTACTCTTCCAAATGGAGATGCTTGGAGCCCAGAGACTGATCACAGGATGGGACAGTGTATAAATAACTGTACTAGTATCAAGCTTTTGCTGTTCGCAAGGTCTATACATTCAGCCATTTTAGTGGCTTTCCATGTAATGCATTTGACTTTTAGTTTCTGTTGCTAAAATAATGGTAGCATATTCTCTTTTCCATTTGTTTATTTATGGTCTTGTTTTCTACCCTTGCAAAACTTGATATAGGTACAAAGCTTCAGAAATGTACACATACCAGAGTAATAGATAACTCTGATTTGGTTACAAGGCAATAATTTAAGTTGACAGGTTTAGCTGATAACATAAAACACAAGAGAGAAATAGGATCAGTTTATAAATGTCAGCAGAACCCCTGAGAGTGAGTTGCTGCCTTGGAGCTGACTCCGGTACTGTTGTTTTGTCTAATATATTACAAAGCGAAATAAACTGATGTCTGTGAAAATCTGGCTGACCAAGATTAAAAGAATAGTGCTGTAAATTAGCTGCTTCCTTTATGTCACTTTTAACCAACTTTCAGAGAAGGCTAAATGACAGGACATTAGGGTCCTTGCAGAAACCTGGGGTTCCAGTTTCTCTGGAATGCCAAGGGGCCATGAGCATGGATGGACCTGACTGTGGCAAGTCCTGCTGGGAATCACAACCTGCTAGTTCTCCATGCTTCACTAAGCCTCTTTTCCAGGAAAATGGAACCTTAGAATAAAGGAGACTGTGAAGTCCACATGTCAGAAAACTTTACCTTGTTGAAGGTCACTGTAGGTTCTGTCACTGTGACATCCATAGCCATCCAAAGTGATGATGTGAAATATTTCAGTGATTTGTAAAAACGAAAATCAATTCAGCATAATGAGGCATTGACACACAAGATCACCCTCTCTCTCACAGAAAATAAATATTCCTGCTTTACCGTGACATTTATTCCCTATAAATGCACTAGCATTTATGTAGCATTATCTTATGATTGTGTTTTATTCCTTGTGATGTGCTCTTTTATTGATGTCTGTAGAGCCAGGGGAAGTGGTGGGGACTGCTTAGGGCTTCCAGGAGTAGTTGGTTTTTAGGAAACTAATTTCAATTCTGTATAGTTAGTAGGACTGGGCATAAAAACTAAGCACATTCATCATTTGCATGCCTCTCAGTGGCTTCCACACACTCAGAAGAGTCCTTGGAGTATTGCTTTTACTCTGTAGAGCAGTTTGGTCTGACCTTGTTTTGAGATATCTCTTGTTGCAGAGGAAAACTAAAGTTCAAGGGACAGAAATTTTTAAAAAGTCATGTTTCCATCGATCTGCCTCAAGGCAGAACTGCCCTGAACTCTCTCTAGAAACCCCTTTCAGAGATTTCTGTGGATATTGCTCACAAACTCTGGTTGTTGATTTGTGCTTTTCAGTCATTATGGACACTAATGTCTTAGTCTGTTTGGGCTTTTGTAACAAAATACCATGGAGTTGGTGGCTTATGAATGAAAGAAATTTATTTCTCACAGTTGTGGACACTGGGAAGTCTAAGATCAAGGCACCAGCAGATTCAGTGTCCGGTGAGAGCTTGTATCTTCTACACAGATGGCTCTCTTCTTGCTTGTCACCTCACAAGGGAGCTCCCTGAGGTTTCTTTTATAAGGGCACTAATACCACTCATCAAGGTCCCACCTTCAAAATGACATCACCTCTGAAAGACCCTGCCTCCACATACCGTTATATTGGGGATTAGGTTTCAACATATATGTGACACAAACATTCAGTCCATTACAAACACTAAATATAACTCAGAGATGCTTAGCTCTCAAGGCAAGAGGGGATGAAGGGAAATCCTATTTTAAAAACTCTTTAATCCTCTCGACTCTTAAGTCACCCACCATGCCAGTGTGTGTGTAAATCCTTATGGAGTTCCCATCCTCTTCTTTTCTTGGGTTTCCCTACTTAAACGCCTGGGTGGCTCAGTCAGTTGGGCGTCCAGCTTTGGCTCAGGTCATGATCTCACTGCTTGTGGATTTGAGCCCTGAGTTGGGCTCTGTGCTGACAGCTCAGGGCCTGGAGCCTGCTTTGGATTCTATGTCTCCCTCTCTCTCTCTGCCCTTCCCCCTCTCACGCTCTGTCTTTCTTTGTAAAAAATAAATAAACAATAAAAAAAAATTAAAAAATAAAAAAGAGGGCACGTAGGCTGGTTGGGTGAGGGCTCTGTTAAAGATCATTTGGGGATAAAAACACTGAGGTTGAACCCAGTGTCTTGTTAGTTTGTGTCTGAGCAATGCTCCTTCTTGTTCCCAGCCCTCTGGACCACCTTCTTGTAAAGCCATAACCCTACAAAATACCTGTCAGGTAATTCATTGCAAATATGCAATTTACATTTGATTGATTGGATTTATCTCTGTTTAGCAGAATGTGTTAGAATGTGTCTGAGTAGTACATCTTGATTATGGCTATATGGTATTCTACATCATTACGTCTGTCTTTTAGAAAGTGTGTATGTTGTAGGTGTATAATTTATAGATAATTCCAGTTATAACAGTGTATTTCAGGGGAACCCAAATGAACCCATTCTATAGTAAAGACATGAAATGGTTGGTTGGTTTGTTCTTTCCAGCTTCCCTCCTTTTTCCTTTTTAAAATATATTTTTATTTAATTTTATAATACATGCTCATATAAAAAAGTCATAATTACAGAAATATATAATGTACGAAGTAAAAATCCTTTTAAGTTCAATTTCTTCACCAGAGATAACATATATTAGTGTATACTTTTTTTGTTTTGAAGTTTATTTATTTATTTTGAGAGAGAGCACTGAGGGAGGGACAGAGAGAGAATCCCAAACAGACTTTGCACTGTCAGCATGGAGTCCGACGCTGGGTTCTCACAAACCGTGAGATCATGACCTGAGCCGCAACCAAGAGTCGGACGCTTAACCAACTGAGCCACCCAGGGACCCCTATTAGTGTACACTTCTTTAAACCCTTTTTATTGTAAAATTAAACATAGATACAGAAAACTAAAAATGTATATAGCTTAATTATTAGAAGGTGAACCCTCTTGAAATCCTACATAATGCAAGAAATAGAACTTTACCAAGTACTTTAGAAGCCCCTCCAGTGTCCTATCCCAGTCAAGACATCTCCCTTGCATCAGATGTAACTGTTAGCCTGATATTTATAGTAATTGCTTCTTCACTTGTAAAATATTATGTTACCTAACTGTACACCCTAGACTCTTTAGTGTTTCCCTTTTAAAAAAATGGTTATGGGGCGCCTGGGTGGCGCAGTCGGTTAAGCGTCCGACTTCAGCCAGGTCACGATCTCACAGTCCGGGAGTTTGAGCCCCGCGTCAGGCTCTGGGCGATGGCTCAGAGCCTGGAGCCTGTTTCCGATTCTGTGTCTCCCTCTCTCTCTGCCCCTCCCCTGTTCATGCTCTGTCTCTCTCTGTCCCAAAAATAAATAAACGTTGAAAAAAAAAATTTAAAAAAATGGTTATGTCCTTCAAGTTTCTTTGAATCTACAGGTTATTCCTGTGTGTCTTTCCTTTATAATTTGTCTGTTGAAGAACTCAGGCCATTTGCCAGACGGAACTTTGCTGATTTCATACTCATGATGCTGCTTAACATGTCTCTCAGATCTCAGTATTTCTTGCAAATCGTTAGCTGGATCCAGAGGCTCAATCAGACTCAGGTTCTGTCCCTATGGCAAAACTATATGTAGTTTTGGGTTCTTGTATTACGAAGTACGTAATGTCTGATTGCCTCTCGTGGGGTTACAGGATACTGATATTCAAATCTGTCATTTTGTTTTTATTTTTAGGTACATTATTTTGATAGAGACACTTCCCCTCATATATTATTTGGTTACCCAGTGGTACAGTTCATAAGGGAAAGTCAGAATAAATGCTTGGTTCTTTTTCCTTACTTACCAGTTTTCAAGATAATGAATTGGTTTCTAGTCATCCTCTGGAGGTGATTGTTTTTTTTTTTTTTTTCTTTTTCCCTTTGTGAACTCATGGATTTAAGTGTGTGTGGTATATTTTAATCCCTTACAATTATTATTTTTACTAAAACTGCAGTCATTCCATCTTTGTTCAGTTGAAGGTTTTCAAGTAAACTCTTTTGATGTTACCCTAGCAGTTATTGATAGCTTTCTTACTATCTGGTGTGACAAGATATTCTAGGCTCATCTTATTTAAGTCCTGCTCAGGACTGAGATCAGCCATTGCTCTAGGAAGCCCTGGTTTCCTTTAAAAGGAGATGGTGTCTTAAGACTACAGTTTGGCCATTTGGGTTGCTCATTGCCATCATGTTGATCATTGTTTCTAGACTTTTCTGTTGACAATAGCTAGGAAATATATATGGTAATATACCTCATGCAGTCAAATGGATATTCATATTCTTGAGAAGAGGAATTTTGTTTAACCTCTTTGATATTAAATCCATATCTCTTTCCTTCCACACTAGAATTCTGGTTTTAGGACACAGGGGAGTGTGCAATTAAAATATCTAATAATTACTCATTTGCTCTGTGTCCTTTTATTTATATAATATATATATAATAGTTTCAGAATGGCATTATTACCACCCCTTATATGATTACTGAAAACAGCTGAAAACATTATGTGTGTGTTCTCGTTCTTCTTTTTTTTTTTTTTTTAATGTTTATTTTTGAGAGACTGCAGGCAAGGGAGGGGCAGAGAGAAGGGGACAGAGGATCAGAAGTGGGCTCTTTGCTGACAGAAGCTAGCCTGGTGTGGGGTTTGAACCCACGAACCATGAGATCAGGACCTGAGCCGAAGTCGGACACTTTACCCAACTGAGCCACCCAGGCACCCCTCCTTATGGTTTTTAAATATTCCTCCTTTTACCTTCTATTTATCTTAAGGCATTTTCTGTTGTGATTATTATTTTATTTCTAATTGTTCTTTGAATTTTGGCACTTCATTTCTTATTTTTGTTCTTGAATATCTCATTAAAAAAAAAAAAGTATTTAGCTCATTTTGAAATAGCAAGTTCGTGTTTTGATCTATTGGTGGCCATGTCTTTCTGACTTGCTTGCATTACCTGTAGGGATGTTACTGTTAGCCCTATTCTTTTTTTTACGGTCTTCTAATGTCTTTATAGGATTTGACCTCATTATTTTTCTGTTGCTTATTCTTATGTGGGATTAGATTTCTTGGGATTTGAAAGAAGCATGGTTTTAATTACCTTTTCTAAATTCATAGTGCTCCCTCTTCTGTTGTTTTCATGTAGTGTTCACAAACATGGCAGCTTCCTCTATAAGGTTTCTCAACTCTGTTTTCTTCCCTCACTTTTATGTGGACCTCCTCTTTCCTTTATTTCTGTTGTTTCAGTTTTGCTTAATTTTGGTTCCACTTCTGAAAGTGTCTTATTTTGGGACACTGTGCTGATACAGAGCACTGGTTGATTAAATTGAGAGTTCACTGGGACCTGAGCTCTAGAGAGTTCTCTAGCCCCTTTGAGAACTTAACCATGGGTTTCTTGGACTTGCCTGTTACTGGACTGGGAAAAATCCCTCCTAGGGTCAACTGCTGTTCTCCCATCAGCCCACTGTGTTTTTTAGTGAATACCTGTTGATTACTGTGGTGTTTTCCTCTGTAAAGTATAAGAGGCACCTCCTTGCTTCCTTTATCGTCCCATACAGAGAGTGGTACCATTCAGAGTTGATGTCATTTGGTGGTTTGTCTTCATCTGCTTCTGTTTCGGGATTCCTAGATATTTTTTCACTTAGTTTTGATGTAAATGTTGTTTATGGGTTTGGTTTTGCTATCTAGTCGCTGAGTCTGTTTTTGTGTGGGGATTTGGGTAGATGAAGAAACTATGCTGCTGCGATGTTAACATCATACATTCTTTAAAAAGAAAGATGAAATCATATATTTGCAATTTTTTGTTTTTGCTTAGACTTAGTCATCTTTTTATGTCAGTACAAGTCTCCCTCTTCCTTGTCTTCCATTGAAGGAATGTGCTGTGTTATGCTGCAAGTTCCCTGTGATGGACATTTGTATTGTTTCTCGTTCAGAATTGTCAGAGTTCAGAAATTACATAGGTAAAACCAATGAACCATCAAAGTAGTAATTAGTAAAACTTTATTGTGCACACACCAAAAAGACAGTTTGCAAACAGGAAACACTCAAACCAAATCATGGAATGAGGCTCAGGGGTGTACTGTTAAAATGGAGCTTATATAGTGAGAAAGCAGCGACTCTATATTCTTCACACTGGTTGTAATATTAGAATTTTCCTAAATGATGGGGAACTGATCACTGGTTACCTCATTAACTTTGGGAAACAGCTTCCAGTTTTGCTATGACGTCCAGAAGCATAAGCAAGAAATGATCCAGGTGAAGTTAGTCTTGGAAAATAAGTTAAATTACACTTTGTTTTTATGACTAAACTGGTTTTGCCTGCTCAAGGAATTTTCAAGGCTAGTCTCCATTTGTTTTTGATTTCAACACAATTGATAAAATATTGTAATGAACATTCTTTTTTTTTTTATTTTTTATTTATTTATTTAAAAAAATTTTTTTTTCAACGTTTTTATTTATTTTTGGGACAGAGAGAGACAGAGCATGAACGGGGGAGGGGCAGAGAGAGAGGGAGACACAGAATCGGAAACAGGCTCCAGACTCCGAGCCATCAGCCCAGAGCCTGACGCAGGGCTCGAACTCACGGACCGCGAGATCGTGACCTGGCTGAAGTCGGACGCTTAACCGACTGCGCCACCCAGGCGCCCCTGTAATGAACATTCTATCCGTATATCATTGTGTACTTCTGTGAATGTATCCTTTGGAGACATATACAGAAGTGGAATCTGTTGGGTCAAATGAACAGTTATAGTTTTAATAGATGTTGCCAAATGCCCAAAAGTGTTGATTTATATTCTTAACCTGTTTTAGAATGCCTTTTGCTGATTGGCCTTGCCAGTATTGGCCTAAAAGCTCTCATGATCTCATAGTTTTTGAATTCGAGCCCCATGTTGGGATGGATCTGTGCTGACGATGTGGAGCCTCCTTGGGATTCTCTCTCTCCCTCTTTCTTCCCCTTCTCCACTCATGTACTCTCTCTCAAAAATAAACATCTGAGGGGCGCCTGGGTGGCTCAGTCGGTTGAGCATCCGACTTCGGCTCGGGTCACGATCTCGCGGTCCGTGAGTTCGAGCCCCGCATCGGGCTCTGGGCTGATGGCTCAGAGCCTGGAGCCTACTTCCGATTCTGCTTCTCCCTCTCTCTCTGCCTCTCCCCCGTTCATGCTCTGTCTCTCTCTGTCTCAAAAATAAATGTTAAAAAAAAAATAAACATCTGAAAACAAACAAACAAAATATTTCACGTACAATTTGAGTCTTCACCGACTGGGCTCAGGTGACATTGTTCTTGTTGCCTTCTTGACCATAAGCTCTATCTTATTTCTGTTTGGTGGGCTTTGGAATACTTGAAGGGTTAAGAATAAAGAGCAGTCATAGAGCTGTCACCAACATTTCATCCACTAAAGCTTATAATTAGAGGTGATAATACTCAGAAGTCTGCAGTGAAGTCTGATGTGTGTGTTTTACTAACAGTTAAGAACTAAACCATGCTTCCTTCCCATTCTCTTTTGATCTCTTGCTCTTTGTTTCTGTCTGTGTAATTGTCTTTGTACCTCTCTTTGATTTTCTTTATGGGTTGAGGAGTGATACTGTGGAAATAAAACACATTTAAAAATATGCTTAAATTAAGTTTTATTTTCCCCTGGTTCCAAATTAGAGACTATCTTTGCAGCAATACATCCTTCTGCCCTGCATTTCAGAAAGAGGAGATTGTTTGCTTTTCTTCCCATAAAGCTCACTCATTTTTGTTTTGGGACATACAGTGGACATTAACTGTGTACCAGACACTCTGTTTAGCAATGTAAGGAATATAAAGATGTCCTGACTTCAAGAGGAATCTAACCTACAGGAGAAAATTTGACAAGTATTACAATTTTATGGATTTGTTTCCATCACTAGACCAGTGATTGCCTTAATTGTGGAGAGTCCATGTCTTATCCTTAATTTCCCTAAAACCTGGTCTATTGTGAGTGGCCAGTAAATGTCTGTTTAATGAGTAACAAGAACCTAAATGACTAAGAGAAAATAAAGAGATAGTGCCATTAGAAAGGAATAAGCAAGACAGTCTGGAGATTGAAAGGAAGGGAGGACAGTGCATAATACCACATGGAGTTGGTCAAGCTAGGCTATTAAAAAGTGGATTTGAGGGGCGCCTGGGTTGCTCAGTCGGTTGTGTCCAGCTTCAGCTCAGGTCATGATCTCGCAGTTCTTGGGTTCGAGCCCTGCATCGGGCTTTGTGCTGACAGCTCAGAGTCTGGAGCCTGCTTCGGATTCTGTCTCCCTCTCTCTCTGCCCCTCCCCTGTTCACACTCTGTCTCTATCTCTCAAATATAAATAAATATTTTTTAAAAAAGGATTTGATTTTAACAGCCTAAAAGCAATGAAGGAGATAATATCAAGGACAGAGGAAAGCATAGAATGTGTTTGGCTAGAGTCTGAGGTACCTGTGGATGAGGGAAGATGGGGCAGAGATCAGCAGGGGCCTTACTGGATTAGGTGGGGCTTGGACCCCAGCAGGGGTATTGGTACTTTGGAGCGCAGCAAAGAACCACTAAAGATTTTTAAGAAGGAAAATGCCAGGAGAGTTGTCCTTGGGTGATTCTTTGCCTATGTGCAATAGCAGGAGGTACAGCACAAGACCATCTATCTTTTCAGTGGAGATTAGCTCTCATGATCTCCTAGGGTTGCTTCTAGCTCAGGTTACTGGCATCCCTGGAGTTTTGAAGAATTTGCCGTTTCCTTTAAAAATTTGAAATGGGAGGTAGAAAGAGGGTGTTAGAGGGTGTCTTGGAGATGGCTTTTTGGGAGGTGATTTCTGTCAAAAGGGATTCACACCAAAAGTAGTCAGTAGGGAATGAATCCACTTAAGGGTGGGAGGGAGTACCTAGGCCAGAACTTCTTAAAAATTTTTTTGCTTTAATGTTTGTTTATTTTTGGGAGAGAGACAGAGAGAGAGAGAGAGAGAGAGAGAGAGAATACTAGCAGGGGAGGGGCAGAAAGAGAGAGGGAGACACAGAATTCGAAGCAGGTTCCAGGCTCCGTTCCAAGCTGTCAGCACAGAGCCCCATGCGAGGCTTGAACCCATGAACCATGGGATCATGACCTGAGCCAAAGTCAGAGGCTTAACTGAGCAACCTAGGCCAGAACTTCTAAGCACAGCTTTCATGTACAGTGGGTAGAATATATGTAATCAAATGACGGTTGCAACATTCACATTAGGTGCTCAGGATTGGGAGCATTGTGAGGAGGCCCAGCCAGAGCCAGCATCAGCTGTGAGGATTCAGTGGTGGTGTGGAACAGGCTGCTTGTCTGAAGTATACACAGATTTGCTGGAGCACCAGCCTTGTGCTCAGTGGCCCAAAACATCCAGGCATCTTCGCCCATGCTTGGATGGGCACCTGCCAGCATAGTCCCTTGAGGAACTAGAGCCAGGGCAGCTGCTTTTATAAGCTTTTATGGTACATTGTTGCAAAACAGACTGAAGCCTGTGATTGAGTTAAGTTTATCGGGAAACCCAAAACCCTTCTCCCTTGTTGCTGGTTGGCAGCTGTTCTCATTTCATTCCTCCCCATGTTTGCTAAGGTTATGCTGCTGGATGTAGCTTCTTTGCTTTCTGTTCTGATGTCTTGGGGAGTGGGATAGAGACCTCCCGTCTTAAATGGATTTGGTTAGCCTGCTGGTGGCCCCAGTCAAGGAAATCTGTAATATGGGTGTAATTTGGGTGGTACAGGTCTGGTTTAAGTGGCTCATTTGCTACCCTCTCAATTTGGATGTCCTCAAGCCTTTATTGTTACTTAACTTTTTGTAGCCTTAATGAGGCAATCTGACTTGAAAATTCTACAAAAATCATGGACACATCTCTACAGAACTCAATCATATATTCTAAGAGTTTGTCAACACTCAGTGTGACCATCTATCATGGCACTAGTCCCTGTCTCATAGCTGGAAAAACCATGCACAGAGCGGGAAGAGCCAGGCAAACACCATTATTTTTTTTTAAGTTTATTTATTTGAGAGAGAGAAAGAGCATGTGCAAGTAGCTCTTGTAGAGAGAGAATGAGCATCTCAAGCAGGCTCCATATGTGCTGTCAGCCCAAAGCCCGATGTGAGGCTTAAACTCACACCGTGAGATCATGACCTGAGCTGAAATAAAGAGTTGGACCCTTAATCGACTGAGCCCCCCCAGGCACCCCTAGGTGCCTGGCAAACACCATTATTGAGGAAAACACCATTATTGAGGGCTCCACCAATAATGGCAAACACCATTATTGAGGGCTCTGTGGAATCAGCCCTAAGCATCCCACATATATTCTTTCTTACTCCTCACAGTGAACTCTCTGGAGTGGCTCCTCTGAGCCCCATTCTGTACATGGGCCACAGAGGTTATTTTCTCAAGTTCTAGGAGATACCATGTAGTGGAACTGGAACCTGTGTTTTCCTCTTCCTCACCCGCTCCCTTCTGCCACTGCACTGGACAGCTGCCCAGGTCACCTAGATGTTAGGGGCTTGTAGCTCCTTCTGGTGAACCTAGCAGTAGAAGTGAAGAAAGCAAAGCACAGCACTACTTAGTAGGTCTTTTAATACTGATGATGCCAAATACTAAGTTAAGAGGCAACAAATTGGGATGGCCATTATACTTAGGTGAAATAAGTCTCGGGTGACCTCATGTTGTTGTGCATGTTGGCTGTGATTAAAGGAGGTCCTCCCACGATGGTAGGGGAGGGTCCCCGGACCAGTTGTTTCCTTGACTGCCTTCCCTGCACTCTGTTTTTCCATCTGCCTCATTTCCCATTCAGGTTTGCATGCCACCTCCACTGCTCTCCCCTCCCCACCAAAAGGGAGAGATTTAAGAATTCCATCCTTTAGAACTGATCTAAAGAGAAATTCTGCCCTAGGAATTTTGTTCCATTCATACCTGTGGATTTCTTCTCTTTCCACTGGAGGGAGCATACAAGGTGAGGGGCTTTTTCAGCAGACCTTGGGGAAATTGTAGAGGTCAGGAGTCACCAATACTTGTTTTGAAATAATTCATAGAGCCACATTTGGCCCTAGAGGTAACAGGTGCTGTAAAAGAGAACAAACAGAGCCAATTATGATGTCAGGAACCCTGGGGATTAATGGGGTGGGAAAGAGGATTAAATATTAAAGTACAATATCTTCACACTAGGCTTTTTTAACCCCTTTATTAAATGATGACTTCTGTTTGAGGAAAATAAATGAGAACAAAGGGTATGTTTAGAATATAATCTTTGTGTTTTAAAATTGACTAATGAGTGGTTTTAGCGCTTTCATTTGGTTCTCAGTCAACCTGTGTTCCAAGTGTCAATTAACCAATAAATATTATGAAAAAGTCGAGTCAGAAATGGTTGCCACTCCTGCTAATGAGCTGCTAATGAAATTGTGCCTGGGTTGGAAATGTACTCTGGAATCCCCAAGAGTCCCCTCTAGAAAATGAGCAGTAGTAGAGCCAAGGCCCCTTGCCTCTGGGAAATGGGTACGTTTGACTCCTTCATTTCCATCTTGGCATTTTCCCCCCACCTCATTATTGAGTGAAGCTCATTGCCAGTCTTTTGTGGTTAATATCAGTTACACTGAGACTTTTACAGATGCAGTTTTATTTGACTTAATAATTATTAGGTGGGTTTAGAGGACTGGAAAAAATGTTGGGATGTACTGTGGTTTATTTCTGACTGCCAGGCCTTTGGCCTCTTGGTGATTCCCTTTCTCTTTGAATTTTCTTGGGCCTTCTTCACCTCCAACACATGTGTGCTCAATGGGAATAGACTGAAGTCTGAATATATTCAAGATTTTGTACAGTTGAGAAAGTAGGGGTTGGGTGGGAGTATATCTTTAAAAAGAGAGAAATGACAGGAATTAGTAGACTGTAACAGTCAACAGGGTTATTGAAAACCTGATTTCCAGCATGGATACAATATCCCAAGTGCTCTGAGTAAAAGGCTGTGCTATATCTATTAGTCTCGCTTACTGGGTTTTCGTCTAAGCTAAAGAGGAATATGGTAAAGATTGAAGGTAGAAATAGAAGGACAGAGGCAATCAGCAGCCCAGGAGACAGACATGGAAAACTCATTGTGCGTCTGTGGGTAAAAGTAACTCCTCTGCCCCTCACCACTGTTCTGCTTTACTCCATCCCTGGCTTTAAATTTGAGGTCTCTGACAGGTATCCTGGGCTGGTGGGAAAGTTGCTGCACATGATTAAAGGGCTGGTGCTTTTATGGGAGGGAAGATGGACAGCCATGATAGGATTCCTAGTTTGTGTGGTCAAAATATTACTCCTTATTACTTTCTCATGCTACCCGGTCCCCTGGTTCAGGCTTTATTATGTGTGATTGGGACAAGTACAATTGCTTTTCAACTAGCCTCCTTGGTTCTTGTATTCCTGTTTTATATGCTGATCTCCAAATGCTTCAAATGGAGTTACTCATAGCACCCTAAATATGCTCATTTCTTTGCTTGCTTGAAAGGTCTTCTCTGGACTTGGAAGTCGGAATGTTACTACCCCTTTTCTTCATTTACTTCCTACTCCTCAATGGCAGCACTTGGTCTTATTTATGTGGTATTCTTCCCAGTGGCCAACACAGCAAGTGGCCAACACAGCAAGTGGCCCTCAGTGGGTGTGCAATAAGATGTGGTAGAAAGGATGCTTAGAAAAGAGCAGGCTCTTGTCTAACCCTGAGTAAATGCTTGTTGAAAAGCCAGTTATGAAAAGAGACTGACTGTGTCCTCCATATGGTTACTTTGAGCCTTTGTCCTGTACTTCTCTGACTGTAACACAGGAAGTCTTCTAAGTAGCATTGCTAGTCCTTGAAGAACCCTGCTCTTGTGAATTCTGTAGGTAGCGGTTGGTGACCACCTGTTGTCTGTCCTCCTTCTGGACTGGGAAGGAGACCGTGCATAGGTCCCAGCAGATGATATTTTGGAGGGTAGTGCTGGAAGGTAATGGGAGCTGTCAGGGTAGCTGTTCCCTGAGCAAAACTGTGGAGCCTCTTGTTCTAAGGGGCTTTAATGCAGGTGAGGGATTTCCACTCTTGCGTGGAAGCCATACCAGATGACTCTTGGATTCTCTTGGATTCTGTGACTCAAGAGTGAAAATTCAGTTTGGAGAATATTTTAATTTTTTTCTCATTTTTTCATTGTTATGTACTTTTAAAAAAAGCATAAATATAACTACAATCCAAACTGGTTTGCTGTATGTTTCACTGTTCATAAAAAAATAAATTTCTATTTGTGTTACCCTTTACATTAAGCATTGGTTCAGGGTTCAGCACTCCAGAGAGGTTTGTGCACATTTTTTTTTGTTAGTGGTTCAGTTCAAGTTTGGCCTGAGAGACAGGATAGATGCTCATTTGTGTGAGGCAGGGATCTTGCCAGGACTTGTTTGGGGGCTTTGAATAAAAAAGCAGAAGGAGAGGGCTGTCGTAGTCATGGCAACTGGGCCTGTAAAGTCTCAGCTCTGACCAGCCCTGGTTAGGGGCTGGGAGGCCCTAGTGAGGTGAGTGGCACTGCTTCCTGTTCCATAGTCCTCCTTAGATTCCGGGGGTGGCCAAGGCAGGGGGCTGGCATTCAGACTGACCTTTCTGGAAGCCTACTGTGCCTGATGTTGAGCCTGAGCTGTAGACACGAGTAATTGGTTCTTGCCCCTCAGAAACTCAGCATAATCTGGTATTTTTATTCTTGTTGACACATACCCATAGGACTTGATAAATAAGATGTCTTTGTTTCATCCTGGTTGACATTTACCTTTTTGGGGCTGTTCCCTGAAGCCCTTTTAACTTCTTCAGAACACTGACACAGTATTTTCTCATTTGTTCTTCACAACAATCTAACACATTAGTGAAAGCAGACACAGTAGATTCTTTTCATTTGGCACAGAAGGGCATGAAGATTCAGAAAGAAAAAGGAATATGGCTAAATTCACCCAGCCTTCAAAAGCAGAGCTGAGTGGGTAGCAGAGTTCGAGGGCTTATGGTTGCATGGCCAGCTCTCATCTGAGCAGGCCGTGTCAGGATAACCCTTGATTATCCTGCATTGTAATTGCATCCAGGTAGGACTTGAAAGAGTCTAGAAGTCTGTGGAGGGAGAGGTTTCCAGGCACAAGCCTAGAGAGGACAGCCCATACTTTTCACCCTTCCCAAAGCCATGTACCTGCTGAGGCATCTAATGGCAAGGCAGAAACAAGAGCACCATGGCATCCATCTGCATTGGCCCTGCCTCTGCTGAAGCAGGGCAACCAGGCTGCATGGTATCCTCACTGTGGGTACTACCCAAGGAGGACCCTACCGTTGTGAGTCCAGGTAGAGCAAGTTTCTCATCACTAGGAACTGGGATGAGTTGTGACAAACACTGACCATGCAAAATTTGTCAGGTGAAAGATCTTTTCCAGTAGTCACAAATTGGCTGTGGGCTGAATTCCACTTAGAGATAAAATTTGTTTGGCTTTTATATTTTAAAGTTTGATGCTTTTAGAGGGAGCATTTTTCTCAGCCCTCACCGCTGTCTTTTGTAGATGGCCCTTCTCATTCATCTCTCATACTTGCCTGCCTCCTGTGGACATTTCTGTTGGCTCCTACCCCTTGGTCCACTGTTTGTTACCTGTCCTTCTACCAGGGTTCCTCTTGCCCAGGTGGAGGAAGAGGCCTTTATGGCCTCAGGCTTTCTTTGGTCCATTTTCTTCTTCTTCTTTTTTAAATTTTATTTTAGAGAGAGAGTGTGAGTCGGGGAGAAGAGCAAGGGAGAGAAAGAGAGAATCCCAGTGCAGGGCTTGATCCCACGACCCTGGGATCATGACCTGAACCGAAGTTAAGTGTGGGACACTCAACCGACTGAGCCACCTAGGCGCCCACATTTTCTTCTTCATACCATACTCAAGTATCCTGGGGCTGTGTAGGCTCTGTGTTTAGCTCTCTGTCTTGGCCCCTAGAAGTATTTGGTGTCACCTTGGACTGTACCTGATAGACTAATTGCTATTCTGGGATTCAAAAGGAGAAGGTAGTGCTTTATCCAAGGAAATGAATTTTTTAAACATTTTAATTGAGATACAAATTATATGCCATAAAATAAACTAATTTAAAGTGTATAATGGGAATAATTCTCAAATGTCCTAGAGAAGGTTGGTAGAATACATGGGTAGTTTTCAGACTGTGGTGTTTGATGGATAAGAAAAAGTTTAAAAGCAAATTTTGGAGGAGGTGTCTGGGTGGCTCAGTTGGTTAAGTGTCTGACTTCGGCTTGGGTCATGATTTCATGGTTTGCGGATTCAAACCCTGTGTGGGGCTCTATGCTGACTGCTCAGAGCCTGGAGCCTGCTTCAGATTCTGTGTCTCCTGTCTGCCCCTCCTGCACTGTGCTCTGTGTGTGTCTCTCTCTCTTTCTCTCAGAAATACATAAGCGTTAAAAATTTTTTTTAAAAACAAATTTTAGACACAAAAGGCCAGCTTCTTTACTTTGCTAAGAGGCTTAACATGAAACAACCCATTATCATCCATCATAATCATTTGCTCATTTTATAAAGGGGCATTTAAACACTAAAAAGGTAAAAACTATGTAATTTCAGGGGAAAAAAAAGAACTGTTCATTGTATTGGACACTTTTAAATTCCTTGTTTCAGGGCCATTGGAATGAATTGTCACAGTAAACCACCGCAAAACGTGGCTTAAAACAACAATAATTTCTTTTTGTATAGCTCTGTCTTAGAACTCTAGAAATAGTTCACATATCCTTTAGATGCCCCAAATAAACAGTTAAACCAACCAGTGTGTGAATGAGTGGGAACCACAAAATAGAATACATACACAAACAAGTGAACCAAGTATTACACGTTAATAACATAATGACATTACAGTGGGTGAGGAAGAAAGGAAATAACCTAAGTGACTTTGTGAAAAGATCTCTTGAGTAGATACTGTAAAGTCATAGATAAAAGAACTCACATAAATACTGTAATCTAGTTGGGTAAATGTGTTTCTCATAGGGGTATGGGCTAGCAATTTTGAAAGTATATTTATGTTAGAATTGAACAATAAATATATTGCAGATAGTAAGAGCCAAGTTTCTCTCTGTTGGAGAAAGAAGTTACAAGTAAGGAAAGGGAGAAGACAAATGAACTCTGTGGTGTTAGATTGAAATGTGAGATGTCATTATAAACTTGAAGTTTTTAATAAATATACACATAGACAAAGAAATAGGGATGTGTATATGAGCATATATATAAATGTATACACATACACAAATTTCTTAGTTCTTTCCATTGACAGGGTCTAAAAGCTATGATAACCTTAGTTGTAATGAGCATAACTATGACCCAGATCTTGGTTTCTAAATACTACTCTTCAGTAAAAGAAACAAGGGTTCCTTGAGAAGTAGTTGATTCTAGGGGAGGGGAAGGAAAAGACAAGATGAACTTGGGACATCTTCTGAAACCAGAAAGTAAGGAAATAGTTGAAAGAGAAAATGATGGGGGAAAGAACTTGTTTAAGGAATACAAGAGCCAACCTGAAAGAATTGCTAGTTGGCCAAGATGAAATAACTGGGCAACAAAATAAATAATATAGAATTGAATTACAACTCACAGAATAAAATATCCACAAGACCATACTGGTCTAAGTAAATAATTAAATAGATGGAGGACTGACAGTTTTTCCTTGTAAGGAAGTTGCTTTTTCTTTCTTTCTTTTTCTTTTTCTTTTCCTTCTTTTTCTTTTCTTTGCTTTGTTTCTTCTCCCTCTCGCTATTTTATTTGTAGCAAATTTTCTTTATATTTTTTTTAGAGATGCATACTGAACATATTGTAATATTTCTTTTTTTGTGTGTGATGTTTCTGTTTGCAACATTGCATAGTACGAAAAGTTTAAACAAATCTGGCAAAAAGAAACAGTGAAGTATAAGTGATGTAGATATATGTATTCATTATGCCATACTTCTTACTGTACTTGAAATTTCAATTAAGGTATAAGGAAGGAGGGAAGTAGAAAATTGCCATTAGACTGTCACCAGAGTGGTAATTGTTGCAGAAGGATTCCCCTAATGGTGTGGTTTGAGGAGAAAAGGGATTTGTATAATCTCAAAGTATTTCCCTTATAATTTTTTTTAAGCAATTCAGTGGGTTTTAGTATATACACAGTACTGTGCAACCATCACCACTGTCTAATTCCAGAACATTTTCATCACCCAGAAAGAAACCCCATTTCCATTAGCAGTCATTTCCCTTTCCTTCTTCCCCCTGGCTCCTGACAACCAATAATCTGTGTTTTTTGATTGGCCTTTTCTGGAATTTCATTTAAAAAGAACTGTATGATATGTGACGCTTTATATCTGTCTTCTTTAACTTAGCATAATGTGTTCTAGGTTAATCCACGTTGTATATGTCAGTATTTCATTTCTTGAGTATTCCACTATTTGTACATACCACATTTTCTTTATTCATTCATCAGTTGGTGAACATTTGTGTTGTTTCCACATTGTAGCTATTATAAATAATGCTGCAGTGAGCATTCATGTACAAGTTTTTGGTGAACATATGCTTTTAAGTTTTCTTGCGTATATACCTAGATGTGGAGTTGCTGGGTTCATATGGTAACTCTTTGTTTAAGTTGTTGAGAAACTGCCAAGCTGTTTTTCTTAGTTTGGTAGTTTGCTATGATTTTTGTTTACTATCATGGAAAAGCTCAGTAGATACTACTTTTATTAGTTGATCAAGGCCAACATCAACAGTCATAAGACATATTAACACCATACACTTTGTGATATGATGTGCTAGGAAGAACATTGCATCATTTCTTTGGTGATTCTGTCAAGGATGCATGACCTCAGTTTAATCATGAGAAGACACCAGACAGTCCTGAAAAACTGATCAGTATTCCTTGATGGTGTCAGGATCATGAAAGACACGGAAAGGTTGAACAATTGTTGCAGACGATAGGAAACTAGGGAGAAATAACAACCAAAGGCCATATAGGATCCTGGAACAAAAAAAGACATAGTGGAAACACTGGTAAGGCTTGAAGAAGGATCTTTACAGTTTGGTTAATGTTACTAATTTCCCAGTTCTGATAATTGTCTCTGACTGTGTAACATATTAATATTGAGAAAGGCCGTGTGAGCAATGTATGGAAATGATTATTTTTGCAGCTTTTGTGTAAGTTTAAATGTAGTTAAGAGTAAAAAACTAGGAAAGAAATCCAGTTTTGTATTCTTGCTCAAGTTTCTACAGATCAGCTAGACCTGGTTGACCATGGCTACATTGAGCTGGGCTTAGCTTTGGTCTACAATTTGGGTCCATATTTGCTCCATGGATCTCTCATCTTTTTTGGTTCAGAATGCTAGCGAACATTTCTCCTGATGATGGTAGAATTCCAAGAGACAGGAAAAACATAAAGCACATTTCAAATCTCTGTGGCACATTTGCTAACATCCCCTTGGCCAAAGCACGTCATAAACCGCATTCAAAGTCACGGGGTGGGAAACTTAACCACTAGGAGGAGGGACTGCAAGGTCACATGATACAGGGTGTGGATACAAGCAAGAAGGAAGAAAATTGGTAACAATAATGCAATCTACTGTAGATTTTCCACCCTTGGAAAAGCAGGAGTTGTTATCTGGGTCTTGGTTTGTGATTAAAGTCAGTGACAGATTCCCAGTGAGAGTCAAAGTTCAAGTGTGATATGGCCTTACTTAATTTGGACAGAGTTTCTTCTTGATATAGTTTCTTCAGGCTGCGGTTTGTCCCCAGAGAGCCAGTGGTAGGGAAATAGACACTGTAGGCTTTGCAGGCTTGTTGGCCTTTCAGGATCCATATGGTATTTTTGGCCAGTCCCCTTGCTCTCCACATTTCAATCCCTGACTCTTTACCTGGGTGTATCTTGTAACTTTTTGCCTCTGCCCTTTCTGAGTGTCCTGGTCCCTTTGTAGAGGCCCTAAAATGATGCAGGTCAGATTGCACTCTAACTTGGCCTTTTCCCCAGGGGGGTGGAAACATTTAAAATACTCTTATTTTCTGCTGCCTCTGCCACTGTTGCTGCCATTGCTGGTTTTGTGTATCTTAAATGAGCATAACCTGTATTTTAAGTTAATGCTATTGTGGTTGTTCTTGCCCCCTGTGGTGGCTTATGTGAAGGGAGTAATTTTGGAATTTTCCCCAAATAAAAGAAATTGGTTCACACAAGATTCTAGTCTATTCTTTGGCCACCTTAACATAGTATATATAACCTGTTATGTTTTGAAACATTTAGTCATGTTCTTTTTTTCTTGTTCATTTCTAATTTTTTTTTTTCTACGTTTATTTATTTTTGGGACAGAGAGAGACAGAGCATGAACGGGGGAGGGGCAGAGAGAGAGGGAGACACAGAATCGGAAACAGGCTCCAGGCTCTGAGCCATCAGCCCAGAGCCGGACGCGGGGCTCGAACTCACGGACCGCGAGATCGTGACCTGGCTGAAGTCGGACGCTTAACCAACTGCGCCACCCAGGCGCCCCTGTTCATTTCTAATTTTGATCAAAAGTCTGAAAATTGTAAATGCTACTGTTACTATTTTTATTACTAACATTACTACTACTACTACTACTACTACTAAAAAAAAAGATTAACGTGACTAATTATTAGGAATCTACTTGCCCTACTGAAAATCTTTGTTGGCCTTTCCATTCACGTCTAGATCAGCTAGGATTTTCTCTTTTTAATTTCTAATTTTAATTATTGAGGATTTAATACTAGGCCATATGATAGGCCCTGGGGATAAAATGGGGACTATTTATTTTTACCAGATGAATAAAAAAACTAAACTAAACTATAACCACTAGTTGTGGTAATTGCTATAAAGAAAAGTTTCATGGTACTGTGAAAGAATTTAGGGAGCAGCCAGATCTGGTTTGGGGAAATAGAGGATGCCTCTCAGAGGAAGTGACTGTTAGCTGAGATTGGAAAGATCAGGAGATGGAGGCTGGGGTTGGAAAGAGCAAAGCAAACAGCAAGTGGAATGGCCTCATGGTAGGAATGAACGTGGTTTTTTTCATGGAATGGAAAAGGGTCAGCGTGGCCTCAAGAAGGGAGAGTGGACGAGACAGAAGAGGCAGGCAGGAGCTAGATACCAGACGGCCTCATTGAGCAGTGTGAAGACTTTCATCTTTCTTTGGAGAGTAGTAGGCAATTAAAAGGTTTGAAGCAGGGGAATGACATAGATTTGTATTTGGGGGAAAAATACCATTCTTTGTAAAGAACAGTTGGACTGGGAGCTAAGAGTAGAGGGAAGGGCAGCTGGAACACTATGGCAATGTCCTGAAGAGAGATGGTGATGGTTTGGACAAGAGCAGTGGTGAGGAGGACAGCATGAATTGAAGAGACAGCAGGAGGGATGCCTGGGTGGCTCAGTTGGTTGAGCATCTGCCTTTGGCTTAGGTCGTGATCTCATGGTCCATGAGTTCGAGCTTCATATTGGGCTCTGTGCTGTCAGCTCATAGCCCACTTGGGATATTCTCTCTCCCTCTTTCTCTCTCTCTCTCAGAAAAAGAAACAGTCAGCAGGAAAAATCACTAGGTTTTGGAGACACAATGGGTATGGGGGATGGTGATGTAAAGGGATTATCAGGGATGATCTGCTTTAACTTTCTGCCCAGGAAGATTTTCTGTTGTTTCATCATTTTGGAATTTCTCCAGGTGAGACACCCTCTCCCCTCCAAACATTCAGAGATTAATGCTACAAAGTTATTTCATACCCCATGATCGTAGGAATAGGATAGAAGTTGCTAGTTCCTTGTTGTTCTTGCCACTAACTGGCCTCACCTTCTCTTTGGCTGCCTTCACAGCCTTTTCAATCCTCCCTGCTTCTTTTGTTCCTGGCCTCCTGAATGTAGCCTGTCAGTTTGTGTGTCTGAGTCTTTGCACACACAGCTCCATCTATTTTGGATTCCCTGTTTTCCCAGTCTGGGTCTCACTTTTTGCCTCGTTTAACCCCTGGTTTAACCTTATTCAAGAAGCCTCCCCAGAGAAAGTTTTCCCCACTCTACTTTGGATATATTTGTTTTAACCTTGAAGCATTTTGGATGGTTTTAAGGTTAGCAAGAAATCATTATGCGCATACACTCATGTACTTAAGTTCCCATTAATTTTTTTAGACAAATATACAGAAACTCCTATTGAAGTGGGGCAGCAGGAATAGAACAGAATGTCTTGGCATGGTGTTTCCCTGGCTCCTTTGTTATCTGATGGAGGCACAGTGGTTGGTGGAGTTCACTGTGGTTCTGCCAGAATGGAGAAAACTTGAATTCTTGCTATATCATTAGCCTTTTATACTTAAGGTTTACCTGATCATTCTGAAAGAACTTGTGCTATATGCTTCCCTTAAAGGAATTTTTTTAGATTGTCATCCTTTTTAGATCGTTGAATCAAATTCAGCATCAGCAAGGCCATGCCATCGTCTGCCAGGAGAAAGGAGAGTCAAAGTTGAGGTGTCAGAGCACCATTTCTTCTAGGATTCCAGTATCTTGAAGAATGCTTTCCCTAAAATTTCTATTCCTGTGGCCATTACTATTCCTTTTTGTAATTTTAGAATCTACCATAGTGGCCTGGGAGATAGTAGTTGCTTGGTAAATGTCAGTTGTACGAATGAATGGATAAATGTAACATTCCACATGTAGTGTGTGATCTTGCACACTTTATTTTTAACCACCTTTTTAAAAATTCTTATTTCCAGCATAAATAATATACAGTGTTATATTACTCTGAGGTATACAATATAGTGATTCAGCAATTCTATATATTTACTCAGTGCTCATCATGATAAGTGTACTCTTAATCCCTTTCACATATTTTGCCCATCATCCCACCCAACCCCCTCTGGTAACCCTGAGTTTGTTGTCAGAGTCTGGTTTTTGGTCTTCTGCTTGCTTTGTTTCTTAAGTTGCACATATGAGTAAAAGCCTATGGTATTTGTCTTTCTCTGACTGATTTATTTCACCTAGTGTTATACCCTCTAGATCCATCCATGTTGTTGCAAATCGAAAGATTTCATTCTTTTCTGTATCTTAGTAATATTCTATTGTATATATACACCACATTTTTTAAAGTTTTTTTTTTCATGTTTGTTTGTTTTTGAGGGGTGGGAGAGAAGGAGAGAGGGAGAATGAGTGGGGGAGGGGCAGAGAGAGAGGGAAAGAGGGAATCCCAAGCAGTCTCCTCGCGGTTAGCAGGGAGCCTGATGCAGGGCTCGAACTCACAAACTGTGACATCATGATCTGACCTGAAGTCAGACGCTTAACTTACTGAGCCACCCAGGCGCCTCTATACCGCATCTTTTTTATCCATTCATCTGTTGTTAGACACTCAGATTACTTTCATATTTTGGCTATTGTAAATAATGCTGCAGTAAACATGGGGATGCATATGTCTTTTCAAATTAGGGTTTTTGTATTCTTTGTGGAAATACCCAATAGTGGAATTTTTGTATTATATGGTAATTCTATTGTTAATTTTTGAGAAACCTCCATACTGTTTTCTCTTGGTGCAGGGGTTACCACTTTGCATTTCCACTAGTAGGGTATGAGGTGCATTTTTCTCCGTATCCTTACCAATAGTTGTTTCTTGTGTTTTTGATTTAGCCATTTTGACAGGTGTGAGGTGATGTCTCATTGTGGTTTTGATTTGCATCTCCCTGATGATGAGTGATGTTGAGCATCTTTTCATGAGTCTTTTGGCCGTCTGTATGTCTTCTTTCGTGAAATGTCTGTTCATGTCTTCTGCCCATTTTTCAATTGGATTGGTTTTTTGGTGTTGGGTTGTATAAGATGTTTATATATTTTGGATACTAACCTCTTATCAGATGTATCACTTGCACATCCTTCTCCAATTCAGTAGGTTGTCATTTTGTTTTGTTGATGGTTTCCTTCATTGTGCAGAAGCTTTTTATTTTGATGTAATCCCAATAATTTACTTCTGTTTCCCTTGCCTCAGGAGACATATCTAGAAAAATGTTGCTATAGTTGATGTCAGAAAATTGCTGCCTGTGCTTTCTTCTAGGATTTTTATGGTTTCAGGTCTCACACTTAGGTCCTTAATTCATTTTGAATTCATTTCTGTGTATGGTGTAAGAAAGTGTCCAGTTTCATTCTCTTACTTGTAGCTGTCCAGTATTCACATCACCTTTTGTTGAAGAGGCCTTTTTTTTTTTTTTTTTTTTGCCATTGCATTTTTTTTTTTTTTTTTTACTCCTTTGTTGTAGATTAATTGAACATGTAATTGTAGGTTTATCTCTGAACTCACTATTCTATTCCATTAATCTATGTGTCTTATTTTGTGCTGGTACTATACTGTTTTGATTACTACAGTTTTGTAGTAGATCTTGAAATCTGGTATTATGATACATCCAGTTTTGTTCTTATTTTTCAGGATTGCCTTGGCTATTTGGAGTCTTTGTGGTTCCATACAAATTTTAGGATTATTTATTGTAGTTCTGTGAAAAATACTATTGGTGTTTTGTTAGGGATTGTAGTAAATGTGTAAATTGCTTTGAGTAGTATGCAGTTTAATAATATTTGTTCTCACAATCTATGACCATGGAGTATCTTTGCATTTATGTATTAAAGTTCTTAGAGTATAGGTCTTTCACCTCTTTGGTTAAATTTATTCCTAGATATTTTTATTATTTTTTGTATAATTGTGAATGGGAATGTTTTCTTAATTTCTCTTTCTGCTACTTCATGATTAGTATATAGTATATATACTAATATATAGTATTAGTATAGAAATACATCAGATTTCTATATATTGATTTTGTATCCTATGACTTTACTGAATTCGTTTATCATTTCTAGTCATTTTTTGGTGTAGTCTTTAGGGTTTTCTGTATATAGTATCATGTCATCTGCAAATAGAAATTTTACTTCTTCTTTACTGGTTTGGATGCCTTTTTTTTTCTTTTTCTTATCTAATTGCTGTGGCTCGGACTTCCAGTATGATGTTGAATAAAAGTGGCAAGAGTGGATAGTCTTGTCTTGTTCCTGATCTTAGGAGAAAAGCTCTCAGGTTTTTCCCGTTGAGTATGATGCTCTCTATGGGTTTTTCATAGATGGCATTTATTATGCTAAGGTGTGTTCTCCTAAACCTACTTTGTTGAGTGTTTTTATCATGAATGGATGTTTTGCTTTGTCAAGGTTTTTTTGCATCTCTTAAATGAGCATATGGTTTTTATGCTTTCTTTTGTTGATGTGACATATCATGTTGATTGATTTGCAAATATGAAATCACCCTTGTATCCCAGGAATAAATCACACTTGATCATGGTGAATGATTTTTTTAATGTATTGTTGGATTTCGTGGTGCCTCGGTGGCTCAGTCATTTAAGCGTCTGACTCTTGATTTTGGCTCTGGTCATGGTCTCATGGTTCATGGGTTCTAGCCCTGCATCAGGCTCTGCGCTGACAGCTATATCTTCCTCTCTCTCTCTCTCTCTCTCTCTCTCTCAAAATAAATAAACTTTAAAAAAATTAAAAAAAAATTGTTGGATTTGGTTTGCTAATATTTTGTGAAAAATTTTTGGGGGTGCCTGGGTGGCTCAGTAGGTTGAGCGTCCAACTTGATTTCAGCTCTGGTCATGATCCCAGGGTTGTGGGATTGAGCCTTGTGTCAGACTCCACACTGAGTGTGGAGCCTGCTTATGATTCTTTGTCTCTCTTCTTTTGCCCCTCTCCCCTGCTAGCGTGTTCTCATTCTCACTCTGTCTAAAAAAAAATTTTTTTTAAATGTAGATTCCTGAACTCCACCTTTAAAACAAAACAAAAAATGTTTGCATTTGTGTCCATCAGATATTGGCCTGTAGTTCTCTTTTTTGTAGTGCCTTTATCTCCTTTTCACCTATCTTTGAGTAATTTTGTACAATGTGTATGAGTAGCCCGTCCATTCATATTGTTTTTTCAGGTAGTGGATCAACTCTCCTGAGATGGGTGGGCATAGGTTTTTAGTTTCTTTTGATTCCAGTCCTTACCTCCTTGACTTGCTCTGTCTTCCTGCCTTCCAATGAAGCCCTGGTCTAGGGTCTTGGGAAATAAAATAGGAGATATAGTCCCTGTGCTCATCAAGGAGAGAGCCTTATAGAAGGAGCCTGATTATAAAGAGAGCAGGATGGTGAGGTGTAAGCTTGCTGGAACAGCAAGCTCTCTGGAGTTTTCTGGGACTGTCAGGGGAGAGGTAAGGAGGATGTCTTGGAAGATGCAGTGATGTGGCCATATCCTTAAGGGTGATTAGGTATTTACCATTCACCTGCCCATAACAAAAAGGCTTATTATAGCTCAGTTTAAAGAAAACAGATTAGCTTAAAGATGTAGGTTCTAACTGGGGTTTTCGGTCTTTGCTTTGAAGTATAGAAGCCCTTGCCCATTTGCCTCATTACCTTAATTTGATATGTGTGTGGTATATGTGTGTTACATGGATGGATTCAGGTAATGGAACACAGCAGGGTCTGGTCTTCATGAATTAATAAATCCTGTTGGCTTGTTAGCCAGCCTTTTCATTGCAGTGTCCCTTCAAGGACCATATACCTTACGAGCCCTCTTTGTTCTTGGTTTTTAGGTCAGGCTGTCCCTGTAGGATCCCATGTACGGCTGAATCTCCAGACTGGGGCAAGAGAAGTGAAACTCCAAGAAGAGGACAAGTTCCAAAGTAATTTGAAAGCATTGAAAAAAGGCAAAAGGTATAGTAACAACCCTAGGGACTGGGAGGCGGACAGCACTGATTTTGTAATACTGAAAGTAATGACAATGTAATGTTTCTTACCCAAATTCATGTGGCTTTTAAAAAATTTTGAAATTTCGTAGCGTAGAATTTGTGATAAATCTGTCAGGGTTTTGTGGAAGTTTACTTGTAGATCTTTGGAAAGAAATAGTTTGCAAAGCAAATTGATACTTTAGAAAAGGCTGTAGGGGGAATGCTTAACCTGCTTTAAAAATGAAGCTATTTTTCCCAGTACTTTAAGAGCACCCATTTGAATCCCAACAATTAATGCGCTGATTACAGATGAGTCATCTATTCATTAAAACAGGCCTGTTAGGCCTTCTGCTTTGCAGTAATACTTCCTTGGTGAACAATAAAATTGCATTTTAAAGTCTTTAATTCAGACTAACTTTTCCTCTTGTTAGTCCATATTAAAACAGGCTTTCTTATAGTATAAAAGTTCTCCAATGTTAAGAGATTGCCTTACTTTTAATAACCAGATAAGATTATTTGATTTTGGACAATTTGTCCCTGTTTTTCTGTTCTTTGCCTTGAAATAACAAGTTTTATTTGCATGTTCTTTTTTACATGAGGAAGGAGGAGGAGGCATGGGGTTACAGGGGCTGCTAGAATTGGGTAATTTCAACAGTTATAAATACCAGTTATGAGGTTTCTAAGACAGGGACAGCAAATTGTGATCTGTGGGCCATATTGGTACTGCTACATGTCTTTGTACAGCCTACAGGGTAAGTTGTTTTTATCATTTTTTAATGGATGAAAAAGTAAAAGAATGATACTTCATGACTCTTAGAGATTTTAATGTCCATAAGTAAAGTTTTATTGGAACACAGCTATGCTTATTCATTTATGTATGATCTATGGCCACTTTTCTGCTAATCTGGCAGGGTTGAGTAGTTGGGACAATTGCTGTCAGTAAGGCCCACAAAGCCTAAAATATTATGGGGTCATAACAGAGTTTGCTGCCCCTGTTCTAATACATGTGAGTATTGATAAGAAATAATGGATTGAGCAAGGCTAATGTTAATCCTTGAATTTTCATTATTTTAACAATATTTTGCAGTTAGATATAAGGTAGAAAGGGAGTTTAGAGACTATTTACCTGAGTGTTTTCCTTGATGTACTCAACAAAAGGTTATTTAGCCTGTCCATATGCATTTTCAGTTATGTGGCACCCACAATCCCACAGAGCAGCCTGTTCCAATTTGGGCAGTTTTTACTGTTAGAAAATTTGACTACATTGTAATAATATATGAAAATATTTGTCCTCAGGGGTGGCCCAGTTGTTGGAGCATTCGACTCTCGGTTTTGGCTCTGCTCATGATCTCACAATTCATGGGATCCAGCCCCGTGTCGGGCTCCATGCTGCCGATGCAGAGCCTGCTTGGGATTCTCTCTCTCTCCCCTCTCACTCAAAATAAATAAATTTAAAAAAAGAAGAAAGATATTTGACCTCTTTACCGTCACTCCAAACTGAGAAGGATCTTTATTTCCCCCCCATCTCTCTTGATAGGCCTATATCTGAAGGCCATATGATAATTCATTTCTCACAGCCATCAAATAATCAAATTTCATTGTTGTAACCCCTGCCAACCCCCCTCATTCCCTAGCACACATATATGCACATATTTCAGTGTGTCAGAGAACTTCAGGAAGCCTTTCCTCACATCTATGCCAAGTCTCATTTTCTGAATAAAAAGCTTACTTTATTCTTGGTTTAAGGATATTGAATTAGGATCTTGACTAATTTGGAATATTTGTTTGTTGGTTTTAATACTGTGGGAAGTTATTTTTCCAGTATCTGATCGTAGGTCTTTACTGGGAACACTTAATGCTTTATCAGTTGCTCCTGTCTTTTTAGAATAGAAAGCAGAGTCATTCACGTGGTCTGTAATAGATGCACCATAAAAGAGAGATATTTGTCCTCACTCTTCCCTCTTTACTTTTCTCCTTTGAAATGCTTCTGAGGGTTCTGCTCTGGAGTGGTCTCCAGGGTATATTGGACATACCTTCTTCCTTCTCAGCATTTGTTACTAGTGGCAAACCTGTCTGAACAGCAACCCAAAGGCATTGACAAGGTGGTGTAGGTTTCACTGCTTGAGCTCAGTGAGTCTCTGGCTGCCTTTGGTGGTGACTTCTTCCTGTGGTGGACCTCACCTCAGGCTCCTCCTGATTCATTTCACAGTGTCTTCCTGGCTCTTAGGTACTAGAACAGGAACAGAAGCCAAAGTGCAGGGCTAATTTCTGCAGTTGGTACAGTATTTTGCATATCTGGTTATTCTGATTTGGGGAACAAGATGGACAACACCCACAGGTTTCCATCAGATTGTCAAAGATGTTGGTGATCACAGAGTTTTAGGTATCACTGGCTAAGGAAAGATGGGGATAGTCCTTTCAGACTAATCCATGGCAATCTCTCCACTAGTCCTGCTGGCTGTGTGACTAGACATCCTGCTACCTAGAGCTGTAATGCCTCTGGACTGTAAAGCCTGGGACAAGGCATTGACTCTGACTTCTTTCAGAGGCCTCTCTTGGCACTGCCTGACTTCATGGTGTATTTGGTTCCTAGCAGCAGGGTGTTCTCTTGCTATTTATGTGTTAGGCATTGTTATCTCCACTGGTTTTAGTCCATATCCCATGTCAGTATCTCAACATTGTATCTCTTTTTTGCCCTGGAGCAACTGTCTTCTTTGTAGTGATGACTGACAGAGTATATCCAGGTTGTCCCATCTTGGGTTGAGTATCTACCATGGTACAGTATGACACTGTAGTTAAGGATGTGGTCCAAAGACAGGGCCATTTCCTTGCTCCATTCATTCATTTCACAAAAGACTTATTGAGTGCCTATGTGCTAGGTATTGGAGATATAGTACTAAACAAAACAGGATACCAGCCTTATGGACATGACAGGAAGATAAACTGAAAAATAAAAAGGCACATAAAGTAATTACAGATAGTGGTAAATAGTAGGGAAGAAATAAACAAGTCAGTCAGTCCCTTGGGAAGGCCAGTTTAGATAGGATGGTTTGGAAGACCTCATTAAAGTGATACTTGAGCTTAGACCTGAAGAATGATGGGGATTTAGTCATACAAAGAGTTAATTTTATACATTTAAGGTTAGAGGATCTCAGGCAGAGGCAACAAGAAGAGTCCCTAGCTTTGTCAAGGAAAGACTTTATCAAGTTGAGAAACAAGAAAGTGATTAGGGTGACTAGGGAGTAGGCGAAGGAAGAAGACTAATAGATGATTTGGGAGAGATAAGAGGAGCCAGATCATGTGGAGTTTTGAGATGCATGTTGACTAGTCTTCATTTAACTAGAATTGTGATAGAAAGCCAGTGGAGGATTTGGGGTGGGAGAGTGGTTTAATGTAATTTTGGCAAGATCACTCTACTTGCTGTGTGTATGGGGGATAGATTCAGAGTGGACAAAAGAATTGCAGAGACAATTAGGATGTCATTTCTGAAGATCAGGTAGACATACTGGTGAATGAGTCTAGAGTGTCATGATGGAGAGCGGATGGGTTTGGAGATTTAATTTGAGGGTAGTGCCAATAGGACTTGCTTTAGATTTAGATTTAGGGGTTGATGGAAGGTGGTGTGGCGGAATCTGAGATAAAGCCTCATTTTGTGATTTGACACAACTAGGTGCTCAGAAGTACCATTTATTGAAATAGAAAAGATTGGGAGAGGAACAGATTTTTGGGGAGAAACATCAAGACCCATGTTTTAGATGTAATAAGTTTGAGGTGCCTGATAAACATCCCAGATCTAAGATTTATCAGTTAGTTATACAAGAGCCTGGCTGTCACTCAGGGGAGAGGATTGGGTCAAAGATGTAAGTTTGGGCATCATTGCCTAATGGATAAAGAACTAGGGGATAGTGCAGAGGTAGAGAAGATTGTCTAGGATTGAACTCCAAGGCATTCCAGTATATAGGGTTCAGGTAGGAGATGAGGAACCAGCACAAGAGTTAGGGAAGGGGGGAGGAAGGGGAAGAAACAGCAGAATGTGGTAACAAGAAGCCAGAAAGAAGAGTGTTTCAAGGAGGGAGAGGTGAACTATGTAAATGATGCTGAGTGGTTGAGGAACATGACATTAGTGAAGAGTCCATTGGATCCAGTTGTTAATTATTAGTAATTTTGATGAGAAGTATTAGTAGGGAACGGTAAAGGGATTTGGATTAGAGCAAATGGCAGTGTAAATAGCAGTCATGAAGATGAGAAGAGTGAGTTAAGACAATTTGTTCATAAAGTTTTACTCTGAAGGAGATCAGGGGCATGGTTTGATAATTAGAGATCATAGTTAGTCAGAAGAGTGTTCATATACTCAAGGGAATAATCCAACCAAAGGGAGAAATTGATGATGCAGACAGGAGGGAACAGTATAATGATGGGGGTTAAAGCTTTTGCAAAGGAAAGTGGGATCTGGAACTTAAGTTTAATAGGAGCAGGTTCACTGTCATTCATGGTCTTAGAAGGGAAAGCAGAGAATCTAGATTTGGTGCAGGTTAGTGTATAGAGCTCATGAGGGGAATATGAAGGAGTTCTTGATGATAACATCTATTTTTCTCAGTGAAGAATGAAGTGAAAATACCAGCTGAAGATGGTTTTCTGTCTGTGTGTGCAGACACACATGTGCACACTTGTGTGTGTGTAGTAGGGGCTAAAATGAGTGATGGTGAGTGGCCTGGAAGAGTGGCATTTAAGGCAATAAATGGAGATATGAGACATGATGGGATTTGTCCAGACCAAGTATTAGAGGAGGGAGGTCATAATCTGTTCAAGCTGTGCCCCTAAATACTTAGCTCTCTCTTAGGGGTAAAGAGCAGGGCAGTGGAATCTACATGCTGCTGGCAGTGGGTGATGCTTTTCTGGGAGAGGGATTCTCTTCCCTACCTTGTAGGATTGTGGTAATCATTTGAATGAAATATTACTTCTAAAGGATTAAAATAGTGACTGACACATGCTTAAGTGCTCAGTAAATGGGAGTGATTAGCGATTATTAGTTTATGAGGATTGAGGTTTAGAGAAGGCAAGTGTTTTTCTCAGAGTTCTAGGGGGTTTCTAAGATGAATCAAAGATGAAATGAGAAATGAGCAAAGCCCTAAGCACATGCCTCTAATGAGAGCTGATGTCTGCTAGGATCTTGACTGTTAGACTGATGTGCTTATCTTGCCCAGAGTAGTCCAGTAACCCCTTACTTCCTCATCTTTGTAATCTCCCGGGTTATCCTTAACCCCTCTCTCCCCAACCGTCTTGTCAAGCACAGACACTACATTCCACACTTCCCTTTGTCCATGTCACTCTTGGTCTGATCTCTCTGTTCACTGACCTAAAATTATTGTTGGTGGTAAAGCCCACCCCCCAACGCATGAATGCCTCCTCTCCAATTAAGAAGAATGGTTGTGGCTTCAATCAGCTCCAGGGGGTTTTGGGAGGATGCCACTCTAGTCTTTGCCAGGTTCCTGAGATTACATCCGCATTGGTTCCTTTCCTCCCTCTCCTTAGAGGCTGACTGTGGAACATGGTTGGCTTTGCTTCTAGTCCTTGGTATTTCAAATCCATTCCTTTGTCAGGTTGGCACATACATCCTGCATCAACTCTGGGCCCAGGAGTTGGTTTTAAAGGTGTGAATTTATCTAAACTGTTTTTGTGAAGAAAGGCTGCCTTGTAAAATCAGACCAGACACATGCAGGGGGGGGGCTCAGGTCCCCATTGATCCGTTTATTAGAAGAATATAAATTGGGTGCATGTTATTCCCCTTATCTGTGCCCACTACCTTCCAGGAGGTCCAGCCCTGGCACATGCTGACAGAACAGCACTGCACAGACATTCCAGACTTATTTCTGCCTAAGTAGCTGGCTGAGAGTGGTCTGTCCATGGTGGGCCTTTGTCTGCCCCATGCCATTTCATCCTCTTTAATAAAATGACCCCTTCTTCAGCTTTAATAAAATGACCCCTTTCTTCTAGCTTTAAGGTAAGATTACCTCTTAGACTTGTGGCTGACCGAAGGCAAAGCTAGGGTAGTGCACTCTGAGTTCGAGCTGGCCATGGCTTACCTTGTTTGGGAGTACCAGCCACCTAGTGAAGTTTCTTTCTTGGGAAAAATGGTGCCTCCTTTCTAACTTTCACCTTCTTTTTGGACAGGCTGGACATAAACGCCAACACCTACACATCTCAGGACCTCAAGAGTGCACTGGCAAAATTCAAGGAGGGGACAGAAGTGGAGAGTTCAAAGGAAGACAAGGTATGTGATATTCTTCCCAGGGAGTTTGTATAAGCCTACAGGATGACCTTGAAGGGAGTCACTTCTTCCACAAGCTCTTAAAATAAACATGGGGTAATGATAATAATATTGTAAAATAATTAAAAAAATTTTTTTTAAGTTTATTCATTATTGAGAGATAGAGACTGAGCATGAGCAGGGGAGGGGCAGAGAGAGGGGGAGACACAGAATCCGAGGCAGGCTCCAGGCTCCGAGCTGTCAGCACAGAGCCCGACACGGGGTTCGAACTCACTGCGAGATCCTGACCTGAGCCGAAGTCGGATGCTCAACTGACTGAGCCACCCAGGCGCCCCATAATATTGTAAAATAAAGTGCAGTTAATGCCAAATAAGTAATCCTTATTGGACTATTTTTTAAAAATACCAGTACTGGGAGCATTTGATTATTTAGGATCCAACTTCACATTACATGTTTGGGCCTCAACAAATTGAGGCACACGGCAGAGATAGTTGCACTCTTCATTATCACAGACAAGAGTGAGGAGAATAGAGATTAAAACCCAGGCCTCCTTACTTACACTTGGATTAGACAAAAGCTTAAAGGACGGAGGAGCCGGGCTGGGAAGGAAGTCTTGATCCTTGTCCTCTGAACATGTAACAGATGTATTCCCTCTTTCTAGGCCTCATAGCAAATGTATTCCTTATTCCAGGCCTCAGGTTCCTTAAATGTACAATAAGGTGGTGGGGCTGGGGTGGGGAGGTGTGGGAAACAAGAGGATGGCTGACATTTCCTCCAGTTTTAAATTTGTGTACAAACTAAGGGAGTGAGAAGGAGAAAGAGGCAGAATTGCAGTCCCTTGGTTATGCCCCTAGTGTCTGGGAGGGCTTGTGGGTACAGGCTTATACCAGCAAGAAATCTTACTCTTTAGCTAGATTGTGAACTCATGTGATAGCCAGAGAATGTCACAAATTAGTTTTTATATTTCCATTTGAGTCCTCTCCTTCAAAGAAGCTCCTCCAGTGGCTACTTTGGAGACCTTTGCAAGTTCTCTCTTCCTTTTACCCTCATAATTCTCTTTTTCTTTGTTTGCATCTCTGCTGCTGGCCCAGAATCCTGGCGTATCTTGGAGGGGCAGCATCAGGTTATTGAAAGCTTCTGTCTTAAGTGGAGGAAGCCTTAGGTCCCTCAGATCCTTTTCAGTTAAGCAGTTCTGAGACAAATCAGCCTTTTTCTTTTCTTTTCTTTTTTTTTTTTTTCTTTTTTTGGTGTCAAGGAGGACCTAACTAGGATGTGTTAACATGCAGACCAAGTCTCCATGTCTTCACTCATCTTAGTGAAGTCACATCTACCAGCATGGAGAGTGTATATGGTATGAGAAGATGAGTAGCAGGATGGCAGTAGTAGCAGCAGTGGGCGTAGGAAGGTGACAGGTAAAATTTCATTCCACTACAGATATATTAACTGGGTTTGGGAGGGTGAGGAAAAGCAAATCCCCTTAACTGGTGAAGCTGAGGCCAGCAGAGGTGAGCATTGTGTGCCTCGGTGCCTTGAGCGAGGTTGACCTTCCTGTGGCCAGGGGTTGGGCTCATTCCCACTCACCATCCCTTCACCATGGACCCCATATGGGCCTGACAGTAACAAGCAGTCAGCCCTTGTTCCATGTCTTCTCTGTGGGTGGAAGACCCACTGTACCCCATCTCTTCTCTTGTTCTCTTTTTTTTTAATTAAATTTTTTTTAATGTTTATTTATTTTTGAAGGACAGAGAGAGCACAATGGGGGACAGGCAGAGAGAGAATGAGACCCAGAATCTGAAGCAGGCTCCAGGCTCTGAGCTGTTAGCACAGAGCCCGATGTGGGGCTTTAATTCATGAGGTGTAAGATCATAACCTGAGCTGAAGTTGGGTGCTTAACTGACTCAGCCACCCAGGAGCCCCTAAATTTTTTTTTTAAAACTTATGTTTGAGCAAGAGGGAGAGAGAGAGAGAGTGAGTGTGAGTGGGGGAAGGGCAGAGAGGCAGGGAGACACAGAATCCTAAGCAGGCTCCAGGCTCCCGGCTCCCAGGTCTCAGCGTGTATCCCAGAGCCTGATGTGGGGCTCGAACTCACGAGTGTCAAGATCATGATCTGAGCCAAAGTGGGCCGAAGTTGAACGCTTAACTGACCGAGCCACCCAGGCACCCCTCTTCTCTTTGTTCTCTTTTAATGGTATTCTTTCACATTATAAAGTTTGTGTAGAAAACTATGAATATTAAGAAAATATTCTTTTTTTTAACTTAAAAGCAAGAGATTAAGTTTTAAGTTGCTGTTTTTGCCAACTGAAAAGAATCCTTTCCCCTAACAAGAGAAGATTCCAATACCAGTACCCAAATGTAGGATCCCTGTCCCAGCTGGTTTAAGTCAGCTGCCAGTTTGAAGATAGAATTGCCACACTCCTTTTTCACTTCTGTGGAGTGTAGGTTATTGGCTTCTTCACTGAGGTGCTGGGTCCTAGGATTTTTCTCCTGCTTTCATTTGGAGCCTGTCTAGATTGACTCAGTTTATTGTCAGTGCCCTTGGGACTGGCAAATAAATTGACTTGAAGTAGGTTGGGGAGTTTCTGACATATCTCAGGCTCCTGGCTACAGATGGCATCATCCTTTTTGTTTATCAGTCTTTAAACCCAGGTTTTATGGTGCTTTTGCTATTTATAAAAATAATACTGTCAAATATTGTGCCAATACTATCATTTGAAATTTTTTTACTTGATTTTTTAGGTGGAAGGGCACCAATTCTATTATGTATATTGGTACCTTAGATTTAAATGAATCAGTCCTTCCCAGAATCCCTTGCTTTGTGGAAAAACTCTGGCCAAACAGATTTGGGCTTTTGTTGTTGAATCTGATCCCTTTATACCTCTATTACCATAAATGTCTTGATGCTTTATTTTATTATGTCAGCTATTGTTCACCTGTAGCTATAAATTGCTCCACTTAAAAATGGGACCTTCTCCGACTTTTGATTCTGGACAAGATAAAGTAGACTCATTTCTTACTATTTCTCCTGCTAAGAACAACTAAAAACCTTGGGCGTAATACTGAAAGCAAATATTAGAAGACTCTACAAGGTGGGAAGAAGAAAGCAGACTGGCTAGGGACCTTAGAACTGGAAGAATGATACAACACTGAGTTCCTTGGGCTTTCTTTTCCCCCTTTGTATATCTCAGAGTGGGTATTGGAGGAGCCCACACCCAGGAAATGCTAACAGGTACAGATAGAAAAAGCCCTAAAGAAGACCTGGTCTTTCTAGAGAAATCACTAGGAAAAGGGCAGCCAAATAGAACAAAACCCTTTTTTACAGTACTTTTGGCTCCTCTAGCCAAAAACAGTGGAAATGTCCCATCCCACCCTTAGTACCAGTGGAAGTTGAATGAGGAACTTGAATGTCCATCTTCCACTTGGTGGTAGCAGGCTGCACTCTTACTCCTCCACCAGAATGGTGTCAGCAGAAGCCAAGCAGAGAGGCTGAACTTAGATCCCCCTACCGATGGCAATGAGATGATGTGATGCAGTGCTCTGCTATCTTGACCAAGATTGAACAGAGAGCTGAATTCAATGATTGAACAGACAGCTGGAATTTCTCCCCTCTGCCCAGTGGTAGAAGACTGTTCCCTGCTTCTCGTGCTGGTGTGTTACCTGCAGACACCAAGTGAGGAGCCTGGTTTCCCACCCTCCACATGGAAGTAGCAGGCTGGTTCTCCTGTTGGAATGGTGTCTTGAGACACCAAGAAATGTACTTGAATGTCTTCCCTTGCCTGACACTACCAAGGTGGTTTTTCACTTGGAGCTGAGGTGATGCTATTGTGTGTGTTGGCAGAGGTGGGAGGGTGGGGGAGCAGAGATGGAGGAGGGGTGGTGTCTAGGAGGTGGTGGTGAATGGAGAATCTATAGTCCTACCTTCTCCTTGGTGGCACTGACATAGTGTGAGGCATCATTCTGCTCCCCACTCTGGGGCAGTGTCAGTGAGGGTAAGTGATAAGCCCAAACTTCCACCCTCACACCAGCAGCAATGAAGAAGTGTTTCACTTCCCCCACCCAGGTGATATAGAAGCTAAGGAAAGACCAATGTAGAGTGTCCACTGGCAGCAGGTGATGTTGTTCTTCCTCCTAACTAGTAACTGGTGGTAGGATTTTGGAGAAAAGGGAGCTGGAGAAAGGGATTTCACAAATGAAGTTCTGGGCAACTCTCTAGTGACCCACATGAGAAACTGACCAGAATTAACATAGCAGAAGATTTGAGAACTGAACTAAGTTGTGGAACACTGCCAGGTTTTTAGATGAGCCTCTGGGTAGCACATAAAGGAAACAGACCAAAATAACACTGTAAAGGGTCTGGAAACGAAACTGTCTTACAGTTACATTCATACAAGAAGGACAGAATCAGCATATTAAATGTAAACATTGTAACTGCCTGCTGAAAAAGAAGATTGAATAGGCTTCATAGTTGTAAAACTTGATAACTAAAATGTCCAGGATAAAAACAAAAACAAAAACAAAATAAAACAACCCTCACCATACCAAGAACTAAGAACATCAAACCTTGAATTAGGAAAGACAATTAACAAATGCCAAAAGTGAGAGGACACAGAAGTTTTGAATTACAAAGATTTCAAAGCAGTTAACATAAAAGTGGTTCAACAAACAATTGTGAACACTCTTGAAACAAATGACAACCTCAGCAAAGAACTAGATGATGTAAAAAAGAATCAAATGGAATTTTTAGAACTGGAAAAATACAACCAAAATTGTTTAAAAACATTGAATGGGCTCAGCAGAATAGGGAAGAGAGAGAAGAACCAGTGAACTTGACAGAAATTACTAAAAAGTCTAAATAACAGAGAAAATGAATAGCAAAAACAGTGAACAGAGACTTTGGGACTTGTGTGATTATGAGAAAAGATCTAATATTTCTGCCATTGGAGTCTTAGGAAAAGAGAAAGAATACTGAAAAATAATGAAGACATAAACTAAGAAATAAAGATGGGGGGGGCGCCTACGTGGCTCGGTTGGTTAACGTCTGACTTTGGCTCAGGTCATGATCTCATGGTTCATGAGTTTGAGCCCCTTGTCGGGCTCTGTGCTGACAGCTTGGAGCCTGGAGCCTGCTTCAGGTTCTGTGTCTCCCTTTCTGTCTGCCCCTTCCCAGCTCGCTCTCTCTCTCAAAAATAAATAAACATTAAAAAAAAGTTTAAAAAAAAAAAGATGGAAAAATCCCCAAATATGGTCAAGAGCATAAATGAATGGATTCTTGAAACTGAATGAATTTTCAGTAGGATAAACTCAGAGAAATCAACACTGTGACTCTTCACAGTCAACCTCCTGAAAATGAAATACAGAAAAAATGTTGAAAGCAGCTAGTTAGAAACAATATACTGCTGGAACAATGATTGGCAGTGCATTTTTCATTTGATACCACAGAGGCCAGACTATGTGGCACAGTATTTTTCAAGTGCTGGGAAAAAAATTATAACCTTAGAATTTTATACCCAATGAAAATATTCTCATGAGTGAAAAAGAAATCAAGGTATTCTTGCACAAAAGAAAATTAAAAGAATTTGTAACCAGCAGACCTACCTAAAAGAATGACTAAAGAATATTCTCCAAATAGAAAGGAAATAATAGCAGAAAGAAACTGGAAACATCAGGAAGAAGAACAATGAAATGTATCAAAATAAGGGAAGAAAGTATAGACTTTCTCTTATGTTTTAAAAATGTTGGATAGTTGAAGCAAAAATTATGACTTATTCTGCAACTACATATATGTTCAATATGAATTTTACTATCAGAATTACCACTATTTATTTCTTTGCTACACTTTGATCTTTCTTGGCCAGTTCTTTCTTTTGATTATCCGTTTTTATGAAATGTTACATGGATTTATCATTAGACGATGATGAAGTCCTACAACTACACACTTGACATCTCTGTATGAACTGAGTAATGAATCCACAGTGACCAGTCATACTTTGAAAGAAGTAGTGTGATCAGCCACTCATCATCATGAGCATTTATGTTATATGTAGTGATTTGTGGACTGAAGAGCTAGCAGCAAAGTTTGTAGTTGATGCAATTGTAGTTAACTGAAATCGGTAGTGACTGAAATTTGGGTAGTGTTGGGAGAATGGTGTTAGCTAAGCTATAGTCCTTGAATTTGGCATGTTTAAGTTTGATGCAAAGCAAAGACTGTGTCTGATTAAAGACTTGTATCTAGACTGTAAAGAACTCTAAAAGCTCAGCAGTAAAAACAACAACGTATTTAGAGAATGAGCAAAGGAAACGAACAGACAGACATTTCACCTAAGATTTGTGGATGGCAGATAAGCACTTGAGAAGATGTTTAATGTCATTAGATTTTGGAGAAATGCAAATTAAATCCTTAATGAGGTAACACTATGCATCTATTAGAATACCTACAACAATAAATGATAATATTAAATACTAGTGGGGATGTGGAGAAACTGGGTCTTTCACACATTGTTGGTGAGAATGTAAAATGGTACAGTCACTGTGGAAAACAGGCAGTTTCTTATAAAACCAAACATATGCTTATCATATGACCCAGTAGTTATGCTTGTGGGCATTTATCCTGGAGAAATAAGAACTTAAATTTATATAAAAAACCTTTATACAGGGGCACCTGGTTGCCTCGGTTGGTTAAGCATCTGACTCTTGATTTCAGCTTAGGTCATGGTGTCACGGTTTGTGAGTTTGAGCCCCACATTGGGCTCTGTACTGGCAATGCCAAGCCTGCTTGGGATTCTCTCTCTCTCTCTCTCTCTCTCTCTCTCTTTTTCTCAAAATAAGTAAACATTTTTTAAAAAGCCTTTATACAAATATTCATGTGATTTTATTCATAATAGCCAATACCTGGAAACATCTCAAATGTTCAACAGGTAAATGGTTAAGCAAACTGTATACCTATAGAGTGGAATGCTACTCAGCATTAAAAATAAATGATCCATTGGGGCACCTGGGTGACTCAGTCTTTTAAGCATCTCACTCTTGATTTCTACTAAGGTCATGGTCTCACAATTCGTGAGTTCAAGCCCCACTTCGGGCTCCGCTCTGACAGGATAGAGCCTACTTGTGATTATCTCTCTCTGCCCCTCTCCCATGTGGGTGCTCTCTCTCTTTCACATGTTCTCTATCTCTCTCTCTCAAAAAATAAATAGACTTAAAAAAAAAAATAGGGGCGCCTGGGTGGTGCAGTCGGTTAAGCGTCCGACTTCAGCCAGGTCACCATCTCGCGGTCTGGGAGTTCGAGCCCCGCGTCAGGCTCTGGGCTGATGGCTCAGAGCCTGGAGCCTGTTTCCGATTCGGTGTCTCCCTCTCTCTCTGCCCCTCCCCCGTTCATGCTCTGTCTCTCTCTGTCCCAAAAATAAATAAACGTTGAAAAAAAAAATTAAAAAAAAAATAAATAAATGAACCATTGATACGTGTGATAACTTGGATGGATCTCAAGTGCATTATGTTCAGATAAAAAAAAAAACCTATCTCAAAAGATTACAGACTGTGTGAGTCCATCTTTATAACATTCCTCACATGCCAGAATTATGGATATGTAGAAAAAATTAGTGGTTGCCAGGGCACAGGGATGGGTGGGAGGATGAGGTGCAGCTTATAAAGGGGTAGCTCAATGGAGTTGTTTGGTGGTGGTGGAATAGTTCAGTAGCCTGATTGTTCTGGTGGATACATGAATGTATACATTGGATAAAACTGCGTAGAATAATACACATGTGCATATAAGCAAATGTGTGCATGTAAAAGCTGATGAAGTCTGAATAAGGCTTATAGTCTAGTTAACAGTATTGTACCTTTGTTATTTTCTTGGTTCTGTTAGCATACTCTTGTTAGGTAAGATGTTACCATTGGGGGAAGCTGAACAAAGGGTACATGGTACTCCTATATTATTTTTCTCATTTTCTGTGAGCTTATAATTATTGCAAAATAAAAAGTTATTGTTGCTTTAAAGGCCTTCCTGAGGGCCAGGTGCACATCACTTTTGTGAGGTAGAGGAGCCTTGTTTCTTACCCTGCTCACTTGCCTGTCATCCAACAGCTCTAGGCAGTGACTCAGCTTCCCTGGACCTCTTTGCCCTTCCTTTGGCGGCCGTCCAGGGTCCTTTAGCTGGGTGTAGGGGAAGCATTTCACTCTTGTTTTAACCCAAAGAAACAGGATATGACATCCCTTAGATGTGATTGCTCTGCTAGGAGCTTGGTCTTTTTTTAAGAGAGGCTGATTCATTTCTTTGGTTGGTGTTTCTATGGAGTACTTATAACTGGGGAGAAAACCCATAGGTAATAGATGAGCAGTTTGGAGCCAACAGCTATTCATCATTCTGCTTTTTATAAATATTCGTGCCTTTTAATTTTTCTTGGAAGATAGAGACTCAAAACCACTGTGATCTTTCAGACTCTCTTTATGAACACTATCCTCTAAAATTGGGAAATAAACAGGAGTGTCACGTGTGTAAAGTATCTAATTGAAGTCTTTTATTCACCTCCAACATAACTTCGTTTTTAAAACTTTTGTATGTGTGTACAGTGGGGAGGGATTGAGAGAAAATTGAGACTTGAGTGTAGTACATACAGTAATTTAGCCACTTCAGACAGTTGAACAAATTGTACACCTGTAGTTAGATTGACAGTAATGACAGTGATCTAATTTTCATCAGCAGATTGCTCCCACTCTGGTAGCTCTTTACCCACAGTTTCCTATGTCCGGTTTCCCTAAAATGTTGCTGGATTGGACAGGGCAAAGTGAAGGTATTCAGTCATTGTAGAAGATAGAGAAGCAAGGTACAGATAATTTGACCTTAAACCTCAGCCTTTTCGTGTGAGGTTAGGGGTTGAAGGTGAGCTTTCATTGCTTCCCCTGACTTCAGTGATTGCAACAAGAAGACTTTCCATTCTTTTTGAACATTGTAAGTCAGACTGGTATAAGTGAGCCTTGGAAAATCGTGTGTTTTGGGGCAGAGGTCTATATGGTTAGACTCTGAGGGCTGTCTTCTGTGGGCATCCTAGAAGGTACAGGTGTACCTTGGAGATACTGTGGGTTTGGTTCTAGGCCACTGCAATAAAGCAAGTCGGATTAATTTTTTGGTTTCCCAGGGCATATAAAAGTTATGTTTACTTTATACTGTACTCTGTTAAGTGTAGGATAGCATTATGTCTAAAAAAACCAATATACATACCTTAGTTCAGAAAAACTTTATTGCTGGGGCGCCTGAGTGGCTCAGTTGGTTGGGTGCCTGACTTCGGCTTGGGTCATGATCTCAAGGTTTGTGGGTTCGAGCCCTGCGTCAGGCTCTGTGCTGACAGCTCGGGGCCTGGAGCCTGCTTCGGATTCTGTGCCTCCTTTTCTTTCTCTGCCCCTCCCTTGCTCGTTCTCTCTCTCAAAAATAAAAAAATGAACTTAAAAACATTTTTTAAAAAAGGAGCTTATTGCTGAAAAATGCCAACCACCTGAGCTTTTAGTGAGTTGTAATCCTTTTGCTTGGGGACTGTCCTGCCTCAATGCTGATGGCTGCTTGACTGATGAGGATAGTGGCCACTGAATTTTAGGGTGGCTGTGGCAGTTTCTTACAGTAAGTGAAGTTTGCCACATTGAAGAATTTCATGAACAGTTTCTTTGTAGCATGTGATGCTGTTTGATAACATTCTACCCACAGTAGAACTTGTCTCAAAAAATTCGGAGTCCGTTCTCTCAAACCGTGCTGCTGTTTTATCAACTAAGTTTACGGAATATTCTAAATCCTTTGTTGGCATTTTTCAACTTTCTTTACAGCACATTCACCAGGAGTAGATTCCATGTCAGGCAACCACTGTCTCTGCTCATCCGTGAGAAGTGACTCCTCATTTGCTAAAGTTTCATCATCCTATTGTAACAGTTTAGTCACATCTTCAGGCTCCACTTCTAATTCTGATTCTCTAGATATTTCTCCCACATCTGCAGGGACTTCTTCCACTGAGGTCTTGAACTCCTCACATTCATCCATGAGAGCTGGAACCTCCTTTTTCCAAACTCCCGTGAATGTTGATTTTTTGACCTCTTCTCATAAATCAACAATGTTCTTAATGGTATCTAGAACTGTGAATCCTTTCCAACAGGTTTTCAATTTACTTGGCCCGGTTCCACTAGGAGAATCATTACCTATGGCAGCTGTAGACTTACAAAATGTATTTTCTTAATATTCTAATTGGAACTTAAAAGTTGAAGTGAATCCTTGATCCATGGGCTGCAGAATAGATGTTATGTTAGCAGGCATGAAAACAACATTAATCTCGTTGTACCTCTCCATCAGAGCTCTTGGGTGACCAGGTGCATTGTCCATAAGCAATAATGTTTTGAAAGGAATTTTTTTTCCTGAGCAGTATGTCTCAACAGTGGTCTCAACATAATTGAGTAAACCATGTTGTAAACAGACATGCTGTCATTCAGGCTTTGTTCTATTTATAGAATACAGGCGTGATAGATTTAGCTTAATTCTTAGGGGCCTTGGATTTTTAGAAGTAAATAAACACTGGTTTCAACTTAAAGTCACCAGCTACATTAGCCCCTAACAAGAAAATCAGCCTGTGCTTTGAAGCCAGGCATTGATTTCTCCTGTCTAACTATATAAGTCCTAGATGGCATCTTCTTCCAATAGAGGGCTATTTCATCTACATTGCAAATCTGTTGCTGAATATAGCCACCTTCATGAATTAGCTATATCTTCTGGAAAACTTGCTGCATCTTCTATATCAGCACTTTTGCTTCACCTTGCACTTGTATGTTATGGAGGTGGCTTGTTTTCTTAAGCCTCATGAACCAATCTCTCCTAGCCTCTAAGTTTTTCTTCTGCAGATTCCTCACCTCTCTCAGCATTCATAGAATTAAAGTGAGTTTAGGGCCCTTCCTCTGGATTAGGCTTTGGCTTAAGGAAATGTTGTGACTGGTTTGATCTTTTATCCAGAGCACTAAAACTTTCTCCATATCAGCAATAAGACTGTTTTGCTTTCTTATTGTTCCTGTGTTCACTAGAGTAGTGCTTTGAATTTCCTTCAGGAACTCTTGGCATTCCCACCTTGGCTAATTGTTTGGCACAAGAGGCTTGTCTTTTGCTGTCTCTTCTTTTGATATGCCTTCCTTACTAAGCTTGATCATTTCTAGATTTTTATTTAAAATGAGACGTGCAGTCAGAGTGGCCAAAATGAACAAATCAGGAGACTATAGATGCTGGAGAGGATGTGGAGAAACGGGAACCCTCTTGCACTGTTGGTGGGAATGCAAATTGGTGCAGCCGCTCTGGAAAGCAGTGTGGAGGTTCCTCAGAAAATTAAAAATAGACCTACCCTATGACCCAGCAATAGCACTGCTAGGAATTTATCCAAGGGACACAGGAGTACTGATGCATAGGGGCACTTGTACCCCAATGTTCATAGCAGCACTCTCAACAATAGCAAAATTATGGAAAGAGCCTAAATGTCCATCAACTGATGAATGGATAAAGAAATTGTGGTTTATATACACTATGGAATACTACGTGGCAATGAGAAAAAATGAAATATGGCCTTTTGTAGCAATGTGGATGGAACTGGAGAGTGTGATGCTAAGTGAAATAAGCCATACAGAGAAAGACCGATACCGTATGGTTTCACTCTTATGTGGATCCTGAGAAACTTAACAGGAACCCATGGGGGAGGGGAAGGGAAAAAAAAAAAAAAAAGAGGTTAGAGTGGGAGAGAGCCAAAGCATAAGAGACTGTTGAGAACTGAGAACAAACTAAGGGTTGATGGGGGGTGGGAGGGAGGAGAGGGTGGGTGATGGGTATTGAGGAGGGCACCTTTTGGGATGAGCACTGGGTGTTGTATGGAAACCAATTTGACAATAAATTTCATATATAAATAAAAAAAAAATGAGACGTGAGACTCTTGCTTTCACTCGAACACTTAAGAACCCATTGTAAGGTTATTAATTGGCCTGATTTTATTATCACTGCGTCTCAGGAAATAAGGAGGCCCGAAGAGAGGTAGAGAGATGGGGGAATTGCCTGTCAGTGGAACATTCAGAACATACATAACATTGATCACTTAAGTTCACTGTCATATGGGTGTGGTTTGTTAACCCAAAACAGTTACAGTAGTAATCTCAAAAACCACTAATCATAGAGCACAGTAACAAATATAATAATAATGAAAAAGTTTGTATATAGTCCAAGAATTACCAAAATGTGACAGACACAAAATGAGCAAATGTTGTTGGGAAAATGGTGCTGATAGTCTTGCTAAATGCAGGTTACCACAGACTTTAAATTTGTAAAAAATGTATTATCTCTAAGTGTGGCAAAGTGAAGTGCAATAAGATGAGATATTCCTGTGGTAGGATTTTTGGATAGTACAGATGAAAGAAGGTTTTGAATTCTGGAGCAGTAGTTGTTTGAAAATGGGCATCCATGGTAGACCACAAGAGTCTTGGGGAAATGTCTCCAATTGACCTAATTATCTCTTTGCTTCAATTATCTGCTTAGGCAAGACAGGCCAAGATTAAACGGCTCTTTCGCCCCATTGAGGAGCTGAAGAAGGACTTTGAGGAGCTGAATGTTGTCATTGAGACTGACATGCAGATCATGGTACGGCTGATCAACAAATTCAATAGTTCCAGCTCCAGCCTAGAAGAGAAGATTGCTGCACTCTTTGATCTTGAATATTATGTCCATCAGGTAATGTATTTCTTTGTCCATAAACCTGACTTTTAACTAACCTCTCTGACAACAAACCTCCTTGCCCTGAATCCTAAGGAAATAGCATCAACATCTTTACTTCTCTCTCAGGGCATATAGTACTTTTAACCTAGACCAATAGCTATTATAGTAAGATAAATTCTAGAAGGGAGGGCTAATCTCTTTTTCATTGGGAATGTTAACCTCCATTATTTTTTCAACAGTGATGATACAGCAGAGGCAAAATAGACAACAATTGAAGAATGAACAATTTAATAATGAGATAATTCAAATTTAAGATTGTGATAATGGCTCCAGAGTGTAATGTGGAAGTATATAATAGGGAACTTAGCCTAGTTAGAGGTGTTGAAAAAGGCTTTTGTAGATAAAGTTTTATTGGGACACAGCCACACCTGTTTTTTAATGTATTCTATTGTTGGGGGCTATTTTTATGGTACAATGCAGAGTTTAATAGTTGTGTCAGAAACCCTATGGTTCACAAAAGCCACAAATAATTACTGTCAGCCCCTTTGGAAAAGTTTGCCAACCCTTGGATCAGATTACTTTAGGCAGGGGAAATAACATGTGCAAAGAGTCTAAGGTAGAGAAGAGAGAGCTTGGTGAGACTGAGGACCTGGGAAATACTAGATAGGATAGCATACCTCAAGTGAAAAAGTTAGAGTTTCAGAGAGGTGGAGTTGGGAATAGCAGGCTCTTTATGATTTTATCCTTAATTTTAAGACTCGTTAGAGAGTTTGTAGCAGGGAAAGGACTGATCACACTTGGGCCATAATTATAATAGTTAATATTTATTGAGCATTACCACAGACAAGCCACTTACTCAAGAACTTTGTACACATCATTTCGTTGGCTTCCACAGCTGCCTTTTGAGTGGGTGTTGTTATTAGTTCCATTTTATAACTGAGGCAAGTAAGACACAGGTCACATCTGAGATTGCCCATGTTCACCCAGTTAGTGAGTGCTAGAGCTGGGATCTGCAGTAAGGTCTGTCTGACCCAAAACTGTGCTCTTCACCTTTTGGTCACTCTGCTTCTTCCAGGATACTGGTATCATTTGAATGAAGCTCAGAAGGGCTTAGGTAGATCTAAGGAGAAGGAGCCAAGAGAACCTGTTTATTATTCAATAAATTAATTTATTGAATGCCAGCTAAGTACCAAGACCTATTACAGGCACTTAAAATACATATAGTGAGCAAAATTGGAGCTTACCGTATAGCAGAGACAGATAGATAATAAATGTAACTCATAAATAAGTTATAGATGGTGTGTTTAAATTTGAAAAATGCTATAGGAAAATAAAGGTAGATCTTGGTAAGGACTGGCAGTGTTGGAAAGGAGCATCTCAGGCAGGAGAAACAGCAAGTACCAAACCCTTAAGGTGGGAACATGTGTAGTGTGTTTATGGAATCAGAGCAAGTCCATGTAGTTGGAGCTGAAAGAAGAGAGGGAAGTAGATGAAGCTTAGATAATGAGAGGAAGATAATGGGGTGCCTTGTAGACCATGGAAAAGAATATGAAACTGAACATTATTAAAGGCTGTTGAGCATAAGAACAACATGCTCTGACTTGGCTTTAAAGGATCCCTCTGCCCATTTTGTTAAGAATTAGACTGGAGGCAGGGGGTGTGGGTAGAAGCACGGAAACCAGACAGGAGGCTATTGCGGTAATTCAGACTAGGGATGATGGTGGCCCAGGAAGACTGTGTAATCATAATCAAAAGCTTGTTTGAGATCCTCATCAAGATACAGATCTTCAGCATCCTCCCACGCATGACTGCATCCTTGTTCTCTATAAACTAGGCTAAAAGACATTCTTTCTTTCTTTAGTATTTTGCCTGCCTTTGTGATGAGAGAGGATGAGTGTATACTCTACCTGCAGGAATTATGATGTGGCCTCTTCATCTTCTTTCTTTGCTCATAACTCTTTCTCAGGCCTCAAATAGCAGGTCTATGATCCTCTTAGAGAGAAAGTGGGCCTGAGTTCTCTTTCCCTTTTCCTGTCTTTCTCTCCAGGGTGAAAAACAAGAATTCCAACAGCTTTTCCGTTGCAGATATTTAAAGGATTAAGGATCCTAGGGGTTAGTGGCCAACTCAGTCCTGCTCTGATCTTGGCAGCTTTTATTTTTTTCTCACTTAACATACTTGGGTGGATCTTTAGGTATCAGGTTTCTATAGGCCCTGACTTTAGTTGAGCATAAAAGGCCAAAATCACTGGAGAACTTATATCCACAGGGCAGTGAGTACCCAGGAGGCTAGCAGGGCCCAGACAAAAAAAAACACTTTTTTTTTTTTTTTTTTTTTTTTTTTTTTTTTTTTTAAATTTTTTTTAACCTTTACTTATTTTTTTTTGAGACAGAGAGACAGATCATGAATGGGGGAGGGGCAGAGAGAGAAAGAGACACAGAATCGGAAGCAGGCTCCAAGCTCCGAGCCATCAGCCCAGAGCCTGATGCGGGGCTCGAACTCACAGACCGCGAGATCGTGACCTGAGCTGAAGTCGGACGCTTAACCGACTGAGCCACCCAGGCGCCCCAAAAAAAAAAAAACACTTTTTTAAAAATGTTTTGGGGCGCCTGGGTGGCGCAGTCAGTTAAGCGTCCGACTTCAGCCAGGTCACGATCTCACGGTCCGTGAGTTCGAGCCCCGCGTCAGGCTCTGGGCTGATGGCTCAGAGCCTGGAGCCTGTTTCCGATTCTGTGTCTCCCTCTCTCTCTGCCCCTCCCCCGTTCATGCTCTGTCTCTGTCTGTCCCATAAATAAATAAAAATGTTGAAAAAAAAAAATTAAAAAAAAATGTTTTATTTATTTTTGAGACAGAGAGAGAGCGTGAGCAGGGGAGGGGCAGAGAGAGCGCGAGACACAGAATCTGAAACAGGCTCCAGGCTCCGAGCTGTCAGCACAGAACCCGATGTGGGGCTCGAACTCAGAAACCGCTAGATCATGACCTAAGCTGAAGTTGGACACTTGACTGACTGAGCCACCCAGGCGCCCTCCGAAATTTTTTTCTCATGCAAGCCTGCCAGTTATCTGGTGGCGGGTCCTCTCTAGGGTGACGTTCTATTCTGCTTTCGTGGGTTACTAGGTGGGGTAAAAAGTTTCTTCAACATCACGTAACTTAGTTTGAGGTCAGCCCTGGAACCATTTTCCTCGTGAGGCCAAACTTGGCTCTGTTGGCAGAAGAGTCATAAATGTTCTGAGTCATCGGCCTTTAGATTAGAAATACAAGGTTCTCGCTTTGGGCTGGTATGTCAGGCTATCATACCACAGTGTTGAATTGTGATTTCACAGGGGAATTAAAGAAGACACAGCTTAACCTTTAATTCTAGTTGTGATGGGGAGTTGGGTAATAAAATGCTAGCTTTGAGGAAGATAGGACTCCCCTTGCCAGAAACTTCACCAGTCCACTCTGGTTCTAGACTCACTGTTTAGAAACTTTGAGGAGCCACAGGCTTCAAGGACCCAAACAGGCTCTGCCCTAGGACTCTTCACAGCTATATTGGAATTATTAAACAAGATTTGTAAAAAGCTAAACTGTGTATTTGGAAAATAGTGAGTTATTTATGAGGTACAGCCTCTGTCTGCCCCATGTACCCTAGGGCAGTATGTTTGCCTCCCCTCACGTGACTCCTCAGTTATTAACCATCATTTCTCCCTTTCTCTGTTTCCTATCCTCTCATTGCCTGTCCAGTGCTCTGTTCTCTCTTTTCTGCCAGAGTGTTGGCACAGTTCCCTTACTCATGCCCGCCCTTCCTCCCTCTGCCTTGAGTTTCTGTCCACCTGTCCCTCCCCAAACTGAAGGCAGCCTGGGGAAAGTTATGGCCCCAGATCTAGATGGGGAACTGCAGACCTGGGCCCTGATGATGCCTTCTCCTGTGTGATACCGAGCAGGGCCCAGATTTTGAAGCTAGATCTTCTGGGTGTGCGGTGAGCAGAATGATTCTTCCTCATCTTCAGTGAAATAACAAATGAGAAAACATATTGAAGAGATTGAGGTGCTTATCTAAATGTTAGAATTTATAACACCCTGAATTGTCTTTGTAGTAATAAAGATAAACTACATCTGCATCAGAACCTCTAGGACTCCGGGCTGTATTGCTCTGCGGCTGTTAGACTGGCAGCTGCTCCATTAAGAACTCCTACCAGGTTTGACAAGTGGCCACCCCAGGCATGGAATGACAGGGCTCTGAGCCATGGCTTTGTTATCCAGAAAACTTGGAGGAGGGAGGATCAAAAAGAGGCAGTGCGTTCTTAGGTTTTAAAATTAGAGTATGTGAGAAAGGAAGGCTCATGAAGTATTATTAGTGCTTATGTCAGCAAACAGTCAACTCTCAGTCTCCCTAGTTGGCTGGCCTATGGCCCAGTAATCACTCCTCTTCATAAGGACGGATTGGGACAGAAAAATCCCAGCCCTGGCTTAGGTCCGTTATGGCACAGCAGACTTGATGCTTGTTCAGGACCCTGGATTGGCCATGTCTTTAGGTCTCTGGTACCAGGGATCCATCCATTTTGTTGGCACAGATACCCCAGGTTGCCTTTTTTTTTAATTCACAGTAGACTTTATTGCAGTAACATTTTTTTTTTTTTTGATCAGATTTGTTCGTTGGTTTAACAGTTATTTATTGGGGTTCCTGGGTGGCTCAGTCCGTTAAGGGCCAGACTTCAGCTCAGGTCATGATCTCACAGTTCACGAGTTCTAGCCCCACGTTAGGCTCCCTGCTATCAGCACAGAGCCTGTTTTGGATCCCCCCCCTCCCCTGTCCTGCTTCCACACTACCTCTCTTTCTCTCACTCTCAAAAATAAACATTTTTAAAAACCCAATTATTTATTGAGTACCTAATTATATACTCGACGCTGTTGTAATCACTGGATCTACAAGAGTGGACAGACAAAATAAAACTGCTCTTGTGGAGATGATATCAGAATATATAAAAATGATCTTCTAAGTGGTAAAAACAGGCTAGTTCCACTCAGAAACACAGAAAGAATCAAAGCCCTTCAAACTCAGTTTCTCTGTTAGAGCCTTTGTCTAGTTTAGAAGGACAAAGTTAGGAAGTGGCTCTGTGGCATCTGGAGGAAAAAGGTGGGTAGCAGATACATTGTTGGGCTCTAGCTTCCTGTATTGTCCTGATGATTTGTAGAGTGGAATCCACTTGTGGGCAGGAGGCAGCCTTTGTATCAACAAAGGTATTTCCAGTGGAGACCATAGTTACTGCATGAAGGAAACCGGATCCAGTGACCTTTCTGAGCAAGTTGAGTGTTCTTGTTCCAGGATATTAATGAAGCCTGGGGCATGATACTCCCTTTAGAATAAAAGAGAGTCTAGACTTGGGGCTTTGGACCTTAAAGGATAGCCTAGACCAGTGCTGTTTGATAGAATTTTATCACACTATATAGCCTTTGAGAGAGACTTCTGTATACATTTTATCATGAGTGCCCTCCCAGTGAGTCAGCCTTAGACTGTATGAAGTGAGGAAGAGGGAGGAGAGGAGGTATTATTGGTATTCTTCCTCTAGCACTCTGCTAGACCCCCCTCCCTGTGCAACAGGGTTCATGTTACATAGTCCCTTGACTTCTAATTAAAAAACAGCCTTTGGGGCGCCTGGGTGGCACCAGTCAGTTAAGCATCCAACTTGGGCTCAAGTCATGATATCATGGTTTGTGAGTTGGAGCCCTGCATAAGACTCTCTCCTGTCAGCACAGAGCCCAGTTCAGATCTTCTCCCCCCGCCCCCCCCCACTCCGCACCTCCCCTGCTCATGCTCTCTCTCTTCCTCTCAAAAATAAGCAAACATTTAAACAATAATAATAACAAAATTTGAAAAAGCCTTTTTTTTGTGTGTGTGTCTGCTGCTTCCACTGCCTGCATTAGGACTAGACATCAATAGGAAGCATGGCACTATTTACTAGTCCTGACGATGTCAGATCTTTGTGTTAACAGCTTGTACATTTGGAGTAAGCTTTGTGATTCATTATGGTTTTAGAATTTTCCAGGACATGTTTGGCATAAACAATAACTAGGTGCCATTTCTGCCATTTCCACACAGGTGCTCGAAAATCATGTTAGATGAATTCAGAAATCTCAAATGTGTGAATTTAGGTTGTTTTTACATATCTTTTTCCAGTTAGAAAGCTCTCCATTGGTTTTTACTTGATTTTTTTCGGCTTTTAGAATAGTCACCAAAAGAAAGGCAGTAATCCTTGATGGCTGGACTGTACTAAGCCATGTCTTTGTTACAGATGGATAATGCACAGGACCTGCTTTCCTTCGGTGGCCTTCAAGTGGTGATCAATGGGCTGAACAGCACAGAGCCCCTGGTGAAGGAGTATGCTGCATTTGTGCTGGGGGCTGCCTTTTCCAGGTGAGCGGCATGACATGGATGGACATCCCATTAGCAGAATTGTCGGGGTCCTTCAGGTGAAGTATAGCTTTATTTTTGGCCTGATTGGCCTGGAAGAAGGTTACACTTTAACTCTTTCTTGCACGTGCCTATCCACATTTTAGTGTAATCCTAATGAAACGAGAGTAAGAATCTGATTCTGCCCTTACTCCGAGTAGATATTTTTACCATGTACAACTTTCTGTTCCGCCTTCTCTTAAGGACATTTAATAATGTACTATAGGTCACATTCTTTTGTATTCAAAGCAATAAAAAGTTAGAGCAACCATAGCTAGTTGGGTGGGAAGGAATGAACTCTAAGAGTTGATCCTTTTGCAGTGAAGCCATGTCTGGTGATGAATAAATGATGAACCTGACCAACGGGGGCCTCTTGGAGGGGATTATGTCTTCTGATTGTCTGGTACCAGTCAACATGCAATCAGATTTTTGTGCTCTCTGGGTTGGGATTTGTTTTAATTTCACTTATTCTGGCTTATGCTAGAAAAGTGATAAGGCAAGAGGAGTGGGGAGGCAGCATCCCTAAAGGGTGGATGCAAAAAGGTTTTTGGGTACTACATCACTATACTAAAAAGGTCAAGACGTCTTCAAGCTGCAGTTGGTCCTTGGTAGCTGTAGTTCCTTTCATTTTTGAAAATCTGTTCCTATCTGTTCCTTTGCCTCTAAAATAACCAGTATTCTGGATCTTGCTGCACGGGCATGGGTGGTGGCTGTTAGGGGTTGTTCTGCTTGAGTGCTGGGATTAAGATGTTGCAGCAGAAAGGCTATTTTGAACATTTCTACCATTGCAGGCTTTGTTTTGAAAAGATTTCCTTTGCCTTTCATCCATGTTTATTGTCGTTTAATCAGAATCTCTGATGCCTTCTCATTGTGAAAGACTTCAGCATCTTTTTTTAGTAAATTGAGGGGCAAAGCTGGGAAGGCTAGAAGAATTGTTGCATGAGGGAAGGCTGAGCACCCTGCACGTCTTTGTGTCCCTTATGGCTAACGTGCCTTGATATTCAAGCCCTGGTTATCCTGTGGCTGTATTGTTGACAGTCAAGGCTGTGGCTTCCAGGGCCCTCCACCTCCCTCAGTCTCGTCTACCAGGCCTAGGCAGGCTCTTAGGAAGCCCAAGGAAATGTTTGCATGTGCATCCACTGGAATGGTAGAGAAACCGTTAGTTTGTCATTGGTAACATTGTGATTTCAGCCCTAGAGAGAAGTCCAGGGTCTTACCTTCAGGGCTTTAAAAGCTTGAGAACTTACTGAGGCTCACTTTTTGTTTCTCAAAAGCCATGAAATCACTAAATCAAACATTAGTAAGCTCTCTCCCCAGACTCTTTATGGAATTCTTTCCTGTAATCCCAAGTACCTTCTTTCTACTTTCAATATGAGCAAATGTCCCTTGCCATTGCTTCTGGAAACTCATTTCTTGGGGGAAACTGTGTAACATTCTTGATGTCACATCTTATTTAAAAGGAACTAACTAAATGACTTGAGAAGCATGCATTAGGTCTGGTTAGCAGGCCATAACTCACCCTGGGGGTGTGCCAGTACATGGTACTATTAAGACTTCTCTGTGATTGTATTAGCATAAGACCACGTTAACATTTATGCAGCATCACTAAAATTTAAATAGAGATAAATATAAAATATCGCAACTTAGTGTTTTGGTGGCAAGCAAACTGCTGTATTTAAAATATTCTAGCCAAGCTTTTGATGGCTCACTGGAGGGCAGTTACAGTGACAGCATGGTATGGCGCCAGAGCTTTTGGAAGCCAAAAGCAGGCTCCTAAACATCATGAAAATGTCATTGTTTTATGCAAAGAGGAACTTGATGCAAGGTAACTGTTTCCATGCAGAGAGGCAGGCTTCAGTGCTCTAACCTGATATTCATGACTTACTGTTGATGTCCTAAGTGTTGGTTTTGTAGCTCCCTACCTGCCCCCGGCATACAGGTATGCACACACATACCACGTGTGTATACGCACGTGCACACACACACAGTGTGTGATTGGTTGAGCTTGCTCTTTGTCAAGAGGGCATTCAAGGGATAGTGAGCATGTTGAAAACATAGTCTCAGTGTTATTTAGGCATCTTTCCTCCTTGTTTTCTGCTTATGGGCAAGAATGCTGCTCAGTCCAGAAGTTTGAGTATTTGGGACGACCAGTCAGACCACAGCACCAAGAGTCAGAAGATCTAGGTTCAAGTCCAGTGTCTGTTCTTTACTGATTGTTTGCCCACAGTCAAGTGATTTCCCCTTTCTAAGCCTCACCTTTTCTTTTTTTCTTTTTTTTTAATTTTTAATATTTTTACTCATTTTTGAGAGACAGAGTGCAAGTGGGGGAGGGGCAGAGAGAGAGGCAGACATGGAATCTGAAGCAGGCTTCAGGCTCTGAGCTGTCAGCACAGAGCCCAACACGGGGCTTGAACCCATGGACCGTGAGATCATGACCCAAGCCAAAGTCAGCCACCCAACCAACTGAGCCACCCAGGGACCCCAAAGCCTCACTTTTTCATTTGTTAACTAAAAACAACGATAGCTGTTCTCTGCATCACAGAAGGTTGAGTGAATATGAAATAACACAATATACAACATGTCCTGTGAAAACGATTATAAAGCTCCTGTCAGTGATAAGGGGTATAACATCATCATGTTCACTATGTGTCCTTATTACTATTGAGTTTTCACTGTAAGGCAATTTTTATTTCTTTTGTTTTTACAGTATAAACCTTTATCTTCCTAATTTTCTTCTCTGCTTCTGTCCCCTACTACATATATATCTTGGTACTAATCTTGATGTTTCATGAGGGTGTTTATTTGCCTACTTGGGTTAATTGCTTAATAAAGCCTCCACACACATTTCTGTGGATAAAGAGATATCTTGCCTTATGTTAAACATGAGGCAATTATTACAAGATCAAGAAGAAAGAGTTGATGTAAATGTAATTGACATGGCCAGTGAATGTTACATGGCCCCTGTTCACTTACTTAAATATTATTCACACTTAGGTATGGGTCACAGACACTCATTTTTTGCTGTTTGTTGCCTTTGTATAAGACTGGTCACTCTCTTGCATAAGAAGATAGGCAGAGATAGGGAGATTGGGGTCTGATGCCTTTGGCAGCTTCATTTTTTCATGGTTTCTTTCTTCCTTCCCCATCTCACTGCCCCTTCCCCCCGCCTCCCCCCATCTCCCTCTCTTTCCTTCTCTCTCTGTTCTGCCTCCTTTTTTATTCTTCAAGTCAGTTATTTTCACTGGCCTTTCTCTGACCTGATATCATCTCATAAGGGCGCTTGGGTCTGTTTGTGTACAGTCTGACTTACCAGGAACCTCTGGCATTCTGGACAAGTAATTTGTGCTTCTGTGTGTGAGAAGTCTCTGAAAGGCCTAGTGAATTTGAGAGGCCATGCAGCCTCCTGTAATCTGGTTTCAGTTTTATTTCTCAAAGTAAGAAATACTTGGGCTTCTCTGCCAAAGTGCGGGCTACCTTCTTTTGTTTCCTCTTACCTCTCTCTGTGTAGCTTTTACCTTTTATCTGTCAGGAGTTAAATTATCAAGAAATTGGTGTGCTTGCCCCAGGGAACGCTGGCTTTTGCTGTTCTCGTGCCCCTTTTTCCATCGTTTTCATGTTCTGTATCCATCTTTAGTAATTCACATTCTCATCTGCATATGTATGCGTTATTATGCAATTATATGGGGTTGTAGGTTCTCACTGAAGGCAGTACTTCTGTTTGAACTCTCCACAGTTCGTAGGGGTCATGGACCAGTGCCTGGTACAAAAAGGGATGTACATGTGCCCTCAGTCATACTGCAATTAAATTCTGTTATGATGGATCCCTGGAATAGGATTCTGTTCTATCCTGTCTCTTCTGGTCATCTGCCTAGGAACCTCCTTAGCAGATTTTATATTAGTTACATCTCCTTATAAAATGAATGTCTCGGGGCGCCTGGGTGGCGCAGTCGGTTAAGCGTCCGACTTCAGCCAGGTCACGATCTCGCGGTCCGTGAGTTCGAGCCCCGCGTCAGGCTCTGGGCTGATGGCTCAGAGCCTGGAGCCTGTTTCCGATTCTGTGTCTCCCTCTCTTTCTGCCCCTCCCCCGTTCATGCTCTGTCTCTCTCTGTCCCAAAAATAAATAAAAACGTTGAAAAGAAAAAAAAATAAATAAATAAAAAAATAAAATAAAATGAATGTCTCCCCCGCGCCTGACCCTGTACTCCTTACGCCATGCTTTCTTGTCTTTCTGGTTTCCTCAGTTATACTCTTCCCACTAAAGTTTTACCAATTCATTTTTTTGCCATTTGGCCAGTGTCTTATCACCGAGTCCCATCTCTTCCTGTTGGCCTCCAGCTTCCAGATGATTATCCTGCCATCCTTAGTGAATTTCAGTGCCCATCTACATCTTCTCTTCTCTTTCTTGATGGCTTTTATGAGTTTGCTGGGGATTAACATTCTCCCCTCTCTTGACCTTTATCCTTACTTCTGTTATTCACTACATACCTTGAAATTCATTTCCCATTTTTTTTCAACATCTTATGTTCTCTGACTACTTCCATTATTCACATTCTCATCTCTACTGCTGAACCTGGCTTTTAAGCCTTAACATGAGCTCCAGCCTCTGTACATCTATTTTCCCCTTCCATCAGTGTTCCTCACCTTCTCGCCTCTCTCCAGGCTCCTTCCTCTTAGCTCACAATGTTCTCACTTACTTATCCAGTGGCTCCTTACCACTACCACTTTACTGTTGCCTCCAGCATGACAACCTATATGTTCCTTCCCTTCCAAACTCATTAAAAGAATAGACAAAAAGGGATCCAATTAAGTGCACATGAGCATTATGTTCCTACCATTCCTGAAAATTTTCAAGAGTATTTTGGAATCATTAACATCTCTGTAGCAGTCAACAATGTCAATCACTCCTTTCCTTTGGAAACTACTTCTTGGGGCACTTGGCTGGCTCAGTCAGTGGAGCATGCAACTCTTGATCTTGGGGGTGTGGGTTCGAGCCCTATGTTGGGTAGACGTTATTTAAAAATAAAATCTTTTTTTTTTAACGTTTATTTATTTTTGAGACAGAGAGAGACAGACCATGAACGGGGGAGGGTCAGAGAGAGAGGGAGACACAGAATCCGAAGCAGGCTGCAGGCTCCGAGCTGTCAGCACAGAGCCTGATGCGGGGCTTAAACTCACAGACTATGAGATCATAAATTGAGCCGAAGTTGGACGCTCAACTGACTGAGCCACCCAGGCGCTCCTAAAGATAAAATATTGAAAAAAAAAAAAAAGAAAAAGAAAAAGAAACTTCTTGGCTGCCATGTGATTGTGGTCCTTTGATTCTTGTATTTCTGAAATTAATTATTCCCTCTCCTTTTCCTTTTATGGCAACATCATCATGTTACTATTTCCTAATTATAGCTATTCACCAAGATTTTTTTCTGACATTTTCCCTTTGCTCTCTCCCTTTTCTGTACCAGTGGTTCTGTCTATCCCCATGGTTTCAAATCCTGCCTCATTGTGGATGATTCCAGTATGAATGTTGAAGTCTAGCTCTTCCCTCAAGTCTCATCCTCCATTTCTACCAGTCTAATTGCACGTCAGACTCAAGGAGAAAAAAGTGGAATTACTTTCTGTCTCTCTCACAAACTAAGTTTTTCCTCCCACATTCTCTTTTTATCTATTCTTGGCAGTGTGATTGTCGTAGTTACCCAAGCTTGAAACTTTTGAGGGATGTTTGAGTCGTCTTTGTCTCTGTTTAGTTGCTTACTTGGTGAATGAATCTTGTGGATTTTTATTTTCACTATTGTGTCTACTAAAAAATGATTTCCCTTTTTTAAGATCTATTTTAAGGAACTTGGATAATTGTGAGGGCAGCAACATGTTCAGAGAGGGAGGGTTCACTCTCCTACTGCTAGGAAATGAATAATCTAAACCAAGCACACTAATCCCAATCTCTGTGGATGTAGATTGATTTAGAGATGTGCATGTCTCTGACCAAAGAGACATAAAGAGATGTTTGCTTATAAAGCTTCTCAGAAGGACTTTGCTCTCTTATAAAAAGTCCAGGGGCACCTGGCTGGCTCAGTCAGTAGAGCATGCGACTCTTGCTCTTGGGGTCTTGAGTTCGAGCCCCATGGTGGGTGTAGAGATTAGTTAAAAAGAAAGTAAGGAGACTCTGGCCACCTCTTTATTCCTTGATTGCAGTTGTCTTAGAAGTATAGCAGTTTAGATTAGTGAGGTGAGAAGCCCAAGGACAAAAAGTCAACATGCTGAGACACAGAAATAAAAGAGGGGAAAAGATAGAAGGAGACTGAGTCCTTTATGATAGAGTGTAGCCACTATACTGATTTAGGAACCGTCTACTTCCATACTTCTTTCGATAGAGATAAATGTCTTTGTTTTTAAAAAATCAGTGGTAGTATTTATTATGTTACTTGCAACTGAACATATTCGTATTAATAAAATCTCCAGGCTCTCTCTGTCGTATCTTAAATTCCTCTTAAATTCCTTTTGCTTCTTCACAGCATTCATCTCAATTTGCGGTTATATCTTTGTTTGATTACCTGTTTATTGTTGATAACCTTAGACTGTATGAGAAGGATAGGATTTGCTTTCTATCCCAATCTGGTTGTCTCCCTAGTATATAGCACAGAACCTCGTACTGAGAGCTAGGAAATAATTACCGAAAGAATAAATGAAGAAACAAAAGAAAAAGCTTGTACCCAGGAAATGAAATGTTTTTCCACATGGGGGTGGTGTGGTGAGTGCTGTTGTTACTATTAATGGTGTAACAGTGGATGATTCAGATACCATTCTTTGACCCTTTAAAATCTAAAGTTGAGTTGTGGAAATAAGTATGTGTCACCCCCCCAACTCCCAGTCCCAGCTGATGGCCCAGAAAATAGAAGATTAGAGATTGGGATGAGGTCAGACGTTGGAGATGTCAGCGTTTGATAAAAGTCCAAATGTGACTCCAAGGAGTAGTTCTGATCTCTTGACTCCAAGAACTAATTTTTCACACTCCTCTAGTGACAGGGGAGGTGCCCATACAATTTTATATCTGATAAATTGATTAGCATATTAGCCAAGATTGGCCCTAGGCAGTTGGATAGCTGTAGCTTTTAAGGCTGCATTCAAAGTCTGATATATATTTTCAGATGGCAATTAATGACAAACGGAAAATGAGCTCTAAGCCTGACTAGCCATCCTGACTACTGCAGAAACCAAGACTTCATTCTGGTAGGGAGGTACCACTTGGCTTAATTAACTTGTCCCTTGAGCATTTCTTTTGAATCTATCTCTGTGATGTGCCCCTGCCTCCTCCACATCCTCTAGCTGCCTTCAATTTTTTTCATTATTGACTACCTCCTTCTTAATTTCTTCCTTGCCTAACTCCAGTCCACAAAGTTTTTTCCTTTCAACTTTATTAGCATTTGTCTGGACTCCTAAACCAACTCTTAAATACCTGTAATTCTCCGTGTATGCCAGTTCTTTCCTGTTTCCCTAATAGAATTGAAAGCTTCTTGAGAGTGGAAACTGGTTCCCAATTCTGTGGTACCTACAGAACTTTAGAGAGAGTGTTTTAGAGCATTTCATGGTACAAGCTAAATGGTCTAACTTAAAAGCTGAAATCTCCAAAAATTTGTAGGAGGAATGAAGCCACTAACAGCAGGGAAGCTTTTTATTTTCTGTTTTGTGTGATTTTTCTTCCAATGAATCTATATTATATTTGTAATTAAGATGTAAACAATAATGTAAGATGTAAACAAAATGAAATGGGGAACCTAGAGACTTCTTTATCTAGCAAGTGGTGGTTCACATTTCACGAGAAGCGTTCATGGTTCAGAATACCCGAAGTTGCTGGATTAATAAGCATATAAACATTTCCTTAAATGCTCAAATCACCCAACAAACTGTAGGGCCACTGCTTTGTGTAACGGAAGGGGAAATTAATAACATCATATTCTTTATGTGGTAGCCCTGCAAGGAAGTGAGAGAAGTCCTAAAGACAAATATAATGGAAAACACAAATCCTAAGTGAATAAGGAAAACTGAAACTTAGAACAGTCCTCGGGACATTGCCATTCTGTAGTGGCCAAGAGCTTTTGGTTTCATGGCTTTGCAAACTGGGGGACAGGAGACAAAGCCTACAGCCCATGAAAAGAAGAATTAGAAAAATGAAAATCTACTCAAAAGGAGATATTAAGACAATTTGGTTTTGAATAGAAGGGAGAAAAATTCCCCAGAAAATTCCTCACCCAAGCCAGCCCTAGAGTGCATTTAGGGTGGAAATCATATTCCTTTTGTGGCCTGAAAATTGTCAAGCTGTGAATTTAGGCTAAAATGGTCTCAATAAATAACTGGAAAAAATGTTTGCAAGTTATATTACAGATATAGCATTAATACCCCTAATATTTATAAAGAACACCTAAAAATAGAGAATAAACACAACTAATAATAACCCTACCGAAAAATGGGCTAGACACACACAGTTCGCAAAATTTAAAAAAAATGTAAATGGCTTAACCATGTGAAAAAATGCTCACTCATAAGAAGAGAAAAACCAATTAAAACTATACCAAGATACTGTTTCTCACCTACAGATTGGCGGAAATCCAAACGTTGATAGCATACTTGTTTTGTGAAGTTGTCATGAAATAGATTCTCATACGTTGTTGGTGGAACTATAAAATGGTATAGTCCTTATTGAAAGAAATTTGGCAGTACCTAGCAAAATTGCTTATTATTTTCTCCCCTTGTAATAATGATAGTTCTACTCCCAGAATTCTATCCCTAAAGTACATTGGTAAAAATATGAAATGATATGTGTGTTCACCATTATTCATGGTAGCATTCATTATAACATTATGCATTTGCTTTTTGTAATAGCAGAATGCAGGAATGTCCATCATTAGGAAACTGACCAAATGAATTATATAACTTACTGCATGGAGTACTACATGGTCATAGAAAAGCTCAAAGAATATTTTTATATAATATAGACTATTTCTATTGTGACACATTTTAGGGTACATTGTTAAATGAGAAAAAGCAGGTAAAGTATGAATAACTGTTATTAATCGTGTGCATATGCTTCTATTTTTAAAAAAGAAGGATAGGTGGTTATGTTATAGGGAGTGGGACTTTCCAGTTATGCAGATATTTTATATAGTTAAAAGACTCAAAGTATAAAAATTAAGAGCTAAATGAAACAGTTGAATCTATCTATAGAATTGGTGGCATAATCACACAGGGAGAACTATTTTGTATGATTTTGAAACCCAATAATTTGTACATCTCTATTTGGATATATCCTAAAGGCAAAAAAAGCCTGCAAAACTTCAGATATCTTAGTGTTGATGGAAGTGTTGGTGTTGTTATTCTGAGACTGAATTGTGGGATGAAACAGATGAATAATTATGCTGGTTTCTCTGAGAACCAGGATTTTCAGCATGACAGAAGGGAAATACTAATGTAAAATTGGAGATTGTGTAAAATCCCCCTTAGTCCTGACTTTGAGTTGGAAGTACTAGTATGAACTCATGATGAATTTTTTTCCTTAAAAAGTGTTGGGTTTTTTTTGTTTTTTTTTTTTGTTTGTTTGGTTTTTTTTGCTCTTTCCATTAGGTAAAAAGTTAAACCCAGTAACAATGATCAATTCTTACTCTAGATTGTCTTTTCTAAATACCATTTCTGTCTAAAATTAGATTTTCCACTAAAAGGAACTGTGATTTCTTGGAGAAATTGCAGATGTCAAGTCTGGACTAAGACTTGTACAAAATGATGGTGAATATCTTGTCATAATAGAAAATAAGGAACCTCTGAAACACTTATTAGGGTCTTGTGTCAAGGACTCATTAGTCAACATGAAATAGTTTCCATTGGCTATCATAACTGCAATGAATTAAAGCAAATCAAATCTATATATGTATAAATCAAATATATGTATCAAATCAAATATCTATATATCTATATATCTATATATCCCCAAGTTCATCATCATGTTTAAAAAAATTAGCGTATTTCATTAATCATCTTTGGAGGCTACTGGGTGGGAAACCAATTTCTAATGAAAAGTACCAAATAAATAGAAATAATAAAGCATTTATCCTACCTTTCCATATGATGAGAAACTTCAGTGTACTCAAATAGTTGATGAAGGGAAGTTCATCTTGACAGAGAAATTCTAGCTAAAAAAGGAAGACTGGAGTTAGAATATCACCATTTTATAATGTTTAATGAATCATTGGATCTTGGCAATGATCATCAGTGGCTGCTAACATCCCACAAAGAAATGGAATCGAACATTATATGCCTTGCAGTGGATGGTGTGATGTACATCCAGATATCCCTTCAAGAGCAACCAAGGCATTTATTTCCACAAGTCTGGGAGTATTAGCTACTCAAGGCTCATGATTCTGTTCCTCCAAGAATTAACCCAGAATGAACCTGCTTTACCCAAGGTTATGGCCTCTTTCTGGGGCTGCCCACTTGCTGCCAGAGGTTTAAAGGACTTCTACCCTTGCCTCAAAGGGGACAACTCTGAAAAACTATTCTATCTCTAGAGCTCCCTGTGGGATCAAGTGAGACCTCTTTTGGAACTGCATCACAGTCCACCTTCTCTCATTGCCTAATCTTGATTCCCTCGTCCCTCAAAGATAATGTTCCCAAGGGCACTTGGTAGTAAACCACTTGCCTACAAGTCCTAGAATATATTTTCTAGGGAACTTGACTTGGACATGCCTTCTTATAGAAGTACACACCACCACCCATGAAGTCATCTGGATAGAAAATCAAATCTGAATCTGATCAAGATCCAACTTCTAATTTAAAGGAAATACTGGGGACAGGGGCTATATTAAGTGATGTAATGGACACATAATCAGAGAAACCTAGACTGTTTGAAACTGTAGAATTACGGAATTTTTCAACAAACAAATTATAAGAAAAAATGGAATGAAGCCTGTAAATTAAAAGATAATTAAGATAAGTATCAAACAATTATACTGTATTTAGATCCTGACCAAATCAGCAATCTCTTAAAAAATTGAGATAATTGGAGTCATTCAAACAATTCCTTAGTATTTAATAATCCTGAGGAATTATTGTTAAAAGTTTTTAATGTGAAATGGTATTGTGTGTTTTTTGAAGTCATTTTAGAGAAACATACCAAAAAATTTATGAGTAGAATGATAGGATGTGTGAGTTTTGCTTTATGCTTGTATGGAGGAAATGTGTAAGTGCATGGGTGGGGGTATAGATGAAACAGGACTGTCCATGACTTCATAATTTTAAAAGCTGAGTTATGGGTCTGGGCAAGATTATCATACCATTCTCTGTCTACTTCAGTCTATATGAAAGTTTACATAAGAATAAGTTAAAAAAAAATGTTCCCAATAGGCAAAATTTGCAGGTTACTAATAGAAACATGTATATAAATCCTCTTTGGAGGAACACATCTTTTTTTTTTTTTTTTTTTAACTATTTAAGATGTTTTAAAATTTATTTTTGAGTGTGAGAGTGCCAGCAGGGGAGGGACAGAGAGAGAGGGGAATAGAAGATCTGAAGTGGTCTCTGTGCTGATAGCAGCAAGCCTGACGCAGGGTTCAAACTCAAAAACTGTGAGATCGTGACCTGAGCCAGTGTTGGACACTGAACCAACTGAGCCAGCCAGGCACCCCTGGGGGAATATGTCTTTTTTTTTCTAATTTTTAAAAAATCTTTATTTATTTTTGCGGGAGGGAGGGAGAGAGAGAGAGAGAGCGAGCGAGCGAGCAAGCAGGGGAGGAACAGAGAGAAGAGGGAGATACAGAATCCGAAGCAGGCTCCAGGCTCTGAGCTGTCAGCACAAAGCCCGATGCAGGGCTCAGACTCACGAACTGTGAGATCATGACCTGAGCGGAAGTTAGATGCTAACCGACTGAGCCCCAGGTGCCCCTGGAAGAATACATCTTAAATGTAGGCCTGAAAGCATCTCCACAAAGAAAAAATTCCAATGATTAGGAGCTTACAATAAAAATATCACAAAACAGTCCAAAAAATAAGGCATTATCTGTAAAAGACAACAGAAGCAACATAATCAGACCTGTGAAACTATAGGTAGTAAAATTCTGAGGGTACAAAGTATAAAATAATTCTCTTACTATATTCAAAGAAATAAAAGATTTTATCAAAAGTATGAGTAAAGAATAATGTACTATCAAAAATGACCATGTCCAGCAAAATTTGGAAGAGATCCAAATAGGCCTTCTAGAATTGGAACATATAATAATTGCAGTTAAAAATTAAGTATTGATAAGGCAAATAACTGGATAGACACAGCTGAGGAATAATTAAGTGAACTGGAATACAGAATTGACAATTACCCAAAGTACAGCATGGAGAGACAGAAATGGAAAAATGAAAAGGGAAAAAAGAGGTTAAGAGGTAAAGAGAATAGAATGAAAAGTATAACATGAGTTCTAGAAGGATAAAGAGAATGGGAGAGAGGCTTTATTTAAAGAGGTTTGGTTGATACTTTTCCAAAATTGATGAAAGACATGAATAGTAATTCAAAAAGCCCACTGAATCTCAAGCAGGATGATTAAGAAAAAAATGTTCTAGGGGCACCTGGATGGCTCATTTGGTTAAGCATCTGACTCTTGGTTTTCAGCTCAGGTCATGATCTCAGATTTTGAGTTTGGGCCCCACATTGGGCTCTTTGCTGACCGCACAGAGCCTGCTTGAGGTTCTCTCTTTCCCCCTCTCTGCCCCTCCCCTGCTCTCTCTGTCTCCCTCTTTCTCAAAATAAACAAATAAACTTAAAAAAATTAAAAAAGAAATGAAAGAATGTTTTCTAGCGATGTCATGAAACTATGCAAAGATGGGGCTATGAAAGCAGATTTTTGACAGATTTGCTATCAAGTACCAGGAGTAGCTCTTGGCAAAAAGGAGGGGACATGGATTTGACTATAGGATTCTTAGCCTACTTGCTTGGCCTGAAAACTAGGCTCTAATGTCATTTTCATCAGCTCTACACAGTAGTTGCCACCATGATTTCATTGCCTATGACATTTCTTCCTTGGTTCCATGTGCATTTTATTAACATCTGGATTTAAGGAAGATTATACCATGCTTCCCAAAGTTGAGGGTACTTCAGGTTTGCCAGGCTTCTCATTAAGTAAGTGACTGTTCTTAGAAAGAGGTTCTTAGAGGATAATTCAAATCTTTGTGTGAAGAGGAGAGTGGAACTACAGAGTCAGAGAGGTAGCCAGAATGGGATTTAAAAACCATTTCATTCCTACCTCCTACAGGCTTCAGTTTCTCTCTCTTCCTCTGTTTTTGTTTTTGTTTTTGTTTTTGTTTTGAGTGTTACTGGTTTTGTAGAGAATATACTTATTTAAAACATAGAAATTATATAGGAGAGATTGATTTCTACCATGAAAGTATCAGGAGGTTTGCTGACCCACTGCCCAGTGTAACTGGTGAAAATTATTTAAAAAAAATTTTTTTTAAGTCTCTGCAAATGGTCCTAAGGGAAGACAGCAAAAAAGAAAATATCTATTCAAGCATATGTATGTAAATTCAGTAAGAAAGATGAGAGTTTTTGTTACTTGAACCAAGACAGTGCTCTTCCTCCCCACTTGTCTACTTCACACTGCTGCAGTTTAGAACACAGGCTTCCCTCTACCCCTAGTTCCCAGTTGGCCTTTCTTCTTGGAAGGAGTAGAAGTTGAGCATTTCACATCCTGTCCTGAGCTTCCTATTGCTGAGGCTGTTGTGAAAGAGTACATTTTCCTGCCCATCTCCTGCTTGTGGAATGGAAGCTCTAACCTGGTTGTGGAGCACTGAGAACACTAAGACCTTAGTCACCCTCACCCTGGCTCAGGAGGTGGTAGTACCATGCTGGGAGAAGCAAGCTGAGAGAACCTCAGGCTGCTGTCCCCCAATCCACTAAGCAATCAACTCCTAGAGTGAGGGTGTCATTCAGAAGCTTGTCATTGTCACCACTCCCAGCTCCAGAGCCCTGGCTCACAGATTTTGCCTGGAGAAAAACAAGGGCATAAAAACAGATAGGTACTGATCTGTTCCCAGTGGCTATGACTTCATTTGCAAGAGTGTATAGAAGTTCAAACTCAAGGACACTCTCATGAACATTGGAGGTAGTGGTGGAAAGCAACTCAGAGGAGGTTGATGGAATTAACAAATCTATAGCCCAGACTATAGTCTGGCTAGTTTTCAAGAGGGAATGAAACAGTTGGGATTAGTCTTCCTGGGGTCAGAGCTCAGAAACTATTTCTTCAAAGGAGCTATAAATTAATTGAATTAATTTGTAGAACAATTAATGTGGCACCTCATTGTTGAAACAATAGAGGTCTTTACATTTTAGATACTAACCTTTTGTGTTAAAAATATTTTTTCCAAGTTTGTCATTTCTCTTTCAGCCTTATTTATGGTATTTTCTTAAAAAATTTTTTTTAATGTTTTATCTATTTTTGAGACAGAGAGAGGCAGAGCACGAGAGAGGGAGGAGCAGAGAGAGAGGGAGACACAGAATCCCTTTCAGGCTCCAGGCTCTGAGCTCTCAGTACAGAGCCCCACATGGGGCTCGAACCCACAAAATGTGAGATCATGACCTGAGCCCAAGTTGGACACTTAACCAACTGAGCCATCCAGGTGCGCCTATGGTATTTTCTATATTGAACTTAAAAATGTCTACTTAGACAAAATTGTTAATCTCTTATTTCATGGTTTCTGTTTTTTATGACATACTAAAGCCTTTTCTAGCCAGGGATACATAAATGTTTTTCTCTTGATGTTATTTTAAAAATATGAAATATTTCGAGGGCACCTTCGTGGCTCAGTAGGTTGAGCGTCTGACTTGATTTCGGCTCAAGTCATGATCCCAGTGTTGTGGAATTGGGCTCCACACTGAGGGTAGAATGTGCTTCAGATTCTCTATCTCTCTGCCTCTCCCTCTGCTCCTCTTCCCCACTTCCCCACTTTTGCATTCACTCTCTCGCCCTCTCTCTCAAATTAAAAAAATATATATTTCAGACATAAAGAGGAGTTTAGGAAATCTTAGACTCACTCTTTAGATTTAATAAACTTAAGGTTACTTTATTAGCCTCAGATTTAAAAAAAAAAATTTTTTTTTAACGTTTATTTACTTTTGAGACAGAGAGAGACAGAGCATGAACAGGGGAGGCTCAGAGAGAGAGGGAGACACAGAATCTGAAACAGGCTCCAGGCTCTGAGCTGTCAGCACAGAGCCCGACGCGGGGTCGAACTCACAGACTGCGAGATCATGACCTGAGCCGAAGTCGGACGCTTAACCGACTGAGCCACCCAGGAGCCCCAGCCTCAGATTTTTTTAAAGAATGAAATATTGGAAACAGTAGAAAACCTTTCATAATTTTTTTTGCTTTATTTGTTTTTATTTTTTAAGTTTATTATTTTTAATTTATGTCCTAGTTAGCATATAGTGCAATAATGATTTCAGGTGTAGATCCAGTGATTCATCCCCTATGTATAACAGCCAATGCTCATCCCAACAAGTGTCTTCCTTAATGTCCCTTACTCATTTAGCCCTTCCCTCCACCTGTATCCCCTCCAACGACCTTCAGTTTGTTCTCTGTATTTGTCTCTTATGTTTTGTCCCCCTCTGTTTTTATATTATTTTTGCTTCCCTTCCCTTATGTTCATCTGTTTTGTATCTTAAATTCCACTTATGAGTGAAGTCATAATGATACTTGTCTTTCTGTGACTTACTTCGCTTAGTATAATACCGTCTAGTTTCATCCATGTTGTTGTAAATGGCAAGATTTCATTCTTTGTCATTTATTTTGATTTGCCGACTAATACTCCATTGTATATATATACCACATCTTCTTTATCCATTCATCCATCAATGGACATTTGGGCTCTTTCCATACTTTGGCTATTGTTGATAGTGCTGCTATAAACATTGGGGTGCATGTGTCCCTTCGAAACAGCATCCCTGTTAACCCTTGGATAATACCCAGGAGTGCAATTGCTGGGTCGTAGGGTAGTTCTGTTTTTAATTTTTTGAGGAACCTCCATACTGTTTTCCAGAGTGGCTGCACCAGTTTGCATTCTCACTAGCAGTGCAAAAGAGATCCTCTTTCTCCGTATCCTCACCAACATCTGTTGTTGCTTGAGTTATTAATTTTAGCCATTCTGACTGGTATGAGGTAGTATCTCATTGTGGTTTTAATTTATATTTCCCTGATGATGAGTGATGTTGAGCATCTTTTTCAAGTGTCTATTAGCCATCTGGATGTCTTTTCTGAAAAAGTGTCTATTCATGGCTTCTGCCATTTCTTCACTGGATTGTTTTTTTGGGTATTGAGTTTGATAAGTTCTTTATATAGATTTTGGATACTAGTCCCTTATCTGATACGTCTTTTGCAGATATCTTCTCCCATTCTGTCAGTTGACTTTTAGTTTTGCTGATTGTTTCCTTTGCTGCGCAGAAACTTTTTATTTTGATGAGGTCCCAATAGTTCATTATTGTTTTTGTTTCCCTTGCCTTTGGAGACGTTGAGTAAGAAGTTGCTTCAACTGAGGTCAAAGAGGTTTTTGCCTGCTTTCTCGTCTAGGATTTTGATGGCTTCTTGTCTTACATTTAGGTCTTTCATCCATTTTGAGTTTATTTTTGTGTATGGTGTAAGGTTCATTTTTCTGCATGTCGCTGTCCAATTTTCCCAGCACCCTTTTCTGAAGAGACTGTCTTTATTCCATTGAATATTCTTTCCTGTTTTGTCAAATATTAGTTGGCCATACGTTTGTGGGTCCATTTCTGGGTTCTCTATTCTGTTCCATTGATCTGAGTGTCTGTTTTTGTGCCAATTCATAACCCTTTTTAATAGTATTTCCCCTTTTCCCCCAGAGCTAACTAGTGTTCTAAATTTTATATGTGCCATATCTATTTTTCATGCTTTATTATATACCTGTCTTCACTTTGGGGCAATCTAGTGGGTGTGAAATGCTATTTTGTTCCTCTTTTTTTTAATGTTTATTTATTTATTTTGAGAGAGCACTCAGGTGCACGCAGGCATGAGTGGGGGAGGGGCAGAGAGTGGGAGAGAGAATCCCAAGCAGGCTCCAAGCTGCCAGCATGAGCCCAATACAGGGTTTGATCTCACAACCCTGGGATCAAGACCCTAGCTGATATCAAGAATCAGATGCTTGGGGCGCCTGGGTGGCGCAGTCAGTTAAGCGTCCAACTTCAGCCAGGTCATGATCTCGCGGTCCGTGAGTTCGAGCCCTGCGTCAGGCTCTGGGTTGATGGCTCAGAGCCTGGAGCCTGTTTCCGATTCTGTGTCTCCCTCTCTCTCTGCCCCTCCCCCGTTCATGCTCTGTCTTTCTCTGTCCCAAAAATAAATAAATGTTGAAAAAAAAATTAAAAAAAAAAAAAAGAATCAGATGCTTAACCGACTGTGCCACCCAGGCACCCCATGTGTTTTGTTTGTCTTAATTCACTTTTCCCTGACTACTGTAGAGATTGAATACTTTTTCATCCCATAATTGGAATCATACTGTATATATTGCTCAGAAATGTCCTTCTTCCTTCCTTCTCCCTTCCTTCTCCCTTCCTTTCTTTTGGTTGAACACATTGTTTTTGTATGCTTTTGTCTTCTCAGGACTGCCACATTAAAAAAAAACTTCTTCTGTTCCCCATTTTTCCATTGAGTCTTTTGTTTATTGCTTAGTGGGTATTGAAAAATGTTTTTATATAATCCTGATACCTAAATAAAAATATTTTCATTATATTTAAGATTAGTCTGGATACAAATCTTTTGTTATATGCGTGGCAAATATTTTCTAGTATGTGGCTTGTCATTTAACATTGCTTATGTTGCTTTTTGGTATAGATGTCTTAAAGTATTTTTGTAAAGTCAAAATTAGCACTTTTTGTTTACATTTGGTTCTGTTGATGTTTTAAGAAACTCTTCCTTACTTTGAGGCTGTAAAGATAATCCTCTTATATTAGAATCTCCAGAGTATAAAGTTGTGACACTTAGTTTTGTTTGTTTGTTTGTTTTAATGTTTCTCAAAATAAATAAATAAATAAAGAGAGAGAGAGAGAGAGAGAGAGAGGAGTGGGGGGAGAGAGAGAGAGAGAGAGAGAGAGAGAGAGAGAGAGAGAGAGAATATCCCAAGCAGGCTCTGTGCTGCCAGTGCAGAGCCCGTTGCAGGGCTTGATCCCACGAATCTTGAGATCATGACCTGAGCCAAAATCAAGAGTTGGGCGCTCAACCGACTGAGCCACCCAGGTGCCCCTGTGATACTTAGTTTTTATTCTAAAATTTATATTTTCCATCCTGTGATAAATAGATTTAATTTCAATTTTTACCTTCTGGTCATTTAGTTCTGGCACCATGTAATGAGTAGTCTATCATCTCCCCAGTGGATTATTGAGTTCCCTTATTTGTCTGAGTCTGTATTCTTTTCCATTGGTCTCTTTTTTTAATCCTTGAACCAATCTCATGTTATTTCAATTACAATAGCTTTATATGCCTCTGTTTAAGGTAAAACAAATCCTTTTTTGTTATTCTTTTTTTAAAATTTTTATAAAGTTTTATTTATTTGTACATAGCGTGAGTGAGGGAGGGGCAGAGAGCAAGAATCCCAAGGAGGCTGTGCACTGTCAGTGCCCCTGTTTGGTTTTAGATTTAATTTATTCCTGTCATTAACTATTATTTATATGTTCTCTTTGAGTTCATTCTTTTGTTATTTTTCTAAGTTTTCAAGTTATTTTTGTATTTGAAAATAGATGTAAGGGTTTAGTTTTTTTGGATAACAATTTAGCTAAATATTCTATAGTTTATTTCATAATTGGTTTTTTATTGGATTCATGATTTATTTAGTAATGTGGTTTGAGTTTGCCAAATACAGCATCTCTTTTCCTTTATGTATGTATAGATGTATGCATTTTGGGGCACCTGAGTGGCTCAGTCAGTTGAGTGTCTGACTTTGGTTCAGGTCATGATCTCATGGTTCGTGAGTTTGAGCCCCACATCAGGCTGTGTGCTGACAGCTCAGAGCCTGGAGCCTGTTTCAGATTCTGTGTCTCCCCCTGGTTCTCACTGTCTCTCTCTCTCAAAAATAAAAAAATAAACATTAAAAGAAAAAATACATGTGTGCATTTTGCATTGTAGGCAAAGAGTACGTATGGTAAAGATTCTTTAGTATTTGTTGAGAATCCCTTTTTTGCTTGTCAGGTGGTTAGTTTTTGTAAATGCCCTGAAGAAGGAGTGTTATTTATTTGCTGGATACATGGATGGAGGTGTGTGTGTGTGTGTGTGTGTGTGTGCGCACGTGCGTGTGTGTGTGTATATATATATATATATATACACACACACACATATATGTATAAATTTGTATATATATTTGTATATATATTTGCATATATATTTGTATATACATGTATTATTTTATATATTTGTGTATATATATAGTCAATTCACTTTTTACAAGGTGTTTATAAGGCCAGGTTGTAAGGCCAACTTTACTTTCTTTCTTGAGAAATTTGTAATAAAATGCTTTGTATGATTATGTATTTCTGTTTGTTCATGTAATTGCTCAATTTTTGCTTTATTTTGCGTTAACATTGTTAAATTTATATAGATTGAGGATTCTTATAACCTCCTGGTTAATTGTACCTTTATATCATCAAGTTATGATCATCTTTACCCCTAAGAAGTCATTTTTACCTTTAAAGTGTAATTTGTCTGATATTAACAGATTTATCAGCTTTCTTTCTGATAGTGTTTTTTTGTTATATTTTTCTATTCCTTTTGATTATTCTCTCATTCTGTTTTGAATATTTCTTTACACAGCATCTAGCTAGATTTTGTTTTATTAATCCAGTTAAATATCTTTGTTTTTTATTGGGTGCATTTAACCCACTCCCTTTTAGTGTGATTTCTTAACACATTTGGATTAATTTCTGCCATCTATTTCAGTAATTACCTTGATGTGTTTTAACATGCTTGATTGGGCTGCTAAAGTGGAAAGTTTTCCACCACCTCTCAGATAATATGAGAGCTCTAAGAATGTAGTTTTTTCAGTCTTCATTCTCTATGATATTGTTGTCTAATTTGTGTTCCCAGCTTTTTTTTTTTTTTAATGGTTATTTATTTATCTTGAGAGAGAGAGTGAGCAAGCAGGGGCGGGGAAAAGAGAGAGGGAGACAGAATCCCAAACAGGCTCCGTGCTGCCAGCGCAGAGCCCAACGTGGGGCTCAAACCCATAAACCGTGAGATCATGACCTGTGCCAAAATGAAGAGTTGGATGCTTAACTGACTGAGCCTCCCAGGCACCCTTCCAGCTTGTTTTTAACCAGCTTTGTAAATTAGTCATTATTATCATAATCAGTGCTAATGTTTTACAGTTCATGCTTGTTCTTATGTACCTGTAGGTTTACTGTGTTTTTTTGTTTTGTTTTGTTTTTTTTGCCTAATTTTTCCTCCTGGGGTTCAACTCTTTCATCAGTTGTGTGTGGGTGGTAAACTTTTTTTTTCTAATTTTTTTTTTTTTTTACATTTATTTATTTTTGAGAGACACAGACAGCACAAGTCGGGGATGGGCAGAGAGAATGAATGAGACACAGAATCTGAAACAGGCTCCAGGCTCTGAGCTGTCAGCACAGAGGCCAACCCAGGGCTCGAACTCACAAACCATAAGATCATGACCTGAGCTGAAGTCGGATGGTTAACCGACTGAGCCACCCAGGTGCCCCTGTGGGTGGTAACCTTTCTTAGTTTTCCCTGATACTGTCATCATTGTGCCTTTGCTGTGGAATGATAGTATATCTAGTTATACTTCTGGTATCTGTTATTACTTATGAAAATATCTGTTATGAGACTAATAGTATTTTCTTCTGTAGGCAGTTTTCCCCAGATTGTTTTAATGTTTTTCAGTTGTATTTAATTATCAGCAATTGTCCCAGGAAATGTCCCGCACTTCATTTCCAGATTAACTGATTTTTTTTCCTCAGTAGTGTTTAATGCATTTATTACATCCATAAAGTTGGAATTTAAGGGCTATACACTTGACCCTTGAACAATATAGGGTTTCAGGGTTCTGACCCCCCACACACTCAAAAATTTACGTTTAAATATGGTGTCTCCAAAAACTTAACTACTAATAGCCTACTGTTGACTGCGAGCCTTACTGATAAACAGTTGACTAACATACATATTTTGTATGTAACACACTGTATTCTTACAATAAGCTAAAGAAAAAGTATTATTAAAAAATCATAAGGAAAGGAAAATACATTTACAGAACTGTACCATAAAAAAAATCCATTGATTCCATGAAAAAAATGTTAGAACTGATAAATGAATTCAGTAAAGTCACAGGATGCAAAATCAATGCACAGAAATCTGTTGCATTTCTATACACCAAAAATGAAGCAGCAGAAAAAGAAATTAAGAAAATGTCTCATTGAAGTGGTGCCTGGCCAGCTCAGTCAGTAGAGCATGCAGCTCTTGATCTCATGGTTCTAAGTTTGAGCCACATGTTGGGTGGAGAGACCACTTAAAAAAAAAAAATCTGGAAAGAAAGAAAGAAAGAAAAGAAAGAAGAGAAAGAAAGAAAAAGGAAATAAGAGAAAGAAAAGAAAGAAGGAAGAAAGAAAACAATCTTATTTACAATTGCACCAAAAATAGTAACATACCTAGGAATAAACCTAAACAAAGAGGTGAAAGACCTATACTCTGGAAACTATAAAATACTGATGAAAGAAATTTTGAAGATGACCCAAAGAAATGGAAAGAAATTCTAAACTCATGGATCAGAAGAACAAATTGTTAAAACATTTATACCATCCAAAGCGATCTATGCATTGAGTGCAATCCCTACCAAAATGCCAACAGCATTTTTCACAGAACTAGAACAAACAATCCTAAAATTTGTATGGAACCACAAAAGACCTCAAATAGCCAAAGCAGTCTTGAAAAAGAAGAGCAAAACTGAAAGCATCACAATTCCAGACTTGAAGTTATACAACAAAGCTGTAGTGATCAAAAAAGTATTGTGCTGGCACAAAAATAGACACAAAGATCAATGGAACAGAATAGAAAACCCAAAAATAAACACAACTACATGGTCAAATAATCTTTGAGAAAACAGGAAAGGATATCCAATGGGAAAAGGACAGTCTCTTCAAATGGTATTGGGAAAATTGGACAGTAATTTGCAAAAGAAACAAACCAGACCACTTTATTACACCATATTCAAAAATAAATTCAAAATGGATGAAAGACCTAAAACCTGTGAGACCTGGAACCATTAAAATCCTGGAAGAAAACACAGGCAATAACCTTTTTGATATCAGCTGTAACAACTTTTTTCTAGATAAGCCTTCTGGGGCAAGGGAAACAAAAGCAAAACTACTGGGACTGCATAAAAATAAAAAGCTTCTGCAGAGTAAAGGAAACAATCAACAAAACTAAATGACAACCTATGGAATTGAGAAGATATTTGCAAGTGGCAAGAGAGAGAGAGAGAGCGAATCCCACAAGGGGCAGAAAGGGAGAGAGAGAAGCAGGGCTTACCCAAAGTAAGGCTTGAGCTCATCTGAAGCAGACCTCAAACACATTTGATGTGGGGCTCGAACTCACAAACCATGAGATCATGATCTGAGCTGAAGTCTGATGCTTAATCAACTGAGCCACCCAGGTGCCCCTCTAAATGTAGTTATAACTCCAGAGCTGTTTCTGCTAGTTTCCCTCAACTGTGCCTTGTTTTCTTATGTGTTTGATTATTTTTTACTGTACTAGTCATGGGTTTTTTAATTTGGGGGCCACAAAAGATTATAGGTTTTCAGAGAGCTTTGGGTTTTCATCTGCCAGGGGCCTGGAGATACAATATGGCAGGTTGCTTCTCCAAGGCCAGCAAAGGAGACAGTTCTCTGCAAAACAGGCATTTCAGTGTTTCATAGTTGATCACATACACATAATCACATATGTCTTGTCACTGTTGCTGTATTGGTTAGAACCCCTCTGACTTAAGGGGAGGGAGTTAATACAAGGATTTGTCTGGTTTTGGTCTAGACCTTCTAAATTGGCTGTAAGTGACAGAAAATGGCTTAGATAAGAAAGACAGTTATTTGTCTTTTGTCTAAACATCATCTTCAGGTCAGCATCCTAGGGCTGATGTGGCAGCCTTGCTCCAGATACACACAGGGTTCTTGAGTTTCTTTCAGTCACATTGTGACGCTATCCCTAAGCATTAACCCTTTTCCTTGTCATCCAAGATGGCCAGGTGTGCATTCTAGAGAGCAGAATGAAGGAAGGAACATAGAAGAGGAGGCAAATCACACCTAAAAGTTTGTTTAGAAGGATTCTAAAAGCTGCTAGGTGGTGCTTATGCTTGTATTCCCCTGGCCAAAATGTAGTCTTTATAGCAAAAAGTTTGCTGTATGTAAGAATGGGAGAACAGATCATGAGGGACCACTAGCAAAACAAAACAAAAAACACTAGTTTCTCTTGGCTCTGGAATAGTTAAGCATACACTTAGGTTTTCTTTTTGTTTGAGATTTGGAAAGATTATCTGAGAAAATGCCAATGGCTCAGTTTCTGTTCTATAGAAGGCAGGACTAAAAGAGTCTATTATACCAGAAGGGACTAGACTGACCAGGAGCAGGTGAAGTGTGGGTATGAGAAAAGTGGTTGTGGAAGAGGAGCCTTCCAGGGGAAGGACCTTTACATATATCCTCTCATTTAATCCTTGAAACAAATCTTTCTGTGAATAATAGTATTCTGGCTTTATAGAAGAAGGTACTTGCCCAAGGGCACTCAGATAATTTATTGGAGGGCTATACATTTTTTTGAAGAGTTAACAGACTCTGACAAAACATGCCATCCCTCTAAGGGTCTTCAATGGGAACCTTAGTCTTTTTGTTCATCAGTCATGCAAGCTCTCGACTATTTTAAGGTTGCAGGAAATGAGATAGGGAGGAAACAGGAGGGATTTATGGAAAGTCCACCATGTTCAGGCTAGGTCCTATAGACAGTCTGAGTGGTGGTCAGGATGTGACTTGATGAAAGTTTCTTCTGTACCTTCCTTTTCTTCCATTGTCCACTTCTACATTAGGAGATTCCCAATGGACACTAACCGGATTGATTCCTATTAGGGATTTTGTGCCCATGGGCTTCTGCCTGTTGGTAACAAACCCTGACAACAGCTCTGACCAACCTTTCCAGAAATAGGCCTGCTCAGAATGGGCAAGCATGTTTTAAACTCTACCACTCTGGTTCTTTTTTGAGAACAATCAAGCCCCTTCTCGGGGGTTTCTCTATGAGATTTAAGTCACAAGGTCATCGATGGTGGACCTTCTCCTGTCGTCCTTTATCTCTTCTCTCCCTCCCATCAAGTACTTCTGAGTGTTTATTGAATTACTGATCACTTGGAAGTTTTCTCTCCCAGCCTTTCTTCTGCTGGTAATAGTAGTCTATTACTGAAAGAGGAGAATCCAAAAGGGTAGGGGAAGGCAATAATTGAAAGATGGCAGAGATAGCAACCCTGTCCCCCACTGATGACAGTCACGCTTTGCAGCCAGTGCTGCGTGGGTAGAAGACCGGTGGGGGAGTCTCAGGGCTTTTTCAGGATGTTGGCTGCATCCCATTATCTCAGAATCTGTGTGAAGTGTTTAATGAACGGCACTGAGTAAAAAGCTGTCATGTGGCTGTGAAACAGAAGGATTTCCTTGTATTGGACAATCCGTAATCCCTTTGTTTCAGGGAAATCTCTAAGATTGACTTCCCAGTCTGCTTCCCAGCCCCCACTGCATTTCATTTGCGTGCACAACCTTGAGGTTTAAAGCTAATTTATTTCTCTCTCATTTTCTTTCAGCTTTTATACTGCATTTAATCAGTTGCTTTGGTCCCACTGCCACTTTAGCCTGGCTTGCCGGAAAAGGATTATAGCTGGGTCCTCATGCCCCAGCCTCATCCGGAGCATCTGGCCAATAGGCCAGAACACAGAATGTCTCAGAGGCTTCCTGCTCTCTTTAAGTGGCAAGCACAGGGTAGTTTAGGCTGTTTGGGAGCCTTCCATTTGTAGAGCACCCACAAAATGGGAAGGAGAAAAAGGACTGAAGGGTCTTTTTTAAAAGCAAGCTAGAAAAATGTGTGAAAAATAAAATGTAAGCCACCTCACCTCTTCCCAAGAGTTTTCCCCAATTTACTTTTTGCAGTTAGGTCATTTAGATTCTCATGGTGTGTAGATGAGGGTAAAGGCTGTCCCAGTAGGTTTTCTGTTTGCGTTAGACTGGGAGTTCTGGGAGCATCCTGAGGGACTTTGCTCATAGCCATTGCTCTGGTACCTTCACCCTGAGCAAGTGTCTTTTCACAGTCCTCATGGTCTTAGTGCAACTCTTTTTGGGTAAAGTTGATGCTAAGATTCAAAAAGAAGCAAAGACTGATCAGAAAGTGGGCCCAGGAGTAAACCTGCTGGACACTACTCAGCTAGGAAAAGAGAACAGGAATAAGCAATCCCTGATGCATACCTGTGGCATTTAACATGAAATCCCTGATGCACCGATGCTCTTGCCAAAGAGCTGTGGATGGTGATCACTGGCTGAATGGAGGACCCTCAGAACCGCCTCAGTACCTCTGTTGAAATGCTTTGTGCAAGACCATGGGGCTATGTGGCAGCCAGAATGAGAAGATGAGTCAGAAGCTCTGAGTTTCCAGGCTCAGATAAGACCTTCAGGTAGCATTTCCTGCCCAGTCAGAGAACTCCTGGGATCTGGGACAATGTGTTCCTGCAAGATTCAGATAATGTTCCCACTCTCTCTAGCCCTGTAACTCAGAAAAAACAGCCTTGAACAAGCTGCGGTTTCCCCTTTTGCAAAGGTGAAAAATAGTTGGGGGCTTCTCAAGCTGGATGGTGCATCCTGGGCAGTTGTTCAGCCTGCCTGCCCTCCCTCCTTTATTGCTACAGCCTGTCTTCAGATATTCATAGTGACCACTTGGGTCTCCACGTATGTCTGGCTGTGCTGCTGATCTTGGCCCTGTGTTCTGGAGGTCTATACCCGAAGGTTCACTGATACTGCATGGCTGAGAGATATGTAAGACTTGTTTTCTGCATGGAATGTAATCAGATGTCTCTGTAGTGTTTTGGTAAATGTCCAGATGAGTGTCTTTGAGGTATCTTACTTAAATTTAAATTTTATGTCCTCAATTCTGATTTAGTAACATATTCATATGGTTCAAAAGTCAAAGGGTACAAAAGGGCATGGTGAAAAGGCTTTGTTCTATCCTGTCTTTGCCATCCAACTTCCTTTCCTTAAGGTACCCAGTGTTGCCGGTTTCTTCTAGAGATATTTATGCATTTTCAAGCAGATAGACCTATATAGTGTTTCTTTCCCTTTGTTTTGATATAAAAGGTAGATTGCTGTATATACATCATTTTACATTTTGCTTTTTCCATATAACAATATATCTTGGACATGATTCTTTATCCATACATAAAATCCTTCTTAGGAGGTGGGATTTGTTTTTAATAAATGGAGAATGACTCAGGTGGAAGCTTTTGGGGCAATGTGTGCATTGACCCATGCTTGAAAATGACAGTACTCCAATTAATTAGACTTACTACTCTGCAAAATTCATTGTTTAAATAAAGGATGTATTTGATTGTTGTGTCTAAGAACTGATTACTGATGACTTTTTAGAGTAGTATGAGTCAGAAAGCATTTTTGATGATAAGTTTGGAATGACTGTGTCATTAGTTCTGATTGAGAGTTTGTGCAATTCAAAATTTTAGTTTAAAACCTGTTAAGGAAATAAAGCAGCCACATGCTGGATCTCCTTTGCTACAGTGTGGATTTCCTCCACTGTGTTGGGACTGTTTTGTAACAGTTAGGTGTAGGAGGCTGTGCTAGGTATACCATGACCACTAGACACTTGGGACTCTGGAGATACTCTGATGCTTTGTCTTAGCAATTATGAAAAGTAAAAATAAAAATCTTCGCTATGTGCATTTTCCTCCACTGAAACCTGCTGACAAATTGAGCATGGTTCCAAACCCATGTGGCGGACTGGTTGGGCTGTGGCCCTTTCATGATCATGTGCTTGATAAAGAGCCGATTCCCAGCGGGATTGGTGTGGGAGGGGGATGAGTTAGGGGTGGGTAGAAGGTCTCCATCTTGAGTATTTGCCAGGGAAGCCACTTGCATGCTTCCGGGAGAGCCAGGCTATTTACAGAAAACAAAAGCTATAGTTCTTGCCATTTAGAAGCCCTCTAAGGGCTTAGAATTCTCATAGCTAGCTTAAGATATCAAGAGCTCCTGGGGTGCCTGGGTGGTTCAGTCAAACATCAGACTTCAGCTCAGGTCATCATCTCACAGTTCATGAGTTTGAGCCCCATATCGGGCTCTGTGCTGACACCTCAGCCTAGAGCTTGCTTCGGATTCTGTGTCTCCCCCTCTCTCTGCCCTTCCCCTGCTCACGCTGTCTCTCTCTCTTTCTCTCAAAAATAAATAAAACATTAAAAACAAATTTTTTTTAAGATATCAAGAGCTCCTAAACATTGGAAAGAACATAGTGCCTATCCTGCTCATGGCCTCTCCTCTTCTCCCTGTGACTAGGAAATTCAAAATAAAAATAATTCCAAATTTTAAATTAGACCCACTACCCCAGGATGGATGACCAGTTAGATTTTTAAAAATAATGTGTTAAATATCAAATTGATTACATTTTCCCCTCACTGTTTCGGGTGAGGGGAATGCTTTGTAGATACCCAAGGACAAATTGAGTGTCTCTGTTGTATGATCCAACATTGAAAGTTTCTAGTTCTCCCAAGGAGCTGCCCTTTTCTGGGAGTTGGGTGGCAGGAATTATTTTACAATATTAAGAATTTTGAAGTTAAAAAAAATGTTCTTTTGTTTATTTAATAATACCTTTACCCAAACCGAACATTGAAATAGCTCTGAAATTTTTCTCCAAGAAATGCATTTTCTTCTTGAGTGCTTCATGATGAAATCAGTCTTAATTTCAGTTCAACTAGTGTGTAAAAACACACAGTGAGTGATTATTAGTCCCCGAAGGAGGCAAGACAGATGGAGCCCAGAATGGAATTGGCTTTATGATTAATTGAATCCTTGAAGAGTTGAATAGAGTTAGAGCTGATTCGGCCCAATCAGTGCCTTGAGACGGCTGGTGTTGTCCTGAGCCTGAGAGAGGAAAGGGTCACAATAACCCAGATTTATCCTCTATTAAAATGGATTGGATGTATGCACCAGACGGTTCCCATTTTTAAACCATTGATGCAGGATAATTGGAATGGAAACAAACAAGATTAGAACTAGATTACAGGTATTTGTGCAAGTTGCCTCCTAAATCAATCAGAGTCCCCGATTTATTCTGAGGGTGTGTTATCATTAGAGTGAATCATTGAAACTCTGAGACACATCTGGAGCTGTCCAGTCAGAAGGGGAAGAGGGAGGAGGGGGCCGCAGAGAGCTGCTTGGGGTTGGGAACTAGGCACAACTGTACAGTGTTTTTCTGGCTTTTGGGGTAGACATCTTCCAGAGAGAATTTTAATTTAATTTTGCTTTTTCTTTCAGGCAGGGGTGTGTAATGTATAGGTTTGAAATGACTGCTTCTACTCCACAGTGAATAGAAAGATGTGTTCTTTTGTAATGTTTGGATCAAATAGTCAACCAGGGAAGCTGCTGGCTGTGGGGACCCTGCAATTCAGGGAGCAGGAAGGGAGAAGGCCTGGTGCTGTGGGGGGACTGCAGCCACATTAACTACCACGTCCCTTAGAATAATGGTGCCCTGGTGCCTTGCCAGGGGGCCTGTTAGTGTAAGACATCATCTGTGGAGCTAGAAAGCTTGGGTTTGCTCTCATGGACAGGCTATACTTCCTGGACCAGGAGCTGAGGGAACAAGCCCAAGTTCTGTCCCAGTCCTCTGCTACCACTAAGGCTGACTGTGCGCAGAGAGCCGTGTGTGGGGTCATGATCCCGAGGGTGACCCTGTTCTAGTCCTGAACTCAGGAGTCTGGACACAGGCATCACACTCTCAGGTCTACAGCCAGTTTACTGACATTTAAGGACTCATTTTACTTAGATAAATAAGAGGACTAGATATCTGAGGTTCCTTTTGTCTGGGGAAGTGTACCACTCTCTCTTTTTTCCTGGGTTGTCTTTCAGGCGTTGGTGCCCATATCAAGTCCCTGGCAGCATGCTGGGTTAGCCCCCTAGAAGCTTCATCTGATAGGCAAGCCTCACCCTTACCTTCAAACTGGGCCTTTTTTTTTTTTTCTTTGCATTTTTCCATTTTGAGCTCTTGTGAGTCAGGCTGCAGGCAGCTCATTTACATGGGAGTCAGCCAGAAGGAAAGTGGCTTGAAGTCTACTTTCATTTTGCCGTGGGAGGTGTTTTCCTGTTGAATTGCTAACCAGGCAGGTCAGGGGGGGAATCATAAGGGATCTCACTCATCCCTAGATGGAAACAAGTACAGCAAAATACCTCAGAAGGGGGTGAAAAAAAATCTTCCTTGATGGCATTTCTCAAGCCTGGCATTCTCCAAATTGAACATACCTAAAAGGCACTATCCCCAAGGGCAGGAGGGGGTGGTTTCTTGGTCCCACATCAGGGAAGGTAGAAACCAAGGCCCATGCCACACCCTGAGGCCCCCGAAGAGCTAAGAACTGAGCCCTGCTTCTCTTCTCCTCGTTTTCCCGCTGCCATGTCCTGCTGTTACCTTGGTCCTGCTAGCTGGTCTGGCTGTAGCTTCCACTGCTGCCATTGTGTTAGGCACAAAGGACTTTAATTTGCCTATTTTGTTGGAGTCCCCTTTGTGTGGAATCGCGCCTGAAAAGTATCTAATCTGCTTGTGTCCGTTACAGCCTTTGTTCTTGTCAGAGGCATCTCCTCTCTTTCCAGCTCAGCCTCAGCTGGACATTTCGCCCCACCTTACCCTAGACCCTAGAGCAAGCACTGCTCAGCAGATTCTCCTTCCTCACTTTGGTGTGGCGATGGGGTGGGGAGTGGCGGTCCTACTTAGAGGCCATGCCTGATGGCCTGGGCCTGAAAGGCCCCAAGCATGTATGAGAAAGGGGGGTGGATGATACAGTGTTAGTCTTGCTGGGATTGCTTGTCTTGCCTGTAATCCTTAGTATCTGTGGTCTGAGGAGTGTGTTTTTCTTTTTGTGATTGACTCTGGATTTTACCTCCCATTTGCCTAGAGTGATACTTGTCCTGGAGTCTTGGAAATGCGGTTGCTGTATTCAGTGACAAGAGGACAGGCTAGACGCTTAACCCTGCTGGTTATATAAGGTGGAAGAAGAACTTACTAGTGTCTTTCTTAGCCTTCGTTTCTCTACACTTTGGTTGGAACCTGTCCTCTGGGGCAGGGGAATATTTTAGCCACCTTTACTGATTCCCCAGTGAAACCCAATGTGACACGAAGCTCATTTTAGCCTAAAGGATGACACATAGTACTTGTGCCTATCTTGTCCCATCTATCTGTCAAATGCCCAGCGCTGTGGGTGGGGTACGTACATATCAGAGAGATGGCTGAGTGAGCGGCTCACAGCAGAGGAAGCTCTTGTCTGGGAGTGGTTAGGATCAACTTCCGGGGGGGGGGAGGGATGCCAACTAGGCCTGTGTCTCACAGAGGCTGTCTTTTTCTTCATGGACATCAGTGTAGTTTCCATTTGTAGTTTCTGCTGTGCCTCCCTTGTCTTAGGGCCTGCATTCTCTGTTATAACTGGATGGAGGGAAAAGCCCTAATGGGAAAAGCTGGAACATGGGAGAGCCATTCAGGTAGAATGGGTGGTGGTAGGGCAGATGTGCTCGGACACATACCTCCTGTATGTCTCATGCAGTGTGAAGGGGCCTGTCCTCATCCTGTCCCCCTCTCTGTATAGCACCCCAGCCTGTGGACTGCTAGGCAAATGTGATTCTTGATGACAAGCTGGAAGGGGAGGACTAAGCGAGGTAGCAGTCATGGCTAAGGTCTTCCCACCAAGAGGAATGCTTTTTGGAGTAGTGTGCCCAATGCCATTTCCCCCCATTAGTGTGTTCTGTTTTTTTTTTTTTTTTTTTTTCTTAAAGAATGTTAATATTTATTTATTTTTGAGAGGGAGAGAGACAGAGTGCAGTGTGAACAGGAGAGAGGCTGAGAGGGAGGGAGACACAAAATCCAAAGCAGACTCCAAGCTCTGAGTTGTCAGCCCAGAGCCCGACACAGGGCTCCAATTCACAAACGATGAGATCATGACCTGAGCCAAAGTCGGATGCTCAATTTACAGAGCCACCCAGGCACCTCCCTCATTAGTGTGTTCTTAAAAGGTCATTTTGTTAGACATCCCCAAAGAACCATGCTGGGGAAACATTACAGGAAGAAGAGATGCCATCTAGGGGTGCAGAGGGACCCAAAGGCCAGGAGCACCAGGGTCCCACTGATTGGCACAATGACTTTGACCAAAGCCCTTGGCCTCTCTGTGCTCTTACCTAGAAGTAGAGACTGTTCTCCTGTACCTCCTGGGGCCATGGAGAGAGATGAGATTATCCCTGTAAAGTGCTCTGATTGTCTTGGAAGAAAGATGCTATGTCTCTGCCAGTTGTTGTTGTTATAAATAGTGACACTTGAAAATCGATAGGGCATCACTCTGAGGAGCTGTAAATACTGCCCACGCCTGTTTGTTTTCCATTTTAATTTCACCTTTTCCTAATGAAGGGAGGGGCGATACTGTCTGCCTTGCACACCTCACTGATGGTTGTGAGGATTCACCTCAAGATAATGAGCACAGCCAGAACTGTGAGCTGGGCAAAGGCATTTGGCTGCCATGCTTGTTGCTTATGGCAGACAGGCTCAGGGTCCAGCTCATTTGACAAATGTTTACTCAATTTCAACTCCCTTACATTCTAAGAGGGTGGAAAGATGCATCTGGCATATTTACTGCCTCAAAATATTTAGAGTCTAGACTAAGGCATGAAGAATGTTTAGAAATAACCAGGGTACCTACAATATTTCCAGACCCTGAGCTAAGCTGTTTATATACATTTTCACATTGAATCTAAGTAAGGACTGTTATGAATAAGTACAATTACTTCCATTTTACTCATGAAGACACTATGGCCTAGAGAAGTCACATACTTCCTGAGGGTAACATAGCTGGACTGTATTAGAGCAAAGACATGAACCTAGTGACACAAAACCCAAGCTCTTAACCAGTGTTTCATGCACATGATAGTAGATGCTGAGTAAGAGACTGAGAGAAACATAGAGAAGGAGAGGGGGAGAGTGGAGAGAGAGAGCTAGGGTAGGAGGGAAAGAGGAAGGAGGGAAGTACAGAGATAGAGAGTTTGAAGGGGGTTGGAGAGAGGGAATGAGAGAGGGAGAGATAGCTAGATATCTGGGTTCCTATTATTTTCTCTGCCTGTGAGTGATCATCAGCCTTATTCTTTGCTTTTATTTCTGACTTTTCTGAACTCTGCTTTTATTTCTATGGTATGTCATAGGTCAGATCCAACCCCAGGAGCAAAATCAGGGTCTGTATGAGGTATGGGCCCTAGACAAGAAACTTGATTTTGATGGCTCACCATTCCCATGAAATGCCCTTCATCAAACACTCGCATCATGAGGTGGACTCTGATTGTTCCCAGGGGAAGGTTTTGGTGTTTCTTTCTTTTTTGATAAATTGGATTCTGATGCCTCTGTAGTTGAATGGTACTTGTCCATTCACTTGCCCCCTCTTCACCAAGGGCTCCTTCTGGAATCTTTGAGAGCATGAGTGCCAATCTCAGCTTGTGGTCCTGGGCCCACAATGCTTCTCAGAAGAAATCATCTCCTTTTTACTAGAGATGGGCCCCTTGGGTGAACTTCTGATACAAACATGAGGCTGCCATGGCAGCATTGAATCCACCACACTGGGAGGAGAGTTTGCCTGTTGTCACCAAGCACTGGAGAGGGACCCTGCCATTGGGGAGAGGGTCAAGCACAGTATTTTTAGCAGGCAATCCTTGATCATTTATTCAGCCACTTTAAAAATAGATACCACTCTTTCTTTCTAATTGGTACCATTTGTCATCCTCTGTCCTTGCTTTTCGCACACTGAATTGTTCATGAATATTTATTTACCCTCCCAGAGGCAACTCCATATATGTATGTGTGTACATGTGCATGTGTCTCTCAAAACTCATTCTGCCCTTCTGTCTTTTCTTTTTTTTAATTTTTTTTTTCAAAGTTTATTTATTTTTGGGACAGAGAGAGACAGAGCATGAACGGGGGAGGGGCAGAGAGAGAGGGAGACACAGAATTGGAAACAGGCTCCAGGCTCTGAGCCATCAGCCCAGAGCCCGACGCGGGGCTCGAACTCACGGACCGCGAGATCGTGACCTGGCTGAAGTCGGACGCTTAACCGACTGCGCCACCCAGGCGCCCCCGACACCAGCATCTTTTTTAAGAATGTGGAAGCTGATTTCACAGTTTGTGAAATCGAGCCCTACATCGGGCTCTGCACTGACAACTTGGGACGCTCTCTCTCCATGTCTCTCTGCCCCTCACCTGCTTGTGTGTTCTGACTTTCTCTTTCTCAAAGTAAATAAATAAACATTTAAAAGTCAGTTAAGGGGCACCTGAGTGGCTCAGTCAGTTAAGCATCCAATTTCAGCTCAGGTCATGATCTTACAGTTGATGGATTCAAGCTCCACATCAGGCTCTGAGCTGTCAGTACAGAGCCTGCTTCGGATTCTGTGTCTTTGTCTCTCTCTGCCCCCCCCCTCCCACTCTCTATCTCTCTCTTTTTCAAAAATAAACATTTAAAAAATTAAAAAAAAATCTGTTAATACATCATCAAAATTAAAAACTTCTCTGCATGAAAGGATACCATCACAAAAGTGGAAAAACAAACCAGAGAATTAGAGAAAATTTTACAAATCATATGTGTGACAAGGGACTTGAATCTAGAATATGTGAGAACTCTTAAAATTCAGTAATAAAGACAAATAACTCAAATAAAATATAGGCAGAGGATCTGCATAGACAGCTGTCCATAGAAGATACACAATGGCCAATAAGCACATAAAAAGATATCCAACATCATTAGCCACCAGGAAAATGCAAATCAAAACCACAGTGAGATAAAAACTTTCTACTCAGTAGAGTGGCTATTAGCAAAAAGACAGATAATAACAAGTGTTGGCAAGAATGGATAAATTGGAACCCTCATACACTAGTAGTGGGAATGTGAAATGATCCAACTGTTTTGGAAAAGAGTCTCCAGTCCTCAAATAGTTAAACATGGAGTTACCATATGACCCAGCAGTTCCATCCTAGGTATATATCCAAGACAAATGAAAGCATATTTCCATATAAACACACACGCATGTGTGGGCATAGAAGCATTATTCATAATAGCCAATAAATGGAAACCCAAATTCCCATCAACTTATGAATTGCTAAATACAGTGTGGTTTATCTGTACAATGGAATATTAATTCAGCAAAGTGAAATGAAGTCCTAATACATGTTACACATGGATGGAACTTTTTTGTTTTTGTTTTTTTAATTTACATCCAACTTAGTTAGCATATAGTGCAACAATGATTTCAGGAGTAGATTCCTTAATGCCCCTTACCCATTTAGTCCATCCCCCCTCCCACAACCCCTCCAGTAACCCTCTGTTTGTTCTCCATATTTAAGAGTCTCTTATGTTTTTATCCCCCTCCCTGTTTCTATATTATTTTTGCTTCCCTTCCCTTATGTTCACCTGTTTTGTATCTTAAAGTCCTCATATGAGTGAAGTCATATGATATTTGTCTTTCTCTAACTAATTTCGCTTAGCATAATACCCTCTAGTTCCATCCATATACTTGCAAATGGCAAGATGTCATTCTTTTTGATTGCTGAGTAATAATCCATTGTATATATATACCACATCTTCTTTATCCATTCATCCATCGATGGACATTTGGGCTCTTTCCATATTTTGGCTGTTGTTGATAGTGTTGCTATAAACATTGGGGTGCATGTGCCTCTTCGAAACAGCATTCTTGCATCCCTTGGATAAATACCCTAGTAGTGCAATTGCTGGGCTGTAAGGTAGTTCTATTTTTAATTTTTTGAGGAACCTCCATACTGTTTTCCAGAGTGACTGTGCCAGTTTGCATTCCCACCAGCAGTGCAAAAGACATCCTCTTTCTCTGCATCCTTGCCAGCATCCATTGTTACCTGAGTTTTTAATGTTAGCCATTCTGACAGGTGTGAGGTGCTATCTCATTGTGGTTTTGATCTGTATTTCCATGATGATGAGTGATGTTGAGCATTTTTTCATGTGTTGGTTGGCAGTCTGGATGTCTTCTTTGGAGAAGTGTCTATTCATGTCTTTTGCCCATTTCTTCACTGGATTATTTGTTTTTTGGGTGTTGAGTTTGAGAAGTTCTTTATAGATTTTGGATACTAACCCTTTATCTGATATGTCATTTGCAAATCTCTTCTTCCATTCTGTCGGTTGCCTTTTAGTTTTGGTGATTGTTTTCTTTGCTGTGCAGAAGCTTTTTATTTTGATGAGGTCCCTATAGTTCATTGGTACTTTTGTTTCCCTTGCCTCCAGAGATGTGTCGAATAAGAACTTGCTGCGGGCAAGGTCACAGAGGTTTTTGCCTGCTTTCTCCTTGAGGATTTTGATGGCTTGCTGTCTTACATTTAGGTCTTTCATCCATTTTGAGTTTATTTTTGTGTATGGTGTAAGAAAGTGGTCCAGGTTCATTCTTTTCATGTTGCTGTCCAGTTTTCCCAGCACCACTTACTGAAGAGACTGTCTTTATTCCATTGGATATTCTTTCCTGCTTTGTCAAAGATTAGTTGGCCATACATTCGTGGGTCCATGGAACTTTTTTTTTTTTTAAGTTTTTATTTATTTATTTTGAGAGAGAGACAGAGAAAGCCAGCGAGGGGGGTGGGGGGGCAGAGATAGAAGGACAGAGAGAATCCCAAGCAGGCTCCATACTGTTAGCATGAAGCCTGATGGGGGCTTGAACCCATGAACTGTGAGATCATGACCTGAGCCAATACCGAGTCAGAGGCTTAACCGACTGAGCCACCCAGGAGCCCTACATGGATGGAACTTTAAAACATGCTAAGTGAGAGAAGCCAGTTACAAAGAAGCACGTATTTTGTGATTCCATTTATATGAAATGTCCAGACTAGGTAAATTTAAAAAGTCAGAAAGGGGGCACCTGGGTGACTTGGTCGGTTAAGCGTCCGACTTCGGCTCAGGTCATGATCTCACGGTCCGTGAGTTCAAGCCCCGCGTCGGGCTCTGTGCTGACAGCTCAGAGCCTGGAGCCTGTTTCAGATTCTGTGTCTCCCTCTCTCTCTGCTCCTCCCCTGTTCATGTTCTGTCTCTCTCTGTCTCAAAAATAAATAAACGTTAAAAAAAACTTAATAAAAATAAATAAATAAATAAAAAGCCAGAAAGTAGATTAGTGGTTGCCTAATCCTAGGAGGGAGGGGGTTAGACTACTAATAGGTATGGGTTTGGTCAGGGGGAGGGTAGGTGATGATCACTGCACAACTTTGAAATACTAAAAGTTACTGGATTGTATGCTTTAAGTGGGTGAATTGTATGGTATACGAATTATATCTTGGATCATGGATTATGTTGGGATTTTTTTACATGGGTTACCTAGGTAGGGCTTTTGTAATATACTTCATTCTGACCTCAACTCAGATATTAAGATGAAGTCAGCCATGCACACATTAAGCTAAGTTTTTCTAGGTAGGGGGAATAGCCAGTGCAGGGGCCCTGAGGCAGGGACAAGCTTGGCGAGTCAGTGAAGCAGACAGAAAAGGCCAGTGTTGCTGGAGTGGAATGAACCAGAGAGAGACTAAGAATAAGAAGTAAGATTCAGGAATTTCACAGTATACCTCGGGACCAAGGTAAGATATATTTGGATTTTTTTTCAAGGCTAATAGAAAGCCACTGGTGACTTTTATTTATTTATTTATTTATTTATTTTAATTTTTTTTTTTTCAATGTTTATTTATTTTTGGGACAGAGAGAGACAGAGCATGAACGGGGGAGGGGCAGAGAGAGAGGGAGACACAGAATCAGAAACAGACTCCAGGCTCTGAGCCATCAGCCCAGAGCCCGACGCGGGGCTCGAACTCACGGTCCGCGAGATCGTGACCTGGCTGAAGTTGGACGCTTAACCGACTGCGCCACCCAGGCGCCCCAGCCACTGGTGACTTTTAATGAAGGGAATAACAAGATCGGATTTACATTTTTTTAAACGATCCCTCTGGTTGCCTGGTGGGAAGAAACTCTCCATATTTTCATAATGTAGAGCCTCCTGTCTTGTCTCCTACCTCTCATGGTAGGAAGTTCTTCTTGGTGGTCCCTTCAAATCATCCTTTCTTGTCAGGATTCTGGAAAGTAAATCTAATGGCCATAATAGCCCTTTCTACTTGGGAAGATTGTTGCTCTCCAGATTAGAAAATGGAGTCAGAAAGCTTCCACATCTCTCCATGGATGTGGCTACTTTGATCGTAAGGTTTTTACTTTCTTTGCTCAGGACCATGGGGTCTGCTTGGTTTTCCTGTGCTGGGGTTGGCTCTGGCCTCCTACCTTGGGCCCAAGTTGAGTAGGGCAGTCCTTGTGCCTCCACTAGCTACCAGCATATCCACTTCCTTCCCCTGAGTTTAAGGGCAGTCTGGAGGGTAGCAGTGTAGGGTGATGTGTTGAAGTTCCACAAATCAGTGCCAGGGTTGGAATGAACATTTTTTGGCTCTAGATAGCTCTTGAGAGGCTGGCAGTATGACGCATTAGAACATAAGACAGGAGCTATGTGGTCAGGATTTGAATGTAGACTCTGATGTGCGTTAGCTATTTAAACTTGGACGAATTATTTAATCTCTTCAGTTTCTTCACCTGTAAATTAGGGATAATAATTACACCTACCTCATGTTGGTTATTTTGGAGGATTAAATGTGTTCATACATGGGAAACATTAAGAAGAATGCCTAGCAAGTGCTCAATGTGTTAACTGCTTTCATTATCTTCTCTTTGTTCCCCCAAACGTTATCTCATAGATAATGAGATGATGCTAATGTCTGCTCAAGACGGAGGTGCACTTCTCTGGGGAAGGTGGTGGATGGCACAAAGTCATTAGAGCTTTGTTTACTCTACAAATACAGTGTTTTAATTTTATATATATTATTTCTTCTGACTCTAAAAGTAATACATGCTTAGTGTAAGCTTTCCAAACACTAAAGTGGTAATATGTAATGTAGAAAGTTGAAATTCTTTCAAAAGGATGTAGATCAGTTACAGAGAAAAACTGTCTCATAGCAGTTTATTCAGTCATGCAACACATATTTCTCGAGTGCCTATTGTGTGCATCCTCTGAGAGTTATTGTGAAGAGTAAGGGTGATGAGGTAAGAAGAACACATGCCAGGCACCCAGTAAGCACTTGTTAATGGTAGCTTTCCCCTGTTGTTACTGTTATCTTGAGTAGAAGCAGAGGCATGGGCATGTATTTTCTGTAAGCTTTTTCTTGATTGGAGAGCTGGGGTGTCTGGGCCATGAAGGTCTTTGTTCTCTCTTGTATAGTGTTCTGGACCTTAAGGGCTTAATCAGAGCTTTTGGTGGTCTGTGGCCCTCGCACCCCACCTGTTTCTTGCCCTGTAACATCATTTGCAGGAAATAAGACACTGTGAAACATCTCTCTCCTTTCCTTCTTATCATTTATTAGCTTTTTAGTGCTCCATAACAAATTACTTCCAAACCTAGTGGCTTAAAACAACAGTAATCATTTATTATTTCTCACAGTTTCTGTGAGTCAGAAATTTGGAAGTACAGACAAGATGTTGGCTGGGAATGGTGTTGTGGGATCTGCTTCCAACTCACGTGCCTGACAAGTTGATGCTGGCTGTTGGTGAGAGCCCTCAGTTCCTATGTGAGCCTCTCCACTAGGCTGTTCAGCTATCTCCATGGCTCCCTTCAGAGCGAGCAATGTAAGAGAGCAAGGCGGAAAGGTCAGTGCCTTTTATGACCTAGCCTCAGAAGTCAACACCATCACCTCCTCTGTATTCTTCTGGTCACACAGATCAGCTGCCATTCACTGTGGGAGGGAACTATATAAAGGCATAATACCAGAAGGCAAGGCATTGGTGGCCATTTTGGAGACCAGCTACCACACCTTGTAGACAATGTGGGAGGGAACCTCAGGCATCCAGGGGCTGGCCCAGTCACTTTGTAGCCTGGTCTTGTGAGATGGACAGTGCTCATTGTGATTTGCAGAGCCCATATCCCTCTCCCATGCTCTGGCCTCCTAATTCTGAACTGCCTCTTGGCTGAAGTGGTGGTATGTCAGAAGGAGGACAATGGTTTCTTTTTTCACTCTTTGACCACTATGATAGATGGAGTGATAGAAGACTGTTTTCTTTTGTAAGTCTGCCAGTGGCTTGGGCATCCCTTGAAGTGGACTGACAAGATGACCAGTCTCTTCTTGTCGGCTTCTTGCTTTAAGATGAGGGGGACAATTTTGCTACCTTGAAATCGAGTCATTTCAAGATGAGGGTGAATGGTATTATACCAAAAATGAGCTATTTTCATTCCCTGTAGTTTGATGTGTTCTGTAAGGAAGAATCTCCCTTACAAGGTGGCAGAGGTAAGGGTTAGCTGGCAAAAGAGCTTCTTGGGTAAGAGGCTCAGCTCTAGATAGACAGCTTGACAGACTGTATCCTTAGCAAGTTACTTAACCTATCTAAGCCTCAGTTTCCTCAACTGGGAAATGGAGAAGACAGTGCTTCACAGACTCATTGTGAGGATTAAGTGAGATAATGTATGTATAGTGTAAATAAACTCCTAGCAGAGAACACAGCACAGAGTAAAGAAATAGAATGAGCTGTGAATAAAAAATATTATTAATCTTCAATTTCATCATCATCATAATCATCTTCATCACTATACCCACTGACCCTAAGTGGGGTGGAGAGAGGGGCTGTGACTTACCAAGCAACACAAAGGGAATCTGGGCCCGAGAACAAGGTCTCCTTCCTTCTTGCATTCATACTTTCCATCTTGAATGTTCTTCCATGTGATGCCCGAACCACAAATAGAAGTTTGGGCAACTCCCAATTATCCCTACTGTGAATAATTCACTCTGAGATAATCTGTGTGCCTGGCTAGCTTCCCAAATCAGCTGAGTGGATTATTCTCCTCTTTCAATTATTCAACAGTACAAGTAATTGGGAGCTGGCATTAGCATATGGAGGCTGTGAGGTCATCTCCTGTTGTTCTCAGTTGCTTAGCCCTGCCAGTGGTGATGTTTCAGAAGAGCATGGAAACAGAGCCCAATGGGTAAGGACAGAGGTGGTGACAGGCATGAGGGTGAAAGACAACAGCCCTAGAATGACATGGTAGGGTAGGCGAGGCTGCCAACTTCAGGGCAGGAGGGCCAGAGAGGAACGGTTTACAAAGGCTGCCTTCTTTCTCTCCTGGGCCACAGGGAGGGCCCTGTTGGAGGCAGCGTTGTGCTTCCCTAAGGAACTTTTGGATTTAAAGTTGACTCTGAAATGTTAGATCTTCCTAGAATCTTCTAAAAGATGATTGGCCACCCTTCTCCCTCCTTTTTGCTGCTCTGTTTGGCTTCAGAGTACTGTACAAGGAGACTCAAGAAACCTCTCCTTTCTGTGAAGCAGAGCCTCTAGGTTGAAAATAACATGCATAGTAATGATCTGTTCATATAAAGAGTAAGTGAGTGAAGATTTATGTAGAAATTTGTAGTACATATGTATTTTTAAATACACAGAAATCAGCTTTTACCTCTGAGGGTATGAGATCACAAGAATGAGGTTATGAGAAAGAGGCACTTTTCCTTTGTATCTTGCATCTTCTATACCATGTGGATTTTTTTAAACATGAGTTTATATTATTTTCTAATTAAATGCTGCAATAAAAGTAAGATATAGAAGAGAAGATACTGTTGGGTTTTGTGGCATTAGCCCTTTGTACCCTCATGGCATATAACCTTTAATTGGCTTGAGTTTTGGGGTGGACCCAGCAGTTTCTACAGGTCTCTTGAACCAGGTAGCCATTGAGGCATTATTCATGAATATTCATGGCCCAGGCTCTCTTAGGGTCTTGTTCTCCTTGTGGGAGTAAACAAGCACTTGTTTACCCCTAGTCAGTGATGCTCCAAGGTTGTCATTTTCCCTCCTGGTTTTATTATCCCTTTCTCTTCTCCTTCCCTGAGGACCCAGGAACCATTTGCCCTGGATCTCCTGGACTCAGGGTTACCCTGAAGTTATCAGCATAGTCTTCCTCTTTGCCTCTGGGGAGAATTAAACTCTTGATTCACATAATATTTTGATGTTTGTGATTTGTCCAGGCTCAATAGTTTTGAACGGGGGAAAAAGGTTAGTTGCCTTTTGAACTGTTTCTCTGGGTTTAAAAAAATACTTTGATTTAGTTTGTGGCTTAAGAAAAGTTGTTTGAGCTCAGTTTGGGGTTTATAGTTACTGAGGTTAACTCTGGGTTTTGGCTGATGTTTGGTTCTGGTGTGTGCTCAGGAAGGGCAGAGGCAAAGTGAGAGGTGGGAACTTTCTTGTCCCTAGGGCTCTCAACAGCAGCAATAAATTGTGATGTGTGTGAAGCAGGAACAGAGCCAACTCAAAGAGCTCTGGGCCAGAGGACCCATCCATGGGCAAGCTGCTTTTCAGCCTGCCTGGAGGTTCTTACATCTGGGCCCAGCATGGCTGCACTGAACCAGACCTTCAAAAGTAGCTCTGGAGTACAGGCATAGCTAGAGCATTTAGCTACTCCACATGGGAGCTGAGCTTCATTTCTCTCCATTCCTAGACAAGGCCTCAGTGGTAGAAAGAACTTGGTAGCCACATGTTGACCAGCATCAATGATAAGAGCAGGCCCCATGTCAATAGTGAAGGTGGCAGATTCATAAGAATGTACAGAACTTGAAGATGGAAGCCTAGAAATGCCTCTCCTGGGTCTGGCTCCTGAGGGTTCCCCATGGTCTTGGAACAAAGAGACCTCCTGAACATGTTTCGGCTCTGTGTGTCGTGACGGAGGTCTGAGTTCCCAATGTCCCTTGAAAAGGAAAGCTGCTTTAATAAGTAGCCAGAGAGACAGCTGAGGGTGTTGTCTGCAGCCTAAGGAGGGAGTGAGGGGAATGTGGAGGCGTGAGCCCTGCAGATGAGGAAAGCCAGATCAGAGGGAGAGCCCCACAATAAGCCCTTTGTGTTAAGGGCTGAGCAAGTAAGTGGTGGCTTTGGAGGCAGTAGGGATGTGGTAGGTTTTCTATTTCTAAATAGAAACCTAAAACACCTGCTTTCCCTCTGTAGGAGGTAGGGGGAATCTTAGAATAGAGAGCCACCCGGTGGAACCATTGTTGTGAATGGAAGTAGCTCTTGGCTGAGCTTCATCCCCATCCTTGTGTCCTTAACATATTGCTGAGCTGAGATTTCTAGGTTGGGGAGAGTTTGTTTTCCATAGTTGATGCCATGGGAAGGAGATGCAAGTTAGTGGGTGCAAACAACTTCCAAGGAGTTGGCTGCCTGGGGCTTTATGCTTTAGTACCTTGTGGGTTTCCTAGGTATGGGCCTGTTTTGTGTCCGCATACATGGCTCTGTACTTGGTTAGGCCTTGGAGACAGTGTCAAAGGATGCATTGCTATTAAGGGACAAGCAGCAGGGCCTTTAGAGCCTTCAAATTTTGTAGGGTCAGAATGGTTCTCTGCAAGCAGAGCCCTGGTCTGACTGTTATATACCTGGCCTTACCCTTAGTCTAGCCCTATACAACTCATTATTACCGAGTGTCATGGCTTGAGGTGGAATAAAACACTGTGGTGAGCTGTGAAGGCTCTTGCTTTATGCTGTTTTTGGTTTCTCAACACATTCTTCTATCATCCACCATTTGGAAAATACTTCCTTTCTTTTGGGAATCTCTTCAGCAGAACCATGTGGTCAAGTAAGGGTGTTCATCTTTCTTTGCCACCTCTTGCATTCCTGGTTATGGCTATATGACATAGACCAACTAGCCACTTGTAGTGAGTCTTCCATGTGTACAGTGATTGGTCCAGGGGTGGGCATGTGACACAAGCAGGCCCAATAGAAGTCCTGCTGTGAAATTCTGAACCTTTTGAGGGAAGAACTCTTTTTTTTTTTTTTTTTTTTTTTTTAATGTTTATGTATTTATTCTGAGAGAGAGAATGAATCCCAAGCAGATTTCATGCTGTCAGCACAGAGCCTGACTCAGGGCTTGATCTTGGGAACCATGAGACCATGATCTGAGCCAAAATCAAGAGTCAGATGCCTAACCAACTGAGCCACCCAGGCACCCCAAGGAGGAGAACTGTTAATGCTGGGATTGATGTGTTTAGGGGCTGCCAATGGCCATGAGTCTATCGGTGCCTGGGAAAGCAGTCTCTTCTAGAGAGGGAAGCAAAGCCTAATAAATGCAGCCTGAGAGAGGACCCTTGCACATTACTTGAGCCTCTGCTCCCAGTTTGGCTTTTACTTTTGTCATCCTTCTTCATGGTGTAACCCAGCAAACTATGTTTTTCTCTTAGATAAGTCTGAATTCCATTTTAGTTCCTTAAAAACGGAATCTTATCTAATACAAAACAGCTTCCAGCTGATCAGACTATTTGCTTACAGACAGCTAATGTCATGGCTAGGGAAGCTGATTCCTTGGTGGAACCCTGTGCCCAACACTGTGCTTCACACTGGGTGCTCACTTCCCATTTCTTATGTGGGTAAGTGTACCCTCATCCTCTGCCACCATCTCCTCAACCTTTGGGAAAAGAGTGGAGTCCTGAGCCTGGGTCTCCCGGTTTTCCTCTTTGGTGTCTGTAAATCTTGTCCTTGATGCATGCATTTTTCATTTCCTTCCTGTGCTTCTGCAGAGATAAGTACAATCTGTCAGTCTTGCTTTGCAGGGGCCTTGCCAAACATGCCAGTGGTGGGGAGTTTATCAGTATACCTCAGGTGGCCATCTTCTAGATGTAGACAGGGGATCACACTCACAGGGCACAACACTGTTCACAGCCTCGGGTCTGATGATGTCCCTCCAAAATCAGCTGTTCCCTTGTGCCCAGCTTGAGTTGGTGCTGAATTTATTGTGTCTGCAACATCAGGGCAGTGCTAGAGGTTCCTTGCCCACTGCTTCTTTCCCAGGCTGCTTGTGCCAGCTGTGGGTCCCTTGTGAGGCTGTTAGGTGTCTCTCTGTGGCAGATTCATTGTTCCATATTTTTATTTAATTACTTACTTTTACAGCTCTTAGAATAAATCTAATTATCCATCTGTTATGCTACATTATGCCACTGCATTTCATGCAATTCTTTCTCATTGTATGATATTTGTCAACTTGACCTTGCCCTCTTCCACTGTTGGTGATCCTTTATGTGGCTCTGTGCCACCTCCTCAGTGGATTCCCAGCATATCAATCTATCAGAGCCCCCGGGGCAGAGCTGACTGCAAGTGGCTTTTAGATGGAGCAAAGGTTGGTGTTGCCTGGAGCACTGCAGAAGAGGAGGAGAGTAGCAAAGGAGCCATCTTTGGTACTATGCTGACCTGACATAGGTCTGGAAAGTTGGGTTGATATTAAAGGTCCAGAAAAGAAGATGGAAATTCTAGCCTAGGGTTTTTGGTCTTTAGCCAGAGGGCTGTTGTCAAGGGGAACAGCCAGGAGAGGTCAGGCTGAAAAGAGATGACAGTGGCCACCTGTAGATATGTCTCTTACCATCCCACCATGGCTGTCAAGGAGTGCCTAACATTAGGATTGAGTTAGGACTGATCTTAAACATAGCAGAGGTGGGCGTTACGTATGGCAGGTTGATTTCAAGAAGCGTGTAGAGGATCCTGGCTCCCAAATCTTTTTTTTTTTTTTTTCTTTTTTCCTCCTCCTCCTGCTGCCTAAAATTGTATTAATGCCATTGGGAATTACTTTCTAGTTTTTTCAATACGTCTCTTTGTGGGCAAATGCAGATACTCCTGGGAGGGGTACCAAAGGGGTCATGGAACACTTCTGCTATATTCTTTTTCTCAAGCAGGTGGGGGATGTGTGGCAGTGGAGTTGTATGAGGAAGTTGTTGAGGGAATCATACTAGAGGGGGTGGGAAAGAGAAGGCAAATTTAGAATTTGGTTGGAATGTGCCCTATTTGAGCCCTTGGAGTAGGTAAGATGCTCAGAAAGGGAGGGAGATCATATGCACTACCCATCCAGACACCCAGGTACAGGACGGGGCAGTCCAAACAGGGCAGCAGCACTGAGCCAGCCTTGCCTGTCAGGCAGTTCCTGCTTAGCTAAGTATGGTCTTAGGGCTAGACCATGGAAAGTGAGGTCACTGGTGAACAGATATCAAGGCACAGTCTGTGTCCTTGAGAGAGTTGACAGTTGAGCAAGGGAAACAGACTGACCAAATGTGTTGAGTGTGATGAAGGAGAAACAGGACCTCTGGAATGCATAGTAGAGACCTGATGCAGGTCAGGTGGTTTCTCAGAGGAAATGTTTGGAGTGAGACTTGGAGACATAGGAACTAGCCTGACAAAGATGGGAACAGAAATGAAAAGGGCGCTCCAGGCAGAAGCTGTAGAGAGCACAAGCACATTTAAGTAGAGGAATTTATTTGGGAAAGGGAGGCCCACTTTTGGTCCTGTCATAGGATTGTTTCCAACAGATTCTTGAATGGAAGCACTGAGGCTTCTACTGTTACTCTTTCCAAAGCATGTACCCCTGGGGATCAGGAGGGGAGGACCCATAGGCTTTCTTGAGTGAAGGCATTTGGTCAGAGGCTCCGTATTCTACATTCTCATCTACCTGGGGCAGGGTCTGCTATGCTGGGTTTGAGGACCCCTCTTCCCTCCCACCACCTCCACTTCAACCCTGCTTCTGGCTCAAGCCCACATTAAAGGCCTTCCAGCCTGGATGTGGGCCCAGGTTGGAGCTCATTACAGCCCTGTGGCCAGGCCCTCCATTTTCCCTTCCAGGTTAAGACTTGGCAGGCATCAAAGACTGCCAGGAACACCCCACAGGCCTTCTCCCTTAATGATCTTGCTTCTGCCCTCGGTCTGCATGGCCTCCCTAGCCAAGCTTTGCTCGCCAGAGCCTCTGGTGACTTTTTGCAAGCGTTTCTTCATTCCAACAAACAGAATTCAGTGACTAATTGCTGGTATATATTTTTTTTCCCTCAAGACTCTATTTATATAGGCTGTCATGTTGGGGGTGGGGAAGAACAGGCTTTAGTCTTCGGAGGACTGCTGTTTCCTGCTACTGCCATCATTAGACAGAGGCCTGTGTGGCATTGATGTCCACACTTTGTCTTTATTCTTGTATTTTTTTTGTCGTTTCGACATTTGGTTCTTTGAACATCTAACACCCCTTTTATGCTTCTCATCTCCCACAGAAGATTGTTGTATTTTGTCCCCCACCGAAACTGCATTTTCCTTTTGTCAGATTTCTCACTTTCTTCTTTATTGTATTTTGATCAGTGTGGCCATGCAGGTCTGGGTTTTACTGGGAGCTTTTCATCTTGGCAGTGGCCCTCAGGGCTTGGGTCTTCTTGTAAAAGCCATGCTCTGCCTCAGACCACTGAAGCAGACCTTTCCTGGCCCAGGCTACAGAGAGCCCAGCCCTGTCATCTGTCCAGAGACTAGCCTGGCAGTTCTCAAACTTAAGCATGCATGAGAAGCAACAGGATTTAACCAAGATCTGTTAAAATAGAGATTGCCAGGCCCCTCCCCTAAAGCTTCTGATTCGGTAAGTCTGGTTGGGGCCTGAGAATTTTTATTGCATGTTAGTTCCCAGCTGATGCTGGTACTGCTGGTCCAGACATCACAGTTTGAAAACCACTGTTTTGGTGTAATTCCTCCTTTACCTTGAGCCACAGTGTCAAAGGCCCTAGAGAGGGGAGAATATCCGGAGACCAAGTTCCCTTTTCTCCATACTGGGCCCAGCTCTCCAAAATTAGATGATGACAGCTGTTGGCAGTGGCATCATGATATTTAAACACTTTTGCAGTGATTTCACTGCCCTAAGTCATTTGATACAGCAGATTCTTTGGTTAAGTAGCAGAGCTTCTTAATTTAAGCTCGGATGAGTGAAGACCTCCTTCTTGACTAGTAGTTTGTGTTGTTTCCTCAGTTGAATCCAGGTCTCTTAGGTCCTGTTTTTGAGCTTTCACGATGCTGCCACTTACTACATCACTATGTGACCTTGGGAAAAAGTACTTAACTTTCTGTGACTTAGTTTATTGATCAGTAAAATGGGGGTAAAAATGTTATCTGCCTCCTAGAGTTGTCATGAGGATTATGTGACTCAATATTTGCGAAATACTGGAGGACTATTAAATGATGGCTCTCTAGAATCCATTCTCCTTTGGACTGTGAGGGGCTGCCCTTAGTTGTGCATTTGTTACCACAGGAGGCTGAGGAGAATGTCCTACCACACACCAGACAGACAGTATCCCTGGCCATTAGGACAGGGTTCCATCACTTTCGAAAAGCACTTATCTCTGTTGTCTGCCCTGGTGGAACTGGTGCGTTGCAAGCCACTGGATGGAATTTGCTTCCAGGAGTGGAAGATGAGGCTGTAGCTGATGGGCTGGGTCAGTGTGAGAAGCTGAAGACCAGGAGAGCAGCCCACATCACCTCAGGTCCCCCTTGGGAGCTGATGGAGTGGAGGCCCCGCAGCGTCAGCCCTGCCATGGCCATTCCCAGCTTAGTTTGGAGGGAGGAGAAGCTAAATCTGCCTTAGGAGTGTTTTCCTCTCTTCCTGCCTCTCCTCTACCATCTGATTGGGGCACTCATAGAAGTAGCGGAGGTTTTAAGTAGAAGGCTGGTCCTAATAATGTTAATGTTATTGAACCTATTGAACGTAATGGGCCAGGAACTGTTCCATTTTATATTTCATTTAATCCTCCCAACAGTCTTAGGAAATAATCCTCACTTTACAGATGAAGAGGCTTGGGCAAAGACAGGTTAATTAGGTCTGTTGGTCTCCAGTACCCATGGTCTTTACCACTGTGTCTCCTTGGACCCTATCCTGATGTTTCCCTCTGGGGTGCCATTGTCCCCCTCCCATGGGTGCCTAGCCTTGGCCCGTTCCCAGGACCCTTGGCCCCTCAGCTCAGTATCCAGAGTCCAGGCCTGTGCACGTTCTTTATGTATCTCTGTGTCTTCCATAGAACTTAACACAAAGCCTTAGACAGAGGGTGGCCATATGTTGCATTCATGCCTCTTGTTCCATTGCAGTAATTAATAGTGCCTCCTTTCACTCCAGAAAGTGTCTTAGTTTGCACAGTAAATTATGTGGTCACTCTGTTTACACATGACTGGTTCTCCCAACCCAGGGGCAGTAGCATTTTCATAGAGGACCCTGAAAGACAGAATTATCTTTAAGACTCAAAGAAATAAATCCCATGTGGTAAAATTTGAAGCCCTTTATAAAATTTATAGCCCAGAGAGCAAGAGGATTTAGACAGAGGTTCTGCACAGCACCCCACACTTACCACAAAGAACTCTAAGACCAGACTTGAGGCCTGTGAAGGTCACCAGGTTGGTTGCAGATTTAGCAGAGTGGAATTCCTACTGTGGCTTCATGGAAGTGTCTGAGAAGGAAGACCAGCAAAAGGGAAGGAGTGCCAAAAAGCTTTTGCTTTTCTCCCTGTCGTAGGCACAAGCCAGCCCTTGTCTAGAATTTAACTACCCTCAGCACCTTAGGCTTCCTGCAGGAAAGAGCCAGCTGGGGCTGGCCCTTTCCACCATGCTGAATTCAAGCCTAGTGGGAGCCTGTGGCTCCGCTCCTGGTCCCAGTGCTGGGGGTTCTCACCTCAGGCTTTACCCCAGCAACAACCCCCCCCCCCCCACTACTTTAGATATGGGACCACGCCCAGCCTCAGCCTTAGTGTGTGCGAGTCACATTCCAGCCTGTGTCCTTGCCCCGTTTGCAGGCAGCTGAAAACTGCTGTGCATATGTCGGTTCACACTTGAACTGGTTTAATGTTTTTTCTTTTAAGCTGCAATCTAAAATTCAGCCAGACAGGCTTTAACGAGCACTAAATCGTCAAGCCTTTTGTTTCCCTTGGTATTCAAACCATGGAGATTGTGTATTTGATTCAGCAACAATTGCTGTATCTTAAACAAACCATTTACGTTTTGACATTAACTATTTTATGACTGTAACTTTTTGTTGGCATTAGAATGGTTCCAGCAGAAGGCCTTTTAACGATTTATTAGAAGAAGAGTTTAAAGGGTCTGTGGAAGGTGATTCTTAACATTTTCTTTGAGGGAGAGGAAAGACTTTTACCTGAATGCATTTGGGTAATACATACAGACTTTTAGCCTTTTTTCTCCTGTCTTAATGACTTTTGATCTTACTAATTTCATTCTTCCAGGGCACCTTCCTGGTCAAACCCTCCATTTTTCACATTACACCTGGTATTGGCCTCTTTTGCGCAGTGACTTGTCTAATAAAGTGCCTCTCTGCATGTCTCTCTTAGCTGTTAATTTTGTCTAATAGGGGCAAGAACTATTTTCATTCTTTGCTCTGCCCCCAAGATGCATGGCTGAGGACCCTGTGCACTCTGGGCCCAATCAGGATTTGTCGACCAACTGTTGACAAAGAGCCTCGCTCAGACAAATAGCATGCTCACAAAGGAAACCATCCATCATTCTGTCTCCAGAAGCTGAGAGTAACTGGAGTATTTCTCCAGTTCTTAAATTTCTTCACAAAGTGGGAAATGTTTGCTTTCCTTTTAGACCCCCATTCCAGTGCCTGGTGACTCAGGACTAAGGGCCTCTAGCAAGGTCAGGCCTCCCAGTTTTGTTCCTACATCAGGGGAAGCTCTATGCCATCCTTTTTCTGTTTGTTCTTTTTTGAAAAAAGAGAGCACAAGAGGTGAGTGGGGCAGAGAGAGAGAGAAACCCGAGCAGGCTTCACACTGCCAGCTCAGAACCCCAGGTAGGGCTCAAAACCACGAACTGTGAAATCATGACCTGAGCTGAAATCAAGAGTTGGACACTTAACCAGCTGAGCCACCCAGGTGCCCCTGCTCTGTGTCCTTCTTGACCTGAAGTCCTGAGCCTGACCCTCGTGGGAGTCAGCAGACCCACCCAGTCCACCCAGTTTTCTCTTCTGTGACATTGTGACAGAAGTGGCTAGGGGCAGGAAACCCATGCTCGCCGGAGCCTGGGAATGAGCCACAGGAAACGGATCTGGCCCAAGAAGCCCTCTTGATCCACCCCCATGGAAAACTTGCCTCTCAGAACTATAATTAATTGTCCATAAAAATCTTTCAAAATACCAATGATGCAAAATATTCGAATGGTTTACCATATTGTTCACCATATTTAAACTGTCAGAAACCTTAAATATCTGAGCAGAACCTCAGCAAACAAAGGATATTTTGGGGACTTGTTATGTATGTTGCACAGCAGAGACATTTGTAGTATATATGACTTCCAAATCCTGTAAACGAAGCATTTCAGTGTTGTCATTTTCAGCTATAGACCATCCCACGATTGTTGCCTTTTCTTTTGCTATTAAGAGATGGCTCTGTATGTCAATTATTCCTCAATAAAACTGCAAAAAAAAAAAAAAGAAAAAAAAAAAAGAATGGCTCATTCACAGACATTTTTGCAGTTTGTGGCAAAAGCAAAATAGGCCCCGCTTGATTCCATTGGCTCTGATTAAGGAGAGGAGGAGGTTGGAGGGAAAGGTGAGTGATTACCCAGCACATACCCCTGAGCCCTGGAGAGCAAGACCTGAGTGAGTAAGGAAGTTCCTGAGCCTCAGAGGGCCTATTGAGAAGGTGTATTGCCTGCACGAGGATTGGCTAGGCAATTTCCCTGGTAGCTCTCTTACCCTGTGGATCTTGCTTGCTCTGGTCCCCCCAGCACCTTGGGGAATAGAGATAGTTATACCACCAGCTGGTATAGATGACCTCAAGTGATATACTCTCTGTGTTCTCTAATAAACTTGATAAATCTCACTGAGTAAAAAAATCTCCCATATGCTTTAGCCTAAATTTTCTTCTGCTTAACCTTGTTACTCCTACCTTGCCTCCCTCAGACTGCCTAGACAATTACTGGGAGGCATTTGTTGAATAATTATAGGCCACAGATAATTTCTCTTTAGCTCTCTCTCTTCCATGTTCCCCACCCTGTGGCCTCCCTTTAGCCAGCTCTAATTAGCTTCTTTGATCCTTCCTCCCAATCTCTTCCTCTAGCTTGTTAATTACCTTTCTCCCCCATGAATTCTTTCTGCTCTGGCTTTGTCCCTCTAGCCAGAGAAGCTGAGAATGACAGTCTGGGGCCACTCAGTGGGAGGTGGTGGGACTTTGTTTCCAACCACAGGTAACCCCTCCTACTTTTGAGAAGCGTGAAAACCCAGGCACTCCTTCTTAGCAGAAAAGTACAAATAGTAATTTTCATTCAAGAGTATAACACATTATTAAAAAACAACTATTAATTGAATGCTTGGTATTTGCCAGGAATTGTGCTCATCTCCTTATATATTACCATATTTCATCTCCACAGCAATCCCCAAGGGATAAATAATACTAATCCCTATTTACAGATACAGAAACTAAAGTCTGAAGAGGTTTTAAGTAATGTGTTCGAGTCACACAACTTGAAAACACTGGAAGTAGGACTTGAACCAGTTCTCTCTGATGCCAAAGCTGCTTTTATTCAGTAGTTGGCTCACTGGGTTTGGGCTTTTGGTGAAATGAAAGTATATCATTGGCCCTTAGCTAACCAAAGAACATGCACACTAATCATGGGATAAGATATCAGCTATTACCCTCAGTGTACAAGAGGCTTTCTGAATTGAGATTATAAAACTGGTGCTGAAGCAAGCTGATGTGACACTGTGGATCTTCATGCATCTGAGTAGCTGGAAATCTCCTTGAGTGGAAACCAAGATTCTGATAAGTACTTGATGTGCTTTAATTCTTAACTCCCTTTTCTGACCATCTCATCTCTCAGAAGGTAAAGGGAACCATAAGGAAAAGGACCTCACTGAAATTATATATATATATATATATTTTTCTTTTAATTTATTTAATTTGAGAGAGTGTCAGTGGGAAAGGGGAAGAGAGAGAAGGAGGGAGAGAGAATCCCAAGCATGGAGCTATCAGCATAGAGCCTGACATGGGGCTTGATGTCACAAGCTGTGAGATGACGATCTGAGCCAAGATCAAGAGTCAGATGCTTAACCTACTGAGTGCCTCTCATTGAAATTCTGAGCAACAAAAAGGATATGTCCAGTGAAGTGAAAGTGTTGGAGTCCTTAGCAGAAAGTGACCATGTTTGGAGAAGCCTAGGGAAATGCACAACTCTCTGGGTTTGGAGGAAAGCAGTTTGTAGAAGGCCCAAGGAAAAGTAGTTAGGATGTTAAGGCACGAGTTTCGAAAGGGAGGATGAGTCAGTCTGAGAAATGAAATGTGCTCAATATAGTCCCAGGTGATTATTGCAGGGAACAACAGAGGAGCTGCCAACATGGTACACGAAGGAGCAGTTAGAGTAGAGCTTTTGTATAAGGGATGAAAACGTGTGAACAAACAGTGAAGGGTGTAAAGCTCTGACCACACTGTCAGGAATACCAGGGGGGTGAGACCTGGGATGCCAAGAACAGAGGAACCTGCCCAAGCCATTAGTGTTCACAGTGAGAGTGATGGTGTCAGCCCCCTGCTTCGGCAGATAACTCAATGCAGCAGATGACATACAGGGCATTCCCAGCCTCCCTTGTAGTTCTGTTCTACCTCTGACTTCTCTTTTAAGGAGAATGGTCTTCCTGCCAGAAAGAGTCAAAAGTGGTTAAGAGGAACTTGAGCCCAAGAGTGTGAAGAAGGAGGGAAAGAGTTGCTGGCTTCTCTAAATGAGTTAGGGTCTGAAAAATCAAATGAAAACTTAGGGAGATCATTATGAGACCTGTGTGTGTGTATGAATGTCTGTGGCATTGTAGGGGTTGAGAGAGGGACAGAGACAGGATGGGTGACTGTTTGGGCTTTCAAGATAACAGCAGGTTTTTGAGATGGGATTTATGGGCATTTCTAAAGAGAAGAGGTGATCTCTTGGAGCAAGAGTGGATTCTGTAAAAACAGACTAGTTGAATGCTTCATCACCACTGCCACCTGCACCTTGCTCCTTCTTTGCCTCTCTCCCTTCTTTCCTTCTGCACAAAAGCACGTGAGCCTTATGTAAACCACTTGGTGACCTATTAAGAGTGAACACACACATGTTACCACCACCAGGTCAAGCAACAGAATTTTGCCAGCACCCAGAAGAGTCTGTCATGCTCCCTCCCAGTTCAAACTTTCTTTTTCAGAAAGATTTGCTATCCTGGGAGTTTAGACCATTGCTGTAGACACAGGGACTCTGCATTTCAGGAAAACATTTAGCAGAATCTCATGATAATCTAATAGGTAGAGAAATGATGATAAAGATATGTGGATTTGAAGCTACTTGAACAATCACGCCTAATAAGATGTTTGCTTACAAATAGTTCTTTGTCAGCAACAGAGTCTTCATTGTACTGATGTGCCAAAGATCTCTTGTCAAATTCTGTCCTGTCCAACCTGCATTGAGATTCTTATATGAGGACAGTGGGGGCAGATGACACAGATTAGGAAGGGCTAACGAACACAGAGCTAATGACAGAATGAGGATCCCAAAGTATAGTGACATGCTAGGATGAACGGCTTGGGTAGCAAAGAGACATTTTAAATCTTGTTATTGAATTTTTAGTTTTATAAAAACCCGTATTTGTTTTTTTAAAAAATCCTACCACCCAGAGACAAATATATGATGTAACTTGCTTTTTGCCTTCTCTACTAAGGTTTAGGGCCATGTTGGGGAACCCTCGGCTCCTCATGTGGACATCAGGGACTGGATCAAAGCAGGCTCACTGTGAGTCAGGTCTGTGACACTACTGCCAAAAAATTACATGTGGCCTGAGGCATTAGTTGCAGAATGATCCTGGGGCAGAGGCAGCTGAGCCCCCTGGACTCTGGAGGGGGTGGCCACGTGGGAGCCCTGTAGTGGGTTTGCCAGGTTGTGAGGGGAGCTTTCTCTGGGAAGTTGGCTGCTCTGAAGCTTCAGAAGGGGTGACCTTTCAGGACAGAGTCAGGTGACCCTCTCTATGTTGAGAGGGCAGACTTGGGACCAGACTTGCCTTGTTGATGGGGACCCTCCCACTGCTTGTAGTCTTCAAATACCAGGCAGCCACTTACAACAGGTGCTACACCAGGTAAAAGCTTGGTGATTGGGTCTCGTTAGCCCAAATGCTGGTCCTCACCTCCATGCCGGACTTACTGGTAAGGATCGGGTGGAACATTTGTGAAAAATTAGGTTTTTGAGCCCTATTTTCTGAAGTTGTGATTCAGTATGTGTAGTGTAAGGGTTAGAATCTGTTAGAAATTTTCACCAAGTGCCCCAGTGCTCCTTGGTGAAGTGGCACATTCCATAGTTGGTAGAGCAAAAGTAAAATATCTTGGGCCAGAAAGTAAGGAAGTGCTTAGAGAATGATGGAAATAAGTCAAAAAGACACAGAACCCAGTATGAAAAGACTCTGGTGATTAAATCACAGGTAATTTGAGCATCTAAATAAAAAATTATAGAAATGGATTATAACCCATAGATGAATTAAGAATTCATGAAGCCATACTGAGAGAAATGAATGAATAAGTGAGAAAGTAGGAAAGCCTCTTCTTTCACATAGGGTGACAACACATATGGGTAGAAGCAGTGATAGAGTTTGAATATCATCATTTGAGAAACATCATAGTAATAATAATTTTAAGGAAGGAATATCAATGAATGCCAGAACTAGTGGGTGAAAGTTTGATGAGGAACAGGCTATCTTTATGTCTCAAAATGTGTCTCCCCACAGAATATTTATTAATTTCAAGAGACAAATAGCATCTTTATAATGGAGAAATCTGGCAGACACCACCATGATCAGTAATCATAGTGAACACTGCCCATCATGTGGGCCTGCCTGATATCACACACCCCTGATAAGATGCACTGAGAAAAACATAACATTGCTTTTATGCATAAACTCAGTCTTTTTTTTAAATAAATTAATCACACTTAAATTTTCTTTTTATTTTTTATTTTTCTTTTTTTTAAATTTTCTTTACTTTTTTAAATTTACATCCAAATTGGGGTGCCTGGGTGGCTCAGTCGGTTGAGCATCCGACTTCAGCTCAGGTCGTGATCTCACTGTTTGTGAGTTCGAGCCCCGCATCGGGCTCTGTGCTGATAGCTCGGAGCCTGGAGCCTGCTTTAGATTCTGTGTCTTCCTCTCTCTGCTCCTCCCCTGCTTGCACTCTGTCTCTGTCTCTCTCAAAAATGAATAAATGTTAAAAAAAAAAAAATTTAAAAAAATTTACATCCAAATTAGTTAGCATATAGTGCAACAGTGATTTCAGGAGTTGATTCCTTAGTGCCCCTTGCCCATTTAGCCCATCTCCCCTCCCACAACCCCTCCTGTAACCCTCAGTTTGTTCTCCATATTTAAGAGTCTCTTATGTTTTTGTCCCCCTCTTTGTTTTTATATTATTTTTGCTTCCCTTTCCTTATGTTCATCTGTTTTGTCTCTTAAAGTCCTCATATGAGTGAAGTCATATGATTGTTGTCTTTCTCTAATTTCACTTAGCATAATACCCTTCAGCTCCATCCACGTAGTTGCAAATGGCAAGATTTCATTCCTTTTGATGGCCGAGTAATACTCCATTGTGTGTGTGTGTGTGTGTGTGTGTGTATATATATATATATATATATATATATATATATATATATATATAGGACATCTTCTTTATCCATTCATCCATCGATGGACATTTGGGCTCTTTCCATACTTTGGCTATTGTGGATAGTGCTGCTATAAACATGGGGGTGCATGTGTCCCTTCAAAACAGCACACCTGTATCCCGTGGATAAATGCCTAGTAGTGCAATTGCTGGGTCGTAAGGTAGTTCTATTTTTAGTTTTTTGAGGAACTTCTGTACTTTTCCAGAGTGGCTGCACCAGCTTGCATTCCCTTTTTTTTTTTAAGTTTATTTTTTTTTGAGAGAACATTTGCATACCCACACACAGGGGAGAGGCGGAGAGAGAGAATCCCAAGCAGGTTCTGCACCATCAGCACTGAGTCCAAATGTGGGGCTCGATCTCATGAACCATGAGATAATGATCTGAGCCAAAACCAAGAGTTGGACACCTAACCGACAGAGCCACCCAGGTGCCCCACATAACCTCAGTCTAACCATGGGAAAACATCAGATACATTCTGACTAAGGAATAGTCTACAAACCAACCTGTGCTGTTCAAAACTATTAGTGTCATGAAAGACAAAGACATGCTAAGGAGAGCATGTCAAGAGTAGAGGAGACTTAAGACATGCTGCTAAAACTCATCATGCCAAGTTGTCAATTGGACCCTGAACCAAAATTACTCTTCTAATCAGGATATTCTGGGGACAGTGGGTAAAATCTGAGTATCTATAGATCATATATTGACAATAATTTCCTGATTTTGATAATTGTACTATGGTTCTTAGGTGCACTTGATATATTTAGGGGTAAAGAGTCATCATATTTGCAGCTCTCAAATGTTTCAGAAGGGAAAGTAATATGTATAAATACATAAAGAAAGAAAATTAAAAAGTGGATGTGATAAAATGTTAACCACTGGTGAATCTCACTGGGAGTTCTTTTGCTATTTTGCAACTTTCCTGTAGGTTAGTTTTCTCTGTAATTTTCTGTGATTTTTAAAGGCCCAGTCTGAAATGATTGAAGAGTAAAAAAAAAAAACAAACCAAAAAATAACAAGCCACCAAAACAGTGTCTCTGGTGATTGTGATGCAGAGTTATGTATGAGAGCTAGCAGATGTCTGTTAAAATTCTTTGGGTCTACTCTCTCAGACCCTGTTTCTCTTTCCAGAGGTGGGCAGTTGATCACTGTGTGTATGTGTGTGTGTGTGTGTATACATGTACATGCAAAAAGGGCCTCTTAGAGATACTCTTGTGAGCACCATCATTGTGGTGAATTGTGTGTGTCCTTCATTTGCTTACATGACTCCCTTCTGGTTGTTGAGTGTTTATGAATAGGTCCAGTGATAATCCTACCTTTCCCCAGGGGCCAGGGGGCCAGGGTAGTTTCCATCATCCCCATTGTGGTATTAATCTCATGTTACTGGCTGGATGTTTTGATTCTCTTGAGGGCTTCACTCTCATGTGGCATTTATTTTTTTGGTGAACCTATTCTATTTTTATTCAAGTTGGTTATTGTCCATATCTTGATTGACTAATTGTTTAACTCCATTGATCCCTAGATGGCAGGCTAGTATAGATCCCTAGTGAACTGCCTATTTCAAGATTATACATCCTGCAAATCCTTGTGTTTCACACATGATCAAGGCCTCACGTTAGGGCACAGACAAGGTGAGGCCAGCAGAAAAGAAATCTTTCTCTCTGGGCAAGAAGGTGAGCATGTATACCACTTCATCAGGCAGGATCACAAATGATTAAGCCTGACCACATACTCCCCTGAGATCTGCTTCCTTTCCACACTGCATAGGATCTTCTCAAGGAGTATTTCAGAACAATGGTATTTTTTTTATTCTGTTATTAAGAGAATGAAAAGGGAGCACCTGGGTGGCTCAGTCGGTTGGGCGACTGACTTCGGCTCAGGTCATGATCTCCCAGTTCATGGGTTTGAGCACTGCTTCAGGCTCTGTGCTGACAGCTCAGAGCCTGGAGTCTCCTTCCAGATTCTGGGTCTCCTTCTCTCTCTGCCCCTCCCCGACTTGCATTCTGCCCCTCTCTCTCTCAAAAATAAATAAACATTAAAAAGAAGAGAGAGAATGAAAAAAAAAATTTACCCTGCTTAGAAATTCATGAGGACTCATGAGAGAGCACGTAGCCCAGTGTGTCCTGAGTGACCGGTGGTCACTGGCACTCTAGAAGACATAGCTCTGCTTTGGGGATTTCACCTTAGTGTTTACTCAGCCCCATCTAACCTGTCAACCTAACCCTCATTTCCCTTTCCGGAACTCTGCCTTTTCCAGTTTTTCTCCTTTTCCAATGACCCAGGCTCCCTTTTCAGCCCTTGTTTTTTCACTTCACCCCAAGAAGGATCTCTATGTATTTTCTGTTTCAGTGCACACACCCCTGATGTCAGCAGCACCTGCTTCATGGCTGTGTGATCCGTATTGCTGCATAGGACCCTGCAGTGAAAAGGGCCTGTGCTTGGTTTAATGTTCTGTCCTTGCCATCTTCAGTTTGCAATAATTTTTAAAAAAATTTTTAATGTTTGTTTATTTTTGAGAGAGAGAGCAAGTAAGCATGTAGGGGAGGGGCAGAGAGAGAGAATGAATCCCAACCCAGTGCCACACTGTCAGTGCAGAGTACGATGTGGGTCTCGAATTCATGCTCGAACTCATGAACTGTGAGATCATGACCTGAGCCGAAATCAAGAGACGCTTAACCAACTAAGCCACCCAGGCGCCCCAAGTTTCTAATAAGTTTTAAACAAGGGCCTCACATTTGCATTCTGTACCAGCCCTGAAAATTATGTAGTGAGTCCTGAGTGCCAAAGAGGGAGAAGGGCAACTCCTGGACCTGAGTTGCGCAGGACTCTCCTGGGCCCTGTGGCCGGGCTTGGCGATACACTCTGAGATCAGCTCTACCACCTTCCCCCTGACTGCTCCCACCCCCAACACTTGCTCACCTTTAGTTAACTAAAATATGATCTCTGACCCTTGGCAGATTGCCTGTATCAGTCACCTGAACCAAACTGCTTGGTTTCTGCAAAGGCAATCATTTCCATTTCTGTGATCTCCCCCCAGCCCCACCCAAGATTTACAAAGTAGCAGCTGCTGCCATCCCTCTGCACACAGACAGCTGACTTGCCTGCTGATTGTGAACATCCCAGTAATCCGAGTGCTGATGGTATTTATTCAGTCCAGCCAGTTTAGCCCTGAACAAGGTTTAGTCTCATTTATCTCATCAGAGACGAGCTACGTCCTTAATATCCTTCTGTTGACTTTGAGCACACCAGCGTCACTGATGTCGCTGAGAGGCATGCCAGGCCCCTGCCCTTTTAACTCACTCAAATCTCCAACTGTCAGGACACCCACCTTCCAGCCAGCAAGAACCACCTTGTCCCCACCCCCTGCATGAGCCACAGCTCTAGTCCTGAGTCTATATGCTAGGAAGGAGATGAGGCCAGCATATATGTGCCTCAGGCATCTGTGTTCTTGAGGAAATGGTCTTGGATCTTTGTAGCAAACCCACTGTAATTTACTCTTACAGTCATTCTGCATTGGCTAGCATCTTGGCTTTCATTAGCATACCTTTAACACAGGTGGTTTTAGCTCTGCCTCATAGGTGAGGAAACTGAAATGAAAGGACTTGCCCAAGGTCATGAGCCATTGTTCACAGGATTCCCACCAAGGGCTCTCCAGGCCAGCCCTTGCACATACCCTAACCTCACCCAGCTATTTTGGGGGAAACTTCATGCCCCAAAACACACAACAATGAACATTTGGAGCCCAAGGCTGAGCCACCAGGGAGAGAGAGGTTCTGAGAGCATGCTGGTCTCTGCTCTTCCAGAGTGGATTGCTCAAGAAACGCCCAGCTCTCCTGTCCCTGCCTGGATGGACTGAGTGTCTTTAGAAACACAAACTTGAGGGGCACCTGGGTGGCTCAGTCGGTTAAGCGTCCGACTTCGGCTCAGGTCATGATTTCGCGGTCTGTGAGTTTGAGCCCCGCGTTGGGCTCTGTGCCAACAGCTCAGAGCCTGGAGCCTGTTTCAGATTCTGTGTCTCCCTTTCTCTCTGATCCTCCCCTGTTCATGCTCTGTCTCTCTCTGTCTCAAAAATAAATAAAATAAACGTTAAAAAAAAAATAAAAACAAAAAGAAACAAACACAAACTTTATATTCTCCCCCTCTCTCTTCTGTGTTCCTTAGCCCCTCTACTGGGCATTACTAAAAAGCTGTTATCTGAGGGTATTATATGGACCCCCTGAAGTGTCTACGGCACCACTGAAGTTTGGGGGAGGGCCCAGAGTTAATGTGGGCTCCTTCATTTAAGTTTGTCAGGAGAAAAGGCGCAGCCCTGTGGAGGCCATTATTAGCCCATGGTCCTGCTCTACTCACCCAGGTTCTTCAGGATTCTGCTGTAGGTGAAAACGTAGGTTTATTGCCTTATGAGAATGATTTCAGCAAGTGACAAAGCAAGTGACAAAGACATCAGTCTCTTTTTCCTTCTGGTTTACTTCTGTGTGAGCTCTATTCTCTACTCCCCTAATGGGCTTCTCTCCATGGGGATAGGGTGGGAACCGGCTGCTATCGGCATAACCATACATGCTCCTGGTTTATAGCAACCTATCTTATGGAGAAGGAAACTTCTTTTTGTCCTGACTCTAGCATAGACTGAGTGCTCTGGTTATCCAGTCCTGGGTGGCCCACAGAAGCCATGGTGATGGCAGGCTGTGATGGACCATGGATCTGTACTCGATCCTCAAGCCTTTCTGTGGGTTCTAGGGGGTTGAGACCCGCCCCATCGGGACCATAAGGAGTGAGAGAGGCACTCTGAGGAGTGTCTTAGAGGACGGGAGAGCGAAGAGTGACTGTACTGAGGGGTGGGAAAGAAGGGATGCTGGTCACGTTAGAGGTACACACTACATACCCAGAGCCAACCTGACCTGGGAGTGGTAAACGGCGGGGCTCAGAGTGTTCTCCCATCTCATCTCTTGTCCCCAGGGCCACTGTCCTGAGGCAGACGCTGCTCCTGGGCCCTTTCTGGTGTCTGTGTGCCTTGAAGGAGCTTGTTACAACTCTTACTTTGGGTGCGGCATTTCCCGAGGAAGAAGCAGGAGTGGGCTCTGCTTTATGGACAGGTTCTGGGTCCTGCATCGCCCCTCCTTGGTCCTAGCCAGCAGGCCTCCTTGGCACTACAAGCATCGTGGCCTCCTGACCTGCACTGGTGCTGCTTGTCAGCTGCACCTCTCAGCCCCATTTTCCATGACTTTCCAGGGCAGCTTTGTACTGAATGGTGTCACCTCTCCACACACACCCCTGCTGTTCCCTGAACACCTGCCCTTCCTCCTGTCCATAGCTATGCTTCACCTGAACTTCAGCTTCTTGCAATGCCTCTTCTCCAGTGCAGCCCTCCTGGCTCTCCCACCCCAGACCTTCCTGTTCTTTTTCTGATCCCCCAGAGCTTTTTGGTCATTCATTCACTCTGAAACTTGTAAATAAGGTCTGGTGGTGTGGTCTCTCTCCTATGTGAATCCTGGCTTGTTTGGTGGCCGATATCAGGCTGAGCTTCCCCCCCCAAATCTGCCCTGCATGTGGGGCTTCTCTGTGCAACCACCTAGCAGTGGCTGGCCTCTGCATCTTTGCTGTGACAGAGTGTGGTCTGGCCCTCTGCATCTTATATCAGGGCTCCTGTGGATATGGAGTACCAGGGAAGCCCTATCTCTGAATGGCTTTTGGCATCTTTTCTTTACTCCTAGTCAGCTCATGTTCTATTTGGATGATCCCAGGGATCTGCCTACATGGTTTGAGCCCTCTGCTTTTTGCCCTGGTACTTCTCTCCCCTTCTAACCATTCAGACCTGGGTGAGCGCACAGTTCCCCTCTCCCCCAATACCGCCTCATGTTCGTGACAGGACTATTACTCTGGATGGTGACCAGGTAGGTCCCTGTACTCAGCATGCTCAAGTGGGTCTCCTAAGATCCCCCACCCTTGTCTTCTGGAGTTGGCCGGGAGATTATCTCATCCCTGGCTCTTGTTCTCAGCAGATCTGTAAACCACGACCAAGCCCTATATGCTTTCTTTGGAGGGCCTTGTCCCTGCTGCTCTGTATGTTCTCTCTGATGCATCCTCTGAGGCTGATGTGATGCTGGGTCTCACAGCCCCCCTTTCTTAGGAAGCAGTATTTGGTGTTTGTGTGAATTTCTCAGCAGGGTCGTCTTTTCCTAGAAAAGACCCTGCCTGTTGCGGGTGAGTGTTCCTCAGGCACATGATGGCAAAGACAGTCCTAATTAGCTCACACTTTGATGAAGCAGCTGCTTTTCTCAAGTTGGGGGAGCAGAGGGCAGGGGAAGGACTCAGCTCCCAGGCTCCCTGTGCACTGGTGCCCACCTGCCTGTCTGGAGAGGAGCTGTCAGCTTCCTTTCCCCAGAGACCCCGACCCATCTCCAGGCTGCTCCTCAAACCCACCAGTGGAGTTGCAGTGAGACAGGGTAGCACCCACTCTGCACGTCCTTTCTAGCTGAGAGGATGCAGAAGCACTCAGGCACCTCCCATTTACAGCAGGAAAACTGGCTCAGCTTGCTAAGTCCTCTTTGAAACTTGAAGCTAGTGCCTGGTAGGAATGGAGGGTGGTCCATTGAGGCCTCACTTGGGCCCCATCACCATGCCATTGGGCCATCTTTGACAGAGCACCTGCTGTGTGGCAGGCCCTCTCCTGCAAGTAGCAGTGTGAACCCTCTTGTTACGTGCCTCCCATTTCCACCTGGGTTTCAGACCCTGCCTTACTCTGCAAGATGCCATGAAGGCCCCTTGCCGACGTTGGGGGTTAGGAGGAGCAGATGCTTTTGGGGTCTCCAGGGAGCTGGTGGTCATGCTAAGGTGAAGGAGCCAGAGCCAAGAAAAGACTCGGTGCCCTTTGTGGGCTGTCTGGGTGAGTGCGAGAGCCAGCCTGTGACCTCTGGCCTGGCCCCTCCCCCTCCTCCTGGTTTTGGGCTTTTTGGGAGCCTGCCACCACCTTTCTTCTCTGAGGCCTCCTAAGTGGTTGATGAGGGAACCTTGACTACACAGGTCCCTCAAGGGCCTAACTACAAAGGTCCCTGTGCTTGGCACTTATTCCCTAATTGATCACTAATTTGATCTTAGAAAGCAAGAGGTTCCCAGACATATCCCCTGCCTGGCACCCTGCCCTATGGAGGTCTCAACAGCCAGGCTCCTATCCTTTCATCTAGGAGAGTTGTGCCTGAATGTTTGAACCTATCACTCTTTCTCCAGCCCAGAACAGGGAGAAGATCTCCAGAGGCAGCTCTAGGTTTTGAGTGTTTTAGTGTTGCTGTGTGTTGGTTGATATAGTTCTGGTTGTGCACATGTGTCATTCTTGCCCTGTTTTCCTGGATCCCATGACATAGGCTCTGTGCTGAGTGCTGAGAGTACAGGGACAATCACAGTAGCTACTCTCACAGTGGGGAGGCATCTGGGTTGGCCCTGTTTTAGGATCTACTTAGGGTTAGAATCTCCTTAGATCTCATTCATTCTCCCTGTTTTCTTCCCACAAGCGTTGACTATATGTGGTCTGTGTCCATCCAGGACAGGAAAGAGGAATGGGCTCCAGCCCCGGGACTGGAGGAGCTCATGCTCAGAGAAGGACAGAGTTTTTAATAATTGCTCCCCACTGTATGTTTGCCTGGGATCATGGAAGGAAGAAGAACCTATGCAGGCTTGGGGAGTGTGGGGGAAGGCTTTCCATGCGAGGGACACTGAGAAGCACCTTTAGCATCAGGAGATCCTAAAATGGTAGAAGTGATTTCTCTTCCCAGGTCATCCCAGCCCGTTGGCTGCTAGACGGTAGGGCAATGGCATGAAAGCCATTGGCCCTGTCATTTTGGTCATAGGCCTTCATACCCGGGTGGATGTTTAGCAATTGGCCTGTTCCCTCAGCTAAGTTCTAGCTTGTCCCAAGTGGGAACACTGCCTTGTGCGCCTTTTTTTCCCTAGGGTATGGCTCTTATGTTAGCATCTCCCTAACCACCCAGATCCCTGGGGAGTACAATGGCATTCCCCCAAGTTGGTGAGTAGGTACAATGTCATGCTGTCCTGTGCTTTCCCCCCAGCAACCCAAAGGTCCAAGTAGAGGCCATTGAAGGGGGAGCCCTCCAGAAGCTGCTGGTCATCCTGGCTACGGAGCAGCCTCTCACTGCAAAGAAGAAGGTGTGTTTCTGTTCCGTTCCTCCTGCCCAGCCCCTAGCACACCTGTGGAGCCTGAAAGGCACGGGTCCCTTTTCAGACTTTACATTACCCTTGGGATCTGAGTGGTCATCCACGGGGTGGCATAGGGGAAGGGGTCCCACTCACCCAAAGCAGCATGGCAGCCTGCTGAGCCATCTGGAGGCCTAGGTTCAGCTCCCATGATTAGTTTCGGGTGCCACCTTCTGGCTCCCTGTCCTCGGCCTTTGTCCACTGGGTGATGTTAAAGGTTTCCTGTCCTGGCCTCTCTTCTGGCTCTCACAGACCTGTGTTCTGGAATGTAGCTATCCCTGTGGGTGGTGGGTGGGCCAGGGGTGGGGTAGTGGGTGCACCTCTGGCTGCCTCTGCTGGGCCTTGCGGCAGGACCAGCTCCACATTGCTCCTCACCCTCTGCAGGTCCTGTTTGCGCTGTGCTCCCTCCTGCGACACTTCCCCTATGCCCAGCAGCAGTTCCTGAAACTGGGGGGGCTGCAGGTCCTGAGGAGCCTAGTGCAGGCGAAGGGCACAGAGGTGCTGGCTGTGCGTGTGGTCACTCTGCTTTATGACCTGGTCACTGAAAAGGTGAGTGCCTGGATGTGTTGTGCCTCCCCCTCACTTTACTTTGCTTCTGGCCATTTGACCCCCGCCCCCTCCCACATCTTTTCTATCTAGCCTTCCATCCTCATGACAATGATCCTGAGAAAATGTGCCAGACTATGCTGGGCAGATGGGGATACTGTGAGGGCCCTGCACCCAGAATTTCTGAGACCTCTGGGAGGGTATCCTGTGGGAAGTGACTGTTAAACTGAAAGCTGAGGGCTGGTGAGGAGGAGCAGGGGCAGGGGCACTGACAGTGGCCAGGCTAGAGTATGCAGGCGGCAGGCTCAGCATGATGGAAGGCCAGAAATGGCCAGGTCAGCCCTTCATGGAATGAAAGGTCATTTCATTTGGCTAAAGCCTAGGGTGGGAGTGATGAGGAGCAGGTGGGCTGGAGCAGCTGTGTCTGGGAGCCCTTGCAGCAGCCGGAACACTAATTAGCCAGAGGCTGGAATGATGCTGAATCTTGATTTTAGAAACCTGGAGGTGCCTCCTCTGGGAGCTTTGGCTTTGGGCGAGGGCTCAGAATGGCTGCCCTCGAGGGGCCCGGGGACCCCTGTTGTTGCCACCTGGGAGGATACTTGGTGTCCAACCCACTTTGGTGTTTGTGAGCCTGAAAAGTATCTTAATTAAAGCTGCATAAAACCAGCCAGGTCTGTATTCTTAATTCAGCGGCTACAGAGAGCATTAGCTGGGCTTTCTCAGCTGCCTCTCTCGGGCTGCACTCTCCCTAGAACAGCCGAGGGGCACCTGGGTGGCTTGGTCGGTTAAGCGTCCGACTTCGGCTCAGGTTATGATCTCACGGTCCGTGAGTTCGAGTCCCGCGTCGGGCTCTGGGCTGACAGCTCAGAGCCTGGAGCCTGTTTCAGATTCTGTGTCTCCCTCTCTCTCTGCCCCTCCCCTGTTCATGCTCTGTCTCTCTCTGTCTCAAAAATAAATAAACGTTAAAAAAAAAAAATTTAAAAAAAAAAATAAATAAATAAAAAAGAACAGCCGACTGCGGATTTAGGAAGCAGGGCTGGGCAGCCACTGGAACCAGTGCTGAGTGTTGGAGACTGAGAGGCCCAGCCTGCCTCCCTGCCCCTGCCTCAGACTGAGGGTCAGAGTTGTCTGTCGCTGCTTCTCGGTCAGTTAGTTGGCAGTTGTGTGCTCACTCTCTGGCGCTGTTTCTCTTGGCCTACCTTGTCTCTCATTCTTTTTGCCTGCCCCACCCTCTATCTCTCCCTCCCTCTTCAGGCTGCAGAAACCCATAACAGCAGGCAGTCATGTGGTGCTCACATCCAATTAATAAGGCCTGGGCACAGTTGACTTCTTGGGAAGGGGCAAGCAAACCTGGAGAAAGACCTGCATGTTGGCTTGGCCTTTCCCAGGAGAAACTCACCTCTTTGCTCTGGTGTACTGGGTATCTCTTTGCTGTCCCAGTCCTGGGTGGTGACTCCTGTGACATTGGTGTATCCCCAGAGAGCTGCCTGAGTCAGCTGGCCCCCGGAGATTGCCTTGAGGCTTTGGGGTGCTGTGAATGCTGGGGAGGGATTGGTGTCTCTGCAGACAGTACAGAGACACCTTCTTTTTTTTTCAACGTTTATTTATTTTTGGGACAGAGAGAGACAGAGCATGAACGGGGGAGGGGCAGAGAGAGAGGGAGACACAGAATCGGAAACAGGCTTCAGGCTCTGAGCCATCAGCCCAGAGCCTGACGCGGGGCTCGAACTCCCGGACCGCGAGATCGTGACCTGGCTGAAGTCGGACGCTTAACCGACTGCGCCACCCAGGCGCCCCAAGAGACACCTTCTATGGGGTGGGATGAGGAGGGTGGTGGAGGAGTTGCAGCCAGCCAGAGACCTTAAGGCACACGTCAGCCACACTATGCTTGAGGTAATTCTTGTGGTTCTTTGGAAAGAATGGAGAACTAATCAGACTGGGACTTGATTGGAGCTGCCTGAGATGGAGGCATGTCAGGTTGCTATTTGAGGTGCCCCACACCTTGAGGGTGGTGTTGTGGCAAAGTAGCAGCTGAAATGCAGATTTCCCATGGAGAGTGGACCACCTCTCAGATTGCTGCTTCTGCAGAGTGAGATGCTGGCCAGTGGTCGTGAATCCACATCCATTCCATGCCTCCATGGAGCTGAGGGGATACAGGGATGACCCGCTCACCGGTTCCTTCCACCACAGGTGGTGACTGGTTGTCTGCCCTGCCCAGTGCTCTCCCAGGTCCCTGGTCCCTTCTCTCTTGGTGCTTTTGGGCAGGCTTTTATCCGAGTATTACCTGGAACATGTGGTCTGCAGAGGCTTACAAGTCAGGGGCTCTGACCTCTTCTGGGGAGTTAGGGGAGGCACTGAGATCTGAGGAATGAGTTATTATGGAGTTGGGGTTGGGTAGGAATGCACCTCCAAGCTGTACCTTAAAGGCTCTGGGGGACATTTAGTGTGACAGGTGCATGAGTGAGGGTGGATATGGGGATGAGGCCAAGTGCAGGTCAGGGTGGACCCTGCAGGGCCTTGAAGTCCTTGGGAAGGGGTTTAGTCTTTATCATCAGAAGTGCCCAGTGGTGGAGGGTTTGGGGCTGGGCAGCAGTCTGCCATCAGAGGGCTGGGGGAGGCAGGTTGGGAGTGGGAGGCACTGGACTGACGAAGTGCAGTGAGGGACAGGGCACAGGGGCAGAGACAAAGGGCTGGGAGGACTGTGATGTTCTAGAGGCGGAGCTGTGGCACTTGAAGGTGGGTTAAGAAAGGACTACCAGGTTCCTCTCATCCTTTTCTGTTACAAGATGATGATCCCTGCCCCTGCCTGCTCCCTCCACCAGGCCCCATGGACCCCAAGGCCTTTAGGTGGTACACTGTGGCCCCTGGTCTCTCCTGGGCTTTCCTCTTGCCTTCCCTGTCCTCTGTATGCCTCATTCTCACCCGGAGTTAGGGCCGACATTTCTTCTTTCTTCTTGCAGGGACACTTAGTACAGCCAGGAAGGGACATCTCCCCACTGTGCACCCTCTGCCTCTGCATAGCCTTCCTCTTACATTTGAAATAAGCTGGAAACTTAGCTGTTTCAGGTGTTTCCTGCCTCTGGCAGCCTGGCAGGGTTGGCTTCCACCACTTCCTGCTAGTGGGGATGGGTTTCTGTACTTTACAGCCATTGGCCAAGCATGTGACTTTCTGCCCAAATTTATCTCAACTCCCCAGGCCCTTGGCATAAAGGCCATGTTCCTTGGAGGCACAGCCAGGGTTCTGTGTGTTTTGGGCTTCAGCCTGACCCTCATGCCCCATGGACAAGAACAACCTGCCCTTTTTCAGATAGGAGGTGGGCCCAGTCCTGGTGTTGTGACCCTCCTGTATGTGGACCCTTCCTCTTATCCACTTGGAGAGCTCCTCCTTGGCCTCCCACCTCAGGGAAATGCCATCTTCTCTGCCCTGTGTCCTGACTCCTCTGAGGGAGTGGATCTAGTGGTGGTGAGGACGGTGCTGTACACACCACTTTACAGCTAACGCTGCTTCAAGTGTAGATGATGTGATTCTCCTTGATAGCAAAGGTCATGTTTTGGGTGTGCTGTGTGCTGGATGCTGGCTGTGTGTGTGTTCACTACCCCAGTGAGTCCTCCCAACAGTCCTGAGGGGGGTCATGTCATTGCCACGTAAGAGATGATGCAGTGGCAGCCTAAGGCCGTTTGGCTGTCCGTAGTGGAGCAGGAATTTGAACCTAGCCTATCTGCCTCCACACTACACTGCTGAACTAAATTCATCTTGCTATTTAGGAAATATTCAGTTAATTTTTACTCTCCTGCTAGACACTGAGCTCCTTGAGGGCTAGGATGTGGTCTCCATCTTGGTTTCTCTGGCACATTGCCCAGCTGTTTTTGATGAATGCATGGATGGATACAGACAGGTGGACGTAGGGATAAATGGGTGGGGGAGCTTGTGTGAAGTCATGAGTCCAGCTGACCTTCTCCCATGTTGGACTTTGGAGGCACAAAAGGATGGAGGCAGAGGGGTGGACTCATGGTCAGCCACATGCCTTCCTGTCTAAAGGGCAGAGCTGACTGATGTTTGTGTGTTCTCTCCCCAACCCCATCCCTGGTGTGTGGCCACACGGATGGCAGATGTTTGCGGAGGAGGAAGCCGAGCTGACCCAGGAGACGTCCCCAGAGAAGCTGCAGCAGTATCGCCAGGTGCACCTCCTACCAGGCCTGCGGGAGCAGGGCTGGTGTGAGATCACTGCTCACCTCCTGGCCCTCCCTGAGCATGATGCCCGCGAAAAGGTGCTGCAGACCCTGGGAGCCCTCCTGGCCACCTGCCGGGACCGCTACCATCAGGACCCCCAGCTCAGCAGGACACTGGTCAGCCTTCAGGCTGAGTACCAGGCTCTGGCCACCCTGGAGCTCCAAGATGGTGAGGATGAGGGATACTTTCGGGAACTGCTGGGATCTATCAACAGCTTGCTGAAGGAGCTGAGATGAGATTGACCCTAACACCAGGACTGGACCGGGGCACTGGTGAGACTGTTGGGCACCAGCTTGGGTGGGCTCTTCAGGGGATACCAGGCAGAAGGGAGGACTTCCTTACTGGGGCCTGAGTATCATCTGGGCAGTGCTGCCTTGGCCATTAAATGGAGGCATGAGAGCCATTGTCTGTTTTGTGTCTCTTTAGGTGGGGCACAGTCCTGTGGTTGGGGGGCTGTGTCTGGGAGCCCCCTAGGGCAGTTAGGCAGGTTGTTGGGTGACAGGCCACTGAGGGGCCCCTGATGATACGCCAGATGGTAAGCCCACAGCATCTAGTAATAGGCCCCATAGGAACGGTCCGGGCTCAGGAGTTGGAAAACCCTGGCTGGCACCAGCTCTTTAACAACCAGTAGCTCTGCGACCTTGGGAAGTCATTTACCTTCCCCTGACCCTGTTTTCTCAACTGTCATAGGGGAGTGCCATTAAGTGAGAGAAAACATGCATAAAGCCCTGCATCAGGATCTGGCATCCAAGCTCGTTCTTTCCCCCACCTGGCTCTGAGGGAAGGTCTGGGGGATCATCTCACGGACGCTGTACTATATTCTCAAGTATTAACCTTGAGGCCACTGGCAGTGGTGGAAGCCTGAGTGCGTGTCAGCGCAGGCAGCTTGTGGGCTGGGGTGGAGCAGTTGGTGCTGGGCCTGGGTGGTGGAAGGATTGGGGTGGCTTGTGGCTCTCAGGAAGCCCTTGGGTGTGTAGGCCTTACTCTTGGAGAGGAGTGATCTCGCTAAAGCTAGAACTGTGGCCCACCTGACAGGGCAGAGGTGTGGCTCTGTGCCCCAACCCCTCCCCCGTGTCAGCCGAGGTACTCTGTGGAGGAGGCCTCGAAGGCGGGGGCAGCCGAGCCTGGCAAGTCCCGGCCCCCACCCCACAGAGGCTGAGTGCCAGGCTGGGAGCCTGCTGCAGGTTGCCACGGCAACCCCGGCCCTGGGCTTTCCTGATTTGGATTCTGGTGCTTTTGTTTTCCAGCCTTTCCCAATGCATCACAGGCTCTCTCCTGCTGCTCAGGCAGCCCCTCCTGGCCTCCATGTAGAAATCTCCCCATTCTGGCCTTGCATATAGAAATCACAGCTTCACTGAGCTGAGGGGAAACTGAGGTCCTGAGAAACATGGGGTAGTGGGCAGTTTCCTTCCCTGTGGTCCCTTTGTTCAACCTTACACCCTCTCCTGCCCACCTCATACGACAACACACAGGAAGCTTGGGAGAGAGCTCTTGCCTGCAAACAACCCTCCCAGGGGGGCAGGAGGGAAGCAGGAGCCTGTTGTGCCAGGGTAGGAAGCCTCAGGGCTTGGGCATAGTGGGGATCAAACACAAAGTCTATCATGTGTTGGGTGCTTTCTGCCTCACTGCCGTTAAAACCTCTAAATCACCTTCAAAATACATTTTACAGATGAGATCATGGCTCAGAGAGGCTAAATGGTCTGCCTGAGGTCACACAGCTTGTGGCAGAAATAGAATTTGGTTTCACCGTGAAAGGCTTGATTATGTGGCTCAGAAGGTGACAGTGTTGAATTTGACCGGCAGTCGTGGGAGGGAGGACCAGGCTGGATGGCAGAGCAGCTGTTCTGTGATGGAGCAGGGCAGGGTTCAGAAAGGAGGTGCTGGGCCTGGCTAAGGCCAAGGTCAAGGATCCCTTTAAAGATAGTATCAGCAGACTTTGTGGGTGGATTTGAGACAGGGAGTAGGGAGGATGGGGATGCCCCAGCCTATGCTGCGAATGAGGAGGACTCAGGGTTGGGGAAAAGTCTGGTATGGGTCTCATCCTGGCAGAGGTGAGCACTGAGGTTGTGGGAGCAGGTACACCTTTGAGCAAAGGCTGGCAAGAGCATGCTAGCTGTGGAGGGAGCCCTTGGGCTGACCTGGGCTAGTAGCAGCTGGGGCTGGGGGTCCCCAGAACCCTTGAGTCCTTTGTAACTTCCAGAGTCTGATCTGGGATATGGGAAGGATATGGGGATATTCCTCCCCATGGGAGGAATAACAATAGTAGGAGCTTAATTGAGGACCCCAGTATCTCTTCATCCTCACGTATGCTGCACAAAATGACGTAACTATAAAGCTGAAAGGAGACTTTGCGCCGTGAGCTCTTTGGCATTGCGAGAGTCACTGGGACTGAAGAAGGAGCGTCTGGGGGCTCTGGTGAGGGCAGCCATACCAGAGCCACATTGCTGAGCCCACAGGCTGGGTGAGTGGATTGCTACAACTCTGTTCTCCACTCCACATACACACAGACTAGACCTTGGGAGGGTGAAGTTTGGTCTGCACTGTTCTCTTACTGGTCTCTGATGTCCTGGGTCCTGAAGCAGACCCTCTGGGACAGAGGCAGCACTGTGACCCAGGACTTGGGCCCTGGCTGCTTGGCTGTGGGTTCTGGTTACAGCACCCAGCTTGTCATTGACTATTGTCTACAGGTCCAGAAGGAGCCTTTCTCTGCCCTCCCTTTGGGTGCCATCCTGGGAACTGTGGCCAACCAGTATGACCTGGGCTGAGTTAGGAAGTGGTAATGGGGACTGTAGCCACCAGAACTCGAGGTGACGTGACCTCTTCCTGCCAGGGCCTGGAGGCTACTCTCCTCTTCTCCTGCTCCTGTCATGCACTAGGGCCTTATGGCAAGGACAGGATGGAGAGCTCTGACTGGCCGACACCCCATAGGCCCTGGGTTATTATTGCTTACCTGCTCCTCGACGTGGCTGAATCAGTGCATCTGTGTTGGAGGATGACAGGGATGGGGAGTGGAGTGCTGGTCCTTGGCCCCCCCTTCCCCCTTCCTTCAGCAAAACTTGGTTTTTATTAATTCAGTTGTTCATTCATTCTTTCATTCACACTGTGTTAGTTAAGCCCTTAGCCCTTGTTAGGCCCCAGGGTTCTGAGGTTGGTAAGCCACAAGCCCTGCTGTCAAGGAGCTCACATTCTGCTGAGGGAGGCAGTCGCATTGTGACATGTACTCTGACAGGGAAGGCCTGGGTCATTTCGAGCTGAGGAGGCCCCTGACTCTAGTTCAGTGGGTCAGGGGAGGCCCCCCAGAGCCAGTGATAGCCAAGCTGAGACTTGAAGGACACTTGGAGAACAAGCCAGCTGAGGTGGGGAAAGGTTGCAGGCCCAAGGAGCTAGAGGAAGATTTATGGTGAGAGAGAGAGAGAGATCTCTATTTGAGGAACCCACATGTTCAGTAGAGCTGGAAGAAATGATGGTGGGGAGGGGCCAAGTAGAGCCACATACACATCTTGTCCAGTGCCTCATCAGTCTTAAGATCGAGGGGGAAGCAAGGAGTGGGTTATAGGCATTCTCCTAGCTGCTGCAGCCTCATTTGTTTCCTCTTTCATTCTGACTTAGTACTACTCCATCTATAGGACAGGGTGCGAGGTGGCCAGCGGAACAGTGCGGGGAGGGGCAGACCATGACAAGTGTATAATATGATGCCGGGCAGTGAGTGCTAAGAAAAATAAAGTACAAGGGGATAGAGTATCAGGGTCTGTCAGGGAAGGCCTCTCTGAGGACATGCAGTGTGAACAGAAGGAAGCAAAGCAGTGAGCCGTGGGGCATCCAGGGCAGTGCTTTGCAGATGGGAGACATAGTAGAAGCAGGAATACGGCAGGGTGTTAGAGGGAGAGCCAGAGTCAGTGTGGTGTGAAGAGTCAACTCGGGAGGGCAGATACTGCTAGCTGTGGCCAGGACTTGAGGTTTTTCTTCGCGATGGGGCCACTAGAAAGCTGTGGGCCCAGGAGGGACCTGATGGCGCTGACACTTTAATCGGATCCCTCTTGTTGCGTGTGAGAACAGACAGCACGTGGCCCAGTGCGGGTCTGGTGCAGAGCCACGTGGGAGTCGATGTGGTATCATCCGGGGTAATGAGCGAGAAGGCGGTGCTAAGCGCTCAGACCTAGATGTGTGTTAAAGATAGAGCTTACGGGACATGCAGCCTGCCTGTGACTGAGAGGAAAGAGGTCAGGGGTAAAGCCTCACTCAGGGGGCGTGGGGGGGCGCTGTCTGTGGGAGCCACCGGGACCTGATGGTGGATGTTGTTTGGGCTGGTCCATGCTGAGCAGTCGGCTGGACATGCAAGCCAGGGATGCTGACCTGCATGCAGTCTGCAGCCTGGGCGAGAGCTGGCCCAAGAGGACAGAGCCGACAGCAGTGCATGCCGTGTGGGCGTCAGAAACGTTGAGAGCTGCTTGTTCAACACATCCACTGTCAGAAATCAAGTTATATAAACAAAATTAAATGACATATTAAAAAAAAAGCAAAGGTAGTTTTTGAAAACCAGCAAAAGAGGAGCAGAAGAGCTACATTTAAACCCAAAGAAAGCAGAAGAAAAGGCAATAATATAGATAAGGGCAGAAACCAGTACAAATGAAGATAGAAAGCTAGAGAAAATCAAGGAAATGAAAGACAGTTCTTTGAAAAAAGAAGACACAAATTATCCATCTCAGGAATTAAAGAGAGGATATCACTATAGATCCTACAAGTATTAAAAGGATAATGAGTGAACACTATAGTCAACACTAGGTCCATGAATTTGACAACTTCAAAGAAATGATGGACTAGTTCCTTGAAAATACTATCTTTCATTGCATTACTTTTCTTGTGCTTCTCTAACAGATTACCATGAACTTCATACCCAAAAACAACCCAAATTTGCTCTACCATGGTTCTGTAGGTCAGAAATCAGACCCCGTTCTTGCGGGGCAAAACCCAAAGTCCTCAGCAGGCCTGCGTTCCTTCCAGTAGGCGCTGAGTAGGATCCATTTCCTTGCCTTTTCCAGCTACTGGAGGCTACCTTCATCCTTGGCTTGTGGCCCCCGTCCTCCAGCTTCAAAACTAGCAATGCCAGTCAGCCTCTCTCTCCTGTGACACACACAATCTCCTGCCTTCCTTTTCTACTTTAAGGCCTGTGTGATTATACTGGGCCCACCTGGATAATGCAGGATCATCTCTCTGTTTAAAATCAGTTGATTAGCAACCCTAATTCCCTTTTGCCATGTAATATATTTATAGATCACAAGGAGGAGGATGAGAAGATCTTTGGGGAGCCATTATTCTTTCTCCCACAAACACAAATTACTAAAACTCAATCAAGAAAAAACAGATAATCATTTAGTCTTATATCTATTAAATTGAATTCGTGGTTTAAAACCTTCCCACAAAGAAATCTCCAGACTCAGTTTCATCTACAAATTCTATCAAATAATAACAATTCTACAGTCTGTTCCTGAATGTAGGAGAATCCACTCCCAAACTCATTTCACGAGGCCAGCATCACTCTGATTCCAATACTGGACAAGGATAGGATAAGAAACACCTCAGGAGACCAGTTTTCTTTGTAAGTAATAAGGTCAAGGGGCATTGGAGAGGGGAGATCTTGGAGGCAGCATTAAGGACTTGAGATTTTCCTAAGGTGCCTACCAAAATCCTCAGTGCAGAACTCCTCAACAGGATATTAACAAGTCGAACATATCGCAGGGGTTTATCTTGGGAATACAAGGCTAGTTCAACACAACCCCCCATGTTAACAGACTAAAGAAGAAAAAACCTCACATTCATCTCAGTAGATGCAGATAAAACATTGGACAAAATTAAATATCTATTCATAATAAAAACTCTCAGCAAATTAGGGATGGAAGGAGAACTTTGTTAACCTGATGAAGGGAAGCCACATAAAAACCTATCACAAATAGCAGACATCATGGTCAAAGACTGATTTGTTTCTCCCTCATGTTACAAATAAGGCAAGAATGCCAGTGCCCTGTGCTCTCTTTTTCTCTCCTTTTTAATATTGTACCAGAAGTCCTGGGCACTGTATTAAGGCAAGAAAATGAAAAGACATACAGAATGAAAGAGAAGAAATAAAACTGTCTCTATTTATGAAGACACGTGATGTAGAAAATCCCATGCGATGTACAAAAATCTCATAGAACTGACGGTGAGTTTAGCAAGAATACAAGATATAAGGTAATGTACAAAAATCAATTATATTTCTGTATACCAGCAAGGAACAATTGAGAACAAGATTAAAAATTTTTTTTTAATGTTTGTATTTATTTTTGAGACAGAGCGAGACAGAGCATTGAGCAGGGGAGGGGAAGAGAGAGAGGGAGACACAGAATCCGAAGCAGACACAGCTCAAAACAGAATCCGAGCTCTCAGCACAGAGCCTGACATGAGGCTTGAACTCTAAACCACAAGATCATGACCTGAGCTGAAGTCAGATGCTCATCTGACTGAACCACCACCCAGGCGCCCCTGAAAGCAAGATTTTAAAAACAGTACCATTTACAGTAGCACCAAGGGGCGCCTGGGTTACTCAGTCGGTTGAGCATCTGACTCTTGATTTTGGTTCATGCCGTGATCCTTGGGTTGTGGGATTGAGCCTTGCGTATAGCCCTGTGCTGAGTGTGGAGCCTGCTTAAGATTCTCTCTCTCCCTCTGCCCTCTTCCCTGCTTGTGCTCTCTCTAAAAAAAAATTAAGAAAAAAATGTGTCTCCCACTCACATGCATTCACTCCCTCTCTCTCAAAAATTTTTAAAAAAATACAGTAGCACCGAAACAAATAGGCATAAATCTGGCAATATATGTGCAGGATTTTTATGCCGAAAACTAAAACACTAATGAAAGAAGTAAGATCTAAATACAGTTGACCCTTGAACAGTGTGGAGGTTGGTGTTCTGACCCCTGGTGCAATTGAAAATCTGTGTATAAAGTTTGACTTCTCATAAACTTAACTACTAACAGCCTACTATTGACCAGAAGCCTTACCAGTAACATAGCCAATTTACACATATTTTGTATGTTATATGTATTATATATTACAATAAACCAGAGAAAAGAAAATGTTATTAAGGAAAAACCTAAGGAAAAGAAAACGTATTTACAGTGCTCTTCATATTTATTGAAAAAAACCCACCTATAAGTGGATGTGTGCGGTTCAAACCTGTGTTGTTCAAGCCTCAACTATAAATGGATTCATGGGTTGGAAGACTTTCCTCCACTCCCCGAATTAATCTATAGATTCAGTTCAATCCCAGCAGGAATTTTTTAGATCTCGAGAGTAGGATTTGAAAATTTACATGGAAATGCAAAGGAATGGGAATAGCTAACAGTCTTGAAAAAGAGGAAAATGTTGGAGGACTCACACCGGCTGGTGTTAAGTCTGACCACAAAGATGGGGTAATCAAGAACAGACCCGTGAATCACAGTAAATAGAAATACACCCACACCAATATAGTTACTGGATTTTTGACAAAGGTACAAAGACATTTCAGTGGAGCAACGTTTGTCTTTTGGATAAACAGTGCTGAGACAACTGGACAGTCATGTCTTTTACAATGAACCTTGACCTCTACCTGTCTTCTTATTTCACTCAAAAGTTAGTTCCAATCATAGACCCAAATGGAAAATTACAGAACTTTTAGAAGGAAACAGGAAAGAAGTCTTTGTGACCTTGAGTGAGGCTAAGATTTCTTAAATACAACCCCAAATGTACAATTCAGAAAGTGAAAAATGAAAACATGAGATTACATCAAAGTTAAAAGCTTCTTCTGTGAAGGAAATGAAGAAAATAAAAAGATAAGCCATAAACAGGGGGAAAATAAGTGTAAATCACATACCTGAAAAGGCCTCATATCCATAATTTATAATCCTCAAAACTCATCAATAAAAAAAGTCAACCCAGTTAAAAAAAAAAAAAAAGGCAAGAGATTTGAAAAGACATTTCTCCAAAGAAGATACACAAGTGACAGACAAGCATGTCAAGAGGCACTCACCATCATTAGTTGTTAGGGAAATGCAATTTAAAGCCACAAGATACTATGACATATCTATGAAAATGGCTTAAAATGAAAAATAAAAACCTAAATAAAAAACTTGACACCACCACATTCTGGTGAGGATGCAGCATGATTGGAATAAACACATTCCCCTCGGGAATGCAAAATGATGTAGCGAATATGGAAAATAGTCTGGTAGTTTCTTTTCTTTTTTTTTTTTTAATGTTTATTTTTTGAGCGAGTGAGAGAGAGAGACAGATCATGAATGGGGGCACGGGAGGGGGGCAGAGAGAGAGGGAGACAGAATCCAAAGCAGGCTCCAGGCTCTGAGCTTCAGCACAGAGCCTGACGTAGTCTCAAAAACCGTGAGATCATGACCTGAGCTGAAGTTAGATGCTTAACCAACTGAGCCACCCAGGTGCCCCTGGTTTGGTAGTTTCTTATAAAGTTGTATACTTTACCGTATAAGATACCAGTCTCACTCCTAGGTATTTACCCAAAATAAACATCTAGGTTCATACAAAAGCTTTACACAAATGTTTATATCACCTTTATTTGTTAAACGAACAAACCTACAAACAATTCAAATGTCCCTCATCTGGTAACTGGATAGACAAACTGGGCCATGCAGGCAGTGCTCTGCAGCAGGAAGCAGTGAGCTGGTGATTGACGTACATTGGAAACACATGATGCTGAGTGAAAGAAGCCAGACTCAAAAGGCTACATGCCACACAATTCCATTAATATGACATTCGAGAAAAGATAAAACTCCAAGGAAATGGTTTGGCTAGGACTTACGGGGCGTTTCTACTACATTGGGCTAGCTCAGGCAATCTGCAGGGGGATGGAACTCTTCTGTACCTTGACTGTGGTGGTTATGCAACTCTGTGTATTTGTCCAAATCCGTACAATTGTACACCAGAAGTGAGTTTTACTGTATGTAAAATTAAAACTTTAAGCAATAAACATTCAAAACTCATCCTTTACTAATTATCATCTATACTCTTAAGATTACAGCTGACCCTTGAACAACATGGGTTTGAATTGAGCGGGTCTGTTTATGTGATTTTTTCTTTACAAATACTACATAACGGTGCCCTCCAGTGCTTACCTTCCCAACTCCACCTTCAGGACATCATGCTGGTGGCTGAAAATCTCATGTGGGTGTCTTTATACCGTGCAATGTAGGAAATACTACAAATCCAGACTTGATTTATTGTTGTGTTGATTATCTAGACTTAAAGTGATCAAGAAAATGTTCATACTGCCTATTAAACCTAAAAGTGGGGCATCTATAGACAGCACAAAAAATTGATGATGTTGTCTTACAGTATTTGACAGCTATTATCTGATTGAGCAGAGAAGTCATTCATGAAAAAGTGTGATTCCATCATATGTTATTGTTGCTTCACCTTCTTCTTGCTCCTTAAGGAAAACAGAATAGCAACCAACTTTCATGGCAGGACTAGAATCATTTGTCTGTGGCAACCATAGGTTGGGTATGGATGCAATTTCAGCAAAAGTCACTGAAAGCCTTTCATGAGAATGAAGTTGGCCATATGAATTTATAGTAAAGAGTATTGCATATTTGGTTATTTGTGAATTGGGTACTACAATCCCTTTGTAGGAGTAAAACGTGTAATAAACAAATGTGTGTATGCAGCCCCTTCCCTCCCCATCCTGGAAAGCTGGTGGTTAAGCATTTCCCAGCAGCCCATGACCTAGGAACCATCACATAAGGAGGTCAAGAGGACCAAGGTTTGAGGCCTGGTCACCTCAACATTAGAGGTCAAGAGGAGAAGGAGCCGGGAGACAAGATCAGGGCCAGGGATGGGGGACGGGTGTGGGACACACAGGGACTGAGCGTCCCCCAGCATCACATGCTACTAAAGAGGAGGCTGGCCAGGATGGTGTGCCCTGGGGAGAAGGGCGAGAAGTGGGCCTGAAGTGTGCATGGGGTAGGAAACGGGACTCAAAGGAAGCTCTTTGTATTGTCCTTGCCTTTTTTTTTTTTTTTTTTTTTAATTTTATATTTGAGAGAGAGACAGAATGCGAGCAGGGGAGGGGCAGAGAGACAGACAACCTGAAGCAGGCTCCAGGCTTCAAGCTGTCAGCACAGAGCCCGACACGCGGCTCAAACTCACGAGCCATGAGATCATAAGTATCTAACCGAAGTTAGATACTTAACCAAACTGAGCCACCCACGCACCCCTGTCCTTGTATTAATAACTGTGGGGTCTATCAGATTTTGTCTGCTGATGAGAAAGATGGAGGAAGGAAATCCTGGGAGGCAGGAACTGGAAGGGAGAGTTGGGCACAACCCTTGAGTTGGCCAGGGGCCCCAAGAGCCCCAAGGACCGGGTGCAGGGATGTGGGGGCTTGAGGCAGCCTCCTGGGAGAAAAGCTGGGGCGGGGGTGCATCATGCCCCTGCCCTATCTTGTGTGTGGCCCAGAAGGGATGGTCGTCTGAGGCTTTAGGAGTATTAGATCTTGAAGCTCAGAGGCAGACTTTTGTGGATTCGGGAGATGGGCTTCACAACTCTGTGACCCAGTCCCCTCAGCTGTAAAGTCAGAGGGTTGGTAACAGCACCAACCCTTACAGGTTGTTAGGATGAGGCGGGTTGGGGTGGGGGTACTCAGCACATGGCAGCTTCTCTCTTCCCTCAGCGGGGTTGAGTGATCGTTCAGTGGTGAGAATTAGGTGAGACCTTCGAAGTGCCTGTCGGGGGCCATGAGGGGCACCGCAGGGCGATCACCAGGCTCTGCAGCCCTATGTGCAGGCAGTGGCCAGGCTGGTGAGGTGCCGTCAGGAAGGGAGCTGGTCAGACCTTACCTGAGGGAGGTAACCCAGGGTTATGTCTGCCCTGACTGAGAAGCAAGAAGCCTCAGGATGGTGAGGGGAAACAGTTTTTGTGGCAAAGGTGGAGTGAATACCCCCAAGGAGGCGGTGGGGCAAGTCTCCCTCTGCCTCAGCCTGGGCCATGCAGCTTTAGATCGTGGCCTGTGAGGATTTCCTGGCAGGAAATTTCCTGTGAGGATTTCTGTTGTCTCCTCACTTGCCTGTTTTGTGCCTTCCATTTATCTTCTGCTGGAAGGTTTAAATCAGCGAATGGGTCAGCAGCTCTTTCTCAAGCACGTGCCAGGTGCTTTGCTGGACAGTAGGCTGAACAAGACTGACACTGTGTTCTCCAGCAGAATGCAGGGTGGTCCCATGAGCGCCTGTACCGATGTAACAAGGGCTATGGTGGAGAGGGCCGGGTCAGGGCCTGGGGGAGCGGGGAAAGCTGTGGGCCGGTGTTCGCCACTGTGGTACAAGAAGTTTTTAGGTGATACACGAACATTTATTAAAATGTTATCTGAATGTATGCTAGAAAAAAAAATAGCACATCAACATGATTCCAGATACTGCTTAGGAGGAGGAGAAGTAAGTTCATCTTTTAAAGTAAGTAATGGTATTAAGCCTGGGATGACCATATGGCAAAGGTGATGACCAGGACATGCTTGTGACAGGGGAGCACAGAGGTGTCCCAGGAACCGCCTCCAGGAGGCAGTTTGGGTACTTAGGGCAGGGTCACAGTGCCACAGTCTGCCAGGTTCTGCAGAGACACCTGCTTGTTGACTCTTGAGGAGATATTTCCAGAAGATTCCTTTGCTATTAGGTGAGAATGGATAATGGATGTTGGGGGCTGAGGTAGGCTGATTTAAGAAGCTTTGCAGCAGCTCAGATGATGAGTGGGGAGTTGGACTCTGCTGGAGAGCAGTGGATGGGTTGGGGGGAAGCTGAGATGGGAAGGGGGTGAGGCTGTAGGGCAGCCAGCAGGTCGGGTGATGAAATAACAGGGGACAGACTTAGATCAGAGCTCAGGGTGGAAGAGTTGTGGAATGAAACCAAATGATGGCAACAAAAGCTTTGGGAACGGCCCAAGTGTGGGTCCCGACTCAGCCCAGGGAGGGACTGAGCAAAAGGAGGCCAGTGCCTTGTGGGCTCAGCCCTGCTGGCCGTCCCAGGGCAGCTGCTCACTCTGTGACTAGGGCCTTGGAAAGTCAGTGAGGAACAAAATGGATTCCCACCCAGATACACACACTGTGAAGAGAGGGCAGGGTATGGCATTATCAGAGGAGGTGTTGCAGGTCAGAGAACTTTGAACAAGATGCCTGAAAGAGACCCTAAGGAAGCACAGGGAAATCTCTGGGGGAAGTGCCCTTCAGGCGGCTGGAGCACAAGCGCAAAGGGTGAATGCCAAGAGTTAAAGGCCAGACAGGCAAGAGACCATGCCCATCATTTAGGACTTCAGCTTTTACTGGAAATGAAGCCTGTGGAACGTTTGAGCTAAGAGAATGACACTATGGGACCCATTTATAGGGGTTACTGTGCACTCCCATGGGGAGTGCAGTGAGGAAACAGCATGATAAGGAAAGCTTGCGGGTGGGGGAACGGTACTGCAGTGGTCCTGGTACAGAGGACTGTGGGAGCCCAGCTCCTGGCATTTGCCCCCGGGTGCTGTCCCCTGTCACAGTGCATCTGGGTGGGGGGCGGTCTGTGTGACCAACAAAATACAGTGGAAGTGATGATTTATCACTTTTTTTGAGATCAAGTTTAAAAAAAAAAAAAAAACACTGCAGCTTCCATCTGGTTGCCATTATCTTTTCTGGCTGCCAATTTCTCTGGATCATTCCCTCTGGGGGAAGCCAGCTACCCCAGAAAGTGAGCTGTTGTATGGGAAGGCCCACGTGGCATGGGGTGAGTGAGGCCTTCTGCCAACTGCTACATGAAGGAGCCCAGAAGCAGAGCCCCCAGTCTGTCAAGCCCTCAGACATTGCAGCTTCATGAGACCCCAAGTCAGACCCTCCCACTAAGTTACTCCTGGATTCTGGACAGAAACTGAAATGAGTGTTGTTTTAGCTACTAAGTTTTGGTGAAATTTTTACACAATAATTCACACAGTGATGACAGCTTAGACCAGGTGATAGCAACAGAAGCAGTATCCGTTGGACCCGCCTACATTTTAAAGAATTCGGACAGCTCAAGTTTCAGATACTGATGAAGACATCCAAGTGGAGAGTTCAAGAGTCAAGTTCTGAGAGAAGTTAGCATTTGGTATTTAAAGCCAGGAGCGTGGTTAAGATCAGAAAAAGCAGAGCCAGAGAGAGAAGCAGCCCAGCTCCTGAGCCCTGGGACTGCACAACTTTGAACAACGAGGAGGAGGAGGAGCCGGTAAGGAGGACAAGACCAAAGTCAGGTGTTCTAGAAGTCAAGTGAGGGGCGTGGGGCGGGTGGGCGGAAGCGTCCACCTGGCCCACTTATATGGTGACATTGATGAGACAAAGAGCCACTGCATTTGGTGGTGGAATAGACGGTACCAGAGTGGTGGGGACATAGCTGACAGGAATGGAAGTGAGGAAGAGGACTTGGGGACTGTGTGCTGGGAAGGGACAGGGCAGCTGTTACCACAGTTATAAGCTGGTAGGACATTTCAGAACAGACATGGATGGCTCCAAGGTTTTGACCTGCACCTGAAGCTTGAACAAGGGAGTTCCTAAGGAGGGTGAGTCCTTCCCTAGTGGGCTGCCACAGAAACTACAAGGCCATGCCCATGCACCTCACAGCCTGGAGCCACAGGTAGTTTCCCGTGTTGGGTAACACTCTGCCCTGAGCACAGGGATACCAGGAGGGCTGGGAGCACCACAGATACTGTGGGCAAATCCAAGAGATGTTTAATGTAAAACCCAACTCCTCTGGAAGGCAAAGAAAACAACTTTGGCCTCTCAGACTTGGTTTCATAGTGGACTTTATTGGGAAAAGTTAGTGTAAAAAACATTCAGATTAATAAAATTTAAATAAGACAGTAAAATTATACCTCGTAGCTATAGTAATCGCTGTAGTAATCACAAATAAGGTAAAGTCTAAATTATTGCCTAAGCAAACACTATTTTGTCAGGCTTCTGTTGCAAAGCCCAAGGCAGGAAACACTGCAATTACTAGAAGTGAGCCCAATGATGAATTTGCATTTGAAGCTGAGGAAAGGGAAAAAAAAAAAAAAGCATGTTCTGATTAGGGCATCACAACATTCTAGTCTGAAAAAAAGCAACTTTATTAATGTCCTGCAGCAGAGTACATTAGTAATTGTAACCAGGCATTAAAATTCTCATTTCATGTCATAAAGAGAGTAATCAGTTTTCTTCATGATACATTACGTTTTACTGAGCTTCATGTGGCTTGTCCCTCCAAGACCTTTCTGGGAACGTTCCTTCTCCCGGCACACCTGCCTAAGATGCCCAGGCAGTTTACACTGGAACATGTCTGGTCATGTGATACCAGCCAGCCCCCCTCCCTGCGCCCCCCCGGAACCCAGGACTTGGTGGAGGCCCCCTCACTGAACCCAGGTTGACTCCAATACGGCATCTCAAACCCCAATGCCACACTGAGAACTCAGTCAAGAGTATCACTAACAAGTTAATGTGAGTTTCTCTTTGGTTATGGAATTTTTATTTTTATTTAACCTTATAAAAATATAGCTAGAAATAAGTTCCTGAATTCCAAAAGTATTTTTAACCAATTTAAACACAAGTATGTCCTTGCCAAAAATTCACCACCTGGCCAGGTTTAAAATCTGCCTATTTCTCTGTGGAATCTAACATCAGTGTTCTATTTAGCAAATATATTTGAGTGAAGAGCCGTGACTGATCTTTAGAAGCCCCAAAGAGTGGGGGCAGCTGGGCAGGGTGGCCCTAGATGCTGTCCATGGCTTTGAACTCGCTGAGGGCCTGCACAGGGTTCACATGCTTCTTCTGAGATGCCCGTTTAATCTTGGTTTGTGTCTCATCCTGTTTCTCTCTCTTCACCAAGGGCTTTTTCTCAGGTGCCTTCATCTTCCACGAAACAGCTGGAAGGTTGAGGGAAGCCATACCCTGAGACTTCTGGTATTTGGTGGAGGCCACATAGGATGCCTTCACCGTCTGCACTACCGCGTTCATCAAGTTCTTGGCAGCCTGGATCAGGGACATGGCGCTGTCCACCTAAGAGGCACAGATGGGGCAGTGAGGAACACAAGTCTGACCTTCAGCCCCGTGTGCACCAGGGGCCTAGGCAATAGCCGTGTTCCTGATTAGCTCTCCCAGTGGCTACTGACCTTACCCAAAAAACCTGAAAATACATAGGTTTCAGCCATTTGGAAGTAAAGGGAGTAGAATCAAAAAACATAAGGCGCCATCCCCCCCTTTCAACAAATCTTTATTCACTCTAGGAAGCTGGAGGAAGATGGTCTCTTTCTAACTGATTGCAGAGCTGTAACCACCAGCACTGACGAGGATGCTTTTTCAGTCATGATCCAGGGCATTTCCTCTCTCAGTATGGATACAAGCTCCCCACACGCGGGGGCACCAATATGCCCCACATACAAAGTAATTCTTTGAAAATGAAATCCCAGGAGATTAGCAGAAGCTACAGGGAATCTATGGAGCCCAGCAAGTCAAGCAAGACATCCTCTTTGCCCTGCCCAATGTGACAAGGGGTCCAGAACTGTGGCATGGGGAACAGACAAGGGGAAGAGATAATACTCAAGTGAGAAGGGTGGAGGAAGTCTAAGAAAGCATATCTATATAATCTTGGCATTTTTGAACAGGTTCAATTCCTCTCTGGGGGGAAGAACAGCAAGGAAGGTAAAAATACTTTATCCCAGCAAGAGGCCAGCCCTGTAATGGCTCCCAGCTGTCACCAACTGCACCATGCCTAATAGCACTGCAGTTCAGCAGGGCACTGCCACCATGGGCTCCACCACAACACACTTTCCCAGTTGCTGGGCAGCTAAGGAGTGTGTGCGGACAGGAGGCCACTTTCATTTTGGAAAAAGGCCAGCATATTACCAACAATCACTTTGTTCCATGGATAAAACTTACCCCAGAGACAACGAGCTCTCCACCGAGATTCTGCACCTCAGCCTTGACTTTGCTGCAGATGTTGAGCTGGTGGCAGTAGAGGGCGATACGCTGCAGGTAGGCCAGCAAGTCCTGCTTGCAGGCTGAGTCGGGGCACTGAAGGAAGAGCAGCAGGTTCAGCCCTGAGAGTTCCAGGCTCTAACACATCCCACCCCCAGGTGCCACCGACATGACGCCTCTCTCCTTGCTGGAGTAAAGGGCAAGAGACATGAGTTATCCAGCCCTAAACTGCTCTCTGCAGGGCCCATGCCCCTCAAGGTGAGAAAAAAACCTCAGCAAGCAAAAGCCTGGTTCTGGAGACAAGAGTGCTTGGAGCTACATAATAACCATCCAAATAGCTCTTCTGCTAGGGGCACTTTATGTGGTCAAAACTGTGATGAAAACTATAAACATCTGATAAAAGGAAATGTTCACTTGAGGCAAAGATGGAGGATGAGTAAACCAAAGTGAGAAAAAGAGTACCTGGGAATGGTGAGGTCTTGACTAGTCACAGAGAAACTCAAGAGCAGCCCAATTCCTGTCTTGCTGCCTAAGCTCAGGGTGACTTTAGGAGGTTTCATCCCAACATTGAAATAGAGCACCTCTCTCAAGTGTTTACGGCAAATGCTTCCCTCCTGTGAGGCTGGAGTGCAGAGTCAGCAGGTGGTATAAAATAGGCCTATGGACCATGCTGGAGCTTCTGCATTTTCTTCTAAGAAGCTACTGAGGAAGCACAGAGCCATATCTGATCTGCACGTTAAGATGATGCTACAAAAAGATGGTGTTGGTGGCTGTGTGCAGAAGGGAGTGGATGGCAGCATCGGTGGGGACAGGCCACAGCAGTCCAGATACAGGCTGTGGAGGTTTGGGCTGAACTGGTGGTTGCAGAAAGGAAAACACTGGATGTTGTCACAATTAAGTGTAGCCAGGAGAAGCACCAGGGCTTAGTCCTGGATTTCATGAAAGAGGTGAGTCAAAAATGGCTTCTAAATCTTTGGCTTGGGTGGTGAGGAACCACTACCATTCATCCTATAGCCTAGATGCTTCAAGGAAAAGTGGCTGATGAGGGGTGGGGAGGCAGGTCTGGATCTGTGGAGAAAAACTATAATGTGCAAACATGGTCCCCACTGGTAAATCTTAGAGCATCCAGGGAAATGTGCTGTAAATGAGGAAATAGGAACCACATTTTCTGACAAAGGAAAAGAGACGAAGGCTCAGTGGTTAAGAACAAGCAGTGCACCCAATGTTTACAGCAGTATTTTCAACAATAGCCAAAGTATGGAAAGAGCCTAAATGTCCATCAATGGGTGAATGGATAAAGAAGATGTGGTATATATATATACAATGGAATATAACTCGGCAATCAAAAAGAAAGGAATCTTACCATTTGCAACTACGTGGATGGAACTGGAGGGTATTATTATGCTAAGTGAAATTAGAGAAAGACAAAATTCCTATGACTTCACTCAAATGAGAACTTTAAGAGACAAAACATGAACATAAGGGAAAGGAAGCAAAAATAATATACAAATAGGGAGGGGGACAAAACAGAGGAGACTCATAAATATGGAGAGCAAACTGGGGGTTACTAGAGGAGTTGTGGGAGGGGGGACGGGCTAAATGGGTAAGGGGCATTAAGGAATCTACTCCTGAAATCACTGTTGCACTATATGCTAATTTGGATGTAAATTAAAAAAAAAATAAATAAATAAAAATAAAATAAATAAATAAATAAGAACAAGCAGTGCAGAAGTCTATCTAGGCTCATTCAGTGTGTGAGGATCCACAGAAGCAGCTCTTGCCCCAGGCTGAAGGTCTGCAGGAAAAGAGAAGCAATAGCATTGCACAGTAATGACTGGCAGGACACACACATCTGCTCCAAAGAGGTGCTCTAATGCAAGTTGGTCCTGCCTGCCTGCTAAGACACGGCAAAGAACAAAGAGGAATTCAGATATCCTTTAAAAATCTATGTTGGTATTAACCAAGCAAGTTGACGAGTTAAGAACAGTTTTAGGAGCAGAGTGCTGTGTTCCAAGAAAAATCTTGTCACCACCACCTTGGGATGGACCTGGCTGGGCTCCCTCAGTCCCGTGATGAATTCAGGAACCCAAGAAGCAAGCCTGTCACTCACGTGGTCTGCAATGGTTCTGCCGAGCTTATCCATCCTGGATCCCGCCTCAGCAATTTTCTTGGCGGCACTGATCACATCTGATGTATTTTTGAGCGGTCCTTTACCTCTGACAAAAAAGCATAAGGATCATTGTATGTAGCTGAAGATGAACAGAAAAGTAAGATTTTCTGCAAGTAGCCTAGTGCTCCCCTCCGTGCAATTGGTGGGGGGCGGGCACGGCTCACCGGGTGAAGTCCGTCATCTCCATCATGATCATGCACATCTGCTTGGCCAGCACGATGATGTCATTACCACTGTCGTCCCATTTGGACACTTCAGCATCCAGCTTGCTCTTTTCTTCCTGGAAGCTGGCCACCTGTTCTGCAATCTTTGCTTTTTGCTCCTGGGGAAGCTGAGCCATGATCGCCTGAAATCAGAAGCACAGAAAGCTCTTACATAAAGAGAATATGAAGTTCTCACAGTGCATTAGCCACAAATATTTCTACCAAGCAATCTATGACACAGGTAGGATAATACTTTAATAGGTTTCATTTTGCCTAAAGGTCCATTTCTTCTTATTTTGAGAAGTTTACAGCAGCCTGAATTTCCGACCCACTTTTAAGTTTTTGTGTGGAGGAAAACAGTGTGAGGGATTAGAAGGCTAATAGGGAAGGTTGGAGATCACACCTGTATAGAAACAGAACCTGCTTAACTTAATTCTTTAGAATTTTATCCTCTGCCTGCTGCCATGGGGAGAGGACTTAAGAGAAGGGGCTGATGCATGGAGCCCTTTGCCTTGTGGGTCCTGACTGGGCATTTCTGGTGCTGCTACTTTTAGTTACTTGACATGGCATTTAAACCTTATCAAAGCAGCACCTGGAGGCCTGGTGCCCACCTCAAGGTCCACAGACTCCTAAGCCTTGGGCTTCTCCCCACTCAGCTTCCCCAAGTGCTCATGATGGAGTGGGGCCCAAAGCAAGGATGCATTCGCTGTTCAAAATAATTTCTAAGGAGGGGAAAAAGACTCCATAGAAATATTTCTTGGCATCCTCCCAAAAACATAAATGCTATTGATTGAAGATTTAATGACTCAAATGAATGCAATGGCTCTGAATGATTTTCTTCAATGTACCACTGTTGTTTTTTTTTTAACCCATGAATAATTAAATCGTTTATACCCATGGTAGCATTGATATGGGCAAAGACAGCAATCTTTTTCGAATTTCACAATCCTTTTTAACAAACATTACATTGACTGGATCTAGGGCTTGCCTGATGCAGGGCTCTGTCATAAACCAAAGCCCCAGGGCACAGCTGAGGCACAGTGCCATGTTCCTCTCTGCTCCCAGCTGAGGAGACATTCTGGAGGAACCTATATCTGACTAGCATGTGCCACAACTTAGGTTAACTTGAGTCCTGCTGCCAGAGAAAGAGTGGGAAAATGGTGTTCTCAAAATCAAGAGTGTTTTCCTGGAAGAGAAAAACGCCGAGTTCCCAGAGGGACAGGGAAAACAAGTCAAACTTGTCCCTTACCCGGGCACTCTGGCCAGCAATCAGTTGATCATCTTCTGTCTGGACACTTGTCCTACTTCTGACATCAAAGTCTTCTGTCTCGAAGTCAGAATCATCCAGTTCCTCAGGGGTCTACCATCAACACAGAAAGTACAAGTCAGACACAACCCTGGGCCTTTGGCCTTCAGCTATTCCAAGCCTCTGGGCCCAATGTATGAACACCCAGAATTCTGGATTTTCATGTGCCATGTTCCAGCGATGTAGTTAAAATCATTCTTTGTCCAAGACCCTGGCCTCACTAATGCACATGTGGGGTGTCTGGTCCAACAATCACCAGGTGAAGGTACCACATCAACAATTCCCAAAGAGTCTAGGGCTTTCTTTATGGGAGATTAGGGCTTCAACTTTCACCAGAGTCAGGACTCTATTTGACATAATGTACTCCTCTAACACTTGTATCCTAACACAAAGGTGAGAATTATCTTGGGTAGAAAAGGTACTGTAGTGAAAAGAGAAGTACCAAACATTAGCAGATTCTTCTAACCTTCTCATTTTATGACAAAAAGAAAATTAGTGAATTAACTCATGCTAGGCTTTCTCTTAGGATACTGCTTTGAGGAGTACAAATAGGCAATGTATTTTTATGGTTTTTTTTTGTTTGACTTTGATCAAAACAAAAAGAAAATGGCAGGTGAGGTCTGAGTATATACCAAAGGTCCTGAATACCAGTCCCAGCTGTTTGCTTTAATTATGGAATAAAATTCTTATTTTGCACAACCTCCAGCCTCCGATGATTAGCTGCTGACTTGAAACATAATGTTGTCTTCTGGAAGTTATCAGTAACAGGGCAGCAGGCATAACAGCTGGGGTTGGCTCTTGGCCCAGCTGGCCGGCCTGTGACAGGAGGGCACTGAGGGGAGTCCCTCATCTGCACCAGGACCTAATCCAAGCCCAGCCCAAGGGCTCGCTGTGAGGCTCAAAAGAGAGGATGGGTGAGGAAGCATCTGGCCCGGCCAAAACTATCTTGGGTTTGTACACATGCAAAGGCTGAGCCTTTCCCTCAATGGGATGAGGTAAGGACAGCGGCAGTCACCCCAGGCACCAGCAAGCTGGAAGGAACACATGAATGCAAGATCCTAGAGTTTCTCTGACTTGGCAGTGTGAAACAGTACACCACCCTGGGCCATTTAGAATGGCCTGTGAAGGAGCGTTCTCCAAGGAAGGCCTCCTGATAAGATCTCTGCTTCTGTTCCACCCTGGCTAGTCCATCACAGACCAAAGAACTATTCTTGCCAAGAAAACCAAATACATTCTATTCTTTCATTCTGAGTACGTGTGTGCCAAGTACTGTTCTGGGCCTTGGAGGTACAAAATGACTAACACAAAGATCCCTGCTCTTGCATATATTCTAAGGGGAGAAATGACAATAAACAAAATGAGAAGGTGAATTTTATGAGACATCAGAAAGCGATCAGTGATACAAATCAATAAAGCAGTGAGGATTGTAATTTCATATGGGTGGTCAGGAAAGGTTTCCTAAGAAGGTGACATGTGAACAGGGAGCATGGGAGGTACCTGGGGGAGGAGTGTCCTGGCAGGAGGGAGTCACCACAACCAAGGCCCAGAGGCAGGAGCTCACCTGGGGAATCAGATGAGCAAGGAGGCCATGGCAGAAGGACTGAGCTCACTGCCCTCAGGTTATAGGATCAACTACAGCCCCAGAAGAACAGCAGCAGATGAAATTCTAGAAGGCCTTGTGGGCTAGTGTAAGGACTGATGCCAGCCACAGCCAGCCTGTGGAGGGTGCTGAGCAGTGGATAACATGACCTAACTGAAACTTGAAAGGATCACTTGGGCTGCTCTGTGGAGAGTGAAACTAGGCTTCAAGGGATGAGAACAGGGAGGCAGGTACATGAATCCAGGTAAGAGATGCTAGTGGCCAGGACCAGAGTGGGAGCAGTGCTCAGATGCTCTATTTATTGTGAAGGTAGAGATGTGGGAATTGAGACAAAAAGAGGAATCGAGGGCAAATCCGAGGTTTGGGCCTCAGCAAGTGGAAGGTAGGTTGCCATCTACTAACCCATGAAGACTGGGTGGAGGAGGGTTGGGGTGAAAGATTAGCAGATGCTTGTTAGGTAATCAAGTGGCCAGAGAGAGCAGGCAAAGTGGAAGGTTGTGTGTGGAGCTCAGGACAGTCACCCTGGATGTTTTTCCCAAGGGAATGAGGACTGTGTGAGAAGAGAAGAAGCTGACAGCTTTGCTACCAGACATGCCACTAGTAAGGAGCTGAAGAGACGAGGACAAAGCAGACTAAGGAGGAGGAGGACGGATGGGAGAAATGCCAGTGTGCTGTATGCTGTACATGGGCAGAAACCTGGCAGGGGGCAGGCGGGACGTCCAGACCACCTCCACACCCTAAGGAAACAGCCTCAGGCCCCATGGGAGGGGGGGAGGCGAGCAGGAAGGTCTGAAACATTCTCGGATGCTAGGGTTGTGGGGCAATGCTGCCTGGTTCTGGGACCACAGTAGGGGCAGCTGCCCTATTCTACAACCAGGCTTAGCAGATGGCGGATTTCAAGAGAATAGGATTGTGCAAAGCCATATAAGGAAGTGAGTGGGGCAAAAGAGAGTCTACTAACTAACCAGAGATGCAAAAAGCTAGAAAAGGAACAAAGCAAAGACAGGCGTGGTTGGGTAAGGGTGACAGGTGAGGAAGACTCAGAGGACTGTCACATTCTGGACAGTGGGGGCTGCAGAGAAGGACACTGGACACTGGAAATGACAAAGACCAGGTGTGACTATGGAAGGCAAGCTGAGGTAGGAGGAGGACAAGACACAAGACTGAGAGGCTTGGGGGATGGAAAGATGATTCTTGAATTCAAATAGGAAGAGTCCAAGTGCACAGCAGTAAGCCAGGGCCTGCAGTGTAGCTGCCTCGCAGGCCTCAGTTGTGCCCTGGCTCTAGCACACGTGGCTGTGTACGCCTCTGCCAGGGCTGTGGCCATCCTGGTGCCCAGCACAGCTACCCCACTGCCAGGCCCTGTGCTGGGCACACTATCTACATTATAGCTAATTAAAACCATCAACCACTAGCACCTCTGTTTTAAGAGAAGATAAGAGAGGAGGCACCTGTTCACAGACACAGCTCTAGAAGAGGAGTCTATGAGGCCTGCCTGCTCTAAGGACTGCTCTCCCACAACAGGACTCTAGGATCTGCATGCATTTCCTGGCATGTACACAGTTTTTGTCACACTTTAAGCCCCAAAAGCATTAACCTCAGACACCCAATGACTCTTTTTTATCATTAATGTTCTTTTTATTTCTAGCTGTCTGTCAGTATGGAAAAGAGCTCTGGAATAATAGGGCTGTGTTCATTACTAGTGGTTTATGTGACCTGGGATCCCTTCACAGCACTGAGACAGAGCTGCTGGGTTTAACCTGTTATTCAACCAGGCCAGGATTCTTCTTGAGCACAGGAATGAAGGGATGGAGAAAGCAAGAACAACCAATTCCCTGCCCCCAACCTCCAACACGTCCAGGGGACCTGGGACCTGTAGGAACAGCCAGCAGCCAACCAGGAAATCCAAGAACATTTATCTTTCCTCCTTACCCAGAGGTATAAGTCTTGCCCAAGTATTTCTACACTGCATACGAACTAGGTCCAGCCTGATGCAACTGCCTTAGAAATGGCCTCTGTTTCCAGCTGATGGTCTGACTAGGTTCTACAGGATGCCAAGCTGAGAGGATAAAAAAAATGGGACAGAATCCCTGCCTAGCTTGAAGGGCTGGACAAGCAAACCATGTAAATGACACTCCCCTGACCCCACTACACTGACAACACGGCACAATAGCCATGTATGCAGCAGGCAGGCTGGGCAGCTAGAGGAGGGCCCGGCCCAGGCCTGGGGGACCCCCAGGTGGCCTGGTGAGAATTCTCCCTGCTCTCAGCTTCCAGAGCAATACGTTCATACTCCTAACAGCATGTGAGGGATCAATCGCGAGGGAAAGATAGCTGTGAGACCTGGCACCAGCCCCTGGGCTGTATTACAGAGGGGTTAGTAGTTTCTCAAGGGGCTGCCACAGGCACTCCTCCTTAGTCTCAACACACTGGGGCCCCAGTAGCCTCCTGCCTCCCTGCCACCCCTTCGAGGAGAGAGAACGTATTCTATGTGAACAGTAACTTCAACTTGCATTAAAGAAATACTCCGTTCTCTGCAAATAACCGAAAAGCCTTTATTCTGTTTAGTATCCCTCTAACTTACCAGAAGCCTCCTATGTGTGGTAGCTGTTTGCCTGAAACTAAATCATCAAAGCCAGTTCACACTAGCTCCCCTTCTTGGCCCAAGTTTGGGCTCTAACTTGCGAGTAAAAGTCATTTTAGACAACATAATTAAATATATCTCATTCTAACAGCTTTTAGATTCATGGTTTTAATATACTGCCACCGCATCTGCTGAGTTCCAGAATGATGCATTGCTCAAGTTTAGCAAATGATAAGAAAGAAGCTGTTAAAATGTCTGAAACGCAGTTACTCACCCTTATCATCAACACCGCTTTCCTGATGTCCCGGATGCCATCGTACACTAGGCGGGAGGCATCAATAAACTCATTCTCATCCATGGGCTGGGCAGGGTCCGAGCTGAGGGCTTCCACAGCTGCCTCTACTTGCTCAGTAAAACGTGGCATGACTGTGGAGAAAGAGGCAGGGCAGATCCTGCTAGGCCAGCAGACATGATCATTCTACCAGCCCTCCCTCAATCCCTCAGTCAGACAGGAGGAGGTGAGGTATATGATGAAGAGCATCTGCCTCTACCTATGTGAGGAGTATTTACAGTTGAAATAAATTAAATGCTATATTTTACCAAGACTCAAATCATCTTTGTCTCTGACCAGATTTTGCAATACAGGATTTGGATGGGTGAGCAACTGAAGTGAGATTAACGGGAGGCCTCGCTTAAAACTAGGACTCTCCTTAATTTGGTATTTATCTACTAACAAAAGACTTTACTCAAAAATTCACCTTAAATATTGTGTTCAGAATTATTCCCATCATTAGCTGTGGGACACATGAAGGAAAGGGGTTTTCAAGGCCTTAATTTAGTTGATCAACTTCTCAAGGTCTGATGTCCAACCCAGACATGTTGTGTGAAGACCTGATCTACATCCTGATCTCATCCTTCCTAACCACAGGGCCTGAACTCCCAGGATGGCCCAGCCCACCCATCTGTGTGTGGGGAGCACTGGAAGGGAGGAAGTCCCCGAACCTGTGTTGGAGAGCAGCTTGGTGGCTTCCAGGACCTTCTCTGTGTAGACCCCTGGCTCATAGTTGTCCATCTCTGAGGTGACTACATGGATGACCCTAGCAGCCCGGCCTCGAATCGCACCAGCTGTGCGGTCCAGCCCATCCACATCTTTCTCTTGGAGAGCAATGACACATTTGTTCACATCTTCCAAAATGTGATTCTCTGAAGAACAAACAAAAGGCTGAATGAGGGAGAAGGCATTCCACTAGAAGGGGAAAATTTTAAGTTGGCACCTATTGTTCACTGAGTGCTCATTTTGTGCCAGCTGCAGTGCCAAAGCGTTTCATGTATCATTTCACTGAACAGACCAGACTAACCGCTGGATTAACTGTCCCACAGAAACTCAACCTGTAATCACCTCCAAGAATAACAATCTGCATTCCAGGTTTATAGAAAGAGGGAGAGACAGAGGTCAACTGAGATTTTTAAGGCACAGGTGTTTTGCAAACCAGGCAGAAAATTCAGATTATAGAAATCTACTAACTTCTCTTTAAATAATTTCACTGACCTAATGTCCAAAACAAAGTCTAAAACAGAGGGAGGGGTTCACGATAAGTCTCATTCCTTCCATTCTCTTGCCCCTCCCTCAGTAGATGCCAATGTATTCAGACCATCTCCCAAGAAGCCAGGACAGCCCTGGGATAGAAGGTGCTGGAAAGGAGACTGAAGCCTCCTCTGGAGGGCATAGAGGAAGCCCATCTAAAGCAAAACATTTAGTAACCCTCTCATGGGTGCAGGGGGTACCTTGCTGTGATATTTACAAAAACCCTTGAATCCTGTTAAGCTGACATTTTGAGGACCCACCAAACCTATTTTTCCTCAAAGCAAAATTCTTGACACTGGATACTGGGAACCTCTGAGTTAGCTTTAGCTTCATCTATAATAAAAGCAAAGTGAAAGCAACCAAAATGTCTAAGGACAGTAGGTAATATATTATGGGTACTATACAGCCATTAAAATGGATGAGGTCAATGGGTAAGGGCTAACCCAGAATGGTAAAAGGGGATGTTCTCACCCAGAACTGAAGGGACCACGAGGATATGGCCCAAATGACAGGGCTCCTCAGACTCTGTGAAGTTGGTTGGAGAGTGACATAAAGGGAAGCCACCACGTCATCATCTAGCCATTGCCTCCCAGCTCAGAAAGGAGCTTTCTTCAAGACATGCAAGAACTCACAGAGGATAGGTGAAAGACTAATGGCCCTAGTTCTTCTGGCAGAGCTAGAACAATTAGGGCAAAAGTAATCTAAGAAACATATCTGGTCATTTCTTTGCCAGTCCTGGACACCTTATGCATCGACATGTCATTATTCTGGACTGCTTCCTGATTTAATCGACTTCCAAAAGCCATTACCCTTCCCTCACAGCCTCTGCTAACATACTCAGTCAAGTTATATGTGACAATATCTGGAAGGGAGGGAACAATAAGCTTGACCTCTTAAGATACTTAAAACTAAGATAGTGGTCATGGTGCTATTTCCTCTCATGTCCAATGGAGGCAGAGGCAAGTGGTACTTAGTAGATCTATCAAAGAACAGTATACCACAATGCACTGCCTTTGTAATTCCCAAGAGACTAGAGACAGGAACTCTGTAAGGGTCTCTGTTCCGAGACTAAAGGTACAGTGGCATAAAATGAAAACAATCACAATGTGAAAGAAATAACCATGTGAAAGAATTAAAAAGAGAGTTGGTGAAAACATGTTTCCTATAAAACTAAATGCACCCTTACCATATGATCCAGCAATCACACTCCTTTGGTATTTATCCAAAGGAGTTGAAAACCTAAGTCCACATAAAAACATGCACACAGATGTTTACAACAGCTTTGTTCATAACTGCCAAAACTTGGAAACCACCAAGGTGTCCTTCAGTACGTGAATGGATAAAATGAGGTAAATCCAGACCATGGAATTTTATTCAGCACTAAAAAGCAATGAGCTATCAAACCATGAAAAGACATTGTATACATATTACTAAATGAAAGAAGACAATCTGAAAAGGCTACATACTGTATTATTCCAACTATAGGACATTCTGGAAAAGGCAAAACTATGGAGGTAGTAAAAATATCAGGAGTTGGAGGGGGTAGGAAGAACAGACAGAACATATAGGATTTTTAGAGCAGTGAATACTTTACATGACACTATTATGATGGATACATCATCAGTTGTAACAAGTGTGCCACTATGATGGGACATGCTGATGAGGCTGTGCACGTGTGGGTTTACAGACTGATGGAAAATCTCTGTACGCTTCTCTTAAATTATGCTGTGAACTTAAAATTGCTCTAAAAGTTTTTCTTTCTTTTCTTTAAATGAATTATTTTCAGTGAAAGCCAGAATACTAGTGTGAATTCCTATTACAGAAAAGAAAAATGAATTACCACGGTAAAGCAAAGAAAACCCTAATTTTGTGTCTACTAATTCAAAAAGAAGTGGGGACCTGTAGGGTTTCTATCATTGTACTATCAACAGAGAAAACCTATTAAACTTTTTACATAAACAAATTTTAGGAAGGATATTTATTTGAACCATTCATAAGAATGAATGGATGGGGAGCCCACTGGAAGCATCTTTTATATACAAACTTTCTATATAATTAAACTAAACACAGTGGTACTGGGCCTGCACACCATACCAACCTGTGGGTTAAGAACTGCTGCTTATAGGGGTGCCTGGGTGGCTCAGTCGGTTGAGCGTCCAACTTTGGCTCAGGTCATGATCTCGCGGTCTGTGAGTTCAAGCCCCACGTCAGGGTCTGTGCTGACAGCTCAGAGCCTGGACCTGCTTCGGATTCTGTGTCTCCCTCTCTCTCTGCCCCTCCCCAACTCATGCTCTGTCTCTCTCTCTCTGTGTCAAATATAAACAAACATTTAAAAAAAAAAAAAGAACTGCTGCTTTTGCTGAACCTAAAACATTTTACACTTGTATTTTGTTTAAGGAAAGGAAAGCAGCAGGAAGGGAAAGAAAAAGTGTCACTAACTAAACTATGAACCAATGTTTTCTTGTATCATTGATTTTAAAACTCATCCTTGTTTCAGGATTGTTAGTATGGGGGAGAAAGCCCATCTTAGAATCAATGAAGCATGACATTCTTTTTTGTTCATTAAGCAAAACAGTCCAAACTTTCACCAGTGATTTGTTAACCTTCATCTAGACACCTATGTTTTTAAAAATCAATTTAGACTTTCTTGAATTCACACTGGCTTTCTTCCAGTGAACCTAAACCAGGGAAGGGCTTGCTATTCTTTAGCAACAAAGGAAGTCTTCTATTTTAGGAAGCTGACTAAAGTAATAGTGTCTACCATCACTGAACAGCTGTCTCTAGGAAAGCCCCATCCAGCTGAGGCTACCACATACCCAGGATACAACATCAATCCTGTTATCTGCACTTGAGCCTTAAGGGAGAAGCGAGGTTCCAGTGAATGTGCACAAACACGAGAGGCTTGGAGGTACCCAGGCTAACTAAAATCTTAAGTTACTTCAGCTTTAATTGAATTTCCAAGGAACCTCAGCATGGGTCCCTTATGGGTAGACACACCAATCTATACCCCGTTAAAGACTCTCGATTGTTAAACAGTCATCACTGGGAGGTGCCTCTAACAGGAAAAAAAGTCACATATACAACAGTCTATCTAACAAGGGACCATATTATGGACACTATTATGTTTTTCATTTGAAAACCTTTCTAGGCCTGCATCCACCCATTTGCCTCATTCATGTTAATGGCTGCAAAGGAGGGGCCATAATTTACTTATCCAGTCTTCTCTTCAACATTTTGGTTGACATGAACAACTTTGTACAGGTATTTTGGCAAACATTTGTGTACATATCCCTGAGAAAAATTTCTAGCAATAGGATTACTAACTCAAAAGGCATATATATGTTTAAAGTAGATATGCAGTGCCTAATTGGCCTCCAGGAACCAAGCCAACTGGAATTCTCCAGAATGCTGCATCAACTCATACTTCAATTCATGATATGTAACAGGGCCCATTCTGTGTACCCTTTGTTCTGGATGTCTTTATTGGTATTAACCTTATGCACACATATGAAATGATAATATTAATACTTTATATAGAGGACTTAATCTATAACAGGAAATACTGAGGGCTTGACATTTAACTCTTTACATAGTAGCCATTAAAAAAAAAAAAAAATCACCATTAAATAACGAGCAAGCCAGGGCAGGGACTTCTCTAAGGTCACATAGCTAGTGGGCAGGGGAGTCAGAAATCAAACCTATCTTCACTACCTTATCTTCAAAGTTTTTTTTGCTCTTCAACACAAAAACAAAAAATTAGGTATTGTAATCCTTTTATTTAATGGCCTTCCAATAAGACCAAATTGGGCACAGTGACCCTTAATGAAGAAGAAAAAAGTACAAATTACCACTCTTACGTGTTGCCCTAATGTATCTAATGCAATATACTATTTGTTTCCAAGAGCATGTGGTAAAAAAATGTAATAAACCCAATTGGAACCACTCTAACCAAACACTTGAATTAAAAGAAAAAAAAGAAGACACTAAAGCTTCCACACGTAAGCAGAATAAATGCACAAGAAAGTAAATTGCACTTCCATGGAAAACGTTTATCAAATACAATTCAAATGAAATTCAAACAGTCTTTATCACTTTGATAAATTTCAAACTCCTGTCCTTAAGGGATCAGTCAATATAAATATACTTGTGGTCTGCTGAATGCGCTCTAGCATCTTAACATCTCCAATATTTACAAGGCACATTGTGAAAAAGAGCTTGGTGAAAAGGAGCTCCACTCCCTCTTCCCTGGGATGGCATGCATGTCCCCCTACTTTCAAATGCCATGGTCTCCGATTTGATTGTAACACAGAGTTTTGTCAAGTTTCCCTTGCCCTGCAGCCTCATGAAATGTTTGGGGGCTTCACCAAATTATACACAAAGTTACCATTAGTTTTTGAGTCACAAATTTAGATAGAACTTGTGGCAGGTATGAGGGAACTTCTGGAACCAACAGGACAGAATATCCAGCAACAATAGAGATAAAGCAACAAAAAGTCCTCTCAGTCCTATTCCCTAAATAACTTTCCCTTAAAGGGGTTCTTGGCTAGTGGGCAGGCTTCAGGAAATTTCTAGGCCCCATGAGTTCCAAGAAGGATTTCATGGTAGAAAATCCTTATTGGAAATATTCCTTAAAAACTATCACACTGCCAGAGGTACCAGAATACAGTAGAAAACAACCACTCCAAGGAGTCAAGCACCATCCTTACTTTGCATTTAGTATAGATTTATGAAACCCACCACCCAAAGCTAGACTCTGTGCTGGGCACTTGCCTGGCAGCTCATCTACTCAAAGCCATGCCTACTTCACAGACAGGACTACTGAAGCACCGGCATGCCAGAGGGCAAGGAGAAACTGGCAGAGGGGGAAGATCAGGATGAGGACAAGACACGACTTACTGTCTAAAGACTACCCATGAATGCTGCAGACTGACACATCCTCTCCAATCCACGGTGCACAATTAGAGATGCTGTGAACTGTACAAGGGCTAAGGACTGGAGACCAGTAGGGGCCTGCCTAGTTCAAAGTGGGGTTCCTTGTGATGACAGCCAGTCACTTCCCTAGCAAGTCTGTGTCAGGTGAGATGGTTAGACATCTCTAGTTCCCCACCCTACCATGAAAAGATGCTCAAATTTCCATGGGTGAGGTGGGTGTGTGAAGGTATAAAAGAGTGTGAATGCCAACAACTAACTAGTCAGTTGAGGAGAACTCTGCACAGAAATCTGCTTGTATCCTCCCCTTCATCCCATGCCCCTATAAAGCACAGAAGAATTATGAATATTAATCATTTGATACTAAGCAAGCCTGTGACAAAACCTGTAGACCTCTGAATTCACATACTCTGAAAACACCAACACTTCCTGACTCAGAGAACTGTTCTGTATTTTTATTTCCTAAATAGCAACGGTCTAGACTCCTTTCCATCAAGTCAGCCCTTATACTTTCCCACATTTGCATAAAAATTGAACATGCTCACCAGATAAAAGCATATCTGTTAAAGAATTTAATTTCTCTTTACCATTCTTCTGTTTTATGTCATATACCCTAAAGATACTGCCTGGATGCCACTAAATGCTACTGCAGAAGCCTCTTTGTTCTCCAATTTGAAGAATGTTGCATGAGGGACATTTGATTCTATTACATTTTATTTTGCTGTAAGAAGGAATGAAAATCCCTTGAGACCAAGCGTGAGATATATACCCAACCTCATCACAAGAAGTAAGTTTAGGAATGTAGTATCTATCTCCGGAGGGGGGCTTTACATTTAGGTTTCAGAATTTGTTTGCTTAAAAGTGTGCTGTGAAGGTGGAATGTTTTTCTCTAAACCTATGAAAAAGAATAACTCAGTACTTCATTGGGAAAAACAACAGAAGGCCAAGATTTCCCAAAAAAGCCATTGCTGCATTTTTGGCACCAGCAAAGATGTGCTTGCAAATGGGGTTTTCATTTTAAAGTACCGGCACCTGCAATTTGGCAGTCCTGCAGCAGCATGGTTTATCCCCTCTTTTTGCAGTTTATGGATTGCCTGTTCCCCACTCTCTCAAGTACAGCCAAAGCTACCAACCCCAAGGAGAACAGGCAGAGACAGGAGGACATTGGTATGCAGAACACACTGTAACCTTATATATAGGTCATTGCTGGAGGACTGCGCTGTGCATGTACTTAAGCCCCACTTCTCTTTCAAGCTCCATTGACACTCACATCTCCCACATTCCAGCCTGTGGTTCCCTAGGGTGACAGGTAGTTTTAGCCCTACAAGTACCCAGCCGCTGAGTCTGCCCACAGCCACTGGCCTCAGGAGGCCTGGCACCTCCAGAGAGCAAGCATGTAGCTAAGGGCAGCAGAGGCCCTGTTAAATGAAGAATGCATTTATACTTGCTCAATGTGAAGGAGATGGATTGAAATTTATCTGTGTGATAAACAGTGAATTGCAGTTGACAGACATTTTCTATATGAATGCAATTTACTATGTCATTACCAGTTTATGTTTATATAATGAAATCAACTGTTTTTGTGAGGTGAATTACCCAGATTTACTTTTTGCAAGTTCATAATTAAATGGCACTTAAATATTTCCTCTCTGTTTTCTATCCGTGCATCATGCAGACAGAGTCTTTTAAAAAGTAGGCAGTTAAACTATGATCATTTCCGAGGGAGAAAGGAAGAAGCTTTCCAGGAAGGGGGAAAATTTATTTTAAAAAATGAACTAAAGATGATGGTGCTGGAAACCTCTCCTCTAAAGTTTCACAGGCTTACAACAAATAACCACAGCCTCTCACAGGACACAGGTCAATGTTTTTTCTAAATACAATAGCTTCAAGAGAGGTGGATGGTCACGGTGCTGTACAGGTCAACAGATGCAAAATATTACTCTATACAAATGGGAGAAAACTGCCAGCCAGCTTTCAAATTCATGCTTCTAAGATCTAGACCAGCCCCACCACAAGGGAAACAACTCCAACCCACCTCCCACTGTTTAGGAGCCAGTGGTAGTTTGTTGTTGTTTTTTTTTTTAATTAAAATCAAAACCAGCACAATATTATTGCTAGAATAATTTACTTGCCCAGACTTGGGGGTGTTTTGATTGTCCATTACTGTGACTTAGAAGTTATTATGCACATTCTCACAGGCTTCTCTGGGGAACCAGCTCATTACCTGAGACAGCCAAGAAGTCATCAATGGAAGTAATGTCATCGACAGCATCTGTGAGAACACGGACTTGTTTTTCCCACTGTTCTTTAAAAAGATCCATGTTCTCTTGGGCCAGTTTACTCTGTGGTTTTGCTGCTAAAGCCAATGCAGCATTGATAACCTGCAAAGATATTGAAGTTCATTTTTTACTCTTCCAGAGGCATGAAAAGAAGATAGGTCAATACACTGGTGATGGCTTTGTCTCATAGGCATTTCACAAGGATCCATGATACCACGTGTTCCACCACAACACTTATGAAGAAGTATTAAACAATAAGTAGCAGATGTGAGGGTAAAAGAAAATACATTGGAAATGCAGATACACAGTAAGACAAATGAAAATATCTCCAACCTCCCCACTCTGTGACAGCAACTTTTGAAAATTTTTGACATTATATTCCAGCCTTTATGCTATACACAATACCCATACACAAGTACATCCCATGACAAAAATATAAAATTCCATGCTACATAAGACTATCTTGTTTCTTCTTCAACATTAACTATTTCTTATCCCATCTTCTGGATTTACACTGTTATTTTCCTATTACACGATTTCTAGGTTTCATAGAGTTACCCACTATTCTTAATAATCTGATGATGAACGTTTGCTATTTCAGGTTCTGAAGTTTAAAAAGTAATCTGTACAAAAAGCACCTGGCTTGAGATATAATTCACATACCAAAAAATTCACCAATTTAAACCTTACAATTCAGTAATTTTTAGTATATTCACAGTTGTGCAACTATTACCACAAGACCACTTTCATCACTCCAAAACAAACCCCATATACATCAGCAGCCATTCCCCATTTTGCTCATTCCTTAAAACTACCTACTGGCAACCACTAACTTTACTTTCTTTTTCTGTAGATTTGTCTATCCTGGGTAATTCATATAAATGGAATCATATTAATATGTGGGTTTTGTAACTAGCTTCTTTCACTTGATGTTTTGGAGGTTCTTCCACGCTGGAAAATATGTATTTCATTCCTTTCTACTGATAAATAATATGCCATTATACAGATACACACAAGATTTTATTTATCCATACATCTGTTGATCAGTTTATTTATCCATACATCAATGAACCATTTCCACTTGTTTGACCATTATGAAAAAAGCTGTTATGAACATTCACATACATGTTTCTGTGTTTTCATTATTTTTGGGTCCATCAGCAGGAGTGGAATAGCTGGGTCATATGTTTAACTTTAGACAAACTGCCAGACTGTTTTCCAAAGCAGTTGCACAATTTTACATTTTCACCAGCATGTATGAAGGTTCCAATCTTCACTAACACTTGTTCTTTTCTTTTTTTCTTTTCTCTCTTTTCTTTTTAATGATAGCCATCCTAGTGGGTGCGAAGTGCTATCTCATTGTGGTTTAATTTGCTTTTCTCTGATGATGCATGCATGATATTACACATCTTTTCCTATGCATATTGACCATTAGCACAGATTCTTTGGAGAAATACCTACTCAATCCTTTGCTGTTTTCACTCAATGAGTAAATAATGAAATCGAACTGAGAGGATAATTACTAACATTTCTAGGTCCAACATCCTTATGGGTTATCAGAAATAAATATACTTATGATAATGCAACTTGGAAGGGAAACAAAGACAAGAGAAAACTGGTGGTGATGGAATTGAGGTCTGGATGAAGCAGAAAAATACTTACCACAGAAGCATTTGGCATGCAAAGCTGAAGACAGGATTTGGGACACATTTTTTTTAGGTGCCACAGGAACCACATGCCTATAGATCTTAATTCCCAATATACTGCAGCAGTATTCAAGAATTTTATTCAACGCAGTCAACAAAGACTTGTAAACAAACTGAAGAATCACAGCTACTAGACTGACGCAGCTATTCCTCTTCCCTCCTAAACAACTCAAACTCACAGACCAACAAGATTATAAACTACAGACTCATAGGCATAAGGGACTGGGCCAGCTACTTATTAACAGCCCGTTTATAAAAGCATATGGGTTTGGACAATCAATTATTTTAAGAAGAGCTATCCCACCATCTTTCCATGTGTTATACTGTGGTCTTCCATATTTTCATCATTTCAAGACTTGTTCTTTGCCTCTCTTCCTTCTCGCCATTCACTTCCCACCAGGTGATTCACCACTGTGGACTACTCTCTTCACTACTTAACTCACTGATTCACCAATGCACCAATGAATCAGAGCAGAGCTAGACTGTATAAGAATACTTGGCTGAAAAAAATGTTTCCTAAGATAGCCAAGTAAACATGGGCAGGGAATTAATTATATGTTTTAAATACGAAGATAATTCCTCCATTACAAAAAGAAAATTGCTCTCTTTGTTCTGTAATATATCTTATCTCATACAGTATAATGGAGAAAAAGCACCTTATCTAAGGTTAACTTTCTCATTTTCATTACAAACTATTTACAAAGGACACTTGATAAATTAAATACTCATTTCTGATGACTCTGACTCTGAGTAAATTAGAAAGATTCTGAACATACTACTTTTTTTTAGCATTTTCTTTCATTCATTCATTCATTCATTCATTCATTTATTTATTTATTTATTTATTTATGAAATTTATTGTCAAATTGGTTTCCATACAACACCCAGTGCTCATCCCAAAAGGTGCCCTCCTCAATACCCATCACCCACCCTCTCCTCCCTCCCACCCCCCATCAACCCTTAGTTTGTTCTCAGTTCTCAACAGTCTCTTATGCTTTGGCTCTCTCCCACTCTAACCTCTTTTTTTTTTTTTTTTCCTTCCCCTCCCCCATGGGTTCCTGTTAAGTTTCTCAGGATCCACATAAGAGTGAAACCATACGGTATCTGTCTTTCTCTGTATGGCTTATTTCACTTAGCATCACACTCTCCAGTTCCATCCACGTTGCTACAAAAGGCCATATTTCATTTTTTCTCATTGCCACGTAGTATTCCATTGTGTATATAAACCACAATTTCTTTATCCATTCATCAGTTGATGGACATTTAGGCTCTTTCCATAATTTGGCTATTGTTGAGAGTGCTGCTAAGAACATACTACTTTAATCATCAAACATTATACTTTGTGGTGAAAACTAGAATCATTTACCTTAAAAAATAGATGTTATTAATGTTATACTTACTGTTACCATTAGTTAAACAATAATATAATGATCTTTCTAGCCAATGAAATCAAATGGGAAATAGAAATAAAAGAAAAAGCTGTTAGAAAGGAGACCACCAAATGACTTTTCAATACAGATGATCTCTGTTTATCTAGGAAACTGAAGAGAGTCACCCCCCAAAAATTTAGTATTATAAAGAGTTCATTAAGGAAGCTACAGACAATATAAATATATATTAAAAAATCAATTTTTTATATACTAGAAAAAAGAAAGTAAAATGAAAGGAATGTCAAATCTTTATGAAAGCAATTAACGGGAAATAAAGGGGACTAGATCTCTGAAGAAACCCACAGTATTAAAGTAACAGTAAGTGATTTAACTTTTCTGAGGAATATTACAAAAACTCAAATAAACAAACATATTCCATGTTTAGGCATAGGAAGACTGACCTACTTACTCACAAATTAATTTGGAACAATAAACAGCTAGGAATAGACAAAAAACCTTGGAGAAAGACAGCAAGAGTAATGGAAGAGAGGTAATTAAAATGTAATACAAAGCTAAAGCAATTACAATAGAATCATCTAAAAATAGACACTGTCATAGTGAATGAAAAAAGTTAACATCACATACAAGTAGGGATTAACAGTACATTGGTTTTGTATTTGATGGACTATCTGGAGAAAAATAAAGTTAAACCCTCACTTCATGCTTATATTTAAAAGCTAACAAAGCTAAAGAATCTATTTATGGGGGCGCCTGGGTGGCTCAGTCAGTTAAGCCACTGACTTCGGCTGAGGTCATGATCTCATGGTTTGTGAGTTCAAGCCCCACATCGGGCTCTGTGCTGACAGTTCAGAGCCTGGAGCCTACTTGGATTCTGTGTCTCCCTTCCTCTCGGCCCCGCCCCCGCTTACGCTCTCTTTCTCTCAAAAATGAATAAACATCTAAAACAATTAAAAAAAAAAAAGGCATCTATTTATGTTTTGACTGAATTCTTCAAGAGAAATATCTCTCGTTTCTTAGAAAACTCTGCCCTATTTCCAAGTAACAATGGGAGAAGTCAATTCATAAATCTGACTATATTACTTCTGTATTTAAGTATATGTAACTGATGAAGTATGTTAGGTAAATCTGTAAGGAGAACACCAAAATACTAATAGAAAAATGGGGGAAAGACATGGACAGCCTACCTAAGATGAACTATAAATGACTAGTAAACAACTAGGGGAAAAAATTTACTCTCACAAATCAAAAGAAATAAAAATTAATGGGAGTTAATATTTTTTCTCATTAAATTAGCAAAAAACCCCACACGAGGCACTACCACCATGTTGAAAACCTCTAGAACAACGTTGAATAGGACATCTTTGTCTTGTTTTTGATTGTAGGGAGAAAGGACTCAGCCTGTTCCCGTTAATATTACGTTTCACCTGGTATGATGTTACCAGGCTGAGCAAATTCTCTTATGTTCCTGGTTTACAAAGTGTTTTTTGTCAGGCCTAGAGGTTAGATTTTCTTGAAGACTTTTTGTTTAATTTCTACTGCTCTGGCTATTTCTTCTCTGTCTTCTTTGCTGCCTTGTCTTCTTCGACATCAAAGAATTTCAGAGTTCCTCAAGGTTTATTTCTATGCTGCCCTTTCTCCTTTCTACACTCCTCTCCTCACAGTGAGCAATTTCATCTAGTTTCATGATTTTACATACCACTTAGGTGCCAACTACTCCCACATCTCCTATCCAGACCATTTATTCTAGCTCCCAACTCATATCGCTTGCTCTATACCAAACAGCTCCACTCAGATGTCTCACAATTTCCTGTCCCAAGAATGCGGAGTGGTCTTGCTTTAAAATTCTTGATTACTCAAGACACATAATGTTGGAGACAGCAAGGGAACTATACTTCCTTAGTCTAGTAAATCTCCTCCTCTCAAGCCTGGACTCTAAATGAGTATTTGTTTCACACCTTCTTTTCTCACCTACCTCAGCCAGCATCCTCAGTCTCAGCTTCAAAGCCTGCTGCTTCCTACTTGAGTGAGATGAATGCGATCAAAAGACAATGTCCATAGTTCCTATCACCACATCTACCCACTTACCTGCATCTGTACCAGGTACTGTCTTACCTTTTTAAAAATATAGGTGTTCAATCTATGTTCCCATCTCAGACCAACCTTTCTACCTGTCCACTGCATCTTATTTCCTCTCCCCTACTCCAGGACATTGCTCTAGCAATTCTTCGTCCATTCTATAGTATCTATATCTAAATTGTCTATTATACATTCTATTGGTTATATAGATTATCTATTCTGTATTATCAATATTTATACTGATATTATTCTACATTATCAATATTTCCCCTTTACTGGACTATTTCCTAATTATGTATTATCGATATTTCCCCTCTTTCTATACTGTAAATATTTCTCATCTATTGGATTATTTTCAACAGGTAAACATAAAAAAACATGCTAGTATGGGTCCCAACTAAAAATAAAAAACAAGTAAGAGTCTCAATCCCGTATCTAGCTCATGCTACCACCCCATGTCTCTATAAACCTTACATAAAATCTGAAAGAGCTGCCAACTTGTTATACCCAATCCCTCTCTCCTCTCTTGAACCCATTCTAGTCAAGCTTATGTCTCCTAAACTCTACCTAAACTCCTTTGTCCAAGGTCATTTGTCATCTCTACATATTGTTCAATCCAAGGACTAATTCTCAGTTCACGTTCAACAACCATTTGACAGGAATAAACATCATTCCTAGAAACACTCTTTTTCACTTGGTTTCCAAGGTAGAGCCACCTTCTGGTGGTCTTCTGGTCTTACTAACCCTTCCTCAGTCTTCTTTGCTCATCTCCCCAAACTTTAGATGTTAGAGAACCCCAGTTTTAGTACCTAGACTTTTTTACTCTAGGTATACTCATTCTATTGGTGAGCACATCCAGGCTCATGGTATCCTATGTGTGCTGATGAGTCTCACATTTATACAACCTGTCTAGATCTGTTCCTTGAATTTCACTTAGCATCTTGCATATCTAATTACCATGTCTAAAACAGAGCTCCTTAGCTGTTCCCCCAAACCATGCTTCCCTATCAAAATAAATGACACCTCCATCCTTCCAGCTACTTATATTCAAAACCCTGGAATTCTCCTTCACTCCTCTCTTTCCCCTCCACCTCATGTTTAATCCTTCAGTAAATTCTATCATCATATATCCAGACTCTAATCAGTGCCTGCCACATCCACTGTACTCTTTCCTGGATTAGTACCGAAGCCTCTGTTTTGGTTTCCTAATGCTGCTATAACATATTATTACTGAAGTAGTTTTACTTAAAACAACACAAATGTATTATCTTATAGTTCTGGACATAAGAAGTCAAAGTGTCAGCAGACCTATTCATTCTAGAGGCTCTAGAGGAGAATCCAGTCTGACTCCTAGAGGCTGCCCACATTCCTCGGCTTGTGACCATATGCTCCAATGCCTGCTTCTGCGATCACAGTGTCTTCTCAGACTCTGACACCTATGTCTCCCTGTTAGGATACTTTGATTATACTGGGGTCCCTACCTGATAATCTAACTACCCTTAGTTCTCTCTCTCTCTCTTTTTTTTTTAACCTTTACAAAGACCTTTTGCTACTTAAAGTAATGCATTTATAGGTTTCGGAATTAGGAAATGAACATCTTTGTGAGGAGTGAGGGGTGTTTTCCTGCTTATTAGCACAGCCTCCTAAGAGATATCTCTGCTTCCATCCCTCCTGACAGAAGTCAGGGAGGCCTTGTTCAAACCTAAATTAAATCATGTCAATTCTCTATTCAAAATCCTTCATTGGCTTCCCATGTCACTCATAGTAAAAAGTCAAAGGCGTTACCATGGCCCTAAAAAGCCCCAAACCACCCAAACATCTGTTAGAAAATGGACCCTCTTTTTGAAAGCCTCTGCATTTGCTGTTCTCTCTGCCTGGAGTGCCATACCTCCATGGCTTGTTCTATCATCTCCTCTGGGTCTTTGCTTCTAAATCGTTTTCTCAATGGCATCTTTGCTGACCTTCCCATACTATTTAACACACACATTACAATTTGTAGGATGTAGCTAAAGCAGTGCTTTAAGAGAAATTTATACCATTAAATGTTTAACTGTGACATCAGAAAAGAAAGTCTCAAATCAATGATCTAAAAACTTCTAACTTTAGAACTAGAAAAAGGACAAATTAAACCCCAAATCTGGCAGAAGGAATAAAGTAACATAGTAGTAACTGATGAAATATAAATTACCAAAGACACTCAAGAATAAACAGCTAATGTGAATATCCTTATATCGATTAAAGAAACTGAATTGTTAAAAACCTTCCCACAAAGGAAACTCCAGGCCAAATGTCTTCAGTGGTAAATTATCCCAAACATTTAAAGGACTAATATCAATTATACAGATTTTTCAAGAAAACAGAAGAGAAGTAAACACTTTCCAACTGTTAGGCTATGGAAATCAGACTGTACCAGAAAAGAAAACAACTGACCAGTATCAATATGCAAGCCTTACAGGGAGACTGCAATGTCTCTGGCAGCATGTTACCAGCAGATCTCTGTCAGAAGGAGTGGAAGGGGCGGAGGGCAAGGTACTGAAACCTTTAGTCAGAAGTATCTCCTTCGAGCTCTTCTGTTAAACTGCTTTGAAATAAAAGATTAGAGAATATCCAAAGTGGAAAAGTGAGGTGGTTCAAAGTTAGATGGTCCTATGATTGTGAAATAATAGATGCGTGAGAGCTGAGGTCACAGGGTACCCTGGCCTGTATGCCTTAGATGCTCCAATAAGAGCTACATATTTTCTCACCACCTATAGGCCAGGCCTGTCTGGGTTTGTGTTTATTTGATGCTTGTTAAGCCTGTCAGCCACAAAAATGATCAGTGTTCCCAAAAGCACAAAGGGAAAAGAAGCAATATGGAAGATAAATCTAAGGAGGCACAAGGAAGAATGGGCAATTTCATAAGTTGTTTCTCTAGTTAGTGAGAAGGACAAAAAGAAAAAAAAAAGAGAAAGAAATGCAGATAAGCTGTGGCTTCAAATATTTAATTCACCTTTGTGTAGATTTCCAAGAAAGGCCATGCATTAAACCAGGCTATATGAATTATTAAAGTGCCAGATCCGTATTAACCTAAATGTACAATGCTCATTCTCACAAATGAACTAAGAAAAATAAAATATTAAGTTGAGATCATCTCCAAAATGCCCTCCCACAATTTAAAGATTCAATTGTCAGAAATCTTCTTTTTCCTTTTTTTCACTGCCCAGCACCAAATGAACTAAAAAAGTGAAATATTTTAAGCAGCTACCACAGACTAAGACTTGGGCACATCTACAAACAAGGCATATCAGGGATATGTGGGGTACAGATTCATATTTATCCCCATAACAGTTGGGTTTTTTTCCTTATAAAGGCATGTGAGACTAGGGCTCTCTGTTCAAATGGAAGCAGGTCCCCCTCCAGATGAACACAGTGAGACAGTGCAGCCACAGAGTAGCAGGCAATGCAGGCAGAGACAGCTGACCTACTTCCTTTCTTGCAACAGCAAATCACAAAAAAATGTGGGTGCTTTTGTTCCCCCAAGCAACAAAACAAAGCCACTTTCAGGTTACTTCCTCCTCAACTTTAATTAATCTCAAATATTTGAAGTTAAAGTCACTTAACTGCTACAAAGTTAGTACTTCACAACAGTTCTTATTTCCAAAGTTAATTTGCTATTGAGTGAACTGACAAAATGGGGGAAAAGCTCCTCTGGAGGTTCCATCTGTCATCTCTCCCCTTCAACAATAAGGTCTAGGAGCCAACTCCAAAATGAAGGTGGGGCCACAGAAGAGTTACATAAGGAGAACATCTCCAACACAGGGGCCCGGGCTTCCTACATGCAAGAGTGTGGGTGTGAGGCACAAAAACCAGCATGGAAAAATCGAACATGTACTTCATCCTGTGGTCAGATATTGCCAGCAGCCTCACAATAAAGATGCACTCTAATAACTGTCTATAGGCTACAGCATTTTTGTCAATTAATAAATTAATTTTTATATTTTTAAATTTACATCCAAATTAGTTAGCATATAGTGCAACAATGATTTCAGGAGTAGATTCCTTAGTGCCCCTTACCCTTTATCCCATCCCCCATCCCACAACCCCTCCAGTAACCCTCCGTTGTCCGTATTTAAGTCTCTTACGTTTTGTCCTCCTTCCTGTTTTTATATTATTTTTGCTTCCCTTCCTTTTGTTCATCTGTTCGTGTCTTAAAGTCTTCATAAGTGAGTCATATGATATCTTTCTCTAATTTTTCTTAGCATAATACCCTCTAGTTCCATCCACGTACTTGCAAATGGCAAGATTTCATTCTTTTTGATTGCCAAGTAATACTCCATTGTGTGTGTGTGTGTGTGTGTGTGTGTGTGTGTGTGTGTGTGTGTGTGTACGTACGCCACATCTTCCTTCTCCATTGATGGACATTTGAGCTCTTTCCATACTTTGGCTGTTGTTGATAGCGCTACTATAAACTTGGGGTGCATGTGGCCCTTCAAAACAGCATCCCTGTATCCCCTGGATAAATACGCTAGTAGTGCAATTGCTGGGTTGCACGGTAGTTCTATTTTTAATTTTTTGAGGAACCTCCATACTATTTTCCAGAGAGGCTGTGCCAGTTTGCTTTCCCACCAGCAGTGCAAAAGAGATCCTCTTTCTCCGCATCCTCTCCAACATCCACTGTTACCTGAGTTGTTAATGTTAGCCATTCTGACAGGTGCTATCTCATTGTGGTTTTGATCTGTATTTCCCTGATGAGTGATGTTGAGCATTTTTTCATGTGTCAGTTGGCCGTCTGGATGTCTTCTTTGGAGAAGTGTCTATTCGTGTCTTCTGCCCATTTCTTCACTGGATTATTTGTTTTTTGGGTGTTGAGTTTGAGAAGTTCTTTATAGATTTTGGATACTAACCCTTTATCTGATATGTCATTTGCAAATCTTTTCTTCCATTCTGTCGGTTGCCTTTTAGTTTTGGTGATTGCTTCCTTCGCTGTGAAGAAGTCTTTTATTTTGATGAGGTCCCTATAGCTCATTGGTGCTTTTGTTTCCCTTGCCTCCAGAGACGTGTTGAGTAAGAAGTTGCTGTGGCCAAGGTCAAAGAGGTTTTTGCCTGCTTTCTCCCTGAGAATTTTGATGTCTTACATCATACAAATGTCTTACATTTAGGTCTTTCATCCATTTTGAGTTTATTTTTGTGTATGGTGTAAGAAAGTGGTCCAGGTTCATTTTTCTGCATGTCACTGTCCAGTTTTCCCAGCACCACTTGCTGAAGAGACAGTCTTTATTCCATTGGATATTCTTTCCTGCTTTGTCGAAGTTTAGTTGGCCATACATTTGTGGATCCATTTCTGGGTTCTCTATTCTATTCCATGGATCTGAGTGTCTGTTTTTGTGCCATATAGGCTACAGCATATTAAACCCCTTCCTAAACTCCTGGGGAACTAACCAGCCTAGTCTGTTTATCACACAAGCCAGTGTCTGTGGAAGGGAACACCTCTAGTTCAGGGTCCTGGTGGTAGAGGTCACTGCCCACATCAGAATGAAGAGTAAGGAGAGAGAGGGCTCCAGGGAAACCCCTCTTCCTCAAAGGGATGGCCACCAGCCAGTTTGAAAAAGAAGCCCTTTGAGAATGCAATGCACGGGCCAGGGTAAGCCAGATGCAGTCTCAGAGGAGTTTGGTTTACCCTCTTCAAAGACTTTCAAAACTTTTTTTTTTTTTTTTTTCAACGTTTATTTATTTTTGGGACAGAGAGAGACAGAGCATGAACGGGGGAGGGGCAGAGAGAGAGGGAGACACAGAATCGGAAACAAGCTCCAGGCTCTCAGCCATCAGCCCAGAGCCCGACGCGGGGCTCGAACTCACGGACCGCGAGATCGTGACCTGGCTGAAGTCGGACGCTTAACCGACTGCGCCACCCAGGCGCCCCTCAAAACTTTTGATTAGTTACCTATCGTTTAAAATTGAGACTTGACAGAAAAACCTGAATTGCTGACTTCTCTTTAAAAATAATGAAAGGACCTGGCAATACTGGCCTGGAGTGGAATCACAGCTTCCTCATGTAGAAACGGCACATACTACTCAAGTTTGTCACTATCATGGCTGCAAATGCCTGCTGTATTTGCCATCACTGAGTCTGCCCGGCCCTGCTTTGAGCAGGGGCAAAAATGAACCTAGGCAAGAGTCTGGAAGACAAGAAGCACACTTGGGAAAACACCTTTTTATCCAGGACACACACCTAATACTAAGGGTGGTCTGGGCACGGTCTAAACCCACTCCTCCTGAAGGTCTGTTCTACTAGAAGAAATCAAATACCCAAGAGAGAAACAATGCTGAGGGCAAACTCAAACCGGCACAATATGGCCCAGCCACACATGATTTGTGCACACCACCATTTCATTAGGATCTACTAGACTCTCCATGTGATTTTTTTCTCCTAGGCTTAAGATCATTTATATAAATACTCTTGGTAGGTGTGATCAGCGTATGTTACCATCTGTTTCAGCTGATATGTGAAAGCATTGTGGCTTTTCAAGCATTTCAAAACCAAACGGAGAACCAAAGACATTAAAAACAAAGTGCTGATAGGGTAAAATGATAAACTTGGGGAAAGAATGCCCCATCTTTAGAAATTTACTCTGAATTTACTTCTTACAACTTAGTCATCCATGAACTTTCTACAAGCCATTCAATCCATTGTGCTTATTATCTTTACCGCTACCAATTTCTACTGGATTTCATGACTGGATGAAAGCTGAAAAGATGTTCATCATATAATGTGGATTCACAATGGCCTATCACAGTAGTGTTTACACAAACCAACTCTCACTGGCAAGCGAGATACACATGAATGACAATTAGAACAAATGTCTTAACTAACCTGTGCACCAGTTAAGATCCCAGATTAATAATCAGGCTTTACTTCTTTTGGTTGCCTATCTTGAGGGTCAGGAATTATTTATATGAAAGGGCCAAAGTATTGGTCTCCGTATATTTTAAAGCTGGTTGTACACACAACATAGAAATTTCATTCCTATGACCTCTCTTTTGTTACTCCCGTTCCTCTGCTTTATTTCCCTTTATCTGTGGCCACTGCCATCTGACAGGACATTTAGAGAAAGTAAATGTAAATCCTCAGAGTAGGCCCATGAGCAGTCTCTACTTGGGAAATCAGAAGGGCAGCCTCTTCCACTGAAAACAGCTCTTACACCGCTTAAAAACACCTGTGACTGTCAAGGAGCAGGGGACCCCACAGACAGGGTCAGTTCCCCTCATAGGAGGCAGCCAACACGTTGGTCATTTAACAAAGCAACTGTTCTTCTATGTGCTTCAGAGTCTTTCGAGAGTCCCAGACTGCCATAATCGCTAGTCTTCCAATATGCCATCATAAATGGAGAAAAGTTCTCAAGCTTTTAATTCAGTAGCTGGCTGGATTACGTTGCTAACATATGTACCAAAATGCTACTTCAGGACATTACAGAGTAATGGTTCTAGCTCTTGGATCTTGTTCCCTCCATCACAAAGATCCAAATCCCAGGCATTAAGGAGCATAGGTGGGTAACTGTTACTCCTTCAGGTTTGTGAGGTAACTACCCTAAATCCAGGACTGTCAAATGTTGCAGATGGCCCTCTCTCAAGGAGGTTACAGACTGAGTAGTGAGGTCACTACACACCCTCCACTTGCCAGCAATGAAAGACACTATCCATTTTTAATGAAAGGCAAGGGATAGTAATATGTGATGCCCCAAGGAAATGTCACTTGAAGCTGAACATAAATTTCTACAAGCTTTGTGAACTCTGGATCAGTGTTTTGTCCCCAAGACTTCTATGTAAAATTCTAAAAACAAAATTAAAAAAATAAACCTGATCTCCAATGTAACCAAACTCCAATTCAGTGGTACCATAAACAATTTTGGTCATTATCTTACCTGAGGACAGAGAGCTTCTAGCTGACTTGCTGACATTCGAACAAGCTTTACACCTTCTTCATTGTTTGAGATGGAACAGGCCAAGTTGGCAACCTAGAAGAAGGAACACCATAAAAAGTTCTTAGAAGATTTTTCTTTTGATCCCTAAGGAAAACAAATGTTTACCCACTCCCACCTCTGATCTTTTATAGAACACATGCCAAGAGCACCAATGGTATTTTATTTCTCAAATTAATTACCTACCTAGGAGGACAATTTTTTTTTTTTTTTTTTTTTTTAAATCTCTGTGCTAAGGAGACTATGTTGACTTGTAACACAGGTCACACTGTTGGCAGAATGAGATTCCAGGGCATGTAACTCATAGGCTTTACCATGCTCTCTTACCTGCGTGAACAGTAGAAAGGCAGTTCTCATAGTGTGGACAACAACATGAGAAAAGCTAAGGAATCAAGGGCATTCAGAAAGAAAAGTTGGTATCCTCAATTACAAATATACCATGTAGCTGGTTCTTGAAGAAAAGAAACAGAAATTCTAACATGCTATTCTCATTTTACAGGTGAATGGCTGCTTACTAAGCCAAGAGGTTTACTTAAACACAAAGCTATTTTTCAAATTAAAAAAAAATAGTATTAAGATAACATCAAGATATACCCAAGGCCATATTCATCAGAAATGGAAAAATAAACAGGGATGATGTCCCACAGTTAGAAGAAAACTATCCTTCAACTAGGTTCTCAAAAGCACTGAAAGCTGAACTCCTTTCTGAATGGTACTGCTTTATTTGAACTGAACTCTTTTCCTTTCTGTCCAAAGTATCTTAAGGACACTGCTCCAGTAGCCAGAAACAATCTTTCCAAGTTGTGTCAGACTTCCTCAGCTGAAGCCCTGGCCATGGTGAGAACCTTGCTCTGTAGCGACTGTGAGCACTGTGATCACTTACCCATGTTTCTACATAAACAGGCTTGCCAACCCCATTGGTAATACCAAGGACCAAATGAATACGCTGTGCTAAGACACATCTTCCCCCGCCCCCCCCCCCCCCCCCGGTTGCAAATTGAGTTATGAATGACAGAAGCGTGGGCAGTTTAGTATCAAAGGCACTTTCCGGGAATTTAAATGCCAGAGTAAACAAGGGCAATGGTGATAACCTTTGATTTTCACTCCTCCACCCAACTTAAGCACATACAGGCAAAAGAAAAATTACGTACTATTATGGTTGTTGTTTGCAGTATTATGGTTAGGGATTATCAGCTTTCTGGAAGACTGCTAACTATCAGAATCCTGCAATGCCTAATCATAAGGAGAAACAACAGAACTAACATGTAATTTAAATATAAAATGTAAAGAAATAAGAAATTAAGTCAGATCTTTAATGTTTAGGGGTCTTCAAAATCATATACAGAAGTAACATATTTCCCCTAAAGATTACAATTCCACTTTCTACTATCAACTGGACCTGAGCAAACAGGCACTAGTCTTCATGATAATACAGTTGATTATGCAGATTTTTTTTGTTTAAAAATTACTGTAAAACATAACCAAAACTCTATTTTGTAAAATATAAAATGTTTAAAAAACATTATCCCTCAATGATGCTACAGTGCAGGAGAAAGCTTAACTTAGATATGTTCATGAATCTGTAACTCCCACTGTTTCAATTCCTTAAGAAGGCATTTTGAAAAACAAATATAAAATTTGGGGCTCATCACTACATTAGTAATTTGAGACTAACAAAGATTCCTGGTGAGGTGAGCATACTAATACCCAGCACTCCCGCCCCACTCCCACTATGTGGGAGGCCAGCCAAGTGTAAAATTCAGGAAGGTCTGTCACTCTGTTTCTATCCTTACTCTCTGTTCACTACTAGCATCATTTTATTTCAATTTACACTCACCCAATTTTATGAATCTGTAAGATCCAGAAAAGTAAGAAGCAAAGATTATGTAAACTATTATCTATTACAGATCAGATACATGAGAGTGTGGGTGGCTAAGGCTGAAATGGCTGACCTCTGTAAACCATCTTTCCTGTTTCCTGATACAATTCCTAACAAAATAAAGGCTACGCAAGACTTGTTCTTTATTTTAAAACGTTACTTAAATGGTTTCTGATGTATTGCTGAAGCAGTAATGTTCCACAAGAGTACACTGCCTGTTTCAGGAGGCCGCCCTGCCTGGCCTGGGAGGAGGGAGAGAGCGCCTGTCACTGACAGTCTTCTTCAGATGAATGAGCTTCTATTCACCCTCCAGGGACAGGGCTACTCACTTCCAACAATGACAAATGTGCAAATGCAACATCTCAACCCTAGCTCTCTGAGACGCTAACCTCATATACTAGTGCCACGCTTGACAACAGTCAAAGGGGAGGCTGAGAGGAGGGGTTTCCTAAATGTCTCCTTCTGGGGTTCTAGAAATTTGGGAGAGCAGTTCATACTGTAACTGAAGAAGAGACTCAAGTTTAAATTAAAAATACATAGACCAAACTTCCAGAGAACCTGGCAGAACACTCTGCAGTTACTTCTAGATTTTCTCTGGGAATATCTCTGCTATCACGGTAACTTGTGTATTAACAGTTTAAATGTCTTTGATTCTTGCTAATTCAAGAGGTGGCCTAAGACTGACACTATGACCTATGAAATCATAAGCTTTGAAATCATGAAGGCCTCTTGTACTACCTATGCCTACACTGTGGAAGTTTGGACCTTAGAGAAGAGCAGAACATTTCAGAAAACCAGCAACTCCCTGATTTAAAAAAAAAAAAAAAAAAAAAAAAAAAAGCCCTGGATTTTTGCTGATTTTAGGAGTAGCACAGTAACAATTTATGCTGTGGAGGAAAAAAGAAATGTCACAGCCAGGCTGTGTCATATCAACAAATATGACATCTGCACACTACAAAAAAGACAACTTTTCATTTAGGAACACTCTGCCTTTATACTAGATTTTCTCTTCTTAAATAAAATTTATGAAGTTCCATAGTGGGAAAAAAAACCCATTATGACAATTTCTCCTCTATTATACATGTGTTGATGACTTTTAAATGAAGGTTAAATTTGTGTAAGGTCAGCACAAGTTTCTTCCCACGGCCCTCAGTAACTGCTTCTCCTTCATATTTGGCTGAGGGTCTCCACTGCCCCTTACTCTGGAACCTCTGCAGGAAGTGAGATTTCTTTTTGTTCTTGTTGGTAAATTAATAACCTAACAGCCTATGCCCATTGTGGGGAGTAAAACAAGTGAAAAGAACTTTGGAAAAGGGAGCTCAAGTCCACAACCATAACCATAAAGCTCAAGAGGCTGAAGCTCAAAACCTGCATTACTTGCCATTGTGGCTCTGGGTCATGCTACCACCTAAGTTCTCCTCTTTAAAATGGTTGAGTCTCGGGGCGCCTGGGTGGCGCAGTCGGTTAAGCGTCCGACTTCAGCCAGGTCACGATCTCGCGGTCCGTGAGTTCGAGCCCCGCGTCGGGCTCTGGGCTGATGGCTCAGAGCCTGGAGCCTGTTTCCGATTCTGTGTCTCCCTCTTTCTCTGCCCCTCCCCCGTTCATGCTCTGTCTCTCTCTGTCCCAAAAATAAATAAACGTTGAAAAAAAAAAATTTAATAAAATGGTTGAGTCTGAGCTCTCAACAAGTCCAAAATAACAGTAACTCAACTTTGTAAACTTGACATGCATCAAGTGAGAAGTCCCAACTACACATCATATAAATTTCAGAACCACTCAAGAAACTTCTACCAGTTATTCCCAAATCCACAAGAGAAATGATGATGGAACAGAGGATAAGCCTCCAACTTTCCAATTTGAGGAAAGGGTGTTGGCTACCTTATTAGGAGTAACAAAATATCTTACCAAAAAATGAAGTATGCATGGATGATAGAAAAATTCCAAACTGGATTGTGGTAATGGATGCATACTTCTACAAATTTAGTAAAAATCAGAGTTGTATACTTAACAGGGGTAGGTGTGAATTTTATACTCTGCAATTTATACCTTCCAACTCTTTTTTGGTTTTTGATGCAGGGCTAACCAGGTAATTGAGGGAAATTATCAGAGGCTAGACATAAGAAAGCAGAAATTCAAAGAGTTTTATAAAAGAAACCACTGAAAACAGTGCTTGCACAGGGGTGGGAAATAGAGAAATGGATATGTTCCATTCTGTGATTAGAATTTGGGTTTTTAATGGACCAATACACCTTGGCCCTCACAAGGTGAGGTGTCCCTAAGCAACCGGCAGAAGCAACTATAAATGGAAATTTTCTCTGATAGAAGGTCATCCAAGCCCAGGCCTCAAAGAATTCTCATATACAAAATTCCAGGAAGGTAAATTTACAATAAAAAATGCAGGAAGTACACAAGGAAATAAGTTATCTTGGGCAGGAGTAAGCAAAACAATTGTGTAATCAGATTCATAATGACTACAGATACTCAAATGATCAAAACTAGAGTATTAAAAAATATATTATGTTAACAGAAATGAAAGAAAAGCAAGCATACAAAGTTAAAATACAGTAAAAAATGACTAGCCGTATTTAAGAAGGATCAAAGTAGAACTTCAAGAGAAAATCTGTAACTTCTATACCTCCTAGAAATTTAGTATATATCACATACTGTTAAAAAGAGACGTACTAACCTGTAAAATCAAACTTAAGAACTTATTCAGGAAAACTAAGAAATTTTCACAATATGGAGACAATGCACAAAATTAAGAGACATGCAATTACACTGAAAGTATCTACTATTCAACCATGAGGGATTCAGAAACAAAGACAGAGAAAGGGGGAGTGGCAATAGTGAAAGAGAATGAAAAATTTTCAGAGTGGATGAAATATAAATTTCAGATTTGGGAACACAAAGTCTAAATAGGGGAATAAAAAGAAATCCATAACCAGACATACTACAGTGAATCTTTACAACAACAAAAACTCTAGTTTTAAAACAAGGTCTTAAAAACAGAAAGTAAATACAAATTATCCACAAAGTAAGCTCAGAAAGACTGACTGATGACTTAACAGCAATGACGGATGCCAGAGATGGGGAAATAGTATCTTCAAATCACTGGAGTTGGGGACCTGGCAGGGGGATAATCCTAGGACTATACATTCAACAAAACTGTTATCTCTAAGATTTGGGGCACAATAAAGACTAAAAACAACCCAAGATCATTTACTCCAGACAGATCTTCCCTCCCCCTACTAAGTTTGTAACAAAGATGCTTTAGGAAGAAGAGATAATTCCAGACAGAAGGCTTAACAACATGAAAGAAGAAATGAGAAGCAATGAAAATAATGCATCAAGTACAATTTAAGCAAAGTTGAAAAAATGAATTCAGCAATACCAATAGTACCTAACTCATGGGACTAAAACTTACAAGAACCAAAGTACTGGACAACAGTAACATTTAAGTTGGAGAATGACTGAAGTCAAAGCATTTTAAGATTCTTACATAGTTTCAGAAGGAGGAAAAGATACTGATTAACCCTCAACCACTCAGTTAAACATGCATGCTAAAATATCCAGAACCACTACTAATAAAACAGAGTTTACCACTTCCAAACAAGGGGGGTGGGGGGAGAGGTGGGGGGAGTGGGGGGTGGAGAAGAGGAGGCGAGAGGACTCAATCCATGCAAAGGAGTCAAGACAGTTAAAAACAGAGGAGGGATGGAAGCAGAGGGTTAAGGAGAAAGAGAACAAAATGCAGCAGTTAAAATGAATCCACATGTCACAACCATAATGAATGTATATGAACAAAACTCTCTAACAGGAAAAAAAACTTTACTAAAGTGAGTAAAAATAAGTAAACATTACTCTTTATAAAATACATTTAAAACATAAACAAAAGTTGTACACTGTCTTTAAAAACAAAGGATAAAGCTATACTGGATGATCGGAAGGAAGCACTTGACTCACAGCCCTCTGTCCTCCCCAATTATGTCACTGGGAGGCTGAAGGCCACATGCCAGGTAGGCTCCTCACCAGATCACAGCTGTTTGCACCTGAAGAATAGGACCTTGTCTTTTAAGAGACAAACCACAAAAATTAAAAACAAATTTTTTTAAAAGGAAAATAATGTGGTGTCTGTCAGTATACTGTATTAAAATGTTGAGCAACCCTATATATTTAATCATTCACTGACCCTTAAGTATAAATACATAAAAGCCCCATGTAAGGATTCTTTTCACATCTTTAGCATAGGCTTATTTCCCATGAAAGAAAAGGGGGGGGGGGGCATTCTCCCTCCATTCTAAGGACAAGAACTACACAACTGTATTTCATCCTTTCCTTCTTGCTATCAGGAAGTTCAGTGCCAAATCCAAACTCAGTCATGGCAATTATAGTTCAAGATTGTCTATTATTCTTTTCCTGGTTCCTGATTTTCTACATCTACCTTATTTTATCATGTCTCTCTTTATTTGAAATAAGCTATATCAAATGTAATTTTAGGAAGAGGCGGGATACAAATATAAGCATCTCTAGTAACAGATTTGGAAATTGACTTTATTAAAACATCATAAATTATTTTAAATGGCTTTGATATTTGGTATTTTTAAAAGGCTTTTTAAAAGGCTTTCATTGTAAATCATCACCCAAGGAATCATTTCTATTTACTTGGTATCACATAGACCATTTCAAAAGTTCTCTATTTCTATCTAACTGCCTGAATAATCTCAGTACACCTAGAAAGTGTGCCTATCTAAACATCAGTTCATCAGCTCTACTGATGAGGTAACAGGAGGGCCTACTCTTCTGGAGCAGGGTAAAGACTGGGCAGGGTTTCTCTGATTACTCCTACCAATGCTCCAAGAGAAAAGAATGTTGATGTTCCCTGAGAACAAGGTTCATCTACTGCCTTCACTAGACCATCCCAAAATCTGAGTAGGTAGTTAAGTTCGACCAAAAACACTTGTTTGGGTATGAGATGTTAAAATAGTACACACAAGACACTTTTGTTTGGCGGAGACTCAAGCATGTGAACTTACAGACCTTTAAAAATGTGGAAAGACATGGGGTGCCTGGGTGGCGCAGTCGGTTAAGCGTCCGACTTCAGCCAGGTCACGATCTCGCGGTCCATGGGTTCGAGCCCCGCGTCAGGCTCTGGGCTGATGGCTCAGAGCCTGGAGCCTGTTTCCGATTCTGTGTCTCCCTCTCTCTCTGCCCCTCCCCTGTTCATGCTCTGTCTCTCTCTGTCCCAAAAATAAATAAAAAAACGTTGAAAAAAAAATTAAAAAAAAAAATGTGGAAAGACCAAGCTCAACAGGTTTAATAAATTCTTTTGGAATCCAAGGTCAGCATTCCCCCCAATGATACTGACTGCTTTAAACATACTACAGTCCTAGAAAATGGAAGGTTCATTTAATTTGCTATTTGCAGGCATTTCAGCCTATAGTATTATACAGAGGCACTGAGAAAAATACTGAAGCTGTCACAGGTGGATCACATAAGGTCAGTGTTCAATTCAAATGCTCCTTTACAGAGCCTTCTTCAAGGCCACTTTCCTGTACATTATGGGCAAACCACAGAATATAAGTTATAATGCAGATCGTTCAATTTGCAGTAAAAATACACACTTTAAGCCAATAATGTCATACCGTATGAAGTCCTGGATAATGGGAAATACTTTGGAGTGAGGGGTGGGCATGTGGCAACTCAACAAGTAATGATAATCCAACTCCAAAGCATAGCAGTTAGGGGTACCTGGGTGGCTCGAGGGTCGAGCATCCAATGTTTGGTTTCTGCTCAGGTCATGATCTCATGGTTTGTGAGTTGGAATCCTGCATCAGCTGGGAGCCTGCTTGGGATATTCTCTCTCCCTATCTCTCTGCCCCTACCCCGCTTGTGTTCTCTCTCAAAATAAATAAATAAAAACTTAAAAAAAAAAAAAAGGCATACCAGTTACATTTACCTTCTGATTCTTAATACACAAAGCAATGAATGAGATACTATCTTATTGTAGCAAGTTCATAATGATAAAAGGCCTATTTTAATGCAATGTCTGGGGCTGAGAGGAAAGGAATACTAAATGATATATGTTTTTAGAGGCAAGATTTCATGAATGGCATTTTTCCTATTTCACTCTCAATTCGTGAAAAAGGACTCAGAAGAAAGCAAAATTAAAAGGAAAAACTGACTGCTCTTTAGCTATTAAGCTGCTCACAGCCAAAGGAGGTAGGCTAAGAATGAAGCAATTAAAAAGGACACATGGGTATTGCTTCTTTCTGACAAAATAAATATTTTACCTCAATATGCTTAAAAATGAAGAGCAACATAAAGAAATCATTAACTTGATATGGGAGAAAGAGTCAAGTATAAAAGGTATTACAGTTACCCTGAAGCACAGCCATGATCTTTCATAAAAAGATGAAAGAAAAGCCCTCAGTGCTATACTCCAGAACAAAAGAAAATGGTGAAAAGAACCGTCATGCCGCTCACCAGTAATGACCCTCAGCTCTTGCTCCCTTACTCACGGGCCTTGGGGACACACAACCTATATGCACCCTTCACACAAGAATATGGGCTTCAGTATGATGTGGGAACGGATTCCACTGACAAATGTGGTATGAGACACGCAGAGGTCCCAGCCAGAACCCAAGAAAATAAGAACAACTTCATGGCAAATACTGTTATTTGCCTTTTCAAATAAAATCACAAAAGTCATTTACTAAGGATTGAATCGGCAGCCAGCCTCACACAGCCTTCCTGACACTAACTGTGCACACAGAGGGACTGGAGGAATTTGCTTCTGTTCTAAAAACTTAAGAGTCAGTATGTGGTTTTTAGTCTTGAAATTCATCTTGTATTTTCATCATGTGATATACAAGGAAGGTACCATAAAAGGTTTCCATTTCTAAGTGGGTGTTATTCCCTAATACCACTCAGAAACTATGAATATATTTGAAGCAACTTTACATGACACCCCAAATTAAAGCATAACCCTTTTATACTATTTTACTTGGTCTGGGAAGAAAGTATTTTTATTAATGCAATAAATAAGACTTCCAAAAACCAAGTTAGCAAGTGCCAACACATCTGCTCCAATTTTATTTTGGTCATGTATTAAAATGCTACTTAAATAACAGTTTTAGCTCTGCTTCCATTTAAAACACTGATAAAACGGTTAACTTTTTTCACATATCATCTCAGCACCATTTATACCACACTGTACAAAATACACATACTATATAAATGTATTTTAATTGCTTCCCTCTCTCTAGTAGAACATAACCTTCATGGGGGGAGAGATTTTTGTTTCATTTGCTACCATCTCCCTAGTGCCTAGAACAGTGACTGGGACATATCAGGAACACTGTAAATATTTGTTGTGAGACTCCATCATAATTTTTTTTCTCCCACAACTCTAGAAAATCTGCTATTGGTTGTTGAAAGCTTGGTGCTAGCAAATGAAAATACTGCTCAAATCAACGTCACCTAATTTTTAAAAAGTTTCCAAATTTCCCCATTCATCTTCACATCCCAAAAGATTGTACATTTCATTCCCTCATATACACATGATACAGAATGAGAAGAATATCAAGTTTAATAACAATGGTGTTCAGTCATTACATAGAAGTCTGAATTTCTCAAAGTGTGGTTCTGAGACCAGTAAGTGTGAATCCTCAGGGATGGTAGTCCAGGGATCTGAAGGTTGAGCACCTCAGTGACTTAACTGTTTATTACCTGAGAACTAGTACACTCACTCATCTGGTAGTTACTGAGCACATACTTGTTCCAGGCACTGTTCTAGGCCCATGTTCTCAAAGAATTTACATTCTATTAGAGTATGGGGTGGGAAACAAAAAACATAAGAAAACAAAACAATCCCAGTAATTTTAGATAGTGAAAAATGTTATGGTGGCTATAAAACAGATGACAGGGTTAAAAAAAAATGGTGGAAGGTGGAATGGAGGGGATGAGGGATCCAGGAGAGCCTCTCTGCAGGGGTAACATCTGAGCAAAAGCCTGTGGGATGAGGGGTGAGAAGTGGACAGAACATTCCAGGCAGAGGGCCCAAGCAGTGCAGAGGACATAAGGTGGTGACATGTTTGGCTTCACTTCAATGCTAAAGAACACATTTTCTAACACTCAATAAATCAGACTACCCAGCTGAAGGATCAGACATGAGAGGAGTGCATCTAACCCCACAGAGCAGCTATCTGATACATGGGACCACTCAAATACTCATGGGAAAACTGGGGTGAAAAAAAGAAAAAGAAAAAAAAAATCTGTGGGAAGGTGAAAGGCAGCTGGAATCCACAAAGAACCTGCTAGAATATAAACTATGCTTCCTATGGTTATCCAAATATTAATAGCGTAATGATGGAAGTTACCAAAAGGGATATTGGAAATAATATAGATATGTTTTACCTAGGTAATTTAGACTAAGATAAAAATAAACGGATTCTAAATGGGCTAAACGGCCAACTATATACTAAGAACTGTTCAGTCGAGAATGATTTCTAGTGGCAGGCTAAAAGGTTCTAGGTATTTAAAATTTTTTCAGTAGCCACATTAAAAAGGGTGAAATTAGCAAAAATAATTTGGTGTTTCTAATCCCAAGATATTACATATCAACATGTAATCAATATAAAAAGCTAATGAGTTTTGTACATTCTTTTTTATCCATACCCTATCTTCGAAATCAGGTGTGTATTTACACTTATGGTTCCTCTCAATTCACTGTGTACACCAGTAAAAAGATGGACAGAAGTAGCTGCAGAGAAGGAGAGTGTGGCTCCCTGTTGCTAACAACCAGAGAACCCACCAGTGCAATGTGAGGCCTGGGAGTTTCCCACTACAGAAGCACTCCAAGAAAAGAGAAGTAACGATTCATGGATGTTACACAGAAGTGGTTTTACGTACAAGAATGAGAATCTATGATTCTATGAGGAAAAAACACTCACTGGGGTGTGAAGAGATGGACCCAATTTCCTGAGAGAGAGCAGAAAACCTAGCTCCCAAGGGGGAGAACCTCCAAGGAAAAGAACAATGCAAGAAGAACCAGGTAAGAGAAATGGTAAGTCACCGGGTAAATGGCCAAACATAAAGCTACAGGAAACAAATACCAGCATGGTCTTACCTCTTCCATGTAGCTTTATGACTGTATAGCAATCGACCTAAAAACCAGGCATTTCACATTCCTTCAAGATGGGGAGGTGTCCTATAATAAAGAATGTCTGGTTTTTGTCCTGGTTTCCTGGGAGGAAACTTCTTCCATATCCATGAGATTTCAATCATGATAGGAGTGTCTCTGTTATTCATCATTGGCCCTGATGGTTTATGTTAATGAAGTAACTCCTGGTGGGCCCCTAGATAAGTAATGCTAAGCATTCTAGTGAGTTCTAGGAGTTGTTCTAGCACATTATCACACCTGAAGTGGGCCATGGGAAGCCCCATATTTGTAGCCAGTGGGTCAGGGTATGGGTAGCCTGGGGATCCTCCAAACTTGTGGCCAGCATTTGAAATGAGGGCAGTCTTGTAGGGGGATGATGGAAACTCCTGAATTTATAGCGTCTTGGGTCATTGGTACAGGAGGCAGCTGACATCTACAGTGAGGACAATCTTGTTGGGGATCATGCCCTTTTGCTGTGGGGCCTGTGCTAACTGCAGATGGTTAGCACAGAATTTTAATGCAGTATTTTAGAAAGACAAACATACCTGGCAGAACTCTAAATGGCTGCAGAATCAGAGCCCCCTCCTTTTCTGCTAGTGGCCTAACACCACTAGCTCTACTCAACTTTCCCACAAACTCTTCTCCTAAACCCCAGGAAAAACTATAAATGACCACAAAAATCAATGTCAGCTGACATTTATTCCAATTTAAGAGGGAATAGGAATGAAGAGAAAGGAAGTAACAAAACAATCACAATGAAGAGCCTCACTTTTGTTCAAAAAAAGTCCCTCACTTTTTCAGTGTTCATAGTAATACTTAAATCACAAAAGTCATGTGGGGAAGAGAAGCCGTGTCACTGAAGAATAAAGTTCTGCCATGAGTCAAGTATTGGAGCCTTCTACAACACTTTAAAAACTCATTTCCTTTTCAAGCACATATGCAATTATATATCCTAGTATCTCTATTACCATAAATGTAATTTAACTGTTTGGAGAGTGGTACTACAAAGCCTTTACTTGTGCCTCAAGCAATAAAAAGGCTGTGCCATTTAATACATACATAATAAGTATGGAGGGTGATGTGGGGGGGAGGGCACAGAGAGGAAAGAGGTGAGAAAGGGGTCAGAACTGAGTCGTGATAGGGAACACCAAACTCTAAACTCTAAGGGGCCCTTGGTTAGAGATGTTTGGAATTAAATAAAAAGTAGAAGCATGGACAAAGCTCCTGAAGCAAGGTCTCCAGGGCCATCAGGTCCACCAAATGCTTCTCAGTGTTCACTAAATCAGCAAGCTCAAAAGGCACAGTCCTCAGTGCTGGAGGACCTAAAGCAAGTTACTTAACCTCTCTAAGCCTCAATTTCCTTACCTGAGAAAGGTATTATGGAAAATACATTGTATTTGAATATACCTGGTGCACAGCAGGTGCTCACCAAGCATCAGTTGTGTTGGATGAGGATGATAATGCAGGCCCAAATAAAGAGTCCTCCAGCTGCAGTACTGACAAAGGCTGCCCTCTGAGGTTCGGGACCACACTGAGCCCTTTCCCATTCCACTACTGGTACTTGTTACCCCATGCCTTGGGCTGGCTGCATTTGCTCTTGCAGGCACATTTTCTAACATGTAGGCTACTTATAGGAGGTTGGCTTCCTAAAGATAATCTTTGTGTATTTGGAGGTACACCCCATGCTATCATGTGACTCTTGTGAAAAAGATAATGCTTAATGGAGACACAAAATGATATTCTTCTGCTCTTAACTCCAAATGAGAGAATCATTAACTTGAATAGAAGACTGACCTATGTATTCTGTACATAATTAATTCAGGTCAAAATAACATTTAATAGTCAAAGAAAACTACATGTAAAATTCGTAATGCATTTAATGTTATTACTGATGTTTTCCTTGGAACGTTTTAACGGTATTAACCTGGCCTAATGTCACTATAAATCCAAATGCACAAGAAACACATTTTACATAAAAGGCCCATTTTCTGTTCTTACGTAGTAAGCAAATTACCAAATGGTCTATGGAATATCTTTTCCAAATATTAGATATTTTACGTTAAGGTTACAAAATCAAATAACTTCGGTATGTGTTTACTATACATGTCAATTTTTAAAGATAAAATAATAATGAATAAGTTGAACAATAATATAATTTCACTTATTAAAGGCAGGACCAAGTCTAACTTACCTGGATATTAAATAGCAATTCACCTCTCTTTTTTCTTGTCACCTTACAAAACAAGCACTTATATGAAGATTTTTACTGTTCAACCATATCTAATTAACAGCATGTTTCTTCAATTTTAAAATAAGATGAATGGGGGCGCCTGGGTGGCGCAGTCGGTTAAGCGTCCGACTTCAGCCAGGTCACGATCTCGCGGTCCGTGGGTTCGAGCCCCGCGTCAGGCTCTGGGCTGATGGCTCAGAGCCTGGAGCCTGTTTCCGATTCTGTGTCTCCCTCTCTCTCTGCCCCTCCCCCGTTCATGCTCTGTCTCTCTCTGTCCCAAAAATAAATAAAAGTTGAAAAAAAAAAATAATAAAATAAAATAAGATGAATGGACTGAGTCCATGTCTCAGGCAAAAAATTAAGCACTCGACATACATCATCTCTATTAGATTTAGACCTCAAAATAATCCCAAGAGTTATCAATAGTAACCTCATCTTACAGAAAAGAAATGGGAACTGAAAAAGGTTAGGTAATTTGCCAGGATGCAGCCTAGGATATAAGCCATGAAATTTCTCCAACTTCTAGACACGACGTCCTTCTTACAGGGTCTTTTGAGTTCAGGTAGGTAATTATCTTTATTTGCATTAACATTAAGTGGAGATGTTAAGTTTCTAGGATAGGGACTATCTATATTTAACAATGTACAGAATTAATGTAAACTGACCAAAATGGTAGTTTGGGATGGATGTTAAGTAATAATAAAAGACTTTCATTTTATACAGATTGTGTATTACATGAGCTTCCTAAAATTTTTAGCTGAGTAAATAATGTGATTAAAAATCACTACACTTCACCAAGTTACACAGTTAATGAAACTGATAATACACTTACCTCAATCAATTTGTTGGCATGTTCACGGAAAACTTGAGCATATTCCTTAACTTCTTTCTCATTTCCATTCTTTGCAGCTTCAATCAATACTAAAAGTGGAACGTTGGTTTCCAGGAATGAATCTGAAACATGGTCCATGACGGCTTTGCGTAGCTAAGAATTAAATTGTAAAAATTTGATTTTATTTCTACTAAGAAACTAGACTGCTTTTTTCTCTGGTACTTTTAAATCTTAGTGGAAGCTCATGATAGCCTGGCTGCACTTATATGAGGATCCCTCATGTAAGCCATGAAGTTATATAACATGGGACAGAGGAAACATGATCCTAAAGTAATGCTTATACTATAGTTATAGCATTTTAACAACAAAATCTTAAATTTCAAGATAATATCCCCCTTTTGGGGAGAATTAACAAAACTAAAACTTTTTTCTTAAAGGAATAGTACAAAGCTGAACAGAAAACAGCTCTGGATTGAATTGATACATATAGCCTTGGAACATATGCAATTATATTCCTAACTAAAAGTGAAAAGAGAGGATTAAGTACTTTCTGGCTTATCTGAACAGGGTTAGCACACTATGAACCTTAAACCTATTAACGGTTATCTTTATAACCGTTTAAGATATGACTTCACTAGAAGAAAAACAAAGACACATTCCATCTTTGCTTTTTATCAGACATGAACAATAAAATGTCTATTAAGTCTGGAAACTATTATTACTACAATTTTTTTTTTTTTTAAAGTAGGCTTCATGCCCAGCGTGGATCCCAATGAGGGAGTTGAATTCATGACCCTGAGATCAAGACCTGAGATGAGATCAAGAGTCGATCACTTAACCGACTAAGCCACCCAGGCACCCCACTGCAACTTCTTTTTAAGTCTTAATAACTAATTTGATCACATTAGTAATAAAATTACTAATTTTATCACATTATGCATACAAATAATACATTTATCACATACATAATACATTTGATTTAACAAACGAAGAGATTCTTTCCTCTGTATTTACTAACTTGGAAAACTGAGCAACCCAAACATCTTTATCACCACCTATTTATACTGGAAGCACATCTTCACCAAGGATCTAAGGGAACTTCAAGTGTGTAATCAGAACGGGGCAAGTCAAATAACAGCAATTTCTGTCTCTCCTGTATGTAATCTAGTACCACAAGATCCTTCAGGGTATTTTCACAGGTCCCCAAGTCGTTTGAAATTCATTTTCTTACCTGTACATCCTTTTCACACTAAAGCTAATTGATTCAGTCCATCCCAGTGGGACTCCATTATTCCAGGTCCCCAAGAGATTTTATTAGCTAGTTAGAACCTTATTAGCTACCAAATAGAGATAGGCAGTTTCCTGTGACAAACCATCCTTTTACCCCAGTAAAATATATGGGCCAAATACTTCCTAGAATTTTAACCAAAACTACAAAACTGATAACTTAGGAAAGCAATTGACACGTTTTTTCCCAGCTTACCTGTCTACGCAAGTCTCTAGTCTTCTTAGTCATTTTATCTATGGCAGAATTGAGTGCATCACTTCTTTCTTTACGTCCAGCCTGGAAAATAAGAAAATTACAGCTGATAGCTATTCTTGCTCAAATCAACATTTGTTTGTTTAACATTTATTTATTTTTGAGAGACAGAGACAGAGTGCGAGCAGGGGAGGGGCAGAGGGAGAGGGAGACACAGAATCCTAAGCAGGCTCCAGGCTCTGAGCTGTCAGCACAGAGCCCGACGCGGGGCTCAAACCCACAAACCATGAGATCACGACCTGACCCGAAGTCAGACGCTCAACCGACTGAGGCACCCAGGTGCCCCAAACCAACTTTTTTTTTTTAAGGCAATTTCTTGGGGCGCCTGGGTGGTTCTTCGGCTGAGCATCTGACTTCGGCTGGGGTCATGATCTCGTGGTCCGTGAGTTCGAGCCCCACGTCGGGCTCTGTGCTGATAGCTTGGAGCCTGGAGCCTGCTTCAGATTCTGTGTCTCCCTCTCTCTCTGCTCCTCTCCCACTCATGCTGTCTCTCTCTCTCTCTCTCTCTCTCTCTCTCAAAAATAAACACTAAAAAAATTTTTTTTTAAAATACAATAAAAAGTAAATAAAAAGGCAATTTTTTTTAGCCCAAAGTTGGGAAATAAATGCGGGCACGGCAGGGGAGAACCATGTGACTTTGTTCATAAAAACCTAACCTTACAATTCTTAGGCTCCACATTATCTGATGGTGAGAATTGATGGAGTTTTAACCAAAATAAAAGAATCCAGGAGATATGACTTTCACTTAAATGCTTCTGCTTGAAAAATTAAACTTAATATTTTAATTCAAGGTTCAGCATACACCAATTTCATTAAAGAACCAGCTCTCCTTGAACTTCAAGCAAGAAGAGATTACACCTGATTTTGATGAACTGTGAGATTTGAACAATGTTAAAATGTGAAAAATGGCACCTGGGACCAAAACAATGTGAAACAATGAATTTTAAAGTTAAGATGTACCATGATGGGTCAGAGTAAATAATGTATATTATGTAGCTCGAACAAGAATGCTTTGTAAGATTTCTTCAGCCATATATTTTTAAGTTCTAGGCTGAGCTTAATCCAATTGTATTGCACAGAAAGAATGTATTAGTCACTCTGAGACAGTTATGTAAATGGGCATTGCTCCAGGGTTCAGGAGGTTGAGATTTGCATCCGGGAACATTTTAAGCAGTACCAAAATAGATAGTAGCTGGAAGAAAAGGAAATAAAGTTAAGTTACCCCAGGGAGGACTAGCCACGTGCTTGGAAATACCTTGGTAAGACATCAGGTGAGTCAGACTATAAAGTATATTAAAAGTTTTTCCTTACTAAATACCCAGCCAACCAATGTGAAATAAAACATGTAGTAATCACAAGATAGATACAAATGGACAAAGGAATCTAACCCAATGTTCTACTTTTGGGTGTCCTCAAGGCATTCTGGTATAGATATGCCATCAGTACACAAGCCAGCACAGCAGGTGAATAGTTGGGATGGAGAGATGTGGTTTCATATTTTCTCAGTGCCTTTTATGTACATTTCTAACTCATTTTCTCTCTTATCCCACATCTATTAAATGGGGAAAATGACACTTGTCCCTCTGCCCCTATCTCCATTGGTTGTAAGAAGAGAAAACAGAAGAAATGTTAAGAAATATAGGCTATTTAGCAGAGGACAAAAAGATGACAAGACGGGATTTTAGGAATACAGAGAGTTGAAATACAAGTGCTAAATTAGTACGTTCACTATCAAATCTGGTTAGGGTCATATCCATTATCTTTTCCCCCAATAGTTCTGTATTGCCAATAAAGTTAAGTAGTTCAGTAATATTAATAAGTAAAAAAAAAAAACCGGGGGGGGGGGAATCTCAACATAACTGATTGAAGTATGAGAATTTCTACCTGCAGGAATAAACTGTGATTTACTCATAGCCTTCAGTCAGAAAATAACTTGACAAATATAATTAGTTACAATCTCAAAGATCAAAAGAGCAGGATCTAAGGCAAAGGTGACTAAAACTGAATTTTTTAAAAATCAAATTGACCTCATAACTAATGCCTTAATGAGGAAAGTCTCAGTACATTCCTTAGACACACAAGTGCACACTTCAAGAAAACTTCTCCCAGTCATGTTTGTCGTTTTTCCTAGCCACATTTTAGGATGTTTCTAGTAGATCATTTATTCCAGAAAACATTGGCTATCTAAAACCCAAAGGATGGGCTAAATGACCTCATGAAAACTCCAACCCCTTGTAACCTCGAATCCCCAGAAATTTCCTCAATTTGTGCAGAAGGGTTTACTCTGCAAGTTACATAAAGCAAATCCTCAAACTTGATTTGAGGGGATTTACAGCCAACAGCAAAATTTACTTTAAGATGGAACCCAGACTATGAATCTGTTAAATCTGTACTTGTCAAACTACCTTAAAAATCTATTTGTCTTTCTTGTTACTGTAGGAAATAAAAGTTTATGCCTCATTGATCAGGAAGGGACAGTTCAGAAGCAGTTATTTACTGAAGCTTTTAGCTTATACTAGACAGACCACCTTTTAAATCAAAACCCCTCTAACACACACACTCGCACGCGCGCTCAACTTTAGAATTCCAATCATTTAAAATAGGGGTAAGTACACATGCATCTACACACTTACAACCTTAAAAATGAGCTTGATGAAATTGGAAAGGTTGCTTATTTGTAAAACAAGATTTTACTTCTCTTTGAAATTAAAAGTCTTAGGATCTTTTAATTCTAGTTTTAGCTATGTCAAAGTAAAGGTGCTCATTTAACCTTTAAAGTAAATGATTCTCAACTCCTACCTACCTAATTGAGAGACTCTATTCCATCTAAGCAGAGAGGCTACCTAGGTTCATTCACATTTGATATATTTGTCCTGCTAACCAGTGACAAAAGGGCTTTCTGAAAAAAATATTAGGCATATTTGGGGTTTCAACATATAGGTTCTCCTCAGCAAGTTAATAGCAGCTGAAATGAGGAGAGAAACTTCTTAGCTAGATGGCTTCTAGCAACATAGTTCTAGCTGGGACAGCAAAAGGGCTTTCAAAATCCATCTTCAACAGAAGCATAAAGAAGCCACTCCACCTGCCTTTTGCGTGGCCAAATAATAAATTCTATTTATTTAGACACACTTTTTACAGAGCACCTACTTTGCATCCACTGGAGTAGGCAGGACTAGCCACAATCCTTCTTTCAGAAAGTTTACAATCTGAGCTAAAATAATTCAGAACAACATATAATTTAGCAATACTCTGTATTGTGCTGGGCCTGGTAGGAGTTCTAAATGAATTAACAGTGGGTCAGAGTAATAAGGGGAAGTTATGCACAAGATTAAAGTCAGGCACTGATTTTTTTTTAATTATTAATAACTGAACTTTTCAGGAGGATTTTACCCCATTTTTGGTGGTAACCTGTGAAAAAACAAGCATTTTTTTTCTTCCAAAGACCAGACCCTTGCCTCACAAAGAGTAATCTTTTCTCCTATAACAAATTTACAACTCCCCCCAAACCACTCCTACCTTTGCCAAAGATGACACTATCGCACTGTTGTGACTGGTGCATTAGTCCACAATTATTCACCCATACCCTACAACCTCTCAACTCGAGTTCTAGTTGGGCTCTAGCCCAACTCTTCCCATTCGGGAAGGTATGAAATGTGTCCCTGGCACAGCTGGCGGCATCTCAAGGTACATTTTAATCCCTAGAAATAATGTGACAAATGTTCCCAGGTGAGCCTACAAAAGCCTACTCAACCTAAAAAGTAACAGTACAAAATAAACAGCACTTCCAGGGAAAAATAGAGTGAAAACTTTTACAGTGCTTCCAGTGAATGAATCTATGGCACCATTCCACCAAATCCTGGGAGATCAGAACCAAATGTGAACTATTCCTTTATCTTTCTGGAGAAAAATATGACAAAATCCAGGATGGGGAAAAGTTAGCCAATACGAAAACAGTCCAGCACAAACTGATGCATGTAGCTGAGATATTCTAATCTCTTTTTTCTTAAAACAGATGCTAATACTTACACATTAAATAGCTGCTGTAAGTTAGAAAGTTAACAGAAGTACAAACAAGTATTTAAAGCAAACAAATACAAAAACTAAGTATATGAAAGTCGTAAAATAAGGCCTTAATTTTGAAACTATTAATAACCCAGAAAAAAAGAATAAGATGACCCAACTGTGAGGATATTTCAGAAGGATTTTAAAATGCTCATTATCTGGGAATATCAGGCTAAGAACTGTTGATAAATCATGGAACTGTTCTGATTTCTATGTTGATTAACAACAATTAAAAAACCTTCTAAAGGGCTCTGATCTTCTTTGCCCTACTTAATTAAGATAATGTGTTAACAGGGAATCTTTGTTTACTGACAATTTTACAACATCTCATGCTCATCCAACAGGTACTGGATCTTGAACATAATATGTCAAGGGTGTGTTTGCTTTATTTAATATAAGGAAGATTCTCATCAGTTTTGCCATTCATTAAAATTACCTATAGGGGCGCCTGGGTGGCTCAGTCAGTTAAGCGTCCGGCTTGGGCTCAGGTCATGATCTCACAGTCCGTGAGTTCGAGCCCCGCATCGGGCTCTGTGCTGACAGCTCAGAGCTTGGAGCCTGCTTCAGATTCTGTGTCTCCCTCTCTCTCTGACCCTCCCCCGTTCATGCTCTGTCTCTCTCTGTCTCAAAAATAAATAAAACATACATACATACATACATAAAAATAAAATTACCTATATAAAGACTTTTAAAAGGCAGTAAGTGGAAGAAATACTTATAAAATATCTGGGAAAAAAATAATTTCTTTAATAAAAGAACAGTTTACAAATCTTTAAGAAAATGACCAATTTCAAGTGAGAATGAGCAAATGAAATACACAGTCCACATGAAGGAACAAAATGACAATACACCTATATACAACATGGTACTCATTGTTACTCATAAGAGAAACAAAGAAAAGAAAGCTTTTTTTACCTATTAGATTCACAGGTATTTTACAATATGTTGTGGGGGTGGGGAAGGAGTTGGTGGGGTGGTTACTGAACACTTACAGACTTCTGGGGGAAGTATGAAATGGTTTAAAACTTTTCGGAAGGCAATGTGGTAATGTCTATCAAATTAAAAACAATTTTTTTAATGTTTATTTATTTAAAAAAATTTTTTTAATGTTTATTTATTTTTGACAGAGAGAGAGACAGAGCATGAGCAGGGAGGGGCACAGAGAGAGGGAGACACAGAATCTGAAGCAGGCTCCAGGCTCTGAGCTGTCAGCACAGAGCCTGATGCAGGGCACGAACCCACGAACTGTGAGATCATGACCTGAGCCGAAGTCAGACGCTCAACCAACTGAGCCACCCAGGCACTACTATCAATTTTAAATAGACACACTCTATAACCTAGTGATTTTTTGGTTCAGAATTTATATAAAATCTTGCCTAAGGATGCAAAGATATTAAAAGGGTATTCATTTTACACTGTCTGCAAAAGCCAAAACGCTCAAAACAAACTACATGTCCATATATTATAGAAGAGCCATACAAGGGGAAACTATGAAGCCATTAGACACCCCATATCTCACACTCTCCCTCTCTGTCTCTGTCTCTCTGTCTCTGTCTCTGTCTCTGTCTCTCTCTCTCTCTCTCTCTCACACACACACACACACAAAGAAGCAGCAGTAGAGAATCAACTCCCACAGGATGTCAAGCTTTAGCAGAACCATTTCAGTAATACGGGGTAATCTCAACTGCAGCTATAATGTTGCCATACTGTAAGACTTTCAGAATAAGAAATGATCTTGTTCTCTTTGGACCAAATTTTTGTTGCTGATTTTCTTTGCACTGATGACATCACATGTTCAATTTTTTATTTTTTTTATTTTTATTTTTTGCTGGTCTCAGCACATGTCGCTGTCCTTCTACTCCAGACTTCTAAAGGGAATGACATTTCCCAGGTTCAGCGATGAAGACTGCCAACATCTAGTCAATATACATGCAAATTCACCCTTTTAAATTTACCCAATGGGGTCAAAAAGCCTCTAAAACTGGAAGGGATTCTTCAAGAAAATATGAATGGATATCGTAACTCTTAATTCTACTCTATGCAAATGGCTTTTTGTATACCTGTGGGCCAGCTATGTGGGTAGGATGAGAAACATATCTAAACAGAAAACTACTTGTAAATGCAGAGGGAGAAGCAGGAAGGACAAATCCAAACTTAGCCATATTTCAGAATTTAAAAATGAAGCCTGCCACGTAAAGAGGGAGAGGGAAACATGAACACGAGGTAGCCACTGGCAGAACAAGAATAAGAAAAGGGTTTGGCAATACAAATTTCAATCAGTCTGTGCATTAACCAAGACTTTAAGGGGCGCCTGGGTGGCTCAGTTGGTTAAGCATCCAACTCTTGATTTTGGCTCCGGTCATGATCTCATGGTTTTGTGAGTTCAAGGCCCGCATGGACTCTGTGCAAACAGCACAGAGCCTGCCTAAGATTCTCCCTCTTTTTCTGCCCCTTCCTCCCTCTCTCTCTCTGTCTCTCTCTTTCTCTCTCTCACACACACACACACAAAATGAATAAGTAAACTTTAGAAAAAAAGATTTTAAGATCAGCTCTATTTGGTCTGAGGTCTATGGTAGACAAAATAAAAGATCTTCATGGCTGAAATGTACCTGTGCCCAAACTTCTACAGAAGATTTTCCCTCACCTAACGTCCAACATAGGTGTATCACCCAAAGATCTATTGCTGAATTACCTAGCCCTGGGCACAGAACATAACTCTAGCACAACAAAATTAGGCTGTCACATGATCCTAGCCCTGCCACCCCCAACAGCAACAACTACCAAAAATTACATGCCTCCAAAGCTAGAAGAAATCCTGAACTTTTTAAGTTACAGCATCAAAAGGAACACAGTTCACCATCCCTAGCAAAGCCACCACTACTTCTTACTACTTTCTCAATCATGTTTACTAAGAGAACAAAAGGACTTTTAAAAATCAAAATCAATGGAGGGCAGGGATAGGGACAAAGATCTAGTAAAAAAAAAAGGGGGGGGGGATTCTGGAGGCCTTATGTGGACAACTTAGTTTTAAAAAATGCTTTTTTTTTTAAGGAAGATGCCCAACCACCCACATGTTTATTTACATGCAACAGTGGTCTAGTGAGCGCCAACACTGTAGGAGCCTAGTGTTCTGAATGCTCTCAGATCCTCTGGCTCCACCTGTGACTATCAACTACTCTTTAGACAATATCCAATACAATAGATTGGTAAAGCCATCAATTCTTACATTACAAACTCTATCTGCCTCTGTCAGGTATGCTTTGTTTCTTGGGAAGATAACAAGCTAATGTTCAGCATCAACCTCAATGATTTTTCTTTTTCTTTTCTTTTTTTTTTTAAACAGCGAATCAACAGTCACATATTTGCCTTCAAATATACACGGTTTGAAAGCAGTGAACAACTCTAGGATTTACCATAGTCTTCTCTCATCTTCCTTCCTCCCTACCTCCAAAAGAAGGCTAGTAAAACCCACTTACTCTAAGGTAGGCCCAAATATGAGGCGGCCAAATAAGAACCCTGAAAGGTTCTTACAAGGGGACATACTGAGACCCACAAAATCCAGGACCTCCACCCTAAAAGTGACTATTACTTTTTGATAAACATGAAGAGTTTCTCCAAGTTATCAATCAAGACTGGTAGCAAGAAGATTTATTTTAACATTACTTCTCCAGGGCACCTTTTGTGCAACACCACGGGTGCTAGAGTTATTACATACAATTTTTGGATTTGGGCATGATTTAAAAAACATTTCACTTTTTAGCATAATGCAAAATTAAGCTTCCACTCTCCTACAAAAGAACACAAAACTCCATGTATATATCTGTACATCTGCTTCTCCAAGCTGAGAAATAATTCTCTCTAATCAGTAATTCATATTAAAAACAAACTTTCATGTAGAGTAGCTTTCATGCATGTAACTACAGCACCTAAGCCCTACCACTTGATTCACTCAATTTGCTTAAAACCATTCACAAAGAGAAGAGACAAGTTAGATTTTACTTCTCCTTTGCCTTGTCATGAACAATAACTAAAGCAGTGAAAATTTAAACAGCTATGGTTAGTACTTTGCAGAGGTTGTACTGCCACTTTAATTAAGTCAAAGGCATATGTGTGGAGAGTAAAACTGTTCCAAAATGAAACCAAAAACAAACAAACAACGTTTAATTCAGAAAGAACATGGGTCTCTGTTTAGTCCTTTTAGCTAAAGAAAGATAAAGATTTTAAAAAATGATACAAAATTCCACCAATGGGAACTATGTACTCCACCAACTTTTAAGACAAACACTGTATCTTCTTTGGTTCCAAAGACTGAACCTTCTGAATCCAAAGAGAAGGCAAGTGAACAAGATGACCTGTAACCCAGAACAAATTCTCTGGGTCCTGTGATACTGTATTACTGCTTACTTCTGCGGTGCAATACTGCACACTTCTCCAGATGCATCAAAAAATAATTACTCTTGATTGCACAGGTGCTTCTCTGAGCAATTTTCCTTGCCCACAAATCTGGTATAACAGTGCTGGGATAATGTAATTTAAGCATTTTCCATTTGTTAATATATAAGAGGTAGGCAAGCAGACTAGAGAGGAGAAAGGAACCAAGAGTCTAAGGGGAAGCAGATGCTTTTCCTTCTAAATTATCATATGCAACTCAATCCCAATTGTGGTTGCTCAAATCCAATTGACTTTAATGCTTTTCTCCACATGGAAGTAAAGTGGTTACTTCACGAAAGAATTTAATCCAGTTCCTACGGCCTGGCAAAGGTTTTTGTTTTTGTTTTTGTTTTCCATCAGAGAGTAGCTGACTTCAGTAAGGCATTTATAATATCCAAGGGCTTGTTTTCCTTTAAAAAGAAATTAAGAGACTACTCTTATCAGACTCCCCTCCTTAGGTGTTTTGGAAGAAAGTTCCTATGGAACAGAAATTCTGTAACCTAGGATCACAGACCCTTTAAGAGACTGGTTAAATCTTATTCACAGAAAAATGCACAAGCAACAGAATTCTGCAAATAGTCTATAGAACCAGCTAAAGAATGACTAGCCTATAGACAGACAAGACTATGGAAAAGATGGTCAATGTGGCAAGTGGCATCCTTGAGGACCTCTCCCTCCCTTCATTCCTTAACCAGCATGTAGGAAAAAGGTGGGAGTACTAGTGCAGGCCTGTCCCAAGGAATGTGGGGTTCCATTCATGGGCAACTTTGGCTTAGAAGCTTCTCTCTGGCCTAGGGATGCACTGCAGTCTAAGACTATCTGTCAAATCTTTCCTTCCTCTCTCCTTTCAGAGGTGTCAGACTTGCCCTGTGGTCTGAAGACGCCACTGGCCTTCAGAGTATTCATATGGTCTTCTCTTTCCTTTTGTACTTCCCAGGAACTTTACAAATTAAAAAAAAAAAAAAAAAAAGAAGGAGATGGAGATGGAGAAATATTAAGGTTTTAAGAGTTTGTTTGTTTGTTTGTTTTTGAGAGAGAGAACGTGGAGGGTAGAAAGAGAATCCTAAACAGACTCCACACTGTCAGCGCAAAGCCCAACACAAGGCTTGAACCCATGAACCGTGAAATCATGACCTGAGGTGAAACCAAGAGTCGGAGGCTCAACCAACTGAGCCACCCAGGCATCCCAAAACTCTAATAATTCTAATCCTTCTTGGGGTCTGCTTCTAGGAGAATTCAGACTATCCACCAGCATGTGCTGCTGTTTTCACAGCACCTTTACACAGCACTCAGAATAAACGACCTTGGATTCTTCCAATCCTCACTCCAGTAGCACTCTTCTACATAGAAACTATGCCTCTTAAGACAATGACTTCTTGCCCAATGGGATGAAGCCCCTGGAAGCCCACAGGTCAGTGATGTTCTGGTTTCACAGACACCAAGGGTAGTTTTGAGATTTTTGCCTCCAGTTCTAAGACAAGACCCACGAAGGTTAAGCACCAATGGTTATGACAGAAATTGCCATGGAAGGCCAAATTAATAAGGTCCGATGTGTAAAAGGCATTACGTTTGTCAGGCCTGAATATAGGACTCTCACTAATGCTAGAAAAATCCTTCACATTTATACTAATCATGGTTCTTTAATTTTCAAAACCAAGTTCTGAACAGTGATGACACTATTCAACGGGGAGAAGACACCATCAGGTCAAGTAATAACAGCCAAAGCAAAAATCCTAGTCCAAAGTATGAGTGACCTTCTGTATTCACCAGAGATTCCAACAGTTAGTGTGCAACTCAAAGTCAGTTCTTAGGTGTGCCAGCAGAAGCTCTTAAGTATGCAAATGCTCTGTTATCTGGGTGCCCCAATGCCCCAATCATGCTCAGCATTAGCTGAGGCTTTCAGGTGAAGGAGTAGGTGAGATTCTGAGGTTGGATTGTACCAGAATCCAACCAGGCTCTATCACTTGTCCTAAATCACTTCTGTTCCATTGTTAATGTTTAGGACATACAGTATTAAATGACAGTATCACCCTAACCTTTTCTCCTAGTAAGACATGTAAGGATCAAATCAGCATTATTTTTCAATCAGCACTGTGATTAAAACATTGTAACACGAGACAGAGAAGGACCATCTTTTTAATTCAAGTTCCCCTTAAATTCTCAACCAGTAAACTAACCAAATACTTAGTTTTGTAAGCTTTTTCTCTTCCCTTCCCCCTTTATTCTTAGTTTATGATGTTAAGCTCTTAATGACAAAGAAGCCAAGCCCACCTGGGTAGTTTTCCAACACACGTAAAGCAAATCACAGTCATACTTCCATTTTAACCAAGCATGACAACAAGGTGACTGAGTAGCTTTCCAAACTACCAGAGCAGCAGGCACTACCTTGCATAGGCTGGCGTTAAATCTGTACTTCATAAATCGTGCAGGCTCCTGCCCATTTAGATGATCTCTTCTCTGCAGAATCGGCAGTCTAACACTGGTTCTTCCAAGCATTAAAAATCATCACTCTGCTATCCCAACTCACTGTTCAGATGGGTCTTCCTGAATGCAGCCTTTATTACAACCTCACTGCTGCTTCATACACTGCAGGAATACCATGTTTTTTAAGTCAGGAGCTCTCTTTCTCGCTTTATTATAATCAAGGGGTCTTACAACGACCCCGATACTGTTAAAAAGCACGGTGCTTTATAACAGTAAAGCTTCTGGAAAACCCAAACAAAAGACACGTCACCCGGTGACGTCAGCCTATATACAGTTCTGTGTGGTCGCAGCACATAAGCAATTCCATTCTTGTGCCGTTTCTCGGAAAAGCTTTTCAGTAAATGCACTCATGCTGCTCCAGGAGCTCTTCTCTGCAACAAGCCGCCCATCTGCCATCAACAAGTTAAGACCGAGAGAACTAACGGCTGCGGAAAGGAGAGACTGAAGCTTTGATTAACCAGCTGAGCAGTTAAAGGAGGACGAAATTTAATAACTTACATTCAAAACTGATTGAGGAATCAGAGAAGACAGAGAAAATGAAACCAATGCTTTCGAGAGGAATATCCTAAGGAAAAAATAACTCACCCTGCTGGATGATTTTACTCAGAAAGCCTGGGACACAGAAAACAGGAAACTGGTCAAAGGCTCCTGCATGTTAGAGCCTTTTACAGACTCACTGCGTTGAGTCTAACAACCGCGACTGAATGCAGCCTCCAATGTGCTCAGAAGAATGGGTAAGTCCATGCATTTATGTGTCTTATACAGTCAGCAAGGAATCATGCTTTCTAAAATAAGCCACCAAATTCACATTTTATGAGGGAGATCACTGTCAAATTTCTGGGTTTTGAGGTTTAGGTAAAAGCCTATACTGCTAATGACAGAATATTCTTTATCTTTTTTCTTAATGGTTTAAGTTGTGTTCTAGTCATACTAACAAGGTTAGTTTTTCTGCAGCAAATGAAAAATAAGTTATATGCAGTGAAATCTTTCGCCATAATGTTATGTTGTTTTTTTTAAGAGCTCATACATTCTGCTGAAAAATATCCTATCTTCTTGTTTTCCTTAAATTATATTCTGCAGGCTTACATTTCAAGTGGCCATTAGGGGCCCCTATGCTGGCAGCAATATATGCAATGAGTATGGTTTTAAAAATGCTGCCTGCCCTGGGTATGGCGTGTCCACCCAAATGCCGCTGCGAGAAGCTGCTCTTCTACTGCGACTCTCAGGGCTTCCGCTCAGTGCCAAACGCCACAGACAAGGGCTCTCTGGGCCTGTCCCTGAGGCACAATCACATCACAGAGCTCGAAAGGGATCAATTTGCCAGCTTCAGTCAACTTACCTGGCTCCACTTAGACCACAATCAAATTTCAACAGTAAAAGAAGATGCTTTTCAAGGACTATATAAACTGAAGGAATTAATCTTAAGTTCCAACAAAATATTTTATTTACCAAACACAACTTTTACTCAACTGATTAACCTGCAAAATTTGGACCTGTCTTTTAATCAGCTGTCATCTCTGCACCCAGAGCTCTTCTATGGCCTTCGGAAACTGCAGACCTTGCATTTACGGTCCAACTCCCTGCGGACTATCCCAGTACGCCTATTCTGGGACTGTCGTAGTCTGGAGTTTCTGGATTTGAGCACAAACCGTTTGCGAAGTTTGGCTCGCAATGGATTTGCAGGATTAATCAAACTGAGAGAGCTTCACCTAGAGCACAACCAGCTGACGAAGATTAATTTTGCTCATTTCCTACGGCTAAGCAGTCTGCACACACTCTTCTTACAATGGAACAAAATTAGCAACTTGACATGTGGGATGGAGTGGACCTGGGGCACTTTAGAAAAGCTAGACCTGACTGGAAATGAAATCAAAGCCATCGACCTGACAGTGTTTGACACGATGCCTAATCTTAAAATTCTCCTCATGGATAACAACAAGTTAAATAGCCTTGATTCCAAGATCTTAAACTCCCTGAGATCCCTCACAACTGTTGGCCTCTCTGGCAATCTGTGGGAATGCAGCCCTCGAATATGTGCTTTGGCCTCCTGGCTGGGCAGTTTCCAAGGTCGGTGGGAACATTCCATCCTATGTCACAGTCCTGACCACACCCAAGGAGAGGATATACTAGATGCAGTCCATGGATTTCAGCTCTGCTGGAATTTATCAACCACTGTCACTGCCATGGCTACAACTTACAGGGATCCAACCACTGAATATACAAAAAGAATAAGCTCATCAAGTTACCATGTGGGAGACAAAGAAATCCCAACTACTGCAGGCATAGCAGTTACTACTGAGGAACACTTTCCCGAACCAGACAATGCCATCTTCACTCAGCGGGTAATTACAGGAACAATGGCTTTATTGTTTTCTTTCTTTTTTATTATTTTTATAGTGTTCATCTCCAGGAAGTGCTGCCCTCCCACTTTAAGAAGAATTAGGCAGTGCTCAATGATTCAGAACCACAGGCAGCTCCGATCCCAAACACGACTCCATATGTCAAACATGTCAGACCAAGGACCGTATAATGAATATGAACCCACCCATGAAGGACCCTTCATCATCATTAATGGTTATGGACAGTGCAAGTGTCAGCAGCTGCCATACAAAGAATGTGAAGTATAATATCTACCCGTCATCAAAAATTACATCAGATAAGTAACCTATTTTACATAGTAGGGGATAAATACATACCTAATTTTTACCAATGGTGACATTAAGCCTAATTTTCCAAACCAAGTGGAGACTTAAGTTTTTGAAGTGTTGAAGTATTTTTAATTTTTTTTAATGAACCCATATTTTAAGTGTTATATGAAGCAAAGCTCATATTAATTTGCACTCTTGTTGCAAAGTCTAAAAATGCTTATTTCAAAATAAGACATTTCATGTATGTAATTATTATATACTATCATGTGTAAACATTTACACTAAGGTCTCCATATGCTATTTTTTTCTACTGAAAACAGTTTGGAAAGAAGCTACTGAGCAGAAAAAGATATGGATCAATACTTGTTAGATCACTGCTCTCCATCCCAAGAACCACAACTGGCTTGCTGCTTAAAAGGAGGCTTAGCAAAGTTTTCGTCTATGACAATTTGGTATTTACTCAAATCTACAATTTATTGCCAGTGTGGGAAGTAGAATTTCATGTATGCTGAAGACTGGTAAATATTAAACACTCTTCTTCCAGAGTTTTTGCCTGGGTTAGTAGACACTATCAAAGTCCACATTATGAAATCAGAACCCTTTATGTAATTCTAATAAGCTGAGTGACTCTTTAATATATTTAAACAATGAATCCAAGTGATTGTGAAAAGGTCTCATTACAATGAAATCAATAGTAAATAATCACACTGACTTCACATTATACAACTCTAATTTGACTTATAATGGAAATGTTGATTTTTGTGGCACTTAGACAATTTTTAAACTAATCTAAAAATCATCATTTTACTAATTAGTTTACTAAATCCTATATTTACATTTATATGTGAAAAAAGATTTAGAAATTATTTCGGAGAGAAAAGAGATAAACTGAGTCCATTTAACAATCCTGTGACCTGCTCCCTGTAGTATGAAAGCACACACACCAATTCTCTCCGTCCCTCCACAATCAAAGATGCCTTGACAAAGGGGTTTAAACCTCTTTCTTTTGCCTTTTCCTAATCTTCAAACCTCAAAAAGCCAAATTAAAAATAATCGGCTAGCAACAGAATATACTAGAATACAGTACAATGGAACCAAGAAAAAAATCACTTTCTAAATATGATATGCTAAAATTTGACTGTTTAATAAAGATACATATCCATACTGTAAGAGCAGTTCCTTCTAAGTGAAGGGAATAACATTACTGAGGCAAGCTTTCTCATGGGAGAATACCCTACATGCCTATGCAGCCACAAGGATGTGAAGGGATGAAACAGAAAGGCAGCATTTTGAAATGTGACCCGCAGAAACAGTTTAGCTTAAGTTAAAAAGGCAACCAAGAGTGAGGCAAAGGTTAACTACACAATCTGCATCAAACAGGGCAAGGCCCTGGGTCCTGCAGCTGAAAAAGAAAGTGTTAATAGATACATTCCATAATTAACAAATGATAATGATGCCACACTTTTCATGCAGAAAACTGCCGTAAGTATTTTGTTTCTTTGATTATGATTTCTACAAAGAAACTATGACATATTTGGGATTTAGATGAAAGTCACCAATCCATACATAATTTTTCCATAAACGAGGCTCCATGTATGCAGTAGCAAAACCCATTAAATTAGACCACTGACTTAATTTTGAAAAAATGAGCATTTCTACAACTGACATTTAATGTATGTGAAAAAAGGCATGTATCCTTAGAGAAAACCACAACCATTAAAAAAAAACAAAACAGGTTATCTTTTCCTTAAGATGACCATTAACATGATATCCATCATTCAGAGCATATTTTCCTCTCAGGATTGAAATGAAAACATGCTAAGACTACAGTTTAACCCACAAGATTTAATTATAATTTTTTTCTTCTTTAATACTAAGAGAAAGGGGTCTTCTTTAATACATTTCAAAGAAAACATGTCTTGTAAAAAAGCAGATGAGATCACAAATTATTAAGGTAAAATGTGCTCTATTTTTTAAGGTGGATAGATTAGTTTGGCAAAGTCTCAGCCCAGCTGTGTTCAGCTGATCATGAGCGGTGAGCATTTCATTTCTTGTTAAACCAGCCTGGGCCTGCCTGGGCAGAGACAGAAGCTGATTTTACAACATAGAGCACAACTCACTACTTCCCCATGGAGGGGCTGGATCAGAAGCCCCATTACAAATGAGAACTCCACGAGCTAAAATTTACCAACCCATTTATCAGGGTAACCATGGCCATTTGTCTGGGCACAGCTTTGTCACAATACAACTGGGCCCAGAACACAGACTCCACCAGCCCTGAAGGATAGCAATGGAGTATTTTCCATCATTGCATCCACAACCAATATTAACTGAAATTATGAAGAATGAGAAATACTGGCTGAGAATTCCCACAGTAATCTTAAAGATTATAGTTAGTAAAATGGACCACCAATTGACAAAATCCTTAATGTATATAGAAAAGTAAATTGGAAAAGCAAGCCATTCATTAATTCTGGCGAACAGCATAGCAAAGCCACAAAGGAATATTTTCCAGTTGAAAACTGTAAAATTTTTTGCCCTCCATTTTTTCGCTAATGCTCTCAGAGAAAAGTAACAGTGCCAGATAGCATTTTCCTTTTTCCATTTAAAGTGCAAACTTCCCTTTTCAATTGCCTGTAGAAGGCAGGATTCCATTTAATTTTGGCCTATTTGTGTTTCAGTATCAGCACAGGTTTGAAGATGAGACTGTTAGTCATCTGTGCTCTCTTTACCAACTGGCTAGGGTAGAAGAGCATCACAGCTACACTGCAGATCCTGGTAATACAATGTTAGGGCTTTTGTTTTTCAGTGTAGTCTTATCTTCTTCAGCACCTCCTCCTCCCCCACCAACCCTGGCCTTTTTTCACTTTCAAGGTTAGAGGAAAATGATCATTTAATCAAGAACCAGAAAAATAATTAAATCTCTCTGGACAAAGAAAAGCTAAGAAGGCTATGATACTGTACCCACCTAGTAACCCAGAGCTTGTTTGGAATCATTTATATTCATTTCTGTAGCTTGCCAGCGATTTCAATCACTCTTCTGAAATGAGAGTGGGCCGATAAATTTGCAAATCCACACACAACTCAGAGAATACCCACTGCCAACATCAAATAGCAAAGATACTAATTTTTTAAGCCAAAAATCTGCACTAACACATGTAATTTCTTAATGTGCCTAAGTTAATTTCTATACCGATTCAATGAATGGAATTGATTGAACTTTCCAACTCCACTAATTATTAAAATCCATCTGCTTATTCTAATGCTAGTCACCAAGAGCTAGACTCCATCTTTCCAATAAAAATGAGCCCTCTGTATCGCTAGGTCCAAAACCTAAAATTCAAAACAGGCATATCATTTTCTTAATGCATACTTCCTACACAGGTTATCAGGGAATAAAAGGCTGTATAATGCCCCATTCTCTCCCTAAAATGTGGATATCTATATGAAATTTTAAAAGAATATTTTTAGAAGCTTAGCTCCTAACAGAGATATACAGTGACAGACCTGTCTCAAAAGTCTGTTTTAGGCCATGATTTTCCGATCTTATTGGCTAAAGAGCTTCAACTAGAAAAAAACTAAGGATGATAAAGTCATTCATAGACAATTAAATATTTCTGTTCTTAACCTAGGGCAAACTCATAGTGCTTGAATATGGCCAAAAACAAATAGAAAATGGCTGTTAAGCTTTCATCCAGCTATTACAAACATTTAGAAACATCTGCTACTCCTTCAACTAACCTATTCTTCTTCCTTGATAAACTAAAAACAAGTCTGATATATGGAATGTTTGATGAACCTTCTTATCAACACTGAGACTGGACACTAAAAGTCCAAACACATTGTGTTCAATTACCTTAAGAGCCTTTTTTTTTTTTTTTTTTTTTTTTTTTTGGCTGGGAGGTGGGCAACTGGGTTGGGAAGAAAATACTATTATATTGGGGGCTGGGGTGGGGGTGGTAACAAAGTGCAGTGTACAGGAAAGTTTTGTTATTAAAATTGTGTATACTGTACAAAGTGAATGTCTTTTTTTTAAGCTTTCCCTTGGTAGGCAATCAATTTTGACACGTGAAACTTGAAAAAGCCATTTGTGACAGACACAGAAACCTTAAACGAACATCTGTTTTGTACCATGTTCTCTACAATGCCAAATGTGCCAGTTGAGTAAAGGGCAGCTAATTGACTGTCTTCGTTAAGAGACAGGTTAAACTAAGCTAAGAAGAAAGTAACGGGTGTGGGGTGTGGGCAGGTGGGGAATTGTCGGGGGTGGGGAGTGGGAGGTCTAGTTAAAAAGCTACCATGACAATACCTAACAGTTACACATTAACAAGTTGCTCTGTCACAAGCCTTAGCAAATAGACAAACAGCTATCCTTGAGAATCACAGGGCCTAAGGTTGGCTGCCATCTCCCATTCTCCCCAAAAGTAGACTGCCACCACACCACAGCCTGGGCAGCTTCAAAAAGGTTGCCTCTACCCAGCAAATGGCAACTTGGCCTTTACCTTGGGGGTCCACTGGTGGGAGACAGATCCCAGCAGCACCTTGCACACCACTCCTGGGAGGGATGTCCACAGGAGTTGATCATGCTGGGATCTCTAGGATCTCTACATGACCTTTTCTATCCCAGACACCAGCTCAGTAAATATGGATATGGAAAAGGCAGGCAAGATTTTCAACTAGTGTCCCTTGCTTGGCATAAATACCCCCCAGAACAGGATGCTATGCCTGGGCAGCACTGGGGGCAGAAAGGGCCTGGTCTCAAGGAACTGACTGCCAGGAGCTGCCATACTTGTCAGGATACACTTATTACTTCTCCAGGTCCAGAGCAGTGCAGTAGGATCAGACAGGCAAGAAGAAATAAGGCCACCCCTTTCATCCAGAGATGAGGGGATCAGAGAATCAGAGAAGCTAGGACAGCGATCACACCAGGAATCTCAGCAGCAACGAGGGCAGAGGCAGGAAGGAACCACAGCACAAAATTTTATTGTCAAACTCATCCACTATGCACTAGAGGGCACAGGTGATAGTGGTTTCAAACTGCACAAAGGACTGAATTCCTATACTTTATGGAGTTAAAAAAGCTTATTAACCTAATTGTCATACATTTAAATCTTGAAAATCCCTTGTAAAGCTACATCTCATTTCTTTATCAGTTATTTTAATTAGTTTTGCCTGTATGCCACAGCATTCTCAGGTTCCCACTCAAATTTATAATAGATTTCTTCAAGGTCTGTTTCAAGTGATTTTTTTCCTTTCTTTAAATATATCTAACCAGCTGGGTACTCAAATCTCCCTTAGACAGAATGTACTACAAATTGTCTTTCACAAAGAGCCAAGGGAAAGAGAGGTGAAAAATCACAGCTATTCCTAACATTTCTCCTCCTTAGCATGAGTTCCTCCACACTAGCCAAAGTTTTGGAAACACTCTTTAGGGACAGATGTTGAGCCTCCTTTCCTCTATCCAAAGAGGACACTAAAGAGGAAGAAATTTCCAAAGGAAAGTACCATGAAGCATCCTATCATGCAAAGTTTGGAAACTTAACATACACCATCCCTTTATACATGGAGGCCTAAGAGTAAAGCCTAGCACATGGCCTCCAACTCAGGACCTCCCACCAGAAACCCAACATAAAGGAGCATCTGCGAACAATCATCCTGAAGGCAGAGGCCAATGACTCTACCACCACCCTAAGAGAGAAGACTCTCCTCTCACCTGAGAACTAGATTTTAAAACTGTAGTCTCAGAGACAATACCCAAAGTCTTTTTACAACTTTCATCAAGCCCCTTTACCAAGAACCATGGTAAAAAGATGTAAAAATGTCGTAACTTCACTGAACATCCTTTCAAAATTGTGTCCAGAGAACAAGAACTCCATTGTTACGCTCCATATTTGTATTAAAAAAAAATGCACACACACGCACACATATATATATACATATACGTGCACACATATATACTTATGTGTATAACTTAAATATATAGTATTACATATACATATATTTAAATAACCTCTAGGTTACTTCTTTGAAAAATCAGACAAAAACTCTACAGCCATTTACATTAGCCCACATGTTCATCATCATGAGAAGCAAAAAGCTCCTCTTGAGATAGACTAAAACATTTCCCATAGCCTAGCTGCCAAACACATAGAGGCAAACTGCTCAGCACTTTAAACCTTTGACAACTATTTATTTATCACTTACATATAACTTAATTCTATGACGTCAAGGAAACTTAGGAAAATACACTCCTATGTACAAAATGGTTGAAATAAGGATGCGAAAACCTCAGAAGCAGGGATTCTTAATTCTAAGGGCCCAGGATATGTTTCATGGAATGCAAGAACCTCTTGTAGTTATAATGCAAATATTGTATATGTGTCTAAATATTTCCCCAGATTCTAAAGGGTGTTGGTAACTTACAAAAAAGCCCTAGTAGAGCAATGAAATAGTTCTTTTGAGTTACACTACTTTGTTGTTTTTTTTAATATAATTTTGTTTTAATCTTTATTTAGTTTTGAGAGAGAGACAGAGTGCAAGGTGGGGAGGAACAGAGAGAGAGGGAAACACAGAATCCGAAGCAGGCTCCAGGCTGTCAGCACAGAGCCTGATGTGGGGCTAGAACTCACAAACAGTGAGATCATGACCTGAGCCAAAGTCAGACACTCAACCGACTGAGCCACCCAGGCGCCCCTGAGTTACACTACTTTGGCCTTGATCCTCCTGGTGGCTAAGGCAAAGAGCAAAACCAAAAGCTTTCATCTGATAAAAGGAGCACACTACTTTATTTGAGGGGAGAGACACTTACATGCAAAACCCTGTTAATTACTTATAAAATAGAACCAGCTGTAGGATCAATAAGGAAAAATGTCAGACAGTATCTCCAAAGAGGTTCTGAAGAACAGGCAAGCTTGTCAACCCTTGAAAAAGCTAAGGGTAAGGAAGTCTACATAAGCATGGTGCCTATAAAGTCAGCAAGATCGAACATGCACCTACTTGGGAGAGTAGTTCACGTTTCCTCCTTATCAAATCCCTAGGATCCAAACTACAGTGTTCCATCACGTAAGGGACACCCAGTAAGTATATGCTTCATTATAAGACTTATAGATGAGGAGTACAATGTAAAATTTAAAATTCTTCTACTACATCATGAAAGATATACATTTCATGCATCATCTCTAGTTGTGCCAACGATAATCATAAATGTTCTACTTGGATAAGATGTCTCTAAGATGTTAACTAAAATTTTCTAAGAAAGAACAGATTTAAAAAGATAAAGCATTCACTGGTCTGATAGCTGTCAGAAAATTAACTTTCCCTTTAAAATTTAACTCAGTCTGTACATTATTAGAACACCTACCTAGATTTCAACAGGAGTAAAGAGCACAGTGATTAAGAGCCTCCACACTTGGGCCTGTGACCCTGGACAAGTCCTTTAACCTCACTATGCCTTAGGCCTCTCATCCCTACCATGGAATTAATAGTAGTAACAACCAAAGGGGAATTTAATCCACGTAAAGTACTGAGAACAGGCTGGAACAGAATAAAAGTTCAATAAATGCTTTCTATTTTAATAGTCATATGTGGAGAACTCGATGCAACAGATCCATCAAGCAGAGAATATAATCATATAAAAACATATCCGACTTCTGTGTTACTCCAAGAAACTCCTTACTTTCTAGTCTTACTTAACTCACTAAATTAATATATCGTATCCAAAATGAAGATTAGCGACAACTTTTAATAAGTCAATAGCCTACATACACATTTCATATCTAGAATTGATATAAAAATTGACCACATTATCCCACAGTCAAGTGATCTGCTTTATAAAATGTATTATAATATCATGTATGACAATACTCTGGTTTGGCTTTATGAATCAAGGCTAAATTTCAAAAGATAGATTCCCTAATTCCAAAATTCCTTCTGTTTAAGGTAGTCACTCAAAATCCAGTGATAATCTCTTTCCCTTGTTCAATAAAACTATATAGGACAACTCTACTATTTATTCATTATTATAAACAGATACGATTTTTCAAAAGAAATAAGAATCCCAATGATATCTCAGCTTCTATTTTATTTTAGGACAAAATACACAGCTAAGAATTAAGGATCACTATTATGTTTATTTCTTTTGCTTAGAAGAAAATGTACTTCAAGTCTACCACATCTGATCTAGGAAGTAGCCCAACCAATTATGGCAGATTTGGTTCCTAGGCAGATTTGCCAGAATTACTGATATGAGGAGAGGTATGAGAATTTAAAAACACAAAGAGGGGCGCCTGGGTGGCTCAGTCAGTTAAGTGTACAACTTCAGTTCAAGTCATGATCTTGTGGTTTGGGAGTGTGAGCCCCGTGTTGGGCTCTGTGCTGACAGCTCAGACCCTGGAGCCTGCTTCACATTATGTGTCTCTCTTTCTCTCTGCCCCTCCCCTCCTCATACTCTGTCTCTCTCTCAAAAACAGATAGAACATTAAAAAAAAATTTTTTTTTTATTTTAAATTTTTTTTTTTTTTCCAACGTTTATTTATTTTTGGGACAGAGAGACACAGAGCATGAACTGGGGAGGGGCAGAGAGAGAGGGAGACACAGAATCGGAAGCAGGCTCCAGGCTCTGGGCCATCAGCCCAGAGCCTGACGCAGGGCTCGAACTCACGGACCGCGAGATCGTGACCTGGCTGAAGTCGGACGCTTAACCGACTGCGCCACCCAGGCGCCCCTAAAAAAAATTTTTTTTAAACACAAAGATAACCTGTGAGTTCAATGCACACAGAAAGGTATGTTTCGTGATTACTGCTGATCCTCCATATTACCAAAATATTAAATATAAAGCTTGCTCAGAATTAACCCGTCTGAATGAATACACACAGTCTTTTTCAGAAACTGCAGACCTTATGGCTCCAATTTTTTAAGACAAAGAACTTTTTTCATGGATTGTCTTTCTAAGATCATGATCCAGTTTATCCAACAAGGAAGATCACTTTATCTCCTCCATCCTCCACAACTTTTCTCCATTTTCCCACATCTCTTGATACTGGGCTTGCTCTTAGATCCTCACTTACCACCACATATACAAGCTTTTCAGATACCTGCTTCTCCTCACAGCTCCCAAAATTCCAAGCAAAACCACCTTACTGAGCAGAGACCATTCAGTTGTAGTATATCCAATGCTGAGCACCAACGTTCTAAAAAATATCTGTAATTTTAAAGATGCTCCTTGACTCCACAAAACTAAGTAACTATCAGATGCAAAATGATCCACATAATTTGGGAGACACCATTAGAAACACAATCTTTCATCCACATTGTCTTCACAGTCTACCTTTCCCTTTGTACAAATTCAAATATCAAATAATGTTTATTCACTTTGTTTTTACCTTCAAAAGGTCAGAAACACCAGCCATTTAAGAATAGTACCCTTTTTGCTTTAATAATTAGCATTCACTCAAGCTCTCTGATCAAATAAAATCCCCAAGAGCTTTCGCATCATTAATATGAATAGTTATTCTCCTGGTTTTTTATTTTAGAGTGAGGAATGTGCCTTGAGGCAAAGAGGACATGGGTATACGGGAGGACATGGTTGTGAAAATTTCAGAAATATACAATTTTTTTTTTAATTTTTTTTTTTTAACGTTTATTTTTGAGACAGAGAGAGACAGAGCATGAACGGGGGAGGGTGAGAGAGAGGGAGACAGAGAATCTGAAACAGGCTGCAGGCTCTGAGCTGTCAGCACAGAGCCCGACGCGGGGCTCGAACTCATGGACCGTGAAATCATGACCTGAGCCGAAGTCGGCCACTTAACTGACTGAGCCACCCAGGCGCCCCTGGAAATATACAATTCTTGGGGTAATGACAGACTGTAATCCTTACTTCCCTCATCTATCCTCTAAAATTTTATACCAGTTTTGTCAGGATTCCATAGAACTGGACACAAAAACATTGATCTTTCATGTGAAAGTATTTTCTGACAGGTTTTGTTCCCAAGAGGAAAGAAAACATGACCACCAGGCCCTGATTAACACTAGGCAGGACTGCTGCATATGGCAGACACTAAGAACTCTGCTGAGAAGTGACCATGAAGCGCTATTTCTCTCTGATCAACCTCCCTAATTTTCCCTGGAAATTCACCAGGAAAAAAAAATAATGGCAGTGAAAAAGAAAGGGAAAAGAACTTACCAATCTTAGGCACACTCTTCTAGGCATCTCAAACAGCGCTACATCACCATCTCCCTCTTCTATCCTGACAATCCCTTCAGGCCAATATGTGAAAAACTGCTCTCTGACACTTGCCCTCAACTTCCAACAATGAGACCCCATTTTGCTATTGTGTTAAAACTGCCAGTCTAACATTTATCTATTACTCTCCATGAAAACCTAACAGTAGGTGGTCAGGAATTCTCTCTGTTTTAAAGCAGCATTCCTGAAGTGTCAAAAAATATCACAGTGCATAAGTGATACCACCCGTTTTGTGCTTAGAATTAGATGTGATATGAATTACAGATCAAATGGGAAGAACTGAACAACCATAAAGACTTTACGTGAAGTCTAGCTAGTTGACATCCCCACCAAATGCATCATCATAAATTACAAAAACTATTAAACATATTTCTATAAAAAACACAAATCTACTAGTCTCCCAAAACATATAAACAATATTTTGAGGAGCTCACCTTTTAAATATTTTACGTCAATTTTTAAACATACACACCACTGGGTTTAAAATTTTTTTTTTTTCAACGTTTATTTATTTTTGGGACAGAGAGAGACAGAGCATGAACAGGGGAGGGGCAGAGAGAGAGGGAGACACAGAATCGGAAACAGGCTCCAGGCTCTGAGCCATCAGCCCAGAGCCTGACGCGGGGCTCGAACTCACTGACCGCGAGATCGTGACCTGGCTGAAGTCGGACGCTTAACCGACTGCGCCACCCAGGCACCCCAGACACCACTGGGTTTAAATTAAAGGAGGTATGGCCTCGGAATGAGATAAAAACTATGAAAGGCTACCCGCTTTATTACGATATCAACTAGCATTTACGCTAATTGAATTCCAAGTCTTGATATCAAATGGAATTGAGACCATTATGTATGACACAATTTGGGAAGGGGAAACCTGGGAAAGATTTATTAATTTTTTGACATGTTAAAATCAAAATGTTTATTAGCCATTCAAGTAGAGACGACAAGTTCAGGGTAGAGATCTAGAAAGGTAAATTTTGAAGTCATCATCAGTAAACACAGGTATTTAAAGTCACAAGACTCAATGAGATTACCAAGGGAATGAGTGTAGGTGGAGAAGAGACATACAGAAACACACTTTCTTCCTACACCAGTCTGTGGAATTTACACAGTATCTATCAAATGGCAGTCAACAACAACAACAACAACAAAAGGATGAGTTTCAAGGGCAAGAGCCCCTCAACATCAAAGCCACTTGAACAAAGCATGTTCTATTGGAAAATTAATGAGAATAAGGTCAGATTAATTCAGGAAAATGATCTTAAAACATTACCTATCAAAGAAACTGTTGCCGATTAAAGGTCTGCACATACACTGCTTTAGAAAAAATGATTACTACATAACAAGTCCATCACTCACAGAACATCTGAGTATATTCTCCATACCAAGCAGGTACTAGAGATGGACCTGCCCTCAATGAGGTCAGTGTAATAAACTAAAAGACCAATGAAAGATCATGAGACAATCAGAAAAGCAGGTTCAATTTGGGGGGCATATGTACAGCTCATGTACTTGGAATAGTCAAATATTCGGCAAAAAGGTTAACAGTCTAGTCTTATCTATCTTTGACAGTGGTATGGATTACAAAGTGTGTGTGTTGATCAAAACTCATCAAACAGTACACTTAAAATCTGTACATTTCACTGTGTACATTTTCATAAAAAAACTGAACTCCAGTTAATGATATGTATACATGCTGCACTGTTTAGAGGTGAAGTATACAAGTGTCTGCAACTGACTTTTATTTATTTATTATTTTTTTTTATAAATTTTTTTTTTCAACGTTTATTTATTTTTGGGACAGAGAGAGACAGAGCATGAACGGGGGAGGGGCAGAGAGAAAGGGAGACACAGAATCGGAAACAGGCTCCAGGCTCCGAGCCATCAGCCCAGAGCCTGACGCGGGGCTCGAACTCATGGACCGCGGGATCGTGACCTGGCTGAAGTCGGACGCTTAACCGACTGCGCCACCCAGGCGCCCCTGCAACTGACTTTTAAATGCATCCAAACAATAAGATGATAAATGTTAGATGTGATAAAATAAATAAAATAAAATAAAATAAAATAAAATAAAATAAAATAAAATAAAATAAAATAAAATAAAATAAATAAAATAAATAAGATGATAAATGTTAGACGTGATAAAGCATCTAACAAAATGTTAACCACAAAATCTAGGAAATAGGTACGTATATATATCTGGGTGTTCATTGTATATTTCTTCCAGCTTCTCTGTATGTATGAAAATCTCCTTAATAAAATGTTAGGGGGAAAGGAAAAATATAACTACAATTGTAGTTTATAGTATTGACAATCTAATGTACTATTCCTTTCAATGAGACCTACAGTGTTACACAGTGGTTAAGAGCTTAGACTATGGAGCCAGACTAGGTTCAAAATATAGTACATCCACTTTAGTACCTGTGACACCCTGAGCCATTTAAGCCTTAACAGTACAAAACTCATGCTCTGAAGATTAAGTGGGACTACATGTAAAACACTTGGAACACTTTCTGGCACACGGTAAGTGCTAAAGTGTGTTATGATGATGACTGTGATGACGACTAAACATTTTTAAATTATTCAACAAGTACTACTTCAACTCCTACTATATGAGATAAAACAATACTCATTAAAAACTAATAAAAGATGGGGCGCCTGGGTGGCGCAGTCGGTTAAGCGTCCGACTTCAGCCAGGTCACGATCCCGCGGTCCGTGAGTTCCCGCGGTCCGTGAGTTCGAGCCCCGCGTCAGGCTCTGGGCTGATGGCTCAGAGCCTGGAGCCTGTTTCCGATTCTGTGTCTCCCTCTGTCTCTGCCCCTCCCCCGTTCATGCTTTGTCTCTCTCTGTCCCAAAAATAAATAAACGTTGAAAAAAAAATTTAAAAAAAAAATAAATAAATAATAAAAAAATAAATAAAAACTAATAAAAGAGAAATCAACCCAAAAATGTGAATTGGACAGTCCTACTTAGATTACAAATACTCAGAGAACAGGGAGGTACTCAAGAATGTTAAAGAGAAAGAGCTTTAACCTTGCTTCAAAAAGTACCAGCAAGATTTCAATACACTGGGTATAAGGGCAGCCAGAACCACCCATGTGACAGATGCTACCAGTAAGTGCAGCTAAAATGAGCCAAGTGACAAAGGGACTCTGGGACCAGAAAGGGTGTGTAGATTTAACGTGGTCAGCAAGAGCAGCCATTCCAGGTCTCTGGAGATGGCTGGGATATGATGATCAAAGCAATGATTTAGAAAAAAACCATATTCTGGCAATTTTTCTTGCTTTGCTGAGAAAGACAAAACCCAGAATTTCAACTATCAGAAATGGCTGATAAGGAAGAAGGATAAGGGAAAGAGATTTATTTAAAGGACAGGCAAAGGGTAAGAACCAACAGTCAGCTGAGAAAGAAAGAACAAATGGCTCTCTACAAGAGCCCTGTTCAAGAGAAATGGGCAGAAGATTAGGGTATAAGGGAAAAATATGTAAGAAATCGTTCATTCACCAGGATGCAATAAAAAAGAGTGTCCAAGTTGCCATGTTAAATCTCACTATACATCTCCAATCTACAACAATTTTCTAAAAACATACATAGTTGCTCCATGTTTTCATTTTGCAGCCTTCCCCCCACGCCCCCGCCGGCCAGAGTCAATAACAACTTCCTCTTATGAATTAGGCACAGAAAAGGCAGGACTGGTTTCCACCCTGAAAAATATGAAGCAAAGCTCTCACTAGGGTCCCATTCAGTCTAGTAAAACCTACCCCTTTCCCCACTCTTAATCATATAATGATAACATTTTCACAAGATAAAGTTTTAAAATTTTAGAACAATAATTTCTGACTCCCCAATGTGGTGCAAATATTAAAAAGAAATGCAGGAGCACAGTGTAGTGACAACCTGTTAATTTTACTCCCTCACATACTACAATAGAATCTTATTATAAGGTTTAATTTGTTACTTTCATATATAAGAAGTTCATTAATGGCTTCACTGTTAGAAACCTCACTGGGACTGCTGTTTTTGTTAAAAACTATGTGGCATGGCTGCCAATACAATCTTAATAAAAGCCCAAACCATTATCTACCTCCCATCTTAATAACAGAAATTGAAGATGAAACATGACATCTTAAGTGTTACACTTCACAATAAACAAGTTTCAGTATTTCAGAATCCCTTCATTCCCTACTCAAATTTAACTCTATCGTAATCTTTAGTTCCCTTCCCATAATCAAATACTTTCTCCTTCTTTAGAAATACACTTTCACAAATCACAACTATGAAAGCTCTTCAATGTCTCAAAGAAGAATAGACATTTCTTTTTTTCTCCATTTTCATTACAATCAAGACTAGCTAATAAATTTCGCCACTTAGTCAAACCATGAAAATTATCAGATATCCAGACTTTTTCCAAAACTTAACAATTCTAGATTAATTTTGAATTAATGGAAGTAGGGGAAAACCCAAATGGGGAGAACCTACTGAAAATCAACTCTTGCTGCTTTTTCCCCAACTCTTCCTTCTTATAAGAAAAGGGACATGCTGTCCTCTCTGCTAAGAGTGACAGAGTGGAGACCCTGTCTCATTCACCAAACACTGTATGAAGTGTGGGTCCTCCACATACCTCTAGGGAAGTATCCACAACTAATAACCACTGGTAAAACAGCATTCTAAGCTAAGAGAGAGAGACAGAGAGAAAAAAAGAAAGAAAGAAAGAAAGAAAGAAAGAAAGAAAGAAAGAAAGAAAGAAAGAAGAAAAAAAGAAAGAAAAAAGAAAAAGAGAAAAGAAAAGAAAAGAAAAGAAAAGAAAAGAAAAGAAAAGAAAAGAAAAGGAAAGAAAGAAAGAAAGAAAGAAACTCAACAATGTACAAAATTTAGGAGACCGAAAAAAATGTTTTACCCAGTACATGTTAGATCTGTCGCTGGTATTAAAAAGGTATCCACTGGTAGATCTGCAATTTCCTGTATCCACAATAATACTTATATACGAGAACTATATATATATATAGGAGCTGCCCTGTTAGCCTGCTTGATTAAAAATAAAGGTGAGGGGTGCCTGGGTGGCTCAGTCGGTTAAGCGGCCGACTTCGGCTCAGGTCATGATCTCGCGGTCTGTGGGTTTGAGCCCCGCGTCGGGCTCTGTGCTGACAGCTCAGAGCCTGGAGCCTGTTTCCGAGTCTGTGTCTCCCTCTCTCTGACCCTCCCCCGTTCATGCTCTGTCTCTCTCTGTCTCAAAAATAAATAAACGGTAAAAAAAAGTAAATAAACTGGCATAAATTTGGGTAACAAAAGTAAAAAACTGCTTTATAAAAAAAAAAAAAGGTGAAAACACTAGGCCTAGGTATGTTCTTTGTAGGGACCAGTTTTGGTCTTCATATTCTAAACCCCAATGTTTTTTCTCTACGAAAATGAAAGTATGTCAAGGGTTACAACTGGTACTCAAAACTCTGATGATCAGTGAAAATGTAATGCCAGTCCTGTGGAGAAATCACTCAGTGTATGTCCCACAGGGTAAGAAATCCCGTTCCATATAGGAAGACATTATTAAAAAGTCACTACTTCTTTTAATGATTAGTGTCTATACAGTATAAGGAAGAGTAAGATGACATGCAACAAATTAGACAAAAACAAACAAGAAAACTGGAAAAAATTCTACAGAAAGGTTCAGAGGGTTCTTTTTTCCTAATAGAGGGATGTAGTGGGTCAAATCAATTCTTCCATTAAAATCATTTACTCTATTTTCACTGTACCCCAAAATGTCTATATTTTACACTATTGCAGTAGGAGGGGTTTGTCAAAACGTTCTTTCTTTCTCTTCTCTTCCACTTAGGCTTCTCTCCAGTGGTGCTCAGCAGCCCACTCACTCATCCTTTCATTGTCTTTCCTTACTTGGGAGCTCTCAAGCAATTACATTTCTCACTTATGTCTATGTACGAGTGTGTGTATAGACACAAGCACATGTGTTCAGTTGGAGGGAAAATGGAAGCAAAAAGACTCCACATCAAGACAAAACAGCCTCTATTTATTTTACAAAGTCATTATTTATCTCATTTCTTGTCAAAGATTTTCTTTTTTAACTTTGGCTCCTCCCTCTAAATTCGAGTCTTATACCAGCCATTTTTACTTGATTAGAAAAAGAACCTCTCACTTGAATATGTGCAGAGTCACATTCAGTGCTTGCATTCGGAAACTTGTCTATCTATAAATAAACTGCAGATAACCACACAAATTTTGCATATGTGGGTAAAAATAAAAACAAAATAAATATTCTTTTTTTTTTTTAATTTTTTTTTTCAACGTTTATTTATTTTTGGGACAGAGAGAGACAGAGCATGAACGGGGGAGGGGCAGAGAGAGGGAGACACAGAATCGGAAACAGGCTCCAGGCTCCGAGCCATCAGCCCAGAGCCTGACGCGGGGCTCGAACTCACGGACCGCGAGATCGTGACCTGGCTGAAGTCGGACGCTCAACCGACTGCGCCACCCAGGCGCCCCCAAAATAAATATTCTTAAAACTATTTACAAGTATAAAAATCCTGCAGATGTGATGTCAGTGAGAAATGAAAGGCAGGTTTACCATATTTTGGTATAGAAGGAAAGGCTCTGAAAACCATCACTAAATTAGCCCCCTGACTGGGAGTCTTGCACTATACATCCAGGTCAAATGAATTTTGATCGTAAACAATTAAAATGGCCTGTGTGAAAAGAATTTTTATAAAGCCTAAAAGCACAAAGGCAGACAATTAATTACTAGCCTATACTCAACCATGAAACTTTTACAAAGGGGTTTGTATTTATGATATGTCAGTTTATATGAAACTCTATTTCAAATGTGAAAATTATTTCCCAGAACCAGGGTGAAATAGCCCTTTCTCCTTTTTTTGTACTATTTCTGCATGTGTTTCATATATACGCATAGCCACAGCATATTCCCTTTGGATATTTTTGTTCCATTCTTAAGCAAGACCTGGAAATATGCCTTTGCTATAAAGGTGTGTTACACAAATATGGAATGAAGATTTCTCTTCTAGGGGGTGCCTGCCTGGCTCAGTTGGTTGAGCATCTGACTCTTGGTCTCAGGTCAGGCCTTGATCTCAGGGTCATGAGTTCAAGCACTGTGCTGGGCTCCAAGTTGGGCATAAAGTCTACTTAAAACCAACAAAAAAAGAAGAGTAACCATTAATGAAGGCTTTAAATCTCAAGCAGTAGCTATTACTGTAATTTCTCACCTAAAAAAACTAACTGAGCACATAGTTGGTAAATGGAGGAAAAGTTTGATCATTTACCTATAAGCATTTCAAAGACCGAAAAATAAAATCTTTTAATGCTGAAACACAACTAAGTTTAGACCAATTTCTCAATTTAGACTAAAGTACATATTTGTTAGTATAACTGAGTATGTGACAAAGTAGTATTCCAATTCACTAGGGGAAAAAAGACAGTTTATTTAATAAATAGCATAAAACATAAGTCACTATCCAATTGGAGTATTAAGTTGAAGTACTTAATTCATACCAGGCATATGAAAGATTATGACATTATTTGTACTGTGCCAATTTAGCTAATCTGGAACTACATTTCCCAGAAGTCCCTTCCTTACACAATTCTGCCTTAGCCTGGACCACATAAGACATCCTTGCATGAGATTTGGAAGGCAGAAATGAAACAGCAACCATTTGTTTAATGCTGGTAAGATTGGTGCAGGTACAAGGCACTAATGTGGGTCATATACATTACAGCTTTTCTGCTGATTCATTTTGTTAGCATGGGGCAACAATCAAAACCACAACTTCTACAGGATTTTTTCCTTCAGCTTTTTTTGACTTCTAGATCTGTGATAAAGGGAACCATCTTATTCAAGAAAGCTCTATCATCAAGAGTTGGAAGCAAAGATGTAGCAAGAGGCCAATATTAATTCCAGGCTGTCCTTCATGGGGCCTAGCTCGTGTTCCAGAGTGACCCTGTTTCACAGGTACCACCTTTTCTTACTGACAGCATGCCTGCTCACTTCTGGCTCCAGCACCAGATACACAAGCAAAGCCTCACACAGACTATTTAATCTGCTCCAATGATTGCATAATGTCAAATCCCTATAATATATTCCTCTCATAGTCGCTCTACTTCTGTGACTGAACCCTAAGTGACACAAAGGGGTGTGTGTGTGTGTGTCTAAATAATATAAGGTAGGGAAGGCATCTGTACCCTACAAACTCACCTAGACATAAAACAAAAAATAAACACCCATAAATGAAAATAAAAACAAAACTCTGATATGGTGAACAGAAAAAAAGAGAAGAAAGCCATATGCAACAGCAAAAGACAAATGACAGATTTTTAAAAATACATACAATGCAGATTGGGAGAAATTAAGTTAATACCCATAATATACAAATAACTTTAGCAAAGAAAAAGACACAGAAGTCATTTGAAAAATGAGCACAGGATACCAACAGGCAATTCAGAGAAAAGCAAATCTAATGACCTAAAAGTATATAAAAAGACTATTTCAATCCAAAAGTGGTCAGGGAAATGTAAATTAAAGTAATAGTGAGCTTTGACTTCATGAAATTAGAAATGTTAAAACAACACCTACTATTAAAGGATGTGAAGAAAAGACTATTTTCATACATTGGTGGTAGACCTGCAAATAGTTTAGGTTTTAGAAAATAATCCACCAGGGGCACCTGGGTGGCTCAGTCGGTTAGGCGTCTGACTTTGGCTCAGGTCATGATCTCGCGGTCCATGGGTTCGAGCCCCGCATCGGGCTCTGTGCTGACAAGCTCAGAGCCTGGAGCCTGTTTCAGATTCTGTGTCTCCCTCTTTCTCTGACCCTCCCCTGTTCATGCTCTCTCTGTCTCAAAAATAAATAAACATTAAAAAAAAAACAAGAAAAAGAAAAAAAATAATCCACCAGCATTCATTAAAAAAAATATATATATATATAGGTACCATGAAACCCAGCAAATTAAGACAATTCAAATCAATTTATTTCATAGAAGTAAAGCAGCAAACACTAAGCACTGCAACACTGTTCATGGTGCTTTAAAAAATTTAACCAAATGCTCACAAGAAGAGGGATGTTGTCAAATGATTTATGGTCTATCCATACCATGAAATATTACTCAGCAATTAAAAGAATAAATTAGAGGGGCGCCTGGGTGGCGCAGTCGGTTAAGCGTCCGACTTCAGCCGTGTCACGATCTCGCAGTTTGTGAGTTCGAGCCCCGTGTCAGGCTCTGGGCTGATGGCTCGGAGCCTGGAGCCTGTTTCCGATTCTGTGTCTCCCTCTCTCTCTGCCCCTCCCCCGTTCATGCTCTGTCTCTCTCTGTCCCAAAAATAAATAAAAAACGTTGAAAAAAAAAAAAAGAATAAATTAGAGGTAAACCAGAAGAACTGAAAGGATTTCCATGAGGTATTACTGAACACTAACACAGCAGTTTATAAACAATGATCTCAACTTTGAACAAGTAAATACCTATGCAAAAAAAAAAAAAAAAAAAATCGAGACTGGGGGTTGGGGGTGTGGAAAATGGACATCTATTACATAAGCAAAGAAAAGTATGGAGATAATCACACCAGATTGCTAACACTGGTTCTGTGTGAGAGAAAGATGTAGGATGGGGGAGAAATCTGAGTGGAAGGAAGGACGTGAGAGGAAAAAGGGGAGTTAAGAGGAGCCACCACAGGTATATAGTTCCCATTTATGGAAAAGCTCTGTGGGGGGAGTAGGGGACACACCTGAGTGTCTCAGTTGGTTGAGTGTCTAATTTCAGCTCAGGTCATATCTCCTGGTTCATGAGTGTGAGCCCCACATCAGGCTCTCCGCTATCAGAAGAGTCCACTTGGGATCCTCTGTCCCCCTTTCTGCCCCTCACCCCACTTGCGCGCACTCACGCTCTCTCTCTCAAAAATAAACAAACATTAAAAAGAGGAGCGCCTGGGTGGCTCAGTAGGTTAAGCATCTGACTTTGATTCAGATCATGATCTCATGGTTCATGGGTTCGAGCCCCACATCAGGCTCTCTGCTGTCAACATGGAGCCCGCTTCGGATCCTCTGTCCCCCTCTCTCTCTGCCCCTTCCCTGCTGGTTCTTTCTCTCTGTCTCTCTCTCTCAGAATAATTAAAAAAAGAGAGAGAGAAAATGAGTGTGTATAAAATATTTAAAAAGATTACCTCTGCATTTATACATTTTTGTATCATGTAGTTTCACTGTTAAAAGCGAAGTCTGATTTCTTACGATTATAATATTTTAAAAGGCAATATACACTTTAAGAAGGAACTATAAGTGAACTATAGTAATCATCAGATTCACTGGATCTTAGAAAGTAAATGACAACCATGCAAAAAAGAAAAACAGCAGAAAATGAAAGAATGAAGCTAATAGAAAAAAAAGACATACAGTGAAGAAGAGGATAGAATCATTGTCCAGGAACACCACCTGAGAAAAAGGTGAAAGAAAGTACCTACCTGAGCTAGGCTGAGCATGGAAGCAGGAAATGTTGAGGGGCTGAGGGGATTTGGCTACTGACCCACAACCTCACAGGCAAGGTGCATATTCACGGGAATACACTGAGGCACTATTAAAATTACTGAAATAATGGGACACCTGGGTGGCTCAGTCGGCTGAGCATCTGACTTCGGCTCAGGTCATGATCTTGCGGTTCGTGGGTTTGAGCCCCAAGTCAGGCTCTGTGCCGACAGCTTGCTCAGAGCCTGGAGCCTGCTTCAGATTCTGTGTCTCCTTCTCTCTCTGCCCTCCCTGGCTTGTGCTCTGTCTCACTCAGTCTCTCAAAAATCAATAAATGTAAAAAAAAAAAAAAAATGTAAAACTACCGAAATATTAGAAACCTTTACTTACACACACACACACACACACACACACACACACACACACACACACATATTCCATTACTCAAAAGGTTAATGGCCCAGAAGTGTTCTCTAGAATCCTGTTCCAGCACTGGAGCACTAATGATTGGGGAGCACCCATGTTAAACAGATATACATATACTGAATATCTGCCTTGTTTAGAAGAAGAAATCATCCATCTCCTCAATGATGTGATCATGGTCCATCTCTACCCACAAGAAATATAGCATCACCTCCCACGATGACCAGCTGCCATAATCAATTGGATAACCTCTGGATGATATATGGCCAAGGGCCCCAGAAGCTCTGGGGTCAGAGATCAGGCACAATAGTGAACAGCAGGGCAGGAAAAGAGGCTCAAAGAGATAGAAGCCCAATAAAGAAAACAAAAAAGGGATTATGGGCTCTCCTCTGCTGATTATCCATCACATGCTCTGGACAGAACATTCTGTGAACCTTCCTGAATCTGAACTTTCTAAGCATGTATCAATGGTAACATTACACGTTTTCTACTGGCATAAGAGAAAGAGTACTTTCTGTGTTTGTTTATTTAGAAAGAGAGAGAGAAAGAGAGAGAAAGCACAAGCAGGAAAGAAGGGCAGAGGGAGAGACAGTATCTTAAGCAGGCTCTACACCCAGGGCAGAGCCCAAAGCAGAGCTTGAACTCACAACCCTGAGAGCATGACCCTGAGCAGAGATCAAGACTCCCAGGCACCCCTGTTTGTTTATTTATTGAACAGTCTTCTTTCATCCCAGAGCACAGCATTCCAATTTTTACCATATGGCTTAAGGAAACATTCAATATCCCTAAAATGAATGTGAAAACTCTGTGCATGGCTAAAGTTTAAGGGCCAATATTAGTAAGGAGAAACTACTATCAGTCAGCCAAAAGGTATTTATTAGGGGCGCCTGGGTGGCGCAGTCGGTTAAGCGTCCGACTTCAGCCAGGTCACAATCTCGCGGTCTGTGAGTTCGAGCCCCACATCAGGCTCTGAGCTGATGGCTCAGAGCCTGGACCCTGTTTCCGATTCTGTGTCTCCCTCCCTCTCTCTCTGCCCCTTCCCCATTCATGCTCTGTCTCTCTCTGTCCCAAAAATAAATAAACGTTGAGAAAAAAATTAAAAAAAAAAAAAAAAAAGGTATTTATTAGACAGGGTGTGTTTTGTTAATTTTTTGCAGCATTAACAGGCATATTTTAATCTGTAGCATTAATACGCATATTTTAGGCTCCAAAACCATCACTCAAGTTAGGAAAAAAACAAATGAAGGTTTTCTGGACAAAAGCCAGGGTAGTAGTTACAAACCAAAGGAACTGTCAAATATGCAAAACTGAAAGGGACTATAGTGGAATGACAAAACCTTCAAAGTTTTTATAGTGAATGAAGACTACTTTAAACCATCTATGATGAGAAAAGGTAATGAATTATAAAGTGTAAAAAGAACTGACATTTTGGAATAAACATTTTAAAGAAGACAGCAAACACCTATTGACTATATAGATAATAAGCTAAAATATGCTATCGTTAGCAGTGATTATTTGTTAAATAAAAGTATCCTCAATATCACACAGAACAGTCAATAACAGAACATATAGCCTAAAGCCACTCAATCTGATTTGAGTGAAAAACAATTCAGACATGAAACAAGACACAATGAATACATTCCAGGCAGTTAAGGTTTATAGACTTCACTCCAATAAGGGACTGTGAGCTGATGCCACAGTAGAAAGAACAGGAACAGAGGCCTCTAAGTTTAAAGATCTAAGAAAGACACGGGGGGAAAAAAACCAAACAAACAGGAAATAGCTTATTTAGAATTAAAAAAAGAATACAGAAGGTTTGGGCCAAAAGGGAGGGATGTGGAATGAAATTTAGTGGCTGTAACAGCAAAATATATAATACTTAGGAAAATATTTTTATTTTTTTTTAATGTTTTTCTAATGTTTATTTAATTTTTTTTTGCAATATATGAAATTAATGTTTATTTATTTTTGAGAGAGACAGAGAGAGACAGAGCGTGAGAGGCAGAGGGGCAGAGAGAGAAGGAGTCACAGAATCCGAAGCAGGCTCCAGGCTTTGAGCTGTCAGCACAGAGAGCGACACGGGGCTCAAATCCACGGACTGTGAGATCATGACCTGAGCTGAAGTCAGACGCCCAACCGACTGAGCCACCCATGCACTCCTAGGAAAATATTTTTAAAAGGAAAAACAAAATAAGTAAATATCAGCAAATTATTATAGGAAAGCCTATTTTATAATCAAATAATATAACTCTCAATACTAACACATCTACAATCCTTAGCTCACGTGTATATGTGTTTGCATATTTGTGTATTTTACTGCATTACGTAAAAGATTCCTGGAAGGAGAGCAAAGAAACTGTAAGAAAAAGTAGATGGTGGAGGAATGAGAGGGGACTTTATACACACACACCCACTCAACACTCTTACACCCTTTCAGTTTTGAACCATGTACATATCTGACCTATTTTAAGAATTAGAAAAGGGGCGCCTGGATGGCTCAGTCGGTTGAGCGCCTGACTTCGGCTCAGGTCATGATCTCACGGTCTGTGAGTTCAAGCCCCGTGTCAGGCTCTGTGCTGACAGCTTGGAGCCTGGAGCCTGCTTCTGATTCTGTGTCTCCCTCTCTCTCTGTTCCTCCCCCACTCATGGTCTGTCCCTCTCTGTCACAGAAATAAATAAACATTAAAAAAAAAAAATTAAAAAAAAAAGAATTAGAAAAATAGGGGCACCTGTGTGGCTTAGTCGGTTAAGTGTCTGACTTGGGCTCAGGTCATGACCTCACGGTTCGTGAGTTCAAGCCTTGCATCAGGCTCTGTGCTGCCAGCGGGGAGCCTGCTTTGGATCCTCTGTTTCCCTCTCTCTCTCTCTGCTCCTCCCCCACACTCTCTCACCCGCAAAAACTAACTAAACATTAAAAAAAAAAAAAAAAGAATTATGGGAATGCAAGCTGGCGCAGCCACTCTGGAAAACAGTATGGAGGTTCCTCAAAAAACTAAAAATAGAACTACCCTACAACCCAGCAATTGCACTACTAGGTATTTATCTAAGGGATGTAGATGTGCCGTTTCGAAGGGAACATGCACCCCAATGTTTATAGCAGCACTATCAACAATAGCCAAAGTATGGAAAGAGCCCAAATGTCCATCAATGGATGAATGGATAAAGAAGATATGGTATATATATACAATGGAGTATTAGTCGGCAATCAAAAGGAATGAAATCTTGCCATTTGCAACTACGTGGATGGAAGTGGAGGGTATTATGCTAAGTGAAATTGCTAAGTCAGAGAAAGACAAAAAACTTCAGTCATATGAGGACTTTAAGAGACAAAACAGATGAACATAATGGAAGGGAAACAAAAGTAAAATAAAAACAGGGAGAAAACAAAGCATAAAAGACTCGTAAATATGGAGAACAAACAGAGGGTTACTGGAAGGGGTGTGGGGGGGGGATGGGCTAAATGGGTAAGGGGCATTAAAGGAATCTACTCCTATAATCATTGTTGCACTATATGCTAACTAATTTGGATGTAAATTTTAAAAAAAAAGAATTAGAAAAACAACTTTTTATTGGCTATGAAGACATAATGCAGCCATAAGAATGTCAGCTCTAACAAAAGATCTACCTTTTTCAAAAGGAACCTAGGAGAGCTAGCAAATGAACCATCATCTTCCCATCGCTCCTAGTTTTAGCATCAGTTCTAAAGCAACTAACCATTAATCTAATGAACAAGTTCACAAATAACATCTGAAGGCAACCGTTCATATCTTAAGTGAAGGGTGATGATGCCAACCAGCCCACATGCTTCACTTCTAAGTCAGCCCAGTTTAAATATAAAGATTTTTCCTAATACGATTTTTCTGTTCAGCCATTTTAGAGCTCTAGAGAAAGATTTAACATAAAGGAAAAGGAACCTTCTAGACCTCACACTACCTGTTCCAGTGTCTTTTTATACTATACAGGGAAGGCCCAAAATTATTGTTTCTGGTTAATTATTTAACCAGCTCTACAGTATGTAAATTTTCTTAAACAATGAGCTACTGGATTTACTAATAAAACCAGAGAAAGTCTTATTCATAACACCATTTTTCTCTAGTGCTAGAAAGTTAGTTTAATAAACTACAGCGGAAATACAAACACAACTTATAGAAAATGAACAAGAAACCATATGAATAGTTATAGTATTCAAATAAAAATCTATTTCAAATGCAATCACCAAATAAATCCAAAATTGAGTGGGAAAGAATAATGAAGAGATTTTATACAGAAAAGCCTATACAAAACTCAATTCACAGAATGAACACTGATGATCAGAGCCTCGCTTCCCCATGCCAGATAACTCAGAATTAACTATAAAGAAGTATGCCAGACCCAAGCAAAATATACATTTTAATAGCACAGAGAACATATTATGAATCTGGGAATAAGGCCACCAACTTCAGGCAAGACAGCTAAGACAAACTGAGAGCAATAAAATAACCTCTGCAACACAATCAGCAGGAACACATTTGGCGAAAAATTAATGCAGTCTTTAGATATTACCAGAATGCACATAAAAAAGGGATAATTCTCAAACGTGTTTGACCACTGCTGAAAGAGAAGAGGGGAGAAGGCAGAGAGAGGGAAGAAAGGAATTAGCTCTTTCGCTCAGCAGAAAGAGAAATACAACTACTCTAAGAAATCACCATACAGGAGTAAAGCAGAACAGGTAAAAGTAAAAAATAAAAGAACCTGAAGTTTTAAACTACTCAAAATACTAAAATCTATTAGTAATAACAGTGTTAACAGTAGCGACAGTATTAACAGCAGAGACTGTTTTACACCCTTCTCAACCATGCTGTGTGTAGGCACGATCATCATCCCCAACTCAGGGTTGAGGCCACAAACACTTGAAGAATTTAGGTAACTCTTCACTCACTGCAGCTGTCAAGAACTACAACAGTGTCACTCTACAGAAAATCCCTTCAATAAAAAACGTCCTCATGCCATAACTAATACATATTAGTAAACAATACAAACATCTCTAGAGGAAAAATGAACGTTCACATTGGGTAGATTTCATTAAACCAGTAGCAGGACCACTAAACCTCAACTAAAAGAATTTTTAAAGATACAGAGGAACCATTTGATTTTAACTGCAGTGTAGTTAACATATAGTGTTCTATTATTTCAGGTGTACAATACACTGATTCGACAGTTCCATATAGTACTCAGTGCTCGTCAAGATAAGTGTACTATTAATCCCTTCATCTATTTCAACCATGCCCCCACCCATCTTCCCTCTGGTAACCAAGTGATTGTTCTCTAAGATTTTTGGTTTGTGGCTTTTTTTTCTTTATTCATTAGTTCCTTAAATTACACATGAGTAAAATTATAAGGTATTTGTCTTTCTCTGACTTATGTTGCTTAGCACTGTACTCTCTAGATCCATCCATGTTTTGCAAATGGCAAGATGTTTTTTTGTGACTGAATAATATTTCACTGCATATATATGCCACTTCTATATCCATTCATCAATTAATGGACACTTGAGCTGTTACCAAAATTTGGCTATTATAAATAATACTGCTATGTACATAGGGGTGCATGTACCCCCTTCAAATTAGTATTTCTGTCTTCTTTGGGTAAATACCCAATAGTGTGATTGTTGGATGGTGGGGTAAGTAGTTCTATTTTTACCTTCTTGAGGAACTTCCATACTGTCTTCTACAGTGACTGCACCAGTTTGCATTCCCACCAACAGGGCCCCAAGAGTTTCTTCCCCACATCCTCACCAACACCTGTTGTTTCTCGTGTTGTTAAGCTTAGCCATTCTGACAGGTGTGAGGCACTATCTCATTGTGGTTTTGATTTGCATTTCCCTGATGAGTAATGTTGAGCATCTTTTCATGTGTCTCTTGGTCATCTGTATTGTCTTCTTTGGAGAAATGTCTATTTAGTGTCTTCTGCCCATTTTTTAAATTGGATTAATCATTTTTGGTGTGTTGTCTAAGTTTTTTATGTATTTTGGATACTAACTGTTTAGCAGATACGTCATTTGCAAATATCTTACATAAAGCTGTCCTTTAGTTTTGCTGGTGGTTTCCTTTGCTGTGCAGAAGCTTTTTAATTTGAGGTTAGTCCCAATAGTATTTTGGCTTTTGTTTCCCTTGCTTCAGGAGACAGATCTAGGAAGATGTTGCTACAGACAGAGAAATTACTGTCTGTCCTCTCTCCTGGGATATTGATGGTTTCAGGTCTCAAATTTAGATCCTTAATGCATTTTGAGGCGGTTTTTTTTTCTATGTTTATTTGGGGGGGGGAGGGACAGAGAGAAACAGACAGAGAGAGAGAGAGAGAGAGAGAGAGAGAGAAAGAGGGAGAGAGAATGCAAGTGGGGGAGGGGCAGAAAGAGGGAGATAAAGAATCTGAAGCAAGCTCCAGGCTCTGAGCTGTCAGCACAGAGTCCAATGCAGGGCTTGAACCCATGGACCATGATGAGATCATGACCTGAGCTGAAGTCAGACACTTAACCAACTAAGCAACCCAGGTGCCCCATTTTAAGTTTATTTTTGTGTGTGATACAAGAAAGTAGTCATGTTTCATTCTTTTGCATGTAGCTGTCCAGTTTTCCCAGCACCATTTGTTGAAGAGACTTTTTCTCATTGGATATTCTTGCCTCCTCTGTCAAAGATTAACTGACCATATATTTGTGGGTTTACTTCTGGCCTTTCTATTCTGTTTCATTGTTCAATGTTGCCTATTTTTGTGCCCATACCATACTATTTTGATTATTACAGATTTGTAATATAACCTAAAGTCCGGAATTGTGATATCTCCAGCTTTGCTTTTCTTTTTGAAGGCTGCTTTGGCTACATGGGGTCTTTTGTGGTTCTAAACAAATTTTAGAATTATTTGTTCTAGTTCTGTGAAAAATGCTGTTGGTATCTTGATGGAGATATGTAGATTGCTTTGGGTAATATAGGCATTTTAACAATATTTGTTCTTCCAATCCTTGAGCATGGAATGTCTTCCCCTTTCTTTGTGTCATCTTCAATTTCTTTCATCAAAGTTCTATAGTTTTCAGAGTACAGGTCTTTTATCTCTTTGGTTAAGTTTACTCCTGGGTATTTTATTATTTTTTGTGCAACTGTAAATAGGATCGTTTTCTTAATTTCTCTTTCTCAGCTATTATACTGATTTTGTATCCTGCAACTTTACTGAATTCATTTATCAGTTCTAGTAGTTTTCTGGGGTAGTCTAGGATTTTCTGCATTTAGTGTCATGTCATCTGCAAACAGTAATAGTTTTACTTCCTTCTTCCCAATTTGGGTGCCTTTTATTTCTTTTGGCTATCTGATGCTGTGGTTAGGACTTCCAGTACTATGCTGAATAAAAGTGGTGAGAATGGACATCCTTGTGTTTTCCCTGACCGTATGGGAAAAGTTCACAGTTTTTCACCATTGAGTATGGTGGTGGCTGTGGGTTTTCATAAGGCTTTTATGTTATGTTCCCTGTAGACCTACTTTGCAGAGAGTTTTTATCATGAATGGATGTTGTACTTTGTTGAATGCTTTTCTTGCATCTATTGAAATGGTCATATGGTTTTTATCCTTTCTTTTACTGATGTGACATACCATGCTGTTTTGCAAATACTATTCCACTTTTGCATCCTGGGAATAAATTCCACTTGATGGTGGTGTATGACTTTCTAATGTATTGCTGGATTCAGTTTGCTAAGATTTTGTTGAGCATTTTTGCATCTGTATTGATGAGAGATACTGGCCTATAGTTCTTCTATTTTTACCTGGTTTTGGTTACCAGGTGATACCAACCTCATAGAATGAATTTGGAAGTTTTTCGTCCTCTTCTATTTTTCAGAAAAGTTTGAGTAGAATGGGTATGAACTCTTCCTTAAATGTTTGGTAGAATTTACCTATGAAGCCATCTGATACTGGACTTTTTGTTTGTTGGGAGTTTTTTTATTACTGATTGAATTTCATTGCTGGTAATCAGTCTGTTCAAACTTCCTATTTCTTCTTGATTCAGTTTTGGAAGCTTATATGTTTCTAGGAATTTATCCATTTCTTTTAGGTTGTCCAATTTGTTAGCATAGAATTTTTCATAATACTCTCATACTCTTTTGTATTTCTGTGGTGTCAAATGCTATATTTACTCTTTCATTTGTGATGTTATTTGAGTCCTCTCTTTTTTGTTTTATTTTTTGATGAGTCTGGCAACAGGTTTATCAATTTTGTTGATTTTTTCAAAGAACCAGCTCCTGGTTTCACTGATCTGTTTTATTGGCTTTTTTGGGGGGTTTCTATATCATTTATTTCTGCTAATAATAATCTTTATTATTTCCTTCCTTCGGCTGGTTTTGGGTTTTTTTCTTCTTCTGGCTCCTTTAGGTGTAAGGTTAGCTTATTTCAAATCTTTCTTGCTTCTTGAAGTAGGCCTGTATTGCTATAAACTTCCCTCTAAGAACTGTTTTTGCTGTGACTCAAAGATTCTGTACCACTGTTGTTTTCGTTTCCTTTTTTCTCTATGTATTTTTCTGACTTCTTTGATTTTTTGGTTGACCCATTCATTGCGTAGTAGCATTTATTTAACCTCAACATATATTTGTCCTTTCTCGCCAGTTTTTTTTCATGTGGTTGATTTCCAGTTTCATAGCATTGTAGTCAGAAAAGATGCGTGATATGACTTGGATCCTTTTTAATTTGTTGAGATTTGTTTTGTGGCCTAATATGTGATCTATTCTGAAGAATGTTCCCTGTGCACTTGAAAATATGTATATTTTGCTGTTTTAGGATGGAATGTTTTAAATATATCTGTTAAACTGATCTGGTCTAGTGTGTCACTGAACGTCACTGTTTCCTTATTTTTCTGTTTTGATAATCCGTTCAGTGATGGAAGTGGGGTGTTAAAGTTCCCTACTATTATTTTATTACTATCAATTAGTTCCATAATTTTTGTTCTTAACTCTTTTATGTATTTGGGTGCTCCCAAGTTGGGTGCATAAATATTTATAATTGCTTTATCTTCTTGTTGGATTCTCCCCTTTATTATTATGTAGTATCACTGTCTTTTATCCATTTCTTGTCTTAAAGCCTATTTTGACCAGGGGCACCTAGGTGGCTTGGTCGATTAAGCATCCAACTCTCAGGTCATGATATCACAGTCTGTGAGTTGGAGCCCCACGTCACGCTCCACACTAACAGTGCAGAGCCTGCTCATGATTCTCACTCTCTCCTCTCTGTCCCTCCCCTGCTTGTGCTTTCTCTCTCTCTCAAAATAAATAAAAACTTAAAAAGTCTATTTTGACCAGTATAAGTATTGTTACCCCGCCTTTCTTTTAACACCCATTTGTATGATAAATGTTTCTCCATCCCCTTTCAATCTGCATGTGTCTTAAGGTGTGAAGTGAGTCTCTTACAGGGAGCATTCAGATGGGTCTTATTTTTGTATTTTATCCATTCTGTCACACTACGTCTTTTGATTGGAGTGCTTAATCCATTTACATTCACAGCAATTACTGATAAGTTTATTTCTTTATTGCCAATTTGCTACTTGTTATGTGGTTGTTTTTGGAGACTTCTCTAATCCTTTCTTCTCTTTCTCTCTTCCCTCAGTTTGCTGGCTTTCTTTAGTGATATACTTGGATTCCTTTCTAATTTTTGCATATATATTACCAGTTTTTGATTTTTACTTACCTTAGGTTTGTCTGTAACATCTTATGCATACACCAGTCTATCTTAAGTTGATGGTCTCTTAAGTTTGAAATAATTCTTTACTCCTCTCCTGCCCAGATATATGGTGTCGTACTTTATATCCTTTTATTCTGTGAGTCCCATGACTGATTATTTTACAGATATACTTACTTTTACTGCTTTTGTGCTTAACTTTTTTTTTTGTCGTTGTAATTTGGCTACTTACATTTTTTTTTTTCATTTCAGTGCCTGAAATTCCACCATCAGGTTTTGCTTTGAGAATTTACTAAGAAAGAAAGAAAGGGGGGACAACTGGCTGGCTCAGTAAGAGGAGCGTGTAACTCTTGATCTAGGGGTTGTGAGTTCAAGCCCAGGTTGGGTATAGAGATTACTTAAATAAAAGGAAGGACAGAAGGAAGGGAGGGAGGGAAGGAAAGAAAAAAGGAAAGGAAAAATGAGAAGGGGAGAAAAGGGGAGGGGAGAGGAGAGGAGAGTAAGGAAAAGAAGGAAGCAAGGAGGAGAATGCAAACATCCTCAAATAAAGCAATAGTGAAAATTGAGGAAAGGGGGTCATATTTTTTTTTTCAACATTTTAATTAAGAAATTATGACAGCTAAAAAGTAAATGTCTTCAGTTTTTTCCCTAGTTGCAGAAAATGCTTAAGAAGAATTAAATTCTTTCCATCATAATAATTTGTTTTTGTTGCCTGTTACAGCCTGGTCTGGTAGCAAGCACCAGTAGATAAAAGAAATGAAGTACACAGCAAATTAACATGAATGGAAAAACCCTGGAAAGAGTTCATTATGGTTAATTTGACCTCTTGTTAGTTGCTATAATTTTGTACTATGTACACAGAGTGAAGTAAGACCTACTTTCTGCTTGTAAAATTGCTGCTGGCAATTTCTATGATAAAACTCAACAAACTTATGGGGCACGTGGGTAGTTCAGTTGGTTAAGCATCCAACTCTTGATTTCGGCCCAAGACATGCTCTCACGGTTCATGGGATCGAACCCTGCGTTGGGCTCTGTGCTGATAGTGCATAGCCTGCTTGGGATTCTCTGTCTCCTTCTCCCCCTTTGCCCCTCCCCCATTCTTGCATGCATACTCTTTCTCTCAAAATAAACAAACACTAAAAAAAAAAAAAAAAAACCTCAGCAAACTTCTGTGATTAAGCCTTAGGATCACTGAAACCGGTAAGGAGACTGCTAATTTTGGCCTATACTGGGAAGCAGCAACCCTATAGGATAAGCACCTACAGGTTTGGTAGGTACACCACAAAAGTGAGGAAAAGTCTGCACCAAGTAAACTGAAAACACATCCTGTTCAGCTACAAGCACTACCCCAAAAAGCAGTAAGAGCAAACATCTATTATAGATAAACAAATTAATGAATATTGGTTCAAACAGGCCACTTCACTGACAACCTCTGCTACAACTTTTTTGCTATTCCTTCAAGTTCATGTGATTCTAGACTATAGCTATGAGATACTACTATATATTTATGAGCACCATTGTTTCAACCAAAATCCTTCCCCAAATCCATTGTATTCCTCTGATCACACAAAAAAATCTAAAAAGGGGTCCCCGGGTGGCTCAGTCAGTTTAAGCATCAGACTTTGTCTCAGATCATGATCTCACAGTTTGTGGGTTGAAGACCTGCGTCGGGTTCTGTGCTGACAGCTCAGAGCCTGAGCCTGCTTCAGATTCTGAGTCTCCCTCTCTCTCTCCCCATCTTGTGCTTGCTCATACACACTCTCTCATTCTCTCTCTCAAAAATAAACATTAAAAAAATTCTTTTTTTTTTTTTTAATTTTTTTTTCAACGTTTATTTATTTTTGGGACAGAGAGAGACAGAGCATGAACGGGGGAGGGGCAGAGAGAGAGGGAGACACAGAATCAGAAACAGGCTCCAGGCTCTGAGCCATCAGCCCAGAGCCCGACGCGGAGCTCGAACTCACGCACCGCGAGATCGTGACCTGGCTGAAGTCGGACGCTTAACCGACTTCGCCACCCAGGCGCCCCTAAAAAAATTCTTTTTAAATCTCAAAAGATTATGTCATGTCATTAATAAAAAAGGCTGATTCATTTTCATAGTACTTAGAGTTGTATAATCAAATTCTAGGTGATTATATGCAAAACTGTCAAGAGAAAAATCCAAAATCTTTAAAACGTGATGATTTAAGGACCAACAAGATGCACATTGCACAGATGTATCGCTTTTCACAGAGACAAAATAAAAATGAAGAATTGAAATGATACACGTTCAATCTGATTTCTGAGTTTTTAAACTACTTTAGGTTCAAAAACCTTTAACTCAACATATTCATAATTTAAATGAAATAGCCACACAAAACTGGAGGCCATTAGTCTGTTCAATACAAAGCCAGATTAAAGAGGCCGACTTTGAGAACAATGTAGGCTTTTTTTTTTTTTAATTTTTATTTTTTTAATTTTTTTTTCAACATTTATTTATTTTTGGGACAGAGAGAGACAGAGCATGAACGGGGGAGGGGCAGAGAGAGAGGGAGACACAGAATCGGAAACAGGCTCCAGGCTCTGAGCCATCAGCCCAGAGCCTGACGCGGGGCTCGAACTCACGGACCGCGAGATCGTGACCTGGCTGAAGTCGGACGCTTAACCGACTGCGCCACCCAGGCGCCCCCAATGTAGGCTTTTAATGTAACCAGTATCATTCTGAGGGCAATAGAAAACATGGACCCCATTTCAAACTGGGAAAAACATTCTTTACTTCAACTAGGATACAACAATTGCCTTGGCTCCTATCTCCTATAAGAAATATAATTTAAAACACTCATCACATCATTAGCACAGATATATGTGTATATTAAGATATAATTAATATATAAATCACTCAATTAAAATGTACAATTCCAGGGGCACCTGGGTGGCTCAGCTGGTTGAGCATCCGACTTTGGCTCAGGTCATGATCTCATAGTTTGTGGGTTCAAGCCCCACGTCGGGCCCTGTGCTCACGGCTCGGAGCCTGGAGCCTGCTTTGGATTCTGTGTCTCCCTTTCTCTCTGCCCCTGCCCTGCTTGCTCTCTCTCTCTCTCAAAAATAAAAAAATAAACATTAAAAAAAAAAGTACAATTCCAGGGGCACCTGGGTGGCTCAGTCGGTTAGTTCGAGCCCCACATGGGGCTGTCTGCTGTCAGCACAGAGCCGGCTTTAGATCCTGTCTCCTCTCTCTGCCCCACCCCTGCTTGTGTGCACTCTCACTCTCTTTCTCTCTCTCTCTCAGAAATAAACATTAAAAAAAATTTTTAAGTGTACAATTCCATGTTTTTTAGTATATTGATATGTGCAACCATTACCATTAGAACATTTTCATCACTTGTATCCTTTAGCTATCACTCCACCCACATTCTTGCATGTGAATTTTTAAGGACTAAATTTTCAATATCCAGGACATGGTGACCACACTTGATTTTAAGTTTAAAGTTATAAATGTGTTGTCCTTCCCTTAAAAGTAATTTTTAGTATTCAGTCTAAATTTGCTCCTTAAACCTCCAGAAACACAATCCATTCTCTTTCAAAAGACTCTTCAGAGGAACGCCTGAGTGGCTCAGGGGGTTGAGCATCTGACTTTGGCTCAGGTCATGATCTTGCGGTTTGTGGGTTCAAGCCCCACATTGGGCTCTGTGCTGACAGCTCAGAGCCTGGAGCCTGCTTTGGATTCTCTCTCTCTTTCTCTCTCTCTCAAGCCTAAATACACATTTTGGGGCGCCTGGGTGGCGCAGTCGGTTAAGCGTCCGACTTCAGCCAGGTCACGATCTCGCGGTCCGTGAGTTCGAGCCCCGCGTCGGGCTCTGGGTTGATGGCTCAGAGCCTGTTTCCGATTCTGTGTCTCCCTCTCTCTCTGCCCCTCCCCCGTTCATGCTCTGTCTCTCTCTGTCCCAAAAAAAATAAATAAACGTTGAAAAAAAATATTAAAAAAAAAAAAAACCTAAATACACATTTCAAAAATAAAAAATTTAAAAAAATTAAAAAAAGACTCTTCAGATAACTCCTATTTGGGGTAAAGGGTACAAAAAGCAATCGAAACTCTAAAGTATGCTCCTGCATACAAATGCAACACATTTAAGCCAGCTATCAACAATTAAGTAAAAATACATAAAAACAAAGCCCATAAACAAATTTCACAATGTTTCTATCTAGTATTACCTACATGAAAAGTATTCTATGGCATGTGCCTTTCTTGCTTGAGTTTACAAAAGTAGAAGCTGGCACCAAGTCCAAGAGTGCCGAACTTAACAGGGCCTTAAAGAATGTTAGACACTCTCTTCTTCCACCCACATCAAATATACACCCCCTAAAACTGTTGATTCACCGGATTCTCAGCTGCCAAAGAAAGTAGACTAGCTTAGTGTTTGACATTTCCTTTTGGCAGTCATTAGTCCTTAATGTGTCACTGTCTAGAGGCTAAATGGAATAGTTTCCTTTCTACTTTAGCAGATAATTTTCTTGGGCCTGAGGAAACATATCAAAGACTAAATCCACCCTACAAAAAAAGCTGCCAAATGAAGATATTATAATATGAAAATAACAATATGATCAAAACACCTCTCTCCACAAGTCCCTAATCTAGAGTCTGAGCAGGAACTTTATACACAGGATCAAATTAAAGGGGAAAAGGCAAATATTTCCCAAGACCTCTGATAATGTCAGTGAGCCACCCACTAACAGGGGGAAGGAGGACTGTTTTCAGCCAGCTTTGCTTATAAAACAGTTCTTTAATGTGTCTTCATTCCCACCAAGCCAAGAGGTTTACCATCCCCTGCCTACTAATTTATATCTAATTCTAAATCTATTGTTGTTTCTCCCTTCACCCACTCCTCAATGCCAATCAATGTCAACCTTGTCGTTTTGTCTCTGTATATCCTATTTAATATAGTTTCATACTTGCTCCAGTGCTTTACAATAATAAAAGAATTTCATTTGTACTTTTTTTTAAACTCCACTGTATCAGTATTATCTCTTCTGTGCCAGATCTCTTCATTCTTGTTTTTGCCCAAAGAAAGAATACTAAAAAAGGAAAAACATGGGGCACCTGAGTGGCTGAGTCAGTTAAGTGGCTGACTCGTGATTTTGGCTCAGGTGATGACCTCACAGTCATGAGATGGAGCTCTACATCAAGCTCTGTGCTGGGGATAGGACCTGCTTAAGATTCTCTCTTTCGCTGTCCCCCCACCCCTCTCCCCACACACACACAAAAAAAAAAAAAGGAAAAAGGAAAAACAAGATAGTTAACAGTAGACAGGATGTTCATATTCAAGCAAGGCTTTCTCTAGCTATAGGCCATGCCTTCATAATCAACAGCAAAAGCAAGGACTCGAAAATCATTTGAACAACAAAACAGCGTTTAAGCCACCAATAACTACTGAGGCATCTTCTCAATTACTAGGAAATCTCACGAACACAAATTACTCTCCCCCCATTAAGCCCTGACTACGACCATTTATTCAATTCTATTCAATCAAAGTCTAGTGAATAACAAGGTAAACATTACTACTAAACTATGTAATAGTCAAGTTGAAAACAAAGTAAAAGTTTCGTACTATACATAATAGAGCTTTAAGAAATGACTCAGGGAAGGGGCACTTGGGTGGCTCAGTGGCTTGATTTCAACTCAGGTCATGGTCTCAAGCTTGGTGGGGTCCCCATGTGGGGCTCCGCGCTGATAGCTGACAGCATGGAGCCTGCTTGGGAGTCTCTCCCTCTCTCTCTGCCTCTTCCCCACTCACACTATCTCTCTCAAAATAAATAAATCAACTTTCAGAGCCTGGTGGCTCTGAGCCTGGGTGTTTCTGAGCCTGGGTGGCTCAGTCGGTTGAGTGTCCAACTTCAGCTCAGGCCATAATCTTGCAGTTCATGAGTTTGAGCCCCACGTAAGGCACTGTGCTGATAGCTCAGAGCCTGGAGCCTGCTTCAGATTCTGTATCTCCCTCTCTCTCTAGCCCTCTCCTGCTCACTCTCTCTAGGTCTCTTTCTCAAAAACAACTAAATAAACTTTAAAAAAAAAAAAAGGAAAGAAATTACTCAGGGGAGGGCAATGGCTCTGCTAATGCTTGAGGAACTAGATCATGGAATGCCTAAATGATTAAGCAATAACCATTTTCTACCTTCTAAAAAAGTGCTTTAGCCAAAAAAACTGCATCATCCAATAAATACACTAGTTTTGCTTCTTTTTGAGAAAAAAAGACCAAATCTAGTGATAAAGGACACAAGTATACAAGAACCCAAGCATAGCTCAACAAGTAGCCTTACAAGTACCAATACAGGCAGCCTCAGATCCTCTTAGCTGGTTGCATCCTTCTCCAGTCTCAAATACCCGACCCATTCTTACCCTCTATGCTGCCCATCTATTTCATAGCTGCTGCTCAATCACAAATTCACTCTACATGACCCCTCATGACTCTAACTAATGTCATAATTTCCTGCTTTAGTTCCCATTTACTAATTGTATCATTTTCTCATTATTTTCCCTTACAAATCCTCAAGAGAATCTAATTGGCCTAAGAGACAACACAGGCCAGCCTATGAACTGGGGTATGGAGAAGGGGGCTGGATGGTCTTCCAGAGGTTGCAAGACAGAGAAATGCCCTCAGAAGGGCAGTAAAGATGGCAAGAACTATGTCCTTAGACATCTACTATCCTGACTACTACTCAAATAACCATAATGATGATGAGATATCTTTTTTTTTTTAAACTTACTATGGGATTTTCCAAACATGTCCAAAAGAATTAGCAACAGTAAATCAAATTCCTTATGCAATGTCACCAAGCTTTAACCACCATCAACTTTCTGCTTTCCTGTTTCATTTGTGATACTATTTTGTTGCTGGAATATTTTTAAACACATCCACAACACTGTGTCATTTAATAAGGGGTTCTCCTATATCTACCATTCTCCATAAATCTATGTTCATATTTAAATGTTAAAATCATGTCAACTCTTGAGAGTTGAAAGAACTAGCACTTGACCAAAGCCTCAAATAATAAATAAATAAACAACCATACAGTTACTGACATTCATCATTATAACCTAAAATTAATGTAATTCTTGATTCAGGGTAGCTTTAAAGTAACAGCTAATTTTGTACTTGCTGGGAAACCCTAGTCAAGAGAAAAAAATTTTTGATTTTAGCTTCTAGAGTTTGTGAAAATGAAAGAGCTGTGGATATAGCAAAGAAGAGCTAGCCAACAGAGTCAGCTTTAAAAAAACAATGATTAGACAGGGTGCCTGGGTGGCTCAGTCGGTTGAGCGTGCAACTCCGGCTCAGATCATGATCTTGTAGTTCACAAGTTCGAGCCCCACATCGGGCTCTGTGCTAACCGCTCAAAGCCAGGAGCCTGCTTCAGATTCTGTGTCTCCCTCTCTCTCTCTGCCCCTCCCCTGCTTGCACTCAATCTCTCAATCTCTCTCTCCCTCTCTCTCTCTCTCTCTCTCTCTCAAAAATAAATAAAAACATTAAAAATAAAATAAAAATTAAAAAACACTGATTAGAAATTTCCAGTGTTTAAAACTGGATTTTTTTTTTTTCTGAATGCTATAAAATTTAACACTGCTTTAAAAAAGAAAAACCAGGGGTACCTGGGTGGCTCAGTCAGTTAAGCATCTGGACTCGTGATTTTGGCTCAGGTCACGATCTCACAGTTCCTGAGATCGAGCCCCAAGTCAGGCTCTGCACTGACAGCATGGAGCCTGCTTCGGATTCTTTCTACCCGCCTCTCTGCTTCTCACCAGACCACACATGTGTGCTCTCTCTCTCTCTCTCTCTCTGCGTAAACAAACTTGAAAGAAAGAGAAAGAGAAAGAGAAAGAGAAAGAGAAAGAGAAAGAGAAAGAGAAAGAGAAAGAGAGAAAGACCAACAAATGTCCTCCTAACACTTTTGAGTCCATTTCCTCAATTAAGAAATTTTAATAGTCACTTCGAAAAAGTCAAGGGGCAAGGGGATCCTTTATCACAAGAGAAGTCACTAAGGGTATTTATATGAACAACCAACTTTTAAAAACCAATTTTCCCACATATAATGGTTTTATATATTTTTCACAGTACATAATCATCAAAAAAAAAAAAAAAAAAAAGGCAGCAGCACGATAAACAAGTAAGTTCTGCTTCCCGGCAACAAGTATACTTATGATTATGAGCTTTAAAAATGATAACTGGATATCACTGGTCAAATATTTACAACTTTTCTTACACAGTATTTCAAAGTTCTTTATACCAAGTAATAATAATGTTCATACAGACACAAAACAAAGGCAAGCCAAAACATAAATCTTTTCATTCCTAGAAGAGGAGTTTTGTATTTAAATCTACAAAACCAATAATTCTGCCTCAAAGTAGAAAGAAGTAATTCAGGACAAGTAAGCTCTGACATTAAATTTAAAGGACAATTAGCAAGGAAGCCTTGAAATAAGATGCTACACTGCATTCTATTTGGTAGACAATTACAAAATGCAAATTTTTTACTAAACCGAAAGTCAGACAATCTGCAACTGGAATAAAACCAGAACAGGAGGCCAATCATTTCAACACATCTGAAAATAACACTTGTGAGACAATTTACTGTCCAGATGTTTTAGCATAAATCACTGCAAGAAAGTATCTTTCTTATACTATGTCTCCAAATCATGCCATTATGAAAAGGTCCCGGTGCCATTTTCAGAGAATGACCAAACAAAATCAGTTCTCAGCAGTCTCAGAACTGATTTTGGTTCTAAATATCCATATTCCACTTTAAAATAAATAAGCTATTTAGTGACTGTCAAGCACTTACTTAGCAGTCATCAGATGTGAACACAGATTCAACCCAAAATAAACAGAAAGAATAAGGACATTCACTTAGAGAAGAAAACATCACATTCCACAGACTTTCACCCTTCTAATTTTATATTATGACTAAGAAATATGAAAACCAAAGTAACTTTCAAGAAAGCAGGCCTGAAATGAGAGAAAAAGAAATTTCCTAGCACAGCAGACTATACCTGTCTCTGGCAAGGACAGTTTGGAAACTCATGAGTTTTTATTAACTACCATGAGTCTTCTAGAACATGTAATTACAAAAAAATTTGAGATCAATGGACAGAGGCACCTGGGTGGCTCAACTGGTTGAGCGTCCAACTCAATTTCGGCTCAGGTCACGATCTCATAGTTCAGGGAATTAAGCCTGGCATGGGGCTCTGTGGTGGCCACACAGAACCTGCTTGGGGCTCTCTCTCTCTCTCTCTCTCTCTCTTTCTCTCCCCCTCTCTCTCTCCCTGCCCCTCCCCCACTTGCTTGTTTGCTCTTAAAATAAATAAATAAACATTAAAACACAAAGATCAATAGACAGAAAATATTAATGAAGAAAGTTATGACTGATAAACTTTAATTTTACATGTGTGTCACATATGGACATTCTAGATAAAATAAACAGGTAACCTCCCCAAACACCTAGTTTGCCCATTTAAACAATTACAATATTCTAAATGAATTAATTTCTTATTATCAACAGATGACAACTTTGCCCAAAGTAAAGCCTACTCTTTGGGCCAAACAGAATAAATGAGGAAAAAGGAAATATATTACAACTTTCTAAAACAATGCCAATTTTCAACTGTATAGCACTTTATAGTTTTATGTTCATATCAAGTAAGTTATCTATTCTCTACCACTCCCTCCCACCAAGGGAGGAGGGAAAAAGACACTTCTTGTCAGTTGTGATTTAAATGCTTGAACTGAAGATCATGTGGACTGGGGGTGTGGACTACCACTTTGGCTCTTTGCTCCACGAAGAGAGCACCAAGGAATAGGAGTTGTCACACAAAGCCAGGAAGGACGTGCCACTCTTTAAGAGGGAACAGCCCTGGGGCGCCTGGGTGGCTCAGTCAGTTGAGCATTCAACTTCACCTCAGGTCATGATCTCACGGTCTGTGGGTTCAAGCCCTGCATCAGGCTCTATGCTGACAGCTCAGAGACTGGAGCCTGCTTCGGATTCTCTATCTCCCTCTCTCTGTCCCCTTCCCCGCTGGTGCTCTATCTCTCTCTCTCAAAAATAAGTAACATTAAAAAAACTAAAATAAAAAAGAGACAACACCTTCAGTCTCAGTCTATGCAGATCTCTGTTTACCTTGTTCTTAGCTATACTTCATTTACTGCTCTTTTGTTTCAAGGCACTTTCGTATGTTTTGTAATACCACTACCCATTGTCCCACCTTCATCATTTTACCTAGCCGTGTTTGACTGGTTCTCTGTGCCTTTTAATAAGATCACATGGAAGAGCAGATATTAATGGCCCTGTTTTATAGTTGAGAAAGCAGCTCTGGAGAAGTTACTTGATCAAGCTTTAGTAAGTCCTATTCTATGGAAGCATAAGCTTACTGTACACGGTCTATAGCATCACATGTGAAAAGTACTCTTGGCTCGTGAGTGTGAGCCCTGCATCAGGCTCTGTGCTGACAGCTCAGAGCATGGAGCCTGCTTCACATTTTGTGTCTCCCTCTCTCTCTGCCCCTTCCCTGCTCACACTGTCTCTATCTCTTAAAAATAAACATAAAAAAAAATTTATAAAAAGAATTAGTGAATATGGCTACAGGCTCCCCATAAACACTAAAAACATACTATGAGAATGCTACAAACAACTCCTTGCATATAAAATTTCTCACTAATTGGATAAAATGGACCAATTCCTTTAAAGTCACAAACTTCAAAAATTTATACAAGAAGAAACAGATAACCTAAATAGTCTTATATCTATTAAAGAAACTGATTTTGTAATTTAGAACCTTCAAAAGACTTAGTTGTCTGGACTAAATTAAGTCTCAGCAAACTTTTATAAATGGCCAGAGAGCAAATATTTTAGGCTTTAGAGGCCATTCACTTTTAGTTTTAGATGTATGTCACATATAGACATTCTAGATCACAACTACTCAACTATGCCACTGTAGTGGAAAAGCAGCCATAGATGATAAGTACACAAATGGACAGAGCTGTGTTCCAATAAAATCTTATTTACAAAAATAGGAAGCAAGACAGCATGACCTGAGAACTATAATTTGTCAACTCTTGCCCTGGATAACTAATTGCACTTTCAAATTCTAAACTTTACAATTCTATACTTCCATGGTCAAAAATCACATGGATAGGGGCGCCTGGATGGCTCAGCTGGTTAAGCATCTGACTTCGGCCTAGGTCATGATCTCATCATTCGTGAGTTCATGCACCGCATCGGGCTCTATGCTAACAGCTCAGAGCCTGGAGCCTGTTTCAGATTCTATGTATGTGTGTCTCTGCCCCTCCCCAACTCTCACCCACGTTCTCGCTCTCAAAAATAAATAAACATTAAAAAAAATAATAATAAAAATCATTTGGGTAAATAGTTCAAGAAAAGGATGAAGCAATCACTATCACACATTGATAACAGACTATATTTTGACCAACATCTGTCAGAAATGTATATTATAGTAAAACAAAAAACCATGTAACTGATCACTTCAAACTAGTCATGAATGAATTATTATCTTAAAAAGATGAATCAAGGCCTTATTAAAGTGAAAAATCCTCAATTTTCCCATGTTAATAATCCCTTGAAAATAAACATAGTACAGGATTATCAACAAAGCCTAAGGGGTACCTGGCTGGCTCAGTCAATGGCACTTGTGACTCTTGGTCTTGGGGCTATGGGTAAAAGCCCCATGCTAGTTTCAGAGATTATGTAAACATGGAATCTTTAAACCCACACACACACACACACACCTAAAAATTCAAGATGCATAAAATAAGGGTCTTAGTTTACTTCTGTCATTATGACCATAACAAACAACATCAAAAAATGTGGAGAAAAACACAAAAGAAAATTTATACTGCCTATTATCCCACCACATAGCAAAATTTACTAATATTGATGTGTTTAGAGGCTTAACCCTTTAATCCCATTTTTTTAATATAAAATCTTTTCAGGTCTGTTGATATCCTAAGAGCATAAGGTAATATCAAGGATAGTCTAACAGCAATCTCACAGAGCCTAAAACCTAATCCACCTGCAGCCTGACACTGGGCAGGCTTCCATGTCTACTCCATCATCCTAATCTCAAGAGACCATTCCACTACTGCTCCGTTAGGCTAGTACCATTTCATTTAACACATAAACATGCATCTTTCTGAACATAAAAGGTTAAAAACTTGCCATTAATAAATACTGCAATTCCTAACTCCAGAGTAGCACCCATAGCAAGTACCTTGAACCTCTTAGAAAGCAACACAAAATGTTCACTCTCCACTCCCACCGTGAGAAAAACCACATAATTTTTGACAACTAGGATTTCCAAATTAAATAAATGCTGCTCCATCAATAGAAACAAGTCCGACACATGCTCAAATTTTGCATTCAATGCAGCATCTATTTATGTCTAAATTCTCCCAAATATGCCAGGCAGCTCACAGAAAAGCTTACACTAACAAATCAATAAAATCATACGAAAGCACAGCTATAGAACTATGAACTAGCAATGCAGGTGAGAGTTTACTGCAGGAAACCCAAAGGTTCAAACAAAGATGGAAATCATAGCATAATGTATAACAAAACTCAGCCTGGGTGGCTGCACACGGGAGCCAACTGAAACATCTGTAACACTCAAGTAACACCAGACAGCTTAGCCTAGCTTGAGAGGACACTATAAAAATCTTTGTGTTCCGCTCACTTCAAGCAGCTATACCACACCTGGGTTTACCTTATTTAGGGTGGAGTATTTAATTTCATAATAGTCATCTATAAAGCGGTAACAGTGGAAAACTCTACAGCCTTAAAGATGATGATGTAAAATCGTATTTGCTGCTGTGAAGATGCACAATGATAAAAGTATTAAGAGTTCAGACTTTCAGGTCAGAGATCTCAGCTGTATGTATATTCATTTTTAAGCAAATAACCACCAAGGGTTATTATGGCAGTAAAATAGGTAATAATGTATGTGTTTTAGCACAGTGGCATATGGTATGCAGATAATCCTTACTTTTTATTTTTTAAGAAAAAAAGAAGAAATGGTAAGAACAGATATGTGTGTACATCTACACATTATGCACAATGGAGGCTGGAATGCTGGACACCAAAAATAGGTGGTAGGAGTACACGTGATATATAACGAACACAGAATTATAATCAGAAAAAAAGTAAGCTACTCTAATTTTGAAAATAAGAAATGCAGCACAAAATGATATAGTAACAAGCTCTTCGAAGACTCCTTCAAAGCCTGGGAAGCTCTGGCTTTGCTAATATGATTCCAGGAAGGCATTTGCAAAACTGAGAAGAGATTAGCATCTAAATTAAGTGCTTCCCTTCACTACAGTAACAATATATCTTTGAAAGTGACTATTAACTGCATCCTATTCATACATTCCATATCAAATTATTATCCAAATCAAATAAAAATTTTATACCTGCTGTATTAACATAGTCAAAGCTCTCAAATATATGCCCAGTACAATACCAAAAAATGCCCAGTTACTGAATTCCTCTTTTAGGATCCTAATACCACTGTAGCCAATGTTTTTGGGCAAGAACAAAGATAAAACTTATCCTTAAGCAACATCATCCTCACCAGGTCCTAAGTTCTACCCATTTTTTTTTGTCTAAAACTAAAGTTGTAGGTATGAAAAATACAAGCAATGATAGCTACTATATATGGATACTGTACCATTTTGGACATTCAACGAGGAGGGTGATGCTAAACTCTTATCTACTCACCTTAACTGGTTGGTTACCCAGTAGTTACAACTACCCAAGAGAGATATAATGTGAACAAGTAATAAAAACTACTTATATAATTTTAAATTTTCTAGCAGCTGGGGGTGAGGGAGTGGGGAAGAAGAGTTTTGTTTATTTTTTGAAAGGTCTGGGGGTTTGAAGATGGGTGTGGTAACAAAGACAAATAAGCATGGTTACAGTAAATTCTACTACTGGGAAAACAACTCAAACCAGATGCCCTAATAAAGGGTGAAAGCAACATATTGACAACCAGCATATCCCTCAACAGAGCCCATGTCTGAGCTGACAACAGAGCCTGCTTGGGATTCTCCTTCCCTCTCCCTCTGAACCCCGAGTGCACGGGAACACACGTGTGCGCGCTCTCTCTCTCTCTCTCTCTCAAATTAAATAAAACATGGGGAAAAAAAAGAGGGTTAAAACTATTTTAAAATATAAAAATTTTTTTAAACCTCCATACAAAAAAGGAGAAAAAATTAGAATGCATATTCCTACATATGGTAGTGGTGGTTCAGTAATTTACTGCATATGCATAACTTTCAATTATGAAAAAATAAAGTGATAATTTTTAAAATTCAATTATATTTCATTTTATTTCAATCCATTTACTTTTAAACCTTTTAAGGTTACAACACCCATCCAAGCTGTTTTTCTTTCTCTAGAACCCTCCCAGGAGTAACCTTAAGCTGACAGAGCAGGAACAAATTAAACTTAACCACAATAACCACATTTCATTTCAAGGAAACCTGGAAATCATTTGTGGAACCACCAAGATCCATTCAATGTCAAAAGACCTCTATTGTCGTCCATCTGAGGCATTTCCATAATGTTAAGTAAGTAAGGGTCAAATGCATTACTTTTAACATCAATATCTCTTAGCTCTCTACAGTTAAGTTAGCAATACAGGCAAAAGTAACTTCCAACACTTTAAACCACAATGCATGTAGGAACATTAAGGCTGTTGGCCTCCTGGCCCTTGGAGCCTTTAAGAGGGAATCTGGCTCTCACCTGATGAATTAAATTTAACTCTACTATGACCTAGGATACCACTTTGCCTCACTGCTTGTTTCAGAGCACATGGTTTAATTTTTTCTACTAATGTCATCTGTATACTGACAGATCTACAGGAAGCAGAGGTAAACCACCCATGGCCTCCTTCCCTGTAACCTTCTAGAATGTAAGGCCCATAAGGGGAAGGATCTTTTTTTATTTTAGTCACTAATCTATCCCTAGCACCATGAATATCCAAAATTGTTCGTTTTATTCATTCTCCCAAGTCAGCATGAGTTTATAAAGCAATCACTAAGTACGTCTTCTAGTATTACACTAGTTCCTGAAAGAGTATTTTAAAAATATTTCCTGTCTTTTAAAAGCTTAAAACACAGTTACAGAAATTACATGGATAAAGAAAATACAACTAAGCAACAATTCAGGGAAGTCAACAATTGGGTACAAAACTTCAACCAGCAAAGAAATAATGCAGAATAGTGCAGTTGGAAATAGCTTCAGCAAAGGGATGGGGGAAATGTGGGCCCTGAACCAAGAGCAGGTTAGGTTTTAAAGAAGTGGGAAAACAATTCAAACACATAATGAACTATGTCCTACTGAAGGCATAAGCTCAGGCTGGCCTGAGCAAGTAGAACAGGCTAGAAAACACAGAAACTGAGTAAAGCCTAGAATAAAGCAAAGGCAGTGAAGACAGTAAAGGACAAATGCAATAAACCACCAGAGGAGTTTCTCTGCCACTGGAACCACCTGAGGAACTTTTAAAAATACTGTCACCTGGACCTCAATTCAGTGACTCTGATTTAAATGGGGTATAACCTACACATCAAGATTTCTTTTAGAGTTCCTCAGGGATTCCAATGTGCATCCAAAATTCAGAATCACTGCCACAGAGTTTGGAAAACCAATGGAACTTACTAAGTGGCAACACAGGATGAAGAAGCAAGACTAGAGACTATAGCAAGATTATATTTTATCTATAAAAATAGTGACTAGCAAAAATTGTCATTATTATACATGCTCTATAGAGACCCTCTCAAAAGGAAACGATCAGTGCATCATTCCTCCTTTTACACAGTGCCCAGCACTCGACTTTGCATGTGACACATACTCAGTATGAACAGAGTGATAGGCAGACACTGTCAGTTATTGTTACCAAAGGTTCTATATGTTTTTGAAAGCTTCATAAATAAGCAAAATTATAATCCCAGTTGCTTCTGCTTCTTGCAGACCCTATTACTTACTAAGCTTTCAAATGTGCTTCACTGCCCTCTCCCCCAAGCCCCCCACCTCCACTTTATCTTCACTCCATCACTTTTGACAGCACCTAGCCTGCTCAAGGTTACAGGAGTCAATACAAAGGAACTAAATATTTTATCTTTAAGAAAAATATGCCCAGAGACAATCTTCTAAAATATAATCTGAATCTCAGGGTGACTGAGTGGCTCAGTTTGTTGGGCATCTGACTTTGGCTCAGGTCATGATCTCACTGCTTGTGAGTTTGAGCCCTGCCTGAGTCTTGGTGCTGACAGCTCAGAGCCTGAAGCCTGCTTCAAATTCTGTGTCTTTCTCTCTGCCCCTCCCTTGCTCATTCTCTCTCTGTCTCTCAAAAATAAATAAACATTTAAAAAATTTAAAAAATAAAAAATAAAATAAAGTATAATCTGAATCTCAAGATAATATCTTTCTAAATATCCACCATGATCTTTAAATTTAAGCCAAACAAAGATCATTGTTCTAGTTTTCCGTACATAATAAAATGTTATTATGTAAGAGTGATGTTATAGTCTTCAGGTCTTCCAGTATAAATGAGTGTTTCCTACGTTTACTTACATCCATAGCACAAACTGAAAATATTACTTGTATGACACTCTGGAGAGAAACTAGAAGGTTACTCACGACCAGAGACAACTAGCCCAAGATCCAACCAACCCCAAGACTCAAGGGATCATTAGGAAGCTCTCATATGCAGAATGGTTAGGATGCTCTCATATGGAGCACTAAGAACATACTTACCACATATTCTTCCCCCCCAAAGACTGTTTTCAAAGTGTTTTCCTAATCATAACTGCATTAGATTTTTTTTTTTTTACCACTACTGTACTACATGTGATAGCAGATAACTGATCCACACACATACCCAGAGTCCGTTGTTTCCCTGTTTAAAACTTTTTTTTAATTTTTTTTAACTGTATTTGTTTATTTTGAGAGAAAGAGAGAGAGAGAGAGAGAGAGAGAGAGAGAGAGAGAGCAAACAGGGGAGGTGGAGGGGCAGAGATAGAGAGGGAGAGAGAGACAGAATCCCAAGGCATACTGTCAGCACAGAGCCCAATGCAGGCTGGAACCAACATACCGTGAGATCATGACCTGAGCTGAAATCAACAGTGGGACACTTAACCGACTGAGCCACCCAGGCGCCCCCGTTTAAAACTCTTACTATCATGAACCATTCTTCAAATTATCCATTTTTTTATATTTTCTGATTTTCAAACTTAGATAAGGTTTTTTAAATGTGCACCACATTTTCACTATGACTTATCAACTGCTTTTTCCATTTGATTTAACTAAGCCTCTAATCTCATTTTTCTGAGGTAGACTGCATATGATCAAAACATGGCAATGGCTTAAAAAATTCAATATGCTTCACTAATTTCACAATACGGTAGAAACAAGATAAACACACTAAGGCATTCATCCTCCTCCTAGGAACTCCATCATGACCCACTATTATACGTTCACTTAAATAGGCATATAAGTGAACAAATAAGATGTACAGCAAATGAATAAATGAGAAAGTATCAAGACCTTTCCCTGAAAAGCATTAAACAGGCAAAAATCACTAGTAAGAACCAGTTTGTATTGTTCTTTTTCCCTTTAAAATGATTTTATATAAATTTTATTTAATTTATTCCTTTCCTGCAACAGTAAATACTGGGTACAAGGTATAAATTACAATAACTCCAAGCGTTAAACAACTGGAATTGAAGTATTAAAGGAAATAGGAAGATAATGACAACAGAAATAAAAATTAGTAGATACAGTATTACCTAACGGAAAAAATTTTTTACAGCACTGCTTTTTTTTTCCTATTTTTTAACAGCACCAGTTTTTAAACACAAACCTTAAAAATTCAAAATTACTACTCAGTTTGCCTAATACAGCTCTAGTTGGTAATTACCTAGTCTTATGACATTCTATACGGTTCACGAAAAAAATTCCCAACTATAAATATTCTCACCATTCCTTTTTGCCCAAAATTAGATGGCCACCTAGATGTGATAATGGAAATTTTGAGGATACTGAAGGCCATTATCTTTAGGACATGGGGGCTGAAATATTTAGTGTTTAAGCAATACAATGTCAGCAACTTCCAAATGTTTAATAGAAAAAAATGTTATATGTATGTATATATCTATAGAAATACGTCATACATTTATATACACAAATATACACATGTATCTAAATAATAACTAATGAATCTAGATAAAAAATAGGTGTTCACTCTATGATTTTCACAAGTTAAAAATTTTTCATTAGGAAAAGTTGGGAGAGGCAACTGCATGGCTCAGTCAGTTGGGTGTCTGACTTCGGCTCAGGTCCTGACCTCACAGTTCATGGGTTCAAGCCCCACGTCAGGCTCTGTGCTGACAGATCGGAGTCTGGAGCCTGCCTGAGATTCTGTGTGTGTGTGTGTGTGTGTGTGTGTCTCTTTCTCTCTCTCTGCCCCTCCCCCACTCACTCTGTGTGTGTGTGTGTGTGTGTGTGTGTGTGTGTGTGTGTGTGTCTCTCTCTCAAAAATAAGTATTTTTTTAAAAAGATGGGGAACACAGAACCCCGTTTATTTATGCATTCCTTGAAAATTCTGCCCCACTGTAAAGGGTCACGGAGCCAAGAACATACTTGTCATTTTTAGTTAAAACATCTCAGATCCAGGGGTGCCTGGGTGGCTCAGTTGGTCAAGCATCTGACTTTGGCTCTGGTCATGATCTCACAGTTCAAGCCCCACATCGGGCTCTCTGCTGACAGGTCAGAGCCTGGAGCTTGCTTCATATTCTGTGTCTTCCTCTTTCTCTCTCTGCTCCCACCCCTCTCTGTCTCTCAAAAATAGACAGACATTAAAAAAAAATTTTTTTTAAACATCTGAGATCCAGCATCTGTTATGAAAAACACCTCTTACTTCAAAGAAAAATTCGAATACTCACATTACCCATGTACTCTGAGAGCAAGTCCTGCAGGGCCTGGCGGACAGCATTACACTCTGCCACAATTCTCTCACGCCGGTCATCACGTGTGCAAGACGAGTCAGCCATCAGGGCAGCCCCACTGATGATGCTCTCTAGGCGCTCCTCCAGGGAAGGCCTAAAGCGCTCCTCACTGAAGCTCAAGGGATCCACAATGATTTGTTTCTGCAGAGAAAAGTGTTATTGAATCTTAGTGCTCACCTCTGTTCCCTCCATTATTCAAGGTGAGGAAAGTATTGATCAGAAACATCAAGATTTAATACAAAAACTCCAATGCCTAAAAGAAAGTTATACTTCTTGGTAGATGAGAGACATACAAGTTGCCCTATGGTAGTTCTCAAAGGAACTGGAAGCAATACTTCCAACTGAATGGGGCCTAGGTAAGATCTACCACAAATGCAAATATAAATTATGCCAGCATAAAAATCATGTTCATGCTACTGAATCTGAACATCTACGTGTCAGCTTACACATTACTAGTGAAGTTACCAAATGAGAACTGCAAGGAAAATAAGTTAGCTCTCTTTTCCTTTTCTACGTAGAGTATAAAACTGCTCCATGACATTAGCCAAACTATTTCACAGCAAAAAAACAATAAAAACAGAACGACTCTATCCTCAAAGTTTGAGAAAGAGATGCATTTACAATCAATTCCAATCTATTTTCCTCATCTTATACATCTCATCTAACTGCATAAATAATGCAGTCAAATTTATCCTGTTATGTCTAAATAAGAGGCTTTCTTTACCTAAAGGCTTCCAGCTGATCTGTGAGAGATGATAACAATCCATCCCAACAAAGCCACCCTGTGAAGTATAACTGCCCCAGTAAGAAGAAATCCTCACTGTCTCCTCTTCACTCCCCCCCACTCCACTTAAATCCAGCTTCACCAGTGATGCATGAGGTGAGGTCACAAGCAAGCTTTAAGTACAAGGTCAAACATCAATACCCCAAGGACAGCAGCTACTGGCCTCCCTCCAACTTTTCCACTTGATACAATTTATTCTGACACTGGTAAATGTCTGTGCAAATATTTTGCATTTAACTTTTTTTTATAGGGACTATTCTTATGCACTCATTTCAAGTTAAATGCCAAGTTTTTTCTTTAAAAAAGCTTGCCCTTTGACAGTAAGTATACATCTATTTCTTCTTTCCCTTCCCAAGAATCATCAGTTTCAAAACTGAAAATGCAATGCCTCAAGTTCATTATTAACCTACGTTTTAACTGATATTTTTCTTTTTTACTGTGTATTCAAAACTGAATACACAATGCCTTCTGACCAACAGGAATGAAGAATGAATCGTGACAGAATTTTAATAGAGTCACTGAGCTGCAACAGGCTTATGATCATTTCGTCCAACCCCCTCATTATATGAAGTTTCACTCTAGCCCTAAGAGGTTAAGTGGGCTCTGGCAGTTACTACTCAAGTTAGGGCAAAATGTAATCCTTAGTGCCTTCAAAGAGGCCAATACCTAAAACTGCCAAATTTGAGGGGGATGGAAAAAAGTGCCAATAAATTATAAGATGCATGGTAAATGTTTGCTATAATGTCATTTAATGTTTAAGGCTCCAGGGTAAAAAGTCAGTTCTAACACCATGATCTGTAGAATTAACAATGTCTTTACGATTTATGAAGTCTTAAATCAGCCATGTACAGCAGCAAGGATCAGTTGCCCAAGCCAAAGTAAAAGGTGAGACAAAGTAAGGATAGTTAAAGGCAAGGAAAAACTTTAAAACAAAATGCATCCCATTATACAGACTCTATATTTCAAAGTATTCCTACTTATGAAAAGATGCTGGCCACAGGCTAGTCAATTTTCTCCTAGGTTAATTAAAAAAATAGAGGCACCTGGGTGGCTAAGTCAGTTAAGCATCCTGACTCTTAATTATGGCTCAAGACCATGATCTCAGTTGTGAGTTCAAGCCCTGCATCGGTCTCTGCATTGACAGTGTGGAGCCTGCTTGGGATTCTCTCTCTCCTCTCTCTCTGCCCCTCTCCCACTCATAATCTCCCTAAATCAATCAATTAATTAATTAATTTTTATTATATTTGTTAAATATTTATAATTATTAAATATTTATTAAACTTATTTGTTTGTTTATAAAAATGTAGGGGTGCTTGGGTGGTTCAGCCGGTTAAGTGTCCAACTTTGGCTCAGGTCATGATGTCACGGTTGGTGACTTCAAGCCCCGCGTCATAATCTGTGCTGACAGCTCAGAGCCTGGAGCCTGCTTCGGATTCTGTGTCTCCCTCATTCTCTGTCCCTCCCTTGCTTGTGCTCAGTCTCTCTCAAAAATAAAAAAATAAATATTTAAAAAAACAATTTTTTTTAATGTAACCCAACCAGTTGGCTTAAAAAAAAAAAAAAAAAAAAAAAAAAAAACCTTAAAAAAAATCTTAAACTGCTGCCATCTACTGGAAGCCATGAGGCATCGTGGGTTGAAGTTTTTGAAAAAAACACAAAACCCACCAAAAGAATTAAGGTTAGAGTTGATACACAGAACAGTGTGCACACAGAATGCATACAAAGAACAGACCCATGGCACCAACCATAAAAGATAATTATATGGAATTATGCTAAGAAAGTATTTTAGGCCCAAATTTCCTTCTACTTGATTAAATTTTGTGATTATTGAGAAGTATATCATCTAGGCACACAAGTAAGGACAACATTGAAGATACTCTGTGGTAATCACTTATGATGTATCTGTGGGCTCCAGGACGGGAGAGTCTACATACACTTTGCCTCTGTATCTCAGAGAGCTTTCATCTACCAAAAGGTTAAAATCTTGGGTGAAATCAACCAAACTCCTATCTTCAACAGAGAATGATCGGATAGGACACATAAGTTACATAAAAGAATTCATAACTTTAACACAAAAGAAAAAGAACAAGAAAAACGTTGTAGGCCAAGTCAGATCAAACTGACTGAAGATTTCTAAAATTTCTTTTGACATAGATTACAAATCTAAGTAGAAATTGAACTTTCATCAGAAACCTTGATCACATTTCCCTAGAAGTCTCTTAACTTTGGATAGATGGTGGAGAACCTGATGTTTCTTCCCAAGTGTAACTTACATCAAAGTTATTGAGCGCATAAGCCAGTTCTCCTCCTCCTCCACCCTGGTGCTGGGAAGCATCGTCTGATGCAGTGGCCTGGGCTGCATTGGAAATGCCTGTGACCGCCTGCTGCAGCTGCTTATATATCAGGTCTCTGTTAGCCTTATAGGCTGCAACATCAGGGTGCTGGAGGCATGCCTGGGACGCAGTATAGAGGATCGGAACATTTTTCTGCAGGATTCCTCTGGCTGCAGCCATCTGATCACGATGGCCCACATCTTTCAGTTCCTATAAGAGGAAAACAAGAAATTGGAGCAGTCTTTATATGGGTTGTAATCATAAAAAAACTTGTCAGTAAATGCTGAAAAGTTAAGAATTTCTACTAATTAGACACAATACTTTCATTAACAGTTTAGCTTCATAACAAAGGAGGCAGCCTGGGTCAGTACATAGAGTTCAAACTTTTCCAAACCAGACACTTCTGAATTTGAATCTCCAGCTCTACTTTTACCTGGCTATTGTGATCTTATTTAAAATTCCCATCCTGAGGACACCTGCCTGGCTCTGTCATTAGAACATGAGACTCTCTTGATCTCTAGGTTCTAAGTTCAAGCCCCATGGTGGGTGTAGAGATTACTTAAAAATAAAAATCTTTAAAAATAGAATAAAATAAAATCCCGATACTCAGTTTCACCTTCTGTAAAACAGGAACATAATATATTTGTCTTCTAACTGTCCTGAGGATCAAATGGGATAATGCATGTAAGCCACCTAGCATAGCACTAACTAAAAATCAAAGCACAAAATTGACTAGGCACCTTCATCACAACTACATAAAGTTGTATGTACCTATTCCAACCAAATTAGAAAAATCATTCAAATACACATTTAAATAGGGTAAGATTTAGTTTGAGTACTTGTCATTAAGTCACAAAAGTTCATTATAAGAGTTTTGTTAATTTGGGTTGGGACACCACAGATGTACATGAACTATGCAAACCAACTAGGTGAGGATGCGCCAAGCTGTTCTCTTAAGTACACAACTCCCCCACCCCACTCCCCATCCCAAAGATGGCCTTAGGACATAGGTCATTAAGGCATAAAGTTGAGACTCATGTGCTCCATGACTTTAATTCGAAAGGTTTTTATTTGATTGTCTGGGGCATCTGGGTGGCTCAGTCATTTGAGAACATTCTACTCTTGATTTCAGCTCAGGTCATGATCCCAGAGTCCTGGGATTCAGACCCGCATCAGATTCTGTACTGAGTGTGCAACTTGCTTGAGATTCTCTTTCTCACTCTGCCCCTCTCCTCTACTCACACACTCTTTTTCTCAAAAGGTTTCCATTTTATTGTAATACTTTATACACATGCAGTCTTAAGTGAAACTGTCCTTTTCAATTTCCTCTACGCCATAATTATAATCCACAGTTTAAAAAAACTTGAGATTCCTAGCATGGTTCTTACTACTGGCATCTATTAGGTTGAGTGGAAATACTAAGTGACAAATAAGTGATACCAAATAAGTGACAAATAAGCAAGATAGGAAGAGGATATTTCTGGTATCCCATTATTACTCAAAGTGCTCAGGAGGAGAGGGAGAGACTTAAGTCTTTAGTAAGTATGTATTACCACCACAAAAGAGAATTAGAAGTGCTAACACTAACTGACCACCTGATCTGTTCTATTTTACCTGTGAATAGAATTCTAATGTTAATTACACCAACTAAACCCTACAGTACAAATTTAAATGTTTTAAAAGAGTATTACATGTGTAAACAGTAAGAGAAAATTAACTAAGAAAGGCCAAAGTCAATAACTCACTTTGAAGTCTGATTTAGCCATTTAATGGCTCATCTTTTTAGAGGAGTTCCTAATTAAGCATTAGAGACATCTAAGTGGTTTCTTTCTTCTGATACTTCATTTCACTATCTATTTTAGGTTTGCATCTTTACTCAAACCTTGTATAATATGACAGCTTACTTTTCTTCCTAGAGTTCTTTTCTCATTTGGAATCTGAATTGCAAGTAATAGCTCACAGCACTCCAAATGCCCTGTAGCATAGTACATTAGGCAACATACTCAGAAACAGGACCCTATGGATTTATTAGAGAATCAGTGATCATTTCAAGATTCAAGCAATGACAGGGGGCTAAGGCTAACCATTAAGTTAAAACAGATGGTGGGTACATTCTGTGTGGCATTTTCTAAATGCCTGGCCATCACCACAACCTCAGAGACTCTGAAGTCTTCTAGGGAGGCATTTGCATCTAAGTACTTATATCGTCCTCTGTTTTATAAAATGCTTTGCAATTAGCTTTGGAATTCTTCCCTAAGTATTTATAACCTAGATCAGTACAGTCTCTTACAAAGGTTACCAAAGACACTTGTGGTGACCTAAAGTTAATAGATGCCAGAATTACTATTCAACACTTGACTTTCCTAAAGCCCCTGCCTGGCCTGGTATGAGAACTTCTACCTTTCTAAAGACTAGAGTAGGTACAATATTCAGAAACAGGACGCCATGGATTTAGAGAACTGATGATCACCTCAAGATTCAAGCTATGACAAGGGGCAAGGGTAACCATTATACTTAAGCAGCTGATGCACATGTTGTGTGTGGCATTTTCTACACGTCTTGTCCTCATCACAGTTTATGCCTGAGAGATTTCTATTTACCAAGTAAGGGGGATATATTTTAACCTATGATGAAAATGACAACTATATATCATCATTTGTCCTAACTGCTAAAGTGTTCAGCTTTCTCTCAAGAACTACTTTTGTCTTAGTACAAAGAAACTAGATTTTGTTAAGTAAACACAGGAAAATGGGCACTATCACAAGGCAGCACTATTTACTATTATAAGAATAATAATCTTAAGTATCATTTTCAAAATATGTAACAGTGATAAGTAATCTGGATTGGTGAAAAAAAATGAGCTATTAAGGAATATAATAGATTACCTATGAAATCAGAGTCCCTTGGTCTACTTTAGCCAATTTTTCCCAAACTTTATCAATCCAATTGTGTTTCAAGCACACTCAGGAGCAAACAGAAAACATGAAGAAGAAATGACTGCTTTCAACGTGATTTCAACTAACCATCACATGCATCACATGCAGTGACCAAAAAATAAAAGCTTACTTCTAAGTAATCTATAGCACTCCTTCTACCCAAGAGCTGGAAATTCAAGTACAAGTTTCCTCTCATTTCCCTCTTTATACTGTTAATATAAAATTGTACCCATAGACACATGTGATCAGATGTCTTCTCTTGAATTCAAACAACTACACTTAAAGAAAAGGTCCATAGACAAACCCAGTTAGTCCATATTCATTTACACAAAAAATTCATTACTATCCATTACCACTGTGTCTGTTCAAGTTTTCAGGAAAAAAAATCATTAAAGTCAGAGTTCATAGACTAGGTAAGAAGCATTACGTTTTTACCAAATGCCTCAACAAGCTCTAGTACCTGGGTGGGTGGAACATCCACCACCCAGTACTTGGTAAACATGCAGGTCCTCCATCTCTATCAGACTAAGAGACAGAACTGACCACAGGAGGCACATGCAGTTCTCCTCACAGGGACTAAGGTCAGTGCTGGCCCACCCCCACCTCTGCCATCTATTCTACAGTAAAAGAAGAGCCTGCAGTATAAAGGAAATTCAACACTTATAGTGAGCAAATTATATTCCAGCCCAAGAAAATAACAGATTAGAACCACATTTAGAATCCCATTCCAGGATGGATGTGCAGTACAGCAAAGTGGCTTATTCACTTGTTCATTAAATATTTAGTAAACACTACCATATCCAAGCAATATTCTAAGCACCAGGGATTGTAAAAGCCATTTGAACAGACAAAATCTCTGCCCCTGGAGGCAGACAGCCTGGATTAAAAACCTGGCTCCAATTCTGACTAGATGAATGACCTTGCCACGTTATTTAACCTCCCTGTACTCCAGTTCTTTGATTTATAAAGATGAGTATAGTTGGTTAAGTGTTCAACTCTTGATTTTGGCTCAGGTTACGATCTCATGTCAAGAGATCAAGCCACTCATCTGGCTCTGAGTGATAGCGGAACCTGCTTTGGATTCTCTCTCTACCTCTCTCACTGCCTCCCACACACTCGTGCTTGTGTGCTCTCTCTCAAAAATAAGTGAATGAACATCTTTTTAAATGAGTATCTATCAATTACAGCATCTACCTTATACTGTGAAGATTAAATGAATGTGTGTTTATAAAGGGTTTGTAACAGTGTGTAGCACATAGTAAACACCTTTTTAGAGTTACTCATTATTATTTTCAGCAACATCCTTACCACCACCACACCATGCTCCAGAAAAACATTAAGGAGAAAAAGGTAAACTCCAAAGAGCCTCCAGACCTTAGGAGGCTTAGCATTTCCTTGGTGGGGAGTTGCTGCTTAAATGATATAAGGGACGCTAAAGGAGCTAGTATTATATACATCACACCCAAATACTGCTCTTGAGGAAATACCCCTTTTCTGGACTCGGGCTGTCTGCAAAGATAAGAGGTTCAATGAGAAGCTTAATTATTACATATCATGCCTGAGCAGAGAAGACGTTAAAGGTGAAAACAGTCTAGGGGCTACGCATATAGCAGGAGAGGAATTCTGCCAGAAAACACACAGTGTGAAAAACTGTTACCAGTTACTGAAGGAGAACACTGGGCAACATCCAAAAGGAAGAATGAAGTTTCTACCAGGCTGGGACCTTAGGATAAAATGAGTAGCAATTTAATTCCCAAGAAAAGCACTAGTTTATAGGAATATACACCACCAAGACCCAGGTCCTACAAAAGACTATTTTATCAACAGGAGGCACAAAGAAGCCCATGGCCAACTTACTCAATGGATTCTACTGCAGAAAGCCACAGTTGAAGGTTAAAGAATTAGGCCCAATTAAAACTACAAGTGACCAGGACATACTACAAAACCCAAAACAAACTTTAAAACGGAAACATGTATCAATCAAGGTACAATAGAAAACAGCTGGTACAATCAAACTAACTCAAAGACGTTTTAGGGACTCTGCTACAAAGGTATAAGGAAAGTACAGGGAAACCACAAGGCTGTTAAGTCACTTAGGCCTGAAGAAACAAGGAGGCAACAGTTACCAGAATCCAGAGAGCAAGGTGTGTGGAGAATACCACCCAACAGGGGCTATGACTTTAGCCACCCAGAGCAACAAGCAGGGTGGGAGCCAGGGGAATAAACCCCAGCCTCTATCTCCTATCTCCTCTGATCTCCTACTGATGCTACCACTGGCCAAACCCAACCAGGACTAGAGGGCAAAGAAGCCCTGGAGGCTGTCCAGACAGGTCAGATCCCTGGGGCAAAGAAAAGGATGAACAAGGGTAGAAAACAGATATAGAGAGGCAAACAGAAAACCATTCAGCATGTTAAATAATAACTTCAAGATTTTAATTACATCTTATTTCAGAAGTATTTGAAATTTACTACTTTTTTTTTTTTTTTAAATACATCAGGGATTATGTTTAAGGAACTCTTCATGTATTCATGGCACACAAAATTAAAAAGTCAAGCAGCATTGGGACACCTGGATGGCTGGGTAAGTTGAGCGTCCGACTCTGGATTTCAGCTCAGGTCATGATCCCATGGTTGTGGGATCAAGCCCTGTGTTGGGCTCTGTGCTGGCAGCGCATAGCCTGCTTGGGATTCTCTCTCTCTCTGCCCCTCCCCTGCTCATGAGCATGTATTCTCTCTCTCTCAAAATAAACAACCATTAAAAAGAAAAAAAGTCAGGCAGCATTACTCTTCAGTAAGTTTTTCCAATAGCATACAAAGGTCTGGACTATCATTGTGTTCTATCTCAAGAACAACATCAATTTACCTATTCTACCATTTTGCAAAGATAGGCAATATAGTGTCAGTCTAAATTTTCTCACTTTCCTCAAATAATAAGCCTTCATAAACCAAAATCAGACTAGGCATTATGACTGTGGGACTATTCACCAAACTTTATTTTTTAAGTATAACTAACATTTATTTCATGTATTTAAATGAGAATTTAGGGGCACCTGGGTGGCTCAGTCGGTTGAGCATCCAACTTTTCATTTCAGCCCAAGTCATGATTTCATGGTTCATGAGATCGAGCCCCAAGTCAGGCTCTGTGCTGACAGTGCAGAGCCTGCTTAGGATTCTCTCTCTCCTTAATCCCCTCCCCACTTCCTTCTCTTTCTCTTTCTCTCTCTCAAAATACTAATAAATTAAAAATGTTCATACATTTTTTAAAATAAAACGAAACAAAAACAAAAAAACAAATGAGAATTTACATCAAAAACATTAAATAAATTGTAAACATAATTGGTCCAGCATGGATATTTACGGAATTACAAAACAAGTTTTTAGAATCAATGAGGCCCAACAAAAACAAAAAAACTTATTTGTGATTTATTTGATGGAGACATAAGCCAACACAGGAATAAATGATAAAAACAAACTATGTCTACATGAACTAAATTACTTAGGCAATATACCAAATCTAGGTATATTATAATGTCTAATATTAAGTAATGGAAATGTAAAACCAGGATCTCATATGTGCAAATTCAGTCTGATCATAACCTAAGCTTGAAATATGGTCCATAATCATATTAAATACTTTACATACATTACTTAATTTAATCTTTTCAATCCTATGGGGTAAAGATTTTATACTATTATACTACTGAAAGTTACTAAGAAGTATGCAAAGCTGAGACTGGCATATATTGGACATTTACAGTACTGACTCCATTTCCTTACGCGTGTCAGAGCCCTTTTTGGGTGTCCCTGTCCTGAAGAAAGATACTCTCATCCCAGACCAGAGGGGAGATCTTTGTCACAGAGTCAGACATAACAACTGATTTCTTCTCACTCATAATCAGTGAAGAATGGGTATGTTACAAAATTAAGATTTAGGGCAAATCTGTTAAGGGCTTCTAGATCATTTGCTTCTAAAAAAGACCTATGGAAGAAACAGTTTTTTGTTTTTTGTTGTTGTTGGTTTTTTGGTTTTTTTTTTTTTTTGCTTGCTGGACATAGTGATCTGTACAAATACCATGCCCAGAGCTTCTACAGCCATCCAGTACCAGGGACAGTGAACACTGCAGTGCTGGAAAAGGTCAAGAACCTGGATCCATGATGATAGTTGCAAAACCTTTTATCTTAGCTACCTCAAAATCACACCTAATTTGGGACTTCTGATTAGTAAGAAAATAAATCCCCCACTGTTCAAGCAGTTTTGGAGCTGGATTTTCTGAACTGCAGCATGAAATATCCTAACTGATACAAGTATAAGCAAATGATAACAAGAATTTATCTTTTCAGAGCTTTATGAAAAAGCACAAGCCTGATCAAAACTATGGAAATTTTAAGAAACTGAATGGTGACACGTGCATCTCCCCTAGAGCACATACTGCATTCAACAGGAAGACCATAGAAAAGACTTAAAGCACCTTAAAAGCCAAAACACCAAAATGATAGCAAAGCTTGGAAAAATAAGAACAATGATCCAGGAGCACACAGGTGGCTCAGTCAGTTAAGCATCCGACTCGTGATTTCGGCTCAGGATATGATCTCACAGTTGGTGAGATCATGATGGGCTCTGAACTGAGAGCATAGACTGCATGGGATTCTCTCTCTCCCTCTCTCTCTCTGAACCTCCCTCTTCTGCACCTCAAAAAGAAATAAACTTAAAAAGAAGAAGAAGAAGAAGAAGAAGACGACGACGACGACTGATCCACATGCCACACAACACAAATTCATAACACTAAGGAAACTATTAAGAATGATTTATAAGAAATAACTTGAAAAGTGACCAAACATGGGGGCAGAGCAGTGATAGTTTCTGATATGCCAGTAATTCCAATACGTTTCAACTGGCTTATGGTTTTTAAAAATCTGAATTACACTCCAATGCCAACTGAAGTTAATCCTTGAAGGCACATAACAAAGTCCTTATCATCTGTCCAGACACCAAGTTATTTAAAGCACAATTTTAAGGGGCCCTTGGGTGGCTCAGTCAGTTAAGCATCCAACTCTTGGTTTCAGCTCAACTCATGATCTCACAGTTTGTGGGTTCAAGCCCTGCAATGGGTTTCTCTTTCTCTTTCTCTTTCTCTCTCTCTCTCTCGCTCTCTCTCTCTCCCCTTCTCTCTCAGATCCTCCCCCATTCTCTATCTCTCTCAAATAAACTTTAAAAAAGTTTAAAGCACAATCTTCACAAGAACTAAAGTAGAAGCATAACATGAATGCAACTTAACAACACAATAGTGACAGGATACTTCACAAATTAAATGTTTTAATGGAACTATACTGTCAGAGGGTGGTAATTGTACCTTCAGAAAACTCAGGTTAAAATCACTTTTTCCCACAAGATAATAATATAAACAATTTTAATATGTCCCCAAATCATGACTATACCTGTTGCCTTTTGGCTGCCATAATGTTCAGCTTATCCACTTCAGGTTTCAGGGCTTTATACTGTATTCCTAAGTCTTGTTCAGTGCCAGCATTCCTCAGTTTCAAGATACCATCTTCCACCTATAAAACACACTCCTAAATAAGAAAAATTCTAAACAATACAAATATGTATATAAAAAAGATCTATAACATTTTATTCCTTTTAACAGTTCCTCAGCAATCCAAACTCCCTCTTCAGTTTACATGACCCTCAAACATTTGAGCAGTTACTACATGGGAATTTTATGGGAAGTGGGAAGAAGAGCAATATACCGTGCTATCTAAAACAATACAATTTAGGGGCATGTGGGTGGCGCTCAAGGCATCTCACTTCAGCTTAAGTCATGATCTCATGGTTTGTGATTTCGAGCCCCACATCAGGCTCTGTGCTGACAGCTCAGAACCTGGAGACTGCTTTGGATTCTGTCTGTCTGCACTCTCTCTCTCAAAAATAAACATAAATAAACAAACAAATATATAAAAATAAAACAATACAATTTAAACTATCTTGGTTTCTCAACTCTGGAACTCTACTGGTACAAGGAAATGCTTAATCACTACTGCAGAGAGAAGGAGTCAAAACATTATCTTTGCTACATGTTCTGCATCAGAATGAAGACTAAAGAGAATCATAGCACTATCGGTACGAGATACACCTAGAGTAGAGAAGGAAATGGAAACGAAAGGAAAACATTGCTGGTGCACTTGGGTAAACGAAGGTCAAAACCAAACCAAATTCTAAGGAATGCTGAATTAAGCATGGCTAGCAGCAGCCTCACTGTGATGGAGAGAACAAATTACAGACACAGGCCTGTACTTACAACTTTCAGCTGAACAAGTAATTTGTAGACATCTGCCATGTCAGCCAAAATAAGCAGCCGGGTAACAGCAGAGAGCAAAGCTCGAGCTGCCCGAACCATGTTGCCACGCTTCACAGAAGAGCAGGGATCATCTGCAAACTCTCCCGCAGCAGTCTTCATCAAATCACCTGTTTTACATCATGAAAAAACAAACTCATCAGAAATGAACCAAATAACTGGTCTATATTTAAAAAAATTACAATAAAAATAGTTCAAACCTTACACAGTCCATGCACAGAATTTAAGGGCTCCTGTTTTTATTGTTTTGTTTTCTTTTGTTTGTTTTACAGCAGTCACTAAGAAAAGCACCCTTGCATACTGTTGGTAAAAACACACTCTCTGGAAAGCGATTTGGTGCTATAGATAAAAAGCCTTAAAAACACTCCTTTCCAGGGCATCTGGGTGACTCAGTTAAGCATCCAACTATAGATTTCAGCTCAGGTCATGATCTCACAGTTTGTGAGATAGAGCCCCACATTAGGCTCTACGCTGACAGCACAGTCTGCTTGGGATTCTCAGTCTCCTATCTCTGTCCCTCCCCTACATGCACATGGGATCTCGCACGTGCGCTCACTCTCTCTCTCTCTCTCCCTCAAAATGAATAAACATTAAAAAGGGGGGGGGATCTTTAAAAAACAAAACAGCTCCTTTTCAGAAAGGAGCATTATAAATATCCTAAGGAGAAAAAATAAAAAAGATTTGAGAAAAAAAAAAAAGGATCTAATGTGATCCACCCTCACATCTACAGAATGGTACAGAAATACAGCAACTATTATGTATGACCACCACACTTCATTAACCATCTCACCAGTATATGAAAAGTGAGACCGGAGTCAATGACTTATTCATTTTCCTCATACTAAAACCCTGACAACAACTCAAATACTCAACAATAAGCATCTAGTTAAGTCAATTATGGTACATTCTACAATTGACTATTATGCAAATATTAACATATATATGAAAAAATGTTAATGTATATAATGAAACCATAAGCATAAAGAAAAGAAAATGATAGATATATGTAGCCTGTTTAAAAAAAATGAGAGAGAGAAAAGACAGGAATCAAAAGGCAAATAATAGTTATACTAGGTTACAATCTTGCTCTTTACATTATGCTGTACTTATAAAAACATTTTCTATAATGAACAGGTATTAATATCCATAATTAAAAAATTAAGCTAAAAATATATGCAATATATTTTACCAAAGTTTCTAGGACTACCCATGGTTGGTTATAGTATCCAATCCTAAATTCAACAATACTAATAATTTATTTATAATGTTTCCTAGAAACTTGTCAAATAACTTACATTTTCATCACGTTTCTATTAATCATCATTTAAAGTGTATATTGTCCCTCTTTTCTTACAGCTCTAAGCAAATGGAGGGCCGGGACTGTGTCTGTTCCATCAGTTATTCGGACAGTGCCTGTTCATCAGTTATTCGGACAGTGCCTGTATAGGGACTATCTTTGGATTCCTGGGAAAGCAATTACTTCCTCCCTTGGCTGAATGTGTCCACTCCAGATTAAAGCCTAAAGGCCATTCATTCTCACATCTCTTCCAGTAATATAAAAAAGTGCATTCTCAAGAAGCCTAGTTCTATCTAAAGAGTCTTACCAAATTTCTCCTATCAAATTTAGCTGTAGAATGGGACCTTAGAGGGGAAAAAGTTAAATTCACCCTCAGATTCATATAGTAATTGGGCTTAGAGCACAGTATAGTATTAAGAGTAAAGGGGTGCCTGGGTGGCGCAGTCGGTTAAGCGTCCGACTTCAGCCAGGTCACGATCTCGCGGTCCGTGAGTTCGAGCCCCGCGTCAGGCTCTGGGCTGATGGCTCGGAGCCTGGAGCCTGTTTCCGATTCTGTGTCTCCCTCTCTCTCTGCCCCTCCCCCGTTCATGCTCTGTCTCTCTCTGTCCCAAAAATAAATAAATGTTGAAAAAAAATTAAAAAAAAAAAAAAAAAAAAGAGTAAAGACAAGCTCTGCAAATATGTCAGGTAAGAAATAATCACAATGGGGCGCCTGGGTGGCGCAGTCGGTTAAGCGTCCGACTTCAGCCAGGTCACGATCTCGCGGTCCGTGAGTTCGAGCCCCGCGTCGGGCTCTGGGCTGATGGCTCAGAGCCTGGAACCTGTTTCCGATTCTGTGTCTCCCTCTCTCTCTGTCCCTCCCCCGCTCATGCTCTGTCTCTCTCTGTCCCAAAAATAAATAAACGTTGAAAAAAAAAAAAATTTAAAAAAAAAATAAAAAAATAAAAAAAAAAAGAAATAATCACAATGAAGAATTTCATAGTAAAAAAACTTTCCTGAACCTAAGACACAGACACAGAAAGATAATGACATATGACAATGATGTGGATACATAACATTAAAACTGTTATCTTATGATAACTAAAAATAGAGCTCATTCATTCATTCATTTATTCAACAAATATGAGCACCCACTATACATCAAAGTCTGACTTAAGGGCCAGTGATACAGCACCCAAGAAACAGCCCATGTCCTCATGGAACTCTAAAGAGGGAGGAAGACAGACAAGCAAACAATTAAAGGTAGATTAAGACAATATACCTAGATGCAACGGGCTCACAAATCAGGGAGTAATACAATACAATCAGAATTACAAAAGCCCCGTGGACAAGGCGCTACGGGGAGATTGTAGGAAAAGCTATTTATTCATGAAGAAGCTATCTCAAAAGCCTTGCAGAAAAAGGTATTTACCTTAAACAATATTAAATAAGAGATACTGGCTTATACAATAAGTAGAATTTCACTTATTTATTGAGAACTTGCTAACACTAAAACAAATCAACCACTAGGGACACAAAGCTGAACAAGACTATCTCTGCTTTCAAGTGGTTTACAATCCAGAAAAAAAAAGAATGTGATCGTGGCCACGGACATAAATTATGTGGCATTTTAACAAACAAGCTTTAAGAAAAACATAAAAGTACACACAGTTTCAAAGGAAAAAGCACTAACCACCAGTGTTGAGGAAGAAGTGAAATGCCAGCAACAGTTTTATGGGAAACATGGTACTGTGAAATGGACTCTTCTCTCAAAGATTTTTGAGAAGGATTTTTGGTGTTAAAATTGAGGGAGTCAGCATCTCAAGCAAAAGGAACAGCAACATTTGTGGTGCCTGGGTGGCTCAGTCAGTTAAGCGCCTGACACTTGATTTTGGCTCAGGTCATGATATTGCAGTTCTTCAGTTGGAGCCCCACGTCAGGCCCCATGCTGACAGTGCAATGCCTGCATGGGATCCTCTCTCTCTGCCCCTCCCCAGCTCGTGCTCTGTCTCCCTCTCTTCTCTCTTGTAAAAATAAATAAACGTGAAAAAAAAATTTTTTTAAGTTGAGACACACAGTAAGAAGGTGTATTTAGAGGCTGAGTCCTCCAGTTTAACTGGGAATTGAAGGATGTGTACAGAAGAAGCAGAAGATAGGGATGGAAAGTCCACAGACATAGTACAAAGAATTCCTGAGCCAAAGCAGGAAGTCACAGTCATAGATACACAGAATTAACCTAACAAAAGTATATAAAATAAACCTGACCCCAGAGATGGGTCAGAAAGGCACAGTGAGAGCCCAAGAAAAGAATCTTAATAAATGATAAAGGCAAGGGTTAAATGATATAATAACCTTTGATTCTAAACAGTGAGGAAAAAGAAATTTCCTCACTCTGACTTAAATGTTTCAAGCTGGGGCCACAGCACTGTATGATGATTTAAAAAAAAAAAAAAAAAAAGGTGGCCCCTGAGACTGTGTATTTAGGAGTAGGGAGGAAGACAACTTTCTGACAAGAGAAACAATGAGAACCAAAGTGACGAAAACTCAAATGCATACATACAGGATCAATGGAAATGAATTAAGAATCCAGAAATAGAGTCAATTAATTTTCAACAAGGCTACCAAGATCATTCAATGGGGAAAAATAGTCTTTTCAACAAACAGTACTGGGACGGGATATCCACATGCAGAAAGAAGGAACATGAACCTCTACCTCTTACCATATACTTTCAAAACAGAACTTAGAAGAAAACACTACCATAAGTCTTCATGGCCTCTGATCAGCCAATGGTTTCTTAGCTATGACACCAAAAGAACAAATAAGAAGAAAACATAGATTAAATGGCATCATCAAATTTGAAATTTTAGTGCTTTGGTCAAAGGATACTATCAAGAAAGTGAAAAGATCCACAGAACAGGAGAAAATTTCTGAAAACCATATATGTAAGAAGGATCTAGTAAACACAATATAAAAAGAACTCTTATGACTTAATAAAAAGACAACAAATTTAAAATAGGCAATGAAATTACATATACATGTCTCCAATTAAAACAAACAGCTAATAAGCACAGGAAAAGACATTCAGCCTCATTAGCTATAAAGGCAATGCATAACAAAATCATGAGATAGCACTTCGTATCTACTAGGATGGCTATAATCAAAAAGAAAATAATAAATGCTGGTGAGGAATGTGGAGAAACTGGAACCCTCATACATGCTACAATGAATGGATACATGCTGCAATATGAATGAATCATCTAAGCATATGCCATGTGAAAGAAGCCAGTCATAAAAGGCCACATATTGTATTGTTCCATTTAGGTGAAATGTCCACAACAGGTAAATCCAGACACAGAAGCCAGATTAGCGGCTGCCAGCAGCTGGCGCAGAAAGAGTGAGGACTAACTGCTAATAGGTATGGGGTTTCCTTCTGGAGTAATCAAAGTGTTCTAGAATTACAAAGTAGTGATGGCTGTACAACCTTGTAAATATACTGAAAACCACTGAACTGTACACTTTAAAAGAGTGAATATTACGGTATGTGAATTATGGCTCAATAAAGAGACAAAGAATATCAAAGGCAGTGACCTGAAAGAGCACAGGCCTTGGAGTTACAGATAAGCCTGAGTTTTAGCTTTCTCTCTTACCAGCTATGTGACTGGACTCCACCGCCTGTTTCCTCTTCTGTAAAATACAGAGAATACTTCGCTGGGCGGGACAACTAAGATAACATATGTATGTCTAGTTCATTGCCTTGCACTTGGAGACAATACACGGTTGGCAGAAATTATTAAGTAAAACAAAATGAGAAGACAGCAGAAAGGGTCTGTATGGTGTTTCATGAGCATTCATCTATTCAACAACCATCTTTAAGAGCATTAATACATGCCTTCTTTCAACAAATGTTTACCGAACACCTTCTATGAGCCAGGCAGCAATCTAACACTCAGATAAAAATTAACAAAGCAGACAAAAATCCCTGGCTCCTGAGAGTTTATATTCTAACGTGAGGGGAAGATGATAAACGTAATAAAGTCAATTATATAGTTGTTAAACAAAAGTACTTATGAGAGGGAGGGGCAGTGGCAGAAATGACAAAGAGGGGATAAAAGATACAATTTAAAACAGAGAGATCAAGGGGCGCCTGGGTGGCTCAGTCGGTTGAGTAGCCGACTTCAGCTCAGGTCATGATCTCGCAATTCGTGAGTTCGAGCCCCGCGTCAGGCTCTGGGCTGACAGCTCGGAGCCTGGAGCCTGTTTCAGATTCTGTGTCTCCCTCTCTCTGACCCTCCCCTGTTCATGCTCTATCTCTCTCTGTCTCAAAAATAAATAAACGTTAAAAAAAAAAAAAGTTTAACACAGAGAGATCAAGGCAGGCCTCAGTGAAAAGGCACCACTTGAGGAGAGCCTTAAAAAAGGAAGCACAGGAGCAATGTGGCTATCTTGAGAAAACATTTCAAGCAGAGGGAACACCAACTCAAAGGACCTAGGGCAGATGCACACTAAAATGATCCTGGAAAACCAAAGGAAGCCAGTGCAGCTGGTAAGGAGGCAATGAGGAGGAGCAGCTTTGTGGGAGGTGCAAAGGCAGATTTCAATTCAAGGGTAACAGAACAAGACTGCTCTTTCAAGAATCTGAGCTGCTACCAAGAGGAAAAGTCAAGGGCTATTAAAGAAATTTTTTTCACGTGTGTGCGCGCGCGTGTGTGTGGCTGTGTGTGTGTGTGTAGATAGGTAGCAGTATTATGGGAGAGAAAAGGATAAAATTGGAAGTCACATAGAAACTGCAGCGTCACCACTAAACAGGTATCTGTTTCCACAAATGTACAACAGAGATAATAATATAGATAATCCTCACTTTGCACAGTAGTCCAGGTCCATGAAAATAACCATGCAAGTTGTAACAGTGCAAAGTAATCTTTAATCAATGCAAAACATTATGATTATCCTGTGACCTTTAACATTTTTGGACAAAAGATTAAAAGCTCCTTTACTACTAATTATAAATGTACAGGGAAATGAAAAAAATTGTAGTATTTATTTAGTACACTGTAACTTAAAACATTATGTACAGTGAAAATTAGTGTTTTCTTTGTAAGAGAATACTCAAAAGTAGTTTTTGAACAACACTTGCCTTCTTCAACATTTAACTTAGGATACAGACAATGCATCTCTTCTATCCCTTGGCAAACTGTCCTATTTCCTTCTAAATTTGGATCAGCTTCCAATATTTTATCCTGTGCACTTTCAATGTCATGAAATATCTCCAAAAGTTCTTTTAGTGTAAAGGTTTTGATGACATCACTTCCTCTGGGACATCATCATCCTTTTCTGCACAATCATTTTCCTCATTTATGTCAATAACTTTGCCTTCACTAAGTTCTTCTGACTGCTTACCTAGAGTCTCTTTAACAGCAGCAGTGTCAACATTCCCGGGCAGCTATTTATCCTATAACTTAATTTATATTCTATTCAAATTTAAATTCCAGGTTTATCACTTTTTGTTTCTTTGCTGCACTTCCATCTTTGTTAGCAAATTCATTCTTTCAACAATCACTTTTTTAAAATTCTTTTAAAGTTTATTTTTGAGAGACAGAGAGCAAGCAAACAGCAAAGGGGCAGAGAGAGGGGGGGACAGAGAATCCAAAGCAGGCTCCACACTGCCAGCACAGAGCCTGACATGTGGCATGAACCCACAAAACAGGAAATCATGACCTGAGCCAAAGTCGGATACTCAACCAAACTAAGCCACCTAGGAACCCCACAATGACCCCATTTTGTAAAAGGGTTCATATTGAGTTTATCACCAGGAGACAAGGAGGCAACACAACCACACACAGAATGAACTGAACAGTTGCACAGTGACCAGTCACCCAGAGAGAAGGAACATGATAGGTCAATAATCCTAATGCACATCTGTTATTCATGTAGTGATTTGTACATGTAAGAGCTAGCAATGAAGTCTGTACTTCATGAATTCACTCACAGTTAATATATCACGTTAACTGAAACTTGAACCATGTTGGTTAGGGACAAGTTTTATTTCACTAAACTCTGGTTCATGAAATTTGTGTATACTGGACCCATGCAAAGTGAGGATTGCCTGTATCTACCTCCTACGGCTACCACAGAGATGAAACCAAACGTTCAGTAAAGTGCTTAGAACGGTGCCTGCACTCCCATACTATCTATTACTACTACTGGAATTTAGTTATAGATAGATGGAGGGGGACAAGAAGGCAAAAAGACACTAATGACACCTAAGTGAGGAATCAAGACTCTAGATCACAGACAGGAACACATATAATCAGGACCACAGGAGGAAGTGAGAGCCATGAGAGTGGGGAAAGGAGGTTCTTGGACCCTCAGATGAGAATAGAAAGCAGAGATAGCAAGAGGCTGGCTTCCAGGCAGTATGAAGCTCAGCGTTGTTAGAGAATCTCATTTTCTCAGAAGCAGTAAGTGAGGCTAACCTAAAAACTGAGCAGGGCAGGGGTGCCTGGGTGGCTCAGTCAGTTAAGCAGCTGACTTTGGCTCAGCTCATGATCTAGTGGTTTGTGGGTTTGAGCCCCAAGCCAGCCTCTGTGGCAACAGCATGGAGTCTGCTTGGGATTCTATCTGCTTCACTCTCTGCCCCTCCCCGTGACCCTGTTCTCTCTCAAAAAAATTTTAAAAAACATTAAAAAAAAAAAATAGAACTGTCAATTAGTTTACTTTGAAAAGTTATCAAAAGCACTCTTCCCACATACAAAAAGGCAAACTGGGAAAACTGCAGCAGAAAGGCAATCTGTCCAAAGTCACACGGTCAGCAGTAAAGGCTGAAAATATAACTGGGTCTTCTGGCCTTGTTCAAGTTGTCTCCAGTTAACTACACACTGCATCTGGTATTCACTATGATACAAAGGAGATGAAATTTAAGAGAACCCCTATTACTGTTCTATCTGCCATGAAATCAGAACTGTCAACATGCCCATCCCCTGATGTTTTTCCCCCAACTAAGCTGAGGATAAAAATTAAGTTACTATGGAGTTCAAAACAAGGACAAAGGGCAACTGTAAAAGATATAAACCAAAAACCCCAGTTCTACATTAGAACAGGACAAGATCAAAGCTGTTCTGAAGCATCAAATATCTTAAGTAAACTCCCTTCAATGCAATTCAATTTTTAAATAAAACTACAGGAAAAGAAAAGGCGTGAAAAGAGTATGGGGTCAGGGATATATGAGAAAGATAAAAAATAGAAAAAAGGATTGGTTTTTCTTCTCTGGAGCCTAGGAAATGAGACATTCTGTTATGCTGCTCTTCTTTAAAACTAAGAATGTGGGGGTACCTGGTTGGCTCAGTCAGTTAAGCATCCAACTGTGGCTCGGGTCATGACCTCATGGTTCCTGAATTCAAGCCCCACATCAGGTTCTATGCTGCATCAGGCTCTGTGCTGATAGCACAGAGTCTGCTTGAAATTCTCTCTCTGCCCCTCCCCTGCATGCACCCTCTCTCTCTCTCAAAATAAATAAATAAACTTCAAAAAAAAAACATCAAAGCATCTGGGCAGCTCAGTCGGTTAAGCATCTGACTCTTGGTTTTGGCTTGGGTCGTGATCTCATGGTTTCATGGGTTTGAGCCCTGCATAAGGCTCTGCACTGGCAGCATGGAGTCTGCTTGCCTGTCTCTCTGTCTCTCTCTCTCTCTCGCTCTCTGCCCCTCCACCACTTGCACTGTCTCTGTCTCTCTCAAAATAAATAAAGTAAAATTTGTTCAAATAAAAATAAAAAATAAACTGTCCTTTTGTGGTAACAGCTACGAAGTTTGCCTCTGCTCCCCTTATTGGGAGTTTTTCCATCTGTTAAAAAAAAAAAACAAAGGAATTAAGCCAATATGAGGTTTCTTCCAGTTTTTAGGAACTGGTGATCTCCCTTACCTATCCCATTTATGACTTCACATCCCACAAAGCCCACGCCATACTACAAGAACGACTCCCAACCACAATGCCATAGCAGAAGGTCTCAGGTCTTCAAAAATACAGGTATATAAACATGTCAACAGCCTTTAACAGTCCTACAAGACACCTAACAGATAAGGAGCCAAGTTGTACCTTCTCTAAAATAGCACTGGAGATAATTCTAATATGCTCCTCAGCCAGAACCTTTTCTACCTTTAAGTCCAGAAAAAGATAAGAACTCTGCCAGCCCACCAGACGAGTAAAGCTTACCTCCTATAAATTACATAAACCACTAGGGGCGCCTGGGTGTCTCAGTCAGTTAAGTGTCTTGATTTCGACTCAGGTGGTGATCTCCCAGTTCGTGGGATGGAGCTCATCGGACTCTGTGCCACAACGGACTCTGCCAGCATGAAGCCTGCCTGGGATTCTCTCTCTCCCTCTCTGCCCCTCCTCCACTCTTTCTATTTCAAATATATAAACATTTTAAAAAATAAACAATTACATAAACCACTGGCTTCAGGTTCCTTTACTAATGGAAAAAAAATTTTTAATGAAAATGGAAATCACAATGTGCTTACATCAGAGAGACAGGATAGGACAGAGTACATCAACATATACGAAAATATTAACAGAGGTGGCATATCACAAGCTGGTACAGCATGATGGTAGATTATTTTCGATTTGTGGTTTTTTTTAAACTTTCTATAATGAACGTATGTACTTTTATTTTTTAAGGTTTTTGTTTGTTTTTGTTTTTTAAGTAATCTCTACACCCAGTGTGGGTCTTAAACCCATGACCCCAAGATCAAGAGTCTCATGCTCTTCTGACTAAGGCAGCCAGGCACCCTGAACATACATACTTTTAAAGAAAAAAAGGTTTTAAATGATAAAAAAAAAAAAAATTGAAAGTATCTTTAATTCATGTCTGTGATACATAAAACTCAGGGTTTCCAAGGAAGGAATAACCTAAAGCACTCAAAAAAGTCTATATACAAAATTTCTTTTCCTAAGGTATAAAAAACCCCGTGACTACTAGTGTTGCTACATAAGGAAAAAATAAAATTAGCATACAGTAGGAAATATAAAAGCTTTGTGAAATCAGCTGTCTCGAGAAGCTTATCCAAATATGGGTAAACGAAGTGGTAAAATAAGGAGCCATCTGCAGCCCCAATCTCATTATCATCATTTTTTGTTTAGTTGCTGCAGGAAAAGTTCAATTATTATACAGACCTTAAGTAGGTATTTCTTATAGACAACTTTTTATGAGAGCACACTGTTAGCAACTGCCAAATCTTAAAGAGAAAGATTTTAAGACATCCACCTGAATATGCTTTTGAAGACTGCAAACACATCCCTGTGTCAAAATGACAGAAGCTTTCAGGAGAATAGCTAAAAATCATTTACCATCTTAAACATGTTCAAATTCCTTATTCATTTCAGGATCAATTTCAGGGCCATATGTCAAATTCTGATCCCTCCTCTCACAGTGATTTCCCAAATGGTCTTGCTCAATTCATTTTGATCTCTTTATCTTAAAAATGATTTTAAATACCTCAATTTGTTTTCTTTTCAGTCAACTATGTCATACTAGTCAATAATGATAGACTTCAGTCTTCAAAATAAAAAACTGTCCTATTTAAACTTGTGAAAAGAAAATAAAACTCTGGCCATAAAAATATTAAAGACAAGTATTTAGATCTCTGACTCAAAATGACCCCCTTAAATCATATTACTTTATAGAGAATAATACTGTCACTAAATATTATGTTATAGGAAAGTACTTAGTGATACTGAACAATGTTCAAGATCCATTAAGTAAAAAAAGTAAATGACACATCAAGCAAAACCTATTTCTACACATGTCAGTATATTCATAGAAAACAAACTTTAAGGATCTAGAAACAAAATGTTAACCATTGGTTTTATCTCTGGGTAACAAAATTAGAGCTGATTTTTATTTTCTTTCTTTCTTTTTTTTTTTTTTTTGTTCTTACTATCAAAAACACTCACTGCAGAAAATTAGCTTTTATTTTTAAAAAGTTAATTCTACCCAAGGAATAGCCAGAGGAGGAGAAAAGAAAACAACAAACCAACAACAACAACAAAACAGCAAGCAACCAATATCACAAAGTAAATCTGTTATAAATCACCCTGTACTTAACAATGGCATCTTTTTACACAGAAAAGTAAAAAAAAAAAAAAAATCCAACCCTGAATCTGAACACTTAAAACTTCCCTACCATGGGATTCCTAATTCTTCAAAGTTACATTTTTTTTTTTAATTTTTTTTTTCAACGTTTATTTATTTTGGGGACAGAGAGAGACAGAGCATGAACGGGGGAGGGGCAGAGAGAGAGGGAGACACAGAATCGGAAACAGGCTCCAGGCTCTGAGCCATCAGCCCAGAGCCCGACGCGGGGCTCGAACTCACGGACCGTGAGATCGCGACCTGGCTGAAGTCGGACGCTTAACCGACTGCGCCACCCAGGCGCCCCTAAAGTTACATTTTAATACTTTAGGTTCAGTGATAAGCCTACTTCATACCAAATTCTCTTAAATACATCTGATTAATAGATCTCACCAAAAACGGATATAACTTTTCTTACTTCTTTGTTATTCTATCAACTTCATTTTTACAAAATAATAGGACCAAGTCTTCATAAAATTATTTGCTAGATTCAAGGTAATCAAGAATTAACACCCATTTCTCAATCTGCCCCACTCCTCACCCCCAAATTTTAAAATTCATTTTCCATGATCTGGTAATAAAATAAGACCTTTTCCTCACTTGTACATGAAGATAAATGCAACACTATTGGCAAAGAGTAATAGATTCCATTACATAGTCCTTGCAGGAATGAACCAAATGATGGTATATATGGGACATAACGTTCATGCCCTGTGACATGGGGATGAACAATTAATCCTCCCTACTTTCACCTTTCCATTCATCTGTGGGGATATCTGGCAACAACCACAGATCTCCAAATAGTACCTCCATAATTAGAGGTAAGCGGACAATGACTCAATTCCTAACAGAGGCTTTAAGAGAACTTTCCTGGGGTGCCATTTTTAATCCACAAAACTGTTCATATTTTGAAAATCAACCCAGGAAATAAACATTTAATATGTTATTTAACTACTATAAGCCATCTGAATCAGCTCAGAGAGTGCCCAGAAAAACTTCCAACCTACGCCCTTTCTCATCCCCTGGGGATGTAAGTAAAGGAAGCTTTGAAATTTCTTTTTCCAGTTGACAAAATGGATTTTTAAAAAAAGTTAAAATAGAGTACCACACATATTCATGTTCTCATTTTCCTTACTAATTCAAGTGTGCCCTGCTGCTATTCAGAAACACTTCAAAGAGAGGCACTTACTTCCTGATTACACATTCAAATAAATGCATAACATGCATTTCAACTTGGAATCACTTTCTTAAGAAATTAACTAGTAGAAACCACGTTATTGCAACATCATGGTTGAAGTCATGCCAAAGTCAAAATTTTAATACCTAAGATAACTTCCTCAGCTACACTGTACAAATATATTCAGGCAATACTATTACCCACTGTAACTTAAAAGTATTATTGTGCTGTTAGTGTTATTTATTAAATGTTTAATGAAACAGACTTTAAAAAAAAAAAAAAAGAGGAGCAATTTCAAAATGAAAGGAAACATTAGAATTTAATAACTTCTTTCTCCTTTCCTCACTTCCATAGCCAGCCAGAAACCAAGTCTCTGCAAAGCAGCATATGCTCACATAAGGGTAATGATCCAGAAGCAGACAGCATGCTTGACACATCCCAAGTAAAGAAAATATAGCCTCCACCCTAGAGACTTAGAGTTTAAGTCAGAAAGACAACTTTAAGATATAAAACACCCAGATGACAACTAGTTAATGATTTTTTTTGGACTTTACATTTTGCTTTACCTGCTCAAGTTAAATGCATAGCAAGAGAAAATGAATTAAATGGTGGGAGTGGAGGAATGGAGGTCAATAATGAACAAGTTTTAAATTAATCACAGTCTTCAGGAACATAGGAAGGGTAGGAACTGGAGTGACAGCACTTCCAACAACAGACCCAGCCATCAGGGGATCACATGAAAAGAGACATCCACAATAAGAGGAGAAAACAGGATGAAAAATATACGAAGGTGACAAAGGTAAAAGTCAAGATAACAATAGGAAGCCAGAACTCAAAGAAAAGTATGAGAAAAATCAGCTGATTTTTTAGCAGCTTTGATGAAGAAAGTCATTACACTAATCTGAAAACCTAATTAACTTAACTTTTATCTTTTTCAAAATGTTAAATGTTTCTCTGCTATTGCTCTTCCAAAGTATCATTATTAACACTTTTTGAAACCCACTCAACATTGCAGGGTAGGAATACTTGTCAATTTTCTCCTGTGAAAAGTCAAAGAGCCCATTTAGAAGATCAAGCTCATGATCCCAACCTGATTAAAACCACACTAACAAGACCAAATCAAAATGCAATCTCTCACATACCCACACAAAGCTATGTTTCAAGTCTTCACATCATGAACTTTGCAAACCCAGATTCCACTGTCTCCCGTCTACCTCTCAAACCCTACTCAAAAAAGTCACTGACAGTTGCTTTGTCTTGATCATATCTGCCTTTTAACATCTATCTTCCAGGCTGCCTATATCAAATGTGGGTGTATCAGTCTGAGGCTGTCAACATTTGCACTGGACAGGAGACCAATTTTCACCTCCTTCAATCTGACTCTAGGCATTGCCAGGGAGAAAATTGTGCCTCAAGAGCCTGACAGCTTGTGCTCAATATCCTTTTGTCAAGAACAAAATAAATCATTATTTTCCTTAAAATTGCCTTGCTGAGAGGGGCGCCTGGGTGGCGCAGTCGGTTAAGCATCCGACTTCAGCCAGGTCACGATCTCGCGGTCCGTGAGTTCGAGCCCCGCGTCGGGCTCTGGGCTGATGGCTCAGAGCCTGGAGCCTGTTTCCGATTCTGTGTCTCCCTCTCTCTCTGCCCCTCCCCCGTTCATGCTCTGTCTCTCTCTGTCCCAAAAATAAAATAAAACGTTGAAAAAAAAAATTAAAAAAAAAACACATAAAGCAAAATCTTTAAAAAAAAAAAAAATTGCCTTGCTGAGATTCACAATGTTAAATATATATATATATGATAAATGTGTATGCACATGCATACATATATATATACACACATACACATATATATGTACACAAATACTCTCCATGTATGTATATTTATTTTTCTCCCTATATACAAATCATTCAAGCTGCACCAAGGAAAATGGCATCTATATCCTCAATTTTACTACACAATTACTGAGGTAAACAGAAGAGTATCTCTTAAGAAAATAAAAATAAAATAAAATAAAATAAAATAAAATAAAATAAAATAAAATAAAATAAAATAAAAAGTCTCTTAATTAACATCAATTAAAACCCCTCATTACCCATCCCTTCTTTTTTTTTTTTTTTTTTTTTTAATTTTTTTTTTCAACGTTTTTATTTATTTTTGGGACAGAGAGAGACAGAGCATGAACGGGGGAGGGGCAGAGAGAGAGGGAGACACAGAATCAGAAACAGGCTCCAGGCTCCGAGCCATCAGCCCAGAGCCTGACGCGGGGCTCGAACTCACGGACCGCGAGATCGTGACCTGGCTGAAGTCGGACGCTTAACCGACTGCGCCACCCAGGCGCCCCACCCATCCCTTCTTTAAGACAATGTCCTAAAAGACCATAAGTTTTATCTGGGTAATTCAGTGCTTTCAAAATTTAAAAAGCTGAGAATGGGGGTACCTGGGTGGCTCAGTTGGTTAACCATCCAACTTCAGCTCCGGTTACGATCTCACAGTTTCTGAGTTCAAGCCCTGCCTCAGGCTCTGTTGTGACAGCTCAGAGCCTGGAGACTGTTTCAGATTCTGTGTCTCCCTCTCTCTCTGTCCCTCCCCACCTCATGCTCTCTCTCTCTCCTTCAAAACTAAATATTAAAAAAAAAAAAAAGCTAAGAAGTTATCTATACAACAAGACCATTAGAGAATGCTCACCAATCAACTACAGCTACTAAGATCACGTAGGTACTAGCCAACTTAATAGTTTTCACTCTACTGTTTCAGTAGACCAATACATACTGCTTTTTGGCTCTAAAACTGACAAGACATTTTCTACAGAAAAGATGGCTCTTGTAGTGATTGAGACTTAGTACTGAACAACATTACTGCTCTCAGTAAATTGAAGTTGTACTTCCACTCAAAGACGATGCGCTTGCACTATAATCAAAGCTTACCTGAAATGGAATACCGATCCAAAAGCCAGAACTTAAAAAGCCTCCAAAGAAATTTTAAAACACATACTGCCTAAATACAAATGAACATGAAAGGGAGAAAACCATAAGCCGAACATTAAAATGTGTACTTCCTATTTATTGGACAAGAATATTCAGTAAAAGAATTTACTCTGTTTTCACTTTCCTGCTATGTGGGGAGAAGGGCCATCTGGTTTCACTATTAAGTGTTTTCTCAGTATTGGAGAAGTGGGTACAGTGAATTATCTTGATATTTTCATGTTGTCCACCATGTGAACAACAGCATATATAGGAGAAGTTGTTATAAATGGTATGGCAGTCATGGAACGAAATTCAAACCAAATTGTTTGGTATGCAGTAAAAGTCATGACTTTAGCTACAATCCTTGCTCTATTCAACAGAACTCAACCACCTTTTCCAGGACTACCAGATTTTGTCTCATCATTAAAAAGATTACAGACATAGGGGCACTTGAGTAACTCAGTGGGGTAAGCATCCAACTCTTGATTTTGGGTCAGATCATGATCTCACAGTTTTTGAGTTCGAGCCGCGCATTGGGCTCCACACGGGCAAAGTGGAGCCAGCTTGGGATTCTGTCTCCCTCTCTCTCTGCCCCTCCCCTGCTCATTATCTATCTCTCTCAAAATAAATAAACATTAAAAAAAATTATAGACACACACAAATTTACGTATTGACTTTCAACTCTAAGTTAATTCTACCTCAGCAATACATTAGTGATGGGAAATCTAAAAGATTAGCACCTCCAGCCCAGTAAGACATGTCTCAATCTTCCAGAATCTTGTAAAATTCCAACTGATAAGAAAAGTAACAGGATTGAACCAATCAACTACAAAGAATGAATGTTTACAGATACCTACCAATGCCGTAGGAACTCCCAAAAACACCATTATGTTCCAAATATATGCATAAATAACACATGCATGTCAACATCAATCCTCCCTGCCCCAAATAATGCACATTTTTTTAAATGAAGTCGCGGGGCACCTACGTGGCTCAGCTGGTTGGGCATCCAACTCTTGATTTTGGGTTCAGGTCATGATCCCAAGGTCGTAGGATAGAGCCCAACGGGCTCCACATTGGGCATGGGCCTGCTGAACATTCATTCTCTCTCTCTCTCTCTCTCTCTTTCTCTCTCTCCCCCTCTGCCCCACTAGTGCTCTATTGCTCGCTCTCGAAAATAAAAAGGAAAAAAAAGAAAAGAAAAAAATTAAGGAAGTAGCATTTTACACCCATAAAGAAAGCAAAAAATTTTAAGATTATCCCAATATTTGTCAAAAAGGATTATTTGTTTCCACTCAATGCCAATTTATTATATCCTGTATTCCTTTGGAGAACTCTCCCCCATTCCTCCTGTTCTAGGGCGAACATGTGATCTAGGCTGACTAGAAACTGGTTCAGTGCTGAGCATGACCCAAGCAAAGCTAACCAGTCCCTTCTATGACTAAAATATAGACACAGAGGAAGAAAAGTTCTTTTTTGGCTAAGATGACCACCTCAAACTAAAGGTGGAATCTTAAAAAAAAAAAAAAAAAAAAGAATAAACAAACAAAAAAGAGAATAAGACCTACAGAGAGCAAACTGATGGTCAGAGGGGAAGGAGGACAAGCAAAATAGGTGAAGGGGAATGGGAGATACAGGCTACCAGTTATGGAATAAAAAAGTCACGAGAATAAAAGGCACAGCATAAGGAATATAGTCAATGATACTGTAATAGCAATGGATGGTGACAGATGGTAGCTATATCTGTGGTGAACATAGCATAATGTATAAACCTGTCCAATCACTATGTAGTACATCTAAAACTAATGTAACATTGTGTGTCAACTACATTCAAATAAGGAAGGAAGGAACTAACGAACGAAGGAAATAGGGGTAAAATGAAATACACGGAGCCAAGTGATGAAAAAAGCCTCACACCCTTCGAGTCAGTCACATCTATCCCTGAAATCACAATCTACTTCTAGAATTCTCAATTACAAAGGCCCATAAACTCCCTTTTGCTTCAACAACTCTGAATTACTGTCCCTTGTAACTGGTGAGGCTGTAAGAATATTAGAAAACTGAAGATATAACCATACTGGATAACAAGTTAGGAATACATTTTGTTTTAAGTTTATTTATTTTTGAGAGGGGGAGAGAGAGAGAGAGAGAGAGAGAGAGAGAGAGAGAGAGAGAGAGAATATGTGAGCAGAGGAGGAGCAGAGACGAAGAGAGAGGATCACAAGCAGGCTCCACACTGTCAGCGCAGAGCCCAAAGCAGGGTTCAAACCCAGAAACCATGAGATCATGACCTGAACGGAAATGAAGAGTTAAACACTCAACCAAGTGAGCCACCCAGGCACCCCTAGGAATACATTTTAAAAGCCCTATAACCAATGTATGCCCCTGTGTGTGTAAAACTTCATCAAACTGTACACAGATTTGTGTATTTTGTTGTATTTAATTATTCAGTTTATAAAAAAGATCTGTGCCCCTATTATTTCTACTCCTGGAAATATATCTTAATGATGTAATTTTTAAAAGGGGAGGGGGAGAGGGGCGCCTGGGTGGCTCAGTCGGTTAAGCGTCTGACTTCGGCTCAGGTCATGATCTCGCGGTCCGTGAGTTCAAGCCCCGCGTCAGTCTCTGGGCTGATGGCTCAGAGCCTGGAGCCTACTTCTGATTCTGTGTCTCCCTCTCTCTCTGCCCCTCCCCCATTCATGCTCTGAATCTCTGTCTCAAAAATAACTAAACGTTAAATAAATAAATAAATAAATAAATAAATAAATAAATAAATAAATAAAATAAAGGGGAAAACACTATATGTACATGCTTACTCACTCGAGCATTATTTATATCAAAAACATAAAAACTTTTAAGTCCAATAGGGAAATTATGGAATAAAAAATACATAGTTTTAAACACTACAAATTCCAAGGTTATACTAACAAACAAAATGCCTATAATTACTGTTAAATTCTTTAAAAAATAAAATGGTATCAAAGTTACAATTAATACTAGGGTAAAATGCATATGCATTTAGCCATGGACTTGAAAGGAAACACAAAACCACATATACATAAAATACTATTTATAAACATTTTAAAAAATGAAGTAATGTAAATCTAAAATAACATGTAGAAGGCTTATATGTAAACAATGATGAAAGAAATTAAAATCTAAATAGATGGAAATATAGTTTGGTCATAACTATACTGGTCAATATAGTAAAAATGTCGATATTCTCCAAATTAATTACAAGTTTAACGTAATTCTATCAAAGTCCCAGATTTTTTGTAGATACAGATAAGCTTATCTAATATTTATACGGAAAAACAAAAGAGAATAACTAAAACGATTCAGGAAAAAACTAGGCGGGAAGAAACATTTTACCCAACTCTAAGACTCATACAGCTATAGCAATAAAGACTGTGTAGGTACTGGTGGAGGAAAAGACACAGACATCAATGGAACAAAATAGAGAACTCAGAAATAATCCCATACAAGCACAGTTGACCAATTTTTGACAAGGGTGCAAAAGCAAGAGAACCTTTTCAACAAATGGTACTGGGGGGACGTCCATAGGGGGCAAAAATGAACTCACCCTAAACTTCACATATTATACAAAAATTAACCCAAAAGGGGTCGAAGATTTAAATGTAAAACATAAAACTAAAAATAACTTTTAAAAGAAAACAGGGATAATATTCATAAGCTAAACCCTGGTGAAGAATTCTTAGACACCAAAAATTTGACTCACAAAGCGGGGGGGTGTCAAAAAATTGTGGACTTCCTCAAATTAAAAGCTTTTACTATGCAACAAACTATATATACACCATGGAGTATTCATAGAATACTACCTAACAACAGAAAGTTACGAACTACTGATATACCAACTTGGATGGCTCTCAAGGCCATCATGTTGACTAAAAGAAGCCAATCTCAAAAGGTCATATACTGTCTGATTCCATTCACACCATATTCTTGAAATAACAGAATTAGAAATGGAGACAGGCAAGTTACCAAGGATCAGAGGTGGTGGGTAGTGTAAATAGAATGGGTGTGACTATATGGGGGTAAGCATGAGGGAGAACTTTATCATGGTGACGGTGATGGAATAGTTCTGTATCATGATTGCAGTGGTGACTGCACAAATGTACACATGATAAAATCAGAGAGTTACACACATATATTATGCCATTGTTAATTTCCTTATGTTGATATTGTACCATAGTTCCATAAGATACAACCACTGGGGGAACTCAATAAAGGATCCACTGAACCACTGTACTATCTTTGAAAATTCCTGTGATTCAAAATTAAAAGTTAAGAAAAATAAAATTAACCTGTTAATTGACTTTTTATTAGCGTAAATAAAGCAAACGGTGTAACAGATCTTTTTAATTTGACTGAAAACTGGTGTAACAAAATCTTAATGGCTCTAAGAGAATATACTAATATTAAGTAATTCCTGTGGAGTTTTTAGAAGCATACAGTGCCTTAAATGATTCAAGTTATAGGAAAATAAAGTATTACAATCTTTCACATACTAGGTCCCTCATTTTTATCTATAAAGAAGACCAGCCATCTGCTCAGGCCAACCTGGCAGTTAACAACTGGCCCATTCTTCCCTTGGACTGTATATAATAGCAGTCCCTTCCTTAACAGTTCCATCTCACCCCTCACCACTGTGATGATCTCCTGATTATTGGTCCTGCCTCCAGGCTCTCTCTCAACCATTTAACTCTTCCTGAACATAGCTGAGAGACTCATCTCCCGAAAACACCACTTTTCCTCATATTCTGTGTTGCCCAGATGGCAGAACTTCTTATAACAGGAAGAAAGCTAAAGAGACATATTTTAGTTTAATTTAAGAAGAAAAAGAGCTATAAAAATAAACACAAAGCAATGCTGGAAAAAGCTACTTCCAGAGGTAGCAAGTCCCATATCATTAGATATATTCAAGTATACTGGAACTGGAACCTGAACCTGTGAGCCCTATTCCAACCCTAGAGTTTGATTCCATATCATTTCCCTGAGAATTCTCCCTCCTTCACCTGGCATTCTAAACCACCCTCTAAAATCTAGCTCCAGGCTCTTTTCTTCTAATCTTTCCTAGAAGCACCCCTCTCCAGTCAGGGCTCTAACTGTTCCCCAATGCACATCTTGCTTAGTCTACTGGTTTTCTTAACTAGATGACTTTTGCCCCCGCTTCCTCCTTTCACCTTTCAAGATCCAGTGCACCTTCAGCAAGATTTTCTAATCCCATGCTTACCCTACCAATTCCACTCCATTCCTTGCATACCACTAATGCTATTAATTTACTTTTTATGTCCAAGTGTCCTGATTATAAGCTCTGGGACAAAACAGGAAAACCAGTCTCCTGTGTGCTAGCAGACAGTCTCTCTTCATCAGAAACCACCCAGCCCTTACCCCACTCTGGTTTCTCTGATTGGCTGTACAAGATTTTTCTCAGGAAATACACTAATGCCCAGTACACTAATCATTTATCTATTTGGCCCCTTTCCTGAGCACATTATCATCAGAAGCAGTACCTCAGGTTCTTTGAGCCTTCTCCTTTGACCACAAAGAAATGTCCAAGATGCAATAGTAAGTCTCTGATCTTGGCCTTTGAGATCCAACCATGAATTGTAACTAATGGATTTTTAAAAACTCTTCTAGTAGAAGCTATTCCTCATCACTCTACTTCCAACCTACCATCACTTGTCCTTTTTTTAAATGTCTGTCCTTTTTTTTTTTAATGTTTATTTTTGAGAGAGATAGATCATGAGCAGGGGAGGGTCAGAGAGAGAGAAGGAGACACAGAATCTGAAGCTCCAGGCTCCCAGCTGTCAGCATAGAGCCTGAAGCAGGGCTCAAACTTATGAAGTGCGAGATCATGACATGAGCTGAAGTCGGATGCTTAACTGACCAACCCACCCAGGCGCCCCTGTCTGCCCTTTTCAAACAAGTTGCATTTAGGCCTTTTCATCTCTGTCCCTCGGATATCGCCTACCCAGATAAGAGCCCTCTTTTTCTTGTCAGAGCACTATTCAAGGATTCATAAAATACATTTAGATACTCTTTTAGGTATTGTTAAATATATATGTATACGTATGTATGAAGACTGACTGCTAATATGAGATTTCCTTTTGGGGAGATGAAAATATTCTGTAATTAGATAATGGTAATGGCTGTATAAGTCTGTGAATATCCTAAAACCACAGATGCATATACTTTAAAAGGATGAATTTTATGTTATGTGAATCATATCTCAATTTTTTCAAAGGTAAGATTTTCCAACCCTAACCCTGTGTTTACATTTGGCACTAAGAAGGAAAACTCACTGTAATTTTTGAGACAAGAGCCTTTTCTCACACACTTCTTGGAGAATATAGTCAATTATCTGTCCTACTGGAACCTGGAGAGGGGAAGACAACCAATTATCTAATTACCATTGTGATAAGAGCTAGGAAGAAAAAGTATAAGATAAGAATGATATAATCAGCATGGTACATGTAGGGGTGGAAAGGGTCCCAAAAAAGAAAAGAGCACATTGAAGAGGTACACATGCCTCAGCCCACATAACGTAGTTAGTTACTCAACAACTAGCTCAAGGTGACTGGCAGTAAAATGAAACCCCTAGATCACAAGAATTTGTATGGTATGCAATTGATAATTGGCTCCCATCTACCACAGGAGGCTCACATGTCCACTGCATTAGGCTTGAGGTAAAGTGGCCCTGGGTATGTATGTGAATATTGTACCTACTGACAGTGTTATTATGGTAAGGTTTTCATGTACTCACAAATGTTTGTGTTTATTATTCATGTACTCAGGGGCAAATACAAGAAGAAAATTAGGTTATGCTGAAAAACTGTATACATTCAAGCCTCTAGTTATTAATGATGATTGCAGAGAAAGCAAAGAGCTTATACAAACTCAAAACTATAGTAAGTTTAGCTTTGGGCTCCAAAGTGTTATAAATAAATACATAAGTAGTTTAAAAACAGTAAGGTCCTATCTTTAACAGTCTGTGAAAACCCTAGATATGAGGTCAGCTAACCAGAGCCTAGGGGTTAAATCTAGTTCACCCTCTGTTTTTCTAAGTAAGTTTTACTGGAACACAGCCATGCCCATGTGCTTATATATTACCAACAGCCACTTTCCCAACACAAATGTAGAACTGATTGCGTTAACAGAGACCTTATAACCAGTAAAGTCTAAAATATTTACTACCTTAGCTCTTTACAAAAAAAATTTGCCAACTTGTACTAAACTAATGTAATTCACATTGATTCACAACAAAGAAATCTTCTTACACAACCTTTCACAATGAAGTGTTCCAGTGGATAAGCAACAAACTCAAAATGCAAAGAATTATATTCTAACTCTGTTAGTCAATCTGCTATGAAGTTCTAGATAAATCATAATTACTCTGTGTTTTCTATTAGCAGTAAAAGAGTAGTTAGGTTAGAGTTTTGTGTAAGTGCTCAGGACCACCTGGGAAAGGTGTTTGTATTATCTTTTGCTGTCTAACAAATAACCCCAAAATTTGATAGCTTAAAATAAATATTTATTATGCTGAGTCTTCTGAGGGTCAAGAATTTGGAGTTGGTCAGGGCTGCCATCTTTTAAAACCTGACTAATGCTGGAGGATCTGCTCCCAAGGCTGCTTACTCACATGCTTGGCAAACTGGTACTAACAATTTCCCCCTAGACTGAATAATCCATGAGGAAGAGCCACACAGATACTATACTCTCTTTATGACTTAGTTTTGAAAGTAGACAGCATCACTTCTACCATACTCTATTCTTTACAGAGGTGAAAGTATTTAAATCCAACATACATTCAAGAGTATCAAAGTCAGGCTCCACTTACTTAAGGGAGGGCTGTCAAAGAATGTGCAAACATATTAATGCCACTACATGGTTTCAAATAATGAGCAAACAGCTTCAACAACATAACCAACAAGGTTTGGTTGATTAAAAAATCTGCACTTAACCATTGTCATAACATGTACTTTGTTCTATTTATGACAGGAGAGAGGTTTCATACTACTTAAGATTCTTAAAAAAAAAAAAAAAAAAAGTAAGCCAACAGATAAAAGCAAGGCACTTCAGCTTTTCATAACTGATGCAGTAATGATGATGGGAGACAGTTATATTTTTTAGTTTTAGCTTTTTTTTTTTTTTTTTTTTGCAAGGAGAAAAGGCAAGGAGAGAAGGCAAATTATGGTGAATAGATCATGATGATAAATAATTGCAAAGTTGGACTAGAAAAGACAAGTACTTATAATTCAGAACAACATAAAAATTTTTTCAGGTATAAATAAAAACCAGAAAACAGAAATTTAGATATGCGTTCAAAACTGTGGGGCATTTGGGGGGCAGGGGGCATGTATTATACCATGATTGCTACAAATTTACATCAGATAAACTTCTGAAACAAGGAACACATATAGAACGAAATTACAAGTTACCTGTAACAATTAAATGTATTTTGAAAATAAGTGTCTTAGTTACTAGACTCAATCAATATTTGGTAAAATTCATCTGATAATATTATTTTGAGGCAAAAAGGACTGAAGAGCAAAACCTTCTCACAGAGGACAATGAAGTAACAGCCATCCTGATTTCCTGAACAAGAAGCTCAAAAATCATCCTGAACTAGACAATTCAACTGCTTTAAAATAAATTCATTCAAAGCCCACTCTAATGGATTGAATACTGTCCCCCCCAAAACTCATGTTCACCCATAACCTATGAATGTGGCCTTATTTGCAAATAGGATATTTGCAGATATAACCAAGTTAAGATGAGGGCAAAACAGATTTAGGGGGGATCCTAATTCAGTGTTTGATACCCTTATAAAGAGGAAAACTTACACCCAGAAACACACAGGGAGAATGCCATGTGACATGGAAGGAAGAGGTTGGAGTGACAAGCCGACAAGCCAAGGAATGCCAAGCATTGCTGCTTCTCCAAGAAGCTAGGAGAAAACATGCAAAAGAGTCTTCCACTGAGCCCCCAAGAAAGATTCACCCCTGCTGACACCTTGATTTCAGGTACCTGGCCTCCAGAACTGTGAACGAGTAAATTTCTGTTGTTCTCAGCCACCAAGTTTATAGTAATTTATGTTATGACAGCTGTAGATAACTAATACATCCACCCAGTTAGTAATATGGAATTTAAATAATCTCATCAGTGGCAATATTAGAAACATTTATCTTCAGCCTGAAAATTAAAAAAACATTTAACATCCAAGGTTTTTAGTTTACAATTTCAGAACAATTGGAGATAGCATCTTCTTTTAATGCACTGCCCTTTTCTGGGTACTGTCACAGGGATGAATGCGTCCACTGTCAGCCACCAGTGAGATCCAGTAAGGTTCTCCCAAAGGTCAGTAAAACAACTGCACAGAGTAGGGTCTCAATTCACCTTAGATGATATATAATTGCTCTACAAAAAACTGTCTTTGTTTAAGTCCTCCTGCTGGACCAGCAGTTTATCACACAACTACAAGGTTCAAGAATTTAAGGCTCCAGATATGAAGTCTTATCATACTTATAGCATCATAAAGACAAGTTTTTCTAGTAGGCACTACTGGTAAGCTGTGGGTTACAAATTTCACTTTTTATTAATTCTAAGTTTCCCAAAAGAGGATTCCTTTAAGCCAAGATTTGTTTTTATTTCAAACTCAAACCACTTCCAGTACGCATGGCTAATTTAACACACCAGCCTGACAGAATGAGGCAACTTCTAGGGTAATTTCAGAATGGTTGCACATTTTTCCATTTTATCACCTTTGTGTCTTCAGCATGAACTAAAAATAGGTATTACATAGGATTAAAGGTAAACTTCTACCCCATTTATTTCCTATTAAACTGTTGTTAGAACATTTCTTAAGACTCAACAATTACTTGGGAAACCCAAAAGAAGTCAATTCAGATACTCCAAATAAACTGTTCCTCTGTTAGCATCTTTCCTGATTAAAAATAAAGGCAGTACAACTTAATACATCTCCAATAATTTAATATTATAAGTTACTGAGCAATTCGCAAGCATAACAATGAGAATACTGACCACAAAAGGTCACTTTCAAGGATTAATTTCCTAAAAAAGTCTGCCTCTCTCTATATTAAAAGCAATATTGACCTACCTTGTTTTCGAACATCTTCTACAGCAGCCACAAGCTCCTCCTTGAGAAATTGACTCTCCTTTGCAATTTTATCCCCCTTCTCCAAAAAATTCTCAGTTGCTTGTTCAACAGATGCAGCCAAAACATGGGCCTTCTTAGAACGGCCTCTCTTCTTATTCGAGGGCCCTTTACTATTGGTGTTTACCAGAGTTGTAACCTAAAAGTTTCATTTTTACAAATTAAACTGCAGTCGTTTAAAATGAAAACAACAGAAAGACTACCATCTTTAAAGACAGGGAAAATAAATTATTCATAACAAAATGAAACATCACATTTATGAATTCCACTAAGCATTAACAAATAACACATACTCTCTCCATATTTAAGAAATACTGCGGGGCGCCTGGGTGGCGCAGTCGGTTAAGCGTCCGACTTCAGCCAGGTCATGATCTCGCGGTCCGTGGGTTCGAGCCCCGCGTCAGGCTCTGGGCTGATGGCTCAGAGCCTGGAGCCTGTTTCCGATTCTGTGTCTCCCTCTCTCTGCCCTCCCCCGTTCATGCTCTGTCTTTCTCTGTCCCAAAAATAAATAAACGTTGAAAAAAAAAATTTTTTTTTTAAATAAAAAAAAAAAAAAAAGAAATACTGCAATGACACTAAAGTTAGGTCCTAAAATAATTTAGCTACCTCAATGTGCAAGATAAAAAATATTTTAATTTTTCAAACATGACAACTAGGTTTTTACTTTCATTTTACATATTAAAAACTGATTAGAAACATGTTAGACATCTCTACATGTCATCAAGAAGCTCCAGGAAGAGGCATGCCTAGGTGGCTCAGTAAGTTGAGGGTCCAAACTCTTGATTTGGCTCAGATCATGATCTCAGTGTTCGTGGGAGCAAGCCCCGCTATCTGTGCAGAGCCTGCTTGGGATTCTCGCTCTTCTACCTTCCCCCAGGGCATGCACATTCTCTCTCTCAAAAATAAAATAAACATTTAAAAAAGAAGTACTAGTAGTAGTTCCAGAAAGAGATTAACAATGAACTTATTAGCTTTACATGGAAGTCACATTGTCCAGTTTTCAACCTGTGCAAAATGTTTTAAGGTAACTTGCTTCTGAATTGTTTCACATTTTATTCATAAAACTCTCAGCAATTAATTAGTAAAAGCTCTTAAGAAAGAAAGGAAGGACTGTCCAAAGTAGCCTACTGCGATGATGGTTTAAGTCCCAGAATATTAACTATCATTAATATATATAATACCAGGGGCGCCTGGGTGGCTCAGTCGGTTGAGCGTCCGACTTTGGCTCAAGTCATGATCTCACAGTCTGTGGGTTTGAGCCCCGCATCGGGCTCCGTGCTGACAGCTCAGAGCCTGGAGCCTGTTTCGGATTCTGTGTCCTCCTCTCTCTCTGACCATCCCCTGTTCATGCTCTGTCTCTCTCTGTCTCAAAAATAAATAAACGTTAATAATAAAAAAAAAAAAAAAAAAAATATATATATATATATATATATATATATATATATATATATATATATATAAAATACCAGCTGATCTGTAGGTTGAAGATGACTAAACATTTGTTATTAGTGTAGCTTGCCACACAAAAGAACTGCTGAGAGCTACAGTGGATGGGCTCCAATAAAGTACCTATTCCTGAGTCTTACCATACACTTCTCCTACATGTATATTAAAATATATAAATACATATGTATATATACGTGTGTATACGTATTTTTTATACTAGTTGCTAACAATTAATGAAAGATCATCACAAAGTGATATTCGTATTTCTAACAGAACATAACCAAACCTACACCCTCAAATTACCAACTAACTGTTCCTAGACAAAGAGAAGTCTGTTATTTATTTATTTGGGGGCCGGGGGGGGGGGGGGGGAGACGGAAACAGAAAGAGAGGAAGAGAGTATCCCAAGAAGGCTCTGCACTGTTAGCACAGAGCCCGACTTGAGGCTCAAACTCATGAGCCGTGAGATCATGACCTGAGCCAAAACCAAGAGTCATACACTTAACCAATTGAGCCACCCAGGCACCCTAAGCATGGGGAAGAGACTTCACAGTCAAGGAAGGCCATCTTTCTTGAATATAACCTGTAACTTTACAAGGAAAGAGTGATGCCAAGAAAATGTCTACAAAATACAAACATTTGGTAAGTTACATTACATACCACTAATCCCCGATTAATGCCAATAAGCCTCAATAAAATGGCAGTAACTGTGCTCCTATAGGGTTAAAAGAATCCATGCATCAATATTTAAATAATTAGTGGTGCCAAATCGTCTAAATACTATCAACTTAAACTCAACCACTCAAAATAAGGCTTTGAATTAAGTAACCATGCTCTGTGTTTGTTTCCCAGGACTACTACTATGGAACCATGTTACACCTATGTATTTGTTTGCAGATTTTTACCTGTGTAACAAGAGGCTCCAACAGTCTCTCAACTGCCAGAGTCCTGATCTCTAGACTTTTGGGGTCCCATTTGAAGTTTATGTTGCCTGCATGGACAGCAGTCATTTCTGAAAAGGAAACAAAAGGCCAAAGTGAGGCAAACATCAAACACAAACATGAAATATATAACAAATCTTCTACTTTTATAAAGGAGTTTTATAACAACAAAGCTACATTCACCACAAGAGGGGGAAAAATTCTTACTAGCCTGTACAAGAGGGCCCAGTAACTCTTAACCTCTTACACTTTCAGACGCCAAGTTTATAAACAGTAGAGGTACCACAAGAAGCACTTCCAAACACATAGAGCTTTTCCTTTTGGGCTTCTCTGGCACCAAGCCAGGTCTATTTCTAGTTTTTCCATAACAACTTAGAAGCAGGATGAAAAGCCAAAGTGAATGAAGGCCTGATTCTGATTTTTCATACTCCATAACATTTCTAATGCAGTATTACCTAAAAGGTATAACTCCTTCATTTTTTGATGGATTCTTAGAGAACATCTTGTCTTACTCTATTAAAACATAATGCTTAAGTCTGCTGCCCTCTGCACCTACAGCTATTATCACTCATAGCCAGAAGAAATTTCGAGTCGCACTTAGTCAAATATCAATGTATCAGTGTCAAGGTAAACTTCCATTAGAGGCTTTAAGTCTAGGGGAAGACTTCAATGAAAACACCCAACAGTTAGTGACTGCTTGTATAAGTAGTGACTTAAAGGACGCCTGGGTGGCTCAGTCAGTTGAGCGTCCGACTTCAGCTCATGTCATGATCTTGTGGTCTGTGGGTTTGAGCCTCATGTCAGGCTCTGTGATGTCAGTTCAGAGCCTGGAGCTTGCTTTGGATTCTGTGACTTCCTCTCTCTGCCCCTCCCCTCACGTTCTGTCTCTCAAAAAATGAATAAATGTTAAAAAAAATTTTTTTCAAGTAGTGCCTTAAAGACAAAAGGAAAAAAGGTGAGGTACATAACTGAGGTAAACACAAATACAAACTTTCAGACAACCAACTTGACAGATATTTAAAACCCTAGAAGAGGGTGTTTTATGATCCAGAAATTCCATTTCCCGAATTTTATTCTAAAGAAAAAATTAAGGTGCATGGAAAAAGCTGGATACAATGATGTTCACAACAGCACTGCATACAATCATAATAAAGCACAAATTTCAAAGAGATCCCTAAATAAAGCACACAACCGATCACACAATACTGTACCACTCTTAAAAACAATGTTTACAAAAATTTAGAGGGAAAAAAACAAAAACACTGTTCTCACTGCTCAGGTCTTTATTTCTATTAAATGCCACTTTCCATTAAAGGGAACCAAGACTCCTCCAAAAAAAGCAGGGAGGGAAGTTACTCCAGCTCTGAGTTATCCTATTCTGCAGAAAGCAAAGAAGGGTACAAAGACTCACCTATCAAAACACAGAGGAAACAAAGGTTCCATTGGCAAATTTCTGACAAGTTGAGTATCAAAAAATATAATGACTACAACTGCCTGACTGATAGGCAGGCAGGAAGGTACATAAAAAGATATCCTATGACCATAAAGATCCTCTTAAGAAAAAGACGGTGGCGAGGGAATTTCTTTACCGTGAAGGTAGAATAGAATTAGAAAATGAACATTTTGCAAACCCCAATGTAGTAACTGATTCAGGCAAAGATTATCAATGGATATTAACACCATTAAGTGAAAGGCTACTGGGGGAACAGGATACTTGTAAGGTGCCAAAGTATAACTTAACAGGTTACCAATTACAAGGGGCCAAGACATACCTTTAGAAATTTGAGATCTAATGGGCACCCTCTTAAACAAATAACTAAACTTAGCATCGTTGATAATGAAACACTTAATATTATATGCTTCCCAATATGAAGATGTTTAAAGTATTCTGTATTACCTATTAAGTACTCTTGATGAAAAAAAAAAAAGCTTTAAATGTTTCTCAAGAGCCTCAGTGTGACTGAGCTGCAGTGTTACTGCAAAAATGTTTAACCAGAGTCTAATGAAGCCTCTATGTAAGAACTCAAAACCTTTTTCAGTGCCATCAAACCTTCTGGCAGTCTAGTAAAACCTAAAGACCAACGTTATCCAATAGAAAAACAATGTAAGCCACCTGGTAATATTCAATTTTTTAGTAACAATATTAAAAGACTAAAAAGAGGGGTGCCTGGATGGCTCAGTCAGTTGAGCAGCCGAGTCTTGATTTCAGCTCAGGTCATGATCCCAGGGTTGTGGGAAGGAGCCCCGCATCAGGCTCCGTGCTGAATGTGAAGCCTGCTTGGGATTTTCTCTCTCTTCTCCTCCCTCTCTCCCTCTGCCCCTCTCCCCAACTCTCGCTCTCTAAAATAAAAAAAAAGGGGGGGGGGCCTAAAAAGAAATGTGACTATACACAATATATCCAAAAAAATATTTCAGCATATATTCAGTATTTTTTAAGTTATATTTTACATAAGTACTAAGTGGCCAAATATGGGATGTGTTTTACAATCAGGGCACACTTAAAGTCAAACAAGACACACTTCACCTGTTGAAGAGCCACCTGTAGCTAGTATTGGATTCTGTATTAGATAGTTCAACTAAAAGGCCCTTTCTTAGAATGTTTTTCAAATGCCTAAAACACACTTCAAAGGATTACAAAGGAAACATACGTACTGAAATTTGGTTATCAAGATACATTACAAACAAATGAATGAAACAGTAATACATGTGCTTCTTTATTAACATTAAATAAAACCTGGCAGGAAGTCTGATGACTACTTCAAAGTAATAATGAACATGCACTTGTTTTCATGGTATCATGTTATAATTACTACAGATATGAAAAGCACTGAGATTCCTACTGGTGATAAAGTTACAGGTTCAAATGAAAAGTAGTTTGTTATCTACATTAATAACAGAAGGAAATGTTAAATTCCTGTTAATAGTGAAAACAAAGACAAAATTTTTCCAATCCAAATGCACTGCAGGTTAAAAAACCCTAATCTATCCTATTTCAAGTTCATAAGAAACAAGTTTCTAGGGGATACAGAAGCATATTAAGCGACACCATAAGGAAACAAACGAATTCAGAATGTAGCATATTTTATAAGATAAAAAGCCCTTAATTCTTCAGAAAGTCAGTACTTGGAGGGAGAAGGTGAGAAGACTATTCTAGACAAATAGATTCAAGAGACATAAGAATCTCATGCAATACATGTACCCTGTCTGGACAACAGTTTGAAACAAGCAGCTATTAAGACATTTGTAAGGAAAGTGGTAAATGTTTAACACTTATTAAATATTAGATGTTATTACAGAATTACTCCTCAATTTCACAGGTATGATAATGAAACTGTAGCTCTGTAGAAAAGTGACTTTCTAGGAGATGCATGCTACAATATTTAGGGGGTGAAATATAAAGATGTCTGCAACTTTCAAATAGTTCAGCAAAAGTTAAAATATATACATAGAGAGATCAAGGAATTATGAAAAGACACTCATAACTATTAAACCTAGGTAGAGGATAGGTGTTTTTAGATCTATTATTTTAGCATCTTTGTACACCTGAAATTTCTCATCTAAAAAAAATGGGGGAAATGTTACAGAAGTTTATGAGAAAATGTTCAAAATATATATGACTGAAGATGATAAAGAGATTTCAAAACTATGTAATGTATAACTACAGAAAGGAATAAAAATATCTAGATATATAAACCAAAATATTAACAATGGTGTTATCTCTAAGAGTTGGGGATAATGGGTAGTTTTAACATTCTCTGTGCTTAACTGTATTTTCTGATACTATAAAATTATACAGGCATTTTAAAAAGCTACTTTTATAATAAAAAAGAGCAGAATCTTTATTTTGTAATCTTTACATCTTTATGTAAGGACAATACCATCAAGAGGTATATTTGATTTTCACTTAACGACTTTGAACTTCCTTCCTCATTTGTAAAATAAGACAATCATTACCTTCAGAGAATTTTTTGTGAAGATTAAACAGATTATGATCCACTCAATAAAATTAGAATCTGAGAGACCAGGTTAATATGAATAAAGGAGAAGGAAAAGTTCCTCCATACAATAAGAAACTAATAAATGTAGAAGAAATAATGTATTCAGAAAAAAAATCACCATTTACAAACCATCATAATAATAATTGATTCAGGGAAGAATCATCAGAGAATGCTAAACCAAGTGGCTGAAAGTTTTCTAAGAAATTGAATATTTACATAGTCTCAAGCTAATTCCCAACAGATTATTTACTGATCACAAAGGGAGAGAGGGATAGAGTAACTTTAAAATGGAAAAACCTGGCAGATACCACCTAACCAAGTGATCAAAATCAACATCTCCAATAGGACAAATTGACAACATATACCTCCTGAGAGAATGCACTAAAGAAGGACACATTACTTTGCTATTTCCTTCCTAGCAAAACTAGCCCCAATCTTGTCATGAGGAAACATCAAACTCAAAGTGAGGGATACTCTACAAATTAACTGGCTACAGTCTTCAAAAATGTCATGGTCAGAAAAAAACAAAGATAGACTGAGAAATTCTTCCAGGTTAAAGGCGGCTAAAGAGACATGACAACTAAATGTAGTAACTCTGGAATGAAACTGTACTTGAAGGAAAAAAAAATTGAGACAAATGATAAAATGTGAGTAAGTTCTAAATTAGGTAATAGTGTATCAGTGTCAAATTTTCATATTTTCATCAATTATACTGTAGTTATGTCCTTGTTACATATAATGGGCATGATGTCTACAACTTACTCTCATCTCACTTGGTTCAGAAAAATATAATACACTAAATATAAGTTACATACATAGAGAGGAATGGAAAGTGGGAGAATGGGAAGAAGGAAGAAAGAAGAAAGAGGAGACACAAGGAAGAGAGAAATGAAGGAAGAGATGGAAACAGAGGGAGGGGTAGGAGTAGAGGGGAGAAGGGAAGAGTAGAGAGGAAGGGAAGGGGAAGAAGGTGAGGTAAGAGGAGAGGAGAGAAGTAGGAGAGGATAAGAGAGGAAGACAGAGAGAAGAGGGAGAAGGATCTCTTGAAATGTGGCTACTGTGGCTGAGGAATTGATTTAATTTTATTTCATTTTAATTAATTCAAACAACCACTAGTGACTACCTCATCAGACAGCGCAGTTCTAGACTCTATGGAAAGCAACATCAACACCTAAATTCTATACATTAAAATGATGACCAGGACAAGACAGAACTGCACCTGTCTGTGACAAGCCCACTCTTGACAACTTTAATATAAAAATGTTTGTGTCCTCTCCCATAAATGCATGCTTGAGGCACAACAGGTAGACATTTTAGAAATTTTTGAAAACATTAATGCAAGCATCATCTAACATTTCACAGATTTATATAAGCATCAAAACATCCTAGAATCACTGGAGATTGGATGCCAGAAGGAATCTGGATTTGCTTAATCTGGTAACACAGAACGCCAGTTTCCAGGAAATTTGTTTCAATGAAAGTGGGCAAATTTGCTCTACACACTTATATTATGTCAGGCCTACACTTTGGTTTTTAAAGGTTATCTGCCCACAAAACTGATCAGCCCAAGTCAGTAAACCTTAGGAGATGGAGTGCTCTAGATTGCTAAAGGGCTGACAACAGCTAAAGCAAACGTCATCAAATGTCACAGATAAGACATTTCAGAAAGAATGATTTGCCCCGTAGACTCTGCATTCCTGTATCCTAGCATTCCACAGCCACTGCAACAACACAAATGAAACAGAAAACCTTTCAAGGGTAAGGGTAATACAGGGAAGGTGCCAAGAGGTAAGTTAAGTGAAGCTAGTTTTCAAGTAGACAGGTGGTCACATTTGTGTTTTAATTATTAAACAAGTACAACAATATAACAATTCACTTTCCCAAAGAAATAAACAGCCCCATTTTTTTGTTTTTAACGTTATATATTTTAATTGTTTAATGTTAGTTTATTTTTGAGAGAGAGCAGGGGAGAATGAGAGAGAAAGGGAGAAACAGAATCCAAAGTAGACTCCAGGCTCTGAGCTTCTGAGCTGTCAGCAGAGAGCCCAGCGCAGGGCTTGAACTGGTGAACCTCGAGATCATGACCTGAGCCAAAGCTGGACACTTAACTGACTGAGTCACCCAGGCACCCCCTCCATTTTTTCTTGAAATAAAAAGTCTTGAAAAGAAGGCACCCAGGGAAGGGCAATTAGTCAAACCCCTACTGAGGAAAGCCACTAGGCCTGAGGACTTGGTAACTTTTGAAAACCAGCAAATCAAGGTCCAAACAGCACAAATGCACTCCTAAAGCTTTAGAATCCACAACTCGGGCCTTCATGAGCAAAAGAGGGGACCAAGATGAGAGCCCTGAGCTGAGAAAGAGGGTCTCAGGCCACCAGGAAGTTGCCAAAGAGAAGGAAGGCTGTTCCAGAGAAACCACAAAGAGGAAGCTGCCCAAGGTAAGCCTGTGAAGTTCAGACCGACCAAGTCAGGACAAACACACACACACACAAACACACACACACACACACACACACACACACACACACACACACACACACACACACACACACACACAGGCTTCTCTGACACATGAAAAGAGCTAGCTTTAGCTTAGAGAAAAAACAAGAGTACCCCAAAAATCTGCAGACTCGTTAGTAATAAAAACATTCTCAAAAAAAAAAAAAAGCCCTTTTGGTCTTTTCTGTTTCTAATTTTGATACTTTGGGATACAAAATAATTCCACTTTCTTCTTAACTTGAAAAAAAGGTAGAGTATAAGCACAATAATAAATTGCAAAAGATACCTGACCTCTCCAGGAGACCACCAGTAGAAGCCAGGAGAGGTAAATCCAGGCACTCTTTATCTATCACGCAGATGTAGGGTTGGCAGATCATACGAATTTTTTCAAAAGACCCAGAGATGCACATATTTATGTGAAGTCTCACAAGTTTAGTGTCAGCAACTCACTCAAAAATATTTTGCCACAGTGTGAGACAAACATGTCTTAGTAGTATGCTTGCTCTGTTGGTCCAGACTTTGCAAACAGTGAACAAGATTCTCCCCTGAAGTCCCTTCCAGTTCTATATTCCAGAACTCCACTTTCTATTAAGTAATGTCTCTGAGGAGGTCTCCAACCTCCCGATAAAAATTCACCAGACTCTGGCTGCTAAAAGTGTTAACGTAAAGGACTCAATCACTCACTCACATTGAAAAACTTGAAATATACTGACACTTGAAAATTGAGAACCCATTCAGGGTGTTTTCAAGTCTTTCAATAACCATGATGGAAGCAGAGTGCCTTGTGCAGCACCTTTAATCAAAGACCCTGCCAAAAGTGATGCCGAACATTATTAAACTATACTACAGAGCCAAGTTATGCTTCTGGTGACCCCAACCCAAAAAGGATTTCAGAAAGTACAAGTAGAGCATTTAAATCTAATGAGAATATGTTCTCTGGAAAGAACATGGCTTCTGGTACTAGTTTTGTCACTAACTTACTCTCTGACTTGGGCAAGTCCAGTTACCTTACTGGCTCCTCAGTTTTCTCACCTATAAAATAAAGGGGGTTGAATCCCAGGCTCCAAGTCCTTCCAGCACTGAAATTCTAGTATTTGTTTCATTTGCATTCTCTCAACAGCTTGTGAATTATTTTATTAAATGTAATTAATTTTTCCCAAGTTTAACCTATGGCTTTCCTAGCTATATTTTAAGTTTAAGGATGATAACTATGCTTATGCTTCTTTATATCTCCTAAGTTGCTGGCAAGCTGCTTTATGCAGAGCAGACACAGTATTAGTTGAAATGAATTTATGCAAACTGATTTTAAAATATTTACAAGCCTACCAAGACAAAGCTCCTGCCTTAATCTTTGTCATATCTTCTGCTTCTCTACAACTAATGGTATTATTTAGAGTAGCTAAACAAATAACTTTTAAACTGTTGGCAGTTTCTAGTTTTCCAATTAACTTACAGAGCACTCCTTCACAAGATCTATTACAAAACCTACTAGAGCTAGCCAACCTTAATGAATTACAGCAACCTTAGGTTTTTCCAGGAGGGAACATGCTTAGTGGAACTAAATAAAAAGTTAAACTGTAGTTATTCAGTCTTCATTACCTTATAAATAGCAATCCTGGCTATTACACAAAAGTTCGCTATAAATTCAGAAAGGGGTACAGATGTAGGCGTATGACTAGCAATCTTTATGATAGAAAGAGGAATGGAGAAGCAATGAGCAGAAAATAAAAGGATAGTTCCATCAGAACCAAGGAGGCTGATTGTTGGCAAACTGCCTCATTGGTGAGAAGAGCTTACATACCTTCTCTAAAGACATTAAATGTTCATTTACAACAGAATGGCCACATCATTCTTAAAACCTGTCCAATCCAAGGCTTTAGAATATCCTTACCATGCTACTCCGTGCCATTTTTTTTTTTACCAGCAAGGTTAAGTTGATGCAATGTTAGGATGATTCATTTAAATGCAAATCAGGAAATTTTAAAATTAAAAGTACCCACAGTAATGGTTAACTGTCACATTGCACAAGATATAGGATTGTGGATTTCTCAATGCAGTAACAGGGAAGCCAAGTTGCATCTGCATTAAACAGAGTTATTAACACGATGTTGGAATCTCAACTCTCCAATCTTCCAGTAACTGTCAAAAAAAAAAAAAAAAAAAAAAAAAAAACCCCACAAGGTAACCCTTATAATTAAGACTCACTCTGACATCTGCCAATTTTACTAAATTCCCTCCCACCAAGCCTGTCACTTTCTTCTAAAATGTAAATAGGATGGGAATAGAGGCAGAAGAAAGAAGAAGGGATAAGAAAATAAGAGGTATGAAAACACAGGGGTGCCTTAGTGGCTCAGTGGGTTAAGCATCCCAAGTCTTGGTTTCAGCAAAGTAAATAAACTTTATAAATTAAATAAATAAATAAACAAACAAACAAACAAACAAATAAATAGGGGCACCTGCCTGGCTCAGTCAGTTAAGCAAGCAACTCTTGATTTCAGCTCAGGTCAAGATTTCATGGTGAGTTCAAGCCCCTCAAGGGGCTCTGCACTGCTGATGGTGCAGAGCCGGCTTTGGGATCCTCTCTCTCCCTCTCTCTCTCTGCCTCTCCCCTGCTCACTTTGTCTCTCTCTCATAAATGTAAAAATTAATGACTAAATAACTAACTAACTAAATAAATAAGAGCCAAAACATCATCAGAGTAAAAAGTCTCCCAGGGTGCCTGGGTGGCTCAGTTGGTGGGACGTCCGACTTCAGCTCAGGTCATGATCTCATGGTCTGTGAGGTCAAGCCCCAGGTGGGGAGCTCTGTGCTGACAGCTCAGAGCCTAGGATCTGCTTCGGATTCTGTGTGTGTGTGTGTCTCTCTCTCTGCCCCTCCCCTGCATGCATGCTCGCTCGCTCTCTCAAAAATAAAAGTTAAAAAAAATTTTTTTTAATTAAAAAAAAAAAAAGAGTAAAAAGTCTCCCATCTACTGCATTAAACAATGACTTCTATGTGATCATCATACCCAAATACATTTTATATCAGGCACTTATATGGCACATAGTAGAAGCTGTCCCTTTCCTTTCAGGTATACAAATCTATGAGAAAAAGGACACTTGGCTAGATATTTATTAATTTTTAACGATTTTGATGATAATGATTATTTTATAAAAATTATAATTATTTTTGTAATAAAACTTTTAATCACTTACTATGTTCCTTTCCTTGTTTTCTTGAGAGCACCAAAAACAGTAAGGAAACACAAGAACAGCTGAATGAAAACACTGTCATTCCACAATCATCAGGAGACACAATGATTAGCAAAAGCACTAAGCAAAGGATAAAAGGTAAAACTAAAAAAACAATATTCAGTCAACCATTCAGCAACTCCAACAGCACATATTTGAGTGCTTTCTCCATGTATGCACTATTCCTAACAGCATGGTACAAAACCAAAAAACCCTGCCTTCATGAAACAACATTATAGTAATAGGATAAATAAGTAAACTAGACTATATTAGTGTTAGGAAGAAAATTAACCAGGACAATGGTAATGGAATTAGATGGGGTCCTTCAAGGGCCTTTCTATCTTGATAACTTTTTAAATGAAATTTGAAAGTCAAGGGAAGAGTCAGGCAAGTAAGTTTCTGGGGGAAAAGCGTTCAGGCTGAGGTAACAAAGTACATCTCCTGGGACTTAGAGAAAGAGAAGGCCTATGTGTCTGGAACACACAACAAGAAAACACATAAGATCAAGGGAAGGAAAAAACAAAAAGCTCCAAAGCTGCTGAAGTGAGTGTTTATACAGTACGAACTGAATATCTCTATTCCTGTATTTACCTTCTACCCCATATGGCTGAGACCATGAACAACAGAAGAGTGTTCCTCAGAAAGCTGCACTAAGCCACTGTAACAGACAACTGATTATAGATGCACAGGAAGTCCCTGTTTCCGTAAGAAACTGGAATGACTCTGGTCAAAAAAGCAAGTAAGATGAAACCAGCATCTGGACTCACACAAAAGAAATGAGAGACAAAAGGGAAAAGAGGTTTTTGTTTTAGAACAATGAGACTAAAAGGCAGAGAAATTTTTCACACAGCTGAGGAGAAGCCCACAGGAAGAGGACTGTACTCTTGGAGAGCCAGGAGAAAAGATGCCTGAACTTGGAATGAGTCTAGGAAGTTACCCAGACTGAATGTGAAAATAAGAATTGTCTCTAATACTGATGAAACTAATTTTGTCATTAGTGATAATCTATTTTGCCATTCACTGACCATCTACCACATCCTAGGATCCTGCTACGTGCAAGGGACAAAAAGACTAATTAGAAATCCCTCTTAGGGGCACCTGGGTGGCTCAGTTGGTTAAGCTTCTGACTTTGGTTCAGGTCATGATCTCAGGGTTTGTGAGTTTGGGCCCCATATTCAGCTCTGGGCTGCTAGCTCAGAGCCTTGAGCCTGCTTCAAATTCTGTCTCCCTCTCTCTCTGCCCCTCCCCTGCTCATGCTCCATGTGTCTCCCTCTCTCTCAAAAATAAATAAACAGTAAAAAAAAAAAAGAACAATTAAAAAGGGGCACCCCGGGGCGCCTGGGTGGCGCAGTCGGTTAAGCGTCCGACTTCAGCCAGGTCACGATCTCGCGGTCGGTGAGTTCGAGCCCCGCGTCAGGCTCTGGGCTGATGGCTCAGAGCCTGGAGCCTGTTTCAGATTCTGTGTCTCCCTCTCTCTCTGCCCCTCCCCCATTCATGCTCTGTCTCTCTCTGTCCCAAAAATAAATAAACGTTGAAGAAAAAAAAAAAATTTTTTTTAAATAAATAAATAAATAAAAAGGGGCACCTGGGTGGCTCAGTCGGTTAAATGGCCAACTCAGCTCAGGTCATGATCTCAAGGTTTGTGAGTCTGAGCCCCACATCAGGCTCTCTGCTGTCAGCACAGAACCCGCTTCGGACCCTATGTCTTCCTTTCTCTCTGCCCCTCCCCTGCTTGTTCTCTCTCCCTCTCAAAAATAAATAAACATTAAAAAATTTTTTTTCTTAAAGAATTCCCTATCAGATCATCACAGCAATTAATTATTAAGTACTGTGAGGACCAGGGGCAGGCCTCCTCCAAATGGGCCACTTTGGCATGAACATTTTGAGTTAAAAGCAATCAAAACCCAGCAGATTCAGTAAAAGCTCTCTACCTCCCCCTCAACTGCCTGCTTGTATTAGGAAGACAGCTATTAACAAATTATTTTTACCTAAGAAAATTATCTACTAATAGGGCAACCTTTGTTTTCCAAATGTCTCCTTTCACCTTCCATCTAATGGTCTTTCTCTCCTTCATATCCTTAGGCCCCTATCTTTCTCCTTAGCTCATATAAGCATTTTGTTGCCTGTCTTTGGAATTTCCATGTTTGCTTAGATTCCCCTTGCATACACCTTTTTTTTAATTATTTTATTTTTAAGTAATCTCTACACCCAACATGGGGCTTGAACTCACAAACCTGGTATCAAGAGTTGCATGGTCTTCCAACTGAGCCACCCAGGTGCCCCACCTTACGTGCATTATTAAATTCGATTTTCTCCTATTAATCAGTCTAATGTCTATTTGGTTCTTAGTCCAGCTAGAAGGATCTTAAGGGTAAAGGAAATTCTTCCTCCCCAACAGTACAAAAGGAAATAGGGATCTTTACAAGGGAGAAATCTGGCAGATGCTAATTAATCACGTGTTTAAACTTGGCATCACCACCAGAACAATGTGACAATTGTTGAGATGCCCTCAGAAAGATACATCATCACATACATAGTACTGCCAAAAATTAAAACAATCAGACCAATCCAAACCGTAGAGCATCTACAAAACGGGCCTAAACTCTTCCAAAGTGCCAATTTGACGAGGGAGACAGAAATACTTTACGGAGACATGACAACCAAATGCAGTATGTGACCTTTTATTGATTCCTGCATTAAAAAAAAAAAAAAAAAAAAAAAAAAAACCATAAAAAACATCACTGGGACAACTGTTTGAATTTAATAGGACTATGGACTATACCATGAGATCAGTAAGTACTTCTGGGAATCTTACTAAAAGGCAAATTGTGATTTAGTAAGTCTAGGGTAGGATGTAAGAGTCTGCATTTCTCCCAAGTTCCTAAGTTCCCAGGGAGAACCAACAAGATTTTTGGACTTCTCTTTAAATGGAATTATGTTACTATATCAATGTAAAATTTCTCCTGTGACATAGAATTTCTCATGTGATACTGTAGTTAGGTAAAGGCAGTGTCTTATTCTTAGGAATTATATGCTGAAGAATTTAAGGGTGAAGTTCCCTGGTATCAACAGTTCACTATCAAATGCCTCAAAAAAAGCTTATATAAAGCAACTGAGCAAACATGAAAAATGTTAACAACTGGTGAATCTAAGTGAATTGATGAATCAAGTGCTCACTCTATTACTTTCAACTTTTCTATACAGTTGAAGATTTTCAAAAAAAAAAAAAAAAAGGTGGGGGAAAGAGCTCAGTCTAGACAGGAAAATAGTTACAATACAACAGAAAATAGTTGTAATACATCAGTGTACAAGAGGAATATCCAGGAGGGAGTCCCCAAGAGGTCAGGGAGTCCTCACTGAAGATCTCTTGTTGGGGGGGGGGGAAGGATACTGTTTCAGGCTATAAGAGGAGACAATGGCAACAAAGAACCTTGACGACTTCCAAGAACAAACATGAGTGAAAAATAGAAGATAAATATTTAAATGACAAAAAATAAGGTTTGAAGATAAGCAAAGAAATCAAAGGCATTAGAGGTTTGGGTCTTTATCTTTCCCAATTTAAAAATACTTTGGGCCCTGGGCACCTGGCTGGCTCAGTCAGAAGAGCACGTAGATTCTTGATCTCAGGGTTTTGAGTTCAAGCCCCACACTGGGTGTAGAGATTACTTAAACATATTTAAAATATATATTTTTTAATTATATATATTTATTTAATATATACACATATATATTTTTTAAATACACTGGACCCATTCTATTCTTATAGTTTACACTACTACTTAAGAAACCCTAAAACCAACCCCTCCACCCTCCAAAAAACAAAGAAGCAAACTCCACCTTTTCACAGCTACCACAGTGAATGTCAGAAGTGGCCAGAGCAGCATTTCTCCAATCTAAAGGACTTTTCCCAACAAGCAACTGAAAAGCTAAGTTATTCAAACTCCATAGGCCATAAGCCAAGCTTTTTCCTCCAAATCTTCTCCCTCTTTGGCTTTCTCCATTTCTGCTGACCAAAGATGCACCCAACCAGCTACCCTAGAAGGAGACTCTAGGCCTCTCATCCTCTTCCCTACCCCTCCTCTGTACATCAGTAAATACCTGACTCTACTAACCCTTCCTCTCTCTGGGCTCTGGACTACATTCTGGTTTAAAATATCTAGAAGTCTTCTCATTTCCAATCATTATCCAGACAGCCTAATTTATCATTATCATAGAATCCACTCCTCAAAGGCTGAGGGACTACTTCCCCACCACAAACAGGGTGAAACCCAAACTCCTGTAAACAAACCTGACTGCAACTAGCCTAACAGACTAGTCACCTACATCCACTCTGTGAAATTTTTCTCCAATGCACATTCATGTCTCCAGGCCTTTATAAAAGCCCTTTCCTCTGCCCAAAGCATCTTTCCAGACTTTTCCATCTTCCTTCAAGACTCACACAAATGTCCTCTGCTCCCACAGAAAGAACTGTTGCCTCTTTTCTGGGTTCCCCCAGCACTTCACAAGTATCTCTATTATAGTACTTGCCACACAGCACTGTCAGTGCATCTGTCTCCCAGGAAACTGGGAACTCCCCTTTGAACACAGGGACCATGGCTTTTTTGAGCATGATAACTTTCACCTAGTAACAATCTATAAATGATTAATACCTGCCTTGACTGTTTTAGGTTTCATCTAGCAACATCAGCACTTGTGGAAAGAAATAAGAAATGTCTCTTCTTACAGATTAGCAAAAATAAGTATAGACTGCTATAGCAAGACTAATAATCCCATTAGTTTGTAAACTTCTTGAGGTTAGCAAAGGTGACTTACACATTCTTAACATCTCCCAGCATGTGCTTTGAAAGGCAGACTTATTGTATTTAATTGAACCCTTTCCACTGAAGTAGAAATAAAGCAAACTAAATGCTGCCTCTGACACTGACTCAATAAAGATACCTAGAAAACATTATGTCTTTCACTGGTCTTAATGACCCCAAAGAAGCTTAAATTTCTCTCAAGTATTGCCATTTCCCTGGTTTTCCTTCCTCCTCCCAAGAGATCAAGCTCACATTTCACTTAGCCACTTCTCTGCAAAATGACAGGTTTCTAAAGATACACTTCAAAGTCAGACTACAGCTTCTCTAAGAATATGATGACCCTTAGGTCCAAGGAAGCAAGAAAATGATAAAAGATGACTGTAAGAAACCTTTACCAATTCAGAGATCCCCACAAACAGAAAACCCCATGAACACTGACTTACTCTTTCAGCTTCTGCCTTATTCACTGCACTATCATTTTTCACAAACCATGATTAAGAGTCTAGATTAATATTGAAATATTTAACATAATGAAATATTCATCATACCATAAGAGAATAGTTAACAATGCATCTTTGCTTGCAAAGAAAAGCATGTATCAGAGCTGCACAGGGTAAACAGACTATTAGCAAAGGCTCCTATCCTTCATGTCACTTGAAATGGGCCACACTGAATGCATTTCCTGAGTTATGATAGCACTTTCAGTTTTCAGAACAGTCTGCAGTTCTACCTGGTTAATAAACCAGTAGAGGATTATGTAACCTAATAATTAAACAGGCTTCCAATTCACATCTTCAATTTATGTCAAATATTAACAAAAACAAAACAAAACAAAAATGATACAATAAAACATTTTGAAAATGTAAATGATGGTCCACTTATTTATGACAATATTTAATAATGAAATCTCAGAATAAGAAAATGAGGGAAATCCACAGCTCAATACAGTTAAATGCAATAGCCAAAATTAAGCAATCCAGGATAGAACTAGTCTTTAAATTAGCAATTAAGGAATAAGACCAGTTATTTAACATTGAGATTAAACTGGATCAAATTATTCATTACAGGGGCACCTAGGTGGCTCAGTCAGTAAATGGAGGAGCGTGCTTGGGATTCTCTTTCCTCTCTCTGCTCCTCCCCCGCTTGCATGCACCCACACACGCTCTCTCAAAATAAATATTTTTTAAAAATAACAATAAATTATTCATTACAATATTTTAAGGCAAATGACAGTTTGTTTCTTCTCTAAAGCCCTGGAAGTCTCTTTTAAAAAAACTTTACAGCTTAAAATTATAACAACTTCCACAGTGTAATTCCTGCTCTTCTACTATAATTGGAACATGGGACAGACGACAAAAATTTTTAAGTATATTTACTTTATTTTTGAGACAGAGTGAGAGTGCAAGGGGGAGGGGGAGGGAAAGAGAGAAAGAAAAACAGAGATAAAGAGGCAGAGAGAATTCCAAGCAGGCTCTGCTCTGTCAGCATGGAGCCTGACTTGGGGCTGTATTCCAAGTACCATGAGATCATGACCTGAACCCAAATCAAGAGTCCAATGCTTAACCCAGTGAGCCACCCAGGCGCCCCCAGCTGACAACAAATTTTAAAACCCAGGGCACCTGGGCAGCTCAGCTGGTTAAGCATCTTTTTTTTTTTTTTTAATTTTTCCAAGTTTATTTATTTATTTTGAAGAGAGAGAGAGAGAACAAGCACGAGTGGGGTTGAGGCAGAGAGGAGAGAAAATTCCAAGTGGGCTCTGCACTTGTCAGCACAGACACAGGGCTCAAACCCACGAAGAACCATGAGATCATGACCTGGGCCAAGATCAAGAGTCAGACTGTTAACCAACTGAGCCACCCAGGCGCACCAAGCATCCAACTCTGGATCCTGGCTCAGGTCATGATCTCAGTTTGTGACAGCACATTGGGCTCTGTGCTGACAAAGCCTGCTTGGTATTCCACCTCTCCCTCTCTGCCCTTCCCCTGCTTGTGAGCACGCTCTCTCTCTCTTCTTCCTCTCAAAATACATAAATAAACATTAAAAAAAACAAATTCAAATTAAAAAAAAAATTTTTTAAACCAAATCACACTATTCATGTAATACTTGTTCCAAATGACCAATCTATATTACAAACATTTAAAATAACACTCAAGGGGTGCCTGGGTGCCTCAGTCAGTTGAGCGGCCGACTGCTGCTCAGGTCATGATCTCACAGCACGTGAGTTCGAGCCCCAGGTTGGGCTCTGTGCTGATGGCTTGGAGCCTGGAGTCTGCTTCAGATTCTGTGTCTCCCTCGCTCTCTGCCCCTAACCCACTCGCATTCTGTCTCTGTCTCTCTCAAAAATAAATAAACATTAAAAAAAATTTTTTTAAGGAACACTCAAAGTTGCCTTTCAAATCATATTTACATTATATGCATTACTCCAAACTTGAGCCACTGAAAAAGCACAAATTAAATCACTATCAAAAACTGGGGTTGATAGATGACAGTCCATCAACAAGTAAACAGAAATCATGTTAATTTCAAGCTCCATTAGAAATGGGGCTAGGGGCACACTGTCACATAGAGAAGTTTGATAGCTATGAAAATAACTAAAGAAGAAAATAATGAACATTTAGCGGTTCCAACAGAGAAAGAGCAATGTTGAAGTTTTATTTTGAAGCATGGTTATTTCTGCACATTTTGAACTTTCAATAATGCATAAATTTAGTATAGTGCTCTTGCAAGTGAGCAAACAGCATGAGACAGGGCAAGTCAAGCCAGACTGTCCACTTCCCCACACTGTTCAGCACGTTCAAGCCAGCCCACCATGTGAGGTGCTGAGCTGATCAACACACTGTACAAACACCCTTAAGGTCTGGAAGCTAGCACACTCACATCTGGGCAAATTTTAGGAACTGTTGTTCCATGAAGTGCTCACAGATGCCTGATGTATTTAACTTTTTTTCTTAAAAGAAAATAGAAGGTACTAATATGACTTAAATCCTCCAGGGGCACCTGGAGCATCTGACTCATGAGTTTCTGACTCATAATTTCGGCTCAGGTCATGATCTCTCACAGTTCCTGAGATTGAGCATGTCAAGTCCTGTCTCTGCACTGACAGAAGTGTGGGGAGTCTGCTTGGGATTCTCTCTCTCCCTCACTCTCTGTCCCTCCCCCACTCATACTCACACACATGCTCTCTCTTTCTCTCAAAGTTAGTAAACATTAAAAAAAAAAAAAAAAGACTTAAATCTGCTAACATGGACATTATAATGAAAATTCTTGAATACTTTTACTTTTTTTTAAATGTTTATTTATTTTTGAGACAGAGACAGAGCATGAACGGGGGAGGTTGAGAGAGAGGGAGACACAGAATCAGAAACAGGCTCCAGGCTCTGAGCTGTCAGCAGAGAGCCCGACGCGGGGCTCAAACTCATGGACCGTGAGATCATGACCTGAGCCGAAGTCGGACGCTTAACCGACTGAGCCACCCAGGCACCCCAGAATACTTTTACTTTTAAGGGTGTGGCTTCACAGTCACTCATGAGGAAAAAATGATTTGGGCTGAGGAAGTAATCAAACTTGAAAAAAACCTATTTTTACCTATTGTATCACTTTTCATATGCACTAAAATTCACTCTGTTATACTATTCCTTGAGTTTTAACAAACTCAAACAATTGTGTAATCACTTCAACAATCAAAACACAGGAAAGTTAAATGGATTCATTTGATTTTCACAACAGCACGTACATACAACTAAACCACAGAATAATACAAAATATTGTTAGCTTCAAGAGCTATTTTGACATCAGCTTAACACAAAGCTACAGTAATCAAAACAGTGTGGTACTGGCATAAAGACAGACATATAGACCAACAGAACAGAACAGACAGTCCAGAAAGAAATGACATTTACAGTCAAATTTGACATTTACTGTCAAATGATTTTTGACAAAGGTGTCAAAATCAGTCAATGAGGAAGACAGTCTTTTCAACAAATGGTCTTGAGTAAACTTGCGTAACCACATGCAAATGAATGATGTTGGACCATTACCTAACATCATAAAGAAAAATAAACTCAAAATGAATCAAAGACCTAAATGTAGGAGCTAAAACCATAAAACTTACAAGAAAACACAGGGTAAAAGTTTCATGACACTGGATTTGGCAATGACTTCCTGCATATGGCACCAAAGACACAGGTAACAAAAGAAAAAAATAGATAAATTGAACTTCATCAAAATGAAAACTTTTGTGTATCAACGGATACTATTACCAGAATCAAAAGGCAACCCAGAGAATGGAAGAAAGTATTTTCAAGTCATATGTGATAAGGGATTAATACTCAGAAAATAGAGAAAACTCCTAAAACTAAAAACCAAACAACAACCCAATGATGTGCAAAGGATTTGAATAGACATTTCTCCAGAGATACAGGGATGTCTAAAAAACACATGAAAGATATTCAACATCACCAATCATTAGGAAATGCAAATCAAAACTACAATGAGGGCGTGTGGGTCGCTTGGTTAAGCATCCGACCTCGGCTCAAGTCATGCTCTCACAGTTTAAGTTAGAGCCCCGCTTCAGGCTCTGTGCTGACAGCTCAGAACCTGGAGCCTGGTTTGGATTCTGTGTCTCCCTCTCTCTCTGCCCCTCCCTTGCTGATGTTCTGTCTCTCAAAAATAAATAAACGTTAAAAAATTAAAAAAAAAAAAAAACTACAATGTAATACCACCTCAAATTCATTAGGATGGCTACCATAAAAAAAAAGAAAAAAAGAAAATATCAAGTATTGGCAAAGAAATAGAGAAATTAGAGCCCTTGGGCACTGCTGGTAGGAATGTAAAGTGGTAAGTTTGACAGTTCCTCAAAAAATTAAAAATAAATGTACCCTATAATCCAGCAATTCCACTTCTGGGTATATCCAAAAGTGAAAGCAGGGTCTCCAAGAGATATTTGTACATTCATGTTCATAGCAGCATTCACAGTAGCTAAAATATGGAAGTAATCATTCATCAAGAAATGAATGAATAAGCATAATGTGGTGTGTGTATATATACATACATACGATAAAATATTATTCAGCCTTAAAAAGGAAGGAAATTTTCATATGCTACCACATGAATGAATCTTGAGGATATTATGTTAATAAGTAAAACAAGACATACAGACATAGTATATGTTAATAAGGGAATTAGTTAATAAGTAAATAGTTAATAAGTAAAACAAGACATAAAGACAAATGCTACATGATTCTTTTATGAAGTACCAAGAGCAGTCAAAGAGACAAAGTAGAATAGTGGCTGCCAGAAACTGGAGTAAGAAAGAAATGGCGAGTTCATAATGTTGTTTAATAAAAATGGGGAGTTGTTTTACTTTTACAAGATAAAAAGATTTCTAGAAATGTATGGCGGTAAGGTTGCACTGCAACATAAATGTAATTAATATCACAGAACTGTAGGCTTAAAACTAGGTAAGAGTAAATTTTAGGGACAAATGGGTGGCTCAGTCAGTTAAGCATCCAACTCTTGATTTTAGCTCAGGGTTCTGAGATTGAGTCCTGCATGGGGCTCCCCACTTGGCATGGAGCCTGCTTGAGATTTTGTCTCTCCCTCGGCCCTCCCCCACACTAGCTCTCTTAGACACACGTGCACACAATCTCTATCTCTCTAAAAAAACACAAAAGGGCACCTGGGTGGCTCAATCCGTCCAGCAACCAACTCTTGATTTCAGCTCAGGTCACAAATGAGCCCACATCAGTCTCTCTCTCCCCTGTCAGCACACAGCCTGCCTGGGATTCTCGCTCTCAAAATAAATATTTAAACTAAATCATTAATCAATGGTAGCAAATTTTATTGAATTTTTTAATGTTTACTTTTGAGAGAGACAGAGTGAGAGCCAGGGGAGGGGTAGAGAGAGAGGAAGAAGACACAAAATCCAAAGCAAGCTCCAGGCTCTGAGCTGTCAGCACAGAGCCCAACACGGGGCTCTAACTCACTGCGACATCAAGACCTGAGCCAAGGTCGGATGCTTAATCGACTGAGCCAACCAGGCACCCCATTGATAGTAAATTTTATGTTTATTTCACCACAATAAAAATTTTAAGGGAAAAAAAAAAGGAAATTCTGACACATGCTACAACATGAATGAACCTTAAAAACATTGTATCAATAAGTGAAATAAGCCAGACACAAAAGGACAAATATTGTATGGTTCCACTTTTATATGAAGTACCTAAAATAGGCAAATTCATAGAGACAGTAACTAGAAGAGAGGTTATCAGAGGCTGGGTAGAGGGGAGGATGGGAAGTCACTGTCAAATACATACAAAGTTTCTGTTTCGGATGACAAAAAAGTTCCGAAAATAGATAGTGATGATGGTTGCACATCATAAATGTATTTAAGGCCATTGAAGTATACACTTAACAACTATTAAAATGGGAAGTTTTATCTTATGTATGTTTAACTATAATTAAAAAAATATTTTAAGAGTAGCAAACCTTTTCCAAGTTAACCTCAAGAAATAATCAAAGATGGGGAGAAGATTGAGCTACACTAACACGGCTCTACAAGCAAACTAAATGTCTAATAGGGCTGATCAAAAAGAAACTACAAAATGGAATAGTAGGCGATCATTAATATGCTATATCGGTACTGTGCAATTAATCATATATCATCAGTTCTAAAGCATACATATTTCACATTTTTAAGCCTCTAACATCTGGATGGGTCTTACAATTGATGTCATTGTCTAGTATATTTGGTGGTGTTTCCTTTTTCAAAGGGATACATAAAATAAAGGTTAATCTTATCCTACTAATAGGGGAAATGTTCAAATTACGACAAATGAACAGTAGATTACAAAAGAAGACAAAGTAAAAACTAATTTTTATAAAAGTTATTGTCAATATACATACCCAAAAACAAAGATTAGAGGATGTACACCAAAACATTACCAGTGTCTATCTTTAGGTGCTATGAGCTTTATTACAAAAAACTTTTTTAATAAGGGGCGCCTGGGTGGCTCAGCCAGTTAAGCGTCCAACTTCACCTTAGGTCATGATCTTGTGGTCCATGAGTTCAAGCCCAGCTTCAGGCTGGGTGTAAGGTGGTATCTCACTGTGGTTTGAAGCACTGACTCTTGAGCTTGCTTTGGATTCTCTGTCTCCCTCTCGCTCAGCCCCTCCCTACTCGTACTCTGCCTCTCCCTCAAAAATAAACATTAAAAAAAATTTTTAAGTAAATAAATGAATAAACTTTAACAAAAAAACAAAAAAACCAGATCATGAAACTCCCCACAATAGCTGCTTACAGCTCTTAGCATAAAATTCAAACATGTGACCTGGCATTCTGCAATCTCATGTGAGGCCTTCTCCCCACCCCAAAAGTTTTCAAGATATACAGGTCTTCTCTTAGGTCTCAAGCCACATGAAGTTCATTCCTATCTCAGGACCTTCAACACAAGCAGAGGACCGTGTTCCCTTGTCCAGATCTTCACCAACACTACACACCACCACCCGCAACAACCAGTCTGTCCGTCATGTCTCAGGCTATTACTTTCTCAAAAAAAATTCCAGGACCCTACCAGATACTGCTGATCTCCACATGTGGTTTAGGTTTCCAGAAAAGTGTCTCATTCTGGGCATGCTGAGGCTGAGAAGCCCCTAGGACACTCAGCTCTCTGGTGTACAGGTGACCATGTAGGTCAGGTGACACATCCACGATAAGAAGAGAAGCTTGGACTTTAGTATCTAAGTTTGAAGACAGGGAGACTGTGAGAAGAGATTCTCACCGTGGAAAAGGCACCCCTGATCTCTCAATCACTGTCTGGAATGAAATGTTGATGATGGGAATGAAGGTGATGCCACGTCAATGGTGTGAAAAACTGAGACATGTTGGATAGAATCTCGGGCATGAGTAGACTGGAAAAAAAAAAAAAAACAACAACACACAACTGAAAAGAGCCAAAAATTTAAGGAAAACCAGAAGAGTTATGTCACAATTCCACAAACTCTTCTTCTCTTTTATGTTTCCTCCACTGACAAAACCCTACTTATGTTTCATCCAGTTCAAACGCCATTCTCTTCCAGAAGCCTTTCTGGACTTCTCCAAACAAAACTTATTAGCCCCCTCTCCATGCGTCCGCAAGTTTCTTTTATCGTTAGTAGTGTATAAAATTTGACCCATCCACAAGTACTGTTAGGGTCTGCCCTACACTACATCTAAGCTATATACCTTCCCTACATTACACTGTCAGCTCTTGGGGGGGCACAGACGACATCTTAAATCATCTGTGGGTCTGAAAGAAAAGTGGATAAAACAGTTATTTTTTAAAAGTTAAGAAGGATAAATAACTGGCGAGAGGCTATCGGTAATTTCTCCACTTTTAACATCTTATGAAACAAAATAACAATTAAATTTGTATAAATTATTTTAATTTATTTAATTAATAACAGTAATTTAACTTACATTTTCTTAAAGTAACATATACCTGTAGTGTCCTTTAAAAAGTCAGTGCCAAAAAAAAAAAAAATATCCTCTCATGGAAATGCTTATCCTGTGGCAACAATACAATGATGTAACCGTTTCCTTCAACATATATACGATATGCCCTAAGTTTATTTGGAGACTTACCATATCTTAACATAATCTTCTAAACTGTAGATTCTGTACAAAACAAACACCAAAAAAATGTTAGAGAGGCAGGAGGACATGAGGGTGTCTGCCAATCCTGGTTTGAGCCAACTGCCGCCTGCATTGTTGGGAAGCCATTCCTGCCAAGCCAGGGTCAGGCATTCGGTCCACATTTGTTCCAACAAGTGCTTCACACACGCACACTCCTTTAAAAGTCCACAAGAAAGACTCCAACGCCACCCGTGAATACCAGAACTAACCAGAGGGAAGTACGTCCTATTAACCAGCACGAATAGACTGAGTAATTGCACAACAAAGGTTAACTTGGTACACGCCAAAAGTCCACTCGGGTGTGGCGCACCTTCCCAGCCAGACCCAGTCCGAGAAAGACAGCACTGCACTCGCACATTCGCCCCGGCCGCGCGTGCGGGAGCTCGGGCTCCGCAATCCTCACGTCCACCCGCCAGCCAAGTTTCGGAGGCGGGGGAGGAGGGTGCGACCACGGAAACCACAAACCACAATCACTTCACAGGAAAGCTCAACTCTCCGCCACTCCCGTACCGGAAACAGCGCGCAGCCTCCGCTCCACAAGGAAGGCGGCCGAGGGGGTCGGGCGCGCGCGCCGAGTCGGCCGCGACAAAGTTTAGAAACCGGGAGAAACTTTCCCGGGAGGAAACGGCGCGTCCGCGCGGGGGCTGCAGCTCGCTCCGCTCCAGCCACTGCGGCCCATCAACTTCCCCAGCGCCAGGAAGAGGCGGCCCCGCCCGCTCGCCCCTCCAGGGCGCAGGCCGGGGGCCCCGCAAGAGAAACCGGTCGGGCGCCGCACCGCAGCCCTTCAGAAGCCCGATTCAGGGCGGCGTCGCGGAGAAGACCGTGGCCGGCCCGCCCACAAGAGGAGCCCCTCAGCCCGGGTGCGGAGCCCGCGTCCGCCTGAAGAGTTACCTGCGGCGAGTGGGCGAGCGCAGGAAGAATTCCCGAGGCCCGAAGCCGACGGCCGCCGCTTTGTCTCCCTCCAGTCCGGCTCCGAAGAGGAAATGGGCAGCGCGGCGCCCCCGCCCCCCGCCCGCGGCCCCGGCCCCGCCCGCCCTTCCCGGCACCTCCCTCCGGCGCGCTCTTCCCGGCGCCTCCCGCCGTCGCCCCGCTTTCCAGGCCCTCGCTTTGGGGGTGAGGTCCCGACGGAGAGACGTTGGCGACGCCGAGGCGGGACCCCCAGGAGGACCTCTTGCTCTCCGCCCTTTACCCCTGAGTTACTTCATCCCAAGGCTCCAGTGGGCTTTCGGGCCGGGAGTGACACCCATCCCCGCTCCGAGAAGTAAGTAGGAGGAGCGGTGACTCCTGGAACAGCCCGCGAGCGGGGGAGGGCAGGTGAGTCACTGCTCCGCGCACAGGTGAGTCTCCCGGCGCTGCCCGCGCTGGCCCCACCCCCCAGCCGGTGGCTCAGGGACCGGGCGAGGCGACGCAGTCCTGTGGACGCTCCTCTGAGGAGTGCCACAGGTGCTCCCGAGTAACAGTCTTCCAGAAAAGTAGTCTAGGCCCACTCACTGATTTTACGGAAGGAAACTGGCCTCACAGCTTGAGGCGGAGTGGAACTAGAATCCGACTCCAGGGACCTTATAATGTGAGGTGGAAGGCCTCCTTGAAATCACCTAACTCATCCCCTCACTTGACAGATCCGGAAGCCAAGATCCCTCCGGTTGAAGGACAAGGAACATGTCACAGCAGGAACCCCTCTTGTGATTGCCTCCTGCACACACAGACACACACTTGATGGACCTGGCTTTTATCCCTACCCCTCAAGCCATTTAGGGAATGTTCATCCCCACCCTTCCTTATCTTCCTGGTGAATGCTCTAAAATAACTTCAAAACAAACAAAACAAAAAACGAACAAAACAATTACATATTCACTGTCAGCCTGATTTAAAAAAAAAAAAAAAATACCTAAAGGTTTCAACTCCTTCCTCCTGGGGTGATGAACAAGGTTGATTTCAGTATTGGCCTAGAAATCCAAAATAATGCAAGACCCAATACCCACTGCAATCTTGGTGCTGAGCACTGAGTAGGGTACTAGGGAGACTGCCCACAACATGTTTACCCTTTACTACTCACATCTCCTTCTCCCCCAGGGAATACAAACTCCTGGAAAACAAAACCTGTATTTCCTCCCAACACCCCAGCTCAATGCTCATCCCCTAGACAGTGCCAAGTTAACATCTACAGGTGAATGTGCCCACGGTAATTCAAAGCACTCTGGGTTTCTGCTAGGTAAGAGATGTGGACAAGGCACAATAGAGGACCATGAAGGGAGAGAACAAACTTCAAAGAGAAAGAGAGACCTTAACAAGCCATTCTTGCCCCAATACACCCCATTCTCTTTCTGTCTTCAGAGTCTTTGCTCCTGTAGTCTCCCTTGCCTGGAATGCCATGGCTTCCCCCCACTACCACACTTGGCTACCTCAGAACATAGTAATCAATCAATAAATATCTGTTTGAACCAACAAGAGACAGTTAAGGGATTATACTCCATACCTTTGTATATCCATCACTTCACTCAGGAGCAGCTACTTAACTTGTGAGTCCCCTTGTTCAAAAATTATTAACAATTTCAAGACAGCAGAGTATTCATGAAGCCATTCTAAGCATAAGGCCCTACTATAGGTTTAATATTTATGTCCCCAAAAGTTCATATTTTGAAAACCTAGTGCCAAAACTCATGGTATTAGGAGAGGGACTTTGGGGAGGTGACTAGGTCATAAGGGTGGAGCCCTCTGGAATGGGATTAGTGCCCTTATAAAAGAGGCCCCAGAGACATCCCTTGCCCCTTCTGCCATGTGAGGACACAGCAAGAAGGCTCTATGAACCACAAAGAGAGGAAGAGAACTCTCACCAGAATGTTACCATGCTGATACCTTGATCTTGGACTTTCCAGTCCCCAGAACTATGAGAAAGGAATTTCTCAGTCTGTGGTATTTTGTTATAGCAGTGCAAAGGCCTTAAAGATGAAAGTGCAAGGGTTGTTTTGAGAAGAGAAGGGTCAGGTGACAAAAAGGATATGCTAAGGGACTTGCAGTATGCCCTGTAAGCTAGGGGAGTCAGCTTTCTACCTCTGAGAAACCTTGAAAAGCTTACCAGGAAGACTTGAGCTTTCACCGTGTCCCAGGCACTTCCTTTGTGCCAGGTGGTGGGGGAGCCATGACACGATAGAGAATAAAACTACCCTGATGCTCTTCTCACACAACTTAAAATATAATGGAAGAGACAGCTATTAAAACAGGTAAAACTATAACAAGGAAGTCAAGTGTGAAGATAGAAGAGAGATAGAAGTAGATATGAGGGGGAAATTAACCTAGGCTGGGTTCAGCGACCTGAGGAAGTGACCTTTATGTTATGACCCACGCCGGTCATACTTTAGCACTCACCTCTCTACCAAAATTGCTTTCATCAAGGTCTCTGATAACCTCCATGATGCCAAATCCAGTGGTCAGTCTCGTGCACAGTTGACTTTTACCATCATCATTACTTGATCACTCTCCTTCTTCACACACGATCTTCATTGGGCCTCCAGGACACTAGGTTCTTCTGAGTTTCTTCAGCATCCCTAGCTGCAACTTCTTATTCTCCTTTGGAGATTCCTTCTAAATCCTCCCAACCTTTAAATGTTAGAGCAGCAGTTCTCAAAGTGCACTCCAAGGACTCCTGAGTCCCTTTTTTTGGGGGGGGCAGGTAGTAAGGTGAAAACTATTTTCATAATAATATTAGAATATCATTTGCCTTTTTCACTCCCAGTCTTTCATGGTGTACACTATAGTGTTCCAGACGACATGATGTATCATATGGCATCACACAGAATGCAGAAGCAGATGGAGAATCCAGTTACCTTTTATTAAACCAGACAGTTAAAGAGATTTGCAAAAATGCAAATAATAATGACACTTCTCCCTAAATTTCCTTTTGTTTTCGACATTGTCATTTTGCTTTAAAAGATGTTATTGATGATAATGTAATAATACAGTAAATATTGACAGACAAAACTCACATAAACAAAAGCTCTTTGAGATCCTCAAAAAGTTTTTAGAGTGTAGAAGATTCTTGAGATCAAAAAGTTTAAGAACTGATGTTACAGTGTCCCAGGATCCATCCTTAGACCCTTTTGTCTGCCATAAACCCATTGGCAACCTCATCCAATCTTTTGGCATTAAATATGCTGACAATTCCAGGTTTATGATGCAACCTGAACCTTTCCCTTGAATTCTAACTCCCATATTCATTTCCCTACTTGATACCTCCATTTGGATACCTAGTAGGCATCTAGACATTTCACTTTATATGTCTATATGTCTAAAACTGATTTCCTGACAACTGTCCAAACCTGCTGATCCCACAGTTTACTTCCTTTCATTAAATGGCAACTCCATTCGGGGCGCCTGGGTGGCGCAGTCGGTTAAGCGTCCGACTTCAGCCAGGTCACGATCTCGCGGTCCGTGAGTTCGAGCCCCGCGTCGGGCTCTGGGCTGATGGCTCAGAGCCTGGAGCCTGTTTCCGATTCTGTGTCTCCCTCTCTCTCTGCCCCTCCCCCGTTCATGCTCTGTCTCTCTCTGTCCCAAAAATAAATAAAAAACGTTGAAAAAAAAAAATAAAAAAATAAAAAAAATAAATGGCAACTCCATTCTTCTAGTTGTTTAGGCCAAAAACCTTGGAATCATCCTTGACCATGTTCTTTTCCTCACACATTTTATATCTGATTACTCAACCAATCCTGTGCCTCTACCTTCAAAATGTAGTGTGTGTGTGTGTGTGTGTGTGTGTGTGTGTGTGTGTGTGTATTTTATACCATTTCCACTGTTAACATCCTGAATCAAGCCATCATTATCACTTACTTGAATTTCACAGAAGCCTCCTAACTGGTCTCCTTACTTTCGCCCTTGCCTCCCACAGTCTACTCTTATTTCAGCAGCTGGAGTGATTCTGTTAAAATATAAGTCCATACATGTCACTCCTACTCTGCCCAGAATCCTCCAATGGCTCCTATCCCACCCAGAGGAAAAGGCAAGGTCCTTATAAGGGCCTGCAGACCTTACCTGCTCCTACACATTTCTCTGACACACTGGCCTCTTTACTATTCCTGGAACCCATCAGGCAGGCTCTCCCCTTAGGGCCTTTGCTTTCTGCCTGGAATGCTCTCCTTCAAATAACTGCCTGACTCACACTCTCTCACCTCCCCCAGGTCTAGGCTCAGCTGTCACTTTTTGAGGGAGGCCTCTTGGCCACCCTATTTAAAATTGCAACCATTTCCTACAACATCCCCATCCCTCTTTCCTTGCTTTTTATTTCTCCTTAGAGTATATCACCATCTGACATATAAAGTCATACTTATATTTATATTTATATTTATATATTTGTTTTTTAACTTATTGTTTTCTCCTGTTTTCCACCAGAATTTAAGCCTCATGAGGGTGAGAATTGTTGTCTATTTTATTCAGTGCTATGTCTTTGATGCCTAGAATAGTGCCTGGTACATAGCAGATCCCTCAATAAATATTTGTTGAATGAATGAAAGAATGAATAAGTGGGACCTTAAAAAAAGACAATGACAAAATGGATAGGGAGGGAAGGAAAGAGTTTGATTCTAGACCAAGGGACAAGGAACTTTGAACGTCCTGAGTCCCATTACAGGAAAAGAAGTTCTCTGATTTAGGAGCTGGTGAGGTAAGCAGAGGCCAGACTGGAGAGGGCTTTTTAAGGCTTCACACTTTACTACGAGGGGAAGGGGACACTACAAAGGATTTTACACAAAGAGATAATATGGTCTTATTTTGTTTTTAAAAATTTTGCTTTGGAAGAAAGCAGATTGTAAAGCAGTGCACATAATACCCTATTTATGTTTGAACAACATATACATATCCATTTTAATGCTCTTTCCTCATAGCTGCTAAGCCATTTAAAACATATCATCTGTTCAGAACCCTCCAGTTTGTCCTATCTCACTCAGAATAAAATCTACAAGATCTTGCCTAGCAACCTCAGACCCATCTTTGGCTTTTCCCCTACATCTTTCCCTACTGCCCTGTACTTTTCCATAACACATCAAGCACTTTCCTGCCTCATGGCCTTTGCGTTTCCAGTTCCTTATGCTTGGAATGGTCTTCCCCCCATAGCATTTTATCTCACCCCATGGCTTCATTCAGATCTCAAAGGTCTCCTTGTTCAAGCGGCATTCCCTAACTGCCCTTCATAAAATACCACTAGCACCCACTTCCCTCCCCTACCCTCTCCATTATATTTCGTATTTTTTAAAGATATTTTTAAATTTTAATGTATTTTTTTTGAGAGAGAGAGAGAGAGAGAGAGAGCGCGCACATGAGTGGGGGAGAGAGGCAAAGGGAGAAAAAGAGAGAATCTTAAGCAGGCTCCTTGATCAGTGTGGAGCCAGATGAGGGGCTCAGTTCCATGACCCTGGGATCATGACCTGAACTGAAATTGAGATTTGGACACCCCACCACTGAACCAGCCATGTGTCCTTCCATTTTATTTCTTTATCCTACTGTACTTCATAGCACTAGTCACCACCTAATACATTATATGAGTACTTATTTACTATCTGTCTTCTCCATTAGAATGTAAGTGTTGTTAAATCAGGTAAATTTTTCTGTTCATTGTTGTGGTTCCAGCACCTAGAACTGTGCCTGGCAGATAAGAGGTTCTCAGTTGAATGAATGGTTACAATTGTGTAACAATACACAGCAAAGTTTTGTGATTACATGCTGGGAGAGGAGTTAAGAGCACTTTTAGGTTTTCTGTATATAGAATAGTATATAAGGGTAGTGCATGGAAAAAAGTGGATAGATTTGGGACCTATGCAAAAGGACAGAAGATCCTCAGTCTTGCCAGTAGATTGGATATGGAGCTTTCTAACTTGATCAGCTGAAGAAATTATGGTGCCACTGACCCAGATGGAGAGGTCTGGAGGTAAAGGAGGTACAGATAGCGTGGAAAACAATGCAGACAAAGAGCTGTTTTCTGTCATGCTTAGTTTTAGTACCTACCAGACATCTAAGAAGAGATATCCTGTAGACAGCAGTATATCCAAATCTGAACTCAGGAAAGGCCGAGTGGAGATAGAGGTATGGGACTCATCTGCACCTGGAGAACGTGCAGAAAGAAAAAATGGAGGCCCAAGATCAACTTTTAAGAGAAAGAAGAGCTAGAACGGGAGACCGAGTTCCCTTCTGCAGCCCCAGAGCCCTCCTTTTCCTTTCCTACATCATGATCTTGTCAATTTCCTGCGCCCTCTACTTGGAAATCTCTTTGCCCTAACTCTTCATCTTGCCTCCTTCTTTTTCTTTTTTTTTTTAAATTAAATATTTTATTTAGTGTCTGTATGCTGGATTTTTTAGATCACTTACACTGTTTTTTCCCCAATCTTTTCAGCCATTTTTAAAATATTTTATTCTTTTTGGAACAGTTTTAGGTTCATGACAAAATTGAGAGAGGTAGAGATTTCCCATATAGACCTTGTATCCACACATTCATAGCCTCCCCCATTATCAGTGTTCCCCACCAGAGTGGTACATTTGTTAAAACTGATGAGCCTATATTGACCCATCATAATCACCCAAAACCACAGTTTACATTACATTTGACTCTTGGTGTATATTCTATAGGTTTGGACAAACGTGTAGTAACATGTATCTGTCATTATAATACTGTACAAAGTATTTTCACTGTCCTGAAAATCTGCTATGCTTTGCCTATTCATCCCTGCCTCTGCTTCTCATTCTTAAGGACCAATTTTGACATCGCCTGGTCAGAGAGGCCTTCCCTGACCACACCCCCACACCCCAGCCACTCTCTACCACATTACCTTATTTCTACTCTCTATAGCACTCATCCCTCTCTAGAATTGCCTTGTTTGTCTACTGATTTATTTTCTGTCTCCTCCATTAGATTCTAAGTTTCATGAGGACAGGAATCTTTCTGACTTTTTCACTTCTCTGCTTCTGCATAGTACCTGGAACATAAAATGCACTTTAAAAATATTTGCAGGGTCGCCTTTATTGGCTGGCTCAGTCAATAAAGCATATAACTCTTGATCTCATGGTCGTGAGTTTGAGCCCCTTGTTGGGTACAGAGATTATTTAAATAAAACTTTACAAAATATATTGGCAGAAAGAATGAGTGGCCATAGATATGGGAGGAAAACCAAGTGGCAGTGAAGCCAAGAAATTGTTCACTAATGTCAATTGATGACATTTGGGTTGAGGCTTGCATTTAGTTAACCTTGCATTAAGGTTTCAACTTAGTTCAGGTTGCTGAACATAGAGCGCATAATCATGAGGGTTAAACTACACTAAGAATGTAATAGAAAAACAATGAAAAGAATCAGCAAGGCTTTATGGAATATTCTAAAAAGTTACACAAAATAATGTCAACATGTCAATAAAGATGAACTATCAGAGATCATTTTGGAGACTCTCTACATTATGACAGTTTTGTTATTATTTTTCTACATTGGACTGGTTAAATATCTTCACAGTTTGCAAAGCACTTTTCCAGGATATTATCTCATGGGAGGCACTTCACAACCCTTAAGGAAGGTAAAACCAAATGAGTGAAGTTCCAAAACTGATGAAGATGAGAACTGGCTTGGCAGCCTTGGAATGAAAAGTTGGAAAATCTTTACCTCTTGTTGTGGCCGTGAAATAATGAACACACACACACACACACACACACACACACACACACACACACACACACACGACCACCACCAATATTAAGTCCCATAGAAGAGATCAAAGTGACTCTTGGCTTAACCTGAAGAAAGCTAACAAAGAAGGTCAGATTTGGACAAGAGTCAATAAAAACTAAAGGTAAAACCACTGTGTAGGACCACATGAGGGTCAAAGACAAATGAATGCCTGATGGCCCTGATTGCCTATTTCTCTCCAGACAGGTGGGGGGAAAGCAGTAAAGCCCTGCCACCCTGGAAGCTTTGTCTATTATTCCTCATTTCTGTATAGCTCAGTAACTCACAACTCAGGCTGCACATCAGAATCACCTGGAGAGTTTTTGTTTGTTTTTTTAAGAGAGTGCAAGCACCAAATTGGGGAGAGGGGCAGAGGGAGAGAATCCTAAGCTCCGTGCGGAGCCTGACACAGGGCTCAATCCCATGGCCCTGGGATCATGACCTGAGTTGAAACTAAGGGTTGGACACTTAACCAACTGAGCCACCCAGGTGCCACTGGAAATCTTTTTAAAATATGATACCTAGGGGGTGCCTGGGTGGCTCAGTCAGTTGAGCATATGACTCTTGATTTCAACTTGTGAGCTCACAGTTCCTGAGATTGAGCCCTACATCAGGCTCTGGGTGACAGCGTGAAGCCTGCTTGGGATTCTCTCTCTCATTCTCTCTGCCCTTGCCCCACTAGTGTTCACACAATCTCTCTCTCTCTCTCTCTCTCTCTCTCTCTCTCTCTCTCTCTCTCTTTCTCTCTCTCTCTCAAATAGGGTACCTGGGTGGCTCAGTCAGTTAAGTGTCTGTCTTTGGTTTAGGTCATGGTGTCACATTTCATGAGTTCAAGCCCCGCATCAGGCTTTATGCTGATAGCGCGGAGCCTGCTTGAGATTCTCTCTCTCCTCTCTCTCTGCCCCTACCCTGCTTGCATTCTCTGTCTCAAAATAAATAAATAAAACTTTCTTTTAAAAATTAAAATAAACTAAAAAAAAGCGTCATTAAAGAAAATATATCATACCCAGCCACCACCACCAGAAGCAGGGATTCAACTCTTCCTAGGTAGGGACTAAGCAATTTTTAAATCTCCCAAGTTGATTCTAATATGCAGCCAGAGTTGAGAAAACACTGATAACTATTCTAAGCCCAGACAGAAAACAAAGTCAAGTCAAGTATACTTACAACTCACTCATTAATTCATTTGCTCATATAATAATAATTACTTTAGGGGCACCTGACTGACTCAGTAAGTAGAGCATGCAACTCTTGATCTCAGGGTCATCAGTTCGAGCCCCACATGGAGTGTAGAGATTACTTAAATAAATAAAACATAAGAAAATTATTTTAAGACTCCATAACTGAAAATAATAATAGCTCATAGCTAACAAGTCTTTGGTATATGCCAAGCTTTGTGCTAAGAACTTCATGTGTCACCCAAGCCTCTCAACAATCCTGAAACAGTTACTACTTTTTTCCTCATTCTATGGATGAGAAAACATAGACTCGGGTCACACTGGGAATATGTGACAGTGCTAGGACCCAAATCCCCCAGAATCCAGAACCAGACTCTTAACGACCCCCACTTAGCCTCTGAATATCAATGCCTTGTAAAAACTTTTTGTTGAAAAGCCAAATTCAAACAGTTTTCATGTCAAGACTACATCATGATGGAAATAATTTAAATTCCAGGTTCTTAAGCTGTATGCATTTTGTCTTTTTGCATAGGTCCAATTTGTCAAATGGGGCTGGCTGGGGTCTTGGGGGTGGGGGGAGGCCAAGAGCTCACTTGTCTCTCTTAGGTTTGTTTTTTTTTTTTTTAATGTTCTTATTTTTGAGAGAGAGAGAGAGAGAGAGCGCTGCACGCATGCATACGAAGACAGGTGAAGGAGAGACAGACAGAGGGGGACAGAGGATCAGAAGCGGGCTCTGTGCCGACAGGAGAGAGGCTGATGTGGGGCTTGAACCCACAAACCAGGAGATCATGACCTGAGCCAAAGTCACACTCTCAACCATCTGAGCCATCCAGGTGCCTCCACTGGGTTAAGTTTTAAATAAAAAAATCAGGGCGCCTGGGTGGCTCAGTTGGTTAAGTGTCCAACTTCAGCTCAGGCCATGATCTAACGGTTCATGAGTTCGAGCCCCGCGAGTTCGGGCTCTGTGCTGACGGCTTGAAGCCTGCTTTGGATTCTGTGTCTCACTCTCTCTCTCTACCCCTCCCACTCATGCTCTCTCTCTCTCTCTCTCTCTCTCTCTCTCTCTAAACAGTAAACATGAAAAAAAATTTTAATAAATAAAATAAAAACATCAAACTAAGGCCCTTGACACTTATACCACATGTGTAAGGTTCTCTTTATTCATGCTATTCATCTTCCCTGCAGAAAGTAAAATCAAGATTTAGTTCTTAAAATCAGTCAGCAGCGGGTGTTCATGATTCTCTCCTCTCTGATATGATCAAAGATGTGTACACAAAAACAAACACTTCCCTCCCCTTTCGTGCTCATATTTTTGTTGATGACAATGGAAAAGGGAACTTGAAAGGAAAAAAGTTAAAGACTGTGACAACGAAGCAAAATTTTATCTAAAAATAAGTCTTTTAAAAAGGGGAGAGAATGGAGGAGTGGGGATGGGCTTTATTCTTCTCTTGAAGAGTATCAGTGGGCTTTATTATGAAAACCTGGTTCTTTGTATTCACTATTCTAAAAATTCTTTTTTTGTCTGGCATTTTTAGATTTTCATAGGAGTATGAAAAGTGCGATCAAAATAAGAATTGTTTCATTGTAGCATAAATGGAATTGAACTATTACACTTTAGATCTCAGATGTATTGGTGAATGAGTCATGTGTCTCCATTCATTGCTTCTGTTGCCTGACAACAATTTTTCTAGATTCTAAGAAACTTTGAGGAAAATAAAATCCACTGGAACAAAGCAGAGAGATACATCTGCCAGGAATCTTTACATGCTCCTGTAGGTCTGCATACAAGCATTCTGCATACAGGAGAACTTAAAATGGAAGCCAAGTCAGCCTTTGCTTTTTGTTTACCCAGAATGAATCTGATTCTGGGTTGACTGGACTCTACTGGGCTGAGTAGGCCATGGGATTCCCGGACTACAGGAGCTCCCAGTGGAGCATGGCAAACCTACAATCTGGACTGGTTCTTACCGGTCTGGCTTCTTTATTTCTTTAATCACAATAAATCACTCTTCCATCTGCCTAGGAGCCTGGCAGAAACCTGCCCCTCTATCACTGAAGACAATTATCATATTCATTTGTCCATTCATTTGTTCAATCAACAAATATTTCAGAGCACCTATTATATGACACACATTGTACTAGACCCTGGAGATACAGTAGTGAGCAGCCCTCATGAAATTTACATTCTAGAAAAGGAGAAAGACAGTAAGGTAACAATTAAATGGACAATATGATTTCAAATAGAGTAAATATTAAGAGTGATGTGGAAGAAGCATGCTCATTTAGATAGGTCAGGAAAGGCCTCACTAAAAAGATGGTGTTTGAGCTGAGACTTGAATGACCAGAAGAGCATGGTGATGGAGCCAAATGTCCCAGAGGAGGAAACTGCATGTGCAAAAGCCCCAGGATGGGAATAAGCATGGCATATTCAAGGAAGAAAAGGAAGGCCATTGTACTGAGGGGTAGTAAATGAGGAAAAGAGTAGCACTAGATAAGGCCACAAAAGTAGGCAGGAGCCAAATCAGTGGAAGGCTCTGTAGGTGACAATAAGGAGTTTGGATTATCCTTTTAAAGCAGCAGGAGGCTCCCAGGGGATTAAGAATTGGAGTGAAAATGATCTGATTTGTATTTTTAATTATTTTTTTAAGTTTATTTATTTATTTTGAGTGAGAGAGTGAGAGCAAGAGAGAGAGAGAGAAGGGGAAGATACAGAGGGAGAGAGAGAATCCCACGCAGACTCCGCACCAGTGGGGAGCTTGATCCCACAAAATGTGAAATCATGGGGCGCCTGGGTGGCGCAGTCGGTTAAGCGTCCGACTTCAGCCAGGTCACGATCTCGCGGTCCGTGAGTTCGAGCCCCGCGTCAGGCTCTGGGCTGATGGCTCAGAGCCTGGAGCCTGTTTCCGATTCTGTGTCTCCCTCTCTCTCTGCCCCTCCCCCGTTCATGCTCTGTCTCTCTCTGTCCCAAAAATAAATAAATGTTGAAAAAAAATTAAAAAAAAAAATGTGAAATCATGACCTGAGCCCAAGAGTCAGAAGCGCAACCAAGTGAGCCACCCAGGTGCCCCTGATTTGCATTCTTAAAAGGTCACTTTGAGGTGCCTGGCTGGCTCAGCCAATAGAGAATACAACTCTTGATCTAGGGTCATGAGTTCAAGCCCCACATTGGGAGTGGAGCCTATATCATTAAAAATAAATAGTAAGTAAATAAATAAATAGTCACTTTGTTGTATTAAAAATGGAGTGTAAGAGAACATAAGTGAATGCCTATCATCATTCATTCATCTATTCATATATTCAGAATATTTTTTGGGTGCCTAATTGCCAGGCAATGTGCCAAGCACTGGAAATCATGGTGACAAAAGCATTATTCCTCCCCTCAAGGAGCTTACAAGACCATTGGAGAGACACAGGAGTACATAGTCTCTTATAATGAGCTAAGTGTTGTGCTGGGAATAATCTCCATGTGACATGGGAACCCAGAAGACTTCATTCATTCATTCATTTAGTAAATACTTATGTGCCCAGGTCTTAAGATACAATGGTGAACTAAACAGACAAGGCACATATCCCCATGGTGTTTACAGATTAGTGGAGGAGATACACCAATTAAACACACAGACCTATCATTACCCATTGTGATCTGACCTATGGAAGACAAATGATGTGACTGTATAGGAGGGGAGCCTGGTATAGTCCGGGAGGGCTCAGGAACCCTGAAGCATGAGCTGCAGCTATGTATTTTAAGTAGAAATTTTAGGTAGAAAAGGAGAGGAAGATTGTCAATTATACCTCAATAAAGCTGGGGAAAGAGTAGGGAGAGAGTACTGTGGGCCAACCCCAGCTAGGTGGATTGGGAAACACTGTCTGACATCTAAGCTGAGTCCTGAAGGATAAGTAGAAGTTAGCCAGGTGAGGGGAGTTAGAGGGGGGAAGAGAAGGCATTCCGGGACGATAGAATGGCCTATGCAAAGACATGGAGGCAACAGAAAACACACCGGATTCTGGAAAAAAGCCAAGTGTTCAATATGGCTGGGCTGTATAGTAGTAAGGCACAGCAAGATTAAAGAGAATGGAGAGGTAAAGCAGGATTAGAATCTTTTGAACTTCATTCTGAGGGCAGCAGGAAACTGCTAAAGGACTTCAAGCAGGAGAAAGACCAGGCCCAATGAAGTATTAGGAACTTCTCTGGACACACAGAGAAAACTGGCTGTGCCCTTACAACCTGCCATACTTTATCTAGAAGAGATCTTACTGAAAGTAGGTGTTAGGCTTTCATGGAAATCCCTCTTCAGGCTTTCTGAGCTGAGGGAGGGCTAGTTTAGCAAATGAGTTTGGCCACCCTATTTGGCCACTCTATTACTGCCTCTTCCCACTGTCCACAGCCCAGCACAGGACCAGCAGGATTAATGAATTCAAAAGACATCTGCTGGTTGTGCTGAGCAACAACTTATCTGGGTCTCCATAACTGGGCACACCAGGGAACCCAGTTTCCTCTAGCCTCATGGGCCATAATGTGGTGGACAGAGCAAGGGCCCTTCAGATATCAATGGTTTATTCCTTTCATTCATTTGCTTAAGGTGAGGTTATGGACAACCCTCCCCCCGCCACATGCACACCCAGACTAGTATCATTTGCACTCAGCATTTTGCTTTCATCTTGAACTTCCAGCCAAACATCTAGCTCTCTAGACCAAAGCCATTTTAGCCTGGTAGGGGGCAATGTCTTCTGATTGCTCTGCCCTCCAAGGGGTCTTTAGATTCAGGGGTGGGGGAAGGTGTCCTGTGTCTCCTTGAGACTAAGGCCCAGGACACCAGGGTGAGATTTCCAAAATGTTGCCTAGGTGCATCCTTCCTGCCTCAGATGGCTTCCCATTGTTACAGGATAAAATCTAAACAATTTAGCCCAGCCTACAGGGCCCTTGGGAACACCCCCTTCCATGAGCTGTCCCCCTGCCTAGAGGGCCCTTTCCCCAGATATCCCTGTGATGGTACCTTCTTATCATTCGAGTCTCAAATTAAATGGTACCTTCTCAATTTGGCCTCCCTGAGAACCCACTCTAAGATAGCTGGATAGTCACTCTCTATCTCATCATCCCACTGTATTTTCTTCATAGCATATGTCACCATCTAAAATTAGTTGTTTATCTACTTGCTGATTGTTGGTCTTCTCCCTCTAGGATGTGGCCTGACAGCTTGGCTCTTGTCTGCTGCTTGGTTCTTGTTCACTGTTTCATCCCCAGTATCTAGAACAATGTCTGGCACATAGTGGTGCTGAATGAATGAACAGTCCTGGCCTATCTTCATCCTACTCCATCCCTGCAGTGTTCCCTAAGCTTTGGAGGGATGGAGGTGCGTGGAGGTCTTCAGACCTGCCTTGCTAATGATAGCCCCTAATGCCTACAACCTGGAACGACTTTCCTCCCTTCCTGGCCACAACCTCCTCACTTCCACACTTATTTTCCCTTTTCTTCCTCGTCATTCATGGACTCCCATGGATAGGAGTACAGGAGAATGCTCACTATCAACTCTTGCAGGATTAAACAAAGAGGCCCAGAAAAGTGACAGCTAAAGTTTGCACAGTGCTTCCCACCCCTCCAAGCATGTCCTCAAACTTTATCTCACTATGGTCTATGGGGAAGGGAAGTAATTTTTATCCTATCAGCGAGACTCAGAGAGGTCCAGCAGCCTGCCCAAGGAGTGAGTTGCTCTATTAGCAGTGCCTTTATTCTGCTATTTGGGAGCTCTTAACATGCTCATCCAAGATTTAGTTGCTAAGCTCCTAGGACGTGTGTGTAATTGTTGTCTAAAATACAGAACAGCAGAATGTGTAATTAGGTGCTTTTAATAAAGCCCTTTTGGATGATGCAGATGCTGATGCTGATGATGCTGAAGATGATGGCAATTTTTGATAATGATGACAATGAAGATGCTATCCTTGAAGACAAGGACCAGTAGGGAGCCCTTCTCTCAGAATGGAGCCAGAGCCAGCACCACGGGCAAAGGGCTGATCAGGATGCAGCACTGCCTAGCATGTGATCTGAACTGGAGTTAGGCCACCTGTGACCTCCTCAGGGCTCCATTCTAATTGTTTGTGTGGCCTCACCAAGTGTCAATTTCCTCACCTCTAAATGGAAAGATTACCTGACTCTCATGGTTGTCGGGAGGCTCTTTGGAAGTAACCAAACAGGCTTATTATCACCGAGCCTTTATCACAGTAAATGCTTTGTGGTTATACCAGCAAATTCTTACAAACAGCATACTTTAGGACAGGTAATGTTCTAAGCACTTTATATATATTAGCTCATTTATGTAACACACTATAAGGTAGGAATGAACATCATCACCTCTGTTTAATAGAGAAACTAAGGCACACACCGGGAAGTAGAAAAATTTGACGATGATCACAGAGCCAGAAAGTGCCAGACCTGGGTGTTGGACCAGGTGTGAGTCCAGAGGCATCACACAGCCGTGGTGACCATGGAGACACACTGCTCAGATCTCCCTTTGAAAGAACTGTTGCGGTGGACAGAGTTGGGCCACCTTGAGACTCATCACAGCATCCACACCAAGGCCTTGCTTGTTCTGGGCCACTCTCAGCCTCTGACCCACAGCAGGGGTGCCAGAGCCGGGCCATTCCTGCCCAACATGAGACTCCTCTGATGGGCAACTTTTGTGTGCATGTGGTAAAATATACATAACATGAAATTTTCCAAATTTATCATTTTAGCTATTTTTAAATATACAGATCAGTGGCATTACGTACATTCACATTGTTGTGCAACCATCATTGTCATTCATCTTCAGAACCTTTTCATCTTCCCAAACTGAAACCTCATACCCATTAAACATTAACTCCTCAGGGTGCCTGGGTGCCAGTCGGCTGAGTATCCAACTCTTGATTTTGGCTCAGGTCATGATCTCACCTTCATGAGATCAAGCCCACATCAGACTTAGCACTGGACATGGAGCCTGTTTAAGATTCTCTCTCTCTCCTTTTCTTTCTGCCCCTCTCCTGTACTCTCTCTCTCTTAAAAAAAAAATTGGGGCACCTGGGTGGCTCAGTTGGTCAAGCAGCTGACTTTGGCTCAGGTCATGATCTCACAGTTCATGAGTTCAAGCCCCACATTGGGCTCTGTGCTGACAGCTCAGAGCCTGGAGCCTGCTTCAGATTCTGTGTCTCCCTCTCTCTCTGCCCCTCCCCAGCTTGCTCTCTCTCTCTCTCTCTCTCTCTCAAACAAACAAATAAACATTAAAATTGTTTTTAAAAAATTAACTCCGGGGCGCCTGGGTGGCGCAGTCGGTTAAGCGTCCGACTTCAGCCAGGTCATGATCTCGCGGTCCGTGAGTTCAAGCCCCGCGTCGGGCTCTGGGCTGATAGCTCAGAGCCTGGAGCCTGTTTCCGATTCTGTGTCTCCCTCTCTCTCTGCCCCTCCCCCGTTCATGCTCTGTCTCTCTCTGTCCCAAAAATAAATAAACGTTGAAAAAAAAAATTAAAAAAAAAAATTAACTCCTCAGTTTACATAGTATATTCTTTTCGAAACTTCTTTTGTTATATATATCTCATTATAGAATCACATGCCAGTAAAAAGAAGAAAATTAAATTCACCTGTTATTCAGGGTGCCTGGGTGGCTCAGTCGGTTGTGTCCCACTTTGGGTCAAGTCATGATCTCACTTGGGTCAAGTTCATGAGTTTGAGCCCTGCGTCAGGCTCTGTGCTGACAGCTCAGAGCCTGGAGCCTGCTTCAGATTCAGTATCTCCCTCTCTGTCTGACCCTCCCCTGCTCGTGCTCTGTCTCTCTCTCTCTCTAAAAGAAACAAACATTTAAAAAAATTTTTTTAATAAAAATAAATAAATTCCCCTGTTATTCTACTACCCCAGATCGTTTTCAACTATTGCCATCTTAGTTTCATTATGAGGTAGATCTCTCTAGATGTTTATCTCTGCATATTAGTTTCTCTTTAAAGAAACTGGTTTCTCCCACAGGATGAATTGGATGGAAATAACTTTAAGGAGCTTGGTTTCTATAAAGTGACTCAGTTCAGGAATGCATTCATTCATCCATTCATTTAATACATATTTATTAAACAGCTACTAAATACCAGGCCCTGTCCAGGCACAAGGGGTATAAGACAGACATAGCACTTGACTCCAGAAAGCATACAGGCTAGTGGAACCAGACACATCACCAAGCAATTACAATACACTGCTGTGTGGGTCAGTGTGGGGCCTCCAAGCCCAACCTGGCTTCTTGGAGAAAGGAGTATCTAAGTCAAGACCCGAGGAATGGTAAGAAGTTAACCAGGCAAAAGAGAAGACATTTTAAGAGGCATTATAGGACTAGAACCTAGGCAAAGGGGGATACCTATAATAGGCTTGATTGTCTAAGGAGCAGCTGACTCTGCCCACAACTGTCAAAAATGATGAAGGAAGGTGTGCATGTGTGTATATGTGTACATGTGGGAGTGCGTGTGTGTGTGTAGCAGCAGCAACTCAGACTGTGCAGGCGATAAGACCTTACCCAGTCGAGGCCTTGGCTGGGTAAAGGCTTTCAAAAAGTAGATACTCAGGAACCTACCAGAGGAGTGAAGCTAACTGATCCCTAGCCTCAGACTAGAAATATTGGCCAACCATTCAGCTGAGGACAGGGATGGCAGTGTCTCCATCTCCGTGGAGTTCATAGGACCAAGGTAAAGCCAGACACAAAGAGGACCCTCGGTTATAACTGGTGCCCATGGATTGGTGTTTCTCAGCCTAAAGCCGCGTTAGGCAAGAGGAAGACACCCTGGATGATGCTACATCATCTCATGACACCTCTTAAGAGTGCAGTTGGTTCAACATGAAGAAAGGAGTCTAGGGTCTTGGAAGTGATGTAGAAAAAATATGAAAGCTTGGCCTTTCCCTGAGTAGATCTCAATTATTAATCAACAACAGCAGCAGCACTGCCCATCACAGAATTTCCATCATAGGTTAGAGATAAGGAGATAGTTAAGTATTGTTTCAAGTATCATTTTGATATTTTTAATAAAAGTTTTATTTATTTTGAGAGAGAGAGAATGTGAGGGTGGGAGGGCCAGAGAGAGAGGGAGAGAGAGAATCCCGAGCAGGCTCTGCACTATCAGCACAGAGCCCATCATAGGGCTCGAACTCATGCACTTTGAGATCATGACCTGAGTCAAAATCAAGAGTCATTTTCCTTTTGATTAACAGCAATTGACATCTTATTTTCTGCATCCTATAATTTTTCTTGGCCACTTTCTATTTTATTTTATTTTATTTTATTTTATTTTATTTTATTTTATTTTATTTTTATTTTATTTTATTTTATTTATTATTTTCCTGAGAGAGAGAGAGAGAGATAGCGTGAGTGAGGGGCAGAGAGAGAGGGCCAAAGAGAGAATCCCACGAGGGGCAGAAAGAGAAGAGAGACAGAGAAGGAGACAGAGTGTGGAGTCCAAATCAGGACCCTAGCTCATCCTACGTGGGGCTCGAACCTCACCAATCATGAGATCATGACCAGAGCCAAAGTTAGATGCTTAACGGACTATGCCACCCAGGCACCCAGCCATGTTCTATTTTAGCATATGAGTATAAATAAAATTATTTAATGAGAAAATAGCAAAAAGGCTCGAAGTGTGCTGACAGGCACCACCATCTCATTAAATGTGAATATCTTTATGAAGTAACTTAGGTTTTTTGGGGGAAAAAAACAGTAGAAAACCACAGTGTGGTATTTTTAGGTATGTAGGTGAGGCAGCACCCACACATGCCACGACATCCCTCTGAACAGTGAAGACAGCTCCTCACTTCTCCCAGGCTGGGAGGGATGGGCTAAGATGACCTGGCAGTACTTCCTTAATGTTATCTTCCTTGAAAGTCAGCAAGCCTTCCACTCCCACATCCAAGTTCAGTGCATGGTGAAGCAGCTGCCAGCAGTGGCCTAGGGAGTCAAGGCCAGTGTCTGTGGTCAATGAAGCCTTGGCACTGAAATGGACAGGAACACCCTCAGTCCTTGTAGCTGGAGCCCTAAGATAGGCAAGCACAAAAAGCAGTACCTACCAGGGGTCTGCATGCCCTGCCCATGGAAGAAATGTCACTACCTCCCTCAGGGACAGGCCTGGGTGGGGGTTGTCACTGGGTGAGTGAACACCCACTGGTCTTCTCAGCCAGTTTGGGAATCAGGGTAAAAATAACACTAGCCGCATCATTTTCCAAAATTAAGGGCGATGCTATAGCAAATGTATGCAGATGTATACAGACACAGATGGGAACAAGTGTATTTAATTGTAAATGAGTCAGAACAGAGCAAATGAGATTTCCCTTATATTTGGGTTCCAAAAATTACAGAGAAAATGTGCCTGAGGCAGAAACAAATCCCAAAAAAAAACACCCAACCCCAAAACACACACACACACACACACACACACACACACACACACACACACACACACACAAATGCGAATAGGTTATTGAGGCAAGAGCCACATGGGAAGGAACCTTTGGCATCCAGAAAGCTGTGGTAGTTTAGGTCTCCTCAGGGTTTGTGAGAAAATGTCCTGGCTCCCGAGAGCTTGATCCCAGAGGCCCTAATGTGGCCACAGTGCTCACAGATGGACACAGGCAGAGAGAGCAGGACCCAGGGTACCTTGGCCTCATCTGGCCCCTAGATGCCACAGAAAATGGGGAAAGGAAGGGAGGCTGTAATGGACTGTCCACAAGAAGGGAGCCAAGGGCTAGCTTTTGGGACTTCAGAGAAATGAACTGAGGCAGAGAAAAAGAGAGAGGGAGAAAAGCCCCCTCTGTGTAGTTCCCTGTGGCCAGAGAGAGAGGAATGACAACAGAATACTTCTTGTCAGAGAAAGCACCATTTCTTCTCAACAGCCTTAAGGAAGGTACCTGGTACAGTGCCAGGCTCTTGGTAGATGGCCAGTAAATACTAGAAGGAAAGGAAAGAGAAGGGATGGAAGGAAGGGAAAATATATCATCTTGCAAGTTCCTTCCATTCTGTGGACTGGAGTGGAAAACTGCAGAAGCAAAAGGGCAGATTGCCCAAGTAAAAAGGACATACTTCGAAAGACAGGAGTGTACCTACCCTCAGAGCCCAGAGGAATGTGGGGGAAGGGCAGGAAAGTGAGACACACCAATCCTGCCAGACCTCCTACCCCTGTAAGCTCATCCCCTCCACAGGCAGCAGTCTGAAAGTCATACCTACCCCCCTGTGCCTGAACGATTGTAATCTGCTCCTCAGAGAACAGAAAAACATCGGTTCCACCACAGCAGGTGAGCCATCCCCAGGGCAGCAACCTGACACGCAAATCAGGAAGCTTTGTGCACCTGAGCAGCTTCAGCACTCAGCAGGAATCTAATAAAAGTCTGCAAGTAGATGAATGTGTGAATGAATGCATGCATGAATGAATGAACACAACAAAGACTTTACCCACCCCAAACCGGCCTCACCCCGGTTTGAGCCATCACCTCACCCTCCCGGGCTTGTTGCCTCAGCTCTCAACAATTCTCCACCTCCCAGCCCCAGGAGTAGCAAACCCAGCCTTTTTCCTCACTCCAGCTCTCCTGGCAGGAGGATTCCAGGAAGGCAACAAGCAGAGTCTCCTCTGGGGAAAAGGGCAAAGGGAGATTTCATCCCAGCCACCCCCACATTCTTTGTCCATCACATTTGCAGTCTTTGCCTGATCTCCCCCAGAAAGCCCAGAGGTCTGGGTTGGCCTAGCTGACATTTGACCCAAGCCCCTCCTCCCCCGCTCCTCAGGGTCCACTCTCACCCTTGCCCCACCCCGGGATTTCAGCTTTGAAGAAAGCCCATACTGTGTGCCCGGTGGTCTGCAGGTCAGCTCCAGGGAGGGATCCTTGTGCTCGGAGTACCACACAGCCCAGGAGAGCCTATGCCTCAGTTCTGCAGGTCCTCTGAGGCACCCCTCCCGGGACCCACCCTGCTAGTTGCCAGTGGATACAGACAGACACGAGAGAGGAAAACAAAGAAATGCCGCACAGCTGTGAGCAGCCCAGCATCGCCAATGCAGCTCCAGTCTACCACATGTCAGCCTGCTGGAACTTAAAAAGAAGCCAAGGAGAGTTGAAAAACTAGCTGCAAGCAGAGGCCCATGTATGCTATTCACAGGCTTTATTTCAGCATCAGCTTCTTACAAAAGCTCAGCCCCCAGCTCTGGCCGCTTTCTGTGACCTGCCTCCCCTTGCCCTGCCCTTGCCTCTTCTGTGTCTGACGCTGCATTATGGATTACGTGTGCTACTTTCTAGCCCCTCCATCTTCCTGCCTCTTGTTCTTCTTCCTCCTCCTCTTTCTTCTTCTCCCCCCTTCTCCACCTGTTCCGTTTGCTCAAGGCTTTTCCATTTATGAAGCTCTTTCAGATACATCAGACATAAGATGAGCTCAGTGGCATATACCAAACGAGGCAATTAGAAGGCAGGTTTTGAAAAGATGGAGACAAGAGACAGGGACTCTGTTAGCTAATAACCACCTGAGCTAGACTATAAGAGGGAGAAGCATCTTGTAAGCACTTCATCTTGACACTGGGCTTTGGAAAAGCAGGCCCTGCCTTTCATGTCCTCCAAGTTAGACCTAAAGACTGACATCTATGCTTGTGTTTTGTGAGATGTCTGTCTTGGTTTGGGTTCCTCCAAAACAAACCCTGAAACGGGTTCAAGCACAAATACTCCATTTAGGAGGTGACTCCAGGAAGCACTGGTAGGGAGTGAGAAAGTGAGACAAAGAAGGGAAGGAAGCCATAAGAGGGTGTGCTGTAAGGTGTTAAATTACTACTCGGACAACTGGAGCTCAGAACTGCGGGAACTCTACCGGACAATGTGGGAGGTGCCTCAGGGCGGGCCCTGCTTAGGAATGAGGAAGCTGGGCTACACACACACTTCTGTCATTGGTTGAGAGCTGAGAGCTGCTTCTGGAGGTGACCCATGAACTCCCTGGCACTTCCCATTTATCCTGTGCAGAGGCCAAGTGTTCCCTTGGCCAGAATGAAGCCCTCAGGCAGGGTCCCAGGTGCTGCTGTAAGCAGGCTCTGGTACAGAGATGAACACCGAGAGGACTGGGACAGGGCAACAAAAGCCGCAGGAGCCTTCTAATCAACAGCCCGGACCTTGAGCCAGTTTGGGGTTTCTATCCCTTGAAACTAAACAGCCCCTCCCTTTCCCTCATCACGCCCAGTAGCCAGGCAAGGCAGTGCAAAGTCCCTCACTCTGCCTCCTTTCTCTGGTCCCTGTGGCCTGGAAAGGTCTCTCTTCCCCACCTCAAAATGTCTTTGAATCTCCATCCATTCCTTTTTCCTTTGCTTTGGGCTTGGAATATTTTCCTTCTACTGGAACTCTTGTACACACACACACACACACACACACACACACACACACACACACACCCTGTTTTCTCCAACACTTTGTTCTGTTATTAGTTACCCTTCTTTTTTTTTTTTTTTTAAAGTGAGTCTCCTATACACCTTTTTTTTTTTTTAATTTTTTTTTCAACGTTTTTATTTATTTATGGGACAGAGACAGAGCATGAACGGGGGAGGGGCAGAGAGAGAGGGAGACACAGAATCGGAAACAGGCTCCAGGCTCTGAGCCATCCGCCCAGAGCCTGACGGGGGGCTCGAACTCACGGACCACGAGATCGTGACCTGGCTGAAGTCGGACACTTAACCGACTGCGCCACCCAGGTGCCCCTAGTTACCCTTCTTTAATGCTGGGCAGGAGTTGTGAAGAGTGTTCTAGGCAGCAGAAGCAGCCAGAGCCTGCATACAAACTGGGTCTAAAGGTGCCCGGCCCAGTAGCTTCCCATCACCCATGATACAAAGTCCACATTCCTGAGCCTGGAATTCAATACTTTAATCCAATTTACCATGGTTTTTTTTGTTTTGTTTTTTGTTTTTAGCCTAATCTACTTTGGTCTTTTCCTATGTGTCTCGTTAATCAACAAACATTTATCAAGGTCTTTACTATGTACCAGATGTGCCAGGCACTAGGAGGAGCAATGAATAAGATAGACACAGTTACACAGTCCCTGTCCTCACAGAGTTTACAGCTCATTAGGGGCGGAGAAGACAGAAATGGGGTGGAGATCATAGAAAGGTTGCCCTTCTCTGAACCAAAAAGCCTCAGGGGAAGAACCCAGACCGCTTGCCCTCCTGGGCTCTGGGCCCCCACCCATCTGTATCCAGCCTCCAGTAATCCTTACCTCCTGATACATACAGCTGGCCTAATTCCTTCCAACACTGTGACAGAGTCAGTGTATATGACCAAAATAAAAACAGCAGAAGTGGGGTGCCTTAGTAGAGCATGCAACTCTTGATCTTGGGGTTGTTAGTTCAAGCCCCGCGTCAGGTGTAGAGATTACTTAAAAATAAAAAATAAAATCTAAAAAAAAAAAACCAAAAACCTGCAGACATAACGTAATTGTAATTTCTGAGATTAGGGTATAAAAGACACTGCAGCTTTTTTTTTTAAGCTTATTTATTTATTTTGAGAGAAAGAGAACACACATGTGTGCGCGCAAGCAGGGGAAGGGGCAGAAAGGGGCGTTGGGGGAGTCAGAATCCCAAGTAGGATCTGTGCTGTCGGCGTGGAGCCCGACATGGGGCTCCATCTTAAGAACCATGAGATCGTGACCTGAGCTGAAATCAAAAGTCAGACACTTAACTCACTGAGTCACCCAGGCGCCCCCAGCTTGTGTCTTGGGCTCTCTCTCAGATCATTTGCTCTGAAATTCAGCTGCAATATCACAAATATTTCTGCGGAGAAACTGAGACTTCCAGCAGACAGCTACATGGGTGACTTATCTGAGAAGCAGATCCTCCAGCTCCAGTTGAGCCCCAGGTGATGCAACCTCCTGAGAGAGAACCACCTCGCTAAGCTGCTCCCTGATTTCTGACCCTCAGAAACTGTGTGAGATAATACATCTTTTTAAGCCACTATATTTTGGGGGTAATTTGTTACAGAGCAATAAATAATATACCACGTTTCATGCTTTTACGTTACCCTTGATAACCAGAGCCTTTCTGCTTGTCCCATATGGTTCCCATTGTCTACCTGCTCACCAGCATCACTTGGTAGCCCCAACAGAAAGCAGTACAACCCGATTCCAAAGGTGCTTGCCAAGCCTCAGGGGCACCTGGGTGGCACAGTTTGTTCAGCATCCAACTTTGGCTCAGGTCATGATCTCACATTTCATGGGTCTGAGCCCCACATCAGGCTCTGTGCTGAAAGCTTGGAGCCTGGAGCCTACTTTGGATTCTCTGTCACCCTCTCTCTGACCCTACCCTGCTCATGCTCTGTCTCTCTCCCTCTCAAAAATAAACATTTAAAAAAACTTTAATTAAAAAAAAAAAGCCTCAAAGTTGGCTAGAACACTTCACACTTTTCTTTCCCATAGTAGTTTATTCCCTTAATTTATGCTCCTTTATACAATCTCAGGGGAGAAAGAAGCCTTATGTTCCTCATTCCTTTACATTCATCTCTTCCTTGTGGTCTTGTGAGAATGATTTGGTGTAAGAGGTCTTTCTCTAAGCCCCTCAAAGCTTCTACTCTCTCTGTGAACAAAAGAAGCGAACTTGCAAGAGTAAACGAAACTTGGACCTCAAGAAAGGTTGGAGATGGATTTTATAACTGGAATTTGTGTTCTCTGTGTGGGCTCCAAACGTGGAAGCCCTCCTCTGATTCAGTCTATTTGCCTCATTGGACTGCTCTTTCCAAGATGTAAACACCTCCCTGGATTGTTTCCTTAGAGGGCATGAAGGAAGTACACACTCAAATATAGAATTATCTTAAAGCTGTAGCACAAGGTATGGACACGCTTAGAACTGAATCACATGGCTGGCTTCCCTATCAGCAGAGGGTTCAAGCTCTGGACTTAGTTTTCCCTCTTTTAATTTGCTGTGAGAAGTAGATCTGAAAATACTCAAGGGTCATTAAACCATCTGCCTGGCCCAGGTCATCACCCTAAGATTTGGCAGGGAGGGACCATTTCCCCAGGCTTTGTAATAGTCTAAAAAGGGACATAAGACAGAAAAGACCAAAGCAATTTTAGTTATTTTGGCAATATGGTTGTGATCTTCTCCTTTGGAGTGAGGGCAAATTGTTCTGGAAGGCATAAAGGAGATAGGGAGATACAGGATACTATTTATTGAAGCTCTACTATGTATAGTATTATTATTTCATTAGTAACAGGATCCAAGAGAGAGAGAGAGGTTTTGGTGGTAGGTTTAGAACATGGCTTCAAACTCTTTGATCCCCCATCTCTGAGAGATGGTGTCAACCCTATGTACTCTTCCCTTGAATCTGGCCAGACTGGTGACTTCTTTGACTGCAGAGTATGATAGAAATAGTGCTATGCTTTCACTGCCATATCATCAAAGGCCATGAAGTTCCTGCCCCATTGGCTGGGATACTCATTGTCAGAACCATGAGTCATCATGTAAGAAGTCCCAGAGCCCAGGGGCACTATGCTTGGTGCTGAGAGGAAGCCCAAACCATGTGGAGAGGCCATGAATATATACTAAGGTCAACAGTCCCAAGTGACCCCAGTTTCGGGTCATCCCAGATGAACCCCAGATATCATGCAGCAGAAACAACCCATTCTCATTGTGCCTTGACCCACAAATTAGTGACCCACAGATTCTGTGAGCATGACAAATGGGTTGTTTTTTTATACCACTAAGTTTGGGATTGTTGGATACACAGCAATAGAAAACCATAACAGTATTGTATTCCTGTTGCACAGATGTGGAAACTGAGACTTGGAGAAATTAAGTTTTAAGGCTATTAAGCAGCAGAAGGACAATGTCAACTCAGGTTTCTGACTCTAAAGGCCACTGTTTTTTCAATAGGGACCCAATCAGGGATGGGATATCAGGACTCACTGGATTGTAGAGTTGGGGAGAAATCATATGGTTGTACTTTTTTTTTCCTCAGCTGAATCACACTGCCAATCCTGCATTCACCTTTTCATCCCTGGGCAGATATGCCCACCTACTTCAACAACTGGACACATTTGACAAAGATTCATCTAGCTTCTCTAACTGGTTATTATTATCTGATACTGAGATTGGGAAGCTGGAGCAGGATTCCTGGGTCTGGAAGTCTTATCTCCAGTAGGTTAGGCTTGTATGCTGGTGCCAGATTGACTCACTTTTCAGGCAGATCCTGACCTCCAGGAGATGCTCTGAGCTAGCACCTGTCTGATGACCAGTCAAAAGCCCTTTGAAGACTGGCCTAAAAAAAATGAGGTGGAGGTGAGGCGAGTTTGTCTCCTGTGGAGAGGGGATATGGGATCTGGTCTCTCTTCCCTCTTCCCTGTTTACAGTGGTGCTGAGGGTTTTATTTCATTCGTTTTTAAAGTCTCTGGAGGGTGTCAAGTGCCAGGTGCTATAATAAGTGTGAAATTTAACTACTTTCTCATCATGACAAAAAAAAAAATCCAGGCTCAGAGATTCAAGTGCTGGGAATCTGCTTATAAAAGGCAGGAACCCTATTGTCAACTTTAAATAAATTGCAACTGAAGCGTGATCAGGCTCTGAATTATCACCACAAATCCTCCCAGGAGCGCTCGCTCGCTGTCTCTCTCTCCAGCAAGGGACAGGCAATAAGTCAGTCCAGGAAAGAGGCGAGAAGGAAGCCACAGTCCTGCTACCTCTCATGGCTGGGGGCTTCCAATGACCCATCTTTTCTTCCAGAATGTACCCTTCTTCCTACAGAAATCACCATGCCACTCCGCAGAACTCCAACAGCCTCCCCCTCTCAGCCCTGCCTCCCTGTGCAATAATTTCTGGTGAGTACTGTAGGCCGAGTTTTCTAAAGGTACAGCCCTGGCCATTAACCTTTAAAGAGCAAAATGCCAATAGTGCTGCATCATAGGGAGCACGCTTTCTATTTACAGCTGCTCTTTCAGATCATAAGGCACCAGGCAAGGAGAGAATTTTGCTTTAATAACAAGCAGGTGCTTAGAATTAATGCAGGCGAGAAAAAGCCATGAAGGGATCTGAGCAAGCCATGGAGAATCCAGGTCAAACAGTGGAGACATCAGGCAGCATACCGCAAGAAGATTCTGGGGCCAAAGCTACTAGCAGCAGCTTTGGCTAGTTCTATGGAAAAGGGGAATTAGCATTTACTGGGCTCTTTCAAGATATATATATAATGTATTCCTCATTTCAACTCTATGAGGGCCCCATTTTATGGGTAAACTGAGGCTCTGAAGAAAGTAGTTAATTAACTGAGCTTCACACAGCTAGCCTGAGAGGAACCTGGGATTCAAACCCAGATTTTTTTGCCCTGGATCCTTTATTTCACCTGCTGGAGGGAGGTATTTATTATCTTTGTCTTGGCACAGATATCTGAGTATGTAATACCCATTCTCCTCAAAATGAAAAAAGATTAAAAGCTGTTCTTTACCAATGTTTATTGAATTACCTGAATGAAAGTATCTGTTTATTTATGTATGTATTTTAGAGAGAGAGAGACAGACAGACAGAGAGAGAGAGAGAGAGAGAGAGAGAGAGAATCTTAAGCAGGCTCAAGGCTCAGCACGGGGCTCGTTCCCATGACTCTGGGATCATGACCGGTGCTGAAATCAAGACTGGGATGCTCAACAGACTGAGCCACCCAGGCGTCCCTGAGAGGATCCTTTACACCCCTTGATAAGGTCCCAGAAGATACTCTGAAGTTGACTATTGGACTCAGAATGTGGAATCTATGTTGTAGAAGCACTCACCATTCCCAACCCCACCTCCTAATCTTTCTAGTCTCCCTCATATCCAAGTCCAAACACCAGCCCGTCCACAATGCTTCTCAAGTAACTACATTTCTTTCTCTTCCTCAAACTCACTTACAGATGACTGCAAATACTCATCTCTTGAGGGTGGTAGAACACTGAAGCCCAGCCATTCTGCCCATCCCCACAGAGCTCAGTGTCTCAGACAGGATCAGGGAGGTTCTTCCACATGTCAGCCACATAGGCCACCCATGACAGACACATCTATAATCCCAGCCCACTGGTCCCTTTGGATCAGGAAGTACTGCTATGTGGAGGCCAGACTTTGAGGTAGGGGGCTGTTGGGGGTCCAGCCTCTCTAGTGCACTCCCTCAGGAGTACAGCCAACAAGCGGGATTCAGGTCTACACGGTTCAGACGATCCCTGACTCTAGATTTCTTGCCAATCTGGCTGCCCTCCAGGACACCCTCCTGTCTCCCACCCACTCCAGGATAGTCCCATTAGTGAGACCGGGCTTGGGGGGAAAAAAACAACACAACCCAACATGGAAACTTGCTGTTCATCAGAGTAAAAATGGAAATTTCTCATTTGCTCTGGTTCCACTTCATCCACAGGAAATAGTAGGTGACCACGTAACAAATGCCCCCATCTGAACCAATCCACATAGAAATTACAAAACACACTCAAATGGCACACACAGAGCATGTGGGGAGCCATCCACACCTACTGTCACAACAGTCTGTCAAATTTCAGAGAACCCTTGCTCCACCACTTCACAACCAGTCCCAAGCTGCAACTTTCCCAACATCCACTTCCACAGGCCGACTTCACTTTTTCGCATCAAAGTGCCATATCTACCATAGTATTTATGTTTTTCTTAACCACTTAACACCCATAAAGCTGTGCTACCATTTTTATTAAGTTCCTATCTTTTTTTAATGTGTCACTGGTGGACTTGTCACTGTTGTGCCCCCAACCCCTTTTTTCCCATAAGCCCTAAGGGATTTTGCACAACTCCACATCACCTTGTAACAGAACTGACCATACTTGTGTACATCTTTCCTTTTCCTCATCCTCCAACGATCAAGAAAGAAAACACCTGCAGGACAGGGAGTGTTTTTTTATTACTATTTTATTTATTTTTTATTCCTATTGTAATCCTCCAAGCCAACCCCCTCAAGAAAGCACATGTAATAGACGCTCATGAAATGTGTGTTGCTCACTTAAAAAGTGTGTGTGGGCGGGGAGGGAACCTGGGTGGCTCAGTTGGTTAAGCGTCTGATTCTTGATTTTAGCTCAGGTCACGATCGTGAGATCATGTTTATGGGATGCAGCCTCTCGTGGGGCTCTGTGCTGACAGCTTGGAGCCTGCTTGGGATTCTCTCTCTCTTCTCTCTGCCCCTCCCCAGCTCACAGTCCCTGTCTCTCTCTCTCTCTCTCTCAAAATAAATAAACTTAAAAAAAAAAAAAGTGTTGCTCAATTTATTCTTCCCTAGCCTCTTTCAGGAGATCCTCCATTAGCATTCTATCAAACTGAGCTTAGAACGAGGGTGGCCAAAAGGAACTCCAAAGAAACGCCCAGAGGTCTTCATCAGCAGCATTACCCTCCCAGAGTTTCCAGTAGTCCCACTACAGGGGATCATTAACTTTCATCTAAGCAAAGGCGAGCCAACCTCCCTTCACGAAAGCCTCCAACAGTGGAAAGTCCCCTCCCCCTGCCACCCACAGTACAGGAAGGGCAGGCACGGGGCCCTGGAAGTTGTGCGGGCAGGCAGCCCCCTGCGGGGACCCTGTAGCACCCAATGGATACTGCGGCTCGAGCAGCAAGGAGGCCCCATGTAATATATATTAACATCACAAAATTTAATGGACCAGAAAGGGAAAAAATTAACATAAATTACCTTCGGCTGAAATCCTGCCTTCCTTGGCAGCTCAAGAAAAAGTTCAATGCTGTGCCAGAGGAAAATCAGGCCTTGGGAAGCAGAAGCCTTAATAGGCTGAAATATCACCTCCGACCCTCCCTTGGAAACAATAACTTCCCAATCATCTGGGCCTAGTAACAAATTATGTCAGCCAAGTGGCACAAAGAAGCTGCTTTTACTTATGCTGTGTTTTGGCTAGTGCTTTGTGCAGTGTGGGCTTTATGTAGCTTCTACTGGGTGTGCAGTGCTTTCCTTAGGGAGATGGTAACTTCTTCCTGCCTAGGTGAACACTGGGGCTGGGCCTCTTTAAGTCTTGGTAATAAGAGAGCCATGTTTAGTAGAAAGGACTCTTTGGATATAAAAGATACATCTCCCTGCCAATCCCCACACCCCTCTGCCCACCTCATGCAGTGAGGCTAGCAAGACAGGTGAATTTCTCCCTTATGAAATCTTGAGTTTCCGGGCAAGGGGCTGAGGGAAAGAGGGAGGACATGTGAGAAAGTGTTGATGGAAAGTGGGTGTACACAAAAAGACAGGAGGCTAGCATTAGAGAAGAAGGGTTAGGCAGTGGTTGAGAGATATCTAGTGGCAGGAATAACCAGGGACTTTAAATAACAATGATGCCAAAGACACGTTTGTAAGTTGATGGCTGTGTGGTATGTGGCCCCTTTTGTTTTGCTCAAGCTTTTAGTAGGATTACCACACTTAGTCTTTAATTAGGGATACTTTGGAGAGTGGAGAGATATTGGCAGCATGAGAGGAGAAAGGGATGGGGTGCAGAGTAGGTCAAGAATTCAGCAGATACAGATAGTAAGAGCAAATACACTTTCAGCACTTGTGGTGTGGCAGATATAGTTCTTTTTTTTAAGGTTTATTTATTATTTTTGAGAGAGAGAGAGAGACAGAGTGTGAGAGGGGGAGGGGCAGAGAGAGAGAGGGAGACATAGAATCAGAAACTCCAGGCTATGAGCTGTCAGCAGAAGACCGACGTGGGGCTTGAACTCATGAGCCATGTAATCATGACCTGAGCCGAAGTCGGACGCTTAACCGACTGAACCACCCAAGCACCCCTATAATTCTCAGTGCTTTATATCCATATATTACTAGTAACTCATTTAATGTACATATCAACTCTATGAAGGAGGAGCTCTGACTGTCCCCGTTTCAAGCTAAATGAGTTTTCCAAGGTCTACCAAAACTAAGTGGCAGAGCTGGAATGTGAACCCATACTCCAAAGCCGTTTTCTTAAACACTACCCACAACCAGCCCTCAAGAATTCTCAAAGACCTACAGTTGAGAGCATGAGGTTTCCTATTTTACAGAAGGGTGGAGGGCAGCATGACTGAACATGGAGGGAAGAATAACTCCAGGAGGCTGGGAGACTTGGATAAACCCAAGGGTCTGACAGTTGGGCTACATTTAAATTAGGCAAGGAAGGCCAGGAATTGACCAAAGTTCTTTCCTGCATTAAGGGTCTGTGAGAGGGGTACCTGGCTGTCTCAGTTGGTAGAGCATGCAACTCTAGATCTCAGGGTCGTGAGTTCAAGCCCCACATTGGGCATAGAGATTACTTTTTTTTTTAATGTTTTACTTATTTTTGAGAGAGAAATACAGAGTGTGAGTAGGTTAAGGACAGAGAGAGGGAGACACAGAATTGAAAGCAGGCTCCAAGCTCTGAGCTGTCAGCACAGGGCCCAATGAGGGGTTCAAACCCATGAACTGTGAGATCATGACTTGAGCCAAAGTCAGATGCCCAAGTGACTGAGCCACCCAGGTGCCCTGAGCATAGAAATTACTCAAAAAAAAAAAAAAAAAAAAAAAAAGAAAAGGATCTGTGAGACTAAAACAGGGATCCTTCCATGCAGGTGGTTGTGGTGTCACTATGGAGGGGACACATGTCTGGAAAAAGTAAAACAGCTCTTTATGGAACACTCAGAGATTCTATATAAGGCAGTAAAGGATCAGTGTGAGATCTTTGGGTCAAAACGATGTTGTTGGATAAAAAGCTTTAGGGGGGAAAAGCAGGGAGACTTCACAGAGGAGATGGCTTTGTGCAGGCTGGGATCACAAGGGTCTGGAGTCTTGTTCTAAGCATTTCCCAGTCTTAGACCCCTTTCTTCTTCCCTCCCTTCTTCCTTTCCTTTCTTCCTTCCTTCCTTCCTTCCTTCCTTCCTTCCTTCCTTCCTTCCTTCCTTCTCTTTCTTTCTTTATTTTTTATTTATTTATTTATTTAAAAAAATTTTTTTTTTCAACGTTTTTATTTATTTTTGGGACAGAGAGAGACAGAGCATGAACGGGGGAGGGGCAGAGAGAAAGGGAGACACAGAATCAGAAACAGGCTCCAGGCTCCGAGCCATCAGCCCAGAGCCTGACGCGGGGCTCGAACTCCCGGACCGCGAGATCGTGACCTGGCTGAAGCCAGACGCTTAACCGACTGCGCCACCCAGGCGCCCCATTCCTTCTCTTTCTTTCAAAGATTTTATTTTTTAAGTAATCTCTACACCCAACTTGGGGCTTGAACTCACAACCCTGAAATCATGAGTCACATGCTCTACCTGCTGAGCCAGACAGGCACCCCAGATACCTCGCTTCAGCCCCCTTCCTCACTCTTTTTCCATTCTCCAGACTTCTTCCTATCAAATCAGCAAAACACAGAGAGTGCCTTGTGGAGAAGTGAGAGCAGGTAAAAGGATGGGATCTACAAAGGCTCTGGTTCTCAAAGATGGTCTACAAGTTGAATCTGATGGGAAATTAGGGCTTCCTATCTCAAATCATCTTTGCTTAGCTTAATTCAACACGGCATACTATTATTTTAAAATGTACAATTCAATAATTTTTAATATAGTCACAAAACAGTGCAACCATCATCACAATCTAAAACTAGAACATTTTCATCACCCCAGAAAGAAACCTGTATCCATTAGCAGTCACTTCTCATTTCCCACTCACCATAGCCCTGGTCACCATTAATCTAGTTTCTGTCTCTGTGGATTTGCATTCTCTGGATATTTCATATCAAAGGAATCATATAATGTGTGGTCTTGTGACTGGCTTCTTTCACTTAGCATATTATTTCCAAGGTTCATTGATACTGTAGCATGCATCAGTACTTCATTCTTCTTGGTTCCTGGCTCCAATATCTTCTGCTTCAGGTAAACTGTATTTGTATTCATCTGTCTCTCCAATTTTCAGGGTGATAGTTTGTCCTGTGACTTCAGTTTCTGTGGTATCTAAGAAAAATTGTCGATTTTCAGTTTGTTCAAGTTTTTTCTTGGTGTGAGGCAGTTAGGATTTTTCTAGGAATTGAGTTGAATCTGTAGATTATTTTGGAGAGTACTGTCATCTTAACAATGTTGAGTCTTCCATGAACATGGGATGTCTTTCCACTTATTTGGGTTTTCTTTAATTTCTTTCAACAATATTTTGTATTTTTCACCATATCTTGCTTAACTTGTGTCCTTCCTTGACTCAGCTGTTGCATTGCTGAAGGATTAAGATGTGAGAGGGGATAGTGGGGATTGTCACTATTTCTCAACCAGGAGCAAGACCAGGACTCCTCTAGAATGACCCATTCTGGGTGCTGGGCAATTACCAAAGTGCCTTCATGCTGAAGTGCTAGGCACAGCTGTTGGTCACCATGCACATACCATTGTCTCACTTTGGGCCACTCACTAACTCTCAATTCTCAATACTGAGATGGGAAATCTCTCAGGCTCATTATATTCCAGGAAAGCATCTTATTCTTTGGCCAGTCTTGGAGCAGCAGGTGTTCTGACCCTGAATTCTGGTTCCCAGCTCCTATCTCCCCTTGGAATTTCTCCTGCCAGGATGGACAAGGTGCCTTCTCCAGGAATGTCATATGCAGAAAGGACAGAAGCATGCAAATTATATTTCCAAGCCTTTCCCTAATCACATCAAAGTCTTTTGCAAGGAGCCTTCTAGCCTAACTGGAGTTTGATAATTACAAATTATTTCTAGCAGAAATGCTGAGTGTAGGAAAGTAGGTTAGAGAAATTTGCTTCATATTAAAGCCATGGTCAGATCATCATGAACCTTCAGGGCATTTATTTTTCCATCAGCTCCTCCCTGGTTTCCCCACCTCCTTTTTTGGCCTGGCTGAGCTGGAGACCCGCCTAATACAAATAACAGCATTAAAATAAAATCATGCAAAAGCTCCGGGGAACACGCCTGAGTAATGGAGAAGATAATAAGCTTGGACAACCACCTCATCCCTCTCCTCTTACTTCCTCCAGGCAGGCAAAAGTTCACAACTGATTAGGGATCCCTTCTAACGGTAAACAGGAGGGAAACTAGAGCTTAAGTGGTTTAAGAAAAAAAATTGTAATAATAGACCAGATTGCTATCATTCCACTGATACTCAGTCCCTGCATCTCAGAAGTAATTTCTAATTATAAAGTTATAATGAGGGGAGCTGTGGGTGCTGGACAGAACAAAAAGATAAAGCCATGAGAAATAAACAAACCCATAGGTGGTTTTGTTCATTCATTGACTCATTTGTCAAACATCAGGAGAGCTGCCTATCCCAGGCACTGGGCTGGCTGCAGAAGAGGCAGAGATGGAGGTGGCCCCAGCTGATCTAAGTATAAGTGAAGAGACAGATGTGTAGCCAGATAAGCCATACTACAAGCAAATTTGTTGCTTCCAAGAATCTGCAGCTTAAGACCCTTTCCTTCACTTTGGGTTGGGACAGGGAAGATGGGGAGTGGTCATCTCACCTCTGCTTCTAGGGGTTGGAAATGAAAGTTGCTAATTGATCATTTAAGAAAGAAGGAACCAAACAGCAGAAAAAAGAAAGAAGTGTGGGAAGGAGGGAGGAGAGTTGTCATGCCCTGGAGGAGAGCAGCTCCACTGATCCAGTAGCTTTGGAATGGACAACCTGTTGGTCTCAGAGATCTGGTGCTTTGGACATTGGTTCTAACTTGAGCGGTGAGGGAGATGATCAAAAGATCATGAAGAAAAGTCATGCAGAGTGTCTGAACCTAAAAGGTAACATTTGGTAGAAGCCACTGCCCATAATATGGAACTCCTCCCTGCCGGCCTTCCCCCAGGAAGAACCAGGAGGAGGATGGCTGAGAAGGGTCTGGAGGTATGTGTGGAAAGTGTCAGGTTCACAGCTCTCATGTCCACAGCACGACCAACAGCAGCATACCTCTATGGGGCAAAGTGCCTGGGGACAGTGGGGAGTTGCTTTACTTTATTACCACAAAGACTCTATAGCTTTTTATTGTTGGGCACAGTGGCCACATTTTTGGTCCCTCCAGGGCCTGGGTGTTTGCTGAAAGTCATCCCTCAAATCTCTTCTCAGTGTGAAATGGATTGCTACATTTCCAAGGCTTAATTGTCCGCACCGGCTAAAAGCACTCTGCCAGTAATGAAAATACATTCACTCTTTTTATCAAGGAAAAAAGATAATAACTCAGCCAGCTTTAGCTTGCATTGTATTGGACATCAGACATCAGCCCAGCTTATTTCTAAGGACATCTCTGAGGTGAAGCACAAAAAGCTGTTGGTGGGGAAGAGGGTGTTGGTGATGTAGAGGAAAGATCAAGGGGAACAAAGAGCAAAAGGGTGCCCAAGGCTGTCCCCCATACCTTCTTAGAGTACACAGCTTTCCAAAATGACAGCTGTCCCTTCCCAGGAAGCTGGAGGATGTGACTGTTCAGAATTTAAAACCCCTTTGTTTCTCTTGGAAGATGAATGACACTAATAGCAATAATAATAACTATGGCACACGTCAAAGGACATGCAGATATTCTGCCATTTGATCTTTACAACCTCCCTGACACACCAGCAGGACAAATATTGTCGTGTCATGTCTGTAGATAACGAAACTAAGACTTAAGAAAAAGAACTGACTTACCCAGTATCATCAACTAGCATTAGAGTCAGTGTCTGATACCTGAGGGCCAGGGGTAGGGACCGTGCTGGAGGGGGTAATTGGTACAAAATGGGATAAGGCCTATAGAGACTAACATGGTTCTGAAAAATTACATTTGAAGAACCTAAAACAGACTCTGCATTTCCTCAATTCCATCTACATCACCTCTATACGAGCGCTCTGGCCACACCGGCCTCCTGAGGCGTATATTCTTGAGCACCAACTTACAGTCAACCATTCCCCACTTCTTCCTTCCTCACATAAGCCTAGTTTCACTCTCAGAAGCCTGGTTTTTGCCAGAAATTGGGAGCATTGGTACTTCAATGAAGTTCATTAGAAGGTATGCTGTTCTCCTGCCCAACTCTCAACAAATCTGAGTCATTCATCCCCTAAAATGACCAGTTTGGGAATGGCCATGTGGTGAAATTTTGCTGTTATGACATGTGAAGGGAAATCTGCATAGAGACAGGGGAAGAGCTTCCCTGTTCTGAAAAGGAAAAGGTTAGTCCTCTTCTCTCTGCCTCTGTTAGCTGAGGATGAGGAAGTTGTATAGAGTTGGAATTTTGGCAGCCATCTTGGCATCTAGAAAAAGTCAGCACAAGAGGATGGCTGAGCAGAAAGAAGGCAGTATTTTGGCCCTAAGTGATGTTCATTTCCTAAATTAACCACCCTTAGGGGTGCCTGGGTGGCTCAGTCCATTAAGAATCTGACTTTGGCTCAGGTCATGATCTTGCAGTTCCATGGGTTCGAGCCCCACCCACAGAGTGCTCTCTGCTGTCAACATGGAGCCTGCTTTGGATCCTCTGTCTCCCTCTTTCTGTCCTTCCCCCACTTGCGCATGGGTATTCTCTCTCTCTCAAAAATCAACATTAAAAGAAAAAAAAAAACATCCTTAGGAACCCTACCCATCCTGCTCCCAGGCTTCTTTACGTGAGGTAATAAAATTTCTTCTTATTGTGCCATTTTGAATTGTGGCTACTTCTCTTTATTCCCATTAAAAGAATGCTAAATGATAAAATTCCTTTCTGTTCCTCACGCTCTCCAAGCTCATTCTCATTTCAAGACTGTTCCCACTGTCTGGGAAACTGTTCCACCCTCCTTATTACTTCAGGCCTCAGCTCAAATGTCACTTCCAGAATGGCTTTCTATGAACTACCCAATCTAAACCAGTTTTCCAGTCACTATGTTTTCATTTTAGCACGTATTAGTATTAAAAATTATGTGTTTATTTATGTGTTTACTTGTTTATTGTCTCTTTTCCTCAACAGAACATGAGCTCCATGTGAGTAAGAACTGTGCCTGGCTTGCTCACTGCTGTATTCCTAGCACCTGGCACATAGCCTAGTACATAGTAGGTGCACAGTGAACATTTGGGGAATTAATAAGAGACAATTTCACCATGCTGCTCCCTAGTCTTTCTCTCCTCTATGGCTGTTTGGGTAGTGTATCTGTCTCTTTGACCTTTCATTGATTCCTCTCACAAAAATCTCAATCTCAAGACCAGTAAGAAATGAAGAAGGCAGCAGAGAAGAAAAACACCATAAAAGCAAAAATTATTTTAGGCATAAATGTAAGAGAGTAGGATGATTGCATAACATATGTAGATCTATGCAAATTACGATGCAAGTTAAATAGGGGAGAAGTCTGAAGTGGTAGGCAGTTCAGAGTAGCATGTCGGGTGTGTTTTCCTTCTCACCAGGAAGTGGTATCAACTTCTAAGCCTCAGAAAGTGGAAATGCTGACACACAGTGAGAGAAAAATCAATTGAAAGTTACACAAGTAAAAAAGAATTTAATTTACTTCTTGGGTTTTTCTAAGAGATAGAAATCAAAAACATTCCACTTACCCACTTTAAATAGTAGAAACAGGAAGCATAAAACTCTACTTGGTTTTACATGACGGCCAATTCAGATTACAGAGGAAGTGGGAGAACGGAAACAGAAAAGAAGAGGAAGGGATAGACCAAGAAACAACCCCTAAGTTACCCAAATCCTTTAGAAGCAAAAACCTAATCTATGTAATGACAATTCTTTTTTTTTTTTTTAATTTTTTTTTTTAAGTAATCTCTGTACCCAATGTGGGACTCGAACTCACAACCCTGAGATCAAGAATTGCATGCTCCACCAACTGAGCCAACCAGGTGCCCCCACAATTCTTTATATTTAGAGAAAACAAAACAAAAATGAAAAACTCTACCTACAAATAGCCCTCTGGGGGTACCTGGGCATTAAGTGTCTGACTCTTGATTTTTGCTCAGGTCATGATCTTATGGTTTGTGGGATCAAGCCCCACATCCGGCTCTGCACTGACAGCTCAGAGCCTGCTTGGGATTCTCTCTCTCCCTCTCTCATTGCCCATCCCCCACTCACGCTGTCTCTGTCTCTCTCTCTTCCTCTCTCTTTCTCAAAATAAATACATAAACATTTTTAAAAAGCCCTCTGAGTTATTTTTTTTAAGGTAACATTTTCCGAGTTTATTTAATCTGTTTTAATTCCTACCTAAAATGTGGGAGAAAGGGTGCTTATTCACTCATTCAACAAGTATTTGGGGGGTACTCATGTCCTGGCCCTTGAAATAGGTGCTGGGGAAGATCTGAGAACAGGATGTGGGCACAGTACCTGCCCTCATGGGACTTCCATTCTAATTCTGTTCCAATATTCATGGAGAAAACACTCTTTACCTGCCTTGTATAGAAAGAAAATATCATCCATCTAATTTTACAGAGGAAAACGTCCACTTTTTGGAGACCACATTGTGGACAGTCTATGTGCCACTACTAAGGACTTGAGGGCTTTAATAGTGGCACAGATTCGGCACTTGGCAAAGATCTCAAGGGGCTGCTGCCCTTAAATGCTTACTGGTATCAAGTATTTTGAGCCGATGTGCCCCTCAGTTCCTCAGCTGTCACTCTGGCCATCATCATAACTCACTTCAGGTAACACAATAGTCTCCTGTTGGGTCTTCTCCCTGGTCCCAGCCTTGCCTTCCTTCTGTCTGTGCTCCACAGAGCAGCCACAGCCATCCTGTTCATTTTGAAAACAAAGCCTCTTCTCTGCTCCAACCCTGTGCTGGCTTCCTGTTCAGTAAGAGAATCATCTGAAGGCTGTACAATGGCCTCCAGGCCTCCAGCCCTGTTGCTCCAACATCCTCTCCTCTTCCTGGCTCCTGCTCATTCAGCATTCGCCATACACACACCCACCAATCCCCCAGTAGCCGTTGCACTCCCTGCCCCAAGTGCTGCCTCCCACACCTCCCAAATCTACATCAATCACTCCCCACATTTCCAGGACTTGACTCAATTGTCACCTTCTCGTGGAGACCTTCCCAAATTCCCTATTTAAAATTATAAATTCTGAAAAAAAAAATTATAAATCCTGGGGCATGTGGATGGCTTAGTTGGTTAAGCATCTGACTTCAGCTTAGGTCATGATCTCATAATTCATGAGTTCAAGCCCCACATCAGTCTTTCTGCTGTCAGCACAGAGCCCGCTTCAAATCTTCTGCACCCCACCCCCCACCTCATCCCTCTGCTCACTCTCTCACTTTCTCAAAAATAATTAAACATTAAAAAAAATATATATTTAAAAAATAAAATAAAATTACAAATCCTTTTGCCCTCTGTACTCCCTATCCTCTGTCCTACTTTTATTTTTTCCCCATAGCTGTTCTCACTCTCTAACTGATTGTGCATTTCATCCATTTGTATTGTCTATTGTCTGTCTTTCCCCCACAGAAGAAAGCTCTAGAAGAGCCAGGATTTTGGTCTGTTTTGTTCATTGGTGTATCCTCAGTCCCTTGAAGAGTTACCAATGAATTACGGCATTGTTGGGATGCCTGGGTGGCTCAGTCAGTTAAGTGACACCTTTGGCTCAGGTCATGATCTTGCAGTTTGAGAGTTCAAGCCCCACATCGGGCTCTGTGCTGATGGCTCACAGCCTGGATCATGCTTCAGATTCTGTGTCTCCCTCTCTCTCTGACCCTCCCCTCCTCACATTCTGTCTCTCTCTCTCTCTCTCTCTCTCTCTCTCTCTCAAAAATAAAATTAAAACATTAAAAAAAAAGAAGTATTTGTTGATAGTCCTTTAGTTGGCACTGGTTTAAATTTATGGTAAATGTGACTACATTCTTCTCGTTTTTATCATTTTACAGAGAACCAGTGAAAACTTTACTGGAGTTTCAGCCTAGTCCTCACACTCATGACTGGGAAGCCCTGGCCCAGAGCAGTAGGTCCCTGGAGATGAGCCCTGGCTCTACACCCCCAAACCAGTCCCAGAAGGGGTGGGTCCTCTTTGACATGCAGCTCACATTGGCTAAGGTGTCTGAACAGCAAATGTCAGAGCCTCCTTCTAAATGCAGGCAGATTTACTTTGCAGACGGTGAGAATGCATTTTAATTTGTTGATGTGAAATCTTAATTGAACTAAACTGCTAGAGGTAGTCTCTGTTCTCTGTCATAGTCTTAATTTAGTTGGCAAAACAAGATATCATCAGAGGAAAATCACAGGCAAAGACGCTGTGCCCAGAGGGTTTGGGGAACACCCTTCTGTGTTTGGAGGTGGGCTGGTGTGTGACTGGCACAAGAGTGAACCACACCCACACAACTCGGAATGCCAACTTGGCTTTCCAGGGATACTCAGGGGACATCACATGGGCTCAAACACAGGGGCCCTCCCAAAGCAGCCATGCTAAATACTGCTCCCCTCCTGTATTTTCTGTCCTATTTTTAGTGTTAGAGCAAGGAAGAGATGGGGACTTTCTCACCTGGAGGTACAGGATGTGGGAGGTGCCAGCTCTATTACTGATTTGCTATGGGACCTGAAGCAGCTCACCTCCCCTACCAGGGCTGTGGTTTTTACATCTGTTCAATAAGGAGGCTGGAATCCAGGTCCCTAAAAGTCTTCCATCACCAACATGCCATGTAGGGCTCTCTCTGGACACTCAGGTCTGTGCCAATATCCAGCCTGTGGCTCCTGACACTTGCCTGCCAAATCCCTGCTGAGTTCTTGGCCATGGCATGTGCTCACACCAGTGGCCTCACTGTCCTCTACAGGGGGGTCAGGCTGAAGGCCTTTCACCAATATGGCCTCAACCCTGACCCACAGAATCTCAGATTGCCATTCTGTGTAGGCCCCTAGGAGGAGGCCTTAAGAATCATTTTCTTGGGGCGCCTGGGTGGCGCAGTCGGTTAAGCGTCCGACTTCAGCCAGGTCACGATCTCGCGGTCCGTGAGTTCGAGCCCCGCGTCGGGCTCTGGGCTGATGGCTCAGAGCCTGGAGCCTGTTTCCGATTCTGTGTCTCCCTCTCTCTCTGCCCCTCCCCTGTTCATGCTCTGTCTCTCTCTGTCCCAAAAATAAATAAATGTTGAAAAAAAAAAAATTTAAAAAAAAAAAAAAAAAAAGAATCATTTTCTTGGTGTCATATGCCCACTCCATCCCCTTCCCAGACCTCCACCCCCAGGGGCCTACTATACATGGTACTTGTCTCACCCCGGCAGCTCCTGACCAGGCCTGTCCGCATCTGGAGAAGCTCCTGCTGGGACACTGCTCCAAGCCTACCCTTGCTGCAGTGACATGAACAGGCAGAGGCAAATCACCTCTGGCGGTTGGCAGGAATCAGCCTCCTGCACAGTCCAGCTCAGAATCCTGCAATATCTTCTTCTGGGGACAGTCTCTGCAAGGAAGTTCCCAGGGAAGTGACTCAGGCTTTAATATCTTCCTCCAAAGCACTGCTGAAAAAGGGCTGGAGACAGCTCCTTGGGGTCAGATTCCTGGGGTGCAGGTCCTCATTCTGGTGACTCACTGGCTGAAACAGGAGAGTTGCAGGTCCTAGTACCTGCAGTGAGTCACAGGTTGTTCTTACTCTGGGAATCAGGTGGCAGGAGGTTTAGCAAAGAGGCAATGCCATGCAGAAGGAAGATCACAGCTTTGCAGTAGAAACCACCTGGCAAGTCCCTTCTGCTCACTGAATCTGTTTCCACATCTGTTGGGTGGGGATAGCAATATCTAACTCAGAAAAATGTGAGAATAGGTGTTCTACAGTTTCTAGAGCGCCTAGCACTGTGCCTGGTCCAGAGACCGCACTCCCCTAACAGTAGCAGTTGATGAGCTATTATTATTAAAGTCCTAACATGGTGCTTGGCATCCAGAATGTGCCCAGTAAATGCAAATGTGATCATCATCACAAGGTGCTACAGAGCTCTTTTCAACACTTTGGGGTTGGTAGCAAACTGCAGATCACACGGACACATCCCCGAGGCTCCTTTCTCTCTACATTCTTCCATCTTGCTCTGCTTCCTCCTCACTCTGCAAGGAGACAAGGGTCAGGGAAACTCTGACAGCTGGTTGGTGGGGTGAAGACATTTAGTAGATAACTGTGAGCTCAGCTTCCCTCTTCTCTTGGTAGAAGCTGGAAACAGCCTTTTCCTATCACAGGATAGAAAGTTGGAAGATGGCAAAAACGATTTTTTTTTTAAAAGAAAAAAAAGAAAGTTTGAAGATGCTAATCTAAAGCCAGCAGGGCTTCTTGCACAGGAAGGGCCTGGACAAACAAACAGCGTTCCTTGGGATGGGGTCCTTTGTAGAGACTAGGCTTAGCTTTTGATTAGGTAGGACTTTCTACTGAAAGTGTCAGAAATCTCTCTCAAATTCTCTTTTTTTTAAATTTTTTTAACGTTTATTCATTTTTGAGAGAGCACAAGCGGGGAAGGGGCAGAGAGAGAGGGAGACACAAAATCCGAATTGGGCTCCAGGCTCCGAACTGTCACAGCACAGAGCTCAACACGGGACTCAAACTCACAAACCACGAGATCATGACCTGAGCCGAAGTCGGACGCTCAACCGACTGAGCCATCCAGGTGCCCCTCTCACAAATTCTTAAACAAAGACTGAATGCACTGATTCACAGACTTGGGAGAATTCTAATCAGAGGGTCAAAGGAAGCCCAGAACCAAGGTTACAGGGACTGGAGCCATGGACTCAACACACAGGAACATGCTCTCCCATGAAGGAACTAACACTTAGAGACTGGGTCCTCTTTATGTTAGGTGGTCAGGAAAGGTCAATTTGGACACATCTATGCTCCAGACAGAGCAAATACTCAGTGCAAAAGTCCCAAGTGATGAATGAGTTTGTTCAAGAAACAGAAAGGAGCCAGTGTGGGTGGAGAGCAGTGAGCCAAGAAAAGAACAATAAGAGATGACAACCAAGAGGATGCAGGGGCCAGATCACAAAGGATCTTGTAGGCCAAGATATGGAACTTTTATTGCATTCAAAGGACTGTGGAAAGCCTTTGAAGGGTTTGAAACAACAGAGATCATCTAACTTATGTTTTAAAAAGAACACTGGTCGCCTCTGGAGACAAGGAAAACAAAAGCAAAAATGAACTATTGGGACTTCATCAAGATAAAAAGCTTCTGCACAGCAAAGGAAACAATCAACAAAACTAAAAGGCAATCTACAAAATGGGAGAAGATATTTGCAAATGACATATCTGATGAAGGGTTAGTATCCAAAATCTATAAAGAACTTACCAAAACTCAACACCCAAAAAACAAATAATCCAGTGAAGAAATGGGCAGAAGACATGAATAGACTTTTTTCCAAAGAGAACATCCAGGTGGCTGATGGACACACGAAAAATGCTCAACATTACTCATCATTAGGGAAATACAAATCAAAAGTACAATGAGAACCACCTCGAATCAGTCAGAATAGCTAAAATTAACAACACAGGAAACAACAGCTGTTGGCCAGGATGTAGAGAAAGGGGAACCTCTTACACTGTTGCTGGGAATGTACACCAACAGGTGCAGCTACTCTGGAGAACAATGTGGAGGTTCCTCAAAAAGTTAAAAACAAAACTATCCTATAACCCAGTAACTGTACTACTAGGTATTTACCCAAAGGATACAAAAATACTGATTTGAGGGGACACATGCACCCTGATGTTTATAGTAGCATTGTCAACAAAGCCAAAGTAAGGAAAGAGCCCAAATGTCCATTGACTGATGAATGGATAAAGAAGATGTGGTTCATATAGACAGTAGAATATTACTCAGGGATCAAAAAGAATGAAATCTTGGGGCACCTGAGTGGCTCAGTCGATTGAGCAACCAACTCTTAATTTTGGCTCAGGTCAGGATCCCAGGGTCATGGGATCAAGCCCTGCGTCTGGCTCTACACTGAGCACAGAGCTTGCTTAAGATTCTCTCTCTCTCTCTCTCTCTGCCCCTTTCCCCTATTCATGTGGATGTGGTCTCTAAAGTTTAAAAAAAAATGTAAAAAAATGAATGAAATCTTGCCATTTGTAACGGCGTGGATGGAGCTAGAGTGTATTATGCTAAGCAAAACAAATCAGTCAGAGAAATACAAACACCATATGATTTTACTCATATGAAGAATTTAAGAAACAAACCAGATGAACATAGGGGAAGGGGAAAAAGAAAGGGAAGCAAATCATAAGAGAGTCTCAACTATAGAGAACAAACAGGGTTGATGGCGGGAGGTGGGTGGGGGGAAGGGCTAGATTTATGATGGGCATTAAGGAGGGCACTTGTTGGGATGAGTACTGGGGTGTTATATGAAAATGATGAATCACATTCTATTCCTGAAATCATTATTACACTATATGCTAACTAACTAGAATTTAAATAAAAACTTGAAACAAAAAAACAAGAAAACTCTGGTTACTATATGGAAAGGAGGCCAGGGGTCAGGGTGGAAGGAGGGTTTAGGGGAAAGGCTAGGGGAGGAATGGATTAGGGCATGGGTGGGGATAAGAGTTCTATTCTGATCACATTAAATTTGAGATGCTGATTAGATGTAGTAGCAGTTTCTTAGGGTTGCTGTAATAAATGACCACAAATTGGGTGGTTTAAAACAACAGAAATGTATCCTCTCACAGTTCTGGAGGTCTGAAGTCTGAAACCAAGGCGTCAGTAAGGTTGGTTCCTTCTGGCTGCTCTGAGGAAGAATCTGTTCCATGTCTCTCTCCTAGATCTTCGCATTGCCAGCAATCCATGGCCTATGGATACATCATTCCAATATCTGCCTCTGTATTCACAAAGCATTCTCCCTGTGTGTCTCTTGTCTTTATGTCTTCTCCTCTTCTTATAAGGATGCCAGTCATACTGACTGTAGGGCCACCCTAACCCATTATGACCTAATCTTAACTTGATTATATCTGCAAAGATCTTATTTCCAAAAAAGGTCATATTCATAGGTACAAGAGGTTAGGACTTCAACATATATTTTGGGGAGACAATTCAACCTATAAAGCCTCGTGAAAGGGGATGTTAAGTGGGCCGATAGGTATATAAGGATGACGTTCAGAGGAGAGGTCTGCTTTGGAGATATTAATTTGGCAGTCATAGAAAACCAGCCTAGGGACTAGATGTAGATAGAGAATAGAAGGGGTACTAGGTTGAGCTCTGGGGCTGTCCAATATTTAGTGGTTTGTGGAAGAGAAGGAGCCGGCATAGAAGACTGAGAAGAAGTGGTCAGTGAGGTAGAAAACCAGGAGAATGTGGTGTCCAAGAAACTAAGAGGAGAGAAGTTTCAAGATGGAAGTAGCGGTCAACCTTGCTGAGACGTGGCTCTCAGACCCAGCAGCATGCAGACCAGTGGTGATGCCAACACGATTAATTTCAGCGGAGCAGTGGGGATGGAAGCTCACCCGGAGGGGCTGAAGAGAGGATGTTGAGGGAGAAAGTGAGACAGCAGCTATACACAACTCTTTCAAATTCAAAAAGTTTTGCCATGACACATAGAAAAACTGGGTGACAACAGAGGGAAATGTGGGTAATGGGAGGGTTGTTTATGTTGTAAAGCTGGAATATATTAGAGAATGTTTGTATGATATTGAACGTGTTCTTCTAGTGATGGAAGCAGAGACACTCAATCCACTGTATAAAGAGGGAAGGCAAATCATGGAGGACACATACAGGTAGGGAAGTAGAGCTGGTGCCAGGAAAATGAGGAAGCACTTCAAAGTGCTTTTCTTTTCTCCATGAGGGATGAGGCAAGGTCATCAGCTGAAAGTGAGGGATGAAGAGAGTGAAAGATGTTTGAAGAGACAGAAGTTATGAGGTAGAAGCTTTGATCATGTTGAATAAATATGGGAAGACTACAGAACAGTGAGTGTTCTCTTGAGATTTCCCATGGAACTCTCTCTAGACGCTTTTCTTCTGGGTCTGCACCTCCTCTCAGGAAAGGGTTCTGATTGGCCCTATTCAGGGCATATGCCTGTCTCTGGTCCAGTCACTGTATCCAGAGGATGAGATCCTGGGATTGGGCAGACCTGGGTCACATGTCTACCCCTGGGACTAGAGGGACTACTCTTATACCCCTAGAAGTCCCAGCAGAATCAAGCGGAATAGGAGATATTGGACAGACGCTAACTGGGATGTGAGGCAGACAAAAAGTAGCAGATGTCCACTCTCCCTCACTGCTCTCACAGGGTTGTTCTGAGACCCACTGAAACAGTGTCTGTAAAACCACACTGTGAACTGCAGAGCACTATACCAGGTCAGGGATTCTTACAGGGGCGCTCAGTAAATGATAGGTTTGTTTACTTATTTGCTCACTCAGTAAACAGTTACTTAAGCCTCTAAGTGACCCTAGCTCTGTGCCAGGTTTACGAAGGAGAGGAGACAAATCATGAATAAGATGTGATCTGCCCCAAGGAGCTTGAAGTTCAGGAAAGCTTTGTTAGTTCAGGTTAGCTTTGTTGTGGTAACAAACAACACAAAATCTTTGTAGTTTATAAACAGCAGTGCTTTATTTCTTGCTCCTCAGCTTCAGGTGAGCTTTGGCTCAGCTCCAAGCGTCTTTTTCACTCTAGGATAGGACATGCCATTCTGTGGCACAGGATAAAGAGGATACTGTGATGGCTCCTAAAGCTTCTGCTCTGATCACTTCTATTGCCATTTGATTGGCCAGCAAGTCACATGACCAAATCTGATTGCAACAAGGTAAGTATCCTGCTTCCATGGGGAGGACTTGAAACTAACATCGCAATGCATGGTGATTCACAGTACTTTTATAGAGAGAAGTGAACAACTGGGGAAGATAATATAATCATTACAAAGGGGTACAAGCACATAAATGCTCATTATACAAGAGAAAGTGATCAGAGTCCTTGATGAAGGCATTAGGAGTTCAAAGGGGAGAGATCAGAGAAGGCATCTTGGAGGAAGTGGCTTTAGGGCTGAGTCTTGAACAATACCAGAGGATCTAGATGGGTACAGAAGAAGAGAGGGCATTCTAGCAGAGGAACAGCATGAGAAAGCCACAGAAGAGGGAAAGTGGGAAACTTAGACAAGGAATGGTGAATGGTTTAGTTAACCTAATGTAGAGGAATTGGGAACAAATAATAGAAAGATGGCAAAGTGACTATGCCTGCCGGCCTCCAGGAGCGTTCAGAGGCTCTCATCCCCACCCCATCCACCTGCCCAGCCAGGGGTTCCTGGACTGGGGAAGGGCATGCAGTTGCTGGTAAATGAGTCCAGGGCAGGCCAGCCTTTGGCTAGACTCTTCTGCCCTTCTTGGCTTGGTCAAACCCAGGTCCTATCCCAGACTCAGCTTCTCCCAATGCCTTTTTCAAACTTTGTTGGAAATTGTACTCCCAGTGTTCTTATAAAGGTTTCTATGTGACTTCTGTGTGTTTCCTCTGCCTGCATCAGCTAGCCTGGTATCCAGAGGATACCCCCAAACTAAAGATTTTAAAACAAAAAAAGAGGTCTCCCCAGAGGCAGGGAGATGGACAAGATGACCTGGTGGAAAATCCAACCTTGCAAAGAAAGCTTCATCCTGCTGGCTACTCTATTCCACAATAGCAGTAAAATGAGTTTTTGTTTTGTTTTGTACAGAGTAAGATACCATAATTTATTTTGTCATAATTTCTTCAAAGAAAAATATAATGGCTCTTTAGAGTTGTATTACAGTATGAATTTCATTGCATTTCTTTTGGATTCAGCTTGTTATTATAGCAGTGGTTTCAGTTACATGTTTATGTAACAGAAACTTTCCGCTTCTTATTGTTTGATAGGAATGTGATGATCAGTAAAATTAATTTTCAACAATCTTGTTTTTTCTTTATAGTTATCACCTGTGGTACATGGATGCAAAAGCTTTCTGAGAGGGGGTCCTAGCTTATTGGAGTTAATGAGCTGCCTACATTGTGGGCATGTGGTCTAATTGATACTGGCCCTGGGCAGGTTTGCACTTTTAATCATTAATGCCCTGCAGCCTGCTGGAAGCATGGAAAGAAACAGGCTGACTAGAACATGCCAGAAGACAGAGGCAAAGCCACAGGGAAGCCTCCCACTGCCCAGGAGGTGCCTGCATGAAGGCACAAGTGGAGCTCAGGGCCCTGTTGCTGGGCAGAAACCTTGGTGGTCCTGCCTCAAGGGAGGCAGGGAGACCTCTCCCTTGGGTAACCTCCAATGTTAAACATATCAGCAGGGGCCAGGCATATCTCAGGCCTGAGTAGAGGCTTGCACATCACTCACTCCATCATTCATTCACTCAAAAATATATATTAAGTATCAACTCCGTGCCAGCCCCTGGTACAGTAATAAACAAGACAGACAAGCTGTCTGCCCCTTCAGAGTTTCATTTTAGTCTGCAAAAAAGATAATAAACAAGTTAAGGAATAAATCAGCAGACAATAAACAAGTTAAGGAATAGATCAGCATGATAAGGTCAGCTAGTAATAAGTGCTGTGGAGACAATAAAAGAGTGATGTGATAAGAGTACTTAGGTGAGGGGTAAGCTCACACTAAGTTCTAGTCAGAGAGGGATGCTCGGCAAAGCTGACATTTATGCTGAGACTCGAGGCATGGGAAGGAGCCAGCTTTGCAAAGTGCTGGAGGAAAAGCCTTCCAAGCATTAGGAATGACAGGTGCAAAGGCCCCAAGGCAAGGAAAGGCTGCAGTTAGTTGAGGAAGAGAAAGGAGATAGGTGTGGCTGAAGCTTGATGAGCAGGATGGAGAATGACTGGAGATGAGGTTGGAGAGTTGAATAAAGCTTAGGTTATACGAAGTTTTGTAAAGCCAAGTATATCCGTCAAAAGACACTCAGGAAAAATCAGAAATCACTCTAGATTTTTCCAGTAGGAGGAATTTAGTTTGAGGAATTGGTAACAAACATGTGGGAAGGGCTAGAGGAGCAAAAAGAGGGAGATGAGGTTATCCAAAGATTAGTGATTGCAGGAAATCACACTATCAGCCCTGAGGTTAGAAGAGCAAGATCAGAAATGAGGACAATTGGGCACCTGGGTGGCTCAGCCAGTTAAGCGTCTGACTTCCACTCAGGTCATGATCTCACGATCCCTAAGTTCAAGCCCCGCATCAGGTTCTGTACTGACAGTTCAGAGCCTGGAGTCTGCTTCGGATTCTGTGTCTCCTGCTCTCTCTGCCTCTCCCTAGCTCTCTCTCTCTGTCTGTCTCTCTCTCTCTCTCAAATATAAAACTGCTCTACCACTGAGGCGGTTATTAGGAACCCTGTGAGCTAGAACCTGAGCACAAGCTTTGTTATTAGGTTCAGGAGGATAATGTATGTAAAATACTCAGTATAGTGCTCAGCACTTAGTAAGGTCTCCATAGACGTGAGCTATGTTATAAAGCTACACTCCAAGGACAACCAACATTACATGGGAGATGCCCAGCCTTTTAAATGAGATATAGGAAATCTTATCACATGGAAAAGTTGGGAACCAAAGGTTTTAGGAGAGCTCAGTTTAGACAAATTGATAGAATCACAGAATCTCCATTTCCAGTATTCTCCCACAGGACTCACGCAAAAGACCTCTGCTATGCTGTTTCTGCAGGCTCTGCTCAGACCGAAGTGGGAAATCCAAAGCATTCAACAGAGCATGATGGAGGTGGAAGGCGTGTGGTGGAGCAGTGAGGTGCCAGAGGAGATAATGAGCACTTGTTCCAGTTATCTGTTGCTGTGTAGCAAAAAGCTTAGAGCTCAAAACAATCATTTTTTTTATGTTTATCATTCTCTGGATCAAGAATTTGGATGGGGCACAGTGTGGGGATGGTTGTTTCTGTTTCTCAATGTCTGAGGGCTCAGCTGATAAGATTAAAAGGATATGGGTCTCTCAACAGTTCGGGGCTAGAATCCCCAAAGGCTCATTTACTCACATATCTGGTGCTTGGGCTGGATTGACTTGAAGATCAGTACAGTTTTGTTTTTTTTTAAGATTTTTATTATTTATTTATTTATTTATTTATTTATTTATTTGGGGGAGAGAAAGAGAAATAGAGAGAGAGAGAAAGAGGAAGAGAGAGGCAGAAAGAGGGAGACAGAGGATCCAAGAGTCTGCTGTGGGGCTTGAATTCATGAACCATGAGATTATGACCTGAGCTCAAGTCAGATGCTTAACCGACTGAGCCACCCAGGCACCGTGACCTGAAGATTAGGACTGGAGACCAGAGTGCCTACACATGACCTCTCCAAGTGCTCTGGCTTCCTCACAACAAGGTGATTGCATGGTAGTTGGACTTCCTATGTGGTGACTCAGGGCTCTAAACATGAGTTTTTCAGCTAACAAGGTGGTAACTACATCTCCTCTCATCACAAAGCCAAGGAAGTTTCTCAGCACTACTTCCACTGTAATCTAGAATGTATAAGGGAGCCCTCAGGACTCAAAGGGAGGGGAAGTATACTCTGCCTCTTGACGGGGGAACAGCAAAGTCTAAAAAAGCATGTGAGGTGGGAGATAATATTGGACCAATTCTGGAAAATATAATCTGCCACAGGCCTGCAGGCTAGAATTCACACTTTCCATGGGCCTGGGCCCTTGCCAGCCATCTTAGGAAGAGAACTTCTGAGCTCCCTGAGAAAGATGGGGCCAAAGGCACATGCCCCTCTCTATGCCCTACCTTCTCCTCCAGAGGAAGTCTCCCCAAAACCCAAAAAGGGAGGAGATCTGTCGCCCAGAATAAGTCTTCATAGAGTCTGCTGTTGAAAACTCAGGGGACATATGTCACCTTAGAGAGCAAGAGAGCTAGAAACTGTGCTAGGGAGTCTCATAACAATTGACCCTGGACAGTGATGATGATAGAGATGATAAGATATTTACTGAGTGCCTATTTGGGACCAGGCACTTGAGTATATCTTTTCCATTTAAGCTTCCAAAGTAAATGTAGAGCCTTAAATGCACATGTCAGAAAGCAAGACGATTGAAAATTAATGAGCTAAGGATATATCTTAATAAGTTAGAAAAAAAATACAGCAAAATAAACTCAAATAATGTAGAAGGAAATAGCAAGATAAAAAATAGAAATTGAAGAAACAGAAACCAAATATGCAATAGAGAAGATCAGCCAAGCCAAAAGCCAATTCTGTGAAAACCGATGAATTTCTCATGATAGTGACCAAGAAAAACTTGAAAGAAAAAAAAAATAAACAATTTCAGAATGAAAAAGAGGGATTTAATTTTTTTTTTTTTTTTTTTTTAAAGATGGGGGCACCTGAGTGGCTCAATCAGTTCAGTGTCCAATTTCAGTTCAGGTCATGATCTCACAGCTTGTGAGTTTGAGCCCCGCGTTGGGCTCTGTGCTGACAACTCAGAGCCTGGAGCCTACTTCAGATTCTGTCTCTATCTCTCACTGCCCCTCCCCTGCGCATGCTCTGAGTGTGTGTCTTTCTCTCTCTCTATCTCTTTCTCTCAAAAATAAATAAACATTAAAATTTTTTTTTAATTTAAAAAAAGAAGTAAAAAGAGGGATATTGTTATGGACGTTTCAGGTATCAGAAAGAAATGAAGAGAATATTATGAATAATTTTGTACCAATAAAATTGAAGATATATGTGAAATAGACAAATTGCTTGACACATATAACTTACTAATACTGATTCAACCTAAAATAGGAAATCCGGATCATCCTACAACCATTAACAAAATTTAATCAGAAGTCAAAAATATTCCCATGAAGAAAGCCCAGTCTTCACTGATGAGTAGTAAATCTTTCAACACCCCATTAGAGAATGAAGATTCGCTTCTTCAGTGGAGGAAACTAGCTCCTGGAGTTCAAGCAACTTGCCTAAGGGCCCAGAGCTAGCAATAGTCAAACTCATGATTTGAACCCTGGTTGACCTGGCTTCAAAGCCAGGGAGCTTAGCCATTACACTCCCCAGCCTCCTCTTCAAATGCTATAATTAGCAGCGTATCTGTGAAGGTGAAGGACAAAGCCCTGATGCAAAAACATGCAAGAACAAATTCCACGTTTGCAGATATGGAAGGTAGAGCTCCCTACCTAGAAAAGTCCCAGAAATGAGGAATCTGGTTATTTCCATACAGAGAAGGAACCTGGAAATTATCCCTAGGACGCCACCCTGCCATTTTTCAAGACCTATTTAAGTGCCACCACTGCTTCCCTGCAAGGCCATAAATCCTGTCCTGAGCCCCAGAGCTGCCCTATAGCACGGTATCTGGGCCTCTTGTATACATTCTCTGTTTTGTATCATTCTCACTAATGTTTTCCAACCTTGAAAATGCATGGCTTCCTAAAAATACAGACCCTAGTTTGAAAAACCTATATTAAAAAGTTAAATGCTGAGGGGCGCCTGGGTGGCTCAGTCGGTTAAGCATCCGACTTCAACTCAGGTCACGATCTCGCGGTCCTTGAGTTCGAGCCCCACGTCGGGCTCTGGGCTGATGGCTTGGAGCCTGGAGCCTGCTTCGGATTCTGTGTCTCCCTCTCTCTCTGCCCCTCCCCCATTCATGCTCTGTCTCTGTCTCAAAAATACATAAAGGTTAAAAAAAAAATTTAAAAAGTTAAATGCTGATACTCTTGGTGATCAATGGAGCTTTGAAAATTGTAAGGCAACGAGGCCATCCAAAGAATGTTTTTGTGAAGAGGTATTTTTACAATTTTCACTAAAATAGGGGTGCCTGAGTGGCCCAGTAGGTTGAGTGTCCAACTCTTGGTTACGGCTCAGGTCATGGTCTTGTCGGTTGGTGGGATGGAGCCTGCATACGATTCTCTCCCCCTTTCTCTGCCCTTCCTCTGCTCTCACTCTTGTGTATGTGCTCTCTCTCTCAAAATAAATAAAGAAACATTAAAAAGTTTTCACTAAAATAAAAACTAAACATTTAAATATTCACATAGCAAGTTTTGTGGTCCCTGAAGATAGAATTTATCTTTGTAACAGGCATGAACTGCTCCACGATATAATGTAAGATTTCATTGTCTCTCTAAATCAAAATTAAGTCCAGGTTAAGTTCTGTTGGAACACTAGATTATTGTTCCATCTCTTCACTGCCTCCTAGGTAACAGGATTATACAACTACGTTCTTTGCCAGGTAACTATGCAGGTTGCTCCTTTGGGCAGTGTGTTTCTCCAGCCCTCGACTCTAGGCTTGGCCACATGACTTGTTTTGACAAGGAGTATTTTAGCAGACTTGACATAAACAAAGACTTAAAATAGGCTTGTGCACTGGGGCTGTTATTCTTGTGCTTCTTCCATCTCCGTGAGATGGACATCCCCCTACTAGCCTACTGATCCTGGAAGGAAGATGAAAGACACATGGGGCAGAGCAAAACCATCCTAGCCAAAGCCACCCTATAAGCAATTAGCTCCCAACTGGTTGCTAAACACATACGCTAAACAAATGTTCATTGCTGTGTGTACTGAAATTTGGTGATTGTTATGCAGCATTACTTTGGCCATAGTTGATCGATAAATGCTCCTTCTTTCCAAGATTATCTCGACCTTGGTTTGTTCCAGTTGCCACAGCTATGCCTTCTTCCTGGAATGTGGAGGTACTCCTGAAGGTGGGGGTTCTGAGGCAGCTCTATCCTGTCTGTGACAAGTTTAACCAAGCCTCCCCAAACTGTGTCCCTGTGCTCAGTCTCACAGTCATGTATGGCACTCAATGATTGCCTGGGTTTGATCCTCAGACCCATAACCTGGGAAACTCATTTAATTTTTCTTTGCCTCATCTGTAAAATGGAAAAAATAATAGTACTTACTTGATAGAGTTCTTGGGAGAGATAAATGAATATATATAAAGTGCTTATCACAGTGCCTGGCATAGAGTAAATGTGCAAAAAATAGAAACTGTTACTATCATGTATTTGTTCACCTAAATATTCTTCCCTCTAGGTCCTTCCACATCAGAGAACCTGCACTCATGTGAGCTCAGGTTCCTGCTCTGATGGAATTCATACCTTCCTCCCCTTTCTAGTCTTGAGAACTCCAACTCACCCACCTGAGTTGGGCTCATCCATTTTCAGTCCAGGAAGCATTAAACCTCCAATCCTAAACTGTTAAGAAAGCCTGTGTGGAAGTTGTCTTCTGGGCAACTCACTGCTTGCAGATTTTCCTTTCTATGTAGAAACACACAAATCCTGCTGGGGGTCAAGAAAGTCCTAACCTCAAGGACACAACTTCTGGCTCTCCCTCAGGAGTGGTGGAATGCCTTTCATTCCTCTGGGGTGAGCCTACAGCTGAAAAAAACTAGACAGTTATTTTTTCAATATGTCATTCTGCTATACCTAATTCTCAATAAATCTTGGCCATAGACTGTGAATTCCTTCACCATGTTTTATTCATTGTGAACCTCCAGAGCGTAGCATAGTACCCACACTTAGTAGGTGCTTAATAAATGTTGGATAAATGAGTGAAGAATGTAGGTTATAGGACCAAGGCAATTTCCAAATGAGGGCTGTTGGAGAAATAAACATGAGTACCCACAGTACATCCAGCCTTGTGCTCAATGCTGAGGCCCATACAAGAAAAGTACCAAAACACCTGGAGCCTGTACTCAGTCCTCAAAGAATTAAGCCTACCAAAGAAATAAGGCTCGACCAGAGAAATCACTTGTTCTGTCCCACATCAAAAAGAGCCCATTGAAGTGCTTGATCCAGAAGCTGCTGTGGGCCTGATAGTGCACAGCCTTGGGAAAGGAAGAGGCAAGATGTGGCCTAAGGTTTGAAAGTCTGAGAGGGGCTCAGACACTCAGCAGAGGGCCAATGGCTTATCGGGTGTCCGAGAACATCACGAGCAAAGGCACAGCATAGGAATGAGTTTGCTATTTTGGGGAAATAACAAGGAGATCAGCCTGACCTGGCTGTAGGACTTGTGATATGGAGTCAAGAGAGATAATTGTGGCTATTTCAGGCTGTGACCTGAGTGTAGAGACCTAGAAGTCAGGCTGGGAGTGGGTCCTGATGAGTCAGGCAATAAAGAATGGGTTCTTGAGAGGAGACATGACAAACATTTGTCTCATTCCAGGACTAAAAAAGATTTTAATCCAATCCAGAGATTCCAGATATGAGCCCACTAGAGGAGCAGACCACTTAGCTCCTCTAAGAAAGTAGAATTTTAAGGTAAGACTGTTTAGTTTTAAGCAACAGAAAAATGCTGGCTAACTTAAGCAAAAAATGATTATATTAGAAAGAAAAGAGGATGGCTCAAAGAATCAAAGAAAATACTGAAGAGGCTATCCTAGAAAGATGAGGAACCAAGACAGTGAAATCAAGGGAGCTGGGGCTAAGGGATAATCCCTTCAGGGTACCACCTTGGGGATCGATGAATTCTTTTTTCATGTCACCCCATGCAAGATTTAAGAAAAAGGCCATCTAATTGGCCTAGCTTGGGTCACATGTCAAGCCCTTGGCCAAGCAATGGAGGGAGTCTTCATTAACAGTCCACTAAGATTATAAATGCTGAAGCAGTGCCCCAAGACAAATCCCCAAAGCTGGTGCTAGGGGAAATGGATAGTGGAAAGGCCATAACAGTAATTTTCTATGAGGTGTGAACATTGGGAAAACCTAGGGCCTATTTGGCCTTGGAGGGTGAAGAGAGAGGGAAGATGGAGCAATTACCTGAGCTTGTAGGTATTTGTGATGATTAATTTTAGGTGTCAATTTGACTGGCACAGAGGGTGTCCAGATATCTGGTTAAATGTTATACCTGGATATGTCTGTGAGGGTGTTTATGGAGTAGATTGGCACTTGAATTGGTGCATGGAGTGAAGTGGATTGACTAACACCCTCCTCCCTGGCCAGTGCAGGTAGGTAATAATGCTTAACCAGGTATCAGGGCGTCCTGTGTTCCAGTTAAGTTGTCACATAGAATTAACCAATCTGGGGGCACTTGGGTGGCTCAGTTGGTTAAGTACACAACTCCTGATTTAGGCTCAGGTCATGAACTCACGATTCATGGGTTTGAGCCCCACATTGGGCTCTTCTCTAACAGCACAGAGCCTGCTTGGGATCCTCGCCCTCTCTCTCTGCCCCCTACCCTGCTTGCTCTCTCTCTCTCTCAAAATAAATAAACATTAAAAAAAAAAAAAAAAAGAATTAACCAATCTGTTGAAGGCCCAAATGGAACAAAAAGGTGGAAGAAGGTTGAATTCCCTCTCTGCCTAAACGGGAACCCTCTTGCACTGTTGGTGGGAATGCAAATTGGTGCAGCCGCTCTGGAAAGCAGTGTGGAGGTTCCTCAGAAAATTAAAAATAGACCTACCCTGTGACCCAGCAATAGCACTGCTAGGAATTTATCCAAGGGATACAGGAGTACTGATGCCTAGGGGCACTTGTACCCCAATGTTTATAGCAGCACTCTCAACAATAGCCAAATTATGGAAAGAGCCTAAATGTCCATCAACTGATGAATGGATAAAGAAATTGTGGTTTATATACACAATGGAATACTACGTGGCAATGAGAAAAAATGAAATATGGCCTTTTGTAGCAACATGGATGGAACTGGAGAGTGTGATGCTAAGTGAAATAAGCCATACAGAGAAAGACAGATACCATATGGTTTCACTCTTATGTGGATCCTGAGAAACTTAACAGAAACCCATGGGGGAGGGGAAGGAAAAAAAAAAAAAAAGAGGTTAGAGTGGGAGAGAGCCAAAGCATAAGAAACTGTTAAAAACTGAGAACAAACTGAGGGTTGATGGGGGGTGGGAGGGAGGGAAGGGTGGGTGATGGGTATTGAGGAGGGCACCTTTTGGGATGAGCACTGGGTGTTGTATGGAAACCAATTTGACAATAAATTTCATATATTAAAAAAATAAAATAAAATAAAATAAAATTTCTTAAAAAAAAAAAAAAAGAATTCCCTCTCTGCCTGACTGCATGATCTGGAACATTGGTTTTCTGCTTCCCTCCAAGTTCCTGCTTCTGAAGCCTTTAGATCCAGACTAGAATCTACACCATTAATTCTCAGGCTCTCGGGCCTGAGAATTATACCCCTTCTTTTCTAGGTCTCCATCTTGTAGATGGCAGATCCTGGGACTTGTCAGTCTCCATAACTGTGTGAGCCAATTCCTTATAATAAATCTCATTTCCTATTTTACATCTATGGCTGTAGTTCTTATTGATTCTGTTTCTCCGGAGAACCCTGAATAATACAGTATACATTTATGACTGGACCCATAGACTCCACAGCTTAGTTCCTCAAGTCCCTCCCTTAGAGGTCTTCAGAGTGACCAGGTAAGAAATGCGCTCATGTGGAGGAGGGGACAAATTGAGGGTCAGGGTGGGAACTCAGACAGTGTTGAAAAACAAACCTATTGAATTTAATAATTTAATTGTTCTAAGGGGGAGGAAGGCAGGATTTGCCATTTCAATGATAAGTCAATCAGGAACAGGCCCTTTCTCAGTCTCTGAAATGCTAAGAGGGTCAGGGTGCTCCCCAACCTTCCCTAGTCTCCTCATACCAAAATGGAATTTCAGGGGCACATGGCTGGCTCAGTTGGTGGAGCATGCGACTCTTGATCTCAGAGTTGTGAGTGAGAGCCCCACACTAGGTGTAGAGATTACTTTAACAAAAATTTTTTTAATGTTTATTATTGAGAGAGAGAGACAGGTGAGGGGCAGAGTGAGAGAGCCACACAGAATCTGAAGCAGGCTCCAGGCTCTGAGCTGTCAGCACAGAGGCCAATGTGGGGCTCAAACTCACGAACTGTTGATCATGACCTGAGCCAAAGTCAGATGCTTGACTGAATGAGCCACCCAGGTGCCCCTAGATTACTTAAAAAAAAAATCTTATGGGGCACCTGGGTGGCTCAGTTGGTTAAGGTTCAACTTTTGATTTTAGCTTAGGTCAGGATCCCATGGTTTGTGGGATCAAGCTATGTGTCAAAATCTACATTTACAGACATCGAGAATCCCCACTTGGGATTCATTCTCTCCACCACCCACACATGTGCACACACTCTCTCACACTCTCTAAATAAAAAAATAAACATTTAAAATAAAATAAAATCTTTTAAGAAAAAAGTAATTTTAGAGGATAAGGGGCCAGTGCCCATGCAGGGGAAAGCAGGGAGCAACCTTCTGCTTCATCTAGTTGAAACAAAGTCTAATAGGGGCAGTGGTTTTTTAGCAAAGTAGAATTACACAGCCTGGCTGTTCCTAAAGCCTGACGTGAAGAAAATGGGGCCATCTGGGAGTCCTGATGTTGAACAGCTGGAATAGAGGTAGATTCGTGGCAAATGAACTCCACCTCCACATGGTTGGAGCCTCTCCTGAGCCTGGCCCAGTCTTGGTCCACCTCAGCTTAAGAGATGGAATGAGTTCTGGGCACAGGTGGTACAGAGACTTGGAAGCCTTTTAGCAACCAAGCAAGCTTAAGAGTGGGCAGTATCAGGAGAAGTTAAAGGTTTTTTATTTACTCACCATTCTTTTCTCTTCTGTTCCCTGGCTCCTTGCCCTCATCTCCTTGTTGGGTTTGGTCAATGGGAGGCCTGGCAGGAGATAAGCTGATGAAAGGAGAGAGAGGTAGGGGTATTTATTCCCTCCCCTCCACCCCACTGCTGGGCCTCGGTGTTGGCAGCAGCTGTATTTCTGTTTGTTTGTTTGTTTTTTTTTAATGTTTATTTACTTTTGAGAGAGGGGGGTGGAGAGAGACAGAGAGACAGAGACAGACTGGGGAAGGGGCAGAGAGAGAGGGAGACACAGAATCTGAAGCAGGCTCCAGGCTCTGAGCTGTCAGCACAGAGTATGATGTGGGGCTCGAACTCACAAACTGTGAGATCATGACGTGAGCCAAAGTGGATGTTCAACTGACAGCCACCCAGGCGCCCCGTCAGCAGCTGAATTCCTTTACAGAAGGTCATACCTCCTACAAGGCACCTGGGTGGCTCAGTTGGTTAAGTATCTGACTCTTGGTTTTGGCTCATATTAAAAAAAAAAAAAAAAAAAAAAGGCCACAGCTCCTGTGGGGCAATGGCTCTCCCACATATAGCTCTCACCAGGTTCTGGCAATACCACTCCCTCCTCTATCCATTCCTCTTCTAGCTGAGAACTTATAAACTCTTTCTTCTGTGGCTAGGCCCTGGGTACCTCTGGGTCCTTTGTTGTCTCCTGTAACCCCACTCAGGAAATATTCCTTTCATTTCCCCCTCTCCAATGTACCATCTGAGTGTGCCATCTATTTTCTGAAGAGCCCCTGCCAGGTACAGTATCTTACAGTGGCACAGCAGCATGGAAACCCTGTCACCCTGGCCCCTTGGTGGAGGTGACTACCCAGGGTGCCTCAGATCAACCAATGGTAACCAAGGAATCTCAATCAAGTGTTCTCTGGTATTTGGCAGGGCCTCTGAGAGGTTATGCTGTCATCTCCCTGCCTGCACACATGGAGAACAGTAACAGGGCAGAGTCTTCCACGCCAGGAAACGCCATTAGCCAAGCAGAGGCTGTCTGGCCTCAGTTGCCTGACAAAACAGGTTCAATCCCCTTCAGTCCTGCCTCCATTCCTCCTGTTGGTATCTTAGCCCGTTACCTTGGACTCTTCCCAGCAGGAACGCCAGGTCCTCCCTTTATAATCTACCCCTAAACTTCAGCTGTCTTCCACTTGCCTCCCCCTTTGCCCAGAGATAATCATTTTTTCTGTTCTCTCATCTACCTCAGACCATGGAGAGGAGCAGAGAGGAAGACTGGGGCCCTTCTCTGAGCCTTACCCTCCCACCCCAGACCTTAGTTTCCCCAGGAAGTGGCAGGCAGGAAGAGACCTGTCACAGACTGAAGATAAGATAGCTGCTCATTAAGGAAGTTAAGAACCAACGAAGGTGAGTAATGGTGTCAGGAGCAGAGCCCAGTGTGAGCAGATAAGTGAGCAATAGCATTAGGACTGAGTGTAGGAAAAGAGAAGAGAGGGAGAGGGGAAGGTGAGAGAGGGGAGGGGGGGAAAGGAGAATCAGTGCCCAGAGCAAGAACTTCCAGATGATTCTCTCAGGATAAAACAAATCCAGCCTGACCCTCTCCCTCCCCAGAGCTGTCATCTTAAAAGAGAGGACTACTCGGTCACCTGTGTGGGGCAAGGAGTGGTTAGGACATGGATATAGGCAAAGATTGTATGCATTCATTTCACATACATGTGTTGAATGCCTACCTCATACTGGGGCCCAGCAGTGAATCAAAAAACATAATCCCTGTTCTCACGGAGCTTGCCTCCTGATGCATTTAAAATGCACACTCTCGGGGCACCTGGGTGGCTCAGTCAGTTAAGCATCCGACTTCGGCTCAGGTCATGATCTCTCGGTTTGTGAGTTCGAGCCCCGCATTTGGCTCTGTGCTGACAGCTCAGAGCCTGGAGCCTGCTTTGGATTCTGTGTCTCCCCGTCTCTCAGCCCCTCCCATGCTCATGCTTTGTTTCTGTCTCTCAATAATAAATAAACGTTAAAAAAATTTTTTTATAATGCACACTCTCAGGACGTCTGGGTGGCTTAGTTGGTTGAGTTTCTGACTCTTGGTTTTGGTTTGGGTTGTAATCTCCACGGTTCATGGGTTCAGAACCCATGTCAGGCTTGTGCTGACAGCGTGAGCCTGCTTGGGATTCTCTCTCTCCCTCTCTCTCTGCCCCTCCCCTGCTCATTCTCTCTCTCTTAAAATAAACAAAAATAAATAAATAAATAAATAAATAAATAAATAAATAAATAAATAAATAAATAAAATGTGTACTCTCTACTATGGTCCACAAAACCACCCTTGGTCTGGAACCTGTCCTGTCCAAAAGGCATTTGGGACATTTTGACCCTCTTCCCTCTAACTCTCCTCTAGCCACAAAAACCTTGCCATACCCTGAACATGCCAACTTCATTCTTGCCTTGGGACTCCTATTCTCTTGGCCTGGTACATTCTTTTCCTGGATCTTCCTTCTCATGGCTGCCTACTGCAGGTCTCAGCCAAGGGGTCAAGCAGAGAGAAAAAGCACTCCAAGTAGTGGGAAAAGCTTGTTGGAAAGTTCTGAGGTGGCAAAGAGTCGAAGGCAAAGGAAACCAGTGTGGCTGGGGCAGAGAGGGCAGCAGGCAAAGGGAAGTGATGAGGTCAGAATTCCCCTGAAAGCCAACCATGGGGACAAAGGCTCTGATCCGGAAAGCAGGGGTGAGGGTCAGAGGACAGAGCCAAGAAGACCTCAGGAGAAAATGTCTGAAAGTATTACTGAGTTGGTCACAGCTTCAAGCAACCAGGTACATTCTGCGAAGATTTATGAAGGATCTTGAACCATCACCTGGGGCAAGTAAAAGGGAAACATTTCTTCAGGGGTTCCCACCTGCTCTGTCAAGAGTTGCCCTAAGAAGTTGGCTGACCACAAAGAAGTCCTGGGGCAGCCAGAGGACAAGGTCAGGGGTCTGAGGGTGAGGTGCTGTCAGATCACACCCCATGAACTGATGAAGCCAGTGTAGAGCTGTTTGGCACACCAGTGGCCAGAGTAAGAGGTGAGAGTGAGTGAATTTGAAGTGGGGCACAAGATGTATCCCATAGATTAAAATGGACACAAGTAAGGCTGTAGAGGGAGGCTTAAGACAGGAGGGATGAGCTGCTCACATCAGAAGGGACAGGTGGAAGCTGGTCTGGGTGGCAAATGTTCCTGATGCAAACGGAAGAGGGAACTTCGGTGGTCTCAGGGCCCAGAAGGCACCTCTTCTATGGAAGGTGTCCAACCAGGCCACTGCCCCCTCCTTCGTGTCACTTTTTTGGGAACTTACTAAGTTTCCTGCAGCAGCATTCCATGAAAAGAGTAAGGAGGCAGGGCACTGATGCACTCCTCAAGGTACCTCCATGTGACCTGTGTTGGATGAAAGGCTGGGAAGATTCTCACAGTGTTTATGACAAGACTCCAGCCTGGTGTCTAAGTGTGCACATTCATTCAGGACTCAGTATCTATTTATTGAGCATCTACTATGTGCCAGGCACTGGGGCTGCAGAGGCAATCAAGAGCACCAGGGCCTCTGCCCATACCAAGGGCACATCTCAGCTGATGACATGTAGCCTTGACACATGTTCCATGCACACTTCAATGTATACATGGTACAGATGAGTGCTACCTGGTGGGGGTCTACCATGCTACTTGGCCTGCTCCATAATTTCCTCCACGTCCCCACCCCCACTCCCTACGCTTCTAGTCCCACACCGACAGCCTCAGGCGAGCAAATGATTCCAACCCCTTTGAGCTGCCGGCCAGCTCAGTCTCTTTTCTCAATAAGTTTAATTTTGCCAACAGCCAGAGGCAATGACAGCAGCTCTGGAAACCTGGCTGCTGATACTGTGGGCTGGGATAGGCAGCCCAGAAATAATTGCCTCTTTGAGTGTTCTATTGGAATGTGCACATGCTTCTTGCTTCTTGTGGGGGCCATTCTCGCCCAGGGCTGCTTCTTGATGTGAGGGTTGAACTAGGCCTGTGAGGTTGGTGGGGGCTGCTTCAAGGAGAGGGTGGAAGGCTGGTGGGGCTCAAGGCTGTACCTTGTCCATCCTCCTTCCTCCAAAGTCACATTATTCAAGCAGGAGTTTGAAGAACACCTGAAATCCTGTGTGTCACATACACCAAAGCCTCACCACCTTGCAGTCCTACAGTTTTCCCCACCATCTGCCTCAAAACTCCCACCTCTCTGGAAGTCCCTCCCTGTGCTGAGTGTGGGTGGCCCTGACACTTGGGATCTGGGCTCTGAGGGCTGCTTTACTCCAGGAGTCTCCCCCTTGCCACTGTCCTTAGTGCAGGATGCCTGCTTCTCCTTGATCTGCGTAGAGAAACAGAATGTTAATGATGATGAGTCCAGATTTCCCCGGGTGTGGAATCAGCCAGATGGATCCTAATGCCACATCCTGACTCAGTCCGCCAGACCTGTGACTGCACCAAGATGGCTGCCTCCTCTGCAGCTGCTGTTGGGTGTGAGAGGAGTTGAACAGGCAGAGAGAAAGAGTGCACGGGAAATGACTGTAATGAAAGAAGAGGTTTCATTTATCTGCCCCAAATCTGGTAGGGTCTTCTCAAGGTCATTGAGGCTATCTCCCTGACTCCAGTCCAGTCAGTGCTTCTCAGCCTCCCTGGAGATCCCAACCCACACCCCTCACTTGATGTGCCCTTGGCTAGGTCAACAGACATGGGGTGAGGGACTCCACCTCCATATAATTATTTCAGTTCTGGGCCTCAGTGGAAATCCTTTGAGATTATAGGCCTGCTGACTGTATTCTCTCTAAAATAATCACCCTTGGGGCACCTGGGTGGCTCAGCCGGTTGAGTGTCTGACTCTTGTTCAAGCTGCACCTTAGGCTCTGTGCTGACGGTGCAAATCCTGCTTGGGATTCTCTCTCTCTCTCTCTCTCTCTCTCCCCCCCCCCCCCCGCTTGTTCGCATGTTTTCTCTCTCAAAATAAGTAAATAAGCCTAAAAAAAATAAATAATCACCCTTCATGTAGGATCTAATATGGTCTTAGGTACAGAAGGTGATGGTGACCCAGGTGGGTGCAGGGAACCACGGTCCTGTTTAGCATTCCCCGGTGTGGGGCATAAAGACCCCTGGGGCCTAGGGACTCCGGCTTGCAGTTCCAATCCTGCAGCAGACTCACAGAGGTGCTGTGGCATTTAATGCCTTCCCCATCTGGGCTCCTAGAAAACCCCTACCCATTCTTCAAAATCCTGATTGAAGAGTATCTCTTTCCAGAAGCTTCCCTGAACCCTTTTGAGGCAGATCGGAACACTGTCCTTCAACTCAGTGCTTCGCTCTGCAAACAGCCTGATCATGAGTAAGTTACTAATTATTACATAACCTCTATAAAATGGGAGTAATATTGCCCTTACATGATTAGGGAGGAATTAGAGATAATGTATCTTTAAAACCTAGTATTGTGCTTGCCACATGGTCATGGCTCAGAAAATGCCACCTCTTGGGGTGCCTGGGTGGTTCAGTTGGTTAAGCATCTATCTGATTCTTGGTTTTGGCTCAGGTCATGATCTCACAGTTCCTGGGTTCAAGCCCTGCATCAGGGTGTGTACTGACAGTGTGGAGCTGGCTTGGGATTCTCTCTCTCTCTCTTTCTCTTTCCTTTCCCCATTCGCTCTGTTTCTTTCTCAAAAAGAAATAGAAAAAAAAGAAAAGAAAGAAAATGACACCTCTTGAGTGATGATGGCAGTGATCACACTTTCTCAGGGGTCTGTTTACACATCTGTCACCTCTAATAGACTGTGGACCTCTTAAGGACAAGGGCCACAGTTAAGTCATTGCTGTATTCATAGCACCATGGCTGACTCACAGTAAGCACCCAACAAAGGGTAATAAATGTCAGCATTATCACTAGGATACTTAAAATAATACTAAGTGGCCTTTGGTAAAGGTTTGCCATGTGCCAGGCACTGTTCCAAGCAATTTACCAGGATTATCTCATTTAATCTTCACAACAACTCTATGTGGTGTTATCCCCATTTCACAGATGAATAAATTGAAGTTTACCAGGATAGGACTATTTGGCTCAAGTCACACTGTAAGGAGTGAGAGATGGAGGCAGTTTTTGAACAAGGTAAGTCTGCTCCCAAGTTTTGGAGCAACTCCATACTTGACTGCCAGGCATGCTCTATACTGGATCACAATCCTGTCCACCTGACAACAGAAGCAGATGTGGTTTCTTTATGTATCCTTTGAACCCTGATCCTGGCACAAAGCAAGCCTCCTAGTCAATGTCTCTCAGATAAGTAGATGAGAAAAGGAGAGGGAGAAAGGAGAAAGTCCAGGGCAGATGAGGCCAGATGTGTTTTGGCCCTGAGATTCACACACCTTTCCCAGGGCCCTCGTCATTCCTACCATCCCCATTTCCAACTGTGTTTGAAAGGATGTTCCCCTGAGAACAGAATGAAGCTCACAAGAATGTGAACCGTGGCTCATGTGCTCCCCACTTCCCAGGAGGCCCATTGCCATCCCCAGGATGCCTGGCCTGAGTTGTTGGAGACACAGAGAGGTTTGTGGTATGTGAGTGAGCCAGCACCTGGGAGAAGAGGAAACAAAAGTAGGCCATAGCATCTCTGTACCTCAGAGGGCTAGACTTGGGAGCCGTGGAGTCATCCCCTACCACCCCCAACACCCTCCCCACCAGCTCAACATTCAGGGCCTCACCTCTTTCAGCAGGGTTATGGCCCAGAGGACCACAAACTTGATGGAGGTAAATCTCTTCTGGGAGTAGGTGGAAGGTCTCTGTTCCTTTTTGTCCTGTCAGTGCCCCAGAGTGGAGGCAGGGCCTACCTGCCCATCTGACCTCAGGGCAGGGTCATGGGAATCAGGACCAGCTTCGTCCTAGCCCAGCCCTGTTTCTTCAAGCCTACTTAGTGCTAGGGAGGGAAAGAGGAATTTTAATTTACATTTCTCCCCTCCATTCAGAGTCTGGACAGCTATTTTGACTGCTTCACTGAAATATTCTTGAATTCTGAATTTCTTTTTCTCATTATGGCTCAAAAATTAAAATCTCTCTGCCTTGGGCAAGTAAAGGCTGAGTGAGGGATGGCTGCCACCACCGCACATTTCTTATTTAAGTCAATTTGGAAACACCGACTGCTTTCTCTCAGGGCAGGTGACCGAGAGAAGAGGACAGGGCAGACTGTACGCTCCTTCCTTCCCACAGCTCCGGCATTAATTCTCCCATTATTCCTGTAGCCCTCAATGACCTGGCCTAATCACAAACTTAATAACACCCTGCACTTGTGAAGCTCTTGGCCATGCATTATTTCCAGCTGATCCTCACAACAGCCCTGCAAGGAAGAAAAGCAGGTGTTCTTGTCCTTGTTTTTATTAATGATTTAACTGAGGGCCCAGTGTGTCTTACAGATGAGACAAAGCCCCTGCAGTCCTTGGGGAGGGCACGCAGGGTGAGGGTGGTCAAAGTTGCATCCCTTCCCCTTCGGGTCTCCTTGCCTCTAAGAAGACAGCTGGGACAGGGCTGCCTCTTCCCATTGCCACCAGAACACTGAATGAGAGATCCACTCAGGAGTGGTGTGATCCAGGGCAGCTCCTGAACCGTTTGGAAGTTCAAATTCCTTATATTTAAAAAAGGGGCATTAAGGAAGACACTTGGGATGAGCACTGGGTGTTATATATAGGGGAAGAATCGCTGGATTCTACTCCTGAAATCATTATTGCACTATATGCTAACTAACTTGGATGTTAGATTTAAAAAGTCGGGGGGGGGGGGGGAGCGTTGCCCTGGGGCACCTGGGTGGCTTAGTCGTTTAAGCGTCTAACTTCAGGTCAGGTCATGATCTCCTAGTTTGTGGGTTGGAGCCCTGTGTAGGGCTTGGTGAGACAGCTCAGAGCTTGGAGACTGGAGCCTGCTTTGGATTCTGTGTCTTTCTCTCTCTCTCTCTCTCTCTCTGCCCTCCCCTGCTCGCACTCACTCTGTCTCTTTCTCTCTCTCTCTCAAAAATAAATATTAAAAAAAATTGTTTTAAAAAGGGGTTGCCCTTGGGGCGCCTGGGTGGCACAGTCGGTTAAGCGTCCGACTTCAGCCAGGTCACGATCTCGCGGTCTGTGAGTTCGAGCCCCGCGTCAGGCTCTGGGCTGATGGCTCAGAGCCTGGAGCCTGTTTCTGATTCTGTGTCTCCCTCTCTCTCTGCCCCTCCCCCGTTCATGCTCTGTCTCTCTCTGTCCCAAAAATAAATAAACGTTGAAAAAAAAAATTAAAAAAAAAAAAAAAAGAAAAAGGGGTTGCCCTAAATCATGCCTAGAGTCACTTGCAATCCATATGCCCAGACTCCAGGGGGAAAGAAAGATGGGTGTTCTCTGTTACTTTGCTCCATTGTCTCTCTGTCCTCAGGTGGTGACTGCTCCTCCCTGTGTGACAACACCACCGGCTGTCTTTGCCCTGTTCTTCTTGTCTCTCCTCAGATCTCTCCTTGATTTGCTCACAGACTCGCATAGGAATATTTGGTCCACACGGTGTCCAGAACATCCCCTCTGAGACAGGCCTGGAGAAGGCAGTGTGGTTGGAGGTGGCTCCAGGACCACCTCAAAGCTATAGCAGCTCAGTTTTTACTGAGCATATGGGGAGGCGCCTGGGGCTTTCCAAGGTCTGGAACAGGTTCCTTTCACTAGAGGACACCAGACTCAGGAATGCAGGCGGGCTGCCTCTCACACAGCATTAGAGGTTGTGACTGCCCCATCTGCAAACAGCAGCACCAGCCTTCTAGAGGCACATGCTCTGGTGGAGAAAAGAGTTTTCCATTTCACCTTTGCCCCCATCCCCACCTCCCTCAAGAACCTGGTAATTTTCCACGGTCTTCTGTTCTTTTTTGTGGGACTCAAGAGAACCAGCAACCCAAAACACCACATGACTCTAAACTCTCCAATAACCTCACGTTTTTGTTCCTGGTTTGAAATGACAGCCACTCTCACCCGCCTCTCCTCCTGCCTGCGGAGTGCAAGCCGAGGGCAGGTCTGCTCTCTTGTCACCACCTCAACCCCAAGGGCCACAGAGGGAACTCCAAACCTAACCTGAACGAGCAGGAGGGACAGCCCGGGCAAACCAGGGGCTTTCTGAGGCTGGTGCAGGAAGGAGAGCCAAGGGAGGGAGGAGAGAATGAGTGCTTTCTGGAGATAAAGGCTTTGGATTGCAAGTCAAAACCAAAAAGGAGGCTGTACAGCTGAGTCAGGAAAAATCAGATCTAGGATCAAATTTCAGCTCTACCTTAAGCTGTGAACACTTAGGCAACCTCTGGAATCGTAAGTGTCCTCCTTTGCTTTCCACATTGGTGATTATCTCAGAGTGGTGTTGCCAGATTTAATGAAATAATGTACATAAGACACTTACCAAGGCCTTTGGCATAAATTAGGCACTCAGTAAATGGTTGTTGTTATTATTATCATTACTGGTATCTGTGTTATTGTTGTAGCTGATGGAGAATTATAAATGGGGATTGGAGACAGCTTTTCTTGTTTGTAGAGACACTTGGCCACAACAAGTTGAGGGTCTCCTTACCCTCTGGTGCCATCTTGTTGACTCACACACAGGCTTCTGTTTCCTTGTAGCAGCTCACTTTACACCAAGAACAAACTGCATCTTGGGAACTTAGAGTTACAGAAACTGGGCAACCTAATCCTTCTCACTGTCATATAAAGGGGCCCCTGTTCTGATTCCCGTCAGTGGCAAAGGATGACGCTCAGGCCACCGCTGAGTACAAGGGTAAGGCTAAAAGTAACAATGGTTGGTCAGGTGCCAAGGCCTTGGGAAAAAACTGAGGTCCCAAGAGAGAAACCAGAGCTGCCCCAGCGCCTCTTCCCCTTTGTGCCACTCACTGTTCCCTCATACCCCTGGTTTCTAGTGCTTCCCAGCCCCCATCTCTGACATAGAGGGTAGGACCAAGCTGAGACCTTACTGGATACGTAGGTGATACGATAGACATTGGGGTTCCTCTCCTGGGGGAGGTGGTTTGGAGTATTGGGATTTCCCATACACCACTAGGTCTGGGAACCCAATTAAGATTGAAAGGCCAGAGAAATGGGTCACAATCCTAAAATCCTGAGAAGGGAAAGTCCATAGTTGGCAACTTCACCTCACCCCATCTCTCTTCCCCAATCCCAGTGTCCTGTTTCTTTTTTCTCTTTTGACTCTCTCCTTTCCATTCTCTTTTCTCTGCCTCTTCTTCTTTCTCCTCTCCTTATCCAGAGGCTGGCTTTGCAAGTTTTCAACTTTTTAAAGTTTATTTATTTATTTTGAGAAGGAGCACATGAGTAGGGGAGGGGCAGAGAGAGAAAGAATCCCACACAGCTTCGCACTATCAGCACAGAGCCCAACACGAGGCTTGAACCCACGAACTGTGAGATCATAACTTGAGCCGAAACCAAGAGATGCTCAACCTAATGAGCCACCCAGGCACCCTGCAAGTTTTCAACTTCTGTTCCCAGACTCCCTCCATACACTATGAGTCTCTCTGTTTCTCTTGTTCCCTCTCCTCCTCAGATTGCCTCACCCACAAGCAGGGTTTCCTGCCTTCTCTGACAGAGGCTTAAAGGAGAAATAAGCCTCAGGGCTGGGGTAGCTCAGGGTCCTCTGGGCACACAGGGACAGGGACTGGCCTGTGTGGAAGAGGAAAGCATGAATTGACTCGCAAGAGCATAAAGATGGCATAGACAAATGGAATGCAGTATTGATTGGGCTCTGGGTGACTCACCACATCAGAGGAGGGATCTGGGAGAGTGACGTCATTGTTGGAGCTGGTGGTGACACTGGCAGCTGCACCCCCATCCCTGCCCTGAGACCTTTTCCTGACTTTCTAGCTTCTCATTGCCTCTCTATCACAGGGTAGGGCTGGGGAAGCAGATTTCACCTTTAACACATTTAGAACCACACATTAAATACATTTAGAATGTGGTTTTCTTAGACTGAGAGTTTTCTTCCCACATCCTCACCTCCACTTCCTCTGTTTGTCTGAGTAGATGTACTAATGTGAATATGAGTATTCACTGTCTCACACATGTGTGTACAACTTACGTGCATGTGTGCGCACATACACGCACATACTCACACACACTCCCACTTGCCATCTGCTTCTGTCAGTGGGGGGAATAAACTGGGCTTCCAAACAGTGCTAGGGTACTCTAGGGGGGCTGATTCTCTCTGCGAGTGACCTGAGGAAGAACTCCTGTGTGTTTTTATCTCCAGGTATCTCAATGCCATGTGCCTCTTGACTTCAGGGGCCACAAAATCGAGCCAAAGTCAGCCCAGCATGTGGACCGGCATGTGTGTCTTTGAACATATGCATTTTTAACATCAGACTTGCTGGGAAATTGGGAAGGGATGAGATTAGCAGGGGATGGGGATATGTGGAGGAAGACAATTTGAGTAGGACCAGAGACTTTAGAAACTGACTCCAAGACAAATATCATCATCCCTCTCTCCCATCCACCCCTAAATTGAATGTATCTTTCCCTCTACATCCTGGGAAGAGAGAGAGAGTTGAATCTCACTTGTTACCTAAGTCCCAAGAATTCAGCTAAGCTGGGGCAGAGGAGGCATTCCTTGTATGAATGTGAATATTAATGTGATGTAAATCACATGCAAATGCACTGAAAGCAAAAATAAATAGCTTGCAGGTCTTGAAAATGAACAATTAGCTCAAAGTAAAGGCACAGGAGTATCCACAGCCCATGTAATGGGGTAACTTTCAGGGTCTGGGTGGAGGATGAGCCCACTGCAGTCCTCAGGTCCTGGCTTGTGACATGTGGCAATGGTTTGTTTTGACCACAAGCAACCAACTGACAAGTATTTGTCAAATGCCCCACTGACACTGTGGCAGAGGTAGATTTTCCATGAGGCTAATGAAGCTTAAGCTCCTCATTTGCACAGGCCCCTTCCAAAATCTGTACTTAATTTTATGTTTGTAATTTTGTATCGTTTTTCTTAAAGAAAGCATCCCCAAATTATATAAGCTGTGGGACCCACAATATCTGGGTCCACCTCTGCAATGAAGAGAATAGACTATATTCTTTTTTTTTTTTTTTTAATGTTTTTATTTATTTTTGAGACAGAGAGAGACAGAGCATGAGCAGGGGAGGGGCAGAGAAAGAGGGAGACACAGCATCCGAAGCAGGCTCCAGGCTCTGAGCTGTCAGCACAGAACCTGATGTGGGGCTCGAACTCACAGACTGCGAGATCATGACCTGAGCTGAAGTCGGACACTTAACTGACTAAGCCACCCAGGCGCCCCAAGAATAGACTATATTCTTAATTGGTAACCTCCTTGGAAAGCATCTCTATCAGAGATGCCAGTCTGTCCACAGGACCTTGTATGCCCCTTCCTCAGGTTGGAAGAGGATGGATGACCTCTAAGACTGCTTCTGGTTCCAGGACTCCTCGATTGTCTGCCTTGAGGCTGACATAGGAGGAGGACGAAGGTAGCTGCTTAGTTATTAAAGGGAACGTGGCCCTCTTGCCCAAACCCTGAGAACTGCAGGGAGCACGTACCTGATAATAAATAATAATACCATACATTTGTAGAACTGCCAGGGAGCAAGTATCTGATAATAAATAATAATACCATACGTTTGTAGAGCCTTTGAGAGTTTCTAAAGGGAATGTGCCTTGATCTTCACAACAACCTTGGGGCAAGGAGGAGTCATATTATGAAGAATTGTTATAGACAAGGAAATTGAAGCTCAGAGAGGTGAAGTTACAAATAATAATAGCTTACACTCACAACACTATTGTACCAGCAAGATATTATTGTCTTCATTTATTTTTTTATTTTTTTAAAAAAACATTTATTTATTTTTGAGAGAGAGAGAAATAGCACAAGTGGGGAAGGTGCAGAGAGAGAGAGGGGGATAGAGGATCCAAAGCAGACTCTGTGCTGACAGCAGAGAGCGCGATGTGGAGCTTCATCTAACCAACCGTGAGATCATGACCTGAGCCAAAGTCAGACACTCAACTGGACACTCAACTGACTGAGCCACCCAGGTGCCCTATTATTGTATTCATTTAATCTGCATCACAACCCCATGAGATATGTACTATTATCATCCTCATTTTAGAAATGGGAAAACTGCATAGGAAGGTTGAATCATTTGCCCTAGCCAAACTAAAAAAGTAGCAGAGCCAAGATTCAGACTCAGGGAATCTGGCTGCAGAGTTCATGATCTTCATCAGTTCACTACTTAGAATAACTTGGGCATGGTCAGAGACCAGAATTCAAATCTAGATCTGTCTGACCCCAGAGCTTGTTCTTATCACCACTTAAGCACCACCACCACCCTAATGAACCAGCAAGTGCTGGCCACCTATAGCCAGGGGCCTGGAAAGACGGATGAGGGGATTGGTGGAAAGTCTAGGTCAGAGACTTGATAGCACAGGATGGGAGGTAAGCCAGCAATTACCAACCTCAGGAGAGCCTGGGGAAAATTCTTCCTTACTGGGCTCTCAAGAACCCAAAGTCTTTGACCATCTCTCCCCACTCCTGCAATTCCCTGACAAATGAGATCAAGATTATGGTCAGAGTATGTTGAGGGAGATCACCATGGCAACAAAGTAAAGGATGATGGATTAGTAAAGAGTGAGTTAGGAGTCACTTGCAGAAATCCAGGAGAGAAGTGATGAGGTCCCAAATGAACTAAGGTAGTAACTGTGGTGTGGAGAAGGGAGATGCTGCAGGAGCAAACAAATGAAGGGTGGACAGGGATGTCTTCTTCAAATGACATAGCCCACATTCAGGCCCCACTGGAAGAAGAGGAATAAAGAATGTGGGAGGTATGGAGTGCAATATACAATGAGGCATGTAGCATGAGCAGCCCCCCAGAAGCTGCCAGAGGTGATAACATCCGATCTCCCCCCACTTCTCTGAGTCCCCCCAGGCTGTGTGTGTATGCCTGTGTGTGTGCGTGTATGTGTGTCTGTTGAGAAGCATTAGCCCTGGGCTCTGGGGCCACATCACAGGGAGGTGAGCTATGGGGAGCATCAGAGAAGTGTGATTTAGAGTCTCATTCTCACTGCCCTTCACTGTGCTGCAAGGACAGTTCAATGTAATATATAATTACTGCTGCCCAACAAGGCTGCACTGTACACAGAGCTCCCCACCTTCCTCCCGCTCCTGCCTGCCTGCCTTCAGACTATAAATCAGTTTTCAATCCTGAGTGCTACCTGTAAATGTTCAAGCACAGGATCCTCGTCTCATATTCCTGCATCCTTGGGGGGTGATTCAGGTTCTGAGCAGTCCCCTTCCCCCAGTCCTGATTCTGACATCCTTCCCATCCCCTAAATGATGGTAGAAAAGGCACTGGGAGAGCTGATTTTGACTCTAGGGTGCGTGGGGAATGGAGGTGGGTGGCTCTGAGTCCTGATTCAGCCAGGCCTGAGCTGGACGATGCCCAGTGTGTAGCACTGTAAAGCTTAGGATCACCTGGGCAAGAAGGCACTGAAACTGACCCCTCCTCCCAGAATGGCACCTTTCTCCCAGTCTCACAGGTTGTGCCAGAAGGAGGCAGGTAGGCCCCTTTCCTGGAGAGTCTCAAAAACACAGTGCCCTTACCATGGACTGATGTGGGGCTGAGGAGGCACCAGCCGTGACTTTGCCCTAACCTGGGATGGGAAATCTCATGGTGTACATGAAGACATAAAAGGACCTTGGGGGTGATAAAAGGACCTATCAAGCGAGGACTTCTTGATTTCTATCTAGCAGGTACCTTGAGGACTTTGATTCTCCCTTTAAAAAGAACTTCGATGTTAGGGTGCCTGGGTGGCTCAGTTGGTTAAGTGTCCAACTTCGGCTCAGGTCATGATCTCATAGTTAGTGAGTTCGAGCCCCACGTTGGGCTCTGTGTTGTGGGTTCAGAGCCTGGAGCCTGCTTGGGAGTCCATGTCTCTTCCCCTCCCCTGCTTGTGCATGCTCTCTCTCTCGTTCTCTCTCTCTCTCACAAATAAATAAACTTAAAAAAAATAGTGGAGATTGCAGAGAATTTAGAATATATCAATAAGCTAGAAGAAATCAGGGGTGGGAGGTGGGGGGGAGTGGGAGATGGGTATTGAGAAGGGCACCTTTTGGGATGAGCACTGGGTGTTGTATGGAAACCAATTTGACAGTAAATTTCATAAAAAAAAGAAAGAAAGAAAGAAAGAAAGAAAGAAAGAAAGAAAGAAAGAAAGAAAGAAAGAAAGAAATCAAGGGCGCCTGGGTGGCTCAGTCGGTTAAACATCTGACTTTGGCTCAGGTCATGATCTCACAGTTGGTGGATTTGAGCCCCACATAGGGCTCTGTCCTGATAGCTCGGAGCCTGGAGCCTGCTTCGGATTCTGTGTCTCCCTCTCTCTCTACCCCTTACCTGCTTGTGCCCACTCTCTCTCTCAAAAATAAATAAAACATTTAAAAAAATTAAAAAAAAAAAAAAAAAGAAGTTGGATGTGTCCCTTCCCCCTTCCTGCTCCTCTTTGCTAGGATGATGGCAATAGCTTCCTCATTGATCTGCATCCACTACTACCCTTCTAACACACATTCCTGCTGAATGGACGTCAAGTCATGCCTTTTGTCCCTGATTAAAATTCTTTGTCAGGTTCCCTCCACCCTTAGGATATAGTTTTTTTGTTTTTCTTTTAAGTTTAGTTATTTATTTTGAGAGAGAGAGAGAGACAAAGTACAAGCTGGGAAGGGGCAGAGGCATGGAGAGACAGATTTCCAAGCAGGCTCTGTGCTCACGAACCATGAGGTCATGACCTGAGCCGAGATCAAGAGTCGGCTACTTAATTGACTGAGCCACTCAGGTGGCCCCACCCTTAGGATAATACCCGATTCCTTACCATGGCTCATGAGACTTGAGCTTGCCCATCTTAAACCATAGTACCCTCACTGGATACCACTCCTCCCCTCAGTGCATTCTGTTTCACCAACACTCCTGCCACAGGGCCTTTGCGATGGCAGTTCCTACAATCTGAAATGCTTCTCCCACGGCTCCTATTCTTCCAGCTCTGTTTCTTGTCACCACCCTTCCCACCACCCATCTTAAGTAGGTCCCTCTTCCTATCAGCACCGTTTGTTCACTTTATAGTACCGATTATATTTTATATAATTTGAAATTGTATATTCACTGGCTCATTTTTCGTGGGTTTTCCCCACTAGACCAGAATTTCTGGAGGGCAGGGGCCATACTGTCATATTCACCACTTTATTCCAGGTGCTTAGCATAAAGCCTGGTACATAATAGGCATTAATTAAATATTCTCTGAATAAACTGAATGTACGGGAAGTGCTGCCAGAGGAAGTGTTAGGAGTTAAAGCTGATTCTGCTTAGCCCCATGGCGTCTCCACTTACAAACAGCAGTCAGATCAGTTTTTCCCCAGGAGTTCAGGAACTAGGACAGTTCCCCCAGGGCCTGGGTCTTTCCTCTCTTTTGGGAAAACTCTTCCGGCTTGGCCCCTTCTAGCTGTCCCTGGGGCTGCCCCTCCAGGAACCATGGGTCAGTGGCCAGCGTTCACCACCTCCCACTCTTCATCAGGGTCCCTGGGTTGCTTCGAAGCATGGCTCAGCCCCAACAGTGCCTACTGGTTGGGGCAGGGGAGAGGGGCATGGAATGAAGAGAGAGTATGTGGCTTGGGACTCAAAATGGGGCGAAGGGAGTCTGAGGAGGCAGCTCTTCCACGCATTATAATATCCATAAAGTAAATGCAAATTAACTGAAAGCACCTTTTGAATAAGCAGCTTTTATTGAGGGAGCTGCTCTAATCCCTAAATGGCTTTATTGACCGAGAGGAGCTTCCTAGCAGGGGAGGGGGTGGGAAATGTGAACACGCTGTCAGGAATTGCTCCGCAGCGCCCTTGTCCCTGTGCTTTTAGATTCCAGACATGCATCTTGTGGCTAATGGAACTTGCAGATCTCTAACCTCGGCTTCTACATTCCGTTCCCCTCCCCCACCGGTCTGGGAAGCCTGGCTTCTGGGTGTGCAGGAGGCTGAGGCTGCTGGATGCTGCAAGATGAGGAATGAATCTCAGGGATGGTAAGCAAGAGAGCAGCTACAGCTCTGTGGGCTCTCTGGTGTAACTACCCCTGAGCACATAAAATGTGCCTGTGAGTAAAGGGGGTACATAAAAGGACATAAAAGGGTGTGTGCACACACCCTTGGGAATAAGCATCAGTGTGTCTGTGTCTGTGCAACTGTGTATATCTCTCCCTACAGTTCCGAAGGAGGTCTCCAAACATTTGTACTCCTCTCCTCAGGTGGAGATGGGGGGCTGGCCTCAGCTGGGGAGTCATACTTTTTCAAGGACTAATGACTTTTACCTGAATGATAATGAACTGATGACACATGGAGGCCCCTGGGCTCTGGAGGGAAGCCAGAGAAGAACAACTAGGGAAACAGGAGAGGTTGGCCAGGTTTGGGGGCTCAAGGATCTTGTCTCTCAGAAAGCCCACTCCAGCTCTGTTCAGATTTTAGAGAATGAGGGGCTGGAGACAAAGGAGACCCAGGACATGTTAGAAACATCAATAGTCCCAGTCTGGCCTGCATGTCTCTTCCTGAACCCTGCTTTCTTCCATTCTCTGCTTTGCGCTCAAGCTCAATCTCTCTCTCTCTCTCTCTCTCTCTCTCTCTCTCTCTCTCTCTCTCACCTTCCCAAAGCACTCACCTTGGCAATGGAACTGTGAAAGAGGAGGCTGGCTATTCCATTCTCCCAGGCTCAGCCTCTCTGACCCCCAAGCAAAGCCAAGTCCTGCCCAGAAATGGAGGAATGTGGCCACTCCTCAGTATCAGATGCACAGAATTCTGAGATGGACAGGTTCACATAAGCAGGCCTTGGAACACCAAAAACTGGAAAGCTGTCCCTTTGGACATGGAACCTGTCAAGGCTAATTGGCCCCAAGGATCTTTAATAATGGATTTAGGACCAGGTGAGTTGTCACCGGGGAAAGGAAAGGAGAGTTCAGAAACTTGCAGAGCATCGACACTGGAGGGACCTGGATTACAAAGCAGAATCTCTTCTCATTGGTCAGAAAAGTGACACCCCCCTTCTAAAGGTTTCGAGTGGAGCAAAGGGGGCCGCTTTACTGGAAAGTTCCCATCCTACACTCTACTGCCACCAAGAGCAGCCATTTCTCCCCAAGCTGGACAGATAGAGCCCCCTTAGCACAGCCTGACACACAGTAAGTGTTCAATAAATATTAGCTGTTGTGAATAGCCACATAATTTCCGGATAGCAAGTCTCTGAGGCTGGTCCCTACAGAGAAGGCTGAACCTCTAGGACCCTGGGAGTCAGGAAGGGTGGAGGCCAGTGGAAAGCAGGTTTGGTGCCAAGATGCTCAGCTGGAAGACCAAGGAGTCTGGGACCCTGGCCTCCATTGTGGCCTCTCATTCCCCTGCCCTGGCCTCCCAGGACCTCTGTCCTCCCCTGCAAGGAGTCCTCCCTGTGTCCCAGGCAGGCCCAGTGACCTCTCACTCAAGTCTGCAAATACATTCTTGGCGAGTCTTGGAAATGAAATTGTGCTCAACATTTGTATGGGGCTTTTCTGCCGCCCAGGCCTTTACAGACATTAGCTAATTAAATGGAGGAGGAGCAGAAGGAGGAGGGCCTGGCCTCTGTAGTTGGGACTCTAGGCCCTCCTGACCTGAGCAGCTCCAGTCTCATTCCTCCCTCCTTCTTTCCCTTCAAGGTTGGACTTAGTTTAAAGGGGAAGCAACTCCTGGGGAGCTGGCCACTGAGGAAGAAAGCAAGGGAGGAGGGAGTTTGGCAATATATCGAGTAGGTTGGTGTCTTCCTGAGGTCATCGTGTCCCACTGCCAGCCAGATCCAGCAACCGGCTGGGTCTGAAAGTGCAGTGATACATCTGCCATGAATGGGTCAGCCACCTTCTCCCCCTTTGGAGGAGGGCATGAGGACAGACAGACAGTACTTAGAGCCAGAGTAGATTGTCAGAGATCCTTCCCAGAGGGCTAAGGGATGCAGGGCACACAGATGTTCGGCCTGGTCTAGGGACAGGACAGGCCACTCAGACGACCTGGGAGTCACAAAACTGTACATCAGATCGTACCCTGGAGAGAAGCCCATAAACCTCTGCCTCCTCATTCCCTGCTCTTGCTTTCCCTGAGGGTTGGAGGGGAGCCATCCCAGTTTCAGTGGAATTTCTTGCACTGTCTACTCCCCATCGCAGACCCTACCTGTGCCAGAAGTAAAACCCATGAGGGAGCTGCCTTCCAGAGGACAGCAAGTCTATTCCCACCTGGGAAGGAGAGAAGGGGAGAGACAGAGAGAGAGAAAGAGAGAGAGAGATAAAGAGAGATAAAGAGACACACAGAGATAGAGATAGAGATATTGATCCTGGACTAGGACAGAGGGAGAAAGACCAAGAGAGAAAGAGAGATCAGTTATAGAGACTGGCCAAATAAAGAGGCCATATTTCAGACTCAGACTATAGGAGAAAAGAAAGGAAGAGGCCCAAAACAGAGAGGGGGGCAGGGGGAGAAACAGTTCCACAGGTGACAATGGTGTCAAGATTAAGGATTTCTTGGCACAGCCAGGGGCAGCCCCATGTAGGAATCCCTTAGGAAGCCTAAGAGCTGCCAGAGGCCCCTGGAAGGAGAGCCACACCTCTGTCTCTCTCACCCAAGGACAGCATCTGCAGGTACCCACCTCAACTATGTGGCAGGTGTGCATTTGCCTCCTTGATCCCATCACAGGGACTACAAGCCTGAAGGCTTGGCCCCTTGTCCCATGGTGAGTATATCCAGGCCCCTCCCCAACGCCTAGGCCTGCTCCTGCCCACCCAGATCCCATCAGTCTGCCTGGGTTCTGACTGGGGAGTCAGGAGTACTGGAGGCCCCGCAAAGTCCAGCAGAGTAGGGCCTGACCTCCCCTTACCATAATTATCTGTCTCATAAAAAATAGGCAGTGAACTTCATAAACCAATTAACATTTCAGGGCCAGGGTACGGGTGCAACCAGAAGTCCAAGCAGCTCTGTCTGACAACAGTGGGAACCAACTCCAAGGGCAGAGCAGCACAGGGCCATGCCAGTGAATGCTCCCCTCCGCCCCGCCCCCCACTCAGGCCCGGCCTCAAAAGCTACAAAGCTCTTGTGGAGGCAACAGAAGAGGCTGAGGTAAAACCCAAGGAAGGACTGTCTGTGTGGCTGGTAAGGGCAGCAAACACGGGGATAGATTCTTCCCTTTTGTGATCGGCAGCCCAGCAGAGCTCGTTCCTCCCTCCACAGCCCTCTCTGGTTTTAGAAAGCCTCAAGAGCTTCCCAGCAAGTTACCAAGGCAACGACAGCCCAGCAGGATTCACAGTGACAATGGAGAGAAAGCAGACTGACAACAGCCCCACATCTCAGGGTGAGCAGGGAGGCAGAGGCTTTGGACCAGAGCAAACATCCTCTGCATCCCTGTTCAAGGAACTGTTTTCCTGCAGTTTGTGAGTTTACACGGCCCATTACCAGGTGGGTGAGAAGACGGCATTAAAGCTTCCTTCACTGCCCAGTGGGAAGGGGCGGTGTCTCTCCCACAGCTTCCCATAATGGCAGATTTTGTAGCTCATGGCCCAGCTCATAAGCCAGGGTACCTCTGCTTTTAAAGGCCAATGGGATTCTCTTCCATAACCTCCTGTCCTCACCATGATGGCCTCCTTGGGAGGTTGCTAAGGAATTGCGGCTTCAGGCTGCTTTGGAATCACACAGAAGCGAGTTTGGCTCTTGGCTCGGTCACTTTCTGAAATCCAGTGACCTCAGGCAAGTCACTTCCCTCAGTCTGTTTCCTTAGCTGAAAATGGGGATAATATGATGAACTGTCAGGACTTGATATCATATATATATATATATATATATATATATATATATATATATATATATATATAATATGCTTGCACAGGGCCTGGCACTGGATCAGTGTAAAAAACATTAAAGCTGTTAAATTTTTCTCATTCATAATACTATTTTAATTTTTATTATCATTAAGTGGGTGCCTAGTTTACTCATCTATAAAAGAGGGATCACAATTCAGTGACTCGTTTGAAGATTACACAAGGCAAAGCATGTGAAATGCTTAGACCAACACTTTATCTATAGAAAGTGCTCAATGAACAGGAGTTGTTATTTTTGATTCCTGTATCCCTCTTCCCCTAAAGCCTCAGATTATATATCAAGGAGCCATTACTGAGATGGCCCAAACTCCTAGTTCCTTAAGCAGTAGGGGCCTTGAAAATGAGGCTTCTGGAATCACAAGGTTTGGAGTGGTCCTTCCCAGTGGCCATGCCAGTGAATGCTCAACTTGCTTCTGGACCAGGAATGACTTTGACTTCTGCACTCCTTCATTTCCATCTCAGGAGCCTGAGCTTCTGTGTGATTAGATGATGTCCAGCTAATGCCTAGCATCCTGCAGAAAAGGGGTAAAGGGTCATTTAGAATGGAAAAAGGTTTTATCTCCGCACAGAGGGTCAGATGCCAGACTAGGAGAGGGGACATCAGAGAATGGATGAGAGGACCACGTGGGTGGGGCTACAATCCCTCTTAAAGGCATCTGTCTTGGGGCGCCTGGGTGGCGCAGTCGGTTAAGCGTCCAACTTCAGCTAGGTCACGATCTCGCGGTCCGTGAGTTCGAGCCCCGCGTCAGGCTCTGGGCTGATGGCTCAGAGCCTGGAGACTGTTTCCGATTCTGTGTCTCCCTCTCTCTCTGCCCCTCTCCCGTTCATGCTCTGTCTCTCTCTGTCCCAAAAATAAATAAACGTTGAAAAAAAAAAAAAGGCATCTGTCTTTTGTCCATTGATCCAGCTGAGATCTCACTTCCGTGAGTTCTTGGATATGGCTGAGTCAACTATAGACTGATAAACAAACTCTCAGATCTTCCTCCCTGACCAATATCAACAGCCTTCGGGGGCCAGTCACACTTCTGACCTTTGAGACCAATGAATAAGGCTAATTTGTGACGCAGTCTTCTTCCTGTCAGCCTGCTCCACACATCTGTGCCTCACTTGTCCAACAGTGTGAATTGCACAGTGGGTGTCCCAGGGGTCTCCAAGGTGAGCCACAAGCTAAAGGGTGGGCTAAGACTGCAAATGGAAGAACTTCACGTGAAATCTCAGAGAGTGTCCTAGTTGACAGAGTTGGGAGACGTAGGGAAAAGGCTACATGCAAACTACAGATTTTGCTTCTCGGCAGACTTCCAATCAAAGAAGATCCCATCCCTAACCTCAACTGCCCTGGAGAGCTTGAGAGTGAATGACTCCATGGGGGTGGGGTGGAGCTGTGGGGTGGAGCTGCTCAGGACCCCTAAGATATTAAGGAAAGTGAAGTACTTCTCATGCTGGACCCAGCCAGGGCCCCCAAAACTGTCTTTGTCTTTCTCTTCCTCTTACCCCCTTCCTCCGTATCCTGGAAGACCTATTGCTTTAATGTTCACAGCACCCCCGAGGCCTTGTGGGATGAGGTGGGGCTCCTGCAGAGCCAGACTCTAGAGAGAACCAGTGATTCTGGGTTCTGATGTTAGAAACCAGGTCTGAGGATGACTCAGTCATGTCCTTCCCCAGAATAAATTCACAGATTTGGGCCTGTGTCCTCAGCTCTGCTGGCAACAAAGCCTTTGTTTCCAGCCCAGAGATCCTACCTTCCACACCAGCCACCATGCCCTGGACTCTTCCCTCATTATTTGAACAGAGAAAACTTGGAGGTGCTAGAAGCTAAAGGCCAGGCTTTTCTTCTGGGGCTGTGTAACATGATACAGGTGTCACCCTCCCTGTGCCCATACATCAGTGCCCACACAGGCCCTGTTACTGGACAGGATGAACTCTTGAGGGCCAGTGGCTTTGGGATGACTAAGTAGGGATAATGAAGCCTGAGGGACACATGGAAAAGAAGCAGGAGCTTGGCCTTGGGAAGCTGCCCCCTTCCAAGGTTTCCCTGAGAAAAGTGGTTGCCCAGAAAGCCCCTGGTATGTCACCTTCAGGTCAGGAATGTACCACACCCCTGCTCAGCACTCCCTGCTTCACCCCACCTCTGACTCCTAGATATGTCCAAGAGGACAGATCTGAAAGAGAAAAAGGTTGTTTGTTTTGTTTCTGTTTTTTTTTTTTTTTTTTTTCCCTTGATGAAGAACCTAGTAGGCAGGGCATGGGCAATAGCAACACAGATTAGGGGCGCCTGGGTGGCTCAGTTGGTTAAGCGTCTGACTTCGGCTCAGGTCACGGTCTTGCAGTTGGTGAACTCCAGTCCCATGTCTGGCTCTGTGCCAACACAGCTCAAAGCCTGGAGCCTGCTTCAGATTCTGTGTCTCCCTCTCTCTCTGCCCCTCTCCCACTCGTGCTCTCTCTCTCTCTCTCTCTCTCAAAAATAAACATTAAAAAAAATTTTTTTTTAATTAAAAAAAAAATGGCAACACAGATTAATCTTGAAGTCATTGAGAAGAAAATTCAGCCCCCAAAGATGACCAAACCAGAGCTGGCTGCTAGGGACTATCAAGAGGCCAGGAATTACACTGTTCCCAAACTGGGACCCACCTGGGCTTGGCCATGGTTCCTAGATGGAGATTTGCCCTACAAACTGACCTCCTAGGGGAAGTTTCCTTCCAGCCCAAGGAGTCTCAGGGACAAGCTAGAAAGGCCTCTTCCTCAAGCCTCTCTCTCTGTCTGCCAAAAAAAGATTGCTTCCAGTTCCCAAAGGGCCTGCCCTGCTCACCCTCAGATTGACAAGTGGACAGACAAAATTTCCAGTGTTCTCAGAGTCCAGGCTAAAGACAGCAGCCCAGAATCCTCTTCTTGGGATGACCCAGCAGCGCCCCCTGCTGTCTGACTTGGCTGAAGCCAGTTCAGGGCTAGAGGAAGGAAGGAGTGTTAAAGCAGATTATACTTGTCCCAACAGAAGGGGCCATGCTTTATGTTGCCTCCCCTATACAATGCCAGAGCCTGAATCAGAGCTAGAATTCCCGAGGGGCCACTGAGGAGAGGAATGAGCAGAGAGTTGTTGACCTGGGGGAAAGACACAATGGGAACCTGTAGGGTCCCCCCCTGCAGTGGCCTAGGCTAGGGCCTCTGGGCACATGCACAGTGCTCTGAGGAAGGTGTCCAGTTTGCAGATGTTTCTGGCTTCAAGAGACAATTCATGTTCTGGAGCAAAATCAGTTGCCTCATCTGAGCCTCAAGAAAGAAAAGGCTGTGCCACACTCAGAGAATCATCTCAGTCAGTGTATGGTTGGACGGGGGGAGGGGGGGTCTCTGTCAGCCTTGGGGAAGACAGGAGAGTTCTCCCCAACAACTCCTCCAGGTGCCAGTGTGACACATCCAAATTTACTATTGATTATACAGATCAATAGCTGTTTCCCAAAAGACCTCTGGCTCTATGTCTGTAAGCTCAGGAGAGACTTGAAGATTCTTCAGGTCTCTGTGGAGCTCCAACATTCTATGAGCCTATAGGATTCTACAGCCAATCCCTAGTGGTTGTTTTCTGTCCCAACCACACACTACTCCCTGCTCCCAGTTCTGTTTTTAATCTGATTTAAACCCATCTTGCTGCATCCTAAATAGTGGCAGCCAGGAGACAGGGGCTTCTTCCAACACTTCCCATTTTCAAGATCAGAGATGGAAAGACGGGGGAAAGAGACAGGACTTGGAGAAACTGACGAAAGAGGCAGAAGCAAGATTAAGGAGTGGAGAGATGACCAAGTAAGACCCAGCAAATATTTGAAAGAAACCAGTGACAGGCTGGCGAGGTGGGGAACAAGCCTCAACATTATGTCCAGTCATTCTCCCTGTAACATTTCATAGCTGCATCTCTGTGCACATGCGAAATGTAGGTGTAAGTGTACTCATGTGAACACTCACACACGCACTCATTCATGTACTCGCTCACCCTTAGATTGTGAGGAAGGCCTGGCTGGGTGTGGGGTCATAGGGGGTAGCAGTCCTCTCTTGCCCCCACCTGCATAATTATCTTCCCCTCTTCTCATCCCTCCTGCCTCCCAGCCTCCAAGCCTTACAGCACTAGGTCTTTGTGCTTTCAAAAGAGCTCCCTGCCTGAATGCCACCTCCAGGAAGTGCTGAGGGGGAGGATGGGAATGGAAGGGAGGAGAGCTAGTTCTCTTCCTTCCAGAGCACCACCCCATCAAACATTCCCCCTCTACCTCCCCTCCTCTCCACCTCTTTCATAACTGCCAACAACAGCTGCAAAAACAGCCCTCCTCACCCTGAGCGGTGGACTGCAGGGGTTTGTCTACTTCCCAGGGCAGGAGACAGATGGGGGCTGGGGTGGGGGGGTCTGGAGTAGCAGCATTCTCCGCAATGCCAATACTCTCTGCCTCCCTTCCCCCCATAAATTAAAGAACAAAAGGGAAAGAAAGCACTCCCAGTCAATCCCTCAGACACTTTGCACTTTGTGGTCATCTCTGCGGCCCCAAATCCCTACCCAGCCTGCTACAACCCTGCCCTCCCAAGGTAGCCTTTATTCTCCAGACCTTGGAAAGTCACTCTAGGATATCTCGCCCAGAAAGACAGATCTGCTCTTGGAATGCAGGGAGACAGTGATGAATTCACCCACACACTAGCAACCTACTTCCGTTAACTCTTATGTCCAAATAATTTCTTTAAATCACCAAGGATGAGGCTGGGAGAGGGGAAGGCAAGTCTGTGACATCAATCTTCAGTGGGGATTCCTCCTTCAAACCCAGCCAGAGCCAGGCAGGAGAAAAACCTAGCACACACAGACTCTGGGGCCTCCAGGGCAAAACAATGGAAATGAGACCTCAGCTCCCCACCCTACCCCCCCCCCCCCCAAGGCCTTCCCTGACCTAAATTCTTCCCACCCATCCTCTCTACCTTGCATCCTTAGAAAAACAAAACAGATAGGGGCTCACAGTAATCCTTCCTGGAAGTTTCAGGGCTCTGGCTGCTCCTAGGCAGGATGGGGCTGCCTCCTAGGAGCATCCTGACCCCTCAGGCAGACAAGAGAGCATCTCCTGTATGACCAGTATCCTGGGGGATCCAAAGGGACAGGGCATGAGAAGGATAACTAAGATCTGTGCTGCAGTTCCCAGTTTATCACTCATTCTCAAATTACCCTACTTAATGCCTTTATTTTACAGAAAAGGAAGTGGAGACCCAGAGGGGTCAATTTGCCAAAACTAGCAGCTAAAAAAGGGACAGATCCGAGTTAAGCACAAGTCTTCCAAGTCTACAGACAGCTTCAGGCAGATTATGTCCTGGTAGAAAAGGGAGCCAGGAAGCAGATGACATTTCAGTTGCTAAGTGTGCCTACCCTACCCTTGGCTCTAGAACACAGGATCATCAGCTCAGACCTATGATTCTAGCCCCTGCCCTGCTTATAATGCCTGCCTTGTGCAAGCCAGCCTCCAGCTGGGAGGTTCATATTTTGGGAATGGGCCAGGTGGGGCCCCAAAGGCAGAGGGTCAGAAAAGAGAAATGCTGGCATTACTCCAGGTCCCAGGAGCAGGAGAAAGGATGAGAGCTGGGCAGACTGGCCTGGGCAGGCCATGTGGGAAGGCTGGGCTGTGGGAAAAGCGTACGTACAAGTGGCCTGGCAGAAACATGGCTCTGCCCAATTGGTGACTTGAGCACTTGTTCTTTCATCCATTCTCCCCATTGCTTTCCAAACTGCCTGCTTCAGATGTGATTCTTTCCAAATGGGCCCCCCTCCCCTGATGAAGGGACTGGCATGTAGAGGAATGCTGTGGACTGATTCTAACATCATAGTCTTCTTCCAGCAGCAGCAGGCTGGAGAGCTGGCGGCCCAGACCACAACAGGAGCAGCTTGTGATGTTCTGTTCCAGCAGATTGGAGAGGGTTCCCCATGGCTCAGACCTGAGGCTGAGGAGCCAGGATGGAAATAGCGAAAAAGAGGAGGCTCCCAAGCTCTTGGCCAACCAGCTAGTTAACTGGTGGCCTGAAATACAGGCACCTGTATGAGCTCTCCGTGCCTAGAAGGAGAAAAGTCAGCATTATCTATCCCTGTGATTCTGATGGCTATTGGGGCTCAGTGTTGGGGTTCCCATTAAAAATGTTCAGGGGTACCTGGGTGGCTGAGTCTGTTAAGCGTCTGACTGGGTCTCAGGTCATGATCTCATAACTTCTGAGTTCAGGCCTCACATCTGGCTCTGTGCTAACAGCTCAGAGCCTGGAGCCTGCTTCAGATTCTGTGCCACAGTCTCTCTCTGCCCCTCCCCCACTTGCACTCTGTCTCTCTCTCTCTCTCCCTCTCCCTCTCTCTCTCACAAATAAGTAAACATTAAAAAAAAAGAAAGAAAGAAAAAAAATGTTTAATCTGTTTTAGCCCCTTAAGTTCGGAGAAATGAGGAGAGGGTGAACATGAAGTAGTCAATGGCACTTGCTGGCTCCCTTCATGCCTCTTAATAACGGAGACTTATGGGGCAGCTGAGCGGCCCAGTAGGTTGAGCGCCCAACTTCAGCTTAGATCATGATCTCGCGGTTCGTGAGTTTGAGCCCCACATTAGGCTCACTGCTGTCAGCACAGAGCCAGCTTCAGATTCTCCACCCCTCTCTCTCTGCCCCTCCCCCACTTGTGCTCTCTCAAAAATAACTAAAACAGGGGCACCTGGGTGGCGCAGTCGGTTGAGCGTCCGACTTAAGCCAGGTCACGATCTCGCGGTCCGTGAGTTCGAGCCCCGCGTCAGGCTCTGGGCTGATGGCTCGGAGCCTGGAGCCTGTTTCCGATTCTGTGTCTCCCTCTCTCTCTGCCCCTCCCCCGTTCATGCTCTGTCTCTCTCTGTCCCAAAAATAAATAAACGTTAAAAAAAGAAAAGATTTGGGGCGCCTGGGTGGCGCAGTCGGTTAAGCGTCCGACTTCAGCCAGGTCACGATCTCACGGTCCGTGAGTTCGAGCCCCGCGTCGGGCTCTGGGCTGATGGCTCGGAGCCTGGAGCCTGTTTCCGATTCTGTGTCTCCCTCTCTCTCTGCCCCTCCCCCGTTCATGCTCTGTCTCTCTCTGTCCCAAAAATAAATAAACGTTGAAAAAAAAAATTAAAAAAAAAAAAATAACTAAAACATAAAAAAAATAATAGAGACCCACCTCCTGTTTCAAGTGCTTCATTGAAGGGGTGTGTGTTGATGGGCCGGGGGTGGTATCTTTGCCTCCTAGCATTTTATGGAGCTGCCAGTAGTTTGAGTTATCTAGTAGGACCAAAAACATCATGAGATGTCAAAGAGGAGCAAGAGAAAAATACTTTGAGAATGGATTCAAGTCATGGCCTCCTGGCTGGGATCTGGTCACCCTTAAATGAAGGTACTCCAAATATTCCCTCTGTAGATCAAAGCCACAGAACCCAAACTCTTCAAGAGTGGCTGTAGAAGAAGCAGCAATATAGAACCACAGAGTCTTAGAGTTAAATGATTCTCAGGGATCCCCTAGATTCTAGGCCAAAGGCCCTCATCACCTACGCGGTGACAAAACAAAATAAGGGCTTTTGGATTTTGAAGGGGGAAGGGGGTAATGCAGAAGAGAGACTTTCATTCATAGGGGTACTCAATGAATGCTGAATGAAGGCCCCTGGTGCAGGAATATGTTTCCAAAGGAGCCTATTATCCTCGAATATGAAGACAGAGAAGGCTGGAGTAGGACTGAGGAGTCTTGCTATTTCAGCTAACGTTATCAGAGGGCATACTATGGCATGTGTACCAAAATGGAGGCAGGAGGTTGGGTTACTATTACATGGGCTCCCAACATTGGCATGAATCATTCTCAGGACACCTCTGAGTCTATCTGGGCCTTGATCTTTGTCTAGACACTTCCTCTCCAGCTGAGGCTGGGAAGTTGGTGCAGACACTCACAGTGTCACTCTTCAGAGCCCTGCCATTAAGGAGCCTGATTAGCAGAACCCCATGCCGGGCAGCTAATGGGTTGGAGACATTAAGCATAAATGGTTTCCCAGACATTGGCATGAGCCAGAGCCCAGGAAGAAACAAATATTTTAATCTCAAAGAAACAGAAGTGTGGGAGGGGAGTTCCCTCTGTTGACTCCACATCAATTGTTCTCCCAGCCTCCACCTGTAACAGTTTCTGCTATTCTCAGGTCTTGGGATTCCCTGTCTGAGGAGGGTGAATTTATGGCAGGAGGGGAACAGACCTTCACTCACCCCGACACATGGCAATGGAAGAAATTCTCAAAGATTTACAGGGAGGGAGATTCCTGGGTCTGACTTGGCCACAACCCTATTGGTCAGGAAACCCTTGAGTTAATCTTGTGATAACTCAAGGCCAATCTCTCTGTGGCTGGAGAATGGGGGGAAATGACTGGAACAGACAATCAGGGATGAGGCACCTTGTGACCCAAATTAGTTGCTCTAGTCCAGTGGTTCTCCCAACATGGTTGGGACCAGCAACATCAATATCATCTGAGAACTTGCCATAAATGTAAATTTTCAGTCTCTATCCCAGATCTACTGAATGAGTAAACTCTGGATGTGACAAGATTGTGTTAAAAAAATTTTTTTTTAAGGTTTTATTTATTTTTGAGACAGAGAGAGACAGAGCATGAGCAGGGGAGGGGCAGAGAGAGAGGGAGACACAGAATCCAAAGCAGGCTCCAAGCTCCGAGCTGTCAGCACAGAGCCCGACACAGGGCTCGAACTCACAAACTGCGAGATCAGGACCTGAGCCAAAGTTGGACACTTAACTGACTGAGCCACCCAGGCACCCCGACAAGATTGTGTTAAAAAAAACATTGTTTTAATAAGCCCTCCAAGTAGTTGCAATGTGTGTTTAAGTTTGAGAACCACTGCTTTTGGCTCTAGTTCAGATGGAAGGGGAATGTCAAGAGAAAGAAAAATTAGGAGAGGATGCAACAAGCAGCCTCATTAAAAGGGAAAAAAAATTCAATTCCCAGTGTGGAAAGCCAAACCTAGGCCACCTTCCTCTGATCTTCTTGGGCTGTAAATGTCATAGCAATGCCTAAGTGGCCCTGCACGAAGGAGTCTGGGGAAAATAACTAACCCTGATCCTTTGCATTTTGCCAAGGGCAGGAAAGGATAATGGACAATCATTTCATGTACTATATCTCCTACTCAACTTCTCTGAGCTACCTTTTCATCCAGCTGGGCCTCCTCAAGACTCTCATCCCTCCCCTCTATCTCCCTACCCTTCTGGTCACCCCATTCATCTCATGTCTCTTTCCTCATCCAATGAATGATAACTGCTTCAAACAGTTTCTTAAGCATATGAGTAGCGAGGCCCTATTCCACAGGGAGTAAGAGGAAAAAGCCCACCATAACCTACAACTATAACCTATAAGGGGGCAGCCTTTCTTCATACCCTCTCCTCTTTCCCCATTCAGGTCACACCAGTTCATGGTGCTGCCATAAAAAAAGAGAGGAGCCACTTTTTCCATGACTTTTTATACCATACCTGAATAGGTACCTTTAGACCTTGCAAAGAAAAAAAAAAAAAAAAAAAAAAGGACAAAACTTAGGCTCCTAACCAGTCTGTAAGTTTCCTGAGGGCCAGATCTGGCCTATAGCTTATTCTCCTTTTATATCTACCATACTAGATACCCTAACACACGAGATGCCTAATGAATATTTGGTAAATTGAACTGAAGGAAGTGCCCAGAAGTAAGACACTAATGAGTCTCTGCTGCCACACTAGAAATACAAGAGAGATCAAGAAATGGGTCCTCTCTGAAATGATTAGGAAGGAAACCCTGTCCTGCCACCTTTCTGCCCAGGCACTGCTATCTTCATCCATTCACTCATTCAACAAGCACGTATAGCACACCTGCTCTATGTGGACCCTAGATCTCGTGTTCTAGTGGGGAGAAACAAATGTAAAGTAGGTAAACATATAATATTTCAGGTGGTGTCAATTGCCTTGGTAAAAACAAAGTAGTGTGAGGGGGCTAGGGGCAGTGGGAATTGGAGTCAAGAAAAGCTGCTGTGAGAGGCAGCATTTGAGCAGATACCAGAAGCGAGTGAAGCAGCTACACTGGCAGCTATCTGGGAGAAGAGTGCTCCAGGCAAAGGGAACAGCAACTGCCAAAGCCCTGAAGTGGGGGCATTTTGCAAGGAGTCAGCCTGGCAGGAGTGGAGTGAGCAAGGGGGAGATTGGCAGGAGATGAGATCAGAAAGAAATTGGTGCCTAGGGGCACCTGGGTGGCTCAGTCAGTAAAGCAGTTAAGCGTCCAAATTCGGCTCAGGTCATGATTTTGCAGTCTGAGTTAGAGTCCCGCGTCGGGCTCTGTGCTGACAGCTCAGAGCCTGGAGCCTGCTTAGGATTCTGTGTCTCCCTCTCTCTCTGCCCCTCCCCTGCTCGCACTGTCTCTTTCTCTCAAAAATAAACATTAAAAACTAAAAAAAAAAAAAAAAAAAAAAAAGAAGTTGGTGTTCAAATTTCATAGGGCCTTGCAGATAATAATAAGGATTTTAGATTTCATTATGAAAAAAAAAGTCATTAGAAAGTCCTGCACAGAGGAGTGACCTATTCTCATGGTACAGGACTATTTTGGTTGTTTTGAGGACAACCTACAGGGGGTAGAGCAAAAGCAGGGAAACTACTTAGGAAGCTATGGCAGAGCCTATACATTTTTGCCCCAAATTCATTCTCTTTCCACATTTTAGCTGAGCACAAGGCTTCTCACAAAGAGAACTACATTTCCCAACCCCTCATGCAGCTAAATGTGACCATATGACAAAATGCTGGTTGATGGAATGTGAGCAGAGGGATAGGTGCAACTTTTGGGTCATGTTCTTAAAGGAAGAGGGCTGCCCTTCACTTCTTCCCTCTCCCCTCTCCACAGGCTGAAACCTCATGGGCACAATAGTGCCAGGTGGACCAGCTATCTTGTGCCACAAGATAGAAGTCACATGATGAAGATGACAGAGCCTCAAGCCCTGAGAAGCTACGGTCCCTGACAGTGTGGAAGGACTGTATCAACCTGGCTATTATGCACAGGTTCACACTGGAGAAAGAAGAAATCTTCTATCTTGTATAAAACCCTGTGTTTAGAGACCCTGAAACAGCCTAATCTATACTGAAACCAATTCAGAAGCGATTGCAATTGTCTAGGCAAGTAATGATGGTGGCTCTGATGAGGGTAAGAGTGGTGTATCTAGAGATTAGTGACGGGATTGTGGAGTAATTTAAAGGGCAGAACTTATACCATTTTCTGAGGAATTGGATAAGGGGGCACTAAAGGAAGAGAAGAACCAGGAATGACTTTGAAGTTTGGGGCCTGGTAGAATAGAGTTGCATTTATCACAAGGCAGAAGACTGGGGGACCAGTGAGTCTGAGAGGTCCATGAGTGACATTTACATGGAAATTTCAAGTAGCAGCTGGATATGAGTCTACAGTTCAGGGGAGAAGTAGGGGCTGAAGATAGTCATTTGGGATTCATCAACATACAGCTGGCTTTAAGGCCCTGAGATAGATGTAATTACTTAGGGAGTGAGAGTGGATAAAGGAGAGTGCCAGGGTAGAGAGGGGGTGGTGGTGGTGATGACAGTCCCAGGTCATCGTGCAGATGTGGAAGATGCTATGGAGCCAGCACAAGAGACCATGGAGGTAGGAGAACGGAGGTAGGAGAGGTGTCATGGAAGCCAAATGAAGAGGGTGTTTTAGGAAGGAACGAGCAACCATCCATGTCAAGGTGGCTGCCCAAAAGACTAAGAGATGACCATGACTGCTGAAATTGGCAACAGGGAAGTCATGGGTCACACTGACAAGAAAATTTTCAGAGGAGCACTGAGGACAAGAGAGAGAGGAAGAACGGAAGTGAGACAACTCTGAATTCCTGGCAGGTAGAAATCATCCCAGCAACCTAACTTCCACCCTTCCTATCACAGTTGCAAACATTCTGAAGTACATGAGGACCCCTAGCAACCCTACCCAGCTCTCCCTCCCCACATGTCTGAATGACCCTCCTGTCTCTCATCTCCCAGAGTCCCCAGGTTCTGGAGCCTAGGCCTCCCTCAGCTCTGCCTCTGCCCTGCCGGCTCCCAAGGCTGGCTCTCAAGGACTGCCTGGGCAAGCTAGGCAGCCAGGCCTGACTCTCTTGGATCATAATTAGTGCTGCTGCTGAGGATGTTTGGCCCCTGTGGAATAGCAACCTGGGAAATTCTGATACTTCCAATTTTCCCCCTCAGTGCTTTCCCAGATACAATTTCCCAGCCAGAGCCTGTGCTCCAGCCCTGGGCCCTGGCTGCCTGCTCATCAGGGAGAGTTAAGACAGTGCCCTGGATGCCATTCCAGAGGGCTTAATCAGATAGCTGAAGCCATCTCCTGGCCATTATCACAGCATCATCATATTAACACAGGCACCGACTTTGGGGGAGGTAGAGGTGGGGGTTTCTGTGAGGAAGGGGTGGGGGCAGCTCCACAGAGCACACAATGAGTATCGCTAGTGATGTGATCAGAAAACTGATGGCTAGGAGAAAGAAGGCCTCCCAGAAGAGCTCTGGAATTTCCAGCAGAGATTCACTCTTTCCTGGCAAGGAGACTCCCTCCTCGGTGCTCCTCTATCTAGAGAGAGCCCCTGAGCAGTCAGAGCTCTGGACACTGCCCCATGGCCCAGCATCCCCAAGCGGGGCCTGCTCAAATCTCTGACCCAGGTCCGCTCTGCCCCAGCAGCCTCAAGAACTGGCCTCTTGCCCTGGGAAGTGCTCAGCTCAAAACAGTCCTATCTCCCAGGTCTGGACACTTTATTTCAGGGCATCAGGCTCTCTAGGGCAGGGAGCTGGGCAGGCGGAGGGGAGCATGCCTCAGGGCCTTGGTAGAGAGCTAATGAGTTGCCTTGGATTAAGGGCACTGGGATTAATTGGACCTTGGCTTCTGCTACAGAAGATAAAGACAGAAACTAGCATTTATAAGGCCCTGCTACATGGGAGATCAATATAAAGTCTTTATTCTTTCATGTAAAAAACATATAACATAAAACTTGCCATTTTTAAGCATGCAGTTCTGAGGCATTAAGTGCATTCATGTTGTGCAACCATCACCACCATTCCTCTCTAGAACTTTTTTGTCTTCCCCAACTGAAATTCTGTGTCCATTAAACACTAACTCCCCTTGATGTAGGGTCTTACATATTTATCTCTGGTAATCCTTATTGTGGAATAAGAATTATCTCCATTTTTACCCATGAGGACACTGAGGAAAAGTAGTGCTGCTTTTCCCAAGCACAGACAGGCAAGGAGAAGACTTGAATCCCAGTCTGCTCAGTCCGAATGTGTGCCTTCTGTGCTTCCCAACCTGAGCTGCCCAGGATGGGAATGGCATCACTGAGTGATGTCACTGATGACTAGTGACTTCATACATGATGTCGCACACCAAACTATGGCTGGCAGTGCGAGGGCTTCTAGCCCGTGTGGTTTGTACTTCTCAAAGCAAGGTCAGGCACTATTCATCAGTCTTTTGATGACCTCACAGCACCCAGCAGGAGAGGGTCTCTGACATGTCCTTCTTTAAACTGGTAGCTCTCTCCAAAGTTGACTTTGTTCATTTCCAGGGTGTTGGGCCCCTGACACTCTTTAGGGCCTTCCCCGCTGCAGTGTGAAATAATGAAAGGAGCTCAGGGTGTGTAGTCAGATGGGCTTCAATTGGGATTCTGACTCTCTTACTCTATAACCATTTGAGTCTAACTCTTATGGACAAAGAGACCCCCTCAAGTTAACTCAAACATATAAGGTTCATGTCAGTGTGTATGAGGAACCAATGGGGCCTCTCTGAACACTCCAGGGGCAGATGCTGAAGTTGGGAAAGAATCTAGATTCAAGACTCCTTGTTGGCTGGAGATCCTGGCTCTTCCTTGTCAGGCCCTACCCACCCTTAATGTGATTCAGCTACACTGGGCAGGTCGGCTTCTCTTCCAGGCTCTGGATACTCCTGGGTTACTCTATGCTTTAGACTCTGAATCTGATTGGCCTAGATTGTCTTTTTTATATCAGGCCATAAATTAGAGGCAATTGGCCAGCCCATAAAATGACTGACCTTGGATCAGAACCTCCTCTGGTCCAATCACCTAGGGCAGAAGAGGGTAGAGGTGGGTAAATGGAGGTTTAAGCAGGGGTTGGGGGGAGGTGTCATGTAGTATATAATATGGCCTGCAGCCAAGTTTTGGCCAGTACAGAAGCTCTTAAAGAGGGCTGTGGAATGGGTAAGTAAACAGGTCTAATATACTATATTAAGTGTGTAAGTTACTTAACCTCTCTGGGTCTCTGTTGCTTCCTCATTTATACAAATGGGACAATAATTCTTACCTCATACTGCTGTTGCGAAGACTAAAGGAGAGAACAAATCTCAAAGTGCCTGACATGGGTCAATAAATGCTTGTTTCCCTTTCTTCTTTCAGGAAAGGCCACTTCCAGTGCTATATTGACCTCAGCTGAAAAGGACTCCAAGAAGTGGTCCTGTCTCCTGCAGCAGATTGAATTCTCCCTGAGGATAAACATCATGACTCATTCTCTTTTTATTTTCCTCTTGGCACCTCCACTTGATATATTTTATTCTCTCTTGCTGAAGTGGGCCTCCCAGCCAATCATCTAGTTGGGGAAGAGATGAGGAATCCTCTTTTCTATTCCTGAAGGGCCAGTATTGCTAGCTAACCCTCTCCAAGAACCATGGGCAGCATGAGTGATGGAGAACAAAAAGGGCTCCTATGTCAAAAGGAAGATGAATGTGCCCCTGTGATTAGGAGGACATTTTGATGGAAAGCATTGGACAAGACAGCATTTTTCTTTGAAATACTAGGAGACAATGAAAATAAAAATGGGTCTTCCCCCAACTCAGGGGCCTGGGGCAAAACATTTAATTTTCCAGTGGTTAATCTATGTTCAGAGGAATTGTCCTAAGCCTCATTCCATCTTGGACTCAGCAAATATTTACAGAATGTCTGCTCTCATCGAACTTACAATCTCATCAGGGAGAGACACTAATCAAACAATCCTGCATGAATATATAAGTACAAACCAAACTATGATGAGCATTATTAAAGATAAGAATCTTTTCAGTAGAGCATATACCAAAGAACCTGACCTAGTTGTCTTGAGAGCAATGGGAGGTCACTGAAGGGTTTAAGCAGGGTTTTGCATGATTCGATTTGTGTTTTAAAAAGATCACTCACTACAATAAAGGGGGACCATTGTGGTAATTCCAGCAAGAGATAATGATGTCTTTGACTTTGGTAGTGGTGGTAATGATGGCTATAGAGAGAAGTTATGGACTAAAAAGATATTTAGGAGGTAAAATTAGCAGAACTTGATGATAGACTGGATATGGGGGTAGAGCGAATGTGGTCAGGATGAGAATTCCAGCTTGTATAACTGTATAGAAGACAACATGGAAGAACACCACAAGTTCTTAGACAGGGTGCCCTTGGGGAACTTTTGTGATGTCCAATACCAATGTTAAATTGGCAGCTGGATACATGGGTCTGGAGCCTAAGGAGAAGTCAGGGCTAGAAAAATAAATGTGTGGGTCATTTGCATAGAGGTAGTTCAAAGACAGTAGAGGAATTCACCCAAGGAGAGTAAAGAGTGAGAAGAAAAGAAGATCCAGGGGCAAATCCTAAGAAAGTCAGACATGTCATTTAGAGCTGTGGTTCTCAAAATATAATCCATGGACCCTTGGGTGGTTCTCAAGACCCTAAGCATCCACAAGGTCAGAGCTATTTTCATAACACCATTAAGACATTATTTGCCTTTTTCACTGTGTTGACATTTGCACTGATAGTACACAAACAATAGGGGGTAAAATAGTTTATACCTTAGCAGAAATCAAAGCATGACACAAGTACTAACAGTCCTTGTATTCTTCACTGCCATGCACATGCAGTAAAAAAATAAATAAAAATAAAAATAATAAAAATAAATTTACTATCACTTAGGAACGTCCTTGATAAAACAGTAAATATTATTAATTTTTACTAAATCTGAACTCATTTTTTTTTAGCAGGCTCTATGCTCAACATAGGGCTTGACTTCATAACCCTGAGATAAAGAGTTACATGCTCTCCAGACTAAGCTAGCCAGGGGCCCCTAAATCTCAAATCATTTTTTTTTAAGTTTATTTATTTATTTTGAGAGAGAGAGAGAGAGAGAGAGAATATGCACATGAACACACCTGAGCAGGGAAAGGGCAGAGAGAGAGAGAGGGAGAGAGAGAGAGAATCTCAAGTAGGCTCAGCTGTCAGTGAGTGCAGAGCCCAATGTGGGGCTTGAACCCAGTAACTGTGAGATCATGACCTGAGCCAAAATCAAGAGTTGGACACTAAACCAACTGAGCCACCCAGGTGCCCCCCAGATCTCACCTCTTGAGTATATCTTTCTAATATTCTGGCTGCAGAAATACCAAGTACACATAAACCACTTCTGCTGTAACCCAAGTACAGTGGTTGTCTCCAGGGAAATCACTTCTGCAACTGTTTCAGTTCCAAGCTCAACTAGCCTCTTTTCTCATGAAACATCATTTTTACTTGAAAGAATGACTGAAAGACAAACTAAGATTATTCAGATAGGAGTGTATGGCAGACAGTTTCCCCCAAATGAACAAAGTAAGCCTGTCACTTCAAGGAAAACAACCAACAGTATTTGTTGCCAATGATAAAATGTAGGCTTTCAAGGAAAAATTAGAATTTTGGAACACTTGTATCTGCCACAAGGAGCTTGAGAGTTTCCAGTGCTTAAAGGTTTCTCTGATGAGATTGATGGTGGTAGAATGAATATGATTTTTAAAATATTATATAATGAAATGTATTAACATTTGGAAGATCTGTGTAACTCAAAGGATCTATATTTTCCAAATGACCAATGTGTGATGTTGAAAAATCTACTCAAAGCATAAGCCAATGGATTTTACTGTAATAGAGTAGGAATTATTTGATATGGTTCGGTTCCACATCACAAGTAACTCTTAAGAAACTGCCATGTGTTGAGTTTTGGTGTAGTATCAAAGAAAACGATCCACCATTATGTGAAAGCTAAAATATTCCTGTTTTCAACTCTTCAAATACTTCAACCAAAACAACAGAATGAAACTGAAAGAATGCAGAAGCAGAAATAAGAATCCAGGTATTAAAAAGATTTGCAAAAATGCAAAACATGCCAATCTTACCACTAATGTTTTTGGTTTTAAAAAATATAGTTCTGGGGCACCTAAGTGGCTCAGTCAGTTAAGTGTCCAACTTTGGCTCGGGTCATGATCTCATGGTTTGTGAGATTGAGCCCTGCTTCAGGTTCTGTGCTCACATCCTGGAGCCTGCTTCAGATTCTGTGTTTCCTTCTCTCTCTGCCCCTCACCCACTTGAGCTCTGTCTCTGTCTCTCAAAAATAAATAAATGCAAATAAATAAATAAATAAATAAAATAATTTTTTAAAAATATAGTTCTTTTCAACAAAATGTGTTATTTATTTTAACATATAATGGGTTATTGTTATTTTTAAATGGATTAATATTCTTTTAATTTCTGGGTTTTAATTTTTTTAACTTTTTTAAAGTTTATTTCTTTATTATTTTTTTAATATTTATGTATTTTGGGGAGAATGCAAGTAGGAGAGGGGCAGAGAGAGGGGGACAGAGGATCCAAAGTGGGCTTTATGGACAGCAGCGAATCAGATATGGGGCTCAAACTAATGAACTGTGAGATCATGACCTGAGCCAAAGTGGGACACTCAACCAACTGAGTCACCCAGGCTCCCCATTAAGTTTACTTGTGTTGGAGAGAGAGAGAGAGAGAGAGAGAGACAGAGACAGAGAGAGAGGGAGGGAGTGCACATGTGAGCAGGGGAGGGGCAGAGAAAGAGGGAGAGAGAAAATCCCAAGCAGGCTCCATGCTGTCAGCATGGAGCCAGATGTGGGGATCAACCCCATGAACCATAAGATCATAATCTGAGCCAAATCAAGAGTTGGAAACCTAACCAACTGAGCCACCCAGGCCCCCCTGGGGTTTTAATTTTTAATACAGCAAATGTCAATAGATATAACCCACATCAACAAAAGCTCTGGGAGACCCTCAGTAATTTTTAACAGTGTGAAGGAATCTTAAGACCAAAAAATTTGAGAACTGCTGACTTACAAACTGCAATCCCCTCATTTTAAGAGGTCATTTTATACAACTCCATGAACAAACTGCTTGGAATAAGGTGTATCTCCTAATTCGTAAATATCTCTAGGGAAGAAGAAACACCACAATTCGTACATAGGCACAATGTTTTGGAGCTGCAGAGATGGGCCTTGCCAGTTTTCGAAAGGGACCAGGAAAAGTCCCCCATCAGAAACCCCCCACCCTGTCCCTCTCTCTTCCCTGGAAAGGTAATGGCTCAAGTGGTCAGTCAAATTTAATATCTTACTCTATAGTGCCACCACCTCTTCCCACCAGCACACCTAATCCTTGATTTTTCAATCTAAGGCTGGTGGGGGCAGGTGCTAAGAGGAAGGGAACATGAAGGGGCAGATAGGGTCAGATGTGTTTCTGAAATGCCAGCACATTCAATTTGTTGGGTATTTTGCGTGAATTTCCTCTTGAGTTCACAGGCTCCTAACTCAGCAGAATTAAAATGGAATGAAGTAATTAGAGCAGCAGACTGCAAGGATGTTCTGGGCCTGGCACACACAGGAAATGTGGGGCAGAGAGAAAGGAAGGAGAGAAGAGGACCTTAAAGCAGAGGGCTATGCAAGAGACCCATCCCAAGAGCCAGCTCCTTAAGAAAGCCTCCCCCTACCTCTCTAGTCCCTGGATCAGCAGCTCTTTCCTCAGCTGTGCTTCCTGAGAAGCTACTCCTGGCCTGGCTCCTCTTAACCAGGCCCCAACCTTCCTCTCTAACACCCTTTTCAGACACTCCCACCAGATACACCTTCCTACTACTCCTACTAAACTCATCACTCTCCTCCTACAACATGGTTCTTTGTGCCTTTGGACATGAATTTATTACACTGCACTGAAATAATTGCTCACATGTCTGAGTCTCCAATGAGAGCAGTGGCTCTCCAACCTCTGGATGTCAAGCAAGCATTTCATCCTATTCACTAAACCACCCTCCACCTCAAAATAAGACTTTCTATGCTGATTCCTAAATTAGTTTAAACCGACAAGCCTTACATTTTATAAACAGGATGATGTGGCTTTGCTACAGCATGGTGGGTTGAGCTTAGGTGCTAATGCTTCATTGCTAGCCAGTGTGATTGGCTAGGTGATATGACTGCAGGGATTGATGTATGAGTTATTTACATTTGGGTCATGAAAACCTCGAACGCCTGGCTAATTGTGATAAAAACTTGACCATTCCATTATACCATAAGAGACAGGGCCAGAAGCCCCCTACTCTGAGGCATCCCATTTCTAGTTCACCAGCTTTTCCTGTTAAACTTGCTGGATCTGTCTATAGAATTGCTGTCCTTTTCCCAGCCAGATGAGATGAACTCAGAACTCCTGAGCCTATAGGCTCCTGGAACATCAGACATACCCTCTTTCTTCTGTCAGGAAGAGCAACTGCTCTCAAGAGAGGAAATTCCTGAATCCCGACTCTCTTGCAACCAGGGACTCTCCCTCCCACCCCACCCCCCATTCCTGACTCTACAGTGGGTGGGAAATGGCAGGAGAGTCCACTTTTGTCTCAGTCATGTCTGGTAAATCTATGTTCCCTTCATAGGTTTACTCCTTTGGATGAAATAGGCCTTCTCTTAGTACTACTACCATGGTAATGAGGAACTAAACCCTTACCCAGTAAATTTCCCTCACATACACAATTTTTGAGATATGACAAAATACTGCTGACTTTTCATTTTGCCAAGTAAACATAAAACAAAGCAAAACAGAACCCTTTTTCATCTTTTCAAGGAAATATGCACATATGAATATAACCTCCCATTAGAAAGGAAAGGTTTCATATGGAATATATTTAGCTTTATTTAAAGACTCACTACATTGCCCTTGTTTTTTTCTCAATTCACCATGGTAGTGAAATGGACTCAGGAATACTCTAGTATGGTGTTTGGGAAAACTAAGCCAGACTGTGAGCTCCTCTGAGCAGAGAGTGGTTTTTCTTCATTTGTGTTTTCCCAGGACCTAACTCAGAGCCTGGCTTCTGATAGGTGCTTACCGCATTTCTGTGGGACAAAGAAGAGAGGAACGGAGGAAGGAAAGAATTCCCCAGTTGGTGCACCACGACAGGAGAGAGATGTTAAGATCTATTGTACATGGGACTCTAGAACAAATGGTCTCCACCCCAACTCTGCTCTGTGACCTCTTTATAGAGTGAATAGCTGATTATCCTACTCCCTTGTTTAAGTCTTCACTAGCTCCCCACTGATATGTGATAAAGTCCAGTCCATCCTTAGGAGAGTACACCAGTCACCTCATAGTTGGTCTCCAACTTCTCATTCTAGTCCTCTTTTCAGACACTCCCATGGGACATCCCTTACCTCTACTCATACGAAACTCACCATTCTCCCCCTTCCCCTTCACTGTGCTCCTTTGTACCTTTGTAATTCCTGTACCCTCTGCCTGGAATCTGTTTTCTCCCTCCTTTCAGATTGGCCAACTCCCATCTCATCCTTTAAAAATATGAAGTTTAAGTGCCTCTTTCCCTCCCTCTTTCATGTTAGTTGTTCCCTCCTCCCAGATCCCATGTTACCTGTACAGTAGCAATTAGCAACCTGGATTATCATTATTTCTATTCCTATGCCTATATCCTCTACAAGAATGCCTCTTGGAGGACAGGGACCATGAATTTCCATTCTCACATCTCCAGTATCTGGCATTGTTTGTGAAAAAATGAATGAATGGGGAAAAAACAATGAACTAACCAGCTAACCTCCCTTTCTTGCTGGGCAGTCTAGAGTTAGAGTCAACTGTGGATCAGGGTAGTAAATTCAAGTTCCTTCTCTCATAGAGTATGAAAAGCCATCTGAGACATTCCCAGTCCCTGACCCAAACCCCAATGCATCCTTCATTACCTTTAGTACCTGAGGAATTGCTAAGGCTAAGCAAAGTCCCACAAAGTCACTTACACAAACCCATTCAACTCTCCCTTGAAGTCACTAATGCCAAGAGCAACCATTAGGTTGATAAGGGAGCATAAGGCAAGCAGAGGGCAAAGTACAGGCTAACAGCACCCGTCTGCCCAGGTGGGATATATATGATAATCCCCAGACAATCCTGGCTGCCCAAGAACAGGGGAAAGGAAAGAAAGCAAATGGTTGACCAATAGAGATCACAGTCATGCAGGACAGGAGTCTCCTTCAGTTTATAGATAACTTAGTAAACTGCAAGAAAAAGACAATCTTATCCATAGCCTAATCTCCAGAAACCTATAGACTCTGTTTCCTGGAGCCCTAATATCACCCTAATCAAGATGTAAGGGGGTTTAAGTGCTTGCCATGGTGATATGGGCAACAAAGGCAAATGAAAAATTAAATTCCCTAACTGCCTACAGCCCATTGACAAGTCCTTGAAATCGGCAGAGTGACCTTCCTCTAGGAGCTCAGCCACCTCGATGATGACACTTTGCTAGGAGCAAAAGGGAATCTTGGCTTAACATTATCCTGACCTCCCAGGATCTTGTGAATCTCCTTAAACACATAAAAACTCCTTTGCAAACCTCCTTTATCTTTAACTACCTAATATATGTTGGCAATTATACTCCAAGCATATGGCCCCTGATATACATCTGAAGACTCTCATGACTGAGATTTTACTAAACAGTAAACAGGAAAATTATATTTTCCTAACAACAGCTAGCCCCTCAAGGTCCTGGAAACCTTGCTTCCAAATTCCTTAGAGACTCATGCTGTCCCTAACCTGAAGGTCTACAATCAGTCACTCTTTACAACCCTAGGGTGGCTCTTTCTGACTACAGGTCCTGTCCCTGTGTTTTAATAAAGTCATTTTTTGGGGGTGCCTGGGTGGCTCAGTTGGTTAAGTGTCCAACTTCAGCTCAGGTCATGATCTCGCAGTCAGTGGTTTGAGCTCCACGTTGGGCTCTGTGCTGACAGCTCAAAGCCTGGAGCCTGCTTCAGATTCTGTGTCTCCCTCTCTCTCTGCTCTTCCCCTACTCATGTTCTGTCTCTCTCTGTCTCACAAAAATGAATAAATATTTTAAAAAATTTTTAAATAAATAAAATAAAATCACTTTTTTGCACCAAAGATGTCTTCAAGAATTGTTTCTTGGCCATTGCCTCATAGCCCCCATCACCCCAAAACCCCATTAAGGGAACTTGATGCTCCATAAAGGAAAAGTGAGTCTGGGTTGAGGGCTTCAAATTTAGGTTTTTTTGAAACTGAAGGTGTAGCTGAAGAGTGAATGAAGTCTGGGTATGCTGATTATTCTCAAATACACCCCCCCCCCCCACACACACACAAAACTACCCTTTCCTATATGGTCTTTCTTGCTTGCTCCTAATTATGATTCTAATTTTAGTGATTTACACTCCCATCAATTTCACAATAATCTGTTCCATGTCTTTTAGCCATTGTACTTAAGAAGTGGGGGCAGGATGTACTTCTTCACTCATATGTTTAGTATAACTTGGGCAGAGCTAAGACTCCTCTGACCCAGGCTCTACCTGCCTCTAACAGATTAGTTCATTCAAATAATTTCTAAATTTGGGGAAATCAGGGATACCTATGCCATCCAGGTGCAGGTACACTTGCAGGATGACAGAATTTTAACCTCCCCTGGAGCCCTGGAGCAGGCTGAAGTCAACAGAGCAGCCTGCTTATCAGCATCCCAGGGCAAGAAGGAAGTTGACAACACCAGGAGGTAAAATACACAAAGGTTAGGGAAGACCAAGTGGGTCTTTTGAGAATAAAGATACTCAGAGAGGAAAATGACCAAAGACAGGGACAAAAGGGCCAGAAAATAAAGAGGACAAGAAAAAGAGGAGGGAGAACATATAGATAGGAAGGATCACACAGGTGAAAACAGTGAAGAGGGGAAGGGCTGAAGGGCTGGAGGAGAAGGGCCAATCCCATCTGTCCACATGCTAATTTGCTTGAGAGGAGGGGCATTCTCATACTTTTTTACTCCTCATATAGCCCCCCCACAAAGTGCTCAATAAACACTTATTAATTCCAGCATTGTTAATGGACAAAGCTTTCAAGAATCCAAGTGTCTGGTTGGTCATAATCCTGGGCCTGGTTCTGGCCTTCATAGCACTGTCTCATTTTTCTTTCCATCCTAGGCTCTCAAATGTGTCTGTTAGAGGCAGGATTTCAGGCTGTGGTAGATTTGGAGTCAGCAGGGTCTACAAAGGAGCAAAACTGCTTTCTGTGCTGGGCCCATGCACCACGAAGGAGGCCACAGACAATGGCTAATTCATTGAGTTATGATATTCTCCCACTTCTCCCAACTCATAATAAATAATTCCCTTTGGCTGGATGCAGAGGAGATTGAAATGAAGAAATGTTCACAAGGATGCCTGGTCTCCACTTTGTCACCCCTTGCAGAGAGTGCGTCTTCACTAGAACTCCACATCAATTTCAGCACAAGGGGCTACTACCCCAGGCTATGTCCTTGACCCCACCTCTCTCTCTCTCTGTCCCCTTCAGGTAGCTAGTGGCTTCACTGTCTCTTCCCTGCTCTCTGGCTTGGCTTCTTCTAAGGGAAATTAGGAATGCTCCAGATATTATCTGCTCTGCTAGGCTTCTCAGTGGCTTGGTGAAGTTTCCAACTCTTTCCCTTGTAGTTCCCCACACCTACCTACCCCTTGTGTTATGTTGGTAGAGATCTCCTTTTTAATAAATTCTTACTTGCTCTCCTTTCAGTTCTGTAGTGAAATCCAGGGCTAATAGTGAAATAAGGCATGTAAAAAAAATCCTTCATAGTCTAGATGACTAGTCCCCAACTTCCAGCCCTCTTTTCTCCTAACTAAAATATCCTAGAGCCTCTGAGTTTTCAGTATAGGCCCCATTGTAACCTCTTTGAGCTCTGCCATCTATCTCTGGAAAAGCACTGAATATAGCAAGAGGCTACGAGCATGCTGACATCTGCTCGTCAGCAAGCCAGAAATGATGGCTTCAATTTCCTTTCTCATTTCATTTATTCCCAGGCTGCTCCCTCCCCACCTTCATAGGCCAGTTCTTATTCCAAACAATCAGAGTAATAAAACTATTCTCCATCATTCATCAGGTTGCACGCTTCCTCCCCATCACACATTCCTTCATGCCCTCTCTTCTGCCTCTTCCCATCACCTTCCTTTTTTCCCTTTGCCTCCTCTCCCTCACTCCTTCCAGAGGGAATTCACGGTTATTGCCCTTCCTCAAAGTCCTACACTCTTAACATTGGCGATCACAATGCTAAATACACCCTTTATGATATGCTTTGCATTTACTGATTTCCTCATGCCAATGTCTCAGGCTGTATATCTATCAGCCCTACAAAACCTGCTGTCCCAGGGTGGACTGAAAAATCCCAAGGGCATTCATGAGCCATAACCCAGTTGGGTTTATCCTCCCCCATTCCAACAATAGGAATTATCATTTCTGAGCTGGGTTAACCCCAAATGCCAAAGCATTCACCCTATAGACTGAGTCTATATCAGAAGCCAAGAATTTTGTGAGGAGAGACCTTCTGTAGGTACCTATGTAATCATTCCTCTTGTCAGCAACCCTTGACATCCTTGGGCAGTAAATATAAAGAGATGGAATTCAGCATGTGGGGGTAAGGCATAGCGCTTGGAGTCAAAACCCGTATTTAAGTTCTTCCCTGACACTTACTACCTGCATGAACTTGGTTAAGCTATTTAACTTCTCTATGCCTTAGTTGTAAGAGTAATACCTCCCTGGTTGTAAGGACTATATAAGAATATGTATGTGTGTAAAGCATCTAATGCAGTGCCTGGGACGTGACGGCCCCCCAATAAATGTTAGAAATTATTATGATCATTAATAAACATGAAGAAGTCAGATAAACTGTTCAAACACATTATAGACTCTTAAATACAGCCTCACTTTTTTCTTTCAGTATTGCCTTCAGGAGTTGCTTTAATGAATTGCTAGAAAGGAGTGATTTATAAGTACCATATTGTTGCAATGCAAATCAATACTTCAAAGAAGTGAAAAGTAACTTGTTTTCTTGAGCGGGGATAAACATTCCCCTTGGGATCTTGTTTACAAACTCAACTATTTTGTAAGCAAATAGCACTAAGATGAACTCCAGCTCTTATTTAGGTGAAATGATCACAAAATTATATTCCTAAACTCTTGACTAAACGAGGGTCTTACCCTATCAAAAAAGGAGCCATTGTTCACTGAAATGCCCTAATTTCAAAAGTACAAGAAAAAATGACAATCTTGAGGTTTTTCCTTTTATGTATCTTTATTTTAATCTTGCAAAATTGGGGCAATGGCCAAACTATTACACAAAAGCTGTCAATTTTAAGTTGTTCATGTGTGAGTTATCCAAGGCAGATACCTAACCACCTTGTGTTTGCTTGTTTCTGTTTTATCTGCCCTTTATCTTTAGTGTTCCTCAAACACACACGCGCGCATGCGCGCGCACGCACGCACGCGCACACACACAGCCCAAAGCAAAAGGAGCCCAGAACTGCCTATTCTGGTAGCTATAGAAGAAGATGTTAATCCCTGGGAAAAGTATCTTTATTCCTTTCCCCCACCTAGCTCCAAGTCTCCCTTTCCTGAATACCACGCAGGGAAGGAAGAGAAAGCTGGAGGAAGGAAGAAAAGGAAATCATGGTATATGTACCCCAGCCCAGCAGTGCAGGCTGTGAGAAACAGAAGGCTCCTTCTCCCTGTGTGCTGGCATCTCTCTTGCCATTTTACTGAAACTTTGGGTGTTTTTCTCTCTGCAGCACCCACGCTCCCTCCATTTCTGCCAAACCTCCTTGTTGTGACAGAATGAGAGGCTGGTGGGTTGGGGGAAGGGGAATGCAGCTAGGTAGCCTGAGGGCTGAGTTACAGCTCCCCCTCCAGGAATAGGGTACGGGGGATTGAGCTACAGACAAATCCTAGATGCCCTCTAGGGCTGAACCTCAAACATACCTAGAGCATCTGTATACACACAGAGCTGTGCACACCCCCAAATCACCAGCCCCTCGCCCAGAACTGGAACTCAGCCTGCAAGGCCATGCATTCAATTACACTTACTCAACCCTCTCCTCAAGAGTCTCCACTCAGGGCACCCAAGGGATCCTTTCCAGGGCTCCAGAAGCACATAGACATAAGTCCTGGGAAGTATGCTGGGCCTCCCCTCAGGCTCAGCTAATGTCCAGGGCTTGTCTGAGGGAAAGGCCCCTCTATATGAACAAAGGAGAAAGGATTCGAGTTCCTATCAAAGCTCTCTCAAAGCTCCAGAAGAACCAGCCTATGAAATACAGGGGATGCATCTGAAATCTAGGCTGAAGTAAAGAGGATCCAACATTGCCAGGCTAAGATCCTAATCAGGAAAATCAAAAGGACATTCTCAACTGTTTGCAATGAGTCTATACAAGTTCTACTGCTAGGAGTCAGTCTAAGATGGACCCAATCTTCCTTCCTAGCCACTGCTAGGCAAGTGTACTACCTTCCTGCCTCCCTAAATCCTTCTCTTTATTATGCATCTACACTATTCCTTGTACTTTATGCTTTTTTTTTTTTTTAAGTAATCTCTATGTCCATCACGGAGCCTGAACTCACAATCCTGAGATCAAGAGTCACATGCTCTCCAGAAGAGACAGCCAGGTACCCCATTATTCTACTTTACTTCAAATAACTCCACAAGGTGCTATTGTAGAGAAAGGTGAGAAAGTTTGAGGCTCAAGCTTGAGGGATTTTACATGCTCCAAATTAAGCAGCTAGCAAGTGAAAGAGCCAGTACTCACCCCCATGCCTGGCTAACTCCAAAACCTTTGCCCTTTCTACTGCTTCTCCAGACCATTCCACTGGGGAGCCCTCTCACCTGCCTCTGAGTCAATGTGAGGCCACCATCAGGTGGTGAAGATAGTGTTGGAATAGGTAGAAGAAGAACCTGCTTGTTCACATTCTTCTAAGAAAGAAAAAAGGTAGTACAGCTTGGATCTGCTGACCTTCTGCTTGACCTCCAAACATTATAGGATGGGGTCAGCTCCTTTGGATCAGGGCCCTGCCCAGGGTAGGCAGTAGTACCCAGTGTCAATGGGTGGTTCACTAACGGCTATTTCTCCTTCAGGACCCCACATTTTCTGGGCTGGTATGCTGCATGGCTGTAAAAAGCCAAGCCCCGGACATGCAAAGAAAGTGTTGATTCAGAAACATTTAAAAAATTAATCAGCACATGGTGATGCAGGCTGTTTGTTCAGGGCAATGTGCCGCCTAAGCTGCAATGTGCCAAACTCCCTCCTTTCCTTTTCCCCAGCTCCTCCTCCTCCCCAGGTCCTGGCTGTTACTCATGTCATTCTGGCAGTCAGAGTCCTGTTCCCTCATTTCCTCAGGGGTGACTATTTGCAAAACTCAACCTGCCAATTCAGCAGCTTTTCCAGGTAGGGGGGGGGGGGGAGGGGGGAGAATGGGGGGAGTGTGTCTTCTTCTTAAACTGACAAGTGGTGAATCCATTGCTTTCACTACCTTCTGGAATAGGTCTTAGGAGGACAGGTATTCAGTTTTGCATCTGCTTTCAGGAAGCAGGCATGAGCAGCAATCCTTGAGGCAAGAACTACAGATTGGGCTTCGTGGAGGATGACCAAACTAGACATTATTCCTTCTGGAGGGGCTGCCATCAAAAGTTTATCTCATTTTATCTCCTTTCAAATAAGGGTGCTTTTCCCTTCAGCCCAAACACAATTCATTCAACTACTCAGCTATTAAACAAGTATTTATTGAGCACCTAAGTATTTATGAGCCAGAAACTGTTCCAAGTGCAGGGATATGCTGGTAAAAGACAGAAAAGCACCATGCTTTCATGGCACTTGCATTCTAGTGGGAGAAGGCAGATAAGAAATGAGTAAACCAATAATCAGTGCCAGGATGAATATCAAATAAGAGGATATTATAGAGCAGGGATTGGATCAGCAAACTATGGCCTGCTTCCAGTTTTGTAAATAAAATTTATAAAGTAAATAAAGAATGCTCAGCAGGGGCCTACTTTATTTTCTCTCTTTTTCTTTGTATTTTTAAATTAATTTTTGAATAGATAATATATTCAATGAGTCTAAATTTAAACGAAAAAATAGAAAACGATATGCAGAGAAGCCTCTCTACCAGCTCTGTTTCCTAGCTCTCCAGTTTCCCTCCCTATAAACAACGAATGTTAATTTCTTGTGCATCCTTCCAGAGAAACTTATCATATAAAAAGCAAATACATGTGTATAGTCTATATTTTCACCCCATGGAAGCTATTTTAAACTGGGAGATCAGGAAAGACTTAGAATTTAGTTTAAGACTCAAATGATACGAAGGTGGCAGCCAGGCAAAGATCTCAGAGCAGCAGCTCCCAGGGTTTTGGAATAGCTAATACAAAAGCCCTGAAGCTAGAACGGACTTGGCAGGTCGAAAGATGAGAAAGGAGGCTAATGTGTTTGGGGCACACTGGGCCAGAGGGCAGTGATCTGAGATAAGCTGGAGAGCAATTAGGAAGCAGAACAAGTCTCCTTTATAAAAAAAAAAAAATGTTTTTAATGTTTATTTTTGAGAGAGGGAGAGAGACAGAGTGAGCACGGGGAGGGGCAGAAGGAGAGGGAGACACAGAATCCGAAGCAGGCTCCAGGCTCCGAGCTGTCAGCACAGAGCCCAACGTGGGGCTCAAACTCATGGACCATGAGATCATGACCTGAGCCGAAGTCGGACGCTTAACTGTGCCACCCAGGTGCCCCTTTTAAGGGTGCTTTAGTGTCCTTATATAACCCTCTGAGTTTCCACACTGGGGTGAGAGGCAAGTCGCTCCTGACATCTAACTCTAGTCTTCTTTGCATCCTCTTGTGCCTTAAAAGGGAACCACTCTGTCTTTTAATAACAGAATTCATCTGTATCTGCTGCATACATCTGTATGAGCATGGAGAAAGGTATGGTGCAGGACAAGCGTATGGAAGGAGGTGCAGGGTTAACATGATTAGTGTTTCTAGAAGCAGGTCTTGCAATCAAAATTCTCAATCTAGGGGCTTGGTAAGGCTGTGTAAAGATGATGATTATCAATCTGAATTGAGCAGATGGGTCCTTTCCTGGTGGTGAAGACAAAGAGTAATAACTCTCCACCCAAAGCTCTGCTTTGCACAAAGCAGGGAATTTTCAACTTACGTGATACTTACATGACCACAAAGTTTCAGTCTCAGGTTTTCTGGAACACCTGCCATGTGTTTGATATTTTAGGGAAATCAATTGAAGTAGAGCACCTAGTCCCTAAACTGAAGGAGTTTATAATCCAGCTGGGGAAAGAGAACTTGAACTTGAGAAACAATAGTACATTAACCTAGAGAGTGCCTCCTAGTTCAGAAAAGCTAGAAACCAACATGAGCAAGAACTGTCAAAGAAGCTCTCATGTGAAGGTGAATTGAGAGCTGAGTCTTAAGAGCGAGAGCAGATATGAATACAAATAATGATATCTTTAATGTTTATTTATTTTGAGAGAGATAGAGAGCCTACATAAGGGTGGGGGAGGGGCAGAGAGAGAGAGAGAGAGAGAGAGAGAGAGAGAGAGGGAGAGACGGAATCCCAAGCAGGCTCCACATTGTCAGTGCAGAGCGCAACGTGGGGCTCCATCTCGTGAACCATGAGATCATGTCCTGAACCAAAATTAAGAGCTGCACACTTAACCGACTGAGTCACCCAAGGGCCCGTTTGAGAAATGATATCTTGATTAAAAGGAGATCATATGAATAAAGAGACAGCAATTGGTACAGTAATGCTCAATAACTGGAAGCCGCTGCTGCTTCTTCTTCCTATTATTGCTACTTACAGTTTATAAAACACTTGCTAATATGTCACTTCATCTTATATTTACAATAACACTGTGATTGGGTAGGGCAGGTGTTACTGTTTCCATTTTACAGGTGAAGAAAATGAGGCTCAGGATGATTAAATACATTGCCCAAGTCCCAAAACAGAAACTAAAACCCAGGTGCTTTGAGTTTAATAGCACAAGATTTCTTTATTGTGGGGAGGAGAGCAGCAGGAAATTCAAACAGGAAGAACAGGAGGAACCAGAGAAAGAAGCAGGGTGCCTTGCTACACTGAATTACATGTCATTTGCACCAGGAGCTCTCACTCTGTCTCTCTTCAAAGGAGCCTACAATCTCTCTGCCTTCTCCCCTCCAGTGGCCCCATTTTCCCAGATCACAAGTCCCAGCTCAGGAAAAGGAGAGACTTATTGGTGGGCAAGCTCAAGAGAGTAGGAACACTGAGCAAGAGAAATTCACCACTTCTACAATCTCATTAGCACTGCAGACATACACACACATGCCATCACATCTGCAAGTTGTCAATGCTAAATTATTAAGCCTGAGGCCTGAAGTAAATTAGGCCATGTCTCACAGAAACAGGTTATGTTAGTCATATAAAGTATTTGTGTGGATTAAAATGCCATCTACTGTTTTGTGAGTCTTGTCTCAGGATCCTGCTGAGTGGCTGGAAGGGCTATCTTCCACACCCTGGCTCCAACCTACCTGAACACATTGGCCGATGCCTACCCCCTCCCAGGGGGTAGCTGAGATGAGCTACCCACCATTGTCTACCAGAGTCAGGCTATGAGGCCCCGGGGCAAGGGGCTTCAGTGGCTGCCTTTGGAATGAGGCTGCCTTCCAGGGTTGCCCCTGGCAACCAAACTGCTCCAGTAGCAGTTCATTTCTTAGAGGAGACTTGGGAACTGGAGGAGGTCGCTAACCTACAGGATGCAGGGAGTATATCAGCCGCGGTCCTCCTTTCCTCCTCCCAGTCTGAGTTCCCACTCCCATGAAGAGTGTAAGTGCTTTCCCTTTACCTGTCTACCTCAGCTCAACAGGATCAGCCTGAGATTCTCCCTGAGGACAGGGAGACTCTCAAACCAAACAAGTCTGGTTTGCCCTGCAGCAGAGATCTGGGTACCCAACACATCCTTGGCCAATTCCTGCCATACACCACATGCCCTCAAATGACTAACACCTTTTCACAGTTTCACTCTTTCTCCAGGAAGCCTACCTTGACTTGCCCCCTGGGCCCCAGGCAGGGGGATAGGTGCCCACCCCCACCTCCCCGGCCCCACCATGAAAGCTTAAGCATCACTCTACCATAGCACACATCACTCTGTGTGTATTTATCTATTTTTATTAACTCCTTAAGATCAAGGTACTGTGTCTTATCCCAGCAGAGGGCCTGGCATACAGGAGGCAGAAATGAATACTTCTTGAATGGAAAAATGAATGAATGAGAACACAAGATTCTGACAGAGGGAAACAGGGGAGGTGGGCAGGCGCTTTTCAAGCACTGGCTGCATTATATACAGCGCACAGAGGGGCTTTAGAATGATTCAGCTTCATCTAGAATGTAGGACATGAGGAAGGAGCAATGAAGGTAGATCAGGACCATGCGGGACAGTCTTGAAAACTGAATTAAACATTTGGGACAGGAGAGTGGAAGCTTGAAGCAGTGTTTTAAGAAGACATATCTGGCCAGGTGTGCAGGATAGACCTCAGGGGAGAGCCAGCTGGGCAGGGAGACTGGTCAGACGGCTGTTCTGACAGTCCAGATTTGACATGTAAAGGGTCTAGACAAGAGGAGGCTTGGGAGCCGGAGGGCATCACTTGTCACTACAAGGGAAAATGTAAGCAAGAAATAAACCACCTAGCCCTGGTGGATGGCTTCTTCATGCTGCCTAGGAACGTCAGCAACTGCCTGACCTTGCTTAATTAGCATCATGTGGTTGCCATCTGAGCAGACTGGCCACTGAGCACTTTGCTCTCTGCAGAAATCTTAGCTGCCATCCTAAGTGCTGCTGTTACTTGAAGGGCACTTAGTGATAGTGGGGTGGAGGGGAAGTTGAGGAGAGCATTTTCCAAACCAGTAGTCCTGGAACCGTGGTCCACTGTGTATTAGTAGGCATCTTGCAAAGAAAACAATTGAGTTCTCTGCTCAGGTAATTTTGGGAGACTCCGGATTCAACAAAAGGCAAAGGTGTTTCTTTCCTGTAATATCTCAAGGGGGCCATATGCCCCCTCCCTGCACCTCATCTTTATTGACTTACATGGCAGTAGAGCCTTTTCCGTGCCACACCCATTTGCAGCCCCTAAAGGAACATCACAAAACAGCTGAAGACTCTGAAATCAAATTGGTTGGCTTGCCTCCCGAAAGATGCTTCTGGACTACATATGTAGAGCACACTGCCCGTGTGCCCACGGCCCTGGCTTAGAAGAGTAATTTCACCTACCGCCCTACCTCAGAAGCCCTTACAAAATCTGCTTACTAGCTGTGGCTCTGAAGCCACTCTGCCTGGATTCAAATACTAGCTCTACCATTTACTAGCTACGCAGCCTCGCTGTGCTTCAGTTTCCTTATCTACACAATGGGGAAAATAGAACCAACTTCAGTGGGGTTGTTTGGAGGATTATATTAGTGAGATAAGCCCTGAAGAGCACATAGCACTGTGCTTGGTGCATAGTAATCCCTCAGTAAATGTTAGGTGCTCTTTTTATCTTAGGAAGCCAAGTATCCTGTGATGACAGCCCAAGCCCTCCAGCCATAGCTCTGAAGTGAGGCATCCTAGTAAGGCTTGTTGCAAACAAGAGAAGGGGAGTGGGGGGTCGTCTCATCCTCTCTTTGCAGAAGCAGGAATGGAACATAGGGCTATATGACTAACAGGGGAGTGAAATCATAGAACCAGGATATATGGCTGGGCCTGAAGAGTCACAGCAAACAAAGGGGTCCACAATCTGTGTCTCCCTCTGCATGCCAAGATTCCCACCTTCTGGTGTCCCAGGTTGCCCTTCTTTACCAGAGAAGCATCAGACCATCAGGTATTTCAAGCCAGTGGCTTCCCGGCTGGAGTACTATGACCAAGATCTGTTTCTACCGACAGAACATTCCAACATCAAAGGAGTGTTTGTTTTTCCATATACCAACAACCAATTCTCCAACTCTCTGGACACCAGCCAACTGTCTTAAACTTAACTCAATTCTGATACTACCTGGAGTTAGCCTCAGATCTCACAAGGGCTCAGTCTCATAAGACTGCCCCCACTTCAAATGCCAATCACAAATCTCTGGCCACCTCTACTTCTGACCAACCAGTTACAAATTGGGGGTTCCTACAGCCCCCTCTCCAGATGCAATACTTTGCTATAACAGCTCACAGAACTAAGGAAAGCACTTTACTTACCTTTACTGGTTTATTAACAGAGGACATTATAAAGGATACAATGAACAGACAGATGAAGAGGTACACAGGGTGAGATCCAGAAGGGTCCTGAGCATAGGAGCTTCTGTCCCCATGGATTTGGGGTCCATCATCCTCCTGATATAAGGATGCATTCACCGAACTGGAAGCTCTCTGAACCTTTTCATTTAGGAGCTTTAATAGAGGTTTCATTACATAGGCATGATAGATTACTCAATCTCCAGCTCCTCCTCCCTCTTCAGAGGTTGGGGGGAGTACGGATGAAAGTTCTAGGCCTCTAATTGAGGCTTAGTCCTTCTGGTGGCTAGCCCCATCCTGAAGCTATCTAAAGTCCCACTAAGAGTTGCCTCATTAGAACAAAAGAGGCTCCTGTCACTCTGGAAATTCCAAGCAATTTAGGAGCACTGTGTCGGAAACAAAAAATGCTGCTATAACCCCCATCAGTCAGGAAATTACAAGGGTTTTAGGAGCTCTTTGTCAGGAATTGAGGACAATGATCAAATATATGTTTCTTATTATGCCACAAACTTAAGGTACAAACTTAAGAGGTGTTTACACACTCTTACTGTGTGGGTAAGAAGCTCATGTCACACCCTCCATGACTACAGGAGACACCACTTCACTGCGTCTTTTACTCTCCCTTCATCTCTCCTTGCCCTCACCACACACATATCTTTCCAGTGTTTAACTTGAACCCAACAGCTTTCACACATTCCAAGGAGACGCCTTTGGATTTGGAAGGCAGAATGAAGGAATAGGGAAATAATTCTTTCTACCAATTTAGCCTTTTACAAACGGCTTTTTTTTTTTTTTAAGAGAGAGAGAGAGTGGACATGTGAGCAGAGGAGGGGGGCAGAGGGGGGAGGGAGGGGGGGAGAGAGAGAGGGAGAGAGAGAGACAGAGAGAGAGAGATTGAAAATCTCAAGTAGGTTCCACGCCCAGTGTGGATCCCAATGTAGGGCTGGATCCCAAGACCCTGAGATCATGACCTGAGCCAAAATTAAGAGTCAGGAGGCTTAACCAACTGAGCTACCCAGGTGCCCCTACAAAGTGCTTTTATGCACATTACCTGATTTTGATAATAGCCCTCTGATAAAGGTGTTATTATTCCCATTTTAGAGGTAAAACACTAAAGTTTAAATAATGTCAAATAATGGGACACCTGGGTGGCTCAGTCAGTTAAGCGTCCGACTCTGGTTCAGGTCATGATCTCACATTCCATGAGTTAGAGCCCCGCATCAGTTTCTGTACTGTCAGCACCGAGCCTGGAACTGTTTCAGATTCTGTGTCTCCCTGTCTCTCTGCCCCTCCTTCACTTGCACTCTCTCTCTGTCTCAAAAATAAATAAACATTAAAAAAATAAAATAAAGAACTAAATAATAGCCCAAGGTCACACAGCTATATGAAGTAGAATCAGGACCTGACCCCAGCACTTTAGACCTCTAAGCTAGGGAACTGTTGACTATACCCTCCAATGTGGCCTCCCCCCCATATTCAAGAAGCACGGCCTTGATCTGACCGAGACCTTGTCTCTGGGCAGGTCACATTCAGTTCTGTGGATTTGTGGGGGTGCAGCACCCCCAAATACCTCGCTCTGGCTCCAGAAATGACTTTTGAGAGGAGGTAAGCTGGTGAGGGCATTCAGGGATGCCAGAAGCAAAGTCTTGGATCAGAGCTGCTTTGTTCCCTCTTGTAGCACATTCTCCTCTGGGGAAATCTCCAGCAGCTGTGATATGGTTGGGTTCAATATTCTGCCCTGATGTGGTCTGACAAGCAGCTAAAAAGCTGGAGTGGGAAAATGCTAAGACTGAAAATCCCTCTGTGGAAACGTGGTTACTTGTTACTACCCTCTGTGTTCTGTGTACCAGGGACTCAGGAAGTCCCAGGCAGGACTATCTGATAGGTTCTGAGTCTCATTCATAAGCCACAGTAAGAGGCATGCACCCTTCTCTAGCCTTCAGAGTGGTCAACCCAAATGCCCTCAGGCAAAAGATGGCTGTCTGCTTCCTTTGTTTTCATCTTTAGATATGTCCCTCCTCTCCTCCTACAGTGGGGACCAGTTTCTTCTCACTCAGGAACCAGCTTCTAAATCCTAAGACTCACTTTCTTCCTCCCCTCACCTCTCCTCAACTACCAGCTTTGTCACAGAATCTCTCAGAGGACACCCCCAAATCCCTGTTTTTATCCTCTGAATTCCAGGACCTACAATTTCTTCATTACAGTGAGAGAGAAGGATAGATTCCTTCTCATCCTGCTTATGCTGTGGGGATGAGAAGACAAGTGGTTTGAGCCCTCACTCTACCTTACCCATATTACTACCCTTTATAGCTCTCCCTCAGCTGTCAAAGCCTGTGATGGCACACAGACTAAGGGAAACACACAAGTTCCCCCAAGGGACATGGAGGAAAGCTCCAAGCTTTTTACTTTTCTCCCAACACACATACACATTCAACTCTCCCTCTCTCTCCCTCACTCCCTCCCTACAAGGAGATGTTAATGGAGTCGTCTATTGAATGCAGCAGCTGCCAGAAATGTTAGGCTGACTGGGCAGAGGGCCTGAACCCATTTATTCCAAACTACAGCCCCCATCACATATCTCATGTTTTTATCTTTTAATTTCCACATTGTGCCTCAGCCAGGTCACTGAATGCTAATTCCTGGTATGAGAGCCCACATGTTTCCCTGGAGTATACACTGATGTCTGCCTGTCTACCAGCCACAAAAGTAGTGCATGAAGATATGGGAGGGAGGATGGGAGGAAGGGTAAGTTTGCACACAACTCCCAAAGTCCATTCATATCCAAGAAAATGTTCCTTAAAAAGCCCCAATTGTGGAATCTTTCTTTGACATTTGTCTATGATTGTGACAATTTACTAAAATGTCAAAAAGTCTAAAAGCCACTCTCAAGGAAACACTGCCTGTTTCTGAAGACTCTGAACGTGAGACCAGCCAGCACCCACCAGTCATTGCCACCTCGTAGCTGCCTTGTCCTCCATCTTGAGTTATTTGAAAGTCATACATTTTATCAGCTGTTCAGAATAAAGACAACAAAACAATTTTAATTACAGGATGGGAAAATCCTAGAATATTAGCTGTGCATAATCTGGCAAATTATGGGAACATGACTTGGTCACGGGCGGAACTCTTGCTTAACACAGGAATGTGCTTCAGCTCTTGGTTCTTTCTCCCAGCTTTTTCTTTGACCTACAATTCTCAGAGGATCCATTCCACAGATATAACTCAGTGCCACTATGTTCCAGCCTGCTCCTCCTGGCACAGCCCTTGGATTCAAGATAAGATTACCTCTTCCTTGTGGTTTTCTGACACTCCCAGCTGATTCCCTGGATACTGTGGTCAGAGGCTCCTCAAACCAGCTAGACTGATGGGAGCCTTTCTTCAATCTGAGCTTGCCTTTCTTCACACCTGAGTCTAGCAAGTGCTATTCACAACTGACTGCTGAATCCATAATATGTGTTTCGTAAGAAATTTCATTTGAATGAGCTAGATGTACTCTACAGTTAAGAGGAGAATGGACAATACACACTGTAATGGACACAGATTCCCAAGCATCACTTCCTTAGGGAATCAGTCTCTCACATTCCCTAGTTATTCTAAGACCACATTATTCTGGAGGGACAAGACGCTCCCTACAACTCCAGGGGTAAGGACACAATCCACACCTAGCCCATTAAATTACTTTGCAGCCAAAAAAAAAAAAAAAAAAATTACTTTGCAGCAACTGGTTCAGAGAAGGATATACGACCCAGACCACACTAATCATAGTCTTTTCTGTGTTTTTGCAGGAGCTATGGGAAATAATACATGTTTTCTCCCTCTAGAGTGGTGAGTTCTAAGGATAGCACTGTTTTGGGGCTGCTGGTGGCCATATGGCTGCCACGTGTAGAGAACCTGCCTAAGAGTAAAGCTATGCAGGAGTAAGCAAAGCTAAGTGATGGAAGTAGTCTACACCTTGATGCACCATTTAAACTCATGGATTTAGTCTTCCTGAAGCAAGTCTACTCTTTGCTGGAGATGTTTGGGAAAAAGGCAGATAGCTGCCTTTCACTCATCTGTTATTGGGTCCCTAAACTACCTCAGTTTTATTCCCTCTCACAAAATATATTAGGAGAAAAGTTATGGAAATGGATGAGAATTGTCAAAACTTCCCCCGTTTACCTCCATATCTAAACACAAGATCCCAGATCTCTTGAGAACAAGAATGAGAAGCCACTTTCATTCTAAAAATACTGAGTCAACTCAGTATTTGAGGCATGTCCCTAAATCAGTGGGAATATCTGGAGAGAAAGATTTACTGTGCTCTCACATTTTCCTTTGGCCACTATCAATGTAGATGGGTCAAGATATATCAGTGGCACACCAGGACTCAGTGATATGTCAGAGAGTTCTCTGCTCCTTTGCCAACTCCATCCCTTCCTATCCTCTCTGTTAATGTGAAGGAAGTTAAGTTCTAAGGGGTCACCAGAAGCAGTTAAGTAACTGTTTTGTAGAGGCTTCCTTGGAAGAATGTAAGAATTCACCCTTATTCTCGCAAGAGGGAGCCAGTCCCAAATCTCGCAGACTCTGATGATGAAGCCTGGACTTGGAGAAGAAAGCAGGGAGTACAGAAGGAAGAAAGAGGGAAACCAAAGAGAACGATTACCAAAAAAGAGTGAAAAAGAATCTCCCAAGCACAAAATAGCAACAAGAAGAAGCCAACAGATTGAGTGAAACATACCAGAACCCGAGCACCTAAAGCCCCCACAACAGCAGGCAGTTCCTGGGCAGGTGCTGAGCTTCTCCTTTCAGATGACTCTGGATCCTGCCCTGGGGAGGTGAAGCCTGGCCAGCTCCCAAACAGAGCACAGACCTGCACAATTGACTAGCTGTCTAGTCATGGCTCAAGGGTTCTTGCAATCAAGATGCTTCCATAATTGGTTAAATCCGTGGAACCTCAGCCTGTGGTTCTGAGCTAACAAGGCAACTTAAATCCTTGCTGGCACCACTGTCTGCCAGATGCCTGCTGAAGAAGCCACCTATTGCTAGAACACATCCTCATCTTCTCTCAGCAGACCTCTACTCATCTATACTTTTGGGACAGAGGAATAGAGGGTATTATTCCCAATGTTCATAATCATTGGGCATTAATCATCATCACTATAATCACAAAGTTATTTGGGTTACTCAATATTCTACCACTTGGGAGAGGTGCTGTCTTAAGTTTGGTTCCCTAGAAGCAGAGCTCAAGAGAGGATTCAGGTAATATGATTTATTGAGGTGTGCCCTTAGGAGAAAGAATGAAAAAAGCAGGAGATGGCAGGAAAGAAGAATGTGGTTGCAGCTTTGTTTGGCTTCTGCCTGATCCCACAGGGGAGCTCAAGAACATAAATAACACCAAAGAATTGATCCTTCCTTGAGGTGAAGGGGGTGAAAGCGATAGGGAAGTACAGATAGGGTCTCCCATCCACCAAGCAATTTTCTTGAGAAGGGGGCATCTGTGAGCTACTTAGAACCCAATACAGCAGCTGGAGACATGATACTCTGATGTGGTAAAGATGCATTCCGGCAGGAGTACTGACAGCATCCACCAGGGCTCCCTTAGTCAGCTCTGGCTGACATCACAAATTACCATAGAGTGTGTGGCTTCAATTTATTTTCTCATAGTTCTGAAGGCTGGAAATCTGAGGTCACGGTATCAGCGTGGCTAAGTTCTTACAAGAGCTTTCTTCCTGGTTTGCACATGTCCACCTTCTTGGTGTGTGCTCACAAGGGGCCTGGGGAGGTGAGTTAAACAACAAGCCCTCTGATGTCTCCTCTTATAAGGGCACTAATTCCATCATGAGAGCCCCACCCTCATAACCTCTAAACAACACCATCTAAACCTAAATACCTCTCAAAGGCCCTTCCCCAAATACCATCACATTGGGGGTTAGGGTTTTAGTCATCTGAATTTTAGGGGAATACAATCCAATCCAAAGCAGCTACCATTCTGTAAACAGGGAAAAGAGACAAGAATTAGCCAGATTTGTTCCAGAAGAGCCATTTCCCTTGCACCTAAGTTCTTCTGGAACCCCATCTATGGACTGACGCAGAAGAAAGAAGTTAAATCTTGACGGGCTGAGCCAGGCCTAGGATCTCCCAACAGCTTCTTTTGTCAGCAGGTGCTGTTTCCTGTCTTGTGATTGTCTGCAAGCCTTAGTCCTTGGTAAGTATTCTGTAGGTGACAGCAGAGGCATCTGTGTGCCATCCTATCCAACTTAGTCTTTGAAGCTCCCAAGCAGAGCCATTAACATTCTCTTCAGTCACAGACAGTTCTCTTCAGCCTTTGTTAGTCTCATTTTCTTCCCTTCAGACTTTCTCATCAAGAGCAGAAGCTTCCTTGTTCTTAGAACCTTTTCTTCTCTTCAAAGAGCTCTGGGCTCCAGGGAGGCCTGTGGCCAACTTGCCAGACACCTCTGGATTCCCAATGAAGAACAGATTGCCTCCTGCTCTGCAGCTCAGGACCCAAGCACTTCTGACTCCCCTCACCTAAGGATTGAGCAAAGGACCAAGTAGGATGCCCCCTTCCCTCTAGGTAGTCCTCTAGGTAGGATTAGGCGTTGCGTTATTGAGGCTATCCTGCTTAGTTCCCCAGTCTACCACTACTTCTGGATTTGGGTTATTCAGACAGAGGAATTCAGCAGGAAGTATCACTAGCCCTGCCCTTGAGAGTAGGAATCCATCCACTGGCCACCCTCCATTTTGGAGCCCCTTTCCATTCATTTGGGAGGAGGTGGGGAGGACTCTCCATTTCACAGATGGAGCCCTATAGGGGCAGAAAAGAGTTCTCAATGAGAATGCCATTCATGCCTCTTGTATTTATTAAGAGCTATCACACACACAGCTGTGTGGTGGGTTCCTAGAAAATAGAAGAAGTAATCTCAGGGAAGCTTAAATGCTACTACTGGCCCCAAAGTAAATTTCCTTAGCAATCTACAGATTTTAATAAGAGGGACTCAGGTGCTGGCAGTTCACTCAGAGATGAGTAAGTCAGGCAGACAGTAATTCAGTTTCGTTGTTGAAACTCTCCTTTGAAGGCTTCTCTTTCCTTCCAAGAACTACTGGTTGTATTCCTTTATCTTCCCCAAGGTTTTCCAGGATGAGAGGACTGTGCCATATTCCCCCACTGCCCAGGACTTGATTCTGACATTTCTACATCTTTCCTTCACTTATGCCCTACAGTTGTCTCAAGCATACAAGCACTCACTCCTTACAACTGCTTCTGCAGTAATTCCAGAGAGGCACATGAAAACAACTTTCCCAGGATTATATTTTACTAAATTCCTCTGCAGACAAATAGTTATGGCAATAGGGTGCAATCATTTGTATTCATTTCACTGTCCCAGTGGATCCAGCATCACTGGGCATACCAGCCCAGGTGGACACAGAGGCACACAGAAAAGGTCTGCGACTCCATCTGCTGGCTTGCCAGCAGCTCGGGGTGCAGCCTTTGAATTCCTTGCAAGACAGGCTCTGGCTCTGAACCAGGAGACCAAGATGTCTTTTCATCATGATAGAATACAGATATTCAGCCATTTTATCAAAAGTGATGACATCTACCCTTCCAAACTTAAACCCACAGACACAGACAACAAATACAGCTGGAAAACACAGAGCCAAGGAATAATGATCTAATAGGAGCTGCCTCTGCTCTGAGAAGCATTGCTTTGGGGCTATAACAGGGACCTGCATCTAACAAGACAGCTCCAAACCAAGGGCGGGGGGGGGGGGGGGGGGGGTGGGAGGGGTTAGGATGGAGTTGACAAAAACACTGATGAAATTGGGCATTTTCTTTTCTTCTTTCCATCAAGCCCTTCATCTCTACTTGCCTCGTGTATGAAAAATGCTGCTTCTGCAGATTATTTAACTATTCCCCGGGGCCTGTGATCTATCCAGAGTCATCTTTTATTCTCACAATTTCTAGTTTATCTATCTTACTGTGAGGTAAGGAAAAGATGGGGGTCCATTTTATTTTATTATTTTTTTAAGTTTTGTTTATTTATTTTGAGAGAATGAGCATGAGTCGGGGAGAGGGGCAGGGGTGGGAGGACAAGGAGACAGAGAGAGAGAGACAGAGAGAGAGAGACAGAGAGAGAGAGACAGAGAGAGAGAATGAATCCCAAGCAGGCTCCATGCTCAGCACAGAGCCTGAGAGAGGTCTTGATCCCATGACACTGGGATCATAACCTGAGCCAAAATCAAGAGTTGGATGCCTAACTGACTGAGCCACCCAGGTGCCCTTATGGGAGTCCATCTTACAGATAAGGACAATTAAGCTTCCTTAACAGAAGACAGAAAGAGAAAATGATATTACCTACCATTACTCAAAAATTAATTACTTGGTTCTTGGGGCACCTGGGTGGCCCAGTCTGTTGAGCATCCAGCTTTTGATTTCAGTTCAGGTCTTGATCTTAAGGTTGTGAGTTCAAGCCCTCCATTGGGTTCCACATTGAGTGTGGAGAAAGAAAGAAAGAAAGAAAGAAAGAAAGAAAGAAAGAAAGAAAGAAAGAAAGAAAGAAAGGAGGGAGGGAGGGAGGGAGGGAGGGAGGGAGGGAGGGAGGGAGGGAGGAAAGAAAGAAAGAAAGAAAGAAAGAAAGAAAGAAAGAAAGGAAGGAAGAAAGAGAAGGGGGAAGAAAGAAAGAAATTATGCACTTGGTTCTTGATATCCCTACATGGTATTATGTATTTGCAAGTTTCAACAGAGACTCTACTCTGCAGTATCCATGTCATAGCAAAGTGAAGTGCCAGCAAAGATTCTGGCAAATTCTATAAATTTTCATAGAAAACAGTTGAAAGGCAGTTACAAAACTCTAAAACCTTCACCCAAATCAAGGGTAAAAAAAGTTGTTGGATATTAAGAGAAAGTGGTTTTGTTTTTTTTTTTAAATGTTTGTTTATTTAGAGAGAGCGTGCAATCACGAAAGAGCAAGTTTGTTAATAAGGGAGGGGTTAGAGAAAGAGAGGTGGAGAGAGAATCCTAAGCAGGCTCCTCGCTGTCAGCACAGAGCCCAACGTGGGGCTTGATCTCACGAATCATGAGATCATGATCTGAGCCGAAATCAAGAGTCAGACGCTTAACCAACTGAGCTACCCAGGCACCCCAAAAGAAAGTTTTGAAAAAGATGTATTTGGTGAGAAATTTTGGTGTCCTATGGGTACTCCTCTCCAAAGAAAGAGGGGTACCTGCATTTCACCACAAGCCTAATGAGAAGGGCCTCAAGGGGACCCCTCAGAGAGCTTGCTATGTGTCTTTGTCAATTAGAGGGGCAGAATGGACTAATTTCTGACTCCAGCCCAAGAAATACAGGGACCACTATATGGGCTGGCGGCTGCTTTGTCATGCTGGGATCTGACCATAGTCACAGGGCTTGAGTGAGCAAAGAACCTGTTTCTCATGGAAAAACTGGAAATGGAATGTTGAATTATTAGGGGCTATAGAGGAAGAAAGCAACTGAGAGAGGACAGTGTAAAAAAAAAAAAGCAGTGTCGCATACTTGTCCAGGTCAAGCGTGTATGTGCATATGTGTGGAGGGGACTTCAGATCTCTGAAGAACCCACAAGAGTACCCCAAGAAAATGCCTGATTTAAACTTTGGCCCCTCCTACACCTGTTGGGATGAACACTGGGTGTTGTATGGAAACCAATTTGACAATAAATTTCATATTAAAAAAAAACAACTTTGGCCCCTCCTGGCTTTTAAAAAAAAGCCAGCTTCAACAACATGAAATAAGTACAAAATTTCTTGCCATCTCTTACTTTCTTGCTGTAGTCCTGAATGGCTCAGAAATTTCAGGGAAGTAACAAGGACCATACTTCCTCTCTTCACTGTCATCAAGCCCCAGATTGGGGAGCACAAATAGCTTAATCTTGAAGAAATCTGCAAACACTGACAGTACCTGGGCTGAACATGTTAAGTACGTAACTAGATCATGTTTTACTGCATAAAGTCACTATAGGGCTTCCTGATTACCTGCAAGAAAAGCATTTGTTCAGAAGCGGAATTAGGACCATCAATGCAGAGCAGTTTTAAAGTAACAGTGGGAACCAAAAACAAAGTTTCTTTTATGATTACACCTTATGAGTCCTACTTGTCATTGTTCCAATTACAATTGTAAAAGCTGTTCCTCCACCTTTCCCTCACCCTCAACCTTACCTTTACTATAAAAATAATAAGTGTGCCTGGGAGGCTCTGTTTTAAGTGTCTGTCTCTTGATTTAGGATCAGGTCATGATCCCATGGTTCCTGAGATCGAGCCCCACATTGGCAGCACAGAGCCTGCTTGGGATTCTTTCTCCCTCTCTCTCCCCTCCTGCACTTGTACTGTACTCTCTCTCTCTCCCCCTCACTCTCAAAAAAAAAAAAAAAAAAAAAAAGTAATAAAAACACCACCAAAGGGGTCATAACAAGAGGAGCTATTGTCAGAACTAATAATTCTCTTTGACTTAACAGCACTCTTAATGTCTTTGTGGAAAAGGAGGCCTATGGACTCGAGTTCTGCCTACTTCTCCATTTCTTCTTAATTTCCCAAGCATCCCCTATTCCTTTCTGTCACTCCACAGTATGTACCACAGTTTTGAGGGAGACTACTTCTACTTCTTCTTCTTTTTTTTAAGTAAGCTCTACACCCAAAGTGGGGCTTGAACTCATGACTCTGAGATCAAGAGTCACATGCTCTACCGACTGAGCCAGCCAGGCACCCCTGAGGGAAACTACTTTTAACAGTGTCCTAAAATTTCCTGTGTTGTCACAGTCCTGCCCCACATCCTGCCCATCCTCAGGGATAACACAAAGGTCAGAAGATATGATGACAGCTTCACACCCTCTTCCATGACAACATTTATCTTCTCAATTCTCCCCTAGAGTCCACAGTGGATGAGATACATACACATACACCCACATACAAAAATTGTATACATGAATTCTCTGCCCTCCAGGGAAGTAAAACTTAAGACCGCTAACATTAAACACACACGCATAAATGTATAAATATGTATAAATAACAGAAAACAAATACATGAATATGTATAAATAACAGAAAACAAATACAGGGGAAATGCATGATTGAGATGGGAAGCAGAATCCGCCAGTCAACAAATGATTTACTGAACAGCTACTAGATGTTAGACATTGAGCTAGGTTCTGGTAATACAATTTTGAACAGAAAAGACACATTCCCTGCACAGACATGGAGCTTTCAAAATGCCAGAGAAAATAAACACTAAACAACTATTTACTAAAAAGTAGGTTAATGAATGAATAAAAGTGTATGAGGTGCTGTGTAAGATAATACATGGGACTGGCCTGAGCATTAGGAACCTAATCTAGTGGGGGTTTGAGAAGCTTGCCTACACCAGTGACATTTCAAATCAGTCCTGGAAGCTGAGTAGGGTTAGACAGATGACTGGTGGGGAGAAGAGGGACCTAGGAGAAGGAAGGGCAAATGGGAAGGCAGAAGCTACACATTCAAGGAACTGAAAGAAGGCCTGTGTGGCTAGACTGGGTCTTTCTATGAAGCAGCGGGAAAGGGGCCAAGTAAGGAGACTGAAGAGATCAGCAGGAAGCTGGGGATTTTCAGTGTTGATTCAGAACAAAGCAGGTGAAAATTATAGGATAAAAGATTCGAAGGACTGGAAGGAACTTTAAAGGTTATCTAGTCCAACCACCCAGATGCTGCTGGAATCCTGTCTGCCCATTCCCTACCTCTGGATCAACATGAATGGAGGCCAGAAAGGGCTTACATGGGATCACAGGAGACTGGTGTCAGGGAGCAAGTGAAACACCCATGGAGCCCCAAAGGCTGAGGCAGAAGGGTTCTTGGCTTCATTTCTCTGTCCCCAGAGTAGGAGTTGGAGCTGCCAGGTTCATCGGCCTATCTGTGTGAAGACACCCTGACAGCATTAGCCAAAGTGAAGCGGATGGCATCCATTCATGTTTATTAACCACAGCTTGGTGGGCGGAGAATTACTCTGAGCAGGTGTCAGGGAGGTTGGTTTGTTCAAGAGAGTTTGGCTAGTTTGCACTCACAACAGAGAACCCTATTGTGGAGGGCCAGGCAAGGCAGCCTATAGTAAAGCCAAAAGAGAGCAAAACCAGTGTGCCCATCACCCAGAGGAGCTCTGGCCTGTTCACTCTAATACTGGAATTTGTTCATCACTGCTAGGGTGCATGTTTCTTGTGCTAGAGGCAGGACATGGAGGCTACTCCTTCATGGTACAAAGCAATTAAACATTCATGTTTCCATGGTAGTAGTGAAGCCTGCTCCCCCCACCCCCACCATTTCCCTTCCTTTTCCTGCTTCTCACTATATGGCAGGGTTTGGTATGCTCAGTAAGGGTCCCATGTCCTTGCCATCATCGTCACTAATCAGCATTTAGTAAGCACTCTACACTACGAAGAGCTTCATGGTGGCTCAGGATACAGGAAAGTAGAGGTCTCTATACTTAAGAGGCTCATAAATCTAGATGAGGAAGGCAGAAACATGCACCATAACCTCAAGTACCAAATGGATATAGAGGGAAAAAACGAGGCTTTATGGAAAACTAGACGGCTGTAGAATCACTATGGAACTAGATCACTTGATAATCCCCAAGCTCTCTGAAGGAGCTGGCACTTGATCTGGGTCTGACATCAAAGTCAGGTGTGGTGAGGAGGTGGGAAAGTATGTGTGTGTTGAAGGAGGGATGGGGGGCACGGGGATAGAGAGACAGGGTTAGACCAGGGGTTTCTGACAGAGTAGTAATGGGAAGTCAGATTTGAAAGGTGAAGAAAATCATGAGAAGCCCTAATGGTAGAATAAAGTGCTTGGAGCTTTGCTTTTATTCTGGAGATAACGAGACACCACTAGAGTTTTGGGGCAGAAGTTTTAGAACAACTCTGGTGATTGGAATGTACAAAATAATTTGAATGGAGAAGAGGGGGAAAAAAGGCAAGGAAGCCAGTTTCAGATCAGCATATGGCAGAATTTGATAACTTTTAGTTTTTCTTCTATTGCTAAAAGAACTGGATGACAGACATTTCCCTTAACCTCCCATTGAAATTAAAGAAAAAGAGATGAAAGTTTTGGTTGCAGTGATATGGGTTTGGGATTTATAAAACCATTAAGATTCCTGTAAAAGAGTAAGATAGAAGCAAGAGCTTGAAGAAACTGGCCTCAGAGCAGCATGATGCAGGGAAGTGCTCCAAGCAGATTAGAAAAAGATTCTCCTGGGTTGCAGATGAAGATGAGTTTGTAGGACCTGGAAGGGACCTAAGACCCTAAGTCTTGCTCCCTGGAAGCACCTGAGGAGGGAACATGACCCTTGAGAAGATGGGCCACATGAAGCAACTGGGAGACAGGAGTCTAGACAGCAGGATTCACAGCCTTACAAGAATCCTGTGAGTCAATGATGAAGAGCAGACACTCATTCCCTGGACCTGAAGGGAAGGTCCAAATGATGGGACAACAGATGTGTCAGGAATAACCAGTAACTCAGAACCCTCTCTAGTCTGATGGCAAAATATAAGACCCTGGAACCACAATTCAAACCTGAAGATGAGAAATAGGTGAGGTTAAATTTCCCACCATTAAGGTGGGATAGGAGCATAAAACTGGAGTGTATCTTTATTTAAGATTATAAATAAATGTGATACTTCCCCCACACAGGAATTTATAAACTGAGAGTCATACCTGCTATAAACGTTGCAGTTCAAGTGTGAAGGGATGACACCTAGATTAGAATGATTGCGAAGAAAAAAGACTAAAAGTCCTAGATGTATTATGCAGGAATAAAGAACAGGATTTGATCTGCCCAGAATCTACAGAAAATCCCATGGCATGTTGAGAATGCAGGAAGTTTCTCCTTGCCTCTGTCACTCTCTACCCTTAGGCATTCCTATAGGGGACTCAAGTAAATGCTTTATGAGTTAGTCCTAGCATCCATAAATTATGATGAAATGTAACTTAAAAAAGCTTTGTGTTCTCCCAAGGCTGTATGTTAGTGCTCGGGTAATAAAAAAAAAATGAGATTTAGTCACTGAGTTTCCACTTTGTATCAGATATGGAGAGCACCAGCAATACCTAGATTAACATTACTCTGTCCCCATCCTTGAGATGCTCACAATCTAGTGGAAGGATGGATATGCCGTCCCTTGTGTGTGTCACAGCAGAGCTGGGTAAATCTAGCAGGATCAAGTGACAACCTACGCTTCAGGAAGCCAGAGAGGGCTTTACAGAGAAGCTGAGATTTAAGTGGGTTTTACAGGAGGAGTAGGAGCTCAACATTTTGGTAAGGAAAAGAAGAGCACTCTGGGTAGTACACACAAGGCATGGAGGAATAAAGAAATCGGGAGCTTGCATTGGGGACCGGTGAGAAGGGATGAAAAAGAACTTGGAAGAATGAGCTCCCCAGTATTTTCACAAGACTAATGAAGTTATAAAGATCACATAAGTGATTTTGCAAATTCACTAGTAGGTTAGGACCTATATTCTAAGCCTGTGAGTTGGGACTCACAGAGCTAAGTGGGATTATCATAACAAAGAACAAAATTCAACCGCATTCAGTGAAAAAGATGTTCTACCTAGAAATGAATCCTACAATCTTTAACCAAGGGTAGGCTACCCACATGATGGACACAGGAGGAGCAGCTATTAACATATTCACCCCAAAAGGACTTCTGAGATACACGAAGTCATGTGTCATCTGGTATATGGCCCTATGCTGGATACTACACAAAGGGATATGGACATTTAACTACCCTTAGAGAACCTAACAGCCTGAGACCAAACTTCATTTGTCTCTCTGAGGACATGTCACCAAAATTACTAGCATGTTTTCCTTCCTCATTAATCTCTAACCTCATAGCCTTCTTCATCTACCACACGAGCAACTTTTACAGAAAACACTTTATCTTAATATCCATATTCCAGGAGTCCGGATAAAGCCTGGGAACTTAGAGGGGCCCATCATACTGCACAGCTTCAAGCTTTCTGTCTTGGGGTCACTTTTAGGCCACTTCTCTTTAGGCACTACTCCTTCCCCACCTTTGTCCTTCACGATAAAGACAGCGTCAAACAGGGCTACGCTTGCCTGCAGTCCATGGTAGCTTCATTTGAAATATGGCACAAGAAGAAAACACCCCTCAAAACTTGAGAGAGTTTTTTTTCCTAATAATGTGCCTGAAGATTTATTGAAACATCTGAAGCTCATTTTCAGCACATTAAAGATCTGAATTGCAAATGTACAGGTTATATATTTTGCAATGTATTTCTGATAGAATTCAGGAATCAGGGGAGAAAAGATATTATTATTGACACATTGTTTGAGAGTGACGGGGGGATCTTAAAAAACTGACTTCAACTAAAAAAAGAAAAAAATCTGGTTTTACCCTTCAAATAAAAAGTGCATTTGATTTTGAAAAACAATCATCGAGACTCACATTTTTGTGTTTAACAACCACCTTGAAATTGCTCTCCCTCAGAGGACAGCATGATTCTGGGCCACCTTCGCATGAATGATTTATGACATTCATGAACTTGGCAACTACATCAGTTTTTCTAAACCTGGCATCCAACACCAGCTGCATGTTAAGTGAAGATTTATGATTTATAAAACTTACCTCATTATGCAGAGGTACATGAATTGTCTTATGTGTGCAGTCTGTAACTCCCAAGACAGATAAGGAGGCAGCTATGTCACAGAATTTATGGCTCCTTCCTGCTAAAGCTGAAGTTTTGAAGAAAAACTAAAAAAAAAAAAAAAACAAAAAAACAAAAAACCTGGCCCTTTGGAGAAAAATAGCTTTAGCTAACTATTACACTCCCACATGATGAACTGGCCATAGCTCACCACTATATCTTACAAGAACAAAGAGGCTAACAGTGAAAGTCACTTTAATCACAGCACTGAACTATGTCTCCATTTTGAGCACTGCAGTAATAGACAGAACTTAAATGACTCTTTGGAAATATCAAGCAGTTTGTCAGCTTAATTTCCCCCAGTTTGGTGTGTGAGATCTCTTGCTGAGATTTCTCATCAAGTAGTCCAGCCAGAACCACAGACATGGACTTCAGAGAAGAGAATTCAACATGTTGGTGTGCCCAGTGGCTTCCTGCATGTACCTTCAACATGAGGAAGAGTAAATGTTGGCGTTGGTTATGAAATGCAGCTTGTTTTCAAAGATATTTTAGAAATGCAGCAAATCTCTCCCCATATCCTGCTAAAAAGTGGGAGCACAGAGGATTCTGTGAATCTCAAGAAAGAATCAGATTATATAGACAGTCATCAAAAATGACAAGTACAGGGGCACCTCGGTGACTCAGTCAGTTAAGTGTCTGACTTTGGCGTAGGTCATGATCTCGCAGTTTGTGAGTTCGAGCCCCGCATCAAGCTCCGTGCTGACAGATCGGACCCTGGAGCCTGCTTCAGATTCTGTGTCTCCTTCTCTCTCTGCCCCTCCCCCACTGCGCTCTGTCTCTGTCTCTATCAAAAATAAATAAATGTAAAAAAAAAAAAAAAAAGACAAGTACATGGGACCAGGTTGAGAAGCAGATCTCTTTAGACAAGATAAACACAAAAAGCAGAATATGAAAATGGTAAGCACACACGATGACAGGGAAAAGGCAAAGTGATGGAAAAAAGGATGTTTCCAGCCTAGAGATTTTCAGTAGTATAAAATGAAGAGAAAAACAATGAAATTCGTAATAAAGTATTTTCAAATATGCCTATGAATATACCTATAGAGATATATACATGGTTGTTAACGTCCCTGAATGCAAGAAGTACACCCTCTGTCTCTCCTCTGCAGAACTCTCTAAACAGTGTTCTACCCTTCCTGGCCTTCGACAGTATAGAAGACCAGCACTCAAATACCTGAGGCAATGGAAGAAAGCTGAAAATGTAAAAAGTCTCCAAGGAAGGGTAAGAAAATTACTTGGACAAAGGAATGTGAGGAACCCATTTCCAACTTTAATAACTAATTATTAAGTCACTTGATTTTTGAAATGTGTCTGGTATTTCAGTGTACTGGATGCACTGAAATGTGTCCAGTTCTTAATAACACCTTATCTGCTCACTGAAATGCAGTTACTCTAACTCAGTTAAATGATGCTCTTCACACAAAATGGTGCCCTGGATCGCCTGGGTGGCTCAGTTGGTTAAGCATCTGACTCTTGATTTCCTTCGGATCAGGTCATGATCTCACAGTTCGTGAGATTAAGCCCCATGTCGGGGGCTCTGAAACGACAGCAAAGAGCTTGCTTGGGATTCTCTTTCTTTCTCTCTGTCTCTGTCTCTTCACCTACCACCCCCCCTCCTGCCTGCCCAAGTACATAAATAAACTTTAGGAAAAAAAACAAAAGAACAAAAACTGGAGCACCTGGGTGGCTCAGTCAGTTGAGCATCTGACTCTTGATTTTGGCCCAGGTCATGATCTTGCTGTTCGTGGAATCAAGCCCGGCATCGGGCTCTGTGCTGATGGTGTGGAGCTTGCTTGGGATTCTCTCTCCCTCTCTCTCTCTCTCTCTTCCCCTCCCTCGCTCACACTCTCTTTTTCTCTCTCAAAATAAATAAATATTTTTTAAAAAGTTAAAAAAACAAAAACAAAATGATGTCCTAGGGTAAGAGAACAGTATCAAAGAACCACAAATGCATTAATTAAGGTAAAGCCTCTTTGGCCACTGGGAGTATATCCAAGAGCAGAGTACATGTACAGGGAAGAACTTCATTTGAGTTCAGAGACTCATTTACTACTTCTCATTAAGCTACCTATAGATTTGACCACTCAAACACAGGTGCTGTTCTCCAGGGCTCTGGGTCCTGGCATTCTATTGACTGCCTGTAATCCTGAGAGCTACCTCCCAAGCTCAAGCCAGGGAGTCATGCTCTAAATGGAATGAGAGAGGTGGGCAAGCACCATACACATGTACACAACATATACATATACAACAGCCCAAGGCAGACCAAACTTCCTTCTGGGAAGCCACACAAAGCTGGGGAGAACACACATACATGGTGGCCTGAATCGCAGCCTCTGTAGAGTTGCCTTTGTACTTTGCCACGCTCAGTAGCAGTTTGTTATTCTATGGTGGAAGACAGGTGTTCATGAGCTCCCCAGCGACTATCATGCTCACAGATTCCCCTTTCCCCTAAAGAATGGGTCACAGGGCTCTTCCCAGGCAAACCAGCTTGCTTCACATCATGTCACATACAGAGTCACCACCCCCACCCCACCCTCAATTGCTAGTTAAATAAAACAAGGAATTGGCACCTAAACCAAAGGTCTACAAACTGACCCAGTGACCCTTGAGACAACTTGGCACTTTTCTGTGTCTTTACACAATAACAGAACTCCCTGTGGATGACTAGTTCAAGCCACGTAGGAAGGTAGCCAGGATGGTGCAAGCAGCCCCAGGAATACACTGGGGTACAGGAAGAAAATATTCAAATATATTTACATTTATTTTTTTCTTTTCTACTTTTATTTTGAATTTGAAATATGTTTAATAATAGTACTAGATATATGTAAGTGTATATAAATACATAAATATACACATAATGGAGGTGTGTGCTCAAATATTTTTCTAATAGGAATGTGTAACAAAAAAGTTTGGAGACCAGAGGACACCATGGTGCTTGGGGGTATTTCTAAGTAAGATGTGGGTCCTTAAGCCCCACCCCACCCCCATCAGAATTCCCTGTGGAACTTAAACACACAGATTCCTTGACCCACCTCAGACCTACAGGACTAGAATCTCTAGGAGTGGGATGCTTAGAGCTTCCTACTGATGTTTGGGAACTAGAACAATAGAAGAATTACAGAAGCAGGCAGGAAGAAGCTGAGCCACAAAAAGGGCCGAATCAGTACAAATGGGAATGTCAGAAGCCCATTTCTTTCTTTCTTCCTTTTTTTTTTTTAAGAGAAGAGTGGGTTTTTGTTAAATGTTTATTTATTTTGGAGAGAGAGAGAGAGAAAGAGGGGGGGGAGCTTGCGTGTGCATGAGCTGGGAGGGGCAGAGAGAGAGAGAGAAAGAGAGAGAGAGAGAGAGAGAGAGAGACAATCCCAAGCAGGCTCCAGGCTGTCAACGCAGAGCCCCACATGGAGCTCGATCCCACAACTGTGAGATCATGACCTGAGCTAACATCAAGAGTCAGATGCTCAAACGACTTAGCCACCCAGACGTACCCCAAAAGCCCATTTCTGAGGGAGGACCAATAACTGGTTGCTATAGGCCAGGTCCTCCTGTGGCCTAAGGAAGAGTAGTCACCCTCCTTGTTCTTCCAAAACTCTAGCTTTATGGATACTGAACAATGCCTGTATTTCCCCAACTAGCCTTCAATTAAATCTTCATCACCTAAGGAAACCTGGGCACGTCCTCTCCTGATGGCTGGGGAGTAGCAGTAGGGAAACTTAGAAACCAATAGCCCCTCACATAGAGAGCCAGGGAAACTGAAAAAATAGTGGACATAATCTCTCTAACTCAGTACTTTCAGGAATGAGGACAAGATAAGACAAAGAATATACAAGCCAGAGTTGTCTGTAAGATTTTGAAAAAGGTTCTGTACTGATTGAACATTTAATTTGAAATCATGTGTGGGTGATTTCTAAAAACCATACCAAGTAAAAAGGGAGGCTATGGAGCAGAAGCTAACACTGTCTGTGTGACCTTGGGCAACACAGTTGTTCTTTATCTTCCTCATCTATTAAATGAAAGGTTAGACTTTAAAAGGTATCTTAAGTTCCTTTCCGTGTTTCTACAACCCAAGTTCAGATTCAACTTCTAGCTCAAGGTTCCTTTCACTATACCATGCTAATGAAGATTAATTAAAATTAAAGCCCTTTAAGCTAGAAAATTCAGAAAGGCCTCCTTTACCTTTAAAAATTAGCTATTAAATGGATCTTCATGAAAAGCAAATCTCTGCTTTTGGTGACCCTCTTCCCTCCCCAAATAGGTGCTTCAAAACAGTGGTTCTGGACCTATCCAAGAGCCAATTGTTTTCCAAACCTGAATGAAAATCCAGAGTGAGGCTGATTTTTATCCTGTGCAATGAGACTGCAGTATCAATGGAATGCAAATGTCCTATCCAAACAGAGTGACATTTTATTTTCATTTATTGCTGGCTTACTCTTCTTTCAGGGTCATCCTCTATTTTTCTTTTCTCTTTTTGGAAGGAGGGCAGGTTGGTGGGTTACCCAGGCTTTCAATATAAAATGAAACCTAGTAATTGTCACCTCTGGGCACAGAGACATCACCTGACATAATACTTCCTACGCTTCACTGGGGCAAGTTCTGTTGAATCAAACTTGAATGGAGTGACACCGTGTAATATGCTCCAATATAGTGTAGCTAATGCCAGCATGGAGAAGTGCAAACTGGCTCCTGAGACCTGCTACAGGTACATGAAAAATTCCAAGGAGAACAAAAGTGAAAAAAAAGTTCCAAAACTGACAAAAGTGACAAGGAGAACAAAAGTGACAAAAGTATGCCACATTTTTATTTCACGAAGATGGAAGGTGCCACAGCAGGATATTCGTCTTTGGGAAAAGTGAATAAAACATCATCTGAGTCACCAATTTAAAGACATTTTGCTTTAAAAATATAAACTTGATTCTATGAGTTCTATTATAGATTATACTTTACAGTTTGTTCTGCAATCTTAACTACACAAAATTTTTAAAAAATATTTCGAACTCTTTTATTCCACTGACTAAAATAACTGTTGTTAATACTGGATTAGGATGATATTATAAAATTGAACTTCTGCATGTATGTGGAGGTAAAAGATGAGGCCCATTTCGGCAGCAGGGCCTAGTGGGAAGCAACACAGGTTCTGGAGTCAGATAACCTAGCTTCAAATTCTGACTTTACCAATCAGTTGTTATGTGAGCCATATAACACATCAACCATTCTAAACCCTAGTTTCCACATGCAAAATGGGAATATTGATAGTATTCTACTTAAAACCACTGTGGTAAGCCTTCATTAGACAATGTATATAAAGCATTTAGGACAATATGTGGCATTTAAGTAAACAGTTAACAAGTATTAGTGATTACTATCTAATAACAATTCCTATTAACTGCTGGGAGTTAAATACTTAACAATTGAAACTAGTTTTCAATCTTCAAATATGCCCCCCCCCCAAAAAAAACCCTTAATCATACTAATTAGAATATAATTTAAAATATAGTATGCACAGGTATTGGGACAGCTGCCTGTTCTGTCCCGGAAACATTTACCCACATGCAACTCGTGTACTGGCTCCTTTCACTTTCCTGTGTGACACTGAGATGACAGCAGAGAAATGAAATACAGTACTGTGTTGTATGGTGAAGAATTATATCACCTGGCTGTGGATCTAACTGTCCATTCTTATTCATTTGCATCCTATTTCTTTTTAGACTCAGGCTCATTTCTTCAAGCCTTCAGGCTATAGGCCGTGTTAATTTGCAAGCAGTCCAGAAACCCGTCCTTCACACTGGCAAATACAATACAGCCCCATTCTCAGGCTCTAGCTTTGAGTATCCACATCCCCCTTGTGGTCATGGAAAATATTTGCCAGGCTCTTGGGGAAACCACCAGGAACCTCAATCATCCACAGTAACATTGTCTCAGACACTCTAAAGATAACACCATTTGATTCCAGGATTCTTTTGATTAATATTTTGTGAACTTTAGAAATATACAACAACAACAACAACAACAACAAACTCTTAAGAGAACCAGTTGATAAAAGAAGGAAGAGAGGAGACTATAGTTACTCCAATTATTGCACTTGAAGGCTTCCCTCCCCGACGTACACAACACAAAGATGCAAAATTATCAATTACTACTTTGTTTCAATGTTTAATACCATTCCTCCTTCCCCTCTACTGATGTGGGGAACAAAACCAGAAAGAAATGTAGATAAAATTAAGTTTCCTTCTAACCCGCAGCTCACCGGCAAATATTTGCAACAGACAGAATATGACATTCCTCCAGGAACTCCCAACTGTCTTAATGTTAATGGTTTACTAGAGAGAAAAGCAATCTTAGCTTGACGATAGCTGGGCCTCCAGGATCCTGTGAATCTTTAGCACACAAAAATCCTTTTGGAAACTTCCCCGGTCTTTGCTTTCCCCAACTCCCAAGTATATCATCAGTCACCCTTCACAACACCAGTGCAGCTCTTTCTGCCCACAAGTCCTGTCCCTGTGCTTTGATAAAACCTTTATGCACCGAAAACATCTCAATAACTCTCTCTTGGGCGTTGGCTCCAAACCCCAGCATTTTCCACATCATCTACATTCTTTTCCATCAGTATATTGTTTTAGAATACAAATCCCTACCAACAGGGGTCAAAAGTCTACCTCTCAGGGAATTAAAAAAACCAAAGAAATGAGAGTATTAAGCAGACTAGTAACAATTAAAAAATAATAGTTAAGACTTAGATAAGAGTGTGACTTTTATTACAATGTTTCGTCTGTTATAACCAATGTTATGTTTGCCTTTTCTGTTTCTCACTCCCACTTCCATCCTCCTCACAATGTACACTCTTTAGTTATCTTCTTTCTCTCCCAAACTTCCCCCGACATTTCCTTCACAATTCCTCACACAGCTGTGATAGCCTAAGAGGAACGCACCTCCTTCGAAATAGGACTTAAAAGCCAAGTTGCTTCATCTTCAAAACCAAGGACACTGTCAACTCATTAGTGAATTCACGTTTTGCTTTCACTATATTTCCACCACTTAAAACAGTGTTTGACACATGGTAGGCACTCCAGTACCTGTTTGTTTCATCAGACTCCTACCTCTTTGCAAAACTGAAACTGATCACGGTGCAGTGGCCACTGACATCTCGTTACAGAGCCCACAGTTTCTGTTCCTGGAAACCAGCAGGTTTGAGACGGGATTGAGGAGCTTCAGTGAGGCCTAGCACAGCAGAGGCGGCGAGGGGAGGGCGGGACGGGGGCGCAGGCAAAGAACCTAAGGTCAAGTATTTTTTTTTATTTTGAGGGTCTGAACGATAATTAGCTCAATTCAACCCAATTCTCTGAACGAAAGGCTGCGTTAGTAGCTCAAAATCAAAGATCCCCGTGGTAAACGGCATGAATTTGAGATCTGCACATCCAGGTGTAGTTCAAATGACGGCCAACAGGTAACCAAAAGACGAACAACAGACGGAGCAGACCAACAAATCTGCTCTGAGCCACAGATTTTCAATGAACAAACGCCCAGGATAAGATGGCGCCATTACTCAAAAAATTAGAGTGCGGAAAACGACCACCCTAGCGGATGTTGCACGCGCCCGCGCTCGCCCCGGGATACAATCTGAGCCGAACTCACGTGCGCTGAAGCATCCAATGAGTGCTGTAGTACCTCGGTTTCCACCACGCCCTGCGCACATGCGCCTTAGGCGTGCGGCAGGATGCTGGCTGCGCAGGCGCAGCAGGCTCCTCCTCTCACGCAACTGACGCAAGGCCTCTGTAATCGGTTCGCAATTTATCCGTGTGACCTTGAGTCTTTCCTGTTTTCGAGGACCGGGGCTGCCCAAAGTGCTGCCTTTAAACCTCTCTTAGCTCTCTCGCCACTTACTGAGCCCAGACCTGCTGCAGCCGGAACGAAAGGTCATGCTTTTTCCAACCATCCTGCTGCGATGCGTATTAGCCATGTGCTCTAACTCAGGGAGCAGGGGTCCCATACTCTCTGGTCAGGCAACCCGGGCGACGCTTCAGCGGAAGAGTGGTCCTCCAGGCGTCAGCAACTAGCCCCCACCCCCCACCCCACGTGGTTGGAGGTTTCCAGAAGCGCTACCACTACTGCGCCGCGCTGCTCCGGCCGTCCGAGCGCGTTTGCTGCTTCGTACTTCCACCGTCTAGCCGCCATGATAAGTGCCAGCCGGGCCGCAGCAGCTCGTCTCGTCGGCGCCGCGGTCTCCCGGGGCCCCACAGCCGCCCGCCACAAGGTGAGGGACTGCTGGGCCTCCTCCGGGGGGGCTCACGGCCTTGACCTGCTACGGCAGGCCTAGCCGTTCGGGGACAGAATTGTGCAGCAGAGATCAGGATGGGGAGAAGGTAACTGGCCTTGAGTAATCTCTGTTACGGATTCAGGACCTAACTCAGGGTTTTCTCCTTCCATGTCTCGGGCTCTGCTGAGTCACACCTCTTGCGAGAGAATAGTTTTATTCTAGGAAGTAACGGGTAGTGGTCCTGACGGCCCGTTCACTTGCTGATTGGACGGGTTTGGCCTTTGGGGCGAGGGACGCAATTTTAGTTGGGAGGGAACCGATATTTTAGCCATTACTTACATATACAAGTCGAAGGACGAGTGTTCGCCTCCTCTAAAATACAGCGTGTGCAAGGACCCCGTTATCATGAAAAGGAGGATGAAAAGCCATCTCAGTAAATCAGAAGTTACGTGCAGATTTTCTTGCTTAGGAACATTTGTATGTAGTTCTCTAAGAGTCTTTGGCGTATGGTTGGTTGTACTATTTGTTATTTCCACGTACCAACAATGGAGTGGTTGCTCATTATCCAAACATATCTTTGGAGAGCGGGAACTGTGTCTCTGCACTCAGCATGGGGTTAAAAAGAAGACTTGGAAGTATCCTGAGATTAGATTTGATCCTGGTTGAAGGCAACTTCTGAATTTTTTTCTCTAAACTGACTGTCCAAGATTGCCAGTCCTAGTCCCCTTAAATCATTTGCTTGGCAAACTCTGGAAATGTTTCTGAATGGTTTAAATCTGGAGCTACAGTACACACCTACGTGGGGCTTTGGTACCTGTACACTGCTGCTGACAGTGAACTTAAGAAATATCTGAATAGTGTTTTGTACTGGTGATTCTCAACCAGGAACAGTTTTGCCTCCTGAGGGTATATTTGGTAATATCTGGAGATAATTTGTTACACCTTGGGGAACCTCCTGGCTTCTAGCAGGAGAGGCACAGGACGCTGCTAAAAGTCCTACAGTAAACAGAACAGTGCCCCCACAACAGATTTGGTTCAGAAATCCATAGGGCCAAGGTTGAGGAACCCTGTTACAATGTAATTCAAGACAATTTTATGTGTACTTTTTTCTCCTGGGTCCTTTGGAAATTTCATACTTGATTAAATTTGTTTGGTGTTTAAGTGGCACAGTATCTTTTATACGTAAGATCTTGTTTTACATATACCGTTACCAGAATGAAACTTCATATTCTTCAGAAGAATAATGGGAACAGGCTCTGGTTTTCATGTTGGTTGATTTTTTTTTTTTTTTTTTTTTTTTTTTAGGATGGCTGGAATGGCCTTAGTCATGAGGCTTTTAGAATTGTTTCAAGGCGGGACTATGCGTAAGTCTAACTTCATTTTTCTGTAACAGATAATAAATGTTAAACCGTACAGTGATGGTCTCTAAATTTGTGATTAACTCTTACACTGAGAAAAAAGTGATGTTTCTGCTTTAATTTATAGATTCTGTAGTGTGCCGTGCTCACTTCGGCAGCACATACACTAAAATTGGAATGATTCTGTAGTATGCCATTATTCCCACAATATCAAGTATTATTTATTTTTGCAACCATTCTGGAAACCACTCTTATGGTAAAAATAACCATAGCATTATTTTATATGTGTTGCAGATCAGAAGCAATCAAGGGAGCAGTTGTTGGTATTGATTTGGGCACTACCAACTCTTGTGTGGCAGTTATGGAAGGTAAACAAGCAAAGGTGAGCACTATTGGAAGTTCTGGATCGTATATTAGTAGTCAGTAGTCTATCTGGCTTTCTCTGCCCTGTGGCTTAGATAAGGGGTATTTTAAAAGCTGCATTTAAGTTCTTATGATTGTTTTGAGGTGAACTTTTATGCTTACTTGCAATGTGCTGTAAAGTGAATGGATTTGACTTATCAGGATTTAAATGTGTCCTAGTATAAAGACTATTAAGTTACTATTAGCACCAATTGCTATGACTTGTGTTGTTGATTATTTCTGTAATCAGAGTCCTACATTTCTGTAAGTCAGTTGAACCATGGTTAGAGGTACAGGAAGAGTCTAGAAGCAAGTGAAGCTCCACATAACACATAGGCTGCATCTTAGAAGCTCTTGCTATGGTAGAGGTTGTTCCCCTGAAGGACCTCCTTAGTTCACAAAACAGTTTATTCCCACTGGGTTCTTCTCAAGATTTAGAGTTGGGATTTCTGAATGGTTTCTTGGCAGTTTCTTTTACCTATGCATGAAACTTGTAACCAGCACAAAAAAATTTAGAAGTAGATTTAATTCCCCCATATGGAAAGAAGGATGATCTGGTTTCAATATCTTAGTATGAAAGGTGTGATTTATATTATCTTTCCATTTTTTTGTTTTTAGTTGTAACTTGTTTCAAAGTGAAGGACTAAAAATACTTTAAACATCTACATCTGTCTCCAGTAGTAGGTACTTGCTATATCAGCATTCACAGAGCAGAAAAGCATGGTTATTAGTGCTGTACTTGAATGTTTGTTTTGTGATTTGGCAGCAGTTTTGTGTCTTTAAATGATAAAAAAAAAAAAAAATGGTGACTAGAACCTCATTCTTTGTCTGTCTTTGGGAGTTTTAGGTGCTAGAGAATGCTGAAGGTGCCAGAACCACCCCTTCAGTTGTGGCCTTTACAGCAGATGGTGAGCGACTTGTTGGCATGCCAGCCAAGCGACAGGCTGTCACCAACCCAAACAACACATTCTATGCCACCAAGCGTCTCATTGGCCGGCGATATGATGACCCTGAAGTACAGAAAGACATGTAAGTAATAGGAAAAGCATAGTTATTTCCAGAGGTCACACATAGAAATGGTTTCAGCAAAATCCTTGGAGCATCTGACCTTAGTAATTGTACATATTGTCCCTAGAGGCGTGTCCTACCCTACTGAAAGGATACCTCCTTCAAAAACATTAGCTTCTGCCTTCACTTATTAGGTCTTTTCCATGTATTGATGTGACACGAAGATTTGGCTAGTCATTTTTGGACCATGTAAATTGGTGTTAAATTCATAAGGCCACATCATGTGCCAATCAGCTGTTTTCAGAGTCTTTCCGTGCTAAGACACCTATCCCTGCTTTATTCCTTTTTATGGCTATCAACTTGTATGAACATACAGTTGATCCTTGAACAACACAGGAGATAGTGGTGCCAACCTCTTATGCAGTTGAACATCTGTGTATAACTTCTGACTTCCCAGAAACTTAGCGACTAAAAGCCTACTGTTGACCAGAGCCTTACTGATGACATAAGGAGTTAATTAACACTCATTTTGTGTGTTGTGTATGTTATATATCATATTACAACAAAGTACATTAGAGAAAAATCATAAGGAAGAGGAAATATGTTTATAATACTTTATATAGATTCAAAAATATCCACATATAAGTGGACTGGTGGAGTTAGAACCTCTGTTAAGGGTCAGTTGTATACAGCATTTTGTTTGTCAGTTAATGAGCATTTGAGAGCTATTTTTTTTTTTTTTTCAACTTTTTAAATTTATTTTTGGGACAGAGAGAGACAGAGCATGAACGGGGGAGGGGCAGAGAGAGAGGGAGACACAGAATCGGAAACAGGCTCCAGGCTCCGAGCCATCAGCCCAGAGCCTGATGCGGGGCTCGAACTCCCGGACCGCGAGATCGTGACCTGGCTGAAGTCGGAGGCTCAACCGACTGCGCCACCCAGGCGCCCCTTGAGGGCTATTAAGAATACTACCATAGGGGTAACCAGCTGACTCAGAAGAGCCTGCAACTCTTGATCTTGGTATTGTGGGTTCAAGCTCTATCTTGGGTGTGGAGATTACTGAAAAGAATGAATAAACTTAATACTGTTATAAATTCATGTACAGGTTTTTGTAAGGATGTGTTTTCATTTCTTTTTTTCTTGGTAGATTCCTAGTAATGGACTTGCTGGGTCATTGGTAATAATTTCCAAAGCAGGGGCACAAATCTTTAGTTTGGTGGAAAGAATCTTCAGGTGTAACCAGGATGTTTTTAGATGTTAATGATTGCTTTCTAAACATTTTCATTAAATGGATTTCTTAAGTCGTCATTTTTTGGCCATGGATCTCTTGGGATGAAAGATGGACATTCATGGTATATGGTAGCCTTGTCATGGTAGGTTGCACTGGCACATTTTTATCAAATAAAATTTTTGTGTCTTTCAGTAAAAATGTGCCCTTTAAAATTGTCCGTGCCTCCAATGGAGATGCCTGGGTCGAAGCTCACGGAAAACTCTATTCTCCAAGTCAGATTGGAGCATTTGTGTTGATGAAAATGAAAGAGACTGCAGGTGAGAAGGTTTGGTTCCTATCTGTCAAGTTTGAAGAACTGGATGGTTCCTAACTTATATACTCCAGTGTCCCTTGTGTGAGTCTGGGGTGAATATTATGCAGAAAACCTAGGATTGGCAAAACTTTGTTACTCTTCACATTTTCCCTACATACTGAATTTGTCCTCAAAGTTTTCCTAACAGGGCTTATTTATCTTCTCCAATATAGAGGAGTGGTGTTCTGTATTGAAAGCTGAAAGACTACATATTAACCTTTTGGCTCTCTTGGTAAAACTTCGTATTTGGAGAAATTCGTGGCTATTTTAAGTCTAAGAATAGGTCGTTATAGCTGCTGAACCTTCACTATAATGTTAAGGGTGAGATCTTGGGTTTTCAACCATTGATTTAATTGGAGCATTTTCCTACAGGGTTTCTCTGTGTTAGGTCACATGCAGAAAAAAACTGATGAGCACTGTCTGTGGCTCCAGGATGACGACCCAGGTTGTTAGGCTACATTAGTAATTCTTTTTTTTTTTTTTTTTTTTAAATGTATTTTATTTTATTTTATTTATTTTATTTTATTTTATTATTATTATTTTTTTATTTATTTTTGGGACAGAGAGAGACAGAGCATGAACGGGGGAGGGGCAGAGAGAGAGGGAGACACAGAATTGGAAACAGGCTCCAGGCTCCGAGCCATCAGCCCAGAGCCTGACGCGGGGCTCGAACTCACGGACCGCGAGATCGTGACCTGGCTGAAGTCGGACGCTTAACCGACTGCGCCACCCAGGCGCCCCAGTAATTCTTTTTTTTTATTATTTTTAATTGTTTTTTAATGTTTATTTATTTTTGAGAGAGAAGGAGAGACAGAGCGTGAGCAGGGGAGGGGCAGAGAGAGAGGGAGACAAAGAATCTGAAACAGGCTCCAGGCTCTGAGCTGTCAGCACAGAGCCTGACGTGGGGCTCGAACTCATGAACCGCGAGATCATGACCTGAGCCGAAGTTGGACGCTCAGCCGACTGAACCACCCAGGTGCCCCTACATTAGTAATTCTTTTACCTGTTTCATAGGACAGAATGTCATGAATGTATTTCATTTTTTGATTCTTTTCTAGAAAATTACTTGGGGCATACAGCAAAAAATGCTGTGATCACAGTTCCAGCTTATTTCAATGACTCCCAGAGACAGGTGAGTTCATTTGACATTCTGAAAATATCAAGACTGTATTGATGATATTTAGGACACAGGGTGGAAAATGCTTTTTTCTTTTTTTTTAGGCCACTAAAGATGCTGGCCAGATATCTGGACTAAACGTGCTTCGGGTAATAAATGAACCTACAGCTGCTGCTCTGGCTTATGGTCTAGACAAATCAGAAGATAAAATGTGAGTTTGTGCAGTAAACTCCACCTAGGTTTGTGGGACTTCACCTATGGAAGTACTGGGCTGTGATCATTTTTCCCCCCTTAGCATGCATATTGGCAAGTATTTGTTCAAAAGTATGGTTTTGGGAATGTCTGGCTGGACCATTTGGTTGGGCCTGCGACTCTTGATCTTGGGGGTGTGAGTTTAAGCCCAACACTGGGCATGGAGCCTACTTTAGGGAAAAAGTGATTGAATATCGTCAATTTTGCTTTATTTTTTTAATGTTTATGTTTTTTGAGAGTGTGCAGGAGCGGGGAAGGAACAGAGAGAGAGGGAGACACAAAATCGGAAGCAGGCTCCAGGCTCTGAGCTGTCAGCACAGAGTCCATCGCGGGGCTTGAACTCACAGACCCTGAGATCATGACTTGAGCCAAAGTCGGATGCTTAACCGAGCCACCCAGGCACCCCAGTTTTAAAATGTATTTCAACTCTATATTTTACAGTTAGCTATTCGTGCCACATGTTCATATACCTGTCACTTAGGCAGTTATCCAATTTTATAATTAACTATACCACAGGGAAAATGATCAGGTTTATGTTCCTTTGGTTGTTGAAATTTATACCCTAGTGATAGGTGTTCTCCCTTAAGACCACCTCTTTTGTCTTTCTAGAATTGCTGTATATGATTTAGGTGGTGGAACTTTTGATATTTCTATCCTGGAAATTCAGAAAGGAGTGTTTGAGGTGAAGTCTACCAATGGAGACACGTTCTTAGGTGGTGAAGACTTTGACCAGGCCTTGCTACGACACATTGTGAGGGAGTTCAAGAGAGAGGTTGGTTACCAGTATAGTTCATATGTAGACATTGGGATGGTGAGAATTTCTTTATTCAGATGACTATTTGCTTTATGACTTTTTGCCCTTAATAGAACATGGAACAGCACTGAAAGAATTGTGTTTCAGTTTCACGGGTAGACTGAACCATTCTGGTTGTTGTAGCTTTAGCTTGGGAATCCACAACAGGTTGAAGAGGGTATGGTACTCTGTATAATATTGGAAGAGGAATTCTGGGCACTCCTCTTTGGATCCAGAACCCAATGGCTTGAAAGAACTAAGATTAGATCAGCCCTCTGGCTCCAGACACAATTTGAAGAATAAGATTTCTTTTTCCTACAGATTTTTAAGGGCAGTGAGTGATTCATGTTTGTTTATAAAGACAGGGCTTTACTTTAAATTATCATACCTTATCGTTGTAATCTAAATAGTATTCGTCACCTCATTAACGTTAGTATTACGTGTTTTCATTTTGTAGACGGGGGTTGATTTGACCAAAGACAACATGGCACTTCAGAGGGTTCGGGAAGCTGCTGAGAAGGCTAAGTGTGAACTCTCCTCATCTGTGCAGGTGGGATGTGGATGAGTCCCAACAGTCTTAATGTTTCCAGCCTTAGTTTATTTGAATAGCATATTCTTGGTGCAATTTCTATCTAATCTTTTCTAGTTTTCTAGGTGGCAGTAAAAGCCTGTCCATGAACAAAGGAACAGTGTATTTTTGTTTGGTTTTGGTTTTGGTTTTTCTTAGAAGTTTATTCTTAGTACACAAGCACAGGAGGGGGAGAGAGAGAATCCCATGCAGGCTCCACACTCAGTGCAGAGCTCGACATGAGATCGATCTCAAAATCATGAGATGCAGGGCTTGAACCCATGAGCCATGAGATACAACCTAAGCCTAAGTGGGACACTCAACCTACTGAACTACCCATGTACCCCTAAAGATACTGATTTAAAAAAAAATTTTTTTGACATATTGATTTTTGAGAGAGAAACACAGAACACAAGCATGGGAGGAGCAGAGAGAGAAAGAGGGAGACACAGAATCTGAAGCAGGCTCCAGGCTCCAAGCTGTCAGTGCAGAGCCTGTTGTAGGGCTTGAATTCATGTACTGTGAGATAATTACCTGAGCCGAAGTCGGATGCTTAACCACCTGAGCCACCCAGGCACCCCAAGATTCTGATTTTAAAATCTAGATTTAGTAGTGTGCAAAATGGGAATCACTAGCCTAGAAATAATAGGTTTCTCTCATAATTGCTAATGTCTTCACTTAAGACATGTCTTTGTGTGAGTCTCTAATTGTCTCATTTAATTATTTGGATCAGCAATCCAGAAAGTGAGCTATGAAACCTGGCTGAAGGCTGGGGTATATACACTTGGGCACATTTCTTTCTGTTAGCATTAGAGTTGCTCAGCATCTGTTTATAAGTGTTAGGCTGTGTTGCTCCAGTTCTGAGAGGTGAAGCTTCACTTTGCCTTAGGCATTAATAATAGAACTATATGAAGCATGGTAGTTTTTGGACAGACTTACAAGTTGAAAGGCAAGTTTGTTTCTGGTTTCTCAAGTGGCAGCAGGAAAGCGGAGCATGTCACTCCTTGAGTTGATGATTTGATCACCCGTACTGAGTGATCCAATGTGGAAAAACTTGGTTTTTGTTTTTTGGGTTTTTTTCTTTTGAACCTGGATTTTTTTTTTTTTTCAACGTTAAAAAAAATTTTTTTTCTTTCAATTTGTTTTGAGAGAGTGCAAGCAAGGGAGGGGCAGAGAGAGAATCCCAAGCAGGCTTCTTGCAGAGCAGAGCCCGATAAAAGGCTCATACTCAAGAACCACAAGATCATGACCTGAGCCAAAATCAACATTTGGACACAACTGACTGAGCCACTCGAGTGCCCCTTAAAAAAATGTTTTTTAAAGTAGCTATGATGAGTTATACAAGAGTTATCCATGGTGTTAATGGTGTTACTTTATCCCTGCCGTCATACAGAGTGGCAGAACTTTGCAACATACAATGGTTAGGATTAGAATTGAACTATGGGATGCCAGAAGATAGCTTAAAATTCGTCCCAGGAGTTGACAATTTGTGGAGGGTGAAGTTGGTTTTTACTGTGACTGTATCTTACTGGTAGAGTTTGGATTGTTTTCCAGCATTTTGATATTACAACAAAGTTTGTTCAGCATTCTTGTATATTAATATTTGTGCATGTGTAATTGTAAATCTCCAGAATAAATTCCTAGAAGCATTACCTCTGTGGGTTTACAGTGTGGTGTGGAGAGATAGGTATTAATTAGGACATGAGATTAACAACAGTCAAACCAGAAGTAATGTGATAGGTTAAGAGTGGCTCCCTAGGCAGACTGCTGGGATTCAAGTCCTATTTCATCACTTACTATCTGTGGCCGTAGGTAAATTATTTAACATTTCTGTTTTCTTACCTACAAAATGAGAATAATAGTGTCAGTTTCTCTCTTTGATTTGTGAGGATTACTAAATTAAAACATGTTTAGGACATGTTATAAATAGTATTCTATAGTAAGTTACTAATGTGGTAAAAAAACAAAAGTTTGGTTTCTAATTGTAAGAGAAAGCTGACAGAGGTGTTTGACCTCACAAGGAGTGCTTGGTGAGATGAGTTGGATCAGGAAAAGATACTAGGACAAGTAAGTATGAGGCTCTGAGAAAAGGCTAGTGTGTTCGAAGAGCAGATAGGCAGGGTAAGTGCAGAACGTGAGGGTAGAGGCTTGATAGATTTGGGATCTGGGTCTATTCTGAGAAGAGGGAATATAAACCAGTGAAAACTTTTTTTTTTTTTTTTTTTTTTAAGTATTGCCTACACCCAACGTAGGGCTCAAACCCACAACCCCAAGATCAAGAGTCGTATGATCTGCCTACTGAGCCACCCAGGCACCCTAGTGAAAACCTAAATTAAGGGCAGTAACATGGCCAGATATGGGTTTGTGAAAAGTGCTCTGGCAGAGGTGGAGTGGAAATTTGTTTGGGGTCAGGAGGGGTCCTGTAGCAGAGGTAGCCTGAGTGGAAGTGGGAGAACATTGGGAGGCTGTAGCACATGGTCAGTTGGTGGTGAGAGGAAGGACTTGGACTGGAGTGAAATAGAGGTAGTGTTGAATTTGAGAAGCGACAAAGCTTAGTGACTGGGTTTTGAGGATTGAGAGTCCTGGAATTGTTCAGATTGTCATTAACATATAGCATATAGAATTGCATTGATACAATGTCCGTGTGTGGGCTTTTACAATTAAATAAAAATTTAAAATTGCATTCCTCAGTTGTATTGCCTGTATTTCAAATGCTGAGCCATACGTGGCTAGTGGCTGCTGAATTGAACAGCACAAATCCAGAACATTTCCATTGCCACAGAAAGTTCTGTTGGATTTCATTGGTTTAAAGTTTGCTTCGTTGTTTTTTTTGTTTTGAGAAAGCACAAGTGAGTGAGGGGCAGAGAGAGAGTGAATCCCGAAGCAGGGCTCTAGCTCACCTGATGTGGGGCTGGAACTCATGAACGCTGAGACCATGACCTGAGCTGAAGTCAGATGCTTAACCAACTGAGCCATCCAGGCACCCCCTGGATTGCATTACTTTAGATAATTTAATTGTTTTTGATTTAGTTTATTAATAACGTTGCAAAGAAAGAAGGAAATCGTCGGTGGTGTTCTTTACACTTGATCTTAGCCAAAAGGCTGAGAAGTGATGGATGGTGTTCATTAAAGCAATACTCAGCACTGTTCCTACAAAAGATGTGTTAACTCATTCACTATTTATTAAGCATTTAAATGCCAAAAGTAGTTTACCTGATGAGAGATGGTAATGGGTTTGGTCCCTTTCAGTCTGTTTCCTGCCAGCCTTGCTTCAGCCTTGCTTTGATGTGAAATTGGAGGGGAGGTACAATTTTGTTCCTGCGGGTCCACGTTGAGACATGTTTCAGCATGTTTAGTGAGGAGTTTGGTTAGTCTAAATAGTCTGAATGTAGGCCCTATTAGGATACCTTTATTATGGTATGGCTATAGCAGCGTTTGCTGCTTTCCATGAATGTGATGGCAGTAAAGTCAATCCTGGTGTAGGTATCTTTAGTATTTCTATAGCTTCCTTACCATCTTCCTGAAAGTTAGAAAGCCTTGGCTTGAGGCAAGTTATTTGGTTCAGAGCATGCTTTTGACTTACTTTTTGTGTGTGTACATTTTTAAGTTTATTTTGAGAGTGAGAGAAAGCGTGAGCAGGGGAGGGTCAGAGAGAATCTCAAGCAGGCTCCACACTGTCAGTGCAGAGGCCAGCATGGGGCTCGAACCCACAAACTGTGAGATTATGACCTTAGCCAAAGTTAAGGGTCATAGATACTTAACCGACTCAGCCATTGAGGTGTCCCACTATTTCATTCTTCATTGTTCATAACAGATTCTAAAATTTTTGCCTCTGGGAAGATCATAGGTGAATCTTTTTAATTTTGAAGAGGAGGGGTGGTATAAATGAGCAAGGGGCAGTGAGAGAATCCCAGGCACAGAATCAGGCGCAGGGCTTGACCTCCTGAACTCTGAGATCATGACCTGAGCAGGAGTTGAATCTTAAAGAGTCATTGTGTTTGTGGCTGTTCCTTCAGAGTGGGTCTACTCTCTCTATAGCTTTCAAAGTCTTCCTCATGAGGGTATGGTCTTATTTTAATTGAAGTAATAAAGAAACGTCACCAGTATTGCTTTCCCTGCTACCTTTGCAGACCGACATCAATTTGCCATATCTTACGATGGATGCTTCTGGACCCAAGCATTTGAATATGAAGCTGACCCGGGCTCAATTTGAAGGGATTGTTACAGATCTAATCAAGAGGACAATTGCCCCATGTCAAAAAGCCATGCAAGATGCAGAAGTCAGCAAGAGTGACATAGGAGAAGTGATTCTTGTTGGTGGCATGACTAGGATGCCCAAGGTATGGACCCATGGAATCCTTGGCATGGAAAGCAGAGAGAGCAAGCACATAATGTTTTCTCTGGATAGATGATTTGTGTAGGAACATGAGTACATGGCCTTTCTGCCACAGTGACCTGAAGGGATCTTTGAACGCAATTTATGCCGTCACTAGAGGTCTTTTGTGGCCTCTTTTTAAAAGGGTTTCAGAAAAAGGATCAGGAAGGGCAAAATGTCTTTGGGTGGTAGCATGGAAGATCCTGAACTTCATTCTTGGGATATTTTTATAAACCAAGTATTTCTCAAAGTTGGAGATCAGAGATAGCTTAAAACCTTGGTACTATCTAGTCTCTACATGCAGTTTTGGATACATGTGTTTACAGCATAATATTTTGGGTTTCTAACTGCATCACCTCAACAGAGATTTGTGCAGTGATGCATATTATTTATCAACACATCATTCTGATAAGATAGGTGTGTGGAAAACTAATGACTGAGCACAACCTGTTGAAGGTGTCATTTTTGCTGTATAGCTTGAATAGAATAGTAATTTCCTTTGGAGTTCATGGGCTTAGGAAAATCTGCACAGAGTAAACATGGAGAAAAAAATGGAGGCTTTGGACCAGGAAAATATCTTTATGTTAACAAATTACCCCAGATGCTGTTTAAGTAGCACTTTTTTCTAACATTAGTAAAATAAGCTGGAGAGAAGAACATGCCTCACATTAGCAACAATGTAGAATTATTGAATTAGTACTGCTCTTTTAAGGTGGTTTTTAGTTGATCTGTAGAAGGGGAATTGAACTATATCTAAGTCTTGATGTCTTGCAGCCTGTATTTCTAATTTAATATGTCGTATAGGAAACCCAGTATAAAAGTCACGCAGCTCCTTCTCAAATTTAAAAGGACTAAATGGGACGCGTGGGTGGCTCAGTCCGTTTTGCGTCTGACTCTTGATTACAGCTCAGGTTATGATCCCAGTGTCGTGGGATTGAGCCCCGCCTCATACTCCACGCTGAGCATGGAGCCTGCTTGAGATTCTCTCTCTGCTCCTCTACCCTGGTCAAGCTGTCTAAAAATAAATAAAAAATTTTTTAAAAGGGCTATGACTGATGCTCAAGTAAAGGATATGAGTGTTGCCCGTATTTGACACACTGAGGTCATTAAGAAGAACTCAAATATGAAATAGTAACATGAGTGAACATTCTTGGATCTGAAGCAGCTTATCCTGAGATTTGTTGTGGTCTTGGGACACATGTGCTCTTTTACCCTCCCAAGGGTAGCTGCCCTTGGTAGTGGGTGACGGGTTCTTTTTTCTTGGTGGCTTAGGTTCAGCAGACTGTACAAGATCTCTTTGGCCGAGCCCCAAGCAAAGCAGTCAATCCTGATGAGGCTGTGGCCATTGGAGCTGCCATTCAGGGAGGTGTGTTAGCTGGTGATGTCACAGATGTGCTGCTCCTGGATGTCACTCCCCTGTCTCTGGGTATTGAGACTCTGGGAGGTGTTTTTACCAAACTTATCAACAGAAACACCACTATTCCAACCAAGAAAAGCCAGGTAAGAGTCATCTACCCCTCCGTTGTCACAGAGAATATAGGTTCTGTGAGGGACATGATTATACCCACTTTTTTTAGTTTTTCCTAGGACATTTTGCTTTTTGTTTTTGAGTCCATACTAGGTGAATGTGGGTGCTAAGAATCTTGCTTTTTGTTCTCTTTTTTTGTTGGTTCCTGAATATGTTCTCCTTACCTGTCAGCTAGCAGTAATTTTAGGGAAGGTATCAGTGGTGTCCTTCACCGTATTAAAATAACTTTCCAAAAGGAGCTTCATCGTTTGGGACTAATTTCCTTGTTTTCTTCTGTTCTCAAAGGCAATAAAAAGAATGGCCTGGCCAAGATTAGGGGAGGGTGCTTGTCTTATGGGTGAATGATGGAGATGCTGAGATACCAAGCCAGGGCTATCTGGACAATGGCTTGCTTAGTCTTAGATTCAGAATTGTTTACTGACTTTCCCAATTTGTTTTTCTGAAAAGCTGTTATAGCTAATGGCTGTTGCTATTTGTTCAGTGATGTATTGCCAATACATCATTCTGAAGAAAACTATGTGGTGACTTCCTGTGACTGAGCATAAAATACTTGTCATGTCTCTGACCTGTTTCCTCAAATGAGCATGTTTCAACATCTCATTTTCTTTAGCTCCTTTTGAGGACGACTTTGCTAATGCTGCATCTTTGTTTAGTGCATTTGCTTAGCTAAAACAATAGCTACTGTATACCCTTTGGCTGTACTAATCCTATTCTCCTGCAAAAACAAAAGCCTTTGTTCTGAACATGGGATTCTTAAGTGTTGAGATGGGAATTTCTTTCTTTGGCTTGCACTTTTCTAAGGGGAGTAGCCTAAACAGACTGCCAACCCAGAGTTTTTTTTCTCTCTTAGGTGTTTTCTACAGCTGCTGATGGTCAGACTCAAGTGGAGATTAAAGTGTGTCAGGGTGAGAGAGAGATGGCTGGAGACAACAAACTTCTTGGACAGTTTACTTTGGTAGGTATCAGGAATCCTGAGTACTTTGCTTTTTCTATAAACTTGGACTAAATTATAATTTTTTTTTGATTTTTTTTTTCAACGTTTATTTTTGGGACAGAGAGAGACAGAGCATGAACAGGGGAGGGGCAGAGAGAGAGGGAGACACAGAATCGGAAACAGGCTCCAGGCTCTGAGCCATCAGCCCAGAGCCTGACGCGGGGCTCGAACTCACGGACCATGAGATCGTGACCTGGCTGAAGTCGGACGCTTAACCGACTGCGCCACCCAGGCGCCCCTAAATTATAATTCTTAATAACATTACCAAAACTAAAACACAGGGACCTCGTCTGTGTTACCTTAGTTCAGTGTACAGATGAATTTTGCAACTGGATACCCATGGCTTCAGTTTTTCCTGAACGTTTTGCTTGTTCCTGATGACTTAGGAAGTTGATAAATATGAGAGCTATGGAAATAGAATGTTAGTTAGGAAGAATTCCCCAATTATTAATTTAAGGCATTTGATATTGGCTCCTAGTGAGCATTGTTTATTGGTTCTTAGTGAACAATGATGGACAGTTTTCCTCTCATTCAGCGTGTCCCTTAGGTATACACGGTCATTATGGTTACTTGCTGTAGCCAGCTTCACTGGCTTAAGCCCTGGTTCTTTCAGGTAGTAATGAAACTACTATTCTTATTTATAAATGTGTGTTTTTATACATTTTAAGTATTGTTTGTTGCTCCCAGGAACAAGTTACTTTACCCAGAGACTGTATATATAGGTTTGGAAATAGGGCACTGGACCTCTTGTGAGAGGAACTTAATGCTGCATATTTCTCTATTTTAGATTGGAATTCCCCCAGCCCCTCGTGGAGTCCCTCAGATTGAAGTTACATTTGACATTGATGCCAATGGGATTGTACATGTTTCAGCCAAAGATAAGGGCACAGGACGTGAGCAGCAGAGTAAGTGTTCTTATTTATCAGACTCTAAGAGACAAGGGACCTTGAAGTTCCTCTGAGAACTAGAGCTTCTAGATTGTGCGTGTGTTTTCCCCCAGCCTCGGGGGGATTGGGGGAGGCAATGAGTCCTTTTTGCCCCTTTTCTCCTTGGTCATCAGATTCACATTAACAGATGTATTTATTACCACAAATGGGCAAGCACTGGGCTTCTGGATTGCTGAAGTTTTGGTAGGCAGGCAGAACAAATGGTCTTTGTGGATTTCAGGTCCTTGGTTTCCTTCTGTTTGTTATAGGACAACGGTATTTCTCTTATTCATAATATATATACATAATACTTCATCATCATACATCAAGATTGGCTACTCTGAACAGGAATTTTTTTTTAAGTTTTGGTGGGGTTTTGTTGTTGTTTTTTGAGTTTATTTGAGAGAGGGAGAGTGCAAGCTCCAATGTGCAGAGCCTCACATGGGGCTCGAGGTCATGAATTGTTCCATTAAGACCTGATCGGAAATCAAGAGTCGGATGCTTAACCAGCTGAACCATTAGGTGCCCCTGGAGTGTTCTTTTTCTTAATACAGAGAAAGAGGCAGATAATTTTATCTGGGAAGTAACAAGATGCTTTTATTTCATTCTAGTTGTGATCCAGTCTTCCGGTGGGTTAAGCAAAGATGATATTGAAAATATGGTTAAAAATGCAGAAAAGTATGCTGAGGAAGACCGACGAAAGAAGGTAACTATTTTCTGCCTCTGCAACTGGGAGGTGAAAGTGGGAGTTTGGACATGTATTGTTGATTTTCTAGTCTGTATTTGAATCTGTCCTTGCTCTCTTTTTGTTCCTAACTTTTGTGTGGAATGCTTTTCTTACTCTCATTTCCACATCAAAATTTTTGTGTTATACAATAAGATAAAATCACTTACAGACATCCTAGACTACTTCAGACCACAGTAATTTGTCTTTATTCTGTAATTATGTATCCATATTCTAATTGGTTGGTTGGGAAGTCTTCATACTAAATTTATAATTTCTCCTAGGAACGAGTTGAAGCAGTTAATATGGCTGAAGGAATCATTCATGACACAGAAACAAAAATGGAAGAATTCAAGGACCAGTTGCCTGCTGATGAAGTGAGTCCTCTCTTAAAATAGTTCAAGAAGTTAGGCATTATCACTAGTGTCAATGAAGTTTGTTTTTCTGTGTGAATCTTGATAGGAATCTAGTAGTATTTTTGTTTTTCAGGCTTTTTATTCATATTTTTCACACAGACTTCAGTTGGGGCCATTTGATAAATAAGGAAATTGAGATACATTTTTAAAGAGGAGTTCTGTCAAGGATAGAAATTTGTTTTTTAATGTTTCTGAGTATTACTCTACATAAAATGGGATAAGAAACCCAGAGAAAGAGTTTGGTTTTGTTTTTAAGTGCAACAAGCTAAAAGAAGAGATTTCCAAAATGAGGGAACTTCTGGCTCGAAAAGACAGTGAAACGGGAGAAAACATAAGGCAGGCAGCATCTTCCCTTCAGCAAGCATCACTGAAGCTTTTCGAAATGGCATACAAAAAGGTAAAAGGACATTTTGTTGAGTGAATTTGTGCCTAACTTCATCTTAATAGAACTGCTGTTAATTACTGTCACTGGTGGCACTCTACATGGCCGTTTATAGAACTGGGAGTATTGGAGTTGGAAATACTCTGGCTTTCTTGACTCTGCTTTGGGCGGGGGCGGTGATGGCAGTCAAAGGGAGGGACTCACAGAAACCATCAATAGAGTACAAGAAGGGAGAGAGAGTAGAATAGGCAGGATATGCCCCCTTTTTTAATCAAAGAGCAAACTGTCCACTTTAAATGAGTTGCTCTCCAATATTTTCTTAACAGATGGCATCTGAGCGAGAAGGCTCTGGAAGTTCTGGCACTGGGGAACAAAAGGAAGATCAAAAGGAGGAGAAACAGTAATACCAATAAACTTTGGAGTCAAATTATGACGCTTGGGAGTGAAGAAACTTCCTGAGCAGAAATGGGCAAATTTCAGTCTTTTACTGTGTTTTTGCAGTATTCTATATATAATTTCCTTAATATGTAAATTCAGCAACCATTAGCTAATGATCATTTAATGAGAATTCCAACCATACAAAGTTCACAGTACTCTGTCCCTAGTTAATTTTCAACTGCATGTCAAGGGAGGGGAAGATGATTTACTGATCATTATAAAAACACTGTTGTTTTGTGCTTTAGTAGCCATATTTTCAAGAGGTGAAACCATCTCAATAAAGAAGGTACTTACCCATAAACCTGGAATGCCCTCTCAGACCATATGGGGATGAGATCCTTCCAGTCAGTTGAAACTGCTAAACCAGCCTATGTGTATGAGGGATTCTTCAACTGAGGCCTTGCAAGGCAAGCCAGCTGTGCCATGTTGGGAGGTAGGGTAGGAGAAGGTAGATCAATGGGAAAATAGATGTTAGGTGCAGCTTTAAAAAAGGTAGTAATAGGGCTCCCTAACTTTACTAAGGCATACTTTTCTAGCTACCTTCTGGCCTGTGTCTGGCACCTGTATCCTGGATTGCTTTTTTGGTCCAGTACGGATTTTTAAAAATAAATGAAAAGCATCTTGATCTCTTATTTATGAGAAGTGAGGTTCTGAGATTTAGCTTCAGGAAAAGGACATGAATCGTATTTCCCAATTCCCTGACCTAAAGCCATTCAACAATCTTTTTGTCTAGCATCGAAACTAGGGCTACTATTTTCAGGTTGCAAGAAGCATGTCCAAGAGTAAGCCCTAGGATTTCAGTGGTTTGATAACATCAGGAACTGATTAGTGTTAAGATTCATTTTCTAACCAGTGGTCTTCCAGCAGACTCCCCCCTCCTTTCATGTATTACTGCCCTCTACCATGCCCAAAGGAATGTCAGTCAAGAACATGGGCTTAGACCTCATTAGGTGTAATACCTCCTTTTATTTTGTGATTATCTAGAAGTGAAATTCGTGTATACTTAAGTCAATATGATGTTCTAATGTAGATTGTTTATACAACCACTACATTCCTGGAAAATTAAGTGTTCCTAACACCCATGTAAACACTTCTGGGGATTCATTTGAAAAATAAATTCTAGGCTCAAGTTTTCAGCTACATGAATACTTGGGAACCTTATGGGATTATATTAATTCTTTGTGAAGGATTGTTTTATGGCATATTGGAAGATACTTAGCACCTTTGTCAGCCCTTGCCCACTGAATGCTTCTGGAGTCTCCAAATCATTGTGATACTAAGCCCCTCAAGGACTTCTAAAGCACCGCTTAAGAACTAGTTGCTTTTTATTAAAGATTTATCCTTGGCATCAGGTTAAAGCAGTGCTTGAAAAGACACTGCCTCAGCTACCCCTTGTATATTGAACACCTAGAGCAGTATTTCAATTCCTACCAGTAAAACTGATGGTGCAAACAACCTTCAAAGACAAAAGGTTTTTTATTTTGCAAATAGTCTCCCTTTTGTGGTGACAACTGCTTGATAGGTTCCAAAAGAAACTTGTGGTTTCCCTTCCTAAGGGATCTTACCAATTATCTTAAATGTGCTTCTTAATTATCCTAATGTGCTTCTTGCCTAATCTAAAAAAGTCATATTTTAATGACCATCAAAGTACATCCAGAACCACCTTCTCCACTTCTACCACTTAGTATAATTTACTAGTTGGATTCTTCTAAGTAGTTTTCCCAACTTAAAATCACATCTTTGCCATTTTGGTGATTTCCCGGAGTTGTCAGCAGTCAAAAATCACATGTGGCATTCGTCAGGGGTTACATTTCATTTTAGCTAGGAATAGTTCCTTTGCCATATCTTTTTAGGACACTGCCTTTTTTGAAGAGTATTGGCCATTTCATTTACAGAATAGCCTTTGGATTCACCTGATGATTTCCTTGAGTCCTGTACATATTTCTGGTAGAAAGAAAGGCCACACATGTGTTAGGTCTATTAATGCATCAATTACCAGGGAGACTAAGATGCTGTGCTCCACACTTCATTATGAAGACACTTTCAGTAAGTAATTTATGGATGTGGCTTTATTTTTTTTTTTAATTTTTTTTTTTAAACGTTTATTTATTTTTGAGACAGCATGAACAGGGGAGGGGCAGAGAGAGAGGGAGACACAGAACCTGAAACAGGCTCCAGGCTCTGAGCTGTCAGCACAGAGCCTGATGCGGGGCTTGAACTCACGGACCGTGAGATCGTGACCTGAGCCGAAGTCCGACACTTAACCGACCAAGCCACCCAGGTGCCCTAATTTTAGATATAACCTAGAGATTACATAGCAAGAAAGATAAAAGCAAATTCTTCTAGATGGTATATGAGAAGATCAGAGGTGAAGAGACAGCCTAGACCTTGGAAATACGCTGATTCAGGCAAAGGCACTTCACTGTTTCACAGGCACTTCAACTGACTCCATATAAGGGCTGTATTTCTTTTTTGTCCTCTAGTTATCAGGATGGTAAAATGGGTGAAAACTTCAGAAAGAAGAAACTATAGGGTGACCTACATTTCTTAATCTGTGTACAGCATGAAGGTAATTTAGCAATCCCAGAAAGAACCACTGAAAGCCATTTCAGTTGGTCAGCAACAGTTGAGTATCAGCAATTTGAAATGGTTAAGCCTAATACAAAGCACAATCACCAACCCATTTCTGCTGCAGCAGGTCAGGAAACCGAAATCTTGACCCTAAAAAGAACATTGCAGTTGAACCAACATTCAATAATTAAGAACTTCAACTCTGAGATCAGGAAACAAGCAACGCCCAAGGGCATCTGGTTGGCTCAATGGTGAAGCATGGGACGCTCAATCTCAGGGTCTTGAATTCAAGCCCCATGCTGCATGTGGAGCCTACTTAAAAAAATTTTAAAGTTCCATCTAAATCACAGGCTCTTAGGTTCTTAGAGCACCTGTCCCAGAGGGTGGGAATTTGGAACAATAGGGGAGTGGGGAGTCCACATGAGCAATTTCAGGAGGTCCATAAAACATAAAATGCACGACTATTAATTTTTCTGGAAAAAAAAAGTCCATTTATTTACTAATTTTTTGAAGGAATCTGGCCAAAAAAGGATTAAGAAAGATCGCTTTCCTAAATGGCAACTGCCTCTACCTTCCTGGTGTAGCTTAAATTCAAGTCCTACCCTCCTGGTCCCTGTCTACCTTGCTATTTGCCAGTGCATATTATGCCTTTGTATTTCTCAAACATCCTTGATTTACCCTCTCCATGAAGCCTTTCCCACTGATGGTTTCACTAAGAATTTTACTCTAACATTTCAATGTTTTCTAAAAGGATTATTTTGCAGTATATAACAGTATCATGATCACATAAAAAAGGGCAACTCCTGGGGTGCCTCAGTCGGTTAAACATCTGAATATGCCCCTCCCCCTGCATATTCTCTCTCAAACAAACTTTTTTTAAAAGTGAGCATTTCCTTAATAGCAAACAGATGTCCAAATTTTCCCACTTGTTTTTAAGATTTTACTTAAAAACACTTTATTTGGGGCAACTGGGTGGCTCTGTGGGTTCAACATTTAACTTAAGCTCAGATCATGGTCTTGCTATCATCGTGGAGCCCACTTTGAATACTCTGTCCCCCTCTATGCCCCTCCCCAGCTCTCTCACTCTAAAATAAAAAAAAAAAAAGGTTTGAGAGAGTGAGCACTTGGGCATGCACAAGAAGGGGATGGGCAGAGAGAATCCCAAACAGGCCCTGCACTGTCTACAGCAGAGCCCGACATGGGGATCAAACTCACAAACCATGAGATTGTGATGAGCTGAAATCAAGAATCGGATGCTTAACTGAGCCACCCAGATGCCCCCAAGTTCAGTTTCTTGATGAGAGCAGTTGGTATATACATCCATCCGATGGTACATAATTCTACTTGGCTCATTTGTGATGTTAGCAGCCGCTAATGATCATTGCCTACATCTCTAATTTCATTAATACTTGTCTTTCTTCACTTTTTACTTGGAATACCTCTGTAGAGAAAAACTTCCCCTCATAAGTACCTAGTTACCCTGAGGTACAGTTCATACAGAAAAGGATTCTTCATGTACTGCTTTTATAATGAGTTGGTTTTGTAATATTAATCAAAGGTTAAACCAATGAGGTTTCTTAGGGGTCACTGTGAGCTCACAGATTTTTAATATTTTTTTTATTTATTGAGAGAGAGACAGTGTGAGTGGGGGAGGGGAAGAGAGAGAATCCCAAGCAGGCTCAGCACGCTCAGCACAGAGCCCAGTGCAGGGCTCAAACTCATGAAATCGTGAGATCTTGACCTGAGCCAAAACCGAGACAGATGCTCAATCGACTGAGACACCCAGGCACCCAGTGTGAGCTCATAGATGTGTGTGTGTGTGTGTGTGTGTGTGTGTGTGTGTGTGTGCGCGCGCGCGCATGCGTGTTTTAATATAATTTATTGTCAATTTGGTTTCCATACAACACCCAGTTGAGCTCATAGATTTTTTTAACTTCTGTGTTTCAGTTCATTGTAGTTCTTAATGATGCTCAAATTGTTCTATTTTTGGCCTGTGGAAACTCTTCCTATTGGCTCTTAAGTTCTTTTGACAAGACCCTCATAGTCAAGAATAGTCTCTTTAATAAATGGTGTTGGGAAAACTGGACAGCCACATGCAAAAGACAAACTGTACCACTATCTTACACCTTACACAGAAATCAACACAAGTGGATTAAAAACTTGCATGTAAGACTGGAAACCATAAACACCTAGAAGAAAATACAAGTGGTAAGCTCCTTGACATTGGTCTTGGTGATGATTTTTGGTTTTGACACCAAAAACAAAGTCAACAAAAGCAAAACAAAACAAGTGGGACTACATCAAACCAAAAAGCTTATGCACAGCAAAGGAAGTTAACAAAATGAAAAGGCAACCTACCTGAGAAGGGATTAATATTCAAAATATATTAAAAACTCATACAGCTGAATAGTTTAAAAAAAAATCCAAAAAGGGCAGAGAATCTGAACATTTTTCCAATGACAGATGGCCAACAGGTACATGAAAAGGTGTTCAACACCACTAATCAGGGAAATGCAAGTCAAAAACAATGGGATATTATCTCATACCTGTCAGAAAGGCTATTATCAAAAGGACAAGAAATAACAAGTGTTCGCAAGGATGTAGAGAAATGGGAACCTTTGTGCGTAGTTGGTAGGAATGTACGTTGGTGCAGCTACTTCAGTATGGAGGTTCCTCAAAGAATTAAAAACAAAACTACCATACAATCTAGCAATTCCACTTCTGGGTATCTATCCAAAGAAAATGAAAACACTTAATTCAAAAGAATACGTGCATCCCTGTGTTCACTGCAGCATTATTAACAATAGCTAAGCTATGGAAACAATCTAAGTGTCAAGATGGATAAATATAAGTGATGCACGAGTATGCACACAAAGATACACACATATATACAATGAAATATAGCCATAAAAAAGAATGAAATCTTGCCATCTGTGATAACATGGATAGTTCCCAAGGGCATTATGCTAAGTCAAATAAGAGAAAAGCAAATACTGTATGATCTCACTTACATGTGGAATCATAAAAATAAAATCCCAAGCTCATACATATAAACAACAGATTGCTCGTTGCTAGAGGCAGAGGTGAGAAATGAGGGGGGATGAGAAGAGGAAGTGGCTGACATAAGTATTAGAGGTCAAAAGTTACAAGCTTCCAATTATAAGTCTTGGGGATGAAATGTACAGCATGGTGACTATAGTTAATGCTATATGGCATATTTGAAAGTTGCCGTAAAGCAATGTTAAAGTTCTCATCACAAGAAAAATAAATGTTAAAGTTCTCATCACACGAAAAAAAATGGTAACTACTCACTATGGTGACAGACGTTAACTAAACTTACTGTGGTGAAATGGGGCACCTGGGTGGCGCAGTCGGTTAAGCGTCCGACTTCAGCCAGGTCACGATCTCGCGGTCCGGGAGTTCGAGCCCCGCGTCGGGCTCTGGGCTGATGGCTCAGAGCCTGGAGCCTGTTTCCGATTCTGTGTCTCCCTCTCTCTCTGCCCCTGCCCCGTTCATGCTCTGTCTCTCTCTGTCGCAAAAATAAATAAATGTTGAAAAAAAAAATTTCAAAAAAAAAACTTACTGTGGTGATCATTTCACAATATATACAAATATTGAATCATTATGTTGTACATATGAAAATGTCAATTACACCTCAATAAAGAAAAGTCTACCAGGATGTTACAAGCACTCATACAAGGAAAAAAAAAAAAAAAAGACCCAGTAGTCTTTAATTTCCTTTCTTACTCATATAAAAGTGTGTTCAAATTTATTCTTGTTCATTTCTGCCTATCCTGTGAACAGCAACTTTTTATACTGTTATATATTTAACATTTCTTTGGGGTTTTTTCCCCCTTAAAAAGACTGCAAATGTAAGGACTACACTATATCTAAACTTGTTCAGCACATAGCCTGGTGTGAGAAAATTGGTATCCAGTAAGTATTTATGGAATTGAACTAAAAGATTGTCATCTGTCTCACTATTCTACAAGTGTCTATTGAGTCAAAAAAAAAAAAAAAAAGGCACCACTGGAAATATTAAGCACTTACCTTTCCCCAAATGATCCAAGGGCATTGTTCAATCTCACCTTCCTAACTATTCTTTCATGTTACCGGAAGACCTACTTCAGCTAGTGAGTGTTCTTTGGAAAAGGGATTCTAAAAAATAAAAAAATAAAAATTCTAGAATAGAATGAGAAAGAATTCTCTTGAATTTTTTTAATGCTTTAAAAAAAATTTTTTTTTAATGTTTTTATTTTTGAGACAGAGAGAGACAGAGCATGAGCAGGGGAGGGAGAGAGAGAGAGGGAGACAGAATCTGAAGCAGGCTCCAGGCTCTGAGCTGTCAGTACAAAGCCCGATGCAGGGCTCGAACCCATGGACTGTGAGATCATGACCTGAGCCAAAGTCAGACGCTTAACTGACTGAGCCACCCAGGCGCCCCTTTAATGCTTATTTTTGAGAGACAGAAAGAGAATGCAAGCAGTAGAGGGGCAGAAAGAGGGGGACAGGATCTGAAGCAGGCTCCGTGCTGACAGCAGAGAGCCTGATGCAGGGGTCAAACTCATGAACCGTGAGATCATGACCTGAGCCGAAGTCGGACACTTAACTGAGCCACCCAGGCACCCTGTATGTGCATTTTTTTTCTTAAGGCTGAAAATCATTGTAAGGTAAAGAATATAAAGGTAAATGCCTGCTTAATTTTAAATTTTTTTTTCAACGTTTTTTATTTATTTTTGGGACAGAGAGAGACAGAGCATGAATGGGGGAGGGGCAGAGAGAGAGGGAGACACAGAATCGGAAACAGGCTCCAGGCTCCGAGCCATCAGCCCAGAGCCCGATGCGGGGCTCGAACTCACGGACCGCGAGATCGTGACCTGGCTGAAGTCGGACGCTTAACCGACTGCGCCACCCAGGCGCCCCAATGCCTGTTTAATTTAACAAAACTACAAATTCATGTACAGATGTTTGGTAATTTATAGAAAAAAACTGTCATTCCTTAGTTGTAGTCCCCCACTCTCACTAGGTTACATTGCACCCCCTGTATCCACAGGGGAGTAAATGATACTTTGCATTTGACCATTTCAAGCCACTTTCACACAGTGTACTCCACAGTTAAACAACTGTGTCTTTTATCAATTTACACAAATCTTAAGAGTTTCATATTACACCACTATGGCTTAGGTTTTCTTCATTGGTTTTTACTTACTGTAAGATTTCTTCATTTATTTAAGAATGGAATGGGTAGAACTGCATTCCTCAAACTCATTATGCTTAAGTACATCCAAGAACTTGAGGACAGAGTACATATTCCTTTACTGATGTTCACCTACATTATGCAGCTGTAAGCACTTCAAAGACAGCCTAACCCAGAGATTATTTTTAACTACTTTTAATTGGTTTTTTTTAGGCATAGAAATAGGTTTTTTTTCCTTTTTTTAAGAAAAAGAAAATCTGGGGGCACCTGGGTGGCTCAGTCGGTTTTTGTGTTTACAAGTCTTCATCTCACAGTTTGTGAGGTCGACCCCCGCATGAGGCTCTGTGCTGAGAGCACAGAGCCTGCTTGGGAGTCTCTCTCCTCAAGGAAGGAAAGAAGGAAGGAAGGAAAGAAGGAAGGAAGGAAGGAAGGAAGGAAGGAAGGAAGGAAGGAAGGAAGGAAGGAAGGAAGGAAAGGAAGGAAGGAAGGAAGGAAAGGAAGGAAGGAAGGAAGGAAGGAAGGAAGGAAGGAAGGAAGGAAGGAAGGAAGGGAAATAAAAAGAAAGAAAGAAAGAAAGAAAGAAAGAAAGAAAGAAAGAAAGAAAGGAAAGAAAGAAAGAAAGAAAGAAAGAAAGAAAGAAAGAAAGAAAGAAAGAAAGAAAGAAAAAGAAAGAAAGAAAGAAAGAAAGAAAGAAAGAAAGAAAGAAAGAAAGAAAGAAAAAGAGGGAAGAAAAAATTAACTTGAATAGTTTCCATTTAAAGTAAGAACAAATCAGGGGCACCTGGGCGGCTCAGTCAGCTAGGCATCCGACTTCTGCTCAGGTCAGGATCTTACGGTCATGAGTTCCAGCTCTGAGTCGGGTTGTGTCCTGACAGCTTACAGCCTGGGGCCTGCTTTGAATTGTGTCTCCCTCTCTCTCCGCCCCTCCCCTGCTCACACTGTCTGTCTGTCTCTCTCTCTTTCTCAAAAAGAAACATTAAAGAAAAAAAATTTTTAATAAAATAAAAACACATCATATAAAAATCTTGCTACAAAGGAACAACATACTTGTGATCTCATGTCCACACTGACTGGAAAGGGAGGCATTATCCAATGACTATCAGATGTCGACCAGCCCAAGGCCCAATTTCTAGGCCCTAAACCAACACACACACACAACCTTGGCACCCACACAACCTTCTCCATATAAACATCCAATACTTTAAACTCCCAACTGTGCAAAGTTCCAAATTTCTAACAATTATTAACACACCAGCCACTGAAACGGGGAAAGATCCCACAGGCCATTTTACTGTCTCCCTCTTTCCAGCAGGAGAAAAAAAAGTCCCTTAAGAATTGTAATTTGGACATGCTCTACCTTTAGGCTCTCAACTTTATTTTCTGCCGGAAGTAGTCTAACAGGTCAACAGATGGATAGTGAAAACAATGGAAGAGGACAGAACAAATTAGGAGAAACTAAGAGAATCAACATTCATTGTTGACACGGGCACTGTAAATGGTACTAGGCACTTTGCACTAATTTTTTTTTTTAAACGTTTATTTATTTTTGAGACAGAGAGAGACAGAGCATGAACGGGGGAGGGGCAGAGAGAGAGGGAGACACAGAACCGGAAGCAGGCTCCAGGCTCTGAGCCATCAGCCCAGAGTCCAACGCGGGGCTCGAACTCAAGGAACGTGAGATCATGACCTGAGCTGAAGTCGGACGCTTAACCGACTGAGCCACCCAGGCGCCCCAGCACTAATTATTTAAACCAACAATAGACCTACAAAACAGGCAGTATCCCCATTTTATAGATAAAAAACATATTCTGCAAGATTTAACTGACTTGCCCAAGGTAAGGAGCAAACTCAGGGTTCAACCCTAAAGCTACCTAGCTACAGAGGGTTTTCCTTTAACAACCCTACTGACTTCCTTAAGAGTCAAAGGATACAGCCCTTAGTATCTTTCCACAGCCATTCCTTCCCTGCTTTCTTTACCTTGGCTACTCTTAAAACTGGCCTCCATGGGGCATGTGGATGGATCAGTTAAGCTTAAGCCTCTTGGTTTTTGCTCAGGGCAAGATCTAAGGAGAAATCAAGCCCCAAGTCAGGCTCCATGCTAACAGTATTGAGCCTTCTTGGGATTCTCTTTCCCTCTCCCTGCCCCTCCCCTACTCACACACTCTCAAAATAAAACAATAACTTAGGAAAAAAAAAAAAAAACTGGCCTCCATCTTAGCAACCAACTACCTCATTACATACCTAACACCACTGTGCTGTCAAGTTGCTACTGGTGTTTTCAACAACATCAAAACAATCCATCTCTCTCCTTCCCTCCCCTACCTCTACCCATTAACTAGAAATGTCATCTATACCCCAATATTTAGCTTTATTATCTAACATTAGATCTGGAGAAGTAGTCTGAGGTCAAGTACAAATCCTTCATTTTTCAGAAAAGGACAACCTGTGCCTAGAAAGGTTATATTTTGAAAAAATCTGTATCTTCTAATCGCAGGAGGTTCTTCCTGAACACTGATGGTCATGGCTGCATTTAAAAAGCTTCCTCTCAGGGTGCCTGGCTGGCTCAGTCGGTTAAGCTTCCAACTTCGGCTCAGGTCATGATCTCATGATTAAAGCCTCACATCGGCTCTCTGCTGTCAGGACGGAGCCTGCTTTGAATCCTCTGTCCTCCTCTCTCTCTGCCCTCCCCCTGCTCATTCTCTCTCTCAAAATAAATAAATAAACTTAAAAAAATTTTTAAAGCCACCTCTTTGCTGAAGATAATAGCATTCTATTCCATTCTCAAATCTGTTCTATTCTCAAATCTCTTCTGCTAGAGATCAATGCCAGGGTTTGCTTCTAAGACACATATTTTTAATTCTAAATGCAGAGATCGTGAATTTACAGCAACTAAGCAAGTAAGCTTTGGGAGCTATAGTTAAACTGCCTGGAACTAGAATATTCTAAGAAACAAGTTACATATCTCAATAACCACAAGTCTGAAGGATTCAAAGGCTGACAAATAGCAATTCTGAGAGGTTACCAATTTATTTCAGGATGAATCACACAGAAAAGCAAGCCTGTGAGGTGGTCTAGAAAGCCTGTAAAGTCATGAAACATGGACCTGTAGCAAGACTATAAACATAAAAATGAAGTCAGGTCCATCAAGGCAACCAAGTGAAGAAAGTAGAGATTGGGGCAAGAGGAATGAAGTGGGGAAAAGCTTGGGACCTGGTACACACCTCATCCGTAGCAGTGTTTGACTATTTAAGAAGGTCCATTACTAAACACCGTGAATGGCACACGGAAGTACAGTATTATGTAATGAGTGAACATATGCGGCCAATTACAAAATGGTACAAAAGAACACCCTGGGAACTCAAAATTTGCTGGGAGAGAGACCTGTCCTGTAGAAAATGTGTCCTCATGCTATGGAAACAGAGCTCATGGGATTGCTGTATAACAAACTGCACTGGACACTGAACACGGACTCTGGAAGCCATACACTAGCTGTGTAATTCTGAGCAAGCCCCTTTCACCTTTCTTTGGTTCAGTTTCCCACTCTCGAAAGGTGTGGGCAAAGTTGAGATAACATGCAAAAAGGATTCAAAGCTGACACAAATTCAACTGCCTGAGTAACATCACCTCTTGCAAGTCTCCTAAGCAATCTCAAATTTAATAGGCCCAAGAGGAAATTTTCAATCATCCCCCAAAACCTGCTCATCTTTCCTATCTGTTTCCATACTCTAGAAGCATTCTTGCTTTCTCCACATCCAATTCATCTCCCAGTCCTATCCATTCTGACCCCCATATATCATTCACTTTTACCTGCACTGTCATCACCCTAGTTTAAACCACAATTATCTCTCACATGAATGACTGGAGCAGCCAAAATGATCCCTAGGCTTCCACTTCAGCTCTCTCAAATACAAACAGAACCATATTCTTAAAAACGTAACTGTACTTTCATGTCATTTCCCATCTCAACCCTGTAAGCTGTCCACTGTTCTCTAGAGAAAGAGGTCAAACTCCTAAACCTGGTTTTCAAGGCTCTAAATGATCTGCCCTCTGTCTCAAGCCACTTTCCCCATTCCTGATCTTGCTCCAGCACATTGGCTTTTATGCAGTCACTCGAAAGTGTTATGCACCCTCCCGACAAACTCCTCATTCTTTGGGGTTCATTCCTAAATTAGGCTCTTTTTTTACACGCTTTTATTACACTCTCACAGCATTCCGAGGTACCTACGTTATTTATACAATTATTATACAAAAGTGTACAATCACAAATGGTTATAAACCCAACGAAACTAAAAGCTTCACGAAGGTAGGCACTATTCTATCCGGTTCACCTCAGCATCCTCAGGTAAACTGGATCTGGCACACAGCTCGGGCCTAAATATTTGAATAAATCCACTGAGGTGAAGAGGGACATAGTCAACTAAAAATCTCAATTAAAAAAAAAAATAAAGTTCTAACTTATACAATTGCCCATTTTGCTTCAACGCTCACCACCTCCGCTCTCAAAAGCTCAGACCAAAATCAAATACTTCAAGGTTTCCAACCTCCCGCAACCCCGGCTTTCTCCTCCCATCACCATAAAGTTCCACGTCCAAAATGAACCCATCCTAGCACTGAGACGAGCTGGAACCTGCTCCCTGTCCCTGCGGGTGGCGGGGACACGGTCGACCCGGGGAAAGTTTCCTAATCCGGACACCCGGGCTGGGAGCCTGAACACTAGTCCGCGCAGCAGTGACGCACGTCGGCAGAAGCACTTCGTCAGCTATGAAGCCACGAAGCCTAAGGCGTTTCTTTCAGACTTCTCAGACGCAATTCAAGTCATGCGTCCCAGCCTGAGCGGTCGGCCGCGCGTCGCAGACCTTCAGACGCCCACCAGAATCACGGAGGAAGGACTGAAAAGACGACGACCCTTACGCCTCGCCCTTTAAAAAACACCCCCAATCAAGGCTGGCCGGGAGCTGAGTAAATCCTCGCGAGAATCACCGGCTTCCGCCCGCTTCCTCCACCCGGCTAGCGGGACCGGAAGGAAGGCGCCACTTCCCCGCCCCGGGACCTACCTCACAAGGCAGCGCGAACCCAGCCGTGACCAATCAGAGGACTCATTGTAGGCCGCGGCGCGGAGGGCCAATGGAAAGTCGCGACGCGCGCAGAGCTTCCCCTCTTCCGCACCGGCCCCCTCCCTTCCGCCCGCCGACTTCCACTTAGCCTCTGGCGGAGGAAGTGATGTCACAGGCCCCATGTGAGCGGATTGCAACACATGCAGCTGCCTGGAGAGAGGGAGCCGGTGTCCTACGTCAGAGCCGCCGCCGCGGAGCCGCCGCCGGGGAGGAGCAGCCGCTGCCGCCCAGGACTGGGCCCTTAGGTAAGCCGAGGGAGGGAAAAGCCAGCGACCGCCGCGGCGGGCTGCGCGGGGCAGGAAGAAGAGGGCCTGTCGGGGGTGGCAAGGAAGGGGGCCGCTCTGCCCCAGCGGCGGCGCTAACTCTGTGGTCTTGGTGTCTCCGGGCCCCGCCGGGCCGCTCTAGGGAGGAGGAGGCGAGAAGATGGCGGACGACCCCAGTGCTGCCGATAGGAACGTGGAGATCTGGAAGATCAAGAAGCTCATCAAGAGCTTGGAGGCGGCCCGCGGGTGAGCGCCGCGTCCGGCCCCCCCGTGCCCTCTTGGTTCCCGGACCCCTCAGGATGGCCGCCCCCGCGCCGCATGGCCGGATGAGGAGAACCAGGCACTAGTCAACTCCCGCCTTCTGGATCTCTGGGTAGTAGCCCCCGACCCAGGGGCGAGGGTCTGCGCGGTTGGTCCGAGAAGGGATCCTTCCCCTGCTTCGGGGCATAAGGGGCCCCGCTCCCGGGTCTCGGACCACTTAACCCCTTACGTGAGAGGTCATTGCTACTTTTGAATCTCTCCCAGGCACTTGAATCCAACACTTCCCTCTTCGACTCCAGGTGCTGCCACCCTACTCGGGTACTTGGGGAGAAAGGGCTCGGCCTTCCCTTCCGAACGCTCTTCCCTGATTTCCTCTCTTCTTCCTTCATGTTTCTCAGCCATACCTTATTAAAATGGCCTCTCCCTCCTGTTTTTCTGAGACCCGAGTGGGTGAAGTTTGGATGGGACAGGACGGAGACGTGGTCAGGGACAACCTCTTTCTGACTTCCTCTGATATCTCTGGGTCTTCCAGCTCTTCCCAGATGACTTCCCCCAAGTCCTCTAGTTACCCCCGGAGCTTCCTGGTTTTAGCTGTTAAAGTATCCGCCTATAAATTGAAAATGCCAACATATGCGGGGTCGGATAGAAGGGACATTTTGGTTGCCTGGGTCTGTATATCCAGGAGAAATCCGGATCATGGGGCAGTTGATGTGAACTGTTAACAGGGTCGTTTTTCTCCTCTCTCTGGAACTTTCAGGGATAGAGGTTCCTGATGTACTAGTGCTTGTTGAAATTCATAACTGAATTAGATGGGCTTTGGGTCTCCTTTTGTAAATTTTGTGGACGTGCACTATGGAAATGTTATATTGAAACTGGGTGTATATGCTCCTTTTAGGTTAACAAAGAATTACTTGGTAAAGTTGTGTCAGAGGTACTCCCCTTTTCTCACTTTATTTTGTTCTTTTTCCAGTTGTAGGAACTTTTTGGTTACAGGAAGTGGCCCAAAAAAGCATTTGGAACATGACATATTTGTATGTTTGAGCATTCTTAGAATAGCAGAGTGCCTTGCCCCAGGCCATTTTGAAGGTTTGTTTTCAGCACAAGAATTGTGCATTCTGATTTCCAGTCCAGGTTTGTCTTTGATTGGTTGGCTTACAATGATAGGATTAATTAAGCTTTTAATTGTTACCCTATGAAATAAGGTGTACTTAGTTACACCAAAGAGCTAGGGTTGATAATTGGTTTTGCCCTTGTGTCTTGTTCTTACTAAGTGACATTTCTGCTTGAAATGAAGCTTCTGAAAGTTTGGCTCAGTTCAGTGACTTGGGCTTTTGCTAACTCTTTCCCTGATGGAAATTGAAGGTGGCAGCTTATTTTTTATTTAAGTTTGTTTCTTTGAACTTAATAAAATACTCAGACCTATATAATAATCTTACAGGAACTTGAACCCAGATGGTTCTGTGCCATATGGTAAATTGAATAATTATTCCCCAAGTGTGAGCACATTATATTACAGGAGGGGTAATACAGGTCCTGACCCATTATGTCTGATGCATTACTAGGAATTAGCTAGCCAGGTTCTTTCATTTCACTGGGATCTTCTGTTGTGTTACTTTCAATTGAGTATGGCTTTTATGCATCATTGATGCAGTGTTTAAAGTTGGATATGACCTGTAGATTTGTTCTCTTACTACTTTAATTTGGAGGCAGGTTCACACATTAGAAACTGCATACGTTATATTCTCTTAGGAAGTCTAAAATAAATTAACGATTATAATTTATTGTCTGAGTGTAGTAACATTAAAAATAAAACATTGCATGTAATAACAGCATTTCTTTCTACGGCTTGATGAAGGAAGTTAATTCTTACATTTGTCCCTTGCCATGTTACCTAGCCACTTGAAACCTTTAAGCTCCTCTTTACAGCTTTTAAAGGCTTTATCCCTTTATTAGCAAAGTTCAGTAAAGTTTAAAGCTCACCAAAAATGAGGTTCTTAGTGACTACTTTTTAGTGATGAAGTTAGTTTGGACATTTTAGACCAGAATTAAAGCTTTCTCAAATAGCTGGGAGTAGTCTTCCTTTAAACAAATTATGTGGTTGATAATCATTTCCTACTTTGCTTTTATTCAGGAGTTGATTGCATCTTAATCCCATGAAAATTTTAAATCTTGGCTACTTCTGGGTATTAGTAAAGAGTCAACAAGTGTATTCAGCTTGCTTCAGAAGTTTCCCAGTACATACCAATTTCTTTTCAGGAATAGCAAGATTTCATGTTCATGGCTGAACTGTATTAAAGTCTGACTCAGATTATCTTAGTGTATGTACAGTGAGAAATGTTTTCTTAACACTAAGATATTTTAAGAAGTGTAATGACATTTAAAGACAAACTGAATGACCAAATGAATCTATACGTACTGGTGTTGGGCAGCCTGTGGATTTAAGGAGAAAACTGAAAATGTTCAAGCATGGTTATTAGCACTAGATAGTGAAATTTACTGGTGGATAATAGAATTGTTTTTGAAACAAATTTTTTCCCCTCCCAGTAGTGTAGAATTCTGGGCATGAAAATCAGATTGGTTTGTTTTTAACAGCTATAAAGTATGGTGTGATAAGAGTAATTTTGAAATTGAGTCAATTTGTGATTATCTTTTGATAATATTACCCATATTTAGCTTTAAAAGGGAACTGCTGCAAAATGGACTCACTAATTAAGTACATCTGAACAGAGTGAAGTTTCTAAGCACATACTTTATGGAGTAGTTAGTATGTTCTAGACACTGTTAAGCAGTACGCTACTTCATTAATCCTGGCAGAAAGTGTTGACACCATTTGATAGCCAAGGCAATGGAGGCTGAGAGGTTAAATAACTTGGTATCTGAAGTGTAGCAGAGCCCAGGGCTTGAACTAGTGTGTTACACAGTGCAGTGGATATATTAAATGTTTTCAAAAAATATAAGGCTGGATTGACTCAAATTGTAATCTAAGCTATAACAGCCTTTTAATATTGTCATATCTGTGGAAGAGCATTTATAAGAGCCAAAATGACTAACATAGGGAACTTGGCCAGGAGTCTTTTTGTAGCCCACAATGTACTTAATTTTCTAAATTGAAAGAAGTATTAGTCATATAACTTAAATTTAAGTTAGCTGAAACAGACCTATTTAGTATCATGTAAGTTTAGTTGAATGTTAGTTTTTGTGTGTGTGTTAAATAATATGCCACTTTTTTTGGTATACGTACTCCCACTTAATGTTAGTGGAAGTTCTTCCTGATTTATGATTCTCCATCGTTGGCTTAATGGGGACAAATGTGTATGTAAGCCAAAACTGGAACTAGAGCCATGTGAATGGAACTGTGGTTGTGGGTATTCTGGGTAAGGAACTAGAGCAAGTGGAATATAATGTTACAAGAAAGGTAGGTGGGAAATTTTTGGGGGGTGGGTTGTTTTTTTCCTGCTAATGTTTTTTTGAACCGTCAAGAAATTGCCCCAGAAATAAGGATGGAAGCTTTATAGTTTTCAGGTAATAAAATCATTGCCAGAGCCTGTTATAGCCAAGGACAATGGTACATGTGAGAGACAAGGTTAGTTTGGGCTAAATTGCATCTGTAGGTGTCAGAATACTTTTTCACTTATTTTGATGAGGGAACCTTGTATATGTCAGAAATAATGAAGGCTCAGATAACCCTTGTTTGAAGATCTGCACAGTTTGTAAACTTTATTTAGGTCTTCTGTAGTGGTCTTTGGCATTTTTAAATTTTCCTGTTTAATTAAAAAACAACTTGTAGATATTTTGACTTTGAAGAAAATAGAAATAATTTGGCTATATACATCACTGTCTTTTCTTTCCCAAAATATAGCTTCTTTTCTGCTCTACTCTTAAATAGTTCTGAAACCAAATTGGGAAGAGGGTCCCACACCAAGCATTTTTCCAGTCTTAGAGGATAACAGCTGAGTGTCCTACAGTTTAATTCTAGTATTACATAAACTTATCATCTGATCCCCTAAGGTGAAGTATTCAGTCCCATAAGACTGCCCCCATTTGTGGTAAGTCTGGGCTTCCCCTACTTCTGACCTACAGGCTTTAAATTGGGGGCTTAATGATTTGCTAGAATGGTCCGCAGAACTTAGGGAAATACTCTACTTAGATTTACTGATATATTATAAAGGATACAAATGAAGAGTACTTAGGGTTAGGTCCAGAAGCATCTGAGTATAGGAGCTTGTGTCCCTGTGGAACTGGGGCATACATCCTAGGTTAACCAACCCAGACGTTCACTAAATCTTGTTCAAGACGTTATAAAACTTAATCTGCAGATTGTCCCTCCTTCATGCCCCAAACCTTACCCAGAGCTCTTTGGATGGAGCTGAAAGTTCTAACCCTCAGGTAGTTACCTGGCCTTTCTGGTGACCCCCACCCCATTCTGAGACCCACCGTTAGCCACTTCATTAATAAGTCTGGTGTGCTCTTTAGAGACTCCTTATGAGTAACAAAAACCTCCCATAACCTAGGAAATTCTAAGGGTTTCAGAATCTTTGTCAAAAGCTGTGGATGAGGGGCGCCTGGGTGGCGCAGTCGGTTAAGCGTCCGACTTCAGCCAGGTCACGATCTCACGGTCCGTGAGTTCGAGCCCCGCATCAGGCTCTGGGCTGATGGCTCAGGGCCTGGAGCCTGTTTCCGATTCTGTGTCTCCCTCTCTCTCTGCCCCTCCCCCGTTCATGCTCTGTCTCTCTCTGTCCGAAAAATAAATAAAAAACGTTGAAAAAATAAAATAAAAAAAAAAAAGCTGTGGACGAAAACCACATACATTTCTTATACCATATAACCCTTTTTTTAATAAATCTCTATAAAATTCTTCACATTATGTTGAATTAAAATTAATTTTGTGAGATTGTTGAATAGGTTTTTTAACCTTACAGACAAATAATTTGGACAGGCTATGAATATGATTTGAATCGAGTAAAGTATATTAAATGTGTTTGAATACCTTCCCCAAGTGAAAATTGTTGGTTAATAGAACATTCACCTAAATGACATGTGTAATGTTCTCAAAGCCATGAATTTTAGATACTTTTATTTTTACTTAGGTAAAAAAAAAAGTCAAAAATTAGAATGTTTTTAATTTCTTGAGAAGAGATGAACGTAGACTAAATTACAACTACAGACAGAGGTCTTAGTCTCTTACTAAGAGGTCAGGATACAAATGCCACCAACAGGTCTGAGCCATGAGAAGAGAAAAAAGGGAAGAGAAGATATTTGATAGGGTGTGGTAGCCTTCATGCACTCCTGAGTGTCATTGGTTGCCTGCCTCAACTCAGAACTAGTTCTAACAGCTGTTGATTAAGAAATAATGTTTTATGCACTGTGAACCTAATGAACAATTACTGTCTTTGAATTTCAATCCTTGACAGACTTCTCATTGTAGTAGCAGATATACTTATCCTTCCAGGAAGGGAAGGCTTACTGTGGACACACTCCTAGGTAAGCACAAGTGTCTAATTAGAGTAACTTTTAAGGCCAAATGCAGTGTGGATTATAGGTGTCTCCCCCCCACCCCCATACACACAGACCAGTTGGAACCGTTTATCAGAGGGCTCTTTTTCTTAAAAGCTTGGAGTTTGAGGGTGTGCTCAGTGTGGCCCCTTGTGCCGGATGTTCTCTTGTGAGAAAACTTAAAATAAGTTTGGGAGCAGAGCTGAATGGTCTTACATCTTATTTGAAGAGTCCGAAGGAAAAATTTGCCTCTTTTCCCTAGACCCACTGCTGAAACTAAGAATTAGAACAGCAGAAATTTCTTCAGAGTCTGGCGTGTTCTCTCTGGATCTCAGAATAGAACCTTTTTGTAGGATACATTCTATAGGTGTCTATTAATTCTTCAGCAGCCTGTTATCTTTTTTTTTTAACATTTATTTTTGAGGCAAGGGAGTGACAGAGAGGACGACACAGAATCCAAAGCAGGCTCTAGGTTCTAAGCTAGCCACACAGAGCCTGATGTGGGGCTCAGACCCACAAAGCACGAAATCATGACCTGAGCCAAAGCAGCTGCTCAACCCACTGAGTCACCCAGGTGCCCCTCAGCAATCTGTTACCTTAATGAGGGGGAGAGGGATTAGAGAGAGGGCTTTGAGGCCCTTCTTTCCAGCAGGTTGGAAATTAGGTTTCTTGTGGGCACTTTACCCAAAGAGCATGAAGTTTCCTTTGATAACAGCTCTTATCTAATGCCACTGGACACACTTTAAACCTTTGCCTGCTTTGTATTAAGAATGGAGACTTCCCAGGGTGCCTGGGTAGCTCAGTTGGTTAAGCATCCAGCTTCAGCTCAGGTCATGATCTTGCGGTCTGAGTTCAAGCCCCAGGTTGGGCTCTGTGCTGACAGCTCAGAACCTGGAGCTTGCTTTGGATTCTCTCCCTCTCTCTCTGCCCCTCCCCAGCTTGCGCTCGCTTGCTCACTTGCTCTCTCTCAAAAGTAAATATTAAAAATTAAAAAAAAAAAAAGAAACTTCCTTGTTTCTTATTTTTGTCACTTTCTGAACAGATACCTTTTCTTTCTCTGAGTATCAGTGAATGAAAATTAAGAGAAATAATTTTTTGCTCTCTTCTCACCTCCCCCCAAAACATAATTGAGTTTTTACAAGCCATAATTTCATTATTCTCTTACAGATACAAAGATGAAAACAGATTTGATTCTTACATGTTTACATTGATCGTGTTTCCTGTGCTTTAATCCAGCTCTTTCAGTCTGCTTAATTTGTATGTAATTAACAGCAGTTTTCAAACATGAAGTTTACATCCAGTGTATGCTTTGTCTTTTGTCCCCATCCTTCCTATCCAGTTCAGAGGACTTGCTGTCTTCAGATGCCTGAAAACTACCTCTTGTCATGCAGATTAACTTGGGGATATTGTGCCTGTGCTCTTCTGTTTTCACATTTTCATTTGATGCTCTAAGGTCTCCTTGAGAAGAATGTTCTTAGTCAAAACAAAAGATTTTTTTCCCTGCCACATTTGTGGCCCTCTAAATCAGATATTTCTCCAAACTCACATCCAGAGTTCTAGATATATAAAAATTGAAGCCTACAAATGCATTTTTACTACTAACCAGTTAGCTTACAAACTTAAATATCTGTAGGTTGGACACTGGACATTTTGAAAGAAATGTGTAATGCAGTGAGAACATGGTCTGACACACAACCCTGAATTGATTATATGAACCATTTCCAGACCCATGTTAGTAAGTACAGAATAACACAGTACATGTTGAAGAGGGGTGTGCTGTAAGATGATGATTAGGGTCTAGAATGAGGTGTTGGACATTATCAGATACCAAAAAAGGTTGTATAACTACTCAGGCAGATTTCCTAAGCAAGGCAGGTACTGTCATAGAATGTTACCTTGGGCAGTAGTATTTGGCTGATACAGTATCTTTGATACAGTGATGGAGTGAAGCTGTAACTGCTCTATGGCTTTGAAATTGTAATTGAAATTCATTTTTGATTGAAAGCCAGTTAGTCTAAAATTAGATCCAAGAGCTTTGTGTTGGTTGATGGTTGGTGAGCTGTCAGGGTATTGAAATAGCACAGAGCATTTGTGCATGTGTGCCTTGTTCGTAAAGTTGGCATGACAAAGCTTAAGACAGTCCCAACAGTTTGCCTTTCAACCTAAATAAACTTTAATTTGCAAGTAATGAAAAGTGCTGATCCCCAAACATTAATTCCTTAATACCTCTGGGTGTTTTTAGATTTTACTAAAAAATATTCTTCCTTTCTTGGCTCCTATTTTCTGGCATCTTCTGGGCTTAATGACTCCATTTAAGCAAAGAGAATTCTCAGGAAAGACAGGGTTAGAGGTTCGTGGCTGAGATGTGTTTTAATAAAACTAGTTTTCTAAAGATGAGGTGAATAGCCTACATTTTGACTCCTCACAGCAGTTCTGTGAGGAAACTATTGCCATTTCACGGATGAAAAAATTGAAATAAAGAGTGATTAAGTAGCTTGCCTAACATCACACCCCACCCTGGTGAGGGGCAGTGCTGGATTTTCTGTTCCTACTTTCCTGATTTCAAAGCCTGTGATCTTATTATACCACGCTGCCTTCCTCTTTGATTGGTATTTCTTTGCTAAGTAGAAACATCTCCCATTCCCTTCTGAAAGGAGGACTCTTGTCCAAGGAGATTTGCATTTTACTAGAGGGAGCAGGTGTGCTGAGACCCAGGAGCAAAGATAAAAGTAAAACAGACATGCTATTTGCAAATCTACCCAAGGAAGAACTTGAGTACCAAACATATTTACTCTTAATGAGCATCGCTGGTGAGGGAAGTAACTTGGGTTTAAATCCTTCCACAGAATTTCATTTTGTGTATTAGAACAGTAAGAAGGCGGCAGTGGCTTCTGTTTTATGTGAAAAGTACTTATAGTGGTGGTAAAGAAACATCAGGTGAACTATCTCATTTCTAGGATTCCTTGTAGAACACTGGTGCCTAATGCTGGTTGTGACTGATACCTGTAGGCTTTGCTTTGATGTGAGACTACTAGAGAAATTTTCCAGCTTCTTCTGCTCCCTGGTGGAATATTCCACTAGGTTAACTTTGTGAAGTTGTTAAAATTTTTCTTTTTAAGACCAAATGAATGCCTGTAATTGTATAAAAAGGCATCAGATACATACATTTTTGTTTTGGGTAACTAAGTAATTGTAGTGCTTTTGAGGGTAAAATACTAAAATGAACCTTTGTAAGCTTTCTGCTGGAAATTTTTGGGACATGTGAGTTATTCTTTTCTCTGTAGAAGCTGCTTTAATGTCTCAGTATATTCAGATCTTGGACTTTGTCCCATCTGGTAATGGCTTCTGACCCTAAGGTCAATTGCATAAACCAATTTCTGGTAATTCTGTTTAGTCTTTTGAACAGTAATAGAATCCTCCCTTCTAGTTTGGTATTCTCTGAGCTGTTTATAAAAGGCAGGCCCATCCACCTCCAATCTGCCTCATAGATGATGAGGGGCCAGGGCATCAAGTTCAGGATGAACAAAATTAAGCAAAAGAAGACACTTTGGAAGTATTGGTTTTGTTATGTTTAAAGACTAATGGAGTGATTTGGGTTTTTTAACGAAGCGAAAGCTGGGACACTTAGTCATTTCTAGGCAAATGTTGGTTCCTCTCCAAAGACTAGCAAAGTTTTAAATGGTAGTTTAGAATAAATCTCTGGTGTTTGCCTAGAGGAGACCAAATATAGAAGATCCTCTTTCTGATGTTAAGAATTAACCGTTTGTTTATTCATCAGATTCATGTGCTAAAATGATTTTTGCCCTTAAGAAGCTTCTATAGACCTAGTGTAAGCAACATGTTATCTTACTATTTGATACTTGATGGAAGAGAAAGTGGGGTTAGATCTTTGAAGTGACTGACAACTAGACAGAAGTAGTGGCTAACTCTGGGTTATATCAAAATAATGTGAACCATGCCACAGCTGTAGGATAAAGCTACTTAAGCTTTTGTATAATAAAATTATTTAAAGTGTTAGAGGGGAGGGGCGCCTGGGTGGCGCAGTCGGTTAAGCGTCTGACTTCAGCCAGGTCACGATCTCGCGGTCCGGGAGTTCGAGCCCCGCGTCGGGCTCTGGGCGGATGGCTCAGAGCCTGGAGCCTGTTTCCGATTCTGTGTCTCCCTCTCTCTCTGCCCCTCCCCCGTTCATGCTCTGTCTCTCTCTGTCCCAAAAATAAATAAACGTTGAAAAAAAAATTTTTTTTTTAAAAATAAAAAAAAAAATAAATAAAGTGTTAGAGGGGAAAGGATTTCTGCTTTTCTTTATACAAAATTGCTTCTGCTCTAGCTATATTAATTTGAACTGCATTTTTGGTTTGGTTCTTTTGTTCTGTTGGAAGATTTGATAAATCCTGTAATCTAAGAATGGTAGTTGCCTACCACAAAGTCAGCTTTTATCTCTGGACTTACTCAGATTCAAATAAAACTTACCACCATCTGAAATACCCCCCCCCCCCTCAACTGTGCTATCATGTTAATTCTTTCTGATTATACTACTAAAGAGCAGAGGGGTAGAGTACATGGAGCTACAGTTCCATCTGGTTACCTTTGAATGAGCACTTCCTATCTGCTATCCATGCATGCTAGGTACTTCACCTGTATTACAGAACCCTCATGACCTTGGGAGGAAAGTAGAAACTGAGGTCCAATCTGTGCTCCTGGGGCACCTGGCTGTCTCATTTGGAAGAGCATGTTGATTCTTGATCTTAGGATCATGGGTTCAAGCCCCACATTGGATGTAAAGAGTACTTAAAAATAAAAAATCTTCAAAAAAAATCTGTGCTCCTAACCAGCCTCCTACTCTGTTCCCATATTAAACCCATATCAGAAAGACTGCTGTAGTCTCAAAGTTTAAACTTGGTATGTTTGGTAAAAGAAAAATAGAAACCCCATGGTGAATAAGAAATACAGACAAAGGCAGTAGAAATTGGAGAGGAACTCAATGATTTTTCAGCTGGTGATCCATATAATGTGGCTAGCTTGGCAGTTATCAGAAATGATTTGACTGAGATTTAAGTTGAGTTTTTTGAGCTTGAAAAGGGGATGGTGGGAAGCCTTGGGCATCCATATCCTAGGCACGACTCCATCAAACATTAAGATGAAAGCTCCTTGGTGAGCACATACTCTAAATCGTAATTACAAAGTATTATAGGCAGTCTCTAAAGTGTTCTGGTTCCTAGCCTGAAAGTAGTTTCATTACGTAAGAGTGAGGAGAGGGGTAGCAGGACATTTGTGTTCTATCTGGGAAAAGTTGGACAATTCATTGTGGTTGTATTGCTGCCAGAAAGGGTAAATGACAGCATCTTACCTCCTGCAGGTGGGTTCTGTGAGTTGATCTTCTTTAGGTGTGGATGAGGTCATGGAATTTGAGTTCAGCTGGCCAAGAGATCCTTCTTGCAGATGCAGAAAGCTAGCCAAACCAGTGATCCTCAGCCCTAATTACACATCAGAAGTGATGCTGATTCTGTTGGAATCAGTCATTCTGAAAATTGAGACTCCCTCTTAATCACAGTCACCACCACCGTCACTGTCCCTATTGGGGGAGTGATGGAATCAAGGTGGAAGAAGGGGAAATTTTTGTTGCTGAGCATTTGTTTTGCTCCTTTAGAAAATTTTCCAGAGATTCAGGGTTCTCATGCAAATAGGTCACTGAACTGTGAGGTTTTTTTCTTTTTCCAGTTACCTTTCTAAAATGTTCTTGAGCATTATTGATGAATCTTAATAAGCTCTTTACAAGTGAAAGAGTGCCTAGATTTTCTCTGCGTGTCATTCATCAGAAGGTACCTTGAATCCAAAGGCTGGAATTCTGAGACCTAAGCTTACACACATTCCATAGTCCAGGCTTGTTCTGATGACCTTGCATTTTCTTCCTGAAATACATTGTAGTTCTGGTACTTCAGGTAACCTTATAAATGTCTCTGTGTTAATAGTGCTCAGGATTCACAAAACCTTGGATTGATAACTGGTGGCACTATCATAACCTCTCATCTTAGGGAGAGAAACTTTTCCTTCAGCCATCTATTTGAGACTGAAGGAAGGAAAAGCTGTCAGCTCTTTATTTAAATTCTCTTCCTTCCTGAGTTTTGTCTAGTTTTATTTACTGTCTGCATTTAGTCTATTTACAACTACTACTTCCTTCTGTCTCCCAAATATTTTACTTCTCAGAAGTTAGTCTCTGAAAGCATTGATGAACTCTTCTTTGATAAGGGAAAATGCCCCTAAAATGGTGAGAACAAGAAGGAATCTAAGAGCAGAAGCCCCTGGAAGCCCTATGTGGCACATTGTTGTGTATTGTCTGTCTTGCTTTGCCCAGTTTTTACAACCTGCATGTGAATCATTGCTGTACCTTATAATTCACTAACTCTTAAATGAAAGCCTTTTGATTTTTGAAAAAGGATATAGTGGCAAAGCAGACCAGTACATGAAAACTCTTAAATTTAAAAAGGTAGTAGTTTGTATATGTAGCCAGCAACTCCTTGGTGAGAGTTTTACTTCTTGTTTTTCCCTGTGGGTTATTCGGGTTACTTTGAAATATTCAGCTTCCTTGGGGAGCCTGGATGGCTCAGTCATTTGAGTGTACAACTCATGATTTTGGCTTAGGTCATGATTTCACAGTTCTCAAGTTTGATTTGAACCCGGGGTCCAGCTCCACGCTGATTGTGCAGAGCCTACTTGGGATTCTCTCTCCCTCTCTTTCTGCCCCTCCCCTGTTCTGTGTTTCTGAAAGAAAAAAAAAGGAAAGGAAAAAAGGAAAATTGAACTTCCTTGATTTTATTTTTGTGTTTACACAAACTGGTCTAGCGACCTTGAGTGGCTTGCCTTGAGGGTAAATGAGCGGTTATTTTGTTTGGAAACTTTCCTGGTAAAACTTAAATATGCTTCTGTTAAACCCAACATAAAAAAAATTCAGATATTATCAAGTAGCCTTTAAATTTTAAAATAGAGGCCATCCATTTAATAAAGATGAATTCAAAAATTTAAGGTGCTCCCCCTCACCTAGGAGAGAGAGAGAGACGTAAAGGGGAAACTAGTGAAAGGTCATTTTTTGAGCATTAATCAACATTCAAAGGGAGTAGGAGGCCAAAACTAACTTTTAAGTAGTGTTTCAGATTTAGCAACTTGGTAGAATTTTTTGTTTGTTTGTTTTTTTGTTTCGCAAGCTACATTTCTGAATTACTTAAGTGGAAACCTATGGCAAGATAATGTTCTCAGGTGTCTTCATTACTTTGTCCTGTAGAATGTTACATGGTTGTAAGTGTAAGGTTGGTTGTCCAACTCTGGTGCTATAACAGCAAAGTTGCTTAATGAATGCTTATCTTCTTAACCTATCTGCAGTGGAAAGTAAATAGCTGCTTATCTTAAGGTCATTGCTTTGTCCTCTGCATGATTATCTTGCTTTAAGGATTTCCTTCAGGCATTTTGGGTTCACTCAGTGAATTTGTCCCAACATCCTCTTTAGCCTTAAATTTTCCATCCTTTGGGGTCTGGTGCCTGTTAACTTCCTGAGCTGAGCCTTCACCCCTGCTATCCTTAGAGCCCCTTCTCTTTCCATTCCCTACTGATTGCCTCTTTGCTAGTTCCATCTCCTAGGAAACTACTCTGTAAATCAGAGCACGTCAGCTTTTAAAAACTGAGCCCTTTTGAGAAATAACTCCTTTGATCCCTAAAGATTCCAAGAGCCCGTGGGATAGAGAAATACGTTCTTTTGAGAATTGTTAATCTGAGAATAAGCACAAGCTAGTAAAGTCCATATTAAAACTTCTCATATATATCTTCTTTTTTCCCCATTTTGTACATTTTCTTATTGTGCATAAATTGACAGCCCCTGTTTAGAGACAGGTAAATGGCAACTACAGTAGAGACCATGTTTGAAGTTAAATTTACGAGTCTAATGTTTCCAGTCCCTGTGAAAGCAAAGTCTTCTCCCCCTTAGCCTATAGTGTTTGACATAACTCTGTTAAAGACTTATCTGAAAGGTTCTTAGGAAATTTCCTTTTTAGAAACCTAGAAAGATAAATTACTGGAAGAAAAGCAGTTTGTTACAGTTGGTTGCTTAAAAATAGGATCCAACGAACTCACTGACGGTAAAGAGCATTTTTCTTTTTTTTTGTAATTGAAGATAACCATTTGTTTCATTTGGGAATTCTTTTTCCATCTAGTTCAGAAACTGGAACATGGCCACAGGTAGAATTTTATGTAGAATTTTTTATTTCTGGGCACCTTCTCCTGGTTTAGAAAAATTCCTTTTATGTAGTTGTATTGTGAACATTAAAATGAAAAACATTTTAGAGAGTGATACACCTGACTTAATGTGTGTTTGTGTGTGCATGAGCAAAGGATTGTCCTGAAGCAGTTTTGTTTTATGATCATTTTGATTGTGTTTGTGATGCCAAGTAAAGCTGCTCCTCATAAATTTGCTTGCTTCTCTGGTTTGGCTAGAATACTTGTTCCCCTACCCAAGGGGTGGCAGCAGAGCACACACCATACTTTACCAGGTACTGTCATTTGTCATTGATCAACTTGTAGTTCATTGAGGAAAGTATCGCAAAGGTTATGAACTGACCTTCTGGGTTTTAAATAGAAACCCCAACAGAAACAGTGCCAGTTTCTAAGATAGAAAATAAGCTGATAATCTGAATGTAACTATTCTGATAGTTGGAAGGGCTAGATAGGCAGCTTGTCTGCTTATAGAGAAAACTTGTATTGCAAGGGAACTGAGGGATTTACCACTTAGAAGACTTTAAAAGGGCAAGGTCTTATGTAAATGAGGTCCTTTTCCAACATTAATACTGGGAAAAAACAAATTTGCAGGATTAATTTTACTATATGAAGATATTTTTCCAGACATTTTAAAATTTCAGATACCTGTGGATAAAGGTTTTTTCTACATTTTATTGTAGAGTGCCCCCAAGAACTCCTAATTTAAAGAGAATGTGTGCTTTAAATTTTTGTGTTATCATAAATGAACTTTTAGCTTTTATATTGTGGCAGAGTACACACAACATGAAATTTAACCATGTTGGCCAATTTATTTATGCAGTTAAGTAGTGTTAAAAATACGTTCACAATGTTACACAACCAGTCTTCAGAACTCTCTTTATCTTAGAAAACTGAAACCATGCTAAACAACAAACACCCTATTTCCCCTTCCCCCCAGTCACAGCAACCCACTGTTCTTTTTGTCTCTGTTAATTTGACTTCTCTTAGATACCTCATGTAAGTGGAATCATACAGTATGTGTCCTTTTGTATATGACTTATTTCTCTTAGCATAAATTGTTCAAGGCTCATACAGATTGTAGCATGTGTCAAATTTCCTTTAAGGCTGAATAATACTTCACTGTATATATGTACCACTTTTTTGTGTTACTATTGATCCATCAAATGGATAGATAGACGTAGGAATTCTAGCCATCTTTTGGCTGTTGTGAACATTGCTGCTGTAAGCATTAGTGCCTAAGTATCTGGTTCCCAGTTTCACTCTTTGGAGTATATACCCAGAAGTGGCAATGCTAGATGATGTGGTAATTCTGTGTTTATGTGAACGACTGCCATGCTGCTATTCATAATGGCTGTGTGATTTGACATCACCCAGCAAGACATAGGGTTCCAATATCTCCATGTCTTTGCCAACAGTTGTTATTTTGTTTTTTGATGGTAACTATTTTAATGGGTGTGAAGTGTTTTTGTGTGTTGATTTGCATTACCCTGATGATTAGTGATGAGTTCATTTGTTTTGATAATGTAGTTTTGTGTTTGCTTCAAGTAGAAGTAGAAATATTGAAATGAGATCTTGTTAATAAATGTCTGGAGAATGTAGCTAAAAAAGGTTTTGGCATCAATACTGAGGTTATACAGAAGTTGGTGGCTGCTCAAAAGGGACCTCCCACGTGGCAAGGCTTTGATAGTAGTGTCCTTCATAGTTCAGAGTTTGGTCCTGGTTTTGAATTTTAGAAGCTGGAATTTGTTTGAGCACCCTGAATTGGCCAATTTCTCCTATATGGGGTGTGTGTGTCTTAGATTGAAAAATGATTAATATGGGGCGCCTGGGTGGTTCAGTTGGGTGGTTAAGTGGCTCTTGATCTTGGCTTAGGTCACGATCTCACAGTTGGTGGGATTGAGCCCCACGTTGGGCTGTGTGCTGACAGCAAGGAGCCTGCTTCAGATTCCCTCTCTCTCTCCCTCCCTCTCCCCCCCCCCCCCGCCCCCCTCCACACACTGTGTCAAAATGAATTCTTTTAAAAAAGTGATTAATATGTAAAATACGTTTAGAGAAACACATAGAGTAGATGTATGATTTCCTAATTGGGATATTTGTTTGAATTCCAAGATTCTGTTATTCCTATTAGGAACTAGTTTAGTTCCTAAGGGTGCTAAACTAGTGATTTTAAATTTTCATGGTGAGCCTGGAATTTAAAGAAAAGGAGAGACACTATGATATTCAGTTATTTCATCTAGACTTTGTAAAGACTGGTTGTATCATCCTGTGGTGGCTTCTCCCACTGAAGAACCACCAGATTCCAAGCTTCTACCATGGACTCACTGTCATATTCCAGCCTGTTATCACCCCCTTATGAAAGCTTCTCTCTTTGCCCTTGAAGAATGAGGTGTTTCCCAAGCATCCTTTAAAGTGCCTTACTACTTTTTCTTTTGGCTAGCTAAAATTGATTCAAATAATTGAGTACCTATCACATTCTGATCACTTTTCCTAATTCTGGGCATACTTTGATTACACGGGAATAGTCCCTATCTTCCTAATCACTGAGAGTGATATATTTCGATTTTAAGGGGATTTCATTAGCTCCCTTTACTATGATAAGCATGAATTTAAACTCTTGACTTATGTGGTACTTGAACCTCTGATGTTACTCTTTCTTTCACAGCAATGGCACAAGCATGATATCATTGATCATTCCTCCCAAAGACCAGATTTCACGAGTGGCAAAAATGTTAGCAGATGAGTTTGGAACTGCATCTAACATTAAGTCACGAGTAAACCGCCTTTCAGTCCTGGGAGCCATTACATCTGTACAACAAAGACTCAAACTTTATAACAAAGGTAATCTAGAATTTGATCATTTTCCTCCTCTATTGTGTTTTGGTTATATTTTCCACTTTGATCCTGCCATGATGCTTTTGGTCACTATTGTATCTTTTTCAGATAGCTATCAGCAATTTACCTTTGGCCTTGGAACTTACCCCTCTCTACCCTTTTTTTTTCTTTAAAGCTAAGTAGTAGTTACTTAAAAGTGTAAATCCTCCTTTTTTAAACATCTCAAGTATTTTTAAAATTAGGGAGAGAATTCTGCCGGAGAGATTTACAGATATTTCTGCTTTATTTAAATTATGACTTAAAGGAACCAGGGACACGGGCACCTGGCTGGCTCAGTCATTAGAGCATGTGACTCTTGATTTCAGGGTTGTAGGCTCAAGCCCTCCATTGGTTGTAGAGATTACTTAATAAATCTTTAAAAATAATAAAGGAGTAGGGACAGTACTAGGAACATTTTCTATTAATTGAGGAAAATTAGCTATAGACTTAAGTAGAGAAATTGTGTGTTTTTTGCAGTACCTCCAAATGGCCTGGTTGTTTACTGTGGTACCATTGTAACAGAAGAAGGAAAGGAAAAGAAAGTCAACATTGACTTTGAACCTTTCAAACCGATTAATACGTCATTGTATTTGTGTGACAACAAATTCCATACAGAGGTAAGAAGTTCAAACAGTATTTTCATCATCCCAGAAAGAAACCCTATATCCATTAGCAGTCATTACCATCCTCCCCCCCACCCCCCATCCGTACCCCCGCCTCCCCAAGATCTCTCAGCTCTAGGTTACCATTGATTTTGTCTGTCTCTCTAGATTTCACTTATGCTGGGCATTTCATACAATGGGTAGATTTTTGTGACTTGTTTCTTTCACTTAGCATCAGTACTTCATCCTTTTTTATTACCAGATCATATTTGCTATATTTGATTTATCTGTTCATCAGGAATATTAGGAATAATAGTGCTCTGAACATACATGTACCATATGTGTGACCATACGTTTTCATGGGAGGGCAGTATATATACTTAAGAATGAAATTGCTGGGTTAAATGGTAACTGCTTAACCTTTTGAGGAATTGCTAGACTATTTTCTAAGTCATTGTACCACAAGGCTGGCTATTTTCAAAAAAAAAAAAAATTATACATTAATTGTGACACACTGAATGACCATCATGTTTGAAGAAAGTGCTAAACTGGGTTTGGAGAACTGGTTAGAGGTGAAGAAATAATTGCCTATCTTTCCATCTCTCCCTGTATACCCATGATACTTGCCTATATTTCTTGCATCCTTAGTTTTCAGTTCACAAATTATAAAACCTTTAGGACTGTAAGAGCTTTTATTTCCCCATGAAACTTTTGAGTGACAGAGCTGCCATAAGATAAAATTTAAGGGTGGAAAGGAAACCTCATTAGAGTGACCTAAATCAGTCAACAGTAGAACAATCAGGAATTCACAGCTGGCTCCTAGTTCAGTCTTTTGCTTTTCATCAACCTAGGGAAAAACCTCTACAGTGGAATTAGAACTGACATTTGTCGACACAGTTTACAATGGATGATTTCTGCTAACTTGACAGGAAGTCCAATTCCAGTTGGATCTTGGTTCGTTGCATAGATGGTTGAGACTGTTCTCTGGGCTATCTTGCCAGCCTCTTTTTGGCGAAAGCTTCATTGGGAAGGCTCTTAGCTACCATGTCCCACTTACCTGTATCTAGTTTCATGAAAGCAGATTTCAAGTCTTAATTTAAGTAGTACCTGTTACTTGTGTTATCTAGCTTTTATTAAGCTAGCTTCATTGGTATTTCTAAACCTTAACCCTTCCAGGTACTCTTTAATCTTGCTAGCTTTGTTTATTTTGGCTTCAGCTGATATGTTGATAACTAGATGTGAATGTGACATGCTGTACAACACAATTTATGTCGCTTCATCAGGACAATTACACATTCTTAAGAGGGATAAGTATTCCCTGATGAGCAGAATTATTGAAAACCTAAACTAATCAAGCCACCTAACAGATTGTGACATAATGGCACAACATTCATGTCTTAATGCTAATTTTCAGATATGGTATGATTAAAGATTGATTACTAATGATTAATCTGCTTTCTGGTCAATTCTTAAAGGAAATATTTTCTTCCTTAGTTAAAATGGAAAGGGTATTTCTTAACTCCAAAGAAGCCTGGCACCTAGGAACTAGTCATCTACCAGGTGTGCAGATTCCATCAGGAAAACTCTTGACCCATCTATATGGGTTCCAGGACTATTTAAATATTTGTTCTTTGTGGGGACAGAACTATGGGGATATAATTATAAGCTAACCTAGAAGGAGAATTTTCCCCCAGAAAAACTCCAAATCATTAGCTATATAATACCTTTAAAATAAAATTGAGTTTTAGGGGTGCCTAAAATTGAGTTTTAGGTGGCTCAATCCGTTAAGTGGCCAACTTCAGCTCAGGTCATGATCTCACCGATTTCTGAGTTTGAGCCCCATGTCGGGCTCTGGGCTGCCAGCTCGGAGCCTGGAGCCTGCTTCAGATTCTGTGTGTGTGTGTGTCTGTCTGTCTGTCTCTGTGTGTCTCTCCCTTTCTCCCCGCCTCCTCTCCCTCCCCCTCCCTCCCCCACTCACGTCTCTCTCAAAAATAAACATTAAAAAAATTTTTTTTTAATAAAATTGAGTTTTAGATCCTGATACCATTAAGGGTATTCAAGACATATATGTTAAATGAAACATTTCAAATCTAGATCTTTTTGTAGACTTTCTGGGTTTTCTCCTCATGGACTCCTTCTCTAGAGTTGATTTACAAGATACCCTTACTTGCTATAATGAATGCTGCCTGCTAATGATGGGATAATACAGAAAGTGACCTGATGGAGGTTAGCTTTTTGTACTGTTGTTGTTTTAGAGTTTGGACTTTTCATTTCAACATTATGTTCCATGGATTGCCATCAGTCTAAATCAAATCAAGGATAGAATTAATCTGAACCCTATACCTCTCTTGGTTTTCTATTCATGTGTCCAGGTCAGGTTTGTTGAAAGGCTTTCTATTATTATTGTTGGTGTTTTTCCCTGCATCTGTTTCAAAATTGACCGTATGGGTTACGTATTTATAGCTATAGTCTAAATTATTCCATAAAATGACTTTAAGTACTCCTACCATTGTGGATGGGGTAAAAGGGCTTGTATGTACATCCTTTTGGATTTTGTCTTGACCCTAACAAAGCTTTGGGATTTATTTATTGTGTGATAACTTATGTTTGCTTTTCAGGCTCTTACAGCACTACTTTCGGATGACAGCAAGTTTGGCTTCATTGTAATAGATGGTAGTGGTGCACTTTTTGGCACACTCCAAGGAAACACAAGAGAAGTCCTACACAAATTCACTGTGGATCTCCCAAAGAAACATGGTAACACAGGAGGAGAACATGAGCCCATTCTGTGTCTAGCAAAAAAGAAACAAATAGTACAGTTGACCCCTGAACAACACATATGGGTCCCAACCTCTGTGCACAGTTGAAAACCCACATAAAACTTTTTTTTTTTTTTTTAAGTTTACTTGTTTTGAGAGGAGAGACAGAATCCCAAGCAGTCTCCATACCCAGTGCAGAGCCTGTTGGCAGGGCTTACTCTCAACTGTGAGATTGTGACCTGAGCTAAAATCAGGAGTGAGTCAGATGCTTAACTGACTGAGCCACCCAGGCACGCACTTTCGCCACCCACCCCCACCAAACACACACATACAATTTTTGACTTCTCAAAAACTTACCTACTGATAACCTATTGTTGGAAGCCTTTACCATTAACATAAACAATTGACTAACACATGTTTTGTATGTTAATTATATTTTGTACTGTATTCTTTAAGTTAGGGAAAAAATGTTAATGAGAAAATCATCAGAGAGAAAATACATTTACAGAAATATACTGTGTTTTTCTTAAGGGTCAACTGTAGGGGCACCTGGCTGGCTCAGTTGGTGGAGCGTGCAACTCTTGATCATGGGGTTGTGATTTCAGTCAAGCTGCACACTGGGGGTAGAGATTACTTTAACAAATAAAATATTTTTTTAAGGGGTGGTCAACTACATAAAGGGAATAACTCCAGATGAGAGTCATCATGAAATGACACATGACTCATTGGTGCTTATGATTCTTCTTTTGATAAGATAATTGGTATTTATTCTGAAAATGTGTATCAGTTTGTGCCAAACATTCATTTAAAATAAATAGTAATTTTTCTCTGTCTTTTTGTTAGATAATGGCATGATTCGTTTTTAATTAGCAAGTTATTTTTTACTTCTTACTAATTACCCATTTTTTCCCACTTTTTGTGTCAAAGGTAGAGGAGGTCAGTCAGCCTTGCGTTTTGCTCGTTTAAGAATGGAAAAGCGACATAACTATGTTCGGAAAGTAGCTGAGACTGCTGTACAGCTCTTTATTTCTGGGGACAAAGTGAATGTGGCTGGTCTTGTTTTAGCTGGATCAGCTGACTTTAAAACTGAACTAAGTCAATCTGATATGTTTGATCAGGTAAGTGAGAAGTAGATGCTCTGTTAAGTTGCTAGGTGAGAGTAGTGGGTCCTCTGAGCACTGGGACATGCACATCTTTTTGGTTTTCAAGTGATAGATTTCATGTTTAAAAACAAGTTGACAGAATTTCATGTTTAAAAACAAGTTGACAGGTTTTTATTAAGAAACACTCCTCCACGCTTTTCTGGGTCTTCTTTCTCTTTGAAAACCAACCATTTTTTTTTTTTTTTTTTTTTCAACGTTTTTTATTTATTTTTGGGACAGAGAGAGACAGAGCATGAACGGGGCAGGGGCAGAGAGAGAGGGAGACACAGAATCGGAAACAGGCTCCAGGCTCTGAGCCATCAGCCCAGAGCCTGACGCGGGGCTCGAACTCACGGACCGCGAGATCATGACCTGGCTGAAGTCGGACGCTTAACCGACTGCGCCACCCAGGCGCCCCAAAAAACCAACCATTTTTAGATAGAATCATTATGGTCTGGTGGCAGCTTCTGGTTTAGTGAATTGCTATAATTAGCCTCAAAATGGAATGTGATTTCAGAGAAAGTAGGGGTTTTTCTGGTCTTCTGATTTATTTCTGGAGGTAAATAAAGCAGTGAAACTCCCAGTAATATGATAGAGCTGATTAGCCTAAAGCATTTAATCCAAAAAAATCTTTTGGTCTACGACATGGACTCAGGCATAACACATTTCAAAGGTGCTCTTGAGAGGGAGTAGCATTATATGGTAGAAGTCTCAACCAAAGAAGTGGTGTTGTACTCAACCACTTTATATGGCAGGAACCAATATCCTGTTTCCTTAACAAGGAACTTAGTCTTGTTGGTGATTAATGAGTTGTCAAATCTAATCAAATGTGTGATATGACTGGCTGGGGAAGTTACACTTTACAGTGTTGCTCACTGAGACCTGCTCATGAACATACTGGGCTCTTTCCCCGTATTCTCCCTCTTTAGACTTTAGTTAGAAGTGGTTAAAGACCCATTAAGAAGAAATGTGTCTTGGTCAAGGTGTTTTGAAGTATTAATGATGCCTTTTTTTTTTTTTTTTTTAAATGTGTGTATGTCAGAGGTTGCAGTCAAAAGTTTTAAAATTAGTTGATATATCCTATGGTGGTGAAAATGGGTTCAACCAAGCTATCGAGCTATCTACTGAAGTCCTCTCCAACGTGAAATTCATTCAAGAGAAGAAATTAATAGGTATCAGTGAAATGCAACTTACTTATTATGTGAAATGTATTTGTATGTATATTTGTGTGTGATTATATATATGTAACAAAATGCCAAAAGGGTAAGAGGAAGATTGAACGTTTGTATTAAAATCTTCCTCAGTGGAGTCATTAATCTTCCTTTATTCTTGAGTTCTAGTAAGTGTGCTTGTATTTCCACTCTTTTTACCCTTTGGCAATAGGAACCAAACTTCAGTTTTCACATATTCTCTTTTATAATGCAGTGGTGAATAGAGACCAAATTAAAGATTAATCTGGCCATTGGGGCACCTGGGTGGCTGAGTCGGTTAAGCATTGGCTTGGGTCTTATTCTTACGTTTCCTGAGTTCCCCGCTTGGTTTTGTGCTGACAGCGTGGAGCCTACTTGGGATTCTCTCTCCTCTCCTCTCTCTGCCCCTCCCCTGCTTGTGCTCTCTCTCAAAAATAAACAAACCTTAAAAAAAAAAAAATCTGGCCATTATTTGGCTTTGTTTCTGATTTATGGAGCACACATTTTTCCAAGTGGTTCTGTATTTGGCCCCACTATTAACTCTTGAGTCAATTTCTAGAACCTCAACTAGAGTGGTAGGACTTTTCACAACTTTTGGCTCTTATTTTTAAGTTGCTATTTTCTCTCTCTTGAGTTTTTTTAAGTTTATTTTTTTATTATTTATTTTGAGAGAGTGCATGTGTGTGCAAGCCGAGGAGGGGCAGAGAGAGAGAGAGAATATCAAAGCAGGCTCCACACTGTCAGAATGGAGCCTGATGCAGGGCTTGGTCCCACAGACCATGAGATTATGACCTGAGCCAAAACCTAGAGTAGGATGTGCAACTGACTGAGCCACCCAGCCACCCCTATCTCTTGGATTTTGAGCCAGAAAGTCTATTTCTACAAAGGAAACTTTTAATATATGTGCTTCCTCACCTATCCTTCATCACAGGACGATACTTCGATGAAATCAGTCAGGACACGGGCAAGTACTGTTTTGGAGTTGAAGATACACTAAAGGCTTTAGAAATGGGAGCTGTAGAGATTCTAATAGTCTATGAAAATCTGGATATAATGAGATATGTTCTTCATTGCCAAGGCACAGAAGGTATGAGAATTAGAAAGTTAAATAAGATTATGGTTTGTTGGTGACCTCTGTGTTCTGGAAACCTGGGGTGGAAATTTGGGAGAGGTGGCTTCTGTCTGCGTAAACTGTTTTGCTTGAACTGATAAATGTCTGCTTAAGACTGTTAAATTTCCTGAGTACAAGAACTGTATCTTGAGTATGTTTGGTGTTTACTTACAGTAGGAGCAGTATACCTGGTAGACATTAAGTGCATGCTGACTAATACTGCTTATAAAAAGAAGGTTGATAGAATGAATTCAGAAGCCCTTTCATCTAACCTGACTTATCTCATGGGACTTAAATCTGCTAGTGTATAAGAACTAGGTTAACATACTTTTTCCCCCAATACTACAGAGGAGAAAATTCTCTATCTAACTCCAGAACAAGAGAAGGATAAATCTCATTTCACAGACAAAGAGGTATGTGATTGTTTTCCTAGTTTGGTAATAAATGCAAGGAAAGGAAATCTATGTTAGGGCATTGGCGAAGTAGAGTATCAGCTTTGAGATACCAAACTTCATACTCTTGGCAGTGGGGGGCAACGGGAGGTGGTCACGTCTTATATGCTACATGCCTGTCTGATTCCAAGGAAGGAGACCGTGCCATGAAGTAGTTAAATATTCTCATTCTTGAAATAGTAAAGAGGAAGATTTGATTGACTAGTGCCTCTTCTGCATTGTGAATCCTGTGCTGCTTTCTTCACTCACTTTATAAGCTTTTGTACTGAAACAGCTTCTGCAGCTTTGTCTGTATGCATCACCACAAAAGTGTCACCTGTCCAGCACAGATCACTTAAAGTTCCTCAAATTCTGAGTTGAAGGACTTTGTTTTTCACAAGGTTGCCCTAAAAAGTAAATCTGGCTTGTCTCTTCTGGGCTGTTAAATGAGTGCAGCCTGGAGACACTTTAGAACAGCCTGACTTTAGAGACAACAACAGGAACCAGAAGTTGAAAAACTGCTAAGTGTGTGTTGACATTTTATCATTGAGCCAGAGCCTGAGGAGGAATGTTATTTGAAATAGAACTTCTGTGCTATTAGAATTATGTCATTAGAAACCAGAATTCACATAGAGCATGGCACACCCACTTAATAAGGAGAGAGAATGAGAATGATCGTGGGTCTGGGAGCTAGGGTGGCTAAGTCTTGATTACATCCTAATCCCATTTTTTCTGTATCTTCATGGTCACCCTTGCAGACAGGACAAGAACATGAGCTGATCGAAAGCATGCCCCTGCTGGAATGGTTTGCTAACAACTATAAAAAATTTGGAGCAACGTTGGAAATTGTCACAGATAAGTCACAAGAAGGATCCCAGTTTGTGAAAGGATTTGGTGGAATTGGAGGTAAGTAGCAAATAAGAAAACTAAACTTACAGCCAGGGTCTCAGGCCAAAGCTTTCCTGGCTATCCCAAAATCAAGCTATGAGATGAAGTGTGCTCATCCAACGAGGCAGAGACAGGAGGTTGAGGCAGCACATGGTTGCAGGTTCCTTGGTTGGAACTGTATTTTTTATCATCATCTCTTTGTTTTCTGTAATTCTACAAGGGAATTAGACTTTCCTTATTGAAGTGAACCCTCCCCATCCCAGGAACACTGGTGATTTACTCTTTGATTTGCTTTCCCAGGTATCTTGCGGTACCGAGTAGATTTCCAGGGAATGGAATACCAAGGAGGAGATGATGAATTTTTTGACCTTGATGACTACTAGGTAGTCGACATGGGTCCGGCAAAACGTGCCTCACCCTCCAGCATCCAACCCAAGGAGCATACCCGTGGTGGAATCCAAACAGATCCCTGCCTTACAATTGGAACATTTCCAGAACTTAATCCATGAGCATTGGATATTGAAAAGAAAACCGAAACAAAACCAGACCCAACCCTACACTTTGGTTTGTCATGGTGTCAGCGCAGCAGCCTACAACTAAGTTCCTAAAATGCCACTTTGGACTAATTTAAAAAAGAATCCCAGTTTTTACTTTTACTCGATGGTGAAATTGGTTGCTCTTGTATTTTATGAAAAAAAAAATGATTTTTTTAACCTTCATACATAGAATCAAAAATACTTTAACTGCTGTAAACCTTCAAAAGTTAATAGAAATGAGATCATACTGGTTTGTTTCTTATTTTGATTGGAGAAAAATTGCTGCATTTCGCAGTGACCCATTTACATGGCATTCTCAGCTTAGACTGCATAAGAAGAAATACATGCGGTGAAATGTTGGAACCATTTTTTCTTGGTCTCTGTTTAATGTTGAAAGGGTGAGCTAATAGGAGGCAATTTCAACTTCACTCCCTCACATTACTCCTCCCCCTCCAGACTGTCAGTTTCAAGGATGCAAATTGCATTGCAAAGTCAAACTGACACAGGAAGCATTTGGGCCAATGCACTGTTCCCTTTCATCTGTTTTGCAGGCGCATTTGTGCCCAGGGTTTGGGAGCCCTTGGCATCAATTGCATTGATAAGGGTTTCCATAATCTTAGCCTACTAGAAACCAGTTTGGGATGGATATGATGGGGCTTCTGTGCTATTGCTGGGATTGGGAGAAATAAAACATGCAATTTAAGTGGAAGCAAAGAAATTTAAAGAATATTTTATTTTGCTTGGGTCTGTCCTTGGTAAAAGGGAGATGGTTGTGTTTTCCTTGTGTTGGATGGCATGATTATGTGAATGTTTTGATTTTTTTTTAAGTGAACTGCAAGGTTTTTCACAGGAACGACTGACAAGACATGTATGACTGTGCATGTAATTATAAACCCCTGACCTCCTGGTGGGGTTGGAGCATCTGTTTCAAATATGGGACTTACAAGCACCTCTCATATGAGAAATTATGGGAGGGGGGTGGGAAGGGCAGGGGTGGGAAGGGATGGGACACAGCTTCTGGCACCAAGGACTTAACTATTGTTGGATCCAAAAGAGGGCCTGAAAACCTGAAGCTCACGCTTCATAGCTGGGTTCTAAGTTGGATTTGACCCCAGCTGACATGCAAGGTCATGGCGTGCCCGAGGTGGTGACAGTGAATAAAGTGTATAGGATGTGCCCAGTGGTAGCAATGGAAAAAAGTATACCAAATGGACTTTGAAGGACCAAAGGTTTTTAAAAGTCAGTTGGTATCGTTCCCACACTGATAGAGTAGTGGGGTACATTTGGTTTTCAAATTGGGTACTTTTAACACTTTAGTGCCTGACTGCTGTTCTTCACTGACTTGACTCAGTCACTCGTAGCTTTATTGGTCTGAACCAGCTCCTTGTTCCCAGGTTGCAGACCTGCCTATCGTTCCAATAATCCTGTTTCACTTGAATGAAGGGAGTATGTCTTAATTGTAAAGCTTCTGGTTCTCACATTGTATACTCTGAGGTCCAAATGACTGTCTTTTAATGTATAACCTGATGTCTCAACCCCCAGTGAGAAGAGTCCATTCTTTGGTATTCACCAACGTGGGAGGCTTCACCGGAACAGGCTTTTGCTTTGGGCTCTGCTGTTTGTTTGCAGAACACCCAAGAGCGAGCAAACATGCTCTCTTCACAGCAGTACCTTAGGGTTTTGCCATTGTAAATGGGTCTAATGTGATATGACAAGACCAGAGAAATTGGATGTAAATTTACATTTTTGAATATGCTTGTTGTTTCACATGATACATTTAGGGTATGCAGCTCCTTTTGTAGTTTTTATTTTTACTATTTAAGTTTGGAAATGATGCCAAATTTTTGTATTTCTTTAATCAATGTGTTCTCTTTGGTGATATATATTGCATTATATATTGATGTGTGTATCAATATATACTGATATGTATTACACTTACACATACAAACACGTAAATAAGAGGGGTGAAAACCGTAGCCTTTGCATTCTCTATAGCCTCTACAGAGAGATCCTAAGCAGCGAAATCTTGGTGTTGTGATGTACAGAAATGGAGAAGAGTATTAAACCATATTTAAGAATACACTTTGTGTGCTTGAGATTCTTTAGGACTGTTCCTTGTCAGGGTCTGCACCATAGAGACAGTATAAGCTCTCCAAGGCATGTGTTTAGTAATGGCTAATAACTTTTCAGCCTTAAATTTTAGTTGTCTTTGTTACATTTGCCTATGGAAGGGTATATGCAAAGGAGGCCTGAGGACATGGTCCCAAAATTACCATGAGAAGAAGAAAGTTCAAGTTGCTGGGGTGAAACTAATTTGTAGCTTCCCTTATTCTACATGCCCACCGAAGGGAAATCTTGCTCTTTTTAAAAAGCTGTTTCAAGTATGTTATGCCATGCAACTCAACATTTCATGGAGGTACATGTTGTGCCCATTTTACAAGTGATGAAACAGGCCAAAAGACATCAGACAACAGCCCTATAGTGGTGAAGCCAAATCTTACCCCAGGCCTAATCCCACATTTGATTCTCTTTCTACATCTCATCACCTTTGGATCGTCCAGATGGAAGAGCAGAAACTAAGCCTCCTTGATCTTGCATACCTGGTACTGTGTAGGAGAGTAATAAATAACTTCATCCAAGAGCAAGCCTTCCAGGTTGTGTCAAGAGAAGATAATTTTGTTTTTCTCAAAGATTTAGATTCTTAAGCCCTCCTAGTTGGTGGTTTAGAAAGCCTACTTAAAAAGTCAAGGTGTGATCCGTGATTTGCTTTCTCCAGATTTAAGAAAACGTATTTAACAAAATTGACCAGTAATGGTACTTTTTAGCATACTTTTGCCCATTTTCCAGCAGATTTAGAGGATAGCTTTGATGAAACCCAGTCACCCTCTGGGAAGGGCAGACATGCCTGTGCATGGTGGAGATCTATAATTTTTCCTCCTAATGCATCCCTAGGTGCTGCTAAAGTCAAAAGTTGGAAGGCAGCACACTGGTGCTGGGTGTGTGGGCTGTTGTGTTTGCCTGTCTGGGCCTGCAGCGCTTGCCATCTTTTGTTCTCTGGCTCTGGTTCTCATGCGACGCTCCCAGACAAGCACACTGGATTTAGGGCTGAGTGCCAAAGTGGAATTTAAGCCTCATGCCAGCTTCTCCCTTGTTGCCAATTTGAGGGCCTGCTGGGACTCCCACCTGCCAAGTCCCACCCTAGTGGGACTGTGCCTCCAGGGACATAGGAAATGACCAGCCAAGGAGTATAGAAGCACTGGATGCCAGAGTTGCTGAGGACATGGCTGGACAACAGGAACTAGAGGTACATGTGAAAACATTTCATTTCCAGGATTCTTGGGTAACTAAATCCTGTCTGTGAATGTGGTTTCAGGTATAGTTTGAAATTCGTTTTGGGAGGCTTATCCTGGGTTTCAGTTAAGAGCCCAGGTCAGAGTCAAATTTTTAGGACATACATTTCATTCTGGCGTTGCATTAGTTGGCCTTGTGATTTTCAGGTAAGTCCCTTCTTATCCCTCAGTTTCCCCATCAGGGTAAGGAAATCTGTGAATGAAGAGACTTTGCAGCCTTAAAGCCATAAGGACAGCATCATGGCGAGCAAGCAAATCTCACTTCTGACTGTGGTAGAAATCCTGCCAGTGATACTTTGGCAAATTATTTAATGTCTCTGAACAGCGATTTCCCTACTGTAATAATGCCTACTCCACAAGGATTGTTAAGGATTGAAGGCATGTGACATGCTTTTGCAAAGATTCAGACGGGAGCTGCTCTGATCCTCAGTGCCACCACTACCAACCTTGGTCCTCTGGAAGTAACTAGGGTGAGTTTACACTGGCAACCGCCAGATGGTGCTAGAGTTAAGGATACTGGCGGTGGGATAAATTTGTTGCATCTGGTGGGGAGATTTTTGATGAGCATTAAATCTTGACAAGCTCAGACAGCTTGATTGCCCTTAAAATATCGAGAAATAGGGCAAACTACTAAAGGATGTAGGGATGAGTGAACACCAAGGAGAACTCAAGAGTCTCCATCTGGGCTTTGAGCTACCAATCTGTAAAATAACTGCAATCCCCAACATTGGTTAAATAGTTAACGCTAATGCTATGTCACATCATCATGTTATTTAATCCTTAGAAAAGCAATGAGGTGGATATTTTATATCTGCACGTTCAAGTTCATAAGCTACTAAGTGGAAAAATTTGGGACTCAAGTCTAATTGATTACAAAGCCAATGTAACTGCAGGTCATTCATGACTCAAGAAGGGAATACAAAGGGACAGGACCATTGCTAGTACTGCTAAGAAGATTTGTGGATTCACCTCACCAACCTTTGTGCTTTCAGAGACCATCAACAGCTCAAATTCATTTCAAAGGCACCCATCTAGCAATCCTGTCCTTTCCCCAACAGCATTTTGACTGGTCAGCCCAGCACAACTACAGTTGAGGATGGATAAAAAGAGCTCCCTTGGACTCTGTACAAGATCCCTATAATTGATCCAGCACCTTCATAGAAGAATGTACACACATAATGGAATTTCTCAGAGACTAGGGTATCTGTCCCTGCTCTTTTTTTGGAGGACTTTCAATTGATGAATAAATTGCTTTGGGGATATTTTAGAACTTCTTTCCCCAAATGTCCCTGGTCTTAATAGGTCATCTGTAGAACAACAGAATTGGAATATGGACTATAGATAAAAGTATGGTATCAATCTTAAATCTCCTGGATTTGATAACTCTACTGTGGTTATGTAAGAGAATACCCTTTTTCTTAGGAGATAGATATATTGAAGCATCAAGGGATTTTAAATAAGACGAATTCATTAAGGAAGGTTTTGAAATTTCAGAAATGTAAAAGAAAAACGGATCATTTATCTTTAACAGTTTAGAGTCATCATGAACATCCATTATAGAATAGTGCGATAATGAGTGCTTAGGTTCAAACTGGTTCACAAGGCATTTAAAACAACTTTGGTTTGAATCTTCATTCAAGTTTGGTTTTCACTGAGAATGTGGGTTTGACTCAGAGGTCGTAATTTAGAAGTTCTGCTACAGGGTTTACAGCTCAGGAGAAATCCTTACGCAGTCAGCCAGTGGGGCTGGGGGACTGCCTGGGAGTTGGGCCCAGACTGGAAAGCAGAGCAGAGGCAGGGCCAAGAGAGGAGCTACTGTCACACACCACAGAGATAAAATCACTTTGGAGTGGGGGCACCTGGTAGAGCATGTGACCCTTGATCCCAAGGTTGTGAGTTTGAGGCCCTCATTGGGTGTAATCTCTACAGAATAAAAATAAATAAAATATTTAAAAAAAAAACAAAAACACTTTGGGGTTGGTCTGGTGCTGCTGGATGGATGAGATGAGGCCATGTAAAGAACAGGGCTTCTTGGGGATCGCTTGACCCCTAGCTTAGTGAGCAACTCAGCCATGACGGGAAGGAGGCAGAGCTGTACCTGGGAGCCTAGAGCCCTTTCTCAGGACAAGAGTATCATTAGACACTCTAGTCCTTTGTCTACAGTCACACACAGCTCTTCTATTGCTCCATACTTTCACTTCTTAAGGAACCATAATTTTAGTACTTAAAGGGGACCTTGCTACTCCAATCCAATTAACGTTGCTAATCCAATCTCATTAAAGACAGAAGAAAGCTGGGGGCGCCTGGGTGGCTCAGTCGGTTGAGCGTCCGACTTCGGCTCGGGTCATGATCTCGCAGTTCATGAGTTTGAGCCCTGCATCAGGCTCTGTGCTAATAGCTCAGAGCCTGGAGCCTGCTTCAGACTCTGTGTCTCCCTCTGCCCCTTCCCTGCTCATGCTCTGTCTTCTTCTGTCTCTCAAAAATTAATAAACGTTAAAAAAAATTGTTTTTTAAAGACAGAAGGAAGCTGAAGCCGAGAGAGCAACCCAATGACCTGTTATGCTTGTGCAGCAGATTAGCAAAGCCAACATGAACACGTGACGTTACAGCTACAAATTCTTTGCTCTTAACACATGGATGGTCTTGTTATTCTTCATCACAACCCCATTCTTCCCCTTGTTAAGGATGAGAAAAGGGAGGATCAGAGAGTGGCTTGATGCCAAAGACATTGGGGAGGGGGAAGGTGGCCAACATCCAGAGGGGTTATGAAAGCTGTTTTGAAGTCACTTCCCTGTGAGTCAGGGTTGGCTTGAGTGTGTAGATTAACTTGCTTCTCCAGCCCCCAGGGTTCCAAATTAGCTCCATCTAGGCTTCCCTGTCAGATTTCCTGCTCTTCCGCTCTGCCGAGAGACCCTGACTGGGCTCAGCCCCTTCTGCTCAGTTCTCCTTCCCCACATAAAGGAAACCTAGAGGGTAAATCCATTTCCCAGGGAACGCTGAAGACTAAGAAAGAAGAGTGAAAACTTCAGAGAGAGGTTCTCTGAGGAATGGCAAAGATCTTCTAAGGTAAAGGCAAAGATGCAGGGATATTCTGCTACTTGGGAGGAAGGTAGGTGGGAGACAGCTTAGTTTAAGGTAAGGAGGAAAAATCATGGGAGTGACGTGGGGACACCTGCCCCATGTTACATGGCTGTCCAGAGCCAAGTACATTCTCAGCCTAGGCTCCCCAAGGGGTGGAAATGGAACAACCAGCTCATGATACAATCCCCACTGAAAAGCCTGCAGAAGAGGACTCTATCAGTAATATGGCAGCATGTCACCTAGGGAAGAGGAAGTAAAGTTCCTCTAGATGAAGTTGCATTCCCGTGCTCAGCACTAGAGGCCCTCCCTTGCACCTGTGTCAAAATCTGATTACAAAGAGATGTAGCACCGAAGGGGCTCTGACTCTCCCTGGGGAACTGAGCAAAGGGCCTTAGAAACCCAGTCTCCTTAGCTTTCTATTTCCACAGACAGAGCCCACTGCCTCCTCTATTTCTTAAATGACACTTAGATTAACCCTGATATAAATCTTCCATTCAAGCTTTTACAGACATTTCTTGTGTGCTGCGCCTGTGCTAGATGCTGGAACACGGTGAACAACACAGGCACTATCCCTCCCCTTCAGCGGCAGAGGCAATTAGCAAGGAATGACAGAGGGAGGAGTGTTAGAATATAAGGGTGGCTCCCACATCACCTGGGAGTGCCTGACCCACCTGGGAAGCAGCAGGGCAGCTTGGACACATGAGAAGTGAGTTTGGAGAGGCAGATGAGTTGGTCCTGTCTTGATCCAAAGGCCAGGATGCCACTTAGATTTCAGGACACTGATTTTTTTCATCTTGCTATCACTTTTTTTTTGTGGTCTATTTATTGAGGTATAATTTATATACTATTAAAATTTGTCCACTGTATGGGGCGCCTGGGTGGCTCAGTCGGTTAAGCGTCCGACTTCAGCCAGGTCACGATCTCGCGGTCCGTGAGTTCGAGCCCCGCGTCAGGCTCTGGGCGGATGGCTCAGAGCCTGGAGCCTGTTTCCGATTCTGTGTCTCCCTCTCTCTCTGCCCCTCCCCCGTTCATGCTCTGTCTCTCTCTGTCCCAAAAATAAATAAACGTTGAAAAAAAAAAATTAAAAAAAAAAAAATTTGTCCACTGTAAATATAGTTTAATGGCTCTCTGGAATAAATCTGTACAGTTATGCAAACAACATAATCCAGTGTCTATCACCCCCAAAAGGTTTTCTGTGCCCTTCTGCAGTCAATCCTGGTCCCACTCCCAGCCTTAGCCAACGACTGATCAGCTTTGTCTCTCCAGTTTGCCCTTTCCTAGAAACTCTGTATTACTGGACTAATGTAATACGTAGTCTTTTCCTTTGGTTGTACTTTTTTTCCAGTTTATTTTATTTGAGAGCGCACACACGAGTGTGGAAGGGGCAGAGAGAGAGAATCCCAAGCAGGTTCCTCACTCTCAGTGCAGAGCCCAAACTCAAGGCTCAATCTCATGAACCATGAGATCATGACATGAGTCAAAACCAAAGAGCTGGATGCTCAGCCAACTTAACCACCCAAGCACCCCTATGTAGCCTTTTATATGTTCACGGTTCTTTGACTTAGCTCCTTCCATTCAGATGAATTTTTTAGATACATCCATGTTGTTGTATGTTTGTTCCTTTTTATTGTTGAGGAGTATGATACAATAAGAAATATGTATTAAAGGGCACCCAGATGGCTCAGTTGGTTAAGCATCTGACTTTGGCTCGGGTCATGATCTCACAGTTCGTGTGTTTGAGCCCCACATCCGGCTCTGTGCTGACAGCTCAGAGCCTGGAGCCTGCTTCAGATTCTTTGTCTCCCACTCTCCCTGCCCCTCTCGCCCCCTCACACTCTCTCAAAAAATGGATGTTAAAAAAGTTATTTTAAAAATCTATTTTTTTAAAGAATTTTTAATTATATATATTTGGTTTCTGTCCCCAGTTCCAGGTATACATACAGTTCCTAAAACCCTTGGAATTTGCATAGTGATAAGAGTGTTTTGTATGCTAATGAGATGAATTGGTGTCTGGGTGCCCCTAGATGGCTTCAGGATGGAGCCTGGTTGGCAGAAAAGTGTGATCACAGGGTTGGAACTTTCAGTCTCAATTCAAGGGAGGGGAAAGAGGCTGGAGGGTAAGTTAATCACCAATGGTCCATGATTTAGTCAACAATGTCTACATAATGATGCTTCCCTTAAAACCCCTAAATTATGGGGTTCAGCGAGCTTCCAGGTTGGTGAACATACTGAAGCATTGGGAGGGCTCCTTGTAATTCTATATGAATCTGAGGATCAGCTTTTCCATTTCAGCAAAAAGACCACTGGAATTTTGATACAGATTGCACTGAATCTGTAGATTGGTTTGAGTAATATTATCATTTTGAAGATATTAAGTCTTCCAATCAACAAATATAGTATGTCTTTCCATTTATTTAGGTCTTTAGTTTCCTTCAACTGCGTTCTGTAGTTTTCTGTGTACAAATGTTTTACTTCCTTGGTTAAGTTTATGCCTAGGCATTCTTTTGAATGCTACTGTAGAATTGTTTTCTTAATTTCCTTTTTGGATTGTTCATTGCTGATGTCATTCTGGTTTTCATTTGCATTTTCCTGAAGGCTAATGATGTTGAGCATCTTTTCAAGTGCTTATTGGCCATTCATATATCTCTTTTGGCAGAATGTAATCTTTCTTTTTTTTTCCTCCAGACCTATTTATCCTATTCCAGTGTTTTCTTTTGTTTTAACTGAAATACAGTTGACAAACAATATCACATTAGCTTCAGATTTACAATACACTGATTCCAAAACTCTATAGTTGCTATGCTCACCACAAGGACAGCTACCATCTTAATCTTTCATTCTTTTAAATTTTTTAAAGTTTATTTATTTATTTTGAGAGAGAGCGAGAGAGAGCAAGCAGAGAAGGGGCAGAGAAAGAGACAGAGAACCCCAAGCAGGCTCTTCGCTGACAGTGCCACTTGGGGCTCCAATTTACAATCATGACCTGAGCCGAAATCAAGAGTCTTCTCTGACTACCCGACTGAGCCACCCAGCAGCCCCCCTTAATCTTTCATTCTTAATCTCCAATTCTTAATCTCCAACTCTGAGTGGAGACAGGGAATCCCTTTGTCTCAAATACCCTTACTCCCTTCTTCCCTTTCCCTTTACTTTCAGAAAGTACTTAACAAGTAGAGGGGTAGCACAGGTCAGAAAGTTAAGACCACAGGGACTGGAACCAGATGACTATTGTCCCACTCTGCCACTTACTAACTGCATGACCTTGGGCATAATTTAACTTAACCTTGCTTAACTTCTCTTTCATTTCGTTCAAGTTTAACAGTTTATTCCATTTGTTACATAAAATAAGTGGCTACCCCAGTCAAGCATTGTGCTAGACCCTACATTACAGTCAGAAGCAAAAAACACACAACTGCCATCCCAGTGGGTTTCCAGGCCAGTGGACCACCCCAATGAATGTGAAATCCCTATTACAATTAACACCTGTTGCACAGGACTTTGACCTGGCCAGAGTCCAGAGAAAGCTTTTCTAAAAACACTGATGCTTTAACTGAGCACAAAGGAGTTAACTAGGCAAAGAAGAGGAAGAGGATCCCAAACAAAGTGAGAACACTTGGGAGGTGGGATAGAGTATAGTTAAGGAGGTAGGTGAAAGAAGCTCAGTGTGGAAGTGTGGAAGAAGCTCAAAGAATGAAGGAGACATGCGATAGAATGTGAAACTGGAAGAGAGGCCAGCAAGCACAGAACAGGCTAAGCTTCAAGGCCTTGCTGAGAATTTGAAATTTTATTCCAAAGATTATGAAAAGCCATTCAGGGGTTTTAAGCAAGGAGATGAAAACTCAGATTTGTTTTTCAAACTTGAAATCTGTTTTATATGTGAGAAGAGAGCATGGGGCTGAGTCCTGAAGCACTTAATATCCAACTAGAACATTGTTCAAAACATATAAGCCAAGAGAGAGAGGGTATAAGAGATGAACAGGGGCACCTGGGTGGGTCAGTCAGTTAAACATCTGACTTCCTCTCAGGTCATGATCCCGGGGTTCATGAGTTCGAGCCCCACCTCGGGCTCTATGCTGATAGCTCACAGCCTGAAGCCTGCTTCGGATTCTGTGTCTCCCTCTCTCTCTCTCTGCCCCTCCCCCCACTTGTGCTCTGTCTCTCTCTCTCAAAAATAAGTAAAAATATTTATAAAAAAGAAGAGATGGTCACATACAAGTTAAATGCTATTGAAAATTACTGAAGGAAGAAGAGGACTAAAAAATCTACTCAAGAAACAAGAGGTCCCTGGTAACATCTGAGGAGCCCCCCAACACCAATGCTCAGCCCTCAGAGCCTGTCTGTCATTTCCAGCCCCCATGGCACCTGCCTCAGAACTTTCTCTCTGGCAGATAAGGGTAGGTCTTTCTCATTAAGCTTCTGAGGATTCCCTGGCAGCTCTCCTGGCTGGTTGCACTAGCTGTGTCATGGGGCCAGGCCAGGTCAACCATGTCTGCCCACCTCATCTAACCACCTCACCCATCTATCTGCTTGGGAGCCAGAGGTACCTACTGGGTGCCAGCATAAAGGCAACCTCTTGCCATGGCTAAGCAATACTCTGAAGTCAGATACTAGTTCATATCACAACTCTACCACTTAGCAAGATCTTGGTGAAAGATACTTAAACAGAGCTGTTTTCCAACCTGTAAAACCCTGTGATTAAATGTAACAGTGAAGGGGCTCCTGGATGGCTCAGTTGAGCCTCAGACTCTTGATTATGGCTCAGGTGATATCTCACAGTCCCTGGGATCAAGCCCCATATTTGTCAGCATAGAGTCCATGTGGGAGTCTCTCTCTCTCTCTCTCTCTCTCTCTCTCTCTGCTCCTCACCCATTCATGCTCTTTCTCAAAAATAAATAAATAAATGTGACAAGTATGTATCAAGTACTCCACAAACAGTACTGGCTATCATAGTCTCATATTCATTCATTCATATTCATTCATCAATTATTTATGATGCTAGGCAATGGGGCTATCGTAGTCAACAAGACAGACCCATCCATGTCAATAAGGACTGCCCAATCTAGTGAAGAACCCAGTCAAGTAAAAATTTGGTGCTCCGATGAGAAAGGCACAGGGCACTGGGAGAAAGATTGGGTAGTGGTGGGAATAAAAATCACACCCAACCCATTCTTGGTAGGGAGGGTTTGGTTTTTCCTTTTGGCAAGATCACTTGTTATAGCATGAAGACAGCATTGGTGTTATCGACAAGAGGTTTGGTTCCTGTCCTTAAAGATAATAACTTGGTTGAGAAAGCAAGCACAGGAAAACAATTGAGAAGAAAAATGTATATAAGTATTAGGTGACCATCATACTGGGTGTCACACTGACTTTTTTTTGCAAAAATCTCAGCTTATCAGTTTCCGGGTTCCAAATATCCCCACCCTTAGAGAGGCCCAAGTAGTAGCCTCACTCTCTCAAAGCAAGGAGCAACCCCAGTATCCCTAGTGCTTCATAGGGCTTTCTGAGGCTCAAAGCCCTTTCACCCAGAATAGAACACAAGACCCGCCCAGCAGAGGCCTGGGGTTCCTGTAAATTCTGTAGCTGGAGTGGAGGCTGCTGGAGCTCCCTGGTTTCTCTCTCAGGCCTTCCCCCTCTGCTAGGCTCAGCTATAAATAGCTAGTTGGTTTCCAGCAGGGGATCTCCCAGCCCTGCAGGAGCAAGCACCGCCTTCTCACCCAGTGCTGCCCTCAGCCTGGAGCAGAAGGGGGTGGTGGCTGGAAGGGGGAAGGAGAGGAGAGGAGGGGAGGGCAGGAACAAGCACCACACAGAAGCTGGCCCCTGGACTACATTACCCACAATCCCAGACAATAGTTGGGAAGAGGAGGCTGCTAGGAGCCTGAAGCCTTAGAAGGGAAAACAAGGCCAGCAGAATCCTAGGCCCTGGGTGTGCAGTCCAGGCCGTGAAACCCAGTTTTTTTCCCCAAAAGCTAACCCCTAAACCCTCAGTCCTGGACTTCAGAGATCATCTCCTCTCCATGCATCCAATTCACAGGCACTCAGCCCACCTGGAGTCAGGGAAACCAACAAAGCTCCTTATCTTTTGACCTTATTCACTGTGTGTGTATGTGTGTGTGTGTGTGTGTGTGCGTGCGTGCACGCACACACACACACATATACACACATGTGCACAACCAAAAAACTGGAAACCTGTGAGTGATCAAGTCTAGAGGCTGCTTGGTGCTAGAAGCCCCTTCTAGGGCATATTCCCTGCTGAGCTTTTCTTTCCCTGCCTCACCTGAAGCAGAACAGTCAGGGTCTCACGGGTTGGTCCACCAGAATGCCTGTACGTTGATGATGTGTTGCACTTCTGGAAGAGCTGGAGGGTGGCATTTGAGCTGCTGCTGCTGGTTTGGTCTGTGCTGAGGTCTGGTCCCTCATTCTGACCTGTGCTCATCTCCAGGCAGACAGATCAGAGTAACCATGTGATTGAACCACGTTTAAATCTCTGGAGGTGCTGTTGGAAGGGCCTGTAAGGACTTGCTGGTTCCTGCAGTGGATAAACCAGAATTGTCAGGCTGAGCAAAGGCCATTCTGGGTGGTAGGGGCACCCAGTGTGCCCTGCTCCAGACCTCATCCCCACTGCAGCTGTATACCTGCCCCAGCTCTGGCTGACCCCACACCATCCCTCTAATTTTCTCTACAGAGTCAGACTATTGATGTAGATAGAGTTCTGGGGCTCACAAACTTCCAGACTACAGGATGCACCGCACAGCGTGTTAGGGGCCCAGCCTGAAGTCAGGGACGCCTGTCCAAGGTGAAACGGCCTAAAAAACGGTGTAGTTGGCCTAAAAACGGGGTCCTTTCCCCTTTCTCCTCACACAGATATAACTCAGTGAGCTATGCACCAGGAATGCAAAGAGGAGTAAGATCAAACAGCAGTCTCAATAAATAAAAAGGTATATAATACTGTGTTAAGTGCATAACGTGCCTAGGAGTCGGGGGCGGGAAGGATTTCCAAAAGGCCGCATGTCTCAACCAGGTAAAGGATGAGTAGCAGTTGTACCTGGGAAAGGCACTCCAGGGAGGGCCGACAGCTTGAGTAAAGGCAGGAAGCCTCAAGAAACAGCAAGGAGGGCGGCAAGAACAAATAAACACCAACTTGCGACACATAAGGGGAGCAGTGAGGGAGGAGCGGTAGGCCCTCACACCGTTGTTTAGGATTTGGGGCTTCAGGCCCGGGGTTGGCAACCGCGGAGGGATCTCCAGCAAGGCGTGCTGTGTTCAGAAATGGGGAAGAAGAAGGAGGCAAAAAAATGAAACCGGTGGAGCCGATGGGAACCTCAGACCTGGGGATGGAGCAAGACACCATGCCTACATACAGACTCCTCAGTCCGCCTGTCCGCGTTTACCTCAGCCAGGCCCGGCCGCGAAGAGGCCAGGCCGCGCGTTCCCAGCGCCGCCAGCCGCCCCCTCCTTGGCAGCGGATCCCCTGGCCGCTAGCCCCCGCCCACAGCCGCCCGCGGGCCGTCTGCCAGACGCGCCGGGAAGGAAGCGCCTTGTATGGGCCTAGGACAGGGAGGAAGCGCCTTGTAGGGCCCGGGGAGGAAGCGCCATACATGGCGAGGGGCGGGCGGGCATGGGCCGGGGGCGGGCAGTCCGCCCGGAATGGAGCGAACTTCCGGCGCCTGTGCCGCACCACCCCCGCCGCGCGCCCGTGCCTCTGGCCCCTCCCCGGCCGCGGCCCGCGCCCCCTACCCCACCCCTCCTACTCCATCCCACTCCTCGGGCCCGGGCCACAGGAATGGGGGGGCCGCAGGGGACTCTCGGGGGCCGGCGCGGCGGGGGATCCAGCCCGGCTTAGACGCCTGGCCGAGCCGAGCTGGATTCCCAGCTCCACCATGCCCTCGCTCTGTGACCTTGGGCCAAGCACCTTGTCTCTGAGTCTCAGATTCCTCTTCCGAGGGTTGTGGGGACAAAATGAGAGGACACCAGTTAAGCAGTTCCTCGAGCGAGCCAGGCCCGCAGTGACAGTCTGTCACCCTAACAACTGAAGGGCTGGGGGCGGGGGGGGGGGGGGCGGTTTTCCCAGTCACCTACGGTCTGTGTCCCTTAAACCCCTCCCCGCCAGCTACTGGGGAGCCTGAATGAAAGGCTGTATGGGAGCTGACGGCTTCAGAAGAGACCGTTCCAGAAGAAAATAAGGCAACTTTAAGGTCTAGAGTTTTCCCTTCGAGTCTGTGAGGTTCACATAGAGAGGGCTCCAATCCCAGCTTCTCTTACCAACTGGTTGATGCTGGGAAGGTGCTTCCCTTTCCTGAATCTTAATTTCCTCATAGGTAAAATGGAGAAAATAATTTCTGATTTGCAAGGCTGTAATGATAAATGAAATGGAGCCTGTGTGTGCATTACGTACCTGACATTGAGTAAATGCTGAACGGATGTCAGTTCCTCAGTTCTCGGTGCGCTTTCCCAAATGGGAGGTGGGAGAAGATATGAAGGGATTGAGTAGTTGGCCATTCTTCTGTCCCTTCTTTGGCATCTCTGGGGCCTTATTGCCAAGATATGATACCTTTGCCAGAAGTGTGTGTGGCCCTAATGCCCCACTTTCTCAGTTCAGCCACCACCCAAATAACCTGTCTTCCCTGCTGCTGCTCTTCTCTACCTACTCCCAGAGCATAGGTGACCTGGACAGTCTGGCAAGGGCAAAAGAACTTATAGGAAGTTGAAGTTCCCATCACAGCCAGAACCTGGTATCTAGGACACCGTACCCTCCCACAGCCTGTCACTACCACACCCACACATTTCAGCAAGAGATGGGTATCAATCTCAGAAATACATTTCCCAATCCTCCCTTGTCCCTGCCCTGCCCTCATCAGTTTTCCCTGTCCTGGAGTCCCACTTATATCTAACCTGAATCTTCCTGCCTCTCAGTCGAAGTCCCATCCTGCTGAGCTGCAACCCTAAGAGGTTCCAGGCAAGTTTGTGGACATACACAATAGATGTGTGTCACCCACGGCCTTGTTTCCTTTCATCCTTGTTGGGCAAGGAGGCTGTTGTTGGCATGGTAACCTTCCCTAGAAAAGTTGCAGCCCTCAAGGATGTTTTTCAATTCCAGCAGGGACATAGCTCCTTCCCTGCACTGTAGATCATTGGGTGACATGTAGCTGTGTCATTCTGGCCTCCTCCAGAATGGGGACATGGTGCTGGTGGCACAAAAGGAGGTTTGGTTCAGGAGAGCAGCAAAGGGCCTAAGGCACACGCTGATTGGATCTCTGAAGAACAGGTTCCTTCTGTCCTACATGTTGATCCTCTGCCGCCCAGAGAAACCAGTTCTGAGGCCCAGAATATTTAGGGGGACTCTCGACATCTCATAGTGAATGGTAAACACACATCTTCACTAAAATCAGGCACCCAACAAATGGTATGAGGCCCAGTGCTTAATTCTGTAGAATAAGCTGATAAACCAGAAAGCCTCCAGAATCCAGTGATTTCCTTTCTCCTCAATCCCTCTGTGGAATAAATGAATATTTATTAACCATTTCCTGTGTTGCAGTTTCACATACATTATTTCAACTAATTCTTCCCACAGTCCCTATGAGAGAGGTATTAGGACATTTTACAAATGGAAAAAAACTAAAAACAAAGATCTTATGCAACTTGACCAAAAATCACATGGCCATGGAGTGGTGGCATCAGGACTTGAACCCTGGTCTTCAGATTCCCAATCTTGCACTTTTTACTAGGTTTTGTGTTCCTTTGTATTTACTATCCTGCTACTGAGAAATCCTTCCCCCAGGAACCCAAGGCACTGCCCTTCTATGAGGTCCACAGGAACAAAATGGGCATTAGCATCAATCTCCATGGCCACGAGGTCCTGTGTGGCTCTGTGTGGCATTGCAGCAGCAGCAGCAGCAGCAGCAGCCTCAAACTTGAGGCTTCCCCCTGCCAGCTGCCTTGTCTCGTCATGGAGTTTCCCCGGCAGAGGGCAAGCTGAGGGAAAGTGGTTCCCAGCTGCCAGCTTCGTCTAGGCAAAATTGCATTACAGCCAGCCCCGGCTTCCCTCAGTCCCTCCAGAGTGAGCACATTCAGCTCCCCCGCAAAAAGGAGGGGGAGAGAGACACACAGAAAAAAAGGAAACTTCCATTTTTTTCCCCGGCTGGGAAGCACTTGGCTTCGAGCTGTCACTCATTTTGTAGGTGGGGAAGATTAATACTGATCCTCTCGAGATTATGGAAGACTCTAAAATGAACCCTTGGGCAAGAGCTTTGCCCAGGAGAGACATTAGTAGGAAAGCCTGGATTTGACTGTGGTGGGAGAGAAGAGGAGGCAGGTCTCAGGAGGGAGAGAGACTCCTGGATCTCCTCATGGTCTCCTCATGTGCTACTTCATAGGTATCATTTTTCTTTCTGCAAGTCTTCTGTCCAAAAAAATGAGAAGAGTACTGGCAACTGGAACAGGGTGAGGAAGAAAGCAGTAGGAGGGTACTACCAGGTAATGACCTCAAGCAAAACATAGGAAGTATTTTTATTAATGTTTATTTTATTTATTGTTGAAATAGCAAGAGTGAGGGAAGAGCAGAGAGAGGGGGGTGGGACAGAGAATCCCAAACAGGTTCCACACTGTCAGCATAGAGTTGACGTGGGGCTCGAACCCATGTGCCATGAGATCATGACATGAACTGAAATCCAGAGTCGGACGCTTAACTGACTGAGCCACCCAGGTGCCCCAACATAGGAAGTATTAATAGTGTTAATATTTATTTATAGTGTGCTGACCATGCCTTATTTATTATCTGAATCCCTTCCCTCAGGTAGATCCCACCGTTATCCCTGTTTTGGAGATAAGGAAACTGAGGTTTATGAGCTCCTCAATAAAAATAGCTCCCAATTAATGAGAGTGGATCAAGCACTCTGTAGACATTATCTTATATAATCCTCACCACAAACCAATGAGATGGAACCATTGTGGCCATTTTCTACAGGTGAAAACTGAGGATCAGAGAAGTAGGGATCTTGTCTGTGATCACTAAGTGATATAAGTGGCAGAGTAAAGGATTACAATTTGATGTGTGACTCTAGAGCATGTGGGCTTGACTACTTGGCCTTGCTGACACCAAGGCTTCTCCACATCTTCCAGGGCTCCTTCTCACATAGGCTGAAACCACAAAAATCTGCCCACATCTACATTTCTGTAGTGCTGGCCACACAGGCAAAAACCTGGCCAAGAATGTTCACTTGCTTTAATTCAGACTTGCCACCAGAGTATTTCTAGGGTCTAGACAGATGGGCCAGGGTAACATGGGCCCTGTGTCATAGGGCTCTCATTACATTCAATCCAGATTCCCAAGGCAAGAAGGAACCTTGAGAGGGCTTCTCTACCTTCCCCACGCCTTGACATTTCCGGAAGAGATGCAAAAAACATAAATTGAACAGCTGTCAGGAGGGCTCCTTAATGCCCAAGGGAGGTACTTTTTGGAGAAGAGTCTGGAGAACCCAGCAATCAATCAGGGAGACCACAGAGTGGCAGCCTCTCCAGCTAGGCGGGCTCCCTGGGGCCTCTCCCAAAGGCTCCTCTGCCTGTTACAGGAGCCAACTCCACCACTCCCACCCATGCTGCAGGGCTGTGGGGGTGGGAAACACTTGAAATCCTGAGTCAGAGAAAAGGTTCCACTTCACTTTCCCTGGAATGTCAAGGATGCAGCAGTCAGTCTATCTAGAGAGGAAGGGGAACTGGAAAGTGAGAAAGTATAGTACTCATTTCTTTCCCTATCATCTCTTTTATGTTTAAAATATTTTTTATGTATTTTTTATTCCATTTATGTCTTTTTTATGCATGTTCACTGCAGAAAATACACGTGAAGATAATAAGACTTATTAGTATGAATGTTCCTCCATTTTTTTCTCTCCTCTTGCCCATCCACGAAATGTTTTACAGTTTAGAATCCTATCCCACTTTCTAGTTTAAAGAGTTGGATCTTAGGCACCTGGGTGGCTCAGTTGGTTAAACGTCAGACTTCAGCTCAGGTCATGATCTCACAGTTTGTGTGTTCAAGCCCTGCATCAGGCTCTGTACTGACAACTCAGAACCTGGAGCCTGCTTCTGTTTCTGTGTCTCCCTCTCTCTTTGCCCCTCCCCCACTCATGCTCTGTCTCTCTCACTCAAAAATAATGAACATTAAAAAAAAAAATTTGTAAATAAATAAAGTTTGGTCTTTGCCAGACCACTTCCTGGATCTTTTAAAATGTAGAATCGTAAATGCTAGGGAAGGGAAGGGGGTCATTACTGGTTAGAGACAGAGAATGAGATGTAGGGCCTGAGAGGCTGGGAGAAGGAAAAATTGGGGCAGAGAGGCTAAATTGATCTGTATAATAAAGAACAAGGTGGGGCACCTGGGTGGCTCAGTCGGTTGAGTATCTGACTCTTGAGGTTAGCTCAGGTCATAACCTCAAGGCGGTGGGATTGAGCCCTGTCTGGCTCGATGCTGAGCATGAAAGTTGCTTGGCATTCTCTCTCTCCCTCTTTCTCTGCTCCTCCCCAGCTCATGCACAAGCATGCCTATGCTCTCTCACTCTCTCTCAAAATAAATAAACTTAAAAAAAAAAAAAGAACAAGGGAGGGAAGGAGACAAAGAGATGGGTTGCAAAAGGAAAACTAGGAAGAATTTTATCAATGGTCACTATGGAGAATTAAATGGATCCCCTGTAATTCCTCAAGTAGAGATTGAAATACCATTTTTATTCTCTGGCTCCAGGACTATAATTCTTTTTTTTTTAATGTTTTATTTATTTTTGAGAGAGAGACAGAGACAGAGTACGAGTAGGGGAGGGGTAGAGAGAGGGAGACACAGAATCCCAAGCAGGCTCCAGGCTCCAAGCTGTCACCCTAGAGCTTGATGCAGTGCTCAAACCCGTGAACCGCGAGATCATGACCTGAGCCGAAGTCAGACCCTCAACCAACCAGCCATTCAGGCGCCACCAGGATTATAATTCTTTATTTGTAACTCCACCTAGAGACTTGACCATGTAGGGATCCAGAAATTACTAAGATTCCATACAGGAAATTATAAAATATCATTATTTGATAAAAGAAAGAAAACAGGCAAGTATTTATCTTGACCTTTTTTTTTTTTAACAGCTATGTTTTTGTTTTTTTTTTAATTAATAAAATTCTAGGGGTGCCTGGGAGGCTCAGTCGGTTGGGCGTTCGACTTTGGCTCAGGTTGTGATCTCACGGTTCGTTGGTTTGGGCTCTGAGCTGACAGCTCAGGGCCTGGAGCCTGCTTCTGATTCTGTGTCTCCCTCCCCTCAGCTCCTCCCCTGCTCACACTCCGTCTCTCTTTCTCAAAATAAATAAAGATTAAAAAAAATTTTTTTAATTAATAAAATTCTACCCCAATGCGAGGCTCAAACTCATAACCCCGAGATCAAGAGTTGTATGGTCTACTGACTGAACTAGCCAAGGAACCCTTAACAACTTGATTTAGTCTAAAGTCTTTATTGTCAAATTTTGGCTAATAAGTGCAAATGGAATGACAGAATAATAAAATCACCATTTTGTAACCTCTGTGGGGTAAGGATTTAGACAAGGATCATCAATCATCAGGGATTCTATTGGGTCAAAGAATGAAGGAACTTTATAATACCAATAATACTTAAGCCCACCAATTATTTTTAACATCACAAAAAGAGACCACCCAAGAGAATTAAAAACATTCGCATAGAAATCTGTACATAATGTTCATAGCATTAGCATTATTTGTAATAAGTAAAAGTGGAAACAATCCAAACGTCCACCCACTGATGAATCAATAAACAAAAATGTGGTATATTCATACAATGGAATATTATTCAGCCAAAAAACAGATATGAAGTATTGATGAATAGTGTAACAGGAATGAACCTTAAAAACATTATGCTAAGTGGGGCACCTGGGTAGCTCAGTTAAGTGTCCAACTCTTGATTTTGGCTCAGGTCATGATCTCATGGTTCATGGGACTGAGCCCCGCATTGGGAACCTGCTTGGCATTCACTCTCTCCCTCTCTCTCTCTGCCCCTCCTCTGCTCATGTGTGCTCTCTCTCTCTCTCTCTCTCTCAAAAATAAATAAATGAACTTAAATATATATATACACACATATATATGTATGTATATATACATACATATATATGTGTGTATATATATATGTGTATGTATATATATACATATATATGTGTGTGTGTGTGTGTGTATATATATATATATATATATATATATACACTAAATACACTAAAGTATTTACACATGAAATTACATAATGTCCAGAATTTGCTTCAAAACAATCCAGTGTGTGCTAGTAGAGGAAGGTGGTAGAGACAAAACTAGACCATCTGTGAAATGACAGTTGTTGAACTACTTGATAGATACAGAGAGGTTTATTACACTATTCTCTCCTACTTTTGTGAATGTTTAAAAACTTAAAAAATATGAGACTTACGGGGCACCTGGCTGGCTCACTCGGTAGAGCATACAACTCTTTGGGGGTTGTGATTTCCAGCCCCATACTGGGTGTAGAGATTGCTTTAAGAAATAAAATCTTAAAAAATATATATGAGGTTTGGATTATCCATTAAATTGGAGTATATTTAGAAAGTCTATCTTCGGGGCGCCTGGGTGGCGCAGTCGGTTAAGCGTCCGACTTCAGCCAGGTCACGATCTCGCGGTCCGTGAGTTCGAGCCCCGCGTCGGGCTCTGGGCTGATGGCTCGGAGCCTGGAGCCTGTTTCCGATTCTGTGTCTCCCTCTCTCTCTGCCCCTCCCCCGTTCATGCTCTGTCTCTCTCTGTCCCAAAAATAAATAAATGTTGAAATAAAAAAAATATATATATAGACTTTAAAAAAAAAAAAAGTCTATCTTCTTTGAAGGAAAATGGGCTGAGATTGAATAGTTGAATTTGAGATGACTCCTACTTTATTAAAAGCTGAAATTAAAGAACATATGCACAATCTGAAGTGACCAGCCCAAATTATTGTAATCACTACTGTTATTATTGCAATAACTAAATTGCAAGGGCACCAGGACCCTCCCAAGGAGCCAGGAAGTGGTATAGCCTTTCATACACCAAGAAACACAGTCATACTAAGTTGTTGATCTTCCCTCTAACAACACCTGACTCCTTGTTGCCTCTAGGAAAAGTACAAGCTTCCAAATCTGGTCCTGACCTGCCTTTCCAGCCTTGTTTCCTCACCCTCCTCTCCTTGATTCCTGGCCGCCAGTAATTCACTGGTTTCTGAACATACTGACTCCCTTGCCTTTAAATCCTTGCCTGCAAATCCTTCTGTGAACTCCCAATCTTTCTTTCACACCCTTTACACATGTCTCCTTCTCTTCGACAGAATTAGCCATTCCCTGTTCTGTACGTGCTTCTGATACATCACACTGTAAGGTATTATTTATGTTTATATCTCCCCCACACCCAACTCTGTGCTGCCCCAGACTCTATATTGTTTATCTCTACATGTTCAGGGTCTGACATAAAGTAGGTATTTGATAAATGTTTTTTGGACAACAGACGGGGGCTGAAGGAGCAGCATAGACTTTGGATAGCCCAGTTACCCAGACCTGCACTTGTCCCTTTATGTGGCTACTAAGTTAGGACACAACAAAGCAAGCAGTCTGATCCAAGAATAACTAACAAGATCACCTGGTTAATATCAACTCAGTAATAAGTAGAAGAAAGAAATTTAAGAGAAAGGCTCTGAGCTTAGTGGTATGCATGAATTGTATATTAGAAGTGGGAATGGGCCCTTGGGTAGCTCAGTTGGTTGTGCCTCTGGCTCTTGATTTTGGCTCAGGTCATGATCCCAGGGTTGTGGGATCAAGCCCTGCATGAAGCTCCACGCTGAGGGTGGGGCCTGCTTGAGATTTTCTCCCTCTTTCTCTCTCACTCCCTCAAAAAAAAAGGGGGAAATACACCTGTCAGAATGGTTAACATTAACAACTCAAGCAACAACAGTTGCTGGTGAGGATGCGGATAAAGAGGATCTCTTTTGCATTGTTGGTGGGAATGCAAGCTGGTACAGCCACTCTGGAAAACAGTATGGAGGTTCCTCAAAAAACTAAAAATAGAACTACCCTATGACCCAGCAATTGCACTACTAAGCATTTATTCATGGGATACAGGTGTGCTGTTTCGATGGGACACATGCACCCTCATGTTTATAGCAGCACTATCAACAATAGCCAAAGTATGGAAAGAGCCCAAATGTCCATCGATGGATAAATGGATAAAGAAGATGTGGTATATATATACAATGGAGTATTACTTGGCAATCAAAAAGAATGAAATCTTGCCATTTGCAACTACGTGGATGGAACTGGAGGGTATTATGCTAAGTGAAATTAGTCAGTCAGAGAAAGACAAAAATCATACAACTTCACTCATATGAGGACTTTAGGAGACAAAACAGATGAACATAAGGGAAGGGAAACAAAAATAACACAAAAACAGGGAGAGGGACAAACCAGAAGAGACCCATAAATATGGAGAACAAACTGAAGGTTACTGGAGAGGTTGTGGGAGGGGGGATGGGCTAAATGGGTAAGGGGCACTAAGGAATCTACTCCTGAAATCATTGTTACACTAGATGCTAACTAATTTGGATGTCAATTTTAAAAAATAAAAAATAAAATTTAAAAAAAGGGGGGGAAGAAATGGGGGTAGAGATATTCAATGGTGGGTTAAGATCTCAAGAGTTCTCTAAGACATAGTTGAGAGAGCTCAGAGAGTTAATAAAATCACAACCATTCCTGATTTTTAAAAAACCTACATCCCTCAAATTTAGAAGCCAGTAGCAGCTCTCTGGTATTTCCATCCTGTCAGTCCCAATAGATGACCCACCTACAGGGAAACAGCCAATTTATGTCCACATAGTAAAGGACCTAGAGCCCTAAATCTCTAGAAAATCTTTCTTTTTTCTTTAGCACTCTTCGTTAACACCTTACAAATGAAGGGGCAGATCACTGCAGGGGGAGAGAATACTCTATCAGAGGACCTTCATGAAGACCTGTACATCACACCAGATTCTAAAAAATAATTATTTTCTTAGTCTTATTTTTTTCATTTTCTTTCATAAATGGAATGATTTTCCTTTTTTCCCTTTTTTTCAAAGATTTTATTTTTAAGTAATCTCTACACCCAACATGGGGCTTGAACTCACAACTCAGAAATCAAGAGATGTATGGCTCTACGTACTGAACCAGCTAGGTGCCCGTCTTTTTTACATTTTTACCAGCTTTCTTAAGATGCAATTGATATGTATATATAACACTGTGAAAGTTTAAGGCATACAATATTTTGTTTTGTTTTGTTTTGTTTTTTAAGCAAGCTGTATGACCAAGATGGGGCTTGAACTCATGATCCTGAGATCAGGAGTCTCAAGTTCTATTGACTGAGCCAGTCAGGCACCCCTAGAATGATTTTCTTCTGCTCAGAAGCACCTGGGTGGCTCAGTCAATTAAGAATCCAACTCTTGGGGCGCCTGGGTGGCTCAGTCGGTTAAGCGTCCGACTTCGGCTCAGGTCATGATCTCATGGTCCGTGGGTTTGAGCCCCGCGTCGGGCTCTCTGCTGACAGCTCAGAGCCTGGAGCCTGTTTCGGATTCTGTGTCTCCCTCTTTCTCTGACCCTCCCTGTTCATGCTCTCTCTCTGTCTCAAAAATAAATAAATGTTAAAAAAAAATTAAAAAAAAAAAAAGAATCCAACTCTTGATTTTGGCTCAGGTCATGATCTCACAGTTCATGAGACTTAGCCCTACATCGGGCTCTGTGCTGACAGCGTGAAGCCTGCTTGGGATTCTATCTCTGCCCCTCCTCTGCTCTCTCTGTCTCTTTCTCAACAAATAAATGAACTTAAAAAAATACCTACTTACTTGAAAAATAAGGAAAAGTATAAAAATGAAATAAAAAGTTTCCATAAACCCATCAGAATTGGGGCACCTGGGTGGCTCATTTGGTCAAGCATTTGACTCTTGCTTTCAATTCAGGTCATGATTTCACAGTTTGTTTTGAGCCTCCTCTCTGACAGCAGGGAACCTGCTTAGGATTCTCTCTCTCCCTCTCTCTGCCTCTCCCTCTCTTGTGCTGTCTCTCTCCCTCTCTCTCAAAAATAAATAAATAAACTTACAAAGAAGTAACAACCATTAACATTTGATGTATGTGTGTGCACATGTGTATATTTTATAAAATTGAAATCATGCCATATAAAGTTTTATACATTATTTTATCACTTAAAATTATATTGTAGGCATTTTTTCAGGTTAATAATTATTTTAGAACATGATTTATAATGATATCCCATCAGATAACAATTTATTTCAGCCATCATCTCTTGGCCATTTATGTTGTTCCCAGTTTTTCTCCATTACCAAAAATACTGTAATTAACAGCACTCCTGGAAGAATTGCTAGGTCAGAGGGCATGAACTTTTATAAGGCTATTGGTGCACATTGTTGAATTGCCCTCGGGACAGCTTATACCAGTTTATCTTCCTTCCACCAGTGTGTGAGTTTCGTGGTCAAAGTGAAAAAGGTAAGACTTTCTGTATTCCTCACAATAAGTATATTTGTAATCAGGAAGAAAAATTATTTTATTTTAAAAAGAAGAAAATATACATTTTCCCATAAGACAGTGGTACATGGGTGAATAACTTAAAAAGAACAGCTTTATGGAGCCTGACAGTTGGGTCTGAGGACGTTGAAAAAAGTGTTTCTGGATAGAACCAACATGCTTCTGAGAAGAAAATTCTAAGGACCTTGGCAGTCTCATTAGCCAAAAATGAAATCTGGCTTTGAAGAGAAAGAAATATGGTTCTGAGGAGATAATTCCGGGGAGTCATCACAAATCTGAGGGAACGAAATTCTGAAGCTGCTGAAATAGGACTGGAAGCAGTTACCACTTCAGGGTTTCTGTTTTATAGAGACTTGGGGGCAATCATAAAGTTGTGTTTATATCATTCATAGAAGATTGGGAACACTCACCAAGGTACTGCTAGCCTCATCACTGATTTGGGAAGGATTATTAAGTCAGGTGGACCTGAGAATAGTGAAGAGGTGGTTCTGAGAACACAGTTTGAGATGAACAATTGGTGTTGAGATGACTGAAAATTGGTTCTGATAAGAAAGCTGGAGGTTATTCACTGTGTCTGAGAAGCCAGTTTGAGGGAACCCAAAATTGGTTCTAAAGAGAGTCACAGGTGATTGGCAGGCTGGGATGGATTTGTTTCTCTTTCTCTCAGACCCCTGGGAGATGCTCCCAGGTAGCATTAGTAGATGTTTCACCAATTTGTTGAATAAATGAAGTACAGTTTGGTTCTCAGGAGTCTAGTTATTGGATCTGAAAAGATTCTAGGGTGAGAAGTTGGTTCTAAGGAGAAAAGAGTTTCAGAGAAGGCTAAAATCATTTTCTCTAAGGAGCGCACCCACTGTGGGTGGTTCTGTGGCAACTCGACTTCCAGGTTTGTTTGGGAAATGAGGAGGCACTCTAACCCAGGTGGGCAGACTGATTTACCTGGGTCACAGAGATGGGACAAGACACTCCAGCAGAAACTCATTTCCATGTATTTGCCTCCTCAGATTTTTAAAGTCCCTTCCTTCAAAATGAGTCCCTAAGTGCAAGTCTTAGGAAGACCTCCACCCTCACTACCGTAAGGCCTGCTCTTAGGCCTCCAGCTTGCAAATCAGCACCACAATCTTAGAGGGCTGTGTCCTCCGAGCAGAGGATCTTGTCAGAGCACAGGCCAAGGCAGGTGGCAGGAGAGAGAACCCAAGATGTATACCCATAAGGATGGAGGACAGATCTGTAGGGTAGAATTAACACTGCAAAGCCCACCTGGAGAATGGGCACTCAAAGACAGGGAAAGAAAAGATTTTTTTTTAATTTTTTTAATGTTTATTTTTGAGAGAGAGAGAGAGAGAGAGAGAGCGAGCGCGGGGGAGGGGCAGAGAGAGAGGGAGACACAGAATCTGAAGCAGGTTCCAGGCTCCGAGCTGTAAGCATACAGCCAGACATGGGGCTCAAACTCACAAACTCACAAACTGTGAGATCATGACCTGAGCCAAAGTTGGATGCTTAACCGACTGAGCCACCCAGGCGCCCTTAAAAAAGATATTTTTTTAAATGATAGTCTTTACTTTTTTTTTCTTTTTTAAGTTTATTTACTTATTTTGAGAGTGGATTGTGAGTGTAAGCAGGGCAGGGACAGAGAGAGAGGGAGACAGAGAATCCTAAGCAGGCTCCGTGCTGTCAATGCAGATCCTGACTTGGGGCTTGATTTCACGATGGTGAGACCTGAAGTGAAATCAAGAGTTGGTTGCTTGGGGCTCCTGGGTGGCTCAGTCGGTTAAATGTTTGGCTCAGGTCATGATCTCCGGGTTCATGAGATCATGACCTGGGCTGAAGTCTGACGCTTAACCGACTAAGCCACACAGGCATCCCAAGATAATTTTCTAAAATAAGTAAAGCCATCTCTCCTTACCCCAACCCCAACTCATACCCCAGAAGGCAACAAGTGCCAATTTATCAGAGTTGAGAACACAGAGCCTTAGCTGCCCTTTCCACTCTCAGGCTGCTCCTCAGTTCTAGGCTCCCTAGGCCCAAAGAAGAGAAAAAGAGAAGCTATAGTTACATTACCTCAGAATTGAGAAGTGGGAATTTGACAGGATAGTGTTTTTGACAACTAGTGAGTGAGTGGGGCCTGTGTTTCAGAAAACCCACCCAGGGAAGAGCCCATAGGATATAGTAATAACATATAACCTCAATAACAGATAACCTCAAAGGACTAGTACCCTAGGGCAGCTTCCCACACCATTTGAGCTTAGCTCCTTCCTCCTTATGAGGTCGAAGTGCCTCATCGATACATAGCCCACCCTCTACCAGGTACCTTAGAGAAGTATCACCAAGGACTCATGTATATTTGCTAAGCTGAATAAATAGCAACAGAATACGTTGCTTAGCCCCAGACGTCTCATTACCAGAAGGTATAAATGAATGAGAGGGAGTTTGAAGTAGGGCAATAAAAATGATGAAGGGCTGGCTCTGTTTACGTGAGGAAAGATTAAATGAAGCAGTTCTTTTAGAAGGCTGGGACTTCACTATGTGAGTGTGGGGGAAGGTGGGGGATTATTGCTTCTAGTAAGAGGGAGGTGAGTAAATGGGGACATGGTGGGAAGAAGGAGTCAGAACAGGGGCTGTGGAGTAAATGGGATCACATCCACACAAAGACTTGTACTCAGGTGTTCATAGCAGCTTTGTTTATAATAGCCCCAGAGGGAACCAACCCCAATGTCCATCCGCAGGTGAAAGGGTGAACAAATTATGCTATAGCCATAGAGCGAAATACCACTCAGCAATAAAAAGGAGTGAACTATTTATGTAAGCAATAACATGGATGAATTGCAAAATAATAATGCTAGGTTAAAGAACAAGACCCCAATGAGTACATACAGAATTAGTGAATTTCTATGAAACTCCAGAAAATGCAAACTGATCTACACAGCAAAAGAAAGCAGATCAGTGGATGCCTGGGGACAGGGATGGAAGAAGGAAACATTTCCAAGGGGCACAAGGAAAGTTTTGCAGGTGATGGATGTGTTCATTATCTTTTTTTCTTAAGTATTTATTTATTTAAATAATCTCTATACACAACATGGGGCTTGAACTCATGACCCCAAGATCAAGAGCCTCATGCTCTTCCAACTGAGCCAGGCAGGCACCCCTGATATGTTCATTATCTTAATTGCGGTTATGGTTTCACCTGCGAACACATACATCAAGACTTCATCAAATGGTACAGTTTATTGTATATCAGTTGTACTCAAAAAAGCTATAATAATAAATAACCTAAGCACTGAGGAGAATAGGCTTGTCTGAGATAGCTCCTCAAAAAAGGAAATGAAATAGATTTACTTACAACTGAGAAGCTGAGCTGCCAACTTGACCGAGGAGAATTTCTCAAGTAAGCTTTGTCTCAAAAGGCTTTCCTAGGTTCTAGTAATGGGAAAAGGGAGATAGAAAGAAAATTCACTGCAGTGAAGGGCTAGATTTGCTATTTGGGGGCAAAAATCTTAATAGCACCTGGACGCTAACAGATAAAATGTTGAAACCTTGTTTGTTCAGTGCCTGATTCTTTTAGACTCGGCCTCATTGGTCCTTTAGGACCACTGAGATCTTGCTCTGCTTACTCCTTGCCTTTCAAACTACACTAAGTGTGGCTGAACCAGGGAAAACAGCAGGGATAGGGAGTGAGAGGGACATTGCAGGAACTACCTCTAACCCTCTAATACCCATTCCTGCTTCCTAGAGTTGGAGGTTCCAAGAGGGGGGTAGGTAGAAGGAAGCACACCTCAAACTCAGCCTGACAACCAGGCTAAAGTCTGCCTGAGTGCTTAGAATCTTTCCAAATGGAAAGCCTCATAGACTCAACATTCCTGAAATTCAAGAGAAAAGAGTACCTCTCAGGTTCTAGAAAGAAGGGTCAAGGGTCCTTAAAACCAGGTTCTTTTTAAAATTCAGAATCTAAACCTATCCTTCGCTGGCCAAGTTTTCCCTGCCCCTTCTCTTCTTCCACCCCGCTCCTCTGTCCTCAACATCCTTGAAGCCCTAGACAATGTCCCCAGGTAGCAATCAATTGTTCAACACTATCTGGGTCCCTTCCTAAACCTCAGCCTTTATGATGATAGAGCTTTTATCAGCACCACCCTGTGCCCTTGGTTTCAGATTTCCCTCACAGAAGCAGGAGTTAAAATACTTTCCTTTTTTTTTTTTTTTTTAATACTATAGGACTATAAAATGGGGCAATTTTTTAGTCTTGCCCTATTTCAGCTATGCAGAGAAACTTGAGTTTCAAGTGACAGAATCCAAAGGAACCCTGGTAACAGGACTAATAAAAATTAGCTGGCAATATTGGCAGAATTTCTCTACAAACCCTCTACATCAGAGTTGCCTGGCGTGCTTGTTGTCAAGACCAGGTCCAGGCCCCCACCCTGACCTCAAGAATCAGATGCTCTGGGAATGGGGCTTGGGAATATGATTCTAATGCATTGTAATAACATAGAAGATTTTCTGCTTTAAAGGAATAGAGTTTCTTTGCTCCTTCTTACATATTTTATTCTTGCCATGTCCTCCCATGCCCACCCTTGCCTTGGTAGTCTGTGGTGAGAAATTATTAAGACTGTGTTACAGGCATAGACTTGTGTTTCTGGGGCCAGAGTGAGATGGGGAAGGGAAGGTGGGGCTGGGAAAAGGTGTGTCAATGCAAATACTGTCCCATCAGGACCTGGCAACTTTGCCAGAACGCTCATGGGGATGTGACCTTAGCTGGAGAAGGTGGCTTGGTTGCTCCTGCTCTAGACTGAGCAGTGTGGTATCATGGGAAAGGGCAGAGATCAACAGTGTTGGTGGCTGAGGGCTAGAATAGAAGAGAAAGAACTGGACTAATGCCAGGAGACTTCTGGAATTTCCCTGGCTTCAGAAGTAGTGTGGGAGACCCTCAGAGGGAGAAGGAATGGAGGAGGCAGGTTAGACCTCACCCTCACTCAAAGGCTGATAACCACACTGGGTATAGAATATACTTCATTGTTCCTGACTGGGAGGATCAGAAGTTGACAGGATCCAAGGCTTGGGAATTCCAGGACATCAAATCTATTGTACCCAAATGACCAATGGTTGGTAGTGTCTGACCCATTTACAGAAGACTCAAATCAGGGATGAAGGTAGTGCTTGCATTCAGTAATCTACCCATTCATTCATTCTCCCAGGTAAAAACTCACCAACACCCTCCCTAGCTCACACATAAAAAGTAAGTCAATTGAGTTGACTCTTACTTAGCCTTCCCAACTCAATTTTTCCACCTTTCCTAAGCTCCTGTGGGGGTTGGGTGTCCTTCTCCTTGCTCTCAGAGAGCCTCATGCTTATCCATATTATATAACACCATGTTATAATTTTTGGCCTACATATCCGTGTCCTCAACAGTCCACATTGTTGTGACCAGCTCAAGGCCTCTCACAGAGCAGAAGATGCTAATAAACCCATAAGAATTGCTCCAGCCATGAGTGTGCACCATCAGGGAGCTGGGGCTAGGGAACCTAGAACTTCAGGCCTCCTATACAATGGGAACAGACTTGGTCTGGATGGGAACCTTAAATACCAGGCCAGCCTCCTGCCCACTCTGCCTTGTGTTCCCAAAGCTGCCAAGCATCGCAGCTCCAGCTGGCAAGTAGTTAGATTTCTTCCTGGAAGGATTCTTGGCTTGAGAACTGGCCCTCGCCTCTTCTAGGCTTCTTCGATACCCTCAGGTTTCGGGGGACGTGGAGAATGGGAAAGAGAGGCTGAGTCAGCTCCAGCCTTGTTACTACTTCCCAAAGCCCTCAGGCCCACCCTTTATCTCCCCCAAGTATATATGGCAGGAACTCCCAAGAACATAGCTTTCCCCAACCCTGGGTAGAGATAGGGGGCAGGGTCGGCCAAACATTTGGGGCCAGGAGAATAGCACTGCTTCTGGGCACTCATGTTCCACTTTTTATTTTTTTGTTTTTTGTTTTTTCTTTAATGTTTATTTATTTTTAAGAGAGAGAGAGAGACAGAGAAAGACAAAGCATGAGCAGTGGACGGGCAGAGAGAGAGGGAGACACAGAATCTGCCAAGCTCCAGGCTCTGAGCTGTCAGCACAGAGCCCGACACAAGGCTTGAACTCAAGAACCAACAGATCATGACCTGAGCCGAAGTCTGGTCGGACGCTCAACCGAATGAGCCACCCAGGTGCCCTTCATGTTCCATTTCTACCTGTAGCCTTCTTCAGCTTTAATTAACCAAGTTAAGGTTCCAGTCTGCTAGACTAAGGAAGAGGCCCAGTATCAAGAGACCCACACACAGTTCTCAAAGAATTCACTCCAGTGACACACAGCGGGCACGGCTTTGACTGGAATTTCCCTGTCTCCAGGGAGCCTGGCTGGCTCAGTCTGCAGAGCATGTGACTCTTGATCTCAGTGTTGTGAGTTCAAGCCCCATGTTGGGTGTAGAGATTACTTAAAAATAAAATCTTAAAAAACAAGAAAGGAATCTCCCTGTCTCTGTAAAAGCCCTTCAAAGCCCTCGATAAAGATGGCTACAAAAGGGCCGCCCCCTCTCCCACCCCAGGAAACACGCACCCAACCACAACTATTTTATTTTCCTTTTAATTTTTCTGAAGGATATACACCACATATCCCATGGGCAATAAAGCGCATTCAATGTGTTTATAAGCCAAACAGTCACTTTGTTTAAGCAAACACAAGTACAAAGTAAAATAAAACCACAAAATAATGAACTGCATGTTCATAACATACAAAAATCGCCGCCTACTCAGTAGGTAACTACAACATTCCAACTCCTGAATATATTTATAAATTTACATTTTCAGTTAAAAAAATAGACTTTTGAGAGTTCAGATTTTGTTTTAGATTTTGTTTTCTTACATTCTGGAGAACTGAGGCTCAGCTCAGCCCTCTTCCTTATTTTGCTCCCAAAGCCTCCCCCGAATCATCACTCCCTGCCCCCCTTAAGGCTAGAGGTGAGCACGTCCCTCACTACGGCATGAGTCAAGCTGTCAGCAAGGCGCAGCACACAAAAGGCACCAAGACGTGAAACTCCTTAAACCAAAAGGATGAAAAAAAAAAAACACTTTCCAAAAAAAGAAGAAAAACCAAACCGTATTTTGTCACATGTGAGAGTACAGTCGGGCAATATTTACAAAAAGGTTAACGGAACATCACTCTGACACATGCTCTGATTAATATCAAGGACTGCTGTTTCAAAAAAAGCTTCAAACTTAATCGTCACAGCATCATCACAAAATAAAGGATCACTGTTGGTTTGCTTGGCTTTTCTTTTTTTTTTTTTTTCCAAAGTGAGGCCCTAACTCCAAATAATACAATAGAATATGCAAATTATCTTCACATCAAGAGTACCCCAAGAAAAACAAAATCCATGGCACAGACACTGTACAAGGTGCAGGGCTGGGCTCTTACGGCCCAAACCGCATTTTGCCAACTTGATTTTCTAGCATTGAAGGGACCAGGGGGTCAGGCATACGATGGAGATGATACTGAAATGATATATCCAAAATCCATGCAAATCAAGTTCTTTGGAAAGAGGTGAAGAACTTGGACATGGCTGTTTCAGGCAGCTGAAGTCAAAGGGAGTAGGGATGGGGGAGGAAGGGCAAGTGGGCAGAGAGGATTGCAGGCCAATAGACCTTCCACGCAGACCCTAGGGTAGAGTAGAGGGGGAGGGTTTGGCTCTGAGAACCTCCATCTCACCTAAGAGGAACCCCCTCCTGTGGCCATCTCCTCCTGCTGTCCTAAGTCTCTTGTGTTTCTTTTTCTCCCTTTTCCTTTTTTTCCCCCTTTCCCTTTAGCAAATTTCAATTGTCCTGGGAGAAAAGGTTGTTGTCATGTCCGAAAGCCCTGTTGAGGCGCTGAAGGAGTTGGTGACAGCCGAAGAAGGGAAGCTGCTGACTTGGGCTGGGAAAGCAGGGGGAACGGAGGAGTATGTGGTAGCCACTGAGGGTGAGGGGAAGCCACTGTGCACAGGGGATGGGTAGGTTGAGGAACCAGGAGAGGAGTAGGAGGTGGGCACAGGTGATGGATATGAGGTGGTGGCTGGGGACGGATAAGAGGTAGTAACTGGGGATGTGTAGGAGGTAGCCACCTGGGACGGGTAGGAAGAGAGGGAGGTGGTGGCAGAAGAAGCCACAACACCTTTGTCTGCCTTTTTGTCCTTCTGCCGCAAGTGGATCTTGGTATGCCTCTTGCGTTCATCACTCCTGGCAAACTTTCTCCCACAGATGTCACAGGCGAAGGGCTTCTCGCCTGTGTGTGTGCGGATGTGGGTGGTGAGATGGTCACTGCGGCTGAAGTTGCGCATGCAGATGCGACACTGGAAGGGCTTCTGGCCAGTATGGATGCGAATGTGGCGGGTGAGCTCATCTGAGCGGGAGAAACGGCGGTCACAGGACTCCACGGGGCAGGCATAGGGGCGTTCGTGGGGGGGCGTCTTGCTGGGCCGGTTGGGGTACTTGCGCATGCGGCTGGGTTTGATGAGCTGGGACTGGTAGGTGGTGTTGAGGGCCTTCAAGTCCTGGGAGCCCGACTGTGTGGCAAAGGCCTTGATGGTAGACAGAGGAGTGAGTGAAGGCTGCTGGGTACGGCCTTCCAGGCCTTGGAAAGGCTTCTGGTCTGGGGTGCCCAGGCCCAGGTCCCCCTGCTGTTGTGGAAACAAATAGTCAGGGATCATGGGGACCTGGAAGCTACCCTTGGCAGCAGGGTAGGCAGGAGGCGGGTACTGGAGCGCGGTGCCTGCCGAGCCTGGAAAGGCCTGGCTTTGTGGCTCAGGGAAGATGTCAGTGTTAGGTGTGGGGAACGTGGGTGCTGCTGAGTAAATGGGGCTGCTGTCATTGGACTGTACTGCACAGCTCAGGGGTGGGCTCTGAGAGGCAGAGGAGGAGGAGGAGGCTGCTGGAGATGGTGCTGAAGATGAGGTGGCCGGTGGGTTGGTCATGCTCACGAGGCCGCTGACCAGGCTGAAGAGGGGCTCAGGCCACAAGGTGTTGCCACTGTTGGGTGCAGGCTCCAGAGAGAAGCGGCCAGTGTAGGTGATGGGGGGCAGCCGGGTGGTTTGGCTGGGGTAACTTGTCTCCACCAGAACCTTCTCGTTATTCAGAGAGATATCAGGAAAAGACTCTGGCAGGAGAGAGAGAGGGAGGAGGCCCGGTTACTGGAGAGCAATCACTGGAGGACGAGGACACGAGCTGCCAGGCAAGAGGTCGGGCTGGCTACCATTGACTCCTGAGCTGGTTAATAATTGATAGCAGCAGATTGCAATGTTCCTGGACCCGCTCCAGCGGCAGAGCCCATTTCAACAACAGCTGACGCAAATACGGAGAATCCCCCTCCACTGCAGCTCACCGCGCTCCGCAGCGGCGGCTGCGCCACGGAGGGATTCCCGCCAGCAACCCCTCCGCCGCGGCTAGTGCGCGCCCCCTACCCCGGGCTGCCAGGACATCCCTGGGCACGGATCACGGCCATTCCTTGGGCACAGGCGGCAAGCAACGCAAGGATGTCTGGAGAAAGGGGGGCGCAGCCCTGCTCTTCAAAACAAGCCCTCCCCCCTCCACCCACCCACGCAGCCCGAGCTCTCCATCCAAAACAGAAGCTCGCTCTTCTGCGCACAGCTAGGGACAAGGAGGGTGAGGGTGAGGTGGGTGTCCCCAGGTATCCCTCTAGCACATGACCCTAAGGATGCGAGGAAGGGAAGGGAAACCCCACTTGCATCCCTGAGGTCCAGGAGCACTGCTGCGGTGAAGGGGGCGCTGCAAGGCTGTGGGGAAGGATTGGATGCCAGGATGGTGGCGAAGGGGCTAATCCTCGGCGTCGGCCACCGCTTACCTGCGGTCAGGTGCTCGTAGGGCTGCTCGCCTGCCTCCCCCTGAGGGTTGAAGGCGCTGTTGCTGCTGGCGCTGCTGCCGCCCCCTCCACCTCCACCGCCCCCGCTGCTGCTGCTGCTGTTACCGCCGCTGCCCTCTGAGGCCCCGGCAGCACCGAGAAACTGGGGAGCCCCGTTGCTCAGCAGCATCATCTCCTCCAGCTTAGGGTAGTTGTCCATGGTGGGCGAATGAGGAAAGGAGCCGAACGGGTCGGAGATCTGCAGCGGAGACATCAGCTGCATCTCGGCCTTGGCTGCGGCCATCCCGGACGGGCAGGCTGGAGAGCTGGTGTTGGGGCGGGTGGGCGCAGCCCGGAGCCGTGGCTGCGGGGGACACACTCTCGGGGGCCTGGCCGGGTCACATGCGGGACGCAGGGCACACTGTGGCGGGAGCAGGTGGGGCCTCTAGGCTCGCCCTCGCAGCCAGCGGGTGTGGACGCGGCGCTGCTACCGAGGCTGGGGCAGGGGCCGGTCCTGCGGCGGCGGAAGCTGGCGGCGATGGCAGCAGGCGGCGGCGGCTCCCCAAGTTCTGCGCGCTGGGATCTCTCGCGACTCCCCAGATCCGCTTCTATTTGAAGGGTCTGGAACGCCACGGGCCCGCCTCCGTCGTGACGTACATGGCCATATAAGGGAAGCAGGAAGCCCTAATATGGCAAGACCGGCCGGGAGGACCCAGAGTGACGTGAAGCCCCCTATCCTAGAGCTGTGGGCACCGCCATCCTTCACCCCGGCCCCTGCGCGGACTCCTGGACCCTGGGCGTCTAGGCTTCGAGAAAGCTTAGGACTCAAGCCTCAGCTGGGGACTCCCGGACTCAGGCTGCCTCGGAGTTCCCAGCCTTGCCCCCGCCTCTTCCCTCCGCCTTCTTCCCTCCTCCCGGAGCCGGAAGCGGCCGGGCCATATCTGGCCGTTCCAAATAAGGCGCTGCCCAAATAAGGGTTGTTCCGGCGGGGGATCCTTCCTGCTCCTTATATGGCGTTTCCGGGTCGTTGCTCGCTGCTCCCTGGTTGCCCCCCCTCCCCCTCCCCGGGAGCCAGAATGAGCGCAAGAGCTGGGGACGCCCTGGTGGAGGTCTCCGGGCGCGTAGCGCTTGGCGCATCGCGGCTCAGGCGACTCCCCAGCGGGGACTGGGCTGGGGAAGCCCGGGCCCGGGGCGGGGGCGAGGGCGAGTCGGCCCGGGGTTCTGCCACCGTCATCCAGGGCCCTCCCGCCCACCTCTGGGACCGTGGGAGCGGGGCGGGAGCTAAGGGGAGGAGCGGCTGGGCTGGCCGGGGCAGAGGCCGCCCAGGAGAGGCGGGGCATTGACCCCCCGGCCTTGACCAATGGCACGAAGCCATTCCAGATGTCATGGGGGAAACTGAGGCTAGGAAATATTCGCTAAGTGGTTCCCTAGGTCTCTTTGGGTTGCGGTGGGCCACCTGCTTCTCAACCAGGAGCTGGTGGTCCTTGTGGTGGTGGGAGACTTTCCCACCTTTATCCAGAACAAATGGAGATGGGCGGGCAGTGCGGCAATCTGAAAAGGGGGCTTCCCTATGGGCTGTCTGGGGACCCCTAGGCTGGCATCGAGAGGACCTGCTTAGCGGCCTGGTGCTGCCCCCTGGAGGTCCCCTCTCCAGCTCAGTTCCCCGGGCCCCGGGCCGAGTGGGCTCTTCCGCCGGCTTCGGGTTCCCCCTCCCTGCTCCTGTGCTGGGCGCGTAGCCAGGCCGGGGGAGCCTTAGACGCAGTGAGCGCGAACTGAGCAGGCGCCGCAGCCTGGGTTCTCCCTGCAGTCCCTGGGGAGCCGCCACCGCCGAGGCGCCCAGACTCCAGGCGGGATAACACTTCCCTCCCGGAGCCAGCCTAAGGGCGGGAGGGCGGGGGTGGGTAGGCGGGAACGATTCCCGCAGGTCTTCCAGGAGCAGGACGCGAATGGGGAAGCCCTTTCGGTCCCATCCCTACCCCCGCATTTAAATGCGCACCCCAAGAAAACAGGGATTCCGAGAGGGGAAGGCTCCTGCTCTAGCTCTCAATCCAGGGAGGTGCTGTTTTTCTGAATTTAAAAAGAAAGCACAAAATTTGTGTGGAAGGAGGGTGCTGAGGACACAGGGACGGACGGGGGTAGGTCTGGGGTCCCTGTGAACCCAAACAGGTCAGAGTCCTGGGGTTTAAATGGGAGGGGCACTAACTTTTGGGCTTCATCCTTCTCTATCCTCTACACACGCACACACGCATGCCAACACACACACACAGGCACACACACACACACATTTTCTTATAAAAATCTATTTAAGGAATCTAGCAATGAACCTGTGTGCTCTAAGTCTGAGCTCCCCAACCCAAATGGCTAGGGCGTGGTGAGAGGCCCACTCCTAATGCCTAACCGTGTTGCCCATTAGGGCCATGAGTGATGTACCTTCTCTGAGGCCTCCTGCCAGTCAGGGTCAGATGGCCTTGTGTCTGAATGCCACTCCCAGGTTGGGTATCTTGGCCAGGCTTTTTGTATCTCACTTTCTTCAACTGTAAAATAGAGCTAATGTTAATGATACCCACATGGAAGAATTGTTGTGAAAAATTGAAGCTTACATGGACTGACATCACTGAAGTCCCAAAGCACAGTTCCTGCCTTGGAATTACCATTCAGTAAACAGTGACTATTGTTATTTTCAGGGGCTTTTGACCCACGGGGTCACCCACGATTCACCCACCCGTCTTTAGCCTCCAAGCAAACTCCAGTGATCCTTTTCTGAAAATCTGTGCAGAAAGGGAGAAACATTCCAATTCTAACACAGGGGACATTGTCCTGAAGAGCTAATCTGAATCTTTCTTGCTGAAGTAAAACATCACTTCCTAGAACAGAATTTTACAACCTTGTGTGTGTGACAGAATCACTTCTGGAGCTCTGGGAAAAAAAGAAGAAGAAATTTTACCTTAGACCTACTGAGTCACAATTTTTCTGACCTTGTGAGTGCCAGAACTGACCTGAGTGGATTCCTCATCTTAGTTAGGATCCTCCTTCTGTCCCTGGGGAGCTGCCCAGATCCCAAGAGCACAGCCAGAACAAACCAATTCCCCTATGATTCTCATGTCGAAGTTGACCTAAGTTATCTTCAGATCCTCACTGAAGCTGGGCAATGGAAATCCTTATAGTCTATATCTTTTGTTTTGCATATGCAACATCAATTCCCCTCTCTTTTCATAATTGCTCCCCAGACAACGGTTTCTTTTGGGGAACCACTCCAGTCCATGTGGTTGGAGGAAGACAACCCTGTTCTAGACCTAAGAGTGGGTATGTCACCCACACCTGGCCGTCCATCTAGAATGCTCCATCCTAGGACCATTCCATGTCCCTAGCCAGAGCAACTGAGTTAGGATGGGCACATGACCCAAACAAGGCTAATGAAAAGCACTTCTGGGATTTTTTCTGGAACTCTTGAAAAAGGACAATTCTCTCTCTGATGGTACTAAGCCAATGGAATGTAAGCCTGGAGGCCATCTTGCCATGAGGACTGGAAAGCCTACCTGAAAATGAAGCCAATGCAGAGGAAAACATAGAAGGCTTCTACATACAGAGAGTGTCTTTGGATACAGCCTGAGGTTTTTAGTTATGCAGGCCAATGCATTTCTTTTTGATTTAATAAAATAGTCTCCTTTCAGTTTCTGTTACTCACAATCCAGCAGTTTCTGATTAATACACCCATTTTCCACAACAAAAAGAACTTTTCTGAGGACTTTCTGTGGGCAAGGATTGGGAAGGCCTATGGCATACACCCCGGCCTCTAAGAAGCTTACAGTTAGGTAAAAGAAGACTGGATTCCATGTTGCAAGAGAATTAAGAATAGGAAGAAGCCCTGTTAGCCTCCAAATGTCAGTTGTGCTTAAGAACACAGAAGATAAGAGGAGGGAGAGATTCCAGGGAAGGGGACAAAGATGATAAAAAGATTTTAGAGGAGAGCGAACATGAGAAGAACCAAACATTGTGGTGAGGAAGTGAAGCACTTTCAGGCCAGGGTTGGGGGGAGGGTGGCCAGAACAGTCCTTGTGTGATCTGCCTGGAAAAAATGAGCTAAGGGGCACCTGGGTGGTTCAGTTGGTTAAGTGTCTGACTTTGGCTCAGGTCACGATCACATGGTTGGTGAGTTTGAGCCCTGTATTGTGCTCTCTGCTGTCAGCTTCAGATCCTCTGTCTCCCTCTCTCTCTGCCCCTTTCTGGCTTGCTTCCCCCCCGCCCCACACACACACAAATAAACATTCAGGGGCACCTGAGTGGCTCAATTGGTAAAGCATCTGACTCTTGGTTTTGGCTCAGGTCATGATCTCACAGTTTCATGAGTTTGAGCCCAACGTTGGGCTCTGTGCTGGCAGCATGGAGCCTGCTTGGGATTCTCTCTCTCCCTCTCTCTCAGCCCCTCCCCCACTCACCCTGTCTCTGTCTCTCTAAAAATAAATAAATAAACTTTAATTAATAAATAAATATATTTTTTTAAAGCGCTAGAGTAGAGAGGGTTTCGATTAGGAGGTAGCAGGAGGTAAGGCTGAATAAAACATTCATTTAAAAAAAACACATTGATTTATTTTTTAAAAGGGTTATTGGCCCTTGCTTGTATCAGAAACAATTCTAAGTCTTGGGGATTCTGCAATGAAGAAAGCAGATGGAGTTATGCCCTCTTGGAAACTGCTATTCAGTGACACAAGTAAACAACTATGTAAATAAAAAGGATGATTTCAGATTATGGTAAGTAAAACATACTAGAGAGGTGAGGGAAGCATCTCAGAGGAGGTGACATTTATGCAGAGACATAAAGGATGAGAGGAAACCAACTGTGCATAGAGGAGTGTGGTGGGGAGGGCATTCCAGGCAAAAGGGACAGCTGTGCAAAGGCCTCAGGAGGGAAAGGCTGCGATCAGTCTAGGGCCTCAAGCTAAGGTATGGGCAGTGAGAATGTTTAGGGCTCAACTGTACCCCTCCACCCTCTTCTCCCTTATTCTGCCCTCTATAGCTCATACAGAGGAGGAGGTATCATTTTCCACCCTGCTCTGCCTTCATGGTATACACCCCTGAAGAGCACTGGGAGGAGTGGGCTCAAAGCCCCTACACACTGCACAGACCTTAGCCCTCTCTCTGACTGGGAAACCAGTGAGAAGGAGGGCCTGAGAGTCTTCTCCCTGGATAGAGTTATGCTCTGGGCCTGCCTTCTCAGCAATACAGCTGGAAGCATCTAGGTTATCCCCAGTCTCCTCTGGTCTGTCTTCTGGGCAATGGCACAACCCTGGTTGCTCTCATGGGTGGGGGCTGGGGGAGGACTGGAAGGCGAGGAGGAGACAGAGTGAAAAGAACTGACCCCCCCCCCAAGGAGCCAAATCTCAGGTGGGCTTTTGAGCACCTACCTAACTTGTGCCCAACAAACCTGACAACCAGCCTGGGGTCTAATGGAAATGAAACTGGGGGTAAACAAGACTCAGAGTCACTCCTGCACCCTGACCTGGGATCTACAGGGTTTCCAGGAGCATTAGGGATGAGTGTGGGACTCTCACACCTTGCATCCTGGGTGACTGGTGCCAGAAGCCCTGGGAAAGGTGAGAAGCTCTTGGAAGGGGTGCCGTCCACTCCGGCTGCCGTCTACACTCCGACTTTCCTTGCAAGCAGGAGAGGAGTAGCGAACAGAGGTGAGAGCAGAACTAAGCTTGCCCAGGGCACCTGGGGCTCCAAGCAAAAGCCAGTGGGAATCATTATGTCTCAGAAACTTGACCCATTGCTGAGCACCCAGCATCTGTCAGAGGAAAACAAGCCCCATTTTCCACTGCCACTTCCTCCTCCTCAACCCCGACTACGTCAGCACCCACATGTGCTGCTCAGATCGTGGTTTGCCACTGCTGTGGCCAGCCTGGGGCTCAGGAAGTGACTCTCCCTTCAGTTCCGTCTGGGGTGCCTGTCACACTTTCCGATGGCTGATGGGTTCTGCCGGAAATATGGAGGGCCTGGCCTTCAATAGGTCTGGGTACAGCTCTACTCCCACCCTGTGAAGGAAGGGTTGTGAGAGGTGAGGAGAAACCTCTGGAGAGGCCAGATCTGGTGGGGGGTCGAATGAGGGGACAGAAAGTGCACTGACAGAAGAGGAGAAATGGAGACATGAAGAATGACCAGGGGAGATGAAAGAGAAAATCCCCTCGAGGTGTTGGAGTGTGAAGCCATTGTATTTTGCTCCAGTTACAGGTGGGGAAACCAGGTGCCAGAGGAAAACCCTGACTCCTAAGCCAGGTGGAGAAGGGCATGTTCTTTTTTTTTTTTTTTAATGTTTTTTTTTTTTAAATGTTTATTTATTTTAAGAGAGAGAGAGAGAGAGCGTGGGAGGGGCAGAAAGAGATGGGGAGAGAGATCCCAAGCAGACTCCATGCTGTCAGGGCTCAATCCCGAGAATGTTGTGATCACGACCTGAGCTAAAACCAAGGGCCAGATGTTTAACTGACAGGTGCCCAGAGAGGGGCAAGTTCTAAGAAGGGATCATGGAGAGTGATGCTGAGGCCTGAGGCACAGGGGCCCCTGGCTCTGAAGAGGGTACCTGGCATGCTCGGGGTGGGTTCTAGGAGCTTCGGGAAAGGGACATGGAGGATTTGGCCAAGATTAGGGGATCTGCCTGAGAGAGTTGGGGTCTGTGTTGCCATCCTCAGAGTCTGGCTGATGGGTTGTGTGCCAGACACAGGTTAGGTCTAAAGTGGAGACACTAGGGGCGCCTGGGTGGCGCAGTCGGTTGAGCGTCTGACTTCAGCCAGGTCACGATCTCGTGATCCGTGAGTTCGAGCCCCGCGTCAGGCTCTGGGCTGATGGCTCAGAGCCTGGAGCCTTTTTCCGATTCTGTGTCTCCCTCTCTCTCTGCCCCTCCCCCGTTCATGCTCTGTCTCTCTCTGTCCCAAAAATAAATAAAAAACGTTGAAAAAAATTAAAAAAAATAAAATAAAGTGGAGACACTAAAGCATAATACTTTGGCACAGAGCATCTGTTTTGGGCAGAGGGAGAGGGTGAACACTCAGATAGGGCTCTCCTGGTCCTTTCTGCCTCAGAGTAACCTGCAGATGCAGAAAGAGGCTGCTGTCCTTGGACATCAGTCTCTCTGCCCTGTGCTGTGTGGATCCTCTCCCAGGCCTGGGGCTGTCAAGACCCTGGACTTACAGGACAATTTGGCCTGTGGTGGATTCTTTGCTCTCCCCACCCCTCAGCTGAGTGTGCAGCAAAGCTGGCTGCAGAAATCTCTGGAAGCGTGTTGGGCAGGCAGAGGGAGGGGAGCGTTACATAAGAGCCCACTGATGTGCAGGAAGTCTGGAGCAGCCTTTAGATGAGAGAGGCAGCGTTCCCATCCAGCCTAGAAAAGCAGGAATAGCAACGGCGGTTATTTCTGGCCCCTCACCGCCGCCCAGCCCAGCGCCGGGGGTGCTCAGCTTCATGGTGGGTGAGCTTGGACTCTGTAGACCTGGTGGGAGGGGGAGGGAAGTAGGGGACAGGCAGCCCCTGGGGTTGTGTCACAGTGGCACTGGCCTCACCCCCTACCCCAAAATACCAGGATGCAGCCATGAGCTGTGGGTGCTTGTTTTTTTTTTTATTCTTCTTAACATCTAGATGCATTCTCTACCCCCACCTCACCCATAAGACACATTTACAATGTGACAGGCTCTGTGCTAAACATTTGACAGACATTTGTATTCACAATACCTCATTAAGTAAGTACTATTCTCACCCCCCTGTCATTGATGAGGAAGGGGGCTCAGAGAGGGCAGGTGACTTGATTAAGGTCAGAAAGCTGAGCAATGGGGGAGCCAGGATTCCAATTCAGATAGTCTGGCTTCAGAACCTCTGGCTGAAACCAAAGTCATACCAAGAACAACATATTCTCTGGGGTTCCAGAATGAACTGGACAAAGCTTTCACCCCTAGGGATTCTTTATTTGTATTTATTTATTTATTTTAAACATTTTAACGTTTATTTATTATTTTTGAGAGAGAGAGAGAGAGAGAGAGAGAATGAGCAGGGGAGGGGCAGAGAGAGAGAGGGAGACACAGAATCTGAAGCAGGCTCCAGCCTTTGAGCTGTCGGCGCAGAGCATGACATGGGGCTTGAACTCAGACCTTGAGATCACGACCTGAATCAAAGTTGGATGCTTAACCAACTGAGCCACCCAGGCACCCCCACCCTCTAGGGATTCTTGAGTCAAGTCGAGTAGGGCAGACAGACATGTGAACAGACCATTTCAACAGTTACTTATCAAACATCTGCTCCTCCAGGTATTAAAGATACAAAAAGAAGTAAAAAGGTGACTCCTCTTTTGCAGTTTGTAGTCTGGGTGTGGGAGACAGATAAACAGGCAATCACAACAGTGTGAAATGTGCTATCATAGGGGAAGCTTAGTGACTTCCTAAGGCTGAATAATATTCCATTGTATGTATATACCACATTCTGTTTAATCCTTCATCTGTTGATGGACATTTAGACCATTTCCACCTTTTGTTTTGTTTTGTTTTAAGTTTATTTATTTGTTTTTCATGAGCACAGGAGGGGCAGAGAGAGAAGGAGAGACAGAAAGAATACCAAACAGGCTCCAAACTGCCAGCATGGAGCCCAACGCAGGGCTCAAACTCATGACCCATGAGATCATGACCTGAGCTGAAATGAAGAGCTGGATGCTTAACCGCCTGAGACAGCCAGGCGCCACTGTTCCCACCTTTTCACTCTCGTGAATAACACTGCTATGAATATTAGTGGGCAAGTACCTGCAGACTGTTTTTATTCATCATCCACTTCAGCTATCAAAAGAGGGATTCAAGTTAGGTTTAAGAAGGACTTCCTGATTTTGTACTACCAGTGACCAAAGCAGCAGCATCTCCCTCTTTTCATAGTTTTAATAACCACAATCTCCTCTGCCTCCCTTAATCCTACCCCTAAACTGGGGGAATGCCCGGAATGGCTGCACTTGTATGGGAAAGAGGCTTAATAAGGGTCACTCTGGGGTCATAGCTGTAGATGGTTTATTTTTAGGAGCTGGGTGGTAAGAGTTTCATTGTCTTCCCTTAGGCTATGGGTATGTTTGCCACCATTCCTCACCCCACACCCAACTTTCTCCTTTCCCTGGCAAATCCAGGCTGTCTCCCTTTTTCTCTCCCAGGCTAAATTAGGAGTGTGAAGCTGCTCTTCTTCCCAATTTAGCTTTTGAATTAAAGTGAGAACTGAATGTGGCTGGAAAGCTGACTCCCATCTGTGTGTGTGAGAGAGAAAGGAGAGCAAATGAGCATGAACACATGCAGGAGAAGTGAGAGCAAGGGAGGCTGATCTGGGCTGCTGCTGTTTAGTGCAGACACCCATCCTCCGGTGCAGGCAAACAGCTCAGGCAAGAGAGACAGTGAAGTTTGAAGGTTGATGTTTTTTTCAGGAGTGGAAAAGCACTACAGGACATCATTAGAACATTCCGCAAAAATGTGCCGAGGGCTTGTTGTGTGCCAGGACCCCTGCTAGATGCTGGGGAAACCGTGGTGCACCAGGTAGACCCACTCACTGCCTATGCCCTGGCTCTCAGTCTGGTGGGGAAACAGGCAATGACCAAACAGGGGGAGGTGTTGGGGAGGAAGAGCAGAATGCCACAGGGACCGGGATGGGATGGGGCAGGGACGTCACTTCTAAACTGAGACTTGAAGTGCATGCAGGAGCTGACCAAGTGGAGCAGAACTAGAGTGCCTAGGCCGAAGGCATTATGCATGCAAAGATCTGAGTGTGCCTAGCTTCTGCCAAGGAGGGCCCTGGCATCGGGTGAGTCAGGCTCAACAGGGCTCAAGAGTTTCTACCTGCTCCTCCTCTCCCCTACCCTTCTTCCAGGGAGAACAAAACTAGATGACAGTGACTTGGGCCAGAGAAGTCTGGGAGCATGTGAGTCCTTCTGTTCATGCTTTAAACGGTCAACCTGGGGGACAGGGAACCTGCAGTTCTCCTTCTGAGATCCTGCTCAGAGAGCTGGACCTGGAAGGTCCAAGATGGACATGGAACAGAGGAAATGGGATCTCTTTGTCTTGAGACAAAAGTATCAGGAAGGGTCTCTGCTTTGTTTAGCTTACCTGACTCTTCCCAGGTTGGAGGTTGCTGGCTGAGTCCTCATCTTACTTGATGGGAATGAGTCATGATTCTGGCTGAGATGGGAACAGGTTGAAATCTTGGCAAAGAAAGACCCTCTCTTGGCAGAGATAGAAAAGAGCTCTCTGGTGGCCATGCATTTCTCTGTCAGCTCTCAAATTCCCCAATGACAGGCACAGCAAAGGGATGCTAGTGTAAAACTCACCATCAATATTTCAGGCAGCATTATTTATTGATCACTCATCTGGCTGGGACAAAAGGAGAGGGTAATTCATTAGGGATGCAGGGCTGGTGGGGTCAGTTTGGGAAGGAGGTCAGGGAAAGGTAGGTTACTAAGGAGGCCCAACCTTGGCTCTTGTAGAAGTACCTTGGGATTCCAGAATTTGGAAATTAGGGTCTTTTTTTCTCCTTTTTAAACCTCATAGTGCATCAGATAAAATAAGGGAAGGGACAGGAAACACAAACACTTGGGCCTGGCCTGGGACTGTTACTATGGCCATCAGGGAAATCATATCCAGAAGAGTCCTGCAGCCAGGTGAGCTGCCATCCCTCTGGGCCTAGCCTGCCTCTCCCAAGTTCCCCACCCCTTGCCACCTGTTGGGTTCCTCTCCTCACCTGACCTTGAAATTAGCTCCAGTGGCCTCGTTGATGTCCTTTCAGAAACTCATGTTGGGTCCCTTGGGCTGCAGGACCCTCCCAGAGTCAGCTTGGCAACTTCCCTGCTTCCAGGACAGTGCCTGATTCTCACCAAAAGGGAGTACCTGCCCTTTGGGCCTGACGTTCTCCTGGGGAGTGTGCAGGGGGTGGTACACAATCTGGGCTTAGGAAGTAATTGCTTGAAAATCCATAGTTGTTCCATGCACCTGCAAGAATGTTTTCTTCATGAACCTGCAACTCCAGCGAGTGGGGCATGAGACACCCTGCTCACCAGACCATAAGGCTGACTGACAGCAGGAAAAGATTCTCCCCTTCAGGGGCTGGGAATCCCACACTGGGAGTGAGCTGCGCCACCTAGTGGGCTTTTTCTCCCCTCCTTGCTGGTATCCCTCCTACCCATCCCTGCTTCCAGCCCAGATATGGGACAAGTTGTCAGGCAGAACCCAAATGGCTCTAATACTTAAAGTGCCCTCCTCCACCAGACAGGCCTATTTCAGCTCAGAGAGGGAAAAACTAGAGGAATTTGGGAGGGAAATGATCACGAAATGGCTGAAATTTAAGGCAGTGGGGAAGCCAGCAGTGGCTTCGGCCTGCCTCTTCCTATTACAGTCTCTCCCTATTATCATGGACGCCACTGATATGGTGTCCATGGCCTAGAGCCCTTGGATCCACTCCCTCCTCTGCCAACCCCCTTTCCTCCAGGCTGAGCAAGACTGGGCTCAGCTCTGTTGATCAAGGAAGAACTGGCACAGGCTGGAGCTGCTGGCTTTCCTCTGACGTCACAGCCTGGAAATCCCATTTTAAGCAGGTTCTTTGGGTGTGGGACACACACAAGAAAGAGAGGGGGAGCCAGCTGAAGCAGCTCCAGCCATGAGGACATTCTATCCAGGGACCTCAGGCCTGGAGGGCTGTCCAGTGTCCCCCAGCACGGTGGGACAGAGGGCTAGACCTTAGCTCCCACTCAAAACCTAGTATCTCTCAATGCTCACTGGGGACCCAGGGAGTGAACAAGAATTCTCCGCATAGTTTTAACCATACACCTCTCTTGTGACATCTCTTCCCCACTCCCCTGGCCTAGAGGTCTACTGAGGAGGAGGGGAGAGAGAGGGTGGTCCTAAGGAATGAGATGGCAAGATGTCACCTAGACCCAAATGTGTCCTGCCTGCCCCTCCAAGAAGCTGATCCCTCCATCTTCTTGTCACCCTCCATCTTTCCTCTCCTCCCCTGCACCACAGGGGCCAGGCCCTGTGCCGAGTTCTAGGAGACTGTTTCCATGGCAACGGACCAAGGAGCTTGGAAATCTGAGCATGTTCCTGTTGACACAGAGAAACCCAGATGTGCATGGAGAGCCTGGCAGTGGGGAATCTGGCAGTGACCTTCTTAGCAAGTGGTCACTGTGGGTGCAAGCATGTATCTGTGTGCATCCATGCACACGCGTTCATATTTGTGTGTTATGCAGCAAATGGGATTTAGGTTAGGGAGGGCCTAACCTAGTTTTCTGGCCATATGGTAGCTGCTAGCATGAGACTGCAGCATCTTACTCTCTCGAGATCTTTCTAGAACAAAGGAGTCTCTCCCTGAATCCTATCCTGACGCATCCTCTCCTTTCTAGAGGAAGGGACCAATTTGCTCAGAGGCCAGTGGTGAAAAGAATGACCTTCAGAGGGCTGTTGACTGGAGGATTCCAGAGAAGATGAAAAGGGCATTTCACACTCCACCTCCACTGTGACCTCAGTTCAGGAGGTTCTTGGCCACTTTGGCCTGAGTGTGAGGCTGGAGAGGACATACCTCTGTGATGCCAGGGAAGGGAGAGGGAAGTCTGCTGTAGGGGCATTTTGCCAACTGTGGGGTCCAGAGCCTGGGGCTAGGTCCCCACACACCCTATGCCACACCCCATGCTCTGCTTCCTTCATTTTCCTTCTACAAAGCTGCACTACTGTTTCTCCCCTTCCTTCTCCCTTCCTCCTCCCTGCCTTGCTCTCTCCCCCCTCCTTCTCCACTCTTTCCCTTTGTTTTTCTCTTCCCATGCTGTCTCTGCTCCTCTGCCATCCTTTCCATTCTCTTGGGCACCGCCTTCAGGGCTCATCCCCAGCCAGTTGTTCCCCTTGGCCCCTGGTGGTCTTCTACCTCCCAAGGACTCAGACCCCATGCCCTGCAGCCTCCTTCCTTGTCTCCTCCAACCTACTCAAGCAGCCCAGGGCTCAAGCCTTTCCTCCTGGGGCCACAGGGACTATCTCTTTGTCCCCAGTCCTTGGTGTCCTGTCATCCTTCTCTGTCCCCAGGCTCAGACATGCACTGTGAGGCTGGTTCCCCATCTCTACCTCTTCCCTCAGCCTGTCTCCTCCTTTCAGAGTCTCTCCCTCTCAGCCCTCCTCCAACATTCTTAAACCTTTCTAAGCAGCATGGCCAACCAGTTCCCTGCCCAGCAACCCCCAAATCCTATTCCCTCTTCCCTGGGACACTCACGGGGGTCTTTGTCCTCAGAGCTTATACTGACACTTTCCATAAGGTACCAGGAGGTCCACTGGGGATGGAGGTCTCTTGGCAGAATTCCAAGGAACAAGACAACCTTGACAGTTGGAGACTCCTAGGCCTTCGTAAATCATGGTCCCTCCTACTCCTCTGGCTGTATCTTGAACCTCCAAACCATTTTCCGAGATGGACCAGCTCAAACCTATCTCTTATCTTGGAGATCAGAGCTCTTGGGTCTCACATTCTGACCTCTTCCCCCCTTCCTCCTATAGCTGAGCCCTGCTTTTTACTTGAGGTCCTTCCCACCTGGGGACTGGAGGAGCAAGAACAAAGTACAGAGGCCGAAATACATGAGGTGCCAGAATTTGGTTTATTGGCTCATCCAGTGCCAAAGGTCCAATGGGCACCCTCTTTTCATAGAATTGGGAGCACTTTGGCTCCAATATTTCTTTTCTTCTTCACACATTCCTCCTGAAGCCACGGCAGAAGCTGGGGTAGAGTGTGGGGCAAAGGCTGGGCTAATAAGGGTCTGCCTGCTTACATGGGCTCAGTTTGCTTGGCACAGGAAAAGGAGTCTGGAGAAAAGGAAGATGGGCCCCCAGGTGAGGAGGAAAGGAGCTGGCTCAGCAGGGCCCTCTACAATGGGCCCTGAGGGGTAGAGGAGCCCAGCCCAGGGGCAGGGCAGGAATGGGAGGAAGCAAAAGGGTATCAAGGGCAGAGGAGGAGATAAGAGGCCTTCAGAGCCTCATCCTCTCTTGGGCTGAGGTCCTCTGAGGCTCTGAGAGTAGGAGGGAGGGCTGAAAGCAGGGAAGGGCCAGCTAGCTGTGGGGCTTAGGGTGGGGGGTGGTCACTGCTGGCAGGAAAGTCCTTTACTCAAAATCTCCCCAGCCCTAGACCTAGAAAGATACACACACACACACACACACACACACACACACTCACACCCCTAGGACCCCACTTCTTTTTAGTGGGAACATGTAGCACACAGCCCTATCCAATGCCCCCAGCTGCAGCTCTGGCCTCATCATCCTGGTCATTTAAGCACATGCTAAGCCCCTGTCCTCCATTCACATCTGTGGCCTGTGCCACAAGTTCTCTGAAGCCTTCCCCTCTCCCTCCGTCTCCCAGGTGCCTTCAGGCCCATCTCTGGTCAGTCTGGGCTGTGACTGCTCCCCCAGCCCGGAGAGAGCAGTGGGGGCATATTAGGACCTCAGAAAAGGGGATGGCCATGGTCTTCAGCAAGGCACTGGGTGGGTGGGAGCAGGACTGGAGCAGGGAGAATAGCAGTTTGGGCTCTAAGGAGCCCCCGCCTCCTTGGGGGGGCTCAGTCTTCAGTAACTCCTCCAGCCTCTACCCTCCACCCCCATAGCAGGGCCTCCCTCCTCTTTTCCAAGCCCTTCCAGAGGAGTGGTCACTGGGCAGGCACCAGAAACAGCCATCTGAGGGGCCCTGGGGCCGGAGGCATGTGGGTTACTGGCACAGTGTGCAGCCTCCGGGGGGTCAGAACCTCAAGCCAAGTCACCCCCACCAGAGGTCTTCTTCTTGGGCCGGGTCTTCAGTGTCTTGGAAGCCAGTGGCTACGGGAAGGAGAGAAGAAGTTAGAGAGTTCAGCCTGGGGTCACACCTCCTCCCCATTTCCTCCTGCTCTGGCCTGGGCTCTCACCTCAGCTTTGGGCACTTTTTTGACAGGTTTGACCCTCTTAGGGGCCTTGTCTCCCATATCATCTTCAGAGGTCTCTGTCCGGGGATCTGCCTGGTTTGTGCTAGATCTTAAATTCAGGGCAGGGTCATCTCCTGGTTTGGGGGAAGAAAGGAGAACAGAGGTCTGGTGGCTCTCCTACCTGGCCTCCATGCCCTTGAGGTCCCTCCTCCCTCTGCCCAGTCCTGGGCCCTGCCTGTACCTAAGTCCTCAATGGTATCCAGGAGGCTGCCAGGGTTGGGTCGGAGACGGCTGTCAGGCCCCTGCAGGGTCAGTGCATCCTCGTCCCGGATCAGGGTCAGGTCCTGCATGCTGAAGCTTCGGAGCTTCTCTGATAGCACCCCCTGGCCCTAGGGTCACCACCACGCACCGGGAGAACCGGAGGAAGGGGCGGGGTGGAGATAGAGGTCACTATGGAGCACGGGCAGCCACTGAGCTCAGTGTTTTCCTCACACTGTCCTTACCCAGTCCTTTGGCAGCACTGAAAGGCCCATAATTTCCCTTTTGACAGTTGAGGAAACTGGCTCAGAGAGTTGAAGTCACTTGGCTGGAAGGTGTTAGAACCAGGCCTACAACCCTGAGTTGCACAAGCCCCAAACCATCACAGCACCAAGGACAGGTTAGATGCAAAGAGGCTTGGCTAGGGGGATGAAATGAGCAAGGTGGGGCCCTGGGAGCCTGGTCTGCCCCCATCTCACCTTGGCAGCAGCGGTGACTGCAGCATTGGCAGCCAGGTTCAGGCCTCTCTTGCCCACTCTCATCATGGTCTCATAGCTCTTGTCTCGGGCCTGTGTGATGTACTCGTCGATTTCCTGAGAGGTGGGAGGGGAAGGAGTAGGAGGTGAGGGGTGGTCCCTGCTGGCTAGGCCATTCCCTGCCCCTGTTCACACCCAGACAAAGGCACTGCCTGCTCCAGGAGGCCAGGGCCCTGCCAGATCACTTCAGGTTCTGGGTGCCCACAAGGAGAGCCAGGAATGGACGTGGCTGCAGACACTGGGCTGCCATGGCCTGGGGCAGGCTAGGAAGTCAGCTGAGAGTGGAGGCAAACCTTTTCCTTGTTGGACAGTGTTGGGTGCACGAACTTGCGGTAGAGCACGCTGGAGCCCTTGGTATAAGGGGACAGCAGCCATATCACAAAGGCGATCTTGAGCTCAAAGTAGAAGGGGAACCTGTGGGTGGGACAGAGGCAAGTGGCAGAGCCTGGGATAGGGAGTCAGGAGGTGAGCTGATCCCCTGCAAGACCTTGCCTGGTTCCCCACCCCTTAGTGCACTGGGGTTCCCACGTGGCTCAGGAGACTGGGCATTTCCTTCTTTCTTTCCTTCTTTTTTTTAATTGTTTAAGTTTAAGTTTATTTATTTATTTTGAGAGAAACCGAGAGAGAGAGAGAGAGAGAGAGAGAGAGAGAGTGTGAGCAGGGGAGGGGCAGAGATAGAGGGAGGGAGGGAGGGAGGGAGGGAGGGAGAGAGAGAGAGAGAGAGAGAGAGAGAGAGAGAGAATCCCAAGCAGGCTCCAGGCTGTCAGTACAGAGTCTGATGAGAGGCCAGAACTTAAGAACCACAAGATCATGACCTGAGCCCAAATCAACAGTCAGATGCTTACCTGACTGAGCCACCCAGGTGCCCCTTGGCATTTCTAATCTCAAGGAAAATGGGAGGCATAGCTGAGATTCCAAGGGGGAGGGTAAGTGCCTCCAGCAGAATTCCCCTTGCAGTGGCTCTCTGCACATTTTTCTCTTGGGAGTCCCAGGCCTCTCACTCTGATAGAACACTCCTGCTTGTCTATCCCAGGGCCAACACAAAGGCGAGCTTCCTAACCTCCCAGGTCCACTCCTGGGTCCTCACCCCCTTCTCTTCCTGCCCTTCCACAAGGAAGACTGAAGCTTCTCCAGCTGTGCTCTGGATCCCATTCTTTGCTGCCTCTTACTTTTAAGGACTGTTGTCCATTCCCTGGCTCCTTCTCAGGCCAGACTCCTTCATGTCTCCTACATTCTCACAAAGCACTTTCCTTTGTTTGTGGCAAGAAGCCATCTATGCTAGGGGCTCCTGGGTGGCTCAGTCAGTTAAGTGTCTGACTTTGGTTCAGGTCATGACCTTGCAGTTTGTGAGTTTGAGCCCCACATCGGGCTCTCTGTTCTCAGCACAGCACCTGCTTCAGATCCTCTGACCCATCTCTCTCTCCCCCTCCCCTGCTGGTTCTCTCTCTCTCAAAAATAAATATAAATAAACTTAAAAAAAAAAGAAGCATCTATGTTCACTGTCCTCACAATTTTTAACCCACTATTCTTTCCTAATCTAACCCTACTCAACTTCTGCTAAAACTATTTTTCTCAAAGGTCATTGGCCCTTGCAAGCCAATGCAATCATCTTTTGTTCTCTACCTCTCCATAAAACTCTCTTCTCTCTTGATTTAGTGTTCTGTGCTTTGTTAGTCCTCTCTTCCAAGAGGCATCTGCTCACTCAGTACACATTTTTTGCGCTCCTGCTGTGAACATACATATAGGTGATTAAGACATTCTCTGTCCTTCAAGGGTTCACAACATAGTCTAGTAGTGCTTTGAAATACTAGCACTGAATGTCTATAAGATTGAATCATATGCCTAGTTTACAAATAAGGAAACTGAGACCTAGGAAGCTATAACCTGCCCAAAGTCATACAGGACGTCTGGCAGAAGCAGGTTTCCTGAATTCTATTGTGGTGCTTTGGCTATCATCAGGTAGAAATGTGGGGGTTGGGTCTCTTATTCTACTGATTAAGCCAGGCCTGCACGGGGGGAGAGTGGACATCCAGGACCCCATGGAACTGTGGGAGGACTCTACCCTGGGTCTCAATCTTCTGTTGGGCTGCTGGGGGTAGAGAGTCTAAACTCTGGACCCTGAGATGCAGGGTGGGGATGCTGGACCTCACCAGGAAAGCACAATATCCGTGAGTGTCTCAGCCGTGGTGAAGAAGGCAAAGACGATCCAGTACATCATCCATTTCACCTGAAGGTACAGAGAGCGGTATTAGCTGGGGCCTTGAGGGAACACCCAGGACCCCATCTCTCTTGCCAACTATGCTGGAGGTGTTCTGGGGAAGGGACACTCGGGACCTCAACTTTGCCTGTGGATCACACCACAGGAGAAAGGGAACACAAAGGAACTTCCTTGAAGTAAGGTCTCATTAGTGCTGAAGCACTGGCACAAAGTCAGTACTGTCTGTATTGTGATCCATTGGCCTATCTTTGCCACGTGGGGTGGGTAGGAGATTAAAGGGTCATAAACTCACATATTCCTTCACGTTTTTTGTCTTCACGGCCTTGTAGGAAGAATAGGCTGGGTACAAGGTGCCAAAGATGAGCCTAGGGAGGCAGGCATGGTTACTGGTCCCCTCGGCCAAGAGCAGTGGCCTCTCCCTCCCAGCTCTGCATCAGTCAGTCCCTGGGTAGGTAAGGGGAGAAGGACAGAACTCCAGAGTGCCACATCAACTGGACTGATGAACTCAGGCCAGTGGTTACAGTCAAAGCCATTAAGCCTCAGGTGACAAGCTTGGAGGTCCCCAGCCAGTGAAGGTGATGTCTCTCCTCTCTCTGTTTTTCAGTTTTTCTCCAGCCCCTTAGGTAGAGAAAGACCCAGAGGCCAGAGGGTCCAATGTGGTATCTTCACCCATGATCACTGGTTATCCGTATTGTGGGGAGTGGGGGTCTGGTCACTGCAACAGGGTGGCTCCCTTCTCCAGATACTGTGCTCATTCATACCTGTCTGCCCTTACCTTCTACCTCTAGTTCTGAGCCAGGCTGGTTAGGGCCAGGTCTGTAGGGGAACCAGACACCACGTAACAGGGCACTCTATGTGGCAATCAGAGGCACCTCTGTGGTTCTGGGGACCTGGGGCACAGAGGGCACAGGGGCAGGAGGCCCTAAGAGGGGCAAAAGGTTTATTCCCCCATAAGTACGCTTGGGACCAAGCTCGGGGGAGGGTCCTGGGCTCGAGGCCCTAGCTGGAGTACAACCTGGTAGTGATCCCATTAGAGAGACCATATACAGGACACAGGTGAGGGAAGGAGAAGACTGATGCTCCCCAGGGAGCTCATCCAGGCAAGAGAGAAGCAGCCACTCTGAAGGGCACAGGGAGGTATGACGCCTGTGGATAACCTCTGGGGTGGGGTCGGGGAGAGGAAGGAGGGAGACTCCAGTGACAGGGAGCCAGAATACAAGAACATAACAGCACTGAATGGGAAGAAGGCAGGGGGAGGGAATTTTGGGGTGTCAGTCCCCCGCGGTAGAGGCTGAGGGGCAGGGTCCTGGGGCAGGGTCCTGAGCCAGGGTAGGGGTTGGCTGAGGCCCAAGCAAAGCCCCTGCTGGGCCCAGCCCCTGACCATGTGTGGGTATTGCCTGTTCTCCCAGGGACCTGCCTCTTACAGGCAAGATACTTTCAAACCGACCTGTGGAGAAGGGGTCGGGGGTGGAGTCCTCAAGGACGAAGTGTGGGGTGTGGGAGCAGGCTTCCCTCCTGGAGCCTGGGGGAGGAGCAGGGACAGAGCTCCACAGTGTAGCTGGCAGCCTGGAATGAAGGCCACCTAAGGCCCTCCCCTCTGTGGCTTTCACAAATCCAGGCTGAGCACACATATCCCCTCCCGGTTACCTCCCACACTTTGTCCTCCAAGCATCTCTGCTTCCCAACACCCAGATGTCCTCCCTGGGGGGCCTTCAGAGCTTATGCCCTCATCTCTAGTGTCCTGATACTCGAAGAGAGAGGAGGCCAAGGCTGCTAACTACGGCCCTAAGCAATGGAATGATGAGGCCCTGTCTGGCTCCCGGCTCTTCCATTAGCCCTCTCCCCGCATGAAGATGACGGCCCAGGTCTGAGTTGCTCCTTCAGCCCAGATCTGCTAGGTGGGGGAGGGGACATGCTGCCTCCCCTTCATAAATCAAGCCATGCTGCCCAGCCCTAGGATGAAGGAACACCGAAAATTAAAAATAAAAGGGGTGGGAAGCCAGGCTTACTATGCTCCACTAATGTTCCCCCCTCCGGTCCTGGGTCCTACTCTTCCATGTCTTGTCTCTGGGAACCCCTAGGAACGATGTGCCTTTAGGGGACTCTGTTGTATGAAGCCACGGAACGGTCCATGCTGGGCTTCAACACCCCTCAGCCCCCAATTCCCATTCCCCATCCCCCTCCCTGCCGGCCGCGCCCCGCCACCGCCGCACTCACACCACCAGGCGAGAGATGATCCAGGACACCATGGCGGGGCCGGGCGGGGCGCGGGGCGGGGACCCGGCCCGAGCAGAGGATGCAGGTGCCGGAGGTCGAGCGGCGGCGGCAGCAGCAGGAGCCGCAATAGCAGCAGCAGCCGCAGCAGCAGCCGCCGCGGGGGCCGCGAAGTGCCGAGCAGCCGCGGTTAAAGGGGAGGTCCCTGCCGCAGCGGCGGGCCGTGGGCGGCGGCGGCTCTTAAAGGGGAGGCCCGCCGGCGGCGGCGGCGGCGGCGGCGCGCCCCCCTGCACCTGCTATCACCGGGCATGCGCCTTTGACCCTCACCGCCCTGCCTTCGTCTAATCGCTTGTTCATCTTCCTTGGATTCCAAGCCGTGGCTTGAGGTCCTTACAGGCCTTCAGGTTCCATCCTGACGTCCTAGCCCTCTTCCTGCCTTGCCCACATCAGGCTGAAAGGTTTAAACATTCCCCCAGGAATACTAGCTAGGACTTATTGAGTGCTTACTGTGCCAGCCTCTGAGCTAAGAGCTTCACATGCATTATTTCACTGAATCCTCATTTCATAAGGCAGAGGTCATAATTATCCTCATTTTGAAGATAAGGAAATGGGAAGCTTAGGGAAGTTCAATAATTTGCCAAGGTCACAAAACCACTAAGTCATGCTAAGGTAGGAACCCATGAAGTCTACTTTAATCAGGCCACTTCTCCTAACTGCTGACTAGCAAACTGTCTTCCTCCATTACAGGCCCTGTAGACACCCACCCAAGAACTTCTCAAGTCAAAGGTATAGCTATAGCTACACCTGTCCACCTCACCCCTTCTTGGCCATTACCAATCAATCCTGTTGGAGGACCCGTCCCCCACTCTGATCTTTTTTACGTTGTCGCTTGCTAAGCTTTGCAGGGAAACAGAGCCCAGGCTCTCAAGGTGAATACCCAGGGGTAGACCCTCTTTAAACAAAGGGTAGGGAGGCATGGCGTCTGGGTTGGAGATGGATCTAGGGCCTCCAGTTCCACCCCCACCAGCAAATGCTGGCAGCAGTGTATGCCCTAATTCTGAAGACATTTATATCCAGAATGTAGGCTAGCCCGCCTCCTGATTTTCACCAAAGCAACAAAGCTCCAACCTCTGCAACCCCCTTTCTCCCCATTGCTTTCCTTTCCTGTCCCATTTCAAAGCTTCTGCATTCTTTAAGTGGAGGTGTGAGTCTTCTGGTGACCACAGCCTCGACCCGTGCCCATCCAGCCTGAAAGGACACGTTCAGAGCTCTGTATTTCAGTTATGGTCCTATTCAAACTCAGTATCCTTGAACCACACAATGGTCTATTTCCACCCTGATAATTGTATTTCCAGGCTCAAACACTTTGGAAGATGTTTTCCAACAGAGTCTGGAGAAGCAGCCTCCGATGACCCCTCTTGCTATTCTTTAGAACTTCCTCTTCAAAAGGCCTTTTCTAATTGGAATGTAGTCTGTCCTTACTCCTCAAGCTACTTTAATTGCTGATTTATAAACAAAAAATCCATTTGGGTCTTTTCCCACCAACTCTGAGGTGGACCTAGGGCCACATGTTTCATATGTGGGCAGGTGGGCCTCCTGCTTTGAGGAACCTCATCACTGATCACCCAAAACCTTGCTCAGGCTGTCCCCCAGCTGCTCTAGGAAGGTTAAAGACCTCATCTTTCCCAATCCATTCACATAGCAACAATGGAAAACCCATCTTTTCTGCCACTCTTTTCCCTTCACCCCCCAAACCCACAAACCACAATGACCTGGCACTTTCTGCTCTCAAATGGGCACAAATTCAGGAAGTAAAAGGGTAATCGGATGCAGCAATGTAATGAAGGTCAGAAAATGAACCATTCGCCACCTCCAACCCCGCCCTCAACCTGCCTTTGCTTTTTAGAATGGCCGGCACAGAAGAATTTAGTCCACTCCAAACAGATTTGTTAGATTTTTAATAAGAACATGGAAATCCCAATCAGCCCTTCAACAAAATTAAAATACAGAAAGTGAAATTAAAAGTATTCTACAGTAAATGACTTTTATTAAAAAAAAAAAAAAAAGGTAATTGTGAACATATAAACAAGCCTGCAGGGCACTACAGTACAGCTGGAAAGAAGATAGATACATTTTCCAATGTATCTATGGGCTAATGAATTCCATCGTTTTCAAATAAATTCTTAATAAAACTCCACAGAGTTGGAAAGTTTTGCTGAAAACATTTTTGGACAAAAAACCCAAAAAACCAAACAGACTCATGTAGGAAATCAAACTTTCCTTTGCATTCGGAAATGTAAGAGGAGTCCCAAGGGAACGCTGGTAATATGTGAAAATGGTTCCTGCGACACCAGTGTGTGTATCTGTAAAACACACCACAGCTCAGACATGACAAAGTTCTTTCTCAGATGGCTGTTCCCTCAAGATAGGACTGAGATGGGAAGGGAAGAAACTAAAAGAATCCTAAAAAGCCAATTCTTTTCAATTCTGCTTTGGCTGATTTTGTGCTATAATGGGCAGTTGATTTCTAAAAATCATAATTCTTCAAAGATTTTTATCGAAAGGAAGACTAAATGTAATGTGCCTTTCCTCATAATCCAGGAAAACAACTGTGGTATTTCAAAAATTCTAAAAATATCTACTTTCATGAAATAGTAACTATTTCACTACAAACCTATTTTTCACTAAATACACACGTTTCCTAATCCTGGAGCCTCCTGGGAAAAGCAGTGGGTTCTCCCTGGGTCCTGCAAGACTCCAGTGTTCACGAGAGAGATTGTGGGGAATGGCTTCACCCCGTCTCCTGGGATGGTCTGTGTCAGAGGTCACGTGCAGAGACACTGTCAGGCTTCCACCAGGTGTGTTTACGCAATTAGCCCCTACTTGTACCAGTTATGTGATTCCCCCTACCTCCAAACACATTCCCACTTAACTAGGCACGAGAGAACAAAGAAAAGAAAGGTGTGCCCACATTCCCGGTTTCCATGAATCTCAAGTCACGAGAATGTGCAGGAAAGCCCAGCAATGTTCAGGCAATTCAGAGTCCCAAAGACCACAGGATGGGTATGTGGCACCCTTGGCTTGGAGTCTGAAACTGTGTGTGTGAACAGTGTGACTTTCCTGGGTCAACCTTCAGTGTTGAGGCAGCGTAGAAAAGAGTGGCTGGAGAGTTTGTAATACTGACCACACAGGCTCCCAGTGAAGGGCCTCTGCTCCAGCAGAGAACCCTGCCGTTCCCTGTATGTGTTGTGAGTGAAAGACCTGCTTCACAGGGGAGTTAACAATTTCTCCATGCCTAAGATCTTGCCAGTTTGGATTCATGAGCCTTGAGGGTGCCGACAGCATCTTTCACTGCGTGATAAATGATGTTCTTCACCTGGAGAGAGCAATCGGCATAGTCAGTTCATGGTGGCCTCATATTATATTCTCAAGTGAAGATATATATTTTAAACAACCTATAAAGCCTACTAGTGAGTGAGGAAATCCTTCAACGAGGACTGCATACTTCCCAAATCAATCCCATAGATGATTTACAAATCACAGAGGATAGAAGGTCTATATTCAAAAAAGAATGATGAAATCATTTGAAAGGCTATATAATCACCATCATCTATGTACTTAGTACATGCTGGGCACTATTGCTAAGTTTTTTGTTTTTGTTGCTTAATTTTTTTAAATGTTTGTTTATTTTACAGAGAGAGAGAGAAAGAGAGAGAGACAGAGTGTGAGCGGCAGAGGAGCAGAGACAGAGGGACACACAGAATCCGAAGCAGGCTCCAGGCTCTGAGTTGTCAGCACAGAGCCCGACGTGGGGCTTGAACTCATGGACCACGTGATCATGACCTGAGCTGAAGTCCAACGCTTAACTGACTGAGTCACCCAGGTGCCCTATTGCTAAGCTTTTTATGTGGACTTTCACTTAATCCTTACCACAGTCTTATTAGGTCTATTCTTTAAAAAAAAATTTTTTTTTAAATGTTTTATTTATTTTTAAGACAGAGAGAGACAGAGCATGAGTGGGGATGGGGCAGAGAGAGAGGGAGACATAAAATGTGAAGCAGGCTCCAGGCTCCGAGCTGTCAGCACAGAGCCCGATGCAGGGCTCGAGCTCATGAACCATGAGATCATGACCTGAGCCAAAGTCGGACGCTCAACCAACTGAGCCACCCAGGTGCCCCTGAGGTCTGTTCTATTATTATCATCCCCATTTTTACAGATGAGAAACTGAGGAAACCAAGGTTCTCTGGTTAAGAATCTTGCCCAAGGTCCTACAGCTAATAGGAATGCACTAAAACAATAGTGGGTGGGTAGGATTATTGGATATTTTCTCCCTTTGTGCTTGTATGTATTTTCTATTTTGTCTAAGAAGAACACATATTACACGTGAAGCAGGAAGGAATAGTTAGAGTTACTAAAATAAAGTGAACAGGTTAAAGACAGTTTTAAACCAAGATAGTGATTATTTCTGGGGAGGGAAATAAAGAGACAGAATGGGGAAGGGTATATGGAAGCTTCAATAATGTAGTTGTTCTATATGTGTATGTTGTATAATAAGTATGTATAGGATGCTTTATTTCTTAAGGTGAAGGATGGGCACATAAGCTCCCTTTTGCTATTTTTTATTTAAAAACTTTTGTATTGGGGCACCTGGGTGGCTCAATCAGTTAGGCCTCCGACTTCGGCTCAGGTCATGATCTCATGGTTTGTGGGTTCAGGCCCTGCCTCGGGGTCTGTGCTGACAGCTCAGAGGCTGGAGCCTGCTTTAAGATTCTGTGTCAACCTCTCTCTCTGCCTCTCCCTCACTAGTGCTCTGTCTCTCTGTCTCTCAAAAATGAATAGACGTTAAAAAAAATAATTTTTGTATTAATTAAACAAATATTTTTTTATTTAATTTTTTTAATGTTTATTTATTATTGAGAGACAGAGCGTGAGCAGGGGAGGGACAGGGAGAGAGAGGGAGACACAGAATCTGAAGCAGGCTCCAGACTCCGAGCTGTCAGCACAGAGCCCGACATGGGGCTCAAACTCACAAACCGTGAGAATATGGCCTGAGCCCAAGTCGGATGCCTAACCGACTGAGCCACCCAGGCGCCCCTAATTCAACAAATATTTACTGAGTACCTAGTATGTATCAGATATCATGCTAGGGAAAAGCAGTGAATAAAGGAGTAAAATTCCTGCCTTCATGGAGTTTATTTATTTTTTTTTTTTTTAATTTTTTTTTTTTTTTTTTCAACGTTTATTTATTTTTGGGACAGAGAGAGACAGAGCATGAACGGGGGAGGGGCAGAGAGAGAGGGAGACACAGAATCGGAAACAGGCTCCAGGCTCTGAGCCATCAGCCCAGAGCCCGACGCGGGGCTCGAACTCACAGACCGCGAGATCGTGACCTGGCTGAAGTCGGACGCTTAACCGACTGCGCCACCCAGGCGCCCCCTTCATGGAGTTTAAATAGCTTATATTCTAGTAGGGATACAAACAAACAGAAAAAATACATAACATGTTAGACAATAAAAAATACTACAGACAAAAATAGAGCAGTGACAGAGGATTGGGAGTGTTGGAGGTGACATATTATAAATAGAGACCTAATGGAGCTGAGATCTGAAAATATATATGTCTGCATATTTGCATTATTTCTATAATATCAATGTTATCTATCAATGTGATTGTACTTTGTAATAAGAACTTTAAGGTTGAAACGTTCAAAAAAATTTTTTAAGTTTATTTATTTTTGAGAGAGAGAGAGTGAGTGTAAGCAGGAGGGGCAGAGAGAGAGGGAGACCGAATCCTAAGTAGGCTCTGCTCTGTCAGCACAGAGCTGGAGGCAGGGCTCGGAACACGAACCCAGAGATCAAGACGTGAGTCAAAATCAAGAGTTAGATGCTTAACCGACTGAGCCACCCAGGCAGCCTGAAATGTTCTTAATTTTTAAAAAGGAACAGCAAAAATGAGGAGACTCAGGATTGAAGATGTCTGAATCTACCTGCGGGAGGCTGGGAGACTATATTCAGATTGCTGAAGTCCTGCCTGGGAAATCTTGCTTCCTTCTTCTTCTTCTTTTTTTTTAATGCTACTAAAGCACCCAACAATTCTTAGGGATATGGATTGCAGTACCTAGCAGGGCATTAAGGAATGGAGCCTGCACAGAAACATGCTGTGAGAAGCAGCTCTGGGGAAATGCCCTTCTTGGAAACATGCTTAGAACACTCTGCCACAGTGCTTTCGCCATCTAACTGGGAAAAGTCAGTCTAGTCAGTTATTAACACTGAAATACTTTATCTCCCAGGGGCAGAGAAATAGAAGATGATAGCAGAAATGACTAGGTTAAAAGATGTGTATCCTCTAAAAGCAAATCGGAAGAGGACTCATTAAATACTCTGTGGAAGAGGATCATCTCTCCAGTAATACCTCCCGTAGAATACCCTCAGAAAGCAGAATGCTCATCCTATATATGTAGGCAAGCAGGAGATAAGGAGAGAGAGTGGGGGGGAAGGAGGAGTTATTTACCTGCAGTTTATCCTCATGGTTTGTATGAGTGTTAGAGAGATGCCTGAATTCCTGCGTCAGGCGGAAACAGTGCTTTACATGTTCCGGAGATACAAAGTCTTCTGCTACTTTTATGCAACTGTATAGATTGTGCACCTGGGAGAGGAAAAGTTCAGAGGGAAAAGAGCCCTGAGATGTTCAGCAATATATGGAAAATATCCATGACATAGTTTTATTTTATTTTATTTTTTTTTTTTTTAATTTTTTTTTTTCAACGTTTATTTATTTTTGGGACAGAGAGAGACAGAGCATGAACGGGGGAGGGGCAGAGAGAGAGGGAGACACAGAATCGGAAACAGGCTCCAGGCTCTGAGCCATCAGCCCAGAGCCCGACGCGGGGCTCGAACTCACGGACCGCGAGATCGTGACCTGGCTGAAGTCGGACGTTTAACCGACTGCGCCACCCAGGCGCCCCTCCATGACATAGTTTTAAAAAGAAGACAAAACCCCCCAAACTTGAGAAATGCTTATGATATTCCATTGTCATAAAAACAAAAGCAGAAAAATTCCAAGTATATATTTATAAATGAAAATGTTAGTATTCTCACAGAAGAGGATCTGGAAAAATATATACCAAACTGTTAACCACAAGCTACTTCTGGAGAAAGCAGGGTGAGGGGATGGAAAAGGGGCATGGCACAAGTAGCCGAGTTAGGACTTTCACTTTCTCCCTTATTTAAAAATTTTCAAACGTGCATTGAGAATTACACTGAAGAAACTTAAAGAGCAAAAAAGAAGTTGCAGTTTAAGAACAGTCAGCCTAATGCAGCCATTTATATGTATCTATTGCCAGATTAGTAGGAAACTCAGAAATAAGGAAGCCTATGGAATCCAGTGGAACCCACCTGGTGTGGGGCTCCAGCAGGTATGAAGACAGCATCTCCCAGGAACTGAACGATGGCCCAGCCTTGCACACCATACTCCTCATAGAGTCGCTTACGGAGGGTCTGGTCCAGGTACCAACTTTGGTCATGGATTGGGTCATGATCAGGGGGATTCTCTTGGCCTTGCTCTTCTCCAACCTGAAGCCATAACCAAACCCAAAGATGGAAAAATCAATGCATAAAAATTATAGCATAAACCCAACTTCCTGCAGCAATGTCCCTAGTGGGGCCAAAGTCTTCTGCTTTATTCTGTTCAACACCCTCCAGGTGTGGATTCAGGCCTTCAGGGCATTTGGACAAAAAGTACCTGTCTTTAATTTTTTTTTTTTTTTTTAACATTTATTTATTTTTGAGAGACAGAGAGAGACAGAGCATGAGCAGGGGAGGCACAGAGAGAGAGGGAGACACAGAATCCGAAGCAGGCTCCAGGCTCCAAGCTGTCAGGACAGAGCCAGACACGGGACTCGAACTCACAAACCGTGAGCCAAAGTCAGACACTTAACTGAGCCTCCCAGGCGTCCCAAAAGTACAGGTCTTAAAAGCCAAGAAACCCCACACGAGAAACCTAAACAGGTGGTCTCATCACCCCCAGACCCTTCATCCGTGAGTGGATAGCCTACTTGGGGGCATACCTTTCGTAGCAATTCCCGGATCTTTTCTGCATCCTTGGCTGCATAGATGTGCCACAAAGCACCAGGCTTCTCCTTTCCATCATGAATCCTCTGCTTTGTCACCTCATCAGCATCTCCCTCATCAATTGTCTTGAGTACCTCTGAAAAGAGCAAAATTACTTTTCCAGTCATTTCACTTCCTCTGAGTAAAGCAAAATGTTCAATTCAAACAAGCTTAGTCTCTACTATTCTCCATCTCTCTGAAGCAATGTAAGGTAGAATCAAAGAATCAAAACTCATATTTGCCTAAGCTTTCTACACACAGTAAGAGCAACCCTAAATCTTCCTTAATAGAGACTCTGCATTTTTTTGGAGGGAGAGTAGTCTTTTAAAACATATTTCTTGCTCAAACTGTTTAGCCACATCTTATGTTCAAAATGCAGGTTATTTCCTGCTGTAAGTAGACAGACTCCATGTACTTTTTCAAGACCTCTTTATAAACTCTAGGGTTCTACGGATATAAGGCCATGAAACATAAAGCTTCTCTGGCAAGTTAAGAGGGTAGACTTCTAATGCTTGTCTATTATAATCCTCTAAAGGACAACTAACGGAAGGATCTGCAGGTGTATCGCATTAAAAGCAAATGTGTGGCAGCAAATATCCAAAATAATGACACCAATAATCCCTGAACTGTGAGATTTTGAATTATGTATTTCTTTAACATTTTGTACATTTTCTAAAATGTCCATAATTAACACATATTAATTTTATACTGAGATGGCAGGGAGTAAAAATGCAGCAAAATATCACTTTGATGCTTTTGTTCTGCGCAAATAAGCTGGCTTTATCATCTGATAAACTGATCTGGCTGATGGCAAGTGAGCCAGACTGCCCTTCCTTCTTTGCTCCTATTTCTGATGCTCTATACTCAGTGGAAAAGGGAGCATTCCCAGAAAGAGAATGACTATGGTCAGGGATACACAAGTACCACTCTTCTTTCCTAAAACCTCCTTTCACTTAGCAACATCTATTGGGCACCTACTATGCATAGGCCCTGAGGAGAAAGACACCCGATTCTACTGACGTTGAGCCTCACCATCCTGAAGTAGAGGGTATACAGAAATAGTACCTTCATCATGAGCACCCTCCCCGATGGGGATCCCAACATACACCATCACATTGACTGCATCAGATACATCTAAATGAAGGTTTGTTGTGCCAACTCTTCTATCTTCTGCGGTTATTAAGCCTGAGGGAAAAGGAGGATATGCAGGGTGAAAGGGCAATATTGTGAAAAATCCATACCAACTCTACAAGTGAGAACATACTCTAAGATGTTCTTAAATGGGTAACAGGGAGAGTGAAGTATATCTGTTTATTAAAAAAAATCACTCTCATCTCTTTTCTAGTGTTTTAAGATTGATTTCTAGCTTGGTTGACACTATAGTTTTGGCCATTCACTGAACCAATTCCACTCCCTACAACACTATCTCTATTTTTTTTTTTTTTAATGTTTCTTTCTGAGATAGAATGAGCAGGAGAGGGGCAGAACAGAGGATTTGAAGCAGGCTCTGCAGTGAAAGCAGCGAGCCCGATGCAGGGCTTGAACTCATGAACTGTGAGATCATGATGTGAGCTGAAGTTGGATGCTAAACTGACTGAGTCACCCAGGCACCCCAACAATCTTTCCTTTAAAAGCAAAACAGATATGTGCATTACTGACATACAAATGAGAATTGGCTTTCACAGTGATTTATGGCCTTATTGTGACTTCACAAAGAGCTTGCTGGGTGATATGGAACTCTGTCTTCTTCACTGTTATTTTATCAAGGTTCTTAAAAACTAAGAATCATGTCTTCTTGCACAGAATGTTTGAGAGGAAACTTTCTAATTATTGTAGATATACAAAGTATAGATGTGATACAAATCAGTATGACAAAAGCCATCGCATTTAAATCCACCCTGGGGCCTGTGCCTGGCTCAGTTGGTAGAGCATGTGACTCTTGATCTCAGGGTTGTAAGTTCAAGCCCCATAATGGGTATAAAGATTACTTAAAAATAAAAAAAATCTTAACAAACAAACAAACAAACAAACCTCAAACCATTATGGCTACTGTTAAATTCTTTAGCACCTGTCACTTTGTGCTCTATTAGCTCTACACAGGACCTTGACTAAATATCTCCCTCTATAGGTGAAATGGGGAACAGTAGTGTCCCAAAAGGGCAATTACGGCTTTGGCTTCTTCATACCATAGGCATTGTACATCTTGGGGCCCAGATCGGGCCTTACAAAGTAGCTGGGTAGCCTAGAAGCCAGATTGAGCCTGCCATCTCGTTTGGTGTACTCTGGCAGAGGAAGATTCTCCATCAGATCTTCAAACCTACAGAAGATCAGGAAAGATGACTTAGCTTGTTAAGAGGGAAAAAAGCAAAGAGGCAAAGTCCACTTTTCTATCATTACTTTGTGCTGCTTCAGCAAGGCACAGGGTCTCAAGATGACCTACTGTAGTTCACTAACCTTGTGGGCATCATGTCTCGAAAATCTTCCCCAGGAGGCCAGTCCTTGAGTTTAAGCACCATAGGCTGCCCATCTTCTGATCTTAATCGCTCTGAAAGACAGACAGCACTCCCACAATCTGCTTGTTTGGCTGCTGCCTGGTTTTCCAAAGACTACAAGTTTTAGGAGACTAACTTATTTTCACACTTGTAACCCATCCTAATGGACTAGGTGAGCTTTGTTTTCCTCGCCCACTGCTTTATTTAACACATGCTATATTTTTCCATCTCACAAGAATTCCAGCCTCAAGAGTGAAAGTGCTCCACACAACCCATGGGAGAAGGTGCTTAAGCCCAGGTGTGCTCTGGGAGCCAATGATTGCCAGGAGAGCTAGCTTGGTTGGCACCAAGACAGACTGTCCCCCCGCCAAGGGGGTATGATTTGTGTCCAAGGGCAGAGCTGGACTTCCTTTCCAGTCTGCCGTCATCAAAACTACTTACTGCATATGATCTCAAAGCCATCCCAGAAATCCCGAACTTTCACATCGGAAATTATAGCACAGTTCCTGCAGTTCACTAAGTCCACATCTTGGTCTCCAAATTCCTGGCTAAAGGCTTCTGGCTTCCAGAGTTCAGACTTGAGCTTTTTATGTACCCCTGAAACCAACACTGGCTGTGGAAACAAAATATGCCAATCAGAACCATTTAGGAAATACTTTTTAGCTCAGAGCTCAAGGACAGGATAGGTTTCCTGAGGACAACCTCTTCTTCATGATGATTTACTGTTCTGTCCCAGCTTCAGAATCTATAGGTTTCAACATGTCAGGTGCAGGAAATGGAAACCACTTCTCCATTATAATTTTTGAGTTTCATGCTGGGAAGCATGCTACAGAAATTACTTCTGTTGCTCTGGTATCTACCACTATTTTGAGGTGAGAGGACAAAAAGCTGACTAATGCAACTTTGAGAATACTTCCTCACAGTGAGAATGAAGAACTATCCAGACAATTCCATAACCTCCCCGTTTTTCAAGCACCTGCTAAAGTATAAAAATTAGGAAGTGTTATCACACTATCATCCAAATTTGTGCAGACTTGGAACATTTACCTAGAAAAGTACTACCCATTTCTACCCACCTTCACCTTACCCCTATCACACTTAAGGATTTTCCTCTAAAAGTGTCATTAATGCCAGATCACCACTTCCCAGAAATTTCAACTACCCTTTTCAGAATGCAGACCTATAGAGCTTAGAAATAGAAGGAACCACAATATATTTTTAGGAATCTTCTGATTTTTTTAAATCCAAGTAAAATCGAAGTAGCAAGGAAGTTTTCGGTGAACTTACTATGTCTCAATCTCCCTGTCAAAAAATCTCCTAGACAGAATTGAAACTATTGTTGTAGTTGTGGTGGGCAAGCAGCCAGCTGGTCCTGGTAGCTACTTATCCTTACTTACCTGGCCTTGCTTCCAACATTCCCGGAAGATCTTCCAATTGTTTTTGTTGCTGGGGTCATGAAGACACAGAAGTCGGCCATCACAGAGCCAGGAGTGAGATGTATGGGGGTCCAGCACATTCAACCCCATCACCATCTCCTTCACTTCCTTTTGGGTATCAGTCAAGTTACAGGCCCGCTTTGCAGCATCTGAGGTTTTCTTATTTTCTACCACTGAGGCAATGATGTGGTCAAGGAAGTTGGGTAGGCTGGCCTTGTTCTTCACTCCCTGCCAGATACAATTCTATCAGGTAAGTATGAATGAGGCACCATGAGAAGAGCATTCAAAAAACTGTCTCACAACTGTACTCACAAGAAGGAGTTATGACTTACCTGATTAAGTTTCACAAACGTTTCTGAGATACTTTTTTTTTTTTTTCTGAGATACTTTTTGTAATTGAATGGGGGTTTATGAAGTCAGTATCTTAAATTTCCATCTTTTATACTATGCTTTACATTTATGCAAGAAAAGTATGCAAAGATCGCATCTGCCTCAAGAGCCTAGAGACCTAAGAAATGTCTTTACCATCCAGCCTTGTATTAAGGATTTGCATGTGGACCACAAGGATCACAAAATGCTTTAACTGAGTGAAAAAGATTATTTACTTTGAGGCTTATAAATTTTTTTCTGTCTAGCATGCCCAAGGATACTTCAACTAAACAATAAAGTGACTTATCAAGGCAGTGTTTTTTATTTCTTTTAATGTTTATTTTTATTTTTGAGAGAGAGAGGGGGTCAGAGTGCAAGCGGGGCAGGGGTAGAGAGAGACGGAGACACAGAATCCAAAGCAGGCTCCAGGCTCTGAGCTGTCAGCACAGAGCCCGACGCGGGGCTTGAACTCACGAATTATGAGATCATGACCTGGGTCAAAATTGGACACTTAACAACGGAGCCACCCAGGTGCCAAGGCAGTGGTTTTTTGTTTGTTTGTTTTTTAACCAGGGAGTATACCCCAAAAAAGTGGTAAATGAAAGTATTCAAAAGGAACTAAATATTCTGAAAGTAGTCTCCTAATGTTCAATTCTTCCCTTGCTTATCACCCCACTGAGAATCTCTCACACGTTCCAGGTGATGAAATCACCAGGCTCAAAAATCAAAGTGACATACCTAATGTCACAGAACTGAGAGGGCTTTTATTTTTTTTTTAATTTTTTTTTTTTCAACGTTTATTTATTTTTGGGACAGAGAGAGACAGAGCATGAATGGGGGAGGGGCAGAGAGAGAGGGAGACACAGAATCGGAAACAGGCTCCAGGCTCTGAGCCATCAGCCCAGAGCCTGACGCGGGGCTCGAACTCACGGGCCGCGAGATCGTGACCTGGCTGAAGTCGGACGCTCAACCGACTGCGCCACCCAGGCGCCCCGAGAGGGCTTTTATAAAAAGCTTGAAGTATTCCTAAGTCTGAAGTATCACTAATTATTATCTCTACAAAGTACATGTAATCATAGAACTTCCTGGGAAAATCAAAAAAGAAAAAGGAGAACTGAAGGTCAGAGCAAGTACATATAAAAGAGAGCCAAAAGTAATTTTTTCAAGTCACTAATGCAAAAGAAACAAATAACCCACTCATACATGGCTCAACCATCCACAGCTCACTGAATTTTAGCCACTAATTATAAAATAGAATGAGAAATATATTTATGTACTTGTTTGAAATCTCTAAGACAATACACACTAAAAACAGAAAAGCAAGGTGTAGAGCATCTGAGTAAAAAAAGGAGGAAAAAAACCATACAATGACTGACCTGCAGAAAAGAAAACAAGTGGCTGGGAGATGATGATGGGAAGGAGACTTTTCACTACATCATTTAAATTTTTATCTTGTGAATTCATTCATTCAGTAAATGCTTACCGAATACCTACTATGTATCAAACACTGTGGCACTAGTGATACAGCAGTGAATAAAACAGTCAAAAATCTTTTAAGGAAAGGGAAGACAGACAACAAATCAATCATGGTAATGAATGCTATGGAAAAAATAGTAAGTGCAGACAAAACAGATATGGAGGATGGAGCTGTGATGGATTTTACAAAGGGTGGTTTAAGAAGGCCTACAGGACGTGACATTTCAGAAGGGAGATGAAATTAATGATGAAGCAAGCATATGGTTACATGGCAAAGAGAGTTCCAACTGGAAGAAAAGGGTAAGCGCAAAGGCTCTGAAGAGGGATTCTTGCCTGGTCACGGTCAGTAAGAAGGTGGGTGTGGTCAGAGCAGAGTGAACAAGGAAAGTGGTGGGTGAAGTCAAAGAAGTGCAAGGAAGAAGTCTTGCACAGATAAAGCTAGAGCATTATTGTCTACTGAAAGGATTCTGTTTATATTATCAGAGAAATAGGAAGCCCTTGAAGGATTTTCAGCAGAGCTAACAAAAATCATGTCAACGAAACCACTCATATTTAAAAAGAACCACTCAAGCTGCTGTATTGACAATAGACTATAGAGTGGAAAAGGGAAGAAATAAAGGAGACCTGTAAGAAGTTTACTGCAAACATGCAGGCAAGAGAGGATGTTGGCTCAGACCAGAGAGGAAGTGGTGGAGCTAATGAGAAATGGGTGGACTCTGAATACATGTTATTTTTTATTTGAGAGAGACAGAGGGAGACAGAGAGAGCGAGCGAGAGGGGCAAAAGGAAAGAGAGAAAATCTTAAGCAGGTTCCATGCTCAGCACAGAGCTTGATGCAGGGCTCGATTCCATGACCCTGGGATCACGACCTGAGCTGAAATTGAGAGCTGGACGCTCAAATGGCTGAGCCACTGAGGTGCCCCTGCATACATTTTAAAGATCAGACTAAAAGGATGTGCTGGCAGATTAGATAGGAAATATGAGAGAGGGGAGTCCCAAATGACTCCAAGATTTTTGGCCAAGCAACTGGAAGAATGCAGATGCTCATGACCAAGAGAGGAAACTACAGGAGAAGGAGGCTTATACGCAGAAGATCAGGCATGTGGTCTTAGATGTGTTAGGTTTAGGTGTCTATTATAGATATCCAAGAAAAGGCAGTATGAATGTACTGTCTAGGTTAAAAAAAATAATAATGCCTGTTATTGTCAAGAAAATAGTGATTCCTGCTGACTGAAAATTTCAATGTCTCAATTTCTATTGACTTCTTTTTTAAAAAAAAAAAATTTTTTTTAACATTTATTTATTTTTGAGATAGAGAGAGACAGAGCATGAACAGGGGAGGGGCAGATAGAGAGGGAGACACAGAATCTGAAACAGGCTCCAGGCTCTGAGCTGTCAGCAGAGCCCGATGCGGGGCTCGAACTCACGGACCGTGAGATCATGACCTGAGCCGAAGTCGGACGCTTAACCGACCAAGCCACCCAGGCGCCCCTATTGACTTCTTTTTTTTTTTTTTTAATTTTTTTTTCAACGTTTATTTATTTTTGGGACAGAGAGAGACACAGCATGAACGGGGGAGGGGCAGAGAGAGAGGGAGACACAGAATCGGAAACAGGCTCCAGGCTCTGAGCCATCAGCCCAGAGCCCGACGCGGGGCTCGAACCCACGGACCGCGAGATCGTGACCTGGCTGAGGTCGGACGCTTAACCGACTGCGCCACCCAGGCGCCCCAACCCCTATTGACTTCTTAACATGGCACAAAAGGTTCACTATTTAAACGGATCTCAAACATTTCCCAAACGCGATGTAAATAACTTGTCAGTTGGACAGACAACACAGATAACACAAGTTACCCATATATACTCTAATCCAGTTATCAGATCTCTGATGGCTCTTCCTTGGAAAAGCAGCAAAGGCTAGAGTTGTAGAAAGGACACTTACTGCTGAGGATGTAGAGAAGACCGGGGGGAAGGGTATGCCTGTGTCCAAGGGGGCTTGAGGAAGCTTTCCGGGTCCGGAGTGAAGGAGGTCTCGAAGGCTAGAGCCTTCGGTTTTGTTGTTGGAGGCAGTGGGACCCAGTAACAGACTGTTAAAAAGCTTTGGAGTCAATGGAGAGACCTTTGCAGTGGAGTTGAACGAGTCCAGCCCAAAGGGTGAATGAGACTCTTTACTGAGCACCGACCTCAGGGACCCTGCTTCTGTAAGGACATAACCAGGAATAGCATTAGGCATGACAAGTAATACCCAGCAAGCAAATGACTCCTAAAAATGAGCCAAGAGGGGAGGAGGACTTTCCCCTTCCCTGGTCCACAAACTACATACAGTTTGTCCAGGCCAACCTTGACAAGGTTATGACTATAGCAGGATCATGGCCAAGGAGAAGGTCTCCTACTTCTTCCTTCCTTTATCAGATCTGGATTTCAAATTTCCTTTTGTTCCAATCCATCTTTCATCTCCCTCACTTTCTAACATAGTGTTTCTGCAAGGGGGTCTTCAGAATACTTGTACTGGAATCACCTGGAGTGTTTACTAAAAATGGAGATTCCTGTTTGTACTCTAAGAGAATGTCATTTAACAGTTCTGGTGGGGCCCAGGAATCTCTATTTATAATAATTCCCCAGGCAACTCTTGGGCCCATGGAAAATCAACCCTGGCTGCGTAACAGAACCACCTGGAAGGTTAATAAAAATCTCCTATCAATTCTGACTAAAGAGGTCTGGGGTACAGCCCAGGCATGTGCCTTTTCTTTTGAAGTTTTATGTTTTATTTTCTTAAAAGTAGACTCCACGCCCAATGTGGGGCTTGAACTCATCACCCTGAGATCAAGAATCGGATGCTCTACCAACTGAGCCACTCAGGTACCCAGGCATGTGTCTTTTTTAAAAAAGCTCCACTTCTGCAAAAATATTGAAAGCAACTCCCTCATTTTATGTGATTACCCAGAGAAAGCAAGCATCATGTTTCATAAACGTGGATGGTCATGTGTGAGTTTGAAGAATCCGGGAATAAGTCCAGGTTCCACCTAAAGGCAGGGCAGAGGCTTGTGTTCATCTCACCTTTTGTTTCTTCTTTAGCCTTCTGAGTTGCTAAATCCGCCAACCAGTGCAGGGCAGATGAGGGGGGGGCTGTGTCAGGGCAAGGGGGCCTGATGGTTTTTAGCTCACTATTGCTATTTGAAGTCGAACTATCTGCTTTCAGAGACTCATCAGATCTGATGTCAGTGCTGTCAGCTTTGGGAACATGGTCAGTCTCTGATGTTGTTACTGCTGCAGTTCCTCCTCCGCCTGAGAAAGTGGTTTCATTTCCAGAAGAGGCACTAGGGTTTATGCTAGGGAGCTAAAGCACAGAAGGCCAACATGGTTAGAGTGCTGTTCTTGTGTAGGAAAAAAAACAAACAAACACATAGCAAGGGCTACTGACACTAAAAAAGTCTGGGAAAACAACCTGAAACTGTCTCAAAAACTATTTCATTCATTGATTAATTTAACACATATTTAAGGAGTCCTACAACATGACAGAAACTATGCTTGGTTCTGTGAAAAGATCAGTGAACATAAAAATAAATAATACAATTTATTTTAAAATATTAAAATATATTTATTTAGCATGCCTGAGGCTCAGTTTCTGCAATGGTAAACCGATGATTAAAATGTGACCTCATAAAGCTGTTCTGAGGATTAAATGAGATAGTATATGCAAAAAGCTTAGTAGAGTGTTTGGCATACATAAATGTTCCATAAATGTTTACTATTCTATTACTGAATTTTCCACATGATTTGCTCTAATATGTCAACTCTATTGAAAATATATCTTGAGATCCCTCAGCCTTAATTCCTGTACCTCCTACAGACCATGAATTAGTAGTGTTCCTGGAAAGCACTCCAAATATAAGCAAGTTAGCTGTGTGTGTGTGTGTGTGTATGTGTGTGCGCGCGTGCGTGTGTGTTTAAAACGGCCTCTTGTTCAAAACAGTTACCATCAAACCGGAATGACCTCCACCTCTGATAGAGCAATGAGCAAACCACTGCCTCTCTGGAGGCTTGGGATTGTTTTCAGAGTAGAATGATCCCAGCTCAGCAGGCCAATCTTCATATTTCTGTCCTCAGTACCTAACATGACAAGGACAGGGACCATGCACACATATTGGACTGCCTTCCTGTTAACCTTTTCTATACTCTTCACCTATACAAGGATCCTGAGGTATAAATCTTGACAAGATGAAAAGAATCTCATTGTGCTACTTATCAACCCAGCCTGAATTGGTTTTAAAGACAAATGAAGAGAAACTCATACCAGCTGGAGGGAATTAAAATCCCTTGAGTAACTTTTTGGGGGTTCTCTCTAGATAGGCTTCTCCATCCCCTAATTCCTCAGGAATCCTACAGTAGCCTAGGACAACACAGGTGAAAATGGGGCATTTCCTGGTACTAAGAAGAGAAGTTTCTCTCATTCATACCCACACATACCACTTTACCTGTGACATCCCATTGGTGACAGCAGGTCTCAACACAGATTTGTTCTGCCGACTAATACAAGGGCAGTTTGCTTTTATTCCCCACTTGCCCCGGGCAGCATGTACCATGTCTCCAATATTGTAAAGAGCTGGGAGAAAGAGAGCAACAGAAGCCTCAGAATGTTTTATGTGCCAGATATTGTGCTAACGATCTCATTTACATTATCTTCCTCAATCCTTACCCACATTTCAATGAGGTGGCAGCTATTACCCTCAACATTTTTTAAAAGATATTATTTATTAGGGCACCTATGTGACTCAGTCGGTTAAGTGTCTGACTCTTGATTTTGGCTCAGGTTGTGATCTCACAGTTTATGGGATGGAGCCCCGAGTCTGGCTCTGGTGCTGACTGTGGAGCCTGCTTGGGATTCTTTCTTTCTCTCTCTCTCTCTCTCTCTCTCTCTCTCTCTGCCCCTCTCCCATTTTCTCTCGAAATAAACAAACTTAACAACAACAACAAAAAGACTATTTTCTTAAGTTCATTTTTTAAGCAGGCTCCACACCCAACATGGGGCTTGAACTCACAAACCTGAGATTAAGAGGCCCATGTGTGGGGCACCAGTGTGGCTCTGTCAATCAGCATCAGACTTCAGTTCAAGTCATGATCTCACCATTTGTGAGTTCGAGCCTGCGCTGGGCTCTGTGCTGACAGCTCAGAGCCTGGAGCCTGCTTTAGATTCTATGTCTCCCTCTCTCTCTGTCCCTTCCCCGCTCATGCTCTGTCTCCATCTCTCAAAAATTAATAAACATTAAAAAAATAAAAATAAGGAGTGCCATACACTACCAACTGAGCTAGATATGTGCCCCTAAGGATTTTAGTTTTTAAATAATTTCTACAGCCAATGTGGGACTTGAACGCACAACCCCAAGATCAAGAGTCTCATACTCCACCAAATGAACCAGCCAAGCACCCCATACTCTCAATTTTTGATGATGAAACTGATACTCAGAGAACATCATTTCTCAAATACATATAGTTGGTAAATGGAAGTACTAATACTTTAACCCAAGTATAACTAGCCTAAAGTTCTGTGTACTCTTAACAAGTTACACTCTCTCCCTGTTACAGTAAATATTAAGGTGTCTTGCAGGAGAAACTCTAGGGGGTAGATTCCCTTCCGTTCAAGAGCATGTAAAACATTTTAATTTTTTTTTTTAATGTTTATTTATTTTTGAGACAGAGAGAGACAGAGCATGAACAGGGGAGGGTCAGAGAGAGAGGGAGACACAGAATCCGAAGCAGGCTCCAGGCTCTGAGCTGTCAGCACAGAGCCTGACGCGGGGCTCGAACTCACCGACCGCGAGATCATGACCTGAGCTGAAGTCGGACGCTTAACCAACTGAGCCACACAGGCGCCCCCCATTTTAATTTTTTTAAATTAGTTTTCTTTATTTTTGACGGAAAGAGACAGCGTGAGTGGGGGAGGGGCAGAGAGAGAGGGAAACACAGAATCCAAAGCAAGCTCCAGGCTCTGAGCTGTCAGCAAAGAGCCCGATGCAGGGCCCAAACTCACGAACCATGAGATCATGACCTGAGCTGAAGTCAGACGCTCAACCCACTGAGCCACCCAGGCTTCCCGACCATGTAAACATTTTAAATTGTACACGTGAGATTTATATACTTTAACTTATATCTAAAAAAAAAAAAAAAAAGGAAAAGTGGGGAAAAAGTAGACCAATGTAAACTTAAAGTGAACATTTAACCAATGCTTAGATCAGTAGGGAGCAAGCATCCTACCAGTGCCCTGAGGGAGCCCCTCTGCTTGGAAGCGCTAGGGTATAAAGGATTCAACGAGTGCCCTCTGTCACACTGGAGGAGAATATAGGCAGTAGATTGATCATCTTCAATGTGTGTTATTGTAAGTATGGAAGGTGAAAACACATTTTTTGGAGGAATCATTGAAATAATGATTTCAATAGTGACATAAACATGACCATTCATAGGCTGCCTTCATGGATTCAAAAGGTTTGCTTACCTTCAGCTGGATTTTTACAAGCCTAAAAGCAAAGGTCTTTCTGGAAGCATGTGGGACTTTTTTCTATTCTGGTCCTGCCAACCACAGGAATGTAAAATGTTATGTAGAAAAGTAACCAACTTCTCTAACCTGAAAGGTGAGGCATAGTGTGTGCAATGGCTGCATAGAATCTAACACATATCTGAAGATTCAAATACTCAGAAAAATCTGGGGAAGCTTAACAAAAATCAGGCTGAGATAAAACCATTTTACCAGATCTTATGATATATGAATTAAACCTCAACTAAATAAAAAACTTTTTTTCCACCAAATTTATGTATTTTTATTTTTTCTTTGCTTAAAAATATTTTTTAAGGTTTATTTATTCTGAGATAGAGTGTGCAAGTGGGAGAGGAACAGAGAGAGAAGGAGAGAGAAAATCTCAAGCAAGCTTCCTGCTGTCAGAGCAAAGCCGGATGCGCAGCTTGATCCCACGAACCCCAGAAATCAGGACCTGAGCTTAAACCAAGAGTGAGACACTTAACTGAGTGAGCCAACCAGGTGCCCCTATTTATTTACTTATTTATTTTTTAAGTTTTTTTATTCAAGTAATCTCAATACCCAATGTGAGGCTCGAACTCATGACCCCAAGATCGACAGCCACATGCTCCTCTGACTGAGTCAGCCAGGAGCCACTCTTTGATCAAATTTAAAAAAAAACTCCTTTGGGTGCCTGGGCAGCTCAGTCATTTAAGCATCTAACTCTTGATTTCCACTCAGGTCAGGATCTCACAGTTCATAGGATCAAGCCCCAAGTTGGGCTCTGCACTGGCAGGGCAGAGCCTGCTTGGGATTCTCTCTCTCTCTCTGCCCCTCTCCTGCTTGCATACTCTTTCTCTCTCTCAAAAGAAATAAACTTTAAAAAAAAAAAAAAAAAAAGAACTCCCTTACCTGTGCCAGGGATAATCTGTGTAGGCATGAGATTCTCTGGTTCATGGGACTGCCCCTTTGCACACTTCAACCAGGAGAAAACTTCTTCATCACCCATCTCCTCCGTCTCTGAAACAGAAATGAAATGACTTTATTTATATTACTAGGGTCATAAGATGTATCCCTCTTAGTGAGTCAGAGTTTCAGATCCTAAAGGCCAATTTTCTCTTCAGCCAAAGAAGATAGTATCTAACTCAAAAAAATCTACTTCAGTGATTTACTGTTATTTATTGTATCTACATACAAAAAATCCAACAATTTAGTGTGCACTCCCATGAATTTTCATGAATGTATACAGCTGCATAAGCACTACCACAATCATAATATAGAACATTTCCATCTTCCTTCCTAAAGTTCCTTCGAGCCCTTTGCTTAAAGTCAATAGCCTTTTCTTAACCCCTGGTCACCAGTGGTCAACTTCCTAACACTAACATTTTTGCTTTTTCTAGAATTTCATATAACTGGAAGCATACAGTATATAGTCATTTGTGTTGGATTTATTTCATTTAGCATGATTGGAGATTCATCCATATTGTTCATGTATTGGCAATTCATTTCCTTTCATGGCTGAATACTATACTGTGGTATGGATATACATTTTTATTACCCATTTACCAGCTGGTGAACAGTTGGATTATTTCCAATTTGGGGCTATTATGAATAAAACTACTATTAACATCCAAGTACAATCTTTTGTGTGGACATATTTTCTTTTCTCATTTTTTAAAATGTTTATTTATTTTATGTGTTTATTTATTTTTGAGAGAGACACAGAGCACAAGTGGGGAGGGGCAGAGAGAGATCGGGACACAGAATCCAAAGAAGGCTCCAGGCTCAGAGCCGTCAGCAAAGAGCCTTACGCAGGGCTCAAACCCACGAACCGTGAGACTGTGACCTGAGCCGAAGTCAGACACCTAACCAAGAGAGCCACCCAGGTGCCCCTGATGTTTACTTATGAGATGGATAGACAGAGAGAAAGAGAGAGAGAAAGCACGAGCGTGGGGGAGGGAGGGAGAGAGGGAGAGAGAGAGAGAGAGAGAGAGAGAGAGAGAGATTGACGGAGGGAAGGAGGGAGGGAGACACAGAATCCGAAGCAGGTTCCAGGCTCTGGGCTGTCAGCAACAGAGCCCAACTCTGGGCTCAAACTCACAAGCTGTGAGATCATGACCTGAGCTGCAGTCGGACACTCAACTAACTGAGCCACCCAGGTGCCCCATGTGTGGACACATTTTCATTTCTCTCATAAACATGTAGAAGTGGGATGCTGGGTCATATGGAAAATTTATGTTTAAACTTATAAGACATGGTCATACCGTTTTCCAAAAGGATGGTACCAATTTCCATTCCTACCAGCAACTGTTAAGAGTTCTAGTTCCTCCACATTCTTGGAAACACCAGGTACTGTCAGTTTCTAAAATTCTAGCCTTCTAAGTGGGTAGAGGGGGTTCTCGTTACGGTTTTATTTTTTCCTTTTCCAAATGAGTAGTGGTAATTTTTTTAATGCCTTTATTTTCCATTGATCTATCTTCTTTGATAAAGTATCTGTTCAAATCTTTTGCTCACTTAAAAATCAGGTTGTTGTCTTCTTATTGAGTTGTGAGAGCTCTTTATGGTGGATTCAAGTCCTTTAACAAATAGGCAATCAGCAAATCTTTTCTCCCAATCTGTGGCTTGTCTTTTCATTTACTCAAAGTGTTGTTTGAGGAGCAAAATATTTCAAATTTGGTAACAATTTTTCTTTCGCTTTTTGTGTCCATATAAGTAGTTATCCAACCCAAGGACACAAAGATTTTCTATTTTTTTTTTCTAGAAATTTTGTAGTTTTAGCTTTTTATGGTTAGGCCTACAATTTACTTTTGATATATCGTGTGGGTAAAAATAAAGCTCATTTGGGGCGCCTGGGTGGCTCAGTCAGTTATGTGTCCATCCGACTTCGGCTCAGGTCATGATCTCACGGTTCATGAGTTTGAGCCCCACGTCAGGCTCTGTGCTGACAGCTCAGAGTCTAGAGCCTGCTTCAGATTCTGTGTCTCCCTCTCTCTGTGCCCCTCCCCACTCTATCTGTCTCAAAAATAAACACTAAAAAATAAACAAATAAAGCTCACTTTATTTAGTACAGATACACAATTATCCCAGTACCAGTTGTTGAACTATCTCTTCCCAACTGAATTATCTTGGCACCTTCATTACCTAATCAGCTGACTATATATGTGTGTACATCTCTGCTGTTATATTACCACAGTGCCTTAAATTCCTGTAGCTGTATAGTCTTAAAATGAAATAGTATAGGGGCGCCTGGGTGGCGCAGTCGGTTAAGCGTCCGACTTCAGCCAGGTCACGATCTCGCACTCCGTGAGTTCGAGCCCCGCGTCGGGCTCTGGGCTGATGGCTCAGAGCCTGGATCCTGTTTCCGATTCTGTGTCTCCCTCTCTCTCTGCCCCTCCCCCGTTCATGCTCTGTCTCTCTCTGTCCCAAAAATAAATAAACGTTAAAATGAAATAGTATAAATCCTCTAAATGCCTTCTTTCTCAAAATTGTTTTTGTTATTCTAGTCTTTTTTTTTTTTTAAGTTTATTTTTGAGAGAGAACATGCAAGCAGAGGAGGGGCAGAGAGAGAGAGAGAGAGAGAGAGAGAGAGAGAGAGAGAGAGAGGGACAGAAGATCCAAAACAGGTTCTGTGCTGACAGCAGAGAGCCCAACGTGGTGCTTGAACTCATGAACCATGAGATCATGACCCAAACTGAAGTCAGACCCTCAACCAACTGAGCCACCTAGGCACCCATAAATTTATTTTTTGAGAGAGACAGTGTGAGTGGGGGACAGAAAGAGAATTTTAGGCAGGCTCCACGCTGAACACGGAGCCTAACATTGGGCTCCATCCCACAACCCTGGGATCATGACCTGAGCCGAAATCAAGAGACGGATGCTCAATCAACTGAGCCACCAAGGCACCCCATGTGTTTCTTACCTATTAATTGAATTTATCCTTAAGCACTTCATGGTTTTTTGATGTTACTATAAATGATATTAATTTAAAAATTCAATTTCTAGTTGCTCATTGACAGCATATAGAAATATAATTGATTTTTGTTCAGTTTGTCCAGTAATCTTGCTTAAACTCACTTATTAGTTCTTGTAGCTTTTTTTGTAGATTACTTGGGGTTTTCTTTATTAAGTTTTTTTTTTTTTTTTTTAAGTTTATTTGAGAGAGAGAGGGAGAGGGAGTGCAAGCAGGGGAGAGGCAGAGAGAATCCCAAGCAGGCTCCATGCTCTCAGCAAAGAACTCAGCGCAGCTCTTTGAGCTCAATTCCATGAACCGAGCTGAAACCAAGATTCAGAGAGTTAACTGACTGAACCACCCAGGCGCCCCACCCAACGTGGGGCACAAACCCATGGCCCCAGATCAAGAGCCATATGCTCTTCCGACCAAGCCAGGCAGGAAGCCCTCCTTGGGGTTTTCTATATAGATGATCATGTCACCTGAGAATAAAACACATTTTACTTGGGGCACCTGGGTGGCTCAGTTGGTTAAATGGCTGACTTTGGCTCAGGTCATGATCTCACGGCTCATGAGTTCGAGCCGTGCATCAGGCTTGCTCCTGTCAGTGTAGAGCCTGCTTTGAATCTTCTGTCCCGTCCTTCTCTCCCTCACTTGCTGTCTTTCTCTCAAAAATAAATAAATCTTAAAATTTTTTTTTTACTTCATTCCAGTATATGCTTTTTGCGGGAGGGATGGCATTATGCTTTTGTCTTTTATTTCTCATGCTGACTAGTAACTCCAGCTCAGTGCTGAATAGAAGCTGTGAAAACAGGTATTTTTGTTTGCTCCTGATCTTAAGGAGAAATATTCAGTCTTTTGCATTATGTAAGATGTTCCTATCTATATCTAGGTTCAGTGTTTTTCGACCCTTATTTCTTTATCACTTCCCTCCCAAGACCTTTATAGACATTTTTTTTTTTTTTGGTAATTATACTACCCACCCCAAGAAAACTGAATGCAAGATACTCTGTATTGTACATACTGTTTCATTTTCCTTCTTCTTTTGAATTAACTGCTTTTGTATGATTTGCCTTTGTCTCCACTTTTGGCTGACTGGCTATATACACCTCTTTATTTGCTACTGTTTGTTCTTGGGTTTGTAGTATCTCTAGCTTACCACAGTCTGTCTTCAAATAGTATACCATTCTTCACACACTGTGTAAGATTCTTATATTCTTCCATTTCCCCTTCCTTTCCTTTGTGCTATTACATATTTTAATTTTACACATTTTTAAAAATTTTTTAATGTTTATTTTTGAGGGAAACAGAGTGCAAGCAGGGCAGGGGCAGAGAGAGAGAGACAGACAGACAGACAGAATCCAAAGCAGGCTCCAGGCTCTGAGCTATCAGCAAAGAGCCCAATGTGGGGCTTGAACCCACAAATCATGAGATCATGACCTGAGCCGAAGTTGGACGTTTAACCAACTGAGCCACCCAGGCACCCCTAATTTTACACATTATAAGTCCCAAATTACTTTGTTACTTTTGCTTTAAACAATTATCTTTTAAAAAGTTTAAAAATAAGAAAAAGTCTTTTATATGTAGTCACATATTTACCCATAGATGTTCTTCATTCCTTTGTGTAAATCCAAATTCCCTTACTGTATCTTTTTTTCCCCTTGAATAACTACCTTTGTTTGCACTGTGAATCTGCTGGTGATGAATTCTACCAGCTTTTCTTTGTCTGAAAGACTATTTCACTCTCGTTTTTGAAGATATTCTCACTAGGTATGAATTTTAGGTTAATAATTGGTTTTCAGCACTTTAAGATGCTGTTCCGTTGTCTTCAGTGGAAGAGCGTTTCTGACAACTTGGCTGTCATCTTTGTTAGTTTGTATATATAAAGTACTTTTTTTCCCTCTTGTGATTTTCAGATTTTCTCCTTATTGCTTTTCAGTAAGGTGGGTAATGATGTGCTTTGGTGTGGTTTTCTTTTAATTTAAAAAATGTTTATTTTTGAGAAAGAGAGACAGAGTGCAAGCAGGGGAGGGACACAGAAAGAGGGAGACACAGAATCAGAAGCAGGCTCCAGGCTCTGAGCTGTCAGCAGAGCCCGACAAGAGGCTCAAACACACAAACTATGAGATCATGACCTGGGCCAAAGTTGGATGTTTAACCAACTGAGCCACCCATGTACCCATGCTTCTTCTATTTGAGATTTATTGTTGATTTGTGGTTTTATAGCTTTTTCATCAAATTTGGAAAATTTTTGGAATTTTTCAGGTATTTTTTGTATCTGCTCTCTGACCATTTCTCTTTCTGAAACTCTAGTTAAAGTTCTGGCAGGCTGCCTGATATTTCCTATACATAAACAAGGCACTCTTTAACTTATAAATTTAAGTCTTTCTTCTCTTTGTGCTTAGTTTTGGATAGTTTCTATTGTTACATCTTTATATTCAGCTTCTTGTGCAGTATCTAATTTGCCATTAATCCCACCTAGTATAATTTTTTGGGGATTTTTTATCGCTAGACCATTTATTTGGGTCTTTTATGTATTTTCTATTTCTCTCATATTTCCCTTTATGTATTTATTTTTATTTATTTATTTATTTATTTATTTATTTATTTATTTATTTATTTTTTCAACGTTTTTATTTATTTATGGGACAGACAGAGACAGAGCATGAACGGGGGAGGGGCAGAGAGAGAGGGAGACACAGAATCGGAAACAGGCTCCAGGCTCCGAGCCATCAGCCCAGAGCCTGACGCGGGGCTCGAACTCACGGACCGCGAGATCGTGACCTGGCTGAAGTCGGACGCTTAACCGACTGCGCCACCCAGGCGCCCCATTATTTTTATTTTTTGAGAGAGAGAGAGAGAGAGACGGAGGGAGAGGGAGAGCGAGTGAGCATGTGCTTGAGTGAGGAAGGGGCAGAGGGAGGGGGAAAATCCATGCCCAGTGTGGAGCCCAACATGGGGTTTGATCTCACTACCGTGAGATGATGAATTGAGCCGAAATCGAGTCGGATGTTCAACCAGCTGAAATCAAGAGTCGGATGCTCAATTGACTGAGCTACCCAGGTGCTCTTCCCTTAATGTCTTTAAATATATTCATATGATTTATAATTGCTGCTTTAAGGCCTTTTTACAGTAATTCTATCATCACTGTCATTTCTGGATGTGTTTCTATTGAATGTTTCTTTCCCCCAGATTATTGGTCACATTCTTTTTTGCATACTTGATTATTCTTTTATTTAACAAAACTTTATCACTAAAGTATAGTTGACATGTACAGTTAACATACTAAAGTAGTTCCGGTGTACAACACAGTGATTTGACAATTCTATACATTATGCAATGCTCACTATAATAAATGTAGTTGCCATATGTCACCATACAATGTCACTACAATATTATTGACTATATTCTCTGTGCCATACTTTCCATCCTTTTGACTTATTTATCATTGGAAGTTTGTACTGCTTAATCCCTGATACGTATTTCACTCACCCCACCCCCATTGCCTCCCTTCTGGCAATCACTAGTTTGTTTTCTGCATTTATGAGTTTGTCTTGTTTTTTTTAAATTAATTTTTATTTTTTTTAAAGTTTCATTTTTGAGAGAGAAAGCAAGAGTAGGGGAGGAGCAGAGAGAGAGGGAGACAGAGGAAGTGAAGCGGGCTCTGCACTGACAGCAGAGAGCCCAATGTGGGGCTTGAACTCACAAACCATGAGATCATGACCTGAGCAAAAGCTGGATGCTTAACCGACTGAGCCACCCAGGCACCCCTATTTTTTTAAAGTGGTTTCTATGCCCAACGTGGAGCGTGAACTCATGTTCCCAGGATCAAGACATGCATGCTCTAGTGACTGAGGCAGAGAGGCACCCCCGTTTTGTTTTTTAGATTCCACATGTAAGTGAAAAATATGGTATCTTTATTTCACTTAGTGTAATACCCTGTAGGTCCATCTCTGTTGCTGCAAGCGGCAAGATGTCATAGTTTTTTATGGCCAAGTAATATTCCATAATGTATATGTAGGTGTATACATGTATATACACACTTAGGCTACTTCTGTATCTTGCCTGTTGTATATAACAGTGCAGTAAACATAGGGGTGCATATATCTTTTTGAATTAGTGTTTCCATCTTCTTTGAGTAATTACCCAGTAGTGGAATTACTGGATTGCATTTCTGTATTTTATTTTTTGAGAGACTTCCACACTGTTTCCACAGTGGCTACACAGATTTACATTGCCACCAACAATGCACAACCATTCCTTTTATTTCCACACCCTCCCCAACACTTGTCATTTCTTGTCTTTTTGATACTAGCCATTCTGACAGGTGTGAGGTGGTATCTCATTGTAGTTTTTATGTGCATTTACCTGATGAGAGTGATGTGCAGCGTGCCTTCATGTATCTTTTGGCCATCTGTAGGTCTTCTTTGAAAAAATGTCTATGCAGGTCCTCTGCCCACTTTTTAATCGGGCAGTTTTTTTTTTTTTTTTTTTTTTTTTTTTGGTGTTGAGTTGTGTAAGTATTCTAGTTTGGATATTAACTCTTTATTGGATATATCATTTGCAAATATCAAATATCTTTTCCCATTCAGAAGGTTGCCTTTTTGTTTTGTTGGTGGTTTCCTTCGCTGTGCAAAAGCTTTCATTTATTTTTCTTTTGTTTTCCTTGCCTGAGGAGACATATCCAGAAAAATGTTGCTATGGCCAGTGCCCAAGAGATTACTGCCTGTGCTTTCTTACAGGTGTTTTATGGTTTTGGGTCTCACATTTAATTCTTTAATCCATTTTGAGTTTATTTTTGTGTATGGGGTAAGAGGGTAGTCCAGTTTCATTCCTTTGCATGTAGCTGTCTAGTTTTCTCAGCACCATTTACTTAAGAGACTCACACCTGATTATGCTTTTTTTTTTTTTTTTTAAGTAAACTTTATCCTCATTGGGGGGCTCAAACTCAAGACCTTGGCTCTACCAAATGAGCCAGCCATTTAGCTGATTATTACTCATACCCTGATTTTTCCTGATTGAATGCAGAGCTTTGTGACTTTAATGTTTCAGAGTACTGGATTTTGTTGTAATCCTTTAAAGAATGTTTGATTTTAGTCTGGTGCATAGTTAAGTAACCTGCAGATCAGTTTGATCCCTCCAAGGCTTGCTTTACACTTTGTTATGGCATCTGCACAGCAGCCATTATTCTGGGACTACATTAGTCCCACTGCTAAAACGTGACCCTTGTGCACTCTTATCCAGAGTCTTTCCAGTCTGGCTCGTGGCAATACAAATAGTAAGTTCTGGAAATTATTCAATCAATTGCTTTCTGAAAGTTCCTTTTTGGGCCTTAAGGAGTTTCACCTCATGTGTGTGCAGATCACTACAGAGCCAAAAACTGAGGTGATCTCTCTGCAGTTCTAACGTCTTCAGCACTCTGCCTCACTCTTCTCAGACTCTTATCTCTTTTTCAGTTCAGTGAGACTGTCAAACCGTTGTAGTTGCTTTTCCCTCTACTATAGCCTGGAAACTGCCTGCGGGCAGTAAACGGGAGCAATTGTAGGATGTGCCTTGTTTCTTCCCTTCTCTTAAGAGACAGACTCATGCTGCCTGCTGTCCAATGTTTAAATCCATGATTTCATATATTTAGTCTGGTTTTCTTATTGTTTATGGCAGGAGGGCAATTCCTGTAGAAGTTAATCTTTCGTGGGCAGAAGTGGAAGATCTAATAGCTACATAACACATAGTACCTAGTAGATGTCAGGCCCTGTGCTAACCATTTCAAGTACATGATCTCATTTAATCCTCACAACAATGCTGTGAGAGAAATACTCATATTATCTTTGTTTTATAGATAAGGAAACTGAAGCTCTGAGGGATTAAGAAAATAGCCTAAGATACCACAGGTGGTGTAAAAGATGTGGAAGTAGGATTCAAATCCCAGTTGCATACCTCTAAACCACCATGTTCCAAGGGTTACACAATATCTCTGAAGAGGGAAGAATGAGGTTAAGGGCCAAGTAGTAAGATAAAGCAAGGAAAAAAGGAAGCACAAGATTTGAATAGCCTTTTTCCAAAGATGAATACAGCCAACAAGCACATGAAAAGACGGTCAACACCATTAGTCATCAGGGAAATGCAAATCAGAATCACACAATGAAACAGGGACTACTTCATAGCCACTGTGATGGCTATAACCTAAAAGGCAGACAATAATAAGCATTGGCAAAGACGTGGAAAAACTGGAAGCCTTGTGCATTGCTAGTGGGATTATAAAATGATGTAGCTACTAAGGAATACAACTTGGCAGTTTCTGAAAGAATTAAAAACATAGGACTGCCATATAACACATAAAACCCATTAGGTATATACTCAAAAGAAATGAAAACCTATGTTCACACAAAAACCTGTACACAAATGTTCATAGTGGTACTTTTCATAATAGCTCAAAACAGACACAACCTACATGTCCACTGACTAATGAATGGATAGACAAAATATAATATACCCATACAATGGAATATTATTTGGCAACACAAAAGAATGAGTTAATGATACGTGCTATCACATGGATGAAGCTTTAAAACAGTATGCTAAAGTGAAAGAAGTCAAGTCCCAGGAGGCCAAATATCGTATGATTCCATTTATATGACATGTACAGAACAGGGAGAGATGAGACAGTAAGAAGATTAATGGTTACCAAGGGTTGAGGAGAGGGAGAAAAATAGGGAGTTAGTGCTACAGGTTACATTTTTTTTTGGAATGACAAAAGTGAAATTTGATAGTGGAAATGGTTGCACAACCTTGAGAATATACTAGAAACTTTTGAATTGTACACTTTAAAAGGGTGAATTTTATGGCATGTGAATTATATCTCTATAAAGATGCTGTTAAAAAAAAAACACACACACAAGGGAAGATGAAGAATAACTCTCCTTGGATTGTTTTAGCCTTCCCAGTTAGGCTGGAATATTGGCAACCACAACGCCTCATAATGCAACAAAAATGAGTGAAGCTAAGCAGCTAAAATGGGGGCACAAACCCATTCTTGCTTCAAGTCCCATACCTCCAATGACAGGTTACCTTTAGAATTGAACAGGACAATATTTGCTCACCACTGCGCGGACGGCTTTTTCTGAGCCTGTAACAGTCAAGGCAGACCCCAAATCCACATTTGCGACAAACCCAGTGGATGTTGAAGAGAGTTGTTTCACATACATCACACATCTCCCGCACACCACGCACTGCTCGCTTCCATGCCACTTTCTCTGGTGGAAAGAGGAAGAGGGATATTGTTGGCATTGATCATCCTGAATAACAGTAAAAGACTACAGATCCACTGACTGCTCCTCAAACTGTTTTGTCCAGCAATCAAACTCAAAGATGCAAGAAGTTAGTGTTTCTATAAATGTAAGAGAAACAAAATAGATGGAATTGTTAATATTTCTAAACAAGTGTCAACGATATAAATGCCACGTGTTGTTACTTAAAGATACTGTAAAAATGTCAATGTGGGGGAGTCTGAAATAAGAGGATTCTTCACTTGAAATGTAGGTATAAATGTCTTGGGAGAATTTTTCTTGGTGTAGAAATAGGGTACAGTATCTCACAGATATGGAAACATCATCAATGTCTGAATAACAGTGGGTTCTAGGTATGAAACATCGTACCCACTAGCACTTCATCTACTCACAAACCACATAATATCACTTACTAATACAAATAGGTTCAAAGCAAACTCAAAGTATTTAGAGTGACCCAAACCCAGACAGGGATCAAGGAAGGAATAATGTCTGCTGGATATAGTTAGAGCCTCAGCTCCTTAGTTTGCTACAAAGAGAAGTCTTATCAGTCTTAATTTGTCCACAGAGAATGCCATTTGTCACTCCTTCTACTCCTGTGACGTAACAGAAAATACAAGTTCCCAAATAGAAGTGCCTGGAAGACAAGGAAGTGGGTGTCTTACGATGTGGCTCCACCATCATCATGGCCTCTTTCTCTGACATCACGAGCTGGCAGAACTGGTCCCCAACGTTGGCCAGGATGTATTTTGAGGTTTCTAGGTCTATTCCTTCTGCAAGGGAGGAAGAGGGAATCCACAGGTTCATGGCATCAGGGTCACTTTGCTGGGGACTCAGAAACCCCTCCACACGGAGTACTCCCTTTCGAGTGAAGATCAACCTGAGATAGGAAGGCAGATAATCAAATACATGGTAAATAGCAGCCATGCAAACTAAAACACACCTAAAAGCCTAGGATCTACAAAAATTAAATGAGCCTTAAAAGGCATTAGAGTGCATTAAGAATTTTCACCCTAGTGGGGCACCTGGCTAGCTCAGTCAGAAAAGCATGTGACTCTTGATCTTGGGTTTATGAGTTCCATCCCCACATTGGGTGTAGACATATTTAAAAAGGAAAAAAAAAAGGGGCACCTGGGTGGCTCAATCGGTTAAGCGTCCGACATCGGCTCAGGTCATGATCTTGCGGTTCATGAGTTCAAGCCCTCTGTCGGGCTCTGTGCTGACCGCTCAGAGCCTGGAGCCTGTTTCAGATTCTGTGTCTCCCTCTCTCTCTCTGACCCTCCCCCGTTCATGCCCTGTCTCTCTCTGTCTCAAAAATAAATAAACGTAAAAAAAAAAAAAAAAAAAATTAAAAAAAAAAAAAGGAAAAAAAATTTTTTTTAAGTTTATTCATTTATTCTGAGAAAGAAAGAATGTTAGAGGGATAGATACGGGCAGAGATAGGGAGAAAAAAGAATCCCAAGGAGGCTCCACGCCGTGAGCACAGAGCCTGATGTGAGGCTTGATCTCATGAGCTGTGAGATCATGACCTGAGCCAACATCAAGAGTCAGATGCTTAACTGGCTGAGCCACACAGGCACCCCTCCAAATTTTATTTATCTATTTTTTTTTAATGTTTATTTATTTTTGAGACAGAGAGAGAGACAGAATGTAGCAGGGGAGGAGCAGAGACGGAGGGAGATACAGAATCTGAAGCAGGTTCCAGGCTCCGAGCTGTCAGCACAGAGCCCGATGTGGCGCTTGAACTCACCAACCATGATATCATGACCTGAGCCAGCCAGGTGCCCCCAAATTTTGTTTAAAAACTAATTTTCAAAAAATAAAAACAAAACAAAAAAATAAAAATAAAAACGAATTTTCACCCTATTTGACCAACACAGTATACATTCTCTGCAATAGTAGAAAGGCTTATTATTAACACTTAATATGTCTGGGTTCTTTAAAAAGCTGTGTCAAGAAACATCTTTCAGTTTCTCTATCCACCAGAGTGGTGTGCACCCACACCACTGAATGTGACCAGAGGAAAACAGCCATGCTCATTGTCTCATTTGAAATTCACGTCTAACTATGTCAGCTGAGCCTTCATGTTGCCTTCCAGTTACAACAGTTTCCTGGTGCACGCCCTCTCCTAGATGCATGTTTCGTAGCTTCTCTTTTCTTTTCTAACCTCCAATATAATTCTCTCATGAGGACCTTGTTATGTATTCCATGGAGAAAATACAAGGAGTCAGAAGAGATGTCCCCCAAATTCCCAACACCATACTACCATGCCTTCCTGCAAATGGGCCCATGTTCCATCTGACGTGCTGCTGCTAGGAATGAACTAGGATCCCAGCGAAGACCATTCTCTCCACCTATGCTCTACATCCTCTACATCCTCTCACGTAGGCAGCCCTCCACATATTGTTTCTTCTACATCATCTATCTTCCTCTCTACTGAATCATTCTTGTATTTGAACTATCTCAAAAATTCTCTAAGAATTTTCTATCTCAAAAATCCTCTCGATCCCACACCCCCCTCCATTTATCTGCTTGTAAGAGCAATGTTTCTTGACCGAGTTGTCTATACTGATGGTTACCAGCTCCTCTTCCCTTTCATTTTCTTACTCCACTCCAATCAGGCTTTCCCTCACCAACATACCAAAATCGTTTTTTGACAAGGTCATTACCCCTCATTAAATCCAACAGTCACTTTCCGTTCTCATCTGACTTGACCCAATCCCCAGTATTTGCCAGAGTTCATTATTCCTTCCTGGAAATACTTTCTTCACTTGCCTTCCAGGATACCTTACTGGCTGTTCTTTCTTAGCTGCCTTTACTAGCTCCTCCTCATCTTTCCCATCTGTCAATGTGGGAGAACTCCAGGACTCGGTCCTAGGAATGCTTTTCTTCTTTGTCTACATTTGGACTCCTTCAGTAATCTCAATTAGGCTTAAATACCTGATGACATCGAAATTTTTATCTGCCTGGACTTTTCCCCTCAACTCTAGAGTTGAGTTTCCAGCTGCCCTTTCAACATCTCCATCTAGAAATCTTTTTTTTTTTAAGTTTATTCATTTATTTTTGAGAGAGAGAGAGAGAGAGAGAGAGAGAGAGAGTGTTAGTTAGTTAATTCAGAGGAGGGGCAGAGAGAGAGGGAAAGAGAGAGAATCCCAAGCAGGCTCTGCCCTGTCAGCATGGAGCCTGATGTGGGGCCCTAACCCACAAACCCTGATTTCATGACCTGAGCCAAAATCAAAAGTTGGACATTCAACCGACAGAGCCACCCAGGTGCCCCTCAATCTAGAAATCTAATAGGCATCTCAAATTTTACATGCCCAAATTAAAAGTTCCCATTTTCTTCCCCAAACCCGCTTTTCCCTAAGGAATCTCCTCATCAGTAAATTGCAGTCCCATTTTTCCAGTTTTCAGGTCAAAAGCTGTAGAATCCATTTCTTCTTTCATGCTCCACATCTGATCAATCAGAAAATCCTGTGAGTTCTACCTTCAAAATATATCCTCAATCCAACTGGACTCATCACTTCCATCACTAAGCTACTGTCATTCTCACCTGGATAATTCCAACAGCCTCCTAATTTCTCTGTGCTCCTGCCTTTGCTTCAATATAATCTATCCTCAGTAAGGTAGTCACAGTGATCCTTTAAAACATTCCTCAGCGTCACTCATCAACTCAAAACCTCCAATGACTTCTTATCCAGCACAAAAGCCAAGGCCCTTAGATTAGTCCTTTAAAATATGGACTCATCATTAATTTTGTGACCTCAATTCCCCTGCCCCCATTCTGTATTTTAGCCGCCCTAGGTCCACAAACACACCAGGAATATTCCATCCTCAGGACAGTTGCCCTTGTGCCCTCTACCCGGAAAACTTGTCTCTCAGAGACATGTGTGGTCCACTCCCTCACCTCCTTCATGTCTTTACTCAAGTCTTACTTATCTTCTCAAGTCATCCTATTTAAACTATAGCCTCTCTAGGGGCGCCTGGGTGGTTCGGTGAGTGGAGTGTCTGACTTTGGCTCAGGTCGGGATGTTGTGGTTCGTGAGTTCGAGCCCCGCATTGGGCTCACTGCTATCAGCACATGGCCTGCTTTGGATCCTCTGTGCCCCACTCCCTCTGCCTCTCCCTCGCTCACATGCACATGCTCTCTCTCAAAAAAACAAAAACAAAAACCCCCCACTAAACTGTAGGCTTTCTAACCTCCCCACAGTTCAATCCTCTTTCCTGTCCTTATTTTTCTCAGTTATTAACAGCTAACATGCCATACATTTAATCTCTTTTCCTTATTTATTGTCTGCCTCCTCAGCAAACCTCTGAAGGGCTAGATTTTTATGGTTTTATACAGTGTTTAATCCTCAAAGCCTACAACGATGGCTGGCACAGAGTATGTGCTCAGTAAACATTTGCAGAATAAGTGAAGCTACACTATGTGGATAAATCATTTGGATTTCTGTATCTTAAAAATTAAGATTTCTTGGAAGATTGTTTAGAAGAAATTCTTCTTCTAAGTTTATCAAGCAGAAAAAAGTGACTATCTGCTGTTTGGTAAAAGCAGGGGATACTCCCAGGATTTTCATCAGTTATATCTATTCCAAAGACACTTCACAGTATCTCCTCATCTTACTTGCCCTTCTCCCTGAGACTCAAGTTACTCTAGCATTGTAGAGGAATAAAGGGTCAGACACATCCATAATACAAAATAGCATGCTCTGCTTCTACCACTGGTTTCAAATGGAATCCAAATTAGGAATGACTCAACGTAGTTCAGGGGCCAGCGGCTGAGCTGTTCAGTTCCCTAAGGACAAAGCCACAAGTCACTTCACAATCCAAACTGAATGGCTACTATGGATAGAGCCTCAGCAAAGACTCAAGAGCAAACAGGTTAAGGAAAACAAGGAATAGACTGGACATATGCTTACAGATTCAGAGAGTGGGAGTTGTATATCACTAATGGAAAGTGGGAAGGAGACAGGCAGGTTTGGGTACCTCCGGAAGTGAAAGAAGCGGCAGGCCACAGTGGAATCATCTTGCTCCTGTTCTTTAAACTTCCGATACCGCTCCAGGCGGCATTCCCGACACTTGTGCAGGTGAGGAGCCACATTGATGCATGACCCATCCTGCAGGAAGGGCTCTCCAGACTGCTTCAGCTTCTTCACCTTGCTCACATCTTTTAGCACTGACTGGCCAACTGTGGCAAGGGAAGGAGAAACAGTTGGTCATGATTGGTATTAATGAGACCCAATAACATAATCCTCTTGGGGATGAATTCTTGTCCTGACCTGGGTCATTGCTCCTTGCCATGGCTGGGCTTGTGTGCATCATGTCCAGCCGTGACAGAAAGGGAGGGAGCCAAGAGGCTTCAAAAGGAAGCTAAGGACCATGGAGAATTTGTGGGCATTGCCCCATTACAAGGAAACAACTCTGGTATGGGTGAGGAAAACCCAAGAAGGCAGAAGGTAGCCACTTGCCTCTAGACTCTCAGGATACGACTGTTCTACTAATCACAGACTGTTGGGCCCCCATGGTACCAATTCCTAATGACAATAGTAATGGACGCTTGCCTTTACACATTTCTGGGCTAGAAGCTCACAGCATAGGAGTTAATGGCTTTTGGAAGAGGTGTTAAAACCTGATATATGTAACAGAGAGAAGTAAATTTGAGGGGTGATTCTTTTTGCCTAATTAAGTCTATGAAAGGCTGCTATGTGAGAACAGAGTCCAGTACTCAGTAATTCCTCTAAAGTAAATTAAAGAGGATGGGCCAAAGAGAAGTAGAAAGGGATGAGAAAAACACCGGGAAAGAACTCTTGACTGAAAGGAGTATCAGGGGTCTTCCCTTTCTCTGTCCTCATTATACAGGTAGATATCCCTCTTACAGTGTTGGGGTTTAGATGCAATCCTGCCCTGAACCAACAGGTCTGATGAGGGGCCTCTAATAGGCCCTTTTGGCCATGTTATTCTATGTGATTACAGAACTTTCCATCAAAGAAAGGGCTTCTGCTGCCCAAGACCACAACAGGCATTCGAAGCCAGTGCCAGAGCCAAGCCCATGAATAAGCCCAGCAAGATCACCTTTCAGGGGGGCGGTCCGTGGCCGGCCCTTCGGGGCCTGCTTCCCTTTGCCTTTGCCCAGTAATAGCTCAGCACTGCGCTCCCCATTGGGGCCCAGCTTCCCCATCAGGTGCTCTGGAATCCCCTTCAGGCCAGTCTTGGCCTGCAGCTGCTCCTCAGAGTCGCTCAAATCTGATAGGTCACTGTTGGTACTGGAGTCCGAGTCCTGTCTGCAAGCCAAGCTTCGCTCATCCAGTGAGAACCTTTTCACAGCTTCAAAAGGAGCTTTGTTCTCCTGTGAAAAATCTGCTGGGGAGGACAGAAAGCTGCCTGAGTGCCTGCCAAAGACGTTACTAAAGGTTTTGAGGAGGGGATTGTCCTGTTGCCCAGGCCCCACAGTTGGCCTCTCCTCTGTGGGGCTGGAGGAGAGAGTAGGCATCTCAATGGGTTGGGTGAGGCTGCTGGTGGGTGAACTGGAGCGGCCATTCCCCATGGCAGAGAGGCTCGGACCCCCGGTGGTAAGAGTTGAGCCCAGAACACCAGACACCAGTTTGGAGGAGTCAGTTGTGATGAAGAGGGTTTTCTTCTTTGCTAAAGATGCCGAATCTGTAGAAGAGTGAGCCTCGGGCCAGCTGGGTGCTGCCTTAGAGGTGACAGTGGTAGCAGAGGAAGAGCTACCTGACGCCTGAGATGCAAAGCTGCTGAAAGGGCTATGTTCAACTTTCTCCACAAATGCTAGGAAAGGGTTAGAGGGCTCTTCTCGGGATAGTTTAGGGGGTTGTAAAAATAGATTTTCATGACTCTCTGGGGTGCGGGCGTTTAGGAGGCTCCGTGGGAAGGCTGGCGTGAGGGTGGGCATGGACTCTGCAGGCACCTTCCGGTCCACAGAGCTGCCAGCTTTAGAGCCTGATTTAGTGTCTGCTCCAAGAGCCGATCTGCCTTTACACAGGCTCTCAAGGCTTTGTTTGAATGAGTCTCGACTGGAGGAATCATCAGCCAAACTCTCTGAAACGGTAGTGAAGTAGTTACTGGTGGGTAAAGTTTGGGACATGCATTGAAAAAACAAGTTTTTGGAGAGATCAGAGTCTTTCTGAGACTCTGGTGCAGAGCTACAGCCAAAAGAGAAACCCAAAGGTTTATTCTCTGTGGCTAGAACCCCATTGGACTGGCTCCTTCCACTTCCAAAAGTCAAAGGTTGTGATGAACTTGGGAGAGATGCTCCAAATCCAGAAGAGGCCAGAACAGTACTTCTTGAATTCTGAAAAGAAGATAGCCTGAATTAGTAATTCTAGTTTCTCTTGACAACCTTACCACCTCTTTCCTGGGCCTAGGCCAACATTTCTTGTGGGTCAAATCAACTTTTCTCCCCTACAATTCCATGAAAACTGCTCTTATAACTAGATTTTTACCAGTGTTAGAGATGACACCTGCCACAGACCACACAGAGGGCATCTTTAACAAGGTGAGCTATAGACAGCAGGATGTCACTCACCCTGCCACTCCCTTGACTGTTAGCCAACTGGCTGTCACAGTACTAGGAGGCTGTGTAGGATTCTCAGTTTCTACTTGGAAATGGAAGATTCTACCAGGAATTGGAGAAAAGGATTCCTGAACAGACAGATACTAGCTTTTACTCTGAAATGTACCTAGTGACCCTGTTATATTAATCTCCCTCAATGATCTTAGCTACTGTCAAAGTTTCGATTTATTTAAACTAACTGCCCATTTTACAAAAGTGACTTCTGCCCCATAACAAGGAAAAATATTCTCTTTCTTAGTCTGAAACTCCCCAAGATGGACCCTTTTAGAATTTGGCCATTTATTTATGCGTCCAAATCAATCTAAAAGTTGAGTATCTACTTCAATTAAAGTTAGACCTAAAGGTGTTAAATTATCAGGGCATCTGGGTGACTCAGTCGGTTAAGTGCCCGACTTCAGCTCAGGTCAGGATCTCACGGTCCGTGGGTTCGAGCCCCACGTTAGACTGTGCTGACAGCTCGGGAGTCTGGAGCCTGCTTCAGATTCTGTGTCTCCTTCTCTCTCTCTGCCCCTTCCACATTCGTGCTCACTCCCTCTCTCTCAAAATAAAAGATGTTAAAAAAAAAAGATGTTGAATTACAAAGCACTCATTACTGAACCCTTCTGTTATCATTAGGATCTAACAAGCCTCCAAACAAGAAAAGTGTAGATACTGATACACCCACCAAACAAAAGCATTCAGCCTAACACATTGGAGAATGAAAAAAAAATTTTCCTTTTTTTCACCTTGTTAATGTTAACTTCTGCATGTAAATAAAAGGTGTGTGCATAAAGAAGGGGAGGATCACTTTCATATATATTATACAAAGAGGGAAACATTCACCCACAGGTGGGTTTGAACATTTAAAATCAACCTTCAGGTAGTAGTAGTAGGATACCATTAAACATTCATTTTAAAACATGGCAAATAAAAATTATTCTAGGAGTGCTTAACGGATATGGAGTTTCCTTCTGGGGCGATGAAAATCACCACTAGAAAGTGGTGATTCTTGTGTAACATTGTGGATGTACTAAATACTACAGTATTGGAACACTTTAAATGGTTAAAATGGTAAATCTAATGGTTATTACTTTTCCACATTAAAAAAAAATTATTCCAGATAAATGAAAGGGCTATTGTTCAAAAAAAGGTGTTAATTTACTTAAGGTACTCATTAAATATGCAAGAAGAGCCTACATTAGGACTTTCCTTCAGGATGGCACAGAGGCATGAGAACCAGGCATGCCACCTATGGCTTGTCTCCAGTTGACATTTGCTACAGAGGCTGCTTCAGGGCATTTTAGAGTTAAAAACTTAAAGTTGTTTATTATTTATTTATTTATTTTCTTTAAGGTAAACTCTACTTAGTCAAACTCACGAACCGGAGATCAAGAGTCACATGTTCTACTACCAACTGAGCCAGCCAGTAACCCCATTATACTTTTTCTTTTCCTTCCCACTAATCAACTACTACTGACTTAAACCCCTTCCCAACTAAAAAGAAGAGACAAGAAAGACACAGCCCTAAGAATTGTCTGTTGTTTCATTAAGCAGAATTTGGCCAGAAGCCTGACACCTGCATGACTCCAAGGATCCAGCATGGGTAGCTTAGGTTTCACTACTAAAGTTACCCTTTGAAAATAAATATACACATGAATGCAAAATAATTTGGATGGTCTTTCATTTTCCTTCACATGATTAAATTCTAAATCCTCTTCTTATAAGAAAGTGATGACAAATTGATTTCAACTTAATTTTTAGGGCAAGAAATTTCCTGGGGGCTATGTCCCTAATTTAGATGTGATACCATAATGAAACATCCTTTTCTGTACTTCTAAATCATATCCCAGGAGAATACCTAGGCTGACACATTACCAAAATCACTGATACAGTCACAGAAACTTCTCCAATCTATTTGGAAAAGAAATGCCCTTTGAATCCACATTTCTTCTAATCAGCTTTGCTACCCCAAGAATAATAGCATTCAGTGGATCTCCCAGCATATAAAATTTGGTCTACTTTGTAACCCCCTTTACATCTACACAGCCTTTGGCATGGAGTGGATTTTAATTAGTTTGAGCAATATAATGACTTATACACGGTAGAAATTCACTTAAGATCCTTACCTACTTCTCTTGGGAATGCTGGTCAACTAACAAAGGACAAACCATTTACCAGTATGAAATCTGCATTTACAAACCTTCTCTTCTGCCTGGACATTTCACCTCCCTGCCCATCCTTGCACACTAGGGATTCACAAATCACATTTGCTAGGAGGGGACGAACTCAGATGAAATGTATATGCCATGTTTTATCTGGCATTGTTATGCCTATAATGATTCCATCTTAAGATGTGAGCTCCTTCAAATAGGGATTTCAATTCCTTCTCTATAATATACAGTACTTAGCACACAGTAGTTTCTTATACATAATTAAAAAAATCATTTAGTACTTTTTGTATTTCATATTCCAGCTTGAGAAACAGCCAGTTTGAAAGAAAATGACTAGCATCATAAATCATTCTGTGGTGTACAAGAGTCAAGACTGTGAGAAATGATTTTGATATTGTTTCAAATTTAACTTGTATTTTTTTAGAAGTTTATCTATCTATCTATCCATCCATCCATCCATCCATCCATCCATCTATCTATCTGTTTTTAAGTAGGTTTCATGCCCAGTGTGAAGCCCAATGTGGGGCCTGAACTCACAACCCTGAGATCAAGACCTGAGCTGAAATTAATAGTGGGACGTTTAACCGAATGAGCTACCCAGGTGCCCCAATGTTAACTTTTATTTAACAGAAGTTCCATTTCAGCAACAATACATGCAAATCAGATAAAAAACATAGGAAGTTGGATCCTACTGTGATTAATTCCATCAAATTTTCCAGTAAGGCTTAAAAAGATTAAGTCAGAAAAGAAAAGAAAAAAAACCAAAACGCTTTTATAGCTATATCAAATCATGGAAAGAAGCCCAGCCTCAAAGGAAAATATCATAGAAAATGATGAACTAAAAACAGAGGATGGTAATAGTCGCTCTCACATAGCCTTAATTATAGTGTTCACTGTTACCAACACTGTAATTCATTAACCTTGTCTCTCATAGGCCTGGTAGAGGCTCAACCACTGTGTGAACTAAATAGATAATTGAATTAAAAAGATTCCCCATCAGATCTACTTTAATATCTCATTAAATTGGGTTTTATCATCAGTTTTTGATTAGTGCAATTGTTCGGGTGACTTTTAATAGCTGATAAAGTTATGAAAATATACACATTTGCCCAATGAGCAGTAAAGGACTGTTCAGAGCACAATTTAAGCACATGTCAGAAATACTTCCTTTCCTGTGGCATTTTAGATGCTTCTTAATGTGTTAACAATAAAGTAGGGTAAAAGAATGAACCCAAATCTTGCAAATCTGCCCCTCAAACAACTCACCTCTCCTGGGGCCTGTAACCGGCTGCCTTTCTGTTTTTCCGGCCCAGTCCCTGCTGCAAGGCCAGTGTCTGAGATCCTCACCGTGGTTGGGGTGGAGCTGGCGGTAGTGACCACAGCTGCTGAAGCCACCATGCCCTGGCCAACTTGTTCCAGTGTTTTTCCTGCCTCTTTGTTTTCGGCTCCACCCACCTCTGTCGCCAAAGGTGTCTGACCTGTGGCTGTAGAATATGGCGTGAAAGGTACAGGTGTGTCCCCACCTACAGGCTCATCCTGTACCACCAGAGTCCTGCCGTTTTCTTTGGTGTAAGTGGCAAAGCGAATGTTGCGGTTAATCTGGGGGACAAATGTAGTCGGTGGCTGCTTGGCTCTCTGATCCAGCCCTGGCTCTCCACTGGCATTCCCTCCTTTCCAGGGCCCTCGGCTCGCCTCACCTCCATCGCTCCCATTACTGTCTACTTCACCCCTGTCTCCTTTTAATTTCTTTGATGCAGGGTCACACCCAGAGTCCGAAGCACTTTTCCTCCTCCGGCCATCTTTCCCCTCTATGCTCTCTCTCTTCTTCTTTCCTTTGGAAGATTTTACTGCTTTTAACGTACCCCCCTACAAAACAAAATTCAAAAGAGATTTATTACAAGGAACCTTCCATCCTGTGAAAACCATAAACCATTAGCTCTTTCCCATCTCTAGAAGCAGACAATGAAAGCAGGCAGATTGCTACATTCCAATGCCAGCTCTAAGACATCCCCTTAGTCAGAAAGCTCCAATCTTCCTGTGACTCATTTTACACACATATTCAAGATAAGAGTTACTACAAGTTCACTCACTTGGCAAACCCTCCCCTTAAATAAAATGCTTCCTCAAATGGACTTTTTTGAGGGCTTTAAAAATTTGTGGAATTTCTTTTATAAAACAAGACTGCTATTGCTAGGCTGGGAACTCAATTGCCCCTTGATGAAAAAAAAATCTGCTTTCTTTCATATTTTTCTCCTTGTTTGCCTGACAATCGCATTTCAAGTATTGAAATATAAAAATCTCCTCTATCCAGCAGTCACTAAAAAACTGGGGACAACTTAGCAATAAGACGACTAACAGTGGTGAGTCTATGACCAAAGGAAAAGTGAGCCCAACAAAGACAAGTGTGGATTGCTCTTGTGGACACTATAAATACTCAAACAATTTCCAGAACTTGTTTCAAAGTATTAGACACAGGAAAGCAAAAAAGGGAGGCTACCACAGACCATACAGCCAAATCCCGCAGCTTTTCCAATAATTTCAGCCCATTTTATGAAATCTTACTTATGTCTTATTTGAGAGGCCTAACAACCTTAAAAGATAGATTAGGAGACATGATTCCTATCTCTGAATAAACTCCTCCCCCGACAAGAGCATGGGGAAAGGGGCTAGGAACACAGTACCATTCTCTCAAACAATCTTTGTGCAGCAAGAACTTATGTCTAGAACATTCTTAGATTGGTATCCCACCATGAAGCAATTTTTTTTTTTTTTTTTTTTTTTAGCTTTATTCAGTTAACTTTCAGAGAGTTTTACTCAAATAACATGTGTTGGGCTGGTAATAAGCTAGTGATATGTAGTTATTTAGCCATTAATATTTACCAACTTCATTAAACTGCTCTTAATGCTCTTGAATATTTATAGAATCTTTGAGCAGATCTATATTTTTATTGTAACCATTACTATAGTTATAACTGTAACTTTTTCAAATTTTATATTTCATCTTGCCAGTTCTAGCTTTTGTATTCTCTCTCTTTTTTGCTGCCTTCATTTGCATCTTTTCTCCTTAATTTCCTTCTACTGCTCTTAACCAAACCCAAGATTTACTCCTGTTCCCCCCATACTGCTGGTAGTCTGCTGTGGAAACCACAGATCTTCTATCCAACACATCCAGCCAAGTTGCTGATCTTGGCTCACAGCAACTTCCCTGAAATTATATGTATGTCCTACTTACAGTGAGCTCCTCACATGTGAGTAGATGGCAAAAGACACTGAGACTAGTACTCTCCAGCTATATCTGACCAGCTGAATAGTGGCTGGCATGTAAGTAGTAGTTAATGAATGAATGAAATAAGCAAGGGAATAAGAAAGGGGCCCAACACACCCTCAAAGTAAAAAGTGTTTTCAGTCATGTTTATAGTCAAAAGGCATATCCTACTTGTGGCAATATAACATGTAGTGAAAAGCTATTGAATTCAACCCTGATTCTTCTTTTCCTAATTTGATCTTGTTATATCAAGTCAAGAATGACTGGATAAATGTGAAGAAATGTATACTTACTTAGCAGGAGTGGCCAAGACAGCAATATTACAGAGATGCTAAGAGACTGTCAGGAATATGTGGATAGATGGCTGTCATACTCAATGTCTTACTGAAGGAAATTCAAACAGGATTCCTGATTGATTTAGGTACTGATTTATTATGTATCTTTATTTGGGTTATGATAATTCTGAATGAACCAAGAGCTGGCCTGGTTCACAGTAATTATGGAGTAATCCACTGTGTGCTGAGCACTGAACTAGGCACCTGTTTGATTTGAGTTTTCTTGTAGTACAAAATTTCAGACTTCTTGGAGCTCACTACCACCTAATGAAAAGAAAAAGAGGATGCATCTTCTCCATTTCTTATTACTCGATGGGTTATAAATATTACTACTGCTTATTACAGCTTTAACTGTCTAGTGTATCTTTCAAATATATCTGTCCTGAATGACTGTAAAAAGAAATAGTTACGCCATGGATTTTAAAAAGGCTAGGCAACACAGTCATGATTAAAAGGATTTTCTTAGATTACAACTCCTGCTTGAGACTGTATTTTCCTTAAGTAGATAAGACTGTGGTGAGAGCAAGAAATGTACAGTGGCCAGAATGGAGACCCAAAGGGCATCCATGGATAACACACACATGAGGAATCTGCATAATAAGATAAAGAAAGCTCATGAGTCTCAGAGACTCAGTTGATTACTGTACCTCGCTCTGAGTAGTTGAATTATCCATCAGCATCACATGGATCAGTCTGGGATCTACGGACTTGATCTCACCACTCTAGAGTAGGAGAAGGATAGCAGAAAATATGAAAAAGGGGAGGAAAAAGATTTAAGCCCTGTCCAAAGACATAATTATGTATTTTTTTAATCCATGTAATTATCTATTTCTACTCCCCCAATAGAATGAAAGCTCCATGAAACCAGGAATCCCTGCAATCTCATTCACTGCCAGAATAACAACATCCAAAACAAGGTCTAGAATACAGTAAGCACTCAAATATTTGTTACATGAATGAAAGAATTGAGCTCAATGACCAAGTGTCTCTTTTAGAGACGTTAATTTCAAATTCTACATCTCTAAAATCTTCCTATTCTGTACATATCAGAAAGTAAAAACCTACAGAATCAAGTCATTAAAGGAATCACTTTACTAATAAAGAATAAAAGTATTAGGGAGCAGCCAAGTTGACAGACACTGTCAGATTTAATGTGCATATCCTATGATCTAGAAATTATGTATGTAAAAACTTATTCCAATAAACAATGTGTGGCAGTATACAATGATACCTATTCAAGGATATTCACTGCAGCATTATTTGTATTACTAAAAATAATGGCAATTATGTAAATGTCCACCAATTTTAGATTAAATTAGTTATGACATACCCATTCAGTAGATAAGGCAAATTTCTATGTATATTTACAAGAAAGATATTGATAATTTACAGTTATGTAAAAAAGGTAAAGAACTATATATGTATGGTATAATTCCATTTGTTAATAAAGTATGGTTCATGTATATATATCACATAAATAGATAACATACAAATATTACACATACACACAGAAGATATTTGGAAGAATATAAAAAATACATACCAAACTGTTAATGGTGGTTACCACTGAGGGGAGTGATATTTCCCTGAGGGAAGGGGTGGCTTCCAATATATACTTTATATACGTGTATTTTTGAAATTTTAAAATGAAGATTAATTAGTAATTTTTTTGAAAACTCAGTAAAAAATTAAGTAAAATCATTTATGCTTACATTATATGTGGTTAAGAACAACTCTGAAACCAATTCAAAGATAAATACATTTATGTTTGCCTCAAAACACTCATCTAGGGGTGCCTGGGTGGCTCAGTCAGTCAAGCCCATCCACCCTCAGCTCAGGTCATGATCTTGCAGTTCAAGAGTTCAAGCCCCACGTCGGGCTGTGCTGACAGCTCAGAGCCTAGAACCTGCTTCAGATTCTATGTCTCCCTCTCGCTCTCTGCCCCTCCCTCGCGCTCTCTTTCTCTCTCTCTCTCAAAAATAAGTTAAAAAAACCCATTCATCTATTGTTTTTCTGAGACAATTCTCCAGGTCGCTCTAGATACGTTCACCGTCCAAAGGGGAGTGGCATAAGCATTACAAAGCAAATGCTAACTGACTAGATTTTAAACTACTAACCTTTATGGATATGATAAAATAATGATAATTCTACTTCACATTTTTACACTGTTTTACAGAGTGCAAAGCACGTTCAGATCTACTATCCCAGTTCCCAAAACAGTGCTGAGGTGGGGCTGGGGGATTACCTAATTATCTCTTAATTTACAAATGAGAACAAAGAGGTTAAGAAATTGAATAGCCTTTCTCAAGATCATACAGTCATTAAGTGAAAGAGCTGGAGACAGAACCTAAGTCTTCTTACATATAGCTAAATGCTCCCTTTCTCTACACCACCCTCTGTAAGAGGATGGATGAATCGTAAAGGAAATAACCCCAAACCTCACCTCAGTTACAGACACTTCCATAAGACGGGTGATGGAGTCTTGATGGCTTACAACACCACAGAGCCAACTTTCTTCCCCCTCTGGCTGGTATACTTTGACCCTGTGACCTTGAACACTGTAGGGACCTACAGGAGAGATCAGTCAGTACTGAAAATGTTTGGCAAAGTTATAATTCATGGTTCTTTCTAAAAGCAGAAAGAAAACTTTGGTGTAAATATTTAGCACTTTCACTTCTCTTGTATAGAGCTGAATAAAATGGTTATTAAGCCACTTAAAAACAAAATAATTTTTCCTCATGATCTTTGTAAATTCTATGTGGAGATTCTGTAGCATTCCAAATCTGATTTCACCCTATCTGAATCTTCCAATTCTAGAAGGAATAGAAGGAAGACAAAACTTACAAACAAAAACTACAGGTAGTAAGAAAATTTATCAGACGTATCTCATCTGATATACACATATAAAAAAAATGGGAGGTCAGTGGGGCGCCTGCGTGGCCCAGTTGGTTGAGTGTCCAACTTTTCATTTCAGTTCAGGTCATGATCTCACAGTTCGTGGGATCGAGTCCCAAGTCCAGCTCTGCGCTAACATTGCGGAGCCTGCTTGGGATTCTCTCTCTCTCTCTCTCTCTCTCTCCCTCTCTCTCTCTCTCTCCCTCTCCCTCTCTGCCCCTCCTTGGCTGGCGCGTTCTTTCTTGCTCTCAAAATAAATAAAAAATTAAAAACAACAAAAAAGGGAGGTCAGTAAGTTGAACATACTATTTTGTCATGTGACCATAGGAATGTTAGATAACCATCTGTACTCTGCTGACTTTCAATAGCAATAGGTGGAGAGTTCCATTTATGAGGTCTCCAGACTCTGCACTAGTAATAGTCTGAACAAACATAGCACCTGCCTTCCTAGGAAAACAAAGTTTTAAAGACATTACTTTATCAGCAGGTAATGTTACCCTGCAATTTCATTTGCCCTCCAAGAAGGACAGTTTCTCTCCTCTGCATTATCTCACACATTTGAGACTATATAGTTAAGTCATCACTTATTTTAAATTATTATTATCTCTCACAACTATAATGAAGCTTCCTCAATGTTTCTCTATGTATCCACGTACATATTCACTTCTCATTCTGTCCAGTTTTCTTCTATCAAGTTTTTCTCACATTCTTTCCTCCTTCATATCTTTCCTTGACCATTAAACATCACTTTATGCTGATACTCTCCTTCTCCAAATAAGCCAGTTTTCCTACTTTTACCCATTCAGATACAGTTTGACAAAGAGAACCAAGGACCCTGTTTCACTGAAAATCATGATTTTCAAGAGGCTCAGAAAAAAAGAGGAGGAGATGTGCAACACGAAGGGAAGGATAAATATTCTTTATGTAGACTCTTGGGCAAAATCTGTATCTGAACTGGAAACAGCTAATGATTCTTTTAATTCTTAAAAAAATAACATGTTGTTAATGTGAACGAGTCTGTGGATATCTTCTTTTATGAACATGTACCTTGCACTCTAGGTTGTTATTTATGTTACTGGTCTTTTTAGTCCTTAGGAACCTCACAGACACTGAGCTCAATAAGGGCAGAGGTTTTCTAGCTCTAGTTCCTTAACACTGTGTTTAGTACAAGATTTGTCCTTGGTAACTATTTAGGAAATGGAAAACAAAACAAAACAAAACAAAACTCACAACAAAACTGGATATTATGAAATGTAATTTAAAGAGGTAACTGTGGTCTGAGTGAGATTCTATTTTTCCCATCTATTCTAGAGATCTTGCTAACTGGAAATACTCTGATGGACTCACCCACAAGAAGAAACACAAATGTTTAGAGTTGCATGGTGTCCTTCCCATTCTATCACTTCAACACTGACCACACACCTGATTCAGGATTCAAGGACAGAAGACTGCTTGTTCTTACCTCGACTGAATATCTCTTGTAGCTTCTGGTCACTGATCAAAGCATTAACTGTTTCCCTCAGTGCAGCATGTTCCAAAAGAATCTGGTTTTGGCTATCTGTTCCCATCTGGTAAAGACAAACAAAGAAAACAACCGAATATTAAAATAAATAGCAATATCTAACCAGGTGAGAAAATCATACCCTTGAGGAGCTCTATACTGACAGTGCCAAAGAATGTTTTTTGTTTTTTGTTTTTGTTTTTGTTTGTTTTTTTAAATTTATTTTGAGGGAAAGAAAGAAAGAGAGCGCGAGCAGGGATAGAGGGAGAAAGAGAATCCCAAGCAGGCCCCGCGCTGCTAGCACAGAGCCAGATGCGGCTCAAACTCACAAAACTGTGAGATCATGATCTGAGCCAAAATCAAGAGTCAGATGCTCAGCCAAGTGAGCCACCCAGGCACCCCACCAAAGAATGTTCTGTAGAACCCTAGTCTCATGAGATGTTCTGCAAAAAATGATGCTCGGATCATTTAATTATAGGAAATACTATATACTCTATCTTTCTATATGTTGTAGCAGATGAAAGGCTCTGACAAGACATGTAAAAAAAAATTTGTTTAGGTTTCTCACACATATATGACCACAAAATATTTTATACCATGTAAATCTTTTGGTATATGTTGATATTTATTCAACATTTACTGAGTGCCTACTCATATAAACACTAAGATTGCAAAGATGAATAAAGTAAGGGTGGTGAGAGGGAGTGAGGCCAAAAGAGAAAGGAAGACATATCAGCAAAGAAATCATCACTAATATTTCACACAACACAGTTAAGGAAATACTGTTCTTGACTGCCTCAATAAAACAGCAAAACTTAGAAGTTTCCTAATTTTTAGCCTTCAGACAATAAATCTTACAAGTGAGAAATAAATATTACCATCCAAAAATTTGCAAACTCTAACTCAGATGCTAGTTTGTTTAAACTACTAATTTACCCCCTTTCTTTCTAAGTAGAGATACACCTAAGCTCTTTAATATTAAATGCTGCTTGGAATAAGCCCAAACTCCCAGCCTCTCTGCCAATGACCTAAGTATAAGCCCCCTCAAGTTATACAAGCAGCCACCTCTGTGAAACCACCTTCTGAGGAGACCCTTAGAATTGTGGTCTTTGGGGCACCTAGGTGGCTCAATCAGTTAAGCATCCAACTTTGGCTCAGGTCATGATCTCACAGTTCATGAGTTTGAGCCCCATGTCAGGCTCTATGTTGACAGCTCAGAGCCTGAAGCCTACTTCAGATTCTGTATCTATCCCTCTCTGCCCCTCCCCTGTTTGCTCGCACGCACTCTCTCTCTCTCTCTCTCTCTCTCTCTCTTTCTCTCAGAAACAAAATGAAAACATTAAAAAAAATAATAATAATAAAAAGAATTGTGGTCTTAAGTCTTAAGTGGTTTCAAGGTAGGGTGGGGTGTGCTGAAGAGGAAACAAGTCTCAGCCACTGAATGGACTTTCAAGGTAGCAGAAAAGCTTTAAAATGCACAGGGAATTAACGGAAGCACTTGTTTCAATACTAAAAGAAAAGGGGAAACATATTTATAATCAACAAACAAATTAGCAAGGAGGGAAATAAGTTTAGGACTAGAGGAAGTATTAAGTACCTGAAACAGATGCAATCCATTAGCATCTGACAGGAAACGAAGCTCTCGATCCAAAAGGTATTCAACTGGAACCACAGAACCCAAACCAAGTTTATCTACTAGGGGAGTGAAAGTCTGCGAAACAGAAATGACAAGAAATTGATTAGAACTTGGAAAAGAAAATAAGTAACAATTCATCCACATCTCTAACTTCAAAGACAGTATCCATCATTAATATATCTTTCACCCCAGTAAATACAGATAAACTAAAGCATAAAACATTCCCAACCCATCATCTACCCCACAAATAATCATAGGAAGCAAATTAGAGCAGAAACGCAGCCCAATACTCCTATTTACAGCTGAAAAGGACACAAAGAATAAGAAATTCCCAATTACCTCTAGGGATCTGACTAATCTTGCCAGGCTTCAAGAGGGCTAAATTACAGTAAATTCCCAAAATAAAGACTTACAACATTATCGTCTCTAGAACTCCTAAAATCTTTGGGAGATATGTAAAATAATCACTGGTATAAATGCTCATGGGTGAATTCATATTGCTGTCTCATAAATGAATAGCCTATAAAAGTCACCCGGGGCCCATGTCCATTTGAGCTTCTTCCAAAAGTTCAATTGGAAATGGACTTAAAAACAAACAAAAAAGGGGGTGCCTGGGTGGCTACATCGGTTAAGTGTCCAACTTCGGCTCAGGTCATGATCTCATGGTTCGTGCCCTGAGTCGGGCTCTGTGCTGACAGCTCAGAGCCTAGAGCCTGCTTCAGATTCTGTGTCTCCCTCTCTCTGTCCCTCCCCAACTCACACTCTCTCTTTCAAAAATGAATAAACTGGAAAAAACAAACAAACAAACAAAAAAAAAACAAATGAAAAAGGAGAGTATAGTAAATGATGTTACATATAATCAATTAAGTAGAAAATTTGCTTTGAATATTATTTATTTGATCTGGTTCGCCATAGAAGTAGGTTTTTTTTAAATGTAGCCATTTATGCCTTTACTTTGCTAACAGGATAGAAACAAAAGGATACTCTCAATGAAATTTATGGCATTATTTTGTCAAACTTCAGGAAACAAAACTTAATAACAATAATAAAGCACAAACAACAAAAGCAAAAATAAATAAGTGGGGCTATTACATACTAAAAAGTTTATGCATAGCAAAAAAATGATCAGCAAAATGAAAAGGCAACGTAAGGAATGAGAGAAAATATTTGCAAATCATGTATCACACAAGAGGTTAATATCCAAATACATATATAAGGAACTCATACAACTCAAAAGCAAAAGACCAAATAATCTGACTTTAAAAATGGGCAAATCACCCTAAACAGACATTTTTCCTAAGAAAATATACAAATGGCCGATAGGTATATAAAAAGGGGTGAACAACACTAATTATTAGGGAAATGCAAATCAATACCACAAGAAGCCATCACTTCACACCTGTTAGAAGACCTATCATCAAAGACAACAAAATAAGGGCTGGCAAGGATGCAGAGAAAAGCAAACCCTTTTGCAGTTGGTGGGACTATAAATTGGTGCAGCCACCATAGAAAACAGTGTGGGGGCTCCTCAAAAAATTAAGAGCAGAACTACCATATGATGCAGCAATCCCACTTCTGAGTATGTATCTGAAGAAAATGAAATCACCATTTCAAAGGATTATCTGCACACCCACATTCACTGCAGTGTTATTCACAACAGCTAAGATATAGAAACAACCTAAGCCTCCAGTGATGGGTGAATGGATACGGGGAATGATGTGAGGTGTATGTGCATGCACGTGCACGCGCGTATGCACACACACACACACACACACACAGAAATATTATTCAGTCATAAAAAAGGAGGAAATCTGGGGTGCCTGGGTGGCTCAATTGGTTGGACGTCCGACTTCGGCTTGGGTCATGATCTCATGGTGAGTTCGAGCCCCATGTAGGGATCTGTGCTGACAGCTCAGAGCCTGGAGCCTGCTTCAGATTCTTTGTCTCCCACTCTCTTTGTCCCTCCCCGACATGCTCTCTGTCTTTCTCTCTCTAAGATAAATAAACATTAAAAAAAAAATTAAAAAAAAAAAAAAGAGGAGGAAATCCTGCCATTTACAACATGGATAAAACTTGAGGGCATTAAACTAAGTGAAATAAGTCACAAATGCAAATGAAATATTGTATGATTTCACTTACGTGTGAAAAAAAAAAGAACTCCTAGAGTAGATCTATAGTTCCTATGGGTGTGGGCAGTGGGGAATGTGAAATGTGGTGAATGTGGTCAAAAGGTACAAACTTCAGTTATAAGTTCTGGGGTTCTAACATACAGCATGGTGACTATAGTTAACAATGATGTGGGGCGCCTGAGCGGCTAGGTTGGCTAGGTCCTCCGCCTCTCAAAAAGAAATAATTAAACATTATTTTTTTTTTAATTTTTTTTTCAACATTTATTTATTTTTGCGACAGAGAGAGACAGAGCATGAACGGGGGAGGGGCAGAGAGAGAGGGAGACACAGAATCGGAAACAGGCTCCAGGCTCTGAGCCATCAGCCCAGAGCCCGACGCGGGGCTCGAACCCACGGACCGCGAGATCGTGACCTGGCTGAAGTCGGACGCTTAACCGACTGCGCCACCCAGGCGCCTCTAATTAAACATTATTAATTAAACATAATTAAACATTAAAAAAACAATAATGTACACTTAAAAGTTGCTAAGAAAGTAAATCTTTTCTTTCTTTTTTTTTTAAGTTTATTTTGAGAGAGACAGAGAATGCAAATGGGTGGGGGGGGTCAGAGAGAGAGGGAGAATCCCAAGCAGGCTCCACGATTTCAGCACAGAGTCCATTGCAGGGCTCGAACTCACAAACTATGAGAACAGGACCTGAGCCAAAAACAAGAGTCAGATGCTCAACTGACTGAGCCACCTAGGCACCCCAGAAACTAAATCTTCAAAGTTCTTACCACATACACACAAAATGTTAACTCTGTGAACAGTGGATGTGTTAACTAACTTTATTGTGGTAATCATTTCACAATATATATCAAAGTATTATATTGTTACAAACTTGCACAATGTTATATGTCAATTTTACCTCAGTAAGGCTGGGGAAAAAAAATAAGAGTTCTTATGGAAAGAAAAGGCTTTAAGGATTACAAACATTGTTTCACAACCTTACATGAGAAAACACTAAGGTGAAAAAATTCTTTAGAAATAAAAGTATCAAATATTATCGAATACAGCACTGGCACAAAAAAAGACATAGAGATCAACAGAACAGAATAAAGAGCCCAGAAACAAACCCATGCTTATAGCTTATATGATCAATTAATCTCTGAGACAGGACACAAGACTATACAATGACAAAAAGACAGTCTCTTCAACAAATGGTGCTGGGAAAACTGGACAGCTACATGCAAAAGAATGAAACTGGACCCCTCTCTTACAACATATACAAAAATAAACATCTAAAGGTAAGACCTGGAACCATAAAACTCCTAGAAGAAAAACAAGGCAGTATTTTGTAGACATTGGTCATACAAACATTTTTCTCAATACATCTCAGCAAGGGAAACAAAAGCAAAAATAAACTATTGGGATTTTACACCAAAATAAAAAGCTTTTGCACAGCAAAGTAAACCACCCAAAAAATGACATGGCAACCTACTGTATGGGAGAAGATACATAGAGAATGATATACTTGATAAGGGGTTAATATCCAAAATATGTAACACCAGCAACTGTCCAAATAATCCAGTTAAAAATGGGCAGAGGACCTGAACAGACACTTTTCCAGAGAAGACATGTAAATGGCCAATAGGTGCATAAAAAGATGCTCAACACCACGAATCATCAGGTGAATGCACATCAAAACCACAAGATACCACCTCACATCTATCTGTCTGAATGGAGAGTATCAAAAAGTGTTGGGTTGGAGGTGGAGAACAAAAACTCTCCTGCACTGTTGGTGGGAAGATAAATTAGTGTAACCACTGTGGCAAATAGTATGGAAGGTCCTCAAAAAATTAAAAGTAGAATTACCATATGATCCAAGAATTCCACAACTAGGTGTTTACCCAAAGAAAACGAAAACACAAATTTAAAAAGATACATGCACCCCTATGTTTCCTGCAGCATTATTTACAACAGGCAAGACATGGAAGCAATTCAAATGTCTATCCATAACTGAATAAAGAACACACACACACACACACACACACACACACACACACAGAAATATTATTCATTCATAAAAAAAAGAATGAGATCTTGCCATATGCAACCACATGAATGGACTCAGAGGGTATAATGCTAAGTGAAATAAGTCACAGAAAAACAAATGCCATATGATTTCACATATATGTGGATTTTTTTTTAACTGTTAATTTATTTGGAAGAGAGTGAGAGAAAGAGCACACATGCGAGCGTGCCAAGATGGGTAGGGGCAGGGAGAAAGGGAGAGAGAGGATCCCAAGCAGGCTCCACACTATCAGGGCAGAGTCCAGCACAGGGCTTGATCTCCTGACCAGTGAGATCATGACCTGAGCTGAAATCAAGAGCTGGATGCTTAAATCGATTGAGCTACTCAGGCACTCCACATTTGTGGAATGTAAGAAACAAAATAAATGAACAAAGAAAAAGAGACAAAAACCCCATACTCTTTAATACAGAGAACTGGTGGTTGCCAGAGGGGAGATGGGTGGGGCCATGAGTGAAATAAAGAGGATTAAATTTATGGCATTATTTTGTCAAACTTCAGAAATACTTATCACTACGAGCACTGAGTAAATGAATAGAATTGTTGAATCATTATAGTGTACACCTAAAACTAATATAAACACTGTATGTTAATTATATTTCAAAAACACAAAACAAGTTCAGAAGACACAGTTGAAAAGATCTCCCACTTTCTGCTTCAGTAGCATCAGAATAAAAGTATGTTAGGAATATACATGCTTTGGGAACTCTAAAGAGTTCAGCTATTTTTTTAAAATATTTATTATTCTTGAGAGATCTACAGAGCATGAGCAGGGGAGGGGCAGAGAGAGAGGGAGACAGAGAATCTGAAGCAGGCTCCAGGCCAGTCTGACCTGTCAGCACAGAGCCCGACGCGGGGCTTGAACCCACAGACCGTGAAATCGTGACCTGAGCTGAAGTCAGACACCTAACTGAGTAGCCACCCAGGCGTCCCAGGAGTTCAGCTATTGGATAAATACCATAGTTACAGTTATAGTACAGGAGTAAAGCTCAAATATGTTCGTAGGCAGTAAGTCACTCACCAGGGCTGGCCACTGTGCAATTGAGACTCGAGTACCCTGGACAAGGACTGGGTCCTTCCGGGGTGCCCACACCAGAGACCCTTCCAGCAGAAGCACAATAACTTCTTCAGCATGAACTTTAACCCAGGAGTGCTGCTTCCAGTTACAGCCATCAAATTCTACAAAGATCTGCAAAAAGAGATAAAAAGGAGTTTGGAGGTCACATCTGGAAAAATCCCACAGTATAATCTATAAACAGACATAAACTGTGACTAGGAAAAATTCTAATTTGTTTTTAAGTCCTTTTGATGAATTTCAATAAAAATCCATCTTATTTCAGAGCAAGGAAGCTGATCTCAGCTTCACTTTGAAAAGGGTAGCAGAGTTAAGGGGGCACATCCACAGTTAGCAATTTTTAGCTGTTATCCTATTGAAATTTGTAACTCTTGGTTTCCAATTTACATCTATGCACACCAGCTAGGAGCCTACTATGTATGAGACACCATGCTAGGGTCAGAAATAGAGAAATCTAGCACATTTCCTGGTCTTAAGGAGCTCATAGTCTAACAGGTTAGAGAGAAATTCTTTACACTTGTACTGCGTATGACAGAACTTTTTTTTAAATGTTTATTTATTTATTTATTTTTGAGAGTGTGCAAGCAGGGGAGGGGTAGAGAGAGGGGGACAGAGGTCCAAAGCAGGCTCTGTACTGACAGCAGTGACCTTGATGCAGGGCTTGAACTTACAAACCTTGAAATCATGACCTGAACAGAAGTCGGATTCTCAACTGAGCCACCCAGGCACCCCAGTGAACTTCTTTGAGGAATTTTTTTGAATAGGTGATATATGAACATGACATAAAATTCAAAGGATGAACACCAAAAAAAAGGTTCCTTCCCAGTTCTGCATGTGGATTTTTTAACTGCCCCTGCCAGGAGTGATCTCATATCTGTTAGAAGAGGCATGCTGTCAACATCAACAATACTTCGCTTCCTTCCAGCAGAGATACTCTACTTTTTGAGATATAGTTACATAGACAGTGCAGAAAGTTTTAAAAAGTGATTCAGATTAAACAAAACTTCATTTTTCTTTTTTCTTTTATTTCATTTTATTTTACTTTAGAGAGAGAGAGACAGTGCGAGCGGGGGAGAGGGGCACAGGGAGACAGCTCCACACTGAGTGTGGAGCCTGACGCAGGGCTTGATACCACATCCCAGGAATCATGACCTGGGCCAAAATCAAGAGTCGGACGCTCAACCTACTGAGCCACCCAGGCGCCCCTAAACCACATTTTTCTTTTTTTTTTAGTTTTAATTTTTAAATAATATTTATTTTTGAAAGAGACAGAGAGAGAGAGAGAGAGTACACCCGCAGGAGCAGGGAAGAGGCAGAAAGAGTGACACAGAGGATCCGAAGTGGGCTTCATGCTGACAGACAGCAGAGAGCCCAGTTTAGGGCTTGAACTCCTGAACTGTGAGGTCACAAACTGAGCCGAAGACAGCCACTTAACCGACTGAGCCACCCAGGTACCCCAAAACTACATTTTTCTAATAACTAGTATGCTTAGGTTTGGCTTTTCTATATAAATTCTGAGTATGTTTCACATGCGGCATAAAGAGCAAGACATATGCATACAGGTATCAATAGTTAGCATAGAAATACCCAGGACTTAAATTATAGCTGGTGATAGAAAGACTATTTTATTCATAGCCCCTTCATTTTCATAGAATTTTAGTTGGTTTTTGAGAAGCACATGCAATAAAATGACAAAATACAAATGAAAAAAAAAAAAATCAAGGCCAAGCAAACTACAACAAGAAGTCACTATGAAAGTGTAAAAGGGAAAACTTAAGCTGGCCACGAGGATCTATACAGCTGTATGACTGAGTGATACACGTGCCTCTGAGCTTCCTAAAGGACAATTTGAAAATGAGGAGGTTAGTTGCATAGTTTCCACTGTCAGCATCTTTTTTTAAAAAATTTTTTGGTAATGTTTATTTATTTAAAATCGAGAGAGAAGAAGATAGAGTGTAAGCGGGGGAGGGGCAGAGAGAGAGGGAGACACAGAATCCCAAGCAGGCTCCAAACTCAGCTGTCAGCACAGAGCCTGACCCCGGGCCTGAACTCATGAACTGCGAGATCATAACCTGAGCCAAAGTTGGACACTGAACAGACTGAACCACCCAGGTGCCTGGTTTTTTTTTTTGTTGTTGTTGTTTTTTAATTAAACTCTGCACCCAACACGGGGCTTGAACTTACATGCTCTACCAACTGGAGGAGCCAGGAGCTCCTCCCACCGTCTAAAAGGAAAACAAAGTAATTATTCAGGGAAGCAATGCTTTTCCAACCTCTTGGCACAATAAGAAATTTCTCACACGAAGCTTCCAGTACATGTATGTACTGTTATTTTTAAAATATGTGTAGATGATACAATGAATAAAATTCAAATTCATTAAAATTGTTACTGAGTTCATATCAGCCTTTCATGGTATACATGTTCTCATCTATTCAACATAAAAATTAAAGGTAAAATTAAATGAAAATCTAGGATACTTACATTCACAAAGTGTGAAAGCACTGTGCAGTAGCCTAGTGTTAGGCTTAATCTCTTCACAGTCAATGCATACTTGTGAATGTGGAGTGCGTTGCTGAAAAGTTATCCCAGAAATCAAATCCACTATATAAAGCTCCAGTTTTATTATTGTAATATACCAAGCTTCACTTCTGATTAAACACACATATACATACCCACCCACACACACAGAGTGGGGAAACAAGGTTCAGAAACAAGAAGCACAATTTTTACTGAGAAAGAAGAGAACAATGAATTGCAATATATTTAATACATGAATGGGCTCACTCATATATACATAAATGTTCCAAGGGAATAAGACACAACTTCAAATAACTTGCAGACCATTGGAAAGAGATAATCAAACTTATACTTATGTGCAGACTCAGGCACCAAGAAAGGTAGTAGCAGCATAATAAACACAGGTTGGGGCTTATGTTCCAGGAGACTTGGATTTGAGTACCAGCTCCACACTATTAAAAAAAAATTTTTTTTTAATATTGGGGCACCTGGGTGGCTCAGTCGGTTAAGCGGCTGACTTCGGCTCAGGTCATGATCTCCGCGGTCTGTGAGTTCGAGCCCCACGTCGGACTCTGTGCTGACAGCTCAGAGCCTGGAGCCTGTTTCAGATTCTGCGTCTCCCTCTCTCTCTGACCCTCCCCCATTCATGCTCTGTCTCTCTCTGTCTCAAAAATAAATAAATGTTTAAAAAAAAAATTTAAAAAAAATTTTTTTAATGTTTATTTATTTTTGAGAGAGAGAGAGAGAGCGAGCAGGGGAGGGGCAGAGAGAGAGGGAGACACACCAGTTGAAGTAGGCTCCAGGCTCTGAGCTGTCAGCACAGAGCCCAACACAGGGCTCGAACCCACGAACCGCGAGATCATGACCTGAGCTGAAGTTGGACGCTCAACCGACTGAGCCACACAGGCACCCTGAGGTCTACTCTATTAACCCCAAAACTTGGACAAGTCACTCTTCCCTCCTCAAGTTTTGGTTTTCTCCCCTGTGATAAGACACACTTGTCTTATCTCATAGACTGGTTGTGAAGTTCAAATAAAGTAATGGATTCAAAAGCATAATATGCCATAAAATAAGGAGAAATAAAGTAAAAAAATCAAGTACGGGGGATGTTCAGAGGCAGGAGAGATCACTTTAAGGGTGCAGAGGGGACTGATATGGGCTGAGCCCCCTACCCCCCCCCCCAAAAAAAAAAAAGTCCACTCAAGTTCTAGGATGGCCAGGAGCTATATAAGCAGACTGTGGGGGAAGGAGTGAGAGATGAGGCTTAAAAAAAAAACAAAGTCAGTGTGGCAAACCTTGAATACTGGGATAAAAAATTGAGGCTTCATCTAGCTGCCAATGGGAGGGGTGTGTATACGTGTGCATGCACACAAGTGTCATTAAAGGGTTTCTAAGTGAGGTCAAGATATGAACAGAGTAATTGGTTTTAAGGAAATTCAGCTACTAACCAGTGGATACAGACAGACTGGAGTTGGGGGAAGGTTATAGGGAGTATTCTTACATGACCTAGAGTGGGAGCAGTGAGACTAGGAAGAAAAGTGACTTGTGGTTGTTAAGAATCATCAAGCTTGGGGCGCCTGGGTGGCGCAGTCGGTTGAGCGTCCGACTTCAGCCAGGTCACGATCTCGCGGTCCGGGAGTTCGAGCCCCGCGTCAGGCTCTGGGCTGATGGCTCAGAGCCTGGAGCCTGTTTCCGATTCTGTGTCTCCCTCTCTCTCTGCCCCTCCCCCGTTCATACTCTGTCTCTCTCTGTCCCAAAAATAAATAAACGTTGAAAAAAAAAAATTTTAAAAAAAAAAAAAAAAAAAAAAAGAATCATCAAGCTTGATAAATGGCTGGATAAAAGGATAAAGGAAAATTTAAAAATGACTTGGATTTTGAACCAGAGTGATACCATTACATAACTGATATCAAGAGGAGGAGATGGCTGGAGGACAGACAAGACCTTGCACGACATGAAAAGCAGCATGGAGTATTAAATGCCCTGGCTGAGTCTGACCCTGAGTACGCTACCAGGCATCACTCAGAAAACCAGAGGCTGAGGCTCCACGGTGACTGATGGCAAGGTGCCATGCTGAAACCACTTTAAAAATCAAAGGCGAGTCACAAAATTCTAAGTTATAGCAATACACAAATACAATACTAAAAGAAGTCATTGTACTATAGCTATAACAATTTTTATTGCTTTTACAAAAGAACTTCAACACTCAAAAAGTTAATATTCAGGAATCCTATCATCACTTACCAGAAAACATCAGGGAAAAGTTCAATTACTGAAAAACCAGATTTCACCCAACTTAAAGGAAATAAACTTTCAACCCACCCCAGCAAAGGACATATATGGAATGAAGTGTTTACTTTGACGACAACAACAACAGTGTTACACATTCTGGGATCAAGCTACAGTTCAAGGCTAACAGTATGAATGTTTGCTATTTTTTTTTTTTAAGTTTATTTCTTTACTTTGAGAGAGAGAGCACGAGCAGGGGTGGAGCAGACAGAGAGAGGGAGAGAGAGAGAATCCCAAGCAGACTCTGCACTGTCAGCATGGAGCTGGATGAGGGGCTTGAATTCACAAACTGCAAGATCAAGACCTGAGCCAAAACTAAGAGTCAGATACTGAATTGGTTGAGCGACCCAGGAGCTCCAATATGAATCTGTTTTAAGAGCAATATGGAATGTGGATATATGTAAGCACGTTCTCTGAACACTAAGGCTTATTTCTGGCCCTAGCACTGTGCTTTACTTCCTAGCTTAGGTAATGGAACAAAGGAGAACATATAAGGTAAACAAAAATTTCATATCAAAGTACCTACAACATGAACTCTTAAAATGGTAGTGGCAAGACCAGAGAAGAGGAAGAAGGTATATAAACTAACAAAAAATCAATGGCTGTGGTTGAACTGAGTCACGGATGACCAAGACAGGCTGATAATCTGAATAGAACAAGACTAAAACAGTTTGAGTTGATTATTTAAAAAGTCTTTTAAAAATTTCTACTATTAGAATAAAAATAGCAAATAGAACCACACATGCTATAGCTAGAATCCAAGCAGTAGATGTAAAATATTTCATGAGTTACGGAGAGATAGTAGTAAAACTCTTGCTTTCATTTCAAAATTCCTTTTATGGTATATATGTGACTTACATTTATTTTAGTGACATTAAAACCAAAGAAATTCTTTAATAAAATCAATTAAGTTCTCCTAAGTTTGATAACATCATTTACTAACTAGTAACCTGAGTAATATAAGCTTTCATGTTTATTGTGTTAATATCAGCTTGAGGTCTGGTTCTGCCTAAGGCTACTCTTACTATAATTAATAAAGTTATTCATTCAGTCATGCTCACCAAAAATAGAACATCTCTTATGTATATACAGAGCATTTACTGACCAAGAATATCAAGGTGAATAACGGTAGCAATTGGCAGGAGGGACTCACACCCCAAAAGAGTCAACACAGAGGTATAAAAATGATTACAGAGCTGTGTAATAAAGGGCAATAACAAACATGTTGTGTTAGGCTAGAAAACATATCTGCCTTGAGAAACTAGAATGGTTTCACAGAAGGGACAGTAGTATACAAGCTGGGTCTAAAAGGACAAGTTGCCTTCTGGCAGAGAAAGACTTTCTGGCAGGTGCAAAGGAAGAGAAACATAAAAGCTGATTGAGTGTTCCAGGCAGCAGTGGCAGCTGTTAGTAAGTAAGCTGCAAGGGCTCTGATTGGCATGTTAATGCATGATGCACTGAAACCTGGTGGCAAAGGTATCATATTTGGCCAGCAGAGTGGTTTTTTTGTTGATTTGTTTTTAATGTGCATTGAACATCTGTAGGCAGTATCTGCATTCTCCAGTTGCCAATCCACTATATTCTCTAGTCTGTCATCTAGCTGTTTTCATACACCTGGTACCTTGGACACAAGTGGGTTTATGTTCCCTGATATAGGCCTTGAGGGAGCCACTGATAGTTTTAAATGGGGAGGGGGAAGACATGGTACAATGTTTTATAAAGATAATATCATCTGTGGGAAAACTTCTCAATGCTCAATTTAAATAGAACATCAAAATAGAAATTACAAAGTATTTTATAATTAGATGAATGGCAAAACACTTTATTCATACCATGGAAAAATATCGAGAAGTTTTAAAAAATGAGATATATCTAGAAGACTACCATGGAAAGATCTCCAAGATGTGTTATATGCAAAAGAAGCTGGTTGCAGATTTTAGGATGTGTATGTGAGAGAATAGGAGGATTGGGACAGAGGGGATAATAGCATTTTTGCCTTAATCAGTAAATGCTTTTTTAAAAACAAAACAAAATCTATATTCACATAATGCTTAAATAATTAACACTTTTTAAAAAGGAAAGAATTAACTTTGGGAGCAGGGTGGAAGATTAATTACAGAGAGAAGAAACTGGAGGCAGGGGGACCAATTACAAAGTCATGATAATCCAGTAAAAAGATGAAAAAGGCTTATTCCAAAAAGATATGAATGGAAAACAAAGTGTATTTGAGAAACTACAGAGATAAAAATAACAGATGATGATGGCTGAGAGTAAGAGAAATGGAAGATTAACTCAACTCCCGAAGTCCCTAAGTTTTCCAATTTTACTACCTACATACATACCATTAAAAAAGGCACAAGCCCAAAATGGAGTCACTTGTGCTAAGCGCAAGTCATCAAACCTCAACTTAACTTCTCCTAGGAAGGTAATCTTAAACCAGTAAATCTGGAATTACCTGGTCAGCACTAGAGAGGTAATCTGCCTGATGGACCCCTGCTCTCCCCCAAAGGAAGGTAACCTTGTCTGAAACAATCAGCTCTTTGCTAGAATAACCACCTTGTGCCACCTCCTTCTACCTATTAAAGTCTTCCATTTTGCACAGCTCTCTGGAGCTCCTTTCTATCAGCTCGAAGGGATGCTGTTGATTCAGGTATTGTTGAATAAAGCCAAGAAGATCTGTAAATTTACCAGCTGAATTTTATTTTTTAAATGATTCTAAACAAAATGTAAAGTCTATTAGAAATGATTTTACAGGTGTGCCTGAGTGGCTCAGTAGGTTGAGCGTCCAACTTTGGCTCAGGTCATGATCTCACGGTCCATGAGTTTGAGCCCCCATCGGGCTCTGTGCTGACAGCTCAGAAAGAGCCTGGAGCCTGCTTCAGATTCTGTGTCTCCCTCTCTCTGCCCCTCCCCCACCCATGCTCTGTCTCTTTCTCTCTCTGTGAAAAATAAACTTAAAAAAAATTTTTTTTAAAGAAATGATTTTACAAAACTGTGGGATATCTTGACAGCCAAGATGGGGAATGATGCACGTCTAGAAGACGGCTGTTTTCAAATATAAAACAATTTTTTCTATATGGTTCATCTGATCAAGAGATAGCTTTCTTTTTTTTCTCAAGAGATAGCTTTCTAACAATTAACCTCATCAACCCCCCCCAATTTCTAACATCTACAATATATGAAATGTTAAGTACTTGAGTATCATAAGGATAGCCTAAATAAAAACTCAAGCATACAAATATATAGTGTTTTTAGGGGCTGTTGCATCATAAAGAACTGAATTTGCATCCCAACTTATTTCTTAGCTGTGTAGCCCAGGGCAAGACACTTTAGCCTCTTTGAGCCTCATTTCCTTTGCCTATAAATAGGGACAGTAAGTACCTCAAAGGATTGTCTAAGGATTAAATGAAATGAAAGCATAAAATGTCTAGCAGATTTGGGGCTCCTGAAAAACATGCACTCCTTAAGAAACTCACACTACTGGTCAGATTATAAATTGGTAGGATTTAAAAACAAGAAAACATATTATCAAGAATCTTAAATATGTGCATACTCAAAAAAAAAAAATATATGTGCATACTCTGGGTCTTCATAATAACCATTCCTAGCAATAATTCTAGGAAATAACCTTAAACAGAGGGAAGGCTTTATTCACAAAAATGCTCACACAGCATTATTGATAAAGTCTAAAATCTTAAACAATTTCAATATTCAGTGAAAGAGGAACAGTTTAATAATTTATCCAGAATAAAAATTATAAATTTTTTCTTAAAGAGCTTTTATTGTTTTCCTTTCACTTGCAAGAGCAATACATGTTACCTGTGGAAAATAAAGCCCCAAGAAAATTAAAATTACCCATATACAAAAGTTTTCAGTAATACAGGAAAAGTGCTACATTAAGTAAAATAGCAAAACACAAAACTGAAAATACAGTACGAATTCAACTTCTGACAATTCTAAAAAGAGATTAGATGAATATGTATCAAAATATGTATCAAAATATGAACAGCTGTTTCTAATTGGTTGTGACATACAGGGATGACTTTTAAAATTATTATCAAATTAATTTCATTTTGTATTACAGGCATGCATTACCACAAAACCACAAAAATAAAACATCTAAAGCTTCTAATGTGACAAGTCAGGTGGACAATGGGCCTTGGATTGGGGTCTCCAATAAGATTCCAATAATCTCAAGACAAAAAAATTAGTAGTGAGTCCATATCCATAACAATATATAAACAGGGGTGCTTGGGTGGCTCAGTAGGTTAAGTGTCCAACTTCGGCTCAGGTCATAATCTCGCGATTTGTGAGTTCAAGCCCTGCGTCGGGTTCTGTGAGGATAGCTCAGAGACTGGAGCCTGCTTCGGATTCTATGCTCCTCCTCTCTCTGCCCCTCCCATGCTCATGCTCTGTCTCTGTCTCTCAATAATAAATAAAGGTTAAAAAAAAAATATATATATATATATAAACAGAAAAAAGTTAAAGATCAATTATAAACACCTTAAAACAGGAGGCCACAGAGGAGAAATTCCGTAAGAAATCAGAAATGAAAGTTAACAATCTAATACTGGCTTCTACATAGTCTACTTTAAAAAAAATTTTTAAGTTTATTTTGAGAGAGAGAGAGAGAGCACAAGCAGGGGAGGGTCAGAGAGAAGTAGACAGAATCCCAAGCAGGCTCTGCAACATCAGTGCAGAGCCTGATACGGGGCAAACCCATGATTCATGAGATCATGACCGAAGCCAACATCAAGAGTCGGATGCTTAACCGACTGTGCCACCCAGGTGCCCCTAGTCTACTTTTTAAGATATGGTAGTCAGAAAAGACCTCTTAAAAATACTAACAGAAAAATTCACATTCTGTTCTTGATGGAACTTACATTTAGTAGAGGAAATAAGCTATATATCTTGTTATATATCTATAAGAAGAAAAATGTGATTAATATTCCAAAAGAGGTATATCACAAAGTGCTACAACAGCAAAGAAAAAAATAACATGTTGGGGATTCAGAAAGGCTTTATAGAGGTGGTAGAACCTGGAATGGACAAACTTTCTCTTTATAGGATTTTGATGGTTAATATTAAAAGCAAAGAGGAAAAGGGAAACAAAGCAATAAAAGCCAAAAAGTACTAAGAAAGTGGAGGATCACTGAATCAGGGCTGCTTGCTATAAACATCCTTTTGGCAACACCCAATTTCCCTCATAGGATTCTTTGCACATCAAGGGTCCTTCGTATCTATAATTTGGTCTCGTGAGTAGACCAGGAAGAGGCTCTGTGCAGATCTCTGGATAGGTGTATCTCCTACTGTAAATTAATAACCTTATATGCGAATTTACAAATCAGTCTCCAGAGAGTGTGGTTAGTGAGAATCAGTTCCCCAGAGCCTGATTACCCCTAAACACACACAAACACACACACACACACCACACACACACACACACACACACACACACACACACAAATGGAGTTTTTACCCTTGCAAAACTGAGAGAGGTCATATATATGAGTCACTACTTGAACATCAGGTAGGTTTTATCCACCTACAGAACAAGGGTGAAAGACACTCTGGCAGTCGGGATAGTGGGGTCGGGAGCGCTTAAAAACCACCAACCCGTCAAAGGCAGTGGAAAAACTGAGAAGCAGCAACAGGTGTCAGTCCCGCAGGCCTTGTGGAAGCAAACCCTACAGGAATCAACTCCAGCTGTTGAGAAAATCACTAACAACAGAAAAGGCCATGTAACTTACCCACCATTTACAGTTATTCACCCACCATTTACAAGAAGGGAAGTGGGGCAAGTGAATCAACCATAACAAGTCGGAGATAAAAAGTAGGCAAGCGAGTACTAAAGGAGGGACTGAGCCCCTGGCAGGTGGGGAATTAGGGAAGCAACTCTTAGAAATAAATGGTAATTAAGAGGAAATATTTGTGCACTAAAGGGAGAGGATGCTGGATGGACAAAATGGCCAGAGTATGTGATCACTGGTGGACATACTGCACAGCTCTAAACTCAACAGAATGCAAATTAAGATAGAACTACTAACAATTATACACACACAATAAGACAAACTTTTTTTTTAAAAAATGAATTAGATGAAGCACTTGAGTGCCTGAAAAACTCAAGGATGGCTTAATGTTCAAAAATAGACCTTAAGGTTCAAAAATAGACCTCCTGCTCTAAGAGAATTAAGATGAAAAACATTAGAGGGGCTCACACTTAAACATTACATATTCTTTTGTATAATCTCACTTTTATTTACAGTTCTGTAAACAGTACACTGATCCACAAAACGTATTCTATTTATTTTAATAAACAGTGTATCATGTACCAGGCAGATTTTTATTAAACTCCTGGAATTAAAAGTAAAGGACACTTAAGGATAATCATTAACTCCCATTTCAATTAGGGCTGAGTTCTACGTTTATGTGAACATAGGTGGAGATTGTGCCCTGGAAACAGAGTACTGTCCTAGACCTGATTATAATCATTATCTAGGAACAAAGTAGAGAGGTATTTTAAAGTCCACCTAACCTGAGACAAGGAAGAAAGGTTGGAGGAGGACGTAAAAAAATAAGGCAGATACAGATAAGTTTTCATTCCTCTTGGAAGACTCCCAGATAGAAGAAACACGGTACTAGCCTGGACACTGCTACAATTATTACATTATCTGGAATCAAAGGAAAGGAGTACTTTAGAGTCCACCTTTCTGCCAGATAAAGATGAAAGATTAAGGGATAAAAACAATAAAGCAGATATGCTTCTACTCCTCTTGCAAATTCTGGATAGCTGTGATAGCTAAGATACACATTCAAAACAAATCATTGGTGGGGCGCCTGGGTGGCGCAGTCGGTTAAGCGTCCGACTTCAGCCAGGTCACGATCTCGCGGTCCGCGAGTTCGAGCCCCGCGTCGGGCTCTGGCCTGATGGCTCGGAGCCTGGAACCTGTTTCCGATTCTGTGTCTCCCTCTCTCTCTGACCCTCCCCCGTTCATGCTCTGTCTCTCTCTGTCCCAAAAATAAATAAACGTTGGAAAAAAAAAACAAATCATTGGCTACTAAAAGAATCATTTAATTCTAACAAACAGCAAGAAAAGGATAGTTTATTTAATAAAACTGGTGCTACCACAACTGATTACTCAGTAGGAAGCAAGTTAGATCCCCCACCGCACATGCCACTTACAAAAATATTCCAGGCAGACCAAAGATCTAAAGGTAAAAATACAGAAACATTAAATAACATTTACATAGATTCAAGGGCAAGGAGCTATCCCCAAGCAAGTAAAGAAACCATTAAGAAAAGTGTAAGAAATTTAATGATGTAAACATCTTGTTTTTCTGTATGGCAAAACAACTCAAAGTTCAAAGACAAACGAGAGAAAATAATTGTAACACACCTGAGGGATAAAGGAGTTAATATCCTTAAAATGCACAGAACTTGTACAGAGTGAAAAGACTATTTTTTTTTAAATGGACAAAATATAGGTATATAACTCATTAAAAATATAAAAGGCCAATAAAGATAGAAAAAGACCAGTAGTCATGAAACTGCTAGGTATTATTTTTCACCCATCAGATTGCCAAAAGAGACAGACTGATGACACGAGTGATGGGAAAGGTGGAAACCAGCATTGCATGTATGCACTGCTGGTGGGCATGAGAAATGCTATCATCTTAGTGGAAAACTACCTGGTATTATCTAATACAACTGAAGATTCATGTACTCCTAGAATTCCTAACCCACTCCTAGGTGTCTAAACTACAGAAACAAAACCATGATTACACAAGATATGTGTACAAGTTTATTAAGCACAGCATTATTTGTAGTGCCAAAAATATAATTAACTTGAACATCCAGGATAAGGAGGAATGATTAAACAAATGATGGTACATCCGTTCTATGAAATATCATGTAGTTATCTAAAAGGATGAGTAAGATTTATAGGTATTGATGTCCATGGTATAATGGTAAATGGAAAAAAGGGGAGGGGTGCCTGGCTGGCTCAGTCCATAGAGCATGCAACTCTTGATCCTGGGGTTCTAAGTTTGAGCCCCATACTGGGTAAAGAGATGACTTAAAAACAAAATCTTAAAAAAAAAAAAAAAGTCCTTACAAAAAAGGGGGGGGAGGGGAAGGCTGCAGTATGATACTATTCACTAATAAAAGCAACCTTTTGTATACAGATGAATGTTTTTATATTTTTTGTACCAGTATTAAGAAAGATAATGGGGTGCCTGGCTGGCTCAGTCAGCAGAGCATGTGACCCTTGCTTGGTCTCAGGGTTGTGAGTTCAAGCCCCACGCTGGGCTTTTTTACTTAAAAAAATTAAAAAAGACAAGCAAAGCCTTTTTTTTTTGCAAAGTGGAAGCCTGTGAAAGATACTGTTGGCTTTTCCTGTGTATTCTTTTGGTTATTAGACATTTTGCAAAATAGAAGTTTTGCCTTTTAATAAAAAAAGGAAAACCCATGTTTTTTTTTTTTGTTTGTTGGTTTTTTTTTTTTTTTTTTGGTCTGTGTGTTTAACTACCACACCTACATATATCAAGGTCCCAAGGTCTCTGCAACTTATACGGACCAGTAATGATTGGGAACACAAAGAGGACAGTTAGAAGAATCAGAAATAAATGCATAGAAACCCATTAAACTAATCTTGCAGCAACACATTTTTTTTTTTAAACATAACAGGACAGGCCTATTTTGAAATACAAATAAAGCTACTACTCCATGGGGGGGGGGTAGTGGTAAAAAGCTGTTGTCCTATTACATCTAAAATTCTCAGTAGTTATTTGTCAGCACAGCTTTGAAGATGAAAATGCCCTCTAGCAAACCTTTACCAACCAAACTCCCAATCAACAGGATCCTGACTTTTCTATTTTCATATTTCATCTTAAGGAAGTACATGGCTTTGGTATTGTTTTCCAGAAAAGGGTTCATTAAAAGGGGCAGGACTACATTTTTAAAGATTTCAGGATCAAATAATATTTAGAAAGAGACCATTAATGGAGCCTAAAACTGAAAAGTGTTTTCAATCACTTCAAAAACTCATTCATCCAACCCTCAATTACTCATCCTTAACAGGGGGCGCCCTGCTATGCAATGCTCAAAACCAAGCATGCCTGAAAACATCTTAAACTAACTGAATGAAAATCTGCCCAATCACAGGCCAGCTGCTTGAAAACTCCACCCGTGAGTACAGGAAGAACACTTTTGATTGGAAGACGGTTGTGTTTACTACGGTGTGTGGTGCAAATTGGAAAGGCCCACATGTCTAGGGTCCAAAGGAAATCTCTTTAATGAAAAAGAAAAACAAATGTCCAGTTCTCATCCTAGGCTAGTCATTGTCATTAACAGAACCTCAACATAGCTACTGTAATTCTTGAGCAATTTTGCAAACTGGTGAAAAATTCTAAAGGCTGTGAGTTTTGTTGTGGTAGTTTTCTCACCTATGTCCCTTAATATACATACAAGCTTAAGTTTATTCTCAAAACTAAATCTGCCTTTGCTTCTGTATGCACACAGCTCCATAAGAGACCCCAACACACTTCTAATGTACCCTTAACTTTAATTTCCAAGAATCACTGCAACTTTTTACTTGGTCTGGGAAACCACTTCATGAGCCCAGTGGTAAAATTATTCAGTATTTAGCTTAGTAGGTGTCCAGCATTTCAGTGAGCTTCAAAAACCTCTGTCCTTAGGGAGCTCAGCAAACAACAAAGTGAATGGGTAGCCATTTCAGGTGCAGAGCTCATTAGCAATTCATCTGATGGAGGAAACAACTAGAATATAAAATTCTAACTGAAAAGCTAGGGCAGACTAGGCCTTAGGTCGAAGTATGCATATAATAGTGGATCCTAATTATGTTTTTCATTTATGGGAGTAAATTTTTGGATCTGAGATAGACACCTCTCCCCCATCCCAACCTAGAAAGCAATCTTTTAAAGAAAGCACAGAGTATTTTACAACCAAATCCCCTCCTTAAGCATCACCCTCATCCCTTTATATACCTGGTAGCTTTTTATAAATTCGCCCCACTGAAGCCACATAAATGCCCAAACAGCCTTTTCTTATTTAGCATGGAGAAAGACCAAAGAATGTGAACTCAAGTAGCAGAAGGAAAGGCTAAGCCAGCCGCAAGCTAAACAACCCATAAAGCCTGCATATCAGAGGAAAAGAAAAAAAAAAAGCAAAAAAAAAAAAAAAAAAAAAAAAAGCCTAACACCACTAATCAATAGGTAGAAAAATGAGTATCAGAAGCCTACAATATTAACATCAAATCTCAGGAAATCATTCCCACTTACAGCAAATAAAATATCTGCAGAAGCAAGTTCATCACGAAAATTTACCTTCTGTCTATTACATTCCAAAAGAATCTCCCTATTTTCATAGTCTTAACAGAGAAGCTAGGGCTGCTATCAGAATGAGGAACTAAAGAGGCTTGCCAAAGCTCAAAGACAATATTGTGCCGCCACATTAACAAAAATAACACAAGGTCCCAAATGCTAGTTAAGTTCTATTTTACTGAATAACTTCAATCACGAAATACACCAAGGCCAAGTATTCAAAAACGCCCAAGCTCCAACACAAAGTTTCAAAACAAAACCTCTCCCAGGGTTGAGGGAGTAGCCGAGCTGGGAGCAAAAAAGCACCACCTAGCAGCCCCATTCCGCTCCTAAGACAGATCTCAAACTTATCAAAAACATCCACAACCGCAGCTCCTGTCACCCAGAAGCTCAAAGAGAAAAGGAGCCTCAAGAGTCCTGAGAGCTGGCCTTTCTGGAGACCGCCAGGCCAAGCCCGGCTCAGACAAGGAGGAAGTAACTGCCTGATAAAAAAGCCCCGAGCAGCTCCAACTGCAGCCTCTGTGCCTCCCACAATTGCCCACATTCCCGCCCCACTCGGGGCTCCCGGGAGGAAGGGAACAGGGTGCAGATTTCCAGGGAGGCTGCGAACTACAGGTCCGCGTCTTTCAGGGAGCAGCGACAGCACCAGCCGAACTCTGAGGGGCCCAGGAGCCCAGGGTTCGGGAGCCTGCTCGCAAGGCGTGTTTTGGGGGTGTGGGGGGGGGACGCTGAGAAAGGGGTCGCTGAGGAGGCGGGGCCTGTCGGGTGGAGGCAGCAGCTCTTGGCGCCCTGGCTGCCCCCCGGGGGAAACAGGGGCGCGCACCCCGACGCGGAAGCCATGCCGGCCAGAGCTCGGGGTGCCGAGGAGCCGGTGGGGGGCGCTGAGGAGATCTGGGGGCGAGGAACTGGGTCACCCCCACCCCACCGCCCCCTCACAAAGGCCCCCGGGGAGGCCGCCCGCAGGCCCCGCAGCCCCGGCCTCAAGTGCCTGCCTCGGCCGCCACTCACCGCTAGGTCCTGGGGCACCGCCCCGCTCATAGCCCGCACTGTGCCGGCCCGCCAGGCCCGAGTGCGCAGCGCAGGCCCCGGATCTCCACCCGCCGCCGCCGCCGCCGCGGGGACCGAGGCCGAGGCCGAGGCCGCGGTATCCGCGAACAGAAGCAGCAGCCGCTTGCCCACCGGGGAGGCCGCCGCGTCCGCCATCGCCAGGGCCGGCCAGACCCGCGCTCCCACCCGCCGCCTCCCACCACCTCTGCCGCTGAGCGCCCGATCCGCCCGCAAGGCCTCCCTCCGCACCACCCGCGGCCGCGGCTCCCCCCCACCCCCCCCCAACAGCCACCACCAACCACCGGCGCCGCGCAGCGCCCCCCGTGGCCGGGAGCGGAGCCGCAGCCCGGGCCCCGCACAGCGCCCCCCGCGCTCTGGAGCGGGACGGCAGCTCCGGGCCCCTCGCAGCGCTCCGCCCCAACCTCCCCCGGGCCTGCAGTGCCCCCTGCGGCAGGGAGGGGAATTGCAGTTTAGGCGGGGGTAGGGAAGTGGGCGGGCCCTTCAGTCTTCCTCGGTACCATCCTGGTCCCAACCTTCCTTCTGGGGTGTCCCATATGTGAGAAGGCTGTAGCTTACCCGCCTCGGACACCCAAGACTTTTCCTGGGGTAGGGGGCTTGAGGGGCAAGGTACCTAGAGGTAGCGTTTTGAGCTCAGCAGTTAGCACCGCAATAACTATTCATTTCCTATCCTGAAAATATGCCCTATCAGTCCTGTCATTATCTTTTAGAAAACTCTCCCCACTGGTCCCTGGGACACATTGTCTTCTCACTGGCCCATAACATGGTACCATCCTATTCTATACTACTAGTACTTCATAGGTTCCTTTCCATTGACCAATGTGCTACATCCACTGGATGTTGTAATACCACTCTTTCCACTGGGTGAAGGCCAATGTGTTTCCAACATCTTGGTATGTTTACTTAAACCGATGGAACTTCTTCCCTTTCCAAGTCTGCCAATGTTATTCAGTACAGGTGTTTCTCAATTCAACTTTTAGGGGAATTGGAAAGAGATCAGCAATAAAGAGATTCTCTTTGGCTCAACAGCACCTCATCTTACCATGGAAGTAGTGGCGTTGGGGGCCAAAAAAAAAAAAACAACAAAAAAAAATACCCCAACCACTCCTATCTCAATTCATTTAATACAGGTGTGGGAAATTGATAGTTCCTGTTAGAAAAGGGATTGTAGAGAAGGAGAGATACCGAATTTTTTGCCTAGATGGTCATTCACACCAGGCACTGGGAAACCTCAATCATTAAAACATTAACATTGGTGGGGTACCTGGGTGGCTCAGCCTGTTAAGCATTCGACTTTGGCTCAGGGCATGATCTCACGGCTCATGAGTTTGAGCCCTGCGTCAGGCTCTGACTGACAGCTTGAAGCCTGGAGCCTGCTTCGGATTCTGTGTCTTCCTCTCTTTCTCTGCCCCTTCCCAGCTTGCACACACTCTCAAATATACACACTCAAAAATAAACATTAAAAAAATCCATTAACATTGGTAATATCAGAGACTAGCACAGGTTCTATAGCTTTATAGATGCAGACTGAGTATATATGGAAGTAGATACAAACCAGAAATCATGGATTGTTACCCTCAAAGTGGCCATTTCTTTCAATGATCTGCACTACAGAAAGAACAGTAGCTGGTTCTTTCTCCAAGACTTAAGTGCTTACCCAGTTATCTCCTGACTATATCTTTTCTTTACCCTAGACATACTTTCCTTGCAAAGGTTGGGGTCTGCACTGGGGATCGGGGAGCAACTACTGACTTTTCTAAAAGTACAAAACCACTAGAGGAAGTCATTCTAGAACTAACCTGGTGGAATGCCAAGGAAACATTTCCTTGGACTTTTTCTCTTCCAATTCCTTAGAACCTCCACCTCCCATAAGCCAACCTGAGTCTTGAATCAGAATGCTTTCCTGGGCCAAAAGACACCTCTTAAAGCACATGGCCCACAAATTGTAGTTGGTAATAGAACTAGGGTGAATCCCTAAGACCTACCTGCTTTGCAGGATTCCTACAAAAATTCACTGTTGAGACTTTCTCCCATAAGGAGCTCTAATTACAGCCCCAGTGTCTAAAGCTGGATTCTCACAGCACCAGAGACAGAAATATGCCTAAGCTCAGGGATGGGAAGGCAAAGATGAGAAATTCATTCAACAAACATAGTAGGCACTTTTCATGTGCTATTAACTTTTCAACATGCCAGGGACACAACACTGAACAGAACCCTTGTGTTCTCATGGAGTTCTTCCTTATACTAGCAGGACTTCAGGAACAGAAAATGCAATCACACTTCGCTTCACAGAAAATAAACAGTAGAAAAATCTAACAACAACAACAACAACAACAAATGAACAGAAAGGAAAAAAAAGTCATTTGAGATGCTCAAACTTGACTCTTGCTCAAACGGTAGGTGAAATGAAATAGCAGCAGTGTTAAGTAAGGAAAAAACTTATAATACTGAGACTTCTTTAACCACATGCCAAAGCCCCACCCTCCTCAAAGCCTCTTCTTGGTTTCTGGGGCAGGTGACAACCCTCACTATTTATGGAGTGTATTTTCATCCCCTCAAAGGTTCCTGCTCCAGGTTATCAAGCCAATCCTGTCCTCTTGCACACTTCATTGGTATTCAATGATGAGTGCCACAAATCTGAAGCAGGAAACTGGGACGGAGGCTAAGCAACTTGACTCTTCTTGCTGCCTGGCAAGTCAGCACCACAACTGGTAAAGAAAGGCTACTCCTTAGGGACAGAGGCTCCTGCCTGGATCTCTAAGCAACTACATTTTACCCAAACTGCAAGAATGCTAACACAGGGAAAAAGGTGGAATAGAAATGTCTAAAGAGAGTGAGCCACACACCTTCCCTGAGCACATGAACATCCCAAACTAAATCATTATGGAAAATACCAACTTCTGGGGCAAAAAAGCTCTGCTGTTAGGATAATTTTCCAAAAGCATTATTTTTAGAATGGAGTAATTGCCTAGGTCTTTGGAATCTGAATTCTCAAGACTAAAATCTCCATCTCTCCAGGGCATAAGATGTAAAAACTCTTAAAAAAGAAAAAGATTCCTGGTCAAGTCTCTCAAACTGCTTTCTTACCACTTCCTAAAGACTACAAATCAGTCTAGACAAGTTCCTGACTGGACTATCAAGCATTTCTCAGGGAGCTAGAATGTATTAGTACTTGACTTCAACTTATTGGAAGACTGACCACAGGGTAGAGGAAATAGTTACCACTATCAGGGAAACAAAGACCAATCAGACTGCCAAAAATAACCAAGGCCTTCTCACAAGCTGGACCACAGGGTATTAATGCTGTGGCTGCAAAAGGCCTAGGACCAGATACTGCCCTCGAGGGGCGAAGGCCCAGCCATGTCTTAGAGCAAGGGACTGTTAGAGTTAGGTGGCCTTCTCCCTGCTTCCTCCTTGCTTTTCTTTGTGGAGAAGGGAAGAAGACACTGTAGTACACAAGATTGCTTGGGAAAATGAATTATTCTAATAAAACTTTATTTTTTCAAACACAGCCACAGAGGCAGGACCTCATGTTTAACACACACAGACTTATGGATTTTTTTAATATAAAACAAAGTTTACGAAAAAATTTTTTTCCACTTTTTGTATTTGTAATCCCATTAGCACAGGGACTTTGGCAGCAGGTGGGAGTGAAGGGCAGCTGGAGCTGCCACTGGGCAGTCACCGGGCACAGGAGGAGAGCACCAGCCTGGGAGTGGCTTCACTCACACACGCAGGAATACTCACCTACTGGTCAGCCACACCACACACACAACACAGATGCAGATGTCTACCCAGCGTCAACCACAGCCCTGTATAGGTGTGCTCCACTCTGGGTAAGCCCAATATGTGAAAACCCAAATAGTCAAAACAGCTAAAGTAGAGGGAGGTTGCTTGCTTTACAAAAGAAGCAATCACACAGGCTGCTTTTTAATGGTCGGCAGTCCAAATGCATTGCAAAATAGCATTTGGCTTATACAGAACTTTTGGAACAGATCTACTGTGTAAAGCAAAATGAACCACTTCTTGAAAAGGCTTGTCCCAGGGTCATGGGTGCTCGGATTGGGAAGCAAGATGACAGTTTCAACTAATTTAACTTTCCAGATCTTAATGTAATAGAATTCAAATATGATTATCTGTAGACTTTCTCCCCTAAGGATGGCACCCTGGGGCTTTGGGGAAGCCAGGGTAGAGGCAGAATTACTGCCCTCACTTCTTGAGCTTGGGGCTTACAGAGACACCACTGGTCTTGCTAGTGGCCTATTGGAAGCTGGCACAGCCAATATGCAGCAGAGAGCCCAGGCATAAGGATGCCCCAGGAGGAAAAGAAGCTGGCACCAGGGAAATTATGGCCTAAAGAAGAAGAGCCAAGGGAGGGATGAAACCAAGGATGGGCAACTACTGGGCTCACAGTTTCCCTGGATTCTCCAGAGAGCCTTTCTCAGGCCCCTACAGACTTGGTAGCTCACTGGTAATACATGGTAACTAGCAGGAGAAGGGGAAGAGCCCTGGAAGGGTAGAACCTTTGAGGGCCAGAGCCTCAAGAAGAAATGGCCACCTCCCCTGGAGTGGAGGTGAGAGGGCTGCAGCATCAGTGATGTTCCTATGTGACATGTGGGAAACCAAGAAAATGACAGGTTCAATCCCATGAGGAAGAAAACATGTGGACTTTGGTCTTCTCCCCTTACCATGAGGAACTGGGTCCTAAGACACCCTGGAAATCCAAGAGAATGCCCTTCCTCCAATAAACAAGGGCAGGTCCAATTCAGTCGTGCAGGGTCTAACCAAAGCCGGACAAAGCCTAACAAGCTATTTGGCGGCTGCTTCAGTATTATCTTCACTGGTGCCAGCCCTACCAAGGGTCCTACAGTCATTAAACCCATCCCTGCAGCCACTGGGACCTGCTGCCCTGGCTTAAGTTATGGGCGAGAAAAAAAAAAAGGAAATTCAATCCAACAACAACAATTCCCAGCTGCTTCTCACAGCCTTTGCTTTACACAACCTCAGCCAATCCCTTAGTGAGCCCCAACCTCCCTGAGGTCTCTCAGGTCCAATTAGAGGCAAATAAACATTTCTAAGCAGGAATGGAAGACAAGCAAACTAGTAAATGCTGACATCCCCTTCCTCTTTGTCAAGCAGGTCTGAAAAGAGGTTAGACCTGGATCTAATGACAACAGGTTTCCCTATAGTCTGTTTCCAAAAGATAGTGCTGGAATGAGCTTACCCATGCTTACTGGGGACTGAATGCCACTTCTGCTGCAGGTTGGCCTTAGATGATGAGGGCCAACACAGGGCCTTTCCTCCTTGTTCTTGACCCTCGAAGCTCAGAATGTGAGGGGAAAAAATCCCATCAGTAGAGAGGGAAAGAGAAAAATGGAGCCATCCAACCATGCCTCAGTTGTCCACAGGTGCTTACATCTACTTAGAGAAAGAGGCAGGTTGTACATAGCCTAGGCAATCTGATAAGAAAAAAAGGCCAGCTCAGAATCAACATAGAGAGCCCTCTCCAGCCCTAATATTAGACCTATCTAGGGAAGGGGACGGGTCTAAGACAAAGACCATTAGCCAAGGTCACAGCACTTAAAAGACCCTGCCATCCCCCAAAAGAGAGTCCTTTGCAGAGCCAACAGTGCTTATGGATTATGAGCTCTGAAACCAAGCTACTCAGAAAAAAGAAAAACTTGGTGCCCTCCTCTTGACTCCTTGAATAAGCCTGCTATCCCATGCAAACTCAAGATCCTGGGGGTATCATGATGCTCTGCTGTTATGGAGCAACTGCCTTCCTTCCCTAAGGCTACGCAAACACACCTTTCCCCAAGTACACTCCCACACACGCGCACACTCTCACACAATTTCTCCAAGGAGGCTGAATGAACCCCCCACCCTGGCCAAATTCTAAGACACAAGTGCCCTTTGAAGCAAAGGGGCTAGTGAAATTCCCCGAGCTGGGGTCAGCAGACCCCTTCCTTCCCTGCCCATTGCTTTTTCGGTGGCAGGGATACTCACACTCAGGGCCGCCATGGGAAGGGTCTGCTCTGGGGCTGTCCCTCCCGCCACCAGCTCCGTTTATCTTGTCCCGGCCAGTCTCTTGGCATTGTCGAGCTTCCTGGAGCGAGAAGATTTCCGGCTGCCCTGAGTCGGAGCCCTCCACTCACCCCCATTCCCAGGCTGGGCCCCTGGCCTTGGGGCCTTGACACTTGTTAGTAGCCATAGAGAATCAGTCTGTGTGGCCCCAGGAAGTAGCCTCTCAGTTTTAGTTCTCCTCAATTAGATTCAAGTCCAGGTCCCCAAAGTCCTGCTGGCACAGTGTCCGCTTTCTCAGTGCCTGCCGCCCCCACCGCACGGCCCCCTCCTCCTCCTCTTCGCTTTCACTGAGCACCTGGGAGGAACCCCCAATGGGGCTGCAGGAAGCAGAGAGGGGTGGGGGGCTACAGGCCATGAACCACGGTGGAGAGATGCTGCTGCCTTCCCGGGCTGTTTCTTGGAGACAGAGACCTCCTGAGTATGGTTTCTGTCAAACAAACAACAAAGTTAAGAATGCAGAAAGATATCAACTCCCACAGAACCCTGGTCCAAGCTATATTTCAAAGTATCCCTCTTGGTTACCCCTACAGGTATGAGTCCTAGGCATGACGTGGGTGAACTCCCTGGTAACATTTAGAAAATTTAGTATGCAGGCACAGTTCTTTGAGCAAAGAGCCCATAGTTTCTGTTGGGTTCAAGATTAAGAGCTCACTTACAAGCTTCATGTAGGCAGGAATCTTATCTGGGTGTCTCACAACAATATTGCAAGAGCCTAGTCACAGCCCAGTACATAGCAGGTATTCAGGAACATTTGCTGACTGGTTGGAGGAATGGCTCTGAATAAGTAAATTCTCAAAGGGGTTTGTGACCCAATGGACTAGTAGGAAGAGTATGAAAAAAGTGGACAAGTGCATATAACAGCTGCACTCACACTGGGAAGTCAAAATCCATTTGCTGAACAGATGAATAAGGCAGCAACCTGTTTTGCTGAAGCCCTCACACACCCAGCGGAAGCACTGACGGAGAGTGGCAAAATCAGTCTAGAGGTCAAGAAAGGGTAGGGCACTGATGATGTGACTTTTGAGGCTTATGCATCCTCAGAAGAGGAGGGAAAGCACCTTTAGCAGAACAATCAGGTTGGGGCGCCTGGGTGGCGCAGTCGGTTAAGCGTCCGACTTCAGCCAGGTCACGATCTCGCGGTCCGTGAGTTCGAGCCCCGCGTCAGGCTCTGGGCTGATGGCTCAGAGCCTGGAGCCTGTTTCAGATTCTGTGTCTCCCTCTCTCTCTGACCCTCCCCCGTTCATGCTCTGTCTCTCTCTGTCCCAAAAATAAATAAAAACGTTGAAAAAAAAAAAAAAAAAGAACAATCAGGAATCCCTATTGGAAGATTTACTATGGGTCTCCCCTCAACTTCTCTAGAACCTCCAGGCCCAAGGAGTTACACACGACATGGGACACTGAGTCCTAAAGTAGGTACAGTCCCGGACAACTAGGTTGGTGAATCACACTAGCAGAAGCTCAGACAGAAAAGAACCTGTCAGGAGTGCATGGAACTAGGGGACACTTCGAAGTAAAAATGGAACAGAGTCTCCCTCCTCCCAACCAAGTTTCCCTAGTCCTGCTGGTCCCACCTGATTCATCTTGTCGAAGTCTAAAGAAGGCCGCAGCCGCCGGGGGTCCTCCTCATGGCGCCGTTTGACTCCAGCTTTGCGAGCATCCAGATCACAGGGTTGTGAGCGGCTTCGGGGAAGATTGCGGAGGCCTCGAGGTCGCCAGGGCAGCTCTGGGGAGGATGCAGGGGAGCTCCGGGCAGAGGGCAAGAAGCGGCTTGCCTGCGGGCCCAGGCTAGGTGACAAGGAGAAGCGACGCTGGGGTGGGCAAGGTGACAGGGACTCAGCATCACTCTCCCAGGAGACACTCTGGGGGGAGGTGGCACAGGGTCGAGAAGAATCTTGGGCCAGAGCCAGGCTGAAGAAAGGGGGACTGTAGGGTCTGTGGGCCGGGGCACATTGAGAAGAGGCACTGGGAGCTTGGAGGAACCTGAGGCTGGAGACCCGCTTTGGGGGGCTCTGGTGAGGCACCTGCGGCCCACCCCCTCCACCACTGCCCCGGTGCTTGATGGGAGTCCACAGCTTGGAGGGGGCGGGCCGCCACACCGGCTGCCAGCGAGACAGGTCCACGGGCACTGAGAGTGAGCGGCAGTGCCTCTTGGATGGAGGGGCAGGGGGCACAGGAAGCTTCTCTGGATCTGGGGGCTCAGGGCTTAGGACTTGGGAGAGGGGCTGCTCCTGTGGGGAACTTCCCGGGCTAGGTGGTCTGAGGTGCAGGCTCAAGCCCGAGGGGTGGTAGCTGAGGTTGAGGCTGTCCTGGAACTCAGCACAGGAACAGTGGGGCAGACCCCTCCAGGAAGCACCTTCTGGAAAGCATTCATAATAAAAATAGTATTAATGATAGCTAATATATTTTTAAGAGCTTACTATATGCCACAAAATATAATGAGCACTTTATGTGAGGTTTCCCCAAACCTCAGGAGGTAGGTACTATTATCCCCATTTCACAGATGAGAGAAGTCCAGTAACCTGTCCTAGGTCATGTAGGAATGAAATGATCAAAGGAGGATTCAAATCCAGGTCTGTGTGATGCTAAGGCTAGGTCTCTTACCACTAGACTATACTGCCTCCATTATGAGGAACCACCTGAAATTAAAAATAGTCTCAAATACCGCGTATCACTCCCTCTCAAAGGCACAAACAGTCAAGAGAAAAAAAAGCATGTGTGCCCTGCTCATACTTCACTCCACCTAGCCTTACTCTGCTTCCATACCTACCAGCCCCAGGTTGTAAAAAGCAGGCCCATGCTCTTCTTTAATCTTTCTCCTTCCTACATGTCACCAGCACCCAGACAAGAGTTAGGGCTGCCAAGGATTAAGAGGTAATCGAGCAGGTAAGAGATCATTTTTATTCCTAGAGAGGGCAAACAGAGTGGGGAAGGCCTTTGATGATGGAACCCAGGCTTGGGAAACCCTAAGACTATCATGTTCCTTTGTTGTCTAGCCACCCACAAAGAAATGCTCCAATTAACACACTGATACCAAAAGATCTAGCTAGAGTGTAGTTAACTAAAAAAATAAAAAGTGCCAAATAATATATATAGTATGCAACCTTTTGAAGGAATAAAAAGTACACATTTATATTTGCTTCTATTTGTATAAAGAAACTCTAGTTGGATAGACAAAGTAATAACACGAGCTGCTTTTGGGGAGGTGGCGGGAGCTAGATGGAGAAGGGAGACTTTTTTTCAATATATTTATTATTCACAAAATTTTTTTTTGAGGGGTGCCCGGATGGCTCAGTTGGTTGAGTGTCCGACTTTGGCTCAGGTCATGACCTCGTGGTTCATGAGTTCGAGCCCCGCGTTGGGCTTTGTGCTGACAGCTCAGAGCCTGGAGCCTGCTTCGGATTCTGTGTCTCCCTCTCTCTCTGTTCCTCCCCAGCTCACACTCTGTCTCTCTCAAAAATAAATAAAGATTTAAAAAAAAATTTTTTTTAGTGTGTGTGGGAGAAGGGCAGAGGGAGTAGGAGAGAGAGGATCTTAAGTGAGCTCCAATGAGGGGCACGACCCTGAGATCATGACCTGAGCTGAAATCAAGAGTGGAACACTTAACCGACTGAGCCACCCAAGTGCCCCTTTAAATTTTTTGAACCACATGAATGTATTACCTATTTAAAAAAAAAATCAGATTATAAAAGTCCTGTCAAGGCTAGAATAAGAGCAAACTAAACAAATAAGCTCCATGCAGGTGCAGGAAAATGGAGATAAGTGTGAATCTCAGCAGGTGACCCTGGCAAGAAAATTGTGGAGATAGACTAGCTGGCCCTGGTCACTGGAAACCAATGAAAGAAAGGTGTAGATACACACAGACACACATACAAAGCCTTACCAGACACAAGTTGGAAAGGGTTCCCACAGTTGGAGATGTCTGCATGATCAGGCAGAGGCTAAGAGAGAGAGAGGATATCCATCATGATTCAGGCTCAGGACACAGATTTCCAGGAAGCCCTTTTCAGCTTACCCCTGTAATTCATGGGCTATAGAGATGTTAGGGACTCCTAAATGTTCTCTTCTTGTTGTCTTCCCAAAGTTAGTGAGTAAAATAATCCACATCTTCCAACATCTCATACCCTTCTCCACCCAAGTTTTAGTGTCCCTTCTCTATCAGTGGAAAAATACCTGCCCCCTTCCTTTTGGGCTGGGTTCTGAGCCTTTAGTAGGCTCTTCTAGTACAAGTACCATGACTCATACGGCACAGGACATGGGTAAAGTAGTAGCAACAAACAGCCTCAGAAAAAAGGGGGAGGGGATGGTAGAGAAGCAGGAAGACTGGTCTTTTACCAGACTGATGCTGAAGCGTGTGCATTTCAGCTCATCCAGAGTCTGCTTCTGTAGCTGCTCAGTGATCAGGGTTATCATGATTCTCCCCAGGATATGACTTGCACACTTTGGAGCAAATGATGGATGTCTTCCCTGTTGTTCTTCCAGACCTCACTCGTGAGCCGTCTTCTGCCACTGCAGCACCATTCTAGCACCATTGGGACTCCCCTCTCCAGTCATGCCTGCTGAGTCTGCCAATTACAGAGGGACCAGCCCCAAGTGATATTAGAGATGTACCTGGCCCAAAGGTGGAAAATGCATGGCACACATACCACAGCATCCCTATGCCAGGCCTCTGGCAGACATCATTAATTGATCACAGCTCTTTCCTGCTAAGCCTAAACACAGCCTCAGAAACATTCTGAACGTGGCACTCCAGTTAACCAGTAAAATGAACTGGAGTTAGCAAGCAAGTTGAAACCTATTTGCCACTCCTAACCTGGTTCATGCTCTGCTCTGTCTACCCAGACTACCGGTACCACTTAAAAAACAGCTCAAGTGAGAGACAACACCCAAATGGTTACTTCCATCCTGATTACCCCAATATTTTATTTTATCCTCTAATCAGAAACAGAGAGATACATTTTTCCTAAACCACACAAATAGTAATAGGGAACAGGGTGGAGCACTGGTTGTAGGAATGACTTTTTCCTTTAGACCAATCAGAGTGAACAAGGTTTCATGTTCTCCCTTAGCCTGAATGTATATTGTGTTATATTGTTTTCTAACAGATACTGTATACATTCTCTTACAAAGCTAAGAAGACAGAGAAATGGAACCAGGATTATTCCAATTACATTTCAACTCGATAGATGTTAACAACTGTATGACTTCATTCAACTAAGTTTTTAGCCTGATCTGACTCAAAGACCATGGATACAATTAACTGAGACTCCTTCTCATGGTCAATTTCAGTAGAAGCAAACTAATTCTATCAAAGAACAGGCTTCCAGCCTACACAATTGCCTGAGGGGCCTTGCTCAATGGAGGAGAGGAGTTTAACCTAGTATTTCCATATGGTTCTGCCTATTCCCAGAAATGACCAGCAGGCAGACAGCTCATCAGAGGGTGTATATAGCATTCTCTAGTAGATAAAACAAACATTCAAGAAATCTAAATCTTGCTCCAATTTGCTGTGACAGTTCTGGGAAGTCACTTGACTTTTCTTGGCCTTAGTTAACCTGTATATAAAATGGGCACAATAAATATGTCTTAACCTGTCACAGGTACCATATAACATGAAATACCAAAATGTAAAAAGCATAGGATCTAGCCTGTACAAATCAGGACTCCACAAAGACTGCTGTTTCTCAAACCCTCCTGTTTGTTGCTCTACACAGGCTAAGAATGCCACAAGTGATGATATTAAGCTGAAGAAGGCAATTGGATTTATCTATTTGGCTGGACGCCACCCTTCCTCATCTGCACACCTAGGGAAGCCCAAAACAGCTCTTCTGTGACCTTGGAGGCAGATCACTTTCTACTTTTGCAAAAAAAAGAGGGAATCATCTTGACCCCATCCCCACCTCAGGGAGAGGTAGGTAAGGAAAAGCAAAGAAATACATGTGGATGTATGTGGAGTTTTTTTGGAAGAAAGGTCTGGGAGAAGTCAGTCATCATTACAGATAACTATCATTTTCACGCATAATTATCACCACCCTGAACAAAGTTCCAGCTTCCCGAGAGCTCCCTTCAGCAGCTTCTATGTTCTTGGAGGAAAAGCTAAAGCTTTTCTGCTCTTGGTTTCTTAACTCTGCCCCCAAAAGATCAACTAGAGAGGGAACCTAACTGAAGGCTTTTACCCCACAGATCACAGGCCTCAGACTGACCAGCCATGAAGAGCAGGGAGTGAAGCAAACTCTTTCAAGCTTTTCATGAGGCATTTGGCCAAACAGCAAACTCCCAGCCCTCTCTGGGATCAAGTGAAGAGAGTGATTTTGTGTTTTTCTGCATTTTAATTGTTGGGATGTGGCCACACACGGCGGTAATTGGAACAATGCAACTACCACCACGCAACTGATACTCTCAGCCTGAGTTTCCTAAAACAGGCCAGCCTGAGAGGGGGAACAGAACGGAAGCCATAAGGAATCAAACCAGGACACAAAAGAAGGCAAACCAGCTCCGCGAGGGGCCTCCTCTTTCTCAGGCAGGCATAGAAAAAAGTGTAAGAAACCCTCTCTTGCCGCCTTCCTTCCCCTTCCATTTTGTTTATCTGAGGGGCAAAGACAGCCCTGAACCTTCACTAAACAAGTTAAAACTTCTCAGCTTAACAACTGGCAGAGGGCTCAGCCCTTCACAGAGCAGCAGGCCGCTAGGCCCTCCCCACGACCCCACCAGGCCCAACTCTCAATCCAGGCTTTCCTTCCACCATCAGTCCCCTAACATAAAGACTGGACCCCCATCCCATCTCTTATTGGATGGCAGTAACCCCTGACATTCGGGTTTCAGGGATGCTGAGGTTGTGATGAAAACTGAAGAACCTAGGATCTAGTCAGGCCAAGGGGTAAGAGAGTCACAAATCCCCTGGGGACCTTCCCCCCCACCCCACCCCCAGGTCCCAGGCCCACACCTCTGGGGGAGACTGAAGAAAAACATGAGGAAGGCAGGGAGGTGCATGAACATGTAAGTGAGGATCTGACTGTTCCTTCTTCCATATGGCTCTGGCGGGGATAGGGGTGACAAGTGGGGAGCACCCCTCCCCCCACCCCGATGAAGAAGCAAAAGGCTAGGCCCCCCTCCAGTCTTCAACCTCTCCCTCGGTTGCCCTGCCTGTCCCTGCGGGGTGGGGCATGGGGCGTCCGCTGGCCCCTAGGGGGGCACAAGGGCTCGCTCAGAGGGGCTGTCGTTCACCTCCTCCCATATCAGCTTCCATCACCTGGCCGCGGGAAGCGAACTCAGGACGCTGGGGATGAAGAGGGTCTGGGACTTAGCACTCCGCCAACCCCTCCCCCACCGGGTCCCGTGCTCTCCCCGCGGAGGCGTCCAGAGAGGCCGTGCGGCGCTCGCGGCCGGGCTGGGGGAAGGGAAAGAGGGAAGGAGGGAGGGACGGCCGAGGTGCCCGCCCCGAGGCCCCAGCGCCACCTGCCCTCGCCACCTACCGCGGCTCCTCCAGCTCCCAGGGCCGCGGCCGGAGCAGCTCTGAGCGCTCCGTTCGCCCCACGGTGCCCTTAAAAGGCGCCGGCGCGAACCAAAGGGCCCCTAAGGAGAGTAGGGAGATCGCTCTGGTTCGCGGAATCCTCCTGAACCGCCCGCGGAGGCTCGAGCCTTAAGCCGTTTCTCTCCCAAAGTCTATTTTGGAAAGTACTGTCGGGAATGAGACAGGTTCTTTGATTTAGGGATGAAGGTGGTTTCCTCACTATCGAGTCACCCCCTCCAAAATACTGCAGAAGGTGGACGGACCCAGTTGGCGGCACATCTCGAAACTCGCGGGGGAGGCCGTGTTGGACGAAGGTAAACAAAGCCATCCCCCTCACCCTCCATTCCAACACTGGCCTAAGTACAGCCCTCTACTCGATTTGAGTCGCGTAACAGAATTAGCCGAAGTTCCTCTTACCTGCTCTCCTGTCCGGCCCTCTAGGGCTGCTTCGGAGAAGGAATCCCCCTTCCGCCAGCAGAGGACCCGTCCGCGGCGTGAAGGCTTCTGGGAAATGTAGTCCAAGAGTCGATTAGGGCCTGCTCCGAGTCCCAGGAGCCCCTCTTCAAGCTGCCGGATCGCCTCGAACCTTATAAACCCAGGACTTGCAACGGTTGCGCGGCCGTTCCAAATTGGTTTTGTAATTAGCCCTCACCCAAACACTTTGTGAAGCTGCGGAGGGCCCAGGGCTGTCCACTACTCTTCCTTCCTCTACGCACCCCCACCCCCGAGCAGGATGAGGTAATGGGGTTGTGATTATGACATCATAGGCGGTTCAGTTGCTTGCGGGGGTGGGTTGGGGGGGGAGGGAAGGAGGAGTATGGTGGTTACAGCTGGACCACTTAAGACAGGGAGGGAGGAAACAGGCAGCTGGAGAAAAGATGTTCATGTCCGTATATTTCCTCTTTAGGAACAGGATACCACCCTTTATTAAATCTCCACCACTACCACCATCTCCCACCTCAGCCAAAGTTTAAGTCTTTTTTCGAAAAGACTGCATGTAGACGTTAGTAGGGAAGAGGGTGAGGAACAGCTAAATGGTTCCTGACTTTCATGTAAATTCGAGGCTCAGCTATCAAAAAAGGTTTAGAAAGAAAGGCAAAAAGAAAAAGAGGCTTTAAACAATGCCTTCGTGTTGCCATCTTTTTGTACAGCAGTTTTAGATTTCTTTTTTAATCGATTGGGAAGTAGAAGTAATGCAAATAATCTTCACTATTACAACTATTACACTATTACAACTTAGCAGCAAGTCCCTTGAAAGACGTCTGTTTTCTCTAAATATTTTGTGCCCCACTCAAGTCTAGGACAGATATGTAACTGATCAGCTACAAAGTAGCACCAGTGGTGGGGATCTTCCTCACAGAGCCAGGGAAGGGAGTAGGCAGGAGCCACCAAGTCTGCAAACTGAAAAAGAAGAGTGAAGAGAAAGTGAGATTTATCAAGAAAATAGGGGTGGAGGGAAGATAGATGCACTGCATATTCCCTTGCCCTGCACATTTCCCTTTGGCAAAAGAGGGAACAAGGCCATGAAGTATAGGAGACATGGTTTCCAGTAATTACTGTTGTGGAGCACTTATTATGTACCAGACACCGTGCTACATACTTTAAAAAAGTATTCTCATTTTTGCTTAGAATCATGAAATGAGCAAATGTCTCTATTTGACAGATGAAATGGTTGGAGAGATTAAGTGACTGCCCATCTGGTAGGCAAAGGTAATATTACAGAGCAGTCCTTGATGCTTTAAAGTCCTTGGTCTTCACCACTTGATGATCCTCCTTTTTTTATTATTTATTATTCTTTTATAATTTTGTTATTTATTATCCTTTTATTATTAACAATGCTTTAATAAAGTTCAATGATTGAGAATAAGAAGTTAGCATTGGCTCATATGCAAAACATTTATAAAATGAGACACTTGAAAAAAACAAACACCCAAATCCTCCACGTCAGGTTTCAGGCCTCAATTCCAAGGAAGATTATACCCCTTTCATCAAGTATAAGATAGCCCCCAGTGCAGCCCAACTTCCCTGCCATTACTAACTATAATTAAATCTCCTTATGCCACCTTTAGTTCTCAGAGTTTTTTATTCATGTCCTATTTTTTCTTGCTGCCCCATTTTCCTTCTTTCATTCTTGAACTACTACCTTGAACCCCATGCTAATTGTCACCTCATAGGCCAGACTCCATATCTAACAGTGCACCAGTGGGATTTAGAAGACAGGTAGAAGATAGGTGGATAGAAGACTACCTGGGCTCCCTTCTGGTCTCCATCCAGATTCGTTGAGGGTTCTAGGGCCTGGAACCAGTCATCCAAAAGGTCATCCAAAGGGGTGGAACCCATTGGCTCTAAGAGATGCTCCATCCCCTGCCTACGAATGCAGCAGAGTCAGAGGAACATGCACCTCATTCAGACTCTCCCTTTTCAGCCATTAAAAGCTAAACCCCTGCAAAGTAAGGAGAGGTGGGGCTCAGTCCACCACTCAAACAAGAAACCAAGAATAATGCACTCACCCCTCAGCCCCCCTGCCCTGCAGAGGCTGGCTGGGGGGGTCCCAAGAATGTAGAGCTCTTCTCCACTGCCTGATTTGGGCATCCCACGAGCGACGGCTGTACCTCCTGTTCTTATTTGGTGTTTGAGGGTGAAGTCCTGGCTGTCGCTTTGCCCTGGCAATGACAGATACGTGTCAGACTCAGGTCAGGGGGAAGGGGCATAGGTCAGTTTATCACAGTGAATCAGAAGACTCATTAGGATTTCTTAAGAGTCAGGTAGGATCAATGCCCGCAATTCAATAGAAAAAATAAATCTTCAGTTGGGATTAAGCACCAAACTTCCTAAATTCCTAATATTCTTCTGGCAAGGGTAATTTAGATATTCCAACTCCCTCAGAAGTCAAGATAGATATAAAAGACAGTATCTGACATCCCTTCAAAATACATACTACCTCCTTATACATTTAGTTTGCCCGTATGCATGGAAACTTACATGTAATTAGGCAAGTATATTGTAATTAGTGAAGTCAGCTGGCGGTATGAAGTAAAAATGGTTGGAAAGAAAAACTTCATTAGCAAACATGGATTGAGCTTTTGAAAGTCTCATGGGCCAAGTAGGATTTGTTCCATTTGAAAAAAAAGTCTTGAAAATTTATTTAGGGGCTACATTTCAGGAGACTTAGTTTTAGTAATGATGAGACTTTGTGAGAGCATTCATATTCTAATATCTTTCCATCACCCTACATTGAACCAAAGCCACTTAGCTGACATGCTTGTTGTGACCCCGCACACTGCACTCACTTGGGGACCTGCTGCAGGAAACACTGGTAACCAGGTGTGCGCTTGCCATAATCTATCTGTTTTTGCCGCCGCTGTAGAACAACTTCATCTGTCTCTACCTCCCACCTGCAGGGGAAGTATACAATGGTCCCATGAAGTGTGATTATGGTTTTCAAAGTAAAAACCAACTCATCCCACACACACTCCCTTAACCCCTAGTCTGTTTTTCAAACTCACCTAGCATGGCAGGGCTCTGTGCTGACTCCCACACTCACCATCTCAATCCCAGAGAACAAAGACTCTTCACATACCTCCTTTCTGGGGAAGCAGATTCTCCATATGAAAAGGGTATTAGGATAAAACCCAGCTGACTATGCTGTACTTCTTAGCAACTACCACCACCAAGATGTGGACACCGGATAAAGGTTGTGTTTGTGGCTCAACTGTTGCATTGCTTATTTGTTTCTCAGAATGTGATTTGCAAACCATCAGCATGAGTAGTGCCTTGATAATTCCTAGGCCCCACTCTCTACTTATTGATTCATCATTTTAAGGAGCTTGCCTTCAAAGAGCTTCCAAGTTATTTTGAACATCTTTTTGTGTTTGTAGAAAATTTCAAAAATAAAGAAGAGCATGCCATAATGTTTTGCTACTCAAAGTATGGTCTCAGGACCAGCTGCATCAGCATCAGCTGGGAGCTTGTTAGAAATGCAGAATCTTGGACCCCAACCCAGACCTACTGAATCAGAACCTGCATTTTAACAAGGTCCCCAGATGATTAAACTTTGACAGTAGTGATATAATGTACCCCCAGTTACCCATTGCTTAATACTCATGGCAAATCTTGTTTCGTCTATACCCACCACCCACCATCTATACCCACCACCACTCCCGCAGGATTATTCAAATCCCCAACATTAAGAATAAATTCTTGGTATCACCTATCAATGTTCAAATTTCCATAAACGGCCAAAGCTTGGGATCCTTTGGACTGTGATAAGGATTATACCAAGAGATGATTTAATTCCCCTGTTTTCCCTGAAAAGGAATTTCCTTTATCCTGCATAACCTAGAGTCTCAGAGATGCTGAGCTCTAAAAGGAACTGGAAACAATGAAAGCTATTGGAAGGGGTCAATACATAAATGTAGCATAAATACACACACCTGTCTCGCCTCAACATCTGCCATACCGGTGGCAAATGCTCCATCTCCAACGGAAGGCAAGAAAAACGAAGATGAAAAGGCCCAAGTAACGACACAAGAAAGAAGCAAGGGGAAAGAAAAGTTTAAAACACCCTGTCACCCAAACAACTCTCTCCAGGTATTATCTTAAAGAGCAGTACTCGCTACCGAAGTCCAGTTTAAATCTCCCGGGGTTGGAAGGGCTAAGGGAATAGAGAGCTCAGGAAGGGTGTGGAGATTGGCCAGAGGGAGAGCCAATGGTGTGCCAGGCACCCGGGGGGCGGGGCTTACCTAGCGGTTTACTGAACCCTGACCATTCGGCATCCTGCTCTGGCTGAGGGGCGGGGCAAATTGTGTTCCATCCAAAGCAAGGTCACGCCTAGTGATGTAGAGCCAAACGATTGGCCAAAGGAGTCTGGGCGCGCGCGGGCGCAGATTGGCTGACGCAGTCTTGAAGTGAATGGGATAGGTTTATTGGGGAGGCGGAAGGTTTGAATAGCCAGGCCCTGTGACTGTTGATATTCTTGCACTGTGGCTGTAACTTCGATCCTCTCGGCCTATCCAGTCTAGAAGCGGAATCGTAGTCTGGTTAATTAACTCCTTTCGTCAGATTTCCTTTAATTCTGCTCAAGTCTTCGCTTGTGACTGACTCCCCACCTTTGTTTTTCCTGAAGGTGAATCTCTGGCTCCAATCTGAGGTAAGCCGGGAACCCTCTCCACCGGTATCACGGAAACCTCAGCGTCCCCCAGGGTCCAGAGGGGGCTCTACAAACAGAACTTCAGGGAATTTAATAAGCATTGTCGTGAGTTAGGAGACCCGAATTCTTTCCTGTCAGTAGTCACTAGCTGTGTGGCCCCCGAATAAGTGAAAGCCTTTTCTTTTCTTTTCTTTTCTTTTCTTTTCTTTTCTTTTCTTTTCTTTTCTTTTCTTTTCTTTTCTTTTCTTTCCTTTCCTTTCCTTTTCTTTTCTTTTCTCTTCTTTTCTCTTCTTTCTTTCTTTTTTCCTCTCTCTGTCTCTCTCTTTCATCCCTTTCTCCCTTTTTTCCTTCGAGAGCTGGTGAGTCAGCGGGGGGGGGGGGGGGGGGGTGCGGGGAAGGGGGAAGGGCAGAGGGAGATGGAGAATTATAAGCAGGATCCAGGCCCAGGGCAGAGCCCTGGAGGGGCTCGATCTCACCCCCGTGAGATCATGAGATCATGGCCTGAGCTGAAATCAAGACCCCCAAGCTTAACGGACTGAGGCATGCAGGCGCCCCTCATTCCTTTTTTAATGAAGTCCTGGTTTTGGGTTGCCTGGCTGGCTTAGTCAATGGAATGTGGAACTGTTCTCGTCAGTTCATGCCCCACTTTAGGTGTACAGCTTACTTTAAAAAAAAAAAAAAAAAAGTCCCGCGTTTGCCTCTAGATAAGTTCGGCTCCAAGAAAAAGGTCAAGGTGCTTGGGGCAAGTGGGATTCAACTTTCATGCCTAGTTGTGATCCTAGGGATGTCCTTTCTCCGGTACTGAGCCACTGGGCTGCTGCTGGGAAGGGTGGAGGAGGTTGTGAAAACTGGACAGCCTGTGAGGGACCTATGTAGATGATGTTCACCTCTTAGGTAGGTGTTATTTTTTTTTCTCAGGAGGCCATGTCAGCAGAATTGATTTCATCTGCAGAAGAGGATGTACATCCTGGCTCAGGACCCAGTTTTAGGTCCAGTCAGAGGAAGATATTAAACCTGCTCTTGGAGAGAGACACTTCCTTTACCACCTGTCCAGATCTCCCTAGAACTCCAGTGAACAAACTCTTTGGCGATTCTGCAAACCTAAGTGTTTTGTCTGGGTAAATCCACCTTTTACATCTTATCTCCTTTGCTTTTCCAAATAGCCTTGGGATTTTTATTTATTTATTTATTTTAAAGTTTATTTATATTTGAGAGAGAGTGAGCAACTGGGAGAAGGGCAGAGAGAGAGGGGGACAGAGGATCTGAAGCCGGCACAAGCTGATAGCAGCAAGCCTGATGTGGGGCTCGAACTCACCAGCTTTGACATCATGACCTGAGCTAAAGCTAGTTGCTCAACCGACTGAGCCACCCAGGTGCCCCAATTTATTTGTTTGTTTGTTTGTTTATTTATCGTAAAAGTTTATTTATTTATTTTGATAGAAAGAGAGAGTATGAGCAGGGGAGGAGCAGAGAGAGAAAATCCCAAACAGGCTCTGTGATGTCAGTGCAGAGCCCCATGCAGGGCTGGAACTCACAAACCGTGAGATCATGAAGTGAGAGTTGGGGGCTTAACCATCTGAGCCACCCAGGCACAGCCTTGGGGTTTTTAAAAAATTATCTTGGCTCCTGCTTCAGATTCTGTGTCTCCCTCTCTCCATATCCCTCCCCCACTCTCTCTCTCTCTCTCTCTCAAAAATAAATAAACATTAAAAAAAAAAGTGGGGAGGAGGCACTTGGGTGGCTCAGTCAGTTAAGTGTCTGACTTTGACTCAGGTCATGATCTCAAGGTTTGTGGGTGCTGACAGCTCAGAGCCTGGAGCCTGCTTCTCATTCTGTGTCTCCCTCTCTCTCTGCCCCTCTCTCTCTTTCTCAAAAATGAGTAAATATTAAAAAAACATTTTTAAAAAATTATTGTGGCTCAAAGATCAGGGTTTAAGTTTTAAACCCTGCCCTTCAGTAACAGTGTGACTCTTGACCCTCAGGCTTCTTTTCTGTGACATAGAAATAATAATCTCTTCCTATCTTACTAGGATCTTATGAGAATTAAATGATGTGATGTCTGGGAGAAGTCTTTGAAAACTCTATTGTGTTATAGGAGTAGGTATTTTTATTTGTATTAATATTAGTGTTATTATTATTGTACTTTAAATTCTGGTCACGCCATGCTCTGATGCCTCAGCTAGTTGGAGAGTTATAGACCTGAGAAGTACTAGAGACTCCAGGGAGAAACTAAATCTATGTACCCACAGTGCGTAGGGCAAAAGATGTGGGGTCAAGACCCACCTCAGCCAATAATTTTGGTCCTCAATTTGAAAAAAAATTACTTGTCTCAATACGTTGGTGAGGAGGAAATGAGATGCAAATTATTGGAGTAGAGAAAAGGTTCCTGAGGGGTGTTTCAGATGAAGAGGATAATGTGATCTTTGCCTTTCAAGGTTATTACAACTTAATGGGAATCTTGCTGTACTATTATGTCTCAACAGAGGAACCCCAAAATGTTGCCTTGATCTTTCCAATCTTAGCAGTGGTGGGGAGATGTCTGCCAGTCAGCTTACCACTTCTGCAGACCTTGATGAAACAGGTAAGGAGAAGGGAGGTAAAGGCCTCAAGGAAAAGAATAACTTCTAAGGGAGAAAACAGGGTAGTCAGATAGAGATGGAACGTGGTAAAATTAGGAAGAGGGGCGCCTGGGTAGCTCAGTCAGTTAAGCCCATCCGACTTCGGTTCAGGTCATGATCTCATGGTTCTTGAGTTCGAACCCCACATCGGGCTCTGTGCTGGCAGCTCAGAGCCTGGATCCTGCTTTAGATTCTGTGTCTCCCTCTCTGTCTGCCCCTACCTTGCTCACACTCTGACCCTCTCTCTCTCTCTCTCTCTCTCAAATATAAATAAACATTAAAAAAAATTTTTTTTTAACGGAGGTAAAGATCCTTGAAGTTGAAATTCTGTGGGTACCTAGGGGATTTTTGAGAATGATAAGCCAAGAAGAGAAATGTAATAACATAAATAGGAGTCATTTTGCATTTGAAAAATTTAGACAAGAAGGAATATTTTGTTAACTGATTGATGATGGGAATGAAAGTAGTAGTTAAAATGGGAAGTTTTATGCTCTAGTATAATCTCAGCAAAGGCAAAGAAACATAAAGAAATACTTTGTTAACTAATTCTTGTGGTTTTGTAGGGCCTGAGCCCAAAAGGAGTATGTTTTACTAGTCAATAATTTTTTTTAATGTTTGTTTATTTTTGAGAGGGAGAGAGAATGAGCAGTCACCAGCTGGGGAAGGGCAGAGAGAGAGCGAGCGAGACAGAGGATCCAAAGAAGGCTCTGTGCTGACAGAAGAGAGCCTGATGTGGGACTCAAACCCACAAACTGTGAGATCATGAGCTGAACCAAAGTCCAACACTTAACTGACTGAGCCATGCAGGTGCCCCACTAGTCAATCTTTTTTTTTTAAGTTTATTTTTATTTATTTTGAGACAGATAGAGAGCAAGCAGGAGAGGGGCAGAGAGATAAGGAGACAGAAAATCCCAAGCAGGCTCCACGCTGTCAGCGCAGAGCCTGATTCAGGCTCAAACTAAAAAACCATGAGATCATAACCTGGGCCTAAGTCAAGAGTTGGACACTTAACTGACTGAGACACCAAGGCACCCCACTAGTCGGCCATTTTAGTATTTGTTCTATTTTCAGAATAAATGGTCTATTTCCTGAGTAATCAGCATTATTTCCTACCCATGAAAAAAATCTCTGTTCATTATTGTCCTGCAGTATTTCCTGCATAAATTCTTAAGTAACATATATAAATTCTTAAGTTTTCATGAACTTGTACCTTGTACCATAAAATTGGTACCTATCAGGAGCCCAAGCATTCAAAACATCAGCTTTTGAAATTAATGTGGCTTACTGGCAATGAAAAAAATGAGAAGGAAAGACAGGATGTGTGGACAAGATTAACTCTTCACATTTGATTGCAGGCCACTTGGAATCTAAAGGACCTCAGGACATACATTTAGCTGGGATGTAAGTTCTTTTGCTAAATGAACCCCATGCTGAAGCCTTTTCAGCTCTGGCACAGGAATTTTATCCTGTGCAATCTCTGCAGTATGTAGAACCTTTTACTTTGGGTATAAGTTGGCTTGAAAGCCTCAGTCCCTCACTGGAAAGATTTTTTAAGTTGCTCAGATCTAAATAGTTCATTTTAACCGTTCCATACAACCCGTATTATCTTTAAAAATGAAGGAAGGGGTATATTGCGTTTAGGCCTAAGCTGTTTCCTGCATGTGAATAGTGCAGTGTTAGAGCATCTGGATTCCAGTGGCTTACTATTTCACCAACTGTGATTCTGAAGATTTTCTTAACTTCACTGGATCTCAATTTCTTCATTTGTAATAAATAACAATAGACATAATAATAATACTTTTCATAACTGCTCTTGTAAGGATGGAATTTAGCACGTATGAACTATTTTATAATGTTTAGTATTGTTATTCATGGGGACTCTTTGTTGGACATCTTAAAATATTCAATCAGGGAATGCTCCAGGAATGAAGTTATTTCAATTCAACTCATTAACTTCTTAAACTTATTGTAAGGTTTCCATTTGACTCTTTTAATCTTTTTAGAACTTTATCCTTCTATGTTTAGGTGAATTAGGAGCTACTTTAGGACACTAGTGAGAGCATTCCATGACTGTTTTTTAATTAATTAAACCTATTAGTTTTAATTAATTATTGATTTAAATAATTAATTTAATTAATTAGTTTTGAATTAATTAATTTATTAAGACTTTATTTTTTTTAACAGTTTTTTTAATGTTTATTTTTGAGGGAGAGAGAGAGTAAGAGTGGGGAGGAGCAGAAAGAGAAGAAGAGAGAGCAGGCTCCACACTGCCAGGGCAGAGCCTGACACGGGGTTCGATCCCACCAACCAAGGGATCATGACCTGAGCTGAGATCAAGAATCAGTTGTTTAACCGTTTAACTGACTGAGCCCACCAACCGCCCTTCCACTGTTTTTTTGTTTTTTTTTTTTTTAATTTTTAACATTTTATTTATTTTTGCAAGACAGAGAAAGACAGAGTGTGAGCAGGGGAGGGACAGAGAGAGAGAGGGAGACACAGAATCCAAAGCAGGTTCCAGGCTCTGAGCTGTCAGCACAGAGCCTGATGTGGGCCTTGAACTCATGAACCAAGAGATCATGACCCGAGCCGAAGTCAGATACTTAATTGACTGAGCCACCTAGGCGCCCTGCCCTTCCACTGTTTTTAATAATACATGTGAAAATTTCACTTTAGATTGCTTGTAGTTTATTTGACTTGCTTTAAAAATCCTAACTCATGCAAACTGGATAAAATCTTGGCAGTAGGGATAATAATTCATAAAAAATAAGTATTAGCTCCCAATAGTCAATGCTGGAAAATTAGTAAATTTGGTCTACATAAGATGTAGGACAAGCTCATCATCTTTAATGGATATCTATATATATGGTTATGAGGGCCTTATCCCCAGGATGTCACTTAACATCTTCATATTTGCCACAGAGAGCACTTTACATATTGTATGGAGACATATCAACTAGATATAGGGCTCCTAGAGTGGAAAAAAGGAAAAGTTGGGATGCCACAAGCCACTGAGGAATAACTAAACAGTATTTGGGGTTTAATGACTGGCACTTTTTTTGATCTTCAGGAATCATCACCAGCACTTTACAAAATGCAGCCCAGTGAGTAACATCTATTTCTTGGGTTTGGGTTTGTTTCTCAGGTGGTAGGCAGAGGCTTTCCACCTCACCTGTGGCTCAAGGATGCTGGATGTTCTCAGAAAATGTTCTCTTGTAGGCACAGCTGCTTTGTAGCACTCCAAATGTTTTGGACTGTGGCAACAGGAAGAAAGATGCAGTATGTAGCTCACCCACAAATAAAGAAAATGTAAGTGTTAAATGGAAACCCAGATACATTAGTACTTTTCTCCCTGTGAGGGGAGCAACTCATCAGTATCATTATGAGACCCAGAACTGTTATCCCTCAGTATGCAGACAATCAAATTGCTTCACTATAAGGCAAAAAATTATTTATGGTTTGTTTTTTATCTTTAAGATTTGACCCTAGAACAGACACCTAGCTCCATGTCTTCCAGAGCAGATCATCATTATTCCTCATGTTCAGTTGATTGGTTTAAGGGCAAAAATCTCTATTAGTGTAGTTTGGGAATTTAGGGCTATTTTTTTAAACAGGGGCGCCTGGGTGGCGCAGTCGGTTAAGCGTCCGACTTCAGCCAGGTCACGATCTCGCGGTCCGTGAGTTCGAGCCCCGCGTCAGGCTCTGGGCTGATGGCTTGGAGCCTGGAGCCTGTTTCCGATTCTGTGTCTCCCTCTCTCTCTGCCCCTCCCCCGTTCATGCTCTGTCTCTCTCTGTCCCAAAAATAAATAAAAACATTGAAAAAAAAAATTTAAAAAAATAAACAGATAATGTATATAAGTTGTTCACATACTCTGTGCATGGCTTCATGTATGGGTTTACTTAATTTCTTCTTATTTCTCCCTTAGTCAAGCTTTTTAGCCCATGTTCTGAGAAAGCCATGGGCCTTTTTGTCTGAGCCTCCGGCCTTCAGTCAGTTCTAAGTTGAAACTGGGCTCGACAGAGCCACCTAATCACCAAGATCATTCTCTAACTAATCCCTTCAACGAATTCTCTTTTCTTGTTTTTTTTTTTTTTTATGTGTATTTATTTATTTTGAGAGACAGCGCATGTGCGAAAGAGCACAAGTAGGAGAGGAGCAGAGAGGGAGAGAGAGAGAATCCCAAGCAGAGTCCAGCCTCTGCACCAAGCCAGATACAAGGCTCGATCCCATGACCAGGAAGGAGATCATGACCCCAGCCAAAATCAAGAGTTGGACCCTTAACTATACCAGCCACCCAGGTGCCCTGAATTGTGTTTTCTAGCCATCTTTTTCTTTCCCCTGCCCGTCATCCTTTCCCCCAGGTCAGTATCTATAAAAGGTAGCTGCTGTTCTTCTTTTCTCACATTGACTAAGTTATACCCATGCTTTTGGCTGTTTTAATCAGCTTATTCTTGATTTGACACTGTCCTTGTAATCACTTTTTGGAAATCTCACCATCCCCTCCCTACTCAGGCTCCCCTTTTCCTCCCTTCCTTTGGCTTGTGACCATAAAATCAGTATCCTCCAAAGCAAATCTACATATCATACATCAAATCCAAACCATAATTTGTATTGTCAGGATATAGGATCAACCTTGATTATACTTAATGTGTTTTGTGAGGGTTATTCATGGCTTCACCTGATGAAATGTTTTTGGCAGGGCTTGCTGACACTTGTCTTCCTCCAGCCAATGTAATTTTTCTTATGCAGAAGAATAACACTTTGAAGTCCTCCGAGTGGTGGGCATCCAGGAGCCTGAAGTTTCAAAAGACACCAGAGGAGCCTTACATGTCTCCCCTTTCTCTACTGGTGAGTCACTGAACATCCTCATCAAGGGTCTGCTGAGGTGTTGTGGATTATAGGATGGCAGATCTGCATTACAACCCTTTCAATTTTTCTAAGCTGGCTTAGGTGAGAAAAGTGGTTGGAGAAGTAACTCTGGGAAAAGTAAGAGACATCCTCTGACGTTTTTATTTGTTAGAAAATTCTTAGGCCTTTAGGGGGCGCCTGGGTGGTTCAGTCGGTTAAGTGGTTAAGCTTCCGAGTTCCGCTTACGTCATGATTTCACAGTTTGTGAGTTGGACCTCCGCGTCTGGCTCTGTGCTGACAGCTCGGAGCCTGGAGCCTGCTTTGGAATCTGTCTCTGTCTTTCTGCCCCTCCCCTACTCGCTCTTTGTCTGTCTCTCTCAAATATGAAAACAAAACAAAACAAAGCAAAAAAACATAAAAAAAAATTCTTAGGCCTTTAAAGTTGTTCTATTTTGGGGTCCCCTGGGTGGCTCAGTCAGTTAAGCATCTGACTTCAGCTTAGGTCATGATCTTGTGGTTGGTGAGTTCAAGCCCCTTATTGGGCTCTCTGCTGTCACCACAGAGCCTGCTTTGGATCCTCTGTCTCCTCTCTCTGCCCTTCCCCCCCCTTCTCAAAAATAAATAAGTGTTAAAAAAGGTTTTTTGTTAATTTTTTCTATTTTATTATTTATGTGATTCCTCCCACCCTAATTTTAAAAGTACTATGTGCCCATTGTGAAAATGGTTTAAAAATATAGCAAATATAGGGGTTCCTGGGTGGCTCAGTCAGTTATGCGTCCAACTCTTGATTTCAGCTCAGGTCATGATCTCACGGTTTGTGAGTTCAAGATCTGCACCAGACTCTGCTAACAGTACAAAGCTTGCTTGGGATCCTCTCTCTGTTCCTCTTTGCCTTGTGTTCTCTCTCTCTCTCAAAATAAATAAATAAACTTAAAAAAAAAAAAATATATATATATATATATGATAGGGAATATAAAAAAGAAAATAGTTACCTCATAGAGAAAAACTATTAACATTTTACCTCATTTTTTTATAGTCTTTTAACTATGTATATAATTTTAGAGTTGAAGTCATATTAATTACATATGTATAACATTTTTTTAAAGAGATTCCTTTTTTTTTAAGTTTATTTATTTTTGAGAGAGTTGGGGGAGGGGCAGAGAGAGAGGGAGAGAGAGAACCCCAAGATTATCTGACAGTGCAGAACGTGATGCGGGGCTCTATCTGACGAACTGTGAGATTATTACCTGAGCTGAAATCAAGAGTCAGGTGCTTAACTGAGCCACACAGGTGCCCCATATATATAACTTTATATCCTGCTTTTTTAAGATATATTTTTTTAACGTTTATTTATTTTTGAGACAGAGAGAGACAGAGCATGAATGGGGGAGGGGGAGAGAGAGAGAGAGGGAGACACAGAATCGGAAGCATGCTCCAGGCTCTGAGCCATCAGCCCAGAGCCCGACGCGGGGCTCGAACTCACGGACCGTGAGATCGTGACCTGAGCTGAAGTCGGACGCTTAACCGACTGAGCCACCCAGGCGCCCCTATATCCTGCTTTTTTAAAGTTAATATTGAAACTTCTAGTAAACATTATTCTTTGTTGGATGCTTTTACCCTAACAAATGGACCACAATTTACATAGTTCCCTATTTTTGGACACTTAGTAGTCCCAATTTTGCTTTTACAAATAATGTTATTATGTAAGGTCTTGAGCATAAATCTTTGCCTACACTTCAAAATTTTTTCTTTAGGATTGGTACCAAGAATTATAACTACCAGGCTAAAGGATATATTTTTAAGATTTGTGATACATATTTCCAGATTCCTTTCAAAAAAAGTTATGAATTTACATAATTCATGAATAATCAATAGCTCTTTTGATAAATGTTTATTTTTTTAACTGCCAGTTAGATTGATAAATGTTTTATGTTAAAAACAATTAGTAGTGATTTCATGTGAATATTAGCTATGCACATTTTGCTAGTAAATGATTGTGCCCTTGTCCATTTAGATACTGGAGTCTTAAGTTACCCAGGCATTCACTTGCTTTTAATAGACAGTGGGTTCAAGATATTCCAGGGATTTGGGGTCTAATCTGAATCTTAGGGAAAAATCTTTTTAACACAGCACATCCTAAGTAGATTAAGTTGACCGTGTTTCGGATATTTAATTTCTTGGATAAGAGGAAGACTTGGAGCCTAGTAAATTACTGGGTAGTCTTCTTCTTTTTTTTAAAGCTTTATTTATTTATTTTTTAATGTTTGCTTGTTTGTTTGTTTTCAGAGAGAGAGCAGGGGAGGGGCAGAGAGATAGGGAGACAGAGAATCCCAAGTAGGTTCTGTGATGCCAGCACAGAGTCTAATGTTGGGCTCAAAGTCATAAACCATGAGATCATGATGTGAGCCAAAATCAAGAGTTGGACACTTAACCAATTGAGCCACCCAGGTGCCCAGGTTGTTTTCACCTTTGACTGTTGCAAATAATGCTGCTATGAACATTGATGTAGAAATATCTGTTCAAATCCTTGCTGTCATTTTTTGAGGGTATATACTCAGAAATGGAATTGCTGGATTATAAGATAATTCTATATTCAATTTGGCGGGAAGCTGCCATACTGTTATCCATGGCAGCTACACCATTTTTCATTCTATTTGGTTTTTTGGTGTTGAGCTATATGAATTTTTATATATATGTTCTGGATATTAATACCTCATCAAATGTATGATTTGTCGATATTTTCTCCCATTTGGTGGGTTGTCTTTTTACTTTCTTGGTGGTATTTTTGATGCACAAAAGTTTTTAATTTTGTTAAGTCCAATTTGTCCATTTTTTTTTTTAATTTTTTTTTCAACGTTTTTTTAATTTATTTTTGGGACAGAGAGAGACAGAGCATGAACGGGGAGGGGCAGAGAGAGAGGGAGACACAGAATCGGAAACAGGCTCTGAGCCATCAGCCCAGAGCCTGACGCGGGGCTCGAACTCACGGACCGCGAGATCGTGACCTGGCTGAAGCCGGACGCTTAACCGACTGCGCCACCCAGGCGCCCCGTGTCCATTTTTTCTTTTATTGCCTATGCTTCTGTCATATTCACAAAATCATTGCCAAATCCAATGTCATGAACATTTCCCACTGTTTTCTTGTAAGAGTTTTATAATTCTAGCTTTCAAATCTTTGCTTCATTTTGAGTTAATTTTTGTATATAGTATAACGTAAGGGTTCTGAATAGTTTTTAATATTGTCAATATAATTGACAGGACAATGGAAAGTTGGTGGAAGGAGAAATGAGGTATCTGGGCAGTCCCATTACTACACTTCAAAAATTGGATAAAAATTCAGAACTAGAAGAACACCAGGCAGAGGAGATTTCAAATGAATTGATGGAGTTTTCTCTGGAAGATCAAGAAGAGATCAAGGTAAAATGCTCCCCAGTATCTTTGCATTTTCCATATTCCTTCATTCTTGAATTAACAATGTTGTGTATATACTGGGTTTCAGTCACTTACTAAGTAGTAGGTCTGCAGAAATCAAGAAGACATGATCTCTAAACTCTAAGGGCTACCCGATAGGATATCAGGTAACTATGGGATTCTTATTACTGCTGGGTGAGAAGGTTCCAGTTAGTAGTTTGAGTACCTCACCATCAATGTAACTTGGTGTAAATGATGGCTCCAGGATAATAGTAATGGATGGAACATACCTAGCATGATTTTTCAGGTATTTTACAATATATCCTTTTGTCTTTTATCCTCCTCATGTCAGTGGGAGGCATACCTGAAGCCTGTGGCTTATTGGCCATATACTGAGCCAGTATATTGCTTTCTGCTCCTAAGCAGCTTCCGTACTGTCAGCACAGAGCCTGATGTAGGGCTCAAACCCAGGAACCATGAGGTCATGACCTGAGCTGAAATCAAGAGTTGGAGGAGCGCCTGGGTGGCTCAGTCGGTTAAGCGGCCGACTTCGGCTCAGGTCATGATCTCGCGGTCCGTGAGTTCGAGCCCCGCGTCGGGCTCTGTGCTGACAGCTCAGAGCCTGGAGCCTACTTCAGATTCTGTGTCTCCCTCTCTCTGACCCTCCCCTGTTCATGCTCTGTCTCTCCCTGTCTGAAAAATAAATAAACGTTAAAAAAAAAAAAATTAAAAAAAAAAAAAGAAATCAAGAGTTGGAAGCTTAACCAACTAAGACACCCAGGTGCTCTATAGCTCTTAAATTTGGGTCTTGGTCCATTTTGATTTAATTTTTGTGTGTAGTGATAGGTAAGGGTCCAATTTCATTCTTTTGCATGTGAATATTCAGTTATCCCAGCACCATTTGTTGAAAAGACTGTCTTTTCCTTGTTGAATGGTCTTGGCTCCCTTGTCAAAAATCATTCGACCATATGCATGATGATTTATTTCTGGACTCTATTCCATTCCATTGGTCCATATGTGTATCTTTATAGCAGTACCATAGTTTTGATTACTGTAGCTTTGTAGTAAATCATTTTAAATATTTTTTATTCCACAAATTATACCTGAATATATTCTTCTTAAAAAAAAAAAATAACAGGGGCGCCTGGGTGGCGCAGTCGGTTAAGCGTCCGACTTCAGCCAGGTCACGATCTCGCGGTCCGTGAGTTCGAGCCCCGCGTCAGGCTCTGGGCTGATGGCTCGGAGCCTGGAGCCTGTTTCCGATTCTGTGTCTCCCTCTCTCTCTGCCCCTCCCCGTTCATGCTCTGTCTCTCTCTGTCCCAAAAATAAATAAACGTTGAAAAAAATAATAATAACAACAACCTGTAATAGCTGAGGCTAACCCTATCTGATCACTATTGAAGAGCAACTTTGAGATTATCTGAGATTATCTGGGATTATAGGGAAAAGTCAAGAGTGTGGGAGTTAGTGGAACATATTGGTCTAGAAAGTAACAGACTTTGGATCCAGACTTTCTGGGTTCCATAGCTTGATTCTTTAACAATATGGGTACAGTTGTATGATTTCCCTATGCTTTAGTTTCTTAATCTATAAAAAAGAAAAAGTTTGGGTAACTATTTCATCGGGTTGTTGTGATGATTAAATGAGTTAATTGTACATAAAGCAGTTAGAACAATACTTGCTCAATTACTAATGTTTAATTATTGTAATGTAGTATGAGTGCTTAATTACTATAGTGTAAGGGCCAAAATATGTGGAATTATAAAGATTGATGGAGAAGGGATGCTCAATAGCCTTGATGTCCTAAGTGAAGTGAAAGTTGCAGTAATCTCATGACTCAGTGGTGAGTGTTACGTGACAGTCATGAAGAATTTAGAGAAGGTTATAATCAACTTTCGGAAACCACAGAAGGGAATTATTAAAAGGCTAATAAAATGATATTTGTGCTGTTTTATATGATAGACCTACATGGCATAGTGTGCTGTTGCCTAGAAGCAAGATTGGGGACTTTGGAACTCCAGAGATGATTAAGAGAGGGCTGTAGGGTGCTAATGGCAGATGAAAAAGGGGTTGAGTTAGTCTAGGTGATGGTGAAGGTAGCAGAGAAGTAGAAGATGATGAATCAAAACCTGGATAAGGAGCCAAATGTCTCACTGAGTAGACTCAGTAAAGTAAAAACAGTAATGTGGTTGAAAGTTGCTGAGGAGCAAGAAGTGCCTAGTTTAGAAAGCTTTGAGAACTAGGGGAAAGTTTAGTCAGTTTGAGAGCATGCCAAGTTTGAATTCTTGATAGTAGAGTAATAGAGGATAGTTGCAGATCTTTTTCTTTTTGTTTTGTCTTTTTTTTTTTTTTTTGGTCCCTCTTTGTCAAGAGGCTAATGTGGAGTGCGGGAGAAGCTTGGTGCAACTATTGAGGAGTTGTGAAGTCACTGTCCAAAGGGTTTTCAGTTTTCAGAACACTGTGAGTTTGAGGAGAGAAGAAATAGGGATTTTAGTGTTGTTGGTGTAACAGACTAGACTGGAAAAGAAAAATGAGAGCCAGGTAATAATAGTAGGTCCCATTTATTGACTACTTAGAGTGTACTGGGCATTGTGTGCTGAACAGTTTATATCCGTCATTGCACTTAATTTTCATGTCAGTCCTGAAATATGAGTGTGATGCCCCTTTATTTTCTTTCTTCTCTCCCTTTTGTTCTTTCTTTAGTCTTATCTTAGGAGGAGAACATCTGGCCATGGGATAAAGGCTCTTACCCAAGGTCACAAAATTAGCCATTGGCAGTGTCAGGATTTAAGGTGAGATCTGCCTGACTCCTAGCTGGTGTTTCTAGCAGTATTTGGTGTCTTTTATGAAGATACCTGGAAGGTGAAAGTTGTCCCAGGAACATGTAGTAATGACATTTGCTTTTTGAGTAGGGTTGGTAAGGTTGAATAGTCACAGTTTGAATGAATTGAAGTGTTCAGGAGGATGGTGAATCAATTTTCTAGAACACTGCTGTTCTGTAAAACTTCCTGAGATGATGGAAATGCTTTATATCTGTCCAATACAGTAGCCCTATGTGCGTTTTGAGCACTTAAAATGTGGCTAGTGCAACTGAGACACTGAATTTTTAATTTTGTTGAGTTTTTAAAAAAATTTTTTTTAAAATGTTTATTTTTGAGAGAGACAGAGACAGAATGTGAGTAGGTTAGGGGCAGAGAGAGAGGAAGACACAGAATCCGAAGCAGGCTGTAGGCTCCGAGCTGTCATCACAGAGCCCCACGCGGGACCCGAACTCACGAACTGCGAGATCATGACCTGAGCTGAAGTCAGACACTTAACCGATCAAGCCACCCAGGTGCCCCATAATTTTGTTGAGTTTTAATTAATGCAGACAACCATGTGTGGCTAGTGTTACTATAATGGGTAGTGCAGATCTAGAATCTTCTAAACATATGGTCCCTGGAGCAGTAGCATCAGTGTCAGGTAGGAATTTCGTAGCAGTGCAAATTTTGGGGCCCTATCCCAGAAACTTTGAATCAAAAAACTGTAAGGGTGGGGCCCAGTAGTCTGTTTTAACAAAGCTTCCAAGCGAATGTCATTGGTTTGTAGGAAAACAGCAGAACCAAGATATGATCTGAAGGAGACAGGGTGGGTATTGAGAGAATTGATGTTGACCTTCCTGAAACAAACATTATTGAGGGCTAACTGGTAATGGAGGGTAGATCTGTGGAAAAACAGCAAGTTTAGGCATAGTTAGCATGGGGAAAGGTTCCTAGGCCTTCTGGAGAAAAACAAAGAGCAATATAGAGTGAACATTTAGTGGTGTTCTTAGAAATATATATTAGTCTTCATGTTTGCAAAATGTAGCTAAAATAGTCAAGTCTCAACTAGTATTAGCTTAGGGAATTAATGTTGATTAAAAAGAAAAATTTTGTTTTCAATTTTATTGTTGAAAATTTATCTAATGTGTTTAATCTGCTTTTATGAAATAAGTACAATGAACATAACGGAAATTTTTCTTGTCTTTGAAACATCATTGTGAATTGTATAATATAGACAGTATGGAAGAATGGATTTAAAATAGACGGACCCTAGGAAATACTCTAGAGAGTATGTTTATTTACATGGAAGAGTAGCATATGGCTGTGAGATATTTATTTTGTCTTTAAAAAATAATAATTCCCTTTAAGTGCTCATTTTAATGTATTGTGACTCATATAACATTTTCAGTTGAGGGCACACTATATAAGAATATGCATAGCAGTAGGTTTTAGAATAGAAAAGGCATAGGGATGTTTGTTTGGGGTTTACATTCTTGATGCTAAATGGAAATAGATACCTGATAGAATAAGGAGATTTGTGTAACCTCAGTGATTTTTGATTAATTCATTTAAAAAATATTTATTGAGTACCTATTAAGTGTCAGATACCATGTTAGTCACTGGTGATACAATAATAAACAATACATACTAGGTTTATGGTCTCTTGGAGTTCGTATTCTTGTCAAAGGGATATCAACAACAACAAACACATGTTTGTCAGGGTAATGCATGTTCTAGTTAGAATTCTTGGCTGCAATTAAAAGAAACTGATTACTACTTACCTTAGGCAGAAAAGGGATTTTTCTGGAGGGTATTGAGGAGCTCAGAATTGCTAGGAAGGCTGGAAAACAAGGTAAGGCCTGGCTACAGTGCTGCTATGGGGTCATTGTTCTCAGGACATTACCACCAGCTGCCTGGACACTTAATGTCACCATTACTGAACCCCCTGCCCCATGATGTAATCCCACCTGATGCTAGACTCTTGCTCAGGGACATTTGCTGCCACCCACTATATTCTCAACTGTGATGCTGCAACCATAAAAAAAAGTCTCAACCAACCCTTTGCTTTTTTTGTGTTGTTCCTCAAGTTTCAAAATGCAGTCAGGAATATCCGGTTGACTATAAAAGAATGGAAAAAGGAATACCTGTCCCCCTTCGGCCTTCTTATCAGGATGCAGGACTGCCTCCCATCTAATTTGAGATTTTACCAAATCTCCAATTTTAGCCAAATTGCAAATGACTGCCATAACAGACAAAATGATTTAATTATTGCAATTGTTCAAGTGTAAAGAAGGTAACGAAATGGGGACTGAAATAAACACTAATTGAAGGGAACCTTTTAATGGGAATAAATAGGCAAGGCCTCCTTCAGTAGGAGATATTTAGTCGAGAACATATTGATTAACTGTCCCAGTTTGCCTGCCATTGAGGAGGCTCCTACAACCTGGGCCTTTCAGTGCCAGAAGTGGGAAAATCATAGACAGATTTGAATGAGTTGGTCACTCTAGTTGTGCAGGAACCATACATGACCTGACTAGAGACAGGAGGATTCCATGAGGAGCATATTGTAGGTGCAAAGTTCCCAAGGTTGAATAGATCTTGGTGTGTGCAAGGAATTGAGAAGCCAGTGTGAAAGAGGGTGACATTTGCCTGAAGTGGGATAGCAGGTAAGCAAGAGACAGACGATACAGGGCCTTAGGGCTATGGTAAGTGTGTGGATTTTATTCTTAGTGCATTGGCAAGCTATTGGGGGATATTAAGCAGAGGAATAATATGATGTGGTTTATTTTGTGAAGACTGCCCTGTTGCTCGATGAAGAATGGATTAGAGAGGATTAAGAGTTGGAAGGAGGTGGGAAAAGAAACGGAAGCAGGTACAAGTAGGACAGGAAGCTATTTCAATAGCTTCAGGGAAAGTTGGTGGTAGCCTGGACTACGGTGGTGGCTACAGAGACAAATGGATAAATTCAAAAGCTATTTTGGATACAGAGTAGACAGGACTTGGTGGGTTGCATATAGGCTGTGAAGGAAGGATAGGATCAAGGATGATTTAGATACTTAAATTTGAAGTGTTTTGGGGGCTCATGGGCGGCTCAGTCACTTAAGCGTCTGACTTCGGCTCAGGTCATGATCTCACGGTTGGTGATTTCGAGCCCTGTGTTGCGGTCTTTACTGTCAGCACAGAGCCCACTTCAGATCCTCTCTGCCCTTCTCTCCCTTTGCATGCCCCCCCACGACACCCATGTGCTGTCTCACACATTCTCTCTCAAAAATAAACATTAAAAAAACAAGTTTGAAGTGTTTCCGTTTCAAAGGGAAAACAGAAGCAATCATACCCATATAATTTACCATCCCTCTTGTCATCCTGCATGAAGTGTCCCTCCCCCTATCTGAAGCTACCTCCCCCTCTGCACTTCCACCTGTTGATTGATTGATTCATTCATTTGGTAACACTGGGGATACAATAGTGAACACAACAACTCAGCAAAGTCTGTGCTCTCATGGAGTTTACATTCTAGTCAGGAGGAAACAGATAAATAAACAAATACATTTATAATATGACAGATGGTTAAAGACTGTGGTAAAAATCAGGGTAAAGAGAATAGGGAGTACCTGGATTGGGCTAGAGTAGAGTGGGAGTTGATATTTTTGATAGGTTTCATAGATTAGAAAAGACCTCTCTGAGAGCGATGTTTTAGCAGACATCTGAAGCAGGTGAGGGTACCAAACAAACAGGTATCAGGAGGGATGAGTTTTTCTAGGCAGAAGGAAAAGCAAGTGTAATGCTTTTGAAGTGGGAATGTGCTTGGCATCTCTGTGGAACACCAAGAAGCCAGTATGGCTGGAGCAAAGTTAGCAGGTGCACAGTGGGACAGAGTGTAGGTAGTAAGAAGGACAGGTCACATAGGGCCTTGTAGGCCATTGTAAAGATTTTGCAAAAACCTGAGTCACATGGAAGCATCTCCTCTTGACTGTTTCTGCAGTAATCTGCTCTTTTTCCTTCCTGTATTATCATTTCCCCCTTGCTCCTAGATGAAGACTTCACAATTTTTTTGGTATCAGGATTCCTTTGCAATCTTAGAAATTGTTGAGAACACTTTGCCTTGTACCTGGTCTTACGGGAAAAGCATCCAGTTTTTCTCTGTTGAGTATTGTTAGTTATGGGTTTCTTAAGATGCCCTTTATTAGGCTGAGGAAGTTCCTTTCTATTCTTAGTTTGCTGAGAGATTTTAGCAGGAAGAGAAAATATTCTGTCAAATGTTTTTTCTGCATCTATTGAGATGATCTTAGGAGTTTTTTTTAACTTAATAATATGGTTAATTACATTGATCTTAGAATGTTAAACAACCTCTCATGCAGGTGATATCCTTACTTAGTCATGATGTATTATCCTTTTTACATGTTGTTGGATTTGATTTACTGAAATTTTACCGAGAATTTTTGAGTCCATGCTCATGACAGATTCTGATCTTTACTGTTTTGTTTTCCCTGTAATGTCTGTAATATTGGTATCAGTGTAATGTCATCATTTGGAAAGAATTCACTCTTTTTCAGTTTTCTGGAAGAGTGTGTGTAGAATTGGAGTTTTTGTTTTTTGTTTTTTTAATGTTAGGCCAAATTCACCAGTGAAGCCATCGGGACTTGGGCTTTTCTTTGTGGGAAGTTTTATAATTACTAATTCAATTTTTACTTTTTGTAGGTCTAGTCAGATTTTCTATTCCTTCTTCGTTAGTTTCAGTAGTTTTTGTCTTTTTAGGAATTTGCCCATTTAATCTAAGTTTTCTCATTCATTGGTATGTAGTTGTTCATAGTATCCCTGTATAATCTTTTTTATTATAATTGCTAGTACTGTCCATTCTTTCATTCCTAACTTTAGTAATTTGAGTCTTTTCTCTTTTTTTTTTCTTGGTCAATCTAGGTAAAAGTTTATCAATTTTGTTGATCTTTTCAAAAAATCAACTTTCGGTTCTGTTGTTTTCTCTTTTCTGTTCTTTACTTCATTAAGTTTTTGTTCTAATCTTTATTTCCTTGCTTCTGCTTGGTTTGGATTTAGTTTCCTTTTGATGGAAGGTTAGGTCATTGTCTTGAGATCATTCCTTTTTTTCTGTTACAGGCCTTTATAACTGTAAAGTTTCACCTAAGCACTACTTTAGCTGTATCCTTAACTAAATTTTGGTATGTTGTGTCTTCATTTTTATTCATCCAAAAGTATTTTCTAATTTCTCTTGAGATCTTCTTTGACCCAATGTTTATTTTGGAGTGTGTTGTTTAATTTCCACCTAATTTGTGAATTTCCCAGATTTTTTTTTTCTGTTACTCATTTCTGATTAATCCATTGTGGTCAGAAAACATACTTTGTATGATTTCAGTCTTTTAATATTTATTGAGTCTTGTCTTATGACCTAGTGCATGATCTGTCCTGGAGAATATTTCATGTGTATTTGAGAAGAATGCATGTTCAATTGTTGGGTACAGTGTTCTGTAATGTCTGTTAGGTTTAGTTGGCTCATAGTATTGCTTCAATTAGTTTTTGAACTTTCTAAAAATGCTCCATACTAAATGTGGCCATTACTGGCCTTGCTATTCTTACAGGGCCTTTGCATTGTTGTTTCAGCCTGGAACATTCTTCCCATAGGTAACACAGGATTTTTTTCCCTCAATTCAGTCTCATTTCCCTACATGTGTTAACCGTCAGAAAAGCCTTTCCTGACAAGCTTTCCAACCCAAATATATTCCCTATCTTTTTATTCTTCTTATTTTTTACTTATAGAATTTAAAAGCACATATTTCTTTGTCTCTTCCACTCCCTTATTCACTGCTATGACACGTAGTAGGTACTCAGAAACTGCCAAGGAAGTATGTGGATATGGAAATCTGGAAGTAAGAGCAGAAGTCTTGATTTGAAATAGATATTTGAGAGTCATCAGTATAAACAATACTTATTTTCAAAACAGAAAATTTGAATTAACAGATAGAAAAAAAAAAAAAATCACCTAAGGCCACAGTGAGGAGATATAAAAGGGCCAGGACCTAACCCTCGTCCAACATCTGTTAGAGGTTTGGTAGTGAAGAGGCCCAACAAAGAGGACTGAGAAGGAGCAACAGAGAGGTAGAAGCATCATGGTTCTATAGTTTAGGGATTGCCTGTACCAGCCCTAATCTAAACTAGAAGGTGTCTTGAAGCCAAGGAAGAAGGCAGTAGCCAACTCCATGGAAGCTACTATGAAGTTCAGAAAGATATATGTCTAAAGATACAGTGATATGAAGATTGCTGATAACTTTGACAAGACCAGAAGCCAAGTCTATTTGTATAGAAGAGTGTGCAGGCCATGAGGAAATGGTGATGCCTTCTCAGTTTACAAAATAATAATTATTCAATTAGATCTTTTTATAAAATCTGCAGGTAGACTCGAGCTTAGCAAGTTTCCTTTTCTTCTTCCTGGCCTTTTCAATGCTCAAAACTCCCAAATATTGAAAGTATTTATTGATTCCTTAAAGAAGGAAAATCACTAATTGGCAGATATTGAGTGCCATCTAAGCCAGCTGGTCCTTGGTTCTCCCCACTGCTGCTTCTGAGAACTGGGAAATTTTGACTAGCAAGACAAAGCTAAAGTATCATCATGTCTGCATGACCAAGCATGTATGCTCTTTGCAGTAAATTGCCTTTTGTTTTAATATAAATGTGTTGAAAAGAATCTGTTAGAAAAGTAGTGGCTATTTCTGTTTGTTAAAGTAGTTTTCTGCTGTCATTTATTTCTGGGTTCTTGCCTTTGGATTATACAAAACACAAAAAGATATTTATCACCTTCATTATCACCGTAATACCTACTAGAAACCTAAAGCATCAATGCAAGAGAATAGAGATTCAAGAAATAGACCCATGCATATATGGCCAGTTGATAATTAGACCAAGATACAAAAGCAATTAAATGGAGAAAACATGGTCTTTTCAACAAATTGTGCTGGAGCAATTGAAAATCCATATGAAAAACAAAAACCTCAATCCATACCTCATGCCGTATATAGAAATTAGCACAAAACGGATCATAGACCTAAATGTAAAATCTGGAACTATAAAACATCTGAAGAAAAAAACATGGGAGAAAATTTCTGTGACCATAGGTTAGGTAAAGGTTTCTTAGATATAATATTAAAAAATGGATACATTTCCCTTAGTAGCTCATTCATTCCAAACTCTTTAAAATGAGCCGTTAGCCTAATAATTTGGTATGTTCTAGGAAGGATCTTATGGTTAAAAGAAACAAAGACTGCACTAAGGCCATCAAATTTGAAATTCCTATCTGGCTTTCTCCTGCCTTCTTCTCAGGGCAAAATTGAAATTATATGAAGAGTAGTGGGTCAAGAAGTCTGGGTAGCCTGTTCCTCATTCCTTTACTACATCTCTCTGCCACTATACCTTCGGTTCATCCATGCATTCATCACTGGCCTCATGGCCTTGACTGTATCTCTTGACTTCTTCCTTTTAAGCTTTGGCTTCTGTTGCTGCCTAATTATTTTGCCATTTTCTAAGTTAGACTCCCAGGAGAGAGAACCTAATTGGCCCAGATTATTTTTACATATTCTAGGCTACTAAATGGGTGTGTTGAACCAGCAATATGGGCCTGTCAGTGGCTCTGGACAGGGTTGTGGGGATGTAGGGAGTTGACTGGCATGGATCCAAGGGAAAAGGTCTGTGTAAAATATTGGTAAATAAAATGTGAACTGTACCTTCAGCTGGTACCATGAACAATGGAGTTTTCCTTAGATGGGACCATCGATGTGACAAACACTGTAATAGATATAGTTACTATAAAGTAAAATTTTGATGTTCTTTTTTTATTCTCCCAGAAATCATTGACCATCAACTTGTCTTCTAGTTATAGCTCTCTTATTATCTAGCTCACTTCTCAATCAATCCATAGCAGTTAGTGAGGTGAGTGTATAAAGTAGAAACTTTTGGCTTTTATCTAGGCAAGAGATAGAAGGTATATGGGAACAGAGGATAAGAATCTTGGATTAGTTGAGGGGTACCTGGCTGACTCAGTCACTAGAACATGGGACTCTTGATCTCTGTGTTGTGAGTTCGAGCCTCATGTTGGGTGTCGAGATTATTTAAAAACATTTCTTTTAAAGAATCTTAGATAAGTTGAAAGTTGTTATCAGAGGTCGTTTAATATATCCCTCTGCCTGTGGTTATAATACCCAAATCATGCCTTTCAAGGAGACAGTAGTCCATCATGTTACACTTTAGTCTGGGCCAGTAACTCCAAGGCTAGTTCTTCATGGTATTTAATCCATTTTTCCCCTGATAGTCTTCATAATATCAATCCTATAATAGTAATCTTGATATTAGATTCTAGTGTTCCCGTTTCCCTTGCAGGATGCTTATTTTGCTATTTTTCTTTCCCACTAACAACCTCCTTTATAAGAAAGCTGAGTGGTATTTTTTCTCTGTCCCTCTAAGAAACTACTACCCAAAAAAGTGACACATACTCTTGCTGCCTAGTATTTTTTTTTACCCAGACTGACCTTTTTGGTTTGTCATCCTCTATTTTGTTTGGGTCCTTAAATGTTGATTGTCAGAGTCTTAAGATCCTATAGAGAAATTGTGGGATTAGGTTCATTTGTTTGTTTTTTCCCTTGACTGGAGGAATTGAGTTTGCACTTTCTCTTATAAGAATTGGTGTGTATAAGATGGTCACGTGGTGAATTCGGTTTGGCTTAGAGTTAATATATCTGGGGGAGATGAAACATCATGCAGTCTGAGGAGAAAGATGTTAATAGGAGGGGAAGAGTGGTTGCTTACCTAAGGTTTTGCCTATCAAACTTTAGGGTTGCTAGAAATCACCTGGGCAACTTGCTAAAGTGCAGATTTTAATTCAGTCTGGGGTCCAATATCTAGGATTCTTCATTTCTAACAAGCTCCCCGGAGTATTCATGCTGCTGGCCTGCAGACACACTTAGAGGAGTAAGAACATGGCGGGGGGCGGGGGGTGATATTCCCATACAGGCATCTCTGAATAGAAGCTCCTTGTATCGCTCGCCTTCACTGCCAGAGACGCTGAACAGGCCAAGACTGAATCAGGTGGTAAAATTCAAGGACAATCCCATAGCGGATAAAGTAAAACAGGAGTATTGTTCTCACAACAAAGAATTCAGGAAGGTAAGAACTTTTCAAGATGAGAATCTGTTTAATGCTCTTTCTTGTCTTTTCTGCTTTTTTGGTATGAGGATTGCTTTAGTATATCTTCTTTTTAATTACTTTTGCTTTTTGTCTCTTTGTTCTGTCTTTTCTACATCTGCATCCATGTATAAAATATTTAACAGTAAATATTTTTTATATTATACTTCGGGAAATGATGTTGGCATACTGTCTTCCCAACTTTCTTTTTTAAGATCTGAGAGGATACAAGGGAACCTTGAATGGTAAGGATATTTACTGCTGTTTTAACTGCATTCTGACAGAAATAGCATCATGGAACACACTGTTTGGTGGCAAGCAACTTTTGAAAAGCTTAGCCCCCATTTCCTACCTCTCCTTTATAAAAAAATCTAAATACATTTGGCTGTTTTATAGTACATAAGTTTCACATAAACAAAAGAAGCTGTTGTGAGGGGCGCCTGGGTGTCTCAGTCAGTTGAGCATCCAACTTCGTCTTGGGTCACGGTCTCGCGGTTCCTGAGTTCAAGCCCTGCGTCAGGCTCTGCGCTGACAGCTCAGAGCCTGGAGCCTGCTTCAGATTTTCTGTCTCCCTCTCTCTCTCTCTGTCCCTCCTTGACTCGTACTCTGTCGCTCTCTGTCTCTCAAAAATGAAAAAACATTAAAAAAAAAAGAAAAAAAGAAGCTGTTGTGAAATGTCCATAATCCCATAGGCCAGAGATAATTATTGTTAGCTGGTGTATGTTCTTCCAGATTCTTTTTTGGATGCAGTTTTTTGTTTTCTTTTATTAAAGTGGTATTACAAAAGTACATGTTTTCTCATTTTTTTAAGGATATCATGAACTTATTTTCATGTCAATGAAATTAATCTACAACATACTTTTTTTTTTTAATGTTTGTTTATTTTTGAGAAAGAGAGAGACAGAGCATGAGCAGGAGAGGAGCAGAGAGAGAGAAAGAGATGGAATCCAAAGCAGGCTCCAGTCTCTGAGCCGTCAGCACAGAGCCCAATGTTTGGGGCCTGAACCCACAAACCATGAGATCATGACCCTAGCCAAAGTCAGACACTTAACTCCCTGAGCCACCCAGGTGCCCCTACAACATATTTGTTATTGCATAATAGTAATATATAATGTGTAGAATATGATTTGTTTAAACAAGACCCTGTTATTTATTAATAATCTTTCTCTATTATAAACTTGCTGGGATATACATTTTTACAGATAAATCTTTGTGCGTATTTTTATTTCCCTAGGAAAACAAACAATTATTAGATCAAAAGGTGTGCATATTTTTAATAAGTCTCCATTCCTTCTCTCCCCTGGTTTTTAAACTTTTAACATGAGGAATTGGGGTGGGGGAAATCTTGTCATCTTCAGGGCTTAGGTCTAAAGAAGGCAGTCTCTCTCTGTGACATTAATATCACTCAGCTGCTGGAGGAAGAGTCTAACCAGGGGTCTCTGATTGGTGATTTCTCCAAGGTGAGTTTGGTTATACTCATCCTATATTTCACTGAGTCATTTTGGATTTGAGTCTTCTTTTTTTTGTTGTTGTTGCTTGCAGAGGACACTAGGTATAATCATGTATCCTGAATACATGATTAACTGAAGGTGCTATCATGGTAGATCTAGACCCTAAGCCTTTCCAGTGAAAAAGTACTTTTTATTAATTCTGGGAAAATCCAAAGCAGTGGGGAAGTGTGAGGCTTTTTACTTTTTTCTTTTTAAAAATATCTTTTAGGGTGCCTGAGTGGCTCAGTCAGTTGAGCGTCTGACTTTGGCTCAGGTCTGATCTCACCGTTTTTGAGTTCGAGCCCCACATCACGCACTGTGCTGACAGCTTAGAGCCTGGAGCCTGCTTCAGATTCTGTGTCTCCTTCTCCCTCTGACGCTCTTACACTCTGTGTGACCTTCTCACACTCTGTGTGACCCTCTCACACTCTGTGTGTCTCTCTCACAAAAATAAAATAAAACATTTAAAAAAATCTTTTAAAATTATATAAATAATACTTGGTCATTACAGGAAAAGTAGAAAATGCAATATACCTCAAATCTTATGAACATCTTGGTATATATTCCTCCAGACTTTTTTCTATGTATTTTCACAAACACACATGCATATTTTACATACACAAATACATATTCTTGGGTTTTTTTTGTTTTTTCACAAAAAATGATTTATACTGTTTTGTGATCTACTGGGGTTTTTTTTCTTCCTCATTTAATGTATCAAGAACATCTCTTCATGTCAATAAACAGTTCTGCTTCATCATTTCATAATTTTAAAAACTTTCTTTCTTTCTTTCTTTCTTTCTTTCTTTCTTTCTTTCCTTCCTTCCTTCCTTCCTTCCTTCCTTCCTTCCTTCCTTCTTTCTTTCTTTCTTTCTTTCTTTCTTTCTTTCTTTTTTCTCTTTCGAGAGGGTGAAAGTGGGGAAGGGGCAGAAAGAGAGGGAAAGAGAGAATCCCGAGCAGGCTCTGCACTGTCAGCGCAGAGCCCAACATGGGGCTTAAACCCATGAACCAGGAGATTATGACCTGAGCCAAAATCAAGAGTCAGATGCTTAACTGACATTCAGGCACCCCAACATCATTTCATAATTTTTAATAGTACAGTATTTCTTCTTTCTTTCTTTCTTTCTTTCTTTCTTTCTTTCTTTCTTTCTTTCTTTCTCTTTTTGGATTCCCATATTTTTTTTAAAAGATTTTTATTTTTTTACTTTTTTATTTGTAAGTAATCTCCACACCCACTGTGGGGCTTGAACTCACAACTCTGAGATCAAGAGTCACGCACTCTACCAACTGAGCCAGCCAGGCATTCCTGCCCATAATTTCTTGATAAAGCTGTTCTTGTAGCTTATTTACTTTTGCAAGTTTTCCTTTTGAACTGTACCAAGGTGGACATATTGATAGCTAAATCTAAAATTTTGTACACACCCTTGATTAGTTCCTTAGAATCACTTCTTAGAAATGGATTGCTACATATGCAAGTTATAGAGACTCTTGATTGTTTTGAAGGCATCTGGGGTTTTAAGGTCAGTTGGAAAGGAGGACAATTTGTGGTCTTTGATCTCAAATTGGGGTATAGAAAATTTGTTGTTATTTCAGCTCTTGGGTATTTCTAGGTGTGTGTGCTGCCAACCGTGTCAGGGAGACACCAAGATTTGAAGTACATCAACCCAGAAACAGTAAGCAGATTTCTGGAGATGGTAACTGGTTACATAAGCTACCATCTGGTCTGTTCTGTCCATAAAATCCCACTTCCATTATATTTCTTTCATTGTGTTCACTCACATAGGCACCTCATTCAACTGAAGCTGTGTTAAAGGAGTCCCGTTTATCCCATTCTGTTGCCTTTATTTTTAATTAAACCAGTGATATAAAATTGTTATGAAAGAGAGAAAACAATAAAGGAAGGGAGGGCAGGAAAAAAGTCAAAATCACTCAGTTGAGGCAAATTTATATCCTGGTTTAGAGGTTACAATACCATTGACACCTTTCAGCGTGTGGTAATTATTTATAGTGTTCTCTTTCACTCTCAAAAGTGTCCTAGTTTGTGCAATAGTTATTTGGTCACCCTACCCATAATCTCATCACTGGAGATAACCACTAGTAATATTTTCCTTATGGCCTTCCACGTTTTATTCTGGAACATATTTGATAAAAATAGAATCATAATGAACATGTTAGCTTCTATACATGTTGAAGTTAGCTTAGCAAGACATTGTAAATATGTTTCTACATCAATAAAAAAAAATCTATATTATCCTTTCAATGACTATATAATATTCTATTATATTGGCATGTATAATTTAACCAAACCCCCATTATTGAATATTTAAGTTATTTGTAATATTTTGATAACCTAAAATAATGAATGCAGGGATGAATATTGTTGTCCCACATCTTTGTGCGTACTTTTCTGTTCACTAAAGATGTTGGAATAGAAATTACTGAGTCAAAGTGTAATTACACTTACATTTACAAAATTCACTCCAGAAAGTTTGAACCAATTTACACTGTTACAAGTAGCTTAAGGATGTCGACCTTTTCCTTCCTTATCCTTTCCTGAAAGATTTGCTTTCTTCCTTTACGATGGAGCATGGGGAACCATTTCCCATTTCTTCCTGCAAAGTCGGAATTGCTACCTGCTACCTGTACCCCTGCAGAAGTCCTTGGGTGTCTTCTGAGAGGCTCAATGGAGCCATGCCTGCCTCCAGATGAGTGGCTTGAATACGATTTTCTCTGGTGTCTTGACAATACTAGCTACTTCGGTGTTCCAAAAAGACCATTTCCTATTTTATCCTCTTGAATGGGGGGTAGGGATGCAACCATTGCTCCATTTCAAAATATAAGGGGCCTTTGGAGGACGGGCATACAGTAGAATCCTGGGTGACTAAAGGGAGTACAAATGACGAACTGTGTGAAGGGCTGTTCTCTCCCTTGGAGTGACTGGGAGCAGAGTGTTTAATCATTGTTTCTGTGCAGGTGGCTGCCTTACTGTCAGGGAAGTTCCAGAGTCTGATTGAGAAGTTTTATATCATCGATTGCCGCTATCCATATGAGTACCAGGGAGGACACATCCAGGTGAGGTTACATAGGGGACATTAGTTGGGAAGGGCTGGAGGTAGCTCTTTATTGAGCAGAGTCTATGGATAAAAGCCCTATGAACTCCAGAACCAGGGCAGAGGTTATACATTTGGATAAGGCTGCAAGTCCTCATTCCTATTCTAATTCTGTGTACGTCGAGCACTTTACTTTCCCTTTTCCTCCTAGACTGATCTCCCCCTATTTTGTTGGAGCCAAGGGCTCCTACTTCAAATTAAAATATGAATGCAAGGATTGAGAAGCACTTTGCAGATACTCACAGACATTCCTCACAACGATTCCTACATGTTAGGGGTTGGAGGGTTAGTTCTACAAACATTTATTGAATACCTACTACATACCAAGCTCTATGCCAGACCTTGGGGATAGACCCAGAGATATAATTAGATCTATGCCCCAAAAGTGCTTATAGTCTAGACTTCTTTGCCCAGATATCCCAAGATGGTATCCCAGTTATTTCTAAGTGTTGTAACTGTCCAGAGGTGCTTAAGGAAATACAGTACTTACCAAAATTCTTCTACAGGGAGCCTTAAATTTGTACAGTCAGGAAGAACTATATGACTTCTTTCTGAAGAAGCCTGTCATGCCTCTGAACACCCAGAAAAGAATAATCATCGTGTTCCACTGTGAATTCTCCTCAGAAAGGGGTCCCCGAATGTGAGTGTCTACATGGGCAGATGTTGGAAATGGACCTTGAATTGGGACTTAAAACCAGGGAGCCTTCCCAGACCAGTTCAGACAGAGACTGGAATGAATGAATGAATGAATGAATGAGTGAAGAATGCATATTTTCCATTGCAGCTTAAAGGTTAGAGAAGTGGAAGGAAAGGTTTCTACAATTTAAAAGTTTGGAGCAGAGGGGTGCCTGGGTGGCTCAGTCACTTATGCATCTGACTCTTGGTTTCGTCTCAGGTCATGATCTCACGGTTTGTGGGTTGGAGCCCTGCATCAGGCTCCCCACTGACAGCGTGGGACCTGCTTGGGATTCTCTCGCCCTCTTTCTCTGTCTCTCCCCAACCATCAAAATAAATAAACTTAAAAAAAAACATTTTTTTTTTTTTTAAAGTTTGGAGTAGTGAAGGAAAAAGGATTGGGAATGAGATACCCACAAAGGAAAGGAGAAAGAGTGACTACTTGAACCTTGTTTTGCAAAAACAGTGAGATCTGGAAGTCCTTTGGGGTTACCCATAGTCTATTCTTTGTTCCCCTCCCCAGCAAATGGTCCACAGAATCCTGACCTTGCTTCTTTTCACCCCACCCACCTCTGGGTTTTCTCTAAAGGTGCCGCTCTCTCAGAGAAGAGGACAGGGCTCTGAACCAGTATCCTGCATTGTACTACCCAGAGCTATATATCCTTAAAGGGGGCTACAGAGACTTCTTTCCAGAATATACGGTAAAGAATGGGGCACGTGGGCAACAGGAGAGCTCAGACTTGGGGGAGCCAACTTTAGCATTAAACTTCCAGGGCCTGCAAAGCCCTCCGAGAAGAAACTGCTGCTCTTCTTAGCTACTACTATCAGCATCTCCATTATAGTTAGTAGGCAGAGTTCTGGAAACTGGAGTTTCCCTTACTTTGTCCCCTACCTTTCAGGAACTGTGTGAACCACAGAGCTACTGCCCTATGCATCACCAAGACCACAAGGCTGAGCTGCTGAGGTGTCGAAGCCAGAGCAAAGCATGGAAAGGGGAGCGGCAGCTGCAGGAGCAGATTGCCTTACTGGTGAAGGATGTGAGCCCATGACAATGGATCAGTGGTTTGCTGCTTACAAGTCACCCAAAGACACTGTAGAAACCCTGAACAGAAAGAGCCATGTTGAATGTGGCAAAACCCAACATTGTTAAAAGATGGCTGCAAACCAACAGGCTGCCAAGATAATGAAATTCTAGGCCTGGGGGTTGGTTTTAGCAAAACTGCTGGCTGTTGACTAAGTCCCGGAGCTGGCTTTAGAAGGCTGTAGCTTTGGGTTGGATGGAGATTTGTGTTGCTTCAGGAAGTGGTTACATTCTCTTCCCAATTAAGTGTCTTCTTACAAGCCAGCCAGCTCTTTCTCTCCCTGGGTCTGTGCAAGGGAGTTGGGCATCTTCTTTCTCTGTACTTTCCTTCTTTGTTTCCCTCTCTCTCTTTTTCTTAAATGAGAAAATAAACACTACAAAATTAGAGATTTGATTGTGAGCTCAGTCTACTCCTAGAAGGTCTTTATAAGGAAGAGATCACCAAATTAGACTGCTTTAAACAAAGGTGTAACCATCTTGATTTATAGCTGAGGGCAAGGTGCTTTTCTCTACACCTGTGGTTCTCAAAGTTTGGGCCCTGAACTGTAAGCATCATCTGAACTTCTTTGAAATGTAAATTTTCAGGCATCACACAGTTAACTAAAACAAAACTTCTGAGTTAGGGCTCAGAATTCTGGGTTTTGAAATTTCCCTTTCAGGTGATTCTGATGCATGCCAAGCCTTGAGAACCTCTGCTCTGGAATTAAGGAAAACCTTTTAAACTGCATTCTTCAGCAATATCCTGGCTATCCTTTCCTAGACCATTCCAAGGTATGCGTTACCTAAAAGTGTGCCCCATACTCAGCATGCTGTGATAACTAGGCTCAGAGAACCAAGATGATTGCCATGTCTAAGGCAGGTTATAGTTCTGAGTTGGGCTCAAAAAGATTCCTTGTCTACAGGGGAATTTGGACTTTTCTCATTTCCCACAGTCTTTTCTCCACTTCATTTCACATCTCACAGAGATAAGTTTAGGACTTGGGAGAGTTGAAAATAGATATCTGTGCTATCTGAAGATATTCCTATTTATTCCTTTTATTCCTAAAAGGATACAAAAGTAGTAAGCAGGAGCAGTTAGACTTAAGGAAGACCTTTTAAACTATTTTCCAGCACTATCCCAGGCTTTCTGTTCTTAGAGTTCTTTAATGTAACCAGGCTTTCGTCTTCATAGTGAGATATAGCTCTATGGCCTGGGGTGGTGGTAGAATTGCCACTGATCATTGTCATTCTGCATTAACCTGGTAGGAGTGCTAGCCCAGGACTGGAAAAGGACAAAGGGCTCTGAAGCCTGGCTGAGATAGAATAGAGACAAAAGTGACATCTTCCCAGGTTCTGGGGCCAAGAGACTTTTTTTTTTTTTTAATTTTTTTTTTTTTCAACGTTTATTTATTTTTGGGACAGAGAGAGACAGAGCATGAACGGGGGAGGGGCAGAGAGAGAGGGAGACACAGAATCGGAAACAGGCTCCAGGCTCCAAGCCATCAGCCCAGAGCCTGACTTGGGGCTCGAACTCCCGGACCGCGAGATCGTGACCTGGCTGAAGTCGGACGCTTAACCGACTGCGCCACCCAGGCGCCCCCCAAGAGACTTTTTTTAAGTAAGTGGGAGGGAAGAAGGGCAGTAGCTGGATTGATGTTTGCAAGGTTCGCTAGTGTGCTTCTCTTGGAGTGCGGCGGTTGTGCTTCCCAGCAGAGGGCGCTGCTGTATTCTTTAAGGCAGCTTCTGGAGTCTGCAGCCTCCGCTGCTTGCACTTGCCTCTCTGCGCAGAAGGAAGCTACCTCTCTGGCCTTCTCCCTGAGCCCTTGAGCTCAGAGCTCAGAGGGCTGAGGGGAAAGGAGAGAAAAGCTGTTGCTGTATTAGGTGCAGAAGGCTGAGGGGAAGATGCTGCTTCTCTGTCCCACTCCCACATCCTTACGCCTACCAAACAGGTACTCCTAGTAGCCGGAGGAGGAAAATGTTTGAAGTACCTCCACTTTCAAATATGAAGAGGGAGTCCCCTGACTTATTGCCTAACCTAGTGGGTCATTTCCTGATCATTTTCCTCAGAAAAGTAGAACCAAGCCCCCACCTGGGAAGAGACTGGTGCTCATGTTCATATTTCAGTAACTTTTTTTCCCAGTCCCATTTTATTTTATTAGTATTATTTTTTAACATAATTTATTGTCAAATTGGGTAACATATAGTGTATATACAGTGTGCTCTTGGTTTTGGGGGTAGATTCCCATGATTCGTCGCTTACATACAACATCCCAGTGCTCATCCCAAGAAGTGCCCATCACCCATTTTCCCCTCTCCCCCACACCAGCACCCCCATCCACCCTCCGTTTGCTCTCTGTATTTGAGTCTCTTATGGTTTGCCTCCCTCTCCCTCTGTAACTGTTTTTCCCCTTCCCTCCCCCATGGTCTTCTGTTAAGTTTCTCAGGATCCACATATGAGTGAAAACATGGTATCTGTCTTTCTCTGACTGACTTATTTCACTCAGCATAATATCCTCCAGTTCCATCCACGTTGTTGCAAATGGCAGGATTTCATTCTTTCTCATTGTCAAATAGTATTCCATTATATATATAAACCACATCTTCTTTATCCATTAGTGATGGACATTTAGGCTCTTTCCATAATTTGGCTATTACTGAAAGCGCTGCTATAAATGTTTATAGCAGCGCTTTCAGTAATCTTAATTAAGTGGAAATTCTGAGTTTCAAAACAAAAACTAGGGCGTAATTAGTTACCTACTTTATGAAAAATTGTATTTGCCTAAAAGGCACAATTTTCCTGTATAATTTCTTGTAATATCCTCCCACCTCATAGGTACCATGTGATTTGATTTATGTTATTTTCAGGAATAATAACAGTAGTTAACATTTTTCGGGTGCTTATTATATGCAAGACTTTTTATGAACTCATATGTATCAACTAGTTTAATTTTCACAACACTCCTGTGAGGCAGGTACTTATTATTAGGCACACTTTACAGATAATGAAAGTAAGAAACAGAGGGATTCAGTAACTTTTAAAAAATTACACAGCTAATGGGCAACCTGGGTGGTTCAGTTGGTTAAGCAAATGACTCTTGATTTTGGCGCAGGTCATGATCCCAGTTAGCCTCTGTTGAGCATGGAGCCTACTTAAGATTCTCTCTCTCTCTGCCTGCCCCTCTCCCCCACTTGTGCTTTCTCTCTCTCTAAAGTTAAAAAAAAAAATTAATTAAAAAAAAAAGTTCACATAGGTAATTAATGAATGGTGGAATCTGGATTTGAACCCAGGCAATATGGCTCCAGTGTCCATACTCTGAATGGGTTTGCCGTTACCACATCCTCAACAAAGAACAATATGACTCTCTAGAGTTGACAGTGTATTACATGTTAAATATGTAAGTGAGTGCCTCAATTATAGTTTCTTAAGAAGTCAAGGCCATAAGGGTTGCTTGGGCTTGGGAGATGAGGTTAAGGGCTAAGACCCTAGCCCAGAGACCTTGGAATGAGGTATATAGTCGGTTACCTCTACACTAACACTGACTGGTTGGTATCTGTTCATTATAAAGTCAAGAAATGAGGACTGGAAATCTTTCAGTCTGAAAACATGGTTTTCACTCTCAGCCCAGGATCTGGCTGACCTCTGCCACAGAGAGGGCAGGAGCATTTCCTTCCCTTCCCTTCCCTTCCCTTCCCTTCCCTTCCCTTCCCTTCCCTTCCCTTATATAAAGTGGGAGGAGGTATGGAAGATTCTCTTTCCCCATTCAATTCATGCAAATGTTAAGGAAACACCAATTCCTTTTGTTTTTATTATTTATTTTTCAAATGTTTATTTATTTATTTTTTAAATTTTTTTAATGTTTATTTATTTTTGAGACAGAGAGAGACAGAGCATGAACAGGGGAGGGGCAGAGAGAGAGGGAGACACAGAATCCGAAACAGGCTCCAGGCTCTGAGCTGTCAGCACAGAGCCCAACGCGGGACTCGAACTCACGGACCATGAGATCATGACCTGAGCCGAAGTCGGACGCTCAACCGACCGAGCCACCCAGGCGCCCCTCAAATGTTTATTTATTTTAAAGAGAGAGCAGTGGAAGGACAGAGGGAGAGGGAGACAGAGGATCTGAAGAGGGTTCCATGCTTACAGCAGAGAGCCCAATGCGGGGCTCAAACTCAGAAACCTCAAGATCATCACCTGAGCTGAAATCTAACACTTAGCCGACTGAACCACCCAGGCATCCCTATTTTATTTTATTTTTTAAACCTTTTCTTTTGAAGTTTATTTATTTATCTTGAGAGAGAGTGCATGTGTGTGCATGCCCCAGGTAGGGGCAAAGAGAGAGAATCCCAAGCAGGCTCTGTGCTGTCAGTACAGAATCCAACCACAGGGCTTGATCTCACAAACTGCCCTTGTCCTCAAGAGACTGACAGGGTAGGGCGCCTGGGTGGCTTAGTCATTTAAGCATCTGACTCTCGATTTCAGCTCAGGTCACGATATTGAGGTTCATGGGTTTGAACCCCATGTTGGGTTCTGCACTGAGCATGGAGTCTGCTTGGGATTCTCTTTCTCTTTCCTTCCCCTGCTCGTGGGTGTGTGCTCTGTAAATAAATAAATAAACATTTAAGAAAGAGAGACTGACAATGTAGAAAATGATTTCCTTTTTTCCCATCCCTATAAGCACTCTGGCAAAGAGAAGAAGTACTGTAGCCTTCAGCTCCAAAGCAACAAATCTGGTGGTGGGGGCTGGCTAAGGTCACAGAAAAATTAACTTCTGCATGCCACCTGGAATGATACCATTTATTCAGTGCTTGCTCTGGATAGGCATTATGCTAAAGTCTTTACTCAATATATAGTTGTATAATCCTCACAACTGTTGTATGAAATAGGTATTGTTATTAATTTTACAGATGAAGAAACTGAAGCCCAGAAAAATTAAGTGCTGTGCCCAAGGTCATCCAGCATGTGTTGAACCCAGAAGGTCTATAAAGCTTGTGTTCTTAACTATTCACCACACTGTTAATATCCCAGGTGAGGGTAGCAGCAGGAATTAAAGCTTACCAGTGAGAGAGGGCCTGATAGAAGGCAGAAACCAAGATTACAAATGAAGTGGAGTAAGATGCAAGGTTTTCAGACTGTTGAGCCCAACCAGTGGATTGCAAAGCCTTATAGGGCAAGTTTTGTCTCTTAATCATTTTTGCACCCGGTACAAATTTGAACCCATAATCCGTCTCAAAAGACATTATTGAATTGAATGACAGTTGAATAACATCATCTTTATAGAAAAGACTGGCTCATTTGTCATTATCTACAAGGTTCCCAAAGGCAATGGTGCTTATCTAGCAGGTGTTGGCAGTCACAGGGGACATGGTTGGTGGGCAGAGGGTGTGCTGGAAAAGCTGTCAATATAAGTGTTGGAGTCAAATTTATTTGCGGAGGCTTCCTCATCTCTCCCCTAGCTTTGGTTACCAATCGTCATTAAAGGTCCAGTGATGTCAGACTCTCCACTCCAGTGCCCAGGCAGAAAGATGCTCCAGGCATCTCATTATTCTCACAAAAAGGCCGGCCTATCACATATGGAATTAGGATTGCTCTCAGCCTAGCAGTTTGACCCTGTTCCTGCCTTCCTGGTCCATTCCATGGGGATGGCACTGAGTAGACACTTAGAGTGGGCCTCCTGAGGAAATGCCTTTTCCCAGCCTGTCTTCCTACCCAAACTTGATTGGGCTTGGTTGCTGAAGGAGGGGGAGAGCAGAGGCGACACCCCTTGGCACCCCCCACCCCCGACAACTCTGTTATTTCATCAGTCTCAGCCCTTTTTTAGCATTCCAACCATCTGAAATTGTTACTCTTTGTAGATCCCATTTTGAAACTATTGCCAGAGTGGAGTGGAAAGGGGATATCGGTCCCCAGTACAGCTTTCTAACCTCACTGGAGGAGAAGGTACAGGGAGGTAGTGTGGCTTTGGGGAAAAACAGGCCCTGTAGAAAAGCTGAGTAGCCAGATGTTCACTTTCACAGCTCTCCTGGAAGACTGGCAGGGCAGATAGAGATTAAAATGAAGCACAAACTCCATTTAAAGTGCATTACAGCTCAGGAACCAGCTCCCCTTGGGCAGGGGAAGGGAGGAAAGGGCACAAGAGGCCACATCTCTTCTTCCTTATCTAGGGCCACATGTCTCTCTCCTAGCTTTGTGAAGGGTGATTTACACCCCTGGCTGGGATGACTCTCTTTCTGGGCTGATTACATCGGCAAATGCCCCCCAGAGGCCACAGCAGGATGGCCATATTGAGAAGCAGCAGCCAATAAATCTCAGAGGTTTATACTGCATTTCTTGATACCCTCCTCCTGGCCCTCTGCCAGGCCTCTGTAGAAGTGAGGAGAGGGCTTGGGCTGCAGGGTTAGGAGACAAAACCCTCCACTTCCTTTCATTATCTTCTTTCTCTTTCTAAGCACTGCTTAGTTATTCTTCCAAGTCATTGTGCCTCTGTTTATCCTGGGAGCAGGTGGGAATCAACCCTAGGCTCGACAAATACCCTTACCCTTGTGGGTAGAAATCCTGGGCTCTTGGCACAGCTGTGTTTCTACCTCACTGTTTACTCTTGATAGAGTAGGTTGCTTTCAGAAACATCGACCTGAAAATGAGGAGGCTGCTAAATGGTCTCTCTAGCACCTTCTTCAGGGATCCTGTCTTATCTATCTCCAGGGAAACCTCTAATCTGAGGAGGGTTTAATCCTTCCACCCTCCCTAATGACACTGAAGGGGTTGAATTTTGGAGGAGGCTAGTCTGGCAAAAGTCCTGGAATCTGGCCGCAGGACTGTCCTCAGCACAGCCATTTCACCTGTCTGGGACCCATCTCTGCAGAATCATGGGGTTAATGATAACAGCCCGACCTTACCCTTGAAGATACTTACAAGGGGGAAATGGAGGCAAAGATGTGCAAATTCTATAATTTTTTTTTTTTCACGTTTATTCATTTTTGGGATAGAGAAAGACAGAGCATGAGCGGGGGAGGGGCAGAGAGAGAGGGAGACACAGAATTGGAAACAGGCTCCAGGCTCTGAGCCATTAGCCCAGAGCCTGACGCGGGGCTCGAACTCACGGACCGCGAGATCGTGACCTGGCTGAAGTCGGACGCTTAACCGACTGCGCCACCCAGGCGCCCCAAAGATGTGCAAATTCTAAAGGGGGGGGGGGACCTAGAAGTGCCCTGGTGCTGTTTGTTCAAGTTTTCTTGGAAGGGGTGGGGGTGCGGAGTCCAGAAAGTGAGAAATGGTGCTTTTTTTTTTTTTTTTTTTTTTTGATAAATACTTGATCTCCTGATATGGCAAGTCTCCAGCTACAGCTGCCACAATTGTCTTGGGCATAATTCCTCCTCTAAGCGAAGTGGGCAACGGACGGCAGATGGGCCGGCTCGGGTAGAGAACCCTCTCTCTGGCACGCACAAGCCGGGCGCATGCCCTTTTCGCCCCCACTCCCGCCGTCTTCCCGATAGAGTAGAAGCGACGCGGTTCGTCCGCGCGCTTCGGAGTTGGAGGGCGGCGCCCAGGACTCTGGTGGGAGAGTGTCGGCACCGCGCGCGAGGAAGGGCGGGAGGCGGCAGTGGCTGGCGGTCGAGGAGCCCGGCTCGCAGAACCTCAGCTCGAGGAGCTAGGGGAGCACGGCGCTGGGTGCAGGCATAGCGTCTCCGGAGCCGACGGCCGGCGTGCGGACAGAGCCATGGTTCGTCCTCCTAACCCGCGACCACTGGCGCCCTTATTCCTGCTGCTGCTGCTACCGCTGCCGCTTGGAGCCGGTGAGTGTCGTCTGTGCGTACGCGGGGCCGCTACGGCCAGGGCATTAAGGGGAGAGGAGAGGAACCTACGGGGGGCGGGGGGGGGGGGGGGGCATTGGTCACGGTTGTCCAGAGGGGGCTCAGACACCGCACTACCGCCGTCCCAGGTGGCCCTGTGTACGTGGAAGGAAGCCCTGGGTGCCGGGAAGGGGCTACCTTCCATGCCTAGTACAGTTTTTGAACTGTTCTAGATTGAATGCCAGTAATGGCCAGGACACCCAAGCATATCCTCGTTCCCCTACTCCCCATTCCCCCACTTTCCTCTTTTGAGGTGCGTCTACACAGACACAGAACAGTAGCAGCCAGGCCACTTCCACGACAGCATCTCTAGGAGGTGAGGAGAATCAGGCTGGAGTGCCATTTGCTGCACATGGGCTTCAACCCTTCCACTCTCTGTAAGGACTGGGGACGTGGACAGTAGGTACGCGTGAAGAAAGAAGTTTTTTGTAACTGACTTGTTACAAATTAGGGTTATAAACTGCTGCCAGAACTTCTAACATCATTATTTGAGAATATTTCTCACTGCCACCCCCTCCATCCTTTTAGAACATACTTTCATTATTTTAATTATAGCAGAAAACTCACTGTTGGGGAAGATGGCTCAGCACAGTGCGTTGCTCTATTATAAATACACAATAAGTATCTTGTGGAATATATAGTTCAGGGCCTGGTTTTAGAACTATGCCATTCTCCCAGAAAAGGGTAGCCTTGGATCCAAGATCCCAGGGAACATGCCTGTGACCTTTGGGAGTGGGACGGGTGCATGGAAATCTCATTGTGGGGCTCCTGCCCTGAGCCTCAGTGGAGACAGAGACCATACATGGACCCGTCACTTCGGCTCACAAAGTAGTCACTGCAGAAATGAAATACTATATATGTGGAGCCTTGGCTGCAAGACAGATATGGAAGGAAGGAGGGAAAGGACTGGTCTATCCAGATTGACTCCATCAGTAAATCAGGGCAGCAAGTTATTACCAATCTGATTTTACTGCCCAGAAAATTTCAGTAACCCTAACAGTATGGCTGAAACCTTACGGTATGCCTAACATCAGGCGGAAACCTTTAACACCTTCCCCATCAACCAATTAAGTATAACAAGTTCTACCCTGTTATGATGAACTTCAACATTGTCCCTACCTTCTTTTGTTAGAAGAAGGGTGGCCCTACCTTCTTTTGTTGAGGTGCAATTGCCCCTAAATCCACCATTGTTCAGACTCTGAACTGTCAGCTCTGAACTTGGAGGTTTACTTTTGAAAATTGTTCTGAGTCAATATTTAGTCCAGTTTAAGCAGTGAGACATGGACTTGCTACATTTCTTTCAGCAAGCACTTATTGGTACATACCAGCAGTAACATCTTAAATATATAATATTTCTCAAACTGTTTGTTTTATTTAAAATTGGTGAGTATTTTTCATTTGTTGTTTTAGTTTTATTTAAATCCAAATTAGTTAATATATAGTGTAATAATGGTTTCAGGAGTAGAATTTACTGATTCATCACTAACATGTAACACCCAGTGCTCATCCCAGCAAGTGCTCTCCTCAATGCCCATCACCCATTTAGCCCATCCCCACCCTCCCACACCCCTCCAGCAACCCTTAGTTTGTTCTGTCTTTAAGAATCTCTTATGGTTTGCCTCTCTCTCTGTTGTCTTATTTTTCCTTCCCTTCCCCTTCTTAAACCATCAAATCCATGTTTCTCTTTTGGTAAAGATAAATCTCTCATGCCTTCTCTAAATATGTTTTTGCAATTTCAAAAGTATTTTTCATCTTCCACATATATAACGATCAAATATACTTTTTTGAGCCACCTATTACCTTTGGAAATTCTGATATACTCCTGTAAGGGGCCTAACCTATATCTTCCCTAGCCCTCCATTGAGAAACACTGGTTTAATCCAAATTCCTCACCTTACATTTGGGAAACTAAGGTCCAGAAAGTGAAGCAAATTGTGCTAGGCAGAACTGGGACTAAGGTGAGTGAGTGAAGGGGGTGCCATTGAAAAAGTAGTCAAGATAAAGAATATTTTAATGCAATATATATTTTTGTAAGATTTTAAAAATTCTTTTAAGTAATTTCTACAGTGAATGTGGGGCTTAAACTCACAACTCACAATTTTTGAGACAGGGAGAGACAAAGCATGAACAGGGGAGGGTCAGAGAGAGGGAGACACAGAATCTGAAACAGCCTCCAGGCTCTGAACTGTCAGCACAGAGCCCGACGCGGGGCTCGAACTCACGGACCGCGAGATCATGACCTGAGCCGAAGTCGGCTGCTTAACCGACTGAGCCACCCAGGTGCCCCTGCAGTATTTTTTTTTAATGCAAAATCAGGGGCACCTGGGTGGCCCAGTCAATTAAGGGTCTGATTTCGGCTCAGGTCATGATATCATGGTTCATGAGTTGAAAGTTCAAGCCCTGCTTCAGGCTCTTTGCTATGAGCACAGAACCTGCTTCAGATCCTCTGTCCCTCTCTGTGCCTCCCCTGCTCATTCTCTATCTTTCTCGCTTTTTTAATTTATTTATCAAAAAACAAATAAATGTTAAAAAAAATTTTTTTTAATGAAAATCAGAGGCGTTGCTGCTGCAGCCACCATCACATCCACAGTCATGCCGACGCACGAGTTCTCTGTGGACATGACCTGTGAAGGCTGCTCTAATGAGGTCAGTCAGGTGCTTAACAAGGTGGGAGAAGTTGAGTTTGACATTGACCTGTTCAACAAGAAGGTTTGCATCAACTCTGAGCACAGCATGGACCTTCTGCTGGAGACTGTGGGAAAAACAGGAAAAGCTGTTCCCTTCTTTGACCCCAAGTAGTGAGGGCCTGGACCCCTGGGCCCAAGATGGACCAAAAGGGACAGGCCTCTGATCCTCTCCTGACTTCCAGACAGACCTGGGGCCTGGCAGTCCTACTCAGCAATGGGGGTTCCTACAGAGACCCTCACTTGCCCAGCCTCTCCCTCACTTCCCTGCAATAAAATCAAGCCACCCTGGTTGGAAAAAAATAAAAATCAGTGCTGACTTGGGCACCTGCGTGGCTCAGTCACTTAAGCATCTGACTTTGGTCAGGTCATGATCTCACGGTTTGTGAGTTCAAGTCCCACATAGGGTGAACACGAGCCCCGTTCAGGTGAGCCCCACTCTCTCTCCCTCTCTCTCTCTCTCTGCCCCTTGTGGGATTCTTTCTCTCCCCCATCTCCCTCTGCCTCTCGCTTACTTGTGTCATCTCTCTCTCAAAAAAAATCAAAATCAATGCTTGCTTCAGCAGCACATATACTAAAAATCAAAATCAGTGCTCCCCCCCCCCAAATCCATGAGGAGCAAAATATCAAAAATGTAATAAAAAGAGTAACAATGTCATGCTGAAGCATATTGGAGCCTGAAGCAAAAGGTGAAGTTGATACTACTGATCCTGCCTTTGTGCATTGGATATGACCAATTCTCAAACTTTGGGATGCATCATATTTTCCAGTGAACTTGCTAAAACTCAGATTCCCAGGCATTATCACCACAGCTTCTGATTCAGTAGTTCTGGGATGGTGTCAGAAATCTGCATTTTAATAAGTAATTGACTTAATTATTGTTTGATTGAAAGAAAAGGTTGGACTAACTAAACTCATGCCCCTCCTCATTCTGGCACTCTTTGATTTTAAATAGAGGGAAGGAGCTCAGAGAAGTTACAGAGGTGACTCACAAAATTCCTCTGTTATTTGTTTATTTCTTTTTTAAGTTTATTCATTATTTAAGAAACAGAGACAGCACTAGTGGGGGAGGGGCAGAGAACGAGGGAGAGAGAGAATCCCAAGCAGGCTCTGTGCTACCAGTGCAGAGCCTGATATAGGGCTGGAATTCACGAAACTGTGACATCATGACCTGAGCCAAAACCAAGAGTCAGACACTTAACTGACTGAACCACCCAGGTGACTCTGGTTATTATTAAAAAAAATTTTTTTAATGTTTATTTTTGAGAAAGAGAGAGAGCGCGCTAGCAGGGGAGGGGCAGAGAGAGAGGGAGACAAAGAATCCAAAGCTGGCTCCAGGCTCTGAGCTGTCAGCACAGAGCCAAATGCGGGGCTCAAACCCACAAGCCGTGAGATCATTATGGCTGAAGCTGAAGTCTGGTGCTTAACCAACTGAGCCACCCAGGCACCCCAACCCTGGTTATTTTTTTAAATAATAGGAGCTCATAAGGAACCAGCACTGTTCTAGGCACTGGCAACAGAGTAGTGATAAGATAGATGTAGAAGTCCAGAGGGGGAGATAATAAAAAATCAAGTTAAAAAAATTAAGTGATGATAAGTGCTATGCAGAGAATTGGAGTAATGATGTAGTAGAGTAGCTAGGGGGTTATTTCACATTGGTTGGTTGGGGATGGCCTTTCTGCGATGCTATTTAGACAGAGAACTCAATTACCAGAAAGGGCCAACCATGTGAAGATCAGGGAGAAGAGCATTCCAAGCAGAAAGAAAGGCTAGGGCAAAAACGCTAAGGTTGACACAGACTTGTCTTGTTCAGTGGCAACAAAAGGAAGGCCAGTGTGGGTGAAACGAAGTGGGAGAGGAGAAGAGGGCTGGAAGGTAAGGTTAGGTAAGTGAGCAGGGACCTGGTCTTACAAGGGTTTGTAAACCAGGGCATATAAACTAGATCCTAATCTAAATTTTTTTTTAATGTTTATTTATTTTTGAAGGAGAGAGAGACAGAGTGGGAGCTGGGGAGCGGCAGAGAGAGAGGGAGATGCAGAATTGGAAGCAAACTCCAGGCTCTGAGCTGATAGCACAGAGCCTAACACAGGGCTCAAACTCAAGAGCTGTGAGATCATGACCTGAGCCCACGTTGGACGCTTAACCGGCTAAGCCACCCAGGCACCCCTAAACTAGACCCTAATCTAAGTGTATTGGAGGTTGTTGGAAGAATTTAAGCAGAGTAATGAGATGATCTCATTTACAATATTTAAGAGATGCTCCCATATAATGCCAATCGGCATTAGAATTACATTATATTCACACAATGGAATGATATACAGCAAGGAAAACAAGCTAGTTGCAACTTAATGGGTAAACTTTACTTAGTGGGTGAACTTCATAAAGGTAATATTGAGCAAAAGAAACTAAGACACCAAAAGCACATGTTGTGTGATTGAAAAGCAGGCAAAAGTATCTCTAATGTTAGAAATCAAGACATTGGTTTCTTTCAGAGGGGTTGGTGCCTGGCAGAGGGCATCTGGGGCACTGGTAATGTTCTGGTTCCTTATCTGAGGTCTGGTTACACAGTGTATTAAATTTAAAATTCATTGTACTGTACATTTTGATTAATACATGTTTCTGTATGTTGTACTTTAATAAAAAATAATTATCAAACATGATATACAAATGACTACCAAACACATGAAAATATGCTCAACATCATTAGTTATTAGGGAAATATAAATGAAAACCACAGTAATATACTATCTCACATCCATAAGGATGGCTGGTTAAAAAAAAAAAAGGAAAATAAGAATTGACAAATTGGAACCTTTGTACATTGCTAATGGGAATGAAAAATGGTGCAGCCACTGTGAAAAACAATTTGGCGATTCTTCACAAAGTTAAACAGAATTACCATACGACCCAGAAATTTCACTCATAGGTGTACACCTAAAAGAATTTTATGCAGGAATTCAAGCAAATACTTGTACATGGATGTTCACAGAAGCATTATTCACAATAACCAAAGCATGGAAACAACCCTAATGTCCACCAACTGATGGACTGATAAAATATGGGATATCCATACAATGAAATCTTACCCATACATAAAAAAGAATGAAGTAGTGATACACGCTGTAATGTGAATGAACCTCAAAAAGCAATATGTTAGGGGTACCTGGGTGACTCAGTTGGTTAAGCATCCAACTCTCGATTTTGGCTCAGCTCATGATTTCACAGTTTATGGGTTTGAGCACTACATCAGGGTCCTCACTGTGGTTGAACCTGCTTGAGATTCTCTCTCTTCCCATCTGTCTGCCCCTTCCCTGTTTATGCATGCATGTGCTCTCTCTCAAAATAAATAAACTTAAAAAAAAAGCAATATGTTAGGTGAAAGAAGCCAGATACAAAATATTACATATTTTATGATTCTATTTACATAAAATATCTAGAATAGGTATCTGTAGAGACAAAGCAGATTAGTGGTTGCCAGGGACTAGAGAGGTTGGAAAAGGGAGAGTGACTATTTAATGGGTATGGGTTTCCTTTTGGGGTCATGAAAATATATTGGAATTAGATAGAAGTGATTGTTATACAACATTATGAATGTACTGAATGCCACTTGATTATGCCCTTTAAGATGGTTAATTTTATGTTGTATGAATTTTATCTCAATGGGAATGGTTTCCAACGTGTAAAAAAAAAAAAAAAGGTGATTAAAAAAGATGGCTGCGGGTGCGTAGGTGGCTCAGTCAGTTAAGCTCTGACTTGGGCTCAGGTCATGATCTTGTGGTTCATGAGTTCAAGTCCCAAGTCAGGCTCTGTGCTGACAGTTTAGAGCTTGGAGCCTGCTTCGGATTCTGTGTCTCCCTCTCTCTCTGCCCCTCCCCTGCTTGTGTGCTCGCTCTCTCGCTCTCTCAAAAATAAAATAAACATTAAAAAAATTTTTAAAGAAAGTTGGCTGCAACAGCAAAATGTTAGTTATGTAAGGTAAAGGATATATTAACTAATCTTATTGTCTTAATCACTTCACAATATATATGTAAATCAAATCATCATGTTGCCCACCTAAAACCTACACGATGTTTTATGTCCATTAAATTTCACTAAAGCTGGAAAACAAAACAAAAAAAGTATGGCTGAATGGTATGGGAGAATGAATTTGGAGGATGGAATCAAGGAGACCAATAAGGAGTCTTGGCAGTAGTTCAGACAAAAGCTGATGGTGGTTTGAGGATGTGGTGATAGATGTGGAGAGAGGTGGACAGCATCCTGATATATTGTGGAGTTGGCAGGACTTAATGGATTGAACATAGGATATGAAGGAAAGAGAAGAATTAAAAATGACTCTTAGATGTTTTGCCTTGCAAAACTGGCAGCATGATGGCTACTCTTTGACAAGGATGCTAAGTCCTAGGATGTAGGGAAGATCCACAAGGCTGACCTATAAACCAACATCGGTATTATTGAGTGACAGAATCAGCAAAAGTTCCCCAACACCAACACCAAACAGTTCCCCCGTAAAGGTATTTTAAAGTGACTTTTAATGGAAGCCTCAGAGTTGTCGCTGACTCTCATTTAGCACTCCCATGCACATTGTCAACTCTCTGGTTATTATACTAGCCCTGCCTGTGCATTGCTCTGCCAAGGGCCCTCTTCCCTGTGCCTGGCAGGGTCATATTAGGCTCAGCTTCAGACAACAGTCCCCCTCCTTCTCTTAGGAGGCTGAGCAGCCTCTCTTCAAATCCACCTCTTCTTGGGCCTCATCTATTCTGTCCAGATTGTGACAGCTGCAGATTCTTTACTCCTACTGGGCTTTTCTCTCCACTTATTCCTAAAGGCCTCAATGCCACCCCAAGACTTTCCTGCCCAAAGTTTCATCTTGAATCCTCTACTCTACCTCACACCTTGTTACTCCCAGGCAGCTACTCTGACCTTATGTGAGCCTCACCTGGTCTCTCTTCCTCCACAGCAGACCCTCTCCCTATAGAGGGCCGGCTCGTGAACAGCTGTATTCAGGCCAGGAGGAAGTGCCAGGCCGATCCTGTTTGCAGTGCTGCCTACCACCACCTGAATTCCTGCACCTCTAGTATAAGCACCCCATCACCCACACAGGAACTTTTGGTCCCTGAGGACTGCAGGGAGGCAGCAAAGCACCTCAGGAATAGCTCTCTGATGAGCTGCACATGCCATCGGCGCATGAAGAACCAAGTTGCCTGCCTGGACATTTACTGGACCGCTCACCTTGCCCGCAGCCTTGGTGAGGCCCCCCTCATAGAGTGGACTAAGCTAAGGAAGATGGCTCTTGTGGGGTGGTTGTTTAATCCTACAGGATATAGGCTGCATGGTAGATTCTGGCTGGGATGGTAATGAAGCTCTGCACTTGACATCTACAAGAAGTAGAGGGAGGAATTGGCAGTATTCTTTTGGGCGCCCACAGTGCTGCTCTCTCTTCTTCCTACTTCCCCCTTTCCTACCTGGCAACATGTAGCTGCCTCTTGGCAGAGCTCTGAACCAGACTGTGGCCCAACCTGGGGAGCTCCTGGGACAGAAGTGTATGGAGAAAAGGTGGAGGAAAATGGTCTTAACCCATACACAGATTCCAAATACAACATAATCCATAAGTTCAGAGAGAGTGGGAAACAGCATCCTGGTCCTGCCTTTAACAGAAAGGATACTCGTTAACCAGACAGAAGATAGTGAGAGAAAAGGACTGGAAGAGCCAGAGAGGAGCTTCCTCTGACTCTTTCCAGAGACGCCTCTCTGTATTAGTCAGCTTTTACTGGACTGTGCTGCAGTAACAAAACAGTGTTTTGTAAAACAAAGTTTTCATTCTTGCTCATGTTCTGTGTTAACTATTTCATGTATCTTCTTCATTCTGGGATCCTGGCTGAAGGTACAGCCTCCATCTGGAATGTTCTTTTCTCATGGCAGAGGGAAATGGGTAATGGCAGAAGCAAATGATGCCTTTAAAAGCTACTCAGATGTTACATAAAATACTAACGCTCACATTCCACAAACAAAGCAGATCACATGGCCAAGCCTGAATCCCTGGTGAGGGGGAGTATACTCTTCCCACAGGAGACCCTGAAAATCACATGGCAGTAAGTATGGAAACCTAAGAGTTCTATCCAAATAGTATAGCAGGCTTCCAGACTAGGATCTTGTGATAATTTCTTTGTCAGGTGGAGATAGGACTCCCCTTGATCTAGTTAACTGTGGACAAAACGGACCAGTCATCTGCCTGCCTCCAACATATTCTCAGTATGCATCAGTGGAACAGGGACTGGAGAACCACCACAAACACTCTCAGAAAGAGGAGGAATGAGAAGCACACAGCAGACATTACTTCATAGCTGTTCTGAAGTCCTCTGCACAAATTGTTGTCTAAGGGCCATCTTCCCTGGGAGTAGGAATTGCTCTTTAATAAGGTCCTGCTTTTGCTCCCTGGGACAGTTGCTTTATCTGTTGTTCTCCAGGGCTCCTGGCCCAGCCCCCTACCCATGACAGGTTTCTTTGGCCATATCTGAGAAGGATATTGGAGACTCTCACCTCTTTGAGGAGTGAACAGCATTCTCAGCTTGCTGCCTACCTGAGAAATGTTGGGGCATTTTAAGTCTCCAGTAGAGTCTATTTGAATCCTGGCTGGTGGCTCTTAGCAGTACAACTTTCTCAAAACATAATTGCTTTTTTTATATCTTTGGTTTCTGTCACCTCTGGTGCCAGCAGTCTTCCCTATAATTCTTTTCAAGACATATATCTCTTTCTAGACTTAATCAGAAGTATCTTGCTCTTATCAGAGGGAGAGCCACTACCCTAGTCTTTTTTCCCTGAGCATAACTGGCAGGATTTATTGATACCATCTTAATCAGTGAGAGATCTCCACAAAGGGATAGCCATATACTTGAATTGGTCTTTGCCCCAAGGCTGAGTCTTAATGGACCTTATTACTCAAAGCATTTTTTTAATTTTATATTTTAATATTTGAATATGAAAAACAGTTCCATCTCTTAATCCTGCAAATCCTGAAATTTCTGGATTTTTTCTTTTCTTTTTCCTCTCTATTTGCAAACTGATCAATTCTTCTCTGAGCTTAACTTTCTTGTAGTACCTTGCAAAATGCAGCCAATGGCAATCAAGACGTATTAGTAAAGGGGCACCTGGGTGGCTCAGTCAGTTAAGCTCCTGACTTGGGCTCAGGTCATGATCTTTTAGTTCGTGAGTTCGTGCCCCACATTGGGCTCTGTGCTGACAGCTTGGAACAGTTGGGAGCCTGGAGCCTACTTCAAATTCTGTCTCCTCTCTCTCTGCCCCTCCCCCACTCACACTCTTGTCTCTCAAAAATAAACATTTAAGAATTTAAAAAAAGACATACTAGTAACCTTCTGCTTCTCAGCTTCTTTTCCTTAAAGCACAAGCTCATTCAATATAACATCTTCCTTCCAAGTTATTGCAGGCAACAGTTTTCCCAAATGCTTTCCCACTGCATATTGAGGACTGCCATTTTTCATACTTCAGGAACAGCTTATTTACATCCACTCACTGCCCAGTCCCAAAGCCAATAAAATTTTAGATTTTTAGATCTTAGATCTTAGATTTTTTTTTGTTACTGCAGCACTCATTTCTAGATACCAATTAAAAATTTTTAATTTTAATTTTTATTTAATTTATTTTTTTAAGTAGGCTCCATGCCCAGTGTGGAACCCAACATGGGGCTTACACTCATGACCCTGAGATCAAGACCTGAGCTGAGATCAAGAGTCAGATGCTTAACCGACTGAGCCACCCAGACAACCCCACCAATTACATTTTTAATAAGAATTTGCCAGGTTATACTGCAGTAATAACCAACCAACCCCCACATATCTGGCCTCCTAGAAAAAAATTTTAATTGTTGTTCATGTTACACATCGGCTGTGGGCTTCCTTGAGTGGGATTTGTCTTTGCTCTACCTGTCTTCTTCATTTGATGATCCAGGCTGCTAGAGGGAAAAGAGCAGCAGCAAGACCATGTGATGGTTCTTAAAGCTTCTGCTCAGATGTGATTTATGTCACTTCAGCTCACAACCCACAAGCCAAAGCAAATCACATGGGCAATCCTTATAGTAGGGTGTGGAAGTATACTCCTCTCATAGGGGCCCTGAAAGTCACATGGCAACTGAGGTGGGGGTGTGTGTGTATAATCTTCTCATAGGGTGGGTAGCTAGCAAATAGCTGGAAACAGTAATGCAATTTACCACCCTTTTTGTTCCCTGTTTTCCACTCCTCATCCTAATCAGTTCTCTTTCAGAACTTCCCCAGAGACTTCTCCCTAGATCCTCTTGTCTTCTTGCCTTTCCCCTTGGGAGCTTTCAGGGCTTCCCAGATATCCAGACCATCCTTTCCTACTTGCTTGACCTCATCCATATTTTTTCCTCCCTATAGATGCATTCTCAAAGGCAAACTGGGTGACACTTTGCACTCTTTCATCCTTCTCTTCCAACAAGATTAGCCAACATTTATTACCTACTGTGTCTATGAGCTATGCAGTGACTTTATGATCTATTATGTCCCCTTAAGGAGCCCACAGCCCCTCCTGTTCCCAACCTCCAATCTGGTCCTCAGGATTCTTATCACCTTGTCTCTAGGTGACTATGAACTGGATGTCTCCCCCTATGAAGACACCGTGACCAGAAAACCCTGGAAAATGAATCTCAGCAAACTGAACATGCTCAAACCAGGTGTGGAAGGCAGTCTGAGGTTGGGACATGAGGGATGGACCTGGACCCTGAAGGAAGGGTGACTGATGGGGAACACAAGCCAGACGGAGGGCGTGTTGGGAGAGAGTTCTAGCCTGCCACGTAACTAAAGAAGCATTGTGTCAGGGTGGAAGTCTGAGCTGTGAGCATTTGTGGTCTTATATGTCAACAAATAGTTAATAGGGAGGCCATTAGGGCTCCTTGGTTCCAAAAGGTGGGTCTCTACAAAGCGTTTGATGGAGTGGCAGCAGTCCCAGAAAAAAAAATGCTGAAATAAAGTAGTTACCCTCATTCGAGGCAGCCAGGAAAGTAGCTTTTTGTCCCTGAAGACTAGGAAATTGCTTGTTTTCATACCATTTTAATGGGATGGGTGAGGTGTTGGGCAGGGAAAATGGTGAGAAAGAATGTGACTGCTCAGGGGTTACTCAGGGTGGGGAGCCATCAGTCTGGCAAGGACTAAAATGCATTTTTTTTTTTTTTTGGAAAGTGAGGCTCTTGTGTTAATTGGAAAGGCACACACACACAGACACTCACTTTTTGAGAAAGATAGGAGCTTTGTTGTACAGTTAGTCCTGTATATTGGAATTAGTATTTTGAGAGAAAAGAGTAGAGATTTATGCATAAACACTTATAAGGAATCTGGGAATAACCTGTTCCATTTACTCCATTGTTCTGACTGCTGGAATGTTGTCAATAAAAATATCACCATAATTTCCCCAGCCTCAGAGCACAGGGAACTTTTATGCATGCATCAATCATTAAAGGCAGACAGGTAATATTAAAAATGGGCCAAATAGATGCAAAACCAAACAAAAATCCTCAGCAGAATTTAGTTGCGTATGTTTTGGACAGTTCAGAAAGTACTTTAGAATGTTGTAGGGCCTCTAGATGATGATTTCCACATGAGACTTCAATCCACCATAGGATTGAGGAAAGGGTTTTGGTTATTTGAGCTTTCTGGCCACTTCAAGTCTAGGTAAATGAGTGTAAGATATGTATATGGCCTATTTTATTTTATTTTATTTATTTTATTTTATTATTATTTTTTTAACACATAGGAAAGCTGAGGAGTAGGATGGGGGAAGCTCACAAATACCAGATATAGTTTATGGGTAGAGGGAAAGTCTAGGATTCGCAGTGGACTTATTCCAGGGAGTCCTACCTTTCCTCCTACCCCCACCACCATCCTTGTTAAATCCGAGGTTTGCAGGGGTTCCTAGCAAAACTGGGCTGCACGTTTGCAGAGAGGACTGGTGACTTGGTGCCCTTATCCCCGCAGACTCAGACCTCTGCCTCAAGTTTGCCATGCTATGTACTCTTAATGATAAGTGTGATCGGCTGCGCAAGGCCTATGGGGAAGCGTGCTCGGGATCCCGCTGCCAGCGCCACACCTGCCTCCATCAGCTCCGCGCCTTCTTCGAGAAGGCTTCGGAGCCCCACGCTCAGGGCCTCCTGTTGTGCCCCTGTGCACCGGCCGACCAGGGCTGCGGGCAACGCCGGCGCAACACCATCGCTCCCAGCTGCGCTCTGCCGTCTGGGGCCCCCAACTGCCTGGAGCTGGAGAGCCTCTGCGTCGCTGACCCGCTGTGCAGGTGCCGGTGCCAGGGCGGGAGGGCTGGGTGTGGGTAAGGGCACAGTGCACGCCACTCCTTATGGGTGCTTTCCTGTGCAGAGCTGGGCTTGCCCCCCAGAGGCCGTGGACTGACTTCACCCTGTAGTATTTTCTGAAAACCCTGTGATCAAAAAAAATTGTTTTCCTTTGTGTAAAAACTTCAGAAAATATAAAACGTATAAAATCCATAAGAATCCATCACCTGAAGATAATCTACATACTTTTGGGAGCGTTTCCTTCCAGTCTTTTTTGTATACCCATAAACAAAACTGGATTTTCTAGAAATATATTTGTACCTTCTTTTTTTTTCACTTATGTGCGTATCTCCTGAGCATTTTTCCATGGAGGCAGCAGGGAACAGTGGTGAAGACAGGCTCTGAGGTCAGACAGATGTGAATTTAAATCCTGGCGCTGTTCGATTTTGAGCCCGTCACTTTAAGCTAAAATTCCATCACTTAACCCAACGTTCCTCTGAGTCCTCTGTAAAAAGTGGGATAATAATACAGACCTCATGGGATTCTGGTGAGCGTTAAATTACATAATTTATGTAGAGTGCTTAGCTTACTGGTGAAGAATAAGTGCTCAATAAATGGTGGGTGCTTATTTTGTGTTTTACTGTCCTTTTTGCAACTTGATTTTTAAATGCCTACATTGCATTCCATTTTATGGATGCCCCATACTTTATTTAATCCTTCCTCAATTGTTGGATGTTTAGGTTGCTTTTTTTTATTGCTATAAATAATGCAGTAAATATCACTTGTGCATTAATCTTTGTGCACAAATCTAACTATTACTTAGGGTGTGTGGCCATAACTGCCATTACCAAATCAAAGTACACAACTGTTGGTAAGGTGTTTGATATGTATTGTCCAGATAATTTGAAATTCTGACCTGGCTTTCCTCTGCCTTCTCAGGACAAAACATTCACCAAATTGAAGTTATCATCCACTCAAGTAGAATTCGTTGACAGTGAGAGTCACTTATTTTGCAGCCTGGTTCTACCCCTTATTTCTCCGTAACCTTGGGCAAAGTTATTTAACCTCTCTGAGCTCCACTTCCTTCTTCTGTAAAATACTACATAAAAGCTCTCAATCATCATAACACCAACACTTAGTGAGTACTTACTATGGGCTAGGTACTGTTTTAGGTACTTAGTATGTATTAACTCATGTAAACTTTACAAGATAGATGGTGTTGTTGTTTTTTTATCATCTGCATTTTACAGAGAAGAAACCATAGCAGAGAATGTTTAAATAGCTTGTTGAGACTCATCCAGGTAGTAAGTCAGGTTACTGAATGAGGTCTGGAATGAAGAAGTCTGGCCTGGAGTCTGGCCTAACTGCTCTGTAGACTGCCTATTGTGTTGCTGATAGCTATTACTATCACATAACAAGTGCTGGTCTGGATGACTAAGATACTGTCCTTTCCTTCAACGAGTTTGCTTTTGGGTGAGCGTGACAGAGAAATAAACCACCTATCCAACAAAAGGCAAAACGTAAGGAAAATTGCAGAAATATGTACAGAAAAACATACTTGTAATTGTATCATCTGAAGATAACCAGCCTTACCTATTGTAGGATCAATGTTAATAATAACAGTCTTTAACATTTAATGAACATTTCATATGTACCAACAACTATGCTAAATGCTGTATATGCAGTCTCTTACCTCATCCTCACAAAAACCCATGAGGAAGTACTGTTTTCATTTCTATTCATAGTTGACAAAACTGAGGTTAAAGAAGCTGCCTGAAATCTCATACCTAGGGATTGTGGAGCCCAAATTCAGAGTGGCATGCTTTGGGACTGGGGTGATCGTGCCCTTAACTGTGATAGAAACAGGCTTCACTGAGGGGGAAGCCCTGGACCATGACCTGAATGCAAAGGAGGATTTGGCATGAAGATGGGTCTGTCATCTAAAGGGGAGCAAGGGTGAAGGCTGCAGACCAGACCCTCAATGGGGACTCTTGAAATTTCCCCTTCTTCCAGATCTCGCCTGGTGGATTTCCAGACCCACTGCCATCCTTTGGACATCCTAGGGACCTGTGCAACAGAGCAGTCCAGATGTCTGCGAGCATACATGGGGCTGATTGGTGAGGCTGGGGGCCATATGAAGGGAGCCAACAGGGTGGCTACTCCCGGGGGTGAGAATCCTCTGGAGACTGAACCCAGATGGGGTGGTCCTGAGACAGGTGGCAGAGAGTGGGGGTTGAAGTTTGGGTGGCCTAGGCCCTGACAGTCCTTTATTCACCCCACAGGGACTGCCATGACTCCCAACTTTGTCAGCAATGTCAACATCAGTGTTGCCTTAAGCTGCACCTGTCGAGGCAGTGGCAACCGGCAGGAAGAGTGTGAACAGCTGGAAGAGTCCTTCTCCCACAACTCCTGCCTCAGTGAGTGCATTACACCTGCTCCCAGCCCCCAGGATTGGATCAGCTGGACCCAGTTTGAGGAAAAGGGTCAGCTCTGTGGTCCACACTGGTTCCATCCATCTCCTGCAGACAGAGCAGCCCCCTCCTACTCCCTGGTGACCCCTCAAGCTTCCTGTTCAACCTGTCTTGGCCCCAGGGACACTCTTCAGCTTTAGGAATAAGCAAGCAGAATGAAACAATATCCCATTCCTACCCAGCCTGCCATATGCCAGGGTCCCTAAGACATTCCCTTTTCTTTCATGGGAGCCTAAGAGATCTCCAACATATGCCCACTTCTGTTTACCTTCTCTCCTCTCCTCAGTGGAGGCCATTGCAGCTAAGATGCGTTTTCACAGCCAACTCTTCTCCCAGGACTGGGCAGACTCTACCTTTTCCGTGATGGAACGCCAGGTAGGGCCTCCTTTATTACACACCTCCTACCTTTACTGGTCTAGCTGGGGGAAACCCAGATAAGGGGACAGATGAGGTGACCTCACTGTGGTCATGAATACTATAGATCTCTAATGGACACATCAGGGGTGGGGGGGGGGACAGGCTTTGACTGATGCCAAAGTGGTGAAGGGGGTGGAGCTGACTCCATTCCATTTCTTCTACAGAACAAAAATCCTGCTCTGATGCCACAGCCCTGGGTGCCCTCTCTTTTCTCCTGTACACTTACTTTGATTCTTCTCCTGAGCCTCTGGTAGCTGGACTTCCCCTGGGCCCCTCTCCCCTCTACCACACCAGCCTGACCTTCAGCCTGCAAGGGGTAAGAAAGAGCGGCATCAGGAAGGAGGTGCAGTAAACAACATGGCGACCCTCAGTCCATACTGCATATCCAACTGACTCCACATGGGGCCATCGTTGAAACTGACTCATTCCCTCTTCAGCCCTTCCTTAGGACTTGGTGACCATGATTTAGCCATATCTTCTGGTGGAGACCATCTCTACCAGTCTCTCTTATAATCCTTTCCTCTTGCCCACCAGAATCACCCAGGCTCTAACAAATCAGTCATTATCTATTGCATTCTCCAGGTAGGTAGGGCTGGATGTTCTGAGGCAGCATAGAAAGACAGTCCCCATTGTAAGGAAGGCTGGTGCAAGACTCCTACCCCCTTGTCTCCTCCTCTGAATGGGATATAGGAACCTAGTGCCTACCCTACCTGGGGATCCATCAGAGCATTTGAGCCTCAGGAGACGGAACATTTGGGTTTTGCTTTCTTCCTGCTACTGTCCTGAAGTATCCCCATGTAAATCATAATTAAACATTTGGTTTAAAACTTTGCTCTTTTCCTGTTTTCTCGCATTGTGAATTTATGTAGAATTAGAAGTGTTACAGGTACAAGAATAGAGGTGGCCAGGACCAGGAGACACAGTTACCCTCCCACCAATTGCTGTGTGACGTCAGCAATTCTCTCAACGTCCCTGTGTACTTAACATGGAGTTGGAAGGAAAAATATAGCTTATGTGAGGCTTTGGACCTGGTATCTGTCCCAGATCCAGCCATATCTGGTATACTACCTGAGATCTGCCACAGGAGCTGAGAGGGGAGTATCCCCAGTCAACCAAAGCATTTATTGAGCACCTGCTCGTGTTATTGGCTTGCTCCAGACCATGATGGGGGCCAGAGGAAATGAGAGACTGGTCCTCAATCCCATTTGCAATCCTGTTGGGATAAGGAAACAAAGTAGTTGGGAAAATATATTTATAGAGCTGTGGACATTTGTCTATTCATTCACTCACTCTTTCCTTAAGCATCTGATGAGTGCTGGCTCAGCAAGGCACTGTGCTGGATGCAGGAGATTCTGGAGTACTGATTCAGATACTGTTTTCAAGTCTTTTACACTCCAGAGCAGAGGAATAGACAAGACAAGAAGAACAAGACAGTGCGATAAGTACTGTACAATAATTATAATAATAACCGTCATTTATTGAGCCTCTACTGCATGCAAGTACATGCATTAATTCATTTGATCTTCCAACAGTATTTGACTTTGTTAGTTAATAGCTATATGACCTTGGGCTCAACCTTTCTAGACCTCATTATCTACATCTGTAATGTGAAAAAGCATAGAACCCACTTCATAAGGAATGAGATAATCCATATAAAAGCATTGGAACTGACACAATATAAGAACTCAGCAAAGTTAGCAATTACAGTATGTGGTTTTTGTAGAACATTTGGACAATACAGACAATTATAAAGAAGAAAGTAAAATACTCTAAAATCCCACCAGCAAACTGCCAAATGCTCTGCCTATATGTGCACATGAAAATCTATGGGTATGTATAACTTTATATAAGTGGGATCAGACACTGCATGTCACTGTGTAAGTCACAGATGTCTTTCAGCATGCATGAGTAGAGCTTGAACTACATCATCCTTTTTATCAGCTTCAGAGCATGGACTTATATGAATGCATATTCCTACATATATCGTTTTTTTAACCAGTTATTTATCAATGGATATTTGGTTGTCTTCCTATTTTTCTCTCAACCAAGTTTTAAGGTAGTGAGCAGGTGACTGGGGGTAGGATGTGCAGAAATGCTGCCAGAGTGGCGGGTAGAATAGGGAAGCCTCTTCTTACACATTTTTGTATCCCCATAGTACACGCTGCCCCCAGAAAATGCTAGGTCAACGTTCCTCCCTGCAAACTTCAGTGGGGGCACTTGGAGACCTTCCCCTTCACCCCTCCCAGGAAGATCTCTGAGCTGGCAAAGCCTCTCCATTTGCTTTGACTCCATTAGCCTGGGGCTGGGGGTGTGAATGGTACAGTCATTCCTTGCTAAGTGCTTGAATTAGACTAATAGGTCATCTGTGCTTTTCTCTGAATAAGGTCCAAATTTCTGGTAAACAACTAGGCCACTCCCCAAGCCCAGGGCCCAGAGCCAAGACCTGGGGTGGGGGCACAGTGGCTGGACTGAAGCTTTTAATGGTATCCTGGCTGATTGGAATGGCGAATGCCATTAGACTAGCTCCTGGGTAACAAGGAGGGAAGGGCCACTGACAGCAGTGGTAAATGGGGAGTGCTGAATTACAGGCCTCTGCATCATTGGGGTAGAGCAGACTGTCTTTTATTTTATTTATTTTACTTATTTTTTCAGACTGTCTTTTAAACAACGCCCTTCATATTCACCCATTCATTCATTCATGCATTCATTCAACAAACCTTTAACAAGCATTTGCTCTGTGCCAGGTTGTAAGTATTTTTCAAGATCTTTCCTTGACCATTTATGAGCTGCCATTTTGGTGAAGGGGCAGCCCAGGACTCTAGCAGCCAGACCTCAAGTTTGGGCAGTTGAGACTTTTCATTTACTCTGGTTGATTATAACCCTCAGCTCTTTGACCTTGGGAAATACGCTTTACCCCTCTGAGCCACCATTTCTTCCTGTCCACTGGGGATGCCAATAGAAATACCTAACTTAAAGGGTTGCCATTTTTATTTTGCTTTTCTAATTTAAAAAGATTTTTAAGTTTATTTATTTACGTAGAGAGTTGGGGAGGGGCAGAGAGAGAAAGAATCCCAAGCAGACTCTGCACTGCCTGCAGCACAGAGCCCAACATGGGGCTCAAACCCACAAACCATGAAGTCATGACCTGAGCCAAAACCAACAATCAGATGCTTAACTGACTGAGCCACTGGCACCCCTGTTTTGCTTTTCTTACAAAAATAAATATAACATCATCAATTTATCTTCAGCCAAAAAAAACTAATTGGCAGTATCAACTAATGTTTATACCGATTTTAATGGTTTTGGTTGGCAAGTTTTTGGCTTCTTATTTCTATAAAAGCTTATAAGCATGAGGAATTTATGCTTGTTTTGCTCTCCATGCATAGTTAAGTTAGATAATAGTAAAAATATTTAAAACCTATTTTAAAAACACGATTTTTTTGAAGACTGGAAGTAATACTTAGCACAGCATCTGATACAAGATGGGTACTCAATAAATGGCAGCTATTATTATTATGACCTCTGGGAGGGGATCTGTGGGTACCAGATGTTCTGCTTCCTGCCCAGGAGGAGTGGTGAGTGATGGTGCTGGCTTTCCTTCCAACTGTGGGCTGAATTCTGGGTGGGGCTGCCCCTGGGAGATACTATTCAAGCTCTGAACTCTAAGATGTAAGCCAGAACTCTGGGTCTGTGTCTCAGATCTGAGGGACCTTGGACAAGGCACAGAGTCAAAGAGAGTTAATGTGTTAGTCAAGGATCTTTTGGTTGAATGTAACAGAAATATTGGAATTGCTTAGTAAAAGGGGAATGTCCTGAAACCCAACCCCAGGAAATTCATCCAGGCCTTGGGGTGCTGAGACTGGTGAGTCAGGAACCAGTCTTGATTGCCCTCTCTTGAAGGCCTAGACATCTTGAACCATCTACTTCATTCTTTCTGCAGACCTACTTCGAGTTCACCTAAGTGATCTCCCATCCTAGTTCGAAATTCACAGAAAATCTGATTGTCTATGCATAGGTTCTAGATTGGCTTTTCTGGGTTGAGAGATAATGCCAGGCCTGTGTGAGGGACACAGAGTGGCTCAGACAGGCCCAATGGCATAGACTCCTGTCAGGGAATTGCAGTGGGTCTTAATTACCTGAAGTCAGGGCTTGCTTCTTTTGTGGCTTCTTTCCTGGCCTTGGAGTATCTCCTGAGCTTCCTTCTTGGATGCCCTGAAGGGATGGGAATGTAGGAACACAGACCAGGTGCTGAGGCTCTGGGTCTGAGAAGTACCCTTGGAGCTAGATCTGAGTGGAGGTTCTTTTTTAATTTTTTTTTTAATGTTTGTTTATTTTTGAGAGAGAGGGACAGAGACAGAGCATGAGTAGGGGAGGGGCAGAGAGGGAGACACAGAGTCCAAAGTAAGCTCCAGGCTCTGGGCTGTCAGCACAGAGCCTGATGGGGGCTTGAACTCATGAACCATGATCTCATGACCTGAACCGAAGTCAGATGTTTAACCGACTGAGCCATCCAGGTGCCCCTGAGTGGAGGTTCTTTATGGCTGCAGAAGGAGGCTTTGCTAGATTTTTGGTTCTGGCAGTTGAAGAGTAAGGCAAATTGAAGGGAATCAGAGAATGCCATTCCTAAATATACTACTTGGTGTAAGGATTATTTTGACCTGAAGATGATAGAGAATCAACAGATTCAGGAAGAGTTCTGTGCCCTCCCCTCAACTGTCTGAAAGCAGGGCATGATTGAGGATGGGGAAGCAACACCAAGATGAGTTTGCAAAAACCAGCCTTCCTAAAATAGCCCTTATCTTCCATTAGTTTCCCCCATATACTTCCTAGTCACTTCCCCACAATTTATTGTCCTGTGACCCCAAACCCTCTTTACTTTGTTAAAAGGGTATATAAGACCCCTAATTTAACCTCAGGTCTTATTTGAGTTTCACTTCTTTTTGTAAACTCCTGTGCAGGTAAATATTAATACAATTTTTGCCTTTTCTCCTGTTAATCTGCGTTTTGTTAGTTTAATACACAGGTTTCCTGATACTGAACATAAGAGGTAGAAGAAAAGATTTTTCCCTTTGACAAAAGCACTGCCATTTCTTTGGCTAATAACCCTCTATCTTCACCTCTACATCCCCTCTGACCAATATTCGTAGTCTCTCACCCTCTTTCCTCTTAGGATCTCTGGTTGTCAGAAACTCCAGTCTCTTTTTAGCATCTCTGCTTCTCTCAGGAGGAAGACTCTTCACATCTGGAGCTTGGGAGACTTGGTCCAATAAAATTCCCCTTGCACATATTGAGCTGGTCAAGGCCCTAACTGACATACTGTACATGGGTGTGGAGGTGGAGGACTAACATTTATTAAGAGCTTCATGTGTGCAAAGCATAATGCTAATGGCTTAATGCGCATTATTTCATTTACTTTTCAGAACTATTCTATTTTTTCCCTCTGTTTTACAAGGGGCTTAACAAGGCCAAGCAATTTGTCCAAGTTACAGGGCTAACAAGTGACTGATCCAGGAATCAAACCTCAGCCTTCCTGACTCCCAGGCACAATCTTTGATACACATCACATTTGTCCAGTGTTGGGGTGAGGCCCTATGTCTTAAGTTAGAACAGAGACTATGATGAGGAGTGTGGGGGTAAGGGGGAGCTCTTTTTTTTTCAATTTGGGGGGGACAGAGAGAGACAGAGCATGAATGGGGGAGGGGCAGAGAGAGAGGGAGACACAGAATCGGAAACAGGCTCCAGGCTCTGAGCCATCAGCCCAGAGCCTGACGCGGGGCTCGAACTCACGGACCGCGAGATCGTGACCTGGCTGAAGTCGGACGCTTAACCGACTGCGCCACCCAGGCGCCCCAAGGGGGAGCTCTTTTAGGCTATAGTTATGGTTTCCGGGAAGAGAAGGTATTTTGGCTGGACCTTGAAGAAGTAGGATTTAATTGGGCAGAAATGGGGGGGGCACCCCAAAAACCAGAATGAGCAAACAGAGACTGGAAAGGGCAGGGAGTGTTGAGGGAATTACAGGTAGTCTGCCGTGACTGGAGTTCTCTGGGGGGAAGGTGCTCCCAGGTCTTCAGGGTCACTCATTTCCCAACCTGACTGCCTGGGCGGGGGAGGTGTCTTCTCTGCAGACACACCAACTGCAGAGCTGCTGTTCTGAAAACCAGGCCCATGGAGCAGGCAGGAATCCTGAGGAAACAATGTGAAGATTTCTGGCCTGGCATGCTTGGCATCCGTGACCACAGGGAGCTCCATGGCCCCTTGACCCCTTGCTGACATCCCAGGGCACAGAGGTCAGTGTGTGGCAGGGAGAGGATGAAGTGAGCCTGTGTCTGGGCTGGGAACAGTGATAGGCAGAAAGGAGGAGCCCATCCCCCACAGAGGGCTAGAGCAAATAGCCCCTCCCTGGGCTGACCCCACTCCAGTTGCTGTGGTCAGCTTGAATATCAGGCATTTGTTCTGGGAGTATGGTCTCCCCAGATTTTGGTTGGCTTTGGGGTTCCAATGGAGGCTTCTTCCTGCTGAGCATCTACTGTGGACCACATAGGGCAGGCAGTAGGTTGCCACAGAGATGAAGACAAGTGTTGTGGTAGAGACAGACAAATAATAAAGACATCATTATTTGAGTACTTGGTCTGTGTCAAACACTGCACTAAGAGCTCAATGTGTATATCTTTAAAGCTGAGCTGCCTCATAGGCTTGTCTCCACATGGTATCAATCTGGCATCCACAATATTTGAAACAAATTTAAATAATGATTGCACAGTCTTTTGGAAAAAATACACAGCAAAACTTAAAATCCTCTTTCCCCATCTGTTTCTCTGTATTATATGTACAAAGCAGCCATCTCTACACAATCTTTCCTCTCTCTCCATGCTCCTGGGTAGAGGTTTATGCCATGAATATATACAGTTAATATTTTTTCCCTTATCTCACGTGTATAATCCAATTGAAACTTCATTACAGCCCTCTGAAGGCAGGCACTATTATCCCCATTTTACAGATGGGGATAGAAGTCTAGAAGTTAATTCTTGCCCAGAGTCACACAGCTAATCACTGGCAAGTGCATTTGAAGCAGATTCTGTTTGTTGTGAAAGAGCATGTGATCCAGGGCCTGTGAGACTCCTGAGGGACAGTCAAGACAGTCAATTCATGGGGGGGGCTTCATTCGGAGGAGGCTACATTTGAGTAGAACCTTAAAGGATAATAGAAGCTCAACAAACAGAGATGAGCGACAGAAGTGTTTCTTAGGAAGGGAGCGACACCTAAGAGGTGAGCACATCACACAGTGGGATGTCCAGAGAGAGACAATCTTGTTCCTCTCCCTCTGAAGAGTGGTTCCTCTCCTCCTGCATTTAGGAGACTTGCCTCATTTCCCATCTTTGCCCTAGGCAGATTCTGCCTGTGCCCTTTAACAGTCTCCATCACAAAGCGGCCTTGTGGCTTCTGAAAGAGACCCTCTAATTCAGGCTGGCTCCCTACCACCCACCCCCACGCCCCAAAGGGGAAGAGAACTCCCTTCTAGGCCAAGTTAAATCACTTAATTCTTAAGGAATTACATGTCAAGCTTGTGTTAGGGAACGTAGCTCTCTAGTCTTTAAGAAAAACATGTTGTAGTGCAAAGAGTACAATGGAAAGTGGATCCAGCCTGATCTGGGTTTGAATTTCAGCAAAACTCTCAGCTGAGTGAATTCAAGCAAATTGCTTAATCTTGTGAAGCTTCAGCCTCTTGATCTAGAAAATGACTATTGCTAAAAAGTGGTAACTGATAGATTTGTCAGAGAGGAAGAGGAAATGGCTGGCTGGGAATATATTGATCTAATATTTACTTCAGTGTTAGGTGTCAGGGACTTGTCAAATCCAGGTTTCTCCTGCAGGAAGTGTACAGTATGAGATGTTAGGTACTTGGGTGGGAAGGTGACTCCCAAGAAGTAGAAGGAAAGAGAGGAGGAGGTGGCTAAGCATGGACAGGGTTCTCAGTCCTGAAGTCTTGTCTTGCTGGAACAATTCCATGAACCTCTCCTAGCCTCAGTTTCCTCACTTTGAAATGCCAACCCAACTTAATGAATATTGGCCAAACTCTTGAATTGCTATTTCATCCATTTTATTTTTAAATATATTTTTCCATAATTTGCCTCATCCCAGAGGAGATTTGAGGTGATATTTATTTATTTATTTATTTATTTATTTATTTATTGTTTTAAAATGCTTATTTTTGAGAGTAAAAGACAGGGCATGAGTGGGGGAGGGGCAGAGAGAGAGAGGGAGACACACACACACAGGATCTGAAGCAGGCTCCAGGCTCCAGGCTCCAAACGTCAGCACAGAACCTGATGTGGGGCTCAAATTCACGAACTCTTGAGATCATGATCTGAGCCGAAGTTGGACACTTAACCAACTGAGCCATCCAGGTGCCCCTGAGGTGACTTTTAAAAATACACATTTTGGGGCACTTGGGTGACTTAGTCGGTTAAGCGTTGGACTCTTGATCTTGGCTCAGGTCATGATCTCACAGTTCATGAGACAGAGATCCAAGTCGGGCTCTGTGCTTAATAGCAAAGAACCTGCTTGGAATTCTCTCTCTCTCTCCCTCTCTCTCTCTCTTCCACTCCTCTCCCTCTCTCTCTCAAAATAAATAAATATACTAAAAAAAAAATAAAACTAATACAAAATGAAAATAAAGGCCCACAAACCAGGTTGCAGAGAGAATCAGAGTAAAACAGTGAATGACCGCCAGATCATTTAAGTAACCTGTAAAACCTGTGAAAAGGTCCTGCGCGGATGAATCCCATTTTCACAGAACCCTTAGCATATAATACTTGCCTGTAGTAGAGGTTAGAAAATATATCTTAACCAGAGCTACAGGTAATATTTTCTATTTCACAAATGAAACTGAGGTTAAGTCCTGCCCTGGTCCCAGTATATAATGTGCATGGGTGAAGGGGAGGGAGGAAAAATCCTTTGTAACTTATACTGAAGTATGAAGTTTGGGACCCCTGTGTGTTTGTGTTTGTCAAAAGACCACAAGCTGCCTCTGCGTTCTCCGTCCCCCAAGGGATTACAGACCTGACCATTTGGGTGAAATGACCATTCAGGAGAGGGAAGGCAAAGGAGAATAAACCCCAATCAGTATTTCAATGAGTTATCCTGTCACACTAAAATAAATATTGAGTGCTTATTATCTGCCACCTAGTGTGCTAAGCACTTCACATTTTGTATATTTTACATTTAAATTTAGTTTAAATTTCACATTTAAGTACAGTTTAAATTATATATTGGAGGGTAGGAAGCTTACGAGATAAGGGCACACTCGGGTAAGAAAGGGTGGGAGTCCCACCTCCCTCAGCCGCTTGCTGCACAGCCTTGGTGATTGCTGTGTTCCTCCACTTGTGAGCAGTTTCCTCCATCCGCCTCTTGGGTCGTTGTAATGAATCAGTAAGCTTAAAGCATGTTAAATGTTCTGCCCAGTGTTGGCACAAACTAAGCAACAACAGCATAAACAACGGCAGCAAACGTTTAGTGACGGATCAGGACCGAAGGCGCATCCAAAACCTGAAACACGACCCCCCACGTCGGACCCCAGTGCCAGGGCTCTGGTTTAGTCAGGGCGGTAACGGCCGCCCCCACTCCCACCGCTGGCGCGGCTCCTCCGCGCGGGCTCCTCGGCGCGGGCAGAACCGCGGTGGGAAGCCGCCGGCTGCGTGCGGGGAGGCGCGCCGCCTAATGCAGTTGTCAGTTAATTAGGGGAGAAGGTTAGGTCATTAACGGCGGGATCGATGCAAAGGGAATTAAGAGGCTCTGGCAGCGTCGCCGCCGCGCTCTCTGCGCGGGCCCGGGGCCGCATTCAACAAAAATTCGATAAGCATTAGCAGAGGATCGGAGGCCGCCCGGGTCGCGAGGCCGCCGAGCGCACGAGCTGCTCCTGGGTCAGACGGCCAGGGCGGGACGCGGTGCCCTGCTGGGAAGAGCCGGTGCCTGGGCGGGCACCACTGCCTGCGCGCGCAGCCCGGGAGTCTCTGGGAGGTGCGGGGTGCAAGGCGAGGGAGGCTGGAGGTCCTCGCAGGCGAGCATGGCCGCCTGATCCTGGGGAGGCTGCGGGTACGATGACGGGTTAACGTTTAAACATTCCAAAGAGCTCCTCCCGCGGTTCCCCAACTCACTCTACCACTCACCGGGCCCCCTGCCACTCATCCTTCAGACCCAGTGACCTTAGTCACAGGGAATCTGCCCTGACCTCCCCAGACTAGGCCAGGCCACCCTGTAACCCTCCCACCCAGTACTTACCTCTCCTTCATAGCATTCATCAGTGTTGTTACATGTGTGCGATCTGTACAACTTTCTGGCCAATGCCTTTCTCCTGACCAGATTGCAAACTCCAGGAAAGTGAGGCAATGTACATCTCTTTTGTTTACCTGCGCCCACAAAGCCTGGAACATGGCCGGTGCTCAGTAAATATTTGCAGGAAGAATGAATCCCCTCAGCAACCCAGTGAGTTAATTGGTAGGATGAGGAAATGATGGCTCAAATAAATGAAGTGACCTGCCCAACATCACAGCCATCTTCCAGCCTCCAAGCCCTTTCCTTGAACAAATGTTCTCATCTGTCTGAATATTAGCTTTTCCATCCAGGGAAAAATAATTTATAGCTGCCTTCATACTATGTGCCAGGGAGTGTGCTAATATTTATTTGTATTTGCTCCTTTAATTCTTACAACAACCCTGTGAAATACAAATCATTGGTTATAAAGGAGGAATTTGAAACTAGCAAGGGCTGGGCCCATCATTTGCCTGTTTGCCCTCAGATCCATCACCCCCTTTCTGATACTGTTTTTCATGGGTGGGCCACCCCCACACTTCTACCTCCATTCCACCTCCCGTCAGGCTGGATTTCCCAGGCTCCTTTGTCAGCTGGATTTTGGCTGATTTTGGCCAATGGTAGCCACTGTACAAGATTGGAGAACTGAGGATAGGAGGACCCAGAATACCCCTATCATTGACAGCTTCTGGGCTCCATGTCCTTCCTTTGGCCTCCAGACTAGATGGTAGTGGTTTCTTGCTCTTGCTAATCTCTGGGTTACCTCACTTACCTCGTATGGCTTTAAAGTTCTTCTGTCACTTCTGCCATCTGAGTGGCCACAGTGTTAAACTCTCTATATTAAATTTCCTCTGTTTGAAATAGTTCGAGTAAATTAATTTTCCTGTAAGAGCTATGATTTGAATCCAGATCTGTCCGACCATGAAGATGTGCTTAAAGCTTTCCCCAGGAGATGAGAGCAGGCAAAGCAGTGCAAGAGTGATAACCATTTAACCACCCTGCCCAGAGAGCTCTTTCTAGGTCCCTTCTGTGAGAGAAATTAAAGATAATGGTCCACTCATAAAACCTATTCATTATTTATTTTTCGGTTTAAGAAATTCTACTTTCCATAGCTAAAATATTGTTTATACCTAGAAATGAAGATATTAATAGCATCTACCCACTAGAGTTATGAAGATTTAACGAACTAATGTATGCCAAATACCTCGCATGTGGTGGATGTCCCATGACAACTCCTTCCCCCACTCCTTTAAAACCTAAAAGAATTTTTAGTACCTACGGTTTTTTTTCAGCTTGGTAATCCTGGAGTGTGGAGGACAGGGGCTCTGTCCTTGATTTCGTAGTATTGTCCTTATCCATCGTGCTGTAGATTCACCTTGCCCATTAGACCAGTTAGTGAGAAGTAGTAATCAGAGGGCTCATCCAGCAGCAGAAGATGTGTGCAGTGATTGTTAGTTCTGAGTGAATGCTCCTAAATCAATTGTACTGCCCCAGAGACTTGGTTGGCAATGAATGAGAGTGTGAGGTGCTTTTGACACACACATCCAGGATCTGATTTGAGCAAAGATGTCTGCTCAACAGTCCCGAGGGCAATTTTCTCCTGATTGATTTGCAACTTTCAATCTTAATGGAAAAGAAGCCAAGTGTAAGGGAGGTAGTTTTTCTCCTGAACCAGAAATCCTTCTTGTACTTTTCTTTCTGAACTTGGGGTGGGGGGTGGTGCCATCTCCTGTTACCTGCCAAGAGGCTACAGAGGCCAAAGTTCGCCAGAGAAGGGCATTTAAGGTGCATTGGTAGTTGGGGGAGAGGAGCTTCTTAACCTACACAATCCCATTGACTTGGGAGAACCAGGAGACCAGAAACTACTCTTGATGATAGAACAACTGCAGATAGCAGGTCAGGTCTCCAGCAACCATATTCTCGAGCCTGGTCCTGTGGTGTACTGTCTGTACCCTGGACAAGGAACTTCATTTGAGTCTGCCCTGACCATTGCACAAATTGCTGGGGGCTCATTTGGAGTCATCGATGTAAATGCCATTTGAGGAAGCTTGCAGATTACAAACATATTTGAGGTTATGGTTTTAAGCTGTTCAGCTGAATATTGCTTTTTACAATAGCATAGGCCTGTACCCCTAGAAATAAATAGCACAGGATTTGGAGTCAGGTAAACCCTGGTTGCAGTCCTACTCATTGTGACTAAACATTTCTGAGCTCCTCCTTCCTTCCTCTTCTGTTAAAACAGGATTGATAATGAGAAGTATTTAGATGAGAAGGGTGAAGAGGAGTCCTCCATGGAATTACAACTTCAAAATGGCCACAAGGGGGCGGCTGGTTCAGCCAGTGGAGCATGTGACTCTTGCTCTTCCAGGTAGTGAGTTCGAGCTCCACGTTGGGTGTAGAGATTACTTAAAATCTTGGGGGGAAAAAAAATGGCCACAGGAAGAAACTCCAGCAAATTCTGAAATTTTCAAAAGTTTGAAGTCATAAGCTTAGTTGAGAAGTGCATGTTATGGGCTGAAAGAACATGTTATGGGCTGAATTGTATCTCCCCAAAATTCATGTGTTGAAGCACTAACCCTCGGTACCTCAGAAGTACCTTATTAGAAGACAGGGCCATTGCAGATGTGGTTAGTTCAGATGAGGTGCTGCTGGAGTAGGGTGGGTCTCTAATCCAATATATCTGATAACCATACAAAGGGGGGAAAATTAGACATTGACAAGCACAGAGGGAGAATGTCATGTGAAAATGAAGGCAGAGGTCACAATGGTGCTTCTACAAGTCAGGGAATGCCAAAGATTGCCAGCACATCACCATCTAGGAGAGAGGCCTGGAATAGATTCTAACAGCCCCTAATAGGAACCGACCCTACTGACACCTTGATTTTGGACTTCTAGCCTCCAGAACTGTGAGACAATACATTTCTGCTGTTTAAGCCACCCAGTGTTTGGTACTTTGTCACAGCAACCCTAGCAAACTAACATATGAAGCACACAAATCCAAAAATGCCTCCCTTCTGTCTCTCTAGCAGTAATTCATACCCATGCCCTGATTTTTAGATCTATGTGTACAGGCCTCAAACCATTTCTGTTTTAACAGCTGGTGTCAGGCATGCTTCTAAGCAGCAGGCAGAATGGGGAAACCCTTGACCTGTTAGTGCCAAGGAGTCCAATCAACTACACCCATGTAATTAAACAGGAACACAAAGAAATTCCTGCTTCGGTCTGAAGAGTTTAAAAAAAGTTTAGGGAAAAAAAGTTTGTAATTATTTAGCTGTTTTACACTAACGTTGTAAGAATGAGTAATAATAATTGCTTGGGGCACCTGGGTGGCTCAGTCAGTTAAGTGACCAAGTCTTGATCTCAGCTCAGGTGGTGATCCCAGGGTTGTGAGATGGAGCCCCGTGTCAGGCTCCACACTGAGTGCAGAGACTGCTTAAGATTCTCTCTCTCCCACTCCTCTTTCCCCTCCCCACTCTCACATGCATGTGCGCATGCTCTCTCTCTCAAAAAAAAAAAAAATTGCTGAACATTGATTATTATGTGTCAGAGAATTTGCTAAGTGCTTTGTATATATTATTTAATCCCCTCAAAAACCTTAGAGATAAGAACCGTTGTTATTTACATGTTATGAGACTCAGAGAATTAGCTTGTCCCTAAACACGCAGTGAGTCAGTAGTCGGACAGACCTCTGACCTAAGGTGGCCTCACCCCAGAGTCCAAGTTCTTTGTTACAATGCTGCTCTTTCTCCCAGCCTAGCACATAGTGAAAGTTCATGGAATATTAGTTGTCTCCCTTTGTCTGACTTAGTCTTATAATTGATTTAAAAGCTACTGTTTGTTCCGCCTGCTTTTTCAAGCTCAAAACGAAAGAAAAGTGACTGGCACATAGTAAGTGCTCAGTAAGTGTTAGCTGTTATTACTATTAATATTGCATTGTATATGTTCCTCTCCAGCAAGGAAGGTGAATCCCTAGTCTATTGCTAATAGTAGGTACTTAGAAGTGTTCTTGAATGAACAAGGCCAATGAGGTAGGGGCCTGGAAAGTAAAGTTGATCTAGGAAAAAATGATAAGTGAGGGTGGGGAGTTAGGGCTGAGGGAGGGAGCGAGGGACAGAGAAAGCAGTTGGCAGAAGGCCAGACTCCACTTTGCCTTTGGTGAGGCTGTCCCTGGGGGTTTGGAGTTGGGGGGAGGGCAGTGTAGCCCCTCTGCTCCTGATTGGTCAGTTCACCTAGCTTTATCCTTTATTCCTTCCCTTTTGGGGTGATGGGGAGGCTGCAGCTTGTGGTTACATAAAGCTTCCAGGAATTCTTCCAGGAAGAGGACAAGTTCATGAAGTGCTGGCAAATTCTGGGGGTGAAGAAGTCTGTGAGCAAGAGTGATTGGTGTACCTGCAATCAGTGCAAGGGTGAGGCAGGAAGGCATGGGAATTAGGTGGTTTGAGTTATAAATCCCAGCTCTCCTGTTTCAGCAGCTGTGTGACCTTGGGCAGGTAATTTGCCTGAGTCTGGTTTCCTCTTCTGTAATAAGAATGAAATGGTATCTACTGTACAGGCATTTAAATGCTAAGTATAGCTGAGGTGCCTCGGTGGCTCAGTTGGTTCAGCATCGACTCTTGGTTTTGGCTCAGGTCACAAACCCACGAACTGTGAGATCGAGCCCCCTCATCGGGTTCCACACTACCAGTGCAGAAACTGCTTGGGATTCTCTCTCTTCTGCTCTCTCTACCCCTCCTGCTCTCTTTCTCTAAATAAATAAATAAATAAATAAATAAATAAATAAATAAATAAATATTTAAAAAAATGCTTAATATAATGCCTCATAAATAATTGCTGTTATTGTTATAATTATAATTATTATTTTATTTTTTTTGAGACAGAGAGAGACAGAGCTTGAGCAAGGGAGGGGCAGAGAGAGAGGGAGACACAGAATCCAAAGCGGGCTACAGGCTTTCAGCTGTCACCACAGAGCCCGATGTGGGGTTCAAACTCATGGACTGCGAAATCATGACCTGAGCTGAAGTAGGATGCTTAATCGACTGAGCCACCCAGGCACCCCGTTGTTGTTATTATTTTAAGTGTTAGGCTTTGATGTCCTCTCTACCTGAATACATGGATTCACCAGTATCCTCCTCTTTCTCTTGTTCTCTCAGTCCTGGAAATTTGAGCAAAGTATTTCCAAATGCCTCTTGATATCTCCATTTTCTCCTGGACCTTCCAGTGGGGCCAGGCCTTTGCACACTTTTGTGTGGCCCCAGGATATTTGCCTTCATGACTCTGGGATGGTCCCTGCCCCCAACAGCCCAGGAATGATTGAAAAAAGCCTTATCTGAGTCACTTTCCATTATGGGATTAAATCAGACTTGCTTTGGGGCCTTCTGGCTGCTACCCCAGGCTGGATGCCAACAGCTCCCGGTTATTGCCTTTGGCCCAATCTGAGGTCATCACACCTCTATGGACCCAAGGGGCCTTCAGAGGAGAGCTTGTGGCAGCCATTTGGGATTAGTTTCAGTTAACGATCATGGCTAAGCATGGAGGCCACAAGCGGGCCACATGCACTAGGCACCATGGTGGAGCAAATAGGAGATTGGACACTTACCCAGCCAGCTCCAGTCTGAGTCAACAAATGATAGGCTCCTTCAGGGCAAAAGACAGGATGTCAGAGATTAGCAAGGAGAGTAGTGGGGCAAAATAATAATTGTGTACTTGCAGGCAAGTTGCTAAATTTCTCTGAGCCTGAGGTTCTTCAACTCCCAACTTGGAACACTAACATTTACTACAAAGGTTAATGTAAATGGAAACGTACTAGTTAAAAGGACAAGATCTTAGGGGTAAGTCTTGGTTTGGATCCTGGCTTGGTCACCCACTGGCCTTGTGCCATTGCTGTTAACTTCTCAGAGCCTCAATTTCCTCATAGCTGTGAAGGAGGAAATAACACTTCCTTCCCAGAGATGTGAGAATTAGAGAAAACTAGGCTTCACAGTTAGCTTTGACTTGGGTGAGTGTGCAGACCCCTTCCTGCTTCACCCCCAATGCTGCTTAGTGAATGGGCACCCGTGGTTTTTCTTCTTTTTAGGGCAGTGTAGAAGGGGAGTGGGTTTAGCCCTCTTGTCTGCCTTCCCAAATTAGAAAGACAGGAGAGAAGTTGCATTTCTCTTGCTAAGGCCTATTGTGCAGGTCTCTGTGTGTGCCCTGGCCAAAGCAGATGCTTTGAACCAGATGCTACCTCAGCATGAGGTCACCTCTGTGGAGATGTGTTTTTACCGAACTTGGGTCAACTTGGGACCTTAGAGTAGACAGGTGCAAGCTGTGAGCTACCTGGAAGGCCATCCAAAGACGAGGGAAGCTTCAATGCTCAGAGCCAGGCTGCTCCAGTAAAGGCTCAGTCTGAAGCCTGAGGTGCCAACTCAGGACTCAGCTTGTACTTCATTCTCTCTGCCCAGGTCTTTCACCTTCCTGGCTCCCTTCTTCTCCCTGACCTCTTGTTATTTGCCACCACTTATAAATGTATTGTGGTTGATTATTTCCTGTTCTGGACCCACTTGGTAATCTGGCATGTGTGAAAGGACGCCAGACCCTTATGCCTGTTGAAAATGCAAGTCTTTGGGGCTCCTGGGTGACTCGGCTGAGCATCCGACTTCAGCTCAGGCCATGATCTTGAAGTTAGTGAGTTCAAGCTCCATATAGGGCTCGCTGCTGTCAGCCTGTCAGTGCAGAGCCTGCGTCGGATCCTTTGTCCCCCTCTCTCTGCTCTTCCCCCACTTGCGCTCTCTCAAAAATCAGTAAATCTTAAAAAAAAAAAAAAAGCAACACTTTTTGTGTACCTACCGTATGCCTGCAATGATCTCATCTCATTCTCAAAACAACCCTACAAGCAAGCTTCTCTTTGTTTTTTAAAGTTTATTTTATTTATTTTGAGAGAGACAGAGAGAGCAGAGAAGGGGCAGAGAGAGAGAGGGAGAGAGAGAGAGGGAGAGAGAGAAGCCCAAGCAGGCTCTGCACCATCAGCGCAGATCCTGATGTGGGGCTCAAACTCAGGAACCATGAGATGATGACCTGAGCCGAAGTCAGATGCTTAAACCCAGGCTCCACCCCAGCAAGTTTCTCTTAATATCCTCCCACTCAAGGTAAGGGAAGTGTCCTTCTAAAGAGATAAAACAAATTGCTCATGGTTACTTGTCTAGGAAATGACTGGAGCAGGATTTGTCCAAAGACCACATGACTTCAAAGCCCATGACATTTCCATTCCAACTCCAGGTAAAGAGCATTCCCAGTTCTGAGATGCACCTTCTACACTCATGGACCCTGGGCAAGTGTAAGAACTGTGCTGTTTTCTCAGGGAGGGTTCAAAGCCCACCAGAGTGGCCACTGTGGCCTTTAGAAACAATGGGGTGGTAGATGGTCCTCTGATGTGGACCGGACAGGAATTGGGCACTGAGCTTGTGGGAGGTGGTATGCTGAGGGCAGAGACTGGTCTATCCAAGTTTTAAAGGGAATGCAGAGGTTCCTGGAGAACATAAGCAATCAAAGACAAAAATGGGTGAGGCAGGTTACTTTGAAGTAGTGCCAGTAGGTGCCCCATGCTATGACACTGGTTAGGCACGTGGGCCTTGGAGCCTGGCAGACCTGGGTTTGAGTGCCACACTGGCAACTGTTTCTGTGGCTGACCTTAGGCAAGGTATTTAAAATATCCAAGCCTCAGTTTTTTCATCTGTAAAATGGGGATGATGGCAGTACTTTGTTGTGAGGATCAAATGAACACCATGCACATAAAGCAGTTAGCTTAATTCCTGGACCTCAGTCGATGTTAAAAAATGGTATTATTAGTAATAAAATTGGGTTAAGAGTAGACACCTTTCAGAAATGTTGTATATCTTGATCGGGGTGGTGGTTATATGAATGTGCACATATGTAAAAAAAAAAAAATCATTGAAATGAAATGTCAACCTAAGATCAAGAAACCAGTTCAAAGGAAAAACTTGGGATAAAAGAATTGCAACTCAGAGTACACAGACTTATGTGGAAACCCAAATAGTGTCCTGATTCTAGGAGATGGACTCAAGGTTTTTATAGGGGAGAAAAGACAGATTAGGTAAATTGTTTTTAAGAAGAGTTGATTGGTGCTGATAAGGAGGACTAGGTTTGTACTTCATTGATTGGTCAGGTGAAGTAGTCACTGGGCAAAAGTCAGTATCAGTCTTTTCAAACAGGATTTTCTTGTCCCTGCTGACTTCTGAGAATATTGGTGGTTTGGTCCAGTTCAAAGGTTTAGAAAACAGAACATGCAAGACGTTTCTCAAATGGCTTCTCTAGCTTTATTTTAAAAATGTTTCTCCTTACATCATTGGTTCACAGTACTGCACTTTTCACATGTGAAAATAAGTACTTTTGTGTGTATCTTATACCTCAACAACAACAACAACAAAAACAAGAACAAGAAAAACAAAAGGAAGCTCTTGTGAGCCAGGGTTGAAGTGAAAGTTTAAAAAAAACGTTTTTTAAAGTTTATTTTTGAGAGAGAGACCGGGAGCGTATGAGTGTGTTGGGGGGAGGGGCAGAGAGAAGGGTAGAGCAAGAATCCCAAACAGGCTCTGCATTGTCAGCACAGAGCCCAACCATACCGGGCTTGATCCCAAGAACCGTGAGATCATGACCTGAGACGAAATCAAGAGCAGGATGTCTAGCTGACTGAGCCACCCAGGTGCCCAAAGCGTTCAAAACATTTTTAAAAACTTTGCAGCCTAAAATGTAGAGAAAAATATATTATGGAGGGATGGATGTCAGGCAGTTAATAAACACATACGGTTTTCCTCCCTGGATTTTGTTGTGCTTCTGGGATTTGTCGGTGTTTTAAAACGTATCATTTTTTATGACTTCTTTTGTTATTCTAAGTGAATATTCATAGTTAAGAAAATGTAGGGATGCCTGGGTAGCTCAGCCGGTTGAGCATCCACCTTCGGCTTAGGTCATGATCTCATGGTTCAAGCCCCACGTTGAGCTTTGCACTGACAGCCAACTTCGGATTCTATCTTCCTCTCTCTCTGCCCCTCCCCTGCTCATGCTCTGTCTCTCAAAAAAATAAATAAACTTAAAAAAAATTTTTTTTAATGTAAACCCCACCCCTGTTTGGTAGGGCCTAGCAGTGGGACCCTCTTCCCAACAGGAGAAAAGTCAGGAGTTGCCAGGTTGGATAAGAACAGAGCCACATCATGGGGCGCCTGGGTGGCGCAGTCGGTTAAGCGTCCGACTTCAGCCAGTTCACGATCTCGCGGTCCGTGAGTTCGAGCCCCGCGTCAGGCTCTGGGCTGATGGCTCGGAGCCTGGAGCCTGTTTCCGATTCTGTGTCTCCCTCTCTCTCTGCCCCTCCCCCGTTCATGCTCTGTCTCTCTCTGTCCCAAAAATAAATAAACGTTGAAAAAAAAAATTAAAAAAAAAAAAAAAAAAAAAAGAACAGAGCCACATCCAGAGCACCTTTCTCCCCGGCTGGAAGCAATGAGTGGCCTAGATGTGGGGTCTTGTCCTTGTCCTTGGGAAAGCCTGCCTAATGGGAATGTGCTGTGATCAGGCTCAGTCTGATGCTCCTGCTGAACTATCTCCCTCAGAGATAAAGAGAATGAGCAACACAATGATGTCAGTCCCATCAATACTCCCTCTTCCCTACAGTTCTCAGCAGTGACCTTGGAGGTGAGGCATCCTTAGGGGGGACCTTCCTGAGTCATAGGGATAAAGGACACCAGAAGGGGGGTATCCAGGCTGTGAGCCCCTGATGAGCAGGGCTGGTATCAAGGCATCCCATTACATCCTGGGGCTATTACCTTGGGGAAATGGAATTAGACAAGCCTGCCTTTCCATTATGCAAAGAAAGGGCTTTTCAAGTAAATTTCCATTTAAGTATGAGCTTAGATCAGTGAAGGTACAGCCATAATAGCTTAGATGGTCATCACAGCTATTAAAAATACATTTTTTTCCTTTGTGCTCAGGCTGCCTTGTCATATTCATATTGTTCATCCCCAGAAGTCTGTGACTCAACCTTCCCCAAGCTCCTGGGAGCCAGGTTAATGTCCATCTATATTTTCAACTTTTTAATTCTTCAACATACATGATATATGAAATGTATATGCTTGACACAGCCGGTGAGTGTATCCAGAATATTACAAAAAGTAGATCTGGGGATGGAGATGGGCAGTGGGTAGTAAATAAAGCATTCCACTCATTGGTGGTCATTGCTTACAGTGTTGGGCTCCCCTCTCTCTTTACACCATCTTATGCTCCCCATTCTCTGCTGAGGTCCTCAGACATACAGAGTTCATCTTTTTTTTAAGTTAATTAATTATTTATTTATTTATTTTAGAGAGAGAGCAAGAGTGAGTGGGGGAGGGACGGGGGGGGGGGGGGCGGTGGCCAGAAGATCCAAAGCAGACCCTGTGCTGACAGGGTGATAGCAGCATACCTGATGTGGGGCTTGAACTCACAAACCCTGAGATCATGACCCGAGCCGAAGTCAGACACTCAACTGACTGAGCCACCCAGGCACCCCCCAGAGTTCATATTTAGCTCCAGGCCTTCAAACTGTTGTCTATGCTGCCTGGATACTCTTTTCCCATTCTCTACCATGCTGACTCTCACTTACTCCAGGTCTCAGTTTGCACCTAATGTTTTCAAGGAAACCACCCAACTCACTCCCACCCCCAGACCAGGGTAGGGCTTTGAATTGGTTTTCTCTGTCTGGGTAACAAACCACCCTCAACCATGTATTTGCTCGTGCTTCTGTGATTTTGACTGGGCTCAGTCTTGCCTGGGGTGACCTCTGCAGCTACCATCAGTTGTTGGGTTGACTAGGTGCTAGCTCTTTCTGGATAGCCTCTCTCATATGTCAGGAGCCTTAGCCAGAATGATGGGAACAGCTAGGACAGGTGGAATGTCTGAGACAGCCAGTAGGCTAACCTCAGGCTTCCTTACATCGTGATTTTCTGGCAGCAAAACAGTGGCAGTGGAAACTACAAGGCCCCTTGAGGCCAAGGCTCAGAAGGCACGTAACAGTGTCACTTCCACAGCATTCTATTGGTTAAAGAAAGTCACAAGGCCAGCACAAATTCAAAGGCAGGGAAATAGTGTAACTAATCTCTTGATATAAAGTCACACTGCAAAAGGGCCCATTTCCAGGGATAGTTAGCACACATATAGCTCCCTAAGCTTTTCTTTCACAGCTCTTATCATAACTGTTATTAAATAATTCCTTGTATGGGGGTGCCTGGGTGGCTCACTAAGTTAAAAGTCCCAACTCTTGATTTTGGCTGAGGTCACAATCTCACTGACAGCAGGGAGCCTGCTTGGGATTCATTCTGTCTCTCTCTCTCCTCTCTCTCTCTCTCTCTCTCTCTCTCCCTCTTCCTCTCACTCTCAATCCCTCTCAAAATAAATAAATAAGCATTAAAAAGAGTGCTAGACAAATTCCATGAATGTGGGGATTGACTGTCTCATTCATTACTCTCCCAGAGCTTGGCACACAGTGAGAGCTAGGTAGGTTGTTGTAAATGAACACATGGGTGGATGAATGAATGAATAAATGGAAGATAAAGTTCTTAGAATTCTAAAGATGCAGCATAAGGCTTTGGAGATAGTCCTAGGTTTGAATCCCAATTCTATCACTTCCTAGCTGTTTGACCTTAGGCAAGTTGCTTAATCTCTCTGAGCCTCAGGTTTTTTTTTTTTTCTTTAAAGTAGGGATAAAAAGTAACTCCGCCTCACAGTACAATCATAACTATGAGGGCTTCAACTCCACATTCATTCTCCCCCCTTTTCTTTGAGACCCTCTTGACTTTTCTTACTCATTAAGTGAGGGCTGCTAGTTACCTTATTTTAAGAGCCTCACCCGAACTTTGAAGCATTAGAAACTGGATTTTCAGGGCAGAGTACATTCCCCCAAGGTCACCAGGAGTCCATTATATATAGACCCCTGTTCCTACATGACTATTGGTTGTGAACCAGTGGTTCTCAACTAAGGGTGACTTGGATCCCCCTTCCCCAGTTCATTTGGCAATGTTTGAGATAGTTTTGGTTGTCACAGCTGGGGGATAGTGGCATGCTGCTAGCATCTAGTGGGTGAAATCCAGAGACACTAAACATCTTACATTGCACAGGACAGCCCTCCCCCAGCCCCAGCAAAGAATTGTCTGTCCCATAATGTTGATAGGGTCAAAACTCTGCTGGAACTGACTGTTCTTTCAATCCTCACCGGGTTTAGATGTAATAAATTCTTCTTGGCAGTAGTTAGCCCTCACCCTTCTTTAGCCTCTGGTGTCTGGTGATAGCCACAGTCCTCCTATCCCCGGACCTCACAGCTGTGAGCAACAGCTTTTTCACATAAGCAGTTTGAAGAGAGGGTAGGGAGGAAATGGCTCCATCTGTTGGCCAGAGCCCACATTATAGCAGGGAACACTGGATTTTTCCAGCAGAGGCCTCAGGTATGTCATACTTCACTGTACTACACATCCCAAGGGCAGCTGGAGAATGGTAAGTGGGATAGCAAGTGACTGGATAAAGTTGTCACTGAAGCTGCCTGTGTGACAAGCTTGGGGTTAGGGCATAGCAGATTGTATTTACGGCCTCATTGTATTTAACAACTTCTTATTCTTCTTGGAGTGCTTTCCTCCTTATTCTTTCTTCTTGTATTATATTTAATTTATTTTATTATTTATCATTTTTTTCTCTGACAATAACTCTGTGGTGTAATGGAAATACACAAGAACTTGAGAATCAGAGAGACGTGAGTTCAAATTGCAAGTAATTAAACCTCTTCAGCTATAAAATGGAAGGCAATGATATTGATGGTCAGTAATCAATCACACAGGGCTATTGTGAGAATGAGAAGAAATTACATATAAACTACCCAATAATCATGGGGCGCCTGGGTGGCTCAGTTGGTTAAGCGTCCGACTTCAGCTCAGGTCATGATCTCACAGTTTGTGAGTTCGAGCCCTACATTGGGCTCTGTGCTGACAGCTCAGAGCCTGGACCCTGCTTTGGATTCTGTGTCTCCCTCTCTCTCTCTGCCCCTCCCCCACTCATGCTCTGTCTCTCTCTCTCTCAGAAATAAAATAAATATTAAAAAAATTAAAACAGAAAACAAAAAAAAAAACCCTACACAATAATTAGCTAAAATACATTAAAATCTTTCTCTCCCTCTCTCCTTTTCTTCTTCACTGACAGAGTAAAGTTTCTTCCCAGGAGGGGCATTAAAAACAGTTGTGTGGGGCGCCTAGGTGGCTCAGTTGGTTTAGCCTCTGACTTCAGCTCAGGTTATGATCTCGCTGTTCCTGGGTTCAAGCCCTGCATCAGGCTCTATGCTGACAGCTCAGAGCCTGGAGCCTGCTTCAGATTCTGTGTCTTCCTCTCTCCCTGTCCCTCTCCTGCTCATGCTGTCTCTCTCTCTCTCTAAAATAAACATTAAAAAAGTTAAAAAAAAAAAAAGAGGAGGCATCTGACAAGTGAAAATACAATCTCTGACTGTAGTACAGAGATCGAACTCTGGGCTCCTCTCACTTCATCTCCCCTTCAAGGTATCCATCAAATATTATGCCAAGGGGAATAGTCCTTGTTGGAAAGTAGGTGAGGTAATGAGAGACTTAGGTCTCTCACTTTGGATGGAACCTGGTTGCTGGAGGGGGCTCATAGACTTCCAATGGGAGTGGAGCTGTGCATCCCAGCCATAACTTTGACTTAATTCTTCATTACTTTTGCTACCTTTTCATTCACTTACTGTTAAAAAACAAGGAGGTTGTTTTCTCTCCCCTGACTTTTGCAGAGGCAGTCTGAATTCCAGTCTCCAATCAGAAATTATCAGATGCAGAAGGAATCTTGGAAGTCATCTTGCACAACGCTATCATTTTACAAGGGGGAAAACTGAAGCCCAGTGGGGAGAAGGAGTGGGAAAGGGGAGATTTTCTCAGATATGTTTAGATCGAGGTGGATTTCAGCTCTTCTGGATCTCCAATCTGGGCTGTCTCTAGATGACAGCCATCAAAGGGGGAAGAGGTTTGACCTAGCAATGCGGAGTCTTGCTTTCTTTACCTCTGCATGGCTGAATGACCCCTAACCCATGCTGTGTGTCCTCTCATAGAAATGGCAGTGCCTACTAGGTGTACCTATCTCTCATTGCCATAACAAGTCTCTAAAGTAGGTCTTGTTATCATTTAAAAAAAGAGATAGGTCTACTTCATGGGATTCAATAAGATAACATTTGAAAATGATTTGTAAATGGTAAACCATACACATAAGATGATTTAATAATTTCTTATCATTATGGAATGTAGTGGAAGAATATGAGTTTTAGTTAGACAGAACTTGTTGCCTCACATATGTTGCCTGGGCCTCTATTTCTGCTCTGTAAAATAGGGGTAATGATACCTGCTTCACAGGGTTGTCACAAAGATTGGTGATCAGATATGTAAAGAGACTAGCCAAGTGTTCAAGAATACCTTACATTTGGGGCCCCTGGCTGGCTCAGTCAGTGGATCATGCAACTCTTGATCTCAGGGTTGTGAGTTCAAGTCCCACAATGAGTATAGAGATTACTTAAGAAAAAAAAACTTAAAAAAAAAAAGAATGTTACATTTATATTACATTTATCCAAAACTTATTATGTTAAAGATTGCTCTAAATATATTATGGGGACTATCTCTTTCATTTCTTACCCCAAGTGAATAGCAGAAATTATTGTTATAATCCTTATTTGATGGCATGGAATAAATGATATAATAATAAATGATATTCCCCCAAAAAAGAACTCTTATTACTACCACCATTCTACCTCTGGAGAGAGGAGAAGAAAGGTGAAAAGATGCTTAATGTCAGTTTGGAGATGAAATACCTTTGAATTAGGCTGAGATTGGTGGTGTATAGAGGGGCAAGTTGGTGGAGTTCAGGGTGGGGGGAGTCACACAGGTGTTCCAGGCTCCACATCACTAAAGGTAATGACAGTGGCTTTCATTTTTTTGAACATTTCACAAATAAGATAATTATTTAAATATTTTCCTTTTGAAAAAAGGAACAGTTTTGAGTCTTGGTTAAATGAAAGAATGAGTGTGAGGTAGTTCCTGATGGTCAGATGAACATGAAATGATTTATTATGCACCTGTGCACTGGAAGTCTCCGAGGTGGTTTTTACTATTGTAGTGTTTTATTTTAAGTCATACAAATATTTAAAATGTACCCACAGTGGGTAATAATTAAAGACTCCAAAGCATAGGGGCACCTGGGTGGCTCAGTTGGTTGAGCATCTGACTCTTGATTTTGGCTCAGGTTATGATCTCGTGGTCGTGGGATGGAGCCCGTTGTCAGCCTCCACACTGAGTATGGAGCTTGCTTGAGATTCTCTCTCTCTGCCCCTTTCCCCTGCTTGAACTCTCTCTCTATAAAATAAAATGTAAAAATATTTAAAATTTTTAAATGTTTTATTTATTTATTTTTGAGAGAGAGAGAGAGAGTGAGAGAGAGAGAGAACGAGCAGGGGAGGTGCAGAGAGAGAGAGGGAGTGAGAGAAAGAATCTCAATCAGGCTCTGTGCTGCCAGCACAAAGCCCGACCTGGGGCTCAAACTCATGAGCCATGAGATCACGACCTGAGCTGAAGTCAGACACTTCACTGACTGAGCCACCCAGGTGCCTCTAAAAATATTTTTAAAAAAGGACTTTGAAGCATAAGCCACCTTGATGCTGAAATACTAGTTAATGGTTATAAGGGCACATAGGTGGCTCAGTTGGTTGAGCATGTAACTCTTGATTTCAGCTCATATCATGATCCCTGGGTTGTGGGATTGAGCCCCATGTCAAGCTCCACACTCAGCAGGGAGCCCGATTAAGATGCTCTCTCTCTCTCTCTCTCCCTCTGCCCCTGTCTTCTGTTCATGCTCTCTCTCTAAAATAAAATAAAAAGTAAAAATTTTAAAAAATTTAAAAATTATGGTTATAAAAATTATGATTATAAGATACAGGTCCAACACAGAGACTGGTTATATATGTTTATGATACATACATATAATGGATTACCATTCAACTTTGAAGAGCATGATGGGGAAAAATATTTATTAACGATGGGGTAATGCTCATAGTGAATTATGTAACAAATGTGGACAATAAGATAGTATGAAGCTATGTACACAGGTGGATTAAAATATTCAGAAACCAGTTATTTCTTTTGTATGGGACTTATATGGTAATGTTCTATTTATTCATTCATTTAACAGACTTCATGTTTTTAGTACAGTTTTTAGGTTTATAACAAAGTTGAGCAGAAGTTACAGAGATTTCCTGTATGCTCCTTGCCTCATATGTGCAGAGCTTCTCTCTTATCGATATTCCCCACCAGAGTGGTATACAGTTGGTGAACCTACCATGACACATCCTTACCACCCAAAGTCTAGGGCTTACATTAGGATTCACTCTGGGTGTTGTACATGGGTTTAGACAAGTGTATAATGACAAGTATTCAGCTTTACGGTATCATACAGAGTTGTTTCACTGTCCTAAAAATCCTCTGTGTTATGCCTATTCATTCTACTCTCACCCAACCGGTAGAAGCCACTGATTTTTACTGTGGTTATAGTTTTGTCATTTCCAGAATGTCATATAGTTGGAATTATGCAATGTCTAGTCTTTTCAGATTGGCTTCTTTCACTTAGTAAAATACATTGAAATTTTCTCTGTGTCTTTTCATGGCTTAATAGCTCATTTCTTTTTTTTTAAGTTTATTTTTATTTATTTAAGAGAATTTTTTAATGTTTATATATTTTTGGGAGAGAGAGAGAGAGAACACAAGTGGGGTAGGGGCAGAGAGAGACACACACACAGAATTCGAAGCAGGCGCCAGGCTCTGAGCTGTCAGCACGGAAGGGAAGTTGATGTGGGGTTTGAAGTCACCAACTGTGAGATCATTATCTGAGCCAAAATCAAGAGTGGGACACTTCATCAACTGAGCCACCAGGCTCCCCAGATACCTCATTTCTTTTTAGTGCTGAATAGCATTCCATTGTTTGGATGTACCACTTTATTCATCCATTCACCTACCAAAGGACATCTTGATTGTTGTCAAGTTGTGGAAATTTTGAATAAAACTGCTATAAACAAGTTTTTGTGTAATATAAGTTTTCCACTCCCTTGGTTGCATGATTGCTCTGGATTGTATATTAAATGTAAAGTTTTGTAAGAAACTGCCATACTGTCTTCCACAGTATTTTTACATTTCACATGCCTAGCAGCAATGAATGAGAATTCTTATTGTTCCACATCCTTGCCAGCATTTGGTGTTGTCAGTGTTCTGGATTTTGGTCATTCTAATATAGGTATGTAGTAGTATATTTATTATTCTTCATGATTATTGTATTCTTCAAGTTTTATACATTGAAGATATGTTATTATTTTTTTAATGTTTATTTATTTTTGAGAGAGAGAAAGAGTGTAAGCAGGGGAGAGGCAGAGAGTGAGGGAGACACAGAATCTGAAGCAGGCTCCAGGCTCTGAGCTGTCAGCACAGAGCCCAACATGGGGCTCTAACCCACAAATCGTGAGATCATGATCTGAGCCAAAGTCAGATGCTTAACTGACTGAGCCACCCAGGCGCACCAACCATACATTATTTTTGTAATAGAAAAAATGCATTATAAAATAGAAAGCTACAAAGTCTATGTCATAGGAAGGATTGGGGAGGAGGGATGGTAGAGGAATAAATATTATATAATATTACATTAAAAAACAATACAAAGTAATGATACAACTAGAATGACTCTGGTTTTAAATATTTAAAAAAAAAATTGGGGTGACTGGGTGGCTCAGTTCGTTGAGCGTCTGACTCTTGATTTTGGCCAGGTCATGAGTCATGATCCCAGAGTTTTGGGATGGTGCTCCGAGTTGGGCTCCATGCTGAGCATGGAGCCTACTTGGGATTCTCTCTCTTTCTCTCTCTTTCCTTCTCCCTTTCCCTCCTTCTCCCTCCCTCTGTCCCTCCTCTCCTTCATGCTCTCTCTCTCTCTCTCTCTCAAATTGAAAAAAATGCATGACAATTCTATCCAATTTAGCTTTTCATTGGGACAAGAGACTGGTTACACCCAAAATGTGTTGTTTGTGGAGAAGTGCTTGCCAAAGGCATCTTGAAATCTTTTTTCTTTTCTTTTTTTTTTAATGTTTATTCATTTTTGAGGCAGGGGGCAGGGAGAAACCCAGCGAGAAACCTGATGAAACCTGATGCAGGGCTCCATCCTGTGTCTAAAAGATCATCATCCGAGCTGATATCAAGAGGCTGACACTCAACCAACTGAACCACTCAGGTGCCCCCCCCCCCAACTTCTCTGTTTTCTTATTATTTAAAAGCAAGACATAGGGAAATCTGGGTGGCTCACTTGGTTCTGCGTCTGACTCTTGTTTTCAGCTCAGGTCATTATTCCAGGGTCTTGGGATTGAGCCCCGCATCAGAATCTGTGCTGAGTGTGGAACTTGCTTGGGATTCTCTCTCTCTCTCTCTCTCTCTCTCTCTCTCTCTCTCAAATGAAAACAAAAAATGGGGGCACTTGGGTGGCTCAGTCGGTTAAGTGTCTGACTTCGGCTTGAGTCATGATCTCATGTGCTGACAACTCAGAGCCTGGAGCCTGCTTCGGATTCTGTGTCTCCCTCCTTCTCTCCCTCCCCCACTCATGCTCTGTGTGTGTCTCTCTCTCAAAAAATGAATAAACATTAAAAAATTTAAAATAATATTTAAGAATTAAAAAAATTAAAAACAAGACATAAAAAATTATAAAATCAAATACAATTGTAAAAAATGTGATATTTTAAGGGGAAAAGTTAAGAATTCTAAACAAGTCATAAAAGTATTGACTACCTATAAATCCATAAACAATTACATTTCATCCTATAAGTCAGTATATATTCAATTTATATTCAATATATATAACACGGGTATGATATAATGTAATTTTTGTATTTGCTAACAAATCATGCTTTTTTTCTTATTATAAATTCTTTTTATATTCTTATTTATATTTATTTATTATTTATATAATTTATATATTTATATTTATTTTATTTATATTCTATATTTATATAAAAGAATTTATATTAAATTCTTTTTCTTATTATAAATTTAAAACAAGTATAAAGTGTGCATCATTTGTGTAACAAGAAAAAAGTAGAATTCTGCCAATATATTGTATATCATGGTGCAATAAAGTTGACTCTAATACAATTTAAATTTTTTTTTAATGTTTTTATTTTTGAGAGAGAGAGAAAGAGATAGAAAACATGAGCAGCGAAGGGCAGAAGGAGAGGAACAGAGGATCCCAAGCAGGCTCCGCACTAACAACAGAGAGCCAAACATGGGGCTCTAACCCAGGAGCAGGGAGATCACCACCCCAAGCCCAACTCTGGCGCTTAACCAACTGAGCCATCGAGGCGCCTCTATAATACAATTTTAAAAATATGTATTAATCTAAAACAACATGCTTTACTTAAAAGTAGTTCTATATAACAGCCAAGGAATGACAAACAATTCGAAAAATTCTCAAGCTGGTAAAAGTATTTATTAATATGAAAGGGTTAAAAACAAAAAACGTTGAAAATGTTCATGTAATGTTTAAGAACGTTAGGGTTAGATCTGGCTCATAATCTAGACTCCTTCCTTGGAAGAGTGATAGAAACTCCCTGAGGTTTCATTTTACCTGTAAAATTGGGATGATACGAATATCACAGAGCTGTTTTAAAGGTCAAACCAGATTATATCTGTAAAAGTACATAACCTGTTACAGGATAAATCCCCAATAAATGTTAACTATCCTCCCCCCGCCCCCCGCCATGGGGTGGAAAATGAGGAAGGAAGGAATCTCCACCTGTGGCCATACATCTTCCTAAGTAAGAACAAAAATCCAGAGGATAGCAGGCATCCTTGCTAGACACATACACCATTTCGTTGTCCAGCGGCACAGAATCTGCTGACAAACTACGCTCTCCCTTCCAACCACATTACCCCTAAGATTCAGGGCACTTTCCCTTCTGCGCCCTTTCTTGCTCGTACTCCCAGCCCCAGCTTCCCAATCCACCTATTCCAGTCACTAGCTCTTTGCCCCGCTTCTTTTTTTTTTTCCTCCCTCTATCCCTTCTAGTGCTAAATTTCCCGCCCTAGTAGCTCTTGGCCAATCGGAGATGGGATTGTGTCTTCTTTCCCGGCCTTTTGGTGACGTTGAGAGAAGTAACATTTCTGATTGGATTTTCTGGAGCAGAAGTCCACCAATAACTGGCAGACTTTTTTGGCGCAGACGGACCACTAGTATTATCGCTGGTGATTGGTTGGAGTGGCGAGTCAGTAAAATGGCTGCGAGTCCCTCTGTAGTCCCTATGGCTGCTCCGGTGATGCCGGTGCTGTCATCGAGCAGCGATTTCTCAAATTTGCGAGAAATAAAGAAGCAGCTACTACTCATCGCGGGCCTTACCCGGGAGCGGGGTCTACTGCACAGTAGTAAATGGTGAGACGTCAGGGTCGGAAGAGACTGGGTTTGGATCCTTGGCCTTATGGGGCTTGTTGGAATTAATTCAGTTTGGGTGTTCCAGGTCCGCGGAGTTGGCCTTCTCGCTCCCTGCCTTGCCTCTGGCGGAGCTGCAGCCGCCGCCGCCTATTACAGAGGTAAGCACTTCCATCACTGTGAGCGCTCCCCACCAACCCGAAGGGTTATGGTGTATCCCGTCCTACTTAGCAGGAATGTTTGTAGAGAGAATTAAAGCTTTTAAAGAGCTGGATGTTTTCAGCGATTTTTATCTGTGTGGTTTTGTTGATCTTTGTAAAGATTTGGTGGTGCTTTACTTAAGCTGGAGAGAATTAGTAAACAATCCTTGCTTAAGATTTCAGCCTTTTAAGTTTGATAGCCTAGCCTAGACAATGTTCTTAACGATGAGAAGAATCAAAGGTTTTAACAACAATGTAAAACTGGTTTTGGATTCAGATAGCTCTGGGTTCAAATCTCAGCTACACTAGGGACTTTTGGCAACTTTCATCTGTGAAATGCGGATAATAATAGTATCTACCTTAAGTGGATATTGCTAGAATTATATAAGGTAGGAATATATTTTATGTTTGATCTACAGAAGATATTTTTACATAGTCTGTGTGGTTTGAATAATTGTCACAATCCATTTTGTTTCTCCTGAAGATGCCATTTCTTGATTCCCCTCCCCTCCACACACTTTTTTTTATTTAATTTTTTATTTTTTAAAATTTACATCCAAATTAGTTAGCATATAGTGCAACAATGATTTCAAGAGTAGATTCCTTAGTGCCCTTTACCCATTTAGCCCATCCCCCCTCCCACAACCCCTCCAGTAACCCACAGTTTGTTCTCCATATTTATGAGTCTCTTCTGTTTTGTCCCCCTCCCTGTTTTTATATTATTTTTGTTTCCCTTCCCTTATGTTCATCTGTTTTATCTCTTAAAGTCCTCATATGAGTGAAGTCATATGATTTTTGTCTTTCTCTAATTTCACTTAGCATAATGCCCTCCAATTCCATCCACCTAGTGGCAAATGGCAAGATTTCATTCTTTTTGATTGCCGAGTAATACTCCACTGTACATATATACCACATCTTCTTTATCCATTCATCCATCGATAGACATTTGGTCTCTTTCCATACTTTGGCTATTGTTGATAGTGCTGCTATAAACACAGGGGGTGCACGTGTCCATTTGAAACAGCACACCTGTATCCCGTGGATAAATGCCTAGTAGTGCAATTGCTGAGTCCTAGGGTAGTTCTATTTTAGTTTTTTGAGGAACCTCCATATTGTTTTCCAGAGTGGCTGCACCAGCTTGCATTCCCCCACACACACTCTTAAAAATAGTGAAGGTTTCTGACGTCAGAAGGTATAATGCATGTGAGAGGAGGTGGGTGAAGAAATAAGGAATTGATGAAGACATGTGAAAAAGGCCACTAGACTCCTAAGTTGAATGGATACATTTAGGATTTATTAATTCAATGAAGAAAACACTGAACATGTTTTGGTTCCAGTTTTGTTCAAGTAATATTTGGGCCAAGAAGGATGAGGAAAATGTAGCAAATGAAGATTTAATCGACTTACCCCTAGAATTTGGGAGATTGTATGCTTTATTAACTTAAATGTGCATCATTTCATTTATATACAGAATTATGACTGTGTTCTATACTTTTTGCAATACTAACATGCCAAAACTTTTTTGAAGTATAAATAAAAGTAATTGCACAGTATGTTGCATTTCTGTACATTTTTGAAAGCGTGGAAAAGGAAGCAAATGTCAGATATTAATGCTAGTCATTTTCCATGACTTTTCCACTTTTTCCTCATCAAATGTGTATTATTTGCTCCATTTTACCCATGAAAAAATGAGTTCTCAGAGAAACTAAGTAACTTCCCTACTAATGTCATGAAACCAGGAAATCAAGGAATCAGAATTTGAATCCAGTTCCCTAACACTAAAGCCTGTGCACCTTCGCACCTCATTTAAAGAATTAGTACAACTTTCTGAGTGTCTTGGTTCAGTTTTTAAAATTTTTAGTTTTTCCCAACTTTTTATTTTGAAAAAAGTTCAATGACCTTAGTGTGTAATAAGACAAATATACAAAAGTAATTTACATTTCTATGTATATGTAAATATGTATACATATCTACACACACGTATATGCTAGGTTTTGGGGAGGAAGAAAATACTTTTTCTTACATCTTGAAATTAATGAATATGCTTCTTGAATTTGAATTTTTGTTGTCTTGTTCCCAACCACTTATAAAAACTTGTCTCTCTTCTAGGAGGATGCCCAGGATATGGACGCTTATACCCTGGCCAAAGCCTACTTTGATGTTAAAGAGTATGATCGGGCAGCACATTTCCTGCATGGCTGCAATAGCAAAAAAGCCTATTTTCTATACATGTATTCTAGATATCTGGTGAGGGCCATTTTAAGATGTCATCTGCCTTCCATGAGGCATCCATATGTAGAACGAAAGGGGAAAAGTTTAATCTTTTAATAGTTGAGCAATAGTTTACTTGCTAAATATACTTTATAAATACTTAACAGTAATAAAGAGGATGTCATAAATAAAGTTAAAAAGTGGCAATATAGAAGAAAACATTAAAAATATTTTTTATTACATTTTATTTATTTTTGATAGAGAGACAGCACAAGTGGGGGGGGGGGGCAGAGAGAGACGGAGACACAGAATCTGAAGCAGGCCCTAGGCTCGAAGCTGTCAGCATAGAGCCCGATGTGGGGCTCAAACTCACAAACCACGAGATCATGACCTGAGCCGAAGTCGGACATCCAACCGACTGAGCCACCCAGGCGCCCGGAAAATATTAAAAATATTGATAGGAGTCCATGGCTGGCTCAGTTGGTGGAGCATGTGACTCTTGATCTCAGGGTTGTGAGTTCGAGCCCACCCAGATTGGGTGTAGAGATTACTTAAAAAAATAAAATCCTTAAAAAAATTGATAATATTCATTACTGATAAAATAGGCACTAGGCTCCCTATTTTTATTTTTTTATTTATTAATTTTTTTTTTAATTTTTAAATTTTTTTTTTCAACGTTTATTTATTTTTGGGATAGAGAGAGACAGAGCATGAACGGGGGAGGGGCAGAGAGAGAGGGAGACACAGAATCGGAAACAGGCTCCAGGCTCTGAGCCATCAGCCCAGAGCCTGACGCGGGGCTCGAACTCACAGACCGCGAGATCGTGACCTGGCTGAAGTCGGACGCTTAACCGACTGCGCCACCCAGGCACCCCTTTTTTTTTTAATTTTTAAAAAACTTTGGGGCACCTGGGTGGCTCAGTTGGTTAAGCTGCCAACTTCAGCTCAGGTCATGATCTTGAGGCCTGTTGGGTTTGAGCCCCATGTCAGGCTCTCTGCTGACAGCTCGGAGCCTGGAGCCTGCTTCAGATTCTGTGTCTCCCTCTCTCTCTGCTCCTCCCCTGCTTGCATTCTGTCTCTGTCTTTCAAAAATAATAAACATTAAAAAAATTTTTTTTTTCAATTTTAAATCTTATTTATTTTTGAGAGAAAGAGGAACAGAGAAAGAGAGAAGCACTGAATCGGAAGCAGGCTCCAGACTTTGAGCTGTCAGCCCAGAGCCCGACGCAGGGCTCGAACCCACACACTGCCAGTTCATGACCTGAGCCGAAGCTGGATGCTCAACCGACTGTGCCATCCAGGCACCCCTTAAATTTTTTAATTTTTAAAAATTTATTTTGAGAGAGAGCATAAGCAAGAGAGGAGCAGAGAGAGGAGAGAGAGAATCCCAATGCAAGCCCAACACGGGGCTCAATATGTGCACAATGATATATGAACAGGGCTATTTATTAAAGTATTTTTTGTAATAGCCATAAAATGTCAATAACCTAAATATTCATTAGTCAAGCGGCACCTGGGTGGCTCAGTCAATTGGGTATCAGACTTCGGCTCAGGTCACGATCTCACCATTCATGATTCGAGCCCCATGTCTGGCTCTGTGCTGATAGCACAGAGCCAGGAGCCTGCTTCAGGTTCTATGTCTGTGTCTTTCTCTGCCCCTCTCCCGCTTGCACTCTGTCTCTCAAAAATAAATAAACATTAATATATATTCATTAGTCAAGAAATCCATTGTTAATTCTTGCCTGAAGTATTCTTTACTATGATATTGCAAAATAATGATTTTCCACTCCAGTATTCTCTCCACATTTGCTACTAGCCACTTGGCATTCTACTCTATGCAAGAGTTTTCCCTCACCATCCCCATTTATTTACCATCAGTATGAATTCAAGGATTCTTATATTTGTAATTGTTTGTAATTCATTACTGTGCTTATAAATTATGTCAATGCTCAAATTATTCCAGATTTGGACAGTGGGAGCCCCTGAATTATTGTTTAAAAGTAGTGACCAGTAGTAGTTGACATTTTGGTTGGACTTGGACCCTTTAGCTAGAATCAGACTCCTAGTTTTATTTTTATTTTATTTTGTTTTGTTTTGTTTTGTTTTATTTTATTTTAATTTATTTTATTTTAATTTTTTTTAATGTTTTTATTTATTTTTGAGAGACAGAGAGAGACAGAGAATGAGCAGGGGAAGAACAGAGAGAGAGGGAGACACAGAATCTGAAGCAGGCTCCAGGCTCTGGGCTGTCAGCACAGAGCCCAACGCGGGGCCCGAACCCACAAACGGCAAGATCTTGACCTGAGCCGAAGTCAGTTGCTTAACTGACTGAGCCACCCAGGCGCCACCAGACTGCTAGTTTTAGAATGAGTTTCAAAATAAACTGAGAAAAGACCAATTTGTTGATTTTTCTCTTACAGTCTGGAGAAAAGAAGAAGGATGATGAAACAGTTGATAGTCTAGGTATGGATCTCTTTATCTTACCTTTTGGATGAAAGCAGGGGTTGCATAATCAAATGCCAATATGAGCCAGGCAGGTAATATAAAGGTGTGAAGTAGACTTAGGAGGACTGTTGCAAATTGGGGAGCACAACTTGGTAACTTGTAACCTGCTTGTTACCCAGCCCTGCTGACAGCTCTCTTGAGGAAATGTGGGCCTAGTGTAGTCAAGGCTTTCTTCCCTTGGCCCTACCTCATTCTTTGGGAACTGAAACTGGAAATTCAGCTTTTTAGTTGAGACTTCTGCTTTTTAAACACTGATTATTATTTTAAAGTTTTAAAAACCTTTGTGGGCCTAGCAAAATATGACTGTAGACCAGTTATCAGTGGTAATTTCTGGAATAAAGTGGATTGTGTAAGGTATTGTTGGCCACTTCTGAGTATTTGCTGGAAGTTCCAGGTGTAACTTTGGTTGATGTCAAGGGGAATGTCTAGGTCCGTGAAATGAAGATTGGCAGTCTTTCCTTAGATCTGAGATTTGGTTCCTTTCCTAGGTCCCCTGGAGAAAGGACAAGTTAAAAATGAGGCACTTAGAGAATTGAGAGTGGAACTTAGCAAAAAACACCAGGCTCGGGAACTTGATGGATTTGGCCTTTATCTGTAAGTGGTAGAGTAATTTCGATCCTTCTATAACATTTTCTCCAGACTGGAAGGGATGTGTTATGAAACATTAACTTCTGTGATTGTCTCTTTCCTAGATATGGTGTGGTGCTTCGAAAACTGGACCTGGTGAAAGAGGCTATTGATGTGTTTGTGGAGGCTACTCATGTTTTGCCTTTGCACTGGGGAGCCTGGCTAGAACTCTGTAATTTAATTACGGACAAAGAGATGGTAAATTGAGAGGAGCTATGTGAAAGACCCTCTGCTCCAAGTCTTAATGTAATTCTGTAATGGGCTGGGAAGAGAGAGGTTTGCTAAACCTTTGTAGTTACATCTTTGCTTCTTCTCTAGTCTCTTTCATTGCTGGAATTTCGGTCTTTGTTTGAAAGACTCATGTCTGGCTCTTGTTTGGTGGTTGCTGTCGGATATGTGTCTAGTTATGTTAAAATATCTTTTCATTATTTCATGATTCACATTCACATTTTACTGTGACTTGCTTTATAGACTAAATGCTATTATACTTTTTTTTCCTCATTCCAAAGATGCCATAGGAAAGGTTTCTCTGATAGCAAGGATTGTATTAAAAACTTTTTTTTTTTTCAACGTTTATTTATTTTTGGGACAGAGAGAGACAGAGCATGAACGGGAGGGGGGGGGGGCAGAGAGAGGGGGAGACACAGAATCGGAAACAGGCTCCAGGCTCCGAGCCATCAGCCCAGAGCCTGACGCGGGGCTCGAACTCACGGACCGCGAGATCGTGACCTGGTTGAAGTCGGACGCTTAACCGACTGCGCCACCCAGGCGCCCCTGTATTAAAAACATTTTTAAGGTCTCCGCTGAGCTGTCCTAGGACTTTGTAGAGATTTAGAAATTTGTTATTTAATGAATGAAAGTATATGAAATTGCTTTATAAACTGCAATCATTTTATTAATTGTTATTATAGGACATTGTCTATAGAGTTTATTTTGCCATTCTGCAGTAGTTAATGGAATTGATAATACACTTGCTTTTGTTGGCTCTAAAGAACTGAAGGCTGGTCGATTTCCCCCAATAATGATACGTGCTACTAAATCTGGGTCTGAAGTCTTATCTTGACTTAACTCCTATTTATTATCTCTAACTGCCTAATAGACTTTCATTAAAAGTTTGTTTTTTCTCTGAACTCAAAATATGCAAAACCAAGTTTCTGATCTTGCCTACCAAATTCTTTCTTCCTCCCAGCTTGATAGACTCCCTTGATACCATCACTATTTCTCAAGATACCCAGTCTTGATGCCTCATCAGTAGATTTGTTCTTCTCTTTCTCTTTTCTCCTTTTATCTAGTCAGTCACCAGACATTGCCATGGTCTCCTTCTTGCATGCATCTCTTTTGGTTTTCTTTGCCATCTTGGTTTTCATCTCAGATTTGGATTACTTATAAGTAATAGTTACTTTTCTACCTAGTTTTTCCATTTGTACACTCCCATTCCTATGCTATCGTGCATACTGTTTTCACACTTACTCTTAAAACACCCATGTCATTGTGTCGTTCTCTTGCCAAAAATTTCATTGGTTTCCTATTGGATCCCACTTCCTGTTTTGCCATAGGACCTGCCCTACCCATTCAGTCTTATTTTTTTCACTATTTTTGAACACATAGCCTCCTCTCAAACTAAGCTAGTTTCCTCATCCTATTCAGTCACACTCAGGATTGTTTTGCCTCTATTGATGTTGTTGCCCTGCCTAGAGTGTTATCTTTTTTTCTTCTTCCTCTCTCTTTTTTTCTTTTCAAGTTCTACCTATCCTATAAGATTCACCTGAAATACTAGGCTTTTCTCTGAAGTCTTCCTTAATTTGGTCATTCCTCCCTATTGTGCTTGTAAGTCCTGTTCACTTAATTGAACTGCCCTCTGTTTGTTATGTGCTCTCCTAAAGTTTTGGTGATAAATTTCTTTAGACAAAAAGACAGTTCCTTGATGTTCATTTGAGAGAGAGGTCAAAGTATATTAAGTGTGTCCCTCTCTCTCCTGCTGGCAGCTGAAGTTCCTGTCTTTGCCAGACACCTGGATGAAAGAGTTTTTTCTGGCTCATATATACACAGAGTTGCAGTTGATAGAGGAGGCCCTGCAAAAATATCAGAATCTCATTGATGTGGGCTTCTCTAAGAGCTCATATATTGTTTCCCAAATTGCAGTTGCCTATCACAATATCAGAGGTGAGTGAATAAGGACAATGAAATACCATCAAATCCTGAATGTAGCACTATGTTGTTTTCTAAACTTTCTTACCTTTTTTCCCTGCAGATATTGACAAAGCCCTCTCTATTTTTAATGAACTAAGGAAACAAGACCCATACAGGATTGAAAATATGGACACATTCTCCAACCTTCTTTATGTCAGGGTGAGCTGCTTCCTTTGCTTAGAATTGATCAAGCTCTTTTGTGCTTTAATCTCTTGGGTTGGATTGTCACAAGTTGCATTAGCTAGGGGGTTCCTTAACTCATGCTTAGATTGTCTTTCCGTTTTCTTCTAGAGCATGAAATCAGAGTTGAGTTACCTGGCTCACAACCTCTGTGAGATTGATAAATATCGTGTGGAAACATGCTGTGTAATTGGTAAAGAGTCACTACTTTTTTTCTTTTAAGATTTATTTTTACTGTAAGTAATACAGATGTAAAAAATAACAATTAAAAGTGTCAAAGAGGGGTGCCTGGGTAGCTCATTTGGTCAAGCATCTGACTATGGCTCAGGTCATGAGCTTCCAGTTTGTAGGTTTGAGCCCCAAATCGGACACTCTGCTGTCAGCACAGAGCCCACTTCGGATCCTCTATCTCCCTCTCTCTCTGCCCCTCCTCCGCTTGCACTCTCTCTCTGAAAAATAAATAAACATTTAAAAGTGTCAAAGATAACAAAATATATACTATAGAATGTAAAAGCACAATGTAATCCCACCCCCTAGATTATTTGGTGAGCATGACTCCAGAATGTTTTTCTATGTGAATACATGTGAATGCTAAAAATGTGTGTGTGGGTACATGCGTATGTATAACTTGCTTGCAAAAACTGTATCATTATACACACTGCTCTGTAACTTTTCCTTTTTAAAAATATTAACATTAAGCTTTCTCATTTTTTTATTTAGTACATGAAGATTTGTATTATTTTTGATGGCTATTTAGTATTTTATTTCATAGATGTACCATTTTTATTTTTATTTAACCATTTTCTATTGTATAAGTTGTGGCCACTATTTATTAATATAAAAATAGTTTCAGGAAACATCTTTGTATGTGTACATTTATTTTTTCATGTTTATTCAACTATCATCCATGTGATCCATTCCTAGCAGTGAAGGTTGGATCAAAAGTGTGTATATTTTAACCTTAATATTACTAAAAAGCTTATAAGAATTTCCAATCCTAGGGGCATCTATGTGGCTTAATCGGTTAAGCATCTGACTCTTGATTTTGGCTCAGGTCATGATCTCACAGTTGTAAGACTGAGCCCTGCATTGGGCTCTCAATGAGTGTGGAGCCTGCTTAAAATTCTCTCTCTTCTCTGACCGTCTCACCTGCTCATGCTGTCTCTCTCTCTAAAGTAAAACAAACAAACAAACAAACAAACAAAAAAAGAATTTCCAATCCTATGAAAACAAATCAGAAAACCTCTTTCTTCGTATAGGGGTATTTCAATCTTTGTACTTTTGACTTTTTGGACTGATAATTTTTTTGTGTGTGTTGGGGGCCGTCCTGTACATTGAGGGTGTTAGCAGTATCGCTAGCCTCTACCCACTAGATGGCAATAACCCTCTTCCCCCGGTAGTGACAACCAAAAATGTTTGCAGATATTGCCAACTCTTGGGGTCATAATCATCTGTGGTGAATCATCCGTGGTTGAGAACCATGCCCTATGTACTCCACCACACTTATTGTGACCTTATCATCAATTGACATAAACATATCAGTGGCCACATTTGGATAAAAGTAAGCTTGGTTGTTTGTGACAGAAAGCCCAGGTTCCCTGGAAATGAAAGGGAAATCCCCCTTCCTGGGTGTTTGGTGACCTGGCGTTGAGATCGTACATTCATATCTTTCTAGGTCAGGAAGTTGTTAGTAAACTGATAGAATTTCTATCCATTAATTTAATATTATTAGCCCTTGAGTAAGTTGTAGTTCATTGTGGGAAATAAGCGTTAAAAAATATAATAGGCCCTAGGGTGCTTGGGTGGCTCGGTTGGTTGAGCATCCAACTTCAGGTCAGGTCATGATTTCATGGTTTATGAGTTCGAGCTTCACATCTGGCTCACTGCTGTCAGTGCAGAGCCCCCTTTGGATACCCTGTCTCCCTCTCTTTCTGCCCCTCCCCTGTTTGTGCTCTTTCTCGCTCAAAAATAAATAAAACATTAAAAAAAAAATGTAATAGGTCCTGGGGTGCCTAGGGGGCTCAGTCATTTGAGCTTCTGACTCTGGATTTTAGCTCAGGTCATGATCTCACAGTTTGTGAGATTGAGCCCCATGTGAGGCTCTGTGCTGACAGTACAGAACCCGCTTGGGATCTTCTCTCCCTCCCTCTCTCGAATGCCCCTCCTCCGCTCATGCATGTGCTGGCTCTCTCTCCCCCTACCCAAACAAATAAACATTTAAAAAAATATAATAGGTTCTTTTTTTTTTTTTTTAATTTTTTTTAATGTTTATTTTTGAGACAGAGGGAAACAGAGTGCAAGTGGGGGAGGGGCAGAGAGAGAGGGAGACACAGAATCTGAAACAGGCTCCAGGACTCTGAGCTGTCAGCACAGAGCCCGATGCAGGGCTCGAACCCACGAACCGTGAGATCATGACCTGAGCCAAAGTCAGACGCTTAACCGACTGAGCCACCCAGGCGCCCCAAAATGTAATAGGTTCTATTGGAACATAGGTGAGAATAAGAATAAATGATCTTTTCAATATCAGAACATTATAAAGAAAATATAAAGTCCATTAGGGTGAGGGCATAATCCCGTTTTATTCAGAAAACATCTTTTGAACATCTTTTTTTTTTTTTTTTTTTTTAAGTTTATGTATTTATTTTGAGGGAGAGAGAGAGCAAAAGCTGGGGAGGGGCAAAGAGAAGGAGAGGCAGAATCCCAAGCAGGCTCCATACCATCAGCACAGAGCCAGTGCAGGGGTCAAACTCAAAAACCCTGAGATCATGACCTGAACCAAGATCAAGAGTTGGATGCTTAACCAACTGTGCCAACCAGGTGCCTCCTCTTTTGAGCATCTTCTGAGTACCAGACCCTGTGCTTTCTTTTGCAGTACCTACCCTTATTGCCCATCGAGGAAGACTAGTAAAAAAAAATAACTATAATGCAGTGGGTTGAGTGTTATGATTGAGGTAAACCTAAGATGCTAAGAGAGTACATCAGTATCTAATCTAGCCTGTGATTATTAGGGAAGTCTTCCTGAGATGGTGATGCTTGAAGGCTGGGCAGAAGTAAAACAGTTCAGTAAGAGAGTAAAAGGATTGACTTCGGAAGGGCATTCCCTGTATAGCACCAAAGTATGAAACAGGCATTCTGCCTGAAGTAGCTCAGCATCTGGAAGCATGGTGTGGGAATGTTCAAAAAGGGGCCCTATCTTGAAGAGGCTTTTATGCCTTGCTGAACATTAGGATTTTATTATGAAGGCAGTAGGAGTCTTCTGAAGGAATGTAAACCAGAGTGATGAATGTTCTCAGATTTTCAGATTTTTGGAATAATCCAGTCTAGGGATGATGAGAGCCTACACTGAAGTATTGGCAGCAGGGATGGAGAGAGGCTGTTGGACTTAAAAGGTATTTAAGAAGTAGAACAAATAGGGGGCACCTGGGTGGCTCAGTTGGTTAAGTGTCTGACTTCGGCTCAGGTAATAATCTCATGGTTTGTGAGTTCAAGCCCCACATCAGGCTCTGTGTTCACAGCTCAGAGCCTGGATCCTGCTTCAGATTCTGTGTCTCCTTCTCTCTCTGCCCCTCCCCCACTCACACTCTGTCTCTGTCTCTCAAAAATAAATAAACGTTGAAAAAAAAAAAAAATAGTAGAACAAATAGGAATTGGTGACTGGGCAACCAGTTGGATAACAGTGCTCTATACATGAAGAAAGGAAATAGAGGTGGGGGAGAAAAGGAATGAATAATCCTTTTTTAAAAATTTTTTTTTTTCCAACATTTATTTATTTTTCGGACAGAGAGAGACAGAGCATGAACGGGGGAGGGGCAGAGAGAGAGGGAGACACAGAATCGGAAACAGGCTCCAGGCTCTGAGCCATCAGCCCAGGGCCCGACGCGGGGCTCGAACTCACGGACCGCGAGATCGTGACCTGGCTGAAGTCGGACGCTCAACCGACTGCGCCACCCAGGCGCCCCAGAATAATCCTTTTTTAAACCTCCACACTTAATGCCAGTTAAAATCAAAAGAGACTTACATATGAAGAGCAATGATTTAGGAGTTTCTTGTTTGTTTGTTTTGATTTTATAGTAGGTTTTATTATTTTTTATTTAATTTTTAAAAATTTTTTTATTTTTAAGTTTACATCTAAGTTAGTTAACATATAGTGCTATAATGATTTCAGGAGTAGATTCCAGTGATTCATCCTCTATGTGTAACATCCAGTGCTCTTCCCAACAAGTGTCTTTCTTAATGCCCCTTACCCATTTAGCCTACCCCCTGCCCCCCACAACCCCTCTGGCAACCCTCAGTTTGTTCTCTATACTTAAAAGTCTCTTATGCTTTGTCCCCTCCCTGTTTTCATATTCTTTTTGCTTCCTTTCTCTTGTGATCCTCTGTTTTGTAAATTAAATTCCACATATGAGTGAAGTCTTATATTTATCTTTCTCTGACTCATTTCGTTTAGCATAATACCCTCTAGTTCCATCCACGTTGTTGCAAATGCCAAGATTTCATTCTTTTTGACTGCCGAGTAATACTCCATTGTATTTATATACCACATCTTCTTTATCCATTCATTCGTCAATGGACATTTGGACTCTTTCCATACTTTGGCTATTGTTGATAGTGCTGCTATTAACTTTGGGGCACATGTGCCCCTTCGAAATAGCACACTGTGTCCCTTGGATAAATACCTAGTAGTGCAATTGCTGGGTTGTAGGGTAATTCTATTTTTAACCTTTTGAGGAAACTCCATACTGTTTTCCAGAGTGCCTGCACCAGTTTGCATTTACAAGAGTTACTTGTTTTTTTAATAATCATTTGAGGTGAACTCCTTAATGACTGTTTTTTTTTTTTTTTCCCTCAGTATATGTGTTAAATGCCCAGCACAGTGCCTGACATATGGTCAATAAATGTTTGTTGAATTCAGCCCACCTACTTTAAGAATGAAAAATAAGGAATATTAGTTTATGATAAAGAAAAATATCCTTCAGCTTTCATATTATAGCCAATTCAGAGGAAGTAAAAGTAGAAAAAGGGTAGAGAGAAAAAAAAAAAACCTGAGGACCTGAGAGAAAATGAACGCTCTTATGAATAGAATGGTCGCAAGGATCTCCTGTTGGTTTAGTCCTTGCATCTGCTTTGATGTTTCGATGTGAATTGTTTCCTTCTTTGTCTTTTCTGGAGTCCCAATGTCTGACAGGCAGCATTTTATGTACTATGTGAAACAGCTTATACTACAATATAGCATAGTTAAGTTTGGACTCTGGAACCAGACTACCCAAGTTTAAATCTCGGTTCTACTACTAACTAGTTGTGTGACTTTGGGCCTAACCTGTCTCTGCTATAGTTTTCTCATTTCACAAAGCAATAATAATGGATCCTTCTCTCATGTAATTTTCGTGAAGATTAGATAAATTAATGCCTACAAAGCACTTACAGCAATGTAGTTGCCCAGCACACTTGTAATCACTAGTATATTTTAGCTGCTCCAAATGAGATTTAAAAAACTCATGTACATGATCTTTGCTCAAAACTTGGCCAATTCTGACTTCCTTAATATCTCTATCATTCTCACTCCTTTAGAAGCTAGGGCATATATAGGGCTATACCCTTCTTCCTGGGTGAGGATCAGTATTTTGGCCTAGAAATGTACTATGCTGATGTATATAGCTCTAATCTTCCCTTTCCCTACTCTCTCACTTATGACTATTTATTTTTTTTACTATTATAAACATTCTTCTTCATAGCTACATTACAAACAGGATTTGTGGGGATTTAAAATTATTATTGAAGTATAATGTTATATTAGTTCCAGGTGTATAACATAGAGATTCTACAATTCTGTGTATCATTGAATGCTCACCATGATAAGCTAGTCATGATACAAAGTTATTACAGATTTATTGACTGTATTCCCTATGCTGTACTTTGCATTCTGTGACTTACTTATTTTATAACTGGAAATGTGTACCTCTTAATCCCCTCTATCTATTCATTCATCTTTTTAAAAAAATAATTTATTCCTGAGGTTCCTAGGTGGCTCAGTCGGTTAAGCATCTGATTCTTGATCTCAGCTCAAGGTCATTATCTTATGATTCTTGAGATCAAGCCCCATTTGGGGCTTTGTGCTAACAGCGTGGAGCCTGCTTGGGTTTCTCTCTCCTTGCTCTCTGCCTCTCCCTTGCTCTCTCAAAAATAAATAAACTTTAAAAATAGCTTTATTGAAAAAAAAACCAGGCTTATTAAGGTATAATTTACATAAGTTTATACTTCAAGGAGTTTTTGTAAATTTATACAGTTATGTAACCATAACCATAAATCCAGTTTAGAACATTCTGGCACCCCTGGAAGTTCCCTTGAGTCTGTTTGCAGTCAGTCCCTCTTGCATCCCCCAGCAGACACAGATTTGCCTTCTATCTCTATATTTTGCCTTTTCTAGAAATTTTCATGTGAATGGTATCTTGCAGTTTTTAGTCTTGTTTGGCTTCTTTCACTTAGCTGTTTCTGAGATTCACCAGTGTTGTAGCATGTTTCAGTAGTTTTTTTTTTTTAAGTTTATTTATTTATTTTGAGAGAGATCAGCACGTGCACAAATTGGGAGGGGCAGAGAGAGAGGAAGAGAGAAACCACCCAGATACCCCTCAGTAGTTCTTTTGAATGTTGAGTAGTACTCCATTGTTTGGATATGTATATTTTGTTTATCCATTTACCAGTTGACTTAAGATAAATGGGTTTTATACCCTTTCTGCAAATAAAATCTTCCACAGATTCCTAAAAGCTCTCACTTGCTCTTTTCAAGACCAACAATGATAGATCTGATTTGATTCTTTTTTTTTTTTTTTTAATTTTTTTTTTTCAACGTTTATTTATTTTTGGGACAGAGAGAGACAGAGCATGAACGGGCGAGGGGCAGAGAGAGAGGGAGACACAGAATCGGAAACAGGCTCCAGGCTCTGAGCCATCAGCCCAGAGCCTGACGCGGGGCTCGAACTCACGGACCACGAGATCGTGACCTGGCTGAAGTCGGACGCTTAACCGACTGCGCCACCCAGGCGCCCCATCTGATTTGATTCTTATGGGAGAGAGGAGCTCAGAGCTCTACCTTTTTATCCCTTGAAGTACCTCTTTAGAAACCTGGGAATGTAGTTGGAAAACTACCAAACTGTAGAAATTTCCCATCCTTTGTTAAGAAAATATGTATAAGTGCTATATCCAGATGAAATAAACTGAAGAAAAACTTGAAGTGTTAGGGAACATTTTTTTTTTTTTTAAACCAATATGTGTGATAGATGAGTATATTTCCCAAGGGAATAATGATGTTCCCTTCATGTACATTTTGGCTTTTCTGCAAATACTTTGGGGGAATGAGTTATAGTTTCATGCCTGCTCTGTGGAATGCTATTTTAGGGAACTTTTATTTTTATCTCTCTAGTTACTTACATGTCTTTTGTTTTTCAATCAGGCAATTACTATAGTTTGCGTTCTCAGCATGAGAAGGCAGCCTTATATTTCCAGAGAGCACTGAAATTGAATCCTCGGTATCTTGGGGCATGGACACTGATGGGACATGAGTACATGGAAATGAAGAACACATCTGCTGCTATTCAGGCATACAGGTGAGTTTCTGGTTGAGTGGTGAGGTGGAGGAGATTGATGTTAGGAGCCTCTCTTGAGCCTGCAAGTCTCTAACCTTGATTCTCCCCTCTTACCAATCTCTCTTTTGTTTCGTAGACATGCCATTGAGGTCAATAAACGGGACTACAGAGCCTGGTATGGGCTTGGACAGACCTATGAAATCCTCAAGATGCCATTTTACTGCCTTTATTATTACAGACGGGCCCATCAGCTTCGGTAAATCTGACCAGTTGATGATGTGTTTGTTATGAGACGGGCTAGTACTTTATCTTTTGATAGCTACTGAAGAATCACAGTGAATGAATGGTTTTCACTCTTAGAGACCTCGGTGTAAACTTGCCCTATGCTCCTTGGTCATTTTTATGCAGTATATTCTGATGGGTTAGTTGGTAGTATAATTGTGAACACAAAATACTGTAATTATATGAAGTATTGGATTAAAGGCTAATCCCTGCATGGATTTGAATTAGTGGTTGTTGGTGGTGTGTCCTCAAGGTTGGACTTTAGTAACTTTTTAAAGTCTTTGCTCAGACTGCCTATTCCTCCTCTTTCTTAGGCCGAATGATTCTCGTATGCTGGTTGCTTTAGGAGAATGTTATGAGAAACTCAATCAACTAGTAGAAGCCAAAAAGGTATCTGAATTTGGGTCCTGGAGAATTTGAATGGAGATGTGCTGTTTGGATGAAGGGTTGGTCTCTCTGTGCTCTAATTTTCCTTCATGTTGATCTATCTACCTAGGAAAGTTTTAAGTATTTATAGGTGCATAGGCTAAAAAGCAAAGCACGGCTGACATTGTCAGTGGGATTATCAGTCTAGTACAAATGCTTTGTATTCTGCAAATCTGAACTTCTGGGAGGCTTGTAGGACTTGAGCCTTTATGTGGTAGGTCATGGCACATGGGACAATGGTCAAAAGTGATCAGTTTATTGTTTTGACAGTGTTATTGGAGAGCTTACGCCGTGGGAGATGTGGAGAAAATGGCTCTGGTGAAACTGGCCAAGTGAGTGAAAGGAATGAAATGCTGTTGTTATTTCTGCTGGCTTCTCTGGTACGGCTCATCCTGCACTCTCTAGAGCCCCCATCGTCCTCCTACATGAGTGTGCAGATGAATCAGGGTGTGTGAATACTGGTCTGGAAGTTAAGCCATCTTGACTCAGGAGACTCCTCTCTAAAGGGGGAACTGCTTTCCTGTTAGGCAAGGGATCAAGAATGAATTGAAAGGAATGAAATTTTCATGTCAAAGCAGTCTAGGAAAACTACTTTAAGTACTGATCCTCCTCCAGATAAAGCCCAAGGAAATAAGGAATGACTCAGAAATAGCAGGCAAACAAGTCTTAAATGCAATCTTATTCCTGCCAGTTCTTTTCTGAATTCTTAGAAAAAAGTCTGAATTGCTTGGTGTCTTTTTAAAATTTTGCTCAGAGTATTATCAGAGAATTTTGCAAAGGTGTGTTGTCCACTATAAGTATTTACCTACTCTCCCTCCATCACCAGTAGGAGAGGAACGAGGCTGAGTTTTGATGAGGTATCCATCACATTGGGACACTAATATTATTCTGGGTCCCAGTGTGCCATTTATGTCAAACCTTGTAGTTTTCTCTGTATTGCCATTTTTTGGGTCTTAATCATGTGCTTTGCGTTTTACCATTAGCTTGCTCTGAGATCTGATTTGTACTTACAGACCTATTTATTTTGTAGGCTTCATGAACAGTTGACTGAGTCAGAACAAGCTGCCCAGTGTTACATCAAATATATCCAAGACATCTACTCCTGTGGGGTATGTTTCACAACCATGCGAACTGGGTTGCTGATCGTATTCTCATCGCCTTAGTCACTCTTGCTTTCCTTATCCAGGAAATAGTGGAGCACTTGGAGGAGAGCACTGCTTTCCGTTATTTGGCACAGTACTATTTTAAGTGCAAGCTGTGGGATGAAGCTTCAACTTGTGCCCAAAAGTGTTGTGCATTCAATGATGTGAGTAGCAGTTCTTTGCTCAAGGGTTTGGATTTTAGGTTCAAACATATGATGTTTAAGAGGCACCTGGGTGATACCTGAGTGTGGTTTTGATTTGTATTTCCCTGATAAGGAGCGACGCTGAACATCTTTTCATGTGCCTGTTGGCCATCCGGATGTCTTCTTTAGAGAAGTGTCTATTCATGTTTTCTGCCCATTTCTTCACTGGGTTATTTGCTTTTCGGGTGTGGAGTTTGGTGAGCTCTTTATAGATTTTGGATACTAGCCCTTTGTCCGATATGTCATTTGCAAATATCTTTTCCCATTCTGTTGGTTGCCTTTTAGTTTTGTTGGTTGTTTCCTTTGCTGTGCAGAAGCTTTTTATCTTCATAAGGTCCCAGTAATTCACTTTTGCTTTTAATTCCCTTCCCTTATGTGGATCCTGAGAAACTTAACAGGAACCCATGGGGGAGGGGAAGGAAAAAAAAAAAAAAAAAAAAGAGGTTAGAGTGGGAGAGAGCCAAAGCATAAGAGACTGTTGAGAACTGAGAACAAACTAAGGGTTGATGGGGGGTGGGAGGGAGGAGAGGGTGGGTGATGGGTATTGAGGAGGGCACCTTTTGGGATGAGCACTGGGTGTTGTATGGAAACCAATTTGACAATAAATTTCATATATAAATAAAAAAAAAAAAAAAAAGAGGCACCTGAGTGGCTCAGTCGGTTGAGCATTCAACTCTTGGTTTTGGCTCAGGTCATGATCTCACGGTTCGCGAGTTTGAGCCCCACCTTGGGCTCTGCGTTGACAGTGTGGATCCTGCTTGGGGTTCTCTCTTCCTGTCTCTCTGCCCCTCCCCTGCCTTTGCTCTTTCTCTTAAAATAAATTTAAAAACAAACAAAACATATGATGGTTATGATCATCTGAGAGTGGAAGATGGGTAAGAAGGTAAGTGGAAAGGCTTCCTTGATCTGTGAAACTTTTACATCAGTATTTTAGAAGTGGTTTTTGAGAATAGCCTTGGATAGACTTTGAAACACTTTTCTGATTTTGTTTCAGACCCGGGAAGAAGGCAAGGCCTTGCTCCGGCAAATCCTACAGCTTCGGAACCAAGGGGAGACTCCCTCCACTGAGATGCCTGCTCCCTTTTTCCTCCCTGCTTCACTTTCTGCTAACAACACTCCCACACGCAGAGTTTCTCCACTCAACCTGTCTTCAGTCACACCGTAGTTGGCTGTTTTCAAGCCAGCACACTAGTAGACCCATGTTAAGCCTTACTTCTGTGTAAGGAATGGCCACATCTGTTCTTCCAAGGACCTTAGTTGTCCGTTTGTACAGATGGAAACAGCTCCTTGGGGATGGTTTACAGAATCTGACAGAATAATCCTGGCAGGAACGGACATGGTCTTTTGCCGTTTAGAAGCACTTCTGTTTCCCTCTGTTCAGAGAGTGGCTACGAATCTGGGCCTTCTTCCCAGACCTTTTCTCCCCATCTAAAAAACATCCCTTTAACAGCACTTTAGTACAGGCAAGGCTTACAGAAACCAAGTTTTAATGCTGCTGGGAGTGAGAGATTTCTTTAGGGAGGGATGGAAGGGAGAACAGTGTGCCACTCTACCGTCTGCAGGCAGTAGGGGCACTGGATACCCTAGGAAGGTGAGGGTACCGGATAGACATGACCTCATCATTCTGGATTTACTGAGCATGACTATGCTGTCAGAGGTAAGATTTAAACGGAAGCTACACATTTGTTCTTGCTCTGGGGGGACATTCTTCAGAAACATAATTTTAAGAACTCTTCATAGAAATTTTCATATTGGAATTAACTTACTAGAGTTGAATGAAAGAGGGGGCAAAAAGAATCTTACTTTGCATGGAACTGTTGATGGCAAAAGAGCCTATGGAGTTACCTATACTCTTAACTAAAGCGAAGCAAGGAGTCAGGATTACAGATAATTTCATGGATGTTCAAGAGGTGTTAGGTTTTGTGACCGTATAGACAAGAATAAACCCATTTCAACCTGGTCTGTTGTAATAAATATTTTCGATGTAGTTATGTTCCCTACCCGCCCCCCCCCCCCCCGCCTATTTTCTCCCAACAGAATGGTTCCTTTCAGCCTTCACCTGTTTAGACAAGGCAAAGGGAGTCATTCTTGCTGTGCTCTTGGAGGCTTTCAGGCCTGTGCATGTGTATTCAGTAGGAGGTAATATATGCTATGCTTGTAATGTCTGCTGTAATGAATTTGAACTGTAGATACCATGGATTATTCTGAGCTCAGGGCCCAGCCTTCCTTTACTGTTTCCAGAACAAGTTTGTTACCCATTCACCAACTAAAGTCTGACACTTCATTTTATATTAAGGAAGGTTTAGAATATCTAATGTCCCTTGAATTCATTTTTTACCAAGCTTTCTTAGCTGTACATTAGTTACACGTCTCTACTGCCATTCCTGTGCAAGGTTCCAAAGGGCCTGAATTTTTAATTTAAAAATTTTTTTCCCATTTTACAAGTTCTGTTTTAATGAATTTGTTAAATTTGGAATTCAAACAAAAAATGTGAATATGTTTATTTAATATAACTTTGTGTGTGCATAGAAACCATATAAGTAAAAAAGCAATGAGATTACATAGGTGATTATATTACAAAAGGGAAGAAAATAACTAGTACTTGTATATTGCATTCTGGATACAGTTCCAGGTACGTGGTAAAGCTTAAAAGAGACCTATTTCTCCAGCAGCTGACCCGCCTCAGAGCAACGACTGCTCTCTCCTTCCCCACAGCCTTAGTATTTTTTGCCAAAGGGCCCGGATTTGAGTAAAGGGGAGCGCCGTGAGCGAAGGATCCGTGCATAAGGGCTACAGTCTGTTGAGCTTTGGCAGGTGGGTGTTCTGGGAAGTAAGTTTCGAAGAAATGGTTTCTTCCCTGGGGGCTGTTGGTTTGGTTGCTGGTTTTCCTGGTTGGCACCAAGGCGTTTTTTGGTAGAAGCCTGGCCTTGGAGTTTTAGTACAGTATGATACTGCTCTGCAATGCATGCTGCCTTCTTCCGAAGGTCCAGTTTCACTAGCATCATGTTATTCTGCAGCTCAGCCAGGGTCTGATCCTAGAAAGATGAATAAAGTTACAGAAAACCTTTCTGTCTGGTGTATTATAGAAACAAAAGGGTAAGGTACTCACCATCTGTTATTAACAACTGTTTTTAAAAAGATTAATTCTTGGGGCGCCTGGGTGGCTCAGTCGGTTAAGCGTCTGACTTTGGCTTAGGTCACGATCTCACAGTCAGTGAGTTCGAGCCCCACATTGGGCTCTGTGCTGACAGCTCAGAGCCTGAAGCCTGCTTCGGATTCTGTGTCTCCCTCTCTGCTCCGTGCCCACTCCCACCCCCACGCACACATCACACTCTGCCTCTCTCTCTCAAAAATAAACAAACATTAAAAAGAAAAAAGTTAAAAAAAAATTAAAAAAAAAAAAAGATTAATTCTTTAAGTTAGAGCTTTTAATGGAATAGGGGGTATTTTCCTTAAGACCCCAACAAATAGCACTGAAGAGGAAGACATTTTTTACCATGAGGTGGCATGAACTCGAATAAGTTTACTTAACCTCCAAGAACGTTAGTGCCTAGGTATCAAATCAAGATACACAGCTCCTTTTTATTTTTTAGTTTATTTACTTATTTTTGCTAATCTCTACACCCACTTGGGGTGCCTGGGTGGCTCAGTCCGTTAAGGGTTCAACTTCGTGTCAGGTCATGATCTCAGTTTGTGGGTTTGAGGCCTACATTGGGCTCTGTGCTGCCGGCTCAGAGCTTGGATCCTGCTTCAGATTCTGTGTCTCCCTCTCTTTTGCCCCTCTCCTGCTTGCATTCTCTCTCTCTCTCAGAAAAATAAACATTAAAAACATTTTTTTTTAATTAAAAGAATAAACTAAACTTATGACCTCGAGATCAAGAGTCTCATGCTTACTGCCTGAGCCAGCCAGGCACCCCTTAAAGTCTACACATTTTGGATGAAATACAATACTATTTATTTTCATCAGGTTGTTACAACAGAGAAAACACCTATAAATTACATAGCATAGTGCCTTGTACTTAGTGAATGGTTATTTTTATTTTGCAAAGAAAACAAACTCTCCTTATTCTAAAATCAGCCCCCAAATGTCTGCCTTTCTCATCTGCTTCTCATTCTTTTTTCTCACATATACTCTGGGGTGGGCTGATGTGAGAGAAGGAAATATATAGGGTGTCCTTACCTGTTTGATTAAGATATCATCACAAGTGGTCAAGGCTTGGCGAAGTTTTCCTGCCCCAGTGCTGTGGCAACAGGCTCTTTCTGCTGACTGGAGAGACTCACCAAGTTTCTGAAGCTCTGTCCGCAGCAGTCTTATATTCTGAAAAAAAATGAGTAGGAACCACACTGGCCAAGACCAACCAGGATAATGATCTGGAGGCACTCAACAGCCATTTGAGAGACGTAAAATTAGAAAGGCTAGTCAGTTAAATGAAGTAGCCACTCTCCAGGACAGCACAAAAACCCCCTGGTCCTCATGTAAATCAGACTGGAAAGGAAATTGCTTTATGTAAGAGCCTTGGTAACAGAGAAAGGTATCAATTACCTTCTGTCCCTCCTCTAATTTCTTGTCCACATCAATGGTGAAGGGCTTGGCTGATGGTGGTGGTTCTAACATTTTCTGATACTTCTGTAGTTCTGAGAGAAGGAAAAAAGAAACTTCAAAATGTAGGCTTTCTAGCCTTCGACTTCCCTCTTAACTGAGTTAACAGTAGCTTGCAACAAATACAGAACGTGAGGCAATGTGCAATCTAGAGTGAGAGGTTAGGGAGATACAGGTCCAAGTTGATGAAAGTATTTTGGAGTTGGAGTCAGAAGGCCCAAGTTTGAAAACCAGTTCTCTGAACCACTCTCATGCTTTGTGACCTCTCACCTTCAGTGGTGGAACGTAGCTCTGCTCTGCACTGTTCCAGTTTAGCTTTAACCTCCTGGAGCTGCTGGCTGGAGGCAGAAGCCGCCAACCTTTGTGACCGCCGAAGGGACAATTCAGACCCTGGTTGTTGATGGGCTATTGGCTGCTGTCTGGCTTCCTGCAAAAGAGCTTCTAGCTCTTCTATTTTCTCATCCCGCTCCTAAGAGGGAAGCAGAGAACAAAATTCCATCCACAGTCAGACAAATCCTACAGGAACAGATGGCCAAATGGTGAATAAAACCTTCCCTGACACTTAATGCCTGTTAGCACTTATACCATTTTCTAGGCCAAACAAATCCTTAATCAATTCATAGAATGACACATATATAGTACCAAAGACACTAGAAAAAACTTGAGTTACATATTCCTGCTGTACCAGCATTTATAAAATCTATTTATCTCAGGCAACCCAGTGATGGGAATCAGTAGCTGGCTGGGGCTGGTTCAGGACAACTCACCTGAAGCTCTTCTTGGTAAAAACTTGTCAGTGACTCCTTGAGGATCTTTAGTTTCTCTTCATACATTTCCTCTAACAGTTCCTTTTGGGTATCCAAATGTTCACTTTCAGAGGAGAAAAATGGATAAAGAAGATGTGGTATCCATACACACACATGCATGCACACACACACAATATTCCTCAGCTATACAGAATGAAATCTTGCCGTTTACAGTGATATGGATGGACAGAGAAAAGTCTTCGGTTAAGCAAAATCAGATGGGTACCTGAGTGGCTCAGTTGGTTGAGCATCTGACTGTGGCTCAGGTTGTGATCTCACTTTGTGCATTTGAGCCCTGCAATGGGCTCTGCACTATTGGTGTGGAGCCTGCTTGGGATTTTTGCTCTCTCCTCTCTCTGACCCTCCCCACTCATGTTTTCTCTCTCAAAATAAATAGGAAGACAAAATACCATATGATTTCACTTATATGTGAAATCTAAAAACAAATGAACTTAAAAATACTATTAAAATTATTTATTTTTAAACTTAAGACTTTATTCCAGTCTTGTCACTTAAAAAAGTTTTTTTTAACATTTATTTATTATTGAGAGACAGAGAGTGAACAGGGGAGGGGCAGAGAGAGGGAGACACACTATCAGAAGCAGGCTCCAGGCTCTGAGCTGTCAGCACAGAGCCTGATGTGGGGCTCGAACCCACAAACTGCAAGATCATGACCTGAGCAGAAGTTGGACGCTTAACTGACTGAGCCACCCAGGTGCCCCCAGTCTTGTCATTTTTTTTGTTGTTGTTTTGTTTTCTTGGAGAGCACAAACCAGTGAGGGGGGCAGAGGAAAGGAAGTGGGCTCTGCGCTGACAGCCTGACGGCAGCAAGCTGATGTGGGGCTCGAACTCCCGAACCGTGAGATCGTGACCTGAGCTAAAGTCAGACGCTCAACTGAGCCACTCAGATACCCCTTTTTTAAATTTATTTTTGAGAGAGAAAGATGGTGCAGGTGACTGAGGGGCAGAGAGAGAATCCTACACAGGCGCTACAGTGTCAGCATGAGGCCTAAAGCAAGACTCGAGTTCACCCCATGCAGGTCTCAACTTTAAAACAAAAAACAGACTTTTAAATACAGGGAACAAACTGGAGGGCAGGGGGGTAGGGGAAATGGGTAAAATAGGTAAAAGCAATTCAAAGGTACAAACTTCCAGTTATAAAATAAATAAGTCACAGAGATGAAAAGTAAAACAGGAAATACGCTCCGTAATATTATAATAATGTATGGTTGACCAATGGGGACTACACTTTCTTTTTTTTGAGACAGAGAGAGAGAAAGCATGGATGCATGAGTGGGAGACAGAGAGAGAGGGGGAGAGAGAGAGAGAATCTCAACCAAGCTCTGCGCTGGAGCTCACAAACTGTCAGATCATAATCTGAGCCAAAATCAAAAGTCATATGCTTACCCAACTGAGCTACCCAGGTGCCCTAGATGGTGACTACTATTGTGGTGAGCACTGAATAATGTACAGAAGTGTCAAATCCCTAGGTTGTACATGTGAAACTAATATAACATTGTGTGTCATATATATTTCAATAAAACATTTTTTTAAAAAAAGAGAAGATAAGTGAGTGAAGATTCTGAGAAGCAAGCTTGGGAGACAGATCTTGAGCCACAAGATCTATGATAGTTTCTATTTCCCACCCTCTGGTCCTATTGACAGACCAAGAGGAGTCACTCAGCTGGTACCTGCACCACTGTTCCCGCTGCTGCATCTGCTCCACCATCTCATTGCAAATTTCATCACGAAGCTGAATCTCCAGCTGCAACTTTTCTTGCCGTTCTTTACAAAGCAGTGCTTTCATGGCTTCTACCACTTGTAGGAGCTCCTAGGAGAAACACAGAAGTGATCAGATGGAAGGTAGCATGGAAAATACATGGCCATAAAGCTGATACACCAAAGCTTTTTTGCATTCTCACCTCCTTGCCATACATGGAAATGTCAGCTTCATTTTCAGTGTCCTCATCAAGGCCTGGATCTGTCTTAACTCCTGTCTCTAAGCTGGGAGATGCCAGTAGACTGTGTTCCTTGATGAATGAATGTAGCAATGGGAATCCCAGTTGCACAGGTGGAGCATGCACAAGCTAGGGGTGGGGTGGGAAATCAACTGAATTCATAACTAGTCCCTAGTAGATTCCTTAAATAAAGGTACCAGCCCAAAGTGAGCACAACCATCACACCTACAACTTCTTACCTGGCTGGCAATGGCTGAGAACTTGGCCACATGAAGGGTCTCATCATAGGTAGATGCACAGGGATTCACATTGACAATCATGCAGGAGCGGCCTCGGCCTGTGAAGAAGCCTTGGAACACTCGAGTCAACTTGCTGTCACGAAAGGGAACCAGGTTCTGCTTTGACCTAGCAGGGAGAACAGAGCTTTGAGCAGAATTTCAGCCTTTGGTGTAACCCAGCACCATCCCCAGTGGTGACCAGGAAGTCTCTCAGCAAACTGTAGTGCTCCAGATCATCCTAGCGCATGGCTTGTAATCAGAAGCTTACCGATTCTGTTGGTTTTGGCGCAGGGCAGCAATACAGCGGCCCAGGGTGTGCAAAGAAGTATTAATGTTTCCTGCTTCCTTCAGCCGCTCACCACTCTTCTGATCTTTGCAGCGTTCTGAGCCAGCCAGATCACAAAGTGACAACCTTGAAGAATGGACAGGATCTGACATAAGGACCCCACATGTTATGAGCTTTCCAGCCCTTCATATTGTTCTGGGGAGGGGAGGACCCACCAAGAATCTCTGTACTCAAGGAAGCAGAGCAAGACTCTAACAGAAGTAATTCCTCTGAGGCCCTCCCTTATCCCCTATTTCTATTACCACTTATGACCAAGAAGTCCAAATTTCTTTTTTTTTAATTTTTTTTAATGTTTATTTACTTTTGAGAGACCAAGAGAGACAGAGCACAAGCGGGGGTTGGGGCAGAGAGAGGGAGACACAGAATCTGAAACAGGCTCCAGTCTCTGAGCTGTCAGCACAGAGCCCGATGTGGGGCTCGAACTCACTAGCAGTGAGATCATGACCTGAGCAGAAGTCGGTCCCCCAACTGACTGAGCCACCCAGGCGCCCCTCTTTTTTTTTTTTTTTTTTTTTAAAGATTTATTTATTTTTGAGACAGAGATCACAAGAGGGGGAAGGGCAGAGAGAGAGGGAGACATAGGATCCAAAGGGGTCTCTGGGCTGATAGCAGCAAGCCCAATATGGGGCTCAAACTCACAAACTGTGAGATTACGACCTGAGCCGAAGTCAGATGCTCAACGAACTGAGCCACCAGGCGCTCCAAAGCCCAAATTTCTAAATGGAAAAACTTACTCGCTGATCTTGGGGATGATATCCCCTTCCCCTTGAAGGTGCAGGATCCGGATTGAGAAGATGCTGTGACTGGAAATCAAGAAAAAAAGAGAAGTTACTGTATATCTTCCATGACTATGTAGAGGACCAATGTTTCCTAGAACACAGTGAAAAGCTGACTCTCACAACCCACTTACCTGCGGCTAGAGTTCTGGTTCAGATGGGTACTGGCAAAGCTCTGGTTTTTACGACCCACTTTGAGCAGCTTCCAGGCCTCCTCAGCATCCTGAACGTGAACCCAATTGAGATCTAAAGCAAAGAAGAGAGAGGAATACATAAGATGGGAGCACCTAACTTTTCCTGGTTTCTCCCAAGTCCCCTTTCAGGGTTGTCCCCTGCCTCCCACTTTCCCATACCTTTCACATAGGGATTGCCATTCTGATCCTCACACAGCCGCAGAGTCTGCCTCTTGCGCTGCTGGCTAGGTGGTTCTAACAGGTCATAAAGCAGTTCGTTGTAGATCTCAAAGAAGGAGATCCAGATGGAGAAGCGGATGTCTGCAGGGACACTCACAGGGGCAGTGTCTGGCTGTGCCCATCGGTGACTCATTTCTGGGGAAGAAGCCAATGTACAGGGTATCAACCCTAGAGTAGTCCATCTCCCCTATGGTCTGCAGTGGCCTTAGAAGGAGCAACTTGGGTTGCAACCTCTGGTCTTTACCCCTGGCAGCTGTTGGGAGCAAGGGAGTGGGTTTCTACTGTTACTTGGCACAAAGCTCAATCATGGTACATACCATCCAGTTGGCTACTGCTTGTCATTTGACTGATGGAGGAGAGCCCAGCAATGCCACTGTCAAAGCTGCTACTGGTACCCATCCGTCCTTCAATGTAGACACTCCTCTTCAAGGAGGTGGACAGCTCCTCCTGGAGGGGCGCAGGAAAAAGATAAGCACAAAACTTTCCAGAGATTTATCCTCTTATCCCCACCTCTGTGAACATCAACACTTCACCTCTTGGAGGCCTCCATTTAGCAGGGCCAGTTTCTTTATCTCCTCCTGTCGAATCTGCTTACTGTCTAGCCAGATGACCTCATTGGAGAATATGGGCTTCAGATCAGGTGTTGCATGAAGTTGGCCTTGGAGGCTATTGAAGATCAGAGCCAGGGACCGGGGTAGGATTCCCCCATCCTTGATGGTACCTGGAAGCATGCGAAAAATGGACAGCTAAGTGCTATTCCCCAATTCAAAGCATCAAAAGGCAAAGAAAACACCATTACAGGCCAATCAGCAATTCTGTGAGGCCTACTAACTCACCTTGAATTGTGTGGGTTTTCCCTGAGTTGGTGACTCCGTATGTATAGATGAGCCAGTTCTGCCCTTTGAGTACATCCTTTACCATCTCTTTGACAGTCAGGTTGAAGAAAGATGCCTGTCCCACTTCTGGCCCGAAGATCTAGAGATAGACCCAATTTCTCAGAAGCCCATCCCTCATCTGTGTAGAGGCAGAAGCATCCCTTCCTGGGTGACTGTCTCTGGACACTACTTAAGCAACTTCTTCCTACAGTGCTGCCAGCTGCTCTACAAACATTAAAGATTAAAACCACTCTCTTCCAGTGCATCTTTCATCCAAATCAACAAATACGTAAGGAATGCTAGCCACTAAGTCTGATGCTGCAAACACAATGGGTTAACACAATGATGACAAGTGTGGGCTTTGGGGATGGGTAGCTCTAGGTGCAAGTCCCAACTCTACCACTGACTAGCTACATGGCTTCCACAACATAACCTTCACTGAGCTATAATATCCTTATCAGGAAAATAGGGACAATAATAATAATAATAGAAATGTTGGGAATTAATGCACATAAAGTACTTGATGCACTGGTTAGCACATAACAAGAGTCCCCAAAATTGTAGACATGCATATATAAGGAACTCAGAGTCAAGTAAAAAGCTTCCCTTTAAAGAGAGAATAAAGCTGCCTCTACATGTTGGTCCCTTGCTCATAAACCAGTACCTCCATACCTGGGAAAAGGTGAATCTATGTGTGGCTTGTCCAATTCCCCGCTCACTGCTCTTTTGGGCAAAGGAGTCCTTAGGTGCCTGTAGAACAAGGGTCTCCACATTCTCAATACGGACACAATCCTGAGAAGGGGGAAGAAAACAGTTGTCACAGAAGGAAATAATCCTGGGAACCCCTTCTGTTCTGCATCATTCCATCTTGAATCCTCCCTCCTCAGAAACTCACCTGATCTTCCTGTCGTTCCAACTCTGAAGGTAACAAGGGCCTGACCCTCAGGTATACTTTCACCTTCTCTGTACTATCTTCAGATGGAACCTGTGGTAGAATTCCAGGCTGGAATCAGCAGTTACTTCCAAACAGATGGGCAAACATAGAGTAGTTCCAGAGAATCATGCTAACACTACCTCCATTTCACCTCAAATGTCTCTGTACAGCTACTCTATAGTTCTATAATCATTTCAATCCACATGTGTTTTTTCACTACTTCATCACCCTTCACTATCTTTAGTATCTTGGAAACCTGGCTTGCCACAATGACATTCTGAATCAGAACTGGTTAACTGGTATGAAAATCAGCATGTGGTATTTTGGCAAAACACAACAGGTAAGCACCCTGGAGGCAGACACACCTAAATTTCAGTCCCAATTCCATCACTTAGAACAATGACACCTTGAACAAGTTCTTTAGACTCTCTGCCTCTTTTTCCCACCTCATTCATTCAACAGATATTTAGAGATCTGCCTACTATGGCCCCCAAACTTTAATAGGCACTGGTAGTCTGGAGTCAGGGACTTTCTTAAGGCTCCTACTCTCATGAAACTTTCTCTATAAAAGAGGAGACTTATCAGTAGAAGTGATCTCAACCAGAGCCACTTTCCTGCCAAGGGACATTGAGGTATGTCAGGGTAAGTTCCTTGGTTGTCACAAGTGGGAAGGAGCTAGTGACATCTAGTGGGTAGAGGCCAGGTATGATGCTAAACGTCTTCCAAGGTACAAGACAGCCCCCTGTAACAAATTATCTGGCCACAAATGTCACTAATGCTGCAGCTGAGAAACCCCAGTTTAGCAGAAAGCCTCCATAAATGGAAGCGACAGTTGATATTAAAACCTTACTTAATGGGCAGTATGCTCTTGTGTAAATTAACACATCTAGGCATCACAGTGAAGAAGAGAGAACTATTAGCCTTCTCTCACAGGATTAACTGAGTATGCACTTGACAATGTTTCATTTGTACAATGTAAATAATGTTTCTTCCTATGGACACACAAATTTACATTTTTTACTTGTCATGATCTTAATTTGGAATTCATCTCCCAGACCCTCAGGATTATTGGTCTTGGCCCTGAAACTAATTCTGTATGGACAACTAGTAGGCTGAAGATATCACTTTCTGCTGCCAAGCCACTGTCCAACTCCTTTACCTGCTGCTTATCCTCCAGGGAGGTGGAGATGACAGAACAGTCTGTTATCAGGTCCTTGCGTACCACAGACCCTAAATCTGCAGCTGTGGACTCAAACATGGGGGAGACTACAACTTCCTCATCTGACAGCAAGCCGGCTGGCGGAGAAAGGATCCCTTGCGACATGACAGCAGGGGCAGCTTAGGTCTACAAAGAGACAAGAGTGGGTAGGGAGGAGAACCTTAAAGGACACAAGGGGCTGCAAATTCTAGCTAAGAAACAATTTTCTTGCCCCAGGACACCTTCCTCTCGCTGCTTGAATTCCTACTCCCTTTTCCCTTCAAATGCCAGGAGAGAAGAAGGGGATGAGACGGGTTAATTATGTAATCCAGTCTTAGGCATTTCCGACCGTCATGAGGAATGAACAGATACCTCCCTCCACAAGCAAAATCCCCACTCTAATTAGGGTGCCTCACCCACCGGTGTAGAGAAGAAGGTGGTATAATTAGCTTTAGGCTTCTTCTCGAAGCCCGCCCCCAGGCCCAAAGGCAGGACAGACGTATAAAGAAAAAAAGGGACGGCGGCAGCTTCGCTTTCTGAAAACCTATCCCGGGAGGGCAAGAACTCGTACAGCCGCTGGACTCCAGGAGACCCGCAAACTCACCAAAGACGCGACACTCGCTCCTCCTCCGGTACCGGCTCACTCACACCCCGCAGCCGAACCCGGACTTTCGCAGTCTGAGAGCACAACTCCACCCACGAGGTGCACCTTTGTTACTGATACAATGTTTTAAATTACGCGCTGCGTTCGTTCGGCCAATCAGATAGCGGCGCCTGCAGCTGCCAATCAGCGCAAGCAAAGGGGGCGGTGGAGCCTTTTAGACCGTTTGCTCTGGTCTGACCTCTATCCTGCTCATGCGGGTCCGGGTTACCAACTGTCGGAGTTTGGATTTGGGAAAGCCTAGAATTTTTCGCGCTTAACACTTTTCCTTGGATACACACGTTTCTTTTCTAAGAAACTTAAAGGAAATTCTGAGGCTTCAGAGCCATCCTTTTTAGCACATTGCTTCCTAAGATCGCTCAAAAAACCTGGTTTAGGGAGCTTGCTCGTCCTGAAGGTTGGGACTACGCTTCCCAGGAGGCATCGCGAACAAGCGTCGGGACTCTATTTCCCAGAGTTCCAGGTCTTAAGCCCCACCAGGCAGTCCTCCCTGAGAGGGGGTTGGAGTCTTCGGGGCCAAGATGGCGACAGGAACGGGTAGTAAGTATGTCCGCTGTTTTTGTGTGGAAGGCCTCTTAGACCCGAGACTAGGCACCACATTTCTGTCACGCGCTTAGGGAACAGGTGCAATGATTTGCTTAAGAACCCAGGGTCTTCAAAGACCTGCGCTCGATCGTACTGTGAAGACCAACGACTAGACGCCCAGAAGCGAAGGGTCTTGTGTTTCAGGGAGGCTGCGGAGATTTGAGAGGAGCAGCTCGGCGAATCTTTGTGTGTTTGGGAGCTCTGCGGGGTGAGAGATAAAGGGGCTCTGGAGTCTTGGGTGTGCAGACGAAGAAATGCCGGTAGCCGTACGGAGTAGCCTGATTTCCAAAAGCCATTCGTTTTCTGACCAACGTTTTTGAGGCCCGTACTCTATCTCCCACAGAAACAGGGTACTTTAACTGTTAGTTTTTTCGGCCACTAGGGAAACTGCGTTTTCTGCGTCTCAGCCATTTTCCTCTGTTTGATACACTGAAAAGGTCTTTTAGGCCCGACAGCTACTTGGGGGAGGAGGTACTGAGAGAAGTAAACAAGTTTATGCTAAGAAGGAGGCAGGGCACTAGGCTCGGGGTGGAGGAGCGGGTGGCCGCTCGGAATCCTGGGAAGAAGCCTTTGCGTTCAAATTTGAATAAAATGTTAAAACTGGGCCTCTCCGGGAAGTGCCTTATCTTACTCTGACCTTCCCCCTTCCATTTTTAGAATAAAACGGTAGCCATGTCATTTGAAGAAGTAAAAGGTTTGCCAGATATTCAGTGCAATTCATATGGAATAATCATTCGGTGGTGGTATTTTCTTAGGTGAAAATCAATATTCGGTGATAGTAACTCATTTTCTTCTTAGAATCCGGGATGTTTTGCATTAGGCTTTTAGTCCTTACTTTGGGCCTTAGAACTAGTGTCTGGGTGGCTTGTTCTCTAAGACTTTTCTCCTTTTAGAACACAAGCTGCTGAGTACTGGCCCTACAGAGCCATGGTCCATCCGAGAGAAGCTCTGTTTAGCCTCTTCGGTTATGAGGAGTGGAGATCAAAATTGGTAAGGCATCTAAGATGGCTGCTTTCTTGGGTCTTAGAAACTGTTGGGTATTTTTTTTATTACACTGGTGCAATCTTACAGTTAATCATACTAACCTTTAAGCAGTATTTGTTTTTTAACAGCTTTATTGAAATTTAATTCAAATACCATAAAAGTAACCTAGTATATTCACAGAGTTGTGTAATCATCTCCACAGACTAATTTTAGAACGTTTTCATTACTCTTAAAAGCAGTCTCTTATCCCTTCCTTAAGCTGCCACTTGACAGTCTCCTCTCCACCTCAGTAACATCTACCCCCACACACACCCTCAGGCAAAAATACCCCGTCGGCTTCCTGTCTCTCTAGATGGCCTATTCTGGACATTTCATATAAATGAAATTTGAGGAATAGCAGAACTATGTTTTTTTGTTTTTTTGTTTTTTTTTTTTTTTTTTCAACGTTTATTTATTTTTGGGACAGAGAGAGACAGAGCATGAACGGGGGAGGGGCAGAGAGAGAGGGAGACACAGAATCGGAAACAGGCTCCAGGTTCTGAGCCATCAGCCCAGAGCCTGACGCGTGGCTCGAACTCACGGACCGCGAGATCGTGACCTGGCTGAAGTCGGACGCTTAACCGACTGCGCCACCCAGGCGCCCCAGCAGAACTATGTTTTAAAAGGGCCCCATTTTAGGGCGCCTGAGTGGCTCAGTCGGTGAAGCCTCCTACTTCGCTCAGGTTATGATCTCAGGGTTTGTGAGTTAGAGACCCGCGTGGGGTTCTGGGCTGAGAGCTCAGAGCTTGGAGCCTGCTTCAGATTCTTTGTCTCCCTCTGTTTGCCCCTCTGCTGCTTGCACTCTGTCTCTCGCATTGTGTCAAAAGTTAGTAAACATTTAAAAATTTTTTAAAAATAAAAGGGCCCCATGGTCTTTATATTCCACAGGCAATGAATTTTCTTTGTATACTTGACAACACTTACTGTGTGTCATGCTAATGGGTATGAAATGGTATCTCATTGTGGTTTTGATTTGTATATCCCTGATAATTAATGTTGTTGAGCATCTTTTCAGGTGCTTATTGGTCATTTGTCTGTCTTTGGGAAAATGTCTGCTCAGATCCTTTGGATTATCTATATTTTTATTATTGAGCTTTAAGATCTGTAAATATTCTGGACACAAATTGCTTGTCAGATCATTTGCAAATTTTTCTTTTGTGTGTTGTCTTTTCATTTTTTTTTTTTGATTGGTTTAATTTATGGCACAAAAGTTTTTAATTTTGATATGTCCAATTTATTTTTTCTTGTGTTGCTTATGCTTTTGGTGTCATAGCTAAGAGACCATTTACTTCTATGTTTTCAAAGCTAGGTTTATTTTGTTTATGTTTTTATTTAATCTCTCCCCCCATTGTGGGAGGCTCGAGCTCACAACCCTGAGATCAAGAATTGTATGCTCTTCTGACTGAGCCAGCCAGGCATCCCCAAAGCTTTATAGTTTTAGCTATATATGGGTCTGTGATCCATTTTGAGTAATTTTTCTGTAGGTTGTAAGACGGGGATCTTTTTTACACGTAGATTTGCAGTTGTCTCAGTCTCCGGTCTTTGTTAAAGACTGTTCTTTCCCTATTGAAATTGTCTTGGCACTCAGTATTTCTTTTTAGAGACCAGAAAGTAAGGACTCTGGTTTCCAATTTTTTTTTTTTTTTTTTTTTTTACTTCTAGGACGTACCCGTTTTTATTTTTAACATTTGCTTGTTTTTCCTCAGAATCAAAAGACACCTTTTACTTGTCTTAAGCCTGTTAATTATTTAATAAACAAATTTGTGTTTTGTGGCACATCTCTACTATTTTAATTGTTCAAATGAGTCTACAGAGGCACCATTGCTGGTTACACTTAACATTTCTGCAGCTTTATATATTTTCCAAATGACTTAAAATTTTTTTTTAATGTTTATTTATATTTGAGAGAGAGCATGAGCAGGGGAGGGGCAGAGAGAGAGGAAGGAAGACACAGAATCCAAAGCAGGCTCCGGGCTCCGAGCTCAGCACAGAACCTGATATGGGGCTTGAACCCATGAACTGTGAGATCATGACCTGAGCCAAAGTCGGACACTTAACCGACTGAGCCACCCAGGTGCCCTTCAAATAACTTTTTAAAGGTGAAATCTGGATATCCTAGGTAATATCTGTTTTTAAACCAAATTAAATGGTAAACCCTAAGACAAAATGCATCACACTAATTTGATAAATCACAAATTAAAAATAGTATAAGAACACTTAAGTAAAACTTTGAAATTTTAAATTGCATTTCTTTTTTTTGGAGGTACTAAATCATAAGTTTCCAAGTTCAGAATGGCACACAGTGTCTTCCATTGCTATACCTCATCTACCAGTGTTAGCATTTTCTTAGAGTTTCATTACTTGTGTTTCTCTGGCATTGATTTTATATACATTAGCAAATACATGTTTTCTTCTCCTTTTTTTTTTTTAATGTTTAATTTTGAAAGGGAGAGTGACAGAGCATGAGTGAGGGATGGGCAGATAGAGAGGGAGACACAGAATCTGAAGTAAGTTCCAGGCTCTGAGCTGTCAGCACAGAGCCCAGCATGGGGCTGGAACCCAGGGACCGAGAGATCATGACCTGAGCCAAAGTCAGACACTTAAACTGACTGAGCCATCCAAGCACCCTTCTCCTCCTACTTTGTAAACACAAATGGTTTTATACTATATATACTGTTCTTTACCTTGCTGTTGCTTGTCTTTTTTTCTGTAACTTAGTGTATGTGAAGCTCTGTCTCATTCTGTTTTTTCTTAAGTGTCTGTGTGGTATTGTGATACAGGTAACTGTAATTTATTTACCTGGTATTCTCTTGATGGACATTTCCTAATACAAATATGACTTTGCATATTTGTATGTAAAATAAAAATAGGATTATTGGGTCAAAGAATATATGATACAGAATTTGATAAATATTTCAAATTGACCTACTCCAATTGTTTCGATTTATATTCCCGTTGGTGATATATCACAATGCTTGTTTTTTGGTTCGATCTTTCACAATATTATAAAAGGTGAGAAATGGTTCTCATATTTTTATATTTTTTATTTACATTTATCTTATGTTGAGTGTGGTTGAATATCTGTGTGTGTTAAAGAGCTGTTTATAGTGCTTTTTTTGTAAGATGCCTTCTTCCATTTTTCTTATTTGTCTTTTCTCATTACTTGGAAGAGGGCTCCTTACATACTAGGGAGATTAGCCATTTGAGCTATGAGATGCATTTTTTTTTTTTAATTTTTTTTTTCAACGTTTATTTATTTTTGGGACAGATAGAGACAGAGCATGAACGGGGGAGGGTCAGAGAGAGAGGGAGACACAGAATCGGAAACAGGCTCCAGGCTCTGAGCCATCAGCCCAGAGCCTGACGCGGGGCTGGAACTCCCGGACCGCGAGATCGTGACCTGGCTGAAGTCAGACGCTTAACCGACTGCGCCACCCAGGCGCCCCGAGATGCATTTTTTTAAAAACCAGTGTGCCATTGTCTTTTCTTGTGGTAATATTTTTACATTAAGACTTTTAAAATACACTTAGTTTATTAATAATTTTTTTTGACAGGTCCTGGATTTTGTGACCTATTTAGAAAGTTCTTCTCTAGTCTGAGATTATAAAATAATTCTATGATTTTTTCTCGTACTTCCATGGTTAAATTTCTTTTAATGTTAATTAGTTTATTTATTTTGAGCACAAGAGCGTGCATGAACAGGTGCGCAAGAGAAGCAAAGAGAGGGAGAGAGACACTCCCAAGCAGGGATTAACTTAGTCCTTAACTGATGCTTAATTGACAGCCACCCAGGTGCCCCTAGTTAAAATTTTTTTAAACATTTAAATCTTTGGTTCATTTGGGGCTTTTCTTGGTACAAGGTGTAAATTATGTATCGAACTTTATTTTTTGTTGATAGCTATCCATATAACAATATCATAATAACAATATTATAAAGGAAAAGAGCTGTGTGATACCATTATCTCAACACAAATTGAAAAAAAACTTTTCTTTTTAAAGTTATGTAGTTTTGGGGCGCCTGGGTGGCTCAGTCGGTTAAGCGTCCGACTTTGGCTCAGGTCACGATCTCACGGTATGTGAGTTCAAGCCCCGCATCGGGCTCTGTGCTGACTGCTCAGAGCCTGGAGTCTGTTTCAGATTCTGTGTCTCCCTCTCTCTCTGACCCTCCCCCGTTCATGCTCTGTCTCTCTCTGTCTCAAAAATAAATAAACGTTAAAAAAAAAAATTAAAAAAATAAAAAAGTTATGTAGTTTTTTAACCATATAGTGTGGAGAATAAGATAGGATATCCATGTATCCAGTACCTGGATTTAATAAATCTTAATAGTTTGTCATATTTTCTTCACATCCTTTTAAAGAAATAAACATAGACACAATTAAAGCCCCTTTGCATACCACTGTGATCCCATTCTAGTCTTGTTTTTATTTGTCTGTTTGTCTTTTTATCTACAACTTTTTAAAAGATTGCTTGATTACATGATAGCCGAAATTTGTCTCATTTTTTCACTTAGTATTATGTAGTACATATGTTTCTTTTTGCTACATACATTTTATAATTATTTTTATGGTCTATTTAATGTTTTGTTGAGGTGAAATGCCATAAGTTAAATCCCTTGCAGGCATTTAGGAAAAACTTAACTGTTGTTCTGATCACGTCCACATCATGCTTTCTTCTTGGTAGTTGCTTTTTTGTTGGATTATTAGTATTTTTTTAAAGTTTATTTTGAGAGAGACAGAGTGGGAGTGGGGGAGGGGCAGAGAGGGGGGGCCTCTACTGCACTCTACTAGTACAGAGCCTGACGTGGGGCTCCAACTCATGGTACTCTGAGAACATGACCTAAGCTGAAACTAAGAGTCAGAACCACCCAGGCCACCCTGTTAGGTTATTTTTTTTATATTACATTCCTATGAATTGTATTAGTGGATCAAAAGATAACTTTTTTATTAGAAAAAAATTTTTTTTAAGTTTATTCATTTTGACAGAGTGGAAGTCGGGAAGGGCCAAAGAGAGAAATCCCAAGCAGGCTCCTTACTGTCAGAGCCTGATGCGGGGCTCAAACTCACAAACTGTGGGATCATGACCTGAGCTGAAGTTGTACGCTAACCGATTGAGCCACCCATGCACCCTAAAAGATAACTTTTTAGTCTGAAATGTATTACAAACTGATTTTCAAAAGACAGATGTCTTTAAAAGAGCCAAAATCAACATGAAAATACTTTCTCAAATGAACAGAAATGATGATGTACTAGACTAATACCTTCACTTCAGCCAGGAAATATATCACCTGTGAGAACGGTTTCACAGTGATTCTTTACCTCTAAATGATTTTAAAGTAGTTGTGTCATTTTCCATAGTCACATATTCTAGAATACTTTCTGGTGGCAATTTATTTATTCTAAATTTTGTACTCCAAACCTTGAACTATTAGCATAGCTTCCCCTCAACCCCCACCCCCGCCCCCTTTTTTTTCTATTTAGTGTGTAATAGGCTTTTCTCATTTTGTGTAGGGTATCAGTTAGCAGAGCAATCAAGCCCTTTGCAGAACCTGGCCGCCCTCCAGACTGGTTCTCTCAAAAAGTAAGTTCCCAAGCAAGTGCTCTTTTATTTTTTATTTATTTATTTTTTCCTGTGAGTTTTTTTGTTTTTGTTTTTTACTTTATGTTTTTTGATTTACATTCAAGTTAGCATATAGCGCAAAAATGATTTCAGGAGTAGATTCCTTAATGCCCCTTACCCATTTAGCCCATCTCCCCCTGACAACCCCTCCAGTAACCCTCTGTTTGTTCTCCATATTTAAGAGTCTCTTATGTTTTGTTCCCCTCCCTGTTTTTATATTATTTTTGTTTCCCTTCTCTTATGGTCATCTGTTTTGTCTCTTAAAGTTCTCATATGAGTGAAGTCCTATGATATTTGTCTTTCTCTGACTAATTTCACTTAGCATAGTACCCTCTAGTTCCATCCATGTAGGTGCAAATGGCAAGTGCTCTTTTAGAGCAGTCTTAGAGACGTGAAATGCATTCCCTTCCAGGCCTTGCTCTTTAATCATAAGTCTTTTATACCACAAAGAGAGAAGAGTTGAGAATACTGTTTCCTTTTTTCCCCACTGTTGGCCAGTCTACCCATGTATGTTCATATTATAAACTTTTCTTGTTGTGTAACTAACAGGTAAGGAGGGTCCAAGCTTGAGAGTTAAAAAGATCTGAGTTTACTGTGACTTCACTTAGACTCTTTAGACCATGATTCTCAGTTGTCTCATTTGTAAAATGGAGATAAAAGGTACTTCAGGATTCTTGTAAAGATTTAGTTGAGGCAATACCAGTAAAGCGTATAGCACAATACCTTGCATGTGGTAACTACTCAGTAGATATTAACTATACATATTGGCTATTGGGTTGCTTTTCCTTGCATATATAAATTCTAGGTTAGAAGACTCCCTGTTCTATGTCCTGGTACTAAGTATTTTGAACTGATTTGACTGCAAAGTATTTGCCCTTCTAGAGACCACTCATCTTACATATAGTTCTTCTTTGCAAGCCTTAGTTTGAGATGTTGAAACTTTGAAAGATCATTCCTTTCCAGGTTTGTTCATCATATTTTTACTTTTTTTTCATAGCATTGTGCTTCCCAGTACTCAGAGCTTCTAGAGACCACTGAGACCCCAAAGTGAGTACAAAGTCAGGTGTTCAAGCCACATCTCTTTAGTGGAGAATGTTTACTGAGGAATCCTGTCAGTTTTATATTATTTATATTATTTATAATATATAAATATGTATATAATATATTTATATACATAAATAAGTATTTTTAAATATATATAAAATTATAACATGATTATAATATATAAATAATATATTTATATTATTAATATTACTGGGTGATAAAAATAGAGCAGAAGTTATCTATGGTTAGATGGTGGAGAGGCTCAAAGAAAGCAAGTGGGAGTGGGAACAAATGTTCTTTTATGCAAATGTGCGTTTTTGTTTTGAAATTTTCTACAGACGGAAAAGGGGTGAAAAGGGTGAAGTGGTAGAAACTGTTGAAGATGTCATTGTTCGGAAATTGACTGCTGAACGAGTTGAGGAACTAAAGAAAGTGATAAAGGAAACCCAAGAAAAATATAGGTACTTAGCAGAGGGAATGCCAAATGGTTGGGAGAGACCAAAGGGGCTGACTTTTGATACTGATCAGAATTTTTTAAATAATAGATTAAAAGACCCAGTTAACTCATTTCTCTTTATTTCTAGACGGCTGAAAAGAGATGCAGAACTAATTCAAGCTGGGCACATGGACAGCAGACTGGATGAGCTTTGCAATGACATTGTGATGTGGGTTATATTATATTGTTCTTCCTTCTGTATACCTTCCTCTGTTTTTACCCCTTTTCTCCTCAAGTATTCTGGCTTATCTCCTCCATCTGCCATCCCTTTAGTCTGGAGTGATTCTGGAAGGGAAAAGCTGCCCCATGGCCTGGTAGCTGGGAGGGGAGAATGAGTTGTAGACAATAATGTGGAATATTTCAGTGTGAAGATACAACTTAATTTTAACTTAAAAGTGGCTTTAGTTTGCCTGAATGAAGAGCTGGTAGTTTGGCAGTACACTAAAAATTTCCTGTTTTGCTGAGAAGTATTCCTTTTTAGGCCTTTCCTCCATAGAGTGCTAGCCTGGCAGAAATTTCTTTGTGAGGGTGTTATGACCTGTGGAGGAGTTAGAGCTGGCTAGGATCTTACCCTTACTTCCCGCTTTAGGAAAAAGAAATTGGAGGAAGAGGAGGCTGAAGTAAAGAGGAAGGCTACAGATGCTGCATATCAAGGTAAATGGAACCTCCTCCTGACTCCCTTTAGCAGTTAACTATATATACAGTACTGCATGTTAATAACAGTTGAAGACTATATTGTAACATAGAATCCACTAATTCCATTTTATTTGCGCACTTACCTATGTCCTCTTCTTTTTTACCACAATAAAAACATCCCTTTATATCCAGGAAGAAACTCTTGGAAAATGAGCTCTGCTCTGTTCTCACTAGACTTAGGGTCCTTTTAGGATGCGAAGGCTTGATAATATAGATGTTGAATATAATTAAGTTTTTAGGAAGCAAAGCTCTATAAGAAGATTAAGAATAGCCCAGTCATTGGATAAGAATATAAGCATTTGTAGCTCTAGCTCTGAGCCAGTGAGGTCTTTTCTCTTATTAAAAACAAAATCGTAATAATAAGTTGTTGAAGAGGATATTGAAGGATGTTTAAGCCACCTTCCTATTCCAAGAACCTATGAGATAGTTCAGTGGGTTTGCTTAGGGTGAGAATTATGCTTAGGAAAAATGAGTCTTAAAAGTTGATTGTCTCATGGTGACTGGCTGGCTCAGTTGGGAGAGCATTTGACATTTGATCTCAGGGCCGTGAGTTTGAGACCCATGTTGGGTGTAGAGATTACTTAAATAAACTTTTAAAAAAAAAAAGGTATCTGTCTCCCACAAGTAGAATACTGCTTTAATTAGGCAACATCCCTGTTTGTCTTTTATGTAATAGCAGAGTAGTGACCAGTTTCGTTTATTTAATCTTGAAAACTTAAAAATTGTTGCTTTTTATGTTTTAGCTCGTCAAGCAGTAAAGACACCCCCTCGGAGATTACCCACTGTGATGGTCCGCTCTCCTATAGATTCTGCCTCCCCAGGGGGTGATTATCCACTTGGAGACTTGACCACAACCACTATGGAAGAGGCCACCTCTGGAGTGAGTATATTTTCATCTGCAGGAATTGATCAGCAAAGGGGCAATAAGCCAGCAGAGAGCTGAGTGATGAGGAAACCACTTTTGGCCTAGAGGCAATTTCCTCTCTTGGTCTGAAGGCCAAAGACTTAATTTACCATGTTCTGTGCTCTTAAGATAAGGATGGACCTAAAAATGTTGAGCCTTTTGACCTTTTGAGAGATAGGTAAAATAAGAAGTTGTTTGTAAGTAAACTAGTTTTTTAAAATTTCTGCTGAAATGAGGGATAGTGTTCTTGTAAATATAATATTGGTAGTGGTTAAGGAGTTTGTAAAAGGCAGGTTGGGTGGAATGTTTGGGTCACTGTGAGTTTGGGTGGAACAGAGAAACCTGGAAGAAACATATGGCTGAGAGCAGGAGGGGTAGAGGGTTCTGGGCAGTTACACTCAGGACTAATAAAGTAATAGTTAGACACACTAACCCATCCAGATTAGTAGGGAACCTTCCAGAGTATGAGAAGTCAGATAAAGGTTCTCTGTTGTCTCTTAGGTAACCCCTGGGACTTTGCCGAGTACCCCAGTCACCTCGTTTCCTGGGATTCCTGACACCCTTCCTCCAGGCTCTGCACCCTTAGAAGCCCCCATGACCCCAGTAACAGATGATTCACCCCAGAAAAAGATGCTTGGACAGAAAGCAACTCCACCCCCCTCCCCTCTGCTGTCAGAGCTCTTGAAGAAGGGCAGCCTCCTGCCTACTAGCCCCAGACTGGTATGGAGACTTCTGTGGGTGTTTGAGAGCTGTGGTGATTTAGTACTTTGGAAGGGAGTGCCTGGGACCTAAAATATGACATGGAAAAAAAAAGTTCAAAAGAGAAAGAGATCTCCTAATTAAATGTTAACTTAACAAAAACAGAAACAAAAAACCAATGAGTTGATAGTATCCTCGGGTCCTGAGTTATCTGAAACCACATCTGTTTTGGTTCTCTTCTACAGAGAACTCTTGTCAAATAAGTTTTAAAAAGTAGAGCTTCCCTTGTGTCTGAAATTATTCTCTATGGATATTAACTTCATGAAGTTTGGTCAACTGCTGAAGCTTTTTTGGGAAGTGGTAGTAAAGGAAAGCTTGAGTGTATCCTTCACCTCTGTTCTTCCCTAATAGGTCAGTGAGAGTGAAATGGCTGTGGCTTCTGGCCACTTGAACAGTACAGGTGTCCTCCTGGAGGTAGGCGGGGTTCTTCCCATGATACATGGTGGGGAGATGCAGCAAACACCCAACACTGTTGCAGCCTCCCCTGCTGCCTCAGGTAAGTCACTACTTTTCCATTATCTACTTTACTTCAAAGATGTTAATCTTAGTATTGACTATCTTTGGTTTCTAGTCTCTGATAATAAGCAATTGTCAATCCTAGATGTAAAGCCCAACTTTTTTTGGAGCTACCTTACCTATTAAACCACATAGTTACCCAGATTGTAAATCCATTCTGTCTTCTAAATAGTAATATCTCTGGATGACCACAGCATAGATAATGATGAGAAGAATAGTGAAGTTAGTAGTGAAGCTGCTTCTCTGGGGCTTGCAAAATTATGGAAAGGCGCTAGAGATATCTGAGGCTGTAGTATAGGGGATCAAGATTTGGAGCCAGAGAACTGGACTTGAGTCTCAGGCTTCCTACATTACTGATTTTGTGACCTTGGCGAGATGACTTAACTCTTGAGATCCAGTTTGCTTTTTTATTAATTGCAACATAATGTACTTTACAAGGATGTTGAGAGAATTGAGTGAGATAGAAAAAGTAAAGCAAAGAGAAAAGCTTTACAAAATATCAAACCTCAGTTATTGATATTTGAATGGTGTTGAACTTGGGTGGTTTACAGCATGCTTAACTGAAGCAGAAGTGACAGATTTATTCATACCAGTTTTTCGTGGTTTGGTTGTTATTGTTTGATTTTCTTCCAGTGAAAAATTTCCACCCGTTTTTCATACACCCTGTGTGTTCTAGTATTTTGGTTTATTCCTAACTTGGAAGAAGATCTTTATTAGAAAGCTTGGAAAAAGTAAGGAAATAGATAATGAGCTTACTTAAAAAAAAGAAGAGTTCCTTTCATCCTTTGAGACTAAAACTTTTCTTGGTTGAGTCTTAAAGTGGCTCTTGCTTCGTATTCATGTGCTTTCCTCTTACCTCATTTTGTGTACCTCTTTGTTAGGTGCTCCTACTCTTTCCCGGCTTTTAGAAGCTGGTCCTACACAGTTCACCACTCCTCTTGCTTCCTTCACTACTGTTGCCAGTGAACCTCCAGTTAAACTTGTGCCACCCCCTGTAGAGTCTGTGTCCCAGGCTACCATTGTCATGATGCCTGCGCTGCCAGCACCATCCTCTGCTCCGGCTGTCTCCACTCCTGAGAGTGTAGCTCCAGGTGCGTCCCTGACCCACGCCCTGAGCAGCCACTAGGTCCAAAATTTCATCTCGAGCTTCAGTTAGAGAAAGCTGACCAAGAGCATCATCTCCAATTCAGATGCTTCTGTCCTGTTCTCCATGGACATCTCTATCCTTAGAAAAACAAGAATGAAAAGATGTGGGCGGGCATTTATGTGTTGGGGGAAAGGGGCTAAGTGTACACATATGAGTAGGCTTGAGAATGTGTGCTCACCCTACTTTGTAGATAAAAGTGAGAACCAAAAAACATAGGCAGATGTAGATCTAAGGTAACTTTTTGAGCTTAAGTGTGTGGGTACTTGACATCTGTCTATAGCTTTGGTTGATCTCCAGGTGGTCACTTGGTACTAGATAAGCTTCTGAAATTCTTTTCTCTTCCTGTTATTCAGTGAGTCAGCCTGACACCTGTGTCCCCATGGAGGCTGTGGGGGATCCACATACTGTGACTGTTTCCATGGATAGCAGTGAAATCTCCATGATCATCAATTCTATCAAAGAAGAGTGTTTCCGATCAGGGGTAGCCGAGGCTCCTGGAGGATCAAAGCCTCCCAGCATAGATGGGAAAGAAGATTTAGATTTGGCTGAGAAGATGGATATTGCTGTGTCCTACACAGGTGAAGAGCTGGACTTTGAGACCGTTGGAGACATCATTGCCATCATTGAGGACAAGGTAACTATTCACAGAGCCCAAAAGAATCTCTCATCAGTCCTACATAGGCTTCTCTCCTCAGCCTCTCCTTGCTTCTTGTAGGTACATAAACATTTTTCCTGCTTCTGCCCATCTCCATCTCCATAGTCCGAAGCCCTTTGGTGCTCACATTAGTCCTCTCGCAGCCATCCCTGTGTTACTGGTTTGCATAGGACAGGTGCCTGCCCATTGGTTGCATCTGCTACATGGAGAAGATGGAGAGAGAACCTATAGATTGAGGTCATTTCATTTGGTGCTAACAGAATTGAGGGACTTGGGCTTCTTTCTTTGACTTCAGCAGTGTATGTATTATGGGACAGGTAGATGATCATCCTGAAGTGCTGGATGTGGCAGCAGTAGAAGCAGCACTGTCATTCTGTGAAGAGAATGATGATCCCCAGTCCCTGCCTGGCCCCTGGGAGCACCCTATCCAGCAGGAGCGGGACAAGCCAGTATCTCTCCCTGCACCGGAGATGACAGTCAAGCAAGAAAGGCTGGACTTTGAGGAAACCGAAAACAAAGGAATCCATGAACTGGTGGACATCAGGGAGCCCAGTGTTGAGATTAAAATGGAACCTGCAGAACCAGAGCAAGGCATCTCAGGTCCTGAAATAGTAGCTGGAGTTGTTCCAGCCACAAGTATGGAGCCACCAGAACTCAGAAGTCAGGACTTAGATGAGGAACCAAGAAACATTGCCCCAGGAGAGATTGCTGAAGCAGATGTTTCCGGTGGGAAAGGCGATGAGACTCCACTTACAACTGTGAAGACAGAGGTATTTAAAATTGGCCTGGGAGGGGCACCTGGATGGTTCAGTCGGTTAAGCAGGCAACTCTTGATTCTGGCTCAGGTCATGATTTCACTGTTCCTGGGACTGAGCCCCAGCTGTGGCTCTGGCTCTGTGCTGTCAGCAGAGCCTGCTTGGGAATCAATCAATCTCTCTCTCTCTCCCTCCCTCCCTCCCATTCTCTCTCTCTCTCTCTCTCTCTCTTTCTCTCTCTCTCTCTCTCTCTCTCTCTCTTTCTTTCTCTCTCTCTCTCTCTTTCTCTCTCTCTCTCTCTCTCTCTCTCTTTCTCTCTCTCTCTCTCTCTTTCTTTCTCTTTCTTTCTCTTTCTTTCTCTTTCTTTCTCTCTCTTTCTCTCTCTCTCTCTCTCTTTTTCTCTCTCTCTCTCCCCCCTCCTTCTGCACCTCCACTTACATGTGTGCGAGCTCTCTTTCTCTCTCAAAAATAGGGGCGCCTGGGTGGCTCAGTCGGTTAAGCGTCCGACTTCAGCCCGGGTCACGATCTCACGGTCCGTGAGTTCGAGCCCCGCGTCAGGCTCTGGGCTGATGGCTTGGAGCCTGGAGCCTGCTTCCGATTCTGTGTCTCCCTCTCTCTCTGCCCCTCCCCCGTTCATGCTCTGTCTCTCTCTGTCCCCAAAATAAATAAACGTTAAAAAAAAAAACAAAACTTTAATAAATAAATAAATAAATAAATATTAGGGGGTGCCTGGGTGTCTCAGTTGGTTAAGTGTCTAACTCTTGATTTCAACTCAGGTCATGATCTTACAGTTCGTGATTAGAGCCCCACATCGGGCTCTGCGCTGGCAGTGCAGAGCCTGCTTGGGATCCTCTCTCTCTCCCTCTCTGCCCCTCCCCTGCTCATGGCCACTCTCTCTCTTACTCAAACTTTTTTTTTTTAAAGAAAAGCTTTAAAAAATTTTTTAAAAAATAAGTAAATAAAATCGACCTGGGAGGATGGAGGGTTATACTTTAGATAAGAAGTGACTGCTTAAGGGGCGCCTGGGTGGCTCAGTTGGTTGGGCGTCTGACTTTGGCTCAGGTCATGATCTCGCAGTTCATGAGTTTGAGCCCCACGTTAGGCTCTGTGCTGATAGCTCAGAGCCTGGACCCTGCTTTAGATTCTGTGTCTCCCTCTCTCTCTGCCCCTCTCCCTCTCACGTTCTCTTTCTCTCAGAAATGAACGTTTAAAAAAAAGTGATGCTTAGGCCTTTGGTTTTCCTGTTGCATTCCTGAATTGTCACATGGTTGATGTGGCCATAGTCTATAGGTGTGATCATTGCTATATATGCTTATCCTGTTCCTTATAAGGTGACCATTAGATTCCTTTTACGTGGGTAGGACTAAGAGTTTCTTCTGTAGTCTGATCATTAAAAAATAAACTTCTGGGGGTGCCTGGGTGGCTCAGTCGGTTAAGCATGTGACTTTGGCTCAGGTCATGATCTTGCAGTTCATGTGTTTGGGCCCTGTGTCTGCTTCAGATTCTATATCTCCCTCTCTCTCTTCCCCTCCCTGCTCATTCTCTCTCTCTTGAAAAGAAATAAACATTGAAAAAATAAACTTCTGTAGCTGAAGTGATGTATCAGTATTTAGGGTATGTATTCTTTTTGGTCTTCAGGCATCCCCTGAAAGCATGTTGTCTCCATCACATGGCTCAAATCCCATTGAAGATCCTTTAGAGGCAGAGACTCAGCACAAGTTTGAAATGTCAGGTAAATAATAAGCCCAGGAATTCTGAACTCTGTAACTAACTTGAAATCCTTTGCTTAGGCTTCTTGAGGGATTGTGGGTTGTGGGCAAGTAGAGGAGGTAGAATAGGTCAGCATGGAAAGGAGAGCTGCAGGGGATTATTGTCCATAGGAAGGGGAAGGCTAAGGTGGAAAAATCTTCAGGTAGTCTTTCTCTCCTCTGCAGACTCATTGAAAGAAGAATCAGGGACTATTTTTGGAAGCCAGATAAAGGTATTTCAGACTTTTCTTTATTCCTCTTGCTGTGTGACTAGATTTCCCAATAGCACTACCTTTGTAATAAATTTCAGTGAACGTGCATCTTTTTTTCTGAGATGAGACTGGTTAAAGGAGTTGCGTGGGGAAAAGTTGCAGTGGACAGTCAGGCATACTGGCAGTACTGTGGCCACATGTGCTTCCCATCTGAAAGAATATGTGAATTTCACACAGAGCTTTCTTTTGCATTTATAATGCACAAAGAAACTTTGATACCTCAGAGTGATTTGGAGTAAATAGGGATGCCAGAGTCAGGGAGAACATACAAGAAATCAAATTATTACTCTATCCAAAGAAAGTTATCCAGAGTTTTCTTTTTAGAATTACTAAAGTAGTTATAAACAGTAATAAACATTTAAAGTGATGCGATGTGAGCTTGCTCCATCAGATGAGACACAAAATAAAAACTATTTTTGATAACTTTGTACCCAGGGTCAGAGTTCCTCTCAAGAGCAAGGGGAAAGAAGGAACGCCTCTTAGCTTAGTCTTAAGTAAGTAGCTTTTTTTTTTCTTCCTTTTAAAAAGATCCTGGGTCTTCTTCTTTGTCCAGGTTCTAAATTAAACTTGATCAGTTAGTGTAAATAGATGGTAGTATAAGTGATAGCTCAGTCAGGAAACAGTGTGAGGCCATTTTCTAGAACTGATCTAACCCAAAAGATCATGTTTAATGACACTTTGCTGGATAGCTTTGCTTGCATTTGTTGACCGGAGCACACTGTGTCTAAGGATGCCCCAGGTGAGGATGAGGAGGAAGATGGAGTCAGTGAAGCGGCCAGCCTCGAGGAGGCTAAGGAAGAAGATCAAGGAGAAGGCTATTTGTCAGAAATGGATAATGAACCCCCTGTGAGCGAGAGTGATGATGGCTTTAGCATACACAATGCTACGCTGCAGTCCCATACACTGGCAGACTCCATCCCCAGCAGCCCTGCTTCTTCACAGTTGTGAGTATCTGAGATTCTTCTTTGAGGTCAAGATAGTGGAGGTGAGAAGTGGGAGAGTCTTTTTCATCTTCTCTTTCTTGGTCTGGAACTAATAGTTGACAAGAAATGATGAGGTTTTTTTTATTTATTTATTTTTTTTTTTGACTTCTGCTTAATGGGACTCTCTTCTTTTATTTCAGCTCTGTCTGTAGTGAGGATCAAGAAGCTATTCAGGCACAGAAAATCTGGAAGAAAGCTATCATGCTTGTATGGAGAGCTGCAGCTAATCATAGGTGAGTGAGCTTTACCAGTCAGTAGGAACATTTTCTCCTATTCCTCCTGCATGTTTGTGACTAGAGAAGAGTCTGAGTAGGTTTATATGGGATTGGTGGCATTGGCTCTTACAACCTTTAGCTACTTAAATCATGTTCCCTCACCTGCTTCTGAAGGATAAGTAAGTAATTGCACCTTACTCTTTTTGGACAGATATGCCAATGTCTTCCTGCAGCCTGTTACAGATGATATAGCACCTGGCTACCATAGCATTGTACAGAGGTAAGCCATGATCCATTCAGCATACTGACTTGCCTGAATTGTAAATTGTTTAGTCTTAATGGATTTTTGCTTTAGACAGTAAGTTTAAAGCAAATGTTTTTGATGTGAGTAAAGGTAACCCGGTGGTAAGCTAATCATTTCAGTGGCTGGATCACCAAAGATAGTCTAAAAGAACCCCCTTTATTACCTTTCCCAGAACCCCCTTTATTACCTTTCCCAGCCAATACTTACTGTATAGATTAACTTTGGTTTTTGGATTAAGTGCATATTTTGGGGTGAGGGGGTTAGTATTTGAGTCCTGGCCGCTAAGACTAAGGGTATATATGAGAAGATGTATATGGTAATAATATATTCAGATCCATTTGGGTCCTCTTCTCCTCCATTTACCTGTTTTGTTTTGTTTTTTGTTTTTTTTTTTTTTTTTTTAGGCCTATGGATTTGTCAACTATTAAGAAAAACATTGAAAATGGACTGATTCGCAGCACAGCTGAATTTCAGCGTGACATTATGCTGATGTTCCAGAATGCTGTAATGTATAATAGCTCGGACCATGATGTCTATCATATGGCAGTAGAAATGCAGCGAGATGTCTTAGAGCAGATCCAGGTACTTTGAGGATCTTTAGTATTTTAGCAAGGATGAAATGAAAATATTCAGGTGAAGGGTTGATACTGATGTCAAGAAAGGGTGCTGTGGCTTTTACATAGAATATTCATCAGGGACACAATTAGGAACATAAAATTTTATTCTTGCTGGATTCATGTTGGTTTTCTCATGTTGGCTTGGTAAAAGAGTTATGAGAATATTCTCCCTTGGGCAAATAACTTCAGTTTCCTGAAGTTTTTAAATAATTCATTTATAAAATGGTAAACACCTTTTTAAAAATTGTATCAAGTGTGTACATAGTAAACAGGATATAGTTTATTCTTTCCATCATAGATAATCGACTTCTATAGTAGTATTACCAGACACCCTTTGGGATATTGGGCTTCCAAGGGATGTTTTCTGTCTATTGTCTGCTAAAGTAAATTACCTAATGACTTTTGGTTCAAGTTTTTTTCTCTTTCTCATCCTTAAGAGATACTTATTTTGTATGATGGCCAAAAAAAAGTTATGTGTATTTAGGGGCGCCTGGGTGGCTCAGTAGGTTAAGCATCTGACTTTGGTGCAGGTCATGATCTCACAGCTTGGGAGTTCAGGCCCCGTGTCGGGCCCTGTGCTGACACATTGGACAGAGCTTGGAGCCTGCTTCAGATTCTGTGTCTCCCTCTGTCTCTGCCCCTCCCCTACTTGTTCTTTCTTTCTTTCTTTCTTTCTCTCTCTCTCTCTCTCTCTCTCAAATATTAATATTTTAAAAAAGGTTATACATATTTAGCATTTTTAGTTCCTTTAGCATATGTAACTAGAATTAAAACCTGAAATGCAAAACTTGTAATCAGTTGAGAAGTGTTTGAATGCTATTTGCAAAAGGGTACTACATGAAATCCTGTTTACAAGCCAGAAGTGTCTGAATTCTTCCATACTGGCTCAGATCTTGGGGCCAACCCTGTTTCTTTTCCCTGTAGCAATTCCTCGCCACACAGTTGATTATGCAGACATCTGAGTCTGGGATCAGTGCTAAAAGTCTTCGAGGGAGAGATTCTACCCGCAAACAGGATTCTTCAGAGAAGGTGAGGAGACCAAGAAGGAGCCTTGTATGCCAGTGTTCCAGTGCTAGAAGTCTGAAGCATCTAAGGAGCCTTATGTTACTACTTGCTACTTGGTAACTGCTGGGCTGCTACATTCCAGTGGTGTATAGACATGTGTACATCTTAAGATGGTGGTGGTTTGCACTTATCCAAACATTGAAGAAACCTGCTGTGATTGAAGGGCCCAGTCATACAAGAAATTGTGAGCTGAATGAGTGAATTGTTAGTTTCTCTGCGTGAGTGCTTGCATGGTGGGGGAAATGACTTGCAGCAATCAGGGACCATCAGTTCCTGTTCCAGACGCATAATGGCCAGACTGCTTTTGGTTCTCTTTCCTCTTGTTCTTGAGTTTTTTTTTAATTTTGTCTTTGTGTATGTGGTGCTTATGTCTCTGTCCTGAGGTTTGGGGTGCTTGTGGCTGAGAGTTTCTGTGGAACCTGATCAGTGTTTGTTTGTCCTCTAACAGGACAGTGTCCCCATGGGCTCTCCTGCCTTCCTTCTCTCTCTCTTTGTAAGTATTGAATGGCTGCAAGGGGTGGTGTTGCCACAAAAATTCTCAGCTCCTGCTGGGGGTGGGTGGCAGAGGGAAATCCAACATGCAGACCGTGGCAGTGTCTTGAACTTCTCTTTATTCAGGTCATTAAGAAACTGTCTCTTCTGCATTTCTGTCTTTCTGCATGTGTGTGTGTGTGGGCTGGGTAGGGACTATTTATGAGTTCACTGGGCTGAAATGAGGTACTCTTGGTAAGGATCTAGGATGCATCTGCTCCTCATTTCTTGACTCCACCTTTTGCCAATTCTTTTCTTACAAATAAATGATTGCTCAGAGCAGCCGATACTAGCTGGCTTCTGAAAAGTGTTCCTCATACCAGCAGATGCCCAGCACATAATTATTTTCTTTTCCCCTAATATTAAGTTGCATGACTGATGCCTGATACACAAACACTCTATACAACTTAAGATAAGGCTCTTAGGAACAGTGACCACTACATATAGTAGTGGCTGGTAGAATTAGAGATAAACTTAGTAAAGCTAGCCCTAAACAATTATCGTTTTCCTCTGTAAATTGAACAATCCTCTGGCTCTGTGTTCATATGGGGCATTGAGGCATGATGTAATGGAAGAACATCAGGCTAGAAAACCACATGTTCTGAAACTCACTGGATTATCCGTTGGAGCCTTGTTTTCCTCATCTGTGTGATGGAGCTCATATAACGAGGTACCTGTCCAGCCTACCTCACAGGGATGTTGTGAGGATAAAATGAGATAATAAGTATGGAACTGGCTTGAAAAAAATTAAAGTGTTATACAAATGCAAGGTGGTATTTTTATTCTTCATGTCGCCTCAAAGGCAACTTGTGTTCATGAGCTTTTAAAATTTTAGAGTCCTTGCATGTTAAGAATGTAAAAATGGCCTAGCCCAGCAAAAGTGTTCACTGATTCATCTTGCCTACAGGCTTCATTCAGCCTGTACCACAGACGGAACACTGTAATCTCCCTTCTTTCCTATTGGCCTGCAACAATGACTGTGGATCCCCAAGCAGTTGGCTGGCTGTTGGAAAGCTGGTTAATAGGATCTTTTATCTATTGAAGACAGCAAAGTATTGCACGAGAGGAAGGAGCTGGGCTGCAGGGAGAGAGCAGCAAATGGAAAGAAGCCTTCTGATTGTCCTGATCTCATGGAAAACAACTGTCAGGAGGTGCTAGGGAACTAGTGCCAGGGTCAGTCTGCAGGAAAGGCCTTTCTTATAGGGACCAACAGCTGGACAGGTATGTTAGCCAAGAATCTCACTATCCACTGCCCTTTCTGACCCTCCCACCTTTCTTTTACTCTTCCTCTTCCTATGAACATGGTTTGGGGCCTGGGTGGGATGACTAATAGTCATTCTTTGGGACCCCAGGTGAACCCCAGTGACCTCTAGTGGGCAGGAGCAAGATACTCTGTCCTGCATTACCTCTCACAAACTATTGCCAGGAAGTTTTAGCCCACTCTGTGGGAAGACAGATCTATGCCCTTCATATCCTGGATTTTTCTGCTGATTCTCTTCCTCTTTCCCCATGAAACCAAATCCCCAATATTGTTGCAACTTCTCTCTCACCTCCTCAGCAACTTGTACTCATGCTCCCTTTCTTTGTCTGCCTGTCATCTAGGATGGGGGAACCAGGGGGCGCCGCTGTGCCATTGAAGCAGATATGAAGATGAAAAAGTGAAGCTTCAGAGTACCCTCACTGAGCTGAACCTGAAGTAGAAGTAAACAAGATAGAGCTTGGGCTTGTGGGCCCAGTTCCAGAAGTGGAAGTTACAGAAGAGGAGGCATCTGGGCCATGTGACATGAGCTGGGGAAATCTCTCTCAGAGAGTTGGAGTAGCACAGTTGCCTGTTTTAGGGCAAAAATCATGGGCTGTGTTAATGTCCTAATGTGTAGCTAGCAGATTGTAGCTAGTTTGTACTGTCTTGTGAAGTGTACAGACTTTTTAAAAAAACAAAAACAGAAAAACACCTGTGAAATGTGTGTGTACACAATACACAATAAACTCTGAAAGAAAAGCCTAGTCTTTGTTGTGTTCTCTCTGTGTATGCGAATGAGAAACTTGTGGGGTTTTTTTCTGCATGATAATTGTTTTATCATCTCTGGAAACGAGATTATTGCAGGGGGAGTGGTATTATAAATATGAGCTGTTCAACTGCTTGGAGAAGGTAAGTAACCAAGACTGAATTTAGAAATAATGTTTTAAAGTGTTGCATCATGCAATGAGGATAATCTTATTAAGCTTTTCTTGAATGTTTGGGAAAACAAAGTTCTCAGTGTTCTGTTCATGGCATTGCTTTTGAAGAAGATTAGAGCATGGACATAGGTCGTACTGACCTTTTTCTCAGACATCGGTTCTACCTAGTGTACTGTCTTTGCAGATGATATTTTTAGGACATTATACTATTTCCTTCCTATTTCTATATGTAGGGTTTATGTGTAGTTTAAAATTCATTGTTGAGCTTGGGTGGCTCAGTCGGGTAAGCATCTGACTGGCTCGGCTCATGATCCCACGGTTCTTGAGTTTGAGCTCCACATCGGGCTCTGTGCTGACAGCTCAGAGCCTGGAGCCTACTTCAGGTTCTGTGTCCCCCTCTTTCTGCACCTCCCCCACTCATGCTCTGTCTCTCAAAAACTAAACTTCAAAAAAATAAAAATAATAAATTCATTGTTATCTGAAGGCTAAAATCCATGTAAGAGTTAACAAATTTATCATCTAAGTTTATTCTAAATTTTGTTACTAAATAACTGTGAAACGAAATAGTTATGAGCCTTATTATGAAGAAATAGGTCAATAAAAAAGAAATAGACATAGGGTATTGTCTAGAATGTAGAACCTCCTTAAGAAAGATGTGTTTAAGAAAGTTATTGGAAGTTGCGGATCTTTATGGCTTGAACTATATAGCTTGTTATGATGCTCAAGAAGTAGAAGATATGTTCCTGTGAAGTGATAGAAAAGAGTTCAGTCAATCCAGGAGTTAGAAGATTAAGTAACTGTAGTATATTCTCAAAGCAGTCTACAAACTTGCATGTGATGCAAGCAGTGAGGCCCTAAAAATTGGAGAGGACTGTGGAGGAGATCCGTTAAAGGACATAGACTTTGGCTTGGCAGAGAAGGTGATGGGTGAGCTTGGCAGAGCAGATTAGATTAAAGATCAAGACACTGACCACGAGGCTATGACATTTATTCCGGAACAGGATGAACTTTGAGAAAAATAGTGGATGAAAATGGGGAAGTGGGCTTGCTTACTGAATACCAGAGAAGGAAAGAGGATTAAGTAAGTGGCGTTGATGGTGGGCATAAGGTAATTGGGTAGAGCAAATGATTTTGGAGATATTCAGGAAGTGATAATGAGTTTTAGAAATGTTGATTTGAAGCAGGTGGTAGAGCACCTGAAGGGAATTGACTTTTGGATGCATGGAAAAATGAGACCAGAATACACATAAGTAAAGGTAGAGGTTTAGGAGCCATTTGAATAGGAGTCATCTGATCAAAGTTGAAACCTTAAAATACAGACATTATTTTAAGGAAGTATTCATGAGGAAGCAGAGGCCAAGCAATATAGAAGACAAGGATTTCTTGAAACTTGTAAAAGGGAGGATAAAGGGGTAAGAAAATCAGGATTGTGTAAATGAGAAGGAGGGTATTTTTAAAACTTGATATTGCAGTTCTCATTCTGAGAAGTGAGCGATAAATATGATCTGGAGGGTGCTTCAGGTAATTTTAAAGGATGTTTTGAGGATTTAATGGTTGATAAATTTAAAATGCCTATACACTGAGCAAAGTATCTCTTGTCTTTCAAATGGATGGCCTTCCAATTGAGTTTAAGGGTGATTTGGGATAGAGGAATTCTGTTCAACTAGCTAACTATGCTCTTGTCCTTCCTTCCTTCCTTCCTTCCTTCCTTCCTTCCTTCCTTCCTTCCTTCCTTCCTTCCTTCCTTCCTTCCTTCCGAGTATAAGGAAACCCAAGAAAGAATTACTGGGTAATACCTTTGTTAAACTATTTAAACTGTTTGACATGGGGCTTTTTCATTTTATTCCCAATGACAAAGATTTCCTCTCCTGTCTCCCTTCAGCTAGCTTTTATTCTTTCTAATGGTGAGTAGAAAGAAATTTCTGATCCTTTATCTTTCTACTGAACTTTGGAGATGGAAACGTCTTGAAAACAGTGATGTGAGTGAATTTAATGCATTTTTTTTCTGTGTATTTACAGATGGGGCATGAGTGGGTTTGGTTGGATTCAGAGCAAGACTATCCCAATGACTCTGAGCTGAGCAACGACTGCAGGTCCCTCTTCAGCTCATGGGATTCCAGTCTGGATCTTGATGTGGGAAGCTGGAGAGAAACAGAGGAGCCAGGGGCTGAGGAACTAGAGGAAAGCAGCCCAGGGAGAGAACCTAGTGAGCTGCTTGTGGGGGACGGAAGCAGTGAGGAATCTCAGGAAGAGGCAGAGCAAGTCAGCTGCCAGAATCTGCTCCACTTTCTTTCTGAGGTAATGGGGAGCCATTGTTTCCAAAGTTTGGAAGTCCCAAGTTTCTAAGAGAATGCTTACCCATACACATTTCTACCACTTTTGATATTGTTGACTAAAACAAAAGCTCCATAATGGCAAGAACTAAGTTAATGGCTATGTCTCTAGCACTTGGTGCTAATACAAAACGTGTGCCAAATACGTACTTTTTGGCTGAATGTTCTAAGATTCCAGGTATTAGAAGCCCAAGGTCATAGGAAGTGGGATTTCTCTGTGTAGGACTACCTTATGAATAGCATTGCAGTTTGTTTTTCTGAGTTATGGGAGGCAATGCCCAGACTCTTTTTGAAGCTTATAACATGACTTGAAGGCAGTATTTTCCAGTGTCCTTATTACCTTCGTTAAGGTTTACCACCAGCAATAAACTAAATTGGACAGAGTCTGTGTGGCAACTTCACACATTCAGGAGAACCTAGGTAAAGATCAGCAAGAATCCAACTCCTGTGTTGTGTTCCTTCTATCTGGATTGTCCATGGTGGATAAAAATTTTCAGCATTTTTCTAGACTGCCACTCCCAATTGATCACGGTTGACACAACGTGAACAATGAGAACGCAAGCTTCTTGAAGAGGCAAGAACGATATCTATCTTGTTTACTGTTAAGTGCCTAGCAACTAGTTCAGTGTCTGTGTATATGAGATATTTTATTCATTTTATTTTAAAAATTTTTTTAAATGTTTATTTATTTTTGAGAAAGACACACAGTGTGAGTGGAGGAGAGACAGAGAGAGAGTAAGACACAGAATCCAAAGCAGGCTTCAGGCTCTGAGCTGTCAGTACAGAGCCTGGCATGGGGCTCAAACCCACAAACTATGAGATCATGACCTGAGCTGAAGTCGGATGCTCAACCGACTGAGCCACCCAGGCGCCCCCATTTTATTATTTTTTTAATGTTTATTTATTTATTTTGAGAGAGAGCACAAGCAGAGGAGGGACAGTGGGAGAGAGACAGTAACTGAGGCAGGCTCCAGGCTGTGAGCTGTCAGCACAGCCTGATGCGGGGCTTAAACCAACAAACTGCGAGATCATGACCTGAGCTGAAGTTGGACACAGCCAACTGAGCCACCCAGGTGCCCCGATATTTTATACATTTTAAATGATGGAATGAATGAATTAATCCATTTCCATCTCAAACTTAGTCACATTCACAGTATAATCATGTAACATTATTAATATGTAGATGATCGTTTCTATTGGTGTTCCTATGCATCTAATAATAAACTATGATTGCAGGTAGCTTATTTAATGGAGCCACTGTGCATTAGCAGCAAAGAATCAAGTGAAGGTTGCTGCCTTTCGTCTGGTGCCAAACAACAGGAGGGAAGGGAAATTGAAGCTACTGAAGGAGAAGAACCATGTAGAGAGCCCGGACAGCTTTCAGCCTGGGTAGACACCTTAGTAGCTAAGAAGTCACTGGGAGAAGATGGAAGGCCAGAGGTGGCTCCAGCTCCCTCAGATGTTTGTGCAATTCAGCAACTACGCACAGAGAGTGAAGAAGTAAGTGGATAACTTAAATCATCTGACTGATTGGTCCTCTGTCCAGGGAGGCAGAACAGAGTGGTTACTGCATATAGGTTATCTCCAGTGAGTTAGCTACCTGGGCTCAAATCCTGGTTTTAGCACCAGTTAGCTGTGTGACCTTGGGTGTGTCAGTGAACATCTTAGAACCTCAGCTTTTTCTGCTGTAAATGGAATAATGGTGCTTTCTCTACCTTAGGTTTGCTATGAAATCTAAATGAGACATTTCGTGTAAAGCTCTTAGCTTAGTACTTGGCTCATAGTAAGCAATGAATAAAATTTAGAATGCCATTGTCGTTAATATTGTCTGATCCGCTAGACTAGTTAACTTAAGGTCCACATGTCATGCTAACAGTTTTAAAAGAATACAGCATCCATCTAGCAATTAGTATATTGCTTTTTCATTTTTTTCTTGGGGTATGGAATCACACTTCTCCAGACATATTGTTCGCAAGAAATCATTGATGTAGGTCTAGTTAAGTCACCTTTCTCTGATTTCTTTTATAGCTTTATATAATTGACCCTTCTCATCTTAAGGTCAGATTTCATTTACCCCGTGCAGGTAGAATTACCTTGCAGATAGTAAATCTCTTTGTAAAGTTTCCTTTGTTGCCTGGCATTCTCAGGGGAAGATTCAGCAAGAATCCAAAGAGGAGGACAAGGGTGAAGGGTATGTGTCAGAGTTGGAAGACCAGCCCTGTTCAGGTGAGTGTGATGATGGCTTCAGCATTCAGGAGACTCCTTTGGTGGATATCCTTTTCAGCCGTGCTACCTCAAAGTCGTAAGTATGGATTTTTATCCAAGGTTGTTAAGATTCAGACTTTTATTTATGCCTATTTGTTGTTGTTTTTTTTTTTAGTGTTTATTTATTTTTGAGACAGAGAGAGACACAGCATGAGCAGGGAAGGGGCAGAGAGAGAGGGAGACATAGAATGTGAAGCAGGCTCCAGGCTCTGAGCTGTCAGCACAGAGCCCGACGCAGGGCTCGAACTCACAACCTGTGAGATCATGACCCGAGCCGAAGTCGGATGCTTAACTGACTGAGTCACCCAGGTGCCCCTATTTATGCCTATTTGAATTTGTTACCATGAACATGGATTACTTTTATAAATTAAAGGAAATTAGAATTGCAAAACACTAGAAGTAGATTTAAATATAATTTTATTGTACAAATAGAAGTCTGTATGTTTTCCTCTTATAAAACAAATCTGTTCCAGGTGCCTGGCTGGCTCAGTCAGTAGAGTATGCAACTCTTGATCTTGGGGTCGTGAATTTGAGCCCCACATTGGGTGTAGAGCCTACTTTAAAAAAAAAACTGTTTCATCAACATTGAGAATCTCTTTCATAAATAACTTTTCTCTCTAATTACTATTTTTATTTATTCAGGAAACCTGGCTCAGTCAAGTTGCCCCTCAAGTCTAATACTCAAAATCTTCTTTCAAAAATACTAAAGCAGCTTCTCTTAACTTGAAATATAAAACTTGATATTACTTTTGGTTAATAGTGATTATTAAGAGAATATTTAGAGTTTGGGGTCTCTTATGGAAGCATTAAATATGTTTTTACTCCTATGTTGTTACTCCCTTCAGATATTAACTAGAAGTGCTATGTATTAAGAAAATCTCATTAGCCACCTGGGAGAGACAGAATACCATTTGTGAAGTTACTGTTTCCTTTCTGTCCTGTTTTATCCCATAGGTCTGATCTAGGCCAGAGTGACCCTGTTCAGGATCACTTGCTATTTAAGAAGACTCTCTTGCCAGTCTGGAAGATGATTGCCAGTCACAGGTAGGTCTCCACACCACTCTTGGCATTCACAGCCACTCTTCTCATTTAGAGTGACTTTCCAGGGTTTCTTCACCCTGTCAGAGTTTGTCCCTTTACAGGTTCAGCAGTCCTTTTCTGAAGCCTGTATCAGAAAGGCAGGCCCCGGGATACAAGGATGTGGTGAAAAGGTCAGTGAAAAAGGGGTCGAAAAAGGTTGGTTGCTTTTATATCTGTCTTTTCATACTTTTATTTCCCATTTATTAGTTCCTTCCTTCCTCTCTCTTTCTCTCTCTCTCTTTCTTTTTTTAAAGATTTTACTTTTTAAATATATTTTTTAATGGTTTATTTTTTTGAGAGAGAGAGAGAGAATATGAGTGAGGGAGGGGCAGAGAGAGCAGGAGACACAGAATCTGAAGCAGGCTCCAGGCTCTAAGCTGTCAGCACACAACCCAACACTGGGCTCAAACCCATGAACTGCCAGATCATGACCTGAGCTGAAGTCAGACACTTAACCAACTGAGCCACCCAGGCGGCCCATAAAGATTTTATTTTTAAGTAATCTCTACACCCACCATTGGGCTTGAACTTACAGCCCCGAGATCAAGAGATGTATGTTCTGCCAACTGAGTCAGCCAGGCACCCTGATTACTTCTTTATTTCATTTACATTACTTATAAACTCAAGATACATTTTACAGCTGAACAAGTTTGTAAAGTTACAGTAAGTTTGGTCTTCATTTGAGAAGGAATGCAGGGAACAAAGGATAAATAATAGGCTGTTTTCTTTTTCAGCATTGATTTTTAAGTAATATCCATTCATCTTATATTAGTCTTTGATACTGTTTGATACTGCTCTTTTGGAACAAAACTTTAAATTTATTTTTTTTAAGTTTATTTATTTATTTTGAGTTGGAGGACAGAGAGAGAGAGAGAGAATCTCAAGCAGGATCTGTGCTGTCAGCACAAAGCCCAATGTGGGGCTTGATCTCATGTATTGTGGGATCCTGACCTGAGCCGAAATCAAGATTTGGATGCTTAACTGATTGAGCTACCCAGGCACCCCTGGAATGAAACTTTGAAAAGAATGCTATATTCATTCAAGCAGTTGTAGGTATGCTAAGGCAAAGATGCTACTCCAAATGTTTATTTACACACATTGGTTGATAGCACTATTTTGGATTTTTATAGCATAGTTCACCTAAAATGCTGTCATAAACTAGTGTATAAATAGTGTAAAAGATCAGGAAAGGACGTTTGGAGACAGACTACTTCATTCTCTAGATAAGGAAAGTAAGGCTCAGAGGTGCTCATGACTTGGGAGTGATCAACAGTGAATAGCAGAACTAGATCTAAGCCAGATTCTTTTTTTTTTTTTTTTTTTTAAGTTACATCCAAGTTAGCATATAGTGCAACAATGATTTCAGGAGTACATTTCTTAATGCCCCTTACCCATTTAGCCCTTCCCCCCTCCCACAACTCCTCCGGCAACCCTCTGTTTGTTCTCTATGTTTAAGAGTCTCTTATGTTTTGTCCCTCCCCTGTTTTTATATTCTTCTTGCTTCCCTTCCCTTATGTTCCATCTGTTTTGTATCTTAAATTCCTCATATGAGTGAAGTCGTATATTCTTTCTGTGACTAATTTCACTTAGCATAATACCCTCTATTCCATCTACATAGTTGCAAATGGCAAGATTTCATTCTTTTTGATTGCCGAGTAATACTCCATTGTGTATATATACCACATCTTCCTTATCCATTCATCCATTGGTGAACATTTGGATTATTTCCACACTTTGGCTATTGCTGATAGCGTTGCTATAAACATTGGGGTGCATGTGGCCCTTTGAAACAGCATACCTGTATCCCTTGAGTAATACCTAGTAGTACAGCTGCTGGGGTCGTAGGGTAGTTTTGTTTTTAATTTTTTGAGGAAGCTTCATACTGTTTTCCAGAGTGGCTGCACCAGTTTGCATTCCCACCAGCAGTGCAAAAGAGATCCTCTTTCTCCGCATCCTTGCCAACATCTGTTGTTGCCTGAGTTGTTAATGTTAGCCAGTCTGACAGGTGTAAGGTGGTATCTCATTGTGGTTTTGATTTATATTTCCCTGATGATGAGTGATGTTGAACATTTTTTTATGTGTCAGCCATCTGGATGTCTTCATTGGAGAAGTATCTATTCATGTCTTTTGCCCATTTCTTCACTGGATTATTTGTTTTTTTGGGTGTTGCATTTAGTAAGTTGTTTATAGATTTTGGATACTAACTTTTTATCTGATAATGTCATTTGCAAATATCTTCTCCCATTCTGTCTGTTGCCTTTTAGTTTTGCTGATTGTTTCCTTCACTGTGCAGAAGCTTTATTTTGATGAGGTCCCAGTCGTTCATTTTTGCTTTTGTTTCCCTTGCCTCCAGAGATGGGTTGAGTAAGAAGTTGCTGCAGCCGAGGTCAAAGAGGTTTTTGCCTGCTTTCTCCTCCAGGGTTTTGATGGCTTCCTGTCTTACGTTTATGTCTTTCGTCCATTTTGAGTTTATTTTCGTGTATGGTGTAAGAAAGTGGCCCAGGTTCATTTTTCTGCTTGTTGCTGTCCACTTTTCCCAGCACCATTTGCTGAAGAGACTGTCTCTATTCCATCGGATATTCTTTCCTGCTTTGTCAAAGCAGAAAACCCATATGTTTGTGGGTCCATTTCTGGGTTCTCCCATTCTGTTCCATTGATCTGCGTGTCTGTTTTTGTGCCAGTATCATACTGTCTTGATGATTACAGCTTTGTAATAAGAACTTGAAGACCAGGATTGTGATGCCTCCAGCTTTGGTTTTCTTTTTCAAGATTGCTTTGGCTGTTCGGGGTCTTTTCTGGTTCCATACAAATTTTAGGATTGTTTGTTCTAGCTCTGTGAAGAATGCTAGTCTTATTTTGATAGGGATTGCTAAACCCGATTCTTAACTTCTAGTTCAGTCCTCTTTGTACACTGCTGTGTCTTCTCTTATATACCCACTTTTTGTGTCTCATTAAATAATTATTTAGGTAAACATTGACTTGATTCACACTCTTTATCTCCACACAAGGAGAAGGACATTTTTAACTTTTGATTATGTAGTAAGAGAAGTAGATTAAACAAGTATATGACTACACATTGTAAACAGTCAGTCAGTCAGTACGATGGGAGTGACTCATCATTGGAGCTCTTTACAACTTTGGTACCTGGGGCTAGCATTCCTCCTACAGTAGTAAGAGTATAGTAGCTGGGCTTGTGGGCTCTGGAGTCAGGCTGCCTCTGAATTGGAATCCAAGCTATGTGACTTTGAGCAAGTATTTAGCCTCTCTAGATGTGTTTCCTCTTTGCCAATTGGTGATAATAAGGCGCCAGCTTATAGGTTTATTGAGAGAATAAGTGAGTTAATGTAGAAGGTACCTAGCACACCTCTTGGCCTATTGTAAGAAGTCAAATGTTAGCTGCTATTGGCATTTTATCATCTGATGGGTATTTTTATCTTTGCTACTGTTTTATTTGCTATTTTCATTTACTACTTGGAGAGCTGGTTTTCCATGAGAGCATGTTAGGTCCCACATATTCACCATGACAATTTGATTTTCTCTCGTTTTTCTTGGCCACCTGTAGACCCATGGACTTAACTAGCCTGAAAAGGAATCTGTCTAAGGGACGGATTCGTACCATGGCTCAGTTCCAGAGAGACCTGATGCTGATGTTCCAAAATGCTGTGATGTACAATGACTCTGATCATCATGTGTACCATATGGCTGTGGAGATGCAACGAGAAGTCTTGGAGCAGATTCAGGTAGTGTATGTAAGAGAGTTATAAGAAGAAGGAGTACAGCCTCTGGAATCTGATTTTAGTAAGTCTGAGAATAAGAGTGATGTTAAAGTGACCTGTGTTCTCAGAGTTTATGTTTAAAGGTGATTAAAATCCCTGAGGTACTAACGTTGTACCTACTGCTTTGGAAAACCCTAAACCTCTGTAGGACCAGCTTTAATAGAATAATGAAGTAAAGTAGTATAGGAATACAGGCAGCAGTGAAGAAGTCTCAAGAGAGTTGGGAATACAGAAGTAACAGGAGCTCCTACTTCCAGAGCCTCAAATCAGAGGGCTAACCATGCAAACCAAAGACTGGAGTCACTCCATTTTTTGGTTGCTCTACCTATTGATATTAACGTATGTTCACACTGTCTCATCTATAGGGGTAAGACATGGTAGCCAAAAGAGGACAGAGAGTTTCTTTTCTGGGCAAGACCATACTTTAAAGAAAAAAAGCATAGTCAGATCTTACTGCAGAAAAAGAAATAAAATTACAGTCAAATCTCTGTAATTTTTAAGATTCATAGCTTGCTATTACCTTGTCTTTGTAGGTGCTGAGTGTTTGGTTAGACAAAAGAAGAGACTTAAATAGTATGGAATGAGAACCAGCCAAGCCTGTGGATGTTGGAAAACCTCTTTTGTTAACCAGGAACTGCTATCCTGACCTTTTCTGGATTTGGGACCTCTTATTGATAGTTACAGAAGATCCCAGTACTTGTTTACCAGTTCTCTGTTGTCTTTTCTAATAAGAAAAATGCCTTAATTCACAACCAAGGAGTCAAAGGTGCCTGTGGACATAACATAAAACAGGGAAAGCTGAGATTTGGGGCTAAGCCATAAATGTTGCCCACAGCTTTGTTCCATAGGCTTGATTTAGATGTAACTAAATTAAACGTCATAACTGCTCTGTAAATAAATGCTATTTCACAAGTTATAGATTGCTTTTTAATGATTACAGAATCTTGTATTAAAGGACAGTATCTGGTGGAATGAGTAAGGTACTTGATTTGGGTTTCTTACATATACTGTCTGCAGTTGGATGGTGTAGGATGAAGCGAGAGTGTCTATGATTTGTCTCTGTATTTATAAAGTTGAGATAATTGAAGCGTCCTTCAAATGGCTAGGAGGGTGAAATAAGATGAAAATGTTAGAAAACATCTAGTGCTCTTAAGATTCCCAAGGGGGTTGGGGCGCCTGGGTGGCGCAGTCGGTTAAGCGTCCGACTTCAGCCGGGTCACGATCTCGCGGTCCGTGAGTTCGAGCCCCGCGTCAGGCTCTGGGCTGATGGCTCGGATCCTGGAGCCTGTTTCCGATTCTGTGTCTCCCTCTCTCTCTGCCCCTCGCCCGTTCATGCTCTGTCTCTCTCTGTCCCAAAAATAAATAAAAAAAACGTTGAAAAAAAAATTAAAAAAAATAAAAAATAAATAAAAAAAAAAGATTCCCAAGGGGGAATAAAGATGCCTGTAAGCTGGCATGCTCTGTTGGATAAAAGAAACCAGCCACAGCAATTTCTTACTTGACACATCCCCAAAGGCAAGAGAATTAAAAGCAAAAATGAACTATTGGGACCTCATGAAGATAAAAAGCTTCTGCACTGCCAAGGAAATAATCAAGAAAACTAAAAGGCAACCAACGGAATGGGAAAAGATATTTGCAAATGACATATCGGACAATGGGCTAGTATCTAAAATCTATAAAGAGCTCACCAAACTCCACACCCGAAAAACAAATAATCCAGTGAAAAAATGGGCAGAAAACATGAATAGACACTTCTCTAAAGAGGACATCCAGATGGCCCACAGACATATGAAAAGATGCTCAACATCACTCCTCATCAGGGAAATACAAATCAAAACTACACTCAGATACCACCTCACGCCAGTCAGAGTGGCTAAAATGAACAAATCAGGACACTATAGATGCTGGCAAGGATGTGGAGAAACGGGAACCCTCTTGCACTGTTGGTGGGAATGCAAACTGGTGCAGCCGCTCTGGAAAGTGTGGAGGTTCCTCAAAAAATTAAAAATAGATCTACCCTATGACCCAGCAATAGCACTGCTAGGAATTTACCTAAGGGATACAGGAGTGCTGATACATAGGGGCATTTGTACCCCAATGTTTATAGCAGCACTTTCAACAATAGCCAAATTATGGGAAGAGTCTAAATGTCCATCAACTGATGAATGGATAAAGAAACTGTGGTTTATATACACAATGGAATACTACGTGGCAATGAGAAAGAATGAAATAGGGCTTTTTGTAGCAACGTGGATGGAACTGGAGAGCGTGATGCTAAGTGAAATAAGTCCTACAGAGAAAGACAGATACCATATGTTTTCATTCTTATGTGGATCCTGAGAAACTTGTAACAGAAGACCATGGGGAAGGAAAAAAAAAAAAAAAAAAAGAGGTTAGAGAGGGAGGGAGCCAAAACATAAGAGACTTAAAAACTGAGAACAAACTTAGGGTTGATGGGGGGTGGGAGGGAGGGGAAGATGGGTGATGGGTATTGAGGGCACCGATTGGAATGAGCACTGGGTGTTGTATGGAAACCAATTTGACAATAAATTTCATATTTAAAAAATACTAAAATTAAAAAAAAAAAAAAAAAGAAGAAAGAAACCAGCCAGAGCCTGTGATACACTCTGCTGGATTGGCCCTCTGCTGGATTGGCCCTGTGCAGCCACCATCCCTGAACTGTGCTTCAGGTCTCCTAGCAACAAGCTACGGCGGCACTAGAGGAGCAGGCACTAGGGTGAGTGCATAGATGAGGTCCTTGCTCAGAATCTGCAGTACACTTTGGAAATGCACTGCAATTTGGCGATCCTGGTTTCTAACCAAGCCAGACCTTATGTGTGGTCTTCCAGGAGGGGTGGGAACGAAGCTGCTTACCTGTCCCTAGAGTAGAGAGTTGCTGCAGAGTGGCCAACAGAGTTTTCACCTGCAACCCTGAGCGTCTGAGCCAGGCCCAGGCTTTCAGACTGCCCCTTGCCTCTCCCCCTCAAGGAAAGCGCTTAGGAAAACCAAGGGCATGAATTAGACATAGAGGAGAAATGGTGTTTGTTTGTTGTAGTTTAGTTTAATCTCTATACCCTACCTGAGGCTCAAACCCACCACCCAGAAATCAAGAGTCTCATGCTCCTGGAACTGAACCAGCCAGGCTCCCTACTACCTCGTATCATATTATCAAGACACTGCTTATAGACAAAGACTCCGCAGTTTCTAATTTTATAAGTTAATAAAATCAAGCACCTAATAACTCTGTTCTTAGTCACAATTACATTAAATTTGGGGTGGGGTTGATGCCTGTCATTGCAGTTGATTCCTGTGGAGAGTCTCCTAAATTTACATCGAAAAGGCAGAATGCAGATATCAATGCCCCCACCTCAGATATATGTAGAAAAAACTCTGGCTATTATCAAACCGGATATTGTTGACAAAGAGGAGGAGATACAAGATATTATTCTCAGATCTGGATTCACCATTGTTCAGGTAACTTCTGGGCATAATGATCTTGTTTTTTTCTTCTCTGTCCTTTTTTCTTTTTTAAATGTTTATGTAAACATGTTAACCTGTTTAGTTGCTAGTATTTAGCTTTAAATTTAACATTTATTTTAAGTATAAAAGTTATATGTGTTTTAAAAAGCTTTTCACATCTCAAAAAGGATCTAAAATGAGAATTAAAATTCCTTTTTCCTCCACCTTCCTCTCCCACCCAAGTTTCAGTTTCCAGGGAAAGGCAACTACTTAAAGCTTTCTGTCCTTTCAGAATTTTTCAATGCATTTACAAACATTTCCCTCCATGAGATAGTACAATTCTCTTCCCTTGACAAAGTTGCTTACATAGCATTCCATGTTATTACATCTGAATCTCTCATTCTTTTTTTTTTTTTAAATTTTTTTTTTTTTCAACGTTTATTTATTTTTGGGACAGAGAGAGACAGAGCATGAACGGGGGAGGGGCAGAGAGAGAGGGAGACACAGAATCGGAAACAGGCTCCAGGCTCCGAGCCATCAGCCCAGAGCCCGACGCGGGGCTCGAACTCACGGACCGCGAGATCGTGACCTGGCTGAAGTCGGACGCTTAACCGACTGCGCCACCCAGGCGCCCCTGAATCTCTCATTCTTCCTAACTTCTGTGTAATACTCCCCTGTGTGAATGAACCACACTTTATTTACTTGTTCCTCAATTGATGGACTGTTGGTAATTTCTTTTTCAATTATTACAGACATTTAAAGTGTTAAGCCTTACACTTATTCTGCAGTTGTTAGAGGTTTGAAAATGTATGTAAAAGGAGTGTTGTTAAAGATTATCATTAGGGGTGCCTGGGTGGCTCAGTCGATTAATGTCCAGCTCTTGATTTCAGCTCAGGTCATGATTTCACAGTTTGTGGGCTCAAGCCCTCCATTGGTCTCCATGCTGACAGTGTGGATCCCAAGATCCTCCCTCTCTCTGCACCTCCCCCACTCATGCTCTTTCTTCCTCTCTCTCTAAAAATAAATAAATAAACTTAAAAGATTATCATCAAATATAATGGGATTTTTAAAAATATTTGTTTTTGAGAGAGATTGAGAGAGGGAGACAGAGAATCACAAGCAGGCTCTGTACACAGCCTGGTGCAAGACTCCATCTCACCAGTGGTGAGATCATAACCTGAGCCAAAATCAAGAGCCAGACACTCAATCAATTGAGTTACCCAGGTGCCCCAGGATATTTTAAGTAATCCTTTCTGTACCATCCCTACTTAAAATTGCAGGATTTTTAAATTTTCTTTTATTTCTACAGTGTCATATTGTCTGTTTTGTCAGGGTTTTATGAAAGAAAAAAGAAAATTTCAGTCCTCAGGAAAGATGAGGAATTTCAGATAAGCTTAGGAGGATACGTAGAGGTTCAGTGTAGGAATGGTACAAGAAAGTATAAGGAAAAAGTGCAGGAATGTATAATAAAATATTTAATATTTTTAAAAGACTCAGGTTAAGAACTTTATAATAAATGTTAGGAAAATTCGGTAACCGTTAAAAAAAAAGTTGGATTCAAATATTATACTGTGTATAGCAGGGTAAACTCCAAATGGATTTAAGATTTAAATATTTAAAAATTAAACATAGGGTTGCCTGGGTGACTCAGTTAAGCGTCTGACTTCAGCTCACATCATGATCTCTTGCCTCGTGAGCTCTAGCCCTGAGTCAGGCTCTGTGCTGACAGCTAAGAGCCTGGAGCTTGCTTCAGATTCTGTCTCTCTCTCTCTTTCTCTGCCCCTCCCCTACTCATGCTTTCTCTCTCTCAAAAATAAATAAAAACAATAAAAAAATAAAAATTAGTATTAAACATATAAACTGTAGAAAAAAAGATGCTTAAGTTTCTTTTTGTTCTGGGAGTAGGACAGCCTTTTTTTTTTTTTTTTTTTTTTAACTGTGGTTTCTTGTCTAGGAGCCATAAAAGAAAAGACTGATACAACTATAAACATAGGAAACTTTGGCATAGCTAAATAAACATTATAAACAAAGTCAAAAGCAAATAACAAACTTAGAAAAAAGATTTGCAATTCATGATAGGCAAAGGGCTAATCTCCTTAATACATAAAGAGTTCCTAGAAAAAGATAAAAATTCAGTTGAAAATGGGCAGAACATGTTGGGGTGCCTGGTTGGCTCAGTCAGTTGAGTGTCTGACTTTGGCTCAAGTCATGATCGCACAGTTTGTGAATTCAAGCCCTGCTTTAGGTGAGCTTAGGCTCCTCATCGGGCACTGTCAGTGTGCAGTCTGCATAGGATTCTCTCTCACTCTCTCTCTGCCCCTCACTAACTGGTGCTCTCTCTCTCTCAAAAATAAACTTTAAAAGAAAAAAGGATAGATCATGTGGATGATCACAGAAAAAGAAAAACAAATGCATCTTAAACATATGAAAAAATGACCAATCTCTAATAAGGAAAAAGCAAATGAAAACAGCCCTGAAATACCATCTGGCAAAAATATAAAAGTAAATGGCACAACCGCTATAGAAGGGAAACTTGCAGTTATCTATCAATATTACAGATGCATCTACCCTTTGACTCAGCACTTCTAATGCTGGGGATCCCTCCTGTGACCCATGTATTAATATGACATTATATGTATACAAGTTATTTTTTGTGGTATTGTTTATTTTCCAGCAAAAGATTAAAAATAACCTAGCATTAGAAAATTGGTTAAATAGGGGCATCTGGCTGGCTCAGTCTGTAGAGCATGCTACTCTTGATCTCAGGGTTGTGAGTTCAAACCCCAGTTGGATATAGAGATTACTTAAAGTATTTAGAGGGGCATCTGGGTGGCTTAGTTGGTCAAGTGTCTGACTTCCGCTCATGTCATGATCTCACGGTTCATGGGTTCAAGCCCTGCATCAGGCTCTGTGCTGACAACTTGGAGCCTGGAGCCTGCTTCAGATTCTGTGTCTCCCCGGCTCTCTGCCCCTCCCCCACTCATGCTCTCACTCTCTCTCTCTCTCTCTCTCAAAAAATAAATAAACATTAAAAAATTTTTTCAAAAATGGGAATGCAAGCTGGTGCAGCCACTCTGGAAAACAGTATGGAGGTTCCTCAAAAAACTAAAAATAGAACTACCCTATGACCCAACAATTGCACTACTAGGCATTTATCCACAGGATACAGGTGTGCTGTTTCAAAGGGACACATGCTCCCCCTTGTTTATAGCAGCACTATCAACAATAGTCAAAGTATGGAAAGAGCCCAAATGTCCATCGATAGATGAATGGATAAAGAAGATGCGGTATATCTATACAATGGAGTATTACTCGGCAATCAAAAAGAGTGAAATCTTTCCATTTACACCTACGTGGATGGAACTGGAGGGTATAATGCTAAGTGAAATTAGAGAAAGACAAAAATCATATGACTTCACTCATATGAGGACTTTAAGAGATAAAACAGATGAACATAAGGGAAGGGAAACAAAAATAATATAAAAACAGGGAGGGGGACAAAACAGCAGAGACTCATAAATATGGAGAACAAACAGGGTTATGGGAGGAGTTGTGGGAGGGGGGATGGGCTAAATGGGTAAGGGGCACTAAGGAATCTACTCTTGAAATTGTTGTACTATATGCTAACTAATTTGGATGTAAATTTTAAAAAATGAAAAAAAAAGAAAAAAAGTCTTTAGAAAAAGAATTAGTTAAGTAAACTCTGGTGAAACCACCAAATTGAATACAGTGCAGCTAATTGTAGAATGAAAAAAGAGGAACCTGTTTGTGTCCTGCTATGGAAAAAATAAGATGCAGAGCAGTGTATAAAAATCTTGTGTGGTAGAAAGAGAAAAAGTAATATATATTCATGTTTGCCAATATTTGCAAATGAAACACTAGGAGATTAAAAACTGTTACCCAGGGCAGTGCCTGGGTGATTTAGTCAGTTAAGTATCAGCTCAGAGCCTAGAACCTACTTCAGATTCTTTGTCACCCTCTATCTCTGTGCCTCCCCCATTCATACTCTGTCTCTGTTTCTCTCAAAAGTAAACAAAAAAAATTTTAGTAAAAATAATTAGTGAAAATTTAAGTATGCATTAAATTATGAATGAAAAATTAGTGTGAATGGTAATATTTAACACTTTCCCAATCAGCAGTAAATTTCATAGCAAAGAAGGCCTTGGTATACTGTATGCTTTTTTTTGTTTGTTTTAATTGTGATAAAATATACGCAACATAAAATTTACTATTTTCACCATTTTTAGGTGTACAGTTCAGTACCATTATGTACATTCCCTTTGTTGTGCAGCCATCACCACTATCCATCTCCAGAATTTTTGTCAACTGAAACTGAGAATGCTTATTAATCACTCATTCTGTTTACCCCTCTTTTCAGCCTCTGGTAACCACTATTCTGTTTTTTTCTGTCTCTCCGACTTTGACTTTTCTAGATGTGTCATGTAAGTAGAGTTGTATAGTATTTATTCTTTGTATTGAATGCTTTTAAAGCAGGCTTTATTGTAGTTGGGAGTCCATTGAACTTGAGGCTTTCTTGTCCCATCTAGGGAAAACCTTCTGAAAAATGATGTATCCTTTCAGTAGGTGGCAGTCTTTCTTCTTTTAGAAACTAATGGTTCCTTTTTTGATATCATTTAATACTACTTCTCTTTGTGAAAATATTTACCCTTACATCCCCAAGACCAAGTGTTGCGTGTTTCACCGACCAAGCCAACCAGGTGCCCCGATGTAATTTTAAATCAACCAATATAATTACTGATTCAGTATTAATTTCACTTTATTTTTTGAGAAAGAGGGCGTACAAGTTGGAGGTGGACATAGGATCCTGAGCCTATGACAGCAGCAAGCTTAATGTGAGGCTTGAACTCACAAACCATGAGATCATGACCTGAGCCAAAGTCAGACGTTTAACCGACTGAACCACCCAGGTGCCCCCCAATTTTAGTTTAAAAAAAGCTCTTGGAGTGCCTGGGTGGTTAAGTCGGTTAAGCTTCTGACTCTTGATTTTGGCTTAGGTTATGATCTCTCAGTTCCTGCGTTTGATCCCCACATGGAGCTCTGCCCTGAGTATGCAAAGCCTGGTTGGATTTCTCTCCTCTCTCCCTCTCTCTCTGCCCCTCCCCCACCTCTCTCACAAAGTAAATAAACTTAAAAAAATAAAAGGAGCTCTTAATTTTTGTAAGTATGCTGCATTAGGTGGCACACCTGCAGAAGGTGGGTTCCCTTGGTTGTTAAGGGGTGTGTGACAAGGGCTTACATTTTAACAGATCAAATTTTTGGGGCGCCTGGGTGGCGCAGTCGGTTAAGCGTCCGACTTCAGCCAGGTCACGATCTCGCGGTCCGGGAGTTCGAGCCCCGCGTCGGGCTCTGGGCTGATGGCTCAGAGCCTGGAGCCTGTTTCCGATTCTGTGTCTCCCTCTCTCTCTGCCCCTCCCCCGTTCATGCTCTGTCTCTCTCTGTCCCCAAAATAAATAAACGTTGAAAAAAAAAATTAACAGATCAAATTTTTATTTTTAACTCCGCAACAAACCCCCCATACCAATACGCATAAGAATCACAAATACTGACATATCTTTATTTTAAATAAAGAATCAAGGATTATATTAAATCAGGCGGTTTTATAATTTCTCGAGTTTCTTTTTCTTGACTATATGAATTTCAGTATGAGAACAGATCCAAGCACCTGTTTTGTGGTAGCTGATCCTTGGCTGGTGAGAATGTTAAGTTTGTCAGTAGAGCCTGTTTACAGCAATGCTGACCCACCTAGGTAAGCATCTTCCCATTTCTTGCTTTAGGCAGTTTGGCCAAGTTTCTGAAACCTGTGGATACATGATAGTATTAGAAGTTTTAAGAGAACTGGGGCGCCTGGTGGCGCAGTCGGTTAAGCGTCCGACTTCGGCCAGGTCACGATCTCGCGGTCTGTGAGTCCGAGCCCCGCGTCAGGCTCTGGGCTGATGGCTCGGAGCCTGTTTCCGATTCTGTGTCTCCCTCTCTCTCTGCTCCTCCCCCGTTCATGCTCTGTCTCTCTCTGTCCCAAAAATAAATAAACGTTGAAAAAAAAAATAAAAAAAAAAAAAGTTTTAAGAGATCACTTGGTAAATTTCACACTATACTCTTAGGAACATCTAACCCACTTTAGAAAGATAGCTCTCTGCCTTAAATATGGAGATTTGTAGCTTTGACCTAGTGATTTATTCACATTCTGATCATCTTTATTCTAGCCAGAAGTTTTCCTTAATGAGGGCTTTGAATCCCTCTTTTATATTTTGAGTCTTTTCCTTCATGGTCCACCTTTAGTGGAACTGAGAAACAGTAGTATTGGATGATTTTTTTAAAGTTTATTTATTTATTTTTGAGAGAGAGAGAGAGAGCATGAGCAGAGGAGAGGCAGGGAGAAAGAGAGCATTCTAAGCAGGCTCCGTGCTGATGCAAGGCTTGAACTCCCAAACCACGAGATCATGACCTGAGCTGAAACTAAGAGTCGGATGCCCAACCCCCTGAGCCACCCATGTGCCCCGTTAATGGATGATTTTTAAAAAGCATTCAAATAGCTGCTTTTAGAGAAGGATGATCTCCAATCAGAAGAATGGCTGACTTCTATGATATTTTTACTGATTCATTCATATAGTCTCATTTGTGAAGAAAATAATGTTTATTTGCCCTCAACAATTTATATTCTTTCAAATTGAGACACTTAATACCAACTATTTTTTCTTAACATCACAGTCAATCTACATATTTATGGCAGAACCAGAATAAATACACAATTTTCACATTCAAGAGAAAAACTTGTTTATAGCGTCATTATACTGGGTGTTATTTCTAAGTACCATAATGAGACCAGCTCCCTAAAATAATGTAGGAAAGTTTCACAATAAATAAGAAAATATCACACAAATAGGTAAAAGATGAATTTGGAATGTTCTAAAATCTAATTTTGTTACTTCAATGTATACAAAGTATATATTAACAAAATATTGGTGATAGTAGTCTTTTTACTTTAAAGAGATAAGCTGAATTCATCATTAACAAACCATATATTGAAGGAGACTGCCAAATAGGAATAGTTTTTCTTAGGTTAAATAGCTCTTTTTTATTTAAGTGTAATTAATATACAATGTTATATTAGTTTCAGGTGTACAACATACTGATTTGACAATTCTGTACATCCCTCAGAGCTTACCACAGTAAATGTGGTCACCATCTGTCACCATACCAGGTTATTACAATTTTACTGACTCTCTTCCCTATGCTGTACTTTTCATCTCTGTGATTTATTTTGTAACTAGAAGTTCCTACCTCTTAATTCCCTTCATCTGTTTTGCTCATCCCTCCCAACCCCCTGGCAACTACCAGTTTATTCTCTGTATTTAAGAGTATGTTATTGTTTGTTTATTCATTTGTTTTATTAGATTCCACATGTAAGTGAAATCATGGTATCTGTCTTTCTCAAACTTGTTTCACTTATCATAATACCCTTTAGGTCCATCCACGTTGTCAAGAATGGCAAGATCTCATTCTTTTCAAGGCTGATTAATATTCCATTATATATATATATATATTTTTTTTAAGTGTATATACAATATATATGCAAACATACATACACATACTTGATCCATATGACATCTTGATCTGGGTCATATGGTAGTTTTATTTTTAATATTTTGATGGACCTCCATACTGTTTTCCAAGTGGTTTCGCCAGTTTACATTCATATCAACAGTGAGCAAGGGTTGGTTAAATAACATAGAATTTTATTTATAGCCTATATTTAACTTTCTTCCCTCTCCCTTTCTTCATAATACAAAAATCTCAAATTTGTAATGAGATTAGTATTAATTTCAAGTTACTAATGACAATGTGTTATTATTGAATTGTCATTTTAAATACTTTTGTTGACTTTGTTTTTCTTATAGAGAAGAAAACTACATCTCAGCCCTGAGCACTGTAGTAACTTTTATGTGGAACAGTATGGGAAAATGTTTTTCCCCAATTTGACAGCTTACATGAGTTCTGGACCACTTGTTGCCATGATATTAGCTAGACATAAAGCCATCTCTTACTGGAAAGAACTTTTGGGACCAAGTAATACCTTAGTAGCTAAGGAGACACACCCAGACAGGTAACTTTCCTAGGGGGAAAAAAGGAATCCAACAAAAACAAAAAACAACAACAAAAAACTGATTTCATTATAATAGGAGTGTCTTTGCATTTGAAAGTTTTCCTAAATCAACTTTTTGGTATTTTGGTTGGGGTAGGGGGGTCAGTTTTACACTGTAGCTATTTAAATGTCTGTGTTAATACTAAATGCCACAAAAGGCCTCAGGGAATGTCTGATTTATGGTTGATTAGCCTCATTCTTCTCTCATCCTTGAATCAAACCGCCACTGAAGTGGGATTTTTCATAGGAAAATTGGCATGGCTATTTAAAATAATATTGGTAATAGAGGGCCATAAAACCAGATTTTCAGCATTATCATTAAAGTTTGGGAACTTGAGGACATTGAATTCTTGCACTTTTGAATATGCATTGCCTTTTCACTTCTCACAAAACACCACCTCTTCTTAACCCAGAGAACTCCTATTTTCCCAGTGTATCTCTCCTGCAGATTTAAATATATTTGACCCTCATCTAGATAGATTTAGGCTTAAAATCAAAATAGATTAAAACTTACATATATGTGAGAAGTGGCAATGCTTCTGTAAATTTCCTGGGCAGAATGCATATGTAAAGAGTAAGGAAAGGATATCACATTGGATGGTTATCATCTCTAACTTGCTTTTAGTCTAAGGGCAATTTATGGCACAGATGACCTAAGGAATGCACTTCATGGGAGTAATGACTTTGCTGCAGCAGAAAGAGAAATTCGATTCATGTTTCCTGAAGGTGAGTTATCGATGAGTATTGCATGTTCCTATTGTTTGCTTTTTCTTTTATTTGGGTGATATAGCTGGAAAGAAAAATAGCAGGGGTTTTCTCCAATATATTTTGTCATATTTTCAAGTTATAGTTACTTAAAAATCTGAAGCCAAAAATGGAAAACTCACTATTTCCCTCATAACTAAATTGTGCCCTCTAGGGAATCTTTTGAGAAGGGTTTGCTTTTTTTATCTTTTCTCTTAGACTAGCCCTATTTAGGGTTTTTCTTCTCCTTTGTTGCAATTCCTTAAGTTATCCCTAATGAGTCAGTAAAGTTTGTTACACATGAAAAAAAGAATCTCCCTTGGAAATTAGGATAGATGTAACATTTTCTCTACTGGTTGCCTAATGAATACTGGTGCAGTTGTGAAATTAATAGTTCTCAGGCCCATGTTTTTTTTCCATCCTGTTATGGATGTTGTAAACCTTTTAGAAATGGGCATAATAAAGAACAGCATTGAGGTTTTTAGTTTATTTCAGTAATATTTTTAGATCAGGAAGAAAATTTGGTGATTTCTGTTGTACAGAAAAAAATTGTAGGGGCACCTGCGTGGCTCCCTTGGTTGAGCATTCAAGTCTTGATATTGGCACAGGTCATGACTCATGGTTGCTGAGATGGAGCCCCATCTGTCAGTGCAGAGTCTGCTTGGGATTCTTTTTCTCTCTCCCTCTCTCTCTCTCTGCCTGTCCCCTGCTCATGCGTGCCCTCTCTCTCTCTCTCTCTCTCTCTCTCTCTCAAAATAAATAAACATCTTTTTTTAAATGTAAAGCATTTGAGTGCCTGAGTAGCTCAGTCAATTGAGCATCCCACTTCAGGTCAGGTCATGATCTCACGGTTGGTGTCTTCGAGCCCCTGGTCCCTGCATTGGGCTCTCTGCTGTCAGTGAAGAGCCCACTTCAGATCCTCTGTTTCCCATTCTCTCTGACCCTCCCCCGCTTGTGTGAGCTCTCTCTTTCTCAAAAATAAATAAACATTTAAAAAACTTACAGCATTGAGAAGCATAGAATATTTTTGGGCTATTTTTTTTTTAAGTCATTTAGACTTATTCCTCAGTATTTTCTATGGAGGATTTATTCAAAGAAAACTGAAAACTCTCTTGGAACTTTAAAAGTCCTGATTCTTAAACAAAACCTGGTGTGTTTTTTTGTTTGTTTTGTTTTGTTTTACTTTTTTATTTTTAAGCAATCTCTACGCCCAATATGGGGCCCAACTGAGCCAGCCAGACACCCCACAACACCTGTTTATAGATATTTGTACCCAAAAGGATTTGTATATATTTTACTCTTACTAATTTCTGTCACATATCCTTTCCATTAGGGTATCTTTTTGGAATTGTTTATTGTAGAAAACTCCAAACATAACCAACAGTAGACAGAATAGTATAATAAACCCTTAATGAAACTATCACCCAATTTAAATAATTTTGGTCAGTCTTATTTCATCTATAACCTCTGCTTCTACTTCTCAATCTTCTATATTGTTTTGAATTATATCTCAAACATGAAATGTCCTTTTTTCAAATTTTTAAAAATGTTTATTTATTTTTGAGAAGGAGAGAGACAGAGACACAGAGTAAGAGCAATCAGGGGAGAGGCAGAAAGAAAGGGAGTCACAGAATCTGAAACAGGCTCCAGGCTCTGAGCTGTCAGCACAGAGCCCAATATGGGGCTCGATTTCAAGAACTGAGAGATCATGACCTGAGCTGAAGTCAGACACTGAACTGACTGAGCCACCCACACCCTGCCCCCCTTTATTTTTTTAAGTAGGTTTCATGTCCAATGTGGGGCTTAAACTCACGACCCTGAGATCAAGAGTCACATGTTCTGATGATTGAGCCAACTGGTGCCCCCATGAAATGTCTTTTTAATGTGATAGTACTTAGATTTAGTCTAGGTACTAACGAATTAGACTTTTCTTCTGGCTCCAGATATCTAACCTCTCTGTGAGTCTTTCTCTTCTCATCAGTCAAATGCAAATGGATTAGTACCTTCCTACCTAATAGGGATATTGTTAGGGTTAAATGTATACATATATATATATAAAATTCTTAAAATGTGTTGTGCATCTGTGCTCAAATATTAACTCCTATTATTGTTTTGTTTTTCTAGTCCTTTTTTTGAAAGCTCTTCTTACTCATAGGATTATATTCCTCAATTGTTATTTTAGATTGCTTTTGATTTTACCATTACTTAGTCCTCTAGACATGAGTTTACAAGATAAAGTCAGACATTTGAGAAGCAGCTGTTGCAGGATAAATATAAAGATTAATTACCTACCATGTTGCAGATCTTTTGCTGTGAGAATGTGAAGCTCTCTGGAGTAAATTCTCAGTTAGGATATGAGCTCCCTCTTGCTTACCAGTCACTCAAGAACTATGTGCAGTGGGATGCCTAGGTGACTCAGTCAGTTAAGCATCTGGCTCTTGGTTTGGGCTCAGGTAATGATATTGTGGTTTCTGGGTTTGGGTCTCACATTGGGCTCTGCACCACAGTGTGGAGCCTGCTTGGGGTTCTCTCTCTCTCCCTCTCTTTCTGCTCCTCCCCTGCTTACATGCTCTCTCAAGATAAATAAAATAAACATTAAAAAAAATGAAAAGAACTATGTGCAAAACTCAGTATGATGAGTCACTCAAGCAAGTTATAAAGATATTCAAAGACATGTTCCTAACCTTTGAAAAATATAGTTTGCTTCCCTTTGATTTGAGATGGCTAACTCAAAGTTTTGTTACATTCCATTGCTTCAACAAGTTTATTGTATTACCTACTATATGCCAGAAATACAAAGATGAATATGTCCCTGCTCTCAAAATGATCACATATTAAAAATCTATGAAAATAAATATGCAATGCAGTGTATAAACTATAAATATTATTAGAAAGCTTCAAAAAGTTCAATGAAGGTTCATCTCTGTAAGAAACATGAAAAGATTCTTTATCTTCACATTAATCCATCCGGCCCTAGTTGCTAGAGACAAATAATAAATGGTCAGCAAAAATAGATGAGGTAGGAACAATCCAAAACTAAAGTTAAGGAAATAATTTCATTCACAATAGCATAAAAAAATAAAATACTATTTCACTCATAGGTGGGATTTACAAAACAAAATGAACAAAGAAAAAAAAGAGACAAAAAAAATTAGACTCTTAAAAATAGAGAACAACAACAAAAAAAAGAGAGAAGAAACTGATGGTTACCAGAGGGTAGCTGGGTGGGGTGTTGGGTGAAATAGGTGGTGGGGATTAAGAGTACACTTGTTTTGATGAACACTGAGTAGTATATAGAATTGTTGAATCACTATATTGTACACCTGAAACTAATATAATACACTGTATATTAATTATACTGGAATTAAATAAATAATAAAATACTTAGGAATAAGCTTAACAAAAGAAGTACAAATTCTTGTACAATGAAAAGCACAAAACATTACTGAAAGAAATCAAAGACTATCTAAGATGAATAGACCTCACACGTTGATGTATCAGAAGAGTCAATGTTGTCAAGATGGCATTTCTCTCCAAATTGATCAATTAATGCAATCCCTGTCAAAATCCATGCATTCTTTTATGTAGAAGTTGATAAGCTGACTTTAAAATGTATATGTAATTGTGGGCACCTGGATGGCTCAGTCGGTTGAGTGTCTGACTTTGGCTCAGGTCGTGATCTCACAATCTTTGAGTTCGAGTCCCGCATCGAGCTCTGTGTTGACAGCTCAGAGCCTGGAGCCTGCTTCGGATTCTGTGTCCCCCTCTCTCTCTGCCCCTCCCCCACTCATGCTCTCCCTCTGTCTCAGAAATAAATAAACATTAAAAAATGTATATATAATTGCAAAAGATCTAGACAAGCTAAAACAATTTTCAAAAAGAACAAAGTTTGATAGCTTCCACTAACCTGATTTCAAAACTTACTATGAGGGTGGCTCAGTCAAATTAGGTGTTGGACTCTTGATTTTGGCTCAGGTCTTGATCTCACAGTTCAGGGGTTCCAACTCCACATTGGGCTCTGCGCTGTCAGTGCAGAAATTTTTGGGATTCACTCTCCCTCTCTCTCTGCCTGTCCCCTGTTCTCTCTCTCTCTCTCTCTCAAAATAAATAAATAAACTCAAAAAAACCCAAAACTTACTATGAGACCACAGTAACTAAGGCAGTATTGTATGAGTCATATTAATCAATGAAACAGAATTAAGAATCTAGGAATAAACACTTACATAAATACGTTTATGGTCAATTGACTTTCAACAAAAGTGCCTAGACAATTTGATGGGGAAAAGATAGTCTTTTTCAACAAATGATGATAAGATAACTGAATATCCTCATGCCAAAAAAGAGAAAGAACTCAGATCCTCTTTTCTTACCAATTAGAGAACTTAACAACAATGGATCATAGACCTAAGCATAAGGGCTAAAAATATCTAGAAGAAAACATGGAAAATCTTCATGACCTTGAGTTGGACAAAGGATTTTTGCATATGACCTCAAAACATGATCCATAAAAGACAATACTGATAAATTAGACTACATCAAAATTAAAAGATTTTATGTTTCAAAAGCCATCATTAAAAATATTGGAAAGATTAGCCACAGAGTGTGATAAGAAATATTTGCAAATCTTATGAAATAAAAGACTTGTATCTAGAATTTATGAAGAACTCTTACAATTCAGTAAAAAGAAGGCAGGCAATTAAAAATCAGGCAGAGGCACCTGGCTGGCTTAGTCAGTAGAGCATGTGACTCTTGACCTCAGCATTGTGAGTTCAAGCCCCACATTGGGTGTGGAGAGTACTTAAAAATAAAACCTTTCGGGGCGCCTGGGTGGCGCAGTCAGTTAAGCGTCCGACTTCAGCCAGGTCACGATCTCGCGGTCCGTGAGTTCGAGCCCCGCGTCAGGCTCTGGGCTGATGGCTCGGAGCCTGGAGCCTGTTTCTGATTCTGTGTCTCCCTCTCTCTCTGCCCCTCCCCCATTCATGCTCTGTCTCTCTCTGTCCCAAAAATAAAATAAAAACGTTGGAAAAAAAAAAATTAAAAAAAAAATAAAACCTTTCAGGGGCGCCTGGGTGGCTCAGTCAGTTGAGCATCCAACTATTGATTTCAGCTCAGGGTCATGAGGTCCAGCCCCACATCAGGCTCTGTGCTGAACCTGGAGCCTGCTTGAGGTTCTCTCTTTCCCACTGCTCCACTCCTAAATGTGCATGCTCTTGCTCTCTCTAAAATAAATAAACAAATAAATAATAAAACCTTAAAAATTAAAAAAAAAAAAAACACGTAAAAGATTTGAATAAACATTTCGCGAAAGATATATGAATGGCTGATAAGCACATGAAAAAGTGTTAAAACATAATTAATCACTGGGGAGGGGGACCTGGGTGGCTCATTCACTCCAGCTCTTGATTTTGGCTCCGGTTATAATCTCATAATCTCACGGTATGTGAGTTCAAGCCCCATGTCAGGCTCTACACTGACAGTGAGGAGTCTGCTTGGGATTCTCTGTCTCCCTCTCTCTCTGCCTCTCCCCTATGCACACACATAAGCTCTTGTAACCTCCCACCCCACTTCAAAAATAAACTTAAATATTTATGTAACTAAAAATTATTACAACAATCAGTACAAAAAAGAGTGCTATAATGAGACTAATAGGAAAGGAACTTTTTATTCCAATCCTTTGTGATGTTTTCTAGCTTTACCTGCCATCCTGGCAAAGGACTCTCCTGTTGTTAGTTGTATCTCTCATTGAGATTGAGCCCATATACTAGTCACACAGAAATCTGTCTTCCCACCCTCTTTTTCCTTGGGCCAGTAACGATTTAGATCTGAACATGTGAGACCAGTAGCTTTGCATCCCCATCTTTATTGAAAGTTGCACATTAATGGAGGTCATCCTCAAAAGACTTAAGACTGTAAACTACATTCTTCCTTGTATAAATATATTCTTTGGTACTACGAGTCTGATTGACTTACATAGTGTTCAAACAAAGCTAAAAAGACTAAAACTTTCCTATATGTTATATAATTTATTTAAAAACTTGAAAAATAAGCAGGAGTGTTAATATATATTACGTAGACACAAATAGATTTTATGTGTATATTCAGTAGTCTATAAGAGAACAAGAAATACATGTACACCGTTATATCTATACCACTTTGTAAAGTGCCTGCCATTTTGTTGGCAGCAATTAATTGTTGGAATTAATTAATCTCCTAGATTTTACATGATATTCATATTTTTCTTTTTCATGACATTGTCCATTGTGATATTTACTATAAAAAATATGGAAATGGAAATGCAGCCAAGGATATAGTAGAAAACATAATCAGAACTTTATACACGATCACTGTTAGCATTTTGGTATGTTTCTTGCCTGTCTTATATAGTCTTATTATTTCTCTGTGTGTGCTTATGTGTTTTTGAACAAACTATGTATGCTATATTCTAGTTTTGTTTCCTTTTTTTAAAAAAAACTTTGTAAGTATCATGCCACTAAAATTTCTTCTTTTGTAATGATTATATAATATTTCATCATTTGTATTAATTTTAATGGGAATACATTTGGTTTACAGTGATTATTGAGCCTATTCCAGTTTTACAAGCTGCTAAGGACTATTTAAATTTATATGTAACACCAACTCTGCTTAAAGGACTCACAGCCCTTTGTAAGGAGAAACCAGCAGATCCTTTTGTAAGAAATGTTTTTATTCACTCTAAAGAAATTGTCTATAGTTTTAATATTTTAAACATTAAATTTTTTGAAACAGTGAATGAGCATTTTAAGAACTGTCTCTTATACATTTTAGATACTCCCTTATGTATAACTTTGGATTACTTATTCTCTTACTGTGTTTTACTTCTTAAAAAATATTGTTTTTAGGGGCACCTAGGTGGCTCAGTCGGTTATGCATCCGACTTCTGCTCAGGTCATGATCTCTCAGTTCATGGGTTCAAGCCCTGCATCAGGCTCTCTGCTGACAGCTGGGAACCTGTAGCCTGCTTTGGGTCCTGTGTCTCCCTCTTTCTCTGCCCCTCCCCCACTCTTGCTTGCACTCTCTCTCTCAAAAAAAAAAAAAATAAATAAACATTAAAAAATTTAAAGAATAAATAAACATTGGGGCGCCTGGGTGGCGCAGTCCGTTAAGCGTCCGACTTCAACCAGGTCACGATCTCGCGGTCCGTGAGTTCGAGCCCCGCATCAGGCTCTGGGCTGATGGCTCAGAGCCTGGAGCCTGTTTCCGATTCTGTGTCTCCCTCTCTCTCTGCCCCTCCCCCGTTCATGCTCTGTCTCTCTCTGTCCCAAAAATAAATAAAAAAAGTTGAAAAAAAAATTAAAAAAAAAAAAAAAGAATAAATAAACATTAAAAAATTTAAAAAATGGGGCACCTGGGTGGCTCAGTCGGTTGAGCAACTGACTTCAGCTCAGGTCATGATCTCACGGTTTGTGAGTTCGAGCCCCGCATTGGGCTCTGTGCTGACAGCTCAGAGCCTGGAGCCTGCTTCTGATTGTGTGTCTCCCTCTCTCTCTGCTGCTCCCCCACTCATGCTCTGCTTCTCTGTATCTCAGAAATAAGTAAACATTAAAAAAAATAATAAAAAAATTTTTAAAAAATTGTTCCAACAAAACAAAGAAAAAACATTGTTTCTAAATACATTTTCAATACTGCATCCTTTAATTACAGAGCATTGTTTTTGTGTATGATTTATATAATCACATGATAAAATTAGATATATATTTAAATACATTCAAAATTATTTTTTAAATTATTTTTTTTAAAGTAGGCTTCGTGCCCAGCAGGGAGCCCAACGTGGGACTTGAACTCATGACCCTGAGATCGATACCTGAGCTGAGATCAAGAGTCGGATGCTTAACCAACTGAGCCACCCAAATGCCTCTCAACATTTTTATTTTTAATGATATCTAACTTTTTTTCATAGAAAACTTTTTTTAATGTTTATTTATTTATTTTGAAAGAGAGACAGAGCTAGTGGGGGGAAGTAGAGAGGGAGAGAGAATCCCAAGCAGGCTCTGTGCTGTCAGCATGGAGCCTGACCCAGGGCTTGATCAAACCCATAAATTTTAAGATCATAACCTGAGCTGAAACTAAGAGTCGGACCAACTGAGCCACCCAGGCACCCTTAGAAAATTTATATTTGTTCACATCCCTAGATACTTCATTACTGCTCAGTCAGGTGAAAGAATGGTTGGATAGGAGGAACTAGGGTGCTTGTCAAGGGCCAAATGTCTTCCTGGTTCCTTCTTTACAGGTACTCTCACTCATTTGAAGACTCAGAGATAATGAGGAAAGGTTATTTTACTGTGTTTATTTATTTTTTTTAATTTTTTTAATTTTTTTTTTTAATGTTTATTTTATTTTTGAGACAGAGACAGAGCATGAGCAGGGAAGGGGCAGAGAGAGAGGGAGACACAGGATGTGAAGCAGGCTCCAGGCTCTGAGCTGTCAGCACAGAGCCCCACGCAGGGCTTGAACTCACAGACTATAAGATCATGACCTGAGCCGAAGTCAGACGCTTAACCAACTGAGCCACCCAGGCACCCCTGTGTTTATTTTTTTAAAGTAAGCTCTGTGCCCAACGTGGGGCTTGAACTCACAACCCCAAGATCAAGAGTGGCATGATCTTACCACTGAGCCCTCCAGGCAACTCAGGAAAGGTTATTTAAAAAATATTTTGGGGGGCACCTGGGTGCCTCAGTCCGTTGGGAGTCTGACTTCAGCTTAGGTCATGATCTCACAGCTTGTGAGTTCGAGTCCTGCATCGGGCTCTGTGCTGACAACTCAGAGCCTGGAGCCTGCTTCAGATTCTGTGTCTCCCTCTCTCTCTGCCCCTCCCCTGCTCATGCTCTGTCTCTCTGTGTATCAAAAATAAATAAAAACATTTTTAAAAATTAAAAAAAAATTTTAATGTATATTTTATTTTTGAGAGTGAGAGACAGAGTATGAGTGGGGGAGGGGCAGAGGGAGACAGAGACAGAATCCAAAGCAGGCTCCTGGTTCTGTGTTGACACGGGGCTCAAACTCATGGAGTGCAAGATCTTGACCTGAGCCAAAGTCAGACACTTAACTGACTGAGCCACCCAGGTGCCCCTGGGAAGGTTATTTCAATACCAGCCCTGATAAACTAGTTATCTCTAGCCTCTGTTACCATTCTCAAAGGGAATCCCCTTTGGAAGACAAAGATTTAATTTCTCCTACTAATTTTGTCACTTTTACAAAAAACAAACGATATTTCTTTTTTTATTATATTATATTTACTTATTTTAAGTAATCTCTACATCCAACGTAGGGCTTGAACTTACGACCCTTGAGATCAAGAGTCACACACTCTATCGACTAAGCCAACCAGGTGCCCCTAGGCAGGACATTTTACTTTTTTTAAATGTTTACTTATTTTAAGAGAGAGAGTGTATGCACATGTGCACAGGAGAGGGGCAGAGAAAGAAGGACAGAGAGAATCCCAAGCAGGATCTGTGCTGGCAGCGCAGAGCCTGATGGGGGTCTATCCCATGAACTGTGAGATCATGACCTGAGCCAAAATTAAGAGTCCAACACTCAAACCACCTGAGCCACCTAGGCACCCCTAGGTTATTTCTTTAATAATTCCTTTTCATTGTGACAATAACATCTGTTTATTTAGTAAGAAACCTGAAACTACTGAACAATGTAAAGAAAAGAAAAAGATACCTCTGGTTCCATTTACTAAACATGGTCTTTGAAGTCATCTTGTCTGGATTCAACAATGACCAAATTCATTTATTAGTTGTAGTAACTTTCTTGTGGATTCTTTGGGATTTTCTATATATAGGATTATGTCACCTGTAAAAGGAAATAGTTTTACTTCTTTGCCAGTTTGGATCTCTACTTGATAATCTTGCATAATATAAAACTTAATGTTTTAATTTTTTAGTAGTCATTTTCTCATTCTTAGAGTGATTTTGAAAGCTAGGTTTTAAATTGATATAGTACTAGGTTTTAAATTGATATAGGCATGTGGGTGCCTCATTGGCTTAAGCATCTGGCTCTTGGTTTCAGCTCAGGTCATGATCTCACGGTTCATGAGTTTCAGCCCTATGTAGGGCTCTGTGCTGACAGTGCAGAGCCTGCTTGGGATTCTCTCTCTCCCTCTCTCTCTGCCCCTTCCCCCATTCACATGTGCACATGGTTATTCTCTCTCTCTCTCTCTCTCAAAATAAATAAATAAACTTAGCAAAAGAGCATCTGACTCTTGATCTCCACTCAGGTCTTGATCTCATGGTTGTGAGTTGGAACCCCATGTTGGACTCTGCACTGGGCGTGAAGCCTACTTAACAACAAATAAATTGCTATAGTACATATTTATATTATTTGTAGTGTATGTTTATATAGTATATTTATACTATTCGTAGTATTTGTTATTTATAGTATTTATAATTAAATGTTTATTAACTTAAGAGTTTTTTTCTTTTTTCCATAGATTTGGCTAGCTGATTGGCTGCTGAAAAATAATCCCAACAAACCAAAGCTTTGTCACAATCCAACTGCAGAAGAACTTTAGTAAAATAAAGTTCCCCAAGGACAAATCACTATCTTAATGTAAAAGACACGCTTCTACTATAAAAGAAACAAACCTTCCTAAGGGTTTAAGTAACTGCATGTGAAATAAATTGTCTTTATAAGTTTTAAAAGAATGTGTTTTGTGCATAAGATAACATTAAGGTAAAATACAGGTTTAGGGTATGGTTTTTGTTTTCTAATAAGAAAATTGATTTTATCTAGAAGTATTTAGAATGTTAATGAAGCAATTCTAAGTGTTTTGCAATTGCAGACTGGTACTCTGCAATTAAGAGAACAATTAATTCATATAAGATGCATTAGAGGGGCACTGGGGTGGCTCATTCGGTAAGCAACCAGCTCTTGATTTCCGCTCAGTTTGGTCTCGCAGTCCGTGAGTTCAAGCCCCAAGCTAGACTCTGTACTGGCTGCATGGAGCCTGCTTGGGATTCTCTCTCTTTCTGTGTACCTCCCTCAAAAATAAATAAATATACATTAAAAAAAAATAAGATGGATTAGAAACAACTGAAGATGAAAAGACTCTCATCCCCATGTATAACTACTTCATGTTGTGTGCCAAAAAGAACCTTTCTTAAATTTCCATGCTATTTTACATTCCCACACTGTACTCAGCAAAGGTAGTGGCTGCTGAAAATGCCACTAGGACAAGACTAGGTAAAGATACTTTTGATAGTGTTTTAACTATACAAAAGAAGATACTGTACAGTTTATTTATTTTTAGAGATAGCACGCAAGCCATGGAGAGGGGCAGAGGAAGAGAGAGAGAGAGGGAGTGAGAGAGAGAACGTTAAACAAACTCCACACTCGGCACAGAGGGCTGGATCCCATCACCCTGGGATCATGACCTAAGCCAAAATCAAGAGTTGGATACTTAACCAGCTGAGCCACCCAGGCACCCTGAAACTGTACATTTTAATTTTTTTAAATGTTTATTTTTGAGAAAAAGAGAGAGCATGAGCAGGGGAGGGGCAGAGAGAGAAGGAGACACACAGAGAGAGAGACAGAGCATGAGCATAAGCATGAGCAGGGGAGGGGCAGGGAGACACGGTCTAAATCAGGCTTCAGTCTCTGAGCTGTCAGCACAGAGCCAGATGTGGGGCTGGAACCCACTGACCACGAGATCATGACCTGAGCTTAACTGACTGAGCCACTCTGGCACCCTGAAACTGTACAGTTTAAAAACAAGTTTCATGCAGCCTTAGATTTCACCCCTTTTTTCTTCCAAATGGGTGAATTGTGTACAGGGAGTTTAAATACTTTACAGACAAGAACAAAAGTAGTACTAACGTATTCATTATCATCCTCTTCGTCCTTTCCATCTTTCTTCTCTTCCTTCTTTTTCTTGTTTTCAGCCTTGATGACTTTTTTTGTTTTGCCACATAGGCTTGTTTTCATATTTTGGTATTGCAGCAATCTGATTTATGTAATTTTCCTCAACTTAGCAGCCTTCTTTTCCTAAGACTGCTTGTGCTCTGCAGCCGTGTTACTCTACATCTCTCCCTGTTTCTTTGCAGCATCACTAATGCATAGGCCAGGGTGTTCTCCTTGGAGTTGGGCCAGTACTCAAAAACAAAAAGATTGAAGGTGATTTCTTCAGTACATTGGGATCCTTGACCTTCATTTTGTTTCCCCTTTTGGAGGAATATAGGTTTTCATTTCTTTTATAACTGCCTTGTCTGTATTTGCCATATCTTCAAAGTTACCTTTCTCTTTATCACACATGGTCTTCCACATCTCTGAGTGCTTTTGTAAAACTGAGAAGGTGACTGAAGCATCTGGTTGCTTCATGTGTTCCTCCTGGCAAGTTTGCACAAAGAGTACATATGATGACATTTTGCTTCTCAGCCTCTTAGGATCTTCTTTGCCCATTTTAGTTTTTTTTTTTTTTCCAGTGTGACACAGAGTCACACATTGCCCTTCTGGTTCTTACTTGCCCTAGTCCTGTCTCTATAGAGCTCAGAGTACTGCAATGGCTGTCAGTTTATGGTATGATTTTGACAATGATGTAACATTAAGTAATAGGAGACTGATAAAAGATGTTGCTGTATTATTATTATTTTTTAAGTTGGAGAAGTAAGACGTGGAATTTATTTTTAAATTAAGCTTTGTATGGGGCTTGAACTCATGACCCTGAGATCAAGAGTTATATGCCTGGGATGCCTGGATGGCTCAGACTGTGAAGTGTTTGACTTAGGCTCAGGTCATAATCTCATGGTTCCTGAGTTAGTTCCCCACATGAGGCTCTCTGCTGTCAGCACAGAGCCTACTTTGGATCCACTGTCCCCCTCTCTCTCTGCCCCTCTCCTGTTCATGCATGCACATTCTCTCTCTCCCTCAAAAATTACAAAATGAATGTTTTGTAAAAAGGTCACATGCTCTACCAAATGACCAGCCAGACGCCCCAAGACAGAATTGTAGTTATGATATTTTCCTAAGCATATATCCTATATGTAGATGCATAATTAATACACATTTCAGACAGTTTAGTTCAAAAAGTTTAAATAATCATTTTGTATAATTAAAATAGAACCAGATTATGATTTTAACCAATCACTTATATATAACTATTTCCTCAACAAGTGCCTTCCAAGGATTACCAGAGAGTAGGGTAACAATTCATCTTTGTTTGCCTAGGATTTTGCTGGTTGTATAACTGAAAGTTGTGCATCCTGGAGCTTTCTTAGTCCTGAGCAAAATGGAATGCTTGGTCACTCTACCAAATAGTCCTTAGGTTAATATTTCCCAGTTATGTTTTTGTGATAAGGTACTAGTTTTAAAAGAAAATGTAAAATTCTCACTTCTTAAATTTTTAAAAATTTATTTATTTTAGTAATCTCTGTATCCAACAAGGGGCTCAAATTCATGACCCTGAGATCAAGAACTGCATGTTCTACTGACTGAGCCAGCCAGGCGCTTCTCAATTCTTTAATTTTAATTTACTCAAAAACAAACGAACAAATAGGTTGTAAAGCACTTTATTAACAGATTTTTAACCTGGCTTAATCTCTTCAAAAAGTCAATGTCATTATTAAACAAAAAGTGGAAATGTGGAAGAACTTCTACATTAAGAGACTAAAGAGACCTCTAAAATTAAAGCATCTAACTAAAAGCAACCAAAAGCATCCTAACCAAATCTCACAAGATCGTGACTTGATCCTGGTTTTAAAAAGGGGAGTGCCTGGGTGCCTCAGTTGGTTATACATCCGACTTTGGCTCAGGTCATGATCTCATGGTTCATGAGTTTGAGCCCTGCATTGCTGTTGTCAGCTCAGAACCCGATTCAGATTGTCTGTCCCCATCTCTCTCTGCCCCCCCCCCCTTGCTTGTGTTCTCTCTTTCTGTCTCGAAAATACACACACACACACACACACACACACACACACACACACACGGCACCTGGGTAGTTCAGCTGGTTAAGTGTCCAACTCTTCATTTCAGCTCAGATCATGATCGCATGGTTCATGGGTTAGAGCTCCACACCAGGCTCTGCACTGGCAAGTGTGAAGCCTGCTTGGGATTCTCTTTCTCTTTCTCTCTCTGCCCAACTCCCCCCTCCCCCCCGCCCAGTTTGTGCTCTCTCTCTTTCAAAATAAATAATAAATAAACTTTAGAATATATATATAAGATCCTTGGGGGCACCTAGGTGACTTAGTTGACTAAGTGTCTGGCTCTTGGTTTCGGCCTAGGTCATGATCTCATGGTTCATGTCTTTGAGCCCCACGTTGGGCTCAGTGCTGATGGTGCAGAGCCTGCTTGGGATACTCTCTCCTTCTCTTTTTGCCCCTCCCCTGCTCATGCTCTCTCTCTCTCAAAATAAATAAACTTAAAAAAAATCTTGGGGCTTCTGGGTGGTTCAGTCATTCAACTTCCAACTTCAGCTCAGGTTGTGATCTCATGGTTTTTGAGTTCAAGCCCCGCATTGGGCTCTGGACTTCCAGCTCAGTGCCTGGAGCCTGCTTTGGATTCTTTATCTCCCTTTCTCTCTGCCCCTCCCCCAAGTGCACTCAGTCTCAAAAATAAATAAACAACAACAAAAAAAAAACTTTAAAAAATCTTTAGAGGACAATTAAGGACATTTAGCTATGGATTAAATATTAGGTGGTAATAAGGAATAATTGCTAAATTTCATAGGGTCAAAATGGTATGATCATAAAAGGAGAATGTAATTATTTTTAGATCATGCATTCTGAAATATTTAGGATAAAGTTTTTGATGTTTGCAATTTATTTTCAAATGGTTTGTCAAGAAAATATTTTTATACATTTTTGATAAAACAAAGTTAGCAAAATAATTTAACAATTATTCAGTCTAGGTGGTAGGCACCCTAGTGTTCATTGTACTGTTCTTTCAACTTTTCTGTGCTTTAAAACTATTCATAAATAAAGTTGGGGAGGGGCGCCTGGGTGGCTCAGTCAGTTAAGTGGCTGACTTCGGCTCAGGTCATGATCTCATGGTCCATGAGTTCAAGCCCCGCGTCGGGTTCTGTGCTGACAGCTCAGAACCTGGAGCCTGTTTCAGATTCTGTGTCTCCCTCTCTCTGACCCTCCTCCGTTCATGCTCTGTCTCTGTCTGTCTCAAAAATAAATAAACGTTAAAAAAAATTTAAAAAAATAATAAAAAAAATAAATAAAGTTGGGGGAAAAAAGAGAAAAGATCTGTCATCACCATAATCTAGTAAGTTTTTCACATCATTGATAGGGAGACATTCAGATGTTACATGCCTCTTTTTTTTTTTTATTTAGTTTTTATTTTTTTTAATGTTTTTTTATTTTTGAGAGAGAGAGAGACAGAGTACAAGTGGGGCAGAGAGAGAAAGGGAGACACAGAATCCACAAAGCAGTCTGCAGTCTCTGAGCTGTCAGCACAGAGGCTGACTGAAGGCTCAAACTCCTGAACCACAAGAATGACCTGAGCCCAAGTCGGACGCTTAACCATCTGAGCCACATAGGCGCCCTAAGATGTTGATACAAAATGAAATATACTAGTCATCTATGATGTGTTCTAGCCAAATGTAAGTACCTTAAGATTATTTTAAAGATTTTATTTTTTTAACTAATCTCTACATACAGCATGGGGCTTGAACTTACAACCCTGATCAAGAGCTGCATGCTTGGGGTACCTTGGGTGGCTCAGTCGGTTAAGTATCCAACTTAGACTCAGGTCATGGTCTCATGGTTCATGAATTCAAGCCCCACATTGGGCTCTGTGCCGACAGCTTAGAGCCTTGGGGCCTGCCTCAGATTCTGTGTCTGCCTCTCTTTCTGACCCTCCCTAGCTTGCACTCTGCCTCTCTCTCTCTTTCTCAAAAATAAACTTAAAAAAAAAAAAAAAAGCAACTAGAGAGGTACCTGGCTGGCTCATTCGGTGGAGCATGCAAGTCTTAATCTTGGAGTTGTGAGCTCAAGCCCAACATTAGGTATAGAAATTGTTTAAAAATAAAATCTTTAAAAAAAAAATGTAAGAAGCACCTAGAAAAATTTGGAAGATGGGATGTTCGGCAGGACAGCTGCCCCCATCTTCTTAACACATTGGTGTCATGAGAAAAGGGACTACTTTAGATTAAAAGAGACTTAAGATACATAATCAGAATCAATTCTTGTTTCTAGATTGGACCCTGGTTTAGACAGACAAGGGGCAAAGGATCTTTTTGAAGAGACAACTGGGAAGATTTGAATTCAGACTGAGTATTAGATGAGATGAAAATGTATTATCTTGGAAGGTAAAGATTGTTAACCCAAAAGAACACATTACAAAGCAGTATGCACAATGTGATCCTACTTTGATGAAAAAAATACATATATGCATATACATGTAGAATATGATGTCGAAGGATACCCACTTATTATATATCTTATTATTATAAAATGTCTGGAAGGTGGGAAGATGCTGTTTTTTTTTTTTTTTAATTTTTGCTTAGTTGTATTTTCAGTACAATTCCAGTTGCATTTCTCCAGTGTTCATGTTACTGCTTTTGTAATTTTTTCTAAGGTTGAGAAAGATAAACATCTTAATAGATGTCAACATTAAAATTGTTGGCAACATTTCTTTATTAATAGACTTTCTATGGGCAAGATGTTTTACAAGTTCTTAGTGCTGGCGTATATCTGAATTTTTGGGTGTATTCCTCCTGAGACTAATATGCCTGCTGTATTCAAAACACCTTCAGCATCAGTGTTGGGAAGACCAACCAAAATCTTAATAACAAAGGTAAGTAATAGATTGTTGTATTTTGAGCAATGGACAAGAGCACATAGGAAAAGGCAAATTTTACAATCAGAGTCCAGTGTGACAGCTTCAGGAGGTCATTTCTACCACAAGAGATTCCTCTTGTGGAAAAGAGAGGCAGCATTGTATATGGCAGAAAAATTGCATTCTAGAAGTCAGCTCCAGTCTTCTGTTTTTTAAAAATGGGGCAGTGGGGTGAGAGAAAACAGACTAATCTGAGATGTATTTGGGAGATCAGATAGACAAAAATACATGCACATGGAAACGTTTATAGTTAGCCACAGGATTCCTTAATTTTAGGTTACTATTTCATGGGCCATACTGCAAAGGGTAGCATAAGGTGAATAGGAAAACAAGAAGACCGCCTTCTTGTTTACTTCCTGGATCATTGGAGAAGGGAGTAGACCACTTTCTGACCAACCTTTTATGTAGTACCAGAGTACTGTGCCCATACAGGTCATCGTTAAGTGCTTTAATGCATCTCTCTCACACTGAATGATAGTGTCATATCCTTATTAATCAAGATAGATCACTTCAATTCAGTTCCTTTCTCCAGGACTCCAAGAGACCAAAGAAAGCAAGCAAGCATGTAATTCTGTTATGATTTGGAACTAAATGGTTCAGATGTTTCTTTACTTCTGTAGAAGTTTAGATACAGGATAACATCTAGAAGCTTCCCGTGCCTGTTACCAGTCTTCTTATACTTAGCCAGGAAACATGGCATAACATGTCTAACCTGGGCATATCTTCTCAGCATATGTTTGGGGGGTTTTGAAGGGTAGAATATTGCTTGAAGAAGAGAGCTCCCGGCAGTAGTGTATATGCCCTGGCAGAAGAGTGCTACAGATTACCTTGATTTGAAAGTGTCACAAATACTTTCGAGAAGTGCTTGCCTAGCTCAGAAATACTACTACTGCTTTTATGGAGCTCTTTATAAGAACTATTTAAATTAAGCTTTGACTTAATTCAGAGATGGCCCAATTCTTTGTTTGCTATTTCTCTCACTTCAGATGCTTTGCCTGGAAAGGCAAAATGCTTTTCCTTAGTCCCCTCACTAACAGCAGTCCCTATCCTAACTTTATTCCTTTCATTTTAGATCTATAATTGCTTTCCAAAAGCCCTGTCAGACTTAGGAGAAACTTTAACAGAATTTACTTCTAAAGGTAGAATCCAGTGATTTCTGGCAATTTGAGATAGTGTGAGTTAGCTTTCTCCTACCTCACCAAAGGACATGACTAAAGGAGGAGCTTTGTGGACCAGTCGTGCATGGTTTTCCTATTAAATTAGACCCTTGAGTCCACTAGACTAGGATAACTAAAGAAAATGATATTGTCTGTTCCTTTCCTGCTTCCAAGGTGACCCAAAAAGTTCTCTCCCATCCAAATCAAGGGTTGATGACATTGCTTTGATTGATACCTTTTGTCCCCAAACCAAATTGTTTTTTATAGCTCACCCCCTGCTAGCACTTTCCAAAGTGCCACTGCCATCAGCTCCAGAGGGAGCCCCTTCCTCAGGCTTCCTGGCCAGCAGCTGCACTGTGATGGCCAGTAACACCGAATGGGAGGAGAAAGCAGCTTGCAGACAAATGGGCAGCTAATCTGACCGACAGCCCCATCACTAGAACCATAAAAAACTTCTTTTTCCCCTGCCCCTCCCCCACTTGCCTCATCTGCATTTCTTAGCTGAAGTGGGTGGAATGCCTCTTGGAAGAATTATGGCTTCAATATTGTTTATCAAATCAACCTCAATTCTTTTTTTTTTCCTTTTTTCTTTCTTAAACCAATTCTGTTTATTGGGCCCAATATTGTCAAATCACTACAGACCTTATAGATATTAAAAGGACAATAAGGGAATATTATGAATAACTTTATGCCAATAAGTTTGACAAATTAGATGAAATAGACAAAGCCCCTAAAAGACACAGATTATCAACAATGTGTCTGTCACCTGAACTATAGTTTCTAGATCCTTCTTTAAACTTTCTGTTACTACTCTCTGTGTTCAGCTTTTTATTTTGAAGCAGCCATTCAGAGCTTACTTAATTAGCATTCTCAATTCTTCTGGGATCTGGTTACTTTTCAGCACAAGTTTTGTAATTGTGTGATAGAGGGGTTAAGCTATTGTATGAGAATAAGCATCTCAGGGGTTAATAAGTCTTATCTTAAGATTGTAAAACCCTGATCCTTCTGGGTGGCCTTTATGTTGAGGCCAGAATGACAGCCTCTCTGGACTTTATCTAGTGTCTCTGGTCTTTGCAATGTGAGAACATTTCAAGGAGTCGTTAACATATATATGTGGTTAGAGCCTCTTGCACCATAAAATGGTTAGACAAGGACCAATATAAAACAGTCAGTCTACAATGAAGCTGAGGCCTTGAAAACAAGCACATCCTTTTCAGTGGTACTTGCTTTTTTATAATGTGTCATTTAGCAAATGGACTGTGAAGAATTAGTCATGCCAGACTTCTAGCCATCTGATGACTGGCTGTAGACTAAATATCCCAGTTGAAAATCTTTAGGCTTTAAAGCTTCAGTCTTTCCTTTCAAAGTTCAATTGAAATAAAATACTACATCTGATAGGACTCCCAAGTTCTAGTCTAGTTTAACTTGTTTGCACCTTTCAGAGATGCAAGTTCAGCACACAAATGGCAAACTTTTATGAGTTCCTTCATGCCTCTCAGGGGTGTAAGAAAATGAAATTTTAAAACCATTGTTACCTTTGTGCTGAGAAATACAATACTAGAGTTAGGTAAAAATGTAATATTATTAAGGTATTGTCTCATCGGCCAAATCACCATGTTACATCCCCCTTTCTATTGCGAATACGATGGGTCCAAGCCTGAATTCACTATTGTGTATGGAAAGCCAGACCTTTTCTTGAGATTCCCATAGGTCTGGATACCCCTACCTGCCTTCTTCTCTCAGCTCTTTCAATAGTTACCTGACTCTCAGGGCCTGACTGTAGGCTCTCCTAAGCCACCTGGCTGGCCTTTTCCCTGGACTCCACACCCTTGCATCTTCTTTTACTTTTCTTACTGTCACAGCTCCATTCTTAAAGTCTCTTCATTTTTTTCTTGATCATCATTTCCTTTTATCTTTACCAGTGAGTTTGGTATTCCTGACCTCAACATAAGCTGCTATAAAGGTTTGGGTTTGTTGGTTAAATCTCAATAAAACTGAAAAAGATAAAGATTTTTTGAAGTTATGAAGCACATCACAGACTAAAGTACTTAAAAACATTATGCTATCATACTTTGTTACTGTTCTAGTTGGCCTGGGGACTCAAGTTGAATAGACACTGCCCATGATGAAAATAGGTTTCCTTCTTCCATTGAGTAGCTAGGTTTGACATTCATTCTATTTTGTGACAAGTATTTGTTGAGTATCTCATGTATACCTAATGCGTTAAAAATAGTATCATATTTGTTGGTCTGGTATTCAGAGCTCTCACAGACTGGCCAGTGCTTGTCTTTCCAACTTTATCACACCAGAACTTGCCCTTATGAACACTGCTCTAGCTAGAGTGGTCTAGTGGCTCATTCCTAATTGTGTTCATTTGCTGAAGCCAGTCTCTTCCTTTACTCCTGCATCCCCACATCACAAATACTGGATGACTCTCCTACTCTTTTATGGTTATGCAGTTCCTAGTTTAGAAGGCAATTTCCTAGAATTTTGCTCTAAAATATGCTTGCTTCTTGTGCCTGTGAAATACTCATGCTTAATTTCTGACTTCTCTGGCACTTAATAATATACTCCATAGACATAATGTAGTGGGTAATATGGTCAAATGGTTTAGCATTTGGCTTTTGGAAATAGTAAAGCAGTTTTGTATCATAACTCCATGACTTCCTAGTTCTGTGACCATGGGAGGAGTTGCTTAATCTCTAAGACTGTTGCCTCATCTGTAAATTGAGGATAATGATAGTATTGACCTGACAGGTTGTTGTAAGAATTAAATGTGAAATGTAAAAGCACCCAACAGTACCTTGGAGGCACAGAGTAAGCACTTAGTCAATGTTAGCTATCATTATTTGCCTCATGTATTTTATTATTGTTTTTAATTATGAATTTTTTTCTTAAGTAAACTCTAGCCCCAATGTTGGGCTTGAACTCATGATCCCAAGATCAAGAGTCACATGCTCCACTAGACTGAGCCAGCCAGGTGCCCCTACCTCCTGTATTTTTAACTCATTTATATATGGATTATGTTCCCACCATTAATGGAAGAACTTTCTCCTATTACCTATTACATGCCAAACGCTATACTAAGCACTTTTATTATTTAACTCTCACAACAATCTTGAGGTTAAAATGATGGATTTCAGGGTGCTTGGATGGCTCAGTAGGTTAAGTGTCCAACTCTTGGTTTCAATTCAGGTTTGTGGGTTCGAGCCCCACATCAGGCTCCATGTTGACAATGTGGGGCCTGCTTGGGATTCACTCTTTCTCTACTCCCCTCTCCCCCACCCCCACTCTCTCTCCCTCTCTCAAAATAAATTTCTTAAGAAATTCTTAAGAAATTTCTTTAAAAAATTTCTTTTAAATGATTGGATCTAGAGGCCATATCTAGGAATTATTAGAGCTACAGTTTTTAACTTAGTTACATTTGGCTCAAAAGCCGTTCCATGACTTCATGGTGTTTTTTTCACAGACCTAGAAAACCTTGTTTTTTTCATAGGTCCTGCTAAGTGTTGTGTACAGACCAAGTTCATTCATTTAATGGACTTATTTTGTATAAATCAGTGGAGTGGAACTTGGAGCTTTCCTACATTTATGCTATTGCTTTTGGGGGCCGATAATCACAGTTTTGTTTCCTTTATCACAAATGAAATGCCTCCAAATCCCTTTTCATTTTCCATATTACTAAAGGCATTCATGCCTTTATTTACATTTAACCACTGCTTGTTCTTGCTTAGCTTTACCAGTGGATATTAAACTACATAATACAACCCCTTCATTTATAGTTGAAGCAGGGTAGCTAAGAGACATGCCCAAGGTCACACATCAAGCTAATGGCTGATGAGCCAGGTTCCTGGATCACATCCAGAGTGCTACTTACTATGCAAGGAGCCCCTTGAGAAGAAGCACTTTTGAAAAGACTGTTATCATAAGCTGTTAACAGCCTCCACCTGCAGTCTTTTTTGTGGCATTAATTTAACAGTAAACCTTTTAAAAAATATAATGTACAAATAAGCTGCCTTCAGCACAAAATTCAAATTATTGAAATCTAATCATAAGACCATATGTACTTGAAGAACATCTTACTATTGCTGTTTTACAGGCTATAAGCTTCTAGAAACCAAAGGGAGTTCTAATTTATTCTGTATGGCAATTGGCATGAGACATCATATGAAGGCCAGACTGTCAGGATAGAGAAACTTAGGGGCTCAGAATAGAATTTTAGAATTCCAAAAAAGTTTTGTGCATATCTAATGCATTTGAATCCAGTCCCATTCTTTTTATAGTAACGATTTTGAAGCTCAGGAAGTGATTTGCATGGCATTATAGTAAAATCTGTGGCAAAATCGGCAACACTTTTCCAATAATGCCCAATTGCATTCCTTGATTACTTGAAAATTAAAATTAAATTGTGTTGATATCACAAAAATAGCAGGAATAAATACTTTTGGAAAAATATAACCTTTAGGGAACTAAAATCAAACATTACCTTAATCTCCCTTGAAATGTGAACCGCCATATTATGTAGGCAACTTCACTGCATATACAGATTTTCCTGGCTTTTCAACAGTCCTTATGTGTTACTGGCAGAATTATTTTTTTCACCAGAAACATCAGAATTCAGAAAGAGAGAAAAAGGGAATTATCTCAGCTAAATGGGAACTTTGAAAATATCCAAATTGTGAGCTATTCTAAAGTGGCCTCAGTTTTTAACAACTTCTGATCCCGGAGAGGAATTGGGATGGGTTTGGGTCATCCTCTAGGAAAATCAACAATTCTTTTCTAGTATTTTAGCCATAGAGGCAACAAAAATATCTGGCTGTTCAATATAGCTTTAACACTATTTTTATCTTCAGTGTTTTTTTTTTTTTTTTTTTTTAATTTTTTTTTCAACGTTTATTTATTTTTGGGACAGAGAGAGACAGAGCATGAACGGGGGAGGGGCAGAGAGAGAGGGAGACACAGAATCGGAAACAGGCTCCAGGCTCTGAGCCATCAGCCCAGAGCCTGATGCGGGGCTCGAACTCCCGGACCGCGAGATCGTGACCTGGCTGAAGTCGGACGCTTAACCGACTGCGCCACCCAGGCGCCCCTCTTCAGTGTTTTCTTTAGGTTATGGGTTATGTGTGTACACCTATTAGAGACCAGGATTCAAGAGAAATTTTGTATTGTCAAATTTTTGAGACAATTTCATTCTTCCCAGTTTGTGCTCATATAGATTCAGGTCACACTTTTTTCTTTGGTACAGTACTACCCAGCCTGGGTCTAAAATCAGACTGAGAAGGAGAATTATATGACAGTGGGGAACCACATCCATACCTTCAGCCCAGCCCTGTCCTTCAAACTCTGGAGATTATTCAGAGTCAACCCCAGGACACTAGTGAGTGTGGGAAGCTCTTGGAGGGGTGAGGAGTGGGAGGATACCAGGGACCTGAAAGATCTTATGCAGTTTCCTGCCAAGCTGGCCTAGGATTAACCCATCATTTCCCAGCCAGAGTTATCCCAGCTGTCTTGCTTTCCTGGGGTCTCTCATGTTAATCTATGGAATTGACCAACTGAGTTTGACCGTGACTGGCTTTGTTTTGCAAAACAAAATTGGTAAGGCAGGCCTCATGCTGACTGACTGAATGGTGTCATCAACTCAATTCAAGGGGTGCCACAAAAGCAAGGAAATGAAACTTCAATTTCCTCCTCATGTTAAATGATAGCTTATCATACTGATTATGACCCTTATGCAGCTCAGGGCAAAGTATTTTATTGCTTTTGTTGTGAACAGCAATAAACCACTCTCATCTTCCACATTTTCCTCCAACTCCTACCCCCACCCCACACCTGATTAAGGCTCATCCAAAAGGACTGTTCTTTTTTGTCAATGGTCTGAAAACCAAAGCCTTCTTTTTTTTACACCCCCCCCCCAACCTGTCAGGATTTTACCTTTATTCTAGGAGGCCCAAGATTTGCTTTAAAACAGAAACAAACAACCAAAGAGAGGTGGGGAAAAAGCCCTTCTGGCTTCAGAGCGCCCTTGTAATATCCAGCTCCTCTCACTTGAATGAGCTTTGCTTAGGTTCTGGATCAGGCAGACATTTGTTGTCTTCCCTGTGTTCACACTGCCCCTGTATATATACTTCCACTGGAATACTTCTATATAACACATTTTTATGGGCACAATTGTGCTTTCCTTCTGGATTGGAAAGGGCTATGTCTCTTCATCTTTGTGCCCCTGACCCATAGAAGGCATTCACTGAATGAACAGATTGATAGATGCCAACCCATAAAGTTCAGCTCATCTATTTCCCTACCTGCCAACAAGTCTGTACCTGTCTGTTCCCAGATTGCAAAAGAGGTCCAGTTGCTTAGCTTCCCCATTAGGCACTTGTGGACATCAGTGGGAGAAGTGTGGTGTTTCTTTGGACTTGAACCTGTACTCTCTTCCCTTCACCTCCTCCTTTTCGTAGAAGTCTCATTTATTCTCATGGCTTCAAAACTGTATGTGTATGACTCCTAAATTTACATCTCCATCTCAAATACCTTCTCTAATTTAGTCAGCTTTCCCAGATTTAATAACCAATTGCCTGCCTGATATCTCCACTTGAATGTCTCAGAATATTTTCAAAGTTTGCATGCTTAAAACGGAGCTCTTTGCAATTCATTTTTATTTTTTTATGTATGCCCTATGTCCAAAGTGGGGCTTGAACTAATGACTCTAGGATCAAGAGTCCTGTGCTGTACTGACTGAGTTTAAAAGGAACTCTTTGGGTTCTTAGCTGGCTCAGTCAGTACAGCATGTGACTCTTGATCTCAGGGCTATGAGTTCAAGCCTCACATTGGGCATGGAGCCTACATAAAATAAAATAAGGTAAAATGAAACTCTTGATTCCCGTCTTCCCATTAGCCCTAATGTCTTCCTCTCTCATTTTGCTGATGTCCATAAGTGGCATCATCTGCCACTCACTTACTAAAGCTAGAAAACAAGAAGTTTTCCTAGATCCCTCCTCTTTTCTCACCCACCACATCCAGTGCTTCAGCAAATTTTATTGGTTCTACTTCATTTCTACATACTTCTCATTTTTCCTGTTCTCTCTAGTCGCACTGGCCCTACCTTATTCCAAGCTACCATCAGCTCTTGCCTGGCCTAATATATAATTGCCCTTTTGTCTTCAGGATTCCATGCTTGTCTCTCTCCAGTCCATTTTCCATATGAGCCAGTATGAGTTTTCTTACAAAGTAAATAGGATCCAATCAGCACCCCACTTAAAATCTTTTAGTGGCTTCCCATTTCTCTGAAGTAAAATTCAGACTTTTTTACTGTGACCCACTGGATCTTGGATGATCTGACCTCTGCCTGCTTCTCTAAGTTCACCTCATGCCACCACATACAAACCATGCTCTAGTCACATCAAGCTTTTATCAACTCCTAGAATTTTTCAAGCTCTTTTCTGCTTTGGGCTTTATTGCTTTCTTTATCTTTTTTTTTTAAGTTTATTTATTTATTATTTTGAGAGAGCAAGAGAGAGCGGGTGGGGGAAGGGCAGAGAGAGGCGGAAAGAAAGAGAATCCCAAGCAGTCTACAAACTGTCAGCCTGGAGCCTGACGCAGGGCTCAATCCCACAAACTGTGAGATCATGACCTGAGCCGAAGTCAGACGCTTAACCAACTGAGCCACGCGGGCACCCTCCTCCCCCTTTATTATTTTAAATTTCAGAGAGAGAGAGAGAGAATGAGAGAGAATATTAAACAGGCTCCACACCCAGTGTGAAGCTTGATGCAGGGCTTGACTGCATGACCCTGGATTATGACCTGAGCCGAAATCAAGAGTCAGAATCCCAACCAACTGAGCCACCTAGAAGCCCCAGGACTTTATTGTTTATAACACTTCTTTCTGGAATATGCTTTCCTGAAGCTTTTATAATTGGATCCTGTTCATCTGAGTATCAGCCTAAATGTCAACTCACAGAAAGCCTTCTCTGACCACTTTATCTAAAGATGTTGCTGCCTTATAACAATCATAATTATTTCTATCTCAGTGTGTGATAATTTAATTTTTTATTTGCTCATTGTATATGTTCTCATTAGAATGCCAGTTCCATGAGGGCAGAGAGAGACCTGTCAGTGTCATGAACTTCTGTATCACCTGCATTTGTTCTATGCCTATAAAAGAGTAGGTGCTCAGTAAATATTTATTAAATGAATGAATGAATGAATGAATGAAATAGGTTATAAATAGGATCAGTGTATAACCATCATCAAGACAGGAAACTTTTCAGTGTGAAAGGAAGCACAATTACATTTATACTTGGGACAATAGGCATAAATCATAAAGCAATAAAAAGAGCACTAGAGTTTCCAGAAATAAAAGAAGTCCAAAGTACTCTGAAGTACCCTACAACAATTTTTTTCAAGTTTATTTATTTATTTTTTTTTTAGTAATCTGTACACCGAATGTGTGGCTCAAAATCATGACCCCAAGATCAGGAGTTGCGTGCTCTTACAACTGAGCCAACAAGGCATCCCTGTGCCTTACAATATTTTTATACGGGTAAAGCCAAGTTAAAATGAGTACTATAGAAAGGGACATGCAGTGAAGAGTAGGGAATGGACTGACCTTTTCCTTCTTCTTGGGCTTAAGTGGTAAGGGTGTGTTTGGGAACATCATATGTTCTTCTCTTTTCTTCTTCTTTTTTCTTTAGTGTTTATTTTTTTATTTTGAGAGAGAGAGAGAGAAAGAGAGAGAGTGCGAGCAGGGGAGAGACAGAGAGGAGAGAGGGAATCCTAAGCAGGCTTTGCACTGTCAGTGCCAAGCCCAATGCGGGGCTTGATCCCATGAACCACAAGATCATGACCTAACCCCAAATCAAGAGTCAGAAGCCTAACTGACTGTGCCACCCAGGCACCCCTCTTTTCTTCTTGTTATTAAAAAATTTTTTTAATTTCACATAGCACACCCAAGCCCTCGCCCATCAGTTACCTATCTGAGTTATTGCCCCACTAGTTAGTTTTGAGAATAGTATGGATCCACCCCAGAGCAAAAGACCTAGGGTTTGCCTGAACTTAGAATTAGGAGACATGAGATCTATCTTCATCTTGACTTTTACCTATAGGCAAATAACCGTGAACAAATTACTTTCCTCTTTTGCAAGGTGAGGGGGTTCTAGGAGATGACTTAGGTCTCCTTTCTCTGAGATTCCATGAACTATTTAATGTCAGGAGAACAGTAATCACCCACCACATGCAGAGTGTTGTGAGAGTCTTACAGAGGCACTGAGAGGTAGTAACATGGTTCTACCTCCAAGGAGGAGATTTGTCAGCCCTCTTGTTGAGACATAGAAAAAGACATAATGCCTAGATATCATAGGTAGCGATATTTAGATTCTATCAAATAATTGGCAGGCAATTTCAAAGAGCAGCTAATAAACCTTAAGGACAGAGTATTTGGAGAGGGAGAGTCAATCGTTAGGGCAAAAGTATTTCAGGGAGAAAGAAGATGGTCTCTAGTGGGACACAGAAGTTGCATGGGAATGCTATATGTGAGGAACTGTCATGACTTGGTCTGGCTGGAGCTGAGGAAGCAAAGGATAAAATTGGAAAAGCAAGTTAGGAGCAGGTGACCTGTAGGAAGGGCAGTGGCTTGGAAAAAGAAAGGAGTAAAGCTGATTATTCACTTTCTGATCTATTTACTTCTAAATTGTTTGAATTTTTGAATTTTTTCATCAAAAACATATTTTTTATGAGAATGTATGTATAGAAAAATTTTTTAAATGTTTACTGTGGGATATTGTCTAGTTTAGGACACTTCAAACGTAGGCCAAAGAACTGGGATTTTATTCTCTAGGACATTGCATGTTTCATTTTTTAAAAAAGGTTTAAAAATTTTATTTCAAGTACAATCTATGTCCCAACGTGGGACTTGAACTCCCAACCCCAAGATCAAGAGTTGCATGCTCTACCAACTGAGCCAGCCAGGTGTCCTTGTTTGTTTTGTTTTTTGATCAAATGATGATGAACTGAATGTAGTATATTAGTAAGATAAATGTGGTAACAATGAGTTAAATAGAGAGTTGAGAAGCAAGATACAAATTATTGAGTGCAAAATTCATCTACATGGTACAACAGTGTTAGTCCACTGGAGGCAAAGGCAATGAAGAGAAGGGAATAGATTTGGAAGGCAAACCAAAGGAAGATGATTAAGTATGAAAAGGTAAGTCTGGGAAGATTCAGGAGTAAGCCTCAGTCCCTCAAAGTTTCCTTACACCACTTGACAGAAACAGAAGTCATAAGAGAAAGTCACTGCTGTCCCTCTGGTAGAAATGGTAAGAAACAATAGAGCTGTGGTGCCTAGAATTTACACAGAGGTGGTGATTTAGGAATCATCAGCAGAGAAACAAAACTGGAGTTTTAGAGTAGGTAAGTTCTCCAGGGTGAAAGCAGAGAAAAAAGTGTGTCCTGATTGTTAGTTTCATGTTCTTGCCCCTGTGCCACTGCAAGCCCCTGCACCACTGCAAGCCCCTTGCTTTGGAGGACTTTGCTGCTTGAGGTCCCAGCTGATGGAGATGAGAACCAAGGCTACTTGGCTGAAATGAAGGGGGTTAGAAATGAATTTGGGTTATGGAGAAATGCAAATAGGGCCTGAAGGGGCAAAGTGCTGTGTTGGCAGAGAACAGGTAGATTCTTCAGATACTTGCGGGCAAAGAGGATATGGCAGTGAGACTTGAGAAGGATATGTGGTTTGCATCCCGCTTAACTATTCATAGAAGCCTAAATTTGGTGCATTTGAAGATAGTCTGGGAAAAAGAGTGTGAGAGAGAACTAGTGAGAAACTGGAGTTATTAGGTTTATTTAGCTTGGAGAAAAGGAGAGTTTGAAGGCTTGATTCATAATGAGAGATCCTAGAAGATTTGGTGGGCTTAAAATAAAGCAGTGCTGATTCAGGTTAGACCTGCAGCAACTGATAAGCAGTTTATCACAGGAAAGGAAGGACTGGCTTCCTTCCCCCTTGATGGTCTTTCAAGAGTGTACAGTATGCTCCTCCTTAGGTGTTTGATTAGGAACTCTTCTGTTAAGAAGCACATGGCTGAATCAAGTGATCTCATATAGACTGCAAGAAGCTCCTGGTGAAGAAATGATAAGGGACTTCAATACCTCTGAGTCCCAACATAGGTTTGCACAGTTAACTGTGAATCAGAGAGGAATGTGGGAATGAATTTGGGTTCCTGGTGCACCACCAGGCCTTTTCCCTTACCTATGTCCTCTGTTCCCCTATCTGGTCTCCCTACTCCTTTACTGGCCTAATGTGGTCTGAGGCTTCCTGGACCCTTGGCCTAATTTCCCCATTGCTTCCACTGGTCACCAAACATCCCTTTTCTGATGAAAAGGGCATTCTGGCAGGGTAGGCAGAGCACCAACTGTGGAGAATGTTCAGGGTCTTGGAGTCTCGTGTTACCTCTTTACTTATCTCATTTGGTGACCCTGGGCAGGTTACTTTTTTCCTCTGAACCCAACATTCCCCTGTTTGTTAGGGAATGCAGCAGGATTAGCTAGTTTAGAGCTATAGTCCTACTCAAAGGTCTTTAACTTCTCCTGAAGACTTTGCTCTGGTCCGTGCTTTCATTTCCCCTCAATCCAAACATCTGTATCTGGGCCCAGTCTCTCTCTGTCTTTTGTGATCAATTATTGTAAGTAGTTTGTGATCTGGGGCTAGAAATTTGTCTTTCTCTGGATCCTGTTTTTCCTTCCTCGACCCTCTAAAATAAACACTCCTCCTTTGACATTCCTTTGAAACTTTGACCTCTAATATAGACCATAACTGTTAGCATTTTTCTTTGAGTACCCCCTAGCAAACCAGGATTCTGCCCTCCCAAGTCAGCAGGAGTCAGGCTATCTTGCTTTATCATTCTAAGGAAGGCCTTTGCAAGTCAAAAGTTAGGTTTCTACATTCTGGAGAAGGGCTGAGAAATTTAACTCTCCTACTTGCAGAAGAGGGAAGAAGAGGACACCTTTCACTGCATATGAATGGTAGTCATTCTACAAAGCTGTCAGAACAGTTAAGAATGTCACCAGAGATCCCTGGGCTTCCAGAGCCTAAGTGGTGTAAAGAAAGTGTATGGGTTTGGTTTGTGTGATAGTGGCGTGAATTCAAATTCACCCCCCTGTGTTTAATTTTAGGTTAGGTGCTTAACCTCTCTGAACCAGTTTCCTCAGTAATAAGAAGGGAATAATTGTAATTCTCTAATTGGATTGTTCCCAGGATTGAAGGATATAATAGATACTAAGTACTTGACACTTAGTGGGTCAAGTACTTTCTTTTCACCATACTGTTACAAGGAAGCCCTAGCAAGCCCTGAGGAAATTGGCAGGGGACCCTAGGAGACTCTAGGAACAAGCCTCATGGTTTTCTTAGAAGCCCCTGATTCTACCCATGGCAAAGGTCAGATAGGAAGGAGGACTAGGACAAGGATGAGGACCAGGAGGAGGAGAGGAGAAAGGAGGTGAGAGGGAGAGGAGCAGAGATGAGGTGAGAGGGGCTTGGCAAGCATAAGAATATTTTCCTTTAATCCAGACCGAGAAAATACAGGCTTCTATTCTCCGGGCCCTGTGAAGCAGTGCCTGGATCTGAAATATGCAAATAGGCTCATGGACAGGATTCCCTTATTGAGTTGATTCCTTTTTCAATAGGTTTTCAAGACCTACCATAGACTGTGGCCAATCTCCCTGTCTTGAGCCCTGAACCTATTGAACATAGGAGTTTTACTGTTTTGTCACCTTAATGATAGCCAGTTTGTTAAGGACAAGCCAAAAGGGAAGGAGTGTAGGGTTGTAACTAGTGAATCTGAATAACACTGTAATGCCTTGGAATGAATCCCTGACAGGAAGGTGATGGATGTAGAGAATCTAAATTCCTTTAGTTCCTGGCTCAGGGTCTATGTGGGAAGATTGGTTGATGTGATTGATTGCCATGAAAGTAAGATGAATGAGGATGGAAGAGACTTGGAAGGAGCTAGACTATGAGCTTTTGGGGGAAGTAGGAATTCTCAGTTGTTCTGTGAAAACCTCAGATATAAAGCCACAGAAAACACAAGGCATGCTCCTCTTGAATGATCATGTTTGTACAGGGCAGCGGGAATTGTTTTGTTTTTGAATCCCCCCCCTCCCCCACTTCAGGATTATTTGGGAACCTCGGGGAGGTCCTGGGGGGAAAATGTCAAAGCATCAGGTAGGTACCTGGGTCCTTTGGATGGAGATTCAGTTAGGAATGAAGGGAGAATATCTAGTTTGTTCATTTCCCTAGCACATTGTCACAACTCAGGTTTCATAATGGACACTTTGGCATCTATGTGTATTAAAGGATTGACCTCAAGGCCAGATCGTTTTATAATTTTTTTTCCTCTGAGCCCCAGGGTAATATTGTTTTGGTTACCTATTTCTTCACCATAATTTTTGTGCTTAGTGTCTTGCTCCCCTTTCCACTACCAACACACACACATTTCCTGTGTCACTAACTGTAGTATCTTTCTGTAAACTTCCTTAGGACAGAGGTAAAGGAAATCTTCCCTTTCCTTGACATAGGCTGCACTTTATGGATTTCTCCTTGTCTCTGGCATCTATGGTAGTTGTAAATGCACCAGAAGGAATATTTCACCTTCCTTTTTACTGAAAGAAAGAAAGGAAGAAAGAAAGAAAGAAAGAAAGAAAGAAAGAAAGAAAGAAAGAAAGAAAGAAAGAAAAAGAAAGAAAAGGTGGGTTATTTCCTGTTGGCATTTTAAAAAATTAGTAACTTAAAATTTTTTTCTAATGTTTATTTTTGAGAGAGAGAGAGAAAGACAGAGTGTGAGCAGGTGGGGGTGGGGGGCAGAAAGAGAAGGAGACACCATATCTGAAGCAGGCTCCAGCCTCCTAGCTGTCAGCGTGGAGCCCAATGTGGGGCTCGAACTCACAAACTGTGAGATCATGACCAGAACCAAAGTCAGACGCTTAACCAACTAAGCCATCCAGGCACCTCTCATTCTTTTTTTTTGTTTGTTTTGTTTTTAAAGTTTATTTATTTTTGAGACAGAGAGAGACAGAGCATGAACGGGGGAGGGCCAGAGAGAGAGGGAGACACAGAATCAGAAGCAGGCTCCAGGCTCTGAGCCATCAGCCCAGAGCCTGACGCAGGGCTCGAGCTCATAGACTGCGAGATCGTGACCTGAGCCGAAGTCGGACGCTTAACTGACTGAGCCACCCAGGCGCCCCTCATTCTTTTTTTAAAAAAGTATTTTATGGCAAGTATTTTTTAAGTACTGATTTTTTTAAGGGAGCACTAACTCATAATCCTGACATCAAGAGTTGCATGTTCTACCAACTGAGCCAGCCAGGTGCCCCAATAACTCATTATTTTTTGATAAGAAAAATATTTGGTTTTTTGTAGACAAGTGTAAAAATACAGAAAAACCCAAAAAGGAAAACAAATCACTCTATGTTGGTATTATATGATAGCAAATATTTTCACATTTTTAAACATAAGTTCTATGCCCAGTGTGGGGCTTGAACTCCCAACCCCAAGATCAGGAGTCATGTGCTCTACCACCTGAGCCAGCCAGGTGCCCGAGTATTTTCATATTTTTAAAAACAAAATTGGGTTATCCTCAACATGCTGTTTTATGATTAATTTTATTCATTTAATATATCATGTGTGTTTCTCATGTTACTAAGTATTTCTCGAGAATATTATTTTAATGGTTGATAATTTCATTGTGGAGCCATGATTTAACTAGTTTGCCCTACTGTTGAACATTTAAATTATTTTCTAATTTATTTTTTTGATGTTTATTTATTTTTGAGAGAGAAAGAACAGAGGAGGGGCAGAGAGAGGGGAGGAGACAGGATCTGAAGCAGGTTCTGTGCTGATAGCAGAGAGCCTGATGCAGGACTTGAACTCAGGATCCTAGCCATGAGATCATGACCTGACTTTGGTGAAGCTTAACTGATTGAGCCACCCAGGCACCCCAATTGTTTTCTGATTTAAAACATTAAGCTGAGAATGTTTTTCCATTCTTGGTGATCGTTCATTTTACTTGTTTATTCAACATATCTGAAATACCTCCTCCCTGCAGGGTGGTTGGCCTTTGCACAGAGGGGAGACTCCTAAAGCTGAGATGCTCAGGTTTAGGAGACGAGTTGTTGAGCCCTCAGGAGCTCCTTCTCCAAAGTTTGCCACTGGAAGATGTAGAAGTGCAAATGAAGAAGATAGAATCCATAACTTTCCTAGTCTCTTGCCCACGTTCTCCCTGAGGCATACAGACACCCCAGGAAGCCCAAGTTTAAAAGCACAAACACACTTTGAGTATGGTTCAAGTTGAAAGGGCTTCCTTGTTCCTCAAGTTTCTTAGGTTGTATTAAGGGTAATACCTTCTAAATCTAGGAGTTTGGATTATTTTCTTATTGGCCAGTTCCTGGTCCTCAATTTTATTCTCTTTCAAACACTTATATCAAGTGGGTTGGATATTTCCATTTTCCCCTCAGCCTTGGGTATAATTGGAATATAGAAGCAGGGTTTCCCATTCCCTTTCTTATCCTAAGGTTTACAAAGAGAGAAATAAAAGGTCTCAGATTGATATATATTCTAGCATTTATTGCAAAATGAGGTTGAATTCCCAATCTGGGAAAATAACAAAACAGTCATTTTACAGCTCTTTGGGGGGGAAAAATACCTCTTTGGGTGCATGATTGGGGCAGGAGGAGACTTGTCTAGGTAACTTTGGAGTCACCTGTCCACTTACTGTGACCATCCTTTTTCTATGGCTAGAGAGATGGTTTCTGAGCTGGAAAAGTCCTCAGCTTATGTTGGGGTCCTGGTTTCCCCAGGGTTTTATGAGGAGAATTTTTTTTTTAAGTAAGCTCTACACGCAATGTGGGGCTTGAACTCAAAACTCCAAGATCAACAGTCACATGCTCTATTGACTGAGCCAGGCAAGCCCCCTGAGAACTTTATAAAAGTGCATACTCAGATGAAAAACTCAACACCCTAAAAACCTCCCACTGGGCAGATATAAGGTCTCTGCCCCACTTATCTGTCTTCATGAACATATAGTTGGTCTTCCTGGAGCCAGACAGCACAGGGGAAGGTTGCTCCTTCAGGAGTCTTGTCAGAACTCTTTGATTCCCTCTGATTCTCAGCAGCACAGCTGGGTTGGATGTGATTTGAAACTTACAGCAACAAGTACTTTGAGGGTCCTTCTGTATATGACCCCCAAACCAAACTCCCCTTTAACAAGCTGCAAAAGTACAGGCACAAAGACCAGGAAATAACTTACAAGAAAGATGAAATGGGGTCTGCCCAAGTTAGAATCCCCAGGTTCCAATTTCAACTCTGTGGAGAATATGCTGTATAACCGTGGGCCTCCATTCCCCCCATGAATAGCAGATACGAAGATGACTACAGGCCAACCCTGTGATATTCCAGTTGTTTTAGAATTCACTCTCTCTGGGAAAGAAGCTGTGTCCGCTTCCATTGTCATGCAACTGAGCAAGTGAATTTGAGTGGGGTGCTATCAAGCACTGCCTGGGGAACTTGTGCAGTAGTACTTGTTTACCACATGCCTACACTGGTCACACCTGACTGTGCAACACCACTGGAATTTGCAGTTACAGCTGCTGATAGCCTCAGTTCTTCTCTCCTCCACCTGCAGGCCACACTCGGTGCACAAGCGCCCACAGCTGCGTTGCTCCCACCTGGATGTGTTGTGGCTATTCTGTAGACACTCCCGACCTTCTGTGCCATAGATGCCCAGGCTGGAATTGCGGGTACAGTAATCTGGTGATTCCTCCAAAAAGATCAGCTCAGCCTCTGCACTAGGAAGGAATCCCTCAGTGGGTGCCCAGTGGCCCTCAGCACTGTTCCCAGCCCTTAACTGCCGCTTATCCATCTCGATTTTCAGGGCCCGTTCGTACTTGGCCTTCAGGTAGTCTCCCATCTCCCGGAAGTCAGCCAGCTGCAGCCAGCATGTCTGGATACTGCAGCTTCCAGAGATGCCATGACATTTGCAGGTCCTTTTCATAATGGCTCTCACTGCCTTCAGAGAGAGAAAGAGAACGAAAAAGAATGACTCTGGGTAGGGAAGACCAAAGGCTAGTAATTAAATGGAATATTTTAGAGTTGAGCTTCTTAACTTTGGAGGGCATCAGAATTACTGGGGAGGCCTGTGAAAAACACTTATTCTTGGGCCCCACCTCAGATCTTCTCAATTGGAATGTTCAGGGGTATAAAGGCCTCAGTGTGGGTAATTTTAAAGCTCCCTTGGGTATTCTTCGGGAAAGTCAGACAAGTGTTGAGGTTACTGGAATCAGAAACCTTGGGCTCTAGGCCCAACTCCATCACTTGTTGAGCCTGTTTCTCTCTCTCATTGGAATAAGAATGATCAAGAAAGTACTGTGTAAAGGGGAAAATATGATCATTGGCACTGTTATTGTCCTGAAAGTGGGACCTGGAGTATTTGTAAGGGTTTTGATTTGTCCTCTCCCAGAGGGAGGGAAGCTCCTGCAGTCTGAACGCTTACCCTTGAGGCAATTACCCATGAGTGTAATAAATTGCCTTGAAAACCTCTTACCCTTGCCCTGGGCAACTAGGTCATCCAGATGTAGGTTCAAAGGGAAATTTTTCTGCTCTTAGCACTAAATCCAACTTGTTTCCAGATTTGAGTTCAGAATAATCCAGAAGTTTTGGGGTAGAATAGACCCTCCAGAGAAGCCCAGATCAGTCCCAATCCCTCGAAGCCCAGACATATCTTAGGACACAGGTTGGATGAAAACCCCCATCAATTTCCTAGAACATGCAGTTGAAATGGGTAAAATTTTAAGTCATAGAAGCAAGGCTTTGGTACTATATTGTTCTGTGTTCTCAGAAACCTGCCTGTGGAAGGGGCTAGACCGTAATGTCTAGGGATAAGACTAAAGTAGAAGATCTGAGTTTATTGCCTGGTTCTGACGCTTATTTGTTAGTTGTATTGCCTTGGCCAAGCCACTTGGCTCAGCCTGAACTGGTGTTGTCATTCAGAGACTGGGGGTAGCCCTCCCAGTCCTGATAACTGCTGTATGGATGACATATGGGTATGAGACAGCTCTTGGTAGGCTGTACAGATGTGAGGCTATTGCCAGTACTGAAACTGATAGTTCACTGGTGGACTCCTATACCTACCAGCCTGCCTGCCCTATTGTTGTGAAGATTCATCAGGGCTCTGGCATCCTTTCCCTTTTCCAGGCTGTCCACAAAGAGTTTGGAGATCCTTTCCCCAAATTCCACATTGTCGCTGCAGCCTCCCCAGATCCAGCCATGACCTCCTATACATAAGGAAAGAGTAAGTTCTGCACACATTTCCCTGGTCAATTTCAGAAGAGTCAAGGTCACTTTGGCTAACCATCCCCCAAGAGCCCTAGAAGAGTGTAAAGCTATAGCTGCAGGTGAAACAGGGACGTGGAGGTGCTCAGGGTGGGTGGGTGAGGTCCTGTTCCCAAAGCCAAGTGCTCACCCTCAGGTACTTTCTATCTCTAGGCAGTTAGTTTCTATACCCACAGTAAAGGAGGCATACTGAACCTGACCTAGATGATCTTAGAGGTTCATTGCAGCTCAAACATTCTGGAATTCTGTACCATTATCTTACAGTAGTCTTGTTAGAGTCATCTCCTCCCTCATTAATGACAAATCTGATTCTCTTAGATGGTGTACAAGTAACTGAGTAGCTCTGGATTATGGCCAAACTGTTCTCAGACTGAAATATGAGGGTTAGCTTTAAACTCTCTTTGGCCTTCTAATTCCTAGATGCCTTGTTAGTTCTAGAGTTCAATGCTACTTGGTGATCCTGGAATCAGGGACCCAGGCTCAACTCTTGGGAGACTATAGGTTCAGGACCTCCCACCAAGAAGTTGCTGCTAGTATCTAGGGGTTTGAGGGAAATGTGTCCACCTTTTCCTGGAAGACCTTAGCCTGAATGTAGCTCTGCATCCCTCACTTCTTCCCACCCACATCAGAGAGCACAACTTACCTGTTTTTCCATTTTTTGACTCATCACAGCCACAGTTTTCAAAGTCACCCATGCTACAGTTCTTGGTGATGGTGTACATGACTCCAGCAGAGCTGATTGCATGAATGAAGGAAGTCTCCCTGGTGGCTTTGGAGAGAGAGAGGGGACTGGAAACTTGGGCTCTGATGACCCAAAAAAGCAGAGGCTTTGGAAAAGCAGTGCTCTTTCTCTCCCCTGTCCCCTGCCCCCTTTGGGTTGAAGAGGATACTCTTTCTTCTACTTGAGAGAACAGTGCATGTCTTTCCAGCGTCCTTACTGTCATTCACACAGACAGGAGCATCCCCATGCACAGATGAGGAAAGTAAAGCCCAGAGAGACAGTGATGGGATCAAAGCCACTCTCCTTACCCCTTGTACTGGGACCAAGACCCTGCTGTCTTGAAAACCAGCCTGGGCTTCTGTTCATTAGCCACTGCTTCTAGTCCTCAGGCAGTGAGGACTCAGTGAGGTGAATACAAAAATATCTCTTTTTGTTTTGTTGTTATTTGTTTGTTTGTTTATTTATGTATTTTGAGAGAGAGGGAGAGAGAGAGAGAGGCAGGCAATGGGCAGAGAGAAGGAGAGACAGAATCCCACGCAGGCTCTGCACCATTAGCACCGAGCCCGATAAAGGGCTTGAACTCACAAACCATGAGATCATGACCTGAGCTGAGATCAAGAGTCAGATGCTTGGGGTGCCTGAGTGACTCAGCTGGTGTCTGACTCTTGGTTTCGTCTCAGGTCATGATCTCATGGTTCTTGGGTTTGAGGCCCATATCAGGCTCCATGCTAGCAGTGTGAAGCCTGCCTGGGATTCTCTATCACTCCTTCTCTCTCTGCCCCTCCCTGGCTCACTCACTCTCTCAAAATGAATAAACTTAAAAAAAATTATAGGGGTGCCTGGGTGGCTCAGTCTGGTAAGCATCTGACTTTGGCTTAGGTCATGATCTGGTGGTTCATGGGTTTTCATGGGTTTGAGCCCTGTGTTAGGCTCTGTGCTGACAGCTCAGAGCCTGGAGCCTGCTTCAGATTCTGTGTCTCCCTCTCTCTCTGCCCCACCCCCATTAGTGCTCTGTCTCTCTCTCAAAAATAAACAGTGAAAAAGAATTTTTTTAATTTTAAAATTACTCTTAAAAAAAAAGGTCGGATGTTTAACTGACTGAGCCACCCAGGTGCCCCCAAAAGTATTTCTATAAGATGTAATAATCTCTATTTTTAAAATGCATGCCCATATTTGTGTGTTTGTATACACTTACCTTGCACTGAGTTACATGAAATAAAAATAGGGAAAGGACTCTGTGTTTGCAGCCTTGGAGGAGTTTCCCATTTGCCCAGCTGTCATAAAATCCCAACAACAGAGATGCTGAAAGATCACACTGAGCTGTGTCTCATGTGGAGGTGTGCGTGTGTGTATGCACCAGTGCAGCTGTTTTTAACTGTGTGTAGTAGTTTGCATAAAAGTTGTTTATATAGAAACAATAAAGAGGTGCCTGAGAAGAGGTGGGGAGTAGTAAAGAAGATGATAGTGACGAAGAGAAATATCTTCCCATGGAGTAGACACTCAGAATGGGGAGTGTGTGCAAATGAAATGGGACAATGATGTTTTAGAGAGTTTAGTAAGATACCGGCTCAATAAATGGTAGCCACAATCATTATGATTATTACATGGTTCCCGCTTCATGTCAGAAGGAAGTAAAAGTCCTTTTCTCTTTCCTAAGCCAGGTAGCCCTCATTACTCCTGGTGACCTAAATAGAGCTGGCCTTATTGACCAAATGACAAAACTGGGGTAAGAGAGGGGAAGTAACTCATTTCAAGGTTTCACAGCAAGGAAATGGCAGATCAGCTGATCACTGATAACTTTTTCATTTCACTGTGCGTATATATGTCATACATACAACGTATACACATACTGCAAACCCACCTCCATGCACATATACCCCCTTGTGCAGGTGCACAAACTTACCGCTTCTCAACCTGTTGTGAGTGGACAGCTGGAGAGCATTTTCCGGGCAGTTCCAGCGTTCCCAAGCAAATTGGAACTTACACTCCTCAATGCCACTCTGGGCACCCAGGGCCACACTAGTAGTGTAGGTCAGATAGGCCTGGCAAAGGGAAAAGGGCTATGAAGTTCAGCTCTGGCTCAGGTCAGGTTGTCTGGGGGGAGCAGGGGAGCAGGCAGGACTCAAATGGGTTAGCTCTCCATTAAGGAAAACTTATGGGCTCCCCCGTCTGTCTCCCCTCCCCTCTTTTCTTTCCCCAAAAGAGTTCCCTTAGGAACCCAGATGGGTAAAAACAGAAGCCAGAGACCATCCTACCTTAGGGCCTGTTATCAGGAAATTGTTCACTGACCTATCAAAAAGAGGAAAAGTGAGGCAAGTGGTGAATGGGGATGATATAATGGGGGTTTCCTTGGTGGGGAGTGGTGGAGGGGGGGGGGGGCAAGGACTTACCATGCAGAGGCACTGAAGGTGGCATAACATATGCCAACAGCCACCCTGAGCATAAACAGGTCTCCCATGGCCCTGCTCACCCCCAGGGGACCAGGTCCAGCCCAGGGCCAACTCCAGAGAAGTGAGGAGAGGCCAGGGTCTTTCTCAGTATTTACGTGGGGAAATTCTGAATGGCCAAGGGGGAAAAATCAACAGCTCTTCTCATTTGTCCCTCACTGGCAGGACTGCAGGAGCCACTGACCCAATGGGGGACCAGGAAGGAAGGACTCAGCCCAAAACCTCCAAGGAAAGCCCCGCCCCACCCCGCCCTGCCAGCCCTTCTTCCCTCTCAGGCTGACAGAAGGGCTGAAGCCTTTCCTTACCTTTGAGGTTTCTTTCCTCTATAAATCAGATTTGTCTCTTCCTACTTGATGGCTCGTTTCTCAGAGTCTTGTAGGCTAGAGCAGATGAGGTTCCTAACCCTCAAGATAGGTCACCAATTCCTCAGATCTACAGTGTCCTCATCTGTCAGTGAGACCTCACTCTTTGTCCTGCCTTCTTCCCCAGTATTAATAATTATAGAGGAACCCTACTGGGGACCCTCTATTACTCATTTTCCCAAAGTAAGTGAATGCACCTTTCCTACCTCCTTCCTTGGTGACTGTAAAGTCATGGAATCATGGGACCATGAAACAGATCACTTCAGAGGGTATCTCTGTAATAGGCCCTTCTATTACATTCCACTAAAGTAAATTCTGGTAAATTTCCTTCATTCCTAGAAGGTCTTTCATTTTATATGTGAGAATCAATCTTCGGGCCACCCAGGGCTGTATTTGAAAAGATTGATGACTTTCTTTCTTTGTTTTTGAGATAGAGAGTGAGAGAGACAGAAAGAGACCACGAGTTGGCAGGGGACAGAGAGAGAGAGGGAGAGACACAATCTGAAGCAGACTCGGAGCTGTCAGCACAGAGCCTGACGCAGGGCTTGAACTCACAAACCACAAGATCATAACCTGAGCCAAAGTTAGACGCTTAACTGACTGGGCCATCCAGGCACCCCAGGACTGATGCCCTTCTGACACCAGTCTGTTGCTAGGACATCAGCTCCTTAGGCAAGAATATTTTATTTTATTTATTTATTTATTTTTTTAATTTTTTTTTTTCAACGTTTATTTATTTTTGGGACAGAGAGAGACAGAGCATGAACGGGGGAGGGGCAGAGAGAGAGAGAGACACAGAATCGGAAACAGGCTCCAGGCTCTGAGCCATCAGCCCAGAGCCTGACGCGGGGCTCGAACTCACAGACCGCGAGATCGTGACCTGGCTGAAGTCGGACGCTTAACCGACTGCGCCACCCAGGCGCCCCTATTTTATTTTTAAATTTAATTTAATTTTGTTTTATTTTATTTTTTGTTATTTTGTTTTTTAAGTAATCTCTATGTCCAACATGGGGCTTGAACCCATGACCCTGAGATCAAGAGTTACATGTTCTACTGACTGAGCCAGCCAGGCACCCCAGGAATCTCTCTTCTAGATTGACTTTAGTGCTTGAGATGATGCCTGGATGAGTGAACAGATGAATGAATGAACAAATGAATGAAAGAAATTGTGGCCCCTAGTAGGGACCTGAGGCACCATTTAGGTAGGTTTGGGCACATAGTGAAGGGGTGGAGCTCCTACTTGGTTGGTGAAACTCTTTTCTAGGGCTGAGGAGGCACCATCCTGACTCAGCACCCTGTGACCCTGAATATCCAGATCACATCCCAGCCCTCTGGCGCCTGATTTGGGTGAGAAAGGGAGCTCAAGCACTCCCCCCAACCAAAGGAGCTCCAGGGGCCAAGGAGTGATCAGGCTTATTTATTTGTTAGGGCAGTGCACTCAAAGTATGGGCTAGGATTGGTGTTAGTGTGTGAACTGTTACCTGTTACCTAAGTACAGAAATGAAAGTGTTTAGAAATTTTTACAGCATTTTGATGTAATAATTTTAGATATGCTGAATCTAATGATAAGAAATTTGGGCTCCTAATTTGTATATATATTTTTTTCTGTTTCATTTTTCTAAGAGGATAGGTGCGAATGTCACAAATGCAGAGTGTCCTTAATGAACTAAAGCTCTGCCTCTTGGCCCAGCAACTAACTGTCTTCCTCTGCTTGCTTGTGGGCTTCTCTCCTTGGGGAAAAGAGGTATCTGAGACTTGAGTCACTTGGGAAAAGCCCACTTAGTTTGCCTCCTACTTTCCCCAGTCAAGAATCTAATGTCTGGGGTGCCTGGGTGGCTTAGTCGGTTAAGCGTCCAGCTTCAGCTCAGGTCATGATCTCATGGTTCGTGAATTCAAGCCCCACACTGGCTCTGTGCCAACAGTTCAGACCCTGGAACCTGCTTTGGGTTCTGTGTCTTCCTCTCTCTCTGCCACTGTCCTGCTTGCTCTCTCTCTCTCTCTCCCTCTCAAAAATAAATAAGCATTTTAAAAAAATTAAAAAAAAAAGAATCTAATGTTTAACGTTACCTTCTTAAGACAGCAGCGTTGATTTCCATGCCACTCACTGTTGGGTCAGAGCACCGTTAGCCCTGAGGTAGTCCCCGCCATGCTCCTTGAAAGAGTTTTAGGAATGACTCCACATTCACCTCCTGTGTGTGAGCACCTGGGTCTTATTATTCTGTATCCCCTACAGGAAACAGAGGAGAAGGTAGTGAGCTTTTTGTGTGCAAACATTGTGTATGCTTCCGCTCAGATTCTCCAAAGCTCACATAATTTCTCCAATGGGAATTTAGGATGTTAAGAAAGGACTTTACTCCCAGGTCTTAGGAGCCTTCTGCTTTGGCCACTAATTTGTGGTATAACCTTGGGTAAACTATTTATTACCACGTGGACTCAGTTTTTTCATCGTAAAATGAGGGAATGCAGAAAATGTTGAACAATGAATGACCTCTATAGACTTCCCCAGCTTTCTACATGTTGTAATCCTACTTTTAAGGTTTACAAAATTTATTAGTCCCCAAGGTAATTATAGGCCAGAAATGGGGAAGTCTTGTCTTCCCTAGCTCTTCATATGGATTCATCTTATTTATCTTTGAATCCTTCAGTTGGCCATCAGGACAGATCTGTAAGACAGATACCTAGAGAACAACCAATGCTTTCTTCAGAGTGCTTTGGGTCTATGTCTACATAAGATCCCTGTGCTGGACTGATGGAAGTCCCTCATGTGGACAGAGAGATGAGCCAGAGATAGACACTCCACACTGGAGTCTGCCAATCATTTACAGTCATTGTGCATCCATTTCCTTAATCCCAACTCTATTGTCTCATTGTTTGCTTGACTGTTTAAGTAGGCTCCCATCAAAGGTTGAGAGTCCCATGCTCTACCAACTAAGCCAGCCATCCTATCTCATTAGTTGTTTTGTTTGTTTGTTTAAAGTTTATTTTGAGAGAGAGAGACTGTGAGAGAGCTGGGGAGGAACAGAGAGAGAGGGAGAGAGAGAATCCCAAGCAGGCTCTGCCACTGTCAGCACAGAGCCTGATGTGGGGCTCAGACTCACGAACCCTGAGATCATGACCTGAGCTGAAACCAAGAGCTGGCTGCTTAACCGACTGAGCTGCCCAGGTGCCCCTTTATCTCATTAGTTTTCTTTCTTTTTTTCTTTTTTAATGTTTATTTATTTTTGAGAGAGAGAGAGAGAGAGAGAGAGAGAACAGGGGAGGGACAGATAGAGAGGGAGACACAGAATCTGAAGCAGGTTCCAGGCTCTGAGCTGTCAGCACAGAGACTGACACAGGGCTTGAACTCATGGACTACAAGATCATGACCTGAGCCCAAGTTGGATACTTAACTGACTAAGCCACTCAGGTGTCCCTCTCTCATTAGTTTTTAAGTGATGATCCAACTCTTGGTTTTTCTTTTCCAGGAAGGGAAATCTGGATCTGAAGTCCACAGGAGATGATGACAGGGAGGTAGAGTGGGCCTGTCACAAGACAAGAGTGTCTCTGAACCAATGGCATGCTGGTAAGTAGGTGCTTAACAACCAGCTGTGGTGTGACAGGAGCCATGATTGGTAGTGTTTGTTGATTTCCATGGTGTAAATACTCCCACCATGGCCTATTTCAAACTACCATCATGGACTTAGGAAGAAATGAACAGTATCACATCATTATATAGTATTCTATCATACAGGTGTAATAGACATATAAATAACCTTAAGAGTATAGATAATAGTAAAATGTCAGAAAATAATTAGGAAAAGATTAATTTTGAGTACTTGTCATCTTTGTTTTGAATATAATTTGTTCATGTAATTTAATTTTTTAAGATTTTATTTTATTAAAAAAATTTATTTTAATGTTTATTTATTGAGAGAGAGAGAGACAGAGGGTGAGTGGGGAAGGGACAGAGAGAGAGAGAGGAAGACACAGAATCTGGAGCAGGTTCCAGGCTCTGAGCTGTCAGCACAGAGCCCGACGTGGGGCTCAAACTCATAACCTGCAAGATCATGACCTGAGCCAAAGTTGGATACTTAACCAAATGAGCCACTCAGGCACCTTTTAAGATTTTATTTTGAAGTAATCTCTACACCCATCCTGGGACTTGAGCTCACAACCCCTAGATCAAGAGTTGCATGCTCTACTCTTGATAAAATCTACTCAATTTTTAATAATCACTGTGTTTAGCAACCAGTTTGCAAAATTACTGAGGATTTACCAGTCAGCTTTCTGAGCTGGGACAAACTGTGCTCCCAGCACACTACTGGAGACTGTGTTCTCCCTCTAGGTTATTTGGAGATACGGTGCAAAATATTTTTTTTATGTTTTATTTATTTTTGAGATAGAGAGCGAGAGAGCAGGGGAGAGGCAGAGAGAAGGGAGGACAGAAGATTTGAAGTGAGCAGTGAGTCCAATGTGGGGCTTGAACTCACAAACCATTGAGATCATGACCTGAGCTGAAGTTGAACACTCAGCTGATTGATCCACCAGGTGTCCCAGTGCAAAAGATTTCTATGTGGAATTTAACACCAAATATTTGTCTATTCCATTTATGCACAAGGTTTTAACTCTTGCTGAGCTATAAGACTTGCTACCTGCCCTCAAGGAGCTTAGTGTCTTGTAAACAGAGGCTAAAGTGAATAACTATAATGTAGGGCAGAAAGTAGAATCCAATGAATAAATGCATGCACCTCTGGAAAGATGTTCATAGAACTAGAAAGGAGGCCAGATCAGATAATTCTGAAGGCCTCTTCTGCCTCTAATTTTATGGGATGTTGAGGTTTCAAGAATCCTATGGGAGGTGCTGGAGGCTATAATAAATGAGGAGTAAGCCAGACTCACCCTTGTACCCAGCTTCAAAAAATCTAGAGGACTCGGGGTGCCTGGGTGGCTCAGTCGGTTAAGCTAAGTGTCTAACTCTTGGTCTCAGTTCAGGTCTTGATCTCAGGGTTGTGAATTCAAGCCCCTCACTGGGCTATAGACTGGGCATGGAGCCTACTTAAAAAAAAAAAAAAATTCTAGAGACAATTCATAGAACAGTGTCTGATATAGAGGGTCCCATTTTATGAGGTAACTGAGGCCCAGAGAGAGGGGAATTACTCAGGGTCACACAGTGAGTTGAGGCCGAGAAAACCTGGATCCTATCATCCTGGTTTGCCCAGGATTGAGGGGATTTCCCATGGAGTGGGACTTCCAGTGCTTAAACCTGGACAGTGTTGGGCACACCAGGTGGTTGGTTACCCTACCATGATGATGGTGTGCATTCTAGTCCTTCTTTCCATTGTGTACTCCCACTAAACTCCCAAATCCCTGTTCCCCCACATTTCTTTTCCAGGCTCCCTCCAGGGCTCTGACCTATAAGCACTGCTTAGATTGTGGAGCAAATTGGGTCGGGGGCAGTGGAGTGAGAGGGTGGAGAGAGGGTGGAGGTGGCTGAAGAATGCCAGAGTAGAGAAAGAGGTAGGATTTCTGACTTTTTACACTCTTCTGCTAATTAGATAAGCAAGGGGAGAAGGGCGAAGCAGGGGGGAGAATGAGCCTCTATGCATATTCTTCTAAACTGTGACACTGAGCAGAGCTCAAGGATTTTCAGTCTCTGGTCTCCACCCCTTCTCCTTGGAAACTTGTCTCTTCCCACCCCCTGGGGATCCTTGACTTCCAGTCCAAATGCCACAGCTGCTTGAGCTCCTGACCCTCCCTTTGCCCCCCAAATTTACCCTCAGTGACTAGCTTCAATGAATAAGTTCCTCAACAATATGTCCAAGGAAGGAAGAGGAGAATGCTTGAAGTTCTCTATCCCTTTCAGATCCAGAGTTCCTGGTGTAGGGAGGAAAATAAGAGGACCTCCTGTGTGGAAAATGGGAGCAGTTGGTGGTCTGTTGAATACATGGGCCTGTGAGGGCTGAGGTACATTAGAAGGAATAAATCTGCAAGCCATGACTAGATCTATTTCAAGTTTGAAGATGTTGCTCTCTTCATTCTGGAAGCTCCTTAGGGCTAGGCCTTGTCAATCCCAACCACAGGGGGATCTTTTCTAGGATAGCAGCATATTTCTCCCACTGGATTGAGGTGCCCAGATGACAGAAGCTTCATCTTCACTATTAGCCTCAGGAGGTTTGCAGTTGGACGGGTTCCTGTAAGGAGAGATTCAGGTGGCTAACCCCCTTTATTCTGTTTTTTACTCCTCTCGCCATTCTGAACTCCCATCTTTGGGCACTGGATCGGACACAGAAATCCCTAATTAATGTTTCTTGATAGATTTTGGGAGAAGAAAGTATGGAGATGATTGTGGGATTCTTTAGTTTTCAGAGAAATATCTGTCCATCTATCCATCCATTTATTCATCCTGAAAAATATTTATCTACTGAGTTCAGACCAGTACTCAACACCTATGGGTCTAATCTGAATTATCCTTAGTCGATGTTTTTATCCAGGGAAAGCTTTCAGTCTGCTCTGAAAAAGAAGTTTGAACAATTTATAATAATACAGTGAGGTAAATAAAGTACTCTGCTGGAGCCAGGAATGAATAAAGAGGAAATTCCAGACAATGGGACTTCTGATAGAGACCTGCCACCTGGTGGCAATGAGTGGTACAACAGGTTCCTTGTTGCTCAGTTGGAAGCTTCTCTACTGCGGTGTTAGGCTTTATAAGCACCTGCCTGCCTAATGGGTAGCCAGCCCAGTGTGTGACACTGGTGAGTATACAGTAAAGCTGCTAAAACGATCTCTCTTTGTGAAAAACTTGGAATGTGCATGTGACTATAAGGCATAAAGAAGTTATAATCCAAACAAATGTTTGATGTGTGTGTATGAATAAATGAGCTTTAAAAAAGTATATGTGATTCATGCTCGTTACAAAAAATAAAAATAAAATGGAAATACATAATGTAAAATTTGATTCTCTCCCATCTACTCCTTGTAGGCAACCATTATGAACAGTTTAGTGTGGATTCTTTTTTCTGCATATACAAATGTTCATATATACATAATGTAATTTTATTTACTTTTATTTTTTTATTTTTTAAATATTTATTTTTGAGAGAGAGAGATAGAGTGAAAGCTGGGGAGAAGCAGAGAGAGAGGGAGACACAGAATCCAAAGTAGTCTCCAGGTTCTGAGCTGTCAGCACAGAGCCTGACGGGAGGCTTGAATCCACAAACCGTGAGATCATGACCTGAGCCAAAATTGGATGCTTAACCGACTGAGCCACTCAGGTGCCCCAATATATACGTAATATGACTTTAAAAACAGAACTGTGTTATTATTCCTCAACGTAGTTTTTAAATTTTTATCTCAGGGACCCCTTCCTATAACACTACATAGCAATCTACCTTGTTTTTTCTTAATTTTTATATTCAATCAAAAACATTCTCGGGGCGCCTGGGTGGCTCAGTTGGTTAAGCGGCCGGCAGACTTCAGCTCAGGTCATGATCTCGCAGTCCGTGAGTTCGAGCCCCGCGTCAGGCTCTGTGCTGGACAGCTCAGAGCCTGGAGCCTGTTTCAGATTCTGTGTCTCCCTCTCTCTGACCCTCCCCTGTTCATGCTCTGTCTCTCTCTGTCTCAAAAATAAATAAACGTTAAAAAAATTTAGAAAAACAAGTAATATTAAAAAAAAAAAAACAAAAAACCATTCTCCTAAAAGTTAATACTTCTACAGGATCTGTTAAGAAAAGCCACAGCCTTCTTCAACTATACCCCCTTTTTCCTCTCAAGAAACAACAACTTTCACTTCTTTTATTTGATGCTGTTAGTGTTACTTCCATATTTCTTATTTATTTTTTAAGATTTTATTTTATTTTATTTTATTTTGATTTAGTTATTTTATTTTAGAGAGAGAGCACAAGCAGGGGAGAGGGGCAAAGGAAGAGGAAGGGAGAGAATCTTAAGCAGGCTCCATGCTCAGCTCAAAGCCCAACTTGGGGCTCAGTACCATGATCCTGGTATCATGACCTGAGCCAAAATCAAGAGTCAGACACTCAACAGACTGAGCCACCCAGGTGCCCCCAAAATTTATTTTTAAGTAATCTCTACTTCCATTGTGGGGCTTGAACTCACAACTCTGAGATCAAGAATCACATGCTCTGCCAACTGAGCCAGCCAGGCATCCCCTACTTCCATATTTGTAAAAAGACCTATTTGAATCCTATTTATTGACTTTTCAATTTTAGGTATTATCTGTTGACTTCTGACCATGGAGGACGAGGATTTGCCTTTTTCCCTCCCTACCTACTAAATACAAATCCATCTTTCTCATCTTCCCACCTCCTATTTAGAGGAGTCTAAACTAGGCTTACTTTTATTTCCAAACAAGTCTTTTTGTTTTCCCTAGAATGAATAATTTTTTATTCTTTTATTGTTTGCTTGTTTTCTGCATAGCTATCACCATTCCAAGCCCAGACTAGGCCACTTATCTAAAACACCTCTCAAGACATTTAGCTCTCAGACCTGCTCTAGTCATTTTAGTATCTTCTTCTTTCACTGTCAGGATAGGGGTTCACTTTGCTTCTGCACTTTGTTGTACATCTGTTTCTTCAGTATTGTGGTTTCTTTTTTTTAATCTCTGTTTACTTCCTTATTTTGGTGGGTAACATATTTTAGTAGTGTCCTGAGAATGTCCTGACAGAGGTCAAGAGGATAGCCATGTTTTCCAAATGAGACTGCTCCTGTGCCTGCCTCAAAGCTTCCTCCTGCTGAGGTCAGCAGAGAGCCCCTGTGCTTGGGAAATGACTATTCCTCCGCATGACTGTCTGCCTCCATCAGTAGGAGTCAAGTGATAGCCCTAGAACTTCTACCAGGACCTCACATCCCTCTCTTCCACTGATACAACCTCATTGCAAAGATTTGCCTTGGTACTACCAAGAATAATTTCATTTTTCTCTTTATCCTTGCCTTGTCAATTGCTACAAGAAGACCAAGAAGGCCCTCATCCTCAGACTGTGCTTCCCCCTCTGCTCTGTATATCTTCCCTTCTGGCTCCAACTCCTTCCCCTTCTTATCTCCTAAAACCACTTCACTGAATCCTCTAGATTTTGCAGTCAGTCACCAGCATCTTTCCCCTTATCCTCAGCTTCTTCTAATGTTCCCTTCTCTTACTTGCTTTAACTGAATCCTCGCTCGACGAAGGACATTGTTCTTCCCAGCCCTCCCAAGGAATGACTCTTTTTCTCGTACACTTGTGCCACTCAAGTCTTCCTCACTACTCATTGACACTCCTGGACTATTCTTCCTCTCTTCTCCATAAAGACACCCAGCTTGGTATCACGTGTTGCTCATCCTTCCTACTCATTTCTCTTCTTTGTTGTGGCTAATCCTTTGTGCTCTTCCATCTCTAGTCTCTTCAAGATTTTAGGTCCTGGATCACTGTCAGTCTGTATTAGTTATCTGTTTTGGTGTCACAAATTACCCTCAAAACTACTGGCTTAAAACAACAAATACTTATCATCTCATAGTATATGTGGGTCAAGATTCTGGTTGCTGCTTAGCTGGGTGCTTCCTGTGTAAGCCCTCTTAGGACTGCTTGATAATGTGGCAGCTGGCTTCCCCCTGGGTGAAGGACCAAATGAAGGTGAGAGCAAGAGCAATTGTGACAAAGACCACTGTCTTGTTGTAACTAATCCCTGAAGTAACATCCCATCATTTTTCCTGTGTTTTATATGTTGGAAGTGAGCCCACAAGTCCAGCTCACATTCAGTGAAAGGGATTATACAAGAGTGTGAATACCAGGAGGCAGGGATCATTGGGCACCATTTGCGGGCCTGCCTACTTACTATATTTGACTTTCTGGCTTGCTGATGATTCACATCCCTGCAACATGCAAAATACACTTTCCTCCCAACAGATCTGTGAGGCACACCCTTAATCTGATTAAAGAGCCTATTGGATGATTTAGTAGTTAGTATTCTGAGGCCTCTCCCTTAACCTTTCTGAGGTTTTTTTTGTTTTGTTTTGTTTTGTTTTGTTTTGTTTTTCAACGTTTATTTATTTTTGGGACAGAGAGAGACAGAGCATGAACGGGCGAGGGGCAGAGAGAGAGGGAGACACAGAATCAGAAACAGGCTCCAGGCTCTGAGCCATCAGCCCAGAGCCCGACGCGGGGCTCGAACTCACGGACCGTGAGATCGTGACCTCGTTGAAGTCGGACGCTTAACTGACTGCGCCACCCAGGCGCCCCAACCTTTCTGAGGTTTTAACAAAAGGGTTTTCAGTCCTCAGCTTCATCTTTAAACCATATTTTTCTCAGTGTCCTGGATTTAATCTCTGCTCAAAAGCCAATTTTTAATTTTTTTCCATTTAAAATAAATTTTAAGTAAGCTCTAGTCCCAAAATCGGGCTTGAACTCACAACCCCAGATCAAGAGTCGCATGCTTGGGGTGCCTGGGTAGCTCATTCAGTTGAGCATCCAACTTGGGCTCAGGTCATGATCTCATGGTTCATGGGTTCGGGCCCCGCGTTGGGCTCTGTGCTGATAGCTCAGAGTCTGGAGCCTGCTTCAGATTCTGTGCCTCCCTCTCTCTTCCCCTCCCCTGTTTGCACTCTATCTCTGTCTCTCAAAAGTGAACATTAAAAAAAAAGAAAAAAGTTTCATGCCCCACCAACTGAGCCAGCCAGGCCCCCCACCAGTTCTTCGTTTTAGCATCATTGGTGTCTAGAGAAGGTAGAGATCTTAGAAACTATCAAACCCTTGCTCCTTTTTGTTTAACAATCCTTTCTTCAATTTATCTATCTCCTCTCACATTTACTCTGATCAGTAACAATAAACCAGCTGGCATCTTCAACAATTTGCTTTGGTAATCTCCTTAGCTAAATCACTCTGTTCATTAGGCCATATTTTCTATCTACCTCATAAATGAAAATGAGTGTTACTAAAATTTCTGTCTTTACATAACAATTACTCCTTTTCCTCCACTTTCCAAAATGATTTTTCTTACTTTCCTGTAAGCCCTCACCAGTGGCCTCCTCTGAGTTCAAAATTCCACAAAAAGTGCCTTCAAGTCTCTTTAAACTTTCACCAAAACTCTCCTCAAAGCCACTGACCTCTTCTAAAGCCCAACATTTTTAGTGTTTTTTTTTTTTTCTTTTTTAACTGTACCCTACTTCCAGGTTCCAAAATCTGTATTGGTTTTCTATTGCCTCATGGCAAATTACCCAGATACTTAGTGGCTTAAAACAACAAATATTTGTCATGTCACTGTTTCTGTGAGTAAGGAATCTGGGCATGGCTTAGTTATGTACTTCTGTCTCAGGGTCTCTTAGGAGGTTGTAGCCTTTGGCTGAGGCTGGGGTTTTATCTGTAGATTTGACTGGGGTGAGAATGAGGGAATCCACTTCCCAGCTTACTCACCTGGTTGTTGGCAGTCTCAGTTCTCACCAAATGGGGTCTCCACAGGGTTGCCTCATGACATGGCAGCTGGCTTTCCCCAGGGTAAGTGACCCATGAGAGAATGAGAGGGAATGTCTATGAGAGAAACTATAGTCTTCTTATAACTTTATATGAAAATGATATCCCATCACTTCTGCCATATTCTATTTATTATAAATGAGTCAATGGTTCAGCCCCTCCCTACTCAGGAAGAAGGGATTACACAGGGCATGAATACTGGGAAGTAAGAACCACCTGGGTCATTTTAGAGACTGTCAACAGCACACTTTCCTTCCATTTTCTTGGTTATTTCAGTATTTATATAGAGGATCCTTTCAAGTCCCTGGCCTCTCAGTTCCTTGTTCTCATCTCTTTGGGTGACCTTTTCTACCATTCTTTCTTAGCTACTCCCTTCCCAAGATGATACCTTATGAAATGATTTCAATTTTATATATTTTACTCTCCATCTATCTCCTCGCTTTCTAGCTTGCTTCCTTTGATATCCCAACTCCATCTATCTTTCTGTGCCATGGGACCTACAGTTAATCAATCTCCTGTCCTTTACCCCCCTCATGTCCTCATGTCCCTCCTTACTCAGCTGGAATCCCATTGTCAATCCTATTGACTACTTGTGTCCATCCTCAACTTCCTTGCCTGGATTCAGTTCATCCTTGTCTCGACTTAATTCTCTGTAGTGGTGTGGCCAAATAAAACCCAGTCAAACTGTCATCAAATCCATTTCTTTGCTTAATCACTCCTGTACTTGCATAACTGAATGCAGCTAGAGAAACACATAGGCATGCTGCCTGGTTTCACTTAGTCATGACCACTAACCCAAAGAGGTCTCTTAACACTTCCCAGCAATCCTACTTGATTTTCTTGTCCATTTACCCTTCCATTTTCTTTTCTTTTTTTTTTTTTTTTTTAACGTTTATCTATTTTTGAGACAGAGAGAGACAGAGCATGAACGGGGGAGGGTCAGAGAGAGAGGGAGACACAGAATCTGAAACAGGCTCCAGGCTCTGAGCGGTCAGCACAGAGCCCAACGCGGGGCTCGAACTCACGGAGTGTGAGATCGTGACCTGAGCCAAAGTCGGCCGCTTAACCGACTGAGCTACCCAGGCGCCCCTTACCCTTCCATTTTCTAGATGACTATTTCATAGCTTCTCTCTCCTCAGTTCTCTATTCTTTCTCTCTTCTTCACACTGTCAATTGACTCACTTCCTGTTTTACTGGGAAAACAGAAATAATCAGAAGAGAGCTTGTGTCAGCTTCCATTGCCACCTATATCCACCTGCCTGCATTTGTGCTCTCGACCTTCTCTTCTGAGGCAGTGAATGAATGAACGACCTTGTGCTTCTGTCTAAGTTAGTCAATCCCATGTATGTCAGCTCTCATCCCTGAATTCTCTTGTCTCTATGGGATTTTCCATCAGCATATAAAAAAAAATTTCCCCATTAAAAAAATCATCTTTTGGGGTGCCTCTGTGACTCAGTTGGTTGAGCCTCCAACTCTTGATGTTGGCTCAGGTCATGATCTCAGGGTCGTGGGATCTAGCCCCACATTTGGCTCCACGCTGAGTGTGGAGCCTACTTGGGATTCTCTCTCTCCTTCTCCCCCTCCCCTTCTCTTTCTCTCTCTTTCAAATAATTTTTTTATTTTTTATTATTTTTTTAAAATTTTTAAAAAAATTTTTGATGTTTTTTTAATTTATTTTTGAGACAGAGAGAAAGACACCATAAGCAGAGGAGGGGCACAGAGAGAGGGAGACACAGAATCTGAAGCAGGCTCTAGGCTCTGAGCTGTCAGCACAGAGCCCGACACAGGGCTCAAACTCACAGACTGCGAGATCATGACCTGAGCTGAAGTCAGATGCTTAACTGACTGAGCCATCCAGGCGCCCCTCAAATAATTTTTAAAAAATTATCTCTTGACCCTATTACTCTCCATCATTCCATTTTGCTTCTTCTCTTTATAGCAAAGCTCTTTGAAGCAGTTCTCTCTACTCACAGTCTCTAATTTCTGTTTCCATTGTCTCTTAAATCTAGTTCAGTTAGTCCTTCATGCTCACCATTCCATTCAAACTATTCCAGATTACCATCAGTCTCCACATCACTGAATCTGGGGTTCATTGTCAGTCTTCATTTTATGTGATCTTGTGTCAGCACTTGACATAGATGATCCATGCTCCAACTAGTAACCGTTGCTTCTTTTAGCTTCTAAGACTCCAGGGAGTCCTGGTTTTACTTCTGTGCCTTTGGTCACCTTCTCTCAGTCTGCTGGTTCCCTTTCATTTCTCTGAGCTATTAATAATGAAGTGCCCTGAGGCTTATTCCTCAGACATTTTCTATTTTCTATCTATATTTGCTCCCATTTGGTTACTACACTGGAATTATATTTTTCGTTAGATTTCACCTGAACTCCAGACTTGTATATCCAACTGCCTGCTTGACATTCTCAAGTGGGGCCTAATTGGTTATCCAGCAGACATTTCAAATGTAACATGTCCAAAACAGAGCTTCCCATTCACTTCCTCCTCAGCTCCCAGTTTGATCCTCTAGTCTTCCCATCTCAGTAAATGGTAACTCTATCCTTCAGCTGTTCGGAGCAAAAATCATGAAGGAAGTCTAGACTCCTCTTCCTCAACCCCACATCTACTCTGATAGCAAATCTTATCAACACTAACACGTTAGATATTTTTTTTTTTCAACATTTATTTATTTTGGGACAGAGAGAGACAGAGCATGAACGGGGGAGGGGCAGAGAGAGAGGGAGACACAGAATCGGAAACAGGCTCCAGGCTCTGAGCCATCAGCCCAGAGCCTGACGCGGGGCTCGAACTCACGGACCGCGAGATCGTGACCTGGCTGAAGTCGGACGCTTAACCGACTGCGCCACCCAGGCGCCCCTAGATATTTTACATAGTAGTTTTATTTGTCTGTTTCCTTCACAAGAATGTAAACTCCATGAGAATGGAGTTGTGTCTGTTTTTTAATTAATTAATTAACAAATTAATTATTGTACATTTATTTGTTTTTGAGAGACAGAGACACAGCACAAATCGGGGAGGGGCAGATAGAGAGAAGGAGACACAGAATCCAAAGCAGGCTCCAGGCTCTGAGCTGTGAACACAGAGTCTGATGTGGGCTTGAAGTCACAAACTGTGAGATCATGACCTGAGCCAAAGTTGACTGAGCCACCCAGGTGCCCCTGTCATTGTATATCTTCTTTGGTGACGTGTCTGTTAAGGTCTTTCGTTCGTTTTTAAAATTGAGATGTTTGTTTTCTCGTTGTTGGGTTTTAAGAGCTATTTGTGTATTTGGATAACAGTCCTTTATCAGATGTGTCTTTACAAATATTTTCTTCTAGTCTGTGGCTTGTCTTGTCATTCTCTCGATGTTACATGTTTTTCATCATAATTAAATAAATAATATAGGAATTGTTTCATGAAATTTTGTTAAAACTCATTAGTATAACTCTCTGAACCTGGTGTCCTCTTATTTTTGTTTCCAAAAAAAAAATTTTTTTTTGCTTCTACACATAAGTTTATCTTTTTCCCCCTCCAAATATTTATTTAAATTCCACTTAGTGGAGCACCTGGATGGCTCAGTCAATTGAGTGACCAGCTCTCAATTTTGGCTCAGGTCATGATCCCAGGGTCATGGGTTTGAGCCCACATCTGGCTCCATGCTGACCATGGAGACTGCTTAAGATTCTCTCTCTCCCTCTGCCCCTCTCCCCTGCTTGCACTCTCTCTCTCTCTGAAATAGAATAGAATAGAATAGAATAGAATAGAATAGAATAGAATAGAAAAAATAAATCCCAGTTAGTTAACATGTAGTGTAATACTGGTTTTTGGTGTAGAATTTAGTGTAGGTTTTTGGCTTATCACTTCTATACCACACCCAGTGCTCATCTTGGTGTCCTTTTTATTTTTTTTTAAGTTTATTTATTTATTTTTAGAGAGAGAGAGAGTCTCCCAAGCAGGTTCTGCACTGTGGGCCTGGAGCCCCATGTGGGGTTCCATTCTGCAACCCTTGAGATTTTGACGTGAGCTGAAACCAAGAGACAGAAGCTTAACCCACTATGGCACCCAGGTGACCCCTGGTGTCCTTTTTAAAATGAGCTTTGAGGGGCGCCTGGGTGGCTCAGTCGGTTAAGCGTCTGACTTCGGCTCAGGTCATGATCTCACGGTCCGTGGGTTCGAGCCCCGCGTCGGGCTCTGTGCTGACAGCTCAGAGCCCGGAGCCTGTTTCAGATTCTGTGTCTCCCTCTCTCTGTGACCCTCCCCCGTTCATGCTCTGTCTCTCTCTGTCTCAAAAATAATAAACGTTAAAAAAAATAAAATAAAATAAATAAAATGAGCTTTGAGGGGCGCCTGGATGGCTCAGTCGGTTGAGCATCCAACTTCAGCTCAGGTCATGATCTCACTGTCCGTGATTTCGAGCCCTGTGTCGGGCTCTGTGCTGACAGCTTAGAGTCTGGAGCCTGCTTCAGATTCTGTGTCTCCCTCTCTCTGCCCCATTTAAATGCATTAAAATAGATGCATTTACCTTTTAATCCGGAATCCACTGTTTGGAATCTATCTGCAGGTACAACCTCACAAATGTGAAATGATATGTACAGGATTATTCATTAGAGCATTGTTTATAATAGCAAAGATAGAAACAGCCCATCATCAGGGAATAGGTAAAATAAACTAACCACACAGTGGTATTCCCTGTAGCCTGGAAAAAATGATCAGGAATATCTCCTCTCTATGTACTGTTATAAAGAGATCTCCAAGATATGCTGCTAAGTGCAGAGAAAGGTACAGAACAGCGTGAAGAATGTGCCCCTTTTGTATACATAGGGGGAGTAAGAAAAATACATATTAACATTTATTCACATTAGCATAAGGAAACATAGGAATAATTGGGGTGTCTGGGTGGCTCAGTTGGTTAAGCATCCGGTTTCAGCTCCGGTCATGATCTTGTGGTTCGTGAGTTTGAGCCCTGCATTGGGCTCTGTGCTGACAGCTCAGAGCCTGGAGCCTGCTTTGCATTCTGTGTCTCCTTCTCTCTCTGCCCCTAACCCACTCGCATTCTGTCTCTGTCTCTCTCATAAATAAATAAACATTAGAAAAAATTTTAAAGAAAGAAATATAGGAATAATATATAAGAAACTAATAAAAGTGGTTTCTTGTAGGCTCAGAGATGAGGTAGATAGGATATGGATAGATGTGGACAAGATGGGAACAAGGCTTTTCCATTGTTTTATATTGCTTTGATTTTCAAATGTGAATTAATTTTAAGAGAAGTTTAAGTGAAGTTATTATTTTAAGAGATATATCCGTTAGCTATTTAAAATGTCTTTTAAAAGACTATACAGGGGCACCTGGGTGGCTCAGTTGGTTAAGCACCTGACTTTGGCTCAGATCATGATGTCACCATTCATGAGCTGGAGCCCTGCTCCAGGCTCTGCACTCTCTCTCCCTTTCTCTCTCCTTCTCCCTCTGCATCTCCTGGGATCTCTCTCTCTCAGTAGAGAGACTCTCTGCCCCTCTCTCACATGTGTTCTCTCTCTCTCTCAAAAATAAGTTAATTAATTAAAAAAAAGAATTTCCACTTTAAAAAAGAAATAAAGGGCTGTACAGATATTAAGTTAGGTGTAGTGGACTTGATACAATTCAGAATATAAAGACTGTCCTTGCTCTCAGAAGAAATTTTATATCTGAAAAATAAAACAATATACATACATACTTAAAAACTGACAACACTGAAACAAGGAGAGTGTCTAATAAGTACTGAATGATAGTTCTGATCCTAAGTTCTATGAGATTCATGGCGGGAGGATGATTTCAGCTGTGTCAGTCTCAAGGAGGAGACAATATTGGCTGGACTTTACTTATTTGTTTAGTTTTGAATATTTTAATGTTTATTTATTTATTTTTGAGAGAGAGGAAGAGAGAGGGGTGAGGGGAAGAGAGAAAGGGAGACAGAGCATCCCAGGCAGGCTTCGCACTGTCAGGCAGAGTCCGATGTGGGCTCAAACCCACGAACTGTGAGATCATGACCTGAGCCAAAGTCTTAACCAAGTGAGCCACCCAGGTGCCCCTTGGCTGGACTATCAAGGAGAAACAGGAATTGTGTTATTAGAGAGGAGGACATAGGTCACTTCAGGTACAAACTCAAGTATAACCAAAATATGGGAGATCATAAGTAACCCTTCTGATATTTCTCAAAATACTTAGGGTTGGGTTCAAGGTGAAGATGGTTTTTAAAAATGCTAGCCATGCAAACAGTCGGGGACAAGGCTCCCTAGCAGGGGAACCCCAAGGGTAAATGCTCAGAGATCTTGTTGGAGTCCAGGAGAGAGAAAGCTGAGAAAGATAAAGGGAGCAACACGTGCCAGACCATGTGGGTCCTTCATTCTATGTGCAATAGGAAATCATTGCACAATTTTACTTTTATGTATGGGGAGTGAAGGGAATCTGACTCACATTTTGCTTTTAATTTCTTTATTTGTTTTTAAGTAAACTCCATACCCAAAGTGAGACTTGAACTCATGACCCCGAGATCAAGAGTCACATGCTCTACTGACTGAGTCACCCCAGTACCCTGACTGATTCACACTTTCATTTAAATTATTTATTTATTATTATTTTTTCCCAACGTTTATTTATTTTTGGGACAGAGAGAGACAGAGCATGAACGAGGGAGGGGCAGAGAGAGAGGGAGACACAGAATCGGAAACAGGCTCCAGGCTCTGAGCCATCAGCCCAGAGCCTGACGCGGGGCCCCAACTCACAGACCGCGAGATCGTGACCTGGCTGAAGTCAGACACTTAACCAACTGCGCCACCCAGGCGCCCCTCATTTAAATTTTTTAAAGTTTATTTATTTTGAGACACAGAGAGAGAGAGAACAGTCACGTGCACAAGCGTGCGTGCGTGAGGAGGGGAGGAGCAGAGAGGGAGAGAGAGAATCCCAAGCAGACTCTGTGCTGACAGCACGATGCGGGGCTCAGTCTCATAAACCATGAGATCATGACCTGAGCTGAAACCCAGCTTCAGACGTTTAAAGCTACTGAGCCATGCAGGCATCATGACCAACTCACATTAAAAAAAAAAAATTTGGGGGGCGCCTGGGTGGCGCCCGGGAGGGGCGAGAGAACGGGGGAGGGGCAGAGAGAGAGGGAGACACAGAATCCGAAACAGGCTCCAGGCTCTGAGCCGTCAGCCCAGAGCCCGATGCGGGGCTCGAACCCACGACCGCGAGATCGTGACCTGAGCTAAAGTCGGACGCTTAACCGACTGCGCCACCCAGGCACCCCAACCAACTCATATTTTTAAAAGATCACTCTGACTGCCATGTGAACTATGAACTGGTGGTGGTGGTGGTGGTGCTGATGAAATATTGACATATCTCTCTCAAGAAGAACTGATATGTCTTGGTACTTAATTTGCCTGTCTCCCTCATCCCTGATCCCTACCTCAGTCTTCGTGTTATCCAGCCTGTGTGACTGGAGGGAAGGATGGTAATGGTATCACCTGACAAGTCAGGGCTTCATTTGGTGAGAAAGGTAATGGCAGCAAAGTCCAATCGAAATGTTTGGTTGGTAGTTGGAAATTTGGCTCAGGCACTGGGAAGAAAGGATAGAATTTTGAAGGTCTAGATTATGAATCCACAACAGAGAGGGAATAGTTGAAGCTATGAGACTGTGTCAGGCATCTGAGAGAGGGAGCTGGAAAAAAGACAGATCTTCAGGGAGGCAACACAGGCAAAGGAACCCGGGGGGACGAATAGTGTAAGGTTGCAGCCCCAGTGTAGTGCTGAAACCCAGGACAATTTAAGCCAGAGAGCCAGCTAGCAACAGCAGTTAAATGGCAAAGGAGGAGCCATGGCAGGTTGGAGTGCTCAGGAAGCCTTGTGGCAAAAGCAGGACTTGAATGGACCTTGAAGGGTGGGTAGACTAGGTTGATGGAGATGAAAAGCAGGGAGTTCCAGAGTAAAAAGTTCAAGAATCTAGGTACAGCCGATAAATTCTGACCGTTGAGTGCATGTGCAAGGTCAGGGTGTTATTGGGAGTTTGTGAGAGGAGGCTTTAGTCAGGAAGTCTTGGGTGATAAATGTGTGCAGAAAGAGCTGAATCAGTGGATCAACATGCATATTTTTAATTTTTTTTTCAATGTTTATTTTTGAGAGAGAGAGACAGTGTGAGTGGGGAAGGGCAGAGAGAGGGAGACACAGGATCCAAAGCAGGCTCCAAGCTCTGAGCTATCAGCACAGAGCCCATTGCGGGGCTCAAACCCACCAATGGTGAGATCATGACCTCAGCTGAAGTTGGATGCATAAGTGACAGCCACCCAGGCGTCCCGACATGTTCTGCATACTATGCACCAGGTTAGGTTCTGGAAATATATGGCAAATGTATTCTATAGAATATATACAGAGACCAAGGCCTTATACTTGAAAGCTAACCTGTTAGCAAATTAAACAGGTCTTCACAAGCAAGGAGAGGAGTTTAGACTTTATTCTATGAGACACTTCTCTCATGTGACCCTATAATGGGATCTGGATGGAGGGATATCCCCAGCGAGTGAAGGGGCATGGAAAGGAGCATAGGCAGAGGAAATGCAGACTGGTAAAGAGTCTGCATGAGCGTGTGAGCCTGAATCGTGTACACACAGACAAGGACCGGTGCACTGGAAAGGCCAGGAAGTAGTTGGAGCTTCTGAGCTCTGAGTCTTTTATTTGGAGAGACTGATGGCTGATTCATAACCTTTGCCCAGGGAATTTGCATTAATAAGAATAAAGCCTTTGTGGGGCTTCTGGGTGGCTCACTTGGATAAGCTTCTGACTCTTGATTTTGGCTCAGGTCATTATCTCAGGGTCCTGGGACAGAGCCCTGTATTGGGCTCCATGCTGAGCATGGAGCCTGCTTAAGTTTCTCTCTGTCTGTCTGTCTGTCTCTCTCTGTCCCTCTGCCTCTCTCTCCCACTTGCATGCACACACACACTCTCTCTAAATTAAAATAAAAGAAAATAAGTTAGAAAAAGGGGTAAAGCTTTTTTTTGGCTTAAGCTGCAGTAATTAAACTCTGATGATGGAATTACTGACTTGAGTCAGGAGGAAGAAGAGGTATTTGTTGGCTAGAGGGCAGTCAGAACCATACCTTAACCATCCGTTAAGCATCTGACTTCGGTTCAGGTCATGATCTTGAGGTCTGCTGTCCATGGGTTCGACTCCATGTTGGGCTCTGTGCTGACAGCTCAGAGCCTGGAACCTGCTTTAGATTCTGTGTCTCCCTCTCTCTGCCCCTTTCCCCCTCACGCTTTCTCTCTCTCTCTCTCTCTCTCTCTCTCTTTCAAAATAATTACTAAACTTAAAAAAATTTTTTTTAAAACCTGTGATTCTTTAAAAAGTAATAATAAAAGTAAAAAGCACTGGACGACTAGAACCAAGAGGCAGAGTGACCAACTCATTCTATTGTTCCCTGGACTTCCCTAAGTTTAAGGCCAGAAGTTCCACATGGGAAAACAGGGACAGTTGATCATGCCATTGATCATGCCAGATAGAGCCTGGGCTCTATCTCTGCATCTGTCATTGCCTCCTTTCCCCTTGAACCCGAGTTTACTCTTCACTTGGTAAGATGAGGTACCTGGACAAGATGACATCAAAGAGCCCTTCCAGCACTAATGGAACAATCTGGAAATTTGCCCATGCTTCTCAGACAACCACTTTCTTTTGGAGCTTGCCCTGAGCTTGGGCAGGACCATTGTCACCACCAGAGGGCTCACCCAAGAGCTCAAGAACCAGCAAGTTCTTCAACAGACCCTCCTTTGTTATAGAGAGCCTTCTGTGAGTGACATTAGTCAATAGCCAAAAACAGTGTATTATAATTATTAGTTGTCACCTACAAAATGAAGTGAAGATGATTATTCCTAGTTGTCAGATTATTTCAAGGAATATATAAACCAGAAAGAAATTTAGTGAGAAAAATAAATTTCTCAAAGCTCTCAGCTGGCACTATATTCATTTAAATTATAGCTATACAACTGTATTGGAGTGACGTGTGGTTATCATTCCTATTTGGAATTTTACTTGGCTAGTAAAAGAATGACTTCTGTCTCTCAATTTGTATTAACATCAAATAGAATTTTTTTCTTTCAGTTGTAAAACTTTTAAGTATGGACTGTATCAAAAGTGGCCTTCTATGTCAGGTTTACAAGGCCATTATCTTTTGGCAAGAATTTGAAAACCAATACATTTTTAAAGTAGTGCCCTTGGACTTTCCCAGAGTTAGTAGTGACATAAAAGCCTACACTCTGAAGCCAGCCTGCCTGGCTCCTGCTTCACCTCTCAGCTCCGTAACTGATTAGTGTAACTTGATGTCTCTGTACTTTCATTTTTATCTATAAAATGGGGATGATGTTAATAGTACCTACTTCATAGAGACGTCATGACGATTAAACAATTTGTCATGTCTAAAGTGCTCAGACCTCTGCTTGGCACAGGGTGAGCACTATGTGAGTGTTCCAGTGCAATGGGAGCAACTGCAGCACAGGGTTTTCCAATGTTTTGTTGACTTACACATCTCCAGTGCCTAGAACTTTCCCTAGCTCCTAGCGGGGATTCAGTATTTGCTGAATGAAGGTCTAAGATTTGGTAATAGGTGTTCAATGCAGTATGTGGTTATTCATGAAATTTTTTAACCCATGGGATTTATTCATTTTAACCTTTTGATTTTATTCATTTATTTATTTATTTTAAATGGTTTTTAATGTTTATTTATTTATTTTGAGAGAGAGAGGAAGACACAGAGTGCAAGTGGGAGAGGGAGGCACAGAATCCGAAGCGGGCTCCAGGCTCTGAGCTGTCATCACAGAGCCTGACACGAGGCTCGAACTCACAAATGGTGAGATCAGACCTGAGCCCAAGTCAGACGCTTAACCAACTGAGCTACCCAGGTGCCCCAATTTTATTTATTTTTTTAAGTAAGCTCCATGCTCAACGCAGGGCTTGAACTCATGACTCCGAGATCAAGAGTCACATGCTCTACCAACTGAGCCAGTCAGTTTTACCCCAACCATTTAATTTTTACAAAAGAGCAGCTGAGGTGCAGAAAGAAAGAATCTCTCCGATATCGCATGAGCTTTGCCAGCAATAAAATTAAATATCAAATCTTTGTCCAAAGAGAAAAGCACTAGATGGAATCTCTGTTTCCCCAACTTTATTTTGTTTCTTTTTACCAGTCCACTGTTTATCAGAACCTCTCACCTAGAAACATTCAGCTTTCATCTGAGTGGTTGCCATGGTATCTGACAGCACATGAGCCATTGCAGCAGGCACAGTCAGTTTTCTCCCACAGGAACAAAACGCCTTGCACTGAGAAAAGATGGGTAACTGTGCTCATGCTGTGTCCTGGACTCCCGTGTTTCCACTCATGCAGATGCCTGCTCCTCTTTCCTTCCTCAGAAAGCCGGAGACCCTGTGTGTGTATCAAAAACTCCCATAGCCGCTCCAGAAATGAACACTGCACTGATTTTGCACTGAGGCAGACCTAGTTTCAGATCCCATTTCTGCTGCTTACTACCTGTGGCCTTGTTGTTCTTTTTTTTGTTTTTCATTTTTTGTTTTGTTTTGTTGCTTCCACAGCCAGAGTTTGTGCATCTATAAACTGGGCATAATGCCATCATATCCACAGTACAGGTAGACATTAGCAATAATATGGGGCCAACAGATTGTTCGACATGATGAATACAAAGCATGTTGTAGTTTCAAGGTGGCTTCTCTGGGAAGCCAATTCAGAGATGGAGAGTAGCAGGCAGGGCACTTATGAGAGGGTGTACTTGGGGTCAATACTTGTGGAAGAAAGGAGAAGGAAACAAGACTGGGCAGAGGAAGAAGTGGGTTGTGGTACAGGCCCAGGGAAGATCTCAGCTGAGCTCCACAGGGAGCTCTAGAGCTGGGATGAGTCTTCACAGCTGTTGCCAGCTGAGGTGAGGGAGCTGAGCTGTTCACACTCCCATGTTCTCAGCTATGCAGTACAGAGCCACGCTGGAGGTTTTCTTCAGCCAAAGCATTCTGCAGAGAGGGCTGACAGCTGCGGGTCATGGCAGCATTCCCAGAAGCTGGGGGAGTAAGTCCTGCATTCCTTAAGGGGGATCTGGGTTGTGCAGCACAGCAGCCATCACTCCCAAACTCTGGAACCTGCATAAAGAAAAGATCCCAAGGGCGCCTGGCTAGCTTAGTTGAAAGAGCATGCGACTCTTGATCTCAGGGTCGGGAGTTTGAGCCCCATGTTGGATGTGGAGATTACCAAAAATAAATAAATAAATAAAAAGAGAAGATCCTAGGGGCGCCTGGGTGGCGCAGTCGGTTAAGCGTCCGACTTCAGCCAGGTCACGATCTCGCGGTCCGTGAGTTCGAGCCCCGCGTCGGGCTCTGGGCTGATGGCTCAGAGCCTGGAGCCTGTTTCCGATTCTGTGTCTCCCTCTCTCTCTGCCCCTCCCCCGTTCATGCTCTGTCTCTCTCTATCCCAAAAATAAATAAACGTTGAAAAAAAAATTTAAAAAAAAAAAAAAAAGAGAAGATCCTAGAAGCTTCCAGAGGGGAAACACAGGGCATCCACAAAGGGACAGGAATAAGAATGATCATATTTCTCAAAAATGCCATTAGAAGCTAAAAGGCAATGGAGAAATGCCTTTAAATGTCCCATGGAAATTGATTTCTAACTTACAATCCAATTCTGAGTCAAACTATCAATCAAATTTGAAGATACAATTAAGACATTTTAGATATGCAGGGTGTTTTGTTTTGTTTTGAGAGAGTGCAAGTGAGCAAGGGGCAGAGAGAGGGAGAAAGAGAGAATTCCATGAGGTGCAGAGAGAGAGGGAGAGAGAGTGAGGAGCCCCCAGTGGGGCTTGAGCTCACACAATGCAGGGCTCAAACTCACAAACCTTGAGATCATGACCTGAGCTGAAGTCAGATGCTTAACCAACTGAGCCACCCAGGCATCCCTAGATATGCAGTTTTTAAAAAATGTTTATTTATTTATTTTGAGTAAGAGAGAGCGTGCACGGGTGTGTGGGCACACATGAGTGGGGGAGGGGAAGAGAGAGAGGGAGAGAGAGAATCCCAAGCAGGCTCAGTGCTATCACCAAAGAGCCTGTTGTGGGGTTGAATCCCATGAACCCTGAGATCATGACCTGAGGCAAAATTAAGAGTCAGACACCCAACCAGCTAAGCCATCCAGGTGCCCCTAGATAGGTAATTTTAACTTTTTTCTTTTTACTTCCCATGCACAGTTTCTCAAGAAGCCACTGGATGAAGAATCTACATAGTAGGCTGGGCTTCACCTCTGTCTTCAAAGCAGGTGCACGCCTTGGTCAAATCATTGCACTTTTCAGTCATTAGTTTTCTGAGTGCTGGGACTATGTTACCCCTGATATCCCTTCCAGATCTGAGAGTCTGTGATTCTAATATCCTGCAGAGCCAATGAGACGTAGCATGGTTAACAGGAAGAGCATGTGGATGTTGAGTCTGGCAGACCTAGCTTTAGTTCCCAGCACCACCACTTACTAGCTATGTGAACTTTGTAAATTACTTAACTGTCCTCAGCCTCATTTCCCAGATCTGTACATTTGTAGTTGTACCTACAACACAGGTCTGTTTTGAGGCTGAAGTGGAAGAGTGCACGTCCATGGTTCCCAAACTGTGTTGGGGCACCCTAAGGCTCTGCAGTGAACTCACATGGGACCACCGTGGGATTTGCAAATTTCTGAGGGAACACAATGACTTATGTTGGGTACCAGAGGCAGTTGGTAATTTCAACATTAGATTGTGCTATATTCCTTGAGGCCTGTGTTGTGATATCTTCACAGAGTGGGGGTTTCAGTGAGATAAAAGGCAAATACCATATGAAAATCAACGTGGAACACAGAATGAGGGTGGTGGTATCTGATCCGATTAAGAAGTTGAGCAGTGTGCAGTAGGTGCATGAATCCCATTAATAAATAATTGTGGTTATTTAAGAATAAAATAAGGGGGCACTGGATGGCTCAGTTGGTTAGGTCTCCAGCTTTTGATCTCAGCTCTGGTGATCATCTCATGGTTCATAAGATTGACCCCCATGTTGGCCTCTGTGCTGACAGCGTGCAGTCTGCTTGGGATTCTCCCTCTCTTCTCTCTCTGCCCCACCCCTGCTCATGGTCTCTCTGTCTTTCCAAATAAATAAATAAACTTTAAAAAGGACTTTAAAAAAGAATAAAATAAAAATATTTTTCTTTCAATTTACATGCATTATTTTTTCCAAATAACTACTAGGTTGTGAATATATAAATGCTTTTTATTTTTTTTTATTTTTTATTAAAAAAATTTTTTTTTCAACGTTTATTTATTTTTTGGGACAGAGAGAGACAGAGCATGAACGGGGGAGGGGCAGAGAGAGAGGGAGACACAGAATCGGAAACAGGCTCCAGGCTCTGAGCCATCAGCCCAGAGCCTGACGCGGGGCTCGAACTCATGGACCGCGAGATCGTGACCTGGCTGAAGTCGGACGCTTAACCGACTGCGCCACCTAGGCGCCCCTATAAATGCTTTTTAATTTGTTTGGATCTAATTATTTAGTATTTTAATTAAATTAAATTAATAATTTTTTTTAGAGAGAGAGGGCATGAGTGGGGGAGAGGGGCAGAGGGAGAGAGAGAGAGAAAACCTTAAGCAGGCTTCATGCTTAGCATGTAGCCCAATGCAGGCATTGATCCAGTGACCTCGGGATCATGACCCAAAATGAAAATCAAGAGTCAGAGGCTCAACCAACTGACCCCCCAGGCTTCGCGAAGATCTAATTGTTTAATAAATGGAGCTGTTAGATATTTCTTTTGGCCCAAGGGAATGGTGGACAACTTACTGAGAGAAAGTTTGGAAACCTCTGATGGAAAGTACTTGACACATAGTAGGTGCTCAACAAATAGTAAAATTTATTAAGGAAGGTTACAAAAGGGAATAGACTTATCACTTATAGGTTATTTCTGGTAGTGGTGGGAGCTAAGCATAAATCAAGAGGAGTTTGACACATCTTTAGAATAATACTACCAGGCACATAGAAGTGCTGCATAAAGGTCACCTGAATGAGTGAAGGTGTCACAGATAAAAGGTTTTACAAGGCACCTGGGACATGACCACTAAGGTGAATAATGTCTCTTCCTCACAGCCTGTACCTTGCACGATGTATTTCCCAAGGACATCCCCAAATAAGAATCCATTCTTTCCAGAGGATTTTGGTCTTTAGTCCTGTTTCACTGTGGTAAAATTTCTCTTCTGTAGAATTCCAGTTTGAAGAGTTTGCCACAGGTTCCGACATGTTTCGAACTCTTAATAGGCCTGGCCACAAAGTAGGAGTCTGGTGTGGGAGTTACACTGTATCGAAAGTGAACCAGTCATTGGTTTAGCCTACTTCTCTAGAGAATAGCTGTATTTAAGCCCTTAGGAAAACAACAACATGCAACAATCCAGCATATTACATTCTGTCAATTTTAAGTTTAAAACAATTTAGAAGAAAATATATAATTATGTTCCCAAGCAGCCTCTGCCTATAGTATGGAAACAGGGCTCCCTGCTCAAATATTCAGTCCTCACATTCCTTGTTTGCAAATCAGCTCTTAAGTGAGAACAACTTCTACTTGATGGAATCAAGGCTGTTTTAGTAGTTGTACCTTCCTTTCCCTTGACTTTAGTCACTAAATGCAAAAGTTTTTGACGTATACATGAAAGAATCTTTTGTTCTTGGTTATGTCAAATAATGGGGTGTTGATAGCAGGAAGTCAGGTTTACTGAGAACTTTATTCCTTACAGGATTTAAGTCCAAGAGAATGTGAGTCTACTGATATTTACTTAAACAAAACAAAACAAAACAAAACAAAACAAAACAAAACAGGACACCTTTTGGCAGTTTTCACTAAAAACGGAGATTGTAGCTACGGTGATAACTATAAAAAATAACTTTCAGGGAACCTGTCTGGCTCAGTTGGTAGAACATGCAACATCTGATGTTGGGGTTGTGAGTTCCAGCCCCACATTGGCAGATTTTACTTAAAAAAAAAAAAAAAAAAAAAAAAAAGTTGCAGAAACAAGATCAGTTTCTTATCAGTCTGCCCCAAGGCATTTTGATTTTTATTATTCTTTTTGGTCTTTGTCCCTCTAACCATTCCACTGCAGGTTTAGAACGATACTGATCATTCACTCTGTCTCCTCCTCTCCAACTTTCCATTATCAATCTGTTGCAGGTGACTCCTTTTTTATCCAAAAGACACCGAAAAATACATTCTAGGGAGAGGATATCTAAATCTTCTCATAGCCACTGTTTATGTATGCTTTAAGAAAAGTGTTAGGGACAGGTCTATTTTTCCCCATAATCCCCTTTTCTTAATTTGAAAATAAGGAGCAATAGGGGAGGAGAGGGGTCCCTCATGGGGTGTGTGTTCCTGACAAGGGTTAATATACTATGTGAAAGTCTTGCCCAGAGTAATTTCAGCCAATGGGAGCTCACCCTGATGAGGTCATACTTTCAGCCCACGCTTCATTGGTTGCCCTTCTCCTTTCTTGGTGTTCTCGCAGAGGCTGGGAAGTTTTAGGGATAATAGGAGCTTTTCTCCTCTGGCCACTCATGCATGCAGTCTCTACTGAATCTCTGTAGCATGGCTTGTGCAGGAGTTGCTGAAAATAGGTGGTGCTTAGAGCCACTGGAGAAAATCTGGTTCCCATTCTTGAGCAATTTGATGTCCTCAACTTGAGCCAGCTCTTGTACCTGGGGCTGTAGGGGTGTCTTCTAGTCTGGCCCTTTATCTTTATCTTTGTGTCAGTGACAAGGATTCTCAGCAATGAGAACACGAATGAGATTAGGCTGATGCTAAACTCTGAGGAGGTGAGAAAGGAACAGCTAGTCCTGGGACGAATATATCCCATAATGTTTGTCATCCAGCGACCTTGGGGCCCAGCACTGTTTCACTTCTTAACTCTCTGTGATCTGGGAGCAGTAGCGCTGGCTGTGAGTCAGGCTGATTGTCCTTATGTTCCCCCAACAAAGCTGCAGGGTGATGATTAGGGGAACTGGGGCTTTTTATCAGCCATCTCACCTCTGTCCATCATCTTTTACCTTGTCTACTTCTGTTGTGGGAAATTGTGTTGTCTGCACCATAGTGGTTGGTGTAGATCTTTCTACAAGGAAACAATTGTTGAGCTGTGGCTCGGAAAGAACTTGGAGAGCTCTTGGCCCTGCTTTTACATCAAAATCTATCTAAACTTCTAGGAAGGAGGTGGGAAGCATCCAATTCTAGGTTGCAAATAGGGAAACGTGAGGCAGGACGAATGAAGTAATTGTGGATGAGATGGGAACAATAAGGGAGTGCTTATCTCTGACAATCAGGCTAGTCTATGTGCATAAACTCATGCTCCTCTTCACACACTTAAGAACTAGACAACCAAGGAGCAAGATGGCACAAGCCACTATGGCTGAGCTCTCTGAAGAAAATTTTCATGACTAACTGGTTAAGAAGTGAACATTTGTACACAGTAAAGGATCCTATAAACAAATGGGAGAAAATCAGTAGGCAGAAAATTCTAAAAGAAATTGCAGCACAAAACATATTCTTATGGTCTCTGAAAGCTGAGAGGGTGACAACATTCTGAAGGTGAATGGGTTACTTGTGCAGCTCTGTGGAGTAGGTGATAAAGCTGATGAGAAACATAATTTACTTGTAAAGCATAAATTCTCTGCCCTTCATGGTTGGGCTTCATCAAGAGAGACTCTGTGAGTCTAAGTTAATGAAATTTTACTCCATTTTGCTATCTAATCTTGGGAAAGTGGCTCTTTTTTTGTGACCTGGTTTAACTGTCTTGAAACAGGAGAACCACCTTGAATTCAGAGAAAGATTTTGTGAGTGAAAGACTCACTCTTAAGTATTTAAAAGGGTGGAGATGCCATTTAAGATTCTGATAATTCTGTCTGAAGCATCCTGAAACGAACTCCTCCCAGGGCCCCACTCATAGAATAAAGAAAAATCTCCCCATCCTGGTTCAGCCCATCCCTCCAACCTGAAACCAAGATCCAGTTGGTTACAGATCTGTCCCTCCCTAGATTGGATTTATCACAGAAAGTGAAGAAAGACCAGGAAAAAAGGGAAGAATAAATAGTGTAGGTGGCTTCCAAGTTGAATTTGCAATGTAATATGTGCTTATGGGATGAATCAGATAATAAATTTGAAAGTGTTTTGTAATGTGTAACATGTTAACATGATAACAGGAGAGATTATTGCTTCAAAAGAACAGGAACTATGTTCTATCTGTCACTGAACCTTCAGTGTCCAATCTGTTGTCTGCACATAGGCCTTTTTTTTTTTTTTTTTTACCTTTTTATCATTGGAAAGTTTTAATCATACAAAGGTAGAAAAAATAGTTTATTGAACTTCCATGAACCCAGCTTCAAACTGTTATCAACTCATTTTACAGGCATTTAATTAGTGCTTTTGGAAGGAAAGGAGTTTAGGAGTGTCTTAGAAATAATTTACCTCCATCCCCATTTTCTTTAGGAGATTATGATCAATATGAACAATAATATCAGAAAATCACATTTCCTATATTTCTCACTGGGTTAATCACATTTGAGAAAAAAGAAATGGAATTCTTGGAATTCTGGGTTATTAAATAAAAGAACTGTAAAATAAACATCCTGATTTTATAAAGAGCAGAACTCAAACTATTTGCTACTTAATGCTTGTGATTAATAGTTCATTCAGCTTCAGAGTTTTAAAAAACTTTTTTGTAGTTTGGCAGGTGGGTTTTGGGAAGTGACAAAGCCATTTTACTCCTTAGGGCTTACTTGTAGGGCTATAAGCCCTCTTCTTTGACTGTTATATGGATGGAATGGGGCCAAGGTCTCCATGTTTCTTGGTGTTTCTATTTTATCTTTGACCCTTGTACTTTGGGTTGGTTCTTTATTTCTAAGGACACAGATAATAGGCAGGCAAATCTGAAATGTTTGCCTGAACAGCCTTTTGGCATTTTTCAACATTGTTTTCTGGGAAGACCAGGGTGGTGAAAAGCCTACGAGTGGTCTACACTGAGATGGGCAACTAGCTATGGAGCTGTGAGTGTTTGAGTGAGTCACTTCCCTTTGGGGTTTCCATATTTGGGTAAAATGAGGCTTTTTTTTTTTTTTTTTAAGTAGGCTCCACACCCAACGTGGGGCTTGAACATCCAACTCCAAGATCAAGAGTCACATGCTCTACCAACTGAGCTAGCCATGTGCCCCTAAAATGAGGCTTTTTGATGAAGTGACATAGCAGAGAAAGTGCAGCCTCAAGAGTAAAAAGGGGGTTTTACGAGGGTTTGAATTTCATCTCTATAAATTTTCCATATTTCTCATCTGCAAAATAGGTTGTTTCAGGAAAAACTTTATTTTTGGGGCGCTTGGGTGGCTCAGTTGGTTGAGTGTCTGACTCTTGATTTCGGCTCAGGTCATGATCTCACGGTTCCTGAGATTGAGCTCAGAGCCTTCTTGAGATTCTCTCTTTCCCTCTCTCTGACCCTCCCTTGCTCTTGCTTGCATGTGCTCTCTCCCTCTCTCTCAAAAAGAAATAAATAAACTTTAAAATAAACAACTTTATTTTCAAGCATCTATAGGATATGGAGTTGGTGGGTAATTCACCTAAGTAATACAACCAGCCAAGAAGCTGATTATGGGATGAATCTCCCTCCCTCCCTCCCTTCCTCCCTCTCTCTCTCTCTCTCTCTCTCTATTACTCTACTTGTAATTAGGGAGATGCAAGTGAAATAATGGGTACCATTGTTTTTTTCATCATATTGACAAAAAATAAAAATATACAGAATATCCATTGTTGGTGAAATTTTAAGCAAAAAGGCATTCTCCTGTAAAGCCTCTTCTGAGGTAGGTTTGGTAGTTAGCTACCAAATTTATTTTTTTAGTATTATTCTTTTTAATGTTATTTTTGAGAGAGAGAGTGTGAACAGGGGAGGGGCAGAGAGAGAGGGAGACAGAGAATCTGAAGGAGGCTCTGAGCTGACTAGTGCAGAGCCCTACATGGGGCTAGAAACCATGAATGGTGAGATCGTGACCCTAGTATCTACCAAACTTAAATGTGTTACTCTTCAACTCGGCAATTTCGTTTCTAGAAATCTGTTAATAACCAATATATACGTGAGTATACAAACATTTATTTCACTATATATAGATATATGTATTAGTAAAAAAGAATGTTATTGTGTGGTTTATGTGGGTCTTTACCTTCTACCTTTTTTTTTTTTTTTTTTTTGTAAAAGAATTTTTCCACTACTCTTTTTAATAAAGAAAACTGGAAACAACCTAAGATTTACTTATGGACAAATTTCTATGGAACATTATGTGTAAAAAACATGCTATAGAATATTATAGTATGTTCCTACTTATGTCAAGAAAAGGAATTGTGTGACTGTGTGCATTATATAAATGTAGGGAAAGGGGTGCCTTGGTGGCTCAGTCAGTTAAGCATCTGAATTTGGCTCAGGTCATGTTCTTATGGTTTGTGGGTTTGAACCCCTCATTAGGCTCTGTGCTGATAGCTCAGAGCCTGGAGCCTGCTTCGGATTCTGTGTCTCCCTCTCTCTGCCCCTCTCCCACTCACATTCTGTCTCTCAAATATAAATAAACATTGAAAAAAAAATCTAAATGTAGGAAAAGAGATCTGGGAAGATATACTTCATAAGATTTACTTTTAGAGGGGGATTAAGATTAGAGGGTAAAGAGAGAATTTTACTTTTTATTCTTTTTTTTTTTTTAAACTTTTATTCATTTTTGAGAGACAGAGAAAGAGCATGAGTGAGGGAGGGGCAGAGAGAGAGGGAGACACAGAATCTGAAGCAGACTCGAGGCTCTGAGCTGTCAGCACAGAGTCCTATGAGGGGCTCAAACTTACTGACCAGGCCGCGAGGTCATGACCTGAGCTGAAGTCAGATGCTTAACTGACTGAGCCACCCAGGCGCCCCTTTTCTTTATTCTGCTAAATGTTATGAATACTCCCAATATTACATATTATTTTTACATTTGAAAACAATTAAAAAAAAAAGGGTGCTGCTGTGAATCTCTCAGCCACTCTGTGAGTTGATTACTTGTCTAGATCCAATATCAGAGTTAAGAAGAGCCAAGCATGTCTTAGGTCTAGATGGGCAGGAGAAACTTGCATTTAAGTAGCAAAACTTCTTCATGGTTTGAGGCTTGAACTGATAGACCAGTGGATCCAAGTAACCCCTTCTGAAGATAGCACGACTACATGGGAATGAGGGAGGGGTGTTTCCATAGCCTTCTCTGCTTCCCAAGGTGCTCTGTTAAGAAAGGAAAAGAGGGGTGCCTGGGTGGCTCAGTCGGTTGAGCGGCCGACTTCGGCTCAGGTCATGATCTCGCGGTCCGTGGGTTCGAGCCCCGCGTCGGGCTCTGTGCTGACAGCTCAGAGCCTGGAGCCTGTTTCAGATTCTGTGTCTCCCTCTCTCTGACCCTCCCCCGTTCATGCTCTGTCTCTCTCTGTCTCAAAAATAAATAAACGTTAAAAAAAATTTTTTTTTTAAAAAAAGAAAGGAAAAGAAAATAAAAGGAGAAAGAAAGAGAAGAAAAGGTCCTAGGCTTCTTTGGAAGAGTCAAGGCGATCTCATAGTTGCAGTATCTAGAATCCAAGACTCCTAGGCTGGCACAGAACCTTCCAAGTTCATCTGTCTGTTTGCTTTCTCTGATGTCAGCATGTCAGATTTTATCAGACATACTAGATCCCTAGTAATGAAATTTCTCTTTAGGTCTCAGGGAGTTTTCTTTCTTTTTTTTATTTTTTTAAATTTTTTGAATGTTTATTTTGAGAGAGAATGTGCGTGCACATGCACACACAAGTGGGGAAGGGGCAGAGAGAGATTCCCAAGCAGAGCCTGATGAGGTGCTCCAACAACAGGATCATGACCTGAGTCAAAGTCAACAGTGGGATGCTTAACCAATGGAGGTGCCCCTGAGGGAGCTTTCTTGGATTATAGGTGCCCCCTAACTTCTCTGTGGTTTGCACATTTAGCTCCTACCACTGTGTACAATATCTGGGTGAGAACACAGACAAAACCTCATTTAAGATAGGGCTAAGAAAGAAAGGGGGAATCCTGAAAGAAGGGGAATCCTATTTTCTTGCTTGAGGATAACTTGCCCCATCTCTGAAAAGAGCTAGCATGGAGTTAAGAAAAGCATCACTCCAGGGGTGCTTGGCTGGCTTAGCCAGTAGAGCACATGGCTCTTGATCTTAGGGTTGTGAGTTCAAGCCCCATGTTGGATGTAGAGATAACTTAAAAAAAAAATGCCTGGAAAATTCAAAAAAATATATTAAAAACAAAGCATCATTCTTTTTTAAAAATTTTAATGTTTATTTTGAGAGAGAGAGAGACAGACAGACAGAGTGCAAGTGGAGGAGGGGCAGAGAGAGGGAGACACAGACTCTGAAGCAGGCTCCAGGGTCCAAGCTGTCAGCACAGAGCCCTATGTGGGACTCGAACACAAACTGTGAGATCATGACCTAGGCCAAAGTCAGACACTCAACCATCTGAGTCACCCACGTGCCCCCAAAACAAAGCATCATTCTAATATCCTTCAGAACTCCCTAATTTTTAGATTGTACACAGGGTGAGAATGGTGCTCAAGTACTGGCAAAGCTCTGCACAGAGTGGAAGGGTACTACATTTCATCACATAGCTGAATATTTTACCATTTAAAAAACTGTGAATAATACTTATAGAAGAGTATATAATGTATATGTGTATATATGGTTTGAAAGATAATTATGAAAAATAAGCCCCATGTACTGTCCAACCAGCTTGAAAAGTAGAATATTGCAGAACCTCTGAAGTCCCTTGGTGGGGTTGCTAGCACTGTGGTACAAGATGGGCACTCACAAAGGTCCTACCAAGGGGAGGGAAATCTGCTCCAGGAGGATGGGGCCTTTTCCTCGGGTACAAAGGCTCCACCTGCAGCTAGGCTGTGAATCTCTGGGCTGTTTTGGCCACATAGAGGCTAGTGCAGCCCTGTTCTTGGGTGGTTGCATATATATGCTCCATACCCTCCACTAGAGGTAACAATTATACTGAATTTTCGGTTAATTATTCTCTCATTTTTCTTGAGCATTGTTAAAAAGAAACAACATGCCTGTGGAGTCACCTGTGCTTAGTCCTGCCAAGACTTAATACCTAACCTAACTGCAATTTCAGCCTTTCCCAGGAGTCACATTTTAAAACAGCCAGTCTGGAATTTCCTGGTCCATGCTAGTGAGGTAATCTGCTTGATAAAACCCCAGCTATTCTCAAAGGGATGGTAACTTGGCCTGAAATAATCCACTCTTTGAACTTCCTTGTCCCATCCTGCTTCTGCATATAACAATCTTCCATTTTGAACTCGGAGCTCCCTTCTAATTGGTAGATGGGATGCTGCCCAATTCATGAATTATTTAATAAAGCCAATTTTGTTTACCATATATATATGTATATATATGTATTATATGTATGTATATATGTATTATATGGTACATCATCTTTTTTTCCTCCTCAAAACATCATTTGCCTTTGTATTTGTTTTTTACTGTTGTTTTAACGAACTACCACAAACTTAGTGGCTTAAAAAATACAAATTCCTATGTTGGGGCAGAGATTATCTGTGAAGTCTCTACCTTCTCAATTTTGCTGTGAACATAAAGCTGCTCTAACGTCTTTTTTTTTTTTTTTTTTTTTTTTTTTTTAAGGCATTAGGTACTAGGATTAAGCTAGCTGGGAACTCTCTGTGTTATCTTTGCAACTTTTCTATAAACCTAAAATTATTCCAAGATATAAGGTCGTTTTTCTTAAAAAAAAAAAAAAAAAAAACCCAAAACACAAATTTATTATCTTACAGTTCTATATGTCAAAAGTCTCGGGGCGCCTGGGTGGCGCAGTCGGTTAAGCGTCCGACTTCAGCCAGGTCACGATCTCGCGGTCCGTGAGTTCGAGCCCCGCGTGGGGCTCTGGGCTGATGGCTCAGAGCCTGGAGCCTGTTTCCGATTCTGTGTCTCCCTCTCTCTCTGCCCCTCCCCCGTTCATGCTCTGTCTCTCTCTGTCCCAAAAATAAAAAAAAAAAAATAAAAATAAAAAAAAAAAACGTTGAAAAAAAAAAAAAAGTCTCAATTGTGTCTCACTAGACACAATGTCTAAAATCCAGGCTCTAGGGGGCCTCTGGAGAGAATCTGTTTCTTTGTCTTTTTTAGCTTTTAGTAGCTGTCCACATTACCATGGCTCCTGCACCTCCCTCTACGCCCACCCCCTTGCTTTTCCAGGACAGCAATGTGGTCTGAGTCAATCTCACATCTAATCACTCCGAAACAAACACAAGATTGTCCGCCCCCCACCCCCAACCTTCAGATACCAATTGCAGGTAGTGGGTCCCTGGGTTACCCCCACTCCTGTCTGACTTGGCTATAAATCAGGGGTGTTCCCATGATTCTCTCCTCAAGTTCAGTAATTTGCTATAATGCTATAATGGCTCACAGAACCCAGGGAAACACTTCACTTTCTATTACTCGTTTATTATAAAGGATATTATAATGGATACAAATGAATAACCAGATGAAGAGGTATGTAGGGCCAGGTGCAGCAGGTTCCTAAGCTTAAGAGCTTCTGTCCCTGAGGAATTTGGGATATACTACTGTCAGAGCCCATGGATGCATTCACCAACCCAGAAGCTCATTGAATCTTATTGTTCAAGTTTTTATAGAGCTTAATCTCCAGCTTCCTTCCCTTCCCAGGAGGTCAGAGGTGGGGCTGCAAGTTCTAACCCCTCTAATCTTTTGGTCTTTCTGGCATTAGCCCCATCCTGAGGTTATCTAGGGGCCCTCTTTAAGTCAACTGATTAGCATGAACTCAGGTGTGATGGAAAAAGGGGCTTGTTATGAATAAGAAAATATACTCCTTTTACCCCATAACTCAGAAAATTACAAGGGTTTTAGGAGCTCTGTGCCAAGAACCAGGAAAGAGACCAAATATGTATTTCTTATTATATCACAATGTCACACATATACATTATTTATATTCCATATTTGATAACTAGAACACTTGCAGTCATTGCCGATATTATTCTGAAGTTCATTATTTCCTTGTGTTTTTTTTTTTTGTGATATTTTATTATGAGGTCATATTTCTTGGAACCTTACCTATAGGATTTCCAGAGGATTCACTTTTGCTTATGCAAGGTACAGGATGGAGGGGGGCGGGCACTAACATGATCACCTTTATAGTTTTCAGCTCAGGATTTTCTGGTTCACACCAGTAGTGTGAAATTCTGGGTCCCTCAATATGCTTGTAAACTTGTTTAGAGATTCTTAGAGGTGAGTTTTCTTTTTATCTACTCCATCCTCAATTAAGTTGGAGACAGTCAGATTTCCTTACCCTTTCCTTTGGTAGGTCAAGTTCTTTTTTCTTGTTCTCCAGTTGAAGATGTGGCCCTTCAGGGATCTTAGTTTGGGGAATTCTCCAATGTGAATTATGGACAAGATACCAGAGGCCCAGAGAATATGGATGCCTTATCCAACTAGATGAGATCATAGAGGCTGCCCAGATAAGGTGATACTTAGGACACTTGAACTGGAGTTAGGCTTATTGACATAATTACACTCTGTTCCCCAAAAGGCAGGAATCATGTCTAGTGTGTTCACTGCTGTGTTTCCAGAATGTGGCACAGTACCTGGCATATACTACGTGCTCAATAAATATTTTCAAGTGTGTGAATGAGTATGTACTATCCAAGTATTACAGGTGGAGGGAAACAATACACACAAGACAAACAAGAAGAAACAAATAGCAAAATTTGTTGTTAAAAGGCAACAAATTTGCTTACACTAAGGGCCATTTCATTTTTCCACAAGTGTTTTTGTGGTACTTGTTTTTGGTAAAACACTCATTTAGGATACAGGTAGTATCCTACTCTAAAAGGGAAGTAACACACTTGCATAATAACTATAATACATCTCCCTCATGTACAGTTTGGTTTCTCTCTTACTATGAAAGACTGAAATAAGAATGTGAGCCCTCATACTTCAGAGTTTCTCTTCTGATGAGCTAGGAGACTGGAAAAACACTGGATGCTTCTGTAAATCATTATACCTTTGTCTTTAGTGGAAAAGAGCAGTCAGGTGTAAATATTTGGCAAAAATATGGTTGTATATAGAGTGTAATCTGCAAGTATTTGGGCTGTTAGTTTGCCAGAGAAGGCGTGGCCCTAATGAAAGGAATTTGAGGAGGCTGGCTGGTCAAATGGTAGGAGGACCCAAAAACCTCAGGCCTCTAAGGGAGAGGAAAGGTATGCAGAATGGCAAGATCCTCTTACCTGGATTTCTGGCCAAAGGGGTAGCAGAAGGCCCATGCTTTTGTGAAGGTCAAAATCTCATTGAATCTCTGAGCACTTTTTATTTTGTATTTTATTATTATTTTTTAATGTTTATTTATTTTTGAGAGCAAGGGCGGGGGAGGGGCAGAGAGAGAGGGAGACACAAATCTGAAAGCAGGCTCCAGGCTCCAGGCTCCAAGCTGTCAGCACAAAGCCCAATGGGGGGCTCAAACCCATGAACTGTGAGATCATGACCTGAGCTGAAGTTGGATGCTTAACTGAGTCACCCAGGCACTCCTCTGAGGACTTTTTAAGTTTCCTTTACACGGAGGGGTGCCTGGGTGGCTTAGTCGGTGGAGTGTACGACTCTCAATCTTGGGGTCATGAGTTCAAGCCCCATGTTGGGCACAGAGCCTACATAAAATAAAATAGAATCGGGGCACTTGGGTGGCTCAGTTGGTTAAGCATCTGACTTCATCTCAGGTCATGATCTCACAGTTCATGGGTTCCAGCCCAGCATTGGGTGAGCTCCACTTCTCTCTTCCTTTCTCTCCCTCCCTCTCTCTGCCACTCGCTCACTTGCAACCTCTCTCAAAACAAACAAAATACTAGAATAAAATAAAAACCTTATTCCCTACCCTTAGCTAAGCTATTTTCTTCTAACAAAAATTTTTTTTCCCTCTTACACAGGTATAGGAAGAGGGGAGAAGAAAAACAAATATCTTTTTTTTCTTTTTAAGTAAGCTCTACCCGCAACATGAGGCTGTAATGCATGACCCCAAGATCAAGAATCACATGCTCTACTGAAAGAGCCAGTCAGGCGCCATCCCCCTTTTTTAAACAATAAAAGTTCTGATTGTGGAAAAAATACCTAGTTGACTATAGGAATTTAATCAAGAAGCCAAAAGAAGTTAGCCTTATAGCTGATGATTTCATTGGCTTATATTATTGACATACACTGAATTCCAAGTGATCAGGCCAAAAATGTGTACTTGGCAGAGATGAGAGTTACTGTCAATTGTTCTAGCTTCCCAAACTGGATGGCACCAGTAGCTGTGTGAGTGAATATGGAAGCTGAAATAAACATTATGTTAACTTTGGTTCTATTCCAAAAACATTCTATTCCAGAGATATGTAAGATAAAGCTTTTTTAGGGCAGAGATCATGATTATATCCCTTAACACAGTGCCAGGGCCATAATAGTTGCTCAAGAAATATGTGTTGAATAAATAAATGGCTCAAAGGTTACTTTGGGTTGCTAAGATCAGAACAGTATTTGCCATTATTTTGGATGTTGGCGTGGGATTTGTACACCCTGGAACACTTTCTTCTCTTTGCAGCTAGTAATTTTTTTTGTTTGTTTGTTTATGAAGAACATGCATTCTTGCACACTGGCACAATGGTCCTGGGGAAAGTGGCCCAGATAGGTTCCACTGCATTCCTTAGAAGAGCCAACAATACCACTCTCTAATGGTGAGTTGCTTCTTTATGAGAAAATTTTAATTTTGTTTAGTTTTTAGTCCTTTCTTTTTCCCCAATATACAGGAATACTTCCAGAAAAAGAAAACTAGCTGAGTTTGATTGAATTAGGTAGCATTTTGCTACTTTGTGGGAATCCAGGTAGTTACAACATCGTCTTCTAGGCAGTCGATTTTCCTGCACATAAAACTGCATCTATATCCCATCCTTATCAATATATATGTCTTATTCTATAAGTGGGAAGTGTAAATATACTTCCTTATTAGGGAGGAGGTATGCTTATATGTGTTACAATTCACAAGGTTCAGCTATCTTAAAAACAGGGGTGCCTGGGTGGCTCAGTCAGTTGAACATCTGACTTTTGGTTTTGGTTTGGGTCATGATCCCAGAGTCATGGGATTGAGGCCTGAGTTGGGCTCTGTGCTGAGCATGGAGCCTGCTTGGGATTTTCTATTTCTCTCTCTCTCGTTCTCTCTCTCTCTCTCTCTCTCTCTCTCTCCCTCTCCCCATCTGCCCTTCTCTCCCGCTTGTGTACTCTTTCTCAAAAAACAAAAACAAAAACAAAAAACAAAAAACTTAAATAGCCCCAAGAGTTTGGAGGCTCTTAGTGGTTGTTGGTTTTCATTTAAAAATAGATTTACAAGTATTTAGCAACTTCTGCCAAAAAAGATTTCACATGGGGCTCATCACTAGCAATAAAAACCCAGATGGTGGCAAAACATCTCCAGAGACTTCTTTAGGTCTCTGAAAGCAGCATAGGAGAGAAGAGTGAAAAATTGGAGTACAGAGCTTATAAAACACTTTTATGTATACCAATTCATTCAGTATTACTTTTCCTATTTTACTAATGGGGACTCTAATGTGCATTTAGGTTAAGTACCTTGCCCAGAGTCACATGGCTACTAAGTGAAAGGGCTAGAACTCAAATACAGGTTTTCTTATTGTAAGTTCAATGTTCTCTAAAAAAATTTTTTTAATGTTTATTTATTTTTGAGAGAGATAAAGAGACACAGTGTGAGCAAGGGAGGGGCAGAGAGAGGGAGACACAGAATCTGAAGCAAACTCCAGGCTCTGAGCTGTCAGCACAGAGCTTGATGAGGGGCTTGGACTCACCAATGGTGAGATCATGACCTGAGTCGAAGTCGGACGCTTAACTGACTGAGCCACCCAGGTGCCCCATAGGTTCTATGTTCTTATTCCAAGTCTGACATTCATAAGTATTCAATGTTTGTTGTGTTTATTTTACTTTTTAAGTGATAAAGTTAGTGGGGATGGGATATGTCTTTTTGGCTTTGGCTGACTACTATGGCTCCAGTTTCTTATGAGCATGCTATTAAAAAAGATAATAGCAGCCTTGGTTGAACAAAAGTTCATCTATATGCTAGTCCTCAAATAGCCTTGGTCTGATATGAGATCAGTAAGGGTGAAGAGGATACTTAAATAATGAAAGTTTCCTTATTGAAGGCACAAGAGAAGGGCTCAACATCCTGCTACAACTAGAAGAGGGAATTCAGACTATTCCATAGTGGGGTTGCACAGAAATTCATTTGCTTTCTCTTTGAATAATAAGGGTGTCGGTTGTGAATTGACTACAAAGATCTACTCCTTCACTTCAGTATCATCCCAGTGACACTGGTCACCCTGGGGAGTCTGACATGCTGAAGTCCTCCCTGGCATCTAGAATGTGTTCTGGGGTTGCAGGAAGTGTACATTTCTTCCATGGTGATTTGACATATGACTTGACTTCTGAGGGAGATAAAGTCTCTGCTCAGAGCAGGTGGGTAAGGTGTTTGTTTTCCTGGGCTATAAAAGTCATCTCACAAAGAAATAACTACAAAGTTTCACCTGAAGTGATAACTTTCCTGGCAGGGTTTACCTCCAGCGCAAGTCTTAGCAACACACCAATCACTTCTCATCGGGTCCAAAGAGCTATCTGAAATGCTGTTTTGACACTAATTATATATTCAAATGTAACCTCTACATCTATAGGTAAAGCATTTGGAGGGAAAAGGAAGGAAATAAGTGATGTAATTTTGAGGTGTTTTCTTACTTATAGTGACTACCAAATGAAGACATTCTATTTATTGCAAGATGTTACATTTCAGTCAGATAATTCTTTGTTGTGGGGAGGGCTATCCTATGCATTGTAGGATGTTTAGCAGTGTCCTTGACCTCTACCTGCTAGATGCCAATAGCACCGAGAGCTCACAGAAGTGCCTCTAGACATGGCCATAAAAATTATCCCTGGTTGAGAAATATCGTTTTAACCAAAGCAACAGGATATTATGAAAAAAATCCAACAACTCCCCCTACCCTCCAAAAAGCTCACTAAAGTGAGTTCTGAATTGGACTCCCCCTAGAAATAAGGGTTTAGACAGAATCAGGTAGATAACTCTAAATACAACAAGTTATAAAAGGTCAAGTGAGAAAATAATTTTTTGGAGACGGTTGCTGGTATGCTGTGATTCTTACCAGATGCCTGCCTTCCTTTTACCTCAAGCTGAGGGAGAGGAACCTTCAGTGGAACTACTCAGACTACATGAGATGTGCCTCTTGTAGTTAGAGAGGCACAGTGGACCTGTGTCTGATTCCTGCCTGGAAAATAGAGAGGAGCTGAGAGGGGCTGGCAGCTGTTTTGGTGGAAGAGCAGAGGAATGCCCAAACTGCACTGGGTTTGGCCTGTCCTCCCCAGTTTGTTTGGGCAAGGAGTACGTGAGAGATTCACGCAGACCAAGTGTGGACCATACAGAGCCACCGCTAGCCTAAATGGCACCGTGAGAAGGAAGTTCTCTTTCATCCAGACACTTCATACCTTCTATTGAAAAATAGTCCCACTAATTTAGTTTGGACAAAACACTTTATTGCCACCTGCTGGAAAACTGTCAAAATCAATAGACAAATCTCTGGCAAGGATGGTGGGAACGGTACTCCCTAGGGTATGGAGTGCACCACCACGCATAACTATATGGGGTGGCCCTGGGGCCACTTGCAAATGGGCCAGTGTGAGAGCCATCTTAGATCCTATCAGACAGAGTTCTTACAGAGCATAACAAGTTTCAACAGACAAGAAATTGGAAGTGGGCCTCCAGAATGCTAGGGCCTGAAAGAGGAAGTAAAAGAACTGTCAGAACAGAGTGCTTTGGCTGGGTGGATAACCACCAGAGGATGGGGATGCGAGTGGTTTCTAAAGTAACCGTACAAGTATCCATCAGGAAAAAAAAGGTGGCTTTAAACATCTACTATGCCCAAGTGTTAAACCATCACATGGAAGTAAAAGTTAAGAACCTTCCCACTCCCCTTACTTTTCCTCTCTCCGCCTCCCTTTGCCTCTGGTTGGTAAGCTGAGGTAATACAAGAAAGACCAGGCATGATGCCTCTCTCGGGCAAACATTGAGAGAGAAACCCCCAGCTGGAAAAAAGGAAAAAGTGTCATTTTTTGTGACTCAAACACCTTAGGACTTTTTTTTTTTTTTTTTTTAAATAAGCTCTATTCCCACATGGCACTTAAAATCACGACCCCAAGATCAAGAGTCATATAGTCTATAGATTGAGCTAGGCAGGAACCCCTCAAACACCCTAGGAATTTTCTATTCCTAAGAGGGACCATGGAACCCAAGGAACCCGCCTGAACCAAGTGTATAATAAATGTACTTCCACTGCCCAGGTTTAAAGGGATGGTGAAAGATGAAAATAAAGGGGTTTTGTTTCATTTCTTAAGTTTTTGTTTAAAAAAATTTTTAATGTGTATTTTTGAGAAAGACACTGTGAGCGGGGAAGGGGCAGAGAGAGAAGGAGACACAGAATCTGAAGCAGGCTCCAGGCTCCAAGCTGTCAGCACACAGCCCAACCTGGGGCTTGAACCCACAAACCACGAGATCATGACCTGAGCCCAAGTCAGATGCTTAACTGACTGAGCCAGTCAGGTGCCCCTTGTTTTTTTTTTGTGTGTGTTTTTATGTTTATTTATTTTTGACAGAGAGAGACAGAGTGTGAGCAGGGGAGGGGCAGAGAGAAAGGGAGACACAGAATCTGAAGCAGGCACCAGGCTCTGAGCTGTCAGCACAGAGCCCAACTTGGGGCTCGAACTCACAAACTGTGAGATCAGGACCTCTCCCAAAGTCGATGCTTAACCAACTGAGTCACCCAGGCACCCCTTGTTTTGGTTTTTTAAAATGATACTCCTGAATCTTGCATAGATTCATACTGGTCACATATAACACTGGTTACATGTTATAAAGTAGGATCTGGAAAAGATATCTTCCAAAGACATGTTTTTGAATTTTACAGGGGAAAACGGTCATCAAATTAATTCGTGTTTTTGGGAGCCCATACTTTGGGAATGGGTGCAAGGCAATCTCTGTCCTCTGGGAGCCTACAGTCTTGGGTTTCATACTGGAGAGTAATGTCCCTATTACAGTCAGTTATGTCAACAAGAGCCTGTGTTGCATAGGCAGGACAGGTACAAGAAGGTTTTTACTCTAATTTACTCTATTTTACTTGCTTCCGATTAAGCTTTAGAAGCAATCATGTTGCCCCTGTTCTTGAAGGATGTAACCACAAGTAAAGCTTCCATTTAAGATGTTCAAAGAAAGATGCAAGGCTGAATGCATAGGCTGCATCTTTTTTTTTTTTTTTTTTTAAATGTTTGTTTATTTTTGAGAGAGATGGAGGGCGGACAGAGAACCTGAAGCAGGCTCTAGGCTCTGAGCTGTCAGCACAGAGCCTGATGCAGGGCTCAAATCTGAGGACTGCAAGATCATGACCTGAGCCCATGCTGGCCATTTAACTGACTGAGCTACCCAGGCACCCCATGAATGCATAGGCTGCATCTTGATTGGGCTGCTGTGAAACTGGGGCCTATCTGGTCCTCAGTTTGGCAAGATTCAGAAACTTACATTTCACTTCATTTAAGCCTAATTAGGCTCTGCGAAATTAATTCGGATAAAACAACTTTATAACTCAACCCAGTGAACAGAAGCTGATTTATAACCCTCAGGTGAATTTATTAATTGAGAAAGAGTATATACAACTAGTTTAACTAGTACCAGTCATGTCCATTGTCTTGGACAATTGTTTCTCAGCGGGTTTATTTACTTAAGACCCCTTAAGTGATGGGAAGACTAATTCAGAGTATGGGTCTTTGCATGTTCTTAAGGGATATCCAGAATTTAACTTTGCTAGTATATAAACTCAATAAAGGCAGAGATCTTATTTGCTGTAAGTATTGAAAGACTAGAACACAGTAAGCATTCAGTGGGTATTTACTGAGTGAGGGATTGAATTTGAATTAAATTTTTACCTGTCCTGATAATAGGTATTGATCCTGGTCATTAGAATCAGTAGCCTCTCTCCTGGACAGAGTGGAAGCCCGCAATACATTCTTATTCAGATTCTGCTGGTTCTAGATTCTTTATGGACCCCACCCTTCCATTATGACAGCATCAACCAGGCATGTGACACTGAAGGTACAGATGACTTATTTCACTGATGAAATCTGGGACCTACTCTGGCCTCTGTAACACATTTACAGATCATCTCACACGGTGACTTTTTTTTCTTTTTTAAAAAAAATTTGTTGGGGCGCCTGGGTGGCGCAGTCGGTTAAGCGTCCGACTTCAGCCAGGTCACGATCTCGCGGTCCGTGAGTTCGAGCCCCGCGTCAGGCTCTGGGCTGATGGCTCAGAGCCTGGAGCCTGTTTCCGATTCTGTGTCTCCCTCTCTCTCTGCCCCTCCCCCGTTCATGCTCTGTCTCTCTCTGTCCCAAAAATAAATAAACGTTGAAAAAAAAAATTAAAAAAAAAATTTGTTGCAAGTTCTATGAGGCTTCTTGTTTTACATTTTCTGGGTTACTAACTTGCACCTCAGGCAAGCAGGAGACAACCGAATTGTGGTCATTTGTATTTTTACAGAAAACCAGACTTCTTTTTGCAGGTGTGGCTTTACCCGCCATCCAGGGGTACAAAAGCAGAACATTGCGTTTTACTCAATGGAAGATGCCAAAGCCTTTATTTAACACAGTAAAGCAAATAAGAGATTGGCTGAATATTCACACCTTTGCGAGCTCGTGGGAGCTGCAGGGTCGGTCTGGGTGGCTATGCGAGAAGTACCGACTCCCTAGACTCAGAGGGCGCCTCATTCTTTATGCCTCCTTGCAGCTCTGCCTTTGAAACTGGTTTAGTGTAGCAAACTCTCTGTGAACATGTAGCCTATTAACTTTCATATTCCCCGATGGTTTCAGCACCAGAGGCATATATGTTCTCTCTCGAGTCTGGGGCATGTCCTTAAGTGAAGAGGAAGGGTGGCGGGCGGGCAGGGTTCCGGATCTGACCCCCAAAGCTGGGAATGGGAACGTTGAGTCACTGCTTCGGTCTGCTTGGCGGTTTTCTGTTAAGGTCTCCGTGCTCCTCACCTGGATAAGGGCACCTGGGTTTTTCTAGTCCTCTGCAGGAAGGCATGGCCCCCTCTGCAGAGACCAGGAGAAACGTGGGTCTTCCAGTTTTTTCTTCTATGTTCTTTCCAACCTCCCCAAACTGAGGACCCCAAATACCTCCCTCAGGCCCGCGCCCGGCTTCTCGCACCCTAACTCAGGGGCCCAAGTTTGGGGCGGGAGGAGGTTAACTCCAGAGCACGCAGACTCCCGGGCTGTGGCCAGAAGCTTTGGGGAACCCCCAATACAGGCGCGCTCGCCCGGCCTCTGTAAGCAGGCCCGCCCCGCCCCGCCCCCTCCCACGCACGTCACGTCCGGTCCATCCCCCGCCCGCCCTCCGCCCTCCGCTCTCCTCCCGCTCGCCGTTAGGGAGGGTCTGCGCCTCAGCCACTGCTTCAGTCACCGCTCCTGCCCCCTCTTCCACGTCTTCGCCGCCGCCACCGCCGGGGGCATCCGGGGGTCGCTTACCGGGCTGGCCCCGCGCCGCAGCCGTCGCTTCAGCGTCCCGCCAGCGGCCGCCACAGGAGGAGGCTCGCCGGCCGCGGAGCCACCCGGGGACTCAGTTCTCGCTCTATTGCCGTCGCCGCAGGTCCTGGAGAAGCGGCCGCGGCCGGGGGACGGGGCGTCGCGGTTCCAACGGTAGGTGAACGGACGGGTACCATTATCTGCGCATGCGCGGGTCGCCCAGGGCCGCGGCCCTCCCCCCTCTGCGCCCCCCAGCGCATAGTACCACCCGCGCGGTGCTCAAGGGCGTTGCTTGTTGGGGTGCCCAGGCTGGGAGAGGTGCCCTGAAGATGGGCTAGTACGTAGAGCGGGCCCCCTTTCTGCTCGAGCTTGAAGAGATGAAGCCTTGCCCGGGCTGCTTGCGGGGGGGTGGGGGGGGTGTGGCAGTCTTCGATTTTTCAGTCGCTGCAATGCGCGTGAGCGGGTGTGCCTTCCTACCTCCTAGCTCCCCTAAACTCCAAGGCACAGCAACCTACGCGTTTGCTAGCCTCCCCTGTGCACCAGACTGCGCCACTTCCCTGCCACTTCCTTGATGCTGTTCTGTGAAGTCAATGCAAAGAAAAAAAAAGTGTGGTTTAATCTGGGCTAAACTACCCCCCCTCCCTTTTTAAGATCACGTGAGATGAGTGGTTGCTGACTTCCTTAAATCGCTCAGAGAATATAGCCAAAATTGGGCTGTTGGTACACTGGGGACTTGACTAGAATGCACTCTGAGTATGCAGACCAGAGGGGGTACAGCGTTAAGTTTCATATGGGGCGACTGGTTTCCGAGATAAGGTTATATAGGAAATTGAATCTGTTGGCACACTTGAGAAATTAGTAAACTTTTATTTGTAATCAATTAAAAATCAAACTGACTTTTAGAACGGTCGTTGCAGAATTTCATTAGGTTCCGCATTGTGCCTTCTAATCATTGAGAGTAGTACCTCAAGTTGGGCGTTTACCTTCCTTTCAAGGAGCTGATAATCTAAAAATGATAACCCGATCCACAATAATGTACACTGTGGACATTAAATGACTGAAATACACTTACCTTTAAAGGCAGACATTAAATGGTAGTTTGAATTAATGACTTTCTGGGTTAATGTAAGGCTAGGTCTTCAATTTTGCTTTTTGCAAGTATAGTAGTGGTACTTGTTGGCCTGGGTTTCTCACAGGTACTGTGCATTTATTTATTACTTGTTGATGAAATTGAATGGTCACTATTTGTATGTCCATTACGAGCCCCTTCTTTATTAATCTATGCTGCCTTTAAAATTAGGGCAGTATTTTCTCCAGTTGTGTCACCAGGTAGGGATTTTTGACACAGTGTGCTTAAATCCTTAGGTGTAGAAAGGCATATCACAGTGTCACAAAATTCTTCACTAAGTAAATTTTACAGTGTGTTTTTTATTAGAATGTGATTGTTTTTAGGACAGAAAATGACTGAAATGAATGCATTATGACTTGTCAATTTTCCCTCACCAGTACAATGACAGCTTCTTTTATTATCACTTATGGATAGCCTCCATCTGCATGGCTTCCTCTTCATTTTACACTAACTTTAATATTGGGGAATATAATAGTATAAATTACTGTAGCTATACTTGGGGGAAAATTGTAAATATACATAACAATTTATGATTTTAACCATTTTTTAAGTGTACAACTTATGGCATTAAGTATATTTACAATGTTGTGCCACCATTACCGCTGTGTATTTTGAGAACTTTTTTTTATTATCCCCGATAGCAACTCTGTAGACAGTAATTCCCCATTTTCTCCCCTGCCCAGCCCTTGGTAACCTTTATTCTATATTCTGTTTCTGTAAGTTTGCCTGTTCTAGGTAGCTCATGTAGGTGAAATCACATAGCATTTGTCCTTTTGTGTTTGGCTTATTTTATGTAGCATGTTTTCAAGTTTCATCTATGTTATAGCTTGTATCAGAATTTACTTCCTTTTTAAGGCTGAATTCCATTGTATGTGTATAGAACATTTTATTTATCTGTCGATGGACATTTGGATTGTTTCTACCTGTTAAAAAAACCCAAAATTCAATTGAGTAAATTTTAACAGTCTTACGGGTTTTATTCATGAATCAGGCAGCATCCCATCTAGCAGACTGAAAGGAGCTCTGAGGAGCTGTGCAAAATGGAAGGCTTTTAAAGCCAAAGGAGGCAGGACAAGGAAGTTCTAGCAAAGAGTGGGTTGTTTCAGGCAGTTTACCATACTTTGGTAGGCAGCCTGAGTCTATCAGGCACATTACCTCACTAGCGCTGACCAGGAAATTCCAGACCGACTAGTTAAGATTACATTCTTGGGGAAGCAGTTAGGTGGGTAGGTAGATACTATCTCTTGGTTTGGTGATGTAGGCTTAGCCCAGGTGACTCAGTTTTGGACCTGTTATCTTTTTTTTTTTTTTTTTTTACGTAGGCTCCATGCCCAATGTGAGGCTTGAACTCACGATCTCAAGATCAAGAGTCCTATGTTCTACTGACTGAGCTAGACAGGCACCCCCTGTTGTCTCTTTTTTAATACTTGTATTAACTTTTGTGAATAATGCTACTGTGAATATTGGTGTACAAGTGTTTGTTTGAGTCCCTGCTTTTGATTCTTTTGGGTAGGTACCTAGCAGTGGACTTGCTGGGTTATGTGGTAATTCTACGTTTAACTTTTTGGAGAAACATACAAACTGTTTTCCAGGGCTGCTGCACCATTTTTCATTCCTGTTAGCCATGTACAACCGTTAAGTTTTCTCCACATCCTCTCCAGTAGTTGTTACTTTCCTGTTTGTTTGTTTGTTTGTTTGTTTGATAATTGCCCTCTTAATAGGAGTGAGCTGATATTTCACTGTGTTTTTGAGCTGTGCTTTGTGTTGTGAGCTGTGTTTTTGATTTTTATTTTCTCAAGAGATAAAGATGTTAAGCATCTTTTCATTTATATATCTTCTTTAGATAAATGTCTTCACATCCTCTGGTCATTTTTGAATTTTTTTGTTTTGTTTATGTTTTTACTTTTATTTTTTATTTATTTTTCTTTTGAGACAGCATGAGCAGGGGAGGGGCAGAGGGAGAGAGAGAATCCCAAGCAGGCTCCACACTGTTAACACAGAGCCTGACACTGAACGGTGAGGTCATGACCTGAGCCAAAATCCAGATGCTTAACTGACTGATCCACTCACCTGCCCTGAAAAAAAAATATATATATTTTTTAATTTGAGAGAGAGAGTGTGCCAGCTCCAGGAAGAGGCAGAAGGAGAGAGAAAATCTTAAGCAGGCTCCATGCTCAGTGTGGAACCCGACACGGTTTGGTCCCACAACCCTGGGATCATGACCTGAGCTGAAATCAAGAGTCGGACATTCGACTGACTGAGCCACCTAGGCACCCCGGAAATTTCTGTTTTATACACGGATAAACAGCGGAGGGACTGATTATATCTGAAAAATATTTCCATTTATATGTTAGATCACCATATTTTTTATTTTCAAATTTTTATTTAAATTCTAGGTAGTTAATGTATAGTGTGATTTTGGTTTCTGGAGTAGAATTTAGTGATTCATCACTTACATAAAGCAACCAGTGCTCATCATAAGAAGTGCTCTCCATAGTAGCCATCCCCCATTTAGTCCATCCCCCAACCACCTCCATCAATCCTGTTTGTTCTCTCTCTTTTTTCCCCTTCCCATAAGTTTATTTGTTTTTTTTCTTTAAATTCCATATATGAGTGAAATCATGGTATTTGTCATTCTTTTATTTATTTTGCTTAGCATAATACACTCTAGCTCCATCAACATCATTGCAAATGGCAAGATTTCATTCTTTTTGATGGCTGAGTAGTGTTCCATCGTATGTGTATGCCACATCTTCTTTACCATTCATCAGTTGATGGACATTAGGGTTCTTGCCATAGTTTAGCTATTGTTGATAATGCTGCTGTAAACATTGAGGTGCATGTACCCCTTTGGATCTATTTTATTTTTGATGTTTATTTTAGAGAGCACACGTGAGCAAGTAGGGGAGGGGCAGAGAGAGAAGGAGACCAAGGATCCAAAGCGGGCTGTGCACTGACAGTAGAGAGCCTGATGTGGGGCTCCAGCTCATGAACTGTGACATCATGACCTGAGGTGAAGTCAGATGCTTAACCTACTGAGCCACCTAGGCTCCCCTTGAATCTGTCTTTTTGTATTCTTTGTAGGGTAATTGCTGGATCATAGGGTGGTTCTATTTTTAATTTTGGGGGAACCTCCATACCATTTATCAAGGTGGCTGCACCTGTTTGCATTTCCATTAACAGTGTAAGAGGGTTCCCCTTTCTCCCCATCCTTGCCAAGATCTCTTGTTTCCTGTGTTACTTTTTGCCATTCTGACAAGTTTGAGGTGGTATCTCATTGTAGTTTTATTATCTATTTCCCTGATGGTGAGTGATGTTGAGCATTTTTTCATGTGTCCATCAGCCATCTGAATCTGAATGTCTTCTTTGGAAAAATGTCTGTTCTTGTCCGTTCATGTTTCTTAACTGCATTATTTGTTTTTTGGGTGTTGAGTTTTGATAAGTCCTTATAGATTTTGGGTATTAACCCTTTATCAGCTATGTCATTTGCAAATATCTTCTTCTGGTCCATAGGCTGCCTTTTAGTTTTGTTGATTGTTTTCTTCCCTGTGCAGAAGCTTTTTATCTTGAAGTCCCAATAGTTCAGTTTTGCTTTTGTTTCCCTTGCCTCTGGCTACGTGTCTAATAAGATATATTTAGAACTCAACCAGTTGTATGTCAGTACCAAGAACTTTTTCCCATCACTTTGATATTACAAAAGTATATCCATTAAATGAATGCTGTCTTCCCCAAGAAAGATTACTTCTCCTAAACTTCCCTTTATTTTGTTAAGTGTTTTACTAAAATGGCTAGGGGCAGAGGAGGGTATTAGTTGACAGGGAAAAGGAATTGTAGTATGTACACATAAACTTGACCTGTATGAGTCACTGTTCCCCAAGTCGGACAGTAGGCTAATAGGTGAGTAGGTTCAGTTTGAGAGCCTTATAGAAGACATGACTGAAGGATATTTGAAATGGAATGTAAAAAGGTAAATTTACCATCAAATCATGTGGTACATTGAATGCATACTAGTAGTAATGGGATTACAGGAGTAACTCATTATCAGATTGACTTATTCTTTCACAGATATTTATCTTCTTCTAAATGCCAGAGTTAACAAGCAGTCACTTGGTGATGGTTGCATAACTTGGTAAATTTATTAGATAGACATCATTGTGTACTTGAAAAGAGTGAATTCTATGGTATGTAAATTATACCTTAATAAAGCTGTTTTTTTAAAAAAACAACCTACCAGCAGACTTGAAGGAGCTTATACTCTCTTGGAAGAAATAGACATTAAACACAGAAAGGAGTGTATAATAAAACTTGTGATGAATGCTTTGGAGCCAAGGAATGATATGTCTTGAGACAGTTTCACAGGGAGAGATCATTAGATGAGTGGGTTGGAGAAAGCCCCTCCAAGAATGGGAGTTGAGTGAGAGCTGAAGATGAGTAGGATGAAGGGGGGGAGAATATTTTAGGTGGATGAACCAGAATGTGTAAAAAGTCTTAGCTTGAGGAAAATGCACTGGGTTGATTAGATAACTTAATGAAATTTACTGGATTATGCTAGAGGAAAATACTTCAGTCTTTTCTGTCAGGTTATTAGCTAGCTCTAGTATGTTTTCTTTTCCTAATGTATATGATGTATGATAATTCTTATGTCTTTGATTTTTAAACAATTTTCAGAGAGATGTCTGTTGAGTTTATCATTGCCCTTTTTAGGAATAGAAAAACAGAAAATGTTGAGCTTTTTACTTGTTCTTAAGATATTTATTTTTGCTTTTGTTTATCAAGCTGCTGTTCCATACATTTGGAGAAAAAAGTAAAAACTGAAAACTAAAAAAATTTGTTTTTAGTGCTGTAGTTGATATTTAATGTTATGTTAATTTCAGGTGTATATCACAGTGACTCAGCAATTCTATACATTATTCAGTGCTCACCACCTTGTGTGGTCACCATTTGTCACAGTGTTATTACAGTATCATTGATATATTTTCTGTGCTTTATTTTTCATCTCTGTGACTTATTTTATAACTAGAAGTTTATACCTCTTAATCCCCTTCACCTATATTGCCCATCCCTGGCAGAGTTGCCCCTTACAGCCGCCAGTTCTCTGTAATTATGAGTCTGTCATTGTTTATTCTAGAACTATATGAATGTAAGTTAAATCATATGGTATTTGTCTTTCTCTGACTTCTTTCTTTTAGCATAATATCCTGTGGGTCCATCCATGTTGTGGCAAATGGCAAGATCATGTTCTTTTTTTTTTATGGCTGAGTAAATTTTTTTTTTTTTCCTTTTTTTTCAATGTTTTTTTTTATTTTTATTTTTGGGACAGAGAGAGACAGAGCATGAACGGGGGAGGGGCAGAGAGAGAGGGAGACACAGAATCGGAAACAGGCTCCAGGCTCCGAGCCATCAGCCCAGAGCCCGACGCGGGGCTCGAACTCACGGACCGCGAGATCGTGACCTGGCTGAAGTCGGACGCCCAACCGACTGCGCCACCCAGGCGCCCCAATTTTTTTTTTTTTTAATGTCTAAGCAATACTCCATCGTGTGTGTATATGTGTGTTTATACCACATCTTTATCCATTCCTGGGATACTTGAGTTGTTTTCATATCTGTTCAGATATGTTCAGGATCCTGTTCAGATCCTGTTTCATATCTGTCCTGTTTCAGGTCTGTCCTGTTGTAAATAATGTGGCACTAAACATAGGGGTGCACATATATTTTTGAATTAGTGTTTTCATTTTCTTTGGTTCAGTGTCCAGTAGTGTGAAAACCACTCGTTGTTTTACATAGTAGCTGCTTAATTGTTGGGGGAGGAAGTGGGGGATGGAGGTTGGTGGGACAGGAACTTTGTGGTCCGCATTTGGAAAAAAACCACTAGTCACAGTGAATTTAAAATTTGGAAAGGCAGGGGCTTGTGGCTGACTCAGTAGAGCATGTGACTCTTCATCTTGGGACTTCAAACTTTGAACCCCATGTTGGGTGCAGAGATGACTTTAAAAAAATAATTTATTATTTTTATTTTTTTAAAGCTTATTTATTTTTGAGAGAGAGAGAGAGAGCAAGCGAGTAGGGGAGGGGCAGAGAGAGGGAGGAGAGAGATAATCTCAAGCAGGCTCTGTGCCCTTAGCTTGGAGCCTTGTCACAGGGCTCGAACTCACTAATTGTGAGATCACGACCTGAGGAGAAACTAGAAGTCAGACGCTCAATTGACTGAGCCACCCAGTCACCCCAAAAGTAAAATCTTTAAAAAAAAACCAAAAACTTGGAAAGGGAAAGAAACCAAAATTTATTATTTATTTACTTTTTTTTAATTTTTAAATTTATTTGAGAGAGAGCGAGAGAGAGAGAGCACGTGCGCACATGCTCGAGTGGGGAAGGGGCAGAGTGAGAGAGAGGGAATTCTAAGGAAGCTCCGTGTTCAGCATGGAGCCCACTCGGGGCTCTATCCCATGACTCTGGGATCATGATGTGAGCTGTAATCAAGAGTCAGACACTCAACTGACAAAGCCTCTAGGGACGCCAGAAGAAACTCAAATTTCGAATCAGATGAGAGAATTTTTATATGAAAAGCATGTACAAAGTACTCAAGTTTTTTGTAAATTACTTTCTGTATGTCTTCATACATTTCGGTGAAATTTTAAACAAAATTTTCAGTGATGATTGTGGTCATTGTTTCCTGAAAGCATCCACTTAAAAGGTAACAGTCTTAAGGGGCACCTGGGTTAACTCAGTCATTTATTAAGTGTCCGACTTGGGCTCAGGTCATGATGTCACAGCTCGTGGGTTTGAGCCTGATGTCAGGCTCTGTGCTGACAGCTCAGAGCCTGGATCCTGCTTTGGATTCTGTGTGTGTGTCTGTCTCTCCCTGTCTCTCTCTCTCTCTCTGCCCCTCCCCTGCTTGTGCTCTCTCAAAAATAAACACACAAAAAAAGCAGTCTTAGGTTTCTAGTCATTAGTTCAGTGACTTTGAACCAGTTTCTTCAGCTTTCTGAGATTTTTTGTTTGTTTCTTCTGAGAGAGGGAATGATGATCTGTCTGCTTTTCTCAAGATTTTGAATTTGAGGATTCATTTGGATAGTGAACTGGAAAGTACACCAGAAATGATAGCATCTGTTCAAGATATTGGAGTTCTGCTTTTGTTTGGTGTTTACAACTGGGAAAACAAAGATGAAGTCATATCTTTTGCTCTCAAATTTTACAATCTAGTGAGGAAGACACATAAAAAATAAGTTTATTAAGTGTTTTTTTGGTCATGTGGTAGTTTTATTCCCCCCGCCAGAGCAGTTTTTACACAAGTTTGTGCAAAAAGAGAAATGTTCTGATTTCAAGGGACCCATTTTGTTAAAACACGTTGTGGAATTGCCTATAATACCCCGTACATGAAAAAAAATGAAGCGTTATAGTTTTGTGTTAATGTGCAATAAGAAACGATAAGCTAGTCTTCTTTAAACCTTGCTCATTAGTTTGGTAGGTGCTACGTGTGCATGTTTTCAGTAGAAAAGAGGTTAAAGGTTACTAGAAGGGAGGAGTCTTGAGTCAAAAGTTATCAAAATTGAGATTATGTGCACATATTTAACTGGCTAGAATATGTGGTTGCTGTTATGCGTGTATGCTTTCTCAGATATTTTGTGTCACCTTTTATTTTTTAATATGTATTTTTGAGGGGGGGAGGGGCAGAGAGAGAGGGAGACACAATGTGAAGCAGGCTCCTGGCTCTGAGCTGTCAGCCCAGAACCCGACTTGGGGCTTAAACTTGTGAACTGTAAGTTCTTACCCTGAGCCAGCATTGGACGTTTATCCAACTGAGCCACCCAGGCGCCCGGTCACCTTTTAAATTGTAGTGCTGTTTTAAAAAAAGGGCCACTCTTTGTGCTGATACTTAGTGTGAAGAGTTAATTTAACTCATAAGCAGGATTAGACATCCCTGTACCACACTTTGCTGTTTCTCATGCATTGATGTTGAACAATGTAGAACTCTAGTTCTCACTTACAGATAGCTCAAGAGGTTATCCTTTGGGGAAGTTTTTTCACCTAATCTTTGAGATTAACTCCAGGTACCTTGTGGTCTCCTTGGCTTTTTGAATCAGAATTGTGGTGGCTTTCCAAGTAAATGTGAAAGTAGTCTTTTGCCTTTTTAATAGTGCTTGTTTTATTTTTATTTAAAATAAATTATTTTTGAGACTGTGTTCATGCACAAGCAGGGAAGGGACAGAAGAAAAGGAGACAGAGAATCCCAAGTAGCCTTTGTGCTGTCACTGGCTTGACACTTGTCACTTGACACTTGTCACTGTGCCTGACCCTGGGCTTGAACTGACAAACTGTGAGATCATGACCTGAGTGGAAATCAAGAGTTGGGACGCTTAACTGACTGAGCCACCCAGGTGCCCCTATATTTTAATCTTATTTTATTTTTAAAGTAATCTCTGCTCCCAGTGTGGGGCTCGAACTTACAACCCCGAGATCAGGAGTCACATGCTCTACTGACTGAACCAGCCAGGCACCCCCAATAATGCTCATTTTAATGTTCTGGTTTGTTAAGACTTAATTAACTTTCATTAGAAAGTGCAGTTAGATCCAGCAGCGTATTTTAGCATTACGATTTACAAATTTTGAAGTTAGTAGCTGAGTGACTTGAGGCTCACAGTGCTTTCAGCTTTTATCTATGTAAAAGGGTAATAGTGTCTGCTTCATAGCATTATTCTAGGTATGAGAAATAACTTGTAAAGTGCTTTAGATACTCCATAAGTAATAGTTGGTTTCCCTTCTTGATTTGGTTATCTTTGGTTGTTGTTATTGTGGAAAATAGATATGACAGCCATTTTTGATATTTTCTTAGTTTTTAATCACTTAAGGAGATGTTCCTTCTTGCTAATTTTGAATAGACAGTATTGTTTATGTCTTTATGCAACATATATTTGAAAAACTACATTCTGTGTCAGTCTTTGGGTGAGGCCTTTAGTGTTACAAAGATGAAATGACAGGCTTCCTACCTTCACTCATCCTATTGAAGAGATATACTTTTAAATTTTATGGGACAGTTGCTAAAAAGGGTACACTAGCAGCAAAGGAGAACTGTCTGCTTCAGAAAATCAGGCAGGGTTTGAGAGGAAATGGGAGTTGGACTCAAAGAACAGAAGTTTGGTGAACAAGGTGGTGGTTGGTTATGGTATTGTTAGGACTCTAAGCACAGAAAATGATATGTGCAAAGCCTGAGAGGTATGGACTGTGAACTTCAAGTAAATTTAAGTATTGCTGGATAGTAGAGTGAGGTGGAAGAGTGGCAGGAAGGGAGATTTTACTGGTAGTTGAAGTACTTGTATGTAGGTTATGCAGTGGAGTTTAGGGTTTAACTTGTATGCCAGAGGTTCTTAAATCTTTCTATGCGTTATAATCACCGGAAGAGTTTATTAAACATACAGAGGCCCAGACCATGCTCTCAAGGATGCTGGATTGGGGTTGTGGCTTTGCACTGTGTGTATTGAGCAAGCCCCTCCCTCTCTGAGATGATGTGAGAGAAACAGTGCTATAGGTCACTTGGTCTCAGAAGTGAGGTACTGGCGCTTTTTTTTTTTTAATGTAAGTATGGCTGACATATAATCCTGTATTAGTTCCAGGTGTTCAATATAGTGATTTGACATTTATATACATTATGAACTGCTCGCAGCAGTAAGTATAGTTACCGTCTGTCACCAAAAAGTTATTACATTATTATTGATTGTATTCCCTGTTGTGTACTTGTCATCTCTGATTTTATAACTGGAATTTTGTGCCTCTTAATTCCATTAAACGATTTTGCTCATCTCCCCACCTTACTACCCTCTGGCAACTACTAGTTTATTCTATGTATTTATGAGCCTGTTTCTGGCTTTTGTTTGTTTGCTTGTTTTTAAATTCCACATGCAAGTGAAATTGTGTGGTACTTCAAAAAAAATTTTTTTTGTAATGTTTATTTTTGAGAGGAAGAAAGACAGAGTGTGAATGGGGGAGGGGCAGAGAGAGAGGGAGACACAGAATCTGAAGCAGGCTCCAGGTTCTGAACTGTCAGCACAGAGCCCAACGCGGCGGGGCCTGAACTCACAAACGTGAGATCATGGCCTGAGCTGAAGTCAGACGCTCAACTGACTGAGCCACCCAGCTGCCGCGAATTGTGTGGTACTTGTCTTTTTCTCTGACTTAAATCACTTAGTTTAATATCTTCTAGGTCCATCTGTGCTGTTGCAAATGGCAATATCATCTTTTTCATGGCTGAGTAATATTTCATTATAGATACCGCATATTTTTTATCCATCCATTCATAAATGTGCAGTTAGGTTGCTTCCATATCTTGGTACTGTGTATAGTGCTGCAGTAAGCATTGGAGTACATGTATTTTTTGGGAATAATGTTTTCATTTTCTCATAAGTGAGATTACTGGATTGTATGGTATTTCTGTTTTTAATTTTTTGAGGAACCTCCATGCTGTTTCCCATATTGATTGTGCCACTGTACTTTCCTACCAGCAGTGCAAGAGGGTTCCCTTTAAACACTTGACAACACTTGTTACTTCTTTTTGATAACTTACCATTTTGACAAGTGTGAGATGGTATCTCATTGTGGTTTTGATTTACATTTCACTGATTAGAGCGATGCTACCTGACATCTTTTCATGTCTGTTGGCCATCAATATGCCTTCTTTAGAAAAATGGCTATTCAGGTCTTCTGCCCATTTTTTAATCGGTTTGATTTTTGGTTGAGTTATGAGATCCTTGCACTTTGGATGGGCAAGATGACCTATTAAAGTTGTGTGTGTGTGTGTGTGTGTGTGTGTGTGTGTGTGTGTGTGTCAGTAGTAGTAAAATTTATGTTTTTGTATATCTTTTAATCTTAAAAGTTATTTTTCTATATGAGGATTATGCATATAACATACTTGTATATTTTTTACTACTCTACTTTAGTAATATGCATACAATATAAAAATGAGGAGTGGATCCATAATTTTTTTCCTGATCAAAAAATTTGGAGTCCAGGGGGCACCTGGATGGTTCATTCGGTTAAGCGTCTGACTCTTGATGTTGGCTCAGGTCACAGTCTCACTTTTTTGTGGGTTCGAGCCCCAAATTGGGCTCTGTGTTGACAGTGTGGAGCCTGCTTAGGATACTCTCTCTCCCTCTCTTTCTCTCAAAAATAAGTAAACATTTAAAAAATTTGGAGGCCAGGATTTCAGGTAGTTGAAGACAATTGAGGAATTTTGTGCAGGTTGTGGGGGATTTGAGTTAGATTTTAATTTTGAGGAGATTAGTGAGGGCAGTAGGTGAGAGGACTTAGTCACAGGGGATTTCATCTCCCTCTGGCTTTATTACTTTGATTTGAATAGCTTGAAATCATGGTTGGAGGTGATAAAATAATTGACTTTGGCCATGAAACCCTTTTGAGAGTTTCTCAAAATGATCCAGGATGTTTACCAATAGCTTATCTCTAAAGCAGTTTTTGCCTAAATAAGAGAGGAATAATGAGCTGTTTCAAGGAAAAATAGTTTACATTTAGTGGGTCTTAGTCTTTGAAATACATGTGCTATATCTAGTATCACAATTTGGCAACTGTAGTCTTACAAAATGACTTGATTCCATTGTTCATTGTAGTTTTGTAGAATCACCAGGGAGGATTGTACCCTCAAGTAGTATGTTAAAGTGCACTCAGATGAGCAAGTCCTCAGGCATAGGAATAAAAATTGTTACAAGAAGTACTTCATGCTCTTTTTTTCTGTCTTATTTTTTTTTTAAAGTTTATTTATTTATTTTGAGAGACAGCACAAGGTGGGGGAGGAACAGAGAGAGGGAGAAAGAGAATCCCAAGTAGGCTGTGCATTGTTAGTGCAGAGCCTGAGGTGGGGCGCCTTCTCAGAAAACTGAGATCGTGACCTGAGCTGAAATCAAGAGTTGGATGCTTAACTGACTGAGCCACCCAGGTGCCCCTTTTTCTGTTTTCTAGGGTAAAGAAGTTGCTAAACTTTTGGGTATTACAGCTCTCTCTCTCTCTCTCTTTTTAAGTTTATTTATTTATTTTGAGAGAGAAAACTGAGAAGGGGCAGAGAGAGAGAGAGAGAGAGAGAGAATCAGAAGCAGGCCCCTTACTACCAGTGCAGGGCCCTTGTGGGACTTGAACTCATGAACTGTGAGATCATTACCTGAGCTGAAATCCAGAGTCAGACGCTTAACCATCTGAGCCACCCAGGCACCCAGTATTATAGCTCTCTAATTAAAAAAAAATTTCTAGTCTTGAATTCTGTTTTGTTTTATTTTATTTTTTATTTTTTTTTCTTTTTAATCTTTGATATAACAATTTTATTTCCAGGAATTTGGTTTGAGGAAATAAGGATAAGTACAAAGATTTGGCTAGAATTATGTTCATCATAGTGTTGTTTAATTTAAAATAGTAAAAGATGATAACCTATATATAATAGTGATTGGGTTACATAAACCACTGTTCATACATAAGATCAATTGCTACATGGTCACTAAAATGTTCCATGAAACCAATACCACCAGGTACTGACAAGGATGTAGAACCAGAGGAACACTTACATGCAGATGGTGAGACTACAAATTGGCAAAACCACTTTGGAAAAAAAATATGGAATGCTTCATGAATTTGCGTGTCATCCTTGCACAGGGGCCATGCTAATAATCTTCTCTGTATCATCCCAATTTTAGTGTATGTGCTGCCGAAGCGAGCACTTGAATTCTGTTTTATACTATAATAAATTACTTATGGCATGGTCAGTGAATTTAGTAATAGATTTAATTGACTTGATGTTTTTCCTGATCAAAATAGCATCTGTGAACATATGACTGATAGCTTTATGTGCTTTTGAGACGTGAGGCTTTTCAGCCTTTCTGTTTGTTCGGTGTACTGTTAAAGATTTCAGGCATATTAATACCTTGCTAGTTTTCAGACCAGGAAGGAACCACTGATTTAGCATATTGGGAACCTTCATAGTACCATCTTTGTTCAGTTTGAATGAAAGAGGTGCCTTTTCCTTTGCTTTGTGAACTGTTTAGAGCTTGCTAATGTGAAAAGCTGAATGTATGGAGCAGGGGTACATTTATTTGGTTCATTGACTTAGACTCTGTAATTGTCTACAGACTCAAATCTCTGTTCCCCAAGTTTACTATCTTTATTGAGGTCCAGTTCCCTGTTGGCTTTTTTCTCTTTGTAAACTAGTGATAGGGATTTTTTTTTTTTTTTTCTTTTTGGCATTAGCAATTATTGAGGTAGCTCTTTCAAATTTTTCTGTGTGAATTGTATCCTGTTTTGTCAAAACCATTTGGGGCAAAAGTGGGGTTTTTTGTTCCTTTCTATTCATTTTGAAGGTAGAAGTTTTTCCACATGAAAATGACAGTTTATCTTGGCGGATGCCACTTTTAACCACAGGTTGCTTATTTGCAAAATGATAAAACTTTATTTGTAGTATTACAGTGTTTTTTAAAATTGTTTGCTTTGACAAGACTTAGTCTTCACTTGAGCTTTAATTTTTTTTATGCTATACAGAAAACTTAGTAATTTCTAAATGTGCTGGATAGCATACCTGGGGCTAAGTAGGGTAGGTTCTTGAAATGTGGCTAAAAGAGATATTTTATTTTTCTTTTTGTATGGAGAAGTATATTTTAAAAATGTCACACTCTATAATGAAAATAGTTTGGTATTAACTTATTAAAGTGCTGTTATGTCTTTGTATGGTTTCTTTTTTAATTTTTTTGTTTTCATTGAAATGTAATTTTATGTGATAACATTTTATATACAATAACATTCACCCATTTAAATGTCCAGTTCAGTAAGTTTGACATGTGTATTAAGCATGTAACTACCACTACCACAGTCATGACTTAGAACATTTACATTACCCCAGAAAGTTCTCAGTGTTTTTTGGTTTTCTCATCACTGAAATGGATATAATGAAAGTATCTGCATCCATAGGATTGTTGTAAGAATAAATGAATTAGTACATTTAAAGCCCTTAAAATAGTTCCTGAGTTATTATAAGAGCTCAGTTAATACTCTCTGTTGTTATTTGTCCATAGTATTTTTTTTTCAGGAGTAGAATGTAGTGATTCATCACTTACATATAACACCCACTGGTCATTCCAGTAAGTGCCATTCTTAATGCCCATGACCCATTTAGCCTATCCCCCCACCCAACACCCCTCCAGCAGCCCTCAGTTTGTTCTCTGTATTTTAGAGTCTCTTAAGGTTTGCCTCCTTCTGTTTTTATCTTATTTTTCCTTCCCTTCCCCTATGTTCATCTGTTTTTCCTTTTTTTAAATTTTTTTTAATGTTTATTATTTTTGAGAGAGAGAGAGAGAGAGAGACAGACAGTGCGAGTGGGGCAGGGGCAGAGAGAGAGAGGGAGACACAGAATCTGAAGTAGGCTCCAGGCTCTGAGCTGTCAGCACAGAACAGAGCCTGATGTGGGTCCCAAACTTGGGAACTACGAGATCAGAACCTGATCCCAAGTTGGACTCTTAACCAACTGAGCCACCCAGGCACACCCCATCATCTGTTTTGTTTCTTAAATTCCGCATATGGGTGAAATCATTTATTTATTTTTCTCTGACTGACTTATTTAGCAGAATACATTGTAGTTCCATCCACGTTGTTGTAATATCTGTAGTGTTGATGTTGGTATTCTACCTTTTTTATTTTATTTTATTTTTTAACGTTTTTTTATTTTTGAGAGAGAGAGAGACAGAGACAGAGTGTGAGTGGGGGAGTGGCAGAGAGAGAGGGAGACACAGAATCTGAAGCAGCTTCAGGCTCTGGGCTGTCAGCACAGAGCTTGATGCGGGGCTCGAACCGACAAACTGTGAGATCATGACTTGAGCCGAAGTTGGACGCTTAAGTGACTGAGCCACTCAGGAGCTCTGGTGTTCTTTTTTAAAAGCCCCTCCTTACTAATTTTATTAGGTATTTAAAACTTAAGAGATTCTTTGCTGTCTGTTCCTATTATGTATATGTATATGTAAATGGACCTGAATGGAATGCAGAAATAGCTTGAGTAGCAGAACTCAAGTTGATAGCTGCTCTATGAAGGTACATGTTCCTGAATGTACCTATCACCCACTTTTATTGAAAATTGGTATTGTGTTATTTTTATAACTGTGTCTCATGATACAGAATTCAAAATGATTTCTTATTTGTTGTCAGTATCACTATTCTAGGCAACTGTCATTTGTATTTAAAATGATTTTGCTGTTTTAGGTATGCTGGCTGGCTAAGTCCATAGAGCATTGACTCTTGATTGAGTTCCAGTCCCACATTCAGGAGTATATTGTACTTTAAAAAAAAAATCTTAAAATGAAAAAGATTCTTAAAATGTTTTTGCTGATTTGATTTATAATAAAATTATACTTCTGGAAATCTTTGGTTATTTTGAAAGTCTACACATTGTATTCCCTTGTGTCAAGCCTTTTATTGATTAAATGCTTTTGTATTTTATGGATTCTGTCTGCTAAGACATTTCATCAGATCTCTTTGGGACATTTTTCTATGGTGTCTGATGCTATTTTCTTTGAGAATTGGAATTTGTAGTTTAAATTAAAAAATTTAATGTTTATTTATTTTAGAGTAAGAGACTGAGTGCAGGGTGCAGGCTGGGGAGGGGCAGAGTGAGAGGGAGACACAGAATCTGAAGCAGGCTCCAGGCTCTGAGCTGTCAGCACAGAGCCCAACATGTGGGGCTTGAACTCTTGAACTGCGAGACCATGACCTGAGCCAAAGTCAGACCCACAACTGACTGAGCCACCCAGGCTCCCCTGGAATTTGTAGTTTAGATATCACATCAATTTTCTAGAGGTTCTGTGACAAATTACTATAAACAGGGTAACTCTAAAACAACATATTTTTTTTTTCTCCCAGATCTGGAGGCCAAAAGGCTAAAATGAGGGTGTAGGCAGGCCCTCTGAAGGTTCTAGGGAGGAATCATCCATTGTCTCTTCTAGCTTTTGATGACTCCTGGTGTTTCTTGTCTTGTGACCGCAGAACTCCCAATTTCTTCCTGTTTCTTCACACAGCCTTCTTCCCCTCACTGTGTGTCTATCTGTCCTGTCTTCTGCTTATAAAGACACCAGTCATTGGATTTAGGACTCACCCTAAATCCAGGGTAATTTCATTTTGAGATCCTCAATTAATTACATACGCAAAGACCCTATTTCCAAATAAGTTCACATTCTGAGGTTCTGGGTAGACATGAGATTTTTGGGGAATGCTGTTGAACCCACTACGGATAGGAAGGGAATATTCACATGATTTAAACTCTGAGAAGTGGTGGGGAACAGGATTAAATAATGTCAAAAACTACTTCACAGTTTGCAGAAATGTTATTTTGGGCTACTCTCCACTCTAAATGCTTTTGCAGTGTGTTGGTTCCTGGTTTCATTAAGACACAGAAACACTGAGTACCCATCTTAGTGATAACATAGAACTTGCTTCTGACAAGACTCTTCTAATGAGTGTTTTATTGTACCTCAGGCAAGTCCTGTTTTTCTTTATGACTTGAAGGTATTAACCTGAAATCTGACTTTTAATGTGAGTTTATTAAACATTTTATCCCTGAAGTTAACCTCTCTAAAAGGTCTTCTATAACTTAACTTTGAAGTTGTTTTTCAGATGAATACGCTACATGTTTTAGCAGGCATTGCAGGATGTTTGGGAAGTAATCATCTACTAAAGATTTGTTGTGGGAATGTGGTTTTCCTTCCCCTCCATTTTTAATGTTCCTCTTGGAGGTATATGTTACTAATAAGACATTTTTGAAAATCACAGTGAATGATAATACTGTTCTGCTGACCTGAGTGCTCTCTCTCTTTTTTAAAAAATTTATTTATTTATTAAGTAGGGTCTGTGCCCACCCAATGTGGGGATCAAACTCATGACCCTGAAATTAATTAAGAGTTGCATGCTCCATGGACTGAGCCAGCCAGGTGGCCCTGACTTGGACTCTTTTGAGCAGAGTGCTGCAGTGTAGTTTGCTGCTGAACTTACTAATTTTTAAATAGATTGTTAGAATTCCCAGAGGGTGATGAAACAATTGATAAATGAGACCAAATATTAAATGCATTGCCAAACAGATTTCCTCTCTCCAGCCTGTTTGCTGGTTTTTTAACATTTAATGTGAAGAGAGAAAACTGGTTCTCTCTCTGCTACCTGATGTATTATCTCAGTTAAACTTAACAGCTATGTAGGTATTACTTTTACATAAGGAAATCTAAGATTAGAGACATGGAGACATGGAAGTTTTTCAGGGTCACATCTATAGGATGGTGTAGTTAATATTTTGAATGTCAGCCTTTCTGGTTCTGTTAACTGCTCTTTTCCAACATACGCTGTTATCTCTCCAAACCAGAAAGGTCAGACAACTACATTCTTGCTAACAAAATATTTGCTGTGTACAAAAAAAAAAAAAAAAAAAAAAAGAATAAAGTACATGAGTGCTGTTCTGAGCTTAGAATCTTGTCTTCAGTTCTTTGAGCTAAAAATGCTTCTGTGTTTTATTCTGAGTATAAGGGGACACAATGGACGTGGGTGGGGTGTGTGTATATGTGCTCAAATGCAAGATCCATTGAGGAAAATGGATTATTTGGATGGTGTAATCTCTGAAGATCTGTACTGTTAAAGATTCTCCTTTGCAGTTTTCTTTTGTTTTTAGCAAAAAGATTCTTGTCCAGGTTAGCCATCATAATTTGAAACCTTGTGCAAGATTTTTGCCTCTAACTAGGTCACAGGCAAATTTTCAGGCAGAAGAATGGTTTAAAGTGTAGGTATCCTCCTAAAAGGACTTCAGTGTTTATTCTAGTCACTTCTCACAGTTAAAGTTGGTTTGGGAAATAAAAAGAATTTTTTTTTTTTCTTCTAGATTAACTGCTGAAGTACTGATCGAGTTCTGCGTTTCTTCAATGAGGAACTACAGGCTGATCTTCTGCCATAATCTCAAACAGCCATAAATGACAAAAGAATGCTTGCTCAGTGAGGGTAGCTGGTACAGAAGCCATTTTTTAAACTTAGGTGTTTAAGTACTCAAGGTAAGTTTTCAAAACGGTATTCCCATGCTGTATAAATACACAGAAATTTGGGGGTTTATCTCCTGTTGCTGCTATTTGGTTATTAACTTGAGGTTTGGTAGTTATTAGCTGGCACCAGATATGTTGAAGAATGGATCTTCTTTGTCTGAAGTTGTATACATTTATGGCATTTTGTGGCGCCTAAGTTAACCTCTGTTGTTTCTGTAAGTTGAATAGATTGTGTCCCAGTCACATTGTGATACTCTCTTGATCTACTGGGTACAGCTATTATGTAATGTGTATAGAAGTTGTTTTTGCAAACTTAAGAATATTGAGTAGTTTTATTTATTTTTTTGCTCTCTTGTGTGAGAAAGGAATTGTTTCTTTGGGGTTATGAAAAAAAAACACAGTTGGTGTCATTTTGTTCATTATCAACTTTTGAAAAAAGTTTTTCTTTCTTTTGAAAATACTTACTGCCCACATAAAGTAATAAATGTTTTATTTTAGAAAACAATTTTTCTTGGGATTACTTGTTCTCTGATGCTTCATCTATTAGAAACATTGTTTTCTCTCACTGCTTTACTGATCAGAGTTACTACAAAGTTAAGACAAATAACTTATTTCTTCTGAACTAGACTGGCTGTGGAAATTTTTCTTTGAAATAATTAATGAAACAGCAAGTTTGATGAAAGAACATTCTCGTTTGAAAGTTGATGTCTAGAACTGAAAATTTTCCTTCATTTATAAAAACATTATGGCTGCTCTGTCATGTAGAAATAAAAACTGGTTAATCTTGTTCTTACTAGCCTATCATTTATAAAAAGTTATTTTTAAACCATCAATTTATAAAAAGTGATTCTCTCCTGTTTTGGATGCTAACAAATTAAGGGGTTTGACGGGGTTCATGTAGCACAGTCCAGAAATGATTGGGTTTGGTTTTTCACCTGTGTCAATAAGCCTGCTCAGTAAAGGCCTTGTTGGAGCCATGTTTGCTCCTTAATTTGTCTTTGGGACATTAATGTCCTTTGCTAAGTTTAATGACAAATTTGCCATTATTTGATAAATACACGAACACTAAAGGCAGTATTCAAAACTAACTATATTTAATGGAGAAAATGTTTGGGTGATTATATTGAACTTTATTTGTAGAATGTTCTGTGGGCCTGAAAGCTAGAACATATGTAATGATGAAAACACATTCTGGTATAAAGCATTTTTCTGTAATTATTTTAGTCATATTGTCACCTGTTGATTGTTAGTCTTTATTTATTTATTTATTTATTTATTTATTTATTTATTATCTTTCATTTGGCAGAAAAGACAGCTTTGATTTCTGGCTGCAAAAAAGATATGAGGAAGAGCTCCTCCCCTTCCTTGAGTAACTGCAACTCTGTTCTTGCTAACAAAATATTTGGAATTCCACTTGATGAGCTGCAGCAGGGAGGACATCCAGACAATGAGGTTCCGTTCATAGTCCGCCACGTTGTGGACTATATCGAGGAACATGGTATACATTTCCTTACCTTTAGGGCTAGCCTTTGTTTTAATAAACCCAACTTACACATTTGACCTTGGATTTCTTTCTTTCCTTCCTTCCTTCTTTCCTTCCTTCCTTCCTTTTCCAGTATGAAAAGTCCAAAATTTAGTAAGGAAAAATGTTAATTTCTTATTTAAAGTCATACACTTAGAAATGCCCAGCATAGAGCATTTTTTAGTGGGGTGGTGATAGTAATATTTTTAATGGGCCGGGGGTGGATAAAATAGATTATCCCTTAGGACAGAGATAGTATGTTTTTAGGTGTGTTATTTGAAGGTGTTCAGCCCAACCGGAGAGCCAAGAAGGGCTTTGAGAAGTATGAATATTTTAAATTGATTGGAAAATGAATATATATGGCCAAGTACTTGAAGTTAAATCTTATTTAATTTTTGCCTTGAACTAATGTAGGAGGTCTGGAGCAGCAAGGACTTTTTCAAGTCAATGGAAATGCTGAGACAGTGGAGTGGCTTCGACAGAGATACGACAGCGGAGAAGAGGTGGATTTGGTTAAGGAAGCAGATGTTCCCTCAGCTATTAGTCTTCTTAGATTTTTCCTTCAAGAACTTCCTGAACCTGTTATTCCTGGCAGTTTGCATATTCACTTGATGCAGCTTTCTCAAGGTAGTATAATTTGATTCTTACTAATCAATCATTTGCCATTAATTTCAGGATATTTTTACCTTATAGAAATCTTGACATGTAGACAGTAATTATAGTAGTTCAGATATCAATTTCTTATGTTCCCATTTGGGAACATACATTCTTTGTATCTATATGGTCTAGTCAAGGGAATGGCAACTTTTTAGATAACGTGTAGTACTATTTACTTTTTATGATTAGTCTTAGGAAGCTTAAGATACAGGGTGAGAAGGAGGAGGAGGAAGGGCAGGAGAAAAGAACAAGGAATAAGAGGGTTGGGAAAGAAGAAAAATATATATGAAGTGATATTGTGTGGCATAACATCCACTAATAGTGCCATTCCTTAGTGGTGATGTTAATACTGGATGTTTGTCCCTGGTTTGATAGAACTTGCTAGCAAAAACCAGAAGACAACTTTGATTCCAGGTTTGGAATATACTTAAAGCTTGTTCTTGGACTTCTGCCTGGAGGAAATAAAATACCAAATTGAATATCAGGATTCCAAGCCAAATAAAAAAGCATTGATATGTATTTGTTGGGTTAGGTTTTTGGTGGTGACTAATAGTAGGGCTTAGCTGGAATGGAATAAGAAGGAAAAATAGACATAGAGGTAGGTAGAAAGGTAAGAAGAACCAAGCAGTGAGGAAATAATTCTGTTCCTAGAGCCAAATGGTATTCAGTGTATGTAATGGAGTGACGTGTTTCATTATATGGGAAAGTTTATAAAGTTGGTGTATAATATTACACATTTCTTGAAATTTAAAATTATGTTTTGGCTTTTCTTTGTATTGTGGAATCTCTTTAATTTTTTGAATTGGGTCTTCTAGAGAAATTCATTGGTGTTAAGACATAACTGTTTAATGCCTATCGCTGTCATAGCTGGATGTTTTATAATGTGTTTGTATTCTTAAGCCATCTGTAGTCAGAGAAGGAAGATTTTCTTTTGAGTGTTTTTATCCATCTTTAAAAAATTGTTTAAACACCTTTGAGCCTAAATTAGTGAGTACCTCTGATTTATGTCTGAAGGTCACTACTTTAATTCTCTTATTTTAATGTGCCACCTGGATCAAAAAACAGATTTCAAAATACATTGTCCTTAACGTCCCATTTTTTCAAAGGGTAACTTTATTCCCCCCGCCCAAATACTACTGTTTTGTTTTGAATTTCTGAATCCATTTCTTTGATTTTTTTTTTTTTGTAGGAATATTTTCAAATATTTATATTGAGTCACCTAATTGGCATTTTGCATCCATTAAATACGTAATGAAACTGATGTGTTAAAAGAGTTTTGAGTCCTTTTTATGACTCTAGAGCCATTTTTTTGTTTTTAAAGTAACAGGGTTCTCTATTCAGTGTATTAGTTGAATGGCAGACAAGTCTTTATTTTTTAATAAGTTTATTTTGAGAGAGAGAGAGAGAGAGAGAGAGAGAGAGAGAGAGCATGAGTAGGGGAGGGGCAGAGAGAGAGGAAGAGAGAGAATCCCAAGCAGGCTCCACACTGCTAGCCTAGAACTTGATGTGGGCCTTCAACCCATGAACTGTGAAATCATGAGCTGAGCTGAAACCAAGAGTTGGAGGCTTAACCGACTGAGCCATGCAGGCACCTCGCAGACACATCTCTTAAAGATGGAACCTTAAGTTCCAGCTATCAGAAAAGTTATAAATGAGTAACTGGAATAAGATTTAATGGTAATAAAGTCATTGACTTTCACTGAGACTGTCAGAAGCTATTTTATCACTAGGATTATCATTTTGATTGAGTCATTTAAAATGATGACAGCATTGTGCACTATGTTATTCACAGGATTACAGTATGCATCTTACTAATTACTGCATTGACATTTGCTTGTGAATGAATTTAAAGTATACAAATTTGCTGTGGCCCGTATGTTTTTAATTGTTCTAACATGAGAAATCCATCATGCTCCATTCTCCACTTATGTGACCATTAGCATGTGTATTTATGCATACACATACCCACATACACACCCCTTTTCTTAAGAGCTATGCAGAAAAGGTGTGGCAGTACTTAACTTGAGGTGCTGTTTCTGTTTGTTTTGTAATATAATTTGTTTAATTTTGTTTATTCTCCTTTAGTAATTTTTTGAGAAAGATGTCTGGTAGGTCACTGGATAGATTGCTTTCTCCACTTCTTGTAGAAGAGTACTGTGTTGGTATTTTAATTGACATTCAAAATACCAGAGAAAATTATTACTTTTTTTTAATGTTTATTTATTTTTGAGAGAGAGCATGTGTGTGTGCAAGAGTGGGGGAGGGGAAGAGAGAGAGGGGGACAGAGGATCAGAAGCAGGCTCTGTGCTGACAGCGGAGAGCCCGAGGTAGGGGGATTGAATCCACTATCCGTAAGATGTGACCTGAGCTGCAGTCGGATGCCTAACCAACTGAGCCACCCAGGTGCCCTGAGGAGATTGTTGCTTTTAGGAACATGGAAGGAGCATTGTTGCAATTACATTTGTGTTTTTAAAACAGTCATTTTTGTTTTCTGTGGTAGCAAGACACTGCAGTGTGGCGTTTCTGGTGTGGTTAGACTTTTTGTTTAGACCAGAGTTTCAAAACCTTGGTACTGTTGATATTTTAGGCTGGATAATTCTTTATTATAAGGGACCGTCTTGTGAATTTTAGGATGTTTAACAAGATCCCTCGCCTCTACCCACTGTCATCCCTTTCCCCCAGGTCATGACCACCATTCCATTCATTGTCAAATGTTGACAGTCATTGTTTTAGACCATGATTTGTCCAGCTACTTATATGTTACTTTTTGTTAAAAAACAAGGCTTTTAGTTTTGTGAATTTGTTGTAACATTTTCAAAAAATGCTTAGGTGCTTGAAAGAATTGCTAGTTAGGATAAACTTCTTTGATACATCTATTTTTTCTGTATATAATTTAATTCCGAAGTAGGTTCAAGAAAGAAATTCAAGCAGGTGTGTATTTTATAGCTGTATATATTTTGAAATGCTTCTCTGCCTTATTTGAAGACTTTAGAAGAAGCAGCCTGGGGGCACTTGGGTGGCTTAGTCGGTTAAGCATCCGACTTCGGCTCAGGTCATGATTTCACAGTTCGGTTTGTGAGTTTGAGCCCCAGGTGGGGCTCTGCACTAACAGGGAGGAGTCTGCTTGGAATTCTCTCTCCCTCTCACTTTCTCTCCCTCTGGCAGTGCCCCCTCTCTCTCAAGATATATAAATAATCATTTAAAAAAATAGAAGAAGCAGCCTGGCAGTTATAAATATTTTTGTATAGTGGAAATGTGTACAATCAAAAGTAGAGCAACATGGACAGTATTTCAAGTAAAAAACAGCATTACCACTCCATCACAGCCAATGTTTTAGTAGTTCAGCTTTTTGCCCCATTATTGTGTATTCATTTAGCTTATCCAACTAATATTTGTTTAATACCTGCTATATGCTAGGCAGTCTTCCAGATTCTGGGAGTGCATCAGTGAACAAAACTGGATAAAAACCTCTGCCATCACAGAGCTAAACTTCTAAAGGACTTAGCAGAGACAGAGGAAAAATAGATGATAAATAAACTAAATATATGCGTGTGTCAGATGATAAGTGCCGAAAAGCTAGGGAGGGTGTTATGTAGAATTTGTTAGTGTTATTGTTGCAGTCAGTATATTGATAATATTGTTTGCATATATTTTTTGAGTTGATAACCATGATTTTTAAAAATAACCCTTTGCTGCTAAATGCTTAGGTTGTTAACATTTCTACCAACTGTAGCCATGGTGGTTTAAAAAAACATTCTAGGGACTCTTTCATTCAGTTAAGAAATCAAAGTATTGTACTTGAATGGACAGTTGGTAGTATTATCAATATAGAAGAATTGGTATTCGTTGTATTTTAAATTTTAAGTAAAACTCATGTGACTATAACCTTTCCTGATAAGCTTAGGCTTAAGTGTTTTTTGCAGAGTTGGCCAATATTTTGACCATAACCTTTTTACCTATAATTTTTCTGTAAATCAATTTTAAAAATCTGAAGAGAAATATGTAGTGAAACATAATTGGGTTAATTTTCACTATTGAAGCATTAAATTACTTCATTTGGAGGGTATATGTGAGAAATTCACTCTCCTAAGTGAGACCCTCACCAATCACGGGATGCTATAGGCCTAAGTTTCTATTAATGAAAATTCAGTGACATGATTAACACAGGGCCTAGCTTCTGTCACTCAAAAATTAACTTCATAAACAGAAAGCAACATCAATTTAGAGAAAAACAGTTAAGGAGTGGAATTCTTCTTTATTTAGTTCTTTTCAGGATGTTAGGGGAGGAAGAAAGTTACTTACACCCTGTTCCTTCCTCTTTGCCCATTCATCCAAGTGGAAAAGTGTCACTGATTCTATTTGTTGGTTAAATCTTCTTTGTTCATTCATAGTTGGCGTTGATTAGCATTAGCCAGTGCATTTTGACTTCTTAGAGTTGGCACTGATTTGGAAACTCAGGTACTGTCATGCAAAAAACAGTATGATGAGAATTGAAAAAAAATAAATTAGAGAATTTGTGCTGATGAGTAATAGATGAGGAAAACATCCTTCAGCAATTGAAAGGTTGAGTTCCTTCTCTCTAACTCTTCTCTTCCCCTTAATAAGTGAAATGCAAAGCCCTAAGGCATTTGGCTCCTGGTAGAGGAAGTGAAGAGGTTTTGAATTGTTATAGTAAAAAAGGTGATGTGGGTGGAGTAATGTGAACCTGGCAAAATATCTGAGCTTTGCTTTTACTTCATTAAAAAAACCTGTCATTATGTTTTATAGATTATAATAATGAAGATGAATTTGGAAGAAAGTTGAGGTTCCTTTTACAACAGCTTCCACCTGTTAATTACAGTTTGTTAAAGTTTCTGTGTAGATTTTTAGCCAATGTAGCATCACATCATGAAGAAATTTGGTCTGCAAACTCTCTGGCTGCTGTCTTTGGTCCAGATGTCTTCCAGTAAGTTTTTCCCCCAATTTTTGTGTAATCAAAAAATACTGAATTTGTGAAATAGAGTCATTATACTATCCCCCAAGGATCATAGGTTGCTGGGTGAACCATTATTTTTTATAGTAGATCTGATTAATCCTCCCAGCATTTCTGTGAAGAGGGTACAAATTAGGTAGGCTTTACAGATGGGAAAACTGAGGCACAGAATGATGACATAAATTGCTCAGGTTTATAAAGTGACTCATTGGTTGTCTTCTAATTTTACCTGTATTTGATATAAGGACTCTCAGTTCAATTTGGACTTTTATTCTTAGCATTTACACAGATGTGGAAGATCTGAAAGAGCAAGAAATAGTGAGCAGGATAATGGCTGGACTTCTGGAAAATTACTATGAGTTTTTTGAGAATGAAGAGGAAGATTTCTCATCTAATGATTTGAGTTCAATTACTGAACAGGTGAGAATATTTTAGATACTTGAAGAATTTTTAAAGAATATACTCTTTAGGGCTTGGTACAAACTCAGGTGGAATTTTTAAGTACTAAACAAAGCAGTTGTCTTGGTTATTATATGTAATCATAGGTAATACATCTATGTAATATATGAATGTGATTATTTTTCTTAAGTTCTTGTTTTCAATTTGAGTAATATGGAAAAGGCATTGAAACCAGACTGTGACTATATGTTAGGTATTTTTGAGGTTTGTATGTTTTTATTCTAACTTAAGCATTGTTTATTTTGTAAGAATAGGGTGGTTTTTTGCTTTTGCAAAGAAACTTAGCATAGAAGAATGTAGACAAAAGGTGAGAAATAGAAGGTAGAGGGAGAGATTCAATACAAAGTTCACACATACTTTAAAAAATAGAAAGTTTTTCTTGATGGAAGTAGCATCAATAGAGCAGTGCAATCATTGTCATTAATGGGAAGCATCAAGAGTAAAAGTTGAGGTTGCAGGTAGTGTTTTAACTCTTGTGACTCTGGAAAATTAACATCCATTTTTCCAACTACATTATATTTTGTTGTTGGTTGAGATTGTACAGGACCTAGTTATTGTCTCCTTCCTGAAATGAGAATATTGATGCAGAGTGACTAATTTATTGTAAAACCATATTAATCCAGACTTTTCACGCTTAGAATTTGTGATTTAGGTCTATGTGGAGGTTTTTATTTTGTTCGTAAGTGAAATGATTTGTCAAACTTTTATTAGGTTAAAACCTATGAAGTTACTTATATTGTGGTCATGGGGTGGGGCTGCTACTTTTTTAATGAGTAATTCACCTGGTTAAAAAAAATATTTAGTAAAATTTCTTGCTTTTACTCATACCCACTCCCCCCCACGTTGGCTTTTTATGTGTTTTTCCAGAGTTTCTTTATGCAAATGTAAGCAAATATTGCCTCACAGTTTTTTGTTTTTGTTTTTTATTTGTTTTTGTTTTTTTAATGTTAACTTATTTTTGAGAGAGACAGAATGCAGTCTGGAGAAGGGCAGAGATAGAGGGAGACACAGAATCCAAAGTAGGTTCTAGGCCCTGAGCTGTCAGCACAGAGCGTGACCCAGGACTTGAACTCCCAGACTGTGAGATCATGATCTCAGCTGAAGTCCTACGCTTAATAGACTGAGCCACCCAGATGCCCCTCCTCACAGTTTTTTAAGAGGAAGGTAGCATACCACACACAGTTCTGCACCATCATTTTGTGGTTGTTGTTTTTATTTAAAGTTTTTTTTTTTTTAATGTTTATTTTTGAGAGGGGGGAGAGAGAGAGAGAGGGGAGGGAGGGAGGGAAAGGGAGTGTGAGAGTGTGAGAGTGGGGAAGGAGAGAGAGGGAGACTCAGAATCCGAAGCAGGCTCCAGGCTCTGAGCCGTCAGCACAGAGCCCTACATGGGGCTCAAACCCATGGACCATGAGATCATGACTTGAGCCGAAGTCAGACGCTTAACTGACTGAGCCACCCGGGCACCCCCTGTTTTTTTTAATCTGTTAACAGTTTATTTTGGAACTCTTTTCTTATTGGAATATAGAGACAATACTCTTGTGTTTTTATGTCTGCAAAGTTCCCTATTGTATGGATGTACCATTATAATTTATTTCATGTATAGTACTGATCTCCACTTGAAAAGGTGATATACACCCCATTTTCTTAGAAGAGTCCCGGTTTATATCTGCTTCTCGTGTAATTATTAGTAGCTCGCCTTTTCACTCTTACATATATCCAGGTTCTGATGATTAATTATATGGTCACTATTGATGCACATTGGGTGGCTTCTTTTAATTTGCTATTAGATTATGAAATAGCATCTTTTGAAAGGTAGTTTATCATACGGATTTTTATGAATTCTTACTGACCTTGGTTCTGATAATGTGAATTAGGAGTTTTCCCACATAGTCTATCTTTTTTTTTTTTATAAAGAGTTTCTTTACTGTTGTGGACTTTTATGAACAAGATTTTTTAATATTTGGAGTTGAGATCTTCCTTATTTTTTAATGTTTTCTTCACATAAGCATTTATACCTTTGATTTTCCTTCCCTCTTTCTATCTCCCTTTTCCTTCCTTCCTCTCTCACTCTCTCCTGTTTCTTTTCAAGTATCATGTACTTTAAGGAAACAGTAACAAGCCAAATTACAGTTTGTCATGTGTAAACTGGGGATGAAAACTGCATATGTATACCATTGTGAAGTAAGTCAAGTGGGTAGAACTTGTAGCCAGAATAGTGATCCTTGGAATTTTTGGCATATTTTTTGAACTTCCCAACTGTTATATGCTGTTGCTAATTTAAAATTTTGGTTAGAATAAAGAACTGACACATCTCTTCAAAATTATTCTTGGCTTTAAAGAAAATGACAAGAAGAGAAGAGGACAAGGAGATAGATATGCCTTAAAACTTTAATGTCTTATTTCATTATTTTTTGATTTTTTAATGTCTATTTATTTTTGAGAGAGAGAGAGTGTGGGAGGGAGGGGCAGAAAGAGAGGGAGACACAGAATCTGAAGCAGGCTCCAGGCTCTGAGCTGTTGGCACAGAGCCTGATGTGGGGCTCGAACTCGTGAACCACAAGACCATGACCTTAGCTGAAGTTGGACACTTAAATGACTGAGCCACTCAGGTGCCCCAGTTTTGTTTGTTTGTTTGTTTTTTAATTTTAGAGAGAGAGTGCAAGCAGGGGAGAGAAACAGAGAGGGGGAGAGAGAGAGAATCCCACAACCCTGGGATCATGACCTGAGCCAAAATCTAGAGTCAGACATTCAACTGACTTAGCCACCCAGGTGCACCAAATCTGTAATGTCTTTGATGCCTGTAAGAAATCCCATTTTTGGGAATTCTGTGTGCCACTTTTCTTTTCCTTAAATTGTTTTAGTTTAGTGGTGCCTGGCTGGCTCAGTAGGTAGAGTGTATGACTGTTGATTTCAAGGTTGTTAAGTTTGAGCCCTATGTTGGGTGTAGAGATTACTTAAAAAAGATAAAATCTTGATTTAATTTTAGTTTTTTTGTTTTTTAGAGTTTATTTTGAGAGAGAGTGTATGTACACATATACATGCACATGAGAGAGTGGGGAAGAGGCAGAGAAAGAGGGAGAGAGACTCTCCCAAGTAGGCTCCATGCTGTTAGCCCAGAGCCCAATGTGGGGCTCGATTCCACGAACCGGGAGATCATGACCTGAGCTGAGATTGAGAGTTGTATGCTTAACCGACCGAGTCGCCTAGGCACCCCAAAAATGATAAAATCTTTAAAGAAATTTGGGGCACCTGGGTGGTTCAGTGGGTTAAGCATCCAAGTTCAGCTCAGGTCATGATTTCATAGTTCTTGGGTTCAAGCCCCATGTCAGGCTCTGTGCTGACAGCACAGAGCTTGGAGCCTGCCTCGGATTCTGTGTCTCTCTCTCCTCTTCGCCTGCTGGCGCTCTGTCTCTCTCTCAAAAATAAACATTAAAAAAAATTAAAAAAATTAATAATGTTTTAGTAATTTATTTAGATAAAATTAATAGCTGCTCAAAGTGAAATAATATGAATGTGTTTGTGTTACTCATCTTTTACATTTCTTGAGAAGATTTGAATTCTAAGAAACTGATGATACCAGTTTGTCCTAATATTTATATCTAGACAGCTCTAAAGTCTTCAGGGTATATCTTGACTGTTTTATGTTGTTGTGTAATTCTCTGATATTTCTGCTATCCTCTGTCTTCTTTATGTACATTGAAATAACTCTCGTAAATCACTTGTATTTAAAAAAATTTTTTTAATGTGTATTAATTTTTGAGAAAGAGTGTGAGCAGGGGAGGGGCAGAGGGAGAGGGAGGCACAGAATCTGAAGTAGGCTCCAGGCTTTGAGCTGTGTCAGCAGAGAGTCTGATGTGGCACTTGAACCCATGAACTGTGAGATCATGGCCTGCGCTGTAGTTGGATGCTCCACCAGCTGAGCCACCTAGGCATCCAAATGCATATATTTCTTTAAGCACTAGCAGAATTGACTTAAAATATGTCGTGCTTTACATTAGATAGAATGGTGGTTAGTTAACACCAGCACATAATGGTGAATTCTGCAGGTTTGCCCGTGGATAGAAAAGAAGATGTTAGCATATTGAATAGAATATGATCAATAATGGATTAGTGCTGTGAGTCCTAAGAGAGAGTGATGTATATTTAATTATTTTGTTTCATATTACTGATTACCAGAATTTGTTTTCTTAACTATTTCTATGATATTTCTATACTATAAACAGGTTACAATAGTAGGACAGATACCTGAAAATTTATTTTCTTTAAAGCAGATTTGGTAACTTCAGTTTGACTTGTGAGGCTGAATTGGTAATGTATTGAGTGAAAGTAAAATTTCTTCCAACTTAGCACAATTTGGTTGTATGTATATTTTTTAAGTTTATCTATTTTTGAGAGAAAGAGACAGAATGTGAAGGGGGGAGGGGTAGAGAGAGAGGGAGACACAGAATCTGAAGCAGGCTCTAGGCTCTGAGCTATCAGCACAGAACCCAACATGGGGCTCGAACCTGTGAGCTGTGAGATCATGACCTGAACTGAAGTTGGACGCCTAACTGAGTGAGCCACCCAGGCACCCCTGTTTTGGTTATATTTTTAAGTTGACCTAACTTAAATGTGCTAATTTCTTATCCCCATATTTAAAGATGTGGGCATACTTGGCCCATCCTTGCAGTGCTTTATTTTTCTTCTGATATTGATATTTGAAAGAAGCAAAGTTAACTAGTGCTCTTTTCCTTTGGAGTTTCATCCATTAATGCAAGTATTTGGCTGTCAGAACCTTTTCAAGGTGGTAGATATTTCTATTAATAGTATGAGAGAGATGACTGACATGATGACTAGGGAGTGTTTGAGAAATGACCCAGAGTCGGTGGACAGGTTCTTTGTATGGGATCCCTACGTGAATGCAAATTCAGTAGAGTGGTTTGAAGATGTAGGTGATAATTATGTTTCTTTATACATTTGAGAAGGCAGGTAGCAGCGTTCTCCACAAGCTGGAGTCTGGAGAGCAGGCATTTCACGAGGCCCTAGAGAAGGGAATTACAGCAGTCAAAGAAAGAAGAGATGTAAGTATGGATGAGGGGTTTCCATTAAGTGGAGTAAGTCGTTTTCCATTAAGTGGAGTTGAGGCAGCTGCGTATATAGGACAGGTTCTTAATAACTTAGGGATAGATAGACACATTAATAAGCAGAATGTTGAAGTGACAAGGAGAGGATCAAGAACTTTTGAAGTGTGGGATGACAGGGGACATTTTTAAGTTTTTAATGCTTATTACCCAAACCAAGTTAGTCAGTTATTACTGTAGGAAGTTACATTGGGAGGCCTGGGAGATGGGAGGGGGCAAAAGAAAATCCCATTAGGTTACTGTTCATGTCATATCTTATTGGATGATTATTGTTGAAACTACTGAACATTGTCACTTAGTTTACATAAAGCTTCTTGAATTGAGTATGATATATTCAATATAAATGAGTGGTAAGGTTTTAAAAACATATACTGTAACATATTAAAATAGCAATACCTCTGTACCAAAAATTGTGGACTGAATAAATGTTTTCAGTTTAAATAGTCATCTTAAATTTTTTTTTTCCATACTCTACTGTGGTGGCCAAGCCTATATTGATCAACCATGGTAATTCCCATTTAATACTTCTGAAAATAGTATTTTCTTGCTGTTTAATATTTTTTTCTTCAGTTACCAGGTAGATATTAAGTATGCTCTTCAATTTCATTAATGTATTAAATACATACGTGGAAAATGAAGATACTTCTCCATTTGATTCAGTTTAAAAACTCATCTATCGTGAAATTTTCACCTTTGTTTATAAATCTTACCTCAGTTCATAATCAGTTACTTACTGATTTTTAGTTTTTTTCACCACTCTTCTACTTGATTGGAAATAGATGAGGGCTGGCATTTACAGGCACAACAATTTCAGCAGAATCTGCTGTATATGCTTTATTTATAAAGTCAGTAGTTCACAAATTGCAGTCATTAAGTGTTGTTAATAATGAATTTTTAGAGACCTAGCTGACCAGTGACCTTAATACACTAATGTTTGAGAGCTCCTGCTTTAGGTGGTTTGGATGGCATATACGGTCTTTCTTTCTAATACAAAGTGATATTACATGTAGAAATAAGGCTCTGTGCTCTATAGAAATAACAGTTCCGGTTATAATGATAGCTATTATTTACTGCTTTTTATGTATCGACATTGTAGGAGAGTTTAGCGTATAGTATTTAATCCTTTCAACTAGCCTTATGAGGGAGGTAGTATATATAGCATCTTCATTTTATTCATAGGCCCAGAGAATTTAGTAAGTTGAGAGATAGTTAAGGGCACAGTAGGGATGTGAACATATATTTTTCTGCCTTCAAAGCTGGCTTTTGAGAACTTATTGTATTATGCTTGAAAGCGGGCAGTCTGTACTGGTTGATTAGGAGTGTTGTAGAATATCACAGGAAAATTGCCTTTCTTCTGGTTAAAGTCTGCTTTCTGAGGATATTTTATCAACTATGTTTGCCTGGGAAGAACACTACTGTTACACGCAGTGGTAAATTTATCCCTGGTATTTCCAGTGCATTTGGCTGGAATGGACAAAGGTATACTTTTACTGCTCAAGTGTTTTTAATGACTAGCATTTTTTTTTTAATTTTTTAACGTTTATTTATTTTTGAGACAGAGAAAGACAGAGCATGAACAGGGGAGGGGCAGAGAGAGAGGGAGACACAGAATCTGAAACGGGCTCCAGGCTCTGAGCTGTCAGCACAGACCCCTATGTGGGGCTTGAACTCACGGATTGTGAGATCATGACCTGAGCCAAAGTCAGATACCCAACCGACTGAGCCACCCAGGCGCCCCTTTAATGACTAGTATTAAATTATAAAAGGTGTTAAAGCAGTTTATGGCTAATGTCTTCTTTGAGATAGCTTTAAAATTTATTTCTTATATGGGAAAAAAAATACTTCTTGAAGTTTGTTTACTTATTTTGGGAGAGAGAGTGGGCGAGGGTGCACGTGAGCCGGGAAGGAGCAGAAAGAGAGGGAGAGGGAGAATCCCAAGCAGGTGTCCCTCATTTGAAAATATTTTGTTTTGGGGGAGCCTGCATGGCTTAGTTGGTTAAAGCTTCTGACTCTTGATTTCGGCTCAGGTCACGATTTCACGATTCGTGCGATCAAGCTCCACATGGGACTCCTTGATCACAGTGCAGAGCCTGCTTGGGATTCCCTCCTTCTCTCTGTGGACCTCCCCTGCTCTTGCATGCATTCATACTCTCTCTCTCTCTCTCTCTCTCTCTCTCTCTCTTTCTCCCCCCTCCCCCGTCTCTCTCTCAAAATAAATAACTAATTAAATAAATAAATGAACATTTAAAGAAAAGAATATTTTGTTGGTTTTCCTTCTCTAATATTATTCACGGTCTTTTATTAGCGTGATTGTTTACTTATGTAGCCAGTTTGATAATGGAAGACATTTTATAGCCCCTGTCAGAAACAGAATTATAACCTTTGAGTTGTGCTTAATGACCAAATTAGTGAGTTCCCTTTTATAAGGTCCAATCTCCTCTTGAAAAATTCCATCTGAATCGTTTAGAAGTTAGTTGACAGTTTCTAAAACATACTTAACACCTTAAGGCAAAATTACTCTGCCCTTTTCCAACATTTACTCTGTGTTAACATCACTTGTTAAATGTACCTGGAAATTGGAGAGGTCAGTTAGAAATCTTTGTAACTATTCAGTTTATAAAACTGATTGGTTAGGAAATGAAGCTTTCTTAATGTTAACTAACTACAGTGTGCAGGCTTTCCGTGGTGTGTGGTCTTACTCATATTCCTAGTGATATGCTAACGCAATCATTACTTTGTGTTTTAAAATGTTACATTTGGTTTGAGGTTTTCTTCAAATATGGAAAAGTTGGCAATTACTTATTCCTTTGGAAAAATTGGTCCTAGGAAATGAAGTAAAAAATGAGTTGTCTGTGTCTTAAATTTTCTTAGAATAGTATATCTTATATAATGTCAGTTAAAAGTTTCATTAAATTTTAATTGTCAATTTTGTCTTGTTTATGTAGGTTAATGAGCTTTCTGAGGAAGAAGAGGAAGATGAAAAGCTGGAACATATAGAAGAACTTCCAGAAGAGGGTGCAGAAAAATCAAGTGATATGGCAGAGGTGGTACAGTTAAGGATGACTGAAAACATCCTGGAACCAAATAGTGTTACAGCATCAACAAGGTATTATTTCAGTTGAAAGAACCTTAGCTTTTAAGATTTTTATTCTAGGTGTAGATTCACTGAAGCAGTAAATCACACAAATTGTAACAATATGTAAAAGATTGATTTATGTATGGAAAAGAGCAACAAGAAAATTTTAAGCAAACTTGATAAGGAAATTTCAAGTATTAGCAATTACACTTTTCTTTCGAAATAGAACTTTTACATTTCTTCTTAAAGTTTTTGTATTAGTGTGTTAGTTGGGTTGGGTAAATTTTCAGAACCTTTGGAAGTGGTTGAATTGACTTGTATTTCCAAGTTCTAGGCTAGAAGTAGGCTGTAAAGAGAGAACTCTGTGATGCATTACTATAGTGCTTCCCAGTCTTATTTCAGGTATGAAGTGATACTGTTTACATGGCATACTATGTAAACTTGGTAGGTGTGGTAGGATACAGTCACTGTCTTAATGCATAGCTTGGGCCACTGGACACACTGTTTAGAAAGCTTTAGAGAATTCAAGAAGTCTGCAGCTTTAGGTATTGCTCAATTCTGTGCTGTTCTCTGTAAAGTTTCATGGTTTACTAACCCTTACTAACCCCCTTTTCTAATTAGGGGAACAGCAATATATTGAGATCACTAGAATTTGTTGTTGTCTTTTTTTTTCTTTTTTTGATCACTAGATATTTTTCATTAAATCTGTGTTCAATAAAATGGTAGTTAAAAAGCAGAGGAAATGATTTAAAAGCATTAGAAGGCAAAATGTCATTTAAACTACCTAATACCAAAGGGATAAACTATCCATTGTCATTTAGAAAAATTATAAAGTGATTTAAGATACATACTGTCAAATACAACTCTTAAATTTCTTTGTGAGCTTCTGGGTCCTTGTATATTATGTATAATTTCTTCAAACATGATTGCAATTATGGTATATTAACTTGTTCACTCTTTTGCCCTTGATTTAACATTGTTTGTGCTATTCTATGTTTATAAGCCCTTTTAATTTATTTGGGGTTAGGGCTCTTAACTCTAATTATATTAAGATATTTATAAACAGTATGCCAAACTATTTACCTATATCTCAATTATATATTTACTGTCCTTTTTTCTGGAAATTTTGAATTATTTTAGTTAGATTGTCTGTATTAAATTGCTACTGATCAACTTTTTAGGTTCTTAGGCCCCTTCTTTCTTCTTCTGAACTATTTGCATACATTTATTTGGCTCAACTAGTGATGAACTTTTCTTTGGCTTTTATAAGTATTTCCAGAGTGCTTAAAATATACAGCCTGATTTATATTGCCATTAGCAGTATTTTCTCCAGGACCTAAAGACAGGAGACAGATGGGAGTTCTTGGGGCACCTGGGTGGCTCAGTTGCTTAAGTGCCGACTTCAGGTCCTGTCATGAACTTGTGGTTTGTGAGGTCATGCTCCACATCGGGCTTTCCGCTCTCACTGTAGAGACTGCTGCAGATCCTCTGTTCCCCCCCCCCCGCCATTCCCCCACCCTCAAAAATAAATAAACATTAAAAAAATAAAATAAATGGATGTTCTTTATTTTAAGTTAGAGTTATGCTTTCCAATACAGTGGCCACTAGCTACATGTGGCTATTTAAATTTTAAACTTGAACCAGTAAAAATTAAATAAAGTTAAAAAATCACTTTCACAGTTGTATTAGCCAGAGTTCAAGTGCTCGATGGCCATGGGAGTGGCCACTGTATTGGACAGTACAGATATAGAACATGTCTGTCGTTGCAGAAATTTCTTGGAGATAGCACTGATTTAATTATGTAAATTTGTTAGGTCTATTTATTTATTTAATTATTAGCAAAGTTAATATTCAAATACATAGCACTACTAGTTTCTTCTTTTTGATCATCTTTCCAATTTTGTAGACAATCCTCCTTTCTTCCAGCCAGGTAATTTTCAGATAGACTGGTAGGTAGGTGGTCAGGATTCCTTAAAGGCAAGTCACAGAAGTGGACCTTGTTAAAGGAAAGAAAAAAGACAGTTTATTAGCAGAATGACAGGTCTCAGAGTCAGAAGGAAAAGCAGAGATAACATTTGGAAACCGTGGAGAATTTAGTGGCAGTGTTATGGAAGAATCTCTAGCATGTGGCTATTTGAGAATTTCAGTTGTCTTTCTATCTGTCATTATACTCAAGGTCAAATTCCTCTGGAGTAGCAGGGGAGAGGGTGTGGTGTAAATTGCATCCACTGTCCAATCACCTGGCCAGGGTAGAACTGGTCATTGTAATTTATGTATCTACCAAGACCATTGGATAGGAAGAGGAACTAGTTTGCCACAGAAGAATGTGGCTATTTACCAAAAGAAAGGGATAGGGCTGTCAGACAGCAAGATAGGTGTCTACCAGAGTCATCTTTGAGATTTAGTGATGATCAAAATTTCAGTTAATATTTGTGTATTAGCCTTTTTTGTAGTTTTGGCTGAATGATTGCATGAAGATAAAAAATACATTCTTTGGTTATCCACCATGGATGAAAGAAAAATAGGGGAGAGATATCCCTAGAGTGCACAGCCCTAGAATATAGGGAGCATTAATAAATTTGTTTTAGGGAATTAGTGGATACTGTACTTCATGAAACTGGAGATTGAACTTTTGGTAACTTTTAACGTGCCATCTTGTTGAATTTTTCTGTGAGGTAGTTCATGAACATTTACTACAGTGTTAGGTAGCTACTCTTTTTCTCTTCAGAAGTAGCTGTGGGAAAATATGTTAGAAACCTAAGGGAAATAAACATTTAAAAAAATTATTTAATGTTTATTTAAATAAAAAAAAGTTTATTTATTTTTGAGGGAGAGGCAGAGACGAAGACAGAGCATGAGTAAGGGAGGGACAGAGAGACGGAGACACAGAATCTGAAGTAGGTTCCAGGCTCTGAGCTCTCAGCAGAGTCCGACGTGGGCCTTGAACTCACAAACCGTGAGATTTATGACCTGAGCTGAAGTCGGCTGCTTAACCAACTGAGCCACCTAGTCGCCCCAGTGTTTATTTATTTATTTTTGAGAGGGAGACAGAGCGCAAGCAGGGGAGGGCAGAGAGAGAGAGGGAGGCACAGAGTCTGAAGCAGGTTTTAGGCTCTCAGCTGTCAGCACAGAGTCCCCCATGGGGTTCATATTCATTCACAGGCTATAAGCTCATGACCTGAGCCCAAGTCGGTTGGTTAACCAGGTGAGCCACCCAGGCAAATAAACATTTAATGATGGTTTAAAAAAGCAGTTATCAAATTTTTTGTTTTCACATGTTAAATTCTTAAAAATTATTGATGACTACAAGACCTTTGTTAATGTGGATTATACCTGTAGGCATTTACCATGTTACAAATTAAAACAGCAAATTTAAGCCACTGGAAGTGTGGCTTTGTTGGGTTGTAGTTTGGAAGATGCTTGTATTTGCAGCTGTAATACAGCTGTTTTTATGTAACACAGCTGTTATGTTTTTCTATTGATAAATTCCACCTCCTTTATTAGTTCTCAGTCAGCAGTTTTCAGTTTTTTTTACACTTTAGATTTATTTAGAACCCAAAGAACTTTTGTTTCTGGGGGTTATGGCTATTGGTATTTACATTATTGGGAATTAAAATTGAGAATATTTTTTTTTATTGTTTATGTATTTATTCTGAGAGAGAGACAGAATAGAGGAGGGGCAGAGAAAGATGGAGAAAGAGAATCCCAAGCAGGCTCTGCACTTTTAGTGCAGAACCCGACACAGGGCTCGATCTCATGAACCGTGAAATCATGATCTGAACTGAAATTTAGTCAGACCCTGAACTGATTAGGCCACCCAGGTGCCTCAAAACTGAAACTTATATATTTTTTAAAGTAGCAGTAAACCCATTAAATGTTAATGTAATGAATTTTTTTAATTTTTAGATCAAGAGCATGCACACGAGTAGGGGAAAAGGACAGAGGGAGAAAGAGAATTTTTTTTTTAGTGTATATTTTTAAGAGAGTCAGCATGACTGGGGGAGGGGCAGATAGGGGAGGACAGAGGATCTGAAGCAAGCTCTTTGTTGTCAGTGAACCTGATGCTGGGCTCAGATTCACGAGCCGTGAGATCGTGACCTGAGCCAGAGTCTGATGCTCAACTGACTGAGCCACCCAGGCACCCCAAGAGAGAATCTTAAGCAGGCTCCATGCTCAGAGTGGGGCCCCAATGCAGGGCTTGATCCCACGACTCTGGGATCGTGACCTGAGCTGAATTCAAGAGTCGGATGCTCAACTGATTGAACCACTCAGGCACCCCGAATTCACATTCCTTAATATCACCACTGATTGTATCAAAAACATCTTTAAGTACTGGGACATTATTGAATTTATGAAGATAGGGGTTTTCAAAAATTCAAATGTTTGCTTGAAAACTCAAATTTTAACAGTATTGTCACTTGTTTTTCTTAAAGTTGCAGTCTTGCTCATTTTTGAGAAAATGTCTGCCAGATATTCAGGTTGGAATAACCATAATTTGTCAGCTGACCTTTCCAATGAAAATGGTGTTCCATGATAAAAGTTCACCTGTCAACTCAAACAAGACAAACATTGTACTATGCTATGCCTCAGAAGTGTTTTATGTGTACTTCCCATTTTTGTCATACCAAGTACTAAAATGAAGTATACTCAGAGCTGAGATAAAATTAATAATTTTTCTGCTGCTTCATCAAGGATTGGTCTCCTTTTTAAAAAATCACAAGTGAGGGGTGGTGAAGAATGCAATGGCCATGGTATGGTTTGGTACCACTTGCCTGGATTTGTGCTAAGACACCAAGCATTTTTTTCTACCATTGATTTTGCTTCCTTATGCAAATGTCACCACAGTGGAAAAAGGCAAATGTTATGAAAACAGTTTTGGTCTTTTTGTTCACAGACCACCCTTTGAGAACCAGTGGTTTAAATATTTGTGTAGGATTTGTACTGATCAGTCTGTTTATGCATCCATTATTTCTGTATATTATTTGCTATTAGTCCTATTTTGTGATGATTTGAACTGCCTTCAGAGTGGAAAAAATGCTGGGGGTTAGGTATAGGTAGTTTAGGATATGTAAAAACCAGGTTGCTTCTGAGGCTTCATCTTATCCATGAGGTCCATGAAAATCTCAAGATCCTTTCCAAAGTGACTGTATCTGTAGATAAAGAATTATTGCTCTCTCTGCACATACTTATCTGTTATTTACCTTTGTTGTTTAAATGTACAAATTTTAGGGGAATCTACCTTGAAAAAATTTACAGAGGTAGGAGAGTTCTGAACAAGTTTTTCACTTTTTTTTTTTAATTTGTGCCTCATATATTTTACCTAGGCTTCAGGTTTAGGTAAATTTTATTTTTTTATTAAAAAAATTTTTTTTAATGCTTATTTATTTTTGAGAGAGAGAGAACATGAGCAAGGAAGGGGCAGAGAGAGAGGGAGACACAGAATCCGAAGCCGGCTCTAGGCTCTGAGCTGTCAGCACAGAGCCTGATGCGGAGCTTGTACCCACGAACCGCGAGATCATGACCTGAGCCGAAGTCATACACTCAACTGACTGAGCCACCTAGGTGCCCCATTTTTTTATTTTTATTTTTTAAAAAACACTTATTTATTTATTTTTGAGAGTGAGAGAGCACAAGTCAGGGAGGGGCAGAGAGAGAGGCGGGGAGACAAAGAATCTGAAGCAGGCTCAAGCCTCCCAGCTGTCAGTGCGGAGCCCTACACCGGGCTTAAACCCACAAACCGTAAGATGATGACCTGAGCTGAGGTTGGATGGTTAACTGATTAAGCCACCCTGGTGCCCCTAGGTAAATTTTAATGTATACTCATGTTTGCAGAACTATACATCAAAAGGTTAATTGGCAGGGGCGTCTGGGTGGCTCACTTGGTTTAGTCTCCGACTATTGTTTTAGGCTCAGGTCATAATCTCACAGTTGTGAGATCGTGTCCCACATCAAACTGTGCTCTGGGTGTGGAGCTTGCTTGAAATTCTCTCTCTCCTCCCCTCTACCCCTCCCCGACTTGCACTTGCTCTTTCTCACTCTCTTTCTCTCTCTCTCAAAAAAAAATTAATTGGCATTCTTACATTCTTATAAAGTTCATTTATAATTGTGCTTTGCCTTCGTAAACCTTGGAATTCAGAAATGAAAATTTCAGTATCTTTTTATGGGCTGTTGATGCTGCGGCTTTATTTTTGTGAGTTCATTGGTTTCTGATGGTTTGTTCTTTTTGGGTGTAGTGCAGGATAAAAGGTGTAGTGTTTGAGGAAGAGCTCTGAGTTTAGGGTTTTGAGATTAGTCTCTACAAATTCATTCTGTGGATGCCTTATTGTTGAGGAAATGGGCCCTCAGCTGACTGACTACAGGTGGTTCAGAAAGGTAGTCATAACATTTCCCTTCTTTCATCCATTGAATCCAGTAATTTGCAAAATATTTGTTTGGCAGTCCATTACGTTTTCACTAGCGAGGTTCCACTAAAGAGGAAAATGTGGGGTGCCAGAGTGGCTCAGTTGGTTAACTGTCTGACACTTGATTTCAGCTCAGGAAAAATGTACGTTGTGGAAGTGTCAGAATTGTTGGGCAGGGAAAAGTAGAATTTATGCTTTGGGTCATAAGAAAGTTCTATTAAAGTAAAAATTGTTTTAAAGTACCAGAGCACAATAGATATTGACAAGTTCTCTTTCTTTTCCCTCCCCTTGCCCTATAAATGATGCATTTAATGTTTTAAAGACTTGTAGTTACTATTACTTACTGACTTTCTAGTTGTAAAGAATCTTTCACTTTATTCTTATCATAGTTATAGGGTATTCCCAAGTTAGTAGGAAGAGTGAAGAAAGGCTTTTGCTTTTGGCTTGAAAGGGATATATGATTTTTCTTGTTTTAATATATATTTACTTTTGAGATGATTGTTTTTAAAATTATAGTTTTGGAGTATAGAAATTATCATAATTTTAGATTTGAAAAATTAACCACTAATGGTTTTCTAAATATGGGTAACAAATGAACATTAGTAGTATTGTACTTTTTGTGTACTGTTTTATCAATTTCATATTAGTCATAACTTCTATCTTCAGATAGGGTAGTATGACTAATGCAAACAGATTGGTTTTTCTGCTTTATGTTGGAGTAGGCTTAAATATTTCTACAGGAGTGCTACCCAGATTCAAAATTTTGTCCCCTTTTCCCTCTGTCCTGCAAAATTGCACAGACTTGGGAAGAAATTTGTGGACTCTTGATTAGGTCTCTCCTTGTCAGTAGTGACCTCATGTTGCAGCCTGCTTCCGTTTAGACTGCAGCTCTGATAATTGCTCAGCAGTTTGTTTTTTTTTTTTAATTTTTTTTTTCAACGTTTATTTATTTTTGGGACAGAGAGAGACAGAGCATGAACGGGGGAGGGGCAGAGAGAGAGGGAGACACAGAATCGGAAACAGGCTCCAGGCTCTGAGCCATCAGCCCAGAGCCTGAAGCGGGGCTCGAACCCACGGACCGCGAGATCGTGACCTGGCTGAAGTCGGACGCTTAACCGACTGCGCCACCCAGGCGCCCCGCTCAGCAGTTTTTATAAGCCCATCACCATCCTTTATGGTGTTTGAAGGCTCTTTACCTGATATTTTTGTTGGGAGATGCCATGGGTTCAGAATGGCTTGCAGAGCTCTGTTGCACAGGTAAAGTGATCCTTATCAGATTTAATTGAAGCAGAGCTGCAGTACTTTTATGAAGTGTTATTTATAACATTAAATATTTGTAATTGAGAAATTAAAATAATAGTAGTTCCCTATGATCACTGTATTTGAATTACAAAATACTTATAATTGGAATAAATGGCTGCAAGATTGATTTTATGTAATACTCTCAAGAAGATTACATGCTTGTGGGCAGATTTAAAAATAGAGTTAACAGAAGGGAGAAAAAGGTCAGAGAATGACTGTATTCTTTTTTTTTTTTGTAATCTTTTAATAGTATACTTGACTAAGGACTTTAAAATATGTATGACCCTTGTAATTTATTGTTGCTTCTGTTAGTCTGGTCTTCTTTGGGGGTTTAGTGAAAATCCCCATCAGGTGGGTTTTGTGGCATCTGTCCATATAGTACCTAAATAATTGACTTTAAATTTGTAAGCAGTTATTTTTCTTTTGTCTTTATTTATCAGAACTCACATCCTCTTGATTCCTGTGCTATTTTGTTGCTGTTACAGATGGCATAATTGTATTGATAAATCCTTTTTACAACCATAGATGTGTGTTAGCCATGGTTTGTGCATAAGTGCTTTCTACCCAAAGAAATTGGCTAAGTCTGAAAATAATAAATTCTTTGAAGTCTGAAAACTAAATCATTCCTTTGTCCTTTACAAGGTCAGAGAACGAATTTGTACAGTCAACTTCTGTAGCCTCGTGAGTGACAATCTGACTTATAAAGTATAAAATCTATTTGATTTATTTACTAAGTCTTTTTGGGGTAGGGAGAGGGTCTGTTGAAAGCAGTTGTTTGATCGTCCCTCCATATCTTTAGGGCTAAAGAACCTTTACTCTTACACTAATAATCTAGCTCATTGATTACTACATATAGATATATACAAATACATATATACATGTATTTGTAATTTAATCCCAGTATCATTTAAAAGGGATAGGAAACAAAAGATCAACTCTGTCGATCTATCCGATATAGGACCATTAGAATTCTTGCTTTTTTTTTTTTTGCTTTTTTGGATAACTGGAAGATTATATTAAAGTTTAGTCATTTTGGAAGCTAGAAATAAATCTAGCAACTTTAACTTCTAGTATGGATAAGAATTGTCAGTGGTATTTATAAAAAAATGTAGACTTTTGGGGAGTGCCTGGGGGTGGCTCAGTTGGTTAAATGTCCGACTTCAGCTCAGGTCATGATCTCATGGTTTGTGGGTTCGAGTCCCATATCAGGCTCTGTGCTGACAGCCTAGACAGAGCATGGAGCCTGTTTCGGATTCTGTGTCTCCTTTTGTCTCTGCCCCTCTCCTGCTTGTGCTGTCTCTCTCTCTCTCTCTCTCAAAAATAAATATAAAAAAAAAAAAAAAAAGTAGACTTTTGGACCCTACCTCCTCTGGGAGGGCCTCAGAAATCTGTTTTTTAAAAACTTTAAAAAAAATTGGGAAATAAATCATGCACACAGAAATAGGCATCAATGTATATAGCAAAGCAAGTTAGTCAAAGCACATATCTTTGTAATCACCATCCGCATCTAGAATAAACCCTGATAGCACCCCAGTAGGTCTCACAGTCCTGATCTCTTCTCTCCCCTCTAACGGTAACCACTATGCTAACTTTTTGACACTAGTTTTTAGCTTTATGCAAATTAAATGTCACTGTGTATATATTTTTGATCCAGCTGCTTTCACTAAACATTGTATGTGAGATTTGTCCATGTCGTAGGTCATTGTGGTTCATTTTTTTGCTGTAAAGTATTCCATCCTAAGATTACACATCAGTGATCCAATTTAATATTGGCAGACCTTTGGATTATTTTTACTTGTTGATTATTTATTTTTGTTGTGTACATTTTTTTTTTTAAGTTTATTTTATGAGAGAGAGAAAAAGCGCAAGTGAGGGAGGGGCAGAAAGGGGGACAGAAGATCCAGAGCGGGCTCTGCGATGACAGCTCATGGACCATGAGATCATGAACCGAGCCAAAGTCAACGCTTAACCAACTGAGCCACCCACATGCCCCTGTCGTGTACATTCTTATATACATCTTCTGGTGCACGTATGCATGTACATGAAGACATAAATTTGATTTTTAACTTTTGTAAATATTACCAAATTGTTTCCCAAAGTGCTTGCCCCAATTTACACTAACAGTGCATGAGCATTCCCAGTGCTTCGCATCTTTGCCAACACTTGGTATTAACAGTTTTGGAGGATATATAATATTATTTCCTTGTCATTTTAATAGGTTCATCCCCTTTTCATGTGTGTATTATCAGTTAATTCTTTTGTGAAATAGCTGTTCTGTTTTTTGATTTTCTACTGTTTTTTTTCCTTGTTGAATTGGAGGAGCCCTTTAAAAGTATGCATTGGAAATATCTTTTCATTTTATGTTGTGCCTTTTCCTTCTCATATTGTGTCTTCTGAAGAATGATTCTTAATTTCATTCAGGTTTACTTTTCTTTTCCCTTTGTGGTTAGTGCTTTTGGGGTTCTGTTTAAGAAATCTTTTTCTAAATATATATTTCTGTATTATCTTTTTTTACCATAAAAATAAATGTTATTTGTTTTATTTTTTTATTACGTTTAAAATTTCAATTTCAGTTTAGTTAACATTCCTATATTACCTTCTAAGAACTTCTATTACTTCTAAGAATTGCCTACTGGTAACCTTCTATTACCTTCTGAGAACCTTCACATTTCTTGTTTAGGTGTATAATCTACATTATATTATATTGTCCTTGTGTGTGAGACGGTGCCAACTTATTTTTTTCAATATGAGTTAACAAATTGTCCGAGTACTCATTTTTGGAAAGACTGCCCTTTTCCCTGCTTTCTGTAGTACCACCTTTGTTCCTTATCAAGTGTGTATTCATGGGTACATTTCTGTTCTGTTTGTTTTTTCTTGTGCCAGTGCTATGTTATTTATTTTTGCTTTATTGTTTTTGGGGTCTGGGGTGGGGTATAGATCTCCAATAAAATAGCACTGTCACCCCAGGACAGTGTGATATAGGTGGTCCATGGATCAAATCCTTGTTTTAGGGGTTGTAAGAAAGCCTCCACATTCTGGCTTAATCTTTACTAGCCTGTGTGTGTATAATTATAAAAACATGCTATTTTAAAAATTATTTATATATAATTATTTATATATATTTTATCTTAATCTTTAGATTTGCATTTCTAGTAAGTTTTCTTATATCCATGTATCTATTAGCATTTTAATAATCTAATCTGATGGGAAAAGGTGAGAAAATTCTTCTGAGAAGTTAAGTAAGTAGTTGCCTAACAATGGCAGATTTGAAAAATAACAGAGGATATATACTCCCACAAAAGTTAAAACATGGTATTAGGCTTTAGTAACAGACTGATGGACTAAGTAGTTGAGAATTAGAACTTGTTGAGATTTTGGTGTACAGTACAGGAAAAGCTCACCAGAAGCCACAAATTAAATGGGGAAGGGAAGGATGTTGGATTTATACGTTTTCTTCACACCATTTGATATACTACACTGTCAGGTATTAAAAACAAAATACTTCTAATCATGTAAGTATGTAATGTGTGTAAGCTTAGAAATTGCAAGTATTACTGAGGAAAATATAACTGATCAGACCATGTAAAGATAGATCTTCAATAATTAAATAGGCAACCCGTAAAGGAAATGAAAAATATAAACAACAAATCATTGTAGCAAAATATCAGAAGAAGACTTAATCTTAGTTGACATTTAAGCACTCTGGAGGAAGACCTTCATTTATCTTTTCTTGTTTTGTTTTGTTTTGTTTTGTTTTGTTTTGTTTTGCGGAAGTCACTAAGTGTTAACTTTCAGCTCATTTGAAACTACTAGAAATGGACCCATGGCTAAACTCTTTTTGTGCACGTATATGTGATTTTTCTCCCCAATGTTTCCTTCAGAAATGAACTTCCCAAAAACATCATTAAAATTTGAAAAATTTTTAAGTATTTCCCTTGAGGGTATCAGCATGAAAGCATTTAGAACTAAGAATAATCTGTTCATGAAAACTAGCATAATACTGGCTGTTAAAAATTTTTTTTATAAAGCTGAGAGATGTTATGTGTGCCAAACCAGAGTGGCTTACTGTTGTCTGATAAAGCAATTGTGCAATTTGCTACTCATATGTTTACTGTAAGGGAGACCTGAAGATTACTGCATGAATGGTAAATGATGTTATTTGGTTTCCTGCAGAGAATCCTGTGAATATTAATCTGATAGACTTTGTTTCTTATGTTGGTTAGAGTTTGTGTTGGCACATTTACAGGGGATCTTTCATAAAACTGATTTAAATTTACTTTTTAAAAGTGACTCTTTATTGAGTCACAGACATACAGAAAAGTTCACAAATCATAAGGTTATTGAATTATCAAAAACTCAACTAGTATAACCACCACCTGGGTTACTTCTTCCTTCTCAAATTCTTCCATCTCCTTTTCGCCAAAAGTAGCTGCTCTGTGGCTTCTGTTGCTATAGATTACTTTTTTCTGTTAACTATTTTTTTCTTTAAAAATCAACTTTGAGCAGCATCTGGGTGGCTCAGTCAGTTAAACATCCTAACTCTTGATTTTGACTCAGGTCATGATCTCACTCTTCGTGGGATTGAGCCCCACATTGGGCTCTGTACCGACGTTGTGGAGCCTGCTTGGGATTCTCTCTCTCCCTCTCTTTTTCTCTCTCTCTGCCCCTCCCCTGCTCTCTTTCTCTCTCAAAATAAATAAACATTTTTAAAAAATCAACTTTGAGGCTGTAATTTTCACTCCATAAAATGCACTTTATAAACGTACACATTTGCATGTATGTGTTTACAAACCACCACTGTCAAGACACAGACTGTTTACCATCACCCAACAGTCTGGCCCCATGTCACGACTGATATCCTTTCTGTCACTGTATCGATTAGTTATTAAAAAAATTTTTTTGGGGGCGCCTGGGTGGCGCAGTCGGTTAAGCGTCCGACTTCAGCCAGGTCACGATCTCGCGGTCCGTGAGTTCAAGCCCCGCGTCGGGCTCTGGGCTGATGGCTCAGAGCCTGGAGCCTGTTTCCGATTCTGTGTCTCCCTCTCTCTCTGCCCCTCCCCCGTTCATGCTCTGTCTCTCTCTGTCCCAAAAATAAATAAACGTTGAAAAAAAAAAAAAATTTAATAAAAAAAAAAAAATTTTTTTTAATGTTTATTTTTGAGAGAGAGTGAGTGTAGGAGAGTCAGAGAGAGAGGGAGACACAGAATCTGAAGCAGGTTCCAGGCTCTGAGCTATCAGCACAGAACCTGATGGGGGCTGAAACCCACAAGCTGAGAGATCATGACCTGAGCTGAAGTCGGACACTTAACCGACTGAGCCGCTCAGGAGCCCCACTGTATAGATTAGTTTTGCCTGTTTTAGAATTTCATGTAAATGGAATCCCCTCTAGTAGGTACTCTTTTGTGTCTGGCATCTTTGCTTTGCATAATGTTGAGATTCATGTTCTTGGCATTTTTCAGTTGTTTGTGCCTTTTATTTAAAAAAAATGCTGAGTGTATTCTGTTGTAGGATGTCCTACAATTTGTTTCTGTATTCACCTGTTTGGGTTGATACCTTTGGCTATTACGAATAAAGCTGCTATGCTTGTGCAAGGATTCCTATGGAATTATACTTTCACTTCTCTTGATTAAATACCCGGGAGTTACAATTGTGGGCTCATTTAGGAAGTTTTTTTTTTTGTTTTTTTTTTTAAGATTTTATTTTTAAATAATCTCCACACCCAACATAGGGCTCAAACTCACGTCCCCGAAATCAAGAGTTGCTGGCTCTGCCAACTAAGCCAGCCAGGTGTGCCCCCGCCCGTTTTTCCCCCATTTGGTAAGTTTTATAAGAAAGTGCCAAACTGGGTGCCTGGGTGGCCCAGTTGATTAAGTGTCTGACTTGAACATGAGTTCGAGCCCCGCGTTGGTCTCTGTGCTGACAGCTCGGAGCCTGGAATGTGCTTTGGATTCTGTGTCTCCCTCTCTGATCCCTCCCTGACACACACACACACACACACACACACACACACACACACACACACACACTCTCTCTCTCTCACTCTCTCTCTCTCTCTCTCTCTCTCAAAAATAAATAAACGTTTTTAAAAAAAGTGCCAAACTGGCTTCCAAAGTGGTTGGAACATTGTACATTTCCACCAGCAGTATATAAAGTTCTAGTTGCTTCACATCCTCACCAACACTTTATTTTAAACGTTTTAGTGGTGTCCACATTTCATTGTGGGTGTCAGTTGAACTTTTAACTATGGTAAAAATGGGATTATTTTGTCTATTTTTATAAGTATCAGTAGATACTGTGGTGCAGAATTGGCTGAGGAAGGCCTGCTACTGGCACAGTGAATGAAATAGTCTGATTTTGGTATCCATTTTGCCTTTTTTTGTGACTTGAATAGTAGCACATGCTGTTACTCTTGGCAGGGAGTACGGAATGAGCACTGATGCCTTCATACTATCCTAGATGAGGTGCTTTTGTTGGGCTAGTAGTACACTTTTTTCCCCTTCAGCCTTGGAATAGGTCAGTGTTTCTTCACTTGAGCACCAAATGAAGTAGTTGCCTATACACATGGGTATGTATAGTTTTGTATGAAAAATAAATTCTTTAGAAAATTAGCATCACATTGTGCCAGAGATGAACATGTAACTTAGTGCATGCTCTCCTGGTTGTGTCAAGGTCATGCAAATGTGGCAGTTTTCAACACTTCATGAAGTTAATATTGAAAAGTTTTAATAGCTTTTTTCTTTCTTTGATTACAGTGCCCATTTATCTCCCATCAGCATTTTACCAGCCTCTGCAGAGTAAGTATTATACTTAGAGAAGACAAATCTGTTTTTAATATTAAAAATATTACTAAACTGTGGAAATTAAAATCATGGTATGTATTATGCTTACTTTAGAGGAAGGACTGTACATAAGTTAGTGAAACCTAGTTAATATTTTATATACTGCAGTAGGAACAAATACATATGTATATGTATATATACATATGTGTATGTATATATATGTATATATATATATATATACAGAATATATATACATATATATACATGTATAGAATAAAGATTGAACTTTCTTCAGATGATCTTTTTGATCTTCTGAAATGATTCAGAAATGTCAGTAGGTCTCTTTAAGAAGTAGACTTCATGTAAAAAATATGGACAGGGTCCTTACAGTTTTCTTTGATTTAGCTAAGTATTGACAAATTGTTTTGCGTTATAAATGTAGCTTTGAAAAGTCTATTTAAATGGTTTTCTGTATAGTTGCAAGGAATGAATACTGGGACAGCTGATCCTTCCCACCTTGGTAGTAATAGTGATAGTATGGTTGATTTGTCTATTAATTTGGGCAAATTTCTTTTAAAAATTTAACCTAGTATCATGTATTCCTTTTGTATGTTTCTTTTTGTATGCTAGCTTATACATTTCAGTACCCTGATAATTTGTTTTACTAGTCATTGGTTTTAATGTTTATATTTATGTGGCCAAATGCCCAGTTAGGGTGACTGCTTCTTACTAAAATGTGTTCTGTTTTGTAGCATTTTAGAAAGAACAATTAGAGCAGCTGTGGAACAGCATCTTTTTGATCTGCAGAGCAGCATAGATCATGATTTTAAGAATTTACAACAGCAAAGTCTGGTGTGTAATAATGAAGCAGAAAGTATTAATTGTGATGGGGAAGGATCTAATAACCAGTAAGAAACTTTTACAACATTTTACTGTTATTTATTGTTATAAAATGTTTGATTATCTTCTAAAAACCATAGTTTATTTAAAATGGGATCTTGGGGATTTCTGAAAGTGTGTGTGGAAAGTGTATAAATTTGTATGTAAATTGTATATAGTTAATATTGAAAATCTAAATTTTCCATTAAGATGGTAGACATTAAGTCCAATACTGCCAGGTTTTCCTCCCTGAGCACCAGAGGAAGTAGTGAGCTTAGCTTTAGGGACTGTGTTGTATGAAAAATAACTTAAAAAAACTTAAAGACCCATACTGTGTGCAACACATGGTCTCACCATGAGAGACATGAAGTGATCTAGACAGCAAGGTACAGGGACACCAGATTGACTTTGCTTGTATTGCATAGTCATTAAGTGAAATAGTGAGCAGAATCATCCTTTGCTTTTTAAATTTTATCCCCTGTCACAAGCTACTACCCTGCTGGCCTCCCTGCATACTTTTTTTTAGGTTAGTTGTTAATAGTTGAATCTTGTATAAGTTAAAAGTATGTCTGTGCTGTGTGATGTTATTCCACTTTTCATTGCACTTGTTACTTTTAAATGGATAAAAAGCCTCATCTCCTTTCCTGTTACCTCAGCCCTGCACTTGAGGGATAAATACGTGCCTTTCTCTGAGACCATAATGCGGTGATTTCATAGTTTTTATTTACCAGTTTTTATTTGGAGGACAGATGAGAAAGATGTATGCAAATTTGGAGGGTTCATAGGAGGTAAAAAAAAAAAAAAAAGATTGGGTAGAGTGTTTCTTTTTTTTTTTAATTAGATTTTTAAAAGGCCAAGTGTGTATAGTGCATTAGAATAGCTATTAAATATGAATTGAAACCGAAAAAAATTAATGGATATGAAAACCAAGGGTTGCAATATGTTTATTTTAGGAATACCATATTGTACAACTTGCAGGTGTGCTCTGTAGTCTGAAGAGATGGCATCACCAGCCTGTGGAGCTTTGTGGCCCTGATTTGTGTTGCTTTGAAGGCATGATTGGAACTGATAGAACTGGATTGCTTAAAAGCATTGCTTTTAAGAGTATTGGGCCGAATATGAAGGAAAATAGTATCTGAAAACAGCAGTAATTAAAAGTTGGAAATAGTAGGAAAGTAGTCCAAAGGTTATAATTCATATAAGTAGATTCCTTGGCGTTAGTCTTTAGCTAGAGATCCTGAAAACCTATGCCCATGCTCACACAATAACCTTATTTTTATCTCTGAGGAAGTAACTCATGTTCTATCATTGATGGTGGTATTGTCTTTGTAAACGAAAGCCTACTGCAGTATTTTGCATATTCTGAATAAATTATGTAACATGCAAAATTTGTAGTAGGAAACTACTGTTGTACTTGATAAAGTGTTGGACACTGTGGTGTTTAGTGTCTAGTGCTAGACTTGTATTTTAATTGAAACAGATGATTATGATTGAGAGTATGCATTTGTAAGGGAAATTATTTTGGCACATAAATTATTCTTTCAGCTGTTCATTTGTTTATGAAAATTTTCAAAGGGAATAACAAACAAGGTAGTTTTCTCGCAGCATTCCCTGGAGAGACAAAAATAAACTTCGTGTGTTTAATAATCTAATTGGCAGAATGAATAAAGTGTGGAGTTTTATGAAAAGGACTCATTATCTTAACAAGTGGAAGTTTCAGATCATTATTGATATTTATTTATTTTAAAAGCATTACATATTCAACATTTGGCCTGATCTGATTTTTTTATCTTCATTACTAGGGTTGATATTGCTGATGATATTATTAATGCCAGTGAAAGTAACGGAGACTGTTCAGAACCTGTGGCTAGCACTAATTTAGACAGTGAAGTTATGCAGCAAGATTTTGTATTTGAGGATGAAGAAAATAACCAGGTAAGACATGGAAAGAATAAAAGATCTTTGGGTTAAGTGTGCTAGACCTGCAACCCTGATTGCTTTGTGTATTCCTTTCATACCAGAAGTCATAGTTCATTATTGTTGACACACACATTTTTCTTGATTATGAGTCCCAAGAACATACACTCTATCAGTAAAGATCAGGAACCATCATTGGGTAGAGAAGTAGATATAAAATATTTAAAAATATTTTCCTGAAAGGAAACAAATGACATTGTTAGCTGAGGTGGTTGGTGGTATTATGGTTGTATTTTGTTCTTTTTAAAAGCTTTTTTTTTTCTAATTCCCAATTTTTTCCTGAAGAACGCGGGATCTTTTCATAGAGAAAACCCATGAACATCATTTTGAAAGTAGATTGTGGGGCGCCTGGGTGGCTCAGTCATTTAAGCATCTGACTTCACCTCAGGTCCTGATATCGTGGTCTGCATTCCATGGGTTTGAGCCCCACATCAGGCTTTGTGCTGACAGCTTGGAGCCTGGAGCCTGCTTCGGATTCTGTGTCTCCCTCTCTCTGCCCCTTCCCCACTACACACACACACACACACACACACACACACACACACACACACTCTCTCTCTCTCTCTCTCTCTCTCTCAAAATAATAAATAAACATTAAAAATTTTTTTAAAAAGTAACTAAATTGTTTTCACTGTCATAAATTGTCCATGGTTGCATTGCTTTTAAAGTAACGTCAATAAATATACAAATTGGGGTGTCTGGTAGTTCAGTCTGTTACGTGTCTGACACTTGATCTGAACTCAGGTCTTGATCTCAGAATCGTGAGTTCAAGCCCAGCTTTGGGCTCTGTGCTGGGCATGAAAAATAAATAAATAAAAAATAAATAAATACACACACACGCACATGTATATACATATACGTACACAAAGCAGTATCTTTCTTTTTTTTTTAATTATATCTTTTATTTTTTAAAATTTGCATCCAAATTAGTTAGCATATAGTGCAACAATGATTTCAGGAGTAGATTCCTTAGTGACCCTTACCTATTTAGCCCATCCCCTCTCCCACAACCCCTCCTGTAACCCTCAGTTTGTTCTCCATATTGAAGAGTCTCCTATGTTTTGTCCCCCCTCCCTGTTTTTATATTATTTTTGTTTCCCTTCCCTTATGTTCATCTGTTTTGTCTCTTAAAGTCCTCATATGAGTGAAGTCATATGATTTTTGTCTTTCTCTGACTGACTAATTTCACTTAGCATAATACCTCCAGAGATTTCATTCTTTTTGATTGCCAAGTAATCCTCCATTGTATATATATATATACCACATCTTCTTTATCCATTCATCCATGCAGTATCTTTGTACAACATGTTTCACAGTTTAGTTTTGATAACTTTTTAAAATAAGATTCTTAATGGATAAGGAAGTTTTTATTCAGCATGTTTTCATTCTAAGTCATGAACTAAAGTGTAGGTATAATAAAGAATTTAGGGTCTGTCAACTGAGATTTGTATTCTGGCTTTGCCTTTTAATAGCAGTGTGACTTTGGCCAAGTTACCTAACTTTCCTTATCTGCTCCTTGATTTTCTTTAGACAGGTAGGGAGTAATAACTTCTGTTAGAGGATTATTATAAGTATCCAGAGAAGTAGAAGTATAAAATTATTTTATAAACTAGGAAACGTTCACTGAAGTTAAGTTGCTCCTGTTATTTTTACTCCACTTGTATATTACTTATATATTAATGCTTTTACTTATGCTGGTATATTAGATAAATCCCTTTTCATGTAGTAGTCTCCTTGCCCTTTTCTGGATTTTCAATTTCTGCCTGTCTACTGGATCACTCCCATCAGTGTAAAATGTTATTTTCCCATGTGTAGGAAATAATTCTCTCTTGACTCTTCACCCCCCTGTATGTAGATAATCCCCTATTTTTTGCTTCCCCCTCTAATAAAATTACTTGAATTGTCTCTTTTCTTTAATTCTTCTCTTTCCACTCTCTCTTAAACCTACTTCTGGTAACCTTTTGCCTCATCATTCCTCTGAAACTGCTTTTGCAAGGTACCAGTGATGTCTCTTGCACATTTTACTTGACCTAAGAGTACAGTTTGATTTAATTAATTACTCACACTACCTTGATAGGTTCTTTTGTTTTATTTATTTATTTATTTATTCATTCATTCATTTGTTTGTTTTGTTTTGTTTTTTCCCCCTTGGCTTTCAGAATATCTCATTCTTCTTTGTTGTTTTCTACTTGACTGACTGCCCTGTTTCTTTGTTGGTTGCTTTTCGTGTTCTGAACCTTTGAAATTTGGAACAGCCCAGTGCCCATTTCTCGGATTGCTTATTTTCATTCACTCAGTTGGTAATATCATTTCATCTAATGGTTTTTTTTTTTTTTTTAAATTTTTTTTTTTCAAACGTTTATTTATTTTTGGGACAGAGAGAGACAGAGCATGAACGGGGGAGGAGCAGAGAGAGAGGGAGACACAGAATCAGAAACAGGCTCCAGGCTCTGAGCCATCAGCCCAGAGCCTGACGCGGGGCTCGAACTCACGGACCGCGAGATCGTGACCTGGCTGAAGTCGGACGCTTAACCGACTGCGCCACCCAGGCGCCCCTCATCTAATGGTTTTGAAATACTGTCTACCTGTAAAGATTTCCAAATTTATATCTCTAGTTGAGGCCTTTCTCTTGAATTTGATTCCTATATCGAGTTGTTATACTTAACATCTCCACTTGAATATCTTGTAAGCATTTTAAGCTTTACAGGCGCCAAACTGAATTTATAATCTTGTCCACATGGCTGTTCTTCTTTTTGTCTTTAAAATCTCAGTAAAGGGCAATTTCTCCTTCCATATGCATAGACCAAAAGCCTTGGGTCATCCTTGATTTCTTTCGCTGCACATCCCATTCTTTACAGAGTCCTGTTGGCAATACCTTCAAAGTTTATCTGGCGTCTGACCACTTTTTACCATTTTCATTGCCACCCTGTAGGTCCATATCAATATAATTTCTCCTAGATTAATAGATTAATATAGTCTTGGTAACTGATATCATCTTTGCCTTCCTGTGGTCTGTTCTTAGCACAGCAGCCAGAGTGATTGTTTTAAAAGGAAAATTAGAGAATTTTCCTTTCCTTTCTCTTCTCAGAACCTTCCATTGCCATCTAGGTATAAAAATAGAGGAATAGGTACTGCAGAAACACTGAATGATAGCTTAGTCTTTTTCTTTTTCTTTTAGTTTTTTAATGTTTATTTTTGAGAGAGAGAGAGAGGCAGAGTGCAAACTGGGGAGGGGCAGAGAAAGAGGGAGACACAAAATCTGAAGTAGGCTCAGCACAGAGCCTGATGTGGGGCTCGAACTCATGAACCGTGAGATCATGACCTGAGCCGAAGTTGGTTGCTTAACCACCTGAGCCACCCAGGCCCCCCGACAGCTCAGTCTTAAGGTTAGCTATCTGGATTGCTGTTTTCCCAGGTGTCCTGTGGTTTGCTTCTTCCTCTCACCTTGTAGATGTTTGCTCAGTTTTACCTTTTCTGTAAGGCCAAATCTCCTCATCACTCTGTATTAGTATTAGCAGGTCTTCCCATTGACCCACCCCCATCTAGTCCCTGAAGTTTCCGTCCTTGTCCCCCTTGCCCTTGATAGTGTTACCGCTATTGCACATATCTTTTAAATTAGTAGTTTACTGTCTGTCTCCCACCAGGGACTATAATCCCTCAACCCTTCATGAGGATTGAGATTTTTATTTGTTCATTATTGCATCCCATTATCTAGAACACATAGGTATTCATTAAGTATTTGTGGAATATGTGATGAATAAATGAGTAACATCTGGCACATAGTAGGCAACTAAATAAAATATATATATACATATTTTAAGTAGGCTCCACACCCTGTGTGGGGCTTGAATTTAAAACCCTGAGATCAAGAGTCATGTGCTTTACTGACTGAGCTAGCCAGGTGCCCCTAAGTAAATGTGTTGAATGAAATTGGTGTATCATTTACTTTGTTAACAATGCAAGAATTATTTTTCCCCAAAACCTTTTTTTTTTGTTGTTTTTTTAAGAGCAGTTTTAGGTTTACAACAAAATGGAGAGGGAGGTATGGTAATTTCCCCTATGCTCCCTGCCCCAACACAGGCACACTCCCACATTATCACCGTCACTCACCTGAATGGTACGTATTTTACCAAGGATGAACCTGCCTTGACACATCATAATCATTCACAGTCTAGTTTACCTTAATGTTCATTCCTAGTGTTGTGCATTTCATAGGTTTCGACAAACGTAAAATGACATGTATTTGTTATAATATTCATACTGTGGTTTTTAAACTGTCCTAAACATCCTCTGTGCTCTGTTTATTTCTCCCACCACCCCTGCAACCACAGATCTTTTTATTGTCTGCATAGTTTTGCCTTTTCCAGAATCGTATAGTTGGAATTGTACAGTATGTAGCCTTTTCATAGTGGTTTCTTAGTAGTATGCATTTAAGTTACTTTCACATTTGCTTCATGGCTTGATAGCTCATTTTTTAGTGCTTAGTCATTGCCATTGCTGCAGTGTACCACAATTTATTTATCCATTCATCTACTGAAGGACATCTTGGTTGCTTGCAAGTTTTGGCAGTTATCAATAACACTGGTACTAATATCTGTGTAGACATAAGTTCTTCGCACCTTTGGGTAAATAATAAGCAGTATAATTGATAGGTCAAATGGTACAAATTTTATAAGAAACCTCCAACTGTCTTCCAAAATGGCTGTGCCATTTTGCTTTCCTACCAGTAATGTTTAAGTTTTCCTCTTGCTCCACTACTTCACCAGTATTTGTTGTTGTCAGTGTTCCAGATTTTTGCAGTTCTAATATGTGTATAATGATATTTCATTGTTGTTTTTAATTTGCAGTTTTCTTAATGCCATAATGATGTTGAGTGTCTTTTCATATGCTTATTTGTTATCTGTATCTTTAATGAGTTCAGGCCTTCTGCCCATTGTTTTCCTCACGAACCCGAAGCCCATTTTTTAATTGGGTTGTTTTCTGTTGAGTTTAGGAGTTCTTCGTTTATTTTGAGTAACAGTCTTTTATCAGATCAGTCTTTAGCAAATTAATGGGTTTTTTTAATTTTTTTTTTTTTTCAACATTTATTTATTTTTGGGACAGAGAGAGAGCATGAACGGGGGAGGGTCAGAGAGAGAGGGAGACACAGAATCGGAAACAGGCTCCAGGCTCTGAGCCATCAGCCCAGAGCCTGACGCGGGGCTCGAACTCACGGACCGCGAGATCGTGACCTGGCTGAAGTCGGACGCTCAACCGACTGCGCCACCCAGGCGCCCCATAATGGGTTTTTTTAAATGTGCTACTAGATTTGTAGTAAATATTTAGAATTTTTGTACTGATAGGAGAGTGATCTGTAAATGGTACAATAGTTTGTACAGGAATTTGGACTGTTTTTGAGGGGTTGAAAGTGATCAGTAGCCTGATTAGAGATTATATCAAAATACTTGTTCTTATCAATAACTTTATCATAAATCAATCCATTTCAAGATTAGCAAGCTTTTAATTGTTGATACCTAACAAACTTACATTTATTTATATCCTCCAAACAATGAGCGATTACTGAGATGTAATCTTCTTCAAGTGGAGTCCAGATGTATTTGGGAAGGTCTCACAGAGCTAGATGATAGAGCACAAGAGATAGATGATTGTCACTTCAATGTGTACTATTATGAGATCTCCTCAGATTGTTTTTGTTTTTTCTTAACAGTTACGAAAATACTTAAAACCTCTGCCAAGAAACAGTCATTCAGTAACATGTTATGTTGTTTTTAAATCCCAGTCTCTCTTTATTTTTAAAAATGGCGATATAATTGGGCACCTGGGTGGCTCAGTCAGTTAAGCGTCTGACTTCGGCTCAGGTCATGATCTTACACTTCATGAGTTCAAGCCCCGCATTGGGGTCTGTGCTGATAGCTCAGTGCCTGGAGTATGTTTAGATTCTGTGTTTCCCTCTCTCTTTGCCCCTCCCCTGCTTGCTCATGCGTACGCTCTGTCTCTCTCCCAAAAATAAATAAACATAAAAACATTTTTAAAAATTGCGATATAATTGACATATTAGTTTCAAGTATGCAACATGATACTGTATATATTATGAAGTGATCAAGCCTGTCTAGTTAACATCCATCACCACACAGTTAAAAAACTTTATTTCTTGTGATGAGACTTGTAAGATCTACTCTTAGCAACATTCAAATATACTATACAGAATTATTAAATATAGTCACTATGCTTTACATTATATCCCTATATCTTATTTATTTTCTAATTGGAAGTTTGTACCTTTTTACTGCTTTCACGCATTTTGCCCACCCCCGAGCCTCTACCTCTGGCAATAACAGATCTGTTCTCTGTATCTATGAGGTTGTTTTTGTTTTGTTTTTTAGATGTCACATATAAATGACATCATCTGGCATATGTCTTTCTCTGTCTGACTTATTTCACTTAGCATAATGCACTCATGGTCCATCCATGTTGTGACAAATGGCAGGATTTCCTTCTTTTTTATGGCAAAATAATACTCCAAATATATAAATATATACACCGCATTTTCTTTATTCATTCATCCATTGATAGACACTTAGGTTGTTTCCATGTTTTGGCTATTGTAAATAATGCTACAGTGAACATGGCGCTGCAGTTATCTTTTTGAATTAGTGTTTTGTTTCCTTTGGATAAATATCCAAAAGTGGAATTGCTGATAATCATATGTTCTAATTTTAATTTTTTGAGGTACGTCCATACGGCTTTCCATAGTGGCTGGGTCACTTTACATTTTCACAACAGTGCACTATGGTTCCCTTTTCTCCACATCTTTGTGCCAATGTTTGCTCTCCCTCCCTCTTTCTCTCCTTTCCTTTCTTTCTTGACTGCGAGGGGAGGAGGGGCAGAGGGAGAGAATCTTAAGCAGACTCTCTGCTCAGAGCGGAGCCTGAAGTGGGGCACAATCCCGCGACCCTGGGATCATGACCTGAGCCTAAATCAATAGTCATATGTTCAGGGTGCCTAGGTGGCTCAGTTGGTTAAGTGGCTGACTCTTGATTTCAGTTCAAGTCATGATCTCGCAGTTTGTGAGATGAAGTTTCTCATTGGGTTCTGTGTTGACATTGTAGAGCCTACTTGGGATTCTTTCTCTCCCCTTCTCTCTGCACCCCTCTCAAAATACATAAATAAACTTAAAAGAAGAGCTAGATGTTCAGCCAACTTGAGCCACCCATGCTCCCCAGCACTTGTGATTTCTAGTCTTTTTGATAATAGCCATTCTGCTAAGTGTGAGATGCTATCTTACTGTGGTTTTGATTCGTATTTCTCTGGTGATTAGTGACGTTGAATACCTTTTCATGTACCTGTTAACCATCTGTATGTCTTCTTTGACAAATGTGTATTCAGATCCTTTTCCCATTTTTAAATTGCATTGTTTGGGTCTTTTTCCTGTTGAGTTGTATGAGTTCTTTATACATTTTGGATATTGACCTATTGTCAGATATATTGCTTGCCATTATTTTCTCCCATTCACTAGATTGCCTTTTCATTCTAATGATGGTTTTCTTTGCTGCGGAGACTTACCAGTTTTGACCACATTAATCAATGGAAGAAATTGGCTTATAATGAAGTATATTTAACATACTGTTTAGTGAGAGTTTACTAAGCAGATGAAATGTGAGAGTGGAATGAGAATATTTAGCTTACTTAAAAGAAGTAACTATTAGCATGCTTGAGTACTAGGTAAGTGGAGATGGGAAGATGTGGAACTAAACAATGTGGAAGCTTCAATAATGGATGCATAAGGAATGGGTGGAGGCCAGAGAAATTACTGGAAATACCCATCAGGCTTTAATTAGTTCCTGGCAGTAAGCTGTGACAGCCCCCAAAACATCGGCGTTATGATTATGTTGCAGCTGCTCCTCCCACTAGTACTGCCGCCACCACCACTACCACCAGAGCTCTCTGGCTTACCTTAATTGAGACCACAGTGCCTGGACTTCCTTTTGAGGACGCTGATGTTTGTGGGGAAGGGATGGGGTCGGGGGGAGAGTATGGGCTGTTTTGTCTGCTGATAGTTTAGAATAAAAAAGCTTTTTCTACCCATGTACAAAGGAATGAATGTTTTATGGGGAGTGAATTCTGAGGAAGTACAATTTGTTCACATGATAAAATATACTTTAGTTTCTTAAGAAAGAATTGCATATTTCTGTGTCTTTTAAATTGAAGTCTGGCCATACTTTAACCTGACTCTAACAGCTTTTATTTTTTTGTCCTGGGGCATATTTTAGAGCATAACCCTATATTCTTACTCTGAATTTCACTGCTGGGCTATCAGCATTCGTCTTCTGTCACTGCTTCTTTCTTTTATGTTCCCTCCACTTGCCGTGTTTTTTTGTTGTTGTTGTTGTTTGTTTCTTTGTTTGTTTTACTTCTTTCCACTATTTGTTTAAGAATTATGTTGGCTACATCTGGCTAGAAAATATGTAGGTATTCTGTCAGTCCTTACACTTGTTTCAGTTATTTCATAGTATAAGGAATTATAGATTAAATTAGAGTTGGTGATGTAATAATGTACTTTTATAATAGAGCTTTATAAGTTTTTCTTGTAAGCTATTTTTTTTTTATTCTCTCCAGTAACTGTAAGATAGGCAATTAAATGATTGTAGCTCTCATTTGTGATGAGACTTGAATTTGGTTCTTGGAGTAAAACACCAAGTCTTATTTTTTTTAATTTTTAATTTTTTTAAATGTTTATTTTAGAGAGAGAGGGAGACAGAATCCCAAGCAGGCTCTGGAGTGTGATGTGGAACTTGAACCCATGAACTGTGAGATCATGACCTGATCTGAAATCATGTGTCAGACACTTAACTGACTGAGCCACCCAGGTGCCCCACCAAGGCTCATTTTAAATCTTGGGTCTAGGTAATGATTATTTCCCGAGCCCAGATGCCTTCATATTTAAGAATGTAAAGCTGTATTCCAGAGCAGAGAGGTTGCTGAAGTCTGATCAGTGGTTCTCACGGTTTGAGTCTCAGGATCTCTTGATATTCGTAAGAGTTATTGAACATACTAGAAGGATTTTATTTACATAGGTATATTGATTATTATTTACCACATTAAAAATTAAAATTGAAAAATTAAAAAAATGTTTATTAAACTCACTCAAGTTACTATAAATAAGGTTGCTTTTAATAAAAAGCTTAATAAAAAGCTACATAGGGGCGCCTGGGTGGCTCAGTCGGTTGAGTGTCTGACTTCGGCTCAGGTCATCTCACGGTTCGTGGGTTCATGCCCCATGATGGGCTCTGTGCTGACACCTCAGAGCTTGGAGCCTGCTTCGGATTCTGTGTTTCCGTCTCTCTCTGCCCCTCCCCTGTTCATGCTGTGTCTGTCTCTGTCTCTCAACAATAAATATATGTTAAAAAAAAAAAAAAAGGCTACATAAAACATTTTTTACTTTGAGGAATGGTATTATTTTACATATTTACAAATATCATTAATGCTTGTTTGACTTAATAAAAGTCAAGTTGGATTCTCATATCTGCTTCTGCATTCAGTCTGTTGCTATAGGTTCTTTTGTTTGAAGTGCATGAAGCCAATTCAACCTCAAAGAGATATTTAGTTGGAAAATGGAAAAGTAATTTAATAGCTTTTTCCAGATAATTATGAACTGTCTTTCATATTAAAACTGGACAAATAGTTTGTTAAGAATTGAACTGTTGATTGGAAGTGATTCTCAAAAACACTGAAGAGTTTACATAATTTGTAGTAATGCACAGGATTTTTTTATTAGGCTCAGTAAGTATCTGGGGAAGGAACAGGAATAGGATGGTGTCCTTAGACACATTAGAAAATAGGGGGAGTGTTCTCATGTGTTTCTGAGGTTTACAGTTGTTATTTCAAATGTATATGATAAGGGGATGTGGTGAACCAAATGATTTCTGTGTTACCTGCTAGGAAGTTACCAACTTAACATGTTTGTGGCTGGAAAGAAAGAGAAGCAGCAGTTGGCAGGTAGGACAATAAAGCTATCCTTTTTGGAGGAAAGAGTTCTAAGGAAGGAAAAGGAATGTGATAGTAACTGTAGTACCTCTTAATAGTGTAGTGAGAATACAGGGTCTCCATTTTACACACACATCCACACACATGCACACAGGCCTCAAGTTTTGAGAAAGATAAATTATTCTCTGTTAAAAGGGATGCCAATACTTAAAGACGATTACAAAGAATTAAAAGGGGGCATTTGACTGACTTGTAATCTAATAGAATTTAGTTTGGAAATTTCCTTTCATATATGAGTGTTGGGAGCTCCATTAATACAGCAGTGGTATTCTTTTTGTCAGTCTGTAGGTATACTGTTAGAGCCATGCAGTGACCACGGTGACAGTGAAGATGGCTGTCTTGAGGGGTAAGCATTTCCTCTCATTACTAATTAATTGGTCATTTTGAGAATTGGAGCCCTTTACACATTTGGGGGTGAATTTTTTACATGAATCTATTAACATTTTTGATAATCTAAAAAACCAACTTTTTATTTTAATGGTATGCATGAAGAATATTCATAAATATTCAGTGGGGCTACAGGTTCAGACAGACATTAGTTATAACTTGGAAAATATTCAGAGGGAAGAACAGAGCTTTCTTGGAGATACTTAAAAACTTTCAATTGGTTTGTAGAACAATTGGAAATTTATGGATATTCTGAATACACTTTTCAGTAAGTTGATTCATAGGCATAGAACTGTGGATAACTAACTGAAAGATTATAGTATATTTGCTTTAACACATTTGTACAGGATGGTTTTTTCCCCTTCCAGCTCCTCCTTGGTGTGTCCCAGGGTAGTGCACTCTTAGGCAGTTTGTGCTTGTTTCCTCATTGGCCAGCAAAAATGGGAGGGAGATACCTGAGGCAATGAGTAGTTCAGCCATATGTGGTCTCCATAGATACTTGATAGATAGAGTCCTTTTGAGCAGAAGCTTTCTAGAATATTTTAAGTCACTGAGTAGGTTTTGGTCTTGTCCCTTTTTCTGATTCCCTGAGACATTGCCAAGAAATGTATTATAACTTTCTTAGGAAAGATGATTTAGGAAAGATGATTTGGTATTTAGAAAACACATCAGTAATGAACACAGACTAGAATGTAAATACTGAGGATTCTGAAACAATATTACTGATTTGGTGATAGCGTGTTGGCAAGGGTAAACTTGTGTTAATGCCATTGTCTTTCTTAATTGCGAATAGGAAACCTGTACTCTGAGGGTAAGTAAATTCTTTGGAGCCATGTCTCTGGAGTGTCTCCATACTCTGAAGGTCCACAGATTTCCTGCTTACAGCAGTTCCTTGTGCTTCCTTTCAGGAGGCAGGAATGATCCTCTTCCAGCCCAGGGAGTATTGGAGCTATGGGCTGAAGATATAAGATTAACAGCATTAACAGGCATCCCCAGAATGATGACATCTGGATTTGGTAGAACAATAAGGATCCATTTAGTGAGGACTCAATCTTTTTGGAAAAGATCTTTCCTCTTCAACTTGTGTATAGGTTAGCAAACTTGTTCTTAGATCCAAAGAATTCCTTGGTTAGATGGATTACATTTTGCATGTTTAACACTCATGTTTCTCAAATTAAGGTAATCGGGTCTTTTGTAGTCTCAAGGTAGAAGACTTGAGTTCCGCCATTTGCTCCCAGTCTAATCAAAGGAAGCTTGCCTTTGAGCTTGCCAGGGAATTTAGGTCATTTCTCATGCTCAGGAAGAATAAGGTAATTATATATATGAGGGATGACTTGGAATAGCTAGATCAAGACCTGTCTTCTAGGTACACACTGTTGTGGCAGGATAGAAGCAGCATCTGTGTGTATCATTGTAAATTATAACCATATCTTTGGGGAAAACTTTTAACCCATTTTGAGATTAGATGCTCTGTTGACTGGTCAGATAGTTAGAGATCATTTGTGACAGCTTGCTCTAATACTTGTTCTAAATAGGGGTTCATTTTTATAGGGGAATAAGAGGTGAATTGAAATTTTAAATTTCCTTTTTACATGTTACCATTATGTTTTGAGGAAGGAGAGGTCTAGAAGTAGTTGTCTTGTTTTGATTGTGATAGAACACAATCAGATTTAAAATACAGGACCATAAAAAAAAAAATAGGACTATAGCTATACCTTTAAAAAAATCTTCAAAAGGAAAAACAAAAAGTCTCAGAGTTGGGGATAATAAAGCTATTCAATTAAAACTAATATTTACTTTACAAAATCTTTTCCATTTGACATTCAACCCTTTTGTTTTCTATTTATTGTGGATTTAAATTTCCTTTTTAGATGTTTTTCTTTTGAGGGGTGGTTGTGTGGGAGGATGGCAGATGTTAATTTTTCTAAACCTGAAGTAATTCTGTGGATCTTTTCAGTAGTGTGTGATTTTCAGATATAGGGCTCCAAAGAATGGGCGTATGTCCAGTTGTCATTTTCTCTCACATTGTAAATGCTAAGTATATGGGGAAGAGAGGAATCTAGGTAAAAAAAAAAAAAAATGCAATGGTAGTAATCTATTTATTCTTAAAAGACTAATAACTGTACTTGTATTTTTAGGAAAGAATATGTGTCATTTGACAGTGATACATTGTCACACCTGATTCTGGTAAGTTATTTTTTCTTATGGTTCTTAAAAATTTGACTAAGTTTAATCTACCACTTATTATATCTGGCCTTTAACTCTTGGATTGAAAGGTTTATAGGAGACTTAAATCTAGATTCTCTTTACCATATATTTTACAGTTAAGTAGCGACTTTTAGTCGTAAGAAACTTGTTTATGAAAACACTTCCTAAATTTGGGATTCAAACTTTGTCTTCCACTAGTACATATTATCAAACTGCAGGTGTATATTTGCAAATAGTTCGGAGGGTGGAAGTGGGACAGCTGAGTATATGGGCACAGTAGACTGAAGGAGACCATCCAAGGATGTATGCTGCTTGTTTTTAAGCTGAGTGAGAAAAGCTTTGTGGTTGTGAAATGTATTTTTTATTTTAAAATACAGGATTCTAGTAGCAAGATATGTGATTTGAATGCCAACACTGAATCAGAAGTGCCAGGAGGTCAAAGTGTTGGTGTTCAAGGGGAAGCAGCATGTGGAACCCAAATTCCACATTTAGATCTGAAGAATGTTTCTGATGGTGATAAATGGGAAGGTAATTTTAGCCACACATTATTTTCCTGATATTTTTGTTTGTAACTGAAATTATTTAAAGCAATAATGAGATTACTGTTCTTTTTTGGACAACCTGATTCATTTCGACTTTCTGTTTTCTCTTTCATGTAAGAGGAGCGAGTGAGTGTTGTTACTCGACTGCACTAATGAGATTGTAGGGTGACTATCTCATAGGAACTAGAAATTCTTATCTGATCCATGAGCTTTGAAGATGAAGTTAGAACTGATTAAAAAAATAAAATCCCCCAGTATAGGCTTTCGTTAACTGTTAAACCAGGTTCTGCCTCCCGGTCTTTGGAAATCTTGTATGTTAGGGCTTGGGGATCTCACCATTTTGTAAACAGAAGCCTTACAGGTAGCTACCTTTTCTCTGTGATCATCAGGAATACTTTTTTGCAAAATGATCTTCAAAGGCATTCCTAAGCAAATACTGTCCCATAACCCTGCATCTGTATATTAGGTTATGAAAGTATGAGAACAGAGTCCTATCAGTTTTTACAGAGGAGGAAAGTTTAAATTTAAAAAGCAAGCCACATGTGTATATTTATTTGTTAGAACTCAGCAAATGTACACTTAAGACGTTGATTTCACTGGATATGTTTTTTTTTTTTAATCAAAAGATGCAAAACCTAAATAAATATTGAACTCCAGTGAATGATTTGCATGTTAAAGTGTTTATGGGGAAGTATTTCATTCCCTGCAGTTTACTTTGAAATTCATGAAAAAAATAAGATAGTTAATGGGATGGATAAATGTTTATAAAGCAAGTATAGTAAAATGTTAATGGTAGAATCTAGGTGATTGGTGTATGGATGTTCACTGTAACATTTTTTCAACTTTGCTGTCTGTTTATAAACTTTCAAATAAAATGTTGAGGGTGGGGGAATGGAAGCCAGCAACAAATTTGGATCTAGGGGTATGGGATCATATAACTTTCTAAGTAAAAGAGACATTGAGACAACTGAGGAATCTTCAAGTTACTTAATTTGTTTGCTTGGATGAAGATCCCTTGGTTATCTCACCTTTGGCAAGTTAGCTGATGACATACAGTGGCAATAACAAGAATTGCAGTGCTAATACCACAGGTTCCGTTTGCCACCTCAAGTCTGTTCATTTGATCACAATTGGAGTTTATTTTTAAGGTATAGCTATTTTTTTAAAAGCCCCAACCAAGTCATTGTCTGTGCCAATCTTTACTGCTGTCTCTCCACCCCCTCCTTTTTTTTTTTTTTTTTTTTTGTTTTATTTATTTTTTTGTTCTAGATGTTTGGCATGCCCAGTGGCATATTATGTGTCTTAACTTAGACTAAATCAGGAAGTTGTCTTTCATTTGCTTTGTTCCGGGTTATTAGGATGTTTGGAATTTATGAAGATGCTCCCCAGAATTCTGGAATATGTTAGCATCTAAAGGCAGTAAAGATTACACATCCCTTTTCATTTATATATCCTGGCATAGTCACTGAAAAGAAGTGGTGTTAACAGAGGATCCCTGGAGCCATAATAGGAAAGGAGTCCCTGAAAGATGAGGCTGGGATTCTGACAGAGGCCTGATGCTTCTCCCTTTTGGAGAATGCGGATAAATAGCTCTTTATAATCTTTGGCCTGGGGGTCCTGATCTTGTTTTATAAGCATAGAAGAGCAGTTGTTTTCCAGTGTGTGAGGAGACAGAATTTTCTGTGTTCAGCGTCAGCTTTCTGGAGGCTTACCTAAAGACAACTTAGTGCTGGGCTCGCAGTTTCCCTGTCAGAATCTACTCCTTACAACTTGTGGTAGGGAAAGAAAGTAACTATAGACCTCTAATTTTCAGTGCCTCAGCTGCCCTGTTATAAACCTGGCTCAACCACTGTTAAAAATCCACATAGGCCTCCTGCTGGCTTTCATAGGAATAGGGTGACTTTCAGAGAGCCAGTGGTAGTAGCCCTTTGAGTGAACCCAGCCATGAACCCTGCATGTGCTTGAAAAAGTGGCTGTTAGCAGACCTTGTTTTTGCTTCCAACTTTGCCACCAATACAAAGATTAATTTTGTATATCTAGGAATTAGGGTATTCTAAGGAAAGACTTCCTTAAGAGACCAAATTACTTTAGACTCTAGATACCTTAGAATCAGAGACCTACCTTGTTTGATACGACTCTTCATAGAGAAGTGGGGTCACTCCAAATAGAAGCCCACCTCACTCTTCCTTAGTGCGTGGGTTTTGTTTTTTGTATTGTTTGAAGGATTGTCAACAGAATGCAGTTGGCAAGCAGGTAGCACATGTCTACTGCCAGTATGAATTTGTAGCAGTTTAGAAGTTTTTGGCTTTCAATGAAAGTGGACAATATCTTTCCTTCAGATTCTCTCCTGCTAACTCTTGAATGAAAGACAAATAAGATCTTTTTAAAGAGCAAACTAAGGGACGTATTTTTCTGTCAAATCCATTATACTGAAAAGCTTCAAACAGTACTTGGTTAAGAGTTTCCATTTCTTCAGTTTTATGTTTGAGTTTTAATAAAACAGCACTACTTTGATTTTTTTGCCTTGCTTGCTGAAATGGAAATGTATGTTTGTGTTTGTTTTTAAAGTTTGGTTAGTAGTAATTTCTTTGAATAAAGTTTTTGAGCAGAATGCCTAACTGGTTTTAGGGAAATGTTTTTGGTATCTTTGGCTTTGTGTTAGTTATGTGTATGGTTTGTTCTGACTGTGCTGTGTGTTCACTTTAGTATTTTTTGCCATTTTTTCCATTTTATTAGCGTCATGCCCTATCACTTTTCCCCTCATTGATTTCAAAACAATGCATCTGCAGAGAGATGGGGAGGGTAAGTATGGTTCACCATAGTTTAGTTTTTTGCCTTTTTATGGTTCACTTTGTTTGCCTTTTTATGAGCCCTTCTCCTGCTGTCCCCATATATTAGGAAAACTGTTCTGGGTTAAAAATGATACCCAGAAAAAATTGTTTTTATTATTTCTCTCTTTTCTTAAAACAGGAGATTTCTCATAAAATATTTATTACCAGTTACTTGCTGGGGAGCAGGTACAAGGGTTGCTTTGAAAATCACTTTATTGCTGGGTTTGTTGTGGGATTGCACGCTTTGTACCCAATTTTTAGTTATCAGATTGATCTGGGCTTTAAAAACAAACTATATTATGTTCTTATTACCCTGGAAAAAAAATGTAATGCTTTAAATTGCTAACGTATAAAGTTAAATTAAATTACTGAAGTAATTTTATTCACTTGTGTGAAGAAAAAGAAAAGAACAGCATTGATTTTTGACACTGTCAAGCCATCTTTGCATCCAAAAATACTTAAAAACTCATTTTTGCTATTGTTAATGGCCATACATCAGAATTTTAAATTGTAGTTATAAATAAAATTAATGTGTAGATGGAAAAGTTTTTCTCCCTTCTGGACTTCAGTGACACTTATATTTTTGTATTTGGAGTATATTTGTGGATTGTATGTTTATCTGTATGTGTTCTGTATGTAATCAAACCTTATGTGTGCACAGACATCAAATATATCAGTGTGGTTTCATTTGATGACAGATGGGATAACTCCACTAAGATAAATGTGCTTAAGGATTAATGCTGATAAATTTTGTCAGTAATACTGTTGGGTTTTAATTATTAGGATACATATTAAACATAGGAATCCTGTAATAGAAAATAACCACAATTTAATGCCAGTGGCCAGGTGCTGTCAGGTTAGTTAGCTCCTCATTTGGAAATGTTAAGAATTCTTTTGGGGTCAGAGAGCTCCATTTGGTGAGTGTTGTAAATAGTATGGGGAATGGCTTCTACTTTTAACATAGCCACTTGACAGTGAGGCATAGTTTATTCACCTGGCAGCTATTATTGAGGGCTATCGAGTGTTTACTGTTTCTAAAACAGCACTTGAAAAATAATAACTAATATAACTTTAAAGAGCTTGACAGTGTTTTTTCTTGCTTTGTGACTGGGTTCAGAAATTTAAGGTGTAATTCCTTCTATGAAAATAGAACTCTTGAGCTAAACAAGAAAAATGAAGCTTAGAAAATTATACACTATAATAGGCTTTATGAAGATCCTGTATCCCTTGTTTTTTAAAAACAGTATACAATAAATATTATACGAACCACTGCATAATATGATTTAAAGACAACATAGTTGATAATTGTGTGACTTTTTTCCATGTGGAGCCGAGAGACCCATGGTACTATTTTTTGTGTTTGTTTTACAGAGCCATTTCCTGCTTTTAAGTCTTGGCAGGAAGACTCTGACTCTGGAGAAGCTCAGCTCTCTCCACAAGCTGGAAGAATGAATCATCACCCCCTGGAAGAGGACTGTCCCCCAGTATTATCGCACCGTAGTTTAGATTTTGGGCAAAGCCAGCGTTTCCTTCATGACCCAGAAACACTGGATTCCTCATCTAAGGCACTTTCTTTTACTAGGTGCATTATTTTTATGTACTTATGAGAGGTCATTCCTATTATGTCACCAGGTCCTTTGAGAGATTTGATCCTCTAGACTTTGCTGTTCACAGCCTTTCCCCCTGTATCATGAAAAACACTTTTGTAATTTTTGGGAAGGGCCTCTTCCCCTAAATTCTGAGTTCATTGAGGGTTCGCTCTCTAATAGACATTTCCTCACAGTGTACATACTCATTTATTCACTTATGACTGAAATAAAAAACTCTGGAAGGGAAGCAGCAAGTGGAGCTCACCAGTCCCTAATGTTTTTATTGTCAAAACTAAATTGATTCTGAATGTCAAAACCTTTCCTTTGCAGTTTGAACACAAAAAGAACTCTGAGCTGCTAGGCACCTTTGCTTCTTTTCGGCCTTTGTCCAAACAACTTTTGAGTGATTACAAATTGTTTTCAACACTGCTTGCATAACCTGATGTTGTGGTCTGTAACACTATTGTGAAAGGTGTTTTTTTTACTACCTGTTCTTTAATGTTACTTTAAAGATTTGCTTCTTGGAAATGGCATTATGTTATATCAGAGTAATAAGAGATACAGTGTTGGTAACAATTTTCAACTGGGTAGCTTCTTTATTTTTGTTTTAATATTCTTTTTTTATTTTTTAAATTTAGTCATTTTGACACAGAGTGAGTGAGCGTGAGCGGGGGAGGGGCAGAGAGAGAGAGAGGAGGAAAGAGAATCCCTGTTAGTGTAGAGCCCAATGTGTGGCTCCATCTCATGAACCATGAGATCGTGACCTGAACCGAAATCAAGAGTCAGATGCTTAACTGACTGAGCCATCCAGGCTCCCCTCTTTATTTTTTATTGAAATAAAATGGACATACAGTATTAATATTCTCTTAGTTTCAGGGGTACCTAGCTGGCTCAGTCAGTAGAGCATGCTTGATCTCAGGGTTGTAGGTTTGAGCCCCACATTGGGTATAGAAATTACTTAAAAATAAAATGAAAAAAAAATCTCTTAGTTTCAGGTGTACATCTCATAGTAATTTGATATTTTTGTACATTGATATGAACCCCATGAGAACTCTAGCTACCGTCTATAATAACTTGAACTAACAGTATCTGCTTCTTGTTTTAATTCAGGATTCGAAGATCATCCTTCAGTTCAAAAGATGAAAAAAGAGAAGATAGAACACCATATCAGTTGGTCAAGAAACTTCAGAAAAAAATTAGACAATTTGAGGAACAGTTTGAAAGGGAAAGAAATAACAAGGTAAATTTGTAGCATTGTTCAGGGTTTGGTAGAACTATTGGAACTGAGAGGAAGTTCTTTGGTGAGCATTAGTCCATCTCTTTCCTTAGATAGCGAAGTTGAGATGTACAGAGAAATACTGATCATGTAGAACTGAGATTATATAGATCCTTAGCCGCCTCATTTCCAGGCCAGTATTCTTACCATTGTATTTTTAGATTCCCATTGGCGAAAAAGATTGTATAATTTTTTTAATGGAAAATTACTTTATTAAAAACATTTTTTTTAAGTTTTTAAAATTTATTTTGAGAGAGAGCACAAGCCGGGGAGTGGCAGAGAGGAGAGACAGAATCCCAAGCAGACTCTGCACCATCAGCGCAGAGGCTGACGCAAGGCTCGAACTCACAAACTGTGAGACCATGACCTGAGCCGAGATCAAGAGTTGTACGCTTAACCAACTTTGCCACCTACGTGCCCCAAGCTTGTATAATTTTTAAAGGAAACACTTTACATTAACAAACCACATTAATGCTATTTCTGTTTCCTCAAAACCCACAAGTAGCAAGGGGAGCAGGGGGAAAGTTCGGGAGTGAGAGGGATAGGGGAGAGATATTTAATTAGAGCGTGTGAAGTGAAAAGAATCCTATACTTGGAGTCAGAAGACATTTTCAAATGTGGCTTTTGTCAGTTGCTACACCCTGCTGTGAGAGAGCTTTACTTGATATCCCATTCTGTCTACATTAAATAAGGTAAGATGAAGCAAGGACTGGGCGAAATCTCTGCTGTAGGAACTGTAAAATATTATTTGGGCATAAATGAACAATTATTGCTTACCACAGAGGGGTCAGTGTTCCTTAATTTTTCAGCCCTCCTACAGTGATATTGCGGCCAATCCAAAGGTATTAAAATGGATGACAGAGCTTACTAAACTGCGGAAGCAAATTAAAGGTAGAAAACACATCATTTTTACAATATATTTGCATTTAAGTAGTATGTTTTATTCTCACTATTTTAGTATTCTCATTACATGAAAATTACATGAACTAATAATTCTATGACATGAATTAATGAGTTATATTCTATGAGAATTACGGTTATAATTTTTGATAATTTAAAATCTGAGACACTGGCAAAAATAAAAGCTTCATTTTGTTCTTCTCTTAGTTATGGTCAAAGTTGTAGTTCTATATTCTTCCAGATGTCTTTCTTGTGTTTCTGTTAGTAATAGTGTTTTGAAAGGGGCCGTAAAGTATATGTTCATAGGTGATGTTATGAAATTTATCTGAAATACATTTCAAATATTAAGCAGTTTTGGATTTGGTAGGTATTTCATTAAGAATTGTTGGTGGGTATTTAATCAAAGACTATCATAATGAACTGTTTATACTACAGAGACTAAAAATTGTCTTTAATTTAAAACTAAGTCTTTGTTAGTGGGTTGGTTTGGCCCAGTACAGTAGTTGCTAAGTTATATTTACTTTGTGGATGCTTAGTCAGCATGCTTTTTGGTAATTGTTAATCCTTACAAAATTATCTGTACCAAGTATGGGTTTATAATCTGGAGCATTACATTTTGGTATATTCATTTGAATTTATTCAACAGAATTTTTATTATCTTTAAGTACCAAATCTTGTAGACATCTGAGCCTATAGTAGTGGATAAGACAGTGTCCCTGTGGTCATTGAGTTTACACCCCTGTGGTTAAAATAAGTTCTCTTACCTCTTTAGAATTTTCCCGTACAATTCTATTAAGTATTTCCTTGTTTAATGCTAGTTTCCAACCACCAGTGAAAATCATTACCTTGAGTGTGTTACTGATAAGTGTATTAAATTGACTAGCATTAGTCTCTTAACTAATTTTCCAGTTTTCTTCAACTTATGTTGTCTTACAGTTCATTCTCTGCATAGCAGCCAGAATTATCTTTTAAAACTGTTACTTATCTTCAGAGGCCTCCTTGTGGCTTCCCTCTTCAATTAGAATAAACCCTTTACCATGGCTTTCAAGACCTTGCCTATTGTGCCCTTAGGCCATTTTATCATATTCTTCTCTCATTTTCTGTTCCTTAAACATGCCATGCTTCAGGGCCTGTGCATTGGCTGTTGCCTCAGTTGGGGAGGAATGCTCTTCCCTCAAATCTTCTATGCTAGGTTAGCTGCTGCTTCTTCCATGTTCAATTAGGATGTCACCATCTCAGAAAGTCCTTTTTTGTCAGTCCATTCAATGTAGTCGCTCTTCCCCCAAACCACGTTCCTTTTGGCACTGTGATGTCATCCCCTGTTCTCTTCTTTTTTTTTTTTTTTTTTTATTTATTTTTTTAAATGTACATCTAAGTTAGTTAGCATATAGTGCAACAATGATTTCAGGAGTAGATTCCTTAATGCCCCTTACCCATTTAGCCCATCCCCCATCCCACAACCCCTCCAGTAACCCTCTGTTTGTTCTCCATATTTAAGAGTCTCTTATGCTTTGTCCCCCTCCCTGTTTTTGTATTATTTTTCCTTCCCTTCCCTTATGTTCATCTGTTTTGTATTTTAAAGTCCTCATGAGTGAAGTCGTATATTTGTCTTTCTCTGACTAATTTCACTTAGCATAATACCCTTCAGTTCCATCCACGTAGTTGCAAATGGCAGTCCCCTGTTCTCTTTATAGCACTTAGCACTCTTTGAAATTATTTTATGAATCTGATTACTTGTTTTTTGTTTTTACTTCCTTGAATATATGCTCCATGAAAACAGGGACCATGTCTCTTTGTTTATTACTGTATCACCAGTGCTTATTAGAGAATCTTTCTTTATGGTAGGTTTTCTATGAATAATGGCTGAAAGAATGAATGGTATAGCTTGCTATCTGTAGAATTTAAATATTTCATTTAACCCTGAAATATCTGAGCCTGTGTGCTGTTAATGTCTACTCTCCTGTTGTATATCATGCTTATTCTTTTGCATCTTTAACAAAGTCAATATTACTAACCTGTGGTCTTGGTTCTGAAATGTAGATGCAAAACACAAAAGCTCTGATGGAGAATTTGTACCTCAGACACGCCCACGTAGTAACACTCTTCCAAAAAGCTTTGGCTCTTCTCTAGACCATGAAGATGAAGAGAATGAAGATGAATCCAGGGTTATTCAGAAGGAGAAGAAGCCATCTAAGGAAGCAACACTTGAACTTATTCTGAAAAGACTGAAAGAAAAACGTGTTGAGAGGTGTCTTCCAGAAGATATCAAAGTAATCTTGATCTATGCTTTTTGCCCAGACTAGCCTTTAGAGTCCCTGAAACAAAATAATTACCCCAGTGGCATAGAATTGTGTAGGTGGTCTTACTGGTTTGAGGATGCTCCCCAAGTTTGCAGATAAACATGTTTTTATCTCCACACCCGAAGTGTCCAGTCATTCTGGGACTGAGTCACAGTAGTAAAACTAAGGGGCACTTGGCTGGCTTGGTTGGTAAAGCATGCAACTCTGTCAGGGGCTTGGGAGTGAGTTTGAGCCCTACATTGGATGAAGAGACTACTCGGGAATAAGAGCTTAAAAAAAAAAAAAAAAGTAAAACTAAAGAAACGAGAATGCTGATCTGTTTATTTATATTGGAGACACTTGGCAAGATGAGTATATAAAGAGTGTAAACATAACTGAGCTTGAGTCTTAGCCTTGTGTCTTAATAGTTACTTGTATTGAGTTCTTAGCTTTTGCAGGCCCTGACTCATTGTGTTATTTCCATTTTGCCCCTGTGTCCTTTCAACAGTCCTATGACTCACATGGATATGATTATGTCCTTTAAAGTGCTAACACAATATGGTTGTGAGGATTAAATAAAAGAGTTTTTTAGAAGAACTGTAACTCAATAAAGCCCATTCCTAGGACAGTCCTGGTCAGAGCATTTGGCAACCCAAATTATTTATCAGATGAGATTTGCTGAGAGAATACAGAGTTGGTCTCAGGTGAACTTTTGTGTAGGCAGTGATGAGCCCTGATCCTGATGCTCATCCCTAGCTTGACAACAGAGTACACCTTTCTCAAAATCGAAATATTGGAAGTGTTTGTCTCCCTTGAACAGGGCTAGATTAGAATTTTTAATCACTTCCCTCCCTCCACTTTTCTTATTTTTCAGTTTTGTGTTAGATCAGCCAACCTCCTGTCCCCTCTCTCCACCCAGTTTTCTAGAGATGATTTTTTTTTTTAATATATGAAATTTATGGTCAAATTGGTTTCCATACAACACCCAGTGCTCATCCCAAAAGATGCCCTCTTCAGTACCCATCACCTACCCTCCCCTTCCTCCAACCCCCTATCAACCCTCGGTTTGTTCTCAGTTTTTAAGAGTCTCTAGAGATGATTTTGATTGGATCATCGTAATTTGAATTCATTGTCTTAGGTTTAAGGTGCTGGCTTGAGGTTGAAATCACAGTGTTTTATAGGCTATCCCTAGCTGTCCTCTACTGGATGTATATAATCTAATGTATTAGTTATAGGAAGATATTATCCAGTGAATTTTTTTTTTTTTTTTTTTTTAATTTTACCTCTCTTCCACTCTGGTGAGAAACATAGATTGTCTCACCCTGGGAGTAAGTAGAGAGTCTATTTGGTCTGGTGTTCAAAAGGCTGTTCAGTGGAACATTGGTTTTTTGAGATGTTAAAAGGTGGTCCTGTGGAACAAAGTGGGAAAGTTCTGTGGGCAAATAAATTTGGGATGTCTTTCCTCTGTTACAGTTTAGAGTACTGAAAGATAGAAGATGAGTATTGCATGTAAAGAAAGCATCATATAGGAAGGGAAACTGAGCTTATATAGTAGAAGTCTAGGTCACAAATTGGCAGTGTTTCACTTTTTCAAGATTTATCTACTATACTGCTGCCAGATTTTCTTAATAGTTTAGTAGAAATGCTAGATTATTAGATCTGTGCTATTGTGTGTGTGTGTTTTATGTGTGTATATGAAATTATAGTTACAGTGCTAATAGAAGACTGCAAAATTAAACAATAGGCATTTGTGTGTGCCTGTTGTGTGGTAGGTAGGCACTATTATAAATGCCTTTGTAACATATTAACTCATTTAGTCCTCAGTAAAGCCCTATGAGGTAGGGTCTAGTATCCCTATTTTATAGATTAGAATATTGGACAAAAAGAATTTAACTTACCCAAGGTCACTAAGCCAGTATTCATAATTTATTTAGGTAAAATATAAATAAGCCACCAAAGAGGGTTGGTACCTCCTTATTAGAAGACCACATTCGAAAAATGTCTGCAAATCTGTAAGGAAAGGCTGCATTCTTTTTTTAAAAATATTTTTTTTAAGTAATCTTTATATCCATCATGGGGCTCAAACTCACAACCCCAAGATCAAGAGTTGCATACTAACAGACTGAACCAGCCAGTTGCCCCAGGAAAGACTGTATTATTCTAGGCTGGAGTGGTGATTGGCTGCCCTTTTACCCTAATTATTTACGTTGTGGGGATGATGAAAATCATGATGATGCCAGTGAGAGTGGTTTTTTATTTTTTTTTTCTTTTAAATTGTAGAAAATGACAAAAGATCACTTGATAGAAGAGAAAACTTCTCTCCAGAAAAGTCTTCTTTACTATGAAAGTCAACATGGAAGGCCGGTAAGTGTCTCTTGCTAAAAACATTTGATTTTCCATCTTAAAAAAGATCATGAATCTCCTTTGTGGCCCACATCTGCAGAGCTGTTTTATAGAGCACTGTTTCCTGCATTCATGAGATTGCCTATTTATTTAAAATAACTTCTTAAAAATTGGCTGAAAGTCATATTGCTTAATGCTTTGGACTTCAAATTTTCTGATGACTAGGTAATTGCCATTTTCCTTGCTTTAGGTGACCAGGGAAGAAAGACACATTGTGAAACCTCTCTATGAGAGATACAGACTTGTAAAACAGATGCTGACAAGAGCTAGCATCACTCCCGTCCTTGTGAGTAAAACACACAAAGCTTTATCTAGTTCGTTTTACCAAGGCCTACCCTTTAAAAAATACTTTTATGGTGGTATATTGGAGAAATACACAGCTAAAGTAGCAAGAATTGTATATGTAAGGTGAGGTTACTGTTTTTAGAAGATAGGAAATTAACAATCAGAGTGTACCTCCCATCTCCCAGGCACTTGTAAAAGCACTCTATGTATATCATAAAAGAAGATGTTATTAAATCTTGACAAGTCAGAACAGGTAGCAGATAATAGCCTCCTTTTCACACATGATGAAACTGGGGCTAAGGAGTGATACACCCAGGGTCAGCTACGTTGTGGAATTAAAAAAAACGATTCCTTCCTTCCTTCCTTCCTTTCTCTCTCTCTCTTCTTTCCCTCCCTCCCTCTCTTTTCTCTTCCCTTCTCTTTCTCTCTCTCTCCCTCCCTCTCTCTCCCCCTCTCTTCTCGCTCCCTTCCCCTTCCCTTCCCCTTCCCATTACAAGTGGGGAGGGGCAAAGGGAGAGGAAGAAAGATTCTTAAGCAGGTCCATGCCCAGCACACAGCCTGATGCAACATGGGGCTCACATGGGACTCGATCTCACAACCATGACCTGAGGTGAAATCAAGAGTTGAATGCTTAACCAAATGAGCCAGCAGGTGTCCCCCACAAAAAACAAATTTCAGACCCTGGCCTAGTTTCTTTCAATTTAAATGTGCGCGCGTGCGCGCGCATGTGTGTTTTAATATGAAATTTATTGTCAAATTGGTTTTCTTACAATACCCCTTACTCATCCCAACAGGTGCCCTCCTTAATACCCATCACACACTTTCCCCTCCCTCCCATCCCCCATCAACCCTCAGTTTATTCTCAGTTTGTAAGAGTCTCTTATGGTTTGCTTCCCTCCCTCTCTTTTTTTCCCCTTCCCCTCCCCCATGGACTTCTGTTAAGTTTCTCAGGATCCACATAAAAGTGAAAACATATGGTATCTATTTTTCTCTGTATGACTTATTTCACTTAGCATAACACTCTCCAGTTCCATCCACGTTGCTACAAAAGGCCACATTTCATTCTTTCTCATTGCCAAGTAGTATTCCATTGTATGTATAAACCACAACTTCTTTATCCATTCATCAGTTGATGGACATTTTGGCTCTTTCTATAATTTCACTATTGTTGAAAGTGCTGCTATGAACATTGGGGTACAAGTGCCCCTATGCATCAGCACTCTTGTATCCCTTGGGTAAATTCCTAGCAGTGCTATTGCTGGGTCATAGGGTAGATGTATTTGTAATTTTTTGAGGAACCTCCACACTGTTTTCCAGAGTGGCCACACCAGTTTGCATTCCCACCAACAGTGCAAGAGGGTTCTCGTTTCTCCACATCCTCTCCAGCATCTATAGTCTCCTGATTTGTTCATTTTAGCCACTCTGACTGGCGTGAGGTGATATCTCAATGTGGTTTTGATTTGTATTTCCCTGATGAGGAGTGATGTTGAGCATCTTTTCATGTCCCTGTTGGCTAGATGGATGTCTTCTTTAGAGAAGTGTCTGTTCATGTTTTCTGCCCATTTCTTCACTGGATTATTTGTTTTTCGGGTGTGGAGTTTGGTGAGCTCTTCATAGATTTTGGATACTAGCCCTTTATCCGATAGGTCATTTGCAAATATCCTTTCCTATTCCATCGGTTGCCTTTTAGTTTTGTTGATTGTTTCCTTTGCTGTGCAGAAGCTTTTTATCTTCATGAGGTCCCAGTAGTTCATTTTTGCTTTTAATTCCCTTGCCTTTGGAGATGTGTCAAGTAAGAAATTGCTGTGGCTGAGGTCAGAGAGGTTTTTTCCTGCTTCTCCTCTAGGGTTTTGATGGTTTCCTGTCTCACATTCAGGTCTTTCATCCACTTTTAGTTTATTTTTGTGAATGGTGTAAGAAAGTGGCCTAGTTTCATTCTTCTGCATGTTGCTGTCCAGTTCTCCCAGCACCGTGTGTTAAAGAGACTGTCTTTTTTCCATTGGATATTCTTTCCTGCTTTGTCAAAGATGAGTTGGCCGTACTTTTGTGGGTTCAGTTCTGGAGTCTCTGTTCTATTCCATTGGTGTATGTGTCTGTTTTTGTGCCAACACCATGCTGTCTTGATGGCTTACAGCTTTGTAGTAGAGGGTAAAGTCTGGGATTGTGATGCCTCCCGCTTTGGTCTTCTTCAATATTACTTTGGCTATTCTGGGTCTTTTGTGGTTCCATACAAATTTTAGGATTGCTTGTTCTAGCTTCGAGAAGAATGCTGATGCAATTTTAATTGGTATTGCTTTGAATGTGTAGATTGCTTTGAGTAGTATTGACATCTTAACAATATTTACTTTTCCAATCCATGAGCATGGATTGTTTTTTCCATTTCTTGGTATCTTCTTCAATTTCCTTCATAAGCTTTTTCAGCATACAGATCTTTTACATCTTTGGTTAGGTTTATTCCTAGGTATTGTAGGATTCTTGGTACAGTTGTGAATGGGATCAGTTTCTTTATTTGTCTTTCTGTTGCTTCATTATTAGTATGTAAGAATGCAACTGATTTCTGTACATTAGTTTTGTATCCTGCGACTTTGCTGATAAATTCATGTGTTTGAAACACATTAGTTTTGCAGTGTGGAGTTTCATCAGAAAATTAAAAATAGACCTACCCTGTGACCCAGCAGTAGCACTGCTAGACATTTACCCAAGGGATGCAGGAGTACTGATGCATAGGGGCACTTGTACCCCAATGTTTATAGCAGCACTCTCAACAATAGCCAAATTGTGGAAAGAGCCTAAATGTCCATCAACTGATGAATGGATAAAGAAATTGTGGTTTATATACACAATGGAGTACTACATGGCAATGAGAAAGAATGAAATATGGCCCTTTGTAGCAACGTGGATGGAACTGGAGAGTGTGATGCTACGTGAAATAAGCCATACAGAGAAAGACAGATCCCATATGTTTTCACTCTTATGTGGATCCTGAGAAACTTAACAGAAACCCATGGGGGAGGGGAAGGAAAAAAAAAAAAAAAGAGGTTAGAGTGGGAGAGAGCCAAAGCATAAGAGACTCTTAAAAACTGAGAACTGGGGCGCCTGGGTGGCTCAGTCGGTTAAGCGTCCGACTTCGGCTCAGGTCATGATCTCACAGTTGGTGAGTTCGAGCCCCGCGTCGGGCTCTGTGCTGACAGCTCAGAGCCTGGAGCCTGTTTCAGATTCTGTGTCTCCCTCTCTCTCTCTGACCCTCCCCCATTCATGCTCTGTCTCTCTCTGTCTCAAAAGTAAATAAACGTTAAAAAAAAATTAAAAAAAAAAAACTGAGAACTGAGGGTTGATGGGGGGTGGGAAGGAGGGGAGGGTGGGTGATGGGTACTGAGGAGGGCACCTTTTGGGATGAACACTGGGTGTTGTATGGAAACCAATTTGACAATAAATTTCATATATTGAAAAAATTAAAAAAAAATATTTGAAGAAATAAAAAAAAGAAACACATTAGTTTTGTGATAGCTGTCATGATGATGTTGACTTAATTAATTGTACAATCTAATAAACTGATTTTTTTTTCAAGTTCATCTTTTTTAGTGAAGAAGTATTAAAATAATACGCATTCACATTGGTGTACATTTTTAGAGAAAAACAAATGATACGTACGAATTAATTGCTATCCCCAAATTAACCCATAGATACTATGACTCTAGATTTCTCTCAGGCTCAAATAGAAAGCTGCATGTAGCCCATTCTGAATCATCTTGTAGGAATTAATTCAGTGGAACTCATGGTTTGCTTAGGCATGTAGGGTCATTTTTAGATTGATAGTCACTTGCATGGGGGTTTCTTTCAGGCTTTGACTACTCATTATTAGAAGGCTCACATTGGCTTTCTGAGCATTTTTTATTTAATTCCCATATAAATGGATTCTTTTTAATTGGCTGCTTTTTTTTAGTTGCTCATCCCAACACTATTTCATTTAGATAAAATCAGTTTTCTTTGAATAAGGAATCCTGTGTAGTTTATATTTGCACACATTTGATACACATCTTAATTCTTTGATTACAAGGCATTCTGTGTGTCAGTGACATTTTCATAATTCAAATTCAAAGTCTTCAAATTTCTTTAGGAAAACCATTTGAGAAATCCACAAGTTTTTTTAAAATAAAACTGAAGCTTTAGGAAGCATTACTAGATCTTATGGGATTCCTAAATATGACGATCACATAGAGAAATTAGAAGTGTAAAAGTTAAGCCAAACATGAAAAGATGCTCAACGTCGCTCCTCATCAGGGAAATACAAATCAAAACCACACTGACATATCACCTCACGCCAGTCAGAGTGACCAAAATGAACAAATCAAGAGACTATAGATGCTGGAGAAACGGGAACCCTCTTGCACTGTTGTTGGGAATGCAAACTGGTGCAGCCACTCTGGAAAACAGTGTGGAGGTTCCTCAAAAAATTAAAAATAGACCTACCCTATGACCCAGCAGTAGCACTGTTAGACATTTACCCAAGGGATGCAGGAGTACTGATGCATAGGGGCACTTGTACCCCAATGTTTATAGCAGCACTCTCAACAATAGCCAAATTGTGGAAAGAGCCTAAATGTCCATCAACTGATGAATGGATAAAGAAATTGTGGTTTATATACACAATGGAGTACTACATGGCAATGAGAAAGAACGAAATATGGCCCTTCTTAGCAACGTGGATGGAACTGGAGAGTGTGATGCTACGTGAAATAAGCCATACAGAGAAAGACAGATACTATATGTTTTCACTCTTATGTGGATCCTGAGAAACTTAACAGAAACCCATGGGGGAAGGGAAGGAAAAAAAAAAAAAGGTTAGAGTGGGAGAGAGCCAAAGCATAAGAGCCTCTTAAAAACTGAGAACAAACTGAAGGTTGATGGGGGGTGGGAGGGAGGGGAGGGTGGGTGATGGGTATTGAAGAGGGCATTTTTTTGGGATGAGCACTGGATGTGGTATGGAAACCAATTTGACAATAAATTTCATTTAAAAAAAAAACAAAGTTAAGCCAAGACAGTTTGATAGGAAAGAATAATTTTTTTCAGCAAATGTTCTTGAGACCATTGAGTATTCACATGCAAAAAAAAAAAAAAAAAAAGCATGAATGTAGACCCTTATCTCACACAAAATTTAACTCAGAATGGCTCATTGACCTAATTGTAAGAGCTAAAACTTATAAAAGTCATAGGAAATAGAAGAAAAAATCTTTGCAATCTTGAATTAGGCCGGGTTTTCTTGGATATGACAGCAAAAACACTGTCAAAAAAAAAAATTAAAATAAATTGGACCTCATCAAAATTAAAAAGAAAATCGTGCATGAAAGGACATTTTGAATTGAAAAGACAACCAACAGAATGGGATAAAATGTTTGTAAATCATGTATGTGATAAGGGACTGGTACCAGAATATATAAAGAACTCTTAGAGTTTAATAATAAAAAGTTAAATAACCCAATTAAAAAGTGGACAAAGGATTTGAATAAACATTTCTTCAGCGATCTGTAAGTGGCCATTAGGCACTTGAAAAGATGTTCAGCATCATTAGTTATTAGGAAATGCAATAAACCACATTCACATACCACTTTATACCCACTAGTATGGCTTTAATGAGAAAAGATAACCGTGTTGACAAGGATGTGGAGAAATTGGAATGCTTACACACTGCTGTTAGAATGTTAAATGGTGCAGCTACTTTCATAACTAGTTTGGCAGTTCCTCAAAAGGTTAAACATAGAGTTGCCATCTGACCTAGCAATTCTCCTTCTAGGTATATGCCTCAGAGAATTGAAAATATGTCTGTACAAAAACTTGTACACAATTGTTCATACAGCATCATTCCTAATGGCTAAAATATAGGAAAAAACCCACATGTCCAGCAACTGATAGATAAACAAATTGTGCTTTACCCAAATATTGGAATATCAGTTAGCCATAAAAAGGGAAAATGAAAGCTATTGACAGCTATTGTTAAAAAGGCAAATGCTCCAAATAAAATTGCATGTAATACTTTCTTTTTTAAAAAATATTTATTGAATGAGCTCTTTTAGAGTATCCAGACATAAATGAACATTTAGCACTCTTGTGCATACGTAATAAGAAAACATAAACAAAAATAAATTTACTAAGGAATCCTAAAAATTTTATTTCATGTGGTTAAGATTTTGAAAATAAAAGTTTTATATCTGTTCATAGTGAATGAAGCTTCCTTGAATGCTTTAAATATTTAAAGTGTAAACCATTTTTATGTTACAGGGATCTCCATCTACCAAGCGAAGGGGTCAGATGTTACAACCAATCATAGAAGGAGAAACTGCCCATTTTTTTGAAGAAATCAAGGTAATCCTTAAGAGAATTCATTCTCTGATGTCTTTCTTAAGGAAAAAGTTGAGTCATGGCTTGTTTATCTGTTCAATAACTTTTTAGGAAGAAGAAGAAGATGGTGTTACTCTGTCCTCTGAGCTAACTGATATCTTGAAAACTGCTGTGCAGGCACAGTCTTCATTGGAAAATTCTGAATCTGATGTTGAAGAAAATCAGGAAAAACTGGCTCTGGATCTCCGATTGTCAAGTACTCGAGCAGCTTCTATGTATGTTTGCTGGTTTGTGATTTTAACCTATTTGTATAATAAAATTTACATGCTGGTGTAAATGTTAAGTAAACAAGAACTTGGAGGGAATTAATGTAGTGCTTCAGAGATGGACCCTTTTTAGAGTGTGATTTATAAATCACTTACTGTGTTTTAAAAATTAAAGAAACTAAAATCCTGCATTTGCTTCATAACGGAGTACAGGAATCAGCTAGTTAGGTTTGTTCTCTCTCAGCTTCTTTCCCTGGTATGGTGTGTAACTGGTTTTCAGCCCTGGCTTCAATTTATTTTTTTCTTTTTTTTTTTTAATTGAGGTATAACCAACATGCTCTATTAGTTTCAGGTTGGTGTACACCATATTGATTTGACAATTCTATATATTACTCAGTGCTCACCACAGCAAGTGTGGTCACCATACAATGTTATTGTAGTATTATTGACTACATTCCCTGGGCTGTACTTTCCATCTTTGTGACTTACTTATTTTATAATTGGAAGTTTGTGCCTCATTCAGATCCCGTTCACCTATTGTATCTATCTCCTCACCTGTCTACCTCCCTCACAGCCACCCAGTTTGTTCTCTGTATTAATGAGACCGCTATTATTTGTTCATTTTGTTTTTTAGATTCCACATATAAGTAAAATCATAGGGTATTTGTCTTTATCTCTCTGACTTAATTCATTTAGCATTATATACCCATTAGTTTCATCCATGTTGTTGCAAATGGCAAGATCTCCTTCTTTTTTATGGCCCAGTAATATTCCTCTGTGTGTGTGTGTGTGTGTTTATGTACACCACATCTTCTTTATCCATTACTCTACTGATGGACACTTGGATTGCTTCTATATCTTGGCTATTGTAAATAATGGTGCAATAAACATAAGGGTGCCTATCTCTTTTCAAATTAGGGTTTTTGTTTTCTTTTGGTAAATAGGAATGGAATTACTGGATCATATGGTAACTTCTGTTTTTAATTTTTTGAGCAGTCTCCATATTGTTTTCCACAGTAGCGCTGGCTTCACTTTAAGATTACCTAGGGAAAAAGTTTTTTTAAATACTGCTGTAGAGGTGCCTTTAGTTTGCAGCCAGTGTTTGAACCCCTGGTAAGAGTCAAAATGTTCTTTCAATAATGTTTTCTTTCCATTTAAATTTCAGGCCTGAATTACTGGAACAACTTTGGAAAGCTAGAGCTGAAAAGAAGAAGCTACGTAAAACGTTACGGGAATTTGAAGAAGCATTTTATCAACAGAATGGAAGGTTTGTTGAACATCACAAAATTGAGTCTTCCTTCTTCCTTTTTTTTTTTTTTTTTAATTATTTTACGATGTTTATTTATTTTTGAGAGAGAGACAGAGCACTAGCGGGGGAGGGGCAGAGAGAGAGGGAGACACAGAATCTGAAGCAGGCTCCAAGCTCTGAGCTCAACACAGAGACCCATGTGGGGCTCGAACTCACGAACCATGAGATCATGACCTAAGCCAAAGTCAGACGTTTAACCAACTGAGCCACCCAGGTGCCCCGAGTCTTCCTTCTTCTTAAACTTAAGGGCTTATATGGTAAATTAAAGGAATATATAGGAATAGAAATAAATTGTGCACATAAGCATGTTATCATTGAAAAAAAAAAAGTAGAAAACATTCCTTTTTACTTGGAAGTCCTGCTATTAATGGCAAGAAAAAGAGCTAGGGGAACAATACCTGATAAAATATTTCAGAGTTGTTCTAGAGGGGCTTGGTTGAGTGGCAGTTATGTTGTGTTTTTTAATTCTACATCCTCACCCTTTTGGCAGTGTTTGTGAAACAAAAGGTTTTTCCTTTTGTAAAGGGTCCTGTGACAGCTAGTGTGGATCCTTACACTAAGACTGTGGCTACTTAGGCTGCATGTTGGGCCATTCCAGGCTTCGCATTTTCAGGGTGTGCAACAGGGTGCCAGTCAATAGTGTGGCTCCTAGAATACAGTATGGCATGTGTTTTTATCTAACTGGGGCACAGTTGACTCAGTGGAACTCTTTAAGAAAAATACATTCTAGTTCAGATGATGGACAGAAATGAATGTTATCTCAGACCTCAGAAAAGTTTCTCCATGTATGTAACTGGGTGGTCTTAACAAGCCAGTAGCTATATTACAAATTCCAAACTGTGTTTACTTTGAGAATTTTCTATATAGTGGGCACAAATGATTAAAAAACACTCAGTGTAAGAATGCATTTTTTCAAGTACCTTCTTATTCTTTGCCTTAATGGAAGAAAACTTTTTTGTAATTATACTTAGGATGGTTTGATGCTTTACCTAGAGATTAAACTGAATTGGATTGGGTCATTAATATAAAGTGAGAAAACTGCTTTTTTCTGTGGGTAAGATCTTTTACTTCTCAATTCACTGAAGCCATAGTACAGTAAATGTATGAAATTACTGACTGTAATCCTCTAGCACTTGATATACACTTCCAGACCTGACAGAGTCTAGCAGCGCGTGTCTTACTAAAGTATTTGGCTTCTGCTGGTTCTTTGCAATGAACATCGATAAGTATAGCATTATTGAATCTGTCAGTAGAGAAATTCATCAAAAAAAGTATTTTAGGATTGTTCCTTGGGGATGGGGTGTGGGGAATTAGTGCAGTAATCTATCTTCTTGCAGAGCAGTTTTTTTATTTGAATTTACATTTGGTAACATTGTGTCTCACATCAGGACAAGTTCTGGGACTTTATTTTTCAGATGATCTCCAGAATATTACAGATTTTATTTTCTTCCCTAGGAATGCCCAGAAGGAGGATCGTGTTCCAGTGCTTGAGGAGTACAGGGAGTACAAGAAAATTAAAGCCAAACTTAGGCTTCTTGAAGTTCTTATCAGCAAACAAGATTCTTCAAAATCCATATAAAATATACTTCTTGAAAACATCATAAAAATCAGTTGTATTCCCTGAAGCAATCATCGTGTGTACTTGGCTGGTACTTGAGTTCATTTTGTCAGGCACTCAGAAAGTATCACTTTGTACTTGGTTGTGGTGCCACTAGAGAATGATGGGAGGGTAAGTAGACCCTCTCTAGGGAGCGTGGTGTTCCATATTAACCACAGACTGTCCTCTTCACCTTTAGCAAACATCAGTTTTCTTCATTGTTTTGTACTACAGATACATCCTGTTAGCAAAAGACTAGTACTTTATTCTTTCAACTTCAAGAACTTTGGAGATACAAGCTTTTTGTTGTTACCAACTTTGCTTTTATTATTATTTTTTTAATTACTGAAGAAAATTGAGAGGAACATCTTCACATTGAATTCTTCGGTTGCCTTTTTCTTACAGAATGACTGAAAATTTGAAAGAAAAGCCTATAAATGTGCACATATGCAACTATGTCTTATGTTTTCTTAGAAAACCAAACTCAAACTGAAATTTCAAGTCCTACTGTGGAACACATTTCTGTTTAATTTCCAAAGTGAAAGTTTCTCACAGGTAATATGTTAGCAAAATTTTGCAATTCCGTGGTCACACAGCTCCTGGATGAAGATAACAGAGGGCACACCAAAAAGTGACCTTGTTTATTAGTATAGTGAACACACACACCACACATCACACACAGAACTGAATCATTTCACATGCTGCCTATGGGACATAAGTTACTGTTTGTTTCCTCAGTTATTCTTTTTGAGCTGGTGATGATGTGATTTGTCTGCATCAGATCCTGTACTTTTTCCTCCCACCCACCTCCAGATAATGTGAGAAAATAGCCATGTCTGTGTAGGAACACTGATGGTGCTCAGATTTGTGTGTTCAATCAGATGGGCCTAATTTGGCAAAAGAGTCATTATGCGTGAATCAAATCTGTTCTTAACAAGGGCTATACCACTGCATTTTTTACATGTACCTTCTGGGGGTCACATCATTTTTTTTTTCTCTTTTAATTGGCAAAATCCGTGAAGAAAACATCCTCTAACAGGACCACTTTGGCTCAGCACATGCTATTTAAAGCAGCTGTGTAGTGGTGTTCAAAGATGTCTAGTGGTATGCCCTTGTCATATACTCTAAGCTGATTTTTTGTTCTTTGGCTTTGCATGGCTTTCCTTCAAGTACTCTTCTGGTATCATTCTGCTCATCGTTTTCACAGAATGGTGACTTTATTTGGGCTAACAGTAGTAATAGCATATTCTGGTCAGGCTTAATCTAAGTGTTAATTCTTTTCTTGGTGCTTTTTTGGATTGATGAGTGTCTCACTTTGTGCCCATGGTTTGCATGCATTGACTCATGCGTGATTTTCTTAACTAGCTAATATTAACAGTTCCATGTAAAAATGGACCTCTGCAACATTCTTTAATAAAAGTGAGGGAAGCACGAACCTCAGACTTGCAGCACTATTACATAGTAAGCACATGAAGTAGCTTGATAATAAGTAGTGTTTCTAGTGTTTCACATTTCACCTATGTGTGCAATGCCTTTTTCGGGGGGAGGGAATGTTCATTGGTGGTGAACATGTAGTTTTACTGGGGAATAAAGCACTAAATCCAGCCCTTTTTGTGTGGTTTCCTTTTGGTATGCCTAGGTTGTTCATAACGTATACCTAGAAAAATGAAATTGAAAAAGCCAAAACAAGTATCATATCACTTTGATTTGAATCCAGCATGCAGTGTGCATTTATTTCTTTCAGTCTCCAGACAGGAGTGTATCCAAACATCTAACTTAATGTGCACTGTGTATTGTTTTATATGAATGTTTATATATACCACATGCAAAAATGTCCATATGCACTATTTAAATGTTTTAAATAATATATTCCTTCTTTATAATGCTAAATCTATATGAGTACCATATTTTTATAAGTCAGTGGCCTGACTGGTTTCATTTTAGAATTAACAGCTGCTTCATGGTGTTGATTATTCACTGTTAATGTTTGGCTGCGAGTAGAATAGATAAAGTAGCATGGCAGCACTTACGCTATGTGACAGTACTTGTGTGTCATAGTTGAGCAGTAGGTGGTAGAACTAGGCAGTTTGTGATGAGTTTTACTTTGGTACCAGTAAAAACAGTATATCTATATACAAATAATATATAGATATATATGACCACCAATATAATCACATTGCTGTGTCTGGCACTTCATTGTATAGACTTTTGTAATAAAAGAACTTGAATGTTCTAAGTCATTGTAAATGTTTTTTGTTTTCACTAGATGTTAAAAGACAAAAAATCGAGACCTCAAGTGTTTCTTTGCCTTAATGTTCTTGGGCTTTGTTGGAATTACCTCATTCAGGGACCACGAGGGGACAACATGGTTACTAAGCCACTTGGCTGGCTACAGCTCTGGGGAGTGGTAAGACTAGGGAAGGCCATGTTGTTAAATGCCTTGTGGAAGTCTAGAAGATGCAGAGAGAACAGTCAGCATTTCTTGTTGGAATGAATTATTCTATTAAGCATACTTGAGGTACAGTTTCTAAGAAAAGAGTGTGCATGGCTGGCTTGAGGAAGGTGGGTAGATTTAAAATCTATTGAGCACCAATGTGGAAATTGAGTATGATGGTGAGATGATGTTGTTTGGGCCAAGAGAACATATGGCTCTTCCAGGAGCACTTATGTAACGTGCTAAAAATATAGAAGAGTTACCTCACACAACTTTACGACCACTCAGACAGGGGTTTTGCGGCACCCTCATTCATATTTCTCATACATTAAGTTGACTTCTCATAACTCTGATACTCCTACCTTGCTCTTTGTTTTTACAGTATATTTTGCTTTTAGAGTAGTTGAGGAAATACTTAGGAAACTTTAAATGTGTTACTTTAGAATCTTTCTAGATGAATTTCCAGTTTGAAAATATTAGTGAAAATTCTGTAGATGATTGGTAAGTTTGTTCTTGTACACTTTAGCTTTTTCTAGATGACCTCAAACTGGGAGGAATGGAAGTGAGATTACTTTATTTGGGGTCTTATATAATGGTTTTCCAGAATCATAGGTATTTATTTATTTATGGCCAGGACAAGTTATAACATGGTACATGATGAAAACACCTAACGGTTCCTATACTCTAGGTAACATTGAGAAAACTGCTTATGACCTATTAGAGACCTGCCCCATGAACTATATGCAGCATTTGATACTTTAACTCCACATTCCTAGAATTTAATAATAAATCTCATTATAAAATCATTTACGTGTACCGGTGTGTATACTCTGGAAGTGTGCTGTTTGGATTGCACAGTGGGGCCCATTCAGGGGTACTTAATTTCTGGAAATCTTTTGGTGAAATCATTTTGGTAATTATACTCTGATGATAGCTTGATGATAGGTGGTACAGTGTTTTTAAAGTGTACCTGAAATGTGTACATGTTTAGGAAATAATTCAGTACAGGGATAAATCTTTGTTACAAATGCTCAATGATTGTATCACAGATTCTCACCTGCACTTGTCTTAATTTTGTAGAGCTGAAATCCTTCTCATCACTCGGTTTAGTTTTAAACTGACGTAGTGTAATTCTTTCTCCAGCTCCACGGCATATAAAAAGAGTCTGCAGGATAATTTAGAAGGAAGCAGAGAATGGGTCAGTAACATGCCTTCGTGCATAGAGAGACAGCAGGTTATTAGTGCCTTTTGTGAAGTACTTGGGGTGGGAAGATAATACTTTAAGCTTCTAAAACATGCCTAGTAGGGCCAATTATGGATCTTCTATTCTAAAATAGTGGAGAACAGGGTCTGCTGTGCATATTAAATATAAATGGCAGTTCCCGTTAAAAAACTTAAAAGGGGGAGCACCTGGGTGGCTCAGTCGTCCAACTTCAGCTCAGGTCACGATCTCAGGTTCGTGAGTTCAAGCCCCGTGTAGGGCTCTGTGCAGGCTTGGAGCCCAGAACCTGCTTCAGGTTCTTTGTCTCCCTCTCTCTCTGCCCCACCCCTGCTTGCACTCTGTCTCTATCTCTCAAAAATGAATAAACGTGAAAAAAAAGTGTTTTTTTAAATATAAATGGCAGTTCCTATTTGGAGATGTAAGAGTAAAAGCAGTTGGTTTCACTCTTACCTTACATTTAAACAAATGGAGTATTGTGCTTTCTGATTAATTTCAAAGTTGAGTAAAAAGATGAAAAAAAAGGGGGTGGCATCTCAGAATAAGGTTCTGATTTCGGGAAAATAATGTAATTCATGTCCCCAGTCACCATATAATGATATCCCAGAGTGCCCTGGTTAGAACAAATACTTACTCTCGAAATTCTTGTTGCGTGACAGGCTGGTAGTCATCTTGAATTTCTGAAGAATAATACTTTTTCTCAAGCCTCTCTTTCCACTTTTTCATCTGCTCTGCACTTTGAATCTCCTGTCAAGTCAGAGGACAAGCATAGGCTGCACCTTTAAGTTTTTCTCTATCTTAAGTCTTTGGTACCCAAGCATCACAGCAATGAGAATCTTTTTATTTTTTAATCTAAATGGCTTTATTATTTTTTTTTCTTGTCTTATTGCACTGGTTAAACCTCCAGTACAAGATGGAATAGAGATAGTGAGAATGGATGTCCTTGCTTTGATGCTGATCTTAGGGAGAAAGCATTCAGTTTGTCATCAGTATGTAGGCTTATAGCTGACAGGTTTTTGGGTTTTTTTGTTTTGTTTTGTTTTTGTTTTTGTTTTTGTTTTTTTGTAGATACTCCTTATGAAGTCTTGTAAAATCTCTTTTCTACAGTTTGCTGAGAGTTTCTGTTATGGCTGAATGTTGACTTAGGTGAAATGCTTTTTTTTAAGGTACATAAATTATTATTCTTTTCCTTTTTTTTTTTTTTAAATTTTTTTTTCAATGTTTATTTATTTTTGGGACAGAGAGAGACAGCATGAACGGGGGAGGGGCAGAGAGAGAAGGAGACACAGAATCGGAAACAGGCTCCAGGCTCCGAGCCATCGGCCCAGAGCCCGACGCGGGGCTCGAACTCACGGACCGCGAGATCGTGACCTGGCTGAAGTCGGACGCTTAACCGACTGCGCCACCCAGGCGCCCCCTTTTCCTTTTTATTCTATTGGTATGGTGACTTGCATTAATTGATTTTCAACATTCCCTTCCTGAGAGACACCCCATTGGTCACAGTGCTTTATTGTTAAATTCAATTTGCCAATGTTTTGTTGAGGATTTTTGCATCTGCATTTATGAAATATGTTGGTCTGTACATTTTTTTTCTTTTAGTGTCTTTCTCTGTTTTCTTTATCAGGGTAACTTTATTTTTTTACTTTTTTTTTGAGTTGATTTTTTTTTTAATTTTAATTTTTTAAAATTTGCATCCAAAGTAGTTAGCATATAGTGCAACAATGATTCCTTAGTGCCTCTTATCCATTTAGCCCATCTCCCCTCCCACAACCCCTCCTGTAACCCTCAGTTTGTTCTCCATATTTATGAGTCTCTTCTGTTTTGTCCCCCTCCCTGTTTTTATATTATTTTTGTTTCCCTTCCCTTATGTTCATTAAGTTTTGTCTTTTAAAGTCCTCATATGAGTGAAGTCATATGATTTTTGTCTTTATCTCACTAATTTCACTTAGCATAATACCCTCCATTTCCATCCACATAGTTGCAAATGGCAAGATTTCATTCTTTTTGATTGTTGAGTAATATTCCATTATATATATATACACACACACACACACACACACACACACACACACACACGCACACACACACACACATATATACACACGTGCCACATCTTCTTTATCCATTCATCCATCAGTGGACATTTGGGCTCTTTCCATACTTTGGCTATTGTGGACAGTGCTGCTATAAACATGGGGGTGCATGTGTCCCTTCGAAACAGCACACCTGTATTCCGTGGATAAATGCCTCATAGTGCAATTGCTGGGTCGTAGGGTAGTTCTATTTTTAGTTTTTTTAGGAACCTCCATATTGTTTTCCAGAGTGGCTGCACCAGTTTGCATTCCCACAGCATTGAGAATCTTAAACTGTGTAGTTTACTCTCCAGAGCTGTGATGTTGAGCCCCACTGGACTTTTGCTCTTCCTGGTTTTTTCAGTCTGTGCATCAGCAGATTCACTTGAGAGGGCTTGGTATTAGTACTGTTCACTCTTGTTTGGGTGGGTTTTTCTGTGTGTGTGTGTGTGTGTGTGTGTGTGTGTTTTAATTAAAATCCTCAGCTTGTTCTTCACTGCCTCTTCCCCTGTGCCTCTCCAGCTGAGTTTTTCTGGTTTTCTGTTCTTCACTTGGCCAAAGCTGAGCTGTTCTTTTCTGTACTTTTGTTGTTTAATGAAGCAAATGTATTTCACAGTACATCTGTGGGTATATGTTCTCCCAGCTGCTTCGCAGCCAGACCCCTGCAGTCTTACCTAACAGTCCCTAGTCCCTGTTTCGGGATTACTGCATCAATATATGCACTCCAGTCTGTCCACAGACCCCAAAATAAGCTCCTCATACCAGCGAATTCTTGTTGCATTTTTCTCTGCTTCTGAAGAGTCCTTCCTGTGTTTTGTCCTCACTACCACCCACTTCCTTTTTAGCATCCAAATAACATTTTCCCAACTTTAGGGGAAAAAAAAGTTATGTTGTGGAAAATAGGGGCAGCACTAAAAAAAGGGAAAGAAGAGACATTGCACCCAGATATGATCCAGAGACTTCCCAGTATCTGATACCGTCCTGCTCCAGCAATAATGTGAAGTAACTAAGTTGATCCCTTTATAAGCATTCTGATTACTTTCCTCAGAGAGGATGGTGATGCTCTTGTCCATACAAGCATAAATGTATGCTATTCTGGTCAAAGAAACTATTCTGTCAGACAGTGTCTATCGTTAAACCAACATATCAGAAGTAGGAAAGGATGGCTTTCAATCTTGCTACTTTTATTTTGGCCACATTATAGCATTTATGTTTTTACACAGTCGCCAATAAATTTAATGTGGTAAAGCGGTAGACCCTGCAACTATTTCTAAATGACCAGGCCTAATTAAAATGTAGATGTGTAAGTAGTCTGGGTTAAACAGACTGCCTAGTAAACTTGACTCATCCTTCAGAAAACCCATCTCAACTATCACTACGTCTGTGAAGCCTGCCTTGACATTCACAGGAAAGTGATGCTTTTCCTCACAAGCAGAGCACCGACTCTTCAAGGGCATTTTCTCCAAGTTCCAAGGTCCTTACACCCTCACCTCTTCCTGTAGATGGTAGCTGTCTCTTACTGTTGTCTCTGGATTAATTTAGTGTTAAACACTGGCTCTTCTAGTCCTCTACTACCTCAGAAAGGAATTCTCTGTGGTAAATACCCTTTTTGGACTACCTAGTGTAGTCCACTGGACCCTAACTAATAAGTGCTTGGTAGCAGGGGAACTCCAAAGAAACAGACCCTCAGAGATAGTGTATTTCCAGCAAGGGACATAACAGACTTTTAAGAATATGAGATGAACACCCGGCCGTTTGGGATTCCTCAGGCTACAGAACCAGCAGGGAAAGAAGCGGTTACTCAACTAACTGAGGTAACTGATCCCAATTGCCAAGGAAAAATTGACTGCTGCTACAGAATGGGCTCAGAGAGGGCTGTATTTGGAACCCAGGGAATTCTCTGGGGGATGCCTCCTGATACTCTTATGAACAAAAATAGACTGTGTAGTTGAGGGGCGCCTGGCTGTCTCAGCAGAGCATGCAGCTCTTGATTTCAGGGTTGTGAGTTTGGGCCCCTATATTAGGGTAGAGTTTACTTAATATAAATAAATCCATAAATAGTAGTTTGAACATTAAGTTCTTAAGGAATTGTGATATCAGTAGAAAAGGTCTTAATATCACTCAGAGAGAGATACAGTTACTGTTGGGACTGTGCTTTTCCCTTTTGGGGGAGAGGAGAAAAGTGCCTTCATTTGTATAAAGGATAATTCCAACTTATTCAATGGAACCTTGAAAAATAGTTATTATCGTTTTATAGAAGTTCACACATGTGTACTAAAAGCTGAAAGGATGAGCTGGACTATTTGATCTCTCTCAACTCAAAATTTGCTGCCTTTTTTTTTTTTTTTAAATATTTTTATTTATTTTTGAGAGAGAGCGTGTGCGCATGAGTGGGGGAGGGGCAGAAAGAGAGAGGGAGACACAGAATATGAAACACGCTCTGGGCTCAGAGCTGTGAGCACAGAGCCTGACGCAGGGCCCAAACTCAGAAATGGCGAGATCATGACCTGAGCCAAAGTGGAATGCTTAACCGACTGCGCCACCCAGGCACCCCTCAAAACACCTTCTTAAACTCTGATGCTGGGTCTCAGGTTTTACTAACCTCATTCCTCAGGCTTTTGCTACACTGGCTTGTTAGATTCTGCCTTCCTGGAGGATGGAGGGGTGCAGGAGAGTCTGGGTTTTTATCTATCACCATTGTTTCTGCAAATAGTAGTTGTCTCCAGCAGCAGTGGTTGGCTCCAGGCTGCGGCATTCCTGATGTCTTTGGCATAACCAGAACCAGGCCCATCACACTCAGAAACAGTAGTGGCAGGGGTGGGATGGGGATTACCCTCAGAGGTCTCACTAGACAGCTCTGGAGGCTGAGTCTCTAAGATAAGGTTCAGAAAACTTCACCTTTTGTAACCTCAGCCTTGGGAGGGGTAGCATCCTCCTACAGTCTGAGTTGCATCAGGGTTTTTACTTTTTCTGCCTTCCATTCCCCATGTAATCATTTCCCTGTAGTTAATTTCTTGTTTGAAATATATAATGTGGTTTCCATTTTCCTAAGTCCTGACTCACAGTATATATTCTTATTTCATCAAGTATATTTTTGTGTCTTTAAGGAATGTTTAAAATTTTTCCATTTCTTGGTTTTAAACAATTTTTATGAATTCCTGGGCATTTTCTTTGTTGCTATTATAGAGTCTTCTATAATTTTTAAAAAAAAATTTTTTTTTCAACGTTTATTTTTATTTTTGGGACAGAGAGAGACAGAGCATGAATGGGGGAGGGGCAGAGAGAGAGGGAGACACAGAATCGGAAACAGGCTCCAGGCTCTGAGCCATCAGCCCAGAGCCCGACGCGGGGCTCGAACCCATGGACCGCGAGATCGTGACCTGGCTGAAGTCGGACGCTTAACCGACTGCGCCACCCAGGCGCCCCTCTTCTATAATTTTTAATGAACTGGTTGGTGTTTGCATAATTGCATTTACTTAGATTATTTTTTTCCTAATGCTGTATTGAATTCTGGTACTTGCATACCTAGGAAACTTGAATACCTAGTTGGCAGACCTAGGAAGCTTTAAGAGAATCGTAAGTCAAATAGAAGTAGTTTATTTATATCTCTTCCCTTTCAAGTCTTAACATTTCTAATTTATCTCTCTTAATATTTTTGGCTGATCCCTCCAGTACATCCTTTCTTGTCCCTTGTCCCTGACATGTCATTGTTTCTCTTTTAAGTAAGGTACTAGCTTAGGGGTGAGATAGATATGTTTTTTGGTGGGGGGGGAGGGTGAGATAAATGTTTTTATCATATCAAGGAAGTGTTCATTGATTCCTGTTTTGTTTTGTTGTCCTAAGATTAGATATTGAATCTTCCCAGATATCTAGCATCTGTGGAAAATGATCATGTAACTTTCCTTTTGGATCTATTAATAGAATGAGTTATGTTAATTAGTTGATTACCCAATTTTAAACCATGTTTCCATTCTTAGAGTAAGCCCTACTGAATCATGTTATATTATTGTGTTCTGTTCGATTCTGTTGCTATTATTTTATTTAGGATTTTTACTTCAAAATTTATAACTGGTATGTGTATGTGTGTGTATAGTCATTTTACATGATGACTATATAGCCATTTTATAAAAATAATTTGACAGTTGTCCATTTTCTTTTTTCTCTGGAACAGCTTGAATAGTTTGAAACTATTTGTTCCTTACAAATACGATACAATTTATTTGTGGGGTCTCATTTATTTTTCAGGTAGCTCTTTCATGACCTTATTTCTTCTACAGAGTGGATTTGTTTAGGTTTTTAAAAATCTTTTCTGGGATCAGTTTTGATAAATTTATTTTCAGAGAAAAATTACCCACTGCTTTCAGTTTTTCAAACATTATTTGCATAAAGTTATACAAAAAAGTCTTAGTGATTTTTTTCAGGTGTACAACATAATTTCATATATGTATATTTTGTGAAATGATCACTATAGTAAGTGTAATTATTAGTCAACCTTCATCACTACACAGTTAATAGATTTTTTTCTTATGATGAGAACTTTAAGATCTACTCTCTTAGCAACTTTCAAATATATAATACAGTATTGTTAACTGTAGTCATCATCTATACATTACATCCCCAGAACTTACTTATTTTATAATTATAAGTTTGTACCTTTTGATCACCTTCACCCATTTTACTCGCCCCTACTCTGTTTCTTGGCAACTACCAATCTGTTCTGTTTATGAGTTCATTTTTTGTTTTTGTTGTTTTTAGATTCCACATATAAGTGAGATCATACAGTATTGTCTTTCTCTAACTTATTTCACTTAACATAATGCTACCAAAATCTATCCATATTGTTGCATATGTCAGGATTTTCTTTTTTAATAACTTTTTAAATGCTTATTTATTTTTGAGAGAGAGAGGGACAGAGCACAAGCAGGGGAGGGGCAGAGAAAGAGGGAGACACAGAATCTTAAGCAGGCACCAGGCTCTGAGCTGTCAGCCCAGAGCCTGATGCAGGGCTTGAATTCATGAATCATGAGATGACCTGAGCTGAAGCTGGACGCTTAACTGACTGAGCCATTCAGGCACCCCAGGATTTCCTTTAATGGCTGAGTTTACACACACACACACACACACACACACACACACACACTCTCACACACACACACAATTTCTTTATCCATTGATGGACACTGGGTTATTTCCATGTCTTGGCTATTCTAAACAATGCTGCAGTGAAAATGGGGTTGTGGATATGTTTTTGAATTAAGAGTTTTTGTTCCCTTCAAAACAAAAGTGGAATTACTGGTAATCATATGTTAGTTGTAATTTACATTTTTTTGAGGTCCCTCCACACTGTTTTCCATAGTGGCTGCACCAGTTTTCATTCCCACCAACAGTACAAGAGGGTTCCCTCTTCTCCACATCCTTGCCAACCCTTGTTATTGTTTGTCTTTTTGATGACAGCCATTTTAACAGGTGTGACGTAATATCTCGTGGTTTTGACTGGCATTTCCCTGATGAGTGATGTTGAGCACCTTTTCATGTACCTGTTGACCATCTGTATGTCTTTGGACAATGTCAATTCAGATCCTCTGCTCACTTTTTATGGTATTGTTTGGTGTTTTTTTTTGTTTGTTTGTTTTGTTATTGAGTTGTAGGAGTTCTTTATGTATTTTGGATATTAACTCCTTATCAGATATATAATTTGTAAATATTTTCTTCTATTCACTATGTTGCCTTTTCATTTTGTTGTTTACTTTGCTGTACAGAAGCTTTCTAGCTTTATGTATTCCAATTTGTTGTATTTTTGCTTTTGCTGCCTTTGGTTTTGGTGTCAGATCCAAAAAATCATTGCTGAGACTGAGGACAAGGAACATACTGCCTAAGTTTTCTTTTAAGCGTTTTACCGTTTTGGGTGTTCATGTTCAAGTATTTAATCCATTTTGTGCAATTTTGTGTAAATTATATGGAAGATACTGGTCCAGTTTTGCTCTTTTGCATGTGGCTCTCTAGTTTCCCCAGCAGCATTTATTGCAGAGACTATCCCTTTCCCATTGTATGTTCTTGGATCTTTTGTCATAAATTAATTGGCCATATGTGGAAAGGTTTATTTCCAGACTATTTTATTCCATTGGTTTCTGTGTCTCTTTTTATGCTAATACCATATTATTTGGATTGCTATAGTTTTGTAATATAGTTTGAAATCAGGGTGTGTTATGCCTCCAAGTTTCTTCTTTCTTCAGTTACTCTTTCCCAAGGCTGCTTTGGCTATTTGGGGTCTTTTGCGGTTCCATGCATATTTTAGGACTTTTTGTTCTATTTCTGTGCAAAATGCCATTGGAGTTTTGTGAGGCATTGCGTTGAATATGTACATTGGCTCTGGGTAGTATGAACATTTTAACAATACTAATTCTGCTAATCCATGAGCCTGGAATACCTTTCCATTTGTTTGTGTCTTCTTCAATTTCTTTCAGTGATATTTTAAAAATTAATTTTAAGAGAAAGTGAGAGAGAGTGTGTGAGTGGGAGAGGGGCAAAGAGAGGGAGAGGGAGACTCCCAAGCAGGCTCCATGCTGTCAGTGCAGAGCCCAATGTGGGGCTTGAACCCCCAAAGATCATGACCTGAGCTGAAGTCAAGAGTCAGATACTCAACCAACTGAGTCACTCAGGTGCCCCTCATTGATATTTTTTTAAATTCCTTATTTCTTCATTATTTCTCCCATTGTAACTTCTTTGTATGTTTATGCTTTCTCTCCTTTATTCCATTTGTTGGCTAATGGTTTCTTTCCACTGATTTATCCCCCCCCCCCCCCACGGATCTTTTCAAGGAACCAGCCTTTTTATTTATTTATACAGCTTTGTGTTTGCCACTCACTAGTTCTGTTTTTATCTTTATTTCTTATTTGTTGTTTTCCTATTTATTGTTCTTTTCCAACTTTTTGAGTTACATGCTAAAATCAATTTCTTTTCAGTCTTGGTTTTTGTTGATAAATTTAAGGCTACTGATTTTCCTCTGGCATTTGACTTTAATCTCATAGATTCTCCTATATACTGTTTTTATTGTTTTTATAAGAATTCTACGGTTTCATTTTGTAGTTCCCATTTGATTCAAGAATTAATAGTTTAAAATCTTGGTTAAGTAATGTTTTTATTTTCTGATTTTCTTAGAACATTTTTATTATATTGCTTTCAGATCATTTTTTTCTGTATTAACCAGTTGGTTAATTTATTGGAATTTATTGAGGTTGTTTGTGCTCCAGTATGTGATCATTTTTCATGAATGGGTTTTTAAAAAGCAGATGTATATTCTTACAGAGTTAAATATATATAACTGTAGGATCACCTTATTCATTTTATTGTTTGAGTTTTATCGTCTTATTTTTCCTTATTTATCCCTTTATTTAAAAAATAATTCTTTTTTTAAGAGAATTTTTAAGAGAGAAAGAGTGTGTTGAGTAGGGGGAGGGGCAGGGAGAGAGAGAATCCCATGCAGCCTCTTTGCTGCCCGTGTAGAGCCCTACGTAGGTAGGCTCAGTTTCACAAATCATGAGGTCATGACCTCAGCCGATACCAGGAGTCAAATGCTCAACCAACTGAGCCACCCAGATGCCCCTATTTCTCCTTTTGTAAGTTTAGTAGTCCATACCTTATGGAAGTTGATGTTATATTATTTGGTGCATGGATAACCATAACTATTAAAATTGATGTTATCATTATAAAGTGGCCTTCATCTCATTTACAGCTTTATTTCTAGGATTCTACCTTGACTTATATTCAGTTGTGTCCTCTGATATCTTTTGCTTGTCTATTAAAAAATTTTTTTAATGTTCATTTTTAAGAGACAGAGAGAGCATGGGTGGGGGAGGGGTAGAGAGAGAGGGAGACACAGAATCCAAAGCAGGCTCCAGGCTCTGAGCTGTTAGTACAGAGCCCAGCATGGGGCTTGAACTTACAAACTCTGAGATCATGACCTGAGCCACAGCTGGATGCTTAACTGACTGAGCCACCCAGGCGCACCCCATCTTTTGCTTGCCTATGTAGACCTTTGCCTATGGTTTTATATTGAATTTCTCTGAGCCACTTTGTTTTACGTATATATTTTAGGATATAGCATAGAACTGGGTGTTGCTTTGTGATTCAATCTGAAAATGTTTTTCTTTTTAAGTAGATTAAGCTTAGTTGCTTTTACTGATATGTCAGACATACCTGGTCACAGTTACATCATACCGTTTTATGTTACATTTTAAATTTTTTACCATGTGTTATATTTTATTTTCATTTTTGTTTTGATTATTCTGCCCTTAGGAATGTACATATTTTTGTTTTCATGGTTTGTTTTTATTCTTTCTTTCTTTTTTTTTTTTTTTTAATACTACCCGAGTCCTCTTTTTCCTGCTTTGGTTCCCTCAACTAGGAATCAAATTCAACAAGAAAATTAGCTTATAGTTCCAACTATATTTAAATCTTATTACCACATTTCGTTGTATCTGAGAGATGGAGTCTACTGTTAGACACACCATTATTTATGTACCACTTAGGAAAGAAAGGCTGCCAATTACAGTGTGATACACTATCAACCATAAGGCATATCTTGATTTTAGAGATGTTAAAATGTGAAAAGAAAATATGTTTTAAAGTCCATGAAATAGTATCTTATTGTTTATTAAAGTATTTTTAAATATGCTAAAATTTATTCTTATTGGTTAACTCTAAATGAAATTCTCTTTTTAAAAATTTTATTTATTTATTTTGAGATAGAGAAAGAGTGTGAGGAAGGGCAGGGCAGAGAGAGAGAGGGAGATGGAGAATCTCAAGTAGGCTCCACACTCACTGGGGAGCCCAATGTGGGTCTCTATCTCATGATCATGAGATCATGACCTGAGCTGAAATCAAGAGTCAGATGCTTAACTGATTGAGCCACCCAAGCGCTCCTACATGAATTCTTTAACTTTGAGCTATTATATATGAACCATTCCATCAATGTTTTCTACTTTATACCTTCTCTCTCCCTTCTTCCTTTTTGCAAAATTTCTCCGATCATCTTTTGGTTGGCTGAAACTGATATTCTCATAGAACCCTCAGGAATACAACATTATTCTGAGTTCTTGCACGTTGAAAACTCTTTGAGCCTGTATACTGGAAACACAGTTGTGCTCCAAATAAATATGCTTGGCTTACATTTTCTTTCCTTGCATGTATTGTGGGTATGGTTCTGTTGACGTATGGTGTTGAATGTTGTCATGCTAACCTGGTTTTCCTTTTCTTGGAAGTCCAGATTTTTTTTTTTTTAACGTTTATTTATTTTTGAGACAGAGAGAGACAGAGCATGAATGGGGGAGGGGCAGAGAGAGAGGGAGACACAGAATCTGAAATAGGCTCCAGGCTCTGAGCAGTCAGCCCAGAGCCCAACGCGAGGCTCGAACTCACGGACCGCGAGATCGTGACCTGAGCTGAAGTCGGACGCTTAACCGACTGAGTCACCCAGGCGCCCCTTGGAAGTCCAGATTTTACCTGGATGAGTCTCACGTTCATTCGAGGTGATTTCCCACAGGTACACAGTATGTCTTTCAATTTACATCATCTTTTATTTCAGAAATGGTTTACTGAATTATAATTTTGTTTTTAAAAGAATCTCAAAATTAGGGGAAAGTTACAAAAAATTTTCTTTCCTTTGAAGTATTTGAAGTTGCCAACATGAATGCCCCAGTGTCCCTGATCACATCAATGTGTATTTCCTGCTTACAAGGATGTTTTCCTTTATAGTCGCAGCACAACCATCAGAGTCAGAAGATTGATACTGATAGATGATTATCTTCTAATGCTGAGTCCCCCCATTCAAATTTGCCACTTGTCCAGGATTAGGCACTGTTTTTACTTGTCTGTCTTTTAATCTCATTCATTCTGGTATCGTTCCTCTGCTTTACCGTGGCTTGTCATGTTGACCATGACACTTTTAAAGAATACAGGCCAGTTATCTTGCAGAACGTCCCTCAGTTTTGTGTGATATTTTGTCATGTTCTACATTTTTGGCAGAAATGGTACAGAAGTGATGCTGTTGTCTCTTAGTATCTTACTGGCTGGTGTATGGTTTCGGTTTTTCCCCATACTGATTAAGGCAGTATCTGCCAGATTCCTCCACCCTGACATATTCTTTTTCTTTTGGTTAAATAATATGTATTTTGTGAAGAGGTATGGAAAAGTTCCATTCTTCCTCCGATTTTTATCCATGTATATGTTTAGATGAGTATGAACTCATGGAATCCTTTGTTATTCAGTGGGCTATACATTATTATTCATTATAGCGCTTAAATATTTCCAGATTTGGCCAGTGGGAGCCCCTCAAACCTGACTCTTGTGTGCTTTGAACAGATCTTCATTATTCTTACAGCACTTTCACTTTCTGGCTCAACAAGATATTATAGATTCATGTTGTATCTTCCCACCCTAGAATTAACCGTATCTCCAAGGGGCCCTCATTCCTTTTAGAAGAGAATGGTATTTGGAAACCAAGATCTAGATTTACTTCTAGATTTCTCAGTGGACAGATAGAGCTATAGAACACACACACACACACACACACACACACACACACCTGTAATTCTAATCCAACACCACAAGGTTCATTTTAACCCTCAACCTTTCCCTTTGGTAACTCTCTTATCTCACAATGAGAAACCTCACTCCAATGTATGTACAGCTGACACCTGCACAATGCAGGGGTCAGGGGTGCTGACCCCAGTGCAGGTGAAAATGCATGTGTAACTTTTGACTCCCTAAAAACTTAACAACTAATAGCCTACCATTGATTGAAGTCTTAACTGATCCCATAAACAGTCGATTAAAACATATTCTGTATATATATTATATACTATGTTGTTACAGTAGAGTAAGCTAGAGAAAACAAAATGTTACTGAGAAAAAACATAAGGCAGAGAAAATACACTCACAGGAAGTACTGTACCATATTTATTGAAAAAAAACCTCACATATAAGTGGACTTGTGAAGTTCAAACCTGTGTTGTTCAAAAACATGGTCCTTGAGCAACACAAGTTTGAACTGTGTGGGCCTACTTATACATGGATTTTTTTCCTGTACTGTAAACATAACCCCTGCATTGTTCAAGGTTCAACTGTATAAAACATGAATGATGATTACAAGAGAAAAATTATCATCTCCAAAGAGTATACTCACTAAACCCTGCACGATAATCCCACAGTGACTGTACAGCTGTAGGACCAGAGTATCTGGCTGAGAGCACCAATAAAAGAAGTAGCACATAGGGGTGCCTGGGTGGCTCAGTCGGTTAAGTGGACAACTTTGGGTCAGGTCATGATCTTGTGGTTCATGAGTTCAAGCTCTGCGTTGGGCTCTGTGCTGATAACTCAGAGCCTGGGGCCTGCTTCGGATTCTCTGTCTCCTTCCCGCCCCCCCCCCCAACCCGGCCTCATATCTCTCTCTTTCTCAAAAATAAATAAACATTAAAAAAAAAGAGGTAGCATGTAGAATTGAAATAATTTGTTATAAACAACAACAGCTAGATTCGCGGAGAAATTTTCGGAGTTGGTAATTAGTGCTGTAAAGAAAGCAAATAATTTCAATTCTTAATCAGAACTTTTTTTTTTTGTAAGCACATTTCTAATAAAGCTATCTTTACGAGAAAGTTAAAATCTTACATTTTCATCAAAGCCTTCTCTTCTGGCTTGCTCAGCCAAATCGCCTTTCATACTAAGAATGTAAAATAAAATAAAGATCAGAGACCTATGACAGTAGAAAGGGAAAATAAAGTATGATCAGCTCTATAGTAAGGATGATAATTGCATTTCTGGTCTTTCTGATAAGACTCATTATTTGGAAAGTGTCATGAATAGAAAGTCTCCAGAGTGTCACATCTCTAGCTATAAAATAATGTTTACAGTCTGTGCCACTGCCAGAGGTCTGGGTTTGGGAAGCATTTGGACACCAAAGTGATTGAATAAATAAATGTAAGTGTATCCTTAAATATTTTGTGTAAAAATGTTTTTATTTTCATAGCTAAGTGAATGCACTTAATGTAGACTAACAGTTTTTCCTCCCTTCTCAGGGGGACTTTATTCTCCTGTGCAGCTTTCTGTTAAAGTTCTTTCTGAGTGGCACAACACGCTTTATATTAATTTTTCATTAGCTTAGTTTGGAGCCTCCTGGCGCTCTCAGAATTAGGAGGCCCTAGTGGATGATGTATTGACAACGTATTTAGAATAAGCACTTGGGATGGTGGCTGTTTTACAATCAAAACCTTACTCTCATTGCAAGTTTCTCATATAATATACAGTTTTAAATGGCAAAATTTTAAGCCATCTTACCCTTTATCGTCTTCATCCTTTTGAGGTTTCTTCAGTCTAAGTTTTTCAAGAGCATTGTTGCAACTCTGGACATAATTAAAAATAGTTTAAAAGTTCATCAAAAATACATCCTGTATTAATTAAAATTTTTTTTAATGTTTATTTATTTTTGAGAGAGACAGAGACAGAATGTGAGTGGGTTAGGGGCAGAGAGAGGGGGAGAGACAGAATTCGAAGCAGGCTCCAGTCTCTGAGCTGTTAGCATAGAGCCTGACGTGGGGCTCGAACTCATGAGCTGTGAGATCATGACCTGAGCCGAAGTCGGACGCTCAACTGACTGAGCCACCCAGGCGCCCCATCCTGTATTAATTTTGATCAAGGTAAAAGAAATATGGAATGCTTGTCTCTAGGGACTACTCCCCTAAAGAAATGTGGAGGCGGGGCACCTGGGTGGCGCAGTTGGTTTAAGCTCCTGTCTCTTGATTTCAGCTCAGGTCATGATCTCATGGTTGGTGAGTTTGAAACCCCATGCTGGGCTCTGCGCTGACAGCACAGAGCCAGCTTGGGATTCTCTGTCCCCTCCCTCTCTGTCCCTCCCCCACTTATGCGTGCGCACTCTCTCTCTCTCAAAATGAATAAACTTTAAAAGAAATATGGAGGGAATGCTATGATTTCTTTCACTTTGTCACCACTTATGTTTTCTGCCTACTGGTGAAAAAGAGAAAGGGGTTCTCTTGTGGGCATCACACTTGAACTTGAAAAAAAAATCTTTAAAAAGTTTTATTAACATGTATTGCATTTAATGATGTAAACACTTTAATGCACATAACCAACATCATAATGAGATAAAAGATGAAAAAACCTACAATTAAGCTCACCGGGGGACATATTAATGGTTTCCTTTTACAGATACGTTGTTGGACCGAGTTTTGAAACTCCACTAGCCTCATGGCCATTAGGACTTTTTCTGTGTGAAGTGATATGGTTAGAGCCATGGATGTGCAGAGATGGGCGAGATTGTACACCTGTGACTACTAACCACGCAAGTGAGGTAGGTGTTGAGAGGACAGGGGCGATACCACTGTCAGGGAGAATAGTATGTCAGTGAGGGAATGGAGGGAACGTTGCTGGGGGCGGCAGATGACCTGAGCAGAGGCCCAGAGGGGAGAGCCAGTGATGGTAAACAACACTGTGTGGGTGCGTGGGTGGCTCAGTCAGTTAAGGGTCAGACGTCGCTCAGGTCAGGATCTCACGGTTTGTGAGTTTGAGCCCCGCATTGGGCTCTCTGCTGACAGCTCAGAGCCTGGAGCCTGCTTTGGATTCTGTGTGTCCCTCTCTCTCTGCCCCACCCCTGCTTGCACTCTGTCTCTCAAAAATGAATAAACGTTTAAAAAAAATTTAAACAGCACAGTGCTCAAAACACTAGCTGGGACGCAGTGCTGTTGAGTAGAGGCATCCACCCAATTCTATGGGTAAAGAATTTGGACTTATTTTGACAGGCCCAGAGAGACTGAAGAATTTTGAGTAGAGAAATGATATCAGAGCTGGATAGGCACAGGAGAGGGGCCATAAGATGTTGCTATAGAAGATGTTCCTACACAGGAGGCTGGGTGAAAAGTACTGAGGGGCCCCACTCCGGGGGTGGCAGTTAGAATTCAACATGGCCTGGATTTCACAAATGTGAACAAAAACTGCATAGATGAACTTTACACACAGGCCGTGGCAACCAACTATATGAGGCAAAGGGAGTAAAAAAATTCAAGGCTTTTAAGCCTGGAGTGACTGTTCCTGTTGCCATTAACAGAAACAGGAAAATGAGGAAGATAAGGCACATGGAGTTCTGAGTTCAGATTGTCTATAGAAATTTACTAGCATCTAAATTGAAATTTTTGGAGGGAAGAGAGAGTTTTATTACAAAACCCAACAGAGCTTTGCGTTTAGTAAACAGCTCAGTTGCTATTTGATATACTGAAATAATTTTGGCCACCTTTTTAAAGCCAGAAAGAAATCTCACTTCTCTGGTAGTGACATAATACAGATATGAGCAAGACTGGACCAAAACAGAAAACAACCCCACTCCCAACCCAAAAACCCACCACTGCTTGGGGTTTAAAGTACAGGAGTAAAAAGTGAACAAGATTTGTCTTAGAATTCTAAATAGGAAAAGAAGTAGACATACCTTTTTAATCATTTCACCAAGTTCAAAATCTGGCCTTCTGCCTATTGAATAATCAGCTTTCACTTCAGAATAGGTATCGTTAATAATTGCCAAGAACATGTTCTGGGAAGAAATAGTCACAAAAATAATTATTTCCATAAAGATTTAATGTAAATGTTACTGACTCTGATGACTGCTGGGATTTGTAAAATTAGATTTAAAAATTTTAAAGTAGTTCATATGCTCAGTAATAGAGAAATGCCTATGCAGACTGTAACACAGCAGAATGGGAAATGTATAATGTGTGGATATAGGCAAATAAGTTTATGGCAAATGAGAAAAACAATGTAAAATAATGCATATGAACTGGATACTAATGCATATATATATATATATATATGTAGATATATATATGTAGATAGATATATATATGTAGATAAATATATTAACTGATCAACATTGAATATCAGACGAAAACAGAATAACGTAATTATATGTACATAAGAGTGGTTTTTGTTTTTTGTTTTTACTTGCTCCCATATTTAAAGTTAGTTTTTATTAAACATAAGAGTATCACATTCGTACATATCCTGTTCTCTCTGGCACCACTGCCAGAGGAAGACAGCAGTCTTTACAACCATTATCAGAGTCAGGAAGCAGGGTGGTAGAGACAGCTGTTAACTTAAAACCTCTCACAGCTCAGACAGATTCTACTTCCCTCTATATGGCCACAACGATCCACTCTTTGTAGCCCTTCTAGATTCCATCAAAAGAAAGGCTTTTACCGGAGGCAGGTGGCCTGGTGGTATGGGAAAGCTAAATCTTAGTGCTGAGGAAACAGGAACCTCTCCTCCACTTACTGGCCTTAGTGTAGGAGGAGAATGGGAAAATCCTCAGGCCGGGAAGCTTAATTTTTTTTTTTTTTCAGACTATAGGGTCACTTTTGATTGAGGCAAAGGAGCCCTATAAGAGTGGTTTTTTAAAGTTCTCTAAAGCTACTTAGATGCACAGTCTTACTAAGGCTCTTAGGAATACTCTGTCCAAATAATACAAACAATTGTGGAGAGGGTATTCTTACCCCCAGCCCACCTCTCCACCTTTCACTGAGGCCCAACTCTGTCACTCTGAGGACTTTTGGCCACCACCAGGGGATAACTGCTGTGTGTGACAAAAATGTTGTCAAAGAGGGAAAGCAAATTTCCTTGATTAGGAAGGCCAAATAAATTCGTCTTGAGCAGATGTGAAAGACCCATCCTGGAGACTCCTAAAAACCACAAAGATACGTGGTTTTAGCCTTAAGGGCCAGAAGCCATTTGCAATATGGGCAGAATACATTCATCCCTTCCGGTATGCCATGTCCCAGGTTGGAGGGACCCGGGATATCCAAGTTATAGATGTAGAAGATTTAGCACATTCCTGGCACACACCTGACATCAAAATGGTAACTTTTATGATCACATTCTCCTTTGGACAACTTGGAAACATTCAGACACTGGAGTCATAGCCTAGATTACTAGGAATCCACACAGTTCCTAATAAATGTAAAAAACTCTAACAGCTAAGCTGTTATACTATAATTTCTTCTAAATTAATCATTTCATTTTTTATTCTAAAAACTAGAAGTGAAAAAGGGGACATACATGCTTGTACTTACCAGCAGGACAAAGAACACAAAAAAGATGAAAGTGATGAAGTAAATGGGCCCCAAGATACGATTGGCTTGCTGAATACCAGCAAAATTAAAATCTCCAAGAACAATTCGGAATTGTGCAAATCTTTGATGGGAAGAAAGAAAAACATTATATCCCTTCATAAATACAATTGATGGAGGTTACCCATGTGTCCAGGAAAGTATCTAGCTGCATATTGCACAGGCTCTCTGGCTCTAGTTAACACAGAGTTCTATAAAACTAAGTATGGAAATTCCCCTGAGGGCAAGACAAGGTACTTCAGTAGCTGAACAGTGATTCAGGAAATGATGGGCTTCCACTTAATGAATGTTCACCTACAAGATTGGAACCGTGAGATACTTGCTTACCAGCTGGTCTTGGCAATGGCCATCTTAGCCTGTCCTGTGTCCTTCTAAAACTGGGACTACCTGACCTTGTCCGATAAGCGATTTTCAATTGTACCTACACCTAAGAACCCTAAAATTTCTAATATCAACAGTATGTTTAATTTGTACACCTCTTCTGCCAAAATAAGATGCCAACAATTTGTCACTTGCTGAATCTCAAACAGTCCTGGTGATGATCCTCAAACATGACACTGAGGTTTATTTTCTTCACTAACTATAAATCTTGGATTTGATGTAAGGTAACATCTAAAATATTACAGATCTTCATTTTATTAATTTTAAAGTTGGAAAATTAAGGTATTGAGCACAGTATTAACAGAGGTAGAATTAGGATTCCTCAACCTGATGTCCTATTTTCTCATCACTAATTTGCAATAGCATTGCCAGACACATAAGGGATATATGTTAATAAGTCATGCAGATGCATTCTTTATTTTTTTTAAGTTGAGAACTCTTTAATTTCATCTGTACTTCTACATTAAGCAATTAATTTAAAAGTATTGGAATCTTTACAAGTTAAAATTGTTCTCTTGGGAATAATGATCTTTCTAGCTATAATACTAACCTAAACAATCTGCAGAAGCAAGTTAGAATTTTTCATAAATGGTGATAAATGTAGTTAAGGATTGTTGCCTGGGTTCTGCATTATTCTGGTCAATTAAATTTAAGCATTACTTCTAATTAATTAACATTAATATATCCATCTGTACCAGAAATATCAGATTTAACCTAAATTCCAAAGTAGGTCAGTGGGTCAGTAGATTATTAGGTTAGAAATAAGATTTACTGTAGTTTCCATTTCTTAAACTCAGGTTCCTGAGTTGATCATCTTAAATTCATAATTTAAAGATTATTAATAATTAGATGAAATTAAAATTTTTTCTTTGATTTATGTGAACAGTACATAGGAAAATGGTCTCTGTTACTCCTGTTTTGTAACAGTAGCATGTTATTTTATTAGTCATATTTTGTTTTCTGGAATGGATAACATGTATTTTATATTCCTTATGTAAAGCCAGGGCTCTAACATTGGACAGTTAAAAAGAAAAAGGCAGTGCGCCAATTTTTCTGATTATAGTAATAATGCAGTTCATGGGAGAAATTTTAGAAAGTATTAAAGAAAAAGTTTTTAAAATTCATAAGCTGGTTAGGAATAATGGCAGTTGATACTTTGGGCTTATTTTGATTTATGGTTGATGTATTTTGATGTATTTTGTATGGTTTCATGTATTTTGTTACTGCTGTTGGATGCTTAAAATGAGTTATTTATTTTAAGGGGAAGCCTGGATGGAATTTTTTAATAGTATGTAGGTACTTTGCATGATTGGTTAGTCAGTCAAAAGGAAGAAGGCTTCTTGTTTCTGGTTGTTGCTGCCAAGCATGTAAAGGGAGCATACAGTTATATACAATGAAGGAAGAAAATGTACTCAAAGAAATAGGCTACTTGGAGTCTCAGGACTCAAGAGTTACCTGGAATTTCATCCCCCGTACCTAAGAGATGATTAAATCATAATTAAAGTATTTATTCAGCTTTTAATACTGGTTTATAATGCTCTTCTACACAAACTAGAAAAAGAAAAGCTGAATTGGAAGGAGGCCAAAGTTCTGTTTTAGTGTTTCAAACTTGATCTTTTATCCTTGAGTTGGATTTATAGGAGTAAAGATAAGCTAAGGGCACCATTTCTCCTTTCCAGAAATTACCTCATTAACTAAAGCTTCCATTCAGCCTTTCTCTGTTAGGAAAGTGACAGAGTGTTCTGTAAATACAGGGTACCTGTGCTCTGTAAATAATGTGAATAACAAAACCCTAACCAATTTGCTGAATGGTTATAATCACAAAGGAACTGGAGACTTCAAATACAATGTCATTGTAATTTCCCCCTCTCAATTGGAGTTTAGTTTAGTTGGTATCTTTCAGTCCCCGCAAGCTAAAAGGAACACCATGACTGCTTAGTATACAAGGTTGTATCAAATGAAAATACTGTTTTGTAGCTTCCTGATACCCCTGGTAACTTTCTAGATTTCTCTCTTATAAATTAAAATAGCTAACAGACTCTTCCATAGGAAGATAACATTGTGGTTAATATGACTTCCCAGTCTCTCACTTGGAGAGATTGCATATTTAGCTATTCCTCAGCATTTTCCAAATATTGCCTCTAGTCAACGGTCTGTCTTCTGTAACTCAGGTTAAACATATTGGGCCTTCTCATTCTAGCTTTCATATCTCATACCTTCTCCACCCACTTTTTGTATCTCTAGGCCTCATTTGCAGTAATTTTTGCTGGCCTATTTTTCACTTTACTCCTCCTCTCTTCATCTCTTGTTTGCTGTCAAACCTGTCAACTAAGTTTTTAATCTCAGTTACTATAATTTGCAGTTGTAGAATTCTATTTTTGATACTCTTTCAAATATGTCACTTTTTATACTGTTCTTTTCTCCAAAGATATTTTCTGTCTTGTGTTTTATTTCTCTAAATATAAGAAGTATTGCGTGATTATTCCATTATCTGAAGTCTATTGTCTGTTGTATCTGTTGGTTCTGGCTTCTGACTTTTCCTGCATCTGTACCAGGTTACTTTTCACTATGGGCAGTAAGTTATGTTTGAAAGATTGCTTGTAGAAGTAATTTGAGGCTTAGGATGAATATACCTTTCTCCAGGGTGGTTTTTTGTTTGTGGGTGCCCATACACACAGGCATTCTAGCCCGGGGCCATCTTAATCCAAGTTCAAGACATAAAGTTCCCAGAATATCTAGGTGATCATGACAGATTGATTCACCTTTAACATGAGGCTCCCTGCCTGATGTGCAGAGAGGTTACCAGACAATCCCTGGCTACCCTATCCTGCCCCTGCACCCTCATACAAGCCCCAGACTTTGCCTTCTGTCTCCTTCTCCCTGAGAGGTGGCCAGAAACACAGTTCATTAACTATTTCTTCTGGATTATCAAAATGCCTTGATGATGGAGGGTTTGAAGAAGGGTTGGGGAAGGTGATACGATAACTGAAAAACACTGAAGAAGAAAAAAAACCAACTACTAGGAATATGTCTCCCCACCTAGACAACAATCACATAGGCAGAATTTGTCTGATGTAACTACTTTGGAACTCTGGGTCTATTTATGGCTTACAACTTCCAGGGGAAGGCTTAGCCAACTTTGGTCAATTTCAACTTTTGGTTTGTCAGAAGCTACCCACCTCCCACCCCCCACCCCCCAGCCAATGGCAGGCAGCCATGCTTTTCTGGAACAGCTTGTATGCAACCTGTGGGAGCCAGGGTAGGCAATCAGGACCCTCAGGGATCCGTGTTTAGATTGCTGATTGCTCCTTCTGATCACATGGGTGCAGACAGAGATGCGCATGTTCCCCTGTCTGTTTCAAGTCCCTCTGCCTCTTGCTGAAGCAGTATCCTTGGGATTACAGGGCTAGTGCCCTCCCTTCCCCCTTCAATTTCTCTTTTTCCCCTTTTGGGAGCCAGGCATTGAAGACATTCAAAAGCAACAACATATACAGAGGAAATTAGAAAGTCACCACGTTTGCCCATGGAAAGGTGCAGGCTCAGTAAAGACCTGAGAAGACCTTTGCACCTCAGGATAGTTCTCAGCACAGAAACAGTATACAATAAACAACAACAACAAAACCCCAAACAGGAAACCCTGGTGAAGAGCAAGAGTCTCATTTCCAGGGTTATCACATTATTATATTCAAATATTCATTTTTCAACAAAAACAAGAAAAGACGGGACATAAAAGAAGCAGGGAAGTGTGACCCAATCAAAGGAAGAAAATTCACCAACAGAAACTATTCCTGAGAAAGACCAGATGGCAGACCTACTAGACAAAGACTTTAAAACAAACCTTTTTAAAGATGCTCAAAGAATTAAAAGACATGGAGAAAGTCAAGAAAATAATTTACGAACAAAATGGAAGTACCTATAAAGATATAGAAAACCTCAAAGAAACCAAGAAGAAATTATGGAGCTGAAAAATACAATAACTGAAATGAAAATTCACTGGAGGGATTAAGAGGCAGATTTGAGAATGCAGAAGAAAAAAAAAAATCAGTGAACTTAAAATAAGATGATTGAAATGACCAAGTCTGAGGAACAGAAAGGAAAAAGATTGAAGAAAAGTGAACAGAGCCTGTGGAACACCATCAAGAGACCAACATAAGAACATGAAAAGGTGGGGCGCCTGGGTGGCGCAGTCGGGTAAGCGTCCGACTTCAGCCAGGTCACGATCTCGCGGTCCGTGAGTTCGAGCCCCGCATCGGGCTCTGGGCTGATGGCTCAGAGCCTGGAGCCTGTTTCCGATTCTGTGTCTCCCTCTCTCTCTGCCCCTCCCCCGTTCATGCTCTGTCTCTCTCTGTCCCAAAAATAAACCTTGAAAAAAAAAATTAAAAAAAAAAAAAAAAAGAACATGAAAAGATTCTCCATATCACTAACCATTAGGGAAATGCAAATCACAACCACAATGAGATGTCATGTCACACCCATTAGGATGGCTACCATTAAAAAAAGAAGAAGAAGAAAAGAAAGGAAAGAAAAACAGTCCAGAAAATAACAAGTGTTGACGAGGATGTGGGGGAACACACCCTTGTGCACTGTTGGTGGGAACGTAAATGGCGCAGCCACTGTAGAAAGCAGCATGGCAGTTCCTCACAAAAATTCAGAATAGAATCACCATATGATCCAGCAATTCCACCTCTGGGTGTATACCAAAAAGAATTGAAAGCAGTCTTGGGGCACCTGAGTGGCTCAGTTTGTTAAGCATTTGACTTCGGCTCAGGTCATGATCTCATGGTTTGTGAGTTTGAGCCTGGCATCGAGCTCGGTGCTGACAGCTCAGAGCCTGGAGCTTGCTTCAGATTCTGTGTCTCCCTCTCTCTCTGCCCTTCCCCTGCTCATGCTCTGTCTCTGTCTGTCTGTCCCTCAGAAATAAAATGAACATTCAAAAAAAATTTTTTAAAAGAAAGCAGTCTTTTTTTTTAAAATTTTTTTAACATTTATTTATTTTTGAGACAGGGAGACACAGCATGAATGGGGGAGGTCAGAGAGAGAGGGAGACACAGAATCCGAAACAGGCTCCAGGCTCTGAACTGTCAGCACAGAGCCCAACGCGGGGTTCGAACTCACGGACCGCAAGATCATGACCTGAGCCAAAGTCGGACGCTTAACTGACTGAGTCACCCAGGCTCCCCAAAAGAAAGCAGTCTTGATGAGAGATTTATACACCCATGTTCATAGCAGGATGATTCACATTATCTAAGACTTAGAAGAAGTCCAGATGTCCGTCAGGAGATTAATGGATAATCAAAATGTGGTTTAGGGGAGGCTGGGTGGCTCAGTCTGTTAAGTGTCTGACTTCATATTGGGTCATGGTGTCACAGTTTGTGAGTTTGATCGCAGCATCAGGCTCTGTGCTGAAAACTCAGGGCCTGGGGCCTGCTTGGGCTTCTGTGTCTCCCTCTCTTTCTGCCCTTCCGCTGCTCATGCTCTATCTCTATCTCCCTAAAATAAACATTAGTTTTTTTTAATGTGGTTTATACATAGAATGGAATATTATTCAGCCTTAAAAAGGGAGGAAATTCTGACCTACTGCACAACATTGATGAATCTTGAAGACATGCTAAGCAAAATCTGTCACAAAAAGATAAATACTGTGCAATACACTAAGTACCTAGAGTTATCAAAATCATAGAGACAAAAAGTAGAATGGTGGTTGCCAGGGGCTGGAGGAGGGGAGAAGTGGAGAATTCTTGATTAATGAGCATAGTTTCAGTTTTAGAAGATGAAAAGAGTTCTGGAGATGCATGGTGCTGATAGTTGCACAATATCAATGTATTTAATCTCATTGAATTGTACACTTAGAAATGGTTAAGATGGGAAATTTTAGGTATGTATTACCACAATAAAAAAATTCCTTATCAGCTTAACAGGAGGGCAAAAGAAGCCTTGGATGCTGAGCTTACTTCTCTGGGTTCTTGCCTTTTGATTTTGGTCCACTTTTTACTCTCTTTTTTTGTTAGTTCTTTAGTGCTATCTATATTTCATCTAGCTTTTTAAATTGTCCTGAAGAGGAGGTTGATCTCAATAACCTAGCACTTCATTACCAAAAGCAGAAGTGTCTTCATTAATGCACTCCAAAGTTGTCTACCTGTTTATGCTGAGCCTTATACTTCTTTTCTTTCCCACTCTCTAGGGTAAGAACAATTTCCAAGTTCTGTAAATTACTACATTTATAATTGATGTCCAGTACCACTAAGTTTTATTATTAAGTAACACTTGAATTAAAATCCTAGGAAAGGACCGAGAAGTTGTTGGAACTGCAAACCTAATTCACTCAAGAGAAAGCTAATTAGACTTCTCAAATTATAGGCTGTTTGACATTGGAAGGGATCATTGGGAGTAGTAACTTAATCCGGTTCCTTCATTTGCAGATAAAGAAATAAAGGTCTAGAAAAGTTGAAGAGCTAAGTGGCAGAATTCAAAAGTAGAATTATATCCTCTGGGTTCCTATTTCATTCTTCTTTTCACTACTGATAAATGAAATTTCATATAAATGCCACTTCAAATATTTCCATGCGGATGGTAAAAAGAGGGCAATCTAGAACATTTCTTTACACCAAAGTTTTCCCAAAATCAAATAAAAGGGCATGAACAAATAAGTTTGGAGAATTCATAACTAAAGAAAGTTATTACAGTTTTTCTTAGAGCCATCTGTTAATATGCACTACAAATTTCCAACAGAGTGATGCAAAATTTCCCAAACTTACTTAAATATGAAGCCATTTCCCCCCAATCTTGGTCTAAATTACAAAGAACATATTTTGAGAACTGATATTTTAGACTATCATAATTTTCTTACATAACCAGAACTTGTTTTACATACCCAGAAAGGAGAGTAAATTTATTTAAATTATTCAGTTAAAAAGAAAAAAAGCCTGAAAACTTTGCTAAGGATTCTAACTGATCAGTTCTATAAGTTTGTTGTCTAATTGCTTTATTTGTCTAAAAATATTTTTAAAACACAGCTTTGCCAGATCAGCAAAGGATAATCAGATCAGTATCAATAAAAGGATCCTAAAGATGGCGCTCTTAAAGGAAAACATTTAAGCTTGCTTTTCCCCAGAGAATAAATTATTACAGAGACACAGAAGCCAATTTCTGTTATATTTAACACTCCCCATGAAAGTGAAAAATTATCTTTCTAATTTGACCTTGTAATATTTAAAAAATGGACTGCACCATCCATTTGGATCTTCTAATGCTAAACACTACTTTGAGTGTGACAGGTATTTTGCCATTGTTGAAAATATAAAACCAAGTTTAAATTTGTTAAAATGTATGTTACTACTTATCATAGGCCTTCCTTATAAACTAGTAAATAGAACTATATTTGTGCTAACAGCTTACATGGCATTTTGAAAAGTGGAAAAGTCGTCAACTTGTGATCCAAAAACAAGAAATCCTAACTGAGCATAAGCAAAGAATATTATAAAAAACATGATGGCAAATCCTACTATGTCTTTGAGACAGCGGGACAAGGTTGTTGACAGCTGAGACATTGTCTTATTAAAGCTTATGAATTTGAATATCTGAAAAAGAACAAAGTTAATTGAAATAGAAGAATATTCAGTATCACAATTACTTAGAGTAAGTTAAATTAATTTCAGAAAAAAATTGCTTCAAATTAAAGGAAGTGCTTAATGATAGGAGTGTTTGAGGATTAGCCCACAATCATTCCAAGACAAAACTACTTTTATAATTACTTTATAGTTAAGAAAATCCTTTTGCTTTTTCATAACGTTGCAGCTTCAGTTCCCATTTTGCTAGTAAAAGATATGTCTAATCTGCTGTATTTAATATAATAAAATATAAATACCTTTATCCATGCAAAAAAGATGGTAATAGCAATTATATTGTTGTAATAAATGTACCAGTATGCAAGAAAATAGAAGTCTGAATATTTTTCAGTGTTTTTTAACAGGTCTTCAAGTAAGAGAAAAATTTGTATATTACAGTATATGTTGAAGGAAACGGCCACAAAACACAACTAAATGGAAAAATAAGAAAGGTTAAATTAGGGACGGTTTCTACCTCTAAATCTGCAGCCTATGAGCAGACAAAGGAGCAAGTTCATCAAAAGTTTAATAAAAATGGAGGGAGAAATAAGACGTAGGCTTTTACATGAATGAAAGTAAGCCTCGGGGCACCTGGGTGGCGCAGTCGGTTAAGTGTCCGACTTCAGCCAGGTCACGATCTCGCGGTCTGTGAGTTTGAGCCCCGCGTCAGGCTCTGGGCTGATGGCTCAGAGCCTGGAGCCTGTTTCCGATTCTGTGTCTCCCTCTCTCTCTGCCCCTCCCCCGTTCATGCTGTCTCTCTCTGTCCCAAAAATAAATAAACGTTGAAAAAAAAAAAAAAAAAGTAAGCCTCAACTTACAGAAGTTTAAAATAGCATAATGATCACAAAAGTAGAAAAATACTTATCACCTGACCATCCTGAACTATCTGCTTGTTTCTTTGAGTTATAAAACACAAATGTATAAAATGATTATGTTATTCTGACTAGGCTGTGTTTGTGCTCCATGTAACTACGTGATACCAAGAAGTTTATATTTTATTATTTATTTATTTATTATTTATAATTCCAGGGTAGTTAACATACATTGTTACGTTAGTTTCAGGTGTACAGTGTATCAGCTCAACACTTCCATACACATGATATGTAAAAGTTTAATATTTTCTACCACCTAATACTAGAAGAAATATTTTACAGTAACACAAAAATAAGCCTTTTGAGAGCCTCTGACAGCTCTTCCAGAAGAGGATTTCAGAACCAGGTTACCTCAAGTATCACAGCTTTAGAACGGTCATGAAAATCTTCCTTTGAACCTTTGCCTGAAATGCTCAGATAGTTAATCATTCAATGTTACGCTGTATAGTAAATTTTATCGGGGATAGTAGAGAAGTAGGTGGCTCATTTTCTGACTCTGAGACCCTTTTAATCTGGTTTTGGGAAAAAAGGCTTATATTCTGGATTGGCTATAACTAAGGGTCAATAAGGGTGAAAGATCACGTTGTGTAAGCCAGAAATATTTGTTCACTGTTTCTAAGACCAATTGCTTACCATCTGTCCCACCCTGCTTATGTATCTATGTTTATTTTAATATGTTCCAGTGGTGAGAATGGACAGTTTTTGGAATTCCTTTCAGAGATTATCTCCCCCTTCCTGGTGTTCTCTGTGCCCACAAGCTACCCTCTGGCTGCTCACTCCCTTCTTCCCCCTCTTCCAGGATCTGCCTAGGCTTGATTTTGCATATTTTTTCAAAATTGTGAGGAGGAAAGCAGATTGAGGCAACATAGGAGAGTACATGTCCAAAAATAACCATGATTTTCAACATGAGGCCCTATAAGAAACACATGTTTGAGTCGGGGAGGGAGACCTCTTGTGCACTTTAAATCATAATACCTATAGAATCACCTATTCTAACTTTATGCTGGCCTCTCAAGGACTAAATCAGGAAAGAAAGAGACTTGATCTTTTTGGTGGCACACCATTAGTATGCACTATGACAGTTCCTTTTATGATTGATACTTGCAGCTTTTGAAGGAAGTTCCAGATGAGTAGAAAACCTCCTTACTTGGTAGATTCAGATGTGATTCCCTTGAACAATACATATGAATATATACTTACCACCAGAAGTAGTAATTCTAGCCAGTTCCAAACACTTTTGAAATAGGCAGACTTAAATTCTCTTATTTTTTGAGCTTCTTGTGTTGTGAAGACAATAAGAAAGATACAAAATGTGATTTCACAGGAAGCAATAATATAATCATAGTGGCTAACATATCTGAGGAGCTTCACAGAGTAAAACTGCCATGAAGTAATGATTCCTCCAGTTGCAGGGAATTCTGCCACCAATCTGTAAAATTAGGTTAGCGGAAGTCACTGTGTATTTATTTCAAGCATTTGTTTTTCAGTACCTAACTCATTGTGAAGTTTCTAATTAGTGATGATGTGTACTTTAAGAATCAGGTATTTTGTACAAAATATGTTTTCTTAGCCTCATGTGTTCAACTTAAATTCTAGTGGATTTGCCTATTTTTTTTTTAATGTTTATTTCTTTTTGAGACAGAGTGTGAGCAGGGGAGGGGCAGAGACAGGGTGACATAGGATCCAAAATGGGCTCTGTGCTGACAGCAGACAGCCTGATGTGGGGCTTGAATTCATGAACCAGGAGATCATGACCTGAGCCGAAGTCAGTTGCTTAACTGACTGAGCCACCCAGGTGCCCCAGATTTACTTATTTTTTAATGGCTCCACTTTTTTGTATTCTGAATATTCACAGTGGTCAGAGACCAACACAGTGGAGAAAGTAAGATGTGATTATAGGCAGACATTCTTCCTATTTTGTGCTCAGATTGTTTGGTTATAACTGGGAATACTATTTTATCTCCACAGGACAATGAGATGATGTTCAAGAAAATAGTACATGGTTGGTTACTGTTATTAGGACTCCCACCAAAATGCATAATTCTTGATTATTTCAGAGAAGGAAAATACACTCTCCCCCTTTAGATTAGCAGAGACACTTCTTGCTTCTAAATGTTAAGCTTATATATTCTACTTAAAACAAATGTTTTCTGTTTGCTTTACACACAGGATGTTGGATACAGGGATCTATATGCAAACAGAAGTATAAAAATTAATTCCACCACTAAATAAAAATATTTGACGTTGTTCACAGTATTTCTAGTGTTCTCTACAACTTTAGATAGCTAAGAATTGGCAGTAATTTAAAGAACGAGTATCTCTATCACGATGTAATTTTCCCACTTAGAAATATTAGCAAATATTATTGGGACTGGAATAAGGTGCTGCGAAAAAATATGTAAATAAATAAAACCAGTTAAATAGAAAACAGAACTGTTTAAAACTGTTTCACCTTGCACATAGTAGGTGCACAGCATCGAATAAGTGAGTGAAGTGAAACAAACCCAATATTTTGATCTGACATGTACACTAATAAGGGAAAAAAGGAACTGTATTGTTTAGTTTGCCAGATGTGTTTGCAAAAAGGAAAGTAAATGAATAAGGTCTTGACTTAAGTAATGTGCTCTCCTACAACTACTGATTAGATATACTACCAGTTTAAAGTTTCAAAATCTGCTGGTTTTAAAAAGTAACATTTTATTTTATTTTATTTTTAATGTTTATTTATTTTTGAGAGAGAGCACTAGCTGGAGAGGGGCAGAGAGAGAGAGAGAGAGACAGAGAGACAGAGACAGAGGATCCAAAGTAGGCTCTGTGCTGATAGCAGAGAGCCCTATGTGGGGCTCAGACTCACAAACCACGAGATCATGACCTGAGCCAAAGTCTGATACTTAACCAACTGGGCCATCCAGGCCCCCCTAAAAAGTAACATTTTAAAAGGTAACACAGAATAAGCATAAAACCCACAGACAGGAAATCTGGACTTAGTCTAGGGGTAACAAGGAGTTCTTTGTATGATTTTAGGCCAGTTATCCCAATGTTTCTCCTCTTATTTAAGGCATACAAATGACTTGTCCTCTTTATCCTGATCAGGACTATTGGAAAGAGTGATTAATGCTGGTAAAAGCTCTGATTTTCTGAAAAAAGAGAAAAAAGCTATAAAATAAGTGGTGTAATATCCATTGGCTACTTAAGAGAATTCATTTATTTTATTCATTTTGTACAGGGTTTATTCTATTTTCTTATTATTTTTTTAAAGTTTATTTTTATTTCTGAGAGAGATTGAGAGCAAGAGAGAGTGGGGAAGTGGCAGAGAGAGAAGGAGAGAGAGAATCCCAAGCAGGCTCTGTGTTATCAGCCTGAACCCAAAGCGCTATCAGTGCAGAGCCTGATGCAGGGTCCAATCTCCCGAACCATGAGATCATGACCTGAGCCAAGATCAAGAATCAGATGCTTAACCAGCTGAGCCACCCAGGAGCCCCTATTTTTGTACAGATTTTAAAGTCCAAGGCTGTGTTTCACTGTCACTGTTGCACAAGGGCAAAATCCTCTAATCAGAGTAGACACCGAGTCCATATTTCATTCAGAGTAAAAATGTAAAACTCATGAGAGAGAAGTGGCTCACTGAGATTTTAGTGGACACTACTTTTTGCTTTTCGAGCAGTCATTATCCCAGTCCTCCTTTCTACAGAACCCCTACTGTATTAGGCATCCACCATTCCCAGATCACTCAGAGAAAGTGGATTTAATCCCCAGGCAGATCCAATCATGGCAATCCTATTTCCTTTGCCAGTGTTTGGTTCTATAACACAGGCCTAAAGCCAATTAGCATGGTCCAGGTTAGGCAAATGACCTAAGGTCATCAGACTGATGGAGATAATTTTTTCTCTTTAGATAGTTTTGTCTCTTCCCACTATCTCTTCCTTCTCTTTTTCTTCCTCCTCTTCCTCCTATAGGAATGTCTCTCATCATCCTCCTGGGTCTAAGTTAGCCCAGGTATGTATGTCCGTATCGTGCAATGGACAGAAATGCAAGAGAGCAAGTTTTAATGTGCAAACTCATTTCAAACTTCTGCTTGTATCCTATCTGCTCCCATGCCAAGTCACAAAGATGAGCCCAGGTTAGGAGCCAGGGAAGTGCACCCCTCCCTGAGTGGCAGGGCACCGTGAGGTTATATGGCGGAGATGTGAAGAACTGGGGCCATTTTTGCAAGGTCACCACAGGCTCTAGCCATTTCTAGGATGCTGGGTACTGGTATATATTGTTTGAAATTTAAATTGTTCATTCTCGAGACAAGAATTCATACCTTACTAAAGAAGCTCATTCTGAAAGCAAATCAACGGATCTGAATGATCTGATTTAGAGGAAGTAATCAAGACTAAATGTTAGATCTGTGCAGCTGCAGAATGACAAGAAATAAGACTATGTGTTCTTTTTTTTTAATTTTTTTTATTTTTTTTTTAAATTTTTTTTTTCAACGTTTATTTATTTTTGGGACAGAGAGAGACAGAGCATGAACGGGGGAGGGGCAGAGAGAGAGGGAGACACAGAATCGGAAACAGGCTCCAGGCTCTGAGCCATCAGCCCAGAGCCTGACGCGGGGCTCGAACTCACGGACCGCGAGATCGTGACCTGGCTGAAGTCGGAGGCTCAACCGACTGCGCCACCCAGGCGCCCCAAGACTATGTGTTCTTAATATAAAACTGACATATTGTATGTAATTCTCCATGTTCTTGAATATCTTCCAAAACAATGAAACAATGAATATGATGTTGCTTTACCACATTTTTCATTATTGGCATAAGTTCATTGTATTTATTTTGAGGCCTATGATTTTAATCTCAGCAAACACACAAACTGGAAACCCTAACAAGGGCTCTGGATGCTATTTATTTTATTAATTAATCCATTTGTTAATTATTTAAAATGTTTTTAATGTTTATTTATTTTTGAGAGACAGAGAAACATACAGAGTGCCAGTGAGAGGGACAGTGAGAGACAGGGAGACACAGAATGTGAAGCAGGCTCCAGGCTCTGAGCTGTCAGCACAGAGCCCGATGAAGGGCCTGAACTCACAAACCCTGGGATCATGACCTGAGCTGAAGTCGGATGCTTAAACTGACTGAGCCACCCAGGTATTCCTTCATTTATTTTTTAAGGAGGCTCCATGCCCTGAACTCCATGGGTCCTGAACTCAAGACCCTGAGAAAAAGAATCTCATGCTCCACTGACTGAGCCAGCCAGGCACCCCTCTGGAGGCTTTAAAAAAAAAAAAGTTACAGACAGGGAGGGAGCCAAACCATAAGAGACTCTTAAGGACTGAGAACAAACTGAGGGTTGATGGGGGGTGAGGGAGAGGGAAATTGGGTGATGGGCATGGAGGAGGGCACTTGTTGGGATGAGCACTGGGTGTTGTATGGAAACAAATTTGACAATAAATTATATTTTAAAAAACCCAATATACTACGGTTTTGAGTCACTTACCTGATGATGCAAAACAGGTTTATGTTAGCATTGTATAATGAAAAATCAATGAAAATAACTCTGGTCCCTCTTGTGATCCAGCTGTTGAGTCGAAGGTTAATGAACTTGTTTTTTGTGTCAGATTTTGATTTTGATAAAGTGAAAATAAATCCCCCATTTCGGTAAACACCAACAAATCCCCAGTGCCAAGGGGAGCTACTATTAGGAGTAGAGTACTTCCATCTATTAGGTATAAAAAGAATAATGGAGAGATGAGAAAGCCTGACTGAAGTATATGCATAAGCTAACCTTAAAAAAAAAAGCAGTATTAAGTATCACAGTAATTTTGAAGCAAGACAATGAGTTAAGGATTAAGATTTAATATAGTTTTTAAAGTTTATTGAGAGAGAGAGAGTGAGGGAGGGGTAGAGAGAGGCAGAGAGAGAATCTCAAGTAGGCTCTGTGCTGCCAACGTGGACGCTGACACGGGGCTCAAACCGATAAATGGTGAGATCATGACTTGACCTGAAGTTGGACGCTTAACCTACTGAGCCACCCAGGTGCCCCAAGATTTAATATGTTTTCACTTTTTGGTGTGTATTGTGGGCAACACACTAGATTAGATGCTGTGAGAAAAGTTTTTTTAAAAAAATCCGTCTGTTGCCTCAGGGAACTTAAAATCGAGAGAACAATGATTTTTTTTTTTCTTTCATACATGTCTCTGTTGTCTTATGAGATCTTTAGGCTTTTTGTAGGACAGGAATATCAAGGGCTGTGATTTGGAAATATCTATTTCAGTATGGTAAAAGTGGGGCTTCATAGTCTGTCTTCTACAGGTCATGTACCATTTATAAATGTCAATAAAGAAGAGCTTTGTTACAATGTCTATATTGTTATAATGAAAGCTCATAAATCAGAGTAAAATGAGCATACCTAAATTGTTTCCATCCTTCCTACTTTTAACTTAATTATGCGATTTCAAAACATAAAGCCTTAACTCCTCATTTCAGTCCCTGTTCAGTTTCCTCAAACAGATTTGAAGGATTATCTGAAGATGCATTGCTTCAACTCGTTTTTCTATCAGTAATACTATGTTTGTTTCCAGGAGGAGGGATAAGTGGTAACACTAAGAAAAAATACTCAGATTTAATGACAATTTCATTGTTGTATTTTCCAGTGTTTTCCACATGGTTGTTAAAATGAAACAAGAACATTTATTATACCAACCTTCTCCTACTTCCAATTTTTATGATGTTTTTAATTAGTGAATGTTTCATTTTAGATGGACAAACAAGCACACATTGATTATTAATTTGGTTATTAGGGAATGATAAGTATTACGATTCCAAATCTGTAGTGTTAATTTTGGTATTTAAATTACTTGTAGTTGTTATGAGAAATTGGAATATTAGAATACCTAACAGATTAGTTTTCAGATTCCAGTTTAAAATGTGCAGTTGGGTAATTGATTTATTTTGTAATTTTTCATTGAAAGAGAAGTAGTGTATAGTACTGTAATATTTAAGGTGTTGTGTCAGCATACTTATGCGTTTATTAGATTTATGAGAATTATACATTGCTATCCTATAGTATAGCCAAAAACTTAAACAAAGGAAAAACAAATCAACAAAAACCACAATGCAATGATTAATTTTGGGGCTATAGGAGAGGTTGTTGAACAAAACAAATTTTAATCACTGTTCATATTTATAATATGAATCATTAATGGACTTGTTATCAACTTGTTAATTGAATTGTTAATCGACTCATGATTAACAAAAATTATGATTTAACTACAGGCTAAGAAAAGTGTGTGTTGAGGGAGAGACACATGACAGACGACTTTCATGACAGAGATGGTAGGTACATAGAACTGTAAAATCAAGTAATAGCAGTATAAAGCGCATTATTTAGAAATAGGATGTACAGGGGTGCCAGGGTGGCTCAGTCGATCAAGCATCAGGCGCTTGATTTTGGCTCAGGTTACGATCTCGTGGCTCGTGAGTTCAAGCCACATATTGGGCTCAGCACTGATAGCGTGGAGCCTATTTGGGATTCTGTCTGCCTCTCTCTCTGTCCCTCCCCCACTTGTGCTCTCTCTCTCTCTCTCTCTCAAAAGAAATAAATAAACTTAAATAGGAAGTATATACCAAAAGAAACAACTAAAAGAGCTAAAAGGGGCTGCTTCTGAAGAACTGTGAATAGGAAAGGGTGGATATTTGTATTTGTAACATTTTGATAAGTATTAAATTAAAAAACTTGTTCTCTGCCCCCTATGATTTTCATAGGATCCTAAAAGCAATGATACCAGCAGTTTCTGTATTGAGGGGAGGAAATGTCAGTGGCTTTGGGTTTCATGTTTTCAGTACAGACAGAATTAGCCTCAGCCAATTTGGAGAACCCTGCTAGAATACCTTTGGGAAGGCGTCATCAGATGCGGTGCCGCCACGGCATAACTGCTCCTTTTCAGCGTTGGCAATAACGGAAGATATTGCTGAAGTCAGCCAGAGTGAGAAAGGAGGGAAGCGGCGGAGCACACTTAAGACACTCCCTGGGGTCCCAAGAAGCATTTGGCATGGGTCTGAGGGAGTCTGGTCAGAGACTGAAAAGCTGAGTATTGTAAAAGCGTAGACAGATTCCTTACCCTGTGTCCGGAACGACTTAGCACTTCATATACCCGAGTTAGAAAAAAAGAATACTCTCTTATATCCTTTGGTAAACAAAATAACAGGTTCACTCTTACGTTTCTTTTTTTATTAAATTTTTTTTTAAAGTTCATTTATTTATTTTAAGAGAGAGAGAGCAAGTAGGGGAGGGGCAGAGAGAATCCTAAGCAGGCTCCTCACTGTCAGCACAGAGCCCGATGCAGGGTTCGAACTCATGAACTGTGAGATCTCGACCTGAACTGAACCCAGGAGTTGGGCGTTTAACCAACTGAGCCACTCAGGCACCCCCACTCTTACATTTCTAAACACTGCTCCTCTGAGTCTTCCTCTGGTACGATTATTGAAATAGTCTCCTTACCTGCCAGACCTTTGTTGGTTTATTTGTAAAATATACCTATTTTCCCAGTTTTTAAAAGGTACAAAGGCAAGAGGCTAGAAAAAGTTACATGTAACTACTTACTCAGTTTCCTGCTTAAGGCCAAAATCAGACGTATCTTCATTGCTAGAAGTGTATTTGTCATAACATTCACTCATCAAAGACTGAAAGGATGAATAGACCTTGCATGTGTTGTTGCGGACTCTTAGTTGACGGACTCTGGGCACTCCTAAAAGTATGTTCTCATAGTAGATGCGACTGCTGTTCTTTAGATTATACAAAGTCTTGTTCGTGTACCATGCATCCCAGTACAGACCTTCCAAAAGGGGTCCTTCCATAAACTTCATATAGAAAGATAAATGTTATGGGAAAAGTATTTTCATGTCATTTGTATAACAGAATCTACATTTAACATTACCTTAAAAGCATGAGTCAGTGAGTGTATGAGTATGAAAATTATTGACCAAGCCACCATTAACATGAATGGAAATGATGATGTCGAGGAGGATAATGAAGATGGTTAATATTTACTGAGCCCTTAGGTAGTAGGCAATGCTCTAGTTCTTTAGAAATACTAACTCCTTTAATTCCACAACCTTTTACCCTTTCTTATATGAGGGGTACACCAACAATTGTCCCCTAAGAGTATCAATGCCCATAGCCATGTATTCATGGTTGTCATGGCCCTAATTCAGGACTTGCCCTCAGAGTTGTCTGTGTTCCCCTTCCCCACTAACTCCAGTGGTGGCAACTGCTACTCTTGGCTCTGCCCTTCTAAGAGATCCCAAACCCAGGGTTCAGTTTTTTCTTTTCTGCCTTTGTTTTCTTTGCCACTGGCCATGCATACTTCAAGACAGTACAATAAAAAAGAAGCAGGGTGATCTCCACTTCTAGTCTCGGGGGAAATTTCCTCTTTCTTTCATATTTCACCTGGTCTATACCAATGACCTCTAATCATCTGCCCTCATCTCACACTTCCCCTCTCCCTCTCAGGAAGTGACCTTGTCTCTTTCATAGGTTTTAGATTCCTAGCATGACATTCATGATTTGACCTCTTGTTCAGTTTATAGTTTGCCCTTTCCACCTCATCTTCTACATGCCTATAATGCCAAACAAAGTGCCATATGTAGAATTACTTACAGCACCTACTGTTTATTCTTCCTAGAATGCCCTGTTACTCATCCTTTAAAACTCAACTGAATTGTCATCACCTCTACAAAACATTCCTATCTCTTCTTTATGTGCCCCAATGTTTGCGACTTGGGATACCTGAAACTTCTGTTCTCTTAATGTGAGCATCTTGCTAAGTTAAATGTGATGTAAAAAACAAATCTGTTCCAATGTTGATGGAATGATTCTCTCACATAGTTAAAAACACTATAAAGTTATATTTTACATATGTACTATTTATTTGATTATATACTGTACATTACTGTAATACACACAGTATAGGGCTGCATACCAAAATTATATATATCTCACTTTACAGGCCATGAAAGGATTTTTTTTAAAGTTTATTTTTTTCAGTAATCTCTACACCCAAAGTGGGGCTCAAGCCTAGAACTCCAAGATCAAGAGACACTTGCTCTTCTGACTGAGCAGCCAGGCGCCCCCATTTAAGGATTTTTTAAGAATAATTTTCACTATACACAACTATAGTTTGATGCGGATCCTAACCCCACATAATGTTTTTCCAAATGCAAAGATAGTGTTAAAAAAAGTATAACTTTTTTAAAAGTTATAAAAACCCTATTACACTGAGAGCATAGGTTCTCAATATACACTTACTAATTGGTTGATTCTAAAAGTTTAAATAAATGATATTCATTTTTACTCATTCCTTCAACAAATATGTCTCCAGTGCCTATTACTTGTGCCAAGAGTTTGTTTATGCAATACCATAAGCTACTTCATTCTCAGTCACATGATACCTTACCTTCCAAAAATCAGTTATGCTGCGAATAGACTTAAAGTTGGTTCTTTCATCACCAGGCACAGAAGTGTCCAAAAATAGAGATGACATAACTTTGTTTAAGTAATACATATGTGGGTTTACCATGCCAAAAGTCACTAAGGAGAAGAATTTTTGTTTACAAATTTGTCTTTAAAAAGTCAGTTTATCAGGATTAAAAGTTAGTTAGATTTTGTTCCCAATCTTGTTTTGAAAATCCAAATTTTTTCTTGACTAATTATAAAAGTAATTTAAAAAATGAAAATAGAAATATACAAAACAGGAAGAAGTTTCTTGTCATCTCACTGCTAGAGTTAGGTTTAGCACATATTCTTGAGATTTTTCTGTATGCCTACACATTTATAAAGAAAATAAGTTTATTTTCACAAAAATGAGATCGCATTATGCATAGTCTTCTGCCAGTTAGCTTTTTCTCTATTTTTACAGTAAGCAATATAATGGTAAATAGTTAAAGCTATGGACTTTGAAATCAAACAGATGATTTGAGTCCCATCATAAGGATAATACCTGATAGTTTTGTTATGAGAAGTGAGATAATGCATGTGGAGCACTTAAACCATGTTTTGGCACAAGATAAGAATTTTTAAAACTATTAACTAATATTCATTCTCTCTCTAGGAGTAGGTGGGTAGGTTTTAGAGAAGGGTATAGACTAACTGTGTCTCTCTTTTTTTTTTTTTTTTTTGCTAGAAACCTTTTAGTTTTTACAAGTATCTATCTTCAACATTACTTCGTGGCACATGAGTTTATGCCATGCTTTAATGTTCCATATTATTTCACTGTATATACCAAAATGTTAAACAAATCCTCTGTTGATGAAGATTTAAGTTGCTTTCAATTCTTCCTAATTATAAAAAGGTTTTTTTTATATCTGTGAATAATGGAATTATGATCTTTTATATTTTTCTGTTCCCCAAATGTTGTAATAAGCATTTAAAAACCAGTCTAAGCTGGAGTTGTCTTTTCAATCAAGATTTGACCCAAATTCACTCCAACTATACCAAGGAGTTAACGGATATATAATTGCCAATGTGTAGGCCATGTCAACTTGTGATACGTCTGGCCATTGAGCTTACACCTACTATTTGTTGGGCACTCAAAGGATAAAATACTCCTTAATACTGATTCAGTCAATGCTCTTGACCCACAGACAGGTGAAATGCAGGTTGATATGTTTTCCTAGTCTCCTTATTAAAGATTTGCATTGTTCTATACCTTCTGTGATTGGGCACCAGCATACTTTACTGTTGTGCAATTTTACTATCACACAGCTGTGCAATGGGCCAGGGAAAAGAGCAAAGCAGACAAGACTAACTTCTTTGGCCTCATTTGTAGTTTGACCTATGAAACTGAGATAATGTATCAACATGGTTCTAAAAGACATCATGTGACAATTGCCAACTCAAGGGAATAACTGTACTCAAGAAAGAACTGACAACTAAAAGTAATAACTCAATCAATGCTGACGATGAAAGCTTTTCATTATGTCTGCGACTTAAAGCTTTGCCCTTTAAGAGATGGAAATAGTGTACATCTAAAGGAATTTAAGATAGGTCTAAAATACGTCAATACTTTTTTTAGAAGTCTTAGTCTGAAAGTCTATGGTAAAGTACATATGTTTTACTTTTCACCTCCACATAACTTCTTAGTTCAGTATCTTCATCTACATCTGTACTTACATATACATAGGTTTATTAAAAAAATAAAGTAGAGTGACAACTCCTGAAGTGTGGTTCTAATTTCTACTTCCTTTCTGTAATGCAGCTTAGGTTTCGGAGCCCCTGTGAGACATAAAACAAATTTTTTCTTTACATTATTATGTAATTTATAAAGTATATAAGTAACCATGATGGAACTGTGTTTTCCACTTTTATTCTGATACACTGTGTGAAGGCAAGCTCCAATTGCTTCTGGTTATTTTTTTTATTCTCACTTTCATGAAGGAGGAATAATTACAACATTCCCATGGGGGTGAGCGGGCAGTCACTTTATGACTGTACACTAATGAATTTTATAACATGGACGTTTTCTCAATAGTCCCGTCTGAAAGTGAAAAAGCAAAATACAAATAAATAAATAAATAAATAAATAATAAAGAAAGAAAGAAAGAAAGAAAGAAAGAAAGAAAGAAAGAAATAAAGAAAGAAAGAAAAAAAAATTCCTCATCTTCACAATCGTTTTCTCTACCGTCTATATTGCTTCCTGGGAAGGTTGGATTCCGCTGGAGGGGTAAAGGACTTGGCCTGGGATTCTACCGAGGTCACGACTCCCCAGACCAATAAAGGACTTTGGAGAAGGGCCTAGCGACGGTATTTGTAAAGCAAGTAACAGCTCCCAGCTCGAGCCTCGGGCAAAGGGCGGGTGCCACCTCCCCTCAAGGCTTCAGTTTCCGTCTGTAAAATGGGACCCCTGTCCACCCCGTCTCAAGGGGAGGCTGTGAGGGCTACACGTGCTGGAAGTCCTATCTCTGACATGAATAGATATGGCGCTACATAGTTACTATCAGGGTATGTGTAATTGCCAAATCGGCCCTGCTCCACCACTTCCTAGGATCACCCCTCACCGCCTCGGTGCCACCGTGACGCCTCAGCCATGGCCGACCTGGAAAACGACACCCGTTTGACCTCCCAGGTCTGCCGCGCCTGCGCGTAACTTTTCGACACGCGCCACCTAGCTCCTGCGCCTGCGCAAACCCTCCCGCTTCTCCACCTGCGCAAGCCTTTCTACGAGTGACAAGCGCGCGTGCGCACCGAGGACGCTCTGGAAAGCGGCAGGCTGAGGCGGGGTTAGGAATTGCGGCGCTTTATCTCTGGCGGAGGGGCCGGCTTCTAGGGCAAATCTGGCTTCGGGCCTGGGGTTGGTGGTAAAAGTCGTAGTAATTAATTGTAACGGGCTACTGTTTCTTGAACACCTTTTACATTTATTGGCTTGTTTAGTCTTCACATCCCCCCTTCCTGAAAGGTAGGTGTTTTATCCTCATTTTAGGTCTGGAAAAGCAGAGGCGCTGAGAGGGTCAGTGACTTACCGAAGTCCACAGGTGGCGGGGTCAGGTGTGCAGGACGCCAGAGCCCGAGTGCCTGACCAGGTGCCCACGCTGCCCCTGCTGCCTGCAGACACCGGTTCTCATGAACCGAGAGCTGCAGCTAGAAGTAGCTCCCACCCTTCTTCCCACCCAATATGGCTAAAGAAAATGATGAAATAGATTTAAACAAAATCCAGCTCTGAAGTCATGAGGGAGAGTAGGCCTAACAGGAGTTCTCGGGAGCCCAGACTCACATCTGGCACTGAAGCTTTGCAAAGATGGGAAGGTTTGTAAACCAGCTATAGAAAAGACCAAAGAAATTTGGCTGTAAATTAAGGCATCCGAAAACCCGCCAGGATATGAGACAAGAGGGAGTCTCATGTTGGAAAAAAGGAAAATAAATTCAGTAGAAAGGCCCTAGGGCAGCCAGCAAAGAAAACCATCAAGCTGTTTTTGGAAATAAAAAATAAAGCTTCTTTTGTTATTTCTCTGAAAGAGATGTAGAGTGATGTTGATAAACGCTATTTTATGTGCAGATGAAAAGCAAAACGAGGCCACACAGCAACAAGGGTCAAAGACTACCAATAATAAACAGGAGAGGCCTAGCAAAAGGCCATGGCCAGTGGATAGGAGGCCTGAGAAGAAAGGGCTAGTGTCCTAGCTTAAGGACAGTATAATAAAAGGATTTTCCCATTCCTGTACTTAGACTCTGAGATGCTCACAAAATTATGTTTTCTAATGTAATAGCTTATCTGAAGTTTAAATGTAGGAGGATCCCTCCCCCCCCTCAAATATAGGTATTGAAATTTACATGAAGTAAAAGAATTAAGCAGTTGAATCTGCTGACTATTCTTGTTCCATTGAACTCGGTAGACTCAGAGGTCTTGAAGATTTAACGGATTTATTTGGTTAAAGCAGAATAACAATTTCAGGAGCGAGTCTGTCAGGATTTAAGTTACTGTGGTTGTTTCCTTATGAAATGGCAAACCATGGAATGCCTAGCTGAATTTCAGGAGGAATTGACTGAGCCGTAAATGAGCTTCATTAAGATACAGTTATAGAACATACTATTGTTGCTTTTCTGGAAATTGTTATTCTTAGGTTTTACATGATGTATAATATATAAACACCAAAAGTTACAAAGATCTAGACTTTTGTGAAGAGAAGACAAGTCTATTTTGAATATTTGAAATTTTATTCTCTTTTGACATTAAGCTTTGGAACACTCAGATAATCTATACCATGTTAGTATTCCTCTAAGAGAAAACGGGTAAAACAGTATTTAGAAAGCAGAACCAGTAAACCTTATTACAAGCATTAGATGTGCTTAAAAAGTTGATATTAATTCATAATCTGTAATTGTTAAATGTATATGACTTAAATGTTAAAATCTCACATTTTAAGATAGTCTTCTACAATTACAAACCCATATGCCCAGATTTTCCTTAGGCTTCGCAAACCAGAGAAGATAGAATGTGTAAGAATCAAAGGATAAATATTATAAATATATATTAGTTATATTACCTAATTAAAGCCATAATCTGTTAATACAGCTATGGATTTATTTTAAATTTTAATTGAATATATTACTAATAGTGTAGTTGTTGTATTTCCAAATGTTGGTAACCTCATTAAAGTTCTTCACTTTCATAGAGTCCAGATTGAGCTGCCAGACGCTGAAATTCTCCTTCAGGGTTAAAAGCTTGTTTCACATCCAAACCTTTACCGTTAAGTGCTAAATATTTGCTGAAAGTTGGTCGAACACGTAACTGCTTAGGAGCCGGAAGAGTTTGCCTTTGATGGACTGAAATAGATCAAAATAGAAGTTGATTCAGAAAACATGTTCTAAACAAATGGGTTGCTCTAGGTATTCAATATCAGACAGGACAAGAAAAAAAAAAATCAGAACTGTTGGGGGAAAATCTCTCGTATTTTATACCAGACATTTTTATATTATGCTGAGATTGTGTTTCTTACTAAATCTTTCTGATTAAGTCCTTTATAACACTTGGGTTGATAGGGTGACATACCTGTAACATCTAATCTTGTGTTACATGTGGTCACTCCAGCTTCATTAACTGCAGACACAGTATACCACCCAGCATCTTTCTTGTTTACATCTTTTATCAGTAAAGTGACTCTACCAGAGTTATCATGATATAAACTGGAAAGAAACAATAATAAAAAATTAAAGTATAAGAATTGATTTTCCTGTGAAAGTTTATTTATGATGTCTGTGACCTAGAGTGCCAGACTGTAAGAAAATGAAGTATTTGGAAATTCTGAGCTGTACCTAGTCAGTGCCATGTAGCATTGGTTTTATTGAATTTAACCTCCCCCCCACTTAATTTTGTTTGTGTCATCATTTCCTTGAGCCATCTTTCTTTATTGTTAGTAAAAAGGTAAGTCCTGGCCTACTTTATGCCTTATGTTTTTGATTAGTGGAATCTGGTGTAATGAGGTTTATTACATTTCTCTGCATGTTTTAAAAACCAGACAAAGTGAGATTACAAATGCATGCCATTTATAATGCATTTCAAGTACAACTGGATTCATCCCAATAAACTAGAGTTATGTCTAAAAATACTTATCCTACCTTATTCGATCAGTGTTGAATTGTACCATTTCATTATTTCTTTTCCAGAAAATCTTTGGTGGAGGTACAGCTGAGATTTGGCATTCTAGCTTCACTGAGTCTCCCTCAAAAACTTTTTTGCTTTGTGGTTTGTAGATAAACATTGGTGCTCTTCTATGTTCTTTTGCTACATATTAATAAAAAATTCAGGTATTTGAAATATTATAAAAAGAAAATAAGCCAAGCCAAGGTATTATGAAATTTGTATGTTGATACAAAAGTTTTAAAAAACACAAGATTGAAAGCTTATGTTTTAGCATTATTTTAAACAACATAGAGTATTATTTTGCATTATTATACCATTTAGACTTCTAAAATAGTAATGTTGCATTGAATTTACAATCATGTTTCATCAAAGAATTTAAGTTATATTCTCATTTATGTCTCTCCTATAAGGAGGCAGCATGAATGGTGGCAAGACTAGACAGCCTACGTTCAAATTCTCTATTTGCCCCACCAGCCATGCCAAATGGGAAAGATTTGTTTAGTTTCTCTGAGGCTCAGTTTTATCTATTGTAAAATAATTACAGGTATAGTGACTGCTCTGCCTACCACACAAAATTACTGTGAGGATCAGCTGAGATAATGAATGAAGCAGCATTTTGTAAACTGTAAAATAGTATATAAGCGTCAGTAGTTATTACATCATTTCTTTAATTACCTGAAGGAAAAGAGGAAATGGTATCAGAATAATTAACCCTAGCTTTTCTGAAGGAGAAATGAAATTGGACAGATGCCTGCCAAGTCCTCTTTCAACTCTAGCATTAATAATATTTCTGGAGCTATTCGCACAAAAAGGATTTGCTCAAAGCTTAATCACTTGAATTGGATTTTTTTTTGATTCCCAGATTACTCGGTTTTCCCTTAGACTGAGGCCCATTATTATATCATAGAATAATCTTAAAGGGTTTTTCACTGATTTGAATAGAACACAAAATCAAGGATATTGTTCATCCTTTAACTTGATCAAGATTTTATGTAATCAGCAGTAAATTATGTCAAAGTATCTTTTCTGCAGTATGCCATGGCTTAAACCATTACAAATGTAATATATATTTAAACCACTTAAATTGTAATATTTTTAAGTAGTATATAAGTTTTATAAGAAACTGCCTTACTGAAGACAAATTTGAGACAGTTTAGCCATACCTGTTTTCGAAAGCAAGTAGGTGTGTTTTTGTTATAAATAGAGACTAGTTTTCTATTAAACAACATCATCTGAGGCTAAAAGTTAACATTTATATCTCAGTTTTAAGTAATGTGTGATCATGGCAATGCTGGAAAAATAACAATCAGATTAATTTAGATGATAGATCAGAGAAGTGATTAGACTGAAGTTTTTCACTATAATATCCTTTAGTTACATCTAGAAATGGTTACATCTAGAAATGCTTATATAGTTGACTCTTGAACAGTGCAGGGCATTGGGGCACCCCTCCACCCTGCCGCCATGCAGTTGAAAGTCTGCACATAACTTTTGACTCCTGAAAAACTTAACTCCTAATAGCCTACTCTTAACTGGAAGCTTTACTGATAATATGAACAGTCGATTAATACATATTTTCTGTGTTATATGTATTATATACCATATTCTTATGATGAAGTAAATTAGAGAAAAGAAAATGTTATTTAAAAAATCATAAGCAGGTGACAATACTGTGTTATAAAAAATCTGCATGTAAATGGACATGCACTGCTCAAACCTATGTTGAATTGAGAGTCAACTGTACTGCCTCATTTGGTTTGTCTAAAATTGCACTATTTCTTTATTTCCTTTTGTGAAAAGCTTTGGTTATAGGTCTCTTGTTGGAGTTTCCCTGAGTTTCTCTCAAAAATGCTGTCTGCCCCCTCTCCCACCTTGTGACTTTTAGATAAAAATTGGCATTCTCCTGGGTTGTGTAGACATTGACCTTAAATATGAAGTCCTGTGGGATTTTCCTTTTTAACACTTGCTTTTTTTTTTTTTTTAATACTGCTGGATTTTAAGGAACTCTTGAAGATCCCTCTGATGGCTTACCCAGGACATCCAGCTGCACAGTAAAGGTGGCTTCTCCTGCTCTGTTCTTGGCAACACATGCATAGGCCCCTGCATCTGAAGCTCTGACCACTTCAAAGATGAGTGAATGAAAACCCTTTTCAGACACTATCATTTTGTGCAAGTCATCTGATTGAACTGGTCTTCCATTCAGATACCATGACACATCAGGAGCTGGCAGTCCGCTGACCTGAAAAGGAAGACACAAGAAGGAGATGACAGAATTTTAAATTATATCATCACTGGTACCTATTTGTCCATTTACAACTTTTAACAATTCTAGTATCTGGGTGGGTTTGTGATTGACAGTGCAAAGCAAGAGCTTAAAAAGGTGTTTGCTTTCAACAATGTTTAACAAAACAGTAGAAATTAAACTCTCGAAATCAATGTAGTATTTTCAGACTACATCAAACCACATCTAGCTCTTTCATATGCACCATGAGGCCCTGTAAGATGTCTCAGTTACTATATTTAGAACATTAACTTACGTTATATAGGTCTCCCCAAGAAATATGAAGTGATACGGGTTTTTTTGATAATGTAACTGCAGTTGAAGTCTCAGAGGGACATATGTGTGATGCTTGCTGATCAAATGGATGACTTTACCAAAGTAGAACGCTCTTGAGCTGTAATTCTGGTGTTTAAATTCCAGTTTAAGTGTTTTCTTATAAACCTTAACAATTAAATCCATACATGGACTTTCGTTCACAAGGAATCCAGAAAAACATTTTATAAGAAAAAGGTCTCCAAAATGAGAACAATAAAAATGTAGGTCTTTCTAAAGATCACTTCTAGCATGAAGATCTCTTCTACGCCAGGTGAGCAGGTTGGCTTGAATTTCTTAATGGAGAATATTGCTTTAGAAATCTTATTGGTTTGATAGCTTCACTTATGTATTTATTAGGGGGTAGGTACTATTGTGAGTACATTATGTCTATTTACTCAGTTAATTCTCATAACAGCCTTATGAGGTACATTTGTTACTCTGCCATACAGATGAGACAAAAGCACAGGAAGGTTCAGTGACTTAGGTTACATAGCTGGAAAGTGGCAAAGCCAGGATTCAAACCCAGGTAAGCTTGGTTCCAGAAGTTTTGTTCTTATCCACTATACGTGCTGCTTGTTAGAGTGTGTAACAGATTATGAAGAGGAAGAGGACACTTTTCAAAACAGTATCTTGTTGCTATTTTTCCTCCAATATTTTTACACTCTTACTTTGAAGTCCATTCTGCAGAATCTTCCTTCTTCAATTGACATGTTCTCTGGCACTTGAATGAAACGAGGTGGGTAAAATTTCTCCTGGATTGCATCCTGATCATTCACATCTCCCCTTGAGGATGATCTGCTTCTACAAAAATATTTTAATAATCACTATACAGGCAAGTTGTCATTGTTCTTCCTTTTGCACAAATATAGTTTAGCTATCATATTGGAACCGTCAGAGTCTATGCTATTTAATGTGTCAATGTAATAACAATAGAGAGAGGCATATTTGAAGACTGTTAGAAATGGTAGCAATTTAGGAAGATCTGGTACAAAATATACATCTTTATTTCTTTTATACAATGCTACAAATTGATGAAGAAACTGATCTATTAAAATGGAGAGTACCCCATGGACAATTCTTATCATATGCAATGATTTGGTAATTAGAATTGGGTTTTGTTTGTCATGAGATATTTGCTTAACGTGGACATGTGGTCCTGGCTTATTTGACCAAAACATATTAAAAACTTCTTCTGAGATAGTACTGACAATTAACAGATAAAAGAAATTTTTTTACGTTTATTTTGAGAGACAGAGACTGCGTGAATGGGGGTGGGGCAGACATGGAGAGAGAGAATCCTAAGCAGGCTCAGTGCTGCCAATGCAGAGCCCAATGCAAGGGTCGAACTTATGAAACTGTGGGATCATGACCTTAACCGATTGAGCCCCCCAGGCACCCCTAACAGATAAAAATTTTGATCATCCTCTCGGACATTAGAAAAGTCACATTGTTTTTTATAAAAGGTATGTAGGAGGCTTGAAGTCTTTATAAATAATACAGTTTTAAGCTGAATATATTTTTGGTAGTAAAATAGATAGTTCTTTAAAAATAAAAAAAAATTTTGTACCTTACTTGTGATGTAGGAACTTGCAGTCGTGCGTGTTCTGAGTTGTGCTGTTTGAAATTAAAACAAGGTGAGAATGTTAATATGTGGTTACTAGCTTGAAATGAAGCAGAATTAAGTAGTCATAGCTGAAATGAACATTTCTTTGTTGGGTGTATTTGTGCCTTCATGGTTAATTCCATATACAGTTGATCCTTGAAATACACAGGTTTGAACTGCACAGGTTCACTTATATGTGGGTTTAAAAAATTTTTTTTTTAAGTTTATTCATTTTTGAGAGAGAGAGACAGAGCATGAGCAGGGGAGGGGCAGAGAGAAAGAGGGAGACACAGAATCCAAAGCAGGCTTCAGGCTCCAAGCTGTCAGCACAGAGCCCGAAGCAGGGCTAGAACTCCCGAACCATGAGATCATGACCCCAGCCGAAGTCAGACGCTTAACTGACTGAGCCACCCAGGAGCCCCTGTATATGGGTTTTTTTTAAGATAAAACATACTACAGTACTTTAAATATATTTTCTCAGCATTTTTTTTCTAGCTTATTGTAAGAGTGTAGTATATAATACATATAGTGTACAAAATCTATGTTAATCTACTTATCAGTAAGGCTTCTGGTCAAAAGTAAGTTTTTAGTAGTTAAATTGTTGGAGAGTTAGAAGGTACAAGTGGATTTGAATTGTGTGTGGGGGGGTCAGCACCCCTAACTCCTGCATTGTTCAAGGGTTAACTGTATTAAGTACTTACCGTATAGTGCACTAACTTTCTAATACTCTAGCAAGTAATCCCCTGAATTAATAGGACTATTTAACAGGTATGGTACATGAACATTAGCTAGACGTTGAATTCATGGTAGTTCATTTTTCATATGACTACTTTACAACAAAGGGAGATGTGTTCCCCTGGTGTATTTGAAATGGGAACACATGGTACAGATTGTCCTTTAGTAAAACAGGAATAGACATGAAGTCACTTGTGTTGGCAGTAGATACAAGGTATTATGCCCACTGCTCAAAAGTGCACCAACAGCAGTAAACACATATTAGACTGGAAAATGCTTCTCTTTTTAGCCATGGCACAAAATCATGACGGACACCATGGAAGCTACGTGTAGAGCTCTGAGAAGGTTTGAAAAACAACATTAATTACTTCCTGGTTAATAAAAGTTTATTTAATTTAAGCAAACATCTTTTAGGATTTATATCTGAGTACCAGAAAATTATTTCCATTTGAGAATAAAACCAGAGATTGATGGAAATCCTAATTAATTGATCAAATACTTAAAGCTTATTTTGTGTATTTCACTGTGTTTGGCACAGCAGGGGAGACAAGTGAAAAATCTCTCCCTATCCAAATATCTGAAAAACACCTATAATCTGAGTATACATTACTTATTTTGTGATGAATATGTTTAATGTATTTGGTCATTTTAAAATAAAATTCTTACAACTCTACACAGAATGTCAAAAGAACAATTCACTTATCAGATCAACTAGTTTTTTTGGTAAAAAGTGAAAATAATTTAAACCCAAAATATCCAAATTAAATTGTTTGCTTTTTCATATAGTAATGATTTGAATATGTATATATTCATATTAAGAGGTGTAATATTTCAGTTTTATATAATTTGATAACATTTTTTATTGGAATGTTTTGAAGTATACACAAAAATCTAAGATTTATCTTTTCAGATTTCATAATATGTTTTGCTGCTATCTCTTTTCTTGGTACTGTTACCTTCATTTTAATGTTTTTAAAGAATGAATGAGAAAAATAATACATTCTTGCCCTTGAAATCATACACTGAATTTATAAGGTAAGCCATCAATATAACATTGTTTTGAGTAATTTCTACTAATAGAGGTAGGTTTGCATCCTATTCTTGCTGTAATCTGTACCAGTCCAGAGTAGGTGCTCCATGTAAATTAATTGAATGAATGAATGTATGAACTGTTCATTAGCCAAAAAGAAGTTTAAGTTCTATTTTCAGTTTCTAGTTACTTGCACTGTTAGATCCTGCTCCATCCTTTTTAGTAGGTCTTGTTGCATTTAACAGAAACGAAAATCCTATTTTCAGTTTCCTGTACTTAGGATAGTGGAGTCTTGGGTACCCTCTTTCATCCCTTTGGTATCTAGTTTCTTGTGAACTTTTTGGGAAGAGATGAGAGGTAACTACAGAAGGAAGACAGGAGTAACCGTTCTGTCTCTCCAACTGAATATTTCTCTTTAGGGTTACATTTACGTGTTAGAATGAAGTTGATAAGCATATGGGATATTCACTTTGTGCCCTCTATAAGGTTTATACGTTCGTGGAAAGGATCCTTTTGTTAATATCTGAGCCATTACTCCAGGCTTTTTGTTGTTGTTGTTTGTTTTGTTTTTAATAAGCATTTTTGAATACAGAAACAAAGGGAATTGGATATTTCATTAGTTCCACAATTGTATTTTAAAACATTGAAATGATTAGGAGCTTATTATGAGAAAAGGTTATAATTACTTTGGTTTAGAGTTTAACTTCTGTTAAAGATTTATAATTCATAAATTATCCATGTGGACATTGGAAAAAGAATTCTAGGTGTAATGGACCCTTAAATGTCCACATGCAGAGTGACAGTGTTAACCTTCTGGTGTTTTGACTTTGTGACATTTCATATGCAGATATTAGAACACCAGAAAGTGGAGTAAAGATTTAAATTTCTCTCTATACATTTTGGCCCATCGTGGCCTCTCCTTTTTATATCTAATGGAGCATGGAAGTGATTGACTTTTGCTTCAAATGATACTTATTAGCATTTGGAAAAACAAACATTTAAAAATCACTCAAAAGAAAAATACTCCAGTTAGGTAAAGATTATTTTAATTTACCTGTGGTGAATCTTGTGCCTCACTGTCATTTTGAGCTTGAAACACAGCAGCTGCATTCTGTGGTCCTAGCAATCTGCGAGCCATCTTCTCCTCATATGTTAGCCGCTTTGAAGAAATCAATCATTAAGGAGAAAGTAACGAGATTTAATAAAAGTTGTTTGTGCACCTTTACCTTAAAACCACCAAGAATGCTACCAAAGAAGTATAGTTCTGTGTATTGAATTAGAGATAAATACTATGTTTTAAAACTTTTTTTCATTCAAAACATTTCCCTTCTGTTCTAGTGTCACTTTCACATCTGTAATATTCACTTCTGTTTTCCTCTTGCTCCTAGGAAAGGCAGGCATAATCCCCCTTAAGTAAGGCTCTCCCAAGTGAAGGGAAATTCTTCATGTTTTTTGTTTTGCATGTTCCCATTGACTCCATCTTTGAATATAGCACTGTATATCCTCACATTGAGAAATAACTTTTATTAAATGAACACTGAATATTTTGTTTAATTTCTGGCTTGAAAGCAGTCCATCTGATATGTTATATGTGTTTGGATTGAAGACATACAGTACTGTTTCAAAGATAAGTGACTAATACAGTGGGTACAGTAAGAGTTCTCTCATAAATATCATGGCTATTTGTCCAGTCATATACACCAAGGTACATGAAGAAATCAAGGTGACTGACAATATCTCCTATTGTTTATTTGGTCATCAGACATATTTTATGTGAGAGTAATGCTTAAAGTGGAAAATCTTCAAATTTTTTTTTGCTTCATTCTTTTGTTTTTATATTGTTTTACATTCTTCTTTTGCATCCTTCTTTTACTACTGAAAACCAAGAGGTGATTTCATGCAGAATGTTTGGTATTGTCTCCAAATATTCTCTCTTTTTAGATAATCCTATCCCTTGTGGATTATATGGACAAAGATTTGTGAGACAGAAAGGCAGAAATATTTTATAGTTTAATTGGCTTTTTATAGAAAATAGACATTTTGCTTACTTGATTTCCATTATGAAGAAGGCTGTCCTTGCATTTTAGCTTTCTCTCCAAATCTTGAATCAGAGCTTCTTTTGATCCTTGTATTTCATGGTCAGGAGTCCTTGGTGTGGGTTTATTAGCATTTGCATTTTGGGATGGTGTAGCACTTAGAGGTTGGCCAACTGAGGGTTGTTGATAGCTTTAAAAAGAGAAAAGTTTTTATTGAAGTTTTTATTTATTTAGGTAACCTCTATACCCAATGTGGGGCTCGAACTTAGGATCAAGAATTTATATACACAATGGAATACTACTTGGCAATGAGAAAGAATAAAATATGACCTTTTGTAGCAATGTGGATGGAACTGGAGAGTGTTATGCTAAGTGAAATAAGTCATACAGAGAAAGATACCATATGTTTTCACTCTTATGTGGATCCTGAAAAACTTAATAGAAGACCATGGGGGAGGGGAAGGGGAAAAAAAAGTTAGAGAGGGAGGGAGGCAAACCATAAGAGACTCTTAAAAACTGAGAATAAGCTGAGGGTTGATGGGGGGGGTGGAAGGGAGGGGAAAGTGTGTGATGGGCATTGAGGAGGGCACCTATTGGTATGAGCATTGGGTGTTGTATGGAAACCAATTTGACAATAAATTTCATATTAAAAAAAAAAAAAGAGTCATATGCTCTTCTGACTCCTGACTGAGCCAGCCAGGCACCCCAGAAAAAAAGATTTTTAAAACAGATCTTCAAAGTACAATGTGGTACTAAAATAGACTTGACCTCATTTTGTTAGTCACTTTTAGATAGTTGAATCTACCACCACTTAGTACTGGTAGTATTAGAGTTATTAAAAATACCAATTTCCTAATAATAGTCAAGAAGGATTTAATAAGAATGGTTACCAGCTTTTTTTTTTTTTTTATGTCTTGCCAAATTAAAATTTAGTGACAGGAAGAACAAATTAGATTAGGTGTAAGAGGGATATTCTTCCTTAAAGATCTGCCATAAAGAATTGAGAGTAAGTCTAGTTACTGGCAGCTTGTGAGCCCTTCCAGTGTTGTAATTGAATTTGGTAAATTTGATTTGTGGGTAGATACTGTTCTCAGTTCCCTGTGATCTCATGTTGATAGTTTGAAATTGATGGTGTTGGGAGGATCTACACCAGGGAAGTAGGTAAATACTGCAGATCATGGCTCCTTTCTCCAGAGCTGTTAAACATTCTCTAGTATAATCACTGGCACTTAGCAAATATTCTTTTGCTTTGAATGGAGTGTACAGTTGTCATAGTCTCTGGCTTTCCTTTTAATTTCCAGTTCCTTTTAATTTCCTATTTTACAAAACTTAAGTGTGGTACTATATAACAAATAGCTTTTACAGTAGCCATGGCTTCTTCAACATTGCTAAAGTGATTTTTAGAGAAAGAAAGGAACGGTTAGGGGAGGAAGGAGAAAGAAATGTAACCTGAATGAGAAGAGGGGTTTCGGGAAAAAGAAAGCAAATTTGAGTAGCAGTTGAAGAGTTTGGTTTACATCTGTATTTGAAGTTCTAATCTAAATTATCTGGAAAGATGTTCTTCCTTCTCTCTGAGTTCTCCTGTTGATTCTGATAGAGTATAGGAGTAGTACTTAGGAACTCCTGTATTAAATTTGTAAGGTGGCTTGCACTTTCACAGTTGTTTGTTCAGATTTCACCTAGTTTATTCATTTTGTGCCCTGCAAGTGTGCGTTTATATCTGTTCAATGTGGGAAAACTGGCCACTGTTTTCAGTGAGTATTTTAGTATTATCATCATAAACGTTCTCCAGTTATCAAGATGAGGCACCCTGGGTCTGTTCTCTGACCTGTTCCTGTTCAGATGCCCTCAAGGATCATTAACAAGAGCTTATAAGCTAAGTGGAAATGTATCTCTTCCAAGAGGAGCCAGAGTTTTAATTCTTGCAGGCTTTGGGGACTTGGTTAGTAATCTCTAGATTATAAACATACTCAAGTAAAAAAAGATGACTTATTACTCACCATTGTAATGTTTATTTTCACTAACACAGAGGCTGGGTATAGGGGATTCACTTGAATGAGTGAATGTTTTTAATTTGATTCTGGATGCTCTGTATTGAAAGTTGATGGTGCACATTTCTCCTCCTTACATTACAGACATTTGGGGTTGTTTATATTAATCCTAAACTAAAAGTCTGATTTGTTCAGTTAAGTAAATAGCCAAATAAAATGTTTAAATAAATAGTTGTGTTTGTGTTTTCAAATTTTATTTTATTTTATTTTTTTTTTTTTAAGTAGGCTTCATGTCCAGCATGGAGTCTAGCACTGGGCTTGAACTCAACAACCCTGAGATCAAGACCTGAGCTGAGACCCAGAGTTGGATGCTTAACTGACAGAGCCACCCAGGCACCCTGTTTTTTTTTTTTCCCCCTTAAGATTGAATTTTCATGTCAAAGTGGTAAAATTCCTTTGTCTTAAAAATCTCCTATTTTTCTAACTATATGGGGCTATAATAGCCTATTTTTTTAATGTTAGTCTACCATCTTTATAAAAGTCACATGCTTGTTAAAGTGAATTAGAATTAAATAAGTTTGTTTTTTGACTGTTATAATATTATGCAGTATATCTGAGAAATCCTGAAGGATTATCAAAATTGAGCCTGAGAATCACTGATGTGTATTTGACCCAGTCACTTTATTCAGTGAATACCCTTATGAGTTTACATAGCCTAAATGTAAGACGAGATATCTGCTCATATTTATAAACTCATATTCTTGCATTCTGCTTTATAGGTCTTTTTTTTTTTCTGTCATTACACTTGATCTTAGCCAAAAGGCCAAGAAGCGAATTTTTTTTTTTCTATCATTTATCACCGAAATCCTTAATTTTGTTGTAGGTCATAAAACTGAATCACCAGGCAGGTAAGGCACACTTGCTGAATGTCACACAGCAAGCTTTTTGAATGGACTAATTAGAATTGGAGTTCTCCTCAAAGTCCAGTCTGTGGTTTGATTGACTGAATAAAATGTTTGCTTAAGGGTTTCCTACTGATGAAAAGCTAAATAAAGCTTTCAAAGCAATCTAGGTCAGAATCCAAGGGATTATTTTCGAAGGCAGGGCAAACTTAAGCCCACCATAACAATGAGGGAGTTGTGCACAAATGTTCAAAGGGCCAGAGCTTTCCACCCCATGCAGCTGGACACTGAATGGGTATCAAGTGGCTGTGGGAAGATTAAAAGAGTTATCTATGGTTGCTGCAAATGGAACAGCTAAAGCTGTATCTTTGATCTCTGGTTTGGGGACCTCCTATGCTTTATTTCTTATCCTCCATTTTTGCCTTTCTCTCTTAGTTCTGTGTACAGAGCTAGGAACACGGTTGAGGTTCACTAATACTTATTTGATGGTTCTCTTTTCTTAGCAGATATTTGGAATAGGATTGAAAGACTTTACTAAGAAAAATAGTCAGAAAACGTTATTTTAGATTTAAAAATGCTCACGTAGGAAATTTGAAAAATAATGGAAAGCTAGATGAAAAATGATCATTTGGCTAGATTGTAACCAAGAAAAATCTACATTGTGTGTTAATGAGTGTAATGGGAATTTTGGAGGGAAGAGAAAGAGAGGGCTTAAAGTCTTCTTTAAAAAAATATTAGGTCAAACCTATGAGAATGCCATTTTTGTAGGTGAAAAATAGTTGACTATCAGCCATTTCAAATGGTTCGTCTTAGTATCTGTAGGATTCTAACAAATGTTCTTGACTTTCCTCATTTTTGTTTTTTAAAATGTTGAAAATAATTCTTTGCAGGTTGAATTGCTGTAGTCCATTCAACTTAATTTCCAGAGTTTTCACCAATAATAGAAATCTCTACAAAAATTAGCTTCTGGGGAATAGTGAGAGAAATTATCAAGAATCTAAGCAAATCTTTTGATAAGCCTGCAACAAAACATATTCCATCAGGCAGTTTTTCAGTTGCCTCAGATTTAATTATCTGATGTTTTAGCCAGGCAAGGGACAGGAAAACTGATAGCTCTCGGTTTGCATAAGCACAAAGTATTCAGTTCATGTTTTAAAAAAAGCACAACCACTGTGTCCTTATTCATATCAGGTTCTCCTAGGATAGTTTTAGGCTTTGGAAGTAGTACATGCTTGCATAAGTCTCCAGGTATTCTTCTCTTTATTTAGACAGGACAATCAGCTCAAGTCATTTGAACAAAGTGTTTTTTTTTTAATTACCAAAGGAAACGCTAAGGTCATTTATCTATTCAAGCCTTTCTTCTGATCATAGCAAGGAAAATTCATATACTTCACTATTTGAGTACCAGATTTTCATTAATTTTTTTTTTTTTTTTTTTTGCCAAGTGGATGCTCAGCATCAGAAGGGAAAATGGATAGGAAGAAAAGACTAAGACTGAGAAGAAATTTAATAGTCTCTGCTTATGTGAGAGGAAATCCTATCTGAGGAAGAGCAGACAGGTGTTCTTCATCTCAGCTGAGCCCAGAACGCGAGCAATTAAATTTATAGCATGATGATCTTAACTTAGAACTGGGAGAATAGTTCACTGTTCTTGAGTATATTAGAAATCTTTTTTTGAAGATAGAAAATTATAAGTAAGTAATGTATGGGGTAATAGGTGATTTGGGTTTAGGATAGTCTGGACACTAGAGAATGGGTCAGATGACCTCTTACTGCCAGCCCCCTGGTTCAAGGTGTTTTAGGAGAATTATGAAAGAGACCTTGAGGTTTCATTGCCTTTCAAAATACTAAATAGTGAACTAGGGCATACTCCCCCACACTCCTTAGATACAAACTCAGTGTATATGCAGTATCTATTCATATATAAAAAATATATACTTACTTGGTGTCCACATTGGAAGGAATTTTACTGCTACTATAATCAGACTGTGATGGTAATATGGAGCTGAGGAAGCTGGCTGGGGACTGGTTATAGGTGGCTGTAACCCTTTGGCCTGGGTTGGAGGCAGCATGCTGCTGGGGAGAAGCAGGGAAAGCAGAGGAAGACATGGTGATGTGAGAGCTCACTGTTGAAGAGGCAGAAAATCTTTGCTCTGTGCATTGGCGGGGCTGGATGATAATGGAAGACTGTTTGGTCTGACTAGAGTAGCTGGAGGTTTCCGGTCCAGGAGGTTGCAGTCTGGAGCCACATGGGTTTTGGGTTTGAATGAAGTGTTTTGGACGTTCGTAGTTAAACATGCTTAGCTGGTATATGGAAGATGAAGGCAATTTATTACTATAATGATTTGTTCCTCGAAGGGTGGGGTCCTGAATTTGGGGTGGCAAGCCTGGAATCACAGAAGATCTCAAGGAATCTGAAGCAACCGTGGTCTGCCCCTCCTTGTTGTGATCCTGGGAATACTGTGCTCCTGTCTTTGATGGGGTGGCCTCTTGAAGAATATTGTTCCTTCAAAAGGAGAAAATGATTCAATTAAAGTATTTGCATAAAAAACAGTACTGTTTAACATCTTTAGGAGCATATATGCTGTTTTGGGGGGAGGCTTAAATGCTTTCAAGGTCACCTCAAGGTGGACCTTTCCTGGCTTCTAGACTTCTTTTCTTTATCTCTGTCTTTGTACAAATGACTTTTCTCCTGAGAACAACAGCAACAAAAAAAGTATTCATTAATGTTGGTTTGCCTCTGGGTGATTCTTGAAGCATGCCCAGGGGCTTCAAGATACAGGAACACAAAGTTTGAGTTTGCCAAGTGACTATGAAAAGAAATTCTCTGATGCTGCTCAATGTGATAATTTTATGGCCTTACGATTAGCCTTTGCCTTGGGGGTATAGTTCATTAACCACAGAGATTAATTATATTAATAATATTAATTATATTAATAATTTAATTATTTAAATTATTAGCAGTTAAATACCTAACTTGTCTGCTCCTTTTCAGTCTGAATTCTTCCCCATTGCTCATGAAAACCAATGAGCAGCTCTTCTGATACACCACTTAATGAATGTCCTGGTGATCTGTGATGAATGATGTCTCATTAGATCAAGGGGAACAATATGCTTTTTTTTATAAGGAACAGTGAATGTCCATATTTACTCCTTCACTCTTTGGCAATTTCATAAAGTAGAGGGAACATGTATAATTCCCTGTTGTCAACTTTGAGTGTATTTTTTGTGGCTCGCTCTCAGGGTGCTGCCTCTTTTTCTCCCTTTGATTCTAAAATGACCATAGTACCAAACTAGAAGATAATTAAGGAGTATGTGTGTCTTTCTGTGTGTATATATCTTACTGACTATTCCAGAGCCATATATAAATTTTTTTATTATTTTTAGATTATACAATCTAGTTATTGGTGTTGATACTCTTAATTATTTAGATTTTTACTTTTTATTATTTTTACCTATTTCATATGTATTTTAGACTAATTTTGAAATTATTTTAGCTTCTCTCTTTTTCTTTTGAAATGGAAGATGCTAATGTACAGAAGGAAGTAAGGCAATATGAAACTAGTGTATACCTCATCAAAAAAGAGGGATGCCATTTCTCTTACTTAGCTCTGCATTGATTCTTCTAACTTCCTGTAATGGACCCCATTTTTCCTTAGATGAATCATTTGCCCCTAAAATCAACCATGAAGGGTCATATTTGCCTCTGATTTCTTCCATTAGTATGGCAAATCTAATAAGCAGAACTATATACAGACATTACACACAGACTAGTTCAAAATACATTTAATTTTACATAGTATAAGGCAACTCTAAGATAATGATAAATCAAACTATAACTGATACCAAGCTGTCATCATTGAAATGAAATCTTAAAATTGTTTAATTTCCTAGCTTGAAGAATGTATCATTTTTAATGAAAAATTTCAGACCAAATAACTTCATCCCAAGTCTGTACATACAGTTTAGAATTAAATTAAAACTAGCAGTTTTAGGGGTGCCTGGGTGGCTCAGTTGGTTGTGTCCAACTCTTGATTTCAGGTCAGGTCATTATCTCATGGTTTATGGATTTGAACCCCACTTCGGGCTCTGCACTCATAGTGCGGGGCCTGCCTGCTTGGGATTCTCTCTCTCTCCTCTCTACCCCTGTCCTGCTTGTCTGCATGCACGTGCATGTGTGCGTGCATGCTGTCAGAGTAAAAAAATTAAAAAAAACCTCAAACAAACAAACCAACCTAAAAGTTTTAGGAAAGAACAAATGCAACTCAACAGCCAAGAGAACGATTCTGTTGAGAAAGAACACTTAAAAAGCCATATATTCCTTAATTTCAAGTTTATGAGCACAAACATGTTCAACCAGAGTGCATTTTAGTAATTAACTGTATTAGGCCTTTACACTGTTGGAGGAAAACATCTAAAAGAAAGCTTTAATTAGATCTTCTCAAGGACTCTATTTGAAGGCAAGTAATTTTGTAGTTATGGGCTTATTCATTCCATTGCAGAATTGAATCCAAATTTAGTTCTTAAATTCCTTTTTAGGAAGGCAAATTATTCAGATTCATTTCAAATGGCAAGGGATAAACTGTGTAACAAATAGCCAGTAGATATTTTCCAGAAAGTTCCCTGTTTTTCCTTACATATATTTTTAAAATGTCACCAATCTTGTACATTTTGGTATCAGTCTTCATAGTTAACAATTACTGTTATTTTTCAAAGCTCAGTTAAGAATATATTCTTTCAAAAGTTCCATTTTACTCATGTCTCAACAAAATTTTATAGGGATGTTCAAATAGATAACTCTGAAAAGTTTTTCTTTATGTTTGTAGTTACTGTTCAACAGTTTAATTTTATAAGAGGTTCTCTTACTTGGCAGTTTCATTTTATTCCAAGTAGTGTTAAATAAATTTGAAAGATTTTATAAGTAAAATACTATGCAGCTCCTATTTAAAAAATCCTAACTTTTTTTTCTCTCTCTCTGATATAGTACAGACAGACTTGCACAAACAACTGATTGAGGATATTTTAAAGCTCTAGAACATCACCACAGTTATAATCACGCCAAGTATCCCTTTTCAAGGAAAAATGATGATCTAAAAATATTAACACACAACTATCCTGCCTTGTACCCTTTCTATAATACCTTCCAGTTTCAGTGGAATGAATAGGTTACTTCCTTATTAAATATTTGTATAATAACATTATAATGTTACTTGCACACTTTTTATGTGAAGATCATTTTTGTACACATTCCTCTGATTTGGACAAAAAACCAAAACCAAAACCCAAAACTGTAGCAGAAATAAAGGTGGGACTTACCCGTCGTTCCAGAGGGTGCCAGCTGGGTTTAACCCACTATTGAAGGGAAGGAAGAGGCATCCCCTTCCCTCACAGACTAATCTAGTGGCTCTGTGCTTAGTATTATAGCACCACTGACTTTTATCAGCTGCCAAACAGTGACATCTGATGTGCTTGCCTGTCCATCTACCTATGCTGGCATGTCAAAGTAAGAGTCCACAATCTAAACAATATCTCAGATGTCTTAGTGATATTTAAGGAGTGGGATTACATGAGCTTCTCTTGGAGGCATCTTTATTTTAGATGTGAATTTTGACTGTGAGCTTTAGCAAGCTCATGCAGGAGGAAGAGCAATGAATTGGGAAATGGAAAAAAGTATAAAGCAAACTCAATTTCTTTATTGTGGTGGGGACTTTGAATGTTCCCTGTTTGAGAAAGAAGGACTGAAAGGGAAACCATATCCTAAGACTGACATTCCATCCAGTAAAAATTCTCCAGAAGTAAGATTAGTGATGGATGGCATCCAAACTGATTTGTATTGGATAGTTGTTCATCTGAAGGCTTCCCCCCCTCCTTTTTTCCCCCTCTTGCCAAATGGAAGCAGGGGTGGAGCTGAGTTCAAGCAGTTTGTTTCAAGAGACAGGGTGTGGTCTGGGTAAAGGCAAGAGAGCAGGTGATGATGACGTGTTCCTGGGAAGGTGGGGAGGTGGAAAAAGATGATTTGGTTTCCTAGCAAGTTTTCTGACTCTGTACGACATATGCCTCATTGACCTTGTTCTTTTATTCTTAAAGAGTTGGAAACACTTAAGATTACCAAAGAAACAGTCTGTATTTTTAGGGCTTTATGCCGTCAACTCTCATTTCTTCATCTCCCTTAACTCCTAACAGTTATGCAGTTTCCTTTGTCTTTTCACTAAGAAAATCATGTTGGTATTTAGGTTTCCATTTTTGTGCAGGGAAGTAAATAATTATAGAGGAAGAAGCCTTCAAATCAACAACAGAACTGGTAAAAAGGAGTAGGTGACATGAGGATCAGGTCCGTTGAGTGGAATTATCCCCATTTAGTTGGCTTCCATTATGGTATGTTTCTATTGCTTAAAGCATATCTATTCATTACCCTCCCTCATGGATCCTCTAATCTTGATTTAATTACCATGTACATTAAGGTCCAACCAGTAGATGTTTGAATGCGTATGAGCCATGTAAAATTCTTCACAGCTGATCATGTAGGTGTATCTTCCTTTGGTGTTCAGATAAAGTTTAATAATTGCTTCCTGGGCACACAGCCATTACATAGTGGAAAAGGCATATTAAACTGGATGAGTAGGTGTTTGCCTACCAACTCTTATTTCAGGAATTTCCCAAAATATTTCTCTACATCTGCTCACTGATATTTCAGATTCCATTAATAGGGACAAAGCCTTTTAATCCCAATTAGGGAGAATTAAAATGTAAATGTAGGGGGCGCCTGGGTGGCGCAGTCGGTTAAGCGTCCGACTTCAGCCAGGTCACGATCTCGCGGTCCGTGAGTTCGAGCCCCGCGTCGGGCTATGGGCTGATGGCTCAGAGCCTGGAGCCTGTTTCCGATTCTGTGTCTCCCTCTCTCTCTGCCCCTCCCCCGTTCATGCTCTGTCTCTCTCTGTCCCAAAAAAATAAATAAACGTTAAAAAAAAAAAAATGTAAATGTAAGTGACAATAAAAGTAGCAAGAATAACCAACAAGTATGGCATTTACTATGAGTAGGTGCTGTTCTAAACACTTTAAATGTAGTATATATGACTGTTACTTGGTTTTTCTAGATAACAGGATTTAATTAGGGCAAGGGAGAGGAGATGCTAGATTTTTTAAGGTATTAGGTATCTTAATACCTAAAAGGTTAAGATGTATCCAACAGCCAAGTAGATAACATGCCCAGGACAAACTATAGAGTCCCTAATATTGCCTAAGGCAGATTCTGAACCATATCGAATAGGAAGAATTTTAGTCCCATTTGCTTTTTTATCCTTTAAACTTTATCTCTTTTGTTCCTCCTAGGCCTTTGTAAGATGTTATTTCGTTATAGTGTAATAGCACCATGGTATATCTGGGCTAAGATTTTCCCTACAGTCAGGGGCTCACAGGCTGATTTATAGAAGTTAAAGGTCTATATTTAATAATCTGTTAAGAATCTGTTTTTCTATTTTTTAATGTTCGGTTTGCTTTTTTGGAAGGGTGTTTTACTTTTCCTCACAAATAAATTATTTGAATGGTTTAGTTGCTTATTTGAGAAAAATTGTCCTAAAACTGGAAGAATCAGTAAGATGTCAGGTGGGTGAACTATATTCCAACCAGTCCCCAAAGACACCTTTTTCCATTTCTTTCTCTAAATTATCAGCAACGACTTTGGTGGATCATTCCAGTGCCCCACAATATGTAGGCAACTTTCCACTGTCTCACCGAACCATTAAGGGAATTCTTTCTTTCCCATCATCAGTGGAAGGGTTGCTTGGCTGTTTAGCTGTCACTCATTCATCCCTTCTTCGTGTACAGCCCTTGTTTTTTTTTGTTTTTTTTTTTAAATGTAAAATATACTATTGTACAATGGTGCTGTGAGCTTTGTCTAAAGTCAGAGGTCAGATGTATGTGATGAAGCTAATTTATGCTATATCAACTAAGAAGGCAAATACCACATTGAGTATGAAAGGACTGAAGAGTGAAGAACGCTTCCTTTATTTTCAGGTTATGTGTAGTTCACTATGATTACTGAAGCTCCATCCCGCTGTAGCACTTAAAATTTGAAATCTCTCCTTTTGAGTACTTGATTCTGTCTTGTATTCTTTTCAAGTGAGAAATAATAATAGACATTCCACTAGGTTTGGTGTCAAGCAGTAAAAATTATGACATTTATTTGGTTAATGTTCTACAACTTTGTAGACACATTAACCTTCTTTTTTTTTCTTTTTTTTTTTAATTTTTTTTTTTTTTAACGTTTATTTATTTTTGGGACAGAGAGAGACAGAGCATGAACGGGGGAGGGGCAGAGAGAGAGGGAGACACAGAATCGGAAACAGGCTCTGAGCCATCAGCCCAGAGCCCGACGCGGGGCTCGAACTCACGGACTGCGAGATCCTGACCTGGCTGAAGTCGGACGCTTAACCGACTGCGCCACCCAGGCGCCCCACATTAACCTTCTTATTATCTATTTTGAAGACCTGAGTGTGAGTGCCCACTCTACCAAATACTTGCTGTGTAACCTTAGACAAGTGGCTTAAACTCTCTGAGCTTTAATAATTAACTGAAAAGCAAGATAGTATCTGTTTTACTAACCTAATCAGAGGGTTGCTGAGAGACTCAGATGAAACAGGAAATCATAAGGACTATTACATGGTATAATAGATCTCCTCAACCAAGTTAAATGTTTACTGAGGGAGGGACTGTTGATAACATTTTTATCTTGCCTGGGACAATGTAGCTCATAGTTGATTTTTAGTAAAAACTTGTTAACTTTTATGGAACTTTTGTCGAATAACTTTTCCCACAGATGGTTTTATTAATGAAAAAGGTGGAAATAGAAAAGTACTTTGTTATAAGCTCAATGTCTTTTTAAGTCGTAAAAAGACTGCTAAACACATGAACTCCTGGAGAAAAGTTTTAGATAACTGTATTGGCTGTCTTCTGAGGGAAGTCTCACATAGAAACAAACACATAGGATGTGCTTAATAAATGTTTGTTGAATAAATTGCAGTGTTTAGTCCCACACACCCATTCTTCTTTGACCTCATGAGAAATCTTTATTTGTAAGGGTAGCTACTCTCCAGGCAACTAGAAACTCCAGATGCTAAAGGGGTTCCAGGAGACCAACTGAAAAATCACAGTGATAGGCAATTATTGCAGATACATTGATCCTAAGAAAAAACTATGCAGTGAAGTAATAGCTACTATTTAATGAATTCTACTATGTGCCTCACGTACATTGTTGCAGGTCTGTTAATCTCCAAGTTCAGATTCTTTCCTTCCCTGGCTTCATTTTAAGAACTACTTGGGGAGTACCTATTCCAGGGTCCTAAAAGCATGAGGAAGCAGCCCTCAGCAAAATCAGCCAGTCATCTACAATTGTAGTCCTTTGTAGAATGGGGTACTTCATGTATTTGACCTCTGATTCCTTTCATCTCTGACATGATAAATTTTTCCACCTAAAAACCCAAATACTACTCAAGAAATATCTTAAATACTCAAGAATATCTTAAAAGATATTCCAGTATCTTTTATTTTGTAATTAATAGATGCTATGTTTAATTATACTGGAAAATAGTCAAGAGTGTTCATTTTTTAAGTTTTATTTAAGGTGTTTAGCCTAAATTTAATCTAAAGGTAACTTTAGGTTGGTAAAATATTTAGTGGACTGTGTTAGATATTGGTAAAACAGAAAATTTTAAATGACTTTTAAGTATCAATTTTTAGGGTTTTTTTTTTTTTTTTTTTTTTTTTTTGTCACTGTTTTGGTTTGAGGTTTGGGTATTGGAGATGGTAGTGGATTGTGTTTTAAACATAGCCTGGTTGGCAAATTCACCTACTGAGTTAGCTTCCCATTTATACAGTTGCCTTTGATTATTTATGTATTTATTTTTTTGAAATTGTGTCCTAAGTTTTTTTATTATTATTTTTTTTAATATATGAAATTTATTGTCAAATTGGTTTCCATACAACACCAGGTGCTCATTCCAAAAGATGCCCTCTTCAATGCCCATCACCTACCCTCCCCTCCCTCCCACCCCCCATCAACCCTCAGTTTGTTCTCAGTTTTTGAGTCTCTTATGCTTTGGCTCTCTCCCACTCTAACCTCTTTTTTTTTTTTTTCCTTCCCCTCCCCCATGGGTTTTACAGTTGCCTTTTATTTTATTTATTTATTTTTTTTATTTTTAAAAAAAAATTTTTTTTTCAGCGTTTTTTTTTTTATTTATTTTTGGGACAGAGAGAGACAGAGCATGAACGGGGGAGGGGCAGAGAGAGAGGGAGACACAGAATCGGAAACAGGCTCCAGGCTCCGAGCCGTCAGCCCAGAGCCCGACGCGGGGCTCGAACTCACGGACCGCGAGATCGTGACCTGGCCAAAGTCGGACGCTTAACCGACTGCGCCACCCAGGCGCCCCTACAGTTGCCTTTTAAATGCAGGGACAATTTTGTCTGTATTCTAAGACAACAGGAAGAAACTTATATCAGAGTGTTTTATGTATTTATATTGAGATAGGACCCTGAATTCTTTTGGAGAAAAGATTGTACTTTTTCAAATTCTTGTGGCATTTCAACATTATTTTTTTTTTTTAAAGAAGTCTCTGTAATAAAACCTTAAATGTAGATCTAAGCACATGATTTGCTGTTTCAGCCCTTGTGAAGTATACGATGAAGGCAAGGAAATGACAGTTACGTGATTCACTGCAAATGAACGCTCCCTCAGGGCAGGAACTTTGCCATGTTCAATGTTATACTGTAAGACCAAGAACATTTGTTGAGTGAGTGAGTGTTAGGTCTGTCTGCCCTTACCATTGTGGTTGTAGCTCAGTAGAATTTTCATTGCAGAAATCCTCCTTTGGAACCTGGATCTCATGTTCATTGTGACTGGCTGGTTGAGGAATAGTTGAAATAGTGTTCATTGGGGTATCATCTACATTTTTGTCCTTTGTGTAGCTATCACTGTTCCAAGGAAAGGAGCCTAGTTCTGAAGAAAGTTTCCTCATGGGGAACTTTGGAGAACTCTCTGGTTTCTCCACTTTTCTTTCTGAAAAATATAATTATTCACCAACTCAGATAGAAACAGAATCTTTGTCCTGGCTCATGGCTGAATTGGAGCAGGGCGATCCTGAAGAACAATTACCTGGGGAAACAGAGTCTTGCTTTAGAGACTGCAGTCCCAGCCTCATTTTGTGCAATGCACTTGAATTCTCCAGAGTCTTCAGGAAATGCTTCTGTGATAATCAAGGTGCAGACTTCCTCTGGAAAGGCAAGAGATTCAATTTGACCAGAGTTTTTGGAGACCCCAAATTAATAAACAAATAGGGAGGATGTCAGGGAGAGTAGATATTAGGAATAAATAGAGTATTTCTGGGTTTTTAAAAAATCCATCTGATTAGACTTTTTGTCTTTGATTGGGCTCCTGATGATAAATCTTTTTTTTTTTTTTTTTTTAAATTTTTTTTTTCAACATTTATTTATTTTTGGGACAGAGAGAGACAGAGCATGAACGGGGGAGGGGCAGAGAGAGAGGGAGACACAGAATCGGAAACAGGCTCCAGGCTCTGAGCCATCAGCCCAGAGCCCGACGCGGGGCTCGAACTCCCGGACCGCGAGATCGTGACCTGGCTGAAGTCGGACGCTTAACCGACTGCGCCACCCAGGCGCCCCCTGATGATAAATCTTAAAAACACAACCTAGAATAATCCCAGCACAGTCTCCATCACCTGTCCTGTCTTTCTGACACATCTTTTTACTATACTGTGAGTTCCTTGAAAGCAAGCATCACACTTTATTCCCTGACTTACAGATTTCTGTAGCTTTAGTGTTTAGCGTGAAGGTCCTGTAGAAAGATTATCTGAACTGACCTAAAAATTATTGCCAGAATTGTTCAACCTACTGTTAGTACAGTGAAGACCATTGTGTGATGGGCCCTACCCTACTTCTTGGACAGTCAACAGCTTGGGTGTTTGATGGCAGGACACCTCCTCAGTGCCCAGAATGGAACCTGGCCATCATCTGTACTATATTAAGTGAATGAATAGATGAATAAATACACTGATAAATCCCAGTTATCTTGCTGCTTTTGTTGTGTCAACTCAAAAGGTGGTATAGGGTAGCCTCAAAACTGCTCATGTAGGCAAAATTGATCTAGGAGACAAAGTCTTCTGATGGAAATTTTGATTTAATCATTTATTATCAAGATGTTGAAAAATTGTGCTTACCAGGAATAGACGATAAACAAGCTTCTGAAAGATAAAACACGAGAGTAAAGAGAATTTACATGATGGTTAATTTAGTTGGGAGAAGGGGCCATGTTTTTTTTTTTTTAATTTTTTTTTCCCAACGTTTATTTATTTTTAGGACAGAGAGAGACAGAGCATGAACGGGGGAGGGGCAGAGAGAGAGGGAGACACAGAATCGGAAACAGGCTCCAGGCTCTGAGCCATCAGCCCAGGGCCTGACGCGGGGCTCGAACTCCCGGACCGCGAGATCGTGACCTGGCTGAAGTCGGACGCTTAACCGACTGCGCCACCCAGGCGCCCCAAGAAGGGGCCATGTTATATGAGAAATAACTTGAATAAAGCAAATGGAAGGTTGACTGTAATCTGGAGTCACAGGCTATAAATTCTGTGGAAACCCAGAAAAGGTACATATTGGAATGAATACTTGGCAGGGTAGTAGAAGAACTGTGTTTTTGTCCTGTTCTACCATTGAATTGCTTTGTGATTAGGTGAAAATTACTTCTCTGGGCCTTAATTCTTCGTTTCTATCCCATTCTCTGATTGGGAACCATTACTGAACCATTAATCCTCTGGTAGTCTCTTTTTCTCAAGAAAACTTCTTTCTTTTAATCTCGTTAATTACAATGCATATTCCATTATAAACATACTGTAGTAGTATTGTAGAAAAATAACAAAGATTAATAGTTTTCTCTGGGTGATGAGAATATGGGTAATTTAAAATTTTTTCTTTATGCTGGTATCAATTGTATAATTTGAGATTGTATAATTTGAGATTTTCCTTCCTGAATGTGATGTACAAATGTTCAGTTCTGAATTAATCTTTAAATGAGTATATTTTCTTCACTTGGTGCAAGAACTGTTTTGGGCTTGAACCCTGACTTGCAGCATTGATTAGCTTTGTAACCTTGGGCAAGGCTAGCAAAATGCTCAGCCTTGGCTGAGGTTTTGAGGCTCATTTAGTGTTTCTGAATTTCACTTTTCTTATAAAATGTAGGTAATGCATCCTTCAAAATCTTGATGTGAGGATTAAATGAAAGATTGCTTATAAAGTATAAACTCAGTGTTTAGCATGAGATAGATCATCATACTTGTTACTCTTCCCTAAATTAATTATTTGGTAAGAAACTTAAAAAAAAACATGTTTAGGAAGCTATGCATCATTATTAATTTGTTTTACTCTTAAAAAATATGTTTATTCTCATATTTTTTTGCTATTTGTATGTCAAGAACTAATAGTTAATTTGTGAAAATAAACCAATCTTTTCACAGCCATTAAAACTGTTGTGTCACACACACACATAAAACAAACAACAAAAAACCCTGCTATCTTTTCTTTTTTGGTTGTTTTGTTGAAGAATCACTTGGATTTGAAATAATAATTGTTTAACAATAGAAATTTCTGAGCCTGTAACAGATCAGCTACTAAACTTTACAACATGAATTAGATTTCAAGGTTAATTGAAATAAAAAGCAAATCAAAAAGCTTGTGACAATACTTCTCCTCAGAATCTGGAAGTCCTCAGAGTCTGCTATCTCCTTTTTCTCTCTGTGCCAGTGAATTTGAACTGTGGTTATTGCCTGGACGTGGCATTCAAATGTGACAGACTGACCACTGGTTGTAGAGATGTCTTGAAGATGCTGAAGAAGAAACAGAATTCACAGAATGGAAGAAACTCTTTCACCATATGCAATGATTTAGGATGCCTACTGTGGTAAGTATGCTTTTTGTCATAGTTATTGACATCTGACTGTCCTTTAAGCAAAACAAGGAGTTGCTGGGACACTTTGTGCTTTATAGTGTGCTTGACAGTCACATAGAAGTTATTTTTACCTTAATATCATAAAGAAAGCTGTTTTTCACTTCCCCAAGATCTATTTTTCAAAATAGATCTAAATTTTCAAAATAGGGAACCAATTAGTTGGAAACTCTTCCCTTTGTTGTATTATTTTGTTGAGTTCATATATAGTCATAGATTTAATCTTTATTACCGGTCACGTAGCGTGGGCAGTATTTGTAATTTGTTAAGGATTCTGAATCATGAGTTAGAGGACTTGGACCAAAATCTCAACTCTTCCACTAGCTGGTTGATGCTGATCATAGGAACTTGGAAACTTTTTTTTTTTAAGATTTTATTTTTAAGTAATCTCTTAATCTCTTAAGTAATCTCTTTAAGTAATCTCACTCATCTCTTTACTCAACGTGGGGTTCAAATTAATAACTGCGAGACCAAGAGTTGCATGCTCTAACAGAGCCAGCCAGGTACCCTTGAAAAACTTGGGAGCTATTGAAAACAAAAATTTTTTTAAATGTTTGTTTATTTTTAGAGAAAGAGAGAAAAACAGAGACCGGGTGGGGGAGGGGCAGAGAGAGAGGGAGACACAGAATCCAAAGCCGGCTTCAGGCTCTGAGCTCTCAGGACAGAACCCAACGTCGGGATTGAACCCATGAATTGTGAGATCATGACTTGAGCCTAGGTTAGATGCTTAAACTGACTGAGCCACCCAGGAGCCCCAGAAGTTGGAAACTCTTAATCTCTGTGGAATTTAGCTTCTTTATCTGTGAAATAAGGCTAGCAAAATGCTCAGCCTTGGTTAAGGTTTTGAGGCTCATTTAAGATAAATAATCTGAAAACCTTCTTTAAAGAGTGAAGAGTTATACTGTTATATAAAAAGTATATAAAAATAGGTGGTTTGATCTCACATTGCATGCATGAATGGGTGGCATTTGTGTAAATATCCACCTTAAATCTCGATTCCCTTCGTCTCCTGTTTTCAGCTCCAGAATCCTCTAGAATCTAGAATTACATTTCAGATTATAACTCTAGAGAGGGAGTATCTGAAGTCCTATCAGGTGAGACACACTGACCACGAGCACAGCCCTTGAGGCCTGATGACCAGGGCTGCATTATCACAGGGAAGGAATGTAGTAGGAAACTTGTAGAAATAATAAACACATATTGTGGACAGCCTCTGCTGCAAGCAAGCTTCCAGAATCTAGAGTAATGCTCCTTCTTCTTCTTTTTCTAAAAAAATTTATTTATTTTGAGAGAAAGAGAAAGACAGAGACAGAGAGCACACAAATGCCTATGAGCAAGGGAGGGGCAGAGAGAGAGGGGGTTAGAGATCCCAGTCTCCACCTTGTCCATCTCATGATTGTGAGATCATGACCTGAGCTGAAATTAAGAGTCAGATATTTAACTCCCTGAGCCACCCAGGCATCCCGCTCCTTATTCTTAATGACATTGTTTCCTATGGCTTCCTTCCTGTATTTGGTACACGTTAAGTCTGCCCTGCTTCTCGTTTCAGCCAGAAAGAAGCAGTGGTTCCATTTCTGTCAGTTTTGGAAACTGGGGCACAGTGAGCCTAGAGGTTTCACCTTACTTTGGGTTGGCCTCGTTGATTGAATCCTGCTTTTTCCATAGATGATACAGGAGCCTTCTTAATCCTGATGTCTCACTGTTCGCCAAGCAGGAAATAGACATTGCTTTGCTTATTGACTTCTTCAAAAGGGCATCTTATTGCTGGTTCGGAGAATCGGATAAACCATGAGATCAGGTAGAGAATAGTCTACTTGGAGAGTGGAATCCAAGAATTGCCCTCCAGAGCTGGAGATTGACCTAGACCAAAAGTCTAAAGAGTATAGGATAAACCCTGAGTTTATCCCTGAGTAATGCCCTGTGACATTGAACAGTAATTTCTCCCCTTCTGGTACTCACTTTTAGCATCATAAAACAATTATTTCTGAGGTTCTTCTTAGTTTTCCCTTTTCCTTCTTCTTACCGCTTTGATAACATCTACAATTTATCTATAAAATCTTAACTTCATGCAGTATGGATAAGTTACCTTGGTGAACACAGGGGCTACAACACAGGTGGATCTGGACAGGTTGCTGCAGGGACTCAGCATCTGGTTTAAGAAATAGAAGAGACACTATATCATCCATACTGTCAAGGTCCTGAAACTTAGGTACATGGTGGCCATGGACTGACTGAATCAATTTTAGCTGCTACCACCACACCCCAGATTTCCTCTTTGAAAAGGATAAAGCTTCTAATTTAAATGTTATTTGAGATATCTGTTCCTGTGCCACCTTTTTTTCCCTTTCCTGCAGCTTTCCATCAGCTGAGATGGTGAAATGTAACACTAGGCAATTACATTTGGGAAATGTAAAGTTTTGGCAATTATGTAGAGACTGTATATAAAAGGCATAAATAACTTGTAAGTTTTACTGACTAGCTTTTTTTTCCTCCTCTATACAGTTGCTCTTGTCTTCTCTTTTAGGCCTTTGTAAAAGCATCTCCCTGCCCCCCTCCCCTCTTCTTTTAATTAAAAGGGAATTCATTCCATGGATAGTTGGAATACTCTTTTATGGGACTGAGCTCCTAGAAACCAACTGTCTCTTATGATCTGGGACATAAACAAATGGCTGACCCACAGAACTACCATGGAGTTATTTCTGAGACCTGTGGATTTCTTTCTTGTTCTTTTTTGAGGTCATGCAGCTGAAGGTTCCCCTCATGTATACTTTTTAAGAAAGTTGCATTAATTCCTTTTTCTCTGGGCCTGTGTCTCCATTACTGGGACCCCTCAGAAGGCTTTTAAAACTGAACATACCCTTTGGGGGTCAATATACAGTGGTTGAACTAAGGTAGAATAACTTGATCTGATGTTGGAGGTTTCATTAACCAGGGAACTGATGGTCAAAGAAACTCTAGTGGTTTTCTTCTTTATCCTGTTGTAGAAACAAAACCAAACACAGTCCAGTGAAAGAAATATTAGAGGCAGCTTTGATAGAAATGCTTCACTGTATTCATTTGAATGTATCACATTTTCACTTATAATCCTTTTGTTTTTGATTTGCATTATAATTTTAGCTTTTTTCTCTTTGATCAATTAGTAGATTATGGCTCTTAATAGTTCTGCTTTAAATTTCCTTTGTCTTAGTCTGATAATCAGTGAGCTGTTACTGAACACTTAAATTATGTGGAAGATATAATTTATAAAGCAAATAATCATATTAAAGTTTGGGAAAGTTTAGGAGTTTTTTTGGTGTGTTGATTTATTTTTAAAATTTTTAAAAAATGGTTTATTTATTTTTGATAGAGAGAGAGAGAGAGAGAGAGACAAAGCTTAAGTGGGGGAGTGACAGAGAGAGAGAGAGGGAGACACAGAATCTGCAACAGGCTCCAGGCTCTGGGCTGTCAGCACAAAACCTGCTTCAGGGCTCGAATCCATGAACTGAGAGCTCATGACCTGACGTGAAGTCAGATGCTTAACTAACTGAGCCACCCAGGTGACCCTGGTGTATTTTTTTAAAGTAGAATTTCCTCTATATTCTTATTGCAACAAATGAACATTCACATTCTTTACTTACTCTGACATTTCTGTAGCATATTCCATGCACAATCACAGACAGAAACGTTTTCTTCCCTCTTCCCTTGTAAGAAAGAGAAAAAAGAAATTCTGTCTGGATTTCACTGGAATTTAATAAAATTTAATTCAACTATATTGTATTCACGCCAGAACCAGCAAATTAGTTTACAGGCAGTAGGTCAATCCAGAACATCTGAATTCTTGACTAAGGATGGAACTACTTTAATATTTTCAGTTTAAAAAATCCAGACATTTACCCTTACAGAGCTATAGCAGTTGGCATCCAGAAGAGGTACTGAGTCACTTCCCAAAAACAACATTTCAGAGGGCAGATGTTGGTGTCTGTGAATTTGTGTTTTGGTCGAAAGTCTTCAGCATATTTATTATAATAACAAATCTATTGAAGCACATTGCTGTGTTGAAGGATGTTGTCAATGTTCATATTATCTCTATGAGTAGGTACTTAATAGAGAAATATATCTAGGTTCTTAGTATTAAGAACAATCAGGTTTCTGTGCTAGTACTTTGGTTTTCCTCACAGGTACTGCAAGTCTTAGTATTGATTATATTTCCTCTGTGTTAGCTATTTGAAAGTCTGGTGGTCATTTCATAGGCAGTAATTCAATAGACATTAGAGTCAGGATCTCTTAAATTTGTAACCTGATATTTTTTCCCCTGCTATGTCTATGATGATTTATTTACCCAAACCAACATGTAGATCACATGATCCCACAAAGAACTTTTATTTTATTTTCAGATAGAAGAGATGGAAGAGATATACAGACTAGCCTGAATAACAAAATAATACGATTTTCAGAAAGCCATTCACTTATGGAAGTAGAATATTTGAAATTGTAACTATTCCAGAGAACCCAGGCTCTAAGGTCACTTTATACTTAGTGCTTTTTTAAAAAATTTTTTAATGTTTATTTAGAGACAGAGTGTGAGCGGGGGAGGGGCAGAGAGAGAGGGAGACAGAATCTGAAGCAGGCTGTAGGCTCTGAGCTGTCAGCACAGAGCCTGACTCAGGGCTCAAACTCACGAGCTGTGAGATTATGACCTGAGCCAAAGTTAGACGCTTAACTGAATGAGCCTCCCAGGCACCCGTATACTATAGAACTTTAATGAAAAAAAAAAATTAGTTCCCACTTAAAAAAAAATCTTCTACATACAGTGTTTGATGCCATCCATTAGAATAAGATTAATGTCCTTTTAACCTTAATACGTAATCTCATAATTCTTAGTGGCTTTTTCAGTCTTTAAAAATTCCCTTATCATCTTGAAGTTTTATAACTAAAATTTTGGTGATGTAAAATATTTACTAGGGGCGCCTGCGTGACTCAGTTAGTTAAATGACTGACTTACATTATTTTATAAAGTAAAAGATTAAAAAAAATCTTTGAACTGGAGTTGCCTTTTTTTTTTTTTTTTAAGGATTGTTGGTTTTTTCTTTTATTTATTTTTTAAAAAAATTTTTTTTTTCAACGTTTATTTATTTTTGGGACAGAGAGAGACAGAGCATGAACAGGGGAGGGGCAGAGAGAGAGGGAGACACAGAATCGGAAACAGGCTCCAGGCTCTGAGCCATCAGCCCAGAGCCCGACGCGGGGCTCGAACTCACGGACCGCGAGATCGTGACCTGGCTGAAGTCGGACGCTTAACCGACTGCGCCACCCAGGTGCCCCCTTTTCTTTTATTTTTTAAATGTTTATTTATTTCTGAAAGAGAGCAGAGGAGGGGCAGAGTGGGGGGCGGGGTTGGAGAGTGGCGGGTAGGGAGGGGAGAGAGAATCCCAAGCAGAATCAGCACTGTCAACACAGACCCTGATGCGGGGCTCAAACTCACTAACTGTGAATTCATGACCTGAGCCAAAATCAAGAGTCAGATGCTTAACTGACTGAGCCACCCAGGTGCCCCAGTTTTTTTTTTATTTTGAAAGAACAGGTAGAATTATAATTTAGTAGTTCAGAAGAAGATAGGTTCAGTTCTGTGAGAGTACATGTGCTAAAGGAATTGCAAACATGTGTAGATTACCTTTATGTCCAAAATTGGTCACAGAGTCTGTACCTGAAGACTCTCTAAACAGGGTAGATTCAAACCTCGAAGTGTTGCCTGTATTTATTTGACTTGGATCATTTTTCTAATGAATGAAAACTTCACAAACACGTCAGCTTTTTGCTTTTTTGACTGGGAACCACATTGTGCTGAGTCTTTATTTTCTTTAGTAACATTGAACACTGAAGAAAGGGAACTGAGACTCCCGACCCCCTTCCTCTTAGTCATGCCAGAGTTGTGTTTGTTGACTGGCCTTCTGTCATTCTGGTGGGTGACTTGCCAGAATGCCCAGGCTTGGGCCTGCTTGCCCTTTGGCTGTGTTGAGAATTCTGTGCAGTCTGGGGCGGGGCCACTTGAAACACCTCAGCTTTTGAACTTTTGAATACTTTCTGATGTCTTCTATGCTAAGACCCCAGGAACAACACAAAGGAATTTAGAGTTAGCTGTCACAATGAAACTGTATGAAAAGATCAGTCATGCAGAAGATGTATAATAATGATATAGAAACTACCTTAACAGTGCAGAAGATGTATAATAATAATATAGAAACTACCTTAACAGTGCTGTAAGACATCAAAAGTGTTAATGTCATAGACATTAAATACTGCCAGTGACCTCGCAGAATAGCACAGAACCAGTCACCCAATAGGCTGTTAGAAATATGTACTATGACCAAGCTTGACTGTTGTGAGAAAACTTCATTCCCAGAGTCGACCTTCAACAGAACTTAGAAGGTTGTTAAAATTGGAAAATATGAAGTGTGTAGGTATGTGAGTTGGGATGGGAATGTGTAGTGGTGGGGTGAATACTTGTGGGGGGTGGGTAGAAAAAGAAAACAAATAATATAGGGAACATTAAGCTGCCAGATACTGTGCTTATCTCTTTATGTCACTTGTGGAGAAAGCATTCCATAGCCATTCAATGGTGAAGAACACTATGGGATCACATTGCCTGGATTTACTATTTATCAAGTATATTAGGCTTCTCTCTAAGCGTCATGTTTCCCATTCTGTAAAATAGGCACAAAAATAGCATTTATTTCTGGGGTTGTTTTGAGGATTAAATGAGATAGCCCACAGAAGTACTTAATGCATACATGTACCACATATCAAGCACTCAATAAATGTTAGCTGCCATTATTGTTGTGATAGTGGTTGTTATGTAGAGATACAGGTAAAGTTCCACCTTTCCTCAGGGGTTTCTAATTTAGCTCTCTTTGATTTCCTTCTCTTGTGAATTTAAAAACCTCTTTCATACACTTTTGTTTTGAGTTATTTACTATTGCGTACTTTCATTTGGAAGCTCCTTAACATTAAAGATCTTTTCAAATGTCTCCCATCCTCAAAGTATCTATCCCAGTATTGAACAGAGAGTAGGTGAGGCACTGATTGATTTCATAGATTAATGCATAGGGAGATGCTATTAATAATCTTAGAAGGTGTGCAGTGTTTTGCACTTTTGCCTTCAACCCCATCCTACAAATAAGAACGAATGAAGTAGATTCCTTCTCTTCCGATGTTGGCAGTCAATCTTCATACCATACCAGCCATCCTAGGTGGAGTTAACCCATCACCAGTCATTGAAGATCAAGAAAGACATGGGAAATCTTGCCTATCATCTTCAAAAAATAAAATTAAGGGCCAGAGAGGTTACATTATTTGCTCAAGGTCATGCAATTTGTTGGTACAGGAGTCAGGATTAGAATACAAATCTCCTGTCTTCTAGTGCAATCCATATACACCCCTAGCAAATAGATTCTGTATTACCAGATAAATGTAAAACTGTGGATATTCCTCTCAGTAGTTGAGACTGTAGTGATTGTTTTTCTTTTATCAGGATCCATTGTATTTATGGTTCTGAATTCAGTGGGTAATGAAACAGCCTTTTTACTTTGTATGTAAGCTCCATGAAGTCATGGAGCTGTTCACTCTGGTGAACACTAAGCACCCTAGTGCCTAGAATAGTGCAGTTGGCTGATACTTCAGCTGAGAATGTGTGGCTTCTAGAGACTCTAACCTTTGAGTGTTAGACCCTGGAGAGAAATTGTGTATACATCAGGGACACTGTGGCTGTGGCAGGAAGATAAAAATGAAATGCTTCCCCTCATGGGAAGGGAAGGATCAAGTGAGAGAGTGTGTATGAAACTTTTGGAACTTCTTGGAAGAAACATGCCTTACAAATAAATATAAGGTCAGTTGGTTCAAGAGGCTAGAGTTTCCTCTAAGCCCCTTGGCATGTCTCATAGGAGAAGCTAGAAAACATCAACAGAATAGTCTTGGTGGTGGATGAGATTTAGGTTTTTGCCCAACTTGAAATTGTCTGATGTCCCTAGGCAAATGAGAACAAAAAAACAGAAAATCCAGTCCTTATAAAGGGAAGGTGATACTGTGCCTCCTAACATTCCAGATACTTCCTGTTCTAAGCAGGAACAATCAGTCTTCCTGGGCAAGGCACCAGACAGCCCATGCTGTCACTTAATCCATGGAGTGAGGAGGCCTGGCAGGACTTTCTCTCCTGTCTCTGATCTTCCAGCCAATGAAAGGAGATGGTGATAACTAATGGAACCAAGAAGTACCCTGCATCTTACTTTGGGTTAGCATGAATTAAACAATCTGTGTCTGAAGATCGTATCGAAAAGGATGAAAATATAGAGAGACCAGGTAATTTGGGAAAGAGAGTGCCAATTCAGGATTGAGAAAATCTAGATTTTGATTCTAGATCAGTCAATTAGTTATATGACCTTGGGGAAGACCCTTTGGGGTCTCAGTTTTCTCATATCTAATGAGAAGTGAGAAGTGAGATGGTCCCTGAAATTTCTTCTAGGTCTCTTAGCTCTTTTTAAGTATTTTTAAATTCTCAGGGCCTGATTATGCTTTAAAATCTCTGATTTCTGTAATTACCTGAGCAGATGAAATTCTATCAGAGGATAAGAGAAAGAAAGATGCACACTGGACCTAAAAGCAGAAGTGGTGGCATTTAGGCTACTCCAGAACCCAGAGGTCTGAAAGATGAGCTGAGTTTTAGAAATTACTTAAATGGTTAAAAGTGTTACTTATTTATGAAAGCAAACCTTTCAGAACTCATTTGGTTAAGTGATGAAACAAAACTGAATGTGAGAACACTACTTCTCCTCTATTTCTAGAAAAGGAAGAATTTTAAAATGAAAGCTCATTTTAAAATATTGAGTTCTGTGGCTAAAGCTACTGTAGTCTTTGAATTCAATTCTCATGTATTTTCCTCTAGGGATTAGAAAAGGAGGTTTTCAAAGGGAAAAAAAGCAACCCTTTGCTTGACTGCTATGAAATAATGCCACACTCCAGAGTATCAGAGTGAAAATGTGGATTCTAAATATGTGTGGGCCCTACACACAACTTGTCCTGAAGAGTTCCTTCTTGATTTTAGGTAGCACTCGGGATGTCCTTGAGAGAAAAAATAACTAGGGATTTTACTTTCATGATGAGTTATGCTAGTAGGCTTCATGGCTCACGTAAATGGTAACCTTTGCTGAGTGTAACCCTAGCTCTTTGTAGAGAGAACAGAATTAGACTCCACCAAATGAAGAGTCCAAGACTTGGCAGTCTTACCCTGGAAAGATGACAAGATACATAGAGATCATACAAATGAACAATGCTGATGCCCTTATAACATTGCATGAATAGCTAGGATGTCTGCAGAGTTATACTAGCTTCATGGATATAATATAGGTGCAGTGGCCTGAAAAATAGACTATTTGAGCTATTTAAAAGTGAACAACTGAAGAATCTGATAGTAGCTACATTAGGCAAAAATTGGGGAAAGAGAAGTGATATAAGACAGATTAGCAACATATATTTCAGTGTCTTAAAATGTCACATTGTAGTGAGAAAACTTAGTGAAAATTCACATACTAAGCTAAAGTTGGTGCATTCTTCTTAAGTGTTACTTATTTGACTTGATGGAGAAGTTTATTGTGCTGTCTCAATATGTTTTTTGTTTGCCTATTTTATGATTTAGTGTTTATCTTAAATGTTTATCTCTTGCTTGATAACAAGTCCCATACTATATTTACAGAACGTATATTTACAGAAAGCTCATTAATTTGCATTGTCCACAAAGCACCAGATTCTGCGAAGACACTGTTTGTTTTCACATTATACCTAACAGAGCAAGAGGAGGAAGAAGTAGTAGTTGAGGAAAGAAGTACCTGAGTTCAGTTAGAAAAGGAGTTGTCAGTTGTGTCTATGTGTGATGATTTCTGTCACTTTTTCAAGAAGTTTATTTATTTAATTTGAGAGAGACAGAGCAGGGGAGGGGCAGAGAGAGAGGGAGAATCCCAAGCAGGCTTCTTGAGGTTGGCACCGAGCCCAATGTGGGGCTCAAACCTGTGAAATCATGATCTGAGTCAAAACCAAGAATTGGATGCTTAACTGACTGAGCCACCCAGGTGCCACTGATTTCTACCAGTTTTTGAGCAATGGCAGAGTTCCTCTTGTCTGTGGCCCATGGGTGCCCTGCAGAAATGAATAGATTTGGCTTGTGAACAGACTCAGGTTTTAAGAAAAGATGGTGTCTGACACTGAGTATTTTGATGATGGTTTTGGAAAGTTCTTAAGAAAGTTGTAGTACATAGGGAGTTGTACCAACGGACCTCATTTCTTCCCGTTTATCTAGACCATTTTCTAGCAATAGTGCGTTTTTATTTTTCCAGATGTCTTTATGCTTTACCATACTACCTTCATGCTTGGTTCTGTCTCTCCATTTTTTGTTCTTTCTGTCTTGCTTTTCAGAAAGAAAAAAAAAGAAATTACCTGTTTTTATTTTTATTTTTTTAAAATTTTTAAATTTTTTTTAATATTTATTTGTTTTTGAGACAGGGAGAGACAGCATGAATGGGGGAGGGTCAGAGAGAGAGGGAGACACAGAATCTGAAACAGGCTCTAGGCTCTGAGCTGTCAGCACAGAGTTTGACACGGGGCTTGAACTCACGGACCATGAGATCATAACCTGAGCCGAAGTCAGATGCCTAACTGACTGAGCCACCCAGGCACCCCACCTGTTTTTATTTTTAAACTAATGTGAAGCATGGGCTGTTGTTTTCTAGACAACTAGAGATTTTACCTGATCATACTTAATGTTTTGCTCTTCCCTAAAGTTTGTCAAAATTCTTGGTTTTACACAGTGCCAAATAGATCTATACTAAGGAGATTAGCAGTTATGTCTCTCCGTGTTAGTATAAAATATTCACTTACCTAGTTCTTACAGTTTTCTGCAGTAACTAAATAGTGTTTTGATGTAAAACTACTAAGTCTATGCAGCTCTTTAATTTAATTTTTATATTTTGTTAATTTTTTATTTGAGTATAGTTGACACAAGTTATGTTGTTTCAGGTGTACAACATAGTGATTCATCTATTTAACATCTTTTTATGTTATACTATTCTCTTCACAAGTATAGCTGCCGTTTGTCACCATATGATGCTTTTACAATATCATTGCTCTATTTCTTATGATGTGCCTTTTATTCCTATGACTTATTTAATATATTACTGAAAGCCCATATCTCCCACTCCCCTGCATCCATTTCGCGCATGTCCTCACCCACCCCCTTCTCTCTGGCAGCTTCCAGTTCTCTATATTTTTAGGTCTGATTCTGCTTTTTGTTTGTTTGTATTCATTTGTTTTGTTTTTTAGATTACACATATGAGTGATATCATACGGTATTTGTTGTTCTCAGTTTGACTTATTTCACTCAGCAAAATACCCTCTAGGTTTATCTGTTGTTGCAAATGGCAAGATCTCATCCTTTTTTATGGCTGTGCAATATTCCAGTGTGTGTGTGTGTGTGTGTGTGTGTGTGTGTGTGTGTGTGTGTGTGTATACACTACATCTTTTTTATGCATTCGTCTTTCTACGAAGCTATTTTATTTAAAAATTTTTATCATTATTATTTTTACTGTTTATTTTTGAGAGATAGAGACAGAGTGCAAGTTGGGGAAGTGCAGAGAGAGGAGGAGACACAGAATCTGAAACAGGCTCCAGGCTCCAAGCTGTCAGCACAGAGCCTGACACGGGGCTCCAATTCATGAACCGTGAGATCATGACCTGAGCCGAAGTCGAAGGCTTAACTGACTGAGCCACCCAGGTGGCCCTCTACAAAACTGTTTTAAAAGATAACTACTAGATTCTAAGTAGCATACAGAGTTCTATTTGGCTCTCTATGTGTCTCAATCTTTACTGTTCTGGTTTTCCTATTATCAGGGTCCACATTGTGCATGGCCTTTCTTAGAATGCTTCTCCAACATGATGCCTGGTCATGAGCAGGAATGTCACTACTTCCTCTCTCTGGTGCTGAGATCTGAGTGGGCTTGGAAAAAACTGTGACGTACCTTGAAACTCTTGCTGACTAAGGGGCTCTTTTGAGGTGTATGGTCTTTGCTTTTGTGACTTGTTGTTTTAGGTCAGGAATTGGAGAAGCATTAGCTGAGTAGTTCATTTCTGATCCACATGTTGTCAGTTGAGGCAGCTGGGCCTAGAAAGTGCATTTTTCCAGGATATTTTCCTTACTAACATGTCTGGCACCTTGGTGCTGCTTAGTGTCTGTCTTTGTGTTTGTCTTTCTTTTTTTCTCTTCACATGGAATCTCTTCCTCCAGGGCCTCTTCCTGTGGCTTGGATTTTTCACATGATGGTGGCCCCAGGGTAGTTGAATTTCTCTTGAATTTCTCACCTGGCATAGGGCTCTAAGAGCAAGTGTTGCAATAATTTATTTATTTATTTATTTATTTATTTATTTATTTATTTTCTTTCTTTCTTTCTCTCTCGCTCTCTTTTTTTTTTTTTTTTTTTTGAGAGAGAGGGTGGCAGAGAGAGAGCATGCGTGAGCATGAGCAGGGGGAGGGGCAGAGGAAGAGTGAGAGAATCTTAAGCAGGCTCCATGCCCAGTGCAAGGAGCCCAACTCAAAGCTTGATTTCAAGACTGTGAGATCATGACCTGAGCCAAAATGAGAAGTTGGATGCTTAGTCAACTGAGCCACCCAGGTGCCACTATTCTTTGTCTTTTGAAGGGAAACTTCTCTCAGTTTGTTTTGTTGTGATTTCTTGGACCCTCAGTTATGGCAGTATGGGAACTAGTTGTCAAAAACCCAATTTATAGAATTCTTGTTATAAAAAATTCTGGTCTTATGACTCAAATACTAAGACAAACAGATGTTTGGTTTGAATTATGTGGCAAGCTACTTTTTACTTAGTATTGTTAGAGTTTTTGAATTTAGCTCATGGTTGGGTTTGGCAGATTCTTTTTTATTACTTGAGCATAAAATATTGAAACTGAACCAGCCCTGGGACAAAGGAGCCGTGGTGGCAGAGGCCTAGACTCTAGGAGAATAATCTGCATTATCTTCTGGTCTCATTCTCCAGCACTGGCAGTGACTGTGCTGATGAGGGATGTCAGGAGAAGACTTGCTTAGAGTTAACTGTCTTGGAAGCAGTCAACCACCTTCAATCCAACTTTTGGCAGACCTACCAAATTGATGAAAGTTTATATTTTGTAAGCTCTCTCCACCTCTGTCATCACTGACTCTCCAGAACCCTTTCCCGTAGAGTTTTCTTCCTTTAGATTGGGCCCTCCAAAGCTATCACTTCCTCAAGCCCACATCAAAACTTACCTGTTTTATATATATGTTAATACTCTGATAGAATGGGGCACACAAAGATACCAATTTCTCCAGCCTTTCTCTTGTTTTTAAAAAAGAGTTTAGAGTGGGAGAGAGCCAAAGCATAAGAGACTCTTATGCTGAGAACAAACTGAGGGTTGATGGGGGGTGGGAGGGAGGGGAGGGTAGGTGATGGGCATTGAAGAAGGCATCTTTTGGGATGAGCACTGGGTGTTGTATGGAAACCAATTTGACAATAAATTTCATATATTAAAAAAAAATAATTAAAATAAAATAAAATAAAATAACAATAAAAAAACAGTAAGAGCCATTACTTTAGCCCAAATGTTACCCTCTCTGGTGGTTGCACTCTGAAGTAGATAAGCCAGTTGGGAAGTCATCTTGGAGGTGGGGGAGATTAGATTCCTCCTAATGTCTTTCCCATCCTGCTAAGTTCAGAAGAGACTAATATTTAACCTTAAAACTTTTATTTCCTTTTATATTTCACCTAACATAGAGGATATTTGTCCTTTTCGATGCCACTCCTTGAGTATGTAAGTGTTTATGTTATAAAATCATGCCTGACTTTTAAAAGAGGCCTTTCCATTTCTGTTTGCCCTACACACACATAGAGTTATTGCCAAGAGGAATACTGTGTGCACAGGACAGCTAAGACCACATACTGTCCTTAGATGGGAGTCAGGTTACCCACCACATGGACAGCGGCATGTGCTAGAGCTATGTGTAACTAGAAGAGTTCCAGAGAGAGGAATCTGTAGCATTAAGCAGGCTTTGCAAATTAAAAAAAAAAAAGACCATGTACAATCCGTTCTGAGTTATGATTTTTAACAATTATAAAATAAGATTAATACCCAGGCACTGTATTAAACACTTTATATGCTTTTCATTATTCATTCTTCACAAACCCCAAGATGTACAATTACTATTATTCTCATTTTATAAGTGAGGAAGAATAAGCTTATATAGGTTATACAGATTGCCCAAAGTCACATAGCTAGTGAGTGGTGAAACCAGCAGTAAAATCCACATAGTCCATCTCTAGTTCAGAGAGCTCTTAACCTCTATTATGAGAAATATACTTCCCTGACCTGTATATTTCTTGGGAAATCAGAGGAAAGGGTACCTAGGTTCTGAGGGAAAGCCCGAAGTTCAACTTTGTAACTAGCCTTTGGGTTCAGGAGGGACCTTATAAGGATGAGCAGAATTGTCCACGAATAATCGCATACACAGGACACTGGGTTAAAAACTTAACTCTGACAGTATTCTGTTTATTGCTTAGGTGTGTAAGAAAATATGATGTGTTGATATAAATTGAACTGGACAGTGTGCAAAAAGCTATTTGCAAAATGTGGGAGAGATGTGTGGTAACTGTAATGATTCCATTTTTGAGATGTGAAATAGCTTTGGGTCAAAGCCCCAAAGACCCATATCAGAGGCCCTTGGCAGAGATAAAATTGAAACTGTGTTCAGTGAATAAAAATATTTAAGAGGTCCAAAGGGCAGATTCTCCCTTTGTCCTGCCCCTTCACTACAGAGTATGATTTAATGATACCTCACCTCACTTCTCTCCAGAAAGTTCTTAAAGATTTACACACAGGAAGGAGACTCTTGCTGATTAGGACAGGTTAGCAGGACATATTTCTCTCCTAACTTTCTTCTTCTAGCACAGATTAATTTAGCTCATTGTCACCTTGGCAGTGTTGAACTGTGTGAAAGACTGAGAAGCTAAGTACAGACTAGGGGAGAGAGGTGTGACAGTGACAGCTCATGGAGGCAAGGGGAAGTTTGAAGTGCCAGGAGATGGGGGTGGGGTGGGGCATGGGTCATAATAGCAGACACATGTGCAGAGCAGGAGCTTTTCAGGGAGGGTATAGAGAAGCTGGGGTTTAGAGAGAACTAAGAGAGGAAGTCAGGCTTTGCAGCTTCAGACTTAATCTCAGGGCTCTCCCTGATTTGTCCAGTCACTTCTGGGACAGTGCAGAAGTGATGTTCCCTAGAATCATAGACTCCTTAAATATTAGAGTCCCAAATGACCTTAGAGCCCATCAAGTAAGTGTGGGTCCTCAGTTCTAGTTTAAAGGAACTTAGAGCGATTGTCTAGTTGACCCAAAAACAGTTTGGATGTTTATGTCAGGCTTTAGCATCACTTTCTTTTACAGTTTTATTTCCTATTAAGAATTCTATCCCTAAAAGACTGTGTGTGTATTGTATGATGTCTGTGTTTATTCTGATTTGTCAGACCATAGAGTGAAGGATGGTGATTTTAGTTATCTTTTTAGCTGCATTACTGAAACCAAATTAGTCAATCTGTAGAACTTTGTTGAGTATTCACTTAGTGCATTCCTTAATTTCTGAGGGCTGAACAGCATATCTTAGGTACATAATTTGGATAGCACTTTGCTTTCTAGGTGCTCATGTGTTCTGCAGGGAGATAATAACAATTTCAAGCACCATGGAAGAACATTTGATAGTTTTACAGTTGTTCTCAAAATTTAACATGCATTTGCATCACCTGAGAATCTTATTAAAATGCAGATTCTGATTTAGTAGGTCTGGGTTGGGGCCTGAGATCCTTCATTTCTCACAAGCTCCCAGATAAAACTGATGCTGCTGGTCTACAGACTACACTTTGATCAATAGTATGAGCAGAATCTTAACATTGGTTAAAATGGGAGGCATGCATAGGGAATAACAAGTAGGTCAGTTTAACAGGATAGAGAAGGTTGGAAAGATTGGTTAGGATCAGATCTCAAAGGGCTTTGAGTACCAGGGTAGGGATTTAGGAGATATATCTCTTAAGGAATCATTGTGGGTTTCTGGACTAGTATAGAATAACATGACAGGGCCTGCACTTAAGGGAGATTTATTTGTCATCATGTATAGGACAGAGCGGATGGAAGTTTCATATTAACTATCAAGTATCAGAGACTCAACTTCTGGCCCTTAATGCCAGTTGAGAAAAAGTTGCAGAAAGGAGAGAGAGGAGAGGGCTGGCAACCAGGAAGCTACCTGTTTGACAGAGTGGCCCTGGGTGGGGTGCTGGGGAGTTGTTTGGTTCATAAATCTCTTTAGTCTGCCCAAATTCTGAGAGATCACCACCAATCCCTTGTTTATTTAAGGATGCAGTCATAAACTATGTACTTGGTAAATTTTTTTTGATAGATCCAATTAAACCAGAATGTATTGAGTGTCAGGTCTGTTGCTTGCTTTGCTCTCTCAGGTATCTGTGTATTTCCCAAAGGGTCTAATGCCCTTCATCAAAATCATTGTAATGTTCATAGATGAAGGTAGGAATTCATCTTGTTTAATTCTCACATTTTACCATAAGGTAGTTAAAATAGTATACACAAAATAAAGGATTGTTCGTTACAATTGAGGGAAGGAGGGTGGGGGTTAGCTTTAGGGGAGAAGCACATAGATAATGTCGGTTATTGGTATTGTTCCCGTTCTTGGGTTGAATAAGGGGTTCACAAGATTCATTTTATTATTTCCTATAAATAAGGAAATAAAGAAGGGTCAGGCATGTTAATCGATAATTTATAATATAAATTATTATATGTGTTAGGCACCTTAGGTCCCTTTAAAAAAAACCACATGCACACATTTATGATACTGCAAAGTAACATCATGGAGAATCTATCATATCTAAAGGGTCTGCCGAAAGGAAGAGAAGGAAATTAAAGTTGCCATCTCAGCCTACATCTGTGGAAGGCTTTTCTGTGCACTATGTCAAAATGCAGATAAACTGAATAGTTTTCCTGTGTCCAGCCTGAGATGTGTAAAATCAGGTAAGGTAATAGCCCCAACAAATACACTAATATACTGCTAATCTAAGTTTCTCTTCTGCTTAGTAATTTACAGAGTACTTTCCCACATCAGAAGAACATACTTGCTTGCCGTTTGCTCAGTGTTATGTCCTTGGATTCTTGCACCTGAGGTCAGAGGTCATTTATTTAAGTATAGTTGACATACAACGTTACACAAGTGTCAGATGTACAACTTAATGATTTGACAAGTTTATACATTATGTTATGTTCACTGCAAGTGTAGCTACCATCTGTCCCATTATATCAGTTTTACAGTATCATTGACTGTAGGGGGGCCTGGTGCCTCAGTTGGTTAAGCATCCACCTGTCACTTTTGGCTCAGGTCACGATCTCATGGTCCTGAGATCGAGTCCTGTGTGGTGCTCCACACTGGGCGTGAAGCCTGCTTAAGATTCTGTCTCTCCCACTTCCTTTGTGCCTCCCCCTCTCTTGCTCTCTCTCAAAACGAAAACAAACAAAAAACAGTATCATTGACTGTATTCCTTTTACTCTGCCTTTTATTCCTGTGATTTACTCATTCCGTAACTCGAGGCCTGTGTCTCCCTTCTTCCTTCACCCATTGCCGAGTCCCTCGCCTCCCTTACCTTTGGCAACCATAACCTCATACCTCTTAGAATGGCTCAAATCCAAAAGACAAGAAACAACAAATGTTGGCAAAGATGTGGAGAAAAAGGAAGCCTTGTGCACTCTTGGTGGGAATATAAATTAGTGTAGCCACTATGGAAAACATTGTGGAGGTTCCTCAAAAAATTAAAAATGGAAATACCATATGATTCAATGATTCTGCTACTGGACATTTACCCAGAGAAAGTGAAAACACTAACTAGAAGAGATATATGTACCCCACTGTTTATTGCAGCATTATTTATAATAGCTAAGACATGGAAGCAACCTAAATATGTATCAGTAGATGAATAGGTAAGGAAAATGCAGTATATATGTATCACACACAGTGGAATGAATATTCCACACCTATAAAAAAGGATGAGATTGTGCAATTTGAGACAACATGGATGGACCTAGAGGGTACTATGCTAAATGAGGGAAGTCAGGCCGAGAAAGACAAATGATTCCACTCATAAATGAATCAAAAATAAATAAATAAATAAAAAGTGGAATCAGACCTATAAATACAGAGAACAAACTGATGGTTGCCACAGAGGTCCTTTTTATGAATGTCTTGAAGGAATTTAATATTCTTAGAGTATTGTCAGACCTAATATTCTCCTGACATTAGATCATATAACATTAAATATTTTTAAATCATTGAAATGACAACATGATATGAAGAAATATATTCTGGAAGGTCAATTCCCTTTTAAAAATAACAGTGATGTATGAAAACGGTATCCTTTATTGTTATCTGTCATAGTAAATGAGTGGAATTCTGGCCAATTCTACCAAATTTCAGGAATTTTCAGAGAATCAGAATACAATAAAATATAGGCAACACTACAAACTACTCTGAGTATAATTTAATTCTTTTGATTCATAAAGAATTTTTAAGGACTTAGGATGTTTCATGTAAATGAATTTTCCAGAAAATTGAAACAAACCTATGCCAAAGGATTTTTTTGCCAGAACATTTTTAAAAATAAAAGTAGCAGATGTTTAAGGCAAAAATTCTAAAAATTTAGAGCATACAGAAAGTATAAAGTGAAAAGTAGAAGTTGACCCTTTCCAGTGTCCAATTTCTATTACTAAGTTTCTTAGTATCCTTCCAGGTATATGATTATACACATAAACAGTTTTGTGTATAATTTTATTATTTCATAAATGCAGGCATACTATATATATTATACCTTGCTTTTCTACTTAATATATTTGGGTTATCATTTGATAGCAGCACATAAAAATCTATTGTTTAAATTCCTACATAGAATTTTTTATGTGATTTATAATATTTATCAATTCACTGTTGAAGAATATGGGAGTTGTTAAAACCATACTTAAGTGAGCTTATTTTTTTTAAAATTTTTATTTTAAGTAGACTCCACACCCATTGTGGGGTTTGAACTCATGACCTTGAGATCAAGAGTCACATGCTTTTCCAAAAAAGCCAATTAGGCACCCCTTAAGTGAGCATCTTTATAAACACACCCTTGCATACTTTTCTCGGTATATCTGTAGTAGTGGAGTTACAAGGGGAATAAAGCACATACATTTCACATTTTAATAGTTATGCCTCATTGTCCTGTGTGAAATAGTATATCCTTAATAGTTACTTGAGAATAACTTCCTTATAATCCTCATATGTGGTATCTCATTGTTTCATAGACTTGTATTTATTTATTTTTGTTTGTTTATTTATTTTGAGAGAGAGAGAGCGAGAGAGAGCGCGGGGAAGGGGCAGAGAGAGAGGGAGAAAGAATCCTAAGCAGGTTTTACACTGTCAGTGCAGAGCCTGATGCGGGGCTCGAACTCATGAACTATGAGATCACGACCTGAGCTCAAGTCAGACGCTTAACCAACTGAGCAACCCAGGTGTCCCTAGACTTGTATTTCTTTAATCATAAATGAAGTGGTACATGTTTTGTGTGTTTTTTGATCACTTTTGCTTTTTCCTCTTGTAAAATGCCTGTTGAGAAATAGAGTCTTCCAATCTGACCATAGAATATTAGCAATGTATTTTTACATTGCTTTTACAATTAGACTTTTACAATTAGATTTCAGTCAACGTGAATGTTTAACAGATAATTTTTTAGAATCTTGAGATTATTCTCCCTTATTATTTTTTTTTATCAACTATATTGTCATAGTAAATATCTAACACTGAGATGATGACATTTGGTCTTTACTGTTTGATTTAATGTACAGTTGCACCTTATCCAGACTTAAGCCTAATTTGAGCCTCATGCAAGTTTGGAAAATTCCTATAGAGGGAAGTTCCAGAATAAAAGGATGGTAGCGTTGGAGTTGTGATCGTTGACTTCGCTTACTCCCTACTCTGTCAAAACAGTACATACTTTCCACCCATTTTGGTGAGAAATAATCTTGGAAATAAGTTTGTACCCATGGGTATAATTCTGTATGTTTAGGGTATATGCCTTTTTTTTCTTTTCTTATTTTTGGTGATACTTGCAGTTTCTACCACACTGTGGCTGCTAAGGAGTTGTTCAAGAAAAACAACAATAATGCTGGTATTTGGTTTGTCAGTTGTGGCTCAGGGCATCAGTGGGACATAGAGCAGAATTCTTGCTGAGAAATATGATCCTAACTTGATGCTAATTTTATCTTTGTGGTGCAGCTTTTAAATATGAGGACAGCTGGTGTTGGATAAATCTGTCCTCACAAGCTGTATGAGATGGAAATAAAATTAAATATTTGGGGTTAAATCCAAATGCAAAAATGTGGAAATGACTGATGAATATTTTGATATTTCCCTTTCTGCATATCGATAAGAAACTCTCTATTCGTCGTGAATTCCTACCAACAGTCCTATTTGAAGCTTAAAATAAGCAGAATGTGAGCAATAAGGTCTACATTTCATGAAAGGAAAAGCTTAATTCTTGTTTTTTACCCTATTCTCCACCCTGCTGATAAAAATGGTAGACTCTACATACCTATTTTTGTTAGCAACCTCTCTTTGTCTTTCTCCCTTGCGTAAAAGATTGCTACCAATGAAACAGTCCCCTATTTCCACTTGGGTTGGGATGGTAATTCTCTGTGGTCTCTGAAAGTTTGCAAATGATGGGAACCCAAAACTCCCAGTAGATTCTCCTCCAGATGACTAAATGTCTTGCTGATTGCTAAGGGATAAATAAGGGTGGTGAGCTCAGAAAACAGTCAGGTTGCTGGCTTTTCTTCAGCTGACTGGATTACTAAGGTAGAAAAGCACTAAAAATAAATCAGGGCACAAATTCTCCTGCCAGGGGTTGAATATTGAGATAACTGGTCTTGACTGGTGTTGACATCATCTCTTCTCCTAATGTACTGTGCAAATAAGAACCAGAGTGAGAAACAGATTTGGCCACGGACTAGTGTCGGCACAAGTTTATAGCCTTGTCCTGATACATTTACTGTTACTTCTTGTCAGGCTCAGTTAATTAGTTCTTCCAGCTCCTCTAGGAGATAGCTAAATACATCAAGGTGAGAACTTGAAACCAAACTTGGGGCCAATCTCGGGAAGTCACTTGATCTCTTCTAGTTTCAGATATATCTATGCTAGGTCACTTACACATCAGTTGGGTTTCAGGGTTTCCCCCAGGAGGTCAGATTCTACCAGAATTGGAAAGGTAGGATGATCTCTCAGGAACTCAGTTCTAGGACCTGCAGATTTCACAACAATACAAGTTACCTGACACAGAGTAAAGATTCTTACTGCTGAATTTCTGTTTCTCTTGTTGCTTCAGATGTCCTGAGCAGAGCTTTGCTAGTCAGAATTAATCTGTGAATCTCCTTTGAACTTAAAGGAGGGGAAATCCATTTAAATCCCTACCTTCTTTATATCTATCCCTACCCTAAAAAATTTTTTTTAAATGTTTTATTTATTTTTGAGAGAGAGAGAGAGACAGACAGACAGACAGACAGTACGCATTGGGGAGGGGCAGAGATAGAGGGAGACATAGAATCCAAAGCAGGCTCTAGACTCTGAGCTGTCAGCACAGAGCCTGACACGGGGCCAGAACTCACTAACCGTGAAATCATGACCTGAGTCAAAGTCAGATGTTTAACTGACTGAGTTACCCAGGCACCCCAATATATCTATCCCTACTCTTTTTTAGTTTTGTAGAAAGTTGCCTTATTGGTGCAGCCACTCTGGAAAACAGTGTGGAGGTTCCTCAAAAAATTAAAAATAGACCTACCCTATGACCCAGCAATAGCACTGCTAGGAATTTACCCAAGGGATACAGGAGTACTGATGCATAGGGGCACTTGTACCCCAATGTTTATAGCAGCACTCTCAACAAGAGCCCAATTATGGAAAGAGCCTAAATGTCCCATCAACTGATGAATGGATAAAGAAATTGTGGTTTATATACACGATGGAGTACTACATGGCAATGAGAAAGAACGAAATATGGCCCTTTGTAGCAACGTGGATGGAACTGGAGAGTGTGATGCTACGTGAAATAAGCCATACAGAGAAAGACAGATACCATATGGTTTCACTCTTATGTGGATCCTGAGAAACTTAACAGAAACCCATGGGGGAGGGGAAGGAAAAAAAAAAGAGGTTAGAGTGGAAGAGAGCCAAAGCATAAGAGACTCTTAAAAACTGAGAACAAACTGAGGGTTGATGGGGGGGGTGGGAGGGAGGGGAGGGTGGGTGATGGGTATTGAGGAGGGCACCTTTTGGGATGAGCACTGGGTGTTGTATGGAAACCAATATGACAGTAAATTTCATATATTGAAAAAAAAAGAAAAAAAAAGAATCAAATCAGATATATTAAAAAAAAAAAAAGAAAGTTGCCTTTAATGGGAGTAATACTATCTCCCACTGATTAAGTAGTTGATACTCAAAAAACACTTCCACACTTTTATCTTGTGACCTTCAGAACAAGTCTGTAAGGTAGGCAGATGTTATTATACCCTTGTTAACTGCTGGATTCAGTAAAGCTAACAGATTGAGACCTTGGCAGAAGTTGGTATTAAGCCCTGGGAGCTCTGGGATTTCTTAGTCCACTCAACAAGGTCTAGTCTGACCCAGGACCCTCTCTCCAAGTCTGGAGGTTTGTTCTATTTTTTAAAAAATAGTTTATTTAAATATGTCCATAAAAGGGTATTCTCATTAAAGAAGAGTTGAAAATATGGCAGAGAAGTCCAAGAGAAAAATCAACTACATACCTAGTACTCAGAAACACATTCCTTGGGTTTACTTAGGTTTTTGACTGTATCTATGGGATGGAAAGAGAGATCAAATAGATATTCAGTAATTCTTATTCTGTTTCCACCTGTTTCCCTGAATGGAGCATAATGTATGTCATAGACATTTTAGTCTAGCCTCCTCCAGGGGTACCTCACAGGTAGGTAGGTATTGACTCTACACCTTCCAGGCTGAGCTCTAAATGCTGAATCAACATCTCACTGCCATCCTGGTAGATATCAGCTATTCACTGTTCTCCTTTTGTTACTCTTCTCTTTTTTTCTACTAAGCTTATTTCCTTTCCCTCTGGCTATATCAGTATAGTTTGTCTTGCTTGTTCCCTACAGTATATCATTTCCAGCCCTAAAATCACCAGTAGCAGTGGGGGCAGATCTTTCTTCAAATTCTGCCTGGCTTCCCCTGGGCAGAGTTAGGGGCCCAGGTAGCATTGAAGAGAATGAGAGCGCTGTTCTTTCTCTGGTCTCCCATGTACCCAGCTTGGCACTCAGAAGGTACATCTGACCAAAGAGGAGTGCTGGGACCTGTAGGCATGTTAACTCCAGATGTTTGGACCCAAGAAATAGTAAATTGCAGTGTAGCTTTCAGTCCACTCCTGCATTTTTTTTTAGTACTTTAATAATAGACACTAGTAAGTGTTTACTGACAAGTGTGTGAGTGAGTGAGTGAGCGAGTGAATGAGTGTATTTGGTCCTGAGAGTAGAGGTGGGAAGCCCCTGTGCTTACTTCCTATAAATTGAAAGCACCAGGAATGCATTCTTTGTCCTACACCCAAATAACTTTAGTTTTCCTCATCTGTAGCATCACTATGATAATGAGAAAACCCAGCCAACCAGCAGCCTTGGTGTCAGAGGTACTCACATCTTCCACGTTGTCTGCTTTCAGGTCCTGGTGTCCCCATAGAAAACACCCCTTGAGGCTGGATTTGTTTGAGGTAGATCCCTGCTCTCTGGCAAGGAGGGGCATAAACTGGAATGACAGCTGTGTGCAAAGAGGCTAGGGGATCAACTGGAAGGGATAGGGAAGGGTCTCCCTATTCTGCTCTATTTGGTGCAGCCCTGGCTTTCACCTAACCGTACTTGGGGAGTGTGCATGCTTATGTGTGTCCTCCCAACAAAGGGACCAAAAATATGTGACCCTGAGTTAACCACTAATAATTATACATTGAATCTAAATGAAAATGAGAAAAAGGCAGGGCAGAAGCCAAAGTCTCATGGTAAGTAAAGCATTTTTAGCTGGAATGTAAAGAATTTTGGTATTGGCATTTCAGGGAAATTCAAGCTGCCTTTTCCCTCAATCCAAAAGACAGGAGGTAGTTCACAGTTGCTTGGGTCTGGATTACAATTTTACTGATTTCAGAAATCTAATAATAATCTTAGCATTGGCTTTGATGGAAGATCTGTGCAGGATTGTAGATCTTTATGGGAAATTATTTTTTTATTGAAAAAAACCATTTTTTTCTTGGAAGCGAGACTTCTGTGGTTTTTTTTTTTTTTTTAATGTTTACTTATTTTTGAGACAGAGACAGAGCGTGAGCAGGGGAGGGGCGTAGAGGGGGGAGACACAGAATTTGAAACAGGCTCCAGGCTCAGAGCTGTCAGCAAAGAGTCCAACATGGGGCTTGATCCCATGGCTGATGAGATCATGACCTGAGCCGAAGTTGGACGCTTAACCAACTGAGCCACCCAGGTGCCCCTGAAGACTTCTGTTTTACACACTTTTGGTGGATGTGCTTTTGTTTGTGTGTTGCATTGATCAATACCCTTAAATACAATAAAAATAACTTAGGCCCAATAAGTAGAGAAACTTGATGTTATCATGAGTAAGCAGAATACTTCCTGACAAGTATAGACTTCATTGTCTATAATATATTATATGATTAAATATAATTTAATCAAAGCAACCTTTGATTGAGGACCTACTGTGTGCTCAGTACTGGGGAGCTAGAGAATCCTGTAGAAGAGCTAGCATGAGGAAGAAGCATAAATTTCATACTGCATTTACAGTAAACTAAGTGTATCCTGAATGCAATGCTTAATAATTCTCAGTTACACTGAGTAAGTGACCCTTAAGTAAGTAATACAGGGTTGCTGCAGTACAGTAAACTAAGTGCAATTGGTCACAGACCCTCTTCCCCGCCAATGATACAAGAATTTTAAAAGCCATTCAACTCAACCAGTGTTTTTTTGAACATCTCATGGAGGGCAACTATTTTGTTTTGTTTCATAGCTGCAGACTACTTTCTCCCTCTGGTTCCAGTCAGTTTAAAAATGAAATGATGCTTGTTGGTCATGACAGAACCAGAGGGGAAGTCATATTTCTGGTAATAGTGCAAAAATGCAAATTATCCTGGAGTGGTTAATTAGAAGTACGGTCTTCTTCATCAAGAAAGGCGTGTCCCAGAAGAGAAGTAATTTATGTGATGTGATCATGAGTGCTGATGGCTTGAAGGGCTCTGTTACCTGTAGGAATCTCTAACTCAGCATCTGGCCATTGGAAACTGGTTGTTGTCAAGCTGTCAAAGATCAAGACAGGCTTGGGGCACCTGGATGGCTCAGTTGGTTAAGCATCTAACTCTGGCTCAGGTCATGATCTCACGGTTTGTGAGTTCGAACCTCACATTGGGCTTGCAGAGCCCACTTTGGATCCTTTGTCCCCTTCTCCCTCTGCCCCCTCTTGCACTTGTTCTCTCTCTCTTTCTCAAAAACAAATAAACATTAAAAAAAAAAATCCAGGGGCGCCTGGGTGGCGCAGTCGGTTAAGCGTCCGACTTCAGCCAGGTCACGATCTCGCGGTCCGTGAGTTCGAGCCCCGCGTCGGGCTCTGGGCTGATGGCTCAGAGCCTGGAGCCTGTTTCCGATTCTGTGTCTCCCTCTCTCTCTGCCCCTCCCCCGTTCATGCTTTGTCTCTCTCTGTCCCAAAAATAAATAAACGTTGAAAAAAAAAAAAAATCCAGACAGGCTTTAAGTCTTCTAAACCAATTGCTCCTTAAAAAAAGTTGTTGTTGTTGTTTTTTTTAAATAAACAAGGACCTGAAATCCAAGAAAGAGAAGCCATTTGATAAGGTAGTAAATTACCTTGAATGCTAGAAGAATGTCAGGAAAAAATTAGAAATCTGGGGAAAAAAAATCACTGAGTATCTTTTAGAATGCTAGGCATTGACTAGTGCATCCTTCCAAGTTATCCAGTGTATCTTTCATTGCCTTTGAGCTGTTGAAGCTCCCTAAAGTTGCAGAAAACGGAGGATAATGCCTACTGTTGTCTATATAAAAACAATCAAATTTTGTCTTGTGGGGATGCAGTTGATCACCGCCCCCTGCCACTGCTTTCCCCAAGAAGCTAGTTTTGTATCTCTTAACAAATTCATTTCATTGTTTCTGCCTACCTCTTAAACCAGTTTTTAATGTTTTACTGGTTGTCTTTAATGGGTTAAATAAACCTTTGTCATGTGTTCATTTTCTGTTTGTATGACAGTCATACTTTTACCTTAAAAAATTATCCTCTAACAGGAAGAAACTAGGATTTTAGAAACAACATTCTGTTCTTTCCTTCACTGTGAATAGAGGCCTTGTTTGTATGGGGTATCTGAGACAGCTAGACAATTGCTTGTAATTTTTTTCTTATGCTTTTATATATGTTTATAGGACATGTGGACAATATCTTTTTAAAAAAAATTACTGAGACCAGTTTTATGTAATCTAAAACGAATCTTTTATATTTTTAGAACATTGGTTATAAAACTATTTTAAAGGGGACAAATCAGTGACATTTAGTACATTCACAACTATATCTCTCTCACGTTCCAAACTCCAAAGTAAAACACTTTATCTATTAAGCAGTTTCTCCCTATTCCTGTTTCTTTATAGCCTTTGGCATCCTCTAATCCGCATTCTGTGTCTATGCATTTATCTCTTCTAGATATTTCATATAAATGTACTCTTTCGACCTTTTGTATCTGTCTTCTTAGTGTAATATACTGGATCCATGTGGTAGCAAACATCACTAATCCACTTCTGGATTGAATAATGTTGGATTGTATGTATATACTATACTTTGTTTATCCATTCATCCTTTAATGGATATTGGGGTTGTTTCTACCTCTTGGCTGTTGTGAATAGTGTTGCTGTCAACATACATGCATATCTCACTTGTGGAAGTACCTGTTTTCAGTTCTTTTTGGTATATATCTAGAAGTGGAATTATGGCATCATATGGTAGGTAATTGTTAACTTTTGCAGCATCATATAGTAGATATGTTTAACTTTTGAAGAACTACCAAATTGTTTTCCACAGAGACTACTGTACCTGCCCACCAGCAATGGATGAGGGTTCCAGTTTGTCCACATCCTCTCCAACTGTTGTTCTTTTCCATGTAAAAAGTGAATAGCCACCCTAGTAGGTGTGAGGTGAACCTCATTTTGGTTTTGATTTGCATTTCACTAAAAACTAAGGATGTTGAATATGCTTGTCAGTCATGTGGAATTAAAAAAAATTTTTTTTAAGTTTTTTTAAAATTTATTTTTGACAAAAAGAGAGATAGAGTGTGAGCAGGGGAAGGACAGAGAGAGAGAGACAGGCACACAGAATCTGAAGCAGGCTCCAGGCTCTGAGCTGTCAGCACAGAGCCCAACGTGGGGCTCGAACCTGTAAACCACAAGATCATGACCCGAGCTGAAGTTGGCTGTTGAACTGACTCAGCCACCCAGGCACCCCTCATGTGGACTTTTTTTAAACAGTACATCATTATTTGTTTTTAATTAAAATGTTTTTATTTATTTTTGAGGGAGGAGGGAGGGGCAGAGAGAGAGGGAGGCAGAGGATCTGAATTGGGCTCTATGCTGACAGCAGAGAGAATGCTGGGCTCACACTCATGAACCGCAAGATGATGACCTGAGCCAAAGTCACATGCTTAACTGAACCACCCAGGTGCCCCAGTGCATCATTTTTTGAATATGCTAGGAAATGTGGCTATTGAAAAGAAATTTTTGATAACTCCCATTGTAATACAAGTAATTATCCCCCAGTTTATGTTTCTTAATTTAAGATTGTGTACATTGAATTTTATCAGATGATTCTACAGAGAACGTTACGTTTTTTGAACATAAATTGGAGAGGATCTTCTTCACCCCTTATATGATGCTATTTACAAGGTTTTTTCACAGATCATGCTTGAACCTTCCACAGCATCAAGCAAGTGCTATTAAGGAACTCAGAAAAATATTGCCATGGTGATAATGTCTGTCCTTGTGAAACACTACTGTGTGAGCTGTTTTATACTCTGAAATCTTGCTTGGAGCTTTTAGTTTGTAAGATTTATTTGCTGATAGGCTTTTTAAACGTGGATATACAGTGTATTTTTAATAATAATGATTACAACAAGTAACATTTATTGAACATTTGCTAGGGACCATACTCCGTACTAGGCATTTTATTTGGATATATCCTTTAATCCTAGTAGAATTTTAGCTTTGCAGGGTATGATCTTTTATTTCCTGTCCATTGCTGTATCCCAGGCATCTATCATAGTACCTGCTTAAGAGTAAGTGTTCAACAAATGTTATTGAATGAATAAACATCCTTTGAGGTAGTTTCTGTGACTATCTTCCTTTTTCAAATGAGAAAGCTGAGGCTAAGAAATGTAAAGCAGTTTTTCCTAAGATCATACAGATGGCCAGTGGCAGAGCCCAAATCAGAGCCCAAGCAGCCTACTCTAGAGTCTAGACTAAACTAACTACCTTTTAAACCACAGCATTCAGAACAGCACTTTCACCCTTTTGTTCCACAGTCTATAGGGTGGCCAGGTATTTTTGTCAAACAAAGAAGAAGCAATTAAATTCATTTAATTTCAAGAAAATATTTGTTAATGGCCATCTGTGTGCCTAGACATTGTTGAATGTAATATTGAGAACTGGGAGATAAGAAAAGGAGATTCTTTTATGGGGTCTGACACTAGCTGCGTGACCTTGAACAAATAACATACTCTGTGTAGACTTTCAGCTCCTCATGTGTAAAATGGAAAAGATGGACTAGATGATCTAAGCAATAAAATATAACTTTAAGAAATAGCACGGACAAGGCTACATTGAACTTGCTTGCTGGGGATGGGATCGTGGGTGGTGGGAGATGTCATTGGTTTATATATCTTAATCTTTAATCTAGAAGGAATGAAAAAGAGGAAAGGCAACAAAATGGTAAATATATGATGGCAGTGCTAGAGTGTATCATGTAGAAGAGAAAATAAAAGCAATTATCCAAGTAACAAGGAAGTGTCAGCTCACCTTTAATTTTGAGAAATGAAATTTACTTCTATCCTGGCCCTTACCTTTGAGAAGTATAGTAGCCTGAAGTTATTTAATATTTTATACTTTTCGACACTTCGTGCCCTGTAAATATGCTGAGAAGTAGTTTGGGGATATTTGGAAAAATCAAGGGCTTGGCCAAGATTATACATTTGTCTAGTGATTCTTGATTATTTATTTATAAAAAGTTAAATTTTTAAAAATTTATTTATTGTGAGAGAGAAAGAGAGAGAATGAGAATATGTGCAAGCTGGGGAGGGGCAGAGAGAAGGAGAGAGAAGATTATAAGCAGGCTCTGTGCTATCAACATAGGGGCCAAAGCGAGGCTTAAACTCACAAACCATGAGATTATTACCTGAGGTGAAATCAAGAGTTGGTTGCTTAACTGAGTGAACCACCCAGGTGCCTCATCACTTTTAAATACCCTAGTCTGTCTTACCATGAAATTTGAAGGAAATGTCCAATTACTATTTTTTAATATTGTAAAATTTTCTCTTTAATTTGCTTAATTAAAAAGTCTATATGCCTCATTATAGTTTTTCCTTGGCTTTCTAGGAGTGGAGGATATTGTCTAATAAAACAGATAATAGTAGGATAGCAGAACTTGAAAAACAATGTGTTAATTTTTTAAGGAAAAAAATTTTACAGATAAAACACACTTTTAAAGGCTCACTTGTTTTATATTTTAAATTTGGTTGAATGATTATGCTTTTTATTCTGCAAAGTTTAGCCGGTAAGTACACTAAACACCATTAGATGCCTGATGTGTACAAAGCACTACCCTAGATGTCAAAGAAATTTAAATATGATCCTTGTCCTCAATCTTATAAACATTATGAAACCTTTACAACCAACCACATCATGTGATAGAATATTATGAATACCTTGAGCGAAATCTAAAGTGTTAAGCCAAGAAGATGCCCCTTAAAGGGGCACCTGGATGGCTCAGTCAGTTGAGCATTCGACTCTGATTTTGACTCAGATTATGATCTCATGATTCAGGAGATCAACCCCACATCACACTCTGCACTGATAGTGCTTAGCCTGCTTGGGATTCTCTCTCCCTGTCTCTCTGCCCCTCCCCCACTTGTGAGCATGTTCTCTCTCTCCCTCTCTCTCTCAAAATAAGTAAACTTAAAAAAAAAAAGATATCCCGTTCAGCTACAGTGGTTGAAAAAAGCTTCACGAGGGGTGCCTGGGTGGCTCAGTTGGTTAAGCGTCTCACTTCTCAGGTCATGATCTCTCGGTTTATGAGTTTGAGCCCGTGTTGGGCTCTGTGCTGACAGCTCAGAGCCTGGAGTCTGCTTCAGATTTTGTGTCTCTCTCTCTGCTTCTCCCCTGCTCACATTCGGTCTCTCTCTCTCTCTCAAAAATAAAACATTAAAAAAGAAAAAAAAAGCTTCATGGAAGAGGGATACTGAAACCAAGTGTTGAAGGATGTATATATTAAGTGTGAAGGTGAGGTAGTTGGGGGAGGGATATTAATAGGTAGAGAGAATAGTTTGAACACAGGCTCAGAAGGAAATTTAGGATGTATTTGGGGAACTGTAAGTATTTCATGGGAATAGAAGTGAATTGGAAGTTGTAAATAAGTTTGTACTCCCTGATAAAAAACTGTTAGAAAGATTCATCCAACATTGGTTTCCTGCATGTCTATCAATGTTTCTTTCCCATTCCTGCCCCACTCCAAATAAAACAAAATAATAGACAGTTAATTTCTTCATGTAGCAAATATTAAGTACCTGCTCTATCCCAGATGCTTTGCTAGGAGCATAAGCTCTAAAGATAAACTAGACACAGCCCTTGTCCTCAAGTAGGCCACAGACCGGGAGGGAAGACCAACTCTTAGTTAGAAAAGGGATACATATAAAGTGCCCATTTTATCTGAAATGGGGCCACCTTGAAAAAGAATGATCTTGGCTGAGCTGGGCTGATGGCTTGAGCTCTGTTTTTAGCCCTTGGGAGCAACCTCAGGATGTGTGGCATACCAGAAGAACAGCTGCATACTATATTCTGACAATGATGAAAGTGGCACCTCCGTTTTTCCAGAGCCACAGCAATGACTGTCCCTGGAAAGGAGAGCCAAGCTCTTTCTCTCCTGGCTTATGCTTTTGGGCACATTGTTCCATAGGATTTCAGAGGGGAAGTTTCAGAAAGGATATGGAAAGGAAGGGATAAGAAAATAAACTATAGAGTACTTTGATTTAAAATTATATACAGAATTCAACCATTAGTGTCTCTTAGATGCATCAAGATATAATAATAATGATAGATGAATAATTACTTTGTGCTAGGCGCTATGATAAGGGCTTAACATATATTACCTAATTTAACCCATATAGTAGTCCTAAAAATTTGCTATTACATTCATCACTTTTTAAACTGAGGCTTAAAAGATGAAGTAACTTCCCTACATCACATAGCTCATAAGTGGACATAATGGAAAGTATATTGGGATAAGTTTTATATTTCATATTTTATAGAGAGAGATGAAGCAGAATGATGTCAAGCCAAATTTAGAATCCATATCTCAATTTTATAACTCTTGAACAATTTTTAAGTTATTTTGTAGTAGAAACTTTCAAACATATGTATCAGTTAGCTTCTATGATTACCTATTTGTGGCCAGTCTTATTTTATCTGTACCCACTTGTCCCCTATTATATTCATATGAAGCAAATATTAAACATCATATGATTTCACTTGTAAATATGCCAGAATGTTTCTCTAAAAGATGACTTAAAAATAATCCTAATACCATTAGTACACCTAAAATTAATAATGATTCCTTAATACCATCAACTAGTTTGTCTAGTTTGAATGTAAATTTCCAATTGTTTTGTAAGTGTCCTAATTTTTTCTCACCGTTTATTTGCTTGAGTAAGGATCCATGTAAGGTCCACACATGATAATACATTGATAAATGTATGTATGTATGTATGTATGTGTGCGTGTATGTGTGTGTATATATATATAAATATATATACATATTTATATATATATGTATGTATGTTTTTGGAGAGAGAGAGAGAGAGAGCACAAGTGAGCAAGGGGCAGAGAGACTCCCAGGAGGGGCAGAGGGAGAGAGAGAGAGAGAGAGAGAGAAAAGCGGGGCTCGCCCAAAGTGGGGCTCATGTTTTACCCAAAGTGGGGAACGTGCTTGCCTGAAGTAGGACATGAGCTCACCAGATGTGGGACTTGAATTCAGGAACCATGAGATCATGAACTGAGCTGATGTCAGATGCTTAACAACTGAGCCAGCCAGGTGCCCAATACATTTTTATATCTGAAGTCTCTTTTCATCTATAGCTTGCCTTCCACCTTTTAAATTTTCTTGTAATTTAAATTGTCAAAAAAGCTAGTTGTTTGTCCTACAGAGTTTTCTGAAATTTTGATTTTATTGATTGTATCTCTGTGGTATAGTTTAAGATATTCCTCTGTTTTATGTATTTCCTATAAATTGGTAGTTATAGCTAGAGTTTTGATCAGATTCAAATTTGATGTATACTTTTTTGCAGGACTACATCGTAAATGATGATGTGTCGCCAGGAGGCACATAATTTCTGATTATCTCTTTCATCGTGATGTAAGCAATCATTGATGCTTAGTGAATTAATTTATTTAGGATTGCAAGGCCTTCCATTTCCAGCCGTGATAGAGTATAAGGACCTTCAACAAGTAAAAAACCCAGCAAGATACATAGAACAGTATTTTAGGCATTGGACAGCAGGTATCACATGATTGTAATCTTTAAAGGAAGGCAAATGACATAATTTCTGGATTCTTATGAAAAATTACAGGACAGGCAAAGAAACAGGATCATACAGTCATAACATGGATAAAATTCAATTAATAGAAACAAAATATAGAAACGAGAGCATAGAGTGAGTAGACGAAGATATTAAAACCGCTATTATAAATATGCTTTACTTGTTAAAGTGATAGAAGAAAACATGAGTATAAAAAGGAGAGAAGATGGAAGATACAAAACAAAAGATCCAAATCTAGAAATTAAAAATATTTGTGATGAGAAGTACTTTGGATGGGATTAATAGATTAGACATAGTAGAAGAAAAGATTAGACACTTGAAGGCATAACAATAGAAACTATCCAAAATAAAGCACAGAGAAAAAAGACTGAAGCAAAGCAAAGCAAAACAATGAATAGAGCATCAGTATGCTGTGGGACAATATCATGTAATTGGAGCTGGAGAAGGGCAGTGACACCAGAAAAATATTTAAGGAAATAATGGCATATAAAAAGGATCTGGAGACCTTTTTCTCTGTTGTGATGACAGATAAGGTTGCTTCTCAGCAGGTAAAGAATGGTTTCATTATGAACAGTCAGAAAGCTCTAATCTACAGACTGACCCTTTTAGAGGTCTTCTATTTTCTCTCCTTGTTATACTTATGTTTTCTTCTATCACTTTAACAAGTAAAGCATATTTATAATAGCTGTTTTAATATCTTTGTCTACTCTATGCTGTCATTTCTGTATTCTATTAATTGAATTTTATCCATGTTATGACTGTATGATCCTGTTTCTTTGCATCCCCTGTAATTTTTCATAAGTATCCAGAAATTATGTCATTTCCCTTCCTTTAGATGACCTTATACATGATAGGTACATGTACAAGGCACTGCCTTCCTCTTAGGACCTTAATGGAAAAATTGTGATGTTTGTTTTTTATCTTCCTCTTTTTCCATCCTTGAATCTCTCTTACCCACTCTTTTTTTGGTTGGGGGGGGGATGTTCTGGGTACTTTATTGATGGTATGTGAGAAGGTAGGCCTTAGGCCCCTCATCTTCTTCAGGGGGTCTGGGATGGAAACTGTAGAACTTGGGAGATTCTCAGTTTGTTGGGGGAATGAATTGGGGCAAGGACTCTCCAGCAGCTTAGGGCCTCTTTCTTCCTCTTGCTCTCTCTGGGACTGGTGGTGTAGGGAACTCTTACTCCTTGAAAGCCGTGTGGACCATAAGGTTCACCATCTGGTTGCTGTAGCCAAATTCATTGTCATACCAGGAAATGAGCTTGACAAAATGGTCACTGAGAGCAGTGCCACCCCCAGCATTAAAGTGGAAGAGTGGGTGTCACTGTTAAAGTTGCAGGAAACAGCCTGGTCCTCAGGATGCCCTTGCAGGGAACCTCCAATGCCTGCTTCATCACCTTGTTTTTGGCAGCTTTGTCCAGGTGGCAGGTCAGATCCAAGACTGACATGGTGAGGGTGGATACACAGAAGGCCATGCCATTGAGCTTCCCATTAAGTTCTGGCAACACCAGTAGAAGCAGGAATGATGTTCTGGGCAGCCCCTTGGACATCACACCACAGCTTCCCGGAGCTGTCGTCCATGGTCTTCTGAGTAGCAGTGATAGCATGGACTGTGGTCATGACTCCCTCCATGAGGCCAAAGTTGTCATGGATGATCTTGATCAGACGGGCCAAGCAGTTGATGGTGCAGGAGGCATTGCTGACGATCTTGAGGGAGTTACCATTCTTCTCATGGTTCATGCCTGTCACAGACTTGGAGGCATTAGCAGAAGGGGCAGAGATGATGACCTTCTTGGCCCCACCCTTTACCCTTCTACATGGTGGTGAAGACCCCGTGGACTCCACAATATACTCAGCACCAGCATTACCCCATTTGATGTTGACGGGATCTCTCTTCTGGAAGATGGAGATGGGCTTTCCATTGATGACAAGTTTCCTGTTCTCAGCCTTGACTTCTGTTGAATTTGCTGTAGGTGGATTCTTTCTGGAACATATAAACCATGTAGTTGAGGTCAACAAAGGGGTGATTGGTGGTGACAGTATTCAGTTTGCCTGAGTTCAAAGCAGCCCTGGTGACCTGGGGCCCAGTACAGTCGAGTCTGTTTACTCTGACTTCCACCAGTGTGTCTCAGGGATGCAGCTGTCTAACAGGGAGGAACAGAGAGCCTACTTTAGTCATAAAGTGATTCCTTTCCCATCCTCATTGAATACCCCTACCCAAGGAAGGCCTGCACCCATTTTCTGAGCCACCACCTGGGATCCAGGATCCTTCCAATGCTTCCATTTATCCATGCATCCACCTCCAATCTCCCCTAATGAAATTTTGACCCACTTTGGTGCTGTCAGTTTATATTAAAGGTTAATCCTTGGTAATCAGTTCTAGTGGGTTTCAATGATTTCATGTACAGCATTAATAAGTTAGTATTCACATTCAAAAGACCATCCAAAGATATGCTTTAATTCCTATTTATTTATGTACTTATTTATTTATTTAAGGTTCAGCTGAGACATAATTTTTATTCAACAATAATTTCTCTAGTAGTACCATGAGTCATATACTGTGCTAGGTGCTAGGGCAGAATGGGGAAGACCTAGCTAGCTTCTGCCCTCTGGAGCCTCACATATCTGAAAGACATACAACATATACAAATTGGTATCCCATAAATACAGTAAAGGTGATGTGAACCAAGGTTCTGAGCACTCATTGGGAAACAGCTGGCAAAGCGTAAGGCGCTCAAGAAAAAAGACTTTTGTGATGGTTCTAAAGGAGAAATACGGATAAAACAATTTGAGAAGGTAAAGGGAATCTCAGGCAAAGGAAACATGATCAAAGGCAGAGAGATAATGAACCATATCATTTACTATTTATTAAGTCTTTACTACATGTCAGGCACAAATCCAGGTGCTTTGCATACATGTATATCACTTGACTCTCACAAAAACCTTTGAAAACGAGTCTTACTATACTCTCCAATTTACAGATCAGGAAACTGAGGCTTCGAGAAATTGCATCACTTGCCCAACGTTGTTTAATGTGTCAGAGCTGGGATTAGAGTCCAGATCTGTCTGATTAAAAGTTAAGCCTAACTCTTAATCCTTGAAGTACTGAAGAAAACTTGGGTTCAGAATATGGTAGGGTGAGAGCAAAGTAGTAGCAGAAGAGAAGGCAGGGAGGGTTTGTAAAGGCCAGACTGTGAAGGGTTTTATGTGTGAAATATCCATGAATTAGTTCTTTATCCACTTCTTATCCCTAGTCTTCTAACCCCAAGCGAGAAAAACTCTTATTTTTCTCTTAACCCTCAAACACTTAATACTTGCATCTCACATAATTATAATTATGTTCTTTACCTATTTCCCTCTCTTCACCATTAGGCAACAAAGTCCTTACCGAAGGGCTTATCGCAGTACCCTTCTCATTTAGTGAAATGTGCACTATTCACTTAGTGAATGAATGAATGAGTGAAACTAAAGGGATACTTATGGGTGGTGGAAAGTATAGGCACTGGACTTTGCAATTCTGTGCCAAATAAGTTATGGTTGCCTTGGAGAAATTGGAAACTGTCAGATTAATTTCAGATCATACCCATATGCCAGTTGAAAAATTATACAACCACAACATTGCCCCTCAGGTTTCAATGAGCATGACATCATTATGGGGCAAGCCAACTGGGCTTCCCTCTAAAACTTGTAAGAAAATTTGGACGGAGTCTCAAATACAATGAACTGTAACCCTGGGACAGAACAGCACTCCCAGTAGTTCTTGCTCATTTCTGGGTGTTGTGGCTTCCTTGCCTAGGATCCATTTGGTGTTCAGCATTTAGCTGTAAATAAGTTGTGAGCTCCATGGGTAGTCTGGGCTGGGGAGCTGAGGGAGGCAGAGCAGCTGGAGAGGCCTAGAGATGTTAACCAAGAATCTGCAAACTAGGAAGGAAGGCAGGAATTCAGGCTTATTTGGATGCTTTTTTTCTGTAGCCATGCAGTCTAATTAGGGACTTTGGCCAGTTTTATCTGTAGAAGAAATGAAGCTTTCCTCTTTGTAAGGCTCCCTCTCTCAAATTCCTAGTCCTAGAGCATATCTAAACCTGTTTCATCCTCAATGAATTGCCTGATTTAGAGTCAGGAGGTGTGAGTGCCCATCCTGATTGCCAGTTACTAACTGTGACTTTAGGCAAGTGTCGTAGTTGGTCTGAGCTTCGGTTTCTTCCATTGTAAAATGGAGTTTAACTTCCCTTCTGCTACTCTACATAGTTGTTGCGAGAATGAGATGAGATAATAGGGTTGAAAGTGTTTCTGTGAGTTTTCAAGTTCTGTGTAATTATAAGGGAGGTTTCCTGAGGGAAACCTGGGGAAATCTGGGGAACTCAGATTAAGTAAACCCTTCTTTCTAAACTGCCCAGTGTGCCACAAGGTGGCAGCAGGATCCTATCTTTGCTCCTGTCTTTAGCATAGGGAAAACAAGTAGGAAAGGGATTTGGATTTTGCTTTGCTCTGCTTTGCAAAGGTGAAGAGGATTTATTCCTTTACCACTGCCTACGTCTCTCACTCCACAAAATCCTTCAACTCCACATGAAATAATTTCTCACAGGACTCACATTCTTAAATTAAAATCCCAGGGCACTTCCCCTGCTGTAGAAGTTAATCCAGCCCTGGCAGGTTTTGGTTAATGGTTGCAAATCTTTTCTGAGCTTTGGGCTTTCATACAACTCTTGCCCTCCTGGGATTTCAGTGCTATAGACTCCAAGCTCACTTTCCTCTCATTCCTTGAATCAGAGCTCTAGTAGCTCTGGAAAGCCAGCTAATCCAGCTTCTCTTTACAGAAGAGGAAACTGAGGCACAGAGAAGGGAAATAATTTGTCCATGATTAAACAATCAGTGTATTCAAGCTTAGGACTTCAATCCAGGTTTCTTCCTGTGGGTTCAGTCCCTTTGAAAATGTGAGTTTTTTTCAAGGTGATTTGGGAGGCTTCATGAAAATTTGTTTCTCCCACTGATAAGAATTTTGAGGGCATTCTGAGGCACTGGGAAACAGGAGACTTCTCTAGCATATGTTCAAACAATCCTTTGAAGAAGTTTTGCCAAAAGCACCTCATTAGGAATTGCCAAGTATCCTAAAGGTAGGCATTAGAAACTCTCAGGGATGCATGCTAGGGCTGCAGCAGAGAATGCCTCAGGAAGGAGAAAGAATCCATTTAAGGGGCACACTTCATTATATGGGCTTTTGTGTTAGGCTTGCCTTCCCAATTATATTCTTAGAGACACATGTTCAAATGACACCACTAGTTTACCACTGCTTATGGCAAAAGAAGGCAGGAATGAGGGAAGCCAACTTTGAACATTTGCTGTCTTGTGCAGGGCATTCTCTGTATAAGTGCATCCATTCAAAGGTCGTCCGACTTCAGCTCAGGTTATGATCTTATGGTTCACGAGTTCAAGCCCTGTGTCGGGCTCTGTGCTGACAGCTCAGAGCCTTGAGCCTGCTTCAGATTCTCTGTCTCCCTCTCTCTCTGCCCCTCCCCTGCTCTCGCTCTCTCTTTCTCTCTCTCTCTCTCAAAAATAAACATTAAAAAAACAAAACAAAGGTGACAGAGTTGTAGAATAAAAGACTGTGACTTGATAGTCTGACAGATAATGGTTCAAAGCCTGTCCTAGTTACCTACCTTTACAAGTAATTATCCCAAGTCTTAGTTTTCTTATCTACAAGATGGGCATAATGACATCTACCTTATTAGCTCTGTATTGTTGGACAGGTTATTTAACCTCTGTGTAACTTGATTGAATTGTCTGTAAAATGAGGGTAATAGGAAAATGAAAAGCCCTATTTCATAGGTTATATAATTAATAAGTTATTACCTAGAACCATGAATGACACATAATAAACAGTTGGAAAGTATTAGCTGCTGTTATTATTATTAGTAACACCATACAGCATTGTTGTGAGTCTTAAATGAGACTGTGTATGTAAAGGTTTTAAAGAGAATAAGCACTTGTTAAGGTAGCATGTATGTATGTATGTATGTATGTATGTATGTATGTTTATATGTATGTTTCATGCCCATTGCAGAGCCACACATGGGGCTTGAACTCATAACCCTGAGATCAAGACCTGAGCTGAGATCAAGAGTTGGACACTTAACTGATTGAGCCATCCAGGAACCCCAGAATTGTATTTATTTTTATTCATGTGTAATAACCTCAGTAGTATGAACAGTATTCACAGTAAATGAACCTGCTTATTTATAATATAGGTACAAGAGTATTATATTGTCATTTGTTTTTTTGTTTATTCTTACTGTTATTTGAAGATAATTCTTGGCTTTTTCAATTACAAATTCATCTCTTTTTTAGTAATCTAAAGGCAACAATGATTAACATTTTTGAGCCCTTACTATGTCCAGACCCAGTGCTGTATGTATGTTGTCTCAGAAGGATTTGGTAATTTGTTTATGTGTACATATCTAGCAAGTGATAGAACTGGAATTTGAACTCAGGTAGTTCTATTCCAGAATATGCTTTCTTGACTATTTCTTACTATTCTGTACTATTACTGTCTGCCTTAAAAAATGTTTACCATGAGAGGATTCCCTTTCTTAGTTGTTGAATTCTAATATCCTAGAGCCAAAAGACATTGAAGAATTCATCATGGATTTATAATATATATCAGGCATAGTAAATAAAAATCTTTATAACTTTTGACCTGACATCCACTTTTAGGAATCTGTCATAAAGAAATAATCCAAGGGGCGCCTGGGTGGCGCAGTCGGTTAAGCGTCCGACTTCAGCCAGGTCACGATCTCGCGGTCCGTGAGTTCGAGCCCCGCGTCGGGCTCTGGGCTGATGGCTCAGAGCCTGGAGCCTGTTTCCGATTCTGTGTCTCCCTCTCTCTCTGCCCCTCCCCCGTTCATGCTCTGTCTCTCTCTGTCCCAAAAAATAAATAAACGTTAAAAAAAAAAAAAAAAAAAATTAAAAAAAAAAAAAAAAAAAAAAAGAAATAATCCAAAATACAGTAAAAGTTCATCATAGTGTCGTTTATAATATGGAAAACTTTAAGGTAATCTCAACACTTAACTACAGAAATGATTAGTAAAAATATTATATATGCAGTTGATGAATTATTACGCAGTTTTTAGTAAATGTAAATAATGATGCTGTTTAGATTTTAAAAGATTTTTTAAATTAATTAATTAATTTTTTAATTTACATCGAAGTTAGATAGCATATAGTGCAACAATGATTTCAGGAGTAGATTCCTTAATGCCCGTTACCCATTTAGCCCATCCCCCCTCCCTCAACCCTTCCAGCAACCCTCTGTTCTCTATATTTTATTTAAGAGTCTCTTATGTTTTGTCCCCCTCCCCATCTTTATATTATTTTTCTTTCCTTTCCTTATGTTCATCTGTTTTGTATCTTAAATTCCTCATATGAGTGAAGTCATATATTTGTCTTTCTCTGACTAATTTCGTTTACCATTGTATGTATATATATATATATACATATATCAGTAATAGTGCTGCTTTAAACATTGGGGTGCATGTGCCCCTTCAAAACAGCACACCTATTTCCCTTGGATAAATTCCTACTAGTGCAATTGCTGGGTTGTAGGGTAGTTCTATTTTTAATTTTTTGAGAAACCTCCTTACTGTTTTCTAGAGTGGCTGCACCAGTTTGCATTCCCACCAGCAGTGCAAAAGAGATCCTCTTTCTCCTCACCCTCACCAGCATCTGTTGTTTCTTGAGTTGTTAATATTAGCCGTTCTGACAGGTGCGAGGTGGTATCTCATGGTTTTGATTTGTATTTCCCTGATGATGAGTGATGTTGAGTGTTTTTTCATGTGTCTGTCAGCCATCTGGAGGTCTTCATTGGAGAAGTGTCCAGTTATGTCTTCTGCCCATTTCTTTATTGGACTATTTGTTTTTTAGGTGTTGAGTTTGAGAAGTTGTTTATAGATTTTGGATACTAATCCTTTATCTGATATGTCGTTTGCAAATATCTTCTCCCCTTCCGTCGGTTGCCTTTTAGTTTTGCTGATACTTTCCTTCACTGTGCAGCTTATTTATTTATTTATTTATTTATTTATTTATTTAACGTTTATTTATTATTGAGAGACAGAGAGAGACAGAACATGAGCAGAGGAGGCGCAGAGAGAGAGGGAGACACAGAATCCGAAGCAGGCTCCAGGCTATGAGCTGTCAGTACAGAGCCCGATGCGGGGCTTGAACCCACAAACTGTGAGATCATGACCTGAGCCGAAGTTGGACGCTTAACCAACTGAGCCACCCAGGTGCCCCAGAAGCTTTTTATTTTGATGAGGTCCCAATAGTTCATTTTTGTTTTTGTTTCCCTTGTCTCCGGAGACGTGTTGAGTAAGAAGTTGCTGCAGCCAAGGTCAAAGAGGTTTTTGCCTGCTTTCTCCTTGAGGATTTTGATGGCTTCCTGTCTTACGTTTAGGTCTTTCATCCATTTTGAGTTTATTTTTGTGTATGGTGTAAGAAAGTGGTCCAGGTTCATTTTTCTGCATGTCGCTGTCCAGTTTTACCAGCACCATTTGCTGAAGAGATTGTCTTTATTCCGTTGCATATTGTTTCCTGCTTTGTCAAAGATTAGTTGGCCATATGTTTGTGGGTCCGTTTCTGGGTTCTGTTTTCTTTTCCTTTGATCTGAGTGTCTGTTTTTGTGCCAGTACCATACTGTCTTGATGGTTACAGCTTTGCAATACATCTCGAAGTCTAGGATTGTGATGCCTCTGGCCTTGGTTTTCTTTTTCAGGATTGCTTTGGCTATTTGGGATCTTTTCTGGTTCCATACAAGTTTTAGGATTGTTTGTTCTAGCTCTGTGAAGAACACTGGTGTTATTTTGATAGGGATTGCTGGATTTTTTAAAATTTATTTTTATTTTTATTTTTGGTGAGAAGACATTCAGATTATTTTTCTGAATAAAGAAAAATAAAGGGTCTTCTTTTCTTTTCTTTTCTTTTCTTTTCTTTTCTTTTCTTTTCTTTTCTTTTCTTTTCTTCTTCCAAGATTTTATTTAAGTTCAAGTTAGTTAACATATATTGTAGTATTGATTTCAAGAGTAGAATTTAGTGATTCATTGCTTACATATAACACCCAGTGCCCATTCCAATAAGTACCCTCCTTAATGCTCATCACCTTTTTAGTGCATCCCCCACCCACCTCCCCTGCAGCAGCTCTCAGTTTGTTCTCTGTAATTCAGAGTCTTTATGGTTTGCCTCCTATTTTAATCTTACTTTATTTTTCCTTCCCTTCTATTATGTTCAACTGTTTTGTTTCTTAGATTCCACATATGAGTGAAGTCATAGGGTATTTGTCTTTTTCTGACTGACTTATTTCACTTAGACTAATACACTGTAATTCCATCCATGTCATTGTAAATGGCAAGATTTCATTCTTTTTGATGGCTGAGTAATATCATATACATACACAGACACATATATATGTGTCTATATATGTATATACATACATACATATATATGTATATATATGTGTGTCTATATATATATATATATATATATATATATATATATACATACATACACATGCACACACACACACACATAGACATACACACACTACAGCTTCTTTATCCATTCATCAGTTGATGTACACTTGGGCTCTTTCCATAGTTTGGCTATTATTGTGATAATGCTGCTGTAAACATTGTGGTGCATGTACCCCTTCCAATCTGTATTTTTGTATCCATTGTATAAATACCTAGTACTGGAGTTGCTAGGTTGTAGGGTAATTCTATTTTTAATTTTGTGATGAACCTCCATACTGTTTCCAGAATGGCTGCACCAGTTTGCATTCCCAGCAATAGCACAAGAGGGTTCCCCTTTCTCCGCATCCTTGCCAACATCTGTTGTTTCCTGAGTTGTTAATTTTAGCCATTCTGACAGGTTTGAGGTGGTATCTCATGGTTTTGATTTGTGTTTCCCTGATGATGAGTGCTGTTGAGTTTTTTTTTTTCTTCTTATGTCTGTTACGCCATTTGTATATCTTCTTTGGAGAAATGTCTTTTCATGTTTTCTGTTCATTTCTTAACTGGATTATTTTTTGGGTGTTAAATTTGATAAGTTCTTTATAAATTTTGTATTCTAACCCATTATCTTTGCAAATATCTTCTCCCATTCCATAGGCTGCCTTTTAATAGTTCATTTTTGCTTTTATTTCTCTTGCCCCCAGAGATGTGTCTAGTAAGAAGTTGCTATGGCCAAAGTTATAGAGATTGCTGCCCGTTTTCTGTTCTAGGGTTTTGATGGTTTCCTGTCTCACCTTTAGGTATTTCATCCATTTTTAGTTTATTTTTGTGTACAGTGTAAGAAAGTGGTCAAGTTTCATTCTTCTGCAGTTTTCCCAGCACAATTTGCTGAAGACACTGTATTTTTTCCATTGGATACTCTTTCCTTCTTTATCAAAGATTAGTTAGCCATATATTTGTGGGTCTGTTTCTGGGTTCTCTATTCTGTTCTCTTGATCTTTGAGTCTGTTTTTGTGCCAGTACCATACTATCTTCATGATTATAGCTTTGTAATACAGCTTGAAGTCTGAAATTGTGATGACTCCCACTTTCCTTTTGTTTTTAAACTTACTTTGGCTATTCAGGGTCTTTTCTGATTCTGTACACATTTTAGATTTGTTTGTTCTAGCTTTGTGGTGAATTCTGGTGTTATTTTGATATGGATTACATTGAATGTGTAGATGCTTTGGATAGTATAGACATTTCAACAGTATTTGTTTTTCCAATCCATGAGCATTGCATGTTTTTCCGTTTCATTCTGTCTTCTTCAATTTCTTTCATAAGTGTTCTGTAAGTTTTAGAGTACAGATCTTTTACCTCTTTGGTTAGGTTTATTCCTACATGTCTTATTGGTTTTGGTGCAGTAATAAATGGCATAAATTCCTTGATTTCTTTTTTTGCTGCTTCATTATTGGTGTATAGAAATGCCACAGATTTCTGTAGTTGTTTTTATATCCTGTGACTTTGCTGAATTCATATATCACTTCTAGCAGTTTTTTGGTGGAGTCTTTTGGGTTTTCCACATAGAGTATCATGTCATCTGTGAAGAGTGAAAAGTTTGACTTCTTCTTTGCCAGTTTGGATGCCCTTGATATCTTTTTGTTGTCTGATTGCTGAGGCTAGGGCTTCCGCTACTATGTTGAACAATAGTGGTGAGAGTAGACATCCCTGTTTTGGAAAACTGAGAGTTTTTCCCCATTGAGGATAATACTAGCTGTGGGTCTTTTGTATATGACCTTTATGAAGTTTAGGTAAGTTCCTTCTATCTCTACATTCTTGAGGGTTTAAAAAAAATTTTTTTTTTAATGTTTACTTATTTCTGAGACAAAGAGAGACAGAGCATGAGTGGGGGAGGGGCAGAGAGAGAGGGAGACACAGAATCAGAGGCAGGCTCCAGGCTCTGAGCTGTCAGCACAGAGCCTGACACGGGGCTTGAACTCATAAACCGTGAGATCATGACCTGAGCCGAAGTCAGTCACTCAACTGACTGAGCCACCCAGGCACCCTGCTTAGGGTTTTTTAAAAAGAAAGTTGCTGTATTTTGTCAAATGTTTTTTCTGCATCTACTGAGAGAATCATATGGTTCTTATCCTTTTTATTAATGTGGTGTAGCATGTTGATTGATTTGTAGGTAGTGAACCACCCCTGCAGCCCAAGGAGCAAATCAAATCCTACTTGATTCTGGTGAATAATTCTTTTACACTGTTGGATTCAATTTGCTAGTGTCTTGTTGAGAATTTTTGCATCCATGTTAATCAGGGATGTTGGTCTGTAATTCTCTTTTTTAGTGAAATCTTTGTCTGGTTTTGCAATCAAGGTAATTCTGGCCTTATAGAATGAATTTGGAAGTTTTACTTCCATATCTGTTTTTTTTAAATAGTCTTAATTTTTAAATTTAAGTTTATTTTAGGAGACAGAGACAGTGTGAGTGGGGGAGGGGGTAGAGAGCGGAAGAGAGAGAGAATCCCAACCAGGCTCCATACTGTCAGCATAGAGCCCAGTGCAGGTCTTGAACCACAAACCGTGAGATCATGACCCAAGCTGAAATAAAGATTTTGACACTTAACTGACTGAGACACTGAGGCACTCCTGTTTTTTGGAATAGATTGAGAAGAAAAGGTATTAATTCCTTTTTAAATGTTTGGTCGAAATTTCTTGGGAAGCCATCTAGCCCTGGACTCTTGTTTGTTGGGATATTTTTGATTATTGATTCAATTTCTTTGCTGGTTATGCATCTGTTCAAATTTTCTGTTCCTTCCTGTTTCAATTTTGGTAGTTTATATGTTTCTAGCAGTTTGTCCATTTCTTCCAGATTGCCCAATTTGTTGGCATATAATTGCTCATAATATTCTTTTATAATTGTTTGTATTTCTGTGTTGTTGATTGTGATCTTCCCTCTTTCATTTATGATTTTATTTATTTGGGTTCTTTCTCTTTTCTTTTTGATAAGGCTAGGGGTTTATGAATTTTGTTAATTCTTTCAATGAACCAGCTCCTAGCTTCATTGATCTGTTCTATTTGTTGGGGGGGGGGGCTTCTATATCATTGATTTCTGCTTTAATCTTTATTATTTCCCTTCTTTTGGTGGTTTTGGGTTTCATTTGCTGTTCTTTTTCCAGCTCCGTTAGCTGTAAGGTTGGATTGTATATTTGAGACTTTTCTTGCTTCTTGAAGAGAACCTGTTTTGCTCTATCCTTCCCTCTTAGGACCACCTTTGCTGCATTCCAAAGGTTTTGGATTATGGTGTTTTCATTTTCATTTGCTTCCATGTATTTTTAAATTTCTTCTTTAATATCCTGGTTAGCCCATTTGTTCTTTAGTAGGATGTTCTTTAACCTCCATGTATTTATGGTCTTCCCAATTTTTTTGTTTGTTTGTTTTTGTGATTGACTTCAAGTTTCATAGCATTGTGGTTTGAAAATATGCATGGTATGATCTCAGTCTTCTTGTACTGGTTGGAGCCTGATTTGTGATCCAGTATGTGTTTTGATCAGGATAAAGTTCCATGTGCAATAGAAAAGAATGTGTATCCTGCTGCTTTAGGATGAAATGCTCTGAATATATGTATTAAGTCCATCTGGTCCAGTGTGTCATTCAAAGCCATTGTTTGCTTGTTGATCTTTTGCCCAGATGATCTGTTCATTTCTATAAGTGGGGTGTTAAAGTCCCCTGCTATTACTGTATTATTATCAGTATTATTACTGTATTATTACTGTTTCTTTAAGTTTGTTAATTGATTTACACATTTGGCTCTTTCAAGTTTGGGGCATAAATATTTACAGTTGTTAGATCTTGTTGGATAGACCCCTTTATTATGATATAGTGCCCTTCTTCATCTCTTATTACAGTCTTTGGTTTAAAACCTAGTTTTTCTGATACAAGCATGGCTGTTCCAGCTTTCTTTTGATGTCCATTAGCATAATTAATTGTTTTCCACCCCATCACTTTCAATCTGGAGGTGTCTTTGGGTCTAAATGAGTCTATTGTAAGCAGTATATTGATGGGTCTTGTTTTTTATCCATTCTGATGCCCTATGTCTTTTGTTTAGAGCATTTAGTCCATTAACACTCAGAGTAATTATTGATAGATATGTATTTAGTGGCATTGTATTACCTGTAAAGTCGCTCTTTCTATCTCTGTTCCTTTCTAGTCTTTGTTACTTTTGGTCTTTCATTTCCACTCAAAGAGTCCTCTTTAATAATTCTTGCAGAGCTGCTTTAGTATTCATGAAATCCTTTAGTTTTTGCTTTGTCTTGGAAACTTTATCTCTCCTTCTGTTCTGAATGACAGCCTTGCAGGATAAAGTATTCTTGACTGCATATTTTTCCCAGTTAGCACATTGAATATATCATGCCACTCCCTTCTGGCCTGCCATGTTTCTGTAGTCATGTCTGCTGCTAACCTTATGTGTTTTCCTGTGTAGGTTAAGGACCTTTCACCCCTAACTGCTTTCACAATTCTTTCTTTGTCTTTGTACTTTGCAAGTTTTACTATGATACGTTTTAGTGTTGACCTGTTCTTGTTGATTTTGAGGAGAGTTCTCCGTGCCTCTTGGACTTGAATGCCTGTTCCTTCCTCAGATTATAAGTTCTCAGCCATGGGACACCTGGGTGGCTCAGTCAGGTAAGCGTCTACCTTCAGCTCAGGTCATGTTCTCATGGTTTGTGAATTTGAGCCCCATGTTGGGCTCAATGTTGACAGCTCAGAGTCTGGAACCTGCTTTGGATTCTGTGTCTCCCTTTCTCTTTTTCCCTCCCTTGCTTGTGCTCTGTCTCTCAAAAATAAATAAATGTTAAAAAAATTTTTAAAAAAGTTCTCAACTATAATTGGTTCAAATAAACCTGCCCCTTTTTATTTTTATTTATTTATTTATTTATTTATTTATTTATTTATTTGATTTTATTTTTTTTCAATATATGAAGTTTATTGTCAAATCGGTTTCCATACAACACCCAATGCTCATCCCAAAAGGTGCCCTCCTCAATACCCATCCCCTCAATACCCTCCCCTCCCTCCCACCCCCCCATCAACCCTCAGTTTGTTCTCAGTTTTTAAGAGTCTCTTATGCTTTGGCTCTCTCCCACTCTAACCTCTTTTTTTTTTTTTTCCTTCCCCTCCCCCATGGGTTTCTGTTAAGTTTTTCAGGATCCACATAAGAGTGAAACCATATGGTATCTGTCTTTCTCTGTATGGCTTATTTCACTTAGCATCACACTCTCCAGTTCCATCCATGTTGCTACAAAGGGCCATATTTCATTCTTTCTCATTGCCACGTAGTACTCCATTGTGTATATAAACCACAGTTTCTTTATCCATTCATCAGTTGATGGACATTTAGGCTCTTTCCATAATTTGGCTCTTGTTGAGAGTGCTGCTATAAACATTGGGGTACAAGTGCCCCTATGCATCAGTACTCCTATATCCCTTGGGTAAATTCCTAGCAGTGCTATTGATGGGTCATAGGGTAGGTCTATTTTTAATTTTTTGAGGAACCTCCACACTGTTTTCCAGAGTGGCTAAACCTGCCCCTTTTTAATGCTTTTCTTCTTCTGGGACTCCTATGATAGGGATAATATTTCACTTTATAGAATTGCTTAGTTCCCTATGCCTGTATTCATGATTTAATAGTTTTCTTTCCCTCTTCTTTTCACTTTCATTATTTTCCATAATTTTATCTTCTCTATCACCTATTAGCTCCTCTGGTACTTGCATCGTTGTTGTGATGTCATCCATTCAGTTTTGCGTCTTTGTTATAGCATTTTTAAATTTCAGCCTCACTAGTTTCTAGGTCTTTTATCTCTGCAGCAAGGATTTCTCTGTTGTCTTCTGTGCTTTTCTTAATCCCAGCTATTATTCTTATGATTATTGTTCTAAATTCTTGTTCAGATATATTGCTTATATCTGTTTTGAGCAAATCCCTGGCTATGTTTTCTTCTTAATCTTTCTTTGGGGGAGAATTCCTCCTCTTACCATTTTGTCTTGGCTTCTGTCTTTTGCATGTTATGAAAGCTTGTTATGTTTCCTGCTCCTAAGAGTACTGCTATATTAAGAAGGAGTCACACACTATCCAGGGCTTGGTGCTTCAGAAAGTGTTTTTGGTGTATGCTGTGTACATTATCCTATTGTTATTTGACTGTTGTTTCCCCCAGCTCAGTCCTCTGCAGAGTTCTTCCTTGTTTGCAGTGTGGAATATTTGAACCTTTAACTAGGTATGCTTTTATTTGTTTAAATAAGCCTGATTAAGAAAAAAAAGCCTGGAGCACCTGGGTGGCTTGGTTGGTTAAGCGCCCAACTTCAGCTCAAGTCATGATCTCACCACTCATGAGTTCAAGCCCCACATCAGGCTCTCTGCTGTCAGTGCAGAGCCTGCTTTGGATTCTCTGTCCCCCTCCCCTGCTCATTCTATCAAAATAAATAAATTAAAAAAAAGCCTGATGCAAAAAAGAGAAAAGGAAAAGGTACAAAAAACCAAATAGACAAACAAAAAATTATAAACCTGTTTCCAAAGAAAAAGAAAGAAAGAAAGAAAGAAAGAAAAGCCTGATCAAAAAATGAAAAAAGGAAACAAACAATAAAAAAACTATAAGCCTGATTCCAAAGAAAAGAAAAGAAAGAAGAAAAGAAAAGAAAAGAAAAGCATCAAAATTTAAAAAATCCTAGTCCTATTTCTACTAGAGCTGAAGCTGATGCTTTGGAGCACTCTGTGATCAGTAGACTTGGTTAATGTGGGGTGCCTGTGTTGGTCCTCTAGAGGCAAGGCCTGCTGCACTGGCTCACAGACCTGCCTTAGTAAAGATGCCCCTGCAGGACACATGTGGGGGTGAGGTATGGTGTAAGGACCCCAGCCTCCAGTGGGGGGGGGGTGCCGTGTTGCTCACTAAAGTCCAACCATGCTGGTGGGCAGGGGAAGATGGCATCACCCTGCTCTCTTGTCCTGGGGTGGGGAGCTTGCGTTCTCCGCTGTTAAGGAAACCCTCACAGATAAGTAAACAGTCTCTTCTCCTGTGTCCCAGGCTTTTGTTAGATCCCTGCCCTTAACCCGTCTGTGCCCAGGCCATCAACATTCCTGGAGCCACAGCTCTCATGTGTTTTGTCTTTGATGTGCAGCTGGGATTCAAAACTGCAAATCTTTTTTTTTAAATTAATTAATTTATCTGAGAAAGAGAGAGAGAGAGGGAGAGAGAGAGAGAGAGGGAATATCCCAAACAGGCTCTACACTGTCAACGTGGAGCCTGAAGCAGGCAGGGCTTGATCCCACGAATCATCATGACCTGAGCTGAAATCAAGAGTTGGATGTTTAGCTGACTGAACCACCCAGGCACCCCCAAAACTCCAAATCTTAAAGGACCTGTCAAGGCTCAGACCCACTCTCCGCTCTCGAGGAGAACCTTACAATGCTGCACCTGGTGCCATTCTGTCCCAGAAAAGCAGTCCCTTGGCTGCACAGTTGCCTGGAGTTTATGGTGAAGCCCAGTAAAAAGTTGCAGATCAGGTTATCCACACTCTGCACATGCCTCTGTCCCCTGCTGTTGAACGGCTGCTGAAAGAGTCCAGCTGGGTCTTTTGTCCTTGGAGAGGTAATCTAACTTCTTCCAACTGCGTTCCAGGAAGGGGAATGTTCTCTCCCGGTGTGACCCAGGGAATTCCCACACTATGCTGTCTGCTATCCACTCCTGGGCCTCTGCCCTCTTCCCCAGGAGCATCACCACCTGCCCAGATCAACTCCAATGAATGGCACAGACTTCAAAACCCTCAGAATTTGAACTCCAGTGTTCACAAAAACTTGCAGTAGTATGTTCCTCCCGATTCCCCAGTCATTGGTTTTGGGGGAGTGATTTTCTTGCAAAAACCAGATGCAGTGCTCTGTCTCCCACTCTCTCCTCCTTTGTGTGAGAAGGGCTCCCTACCTTCTGTGGCAGCAAGGCTTTTCTCTCTTCCAGTTCACCTGACAGGTTCTTTCTCTCTAATTATGCAGATTGTTCTCTTGATCCTCAGGATTAATCCTTAATTTCCAAGATGTTCAAAATTATTTCATGTTGACTTAGCTATGTTCAAGGAACGAGGCAAGCCCAGGGTCCCTTTACTACTCTGCCATCTTAACTCCTCTTGTTCTTTCTCTCTCTTTTTAAGATTTTATTTTTAAGTAATCTCTACACCCAATTTGGGGCTCAACCTCACAACCCTGAGATCAAGAGTCACATGCTTTACTGACTGAGCCAGCCAGGTACCACCAGGGCCTTCCTTTCTACCTGGCATGGTTTTCCTTGGTCCAATAAAATATGTGACTTTCTTGTGTGCATCTTCTAGATGAACTTGCAAGGAAGTTTTCCAACACTCAAAGGCCCACACTCTATTTTGTTCTCGATTCTGAAGTAGGTGGACCACCACTTTCTGTGAGATCAGTGTGGGTTCTGGTCACACTTGGGTTCCATTGTCATGGAGCTAGACTTGTTAAAGGCCATTGACCATGGTCAATCCCTTCCTCTTGGTATACAGAGGTCGAGGGGTGTGGCACGCAGGGTGGGATGTCTGGTCCCGGCTGATAAGAAAGTAGAGAGCTGGTGTCCACCTTGGTGGGCAGCCTCAGACCATAAATCCTCACCTCCTCTTCAGACTACTGGCAAGCCTGGGTGGGACAGGAGGACACTCCTCTTCTGCTCCTGTCATGTTAACATTGACGGTCAGCTGGGATTTAGCTAAGGCTAGAAGGCTTCCATGTGGCTTCTCCATGTGGCTTGAGCTTCCTCACAACTGAGTGGATGGATTTCAAGGACAAATGTCCTATGCTCTTCAAGGAGCGGGGACTCCTATGTGGTACCGTTCCAAAGGTATCTGGCTAGCTCACCTGAAGTCCCTCAGGATATCTGGAAGGTTTTGGGAAGGCCTTCTATTCAGGCTGAAAATGATCTGTCTACTCCTTTCTCTGCTATGCAAGATTTTCTGGAAGTCTTTTCCCAAGTGTGGACTGCATAGGATGCTGCTGCTCTCAGTTGTCCTTATATCCAGGAGACAGTCTTATTTCAGGGCCCTGTTTCATTTCATCAGAGAAGATCTGCAGCATGTGAGAGTATAGCTCTCATTTTGTTCATTGGGAAACTGAGTCAGAAGGGCCCTATCATATATTCCATGATGGTCCAATCATGCGCTCTACTCCTGGGTATGGAGCAGAGAGGTTCTTCACAGCATTGTTATGTTGGTTATTTGAGATAATGCACTTAAAACAATTCACACAATGTCTGGCTTGGTGCGGTTGTTAACAATGTCAATTTCAGTAGGTACGTAGGCCTTCTTGTGTTGATGTGAGACCATAAGATGCCTGTGTGATCCTCTTTTGGAAATTTGTAAGAAAACAGATGTTGTATCTGAACTCATGAGAAGATAAATTATGAATATTTTCTTCTTTTGTTTTTGTATACTAATCTTTAATTTCTTCACTCTGGCAAGATTAATTGGACAAATGGATTTTTAGTCCTGCTATATGTTATGATTTGAAGAATTTGGGTAATTTATGAAGGTTGATTTTCTCTAGATAATAGAAAGTTTCTAAGTATTTTTTTCACTCATCAAATAGATCTGACTCCATGCTAATCATTCAGTGAGAGTCAAGATATATAAAGGCCTGAATCTGTGGGTGAGATGCTCACAGTTTTGTTAGGGACAGGCTGGCAGGCTGGAAGCACAGTACTTTGTGTAGAAATGGAGAAGGGGTGGGCAGTAGGAAGAGATGACTTTGGGTATGTGTGCTGAGTAGGCCCAAGGATTGGAGACACAGTGTGAGTCAGGGTTGCTGAGGAAAGGCTCCCTAGGGAAGGTGAGTCTTGGACTAGACCTTAAAGGAAATTATGGATCAAAACTGGTTGCTTTCCAGACCAGAGGAAGAGACAGTGGACAGAGGCCCAGAGACTGCGCTAACCATATGGTGTGGATAAAATAAATGAATGTCTTAATTAGAGTGCAAGGGCCACTTTGGGAAAGTCAAGGGGCGAGCTGTGTTTTTTTTTTTAATTAATTTTTTAAATGTTTGTTTTTGAGAGAGAGAGAGAGTGTGAGCTGGGGAAGGGGCAGAGAGAGGGAGACATAGAACCTGAAGCAGGCTCCAGGCCCTGAGCTGTCAGCACAGAGCCTGACGCTGGGCTTGAACCCATGAGCCATGAGATCATGACCTGAGTGTAAGTCAGACACTTAACCAACTGAGCCACCCAGGCACCCAATTTTTTTAAAATTTGTTTTAATACAAGATCATTAAAACACACATAGTATAGATCTTTAAAAACACATAGTGGGCTCCTGGGAAGATGGCGGCGTAGGAGGATGCTGGGCTCACCACGCGTCCTGCTGATCACTTAGATTCCACCTACACCTGCCTAAATAACCCAGAAAACCGCCAGAAGACTAGCAGAACGGAGTCTCCGGAGCCAAGTGCAGACGAGAGGCCCACGGAAAAGGGTAGGAAGGGCGGCAAGGCGGTGCACACTACACGGACTGGCGGGAGGGAGCCGGGGCGGAGGGGCAGCCCGCTGGCCAAGCAGAGCCCCTGAGTCTGGCTTGCACAAGTGGAGGGGCCGGACGGAGTGTGTTCGAACAGCAAGCGGGACTTGACATCTGGAAGGTTATAAGCTAACAGCTCTGCTCAGAGAATGGGAGAGCTGCAGGACAACAGGAGGGACAGTTGTTGAGCCCCGGACGACAGAGCTCAGCTTGGTGGGGAACAAAGGTGCTCGCCAGCGCCATCTCCCTCGCCCATCCCCCAGCCAAAATCCCAAAGGGAACCGGTTCCTGCCAGGGAACTTGCTTGCACCGGGCAAACACCCAACGCTGTGCTTCTGCAGATCCATCCCTCTGGCGGGTCTGACTCCCTCCCAGTGCCGCAGGGCCCCTCCCGAATCGGATCTCCGAAGGAAAAGCAAAAGCGAGCTGAGCCTGCCCCTCCCGCCCCTGTGCACCGTGCCGATCCACCCCAGCTAATACGCCAGATCCCCAGCACCATAAGCCTGGCAGTGTGCAAGTAGCCCAGACGGGCCACGCCACCCCACAGTGAATCCTGCCCCTAGGAGAGGGGAAGAGAAGGCACACACCAGTCCGACTGTGGCCCCAGCAGTGGGCTGGGGGCAGACATCAGGTCTGATTGCGGCCCTGCCCACCAACGCAAGTTATTCAAGACAGCACAGGGGAAGTGCCCACAGTCCCGCACCACTCCAGGGACTATCCAAAATGATGAAACGGAAGAATTCCCCTCAGAAAAACGTCCAGGAAATAACAGCAGCTAACGAACTGATCAAAAATGATTTAAACAATATAACAGAAAGTGAATTTAGAATAATAGTCATAAAATTAATCACTGGGCTTGAAAACAGTATAAAGGACAGCCGAGAATCTCTTGCTACAGAGATCAAGGGACTAAGGAACAGCCAGGAGAAGCTAAAAAATGCTATCAATGAACTGCAAAATAAAATGGAGACAACTACGGATTGGATTGAAGAGGCAGAGAAGAGAATAGGTGAACTAGAAGACAAAATTATGGAAAAAGAAGAAGCTGAGAAAAAGATAAAAAAATCCAGGAGTATGAGGGGAAAATTAGAGAACTAAGTGATGCACTAAAGAGAAATAATATACGTATAATTGGTATTCCAGAGGAGGAAGAGAGAGGGAAAGGTGCTGAAGGTGTACTTGAAGAAATAATAGCTGAGAACTTCCCGGATCTGGGGAAGGAAAAAGGCATTGAAATCCAAGAGGCACAGAGAACTCCCTTCAGATGTAACTTGAATCGATCTTCTGCATGACATATCATAGTGAAACTGGCAAAATACAAGGATAAAGAGAAAATTCTGAAAGCAGCTAGAGATAAAGGTGCTCTAACATATAAAGGGAGACCTATAAGACTCGTGACCGATCTCTCTACTGAAACTTGGCAGGCCAGAAAGGAATGGCAGGAGATCTTCAATGTGATGAACAGAAAAAATATGCAGCCGAGAATCCTTTATCCAGCAAGTCTGTCATTTAGAATAGAAGGAGAGATAAAGGTCTTCCCAAACAAACAAAAACTGAAGGAATTTGTCACCACTAAGCCAGCCCTACAAGAGATCCTAAGGGGGATCCTGTGAGACAAAGTGCCAGAGACATCGCTACAAGCATGAAACCTACGGACATCACAATGACTCTAAACCCATATCTTTCTATAATAACACTGAATGTAAATGGACCAAATGCGCCAACCAAAAGACATAGGGTATCAGAATGGATAAAAAACAAGACCCATCTATTTGCTGTCTACAAGAGACTCATTTTGGACCTGAGGACACCTTCAGATTGAGAGTGAGGGGATGGAAAACTATTTATCATGCCACTGGAAGTCAAATGAAAGCTGGAGTAGCCATACTTATATCAGACAAACTAGACTTTAAATTAAAGGCTGTGACAAGAGATGAAGAAGGGCATTACATAATAATCACAGGGTCTATCCATCAGGAAGAGCTAACAATTATAAATGTCTATGCACCGAATACAGGAGCCCCCAAATATATAAAACAATTACTCAAAAACATAAGCAACCTTATTGATAAGAATGTGGTAATTGCAGGGGACTTTAACACTCCACTTACAGAAATGGATAGATCATCTAGACACATGGTCAATAAAGAAACAAGGACCCTGGATGATACATTGGATCAGATGGACTTGACAGATATATTTAGAACTCTGCATCCCAAAGCAACAGAATATACTTTCTTCTCGAGTGCACATGGAACATTCTCCAAGATAGATCACATACTGGGTCACAAAACAGCCCTTCATGAGTATACAAGAATTGAGATCATACCATGCATACTTTCAGACCACAATGCTATGAAATTTGAAATCAACCACAGGAAAAAGTCTGGAAAACCTCCAAAAGCATGGAGGTTAAAGAACACCCTACTAAAGAATGAGTGGGTCAACCAGGCAATTAGAGAAGAAATTAAAAAATACATGGAAACAAGTGAAAATGAAAATACAACAATCCAAACGCTTTGGGATGCAGCGAAGGCAGTCCTGAGAGGAAAATACATTGCAATCCAGGTGTATCTCAAGAAACAAAAATCCCCAATACAAAATCTAACAGCACACCTAAAGGAAATAGAAGCAGAACAGCAAAGACAGCCTAAATCCAGCAGAAGAAGAGAAATAATAAAGATCAGAGCAGAAATAAACCATATAGAATCTAAAAAAATTGTAGAGCAGATCAATGAAACCAAGAGTTGTTTTTTTGAAAAAATAAACAAAATTGATAAACCTCTAGCCAGGCTTCTCAAAAAGAAAAAGGGAGATGACCCAAAGAGATAAAATCATGAATGAAAATGGAATTATTACAACCAATCCCTCAGAAATACAAGCAATTATCAGGGAATACCACGAAAAATTATATGCCAACAAACTGGACAACCTGGAAGAAATGGACAAATTCCTAAACACCCACACTCTTCCAAAACTCAATCAGGAGGAAATAGAAAGCTTGAACAGACGCATAACCAGCAAAGAAATTGAATCAGTCATCAAAAATCTCCCAACAAATAAGAGTCCAGGACCAGATGGCTTCCCAGGGGAGTTCTACCAGACATTTAAAGCAGAGATAATACCTATCCTTCTCAAGCTATTCCAAAAAATAGAAAGGGAAGGAAAACTTCCAGACTCATTCTATGAAGCCAGTATTATTTGATTCCTAAACCAGACAGAGACCCAGTAAAAAAAGAGAACTACAGGCCAATATCCCTGATGAATATGGATGCAAAAATTCTCAATAAGATACTAGCAAATCGAATTCAACAGCATATAAAAGAATTATTCACCATGATCAAGTGGGATTCATTCCTGGGCTGCAGGGCTGGTTCAACATTCGCAAATCAATCAACGTGATACATCACATTAATAAAAGTTTGATCCTGTCAATCGATGCAGAAAAGGCCTTTGACAAAATCCAGCACCCTTTCTTAATAAAAACCCTCGAGAAAGTCGGGATAGAAGGAACATACTTAAAGATTATCAAAGCCATTTATGAAAAGCCCACAGCTAACATCATCCTCAGTGGGGAAAAACTGAGAGCTTTTTCCCTGAGATCAGGAACACAACAGGGATGCCCACTCTCACCGCTGTTGTTTAACATAGTATTGGAAGTTCTAGCATCAGCAATCAGACAACTAAAGGAAATCAAAGGCATCAAAATTGGCAAAGATGAAGTTAAGCTTTCACTTTTTGCAGATGACATATATTATACATGGAAAATCCGATAGACTCCACCAGAAGTCTGCTAGAACTGATACATGAATTTAGCAAAGTTGCAGGATACAAAATCAATGTACAGAAATCAGTTGCATTCTTATACACTAATAATGAAGCAACAGAAAGACAAATAAAGAAACTGACCCCATTGACAATTGCACCAAGAAGCATAAAATACCTAGGAATAAATCTAACCAAAGATGTAAAAGATCTGTATGCTGAAAACTATAGAAAACTTATGAAGGAAATTGAAGAAGATATAAAGAAATGGAAAAACATTCCGTGCTCATGGATTGGAAGAATAAATATTGTCAAAATGTCAATACTACCCAAAGCTATCTACACATTCAATGCAATCCCAATCAAAATTGCACCAGCATTCTTCTCGAAGCTAGAACAAGCAATCGTAAAATTCATATGGAACCACAAAAGGCCCTGAATAGCCAAAGTAATTTTGAAGAAGAAGACCAAAGCAGGAGGCATCACAATCCGGACTTTAGCCTCTACTACAAAGCTGTAATCATCAAGACAGCATGGTATTGGCACAAAAACAGACACATAGACCAATGGAATGGAATAGAAACGCCAGAACTAGACTCACAAACGTATGGCCAACTAATCTTTGACAAAGCAGGAAAGAATATCCAATGGAAAAAAGATAGTCTCTTTAACAAATGGTGCTGGGAGAACTGGACAGCAACATGCAGAAGATTGAAACTAAACCCCTTTCTCACACCATTCACAAAAATCAACTCAAAATGGATAAAGGACCTGGATGTGAGACAGGAAACCATCAAAACCGTACAGGAGAAAGCAGGAAAAGACCTCTCTGACCTGAGCCGTAGCAATTTCTTACTTGACACATCCCCAAAGGCAAGGGAATTAAAAGCAAAAATGAGGGGCGCCTGGGTGGCGCAGTCGGTTAAGCGTCCGACTTCAGCCAGGTCACGATCTCGCGGTCCGTGAATTCGAGCCCCGCATCGGGCTCTGGGCTGATGGCTCAGAGCCTGGAGCCTGTTTCCGATTCTGTGTCTCCCTCTCTCTCTGCCCCTCCCCCGTTCATGCTCTGTCTCTCTCTGTCCCAAAAATAAATAAAAACGTTGAAAAAAAAAATTTAAAAAAAAAAAAAAAAAGCAAAAATGAACTACTGGGACCTTATGAAGATAAAAAGCTTCTGCACAGCAAAGGAAACAATCAACAAAACTAAAAAGCAACCAACAGAATGGGAAAAGATATTTGCAAATGACATATCGGACAAAGGGCTAGTATCCAAAATCTATAAAGAGCTCACCAAACTCCACACATGAAAAGCAAATAACCCAGTGAAGAAATGGGCAGAAAACATGAACAGACACTTCTCTAAAGAAGACATCCGGATGGCCAACAGGCACAGGAAAAGATGCTCAACGTCGCTCCTCACGGAGATATTACCCCACGCCACTCAGAGTGGCCAAAATGAACAAATCAGGAGACTATAGATGCTGGAGAGGATGTGGAGAAACGGGAACCCTCTTGCACTGGTGGTGGGAATGCAAATTGGTGCAGCTGCTCTGGAAAGCAGTGTGGAGGTTCCTCAAAAAATTAAAAATACATCTACCCTATGACCCAGCAATAGCACAGCTAAGAATTTATCCAAGGGATACAGGAGTGCTGATGCATAGGGGCAGTTGTACCCCAATGTTTATAGCAGCACTTTCAACAATAGTCAAATTATGGAAAGAGCCTAAATGTCCATCAACTGATGAATGGATAAAGAAATTGTGGTTATATACACAATGGAGTACTACGTGGCAATGAGAAAGAATGAAATATGGCCCTTTGTAGCAACATGGATGGAACTGGAGAGTGTGATGCTAAGTGAAATAAGCCATACAGAGAAAGACAGATACCATATGGTTTCACTCTTATGTGGATCCTGAGAAACTTAACAGAAACCCATGGGGGAGGGGAAGGGAAAAAAAAAAGAGGTTAGAGTGGAAGAGAGCCAAAGCATAAGAGACTCTTAAAAACTGAGAACAAACTGAGGGTTGATGGGGGGTGGGAGGGAGGGGAGGGTGGGTGATGGGTATTGAGGAGGGCACCTTTTGGGATTAGCACTGGGTGTTGTATGGAAACCAATTTGACAATAAACTTCATATATTGAAAAAAAAATAAAGTAAAAAATAAAAACACATAGTGACTGGGGCGCCTGGGTGGGTCAGTTGGTTAAGCACCTGACTCTTGATTTTCACTTACGTCATGATCTAACAGTTCATGGGACTGAGTCCTGCGTTATACTCTGTGCTGATGGCGAAGAGCCTGCTTGGGATTCTCTCTTTCCCTCTCTATCTGTCCCTACCCCTAACCCTCAAAATAAATAAATAAACTTAAAAAAAAATATTCTCTGTCAAAAACAAAACAAAATAAAACACATAGTGACTAATCATCTTGTTCTGGCTTTCAGTCCCAGACTCAGTGAATTTTATTTTTAGTTACCTTTTTTTTTTTTTGACCATTTTTAGGAGTCTGTGATTGAGATGGTGCTGTGCCAAGAAGGTAAGAGTCACGATAAAAAAAGGAACTTAGGATAGAAAGAAGCCTTTTCCTTATGTTAGGAAGAAGCTTTATAAAGGGGAATGCTTTTCTGTCAATTAGTGCTTCTTTGAGCACTGAAGTGGGAGTCACCTGGAACAAACATATTCATTAGAAGAGTCAAGGCTTAAGGACCAACTAGCAAACCTGTCATCCCTAGAATTTTAGAAAGTGAAAAATGATAGAATGATAGATCATGGTAGAGTGATAATCATTTTCACTTAGAAAATGAAGGATGATAATCAGGAGATATTGTAGAACCCTTTGAGTTCCCTTGTAAAGGCTCTGGCCTGACCTGTGTGAATAAAGATAGCAATAACTTCAGATCCTTTGTGGTAAAGACTTCTGGCGTTCACCCACATCTGGTTCTCTTCTTCTTTTTTTTTAATCATTAACACATTTAAAATTTTTTTTAATTCTTTATTTATTTTTGAGAGAGAGACAGCATGTGAGCAGGGGAAGAGCAGAGAGAGAGGGAGACATAGAATCCAAAGCAGCCTTCAGGCTCTGTGCTGACAGCTCAGTTTGAGCCTGACGTGGGGTTCGAACTCACGAACTGTGAGATCATGATCTGAGCCAAAGTCGGATGTTTAACCAACTGAGCCACCCAGGTGCCCCTAAATTTTTTTTTTTAAGTTTATTTATTTTGATAGAGAGAGTGAGTGAGTGAGTGAGTGAAAGAGCAGGGGAGGGGCATCTGTACTGTCAGCACAGAGTTGGATGCAGGGCTAGAACTCACTAACCATGAGATCATGACTTGAGCTGAAGCCAAGAGTTGGACCCTTAACCAACTGAGCCACTCAGGTGCCCCTGGTTCTTTTCTTCTAGGCACACTGCAGGGTTATAGTTTCCCATCACTTGCATTTAGGTAGCGACATATGAATATTTCTGGCCAATGAGTTGTGAGTGGAAGTGGTGCTTATGTTGCTTTTAGGCCAAAGTATTTAATCGCTGGTATGAGACTCTTCAGCTCCTGAAATCCTTGCCTTAGTTACTGAGAAGGTTGTGTATTCCAGATGGAATTCCTACAAGATGGTGGTACCTCACTGTCTTGGGTCCCTGATCATTACATATAGCATAACCCTGCCCACCCCCTTCAATCTGAGGCCTGGCCCTGAGAGATTGGGTGTTATGACCGTAGCATATACTAGCCTATCCTGACAGTATAACCATTCCTGCTCATTTCTCTCCTTATTCTTCTCTCCTTTTTTGGGACTTAAGAGAAACATTTATTTGCCCCTAGGGAATGGGTTGAATGTTATAGAGATATATTTGGGAGAGAGGGGAGAAGAAGACGGTGGATTTAGCTGGCAATAGTGATTATAGAATTGACATAGAAATGACATAAGGGCAGGAGGAAGAAGGAGAGATAAACTGAGAGATCTGTAATTTGTTCACCATCTCTGTGGGTATTATGGGCTGTTTTGGGGGGATTGTGAGCCGTAAATGCTGCTATCTGCACAGATTTGCCCATGTTTACCCCTTAGCCTACCTGTAGAAGCCTTCCTCCTGAGAAGGCTTTGAGTGGTGACCAAGCAGAAAGAAAACTGTTCTGGAAAGCTTGACAGTTAAATCCGTGATCAGCTTTCAAGGCTGAAGTTTCAGGGACTCTGACTTGGATTGTTCATACAGTTTCTTTGAAGACTCACTATGTAGGAAGAAGTCAGCTCTTGCAGCTTCTTTTCGAATGAAGTCTCTGTGTGAATTTGAGAATCCTCAACTATTAATCACTGTCAGTTCAGTTAAAGAATACATATTGTTTTAATGTAACTTATTCCAAGAATGCTTCTCACCAGCCTTCTCTTTTAATTCTCCCACTGATCTGCTCTGTGGCTGATAGCAAGTCACTTTCCCCTCTGGGCTTCAGTTCTCTCTGTAAACTGTTCCAGCCCTGACATTCTAAAGTTATGAGAGGGGAGAATAAGAATGTTCCCAATTTGTGGGTTGAAGATTCTAGAACAAGAGAGGGAAGAGTTAACTCTGATCCATGTTTAACACTTCAGAGGCTATTCTTGTTCCCTCACCCATAGGAGGGTGATAATGCAGTGTGTATGTGAAATTGCTTTATTTATTTATTTATTTATTTAAAAAAATTTTTTAATATGAAATTTGACAAATTGGTTTCCATACAATACCCAGTGCTCATCCCAACAGGTGCCCTCCTCAATACCTAACAGCAACCCTCGCCTCCCTCCCACCCCCCCCATCAACCCTCAGTTTATTTTCAGTTTTTAAGAGTCTCTTATGGTTTGGCTCCCTCCATCTCTAACTTTTTTTTTTCTTTCCCATCCCCCCATGGTCTTCTGTTAAGTTTCTCAGGATCCACATACGGATGGAAAGTGAAAACATATGGTATCTGTCTTTCTCTGTAGGACTTATTTCACTTAGCATAACACTCTTCAGTTCCATTCACGTTGCTACAAAAAGGCCATATTTCATTCTTTCTCATTGCCAAGTAGTTTTCCACTGTGTATGTAAACCACAATTTCTTTATCCATTCATCAGTTGATGGACATTTGGGCTCTTTCCATATTTTGGCTATTATTGAAAGCGCTGCTATAAACATTGGGGTACAAGTGTCCCTATGCATCAGCACTCCTGTATCCCTTGGGTAAATTCTTAGCTGTGCTATTGCTGGGTCATAGGGTAGATGTATTTTTAATTTTTTTGAGGAATCTCCACACTGTTTTCCAGAGTGGCTGCATCAGTTTGCATTCCCACCACCAGTGCAAGAGGGTTCCCGTTTTTCCACATCCTCTCCAGCATCTATAGAATCCTGATTTGTTCATTTTAGCCACTCTGACTGGTGTGAGGTGATATCTCAATGTGGTTTTGATTTGTATTTCCCTGATGAGGAGTGATGTTGAGCACCTTTTCATGTCCCTGTTGGCCATCGGGATGTCTTCTTTAGAGAAGTGTCTATTCATGTTTTCTGCCCATTTCTTCACTGGATTATTTGTTTTTCGGATGTGGGGTTTGGTGAGTTCTTTATAGATTTTGGATACTAGCCCTTTATCTGATATGTCACTTACAGCAATGGATAGATCATCTAGACACAGGATCAAAAAAAAAACAAGGGCTCTGAATGATACATTGGATCAGATGGACTTGACAGATCTATTTAGAACTCTGCATCCCAAAGCAACAGAATATACTTTCTTCTCGAGTGCACATGGAACATTCTCCAAGATAGATCACATACTGGGTCACAAAACAGCCCTTCATACGTATAAAAGAACTGAGATCATACCATGCATACTTTCAGACCACAATGCTATGAAACTTGAAATCAACCACAGGAAAAAGTCTGGAAAACCTCCAAAAGCATGGAGATTAAAGAACACCCTACTAAAGAATGAATGGGTCAACCAGGCAATTAGAGAAGAAATTAAAAAATATATGGAAACAAATGAAAATGAAAATACAACAATCCAAACGCTTTGGGATGCAGCGAAGGCAGTCCTGAGAGGAAAATACATTGCAATCCAGGCGTATCTCAAGAAACAAAAATCCCCAATACAAAATCTAACAGCACACCTAAAGGAAATAGAAGCAGAACAGTAAAGACACCCCAAACCCAGCAGAAGAAGAGAAACAATAAAGATCAGAGAAGAAATAAACAATATAGAAACTAAAAAAACAGTAGAACAGATCGATAAAACCCAAGAGTTGGTTTTTTGAAAAAATAAACAAAATTGATAAACCTCTAGCCAGGCTTCTCAAAAAGAAAAGGGAGAGGACCCAAAGAGATAAAATCATGAATGAAAATGGAATTATCACAACCAATCCCTCGGAAACACAAGCAATTATCAGGGAATACCATGAAAAATTATCTGCCAACAAACTGGACAACCTGGAAGAAATGTGAAATTGCTTTAAAGCTTCCTGCCTGGAGGCTGTAAGTAGCTTGAGGTCATTAACCTGGTTTCATTTGCTTCTGCCTCTCTTGTATATGTCATAGCTCTTGGTACAGGGTAGGTGCTTAGTAAAGTTTGCTGACTTGAATTGGAGTAAATACTCTGTGTTCCTTACAAACATTTTTTTTACAGCTTTATTGCAATAGATCAATATATGATAAACTGCACATTTTAAAGTGTATAATTTGATAAGTTTTGACATTTGTGTACACTTGTGAAGCCATTACCACAATCAAGATAATTAACATATCTGTTACTCCCAAAAGTTTTCTCATGTCTCCACTGTAATACCTCTCTTATACCTTCCTGCCCCTGTCTTCAGACAACCACTGATTTGCTGTCACTGTAGATTAATTTGTATTCTCTAGAATTCTGTATAAATGATATATGCAGTATGTATTTCATTTTCTTGGTGGGGAGGTATCTGCCTTTTTTCACTCAGTGTAATAATAATTATTGTCATTATTTTTGTATTTTATTTATTTTTTAAAGTTTTTTTTTTTTTTGAGACAGAGAGAGAGAGAGTGAATGGGGGAGGAGAAGAAGAGGGGGACATAGGATTCAAAGTTGGCTCCATGCTGACAGCAGAGAGCCTGATGTGGGGCTCGAACTCATGAACCACAAGATCATGACCTGAGCTGAAGTTGGATGCTTAACTGACTGAGTCACCCAGGCACTCCACTCAGCATAATTATTTTGAGATTCATCCATATTGTAGTCTGTATCAATAGCTCATTCCTTTTCATTCCTGAGTAGTATTCCATTATAAAAATATACCATGGTTTATTCATTCATCTGTTGTTGGACCTTAGATTGCTCTGGTTTTTGGCTATTACACATAAAGCTATTATGAACATTCATGTATAAGTCTTCGTATGGGTAATATGCTTTTATTTCTAGTAGGTGAACACCTAGGAGTAGAATATTGGATCAAATGGTAGGTGTCTGTTTAACTTCTAAGAACATGTCAAATTGTTTTGTAAAGTAGTTGTTATCATTTCAGATCCCACCAGCGCTTATGAAGTTTCACTTCCTCTACATCCTCATCCTCACCAACTCTTGGTATATGTCAGTCTTTTATTTTGACAAAGACCATTTTATCAGTTTGTTCTTTAAAGGACAGTACCTTTGGTGTTGTATTTGAGAAATATTTGGGTAGCTCAAGGTTGTAGTGTTTTTTACCCTGTGTTTCCTTCTGTAACTTTATAACTTTAAATTTTACATATAGGTTTGTGATCCATTTGAGTTTTTATATTGTATGAGATATGAAAAAAATCACCTTTTTTGGCATATGAATATTCAGTAGTTTTAGCCATTTGTTGAAGAATACTTTGTATATAATTTTCAGATGAAAAACATCTCTGTTAGCTCAGATCATTCCATTTTGCCAATAAGAAAACTGGCTTGGAGAAGTGAAGTGACTTGCTCAGGGGCCACATAGCTCATTTGTGTAGATCCAGGCCTCAAACTCATGTCTTCCAATTACCATTCCATTCGTTTGTTCACTAAGTTTTCTTTTTGTTTTACCCTTTCAAGTACCTTGTTCTTGAGTATTATCATTCTGCCTAATCTTTTAAACATTTTATTTATTTATGTATTTTGAGAGAGAGAGAGTGTGAAAGCAGAGAAGGAACACAGAGGGAGAGGGAAAGAGGGAATCCCAAGCAGTCTTCATGCTGAGTGGAGCCGCTTAACTGACTTAGCCACGTAGCTGCTCCTGCCTAGTTTTTAGAAGGGAGAACTGAGGCCTAAAACAGGACCATCACTTTAGAGACCATATTGTGAAGGTTCTTACCTCTTGAACCTCATCCTCTATTATTCTCCCCTCACTCCTGCTGCTTCAGTCTCCCCACTCTTCCTTGAATCCACCAGGAGCACTCCTGCCTCAGGGCCCTTGAACTTGCTGTACCCTCTCCCTAGACTCTCTTCTCTTAGCTATCCTCATGTCTTGTTTCCTTATCTCCTTCAAGTCTTGGCTCAAATGTCACCTCAGGAAAATCTACCTGAACCACACATTTAAAATTGCAAGCCCTTGGGGTGCCTGGGTGGCTCAGTCATTTCAGTGTCCAATTTCAGCTCAGGTCATGATCTCGTGGTTCATGTGTTGGAGCCCCACATTGGGCTTGCTGCTGTCGGTGCAGAGCCCACTTCAGATCCTCTGCCCCTGCCCTGCTTGCACTCTCTCAAAAAATAAATAAGCATTAAATAAAATTGCAGCTTCCCCCAAGCACCCACATCCCTTTTCCCCACAGTATTGTCTAGTCAGGTTGTGAAGTCATGTTGCGAAGTCAGGTTGTGAATTCAGGGGTGACAGGAGATTTCTTGTCAGAATGACACCAAGGCTGTGGCTGAGTGAAGGTGGAGAGTATTTTTCTACCTGATGAGGATTGAGGAAGGATGCTGAAAGCAGTTTGAAATCATCTGATTTTTTGTTTTTCAGCTATCATCTTTAAGAACTTAGAGTTTTCCATAGATTTTTAGCCTAACTCTGAGATCTGTGGGCTGGATCTGACACATGTAAATTTATAAAAGAGCAGTCTCCTCAGGGCTTATACTGGTGTCAGAGATTTTAATATTGCCACTATTTCTGTAGTCCCTTCTTTGGCCAGGCACTGTACATACATTATCTTCAGTTCTTACAACAGTCCTGCAAGGCAGGGATTACTCCCTGTCTTATGTATGTAACTTTTTAGGGCCAGGGATGTTAACGAAGCTTGCCTCAATTCACACAGCTAGTATCTGGTAGGGCCAAGATTCAAGCTCAAGCCTGGGTAGCTCAAAACCTGAGCTTTTCCCGCTATGCTTGGATAATGTGTTTCCCTTTCCTGTCCTTTTCTCCCCATGTACAAGCAATATCAAGTAACTACTCGAACATGGGGGTGAATAAGGAAGGCTACTCCAGTGTCCTCTCCACAGTTCTTCCAGGAAGGAGGACAGCAGCAATCCTTTTCTGTAGATGGCAGAACTGAGGCACAGAGGGCTTAAGCGACATGTTTAGGGCTACAAAATAAGTCTGTGGAAGAATTGAGATCAAAGTCTCAGGACTCCTGGCTCCCAGGTACATTGTTTTGCAATCCATGTCCCACCAACACCAAAGGCAATTTTATTGTAGATCTCAATGTATGAACAAATGGATGCTACTTGGGGCCTCTTAGAGGGGTGAGTAAACATCTGAGATCTGTGAGCTCTTTCCCCTCAGTTACTCTGTGAAGGAATTGAGTTCCTCTACACAGTACTGTAGGCCTAGTGTCCAATGAACTATTGACTTGGAAGATACATCTCACACTCATTCTAGCAAGCTAGATGCCTAGTGTTTTTGTGAGGCTCCAAAATTAGAAATAGTATCTGTTTCTGAGAGCTCCTGGTTGAAGCTCTTCCAGGAGCAACTCTGAAATCTTGGATTTGTACCTCTTTTCTCAGTTCCCTGAAATCAGAGAGGAGGGGTTTTCTTCAGAAGACTTATAGGTAAGGAGGTTTTGTCTGAAAATTGTCATGAAGTGTTCCACCATCATAGCAGGAATTCTTTATACCTGCCTTTCTGTAGGAGCCAGTGATGCCACTGCCAGCGTTCTTCATCATTTTGGGGTGCCTGGGAGCATGCTCATTCTGCATAGTAAGATGAATGGATACCATTTGGACACTCATTTCCCCTGAAAGATTTTCACCTGAGTGGAGTGGCATGGCCTAATGGTATAGCAGACAGAGCTGTTGGTCGGTGCCAGTCAGGGATGCTAGGCTTCAGCTACAGCTTTGAAAATTTCCCCATTTGTATAGTCTTTGTCATTGATCATGTACCTGAAGATTTGCTAGGAGACCTAGGGAACTAGATTGTGATGAAAAGGCATAGTCACACTCTGCTTCTTTCTAAACACTCCACGATGTTGTAATTGTCTGGGTACTTAAAGTTCCCCCTCAGACAGTGCATTCCTCAAGAGCAAGGATATAGTTTTACTGATCTCTTCATCTCTAGTGTCTAGCAGAGAGCTCGACAGGTACTTAGTAAGTGATAATTGAATGATGTTGGGGCGCCTGGGTGGCGCAGTCGGTTAAGCGGCCGACTTCAGCCAGGTCACGATCTCGCGGTCCGTGAGTTCGAGCCCCGCGTCGGGCTCTGGGCTGATGGCTCAGAGCCTGGAGCCTGTTTCTGATTCTGTGTCTCCCTCTCTCTCTGACCCTCCCCCGTTCATGCTCTGTCTCTCTCTGTCCCAAAAAAATAAACGTTAAAAAAAAAAAAATGAATGATGAATGAAGGAGGATGGGATTTTAGATAGATGAGGATTTACCCCTGTCTAACTTCAGGCAACTTGCTCAACTAATACTTCATTTGTAAACTGAAGTAAAATTATCTACCTACAAGAATGTTTTTAGGATTAAGTGAGTTAATGAGTAGAGGGACAAAATGAGTGACAGATGACCCTTTGGACTCTGTGATTCAGTAACACAGCTTAGAACACAGAATCACAGAATTACAAAGCAGTTACAGGCATAACCAGCCTCATCTTTGCCTGGCTAAATCCTAATCATCCTTTGGCTCTCAGTTTATTTCTTCCAGGGAGATTCTTTTATCTTCTTTCTGTCCCCATTCTCCCCAGTTTCTTCTACTCGTTGCTTTCATAATATTGTGTCTTCTTCTGTTATAGTACTTGTCAAAATTTACTTAAAAAAAATTTTTTTTTACATTTTTATTTATTTTTGATAGAGACCGTGAGTGGGGGAGAGGCAGGGAGAGCGGGAGACCCAGAATCCGAAGCAGGCTTCAGGCTCTGAGCTGTCAGCGCAGAGCCCGACATGGGGCTCGAACCCACAAACCACGAGATCATGACCTGAGCTGAAGTCGGATGCCTAACCGACTGAGCCACCCAGGCACCCTCAAAATTGACTTTTTTAAAAGAAGTATCATCTCTGAGAGACTGCCGTGAAGGCAGGGAATTAGGTCAATCTTGCTCACGATTATATTTATTCACATAGTAGATGCTTGTTAAATATTTATTGAATGAATGATGTGTTTTGCAGATGAAGAATCTGAAGCTTAGGAAGGGTAAGTGATTTTTCCAAACACTAAAAAAAAAATTTTAATGTTTATTTTTGAGAGAGAGAGAGAGAGCACACATTAATGGGGGAGGGGCAGAGAGAGAGAGAGAGAGAGAGAGAGAGAGAGAGAATATGAAGCAGGCTTTGTGCTATCAGCACAAAGCCCGACATGAGGCTTGAATCAATGAACAATGAGATCATGACCTGAGCCGAAGTCACTCAACCAACTGAGGCAGCCAGGTGCCCCTGATTTACCCAAACATTAAGCTAGACCCTTGTCTCTTGATTTCTTGTACCACAGCTGCCTCATGGCCAGGCACTTTGGATTCGTAGGTTTTTTTGTTTTGTGTTTATTGATTTTTTTCAGTTTTAATCTTTTTCTCTCCCATTTTAAAAATTATACAAATAACACATGTTTCTAGTAGAATATTTAGAAAACATAGATATCAAATAGGAGAAAGGAAGGGAGATTAGAACGCAAGATGAAATAAGGGAAAAAGAAGTAGAGATAGGTCACCAAAAAAATCCTGTCACCTGGGCATAAACACTATTAACATTTTGGAATATTTCCTTTCAGACATTTTTTTAGGTGCTACACACAAACGTGTGTACATGTGTGCACGCACACACCTTTGTATTTGTTTTTAAATTGAGAAACTTCACAGGAAGTAGAAAGGTGTAAAGCTTGAATTACCAGGAGACAGCTGTTTTGTAACAGTGTCCAGGAGTCAAGGACTCCTGCTGTAGAAAACCAAAAGGCATCTTCTGGGATCCCAAGATGAGGAAGATCGTTGCCAAATCAATAACTCAATAACTTTTGTTTCTGGTTTTATGTTCTCTTAATGGAGAGGAAGAATTTGGCTCCCTGAAAAAGATGAAGTTCTGTCCTGCCTTTTATAGAGAGTCTGATTTTTCTTCTGATGGGGTCATAATGGGCCCCGCTCTTCTGGAACTGGTTGCTCTGGAAGCCTGGCTTTGGATTTCTTAAAGCTTTTTGCTCCAAGAACCTGTCAACTTAGTTAATTGGAAATTAATAGAGAAATCTCTTTCAATCCTAGGATCTGCCCAGTTAGCTGACTCTTACTGGCATAACTGTTACTGGCAAATAATGTTTGAGCCACAAATAAGTACACTTTGCCCTTGAGCCTCGCCTACAACCAAGGTGTGTTTGCTTTTGTCCTCTCGCCATTGCAGGTTTCCTGAGCACTGGCTTTTATATTTCAGATGGAATTTTGGCTTTCTGCTTCTTCAGTTACTGAGTCCAGGAAGTACAGGTCCCATATGCTATTCAGATCCACAACCCACTTCCAAGCAAAGATTTGTTATCCTCAGATTTATTCTGCATCTCCAGCCTGCAAATATTAATTTATTCTCTACTTTGTGGAGATATTGTATTTGGAGATGCTGTAGCCAGATGCTGTAGTTGACACTGAAGCTACTTGGGTGAATAACACCCAGTCCTCCTTGCCTTCAGGGAGCTCATGTCTTGTAGAGCAGGCACACATGTAAACAGACCTTCAGGGTTCTACATGGTAGGTATACATGGGGTGATATAAGAGCAGTGACTAGGGGATCCTAACAGCCCTGGGGGATCAGAGGAGGTTGTTAAGAAACATTTAAATGGAGTCCCAAAGGATTCAGGATTTTCTGGTTTATTGATAGTCCCATAATCTCTGTGTAATTAGGATTATATCTTTCTACTCTCATTGGACAATTAATAAAAACATAGGCTTGAAAAACATTCAGGTATTCATTAAGTAAGTAATTACTGTCTAGCCGGCTTTTTAAGGAAATAATAACTTTTAGAATCTATATGTATTAAATGCTTTTCCCTTGCCTTGTCCTGTCCTAAATACTGAGGAGGGTACTGGACTGCTGGTATAGAAGGAATAATGGATGTAGGTCAAGGTCTCTGAAAGTTTTCAGTCCAGTTAGAAGAACAGATTTAAAATAGAGAATCACAGGCAACAGCCGACAACCAGATATAAGATGGATGCGTTCCTGTCGCCAGCACCACACATCTTGTTGCTTCTCCAGCAGGGGAGGCACCAGCCCAGCTTCCAGGAGTTTGGTAATAGAAATAGGGGAAAGAGACCTGCCTTGCCTTCCCTGGTCCCCCTAGGAATATATGTTAGTTTTCATTCTCCAATTTATTGCATGAGCACATTTATTGCATAGATGACTTCAGGGAGAATTGTAAGAATTCCTGAGCACTTCAGTTTTGAAATCTTGCCCCTTCCCCTTACTGGGGATACTTATTCTTCTCTTGCCCAGTATATTCTTACTTTGGGTATAGAAGTAAATTGAGAATTCCATTGTCACTGAGTCTGCCTTCGCTTACTTTTATTTAAAAAATTTTTAATGTTTATTTATTTCTGAGACAGAGAGAGACAGAGCATGTGTGGGGGAGGAGCAGAGAGAGAGAGAGGGAGACACAGAATCTGAAGCAGGCTCCAGGCTTTGAGTTGTCACCACAGAGCCCGATGCGGGGGTCGAACTCACAAACCGTGAGATCATGACCTGAACCGAAGTCGGTCAGTCAGCTGACTGAGCCACCGAGGCACCCCTGCCTTCACTTACTTTTAAATTTTTTTAAAGATTTATTTTTGAGAGAGAGAGAGTGAGAGCGAGCATGAACAGGGGAGGGACAGAGAGAGAGGGAGACACAGAATCTGAAGCAGGACCCAGGTTCTGAGCTGTCAGCACAGAGCCTGACGCAGGGCTCAAACTCATGAACTATGAGATCATGGCTTGAGCCCAAGTCAGATGCTTAACTGACTGAGCCACTCAGGCACCCCAGCCTTCAATTACTCTTAGCTTTCCTTTAGCCAGCTTTCAACTTAGCCAGAAGGAAAGCCTTCAGAACCAAGACAGTGAAAGTATATACTAAGGACTTTATATATACATAACTTTATATATACATATATGTATATGTATATATGTCTATATGTTTACATATATAAATATTTATTCTACAGAATACAAAGTTTATGGGATTAAAGATCGACTCTTTTCCCTGGGCTGACAAACTATGCTGTTCTTCCTCAGTATCAAGTGGGAGACTGCTTCTTTGAGTTGAAGCCTCATGCATGTTACTCTGTCATTTATGCCTTTTTCAGAATGTTTTATTTTCCATTGCAGAGAAGTGTACACTATATGCATTTAAACCACATTTGGGTATTCTTCATTTTGAATAATTTATATTGTTAATTTTTCTCTGTTAGAAATTGTTTGGGTATTATTCCTAAGGGAATCTTTAGAAATAGGCAGAGAGAACACGTAGAGGACTTGTTGCCAATGTTTTAGCATTTTTAAATTTAGCTCTGGTGCATTGGACAGATACATTCAGAATAGTTAATTTAGTAATTTTTTGAGAGCATAAATATTTACTCATCTCACTAATAGTCACCTTTTCTGGAAACTATTAAGGGTATGAACTACTACTCTTCAGTCCAAATTGATTTGAGGTCAGGAGATAGTGGAGCAGGATTTTTGGAGCATGGGCCACAGGACATGGTGTTTCCAAGGCTATCTGGCAAACATCATGAAGTTCTAGATTGATAACTAGTTTCTAGTCTCAAAAGAGACTCTAGTCTGTTAGGAGAATACAGGCCCATTAGGCAGGTGAGAAAATAAAGCCTTATTTCATTCACCAAGTGGCTCAACAGTAGACCACATTTGGGTGGACCAGACAGACCCCCAAATACTACAAAACGGAAAGTTGACTTTCCTGAAATTTTCACTTGTTTCCTCTAAGAAACGATTTTTACCTTTGCTACTGGGCCCCACAACACTTGGTTTATATTTCTATCATACTTTCTTTTCTTTTCCTTTTTTCTTGTTTATTTACTATTTTTTCATTAACGTGTTATAATTTGGACATTTTACTTTCTTTAATGTATTTTTTTATTGAAATATAATTAATATACAGTGTTCTATTAGTTTCAGGTGTGTAACAATTCAACCATTCTATAGATTACTTACCTAGTGCTTATCATGATAAGCATATATATTTTTAAATAGTATATAGAAATCAGAAATAAGTTTATTGAAGGGTGAAATATTTGCTTTTATGTAATTGTTGGAATTGTCTAAATAATTTACATATATATGTATTTCTAAAATTTTATTTTTTTAAAATTCCACTATAATTAACATATAGTGTTACATTAGTTTCAGATATACAGTATAATGATTCAACAATTCTGTACATTACTTGGTGCTCATTATAAGTATACTTTTAATACCCTTTATTTATTTCACCCACATCCCCATTCCCCACCTCCCCTCTGGCAACCAATTGTTTGTTCTCTGTATCTAAGAGTTTGGTTTTTTTGTTTGTCTCTTTTATTATTTGTTTTGTTTCTTAAATTCCCCATGTGAATGAAATCACATGGTATTTGTCTTTTCTCTGTCTGACTTACGTCACTTAGCATTATACAGAACTTCTAGGTCTATTCATATTGCAAATGGCAAGATGTCATTCTTTTTTATGGCTGAATAATAATCCATTGTACAGGGGTGTCTGGATGGTGCAGTTGACTGAGCGTTCTACTCTTGATTTCAGCTTAGATCATAATCACAGGGTCGTGGGATTGAGCCCTGCATCTGGCTCCATGCTGAGTCTGCTTAAGATTCTATCACTCTCCCTCTGCCCCTCTCTATAGCTCACACATGTTCTCGCTCTCTCTCTCTCACATAAAAAAAATTACAATTAAAAAATATTCCATTGTACATTTATACCCCATCTTTTAAAAAAAAATTTTATTTCAAGTAGGCTCCATGCCCAATGTGGGGCTCGAACTCATGACCCTGGGATCAAGAGTCATGTGCTCTACTGACTGAGTCAGCCAGGCACCCCCTATTTATATTACATCTTTATTCATTCATCTATAGACAGACACTTGGGTTGCTCCCATATCTTGGCTATTGCCAATAATGCTTGGTTAAATGACAGTAACATAGGGGTGCACATATTTTTGAATTAGTGTTTTTGTTTTCTTTGGGTAAATACCCAGTAGTGGAATTACTGGGTCATATGGTAATTCTCTTTTTAATTTTTGTAGGAATTTCTGTACTGTTTTACACAGTATCTACGCCAAGTTGCATTTCCACCGACACTGCATGAGGCTTCCTATTTCTCTAGATCCTTGACAACACTTGATATTTCTTGCCTTTTTGATCCTAGCCATTTTGTTAGGTATGTAGTGATATCTTAATGTGGTTTTGATTTGCATTTCCCGTCCATCATACTTTTTAAGTAGCTGCTTCTAGACCTTTGCTCTCCTACCTGTCAGAATATAAGCCCCTTAAGGGTGAAAGCATGCATTAAAAAATTTATTTCACTACTTTTTTGAGGTAAAAATAACCAGAAGAAAGACTACTGTTGATAGTTACACATTAGTGACTTTCATTTCATTAAAGCTTAAGACAGGTTTAGAAGAAAGACAAAACAGTTTATAGGAGGAACTAGCTCTTAGCCTGGAGCCAGAAATAACACCATAATATTTAATCATAGATTGGAAATATCTTTTGAATGATCAGGGTGGAGGTCAAGGTTAGAGGTGCATGTGTGTGGATGAGGGGTGGGGGTCATGTAAGAAGTTGATAAAAACCTTTTAGTGTCTTGGTTAGAATCATTTTAGTAATGGAAACTGACTTTACCCAGCAGGTAAAACATCATATTACATCTTAATTATAAGACTGACACTGTCTGTCAGAAGAGACAGAAAAAGGTTATCTAGGGAGAATTGACTGTTTCCTGGGCTGAGGGGCTACCGTCTTGTACCTTTAAAATTCTAAGCTGCACCATTTGAAATTGGTGTTTAGATAATAGTTTTTATTTGCAACTAATACTGTGAGACTTACATTTTATTTCATTTGGGTGCCCTGCAGTGCTTTTGTTGTTCATTTTTTCCAGTGATAGAGTAGAAATGCTGAAGGGAAGAGATAGGGAGAAGGAAGGAGGTAGAAGGAGAGGTAGAGAGAAGGAAGAAATGTTTCAGGAGGGAAATCATGAAGGCTGATGTGAAAGAAAAAAAAAACCACAGTGGAAAAACCACAGATAATCAAAGATACATTACCTCTTATTCAAAAGAAAGAAGGTACAGTTACATTTTTGACAGACCAATAAGCTGCAGCTCAAATGTAATAGTATACGGGTGATTTATCCAAGGAAGAGATAAAGCTGGCCATGATTCAGTAGAAATCCCTGAGCTAATAGCTATTGAATGGTAGTAGCTTATTATTATTATTATTATTATTATTATTATTATTATTATTATTTTGAAAACAGTCTAGGGGCAGTTGGGTGGCTCAGTCGGTTAAGTGTCAAACCTCAGCCCAGGTCATGGTCTCATGGTTCACAGGTTCAAGCCGTATGTCCGGCTTTCTGGTGTCAGAGCACCAGAGTGCTCTGGCTCTTTTGTCTTCCTCTCTCTCTGCCCCTCCCCTGCGTGCGTTCTCTTTCTCAAAAATAAACATTAAAATGGGGCGCCTGGGTGACTCAGTTGGTTAAGTGTCCGACTTCAGCTCAGGTCATGACCTCGTGGTTTGTGGGTTCGCGCATCACGTCGGTCTCTGTGCTGACACCTCAGAGCCTGGAGCCTGCTTCGGATTCTGTGTCTCCCTCTCTTTCTGCCCTTCCACTTCTCATGCCCTCTCTCTCTCAAAAATAAATAAACATTAAAAAAAATTTATTTTTAGAAATAAACATTAAAAAGAAAGAAAGAAAAGAAAACAGTCTAGCTGATTGTCCTATGTGATACTGTGGGGATAAGGGATATTTAAAAAAAATTTTTTTTAGGGGCGCCTGGGTGGCGCAGTCGGTTAAGCGTCCGACTTCAGCCAGGTCACGATCTCGCGGTCCATGAGTTCGAGCCCTGCGTCGGGCTCTGGGCTGATGGCTCAGAGCCTGGAGCCTGTTTCCAATTCTGTATCCCCCTCTCTCTCTGCCCCTCCCCCGTTCATGCTCTGTCTCTCTCTGTCCCAAAAATAAATAAACGTTGAAAAAAAAAATTAAAAAAAAATTTTTTTTAATGTTTATTTACTTTTGAGAGGGGGCGGGGAGGCACAGAGAGAGGGAGACACAGAATCTGAAGCAGGCTCCAGGCTCTGAGCTGTCAGCACAGAGTTCGATGTGGGGCTAAACTCTCAAACCGGGAGATCATGACCTGAACTGAAGTCAGAAGTTTAACCAACTGAGCCACCCAGGTGCCTCTAAAGTTTAAGTCATGAGATTTATGAGAAGTTTAAAAAAATCTGGAGCTAATTGTAAAAGTGCTACTGATGAAGTCCCTTAAACCCAGTAATAGATGCATCATAACTCCTATTTAACATACATAAATAATTAGGGATAAAAAGCCATTTGATAATTAAAGTTCTATATACATTAGCTATTGATAAGTTAGTTAGGGTGATGTCTAGCATAACTGGAGTGCTGACGAGTTTGTGGTCTGTTCTAATGGTGCTTAATAGCGTTGTTAGTGAAGAAAATGTACTGTTAGCATAAACTAGAGAATCTGATTCAGGCATGGGAAATAATTACAATACTTAGTTTCACTGTCATTCAACTTGCAATCAAACTTACTTTGTTGACTAATTAATAGGTTATGATGGGGGCTTTCTGACTTGGCTAATTAATTGAATGGTTACATGGTTGAAAGTTAGAGTTCCCAAATATGAAAGTGAAATGTCTTGAACACTGAGAGGTACAGCAGTGCTTTTACTAGGCTTATAATTAGTAATACCTTTTGTGGGCATGCCATTGAGTAACAGCTTCTGGAAACTTGTTCCCTGGCCAGCAGTGCTGCTTGCCTCAGTTGCTTTCTCATTGTAATTCTTTGCCCTAAATGATAACAGCTAGTTTGAGTTACTTAGCATTGTTCTCCTCAGAAAAAAGGGATGGCGTGTGTGTGTGTGTTTTGGGCAGATATATGGCACGCACAGGTCTGGCCTAAAGCAAAACTCGGTAGTGTCAAGTTGCTCTCTCTTGCTCTCTCTCTCTCTCTCTCTGTGTCTCTCTTTTGGTTCTAGCTTCTTTTTATGCATCTTTATGCCATTATCTCTCCATCTTTCATTCAAGAACATCTTTAGCATTGTTAATAATTTTTATATACCTGTTGATGCAAGAGCCAATCTTAATGATGCCTTGGATTCATTGATGTGCATAGTGGAGATGGCAGTATTTTCATATCTTTCCCGAGGTGCAAAGCACCAGCAGTGGTGAATAAGCACTCCCAGATCCTTCTGGAAAGCTTTGTTGAGAAATCCAGAAAATAGAGGATTTATGCATGTGGAAACCATAGCAATCAAGTGGCAGACAGACTGCAAATACTAGGTCCTGGTGACAGCTCATCAGCACCTCGTGATACCAGTCAAAAATAACATTGAAGATGTTCAAGGGCAACCAGCAGGCCCTAAAGGTCACCTCAGTGGAGATCAGTATCGTGTTGATTCTTTTGTTTTCATTGAGCTATCGCTTTCCCTCTTTCCTGTCTTCCTTCTCATTTCTCCTGTGGAGGCAAGTAACAATCTTCAAGTAGTAGATGAGGATGAAGCTCAGAGGGATGTGATACTGGACCATAAACATTAAAGTGGTGAAGAAGAGCTGGTTTATTTTGGAGGGCCAGTTCTCTATACAGGCTGCACCATGGATGTAGAGGTCATTGGGGAGAGAGGCTCTTAAAAGGCTGATCTGGGAGGTGATAGCACAGGAAGAAGAGAAAACAGCCAAATCACTGTGATATCCCAGTAGACATGAGATACACTGGGTTTCTAGTCATAGGGGTTTACAATCAGCTGTTACCTTTCAACAGTAATTAACACCTGTGAGAATATGGACACAGAGTTGGAGATACCCTGCACATAAGAGCTGAGCTTGCACATGGCATCCCCAAATATCCAGTAGTCCATCAGAGTGTACATGGCAGTAAAGGGGATGCACATGACACATACCAAGATGCCAGAGAAGGACAGATTGGCAGTCAGTATACTGATGACGTTTTGAGCTTTTCTCTGCTTCTTAACGATGATAGTGATGAGAGAAAAGTTTCCAAAAAGGCCCACTATTAAGACAACAGTATAGGCTCTGAGGAATAGGAGCAAGGCTAGAGAAGGAAGCCGAGAGGCCTCAAAGTAGAAAAAATGCAGAGTTGTTGCTTTCTGCATTGGTTTTATTAGATGCTGGATAGTTTAGAAAAAGTTCCATTATGTTAGGGTTGTAAGAAGACATTTTGTTAGCTTATTTTGACCATGATTTCTTGGGAAGTACTTGGCTCTCAGGCTTCCAGTGAGTAATTAGTAGGGTTTAATCTTCCTTGATCTTTACATGTGCTCCATGAAAATGCACCAATGACTTGAATATCCTCCTTAGATCTAAAAAATGAAACAGAACCCAGAATATTAGTGCAAGTTCTTAACAACCTGAGAGGACATAGAGAGATGGGTCTGGCCTCTCAGTCCTTGCCCTTTTTCTCATCTCAGGGTGCTTGATTTGTTCCATCAGTATAGTATTGTTTTTTAATTTCTTTTTTTACATTTATTTATTTTTGAGAGGCAGAGAGAGACAGAGCACAAGTGGGGGAGGGGCAGAGAGAAAAAGAAACACAGAATCTGAAGCAGGCTCCAGGCTCTGAGCTGTCAGCACAGAGCCCAATGTGGGGCTTGAACCCACAAACCATGAGATCATGACCTGAGCTGAAGTCGGATGCCCAACCGACTGAGCCGCCCAGGTGCCCCTAGTATTTTTTTTTTTTTAATTTAAGTTTATTTATTCTGAGAGAGAGAGAGAGTGGGGGGGGGGGGGGGGAGAATGAACATGCAAGCAGGGGAGGGACAGAGCGACAGAGAGAAAATCCCAAGCAGGCTCCATAGTGACAGTATGTAGGCTGACATGGGCCATGAACTCACGAAATGTGCCATTGTTACCTGAGCTGAGATCAAGAGTTAGATGCTTAACTGACTAAGCCACCCAGTTGCCCCACCCATCAATATAGTCTTTAGAGCTAATAAGGAAGAAACTGTGATAGCATTCTATTAGCTATGTAAGATAGATAGCATTTTATTAACTAGGTAAGGGAGCCCAAATGTGTTTCCATTCCTGGTACTCCTGTGTTGTGTGTGTGTGTGTGTGTGTGTGTGTGTGTGTGTGTGTGTGTGTGTGTTCGTGCATGTGTTATGGAGGTCACAGTACCATGTTTGGGTTGAATTTCAATTGTAGCATCACCATTTGGTGTCCATATGACTTTGACACAATTAGTTACCCTTCATGCTGAGTTTTCTTATCTGTAAAATGGGAATAAACAGTGTGAGTTGTTGTGAGGATTGAATGAGATCAACTGAATTTATCTCTCAGCCTCAACATATAATAGTGTTCAGTATGTGTGTACTGAATAAAATTTGTCAGCTCCACTGCCCAGAGTTAGTCCACTGCCCTTTAGTCTGGAGGCTAGAATCATAGATCATGCCTGCTATGGAATAGCATATGCTGTCTCCTTTTTGTACTACTTACATTCTCTGGGGCTGAAGCCATGCTCTGCACAGGCAGTTCCTGGGTATGATGTTCAGATTCTGGCAAGGTATCCATTGCCTAGTGAGCTCCTCCATAGAGTTACTTTATTTAGAAAGCATTTGTCCAGTTATCCCTTCCTCTGGATCCCTTCTTCTGACTTCGAGAGGAAAGCGGGGCCCTGATTCAGTGGTTCAGCATGGCTTAGGGTGGTTGTATTCTGTGGAATTATTCAGACCAGAATATACAACAAGCATGATGTACTCCCCACCTTTTTAAGGGCTGAGATTTCTAGCTCAAACAGGACACATTGAAGGAGGGCAAAGGGAAAAAAATACCCCTCATCTTGATTTATTCTTTAGGAATTTGAGGAAAAAACATAAATAACATTGATAAAGGAAGCTGAGCAATAGGAATAAAAGAGAACAGATGTTTGTTTGCTGTTTGAAATTACCCTGGCCTGCTCTCACATCCTCTCTGAGTTCAAAGCCTTGACAGATTCTTATTGGAAAGAAACAACCTTAAGAATACTTGTTATATCTGTAATGGTTTCAACAGTAGATAGTACAATAAGGAACACCATAAAAATACCACAGATGAATACAAACTGTTGATAAAGATAATATAGTTTGTAAAGCAAGACCCAAGGAACTAATGATTTGTGGCTCAGATGTGATGTGGTAATGAGTAGAGATAGCAAAAATTATAAATAGTGGTATTTAAAATGGTTTAGGGGTTAGCTGATTCAGGCATTCAGCAGACCTAGAGTTCACAGATATTGGCTAACGAGGAATGTCAAAGCAGATTTAAGTTCTTTGTGACAGTGAATTAGAACCATAAATGAGAGATAGAACATTTTGATTAAGAGACTTCCTACTAAGCAAGCTTTACTTGGAGGAGGAAAGGAATGAAAAAGAAGGCAATAACTTCATATATAGGTAGGTATGCTAGAGTGATCACCAGACTTTCTATCAGGAGGCACGTTCTACTGCTAACCATCTCTTTGATCTTGAGCGTGTCACTCTCCTCCTCTGGGCTTCAATTTCTTTATCTGCTAGATGAAACTTAAAAAATGGCCTCCCTATTTCACACACCTTGGTTTAAGGGCCAATGAGATCATATATTTAAAATGTCCTATAAACTGTTAAACACTGTGCAAATTCATATGCTCGTTATTGTTATCACTATTATACTTGTTGAATGTTTCACACTGAATTGATCTAACCCCCATCCTCCAGAAAGCTATAAGTGCTTTTCTTTCTGCTGCACTATTTATTTCTCCAATAACACGTTTGCTGGAAAGAGGTCATATTGTTATATTTCCATTTCAGAGACAGAAATCAAACTGTAGAAAGGTCTAAGAGCTTAGCTAAAGCCACACAAAACCAGCAAAATCTTGTGCTTGTTTTCTTCCCAGTTCTTACTGTCTACAAGAAAGAACAGCTTCCTATGACTCCTTCAGAGATAGGTCTGAATAATAGTTTCCTCTACAAATGTGAAAATGTACACAATTTTTTAGAGTTCTAGCATATTGGTGACAGAGAAGGGAATGTACATAGGGAACCCTTCTGTTTCCTATGTTCTAGTTGATCTGGGTTGTCTGGGCTGAGTGAATGGGGATTACTCACCACCTTGCAACAGCTGGTCTGAAGCTTTGTACAGACCCCTCTACTCTCCTCTGTGTTGACTAGTAGCAAAGTACAAATCAACTCCCCAGTCTATAAATTCCTGTAGAGGCTTGAAGCTCAAAAAAGCCAGAAGGTTAGATGGGCCTCATGTGGGAGGAATTCAAAGGGGAGTGCTGGAATTACATTATCCAGTGCTCTCTACAATAGACAGAGAAGATTAACAGGAAAATCCTCAGTGTGAATGTTAAATGGCCATGTGGGGTTTGTACTTTACATAATTGGTAACTCTTAGGTTGAAGTATTTAACTCCTACATATCTGGAAGCAAAATAATGCTAAGCTCTGATTCATAAAAAAATTCTTGAGATACATTTCTATTTTAGGGAAGTTCATCTTTGGCTTGTTTAGTTGGAAATGACCTGGAGATGTGAGGTCTGAAATTACCAAGTCACACATTGCCCAAAAATATGAGTAAGATATAGCAGAGGTAGGTAATCTTCAACCTCCAACATAACTGTACTTAACTCATGAAGCATATGCCTTGAACTGGCTCCCTGTATGCCTTTTAATGCAAAAGTACAACGTTACACATTTTGGATAGTTTTTTTTGTTTAATGGTTATTCTCCACAGTCTCTGCACATTTATTTCTGTATTTAAATGGTTTTTTATTTTTATGTTTTATTAGTGTGTCTTTCTCTGTTCATACAACTCTTTTTTTGGTGGGGGTTTGAGGGTAGAATTTGTGTGTGTGTGTGCGTGCGCACGCGTGTGCATGCGCACCCCTTTTCTCCTTATATTTCATTGTTTTCCTCTTTCTCCCTACTGCATTGTCTTCTCTGTTTCCCCTTTCCTTTACTGGTCCATAACACAGAAAAGTTAAAGCATAGTTTAGGTTATCTGTTATATTTCATTTGGTGCTGTTGGTGTCTTGGCCGGAAAGAGACTCTACAGGCGTTCTAATATACCCCTCTCATTTGACCCATGTTGCACCTTTGCAGTTAATTACTGGTAAAACAGGGACCAGAACCCATCTTCTGGCTCTCAGATTTCCATGCTCTTTCCACTGTTTTCTGCTGCCTCCTGTTTTATTTCTTGAATAGATTTTTATTTTTCTTGTTGTTAATTTTAAAAGCAAATGAGTAGAACATTTTCTGTTTCTTTTACATTAAAACATTTTCCTTAATGTATCTTCAGGGAGTCTGTGGCCTTAGTCAAAGTGTTTATGTGAAGGTCCGGGATAGGTCAGGGCCACACTGCAAGCATCCCCTCCCCACCAATAGAACTCTTTCTCCTTTTCCTTAAACCTCTAGGAATACAGATTCTGCAGCTATATTGATGTAAATAATGTCTCACACTTGTTTAGGGCTTGATGATTTTAAAGTACTACCCCATTCATTAATTTATTCAAGAATTTAAGTGTTGACAAAGTGGGCTATCTTACTTGATCTCTATAGGAGTTCTGTACTCTAGATAGGAATGATACTTTAATTCTGATTTAAAATCATCGCAGTTGAGGGGCAACTGAGTGGCTCAGTCAGTTAAGCATCTGACTGGCTCAGGTCATGATCTCTCTGGCGGTTCATGGGTTCGAGCCCCTCATTGGGTTCTGTTCTCACAGCTCCGGGCCTGGAACCTGCTTCATATTTTCTCTCTCTCTCTCTCTCTCTCTCTCTCTCTCTCTCTCTCTCTCGGTCTCTCTCTCTTTCTGCCCTTCCCCCACTTGCACTGTCTCAAAAATAAACATTAAAAAAAAATCGTGGCAACTGAGACTCAGTGACTTGCACGTGGTTGCATAGTAAGTAGCAAAGCTCAGAGGAAGATTTTTACTTTCTAAACCATACCCAAAGCAATATTTTTTGGTTTACTGGTCATTTCATTTAAAAGAAAATCAATCAAATTAATCATTTGTGTTCCATGAAAACAAATAGAACTAGAGGCTGTGTAAAGATGCATCTTAGACCTCTCCCTAAAGAACAAAGTAGTATATTAACCACAAGAAACATCAAGAAACAAATGCTAACTCTTTCCAGACTTTTTAAAAAGTGTAATTGGCCTGGTTATTTTATATCATGCAGACTTCTATTCAACTATTCACCCATTCCAAAAAAATAAAATTTCATGGCTGTTGGAGAAATGTTTGCTGTCTTTTAAGATTGGGGGTAACATTTGACTTATCCATTCTTCTATTATATATATTTTTATTTTCTCTGCTGGAAATGGTTTAGCTGTTTTTCCTTGAGTTTGACAATTGCCTGAGATCATATGAAGTGTTAGTGGAAAATGTATACATTTAATTTCCCAGTGCCTAATAGTTACTTTTAAAATCAAGCCAACACAGATTGTCTGAAATGGTTTTAATTTTCTGTGAAGGTTAATGGCTGAGTTTGTCATTATAGGGGTGTTGAGGTTTTTAATTCTTTAAAATAACAATATATTAAATGTATCGAGAAAAGAGAGCTAAACTCTGCCAATAAAAGTATATATATCAGGTTTTAAAGTTTATTTACAAACAGAAGCAAAAGTAATCGAAACCATATTGTGCCAATACTAGCATTTGGTGATTTCTTTTGATAATTTTCTTACAGTGGTGCATTCTAAAGCCACGGGGTTGTTTTTAAGATCACATAAGCAAGAAGACATCTGGTATAATTAGGCCTGAAAGCATGACAGTTCTAATTTTTAATGATCTTCACATTTTAAAATTGGATTATTTTAACACGAAAAGAACATTTGCAAAAAGACATTTGCAAGATTTTTCTTTAGCATTTTAGAGGTTTGCTTCCCAGTTTCTTACCTGTTAGAAATTTCTAGCTCTTTTGCTGTTCTTTTCATATTGTACACATTTTCCTTCATTTCCATGATTGTTTTTCTAAGTTTACTTCTTTGTCAAAAGATGCCATGTGACCCACCTCTTCAAGTCAGACACCCCCCTCTCCCTTCTTGGCTTATTTATCCACCAAAGTATGAAAAGCTTCATTTCAGAAGCTGCTCTTAGAGTTAAAATCTTTGCACAGAGGATCAAGCCTGGAATCCAGTAGGATATGAAGGCCACTAAAGAGTCAGAAGGGAGGAGTCAGAAATCTCAGCAGCAGCAGTGACATTAGATGGAGTTGTTCAAAAGATGTATTCAAAATATCACTTTTAGTCCTCTTGTAGAGGTAACAAGAGTGTGTCTTGAAAAGCTGTGGCATTTTCTGACATATATATATTGATACTTAAAAAAAACTAGCTTTGCCAAAATCAGAAATTTGATTTAAATATTTTTAAAAAATGTTTATTTTGAGAGAAAAAAAGAGAGCATGCCATGTGTGTATGTGTGCACAGGGGAAGAACAGAGAGAGAGGGAAAGAGAGAATCCGAAGCAGGTTCTGCTGTGTCAGTGCAGAGCCCAAAGTGAGGTTTGAACTCATGAACCATGAGATCATGGCCTGAGCTGAAATCGAGTCAGAAGCTGAACAGACTGAACCATGCAGGCTGTAGGATTTTCATAAACCACTTTGAAACTGACAGCACATAAGCTGCTGAAATAAAAATTTTTAAAAAGCCCTCTTAGGGAGCCAAAGCATAAAAGACTCTTAAAAACTGAGAACAAACTGAGGGTTGATGGTTGATGGGGGGGGGGGTGTGAGGGAGGGGAAGGTGGGTGATGGGTATTGAGGGGGGCACCTTTTGGGATGAGCACTGGGTGTTGTATGGAAACCAATTTGACAATAAATTTCATATTAAAAAAAAAAGCCAATGAATTAAATCATCTATATCTAAAGTGGAAAAAAAAAAAGCCCTCTTCTCTATTTGAAAAGTTATTGATGGGGGTGCCTGGGTGGCTCAGTCGGTTAAGCGGCCGACTTCGGCTCAGGTCATGATCTCACAGTCCGTGAGTTTGAGCCCCGCGTCGGGCTCTGTGCTGACGGCTCAGAGCCTGGAGCCTGTTTCGGATTCTGTGTCTCCCTCTCTCTGACCCTCCCCTGTTCATGCTCTGTCTCTCCCTGTCTCAAAAATAAATAAAACGTTAAAAAAAAAAAAATTTTAAAAAAGAAAAGTTATTGATGGAAGAAGGCTATTCCTCATTGTTACAAAAGACTGAAAAGTGAGATTTAGAATAAATTATTTCCTTAGAGTGAGAGTGTTTGAAGGCTTTGAGAAAATAGATTAAAAAAATTTTTTTAAATGTTTATTTATTTTTGAGACAGAGAGAGACAGAACATGAACGGGGGAGGGGCAGAGAGAGAGGGAGACACAGAATCCGAAGCAGGCTCCAGGCTCTGAGCTGTCAGCACAGAACCTGATGCTGAGCTCGAACTCATGGACCATGAGATCATGACCTGAGCTGAAGTCTGATGCTTAACTGACTGAGCCATCCGGGAGCCACTGAGAAAATAGATTTTAGAATATTAAGCATGGTTGAAGATATTTCTGGCATGCCATAATGGATAGACTAGAGACATTTTGAATTATTTTGTAACTCAAACATTCAGTGATAGAGCCCCAGATTTAATTTAATTTATTTTTATTTTTAAGTTTTTAATTCTTGTTAGTTCACATAGTGTTATATTAATTTCAGGTGTATAATACAGTGATTCAACAGTTCCATACATCATGTGGTGCTCATCATGACGAATGCACTCCTTAATCCCTATCACCTATTTCGCCCATTCCCTTACTCCCCTCTCCTTAGCAACCATCAATTTGTTCTCTATAATTAAGAGTCTGTTTCTTGATTTCTCTCTCTCTCTCTCTTTTTCCCCCCTTTGCACATTTGTTTTCTTAAATTTCACATATGACCGAATCATATGGTATTTGTCTCTCTGATGGACTTATTTTACTTAGTGTTCTTATACTCTCTTGCTCCATCTATGTTGTTGTAAAAGGCAAGATTTCATTCTTTTTTAGGGCTGAGTAATAGCCCATTGTATATATGTACCTCATCCTCTTCATCTATTCATCAGTCAGTGGACACTTGGGGTGGTTCCATAATTTGACTAATTTATTTATTTATTTATTTATTTATTTATTTATTTATTTATTTATTTAAAAAAACTTTTTTTAACATTTATTTATTTTTTAGACAGAGAGAGACAGAGCATGAATGGGGGAGGGTCAGAGAGAGAGGGAGACACAGAATCTGAAACAGGCTCCAGGCTCTGGGCTGCCAGCACAGAGCCTGACGCGGGGCTCGAACTCACAGACTGCGAGATCATGACCTGAGTCAAAGTCGGATGCTTAACCGATTGAGCCACCCAGGTGCCCCTAATTTGACTATTTTAAATAATGCTGCAATCAATGGAGGGGTGCATGTATCTCCTTGATTTAGTGTTTTTGTGTTCTTTGGGTAAATACACAGTAGATTGCAGGATCGTAGGGTAGTTAGTTCTCTTTTTAACTTTTTGAGGCACTTCCATACTGTTTTCCACAGTGGCTTCACAGTTTGCATTCCTACCAGTAGTGCGTGAGTATTCTTTTTTCTCCACATTCTTGTCAGTACCGTTGTTTCTTGTATTGTTGATTTTAGCCATTTTGACAGGTATGAAGTGATATCTTGTTGTATTTTTGATTTGCATTTTTCTGATGGTAAGTGATGATAAATGTCTTTTCGTGTGTTTGTTGGCTGTATGTCTTTGGAGAATTGTTCATGTCTTCTGCCCATTTTTTTCTTCTGCCTGTTTTTTTTTTTTTTAGTGGATTATTTGTTTTCTGGGTATTGAATTTTATAAGTTCTTTTTTAATTTTTTAATATTTTTATATGAAATTTATTGTCAAATTGGTTTCCATGCAACACCCAGTGCTCATCCCAACAGGTGCCCTCCTCAATGTCCATCACCCACTTTCCCCTCCACCCCACCTCCCATCAACCCTCAGTTTGTTCTCAGTATTTAAGAGTCTCTTATGGTTTGCCTCCTTTTAAATGATCCTCATGTCACCTGAAGATAGGGTAAAGATACTCATTAACTTTGGTTTTGATAAACTAAATATGCATGAAGTCATTTCTGGGATAACTACCAAAAGAGCAAAACCTGTGGGTTGTTTCCAAAATCCTTCAGTAGATGAATAAAAAGGAATGATGAAATACTCATTCTCTGCAAGTGAAGAGTTATCGAAGCAACAGGGATGACCTGTGGGTTTCTGAATTTGGCAACCAGGTCGATGATAATATTCTTAGCTGAAGTAGGCGGCAGGAGGAAGAGAAAGTTTGGAAGGAAGATGGTGAGTTCCCCTTGTGGGACAAGTTGAATTTGAGGTGTTCGAGGGACAGCTGAGTGGAGATGACCTGGAGACAGCCTTTGAGTTTCCTCAGGAGACGCAGGGCTAAGGCAGTGGGTTTTGTTTTGTTTGGTTTCGAGAGCTTCTTTTTAAGCTAAAGTGATTCTTTGTTTTTTTATTTTCCCTGAACTTAAGAATGTGTCTAACTATTTTGAGTTAATCTTGGCTATATTATCCTGATACACATTTTTAACAGACTTTTCCAGTATCACTTGGGTGAAAGTTGTGAAATTGTTGTGTCTGGAAGCCTTTGAAAAAGTAAGGTGCTTTTCTACTTTAAGATGTTTGAATTTACCCCCCATCTAGAGCGCTGGATTTCTCCTAGTATAAGCAAAATTGTTTTTTGGTTTGTTGTTGTTTTTGTTGTTGTTGTTATTGCTGTTGTTGTATGTAGGAATTTATTCTCTACTCTTCTCTGCCATCTGGTGGCTTATGAATGGAACATTGCATTTGGAAGGAAGACAAGGAATTTGAGGTTATTTTGGGATATATAACTTACTAAAGAGAAGAAATATATGGTTGTGTGTGTTTAACTTTGAAACCACCAAATCAGAGCAGTAGTTTTAGGGCACAGAAATTTGCCTGTGGTATTTTTTGGATTTGCTACCCTCTCTTCTCTTACCTCCCTTGCTTTGCTTCACAACATCTGGAATTTTCAACCGCATATGTAGTGCTAAGTAAACTGAGTAATCAAAGTTAAATTTCCTTCTGCACTTAATTAAATTATTGTTGGCCTTGTGACCTATATGAATGTATGGTCTCCTTTAGTGCCCACCTGGAGGCATTCTTCTCCTCTTCTATCTCTGTAGCCTTGTGGTAGATGGAGTAACACCCTCCACAAATATGTCCATGTCTTAATCCCCAGCCCTATGAATGTGGTACATTCCGAGGCAGAAAATGCTTTTGTTTTTTATTTATTTTTTCTTTTCAACGTTTATTTATTTTTGGGACAGAGAGAGACAGAGCATGAATGGGGGAGGGGCAGAGAGAGAGGGAGACACAGAATCGGAAACAGGCTCCAGGCTCTGAGCCATCAGCCCAGAGCCTGACGCAGGGCTCGAACTCACGGACCGCAAGATCGTGACCTGGCTGAAGTCGGACGCTTAACCGACTGCGCCACCCAGGCACCCCAGAAAGTGCTTTTAGATACGATTAAGGCCAAGGACCTTGAGGTAGGGAGACTATTTTGGATTGTCCGGGTGCGCACAGTCTAATCATATGAGCCCCTCTCCTGGTTGCAGTCGGACAGTGAGAGAAAGAGGAGTGGGGAGAAAGGTAGATGGGACAGTGAAAAAAGTGTGAAAGGAACTAGACTCACTGTTGCTGGCTTTGTGGATTGAGGGAGGGGGTCATGAGCCAAGGAATGTGAGTGGCCTCTAGAAAGAAATGGTTTGTCCTCTCTAGCCTCCAGAAAAGAGTGCAGACCTATTAACAACTTAATTTTAGCCTAGTGAAACTGGCATCAGACTTCTTACACACAAGAATGTAATTTGGTAGAATTGGAGCTGGAAGTCTGGATTTTGAGGAGTGTGGAGCTAGCCTGAATCTGATGTAGTGGCAAACCTAGAGACCTGGGGGCCAGTTGATAATAAACTAATTTCTTTGGCAAGTTTATTGATGCTCCTCTCTTTCCAGGTTATACTGTGACCCTGTAAGCACCCATCTACCCTATTATTTTCACCCTCCTGTTTTTCTAGGTTTTGTTGCAGCTTTCTTTTCCACCTTTTCCCTCCTCTTTTTTTTTTTAATGTTTATTTATTTTTGAGAGAGAGACAGACAGACCATGAACGGGGGAGGGGCAGAGAGAGGGATACGCAGAATCCCAAGCAGACACCAGGCTCTGAGCTGTGGGCACAGAGCCCCACGCAGGCTCACGAACTGCGAGATCATGACCTGAGCTGGAGTCGAACGCTTAACCAACTGAGCCACTCAGGCCTCCCTTCCCTCCTCTTTTTTTGACTAAAGGCAGTAGTTTGAAGCAGATTTAGTTCTTTTATAAATATTCTTTGAATTCCTGTCATGTGAGGGACAGTTCACATTCCTTGACACTGCAAATCTCATAATTTAGTGGGGGAAACAGTAAATAAATACTGCAAATCTGTCTGATAAAAGCAGTAATAGGAGTGAGCATGTGATAGATGCATATAACCTAGCCAACAAATTTAGGGGGCTGACTGATCCTTTTAATTCATTATCACAGATCATAACTGGGAACTCCAAACTTCCTGGAAATCCTACTAAATTTTCCAGAAATCTTATATTGATCCCACCACTCTCAGAAATGGCTGTTTCTCATCTTTTCTTTTCATAAGCCTTCTTAATTTCTTCCTTATGGTGGTTTAAAATATGTCCACAAATTCTTTAATAATCTTCCTTTTAAGAGATGGAAACAAAGTCCCTTCCCCTTTGAATATGGGCTGGATCTAGTGATTCATTTCAAACAAAGTAATATGGAAGAAGTGACACTGTGTGTGTGTGTATGTGTGTGTGTGCATGCGTGTATAAAATTGTCACATTGTACACTTTAAACATATTACCATTTTATTTGTCAGTTATACCTTCAAAACAGTTGGAAAAAAAGTGATTATGAAGGGCTTGTGAGACAAGGTCACAAAAAGTAGTGTGGATTCTCATGCTTGCTCTCCCTCCTTTGGATCATTCACCCTGGAGGAAGCCAACTGCCATGTAAAAAGCATCCCTTTGGAGAGGGCCATGTAGCAAGGATGAGGCCAATGGCCTGAAGCCTTGTGGATGAATGGTCTTGGAAGTAGATCCTCTAGCCCTGGCTGATATCTTGGTGACAAAGTTTAGCAAACCCTGAACCATAGTCACCAGGTAAGCCAGCTGCAAATTCTTGACTCACAGAAACTATGAGATAATTAATATTTGTTGTTTTAAGCTGCTGAGTTTGGGACTAATTTGCCATGGGAAACTACTACAGATCTTAGTCACTGAAAGTGGATTTCTTCCATAACAAAGACGTAAAAATGCTCTTGGAGGGACTTTGGAGGAAAATGTTAAAGAAAAATTGAAGCATGTTGAGGAGTCTGTTTGAAGAAGCCTCATGGATTTTCAGGAGACTGTGGGTAAAGGCTTGAAGAAAAGTAACAAAAATATTACTGGAAATGGAAAGAAAGGGGATCCTTTTTATATAGAAGTGGAAAGTTTAGCAACATTGTCTGTCAGCTGTGTTAATATGGAAAGTAGCAAATGTACGCAAAGAGCTGTGGTTTAATTAAGGAAATTGCCAGGCTGAATGTTGAAGATGCTGCCTGGTTCCTTCTTAGAGTTTCTGCTTATGGTAAAATGTTGAGAGAAGAGAGGTATGGTAAAGGAAAGATGGTTAAACATGAAGGAAGCAGGACTTAGTAGTCTCAAAATGTTTCACCATCTTCAGAAAGTAGATGATGCTAAATTTAAGAATTGGCTTCTGGGCAAAGATCAAAATCCAGGAAACTGTGAGGAAAATGAGCTAATGAGCTGCTGAGTTTTGGCAGGGATAATTTTATTTTATAGCAATGTAATCGTTCTACTTCATCGTCCTTACTCTAAGTTGATCACCTTGCCTCAGACTCCATGGAGAAGATTGCAGCCCTTTCTCATCTGCCTAACACCGTGTGCAGTTTGCTGACATATGTGCCTAGGCTCTCTGCCTCCTCCTCATTGAAATGAATGCACACCAGCCTCTCCATTAGTGCTTTTTAATCCATTCCCAATTCAAGGACTTTAATTCAACAACAGACATTTTCTCTCTTTCATTATCAGTTTCTCCCTCTGTATTGATTCATTCTCATCAACAAACATGCTCTGTTGTCTGTCATCTTATGAAAACAAACCTTCTTTTTATCCATATCTCTCAGTAGCCATTAATTACCCCATCTCTGCAGTGGTTTACAGTAAAACTTCTTGGATGCTACTTCATTTCTCATTCCCTTTCAGTCCACCCCATTTGCCTTCTGTCTCCATTATTCCTCTAAACGTTGGTCCACATCACAAATCACCTTCATCCTACCCAACCCAGTGGGTTCTATTCTAATCTCAGTTAATCTCTCAGCAGTATTTGCTTTAGGTTACACCTCTCTTTTTTTTTTTTTTAATTTTTTTTTTGTCAACGTTTATTTATTTTTGGGACAGAGAGAGACAGAGCATGAGCGGGGGAGGGGCAGAGAGAGAGGGAGACACAGAATCGGAAACAGGCTCCAGGCTCTGAGCCATCAGCCCAGAGCCTGACGCGGGGCTCGAACTCCTGGACCGCGAGATCGTGACCTGGCTGAAGTCGGACGCTTGACCGACTGCGCCACCCAGGCACCCCCTACACCTCTCTTTTTAAAAAAATGTTTTATTTTGAGAGAAAGAGAAAGTGTTTGTGCAAGTGGGGGAGTGGCATAGAGAGAGGGGGAGAGATACAATCTCAAGCAGGTTTCATGTTCAGCACGGAGCTCGACGCGCGACTCCATCTCACAACTGTGAGATCATGACCCGAACCGAAATAAAGAGTTGGACGCATAACTGAGCCACCCAGGCGCCCCTCCCTTATTCTTTTAAACAGCTTTATTGAAATATAACTTACATACCATATGATTCATGTATTTAAATTATACAATACAGTGTTTTTAGTACATTCATAGGATTGTGCAGCATCACCACAATCTAATATTTTTGTCCCCTCAGAAGAAACCTTGTACTTATTAGCAATCACTCCTCATTTCCCCCTCTTCTGTCCCAGCACTAAGCAACTACTAATCTACTTTCTGTTTCTGTAGGTTTGCCTTTTCTTGACATTTCATATAAATGGATTCTTATAATATATGGTCTTTTGTGTCTGACTTATTTCACTCACAAAAGCGTTTTCAAGTTTATCCATGTCATACCACGTATGTCAGTCCTTCATTCCTTTTTATTGCCAAATAATATCTCATTGTGTGGATATGCCACATTTTCCTTAGCCATTCATCAGTTAATAGACATTTAGGTTGTTTCCCCTTTGGGATTCTTTTGATAATAATGCTGCTCTAAACATTTGTGTTTAGCTTTTTGCATGGACATATGTTTTCATTTCTCTTGGAAAAATACCTAGGAGTGGGATTGCTGGGTCATATGGTAACTATGTTTAGCCTTTTAAAGAAACACCACACTAAAATTTTCTAAAGTGGTGTACCATTCTACATTCCCACCAGCAATGTATGAAAGTTCCATTTTTTCCACACCTTTACCAATATTTGGTTATCTTTTATATTTAGCAATCTCCTATAGACTGAATGTCTGTATCCTCCCTCAAATTCATATATCCCTCATTTGCAGTGTGATGGTATTTGGAGATGGGGCCTTTGTAGGTAGTTAGGATTCATATAGGTCAAGAGGGTGGACCCCATTAAGATACTGATTCCCTTGTAAGAGAATGAAGAGATCAGGACTCTGTCTCAGCCATATGAGGATACCGGCAAAAGGCTGTGCACCAGGAAGAGGCCCTCACCAAGCCACCCAGTCTATGGTATTCTGTTACAGCAATCTTCATTCTTTTTTTTTTTTTATATTTAAATTCAAGTTAGTTAACATCCAGTGTAGTCTTGGCTTCAGGAGTATAAACCAGTGATTCATCTCTTATATATGATACCCAGTGCTCATCCCCAAAAGTGCCCTCCTTAATGCCCATCACCCATCTAGCCCAACCCCCCATCCACCTCCACTCCAGCAACCCTCATTTTGTTCTCTGTATTTACAAGTCTCTTGTGCTTTGCCTCCCTCTCTGCTTTTATCTTTTTTTACTTCCCTTGCCCTATGTTCATCTGTTGTGTTTCTAAAATTCCACATCTGAATGAAATTATATGATACCTGTCTTTCTCTGATTTACTTTGCTTAGCATAATACCCTCTAGTTCCATCCACATTGTTGCAAATGGCAAGATGTCAGTACTTTTTATTGCCAAGTAGTATTCCATTGTGTGTATATACCGCATCCTCTTTATCCATTCATCAGTCAATGGACATTTGAGCTTTTTCCATAATTTGGCTGTTGTTGATAGTAAGAAGCCCTCATTCTTGAAACACTTCCCTGTTTTAGCTTTGAAGGCATCACACCTTCCTATTTTTTTCTCCTATCTCAGTTGCTGTTCTTTCTCAGTCTCTCTTGTGTGTTTACTTTATCTTCCTCCTCTTCATTAAATGTTGGGATGTCACAGGGCTCTTTCTTGAGATATCTTTTCTATACACTCTTACTATGCCATCTTGTCTTATGTTTTTAAATACTACGTGTAAATTGCTTCCAAGTTTTTATCTTTAGCTCTGACACTTCCCTTATCTCCATACCCCTATATCCAATTGTTTACTTAATGACTCTTCCTAGATATATAATAGGGATTTCAACTTTAACATGTCTAAAACAAAACTCATGGTTTTCACCCAAAGACCTGCCTCCTCTCCCAGTCTTACAAATTTTATTAAATGGAATTGTTGTCCACCTTGTTGCACAAGTCAGAAGCCTAAGGGCCATTCTTGATTACTCTTGTTCTCCTATACCCTATATCAAGTGTATTAGCAAGTTACACTACCACCCTAGTGTATTTGAATTTATCCTTTCTTTTGTATATACCAGCTTGGTTGTAAACATTAGTACCTGTTCACTGGATGGCTACAGTAGATCTCTACTTGTTTCCTCGCCTCTATTCTACATTCTGTGATTCATATAGCAACCAGTCATCTTTTAAATTTTTAAGATATCACATCATGTTACTTCCTTGTTTAAAATCCTCCATTGGTTTCTATTGATCTTAAAATCTAAATTTGTTTGCCTGACCTATGAGGCCCTCTGTGATTTGGCCCTTGCCAGATCTCTGCCCTCATTACCTACCACTCTTCTCTGTCAGTAGTATCCATCCCAGTGGCTTTCTTTCTTCCATGGGGCTTTTACACTAGTTCTTTCCTCTGCTTGGAAAGTTCTTCCCCTAGATCTTCACATGGCTGACTTGTTGTCATTTATGTTTCAGTACCTGTCATTCCTAATGTTTGGTTGTGTTTGTTTTTTGGCTGCTCTTCCAACACCCCCTCCACTAACTGTAAAACCCTTGGGCTTTGTCTGACTCATTCAGGGATGCATTCCCAGAACTTAACAGGATGTCTGGTAGACTCTCTTTAAGTATCTATTTAAAAATATATTATTATTTTTTGAGATTTGATTGCCATATAACATTATATTAGTTTTAGGTGTACAACATAGTAATTTGACTAGGTTTATATTATGAAATGATTACAATAAGATTAGTTAACATACATCACTATACATAGTATTTTTTTTCCTGTGATTAGAACTTTTAAGATAACTCTCTTAGCAGCTTTAAAATATACAGTACAGAGTCTATTTCTGAGGGGCGAAGATGGCAGAGCAGCGTGGAAGTTCTCTGCCTCTCTTATCCATGAAATGCAATAGATCAACATCAAACCATTTTCACACCCAGAAAATTGATCTGAGGATTAACACAATAATCTGCATAACTTGAGCCACAGAACTCAGAAGTTATGTGGCACAGAGAGGTGAACTGGGAAAGAAAGAAGCTGCAGAGGGTAGGGAGCAGTATTTGCAGAGAGAGGACAGAGAAAGGGGGGAGAGTACAGGAAAAGCAGAAGGTAGCTGGAGAGAAAGAGAAAGAGTGGAAGCACCCATATTCACCTGAACAAGAAAAGGAGAAAGGAGAGGGTTTTCAATATCATTAGGACTCTATAAACAGGGCAGAGCAGCATTGGAAATTCCTCAGCCCAATACCCAGCAGTGCTGTGTTGTGAAGGGTGAATCCCAGGAGCTGGCAGCGAGGTCCGAGGGGTCCTCAGGCCTCACAGGGAGAAATGGTTCCCCTGCTACCCTGCTAGGCGGGCATTTAGTAGAGGCTGTATGGCCTCCCCACAGGCAAAGATCCCAGCGGACCCCAGAGAACACGATTGCTTGTATTGGAAAACACCAGGTTGCAGTGAAACCTGATGCAGGTTTTGTGTTGTGATTTACAATAATCCCTGAAATGCTGCCACTAGAAGATCCCGCGAACTTATTCTGGGGTAAGCTGGCATCCAGTCACAACCTCTGAGCCTCTACAGCAGCGTGATCACAGGAACATTCCCGGGGGCAAGCTGGCATCCGACCATTGCTCAGAGAGAACCTCCCCCAGAGGGCCAGAGTGGGTTCAATCTGCAGGGCCCTCAGAAGTAAGGGGTTTGGAACACAACCCCATCTGAGGTGCCACCTGGCAGACTGATGGTTTGGACGCAGACAGTATAGAAGCGAAGAGTGGAAGGAAGCTGGGGACAGAGGATGGGCGCTTTATTGCTCGTGGGTAGAGCACAGAGTTCTGTTGCTAGAGACTGGGAAGCGGGGTGATGCCATTTTCACCTCTCCCGTGCATGTACACACACGTGCACATGTACCACACAAATCCACCCCTTTACACTAAGCAGTGCCACCTAGTGGAGAACGGAGCCTATACCAAGCACCGTCAAACTGCACCAACCAAGCCCTAGAGGACCACCACAAGTCTCTCCTCCTGCTTAGTGTACGGACTCTAAAGTACTTCATAGATTGACTTTTAGGGGAAGCTAGATATAATTTCATTCTGTTTGCTGGTCCATCTATTCATTTTTTGTTTTGTGTTTTCTTTTTTTTTTTCCTTTCTTATTGGATCCAGAAAGAAAAAAAAAATTATTTTCCATTTTTATATAAAGTTAAAAAATTTTTTACTATCCTTTTTGGAAATTTATTTTTTTATTCTATTTTATCTTCTCCAATTCATTTTATTCTGTTTTATTGTATACATTTTCTTACTTTTTAAACATTTTCTTTTTCTTTTCTTTTCTTTCCTTTCCCTTTTTTTCATTCAAACTTCTTTCAACAACCAGACCAAAACATATCTAGGATCTAGCTTCCTTTATTTGATTTTTTGTGTTGTTTTTAATCTTTTTAATTTTAATTTTTTATTTTATTCTTTTTCTTCCTCTAAAATGACAAAATGAAGGAATTCACCCCAAAAGAAAGAGCAGGAAGAAACGACAGCTAGGGACTTAACCAACACAGATACAAGCAAGATGTCTGAACCACAATTTAGAATCATGATAATAATAATACTAGCTGGAGTTGAAAATAGATTAGAATCCCATTCTGCAGAGATAAAAGAAGCAAAATCTAGTCAGGATGAAATTAGAAACTCTATGAATGAGATGCAATCTTGAATCAATGGGACAGCAACAAGGATGGATGAAGCAGAGCAGCGAATCAGCGATGTAGAAGACAAAATCATGGAGAATAATGAAGCAGAAAAAAAGAGGGAAACTAAGGCAAAAGAGTATGATATAAGAATTAGAGAAATCAGTGTTTCACTAAAAAGGAATAATAGCTGAATCATAGGAGTCTCAGAAGACAAAGAGAGAAAAAGGGGTAGAAGGTTTATGCGAGCAAATTATAGCAGAAAACTTTCCTAACCTGGGGAAAGACATGGACATCAAAATCCAAGAAGCACAGAGAACTCCCATTAGACTCAACAAAAACTGACCAAAATACACAGACAAGGAAAGAATTATGAAAGCAAGGGTAAAAAAGTCCTTAACCTATATGTGTAGATCAGGTTTGCAGCAGACCTATCCACAGAAACTTGGCAGGCCAGAAAGGGTGGCAGGATGTATTCAACGTGCTGAATTGGAAAGATATGCAGCCAAGAATTCTTTATCCAGCAAGGCTGTCATTCAAAATAGAAGGAGAAACAAAAAATTTCCCAGACAAACAAAAACTAAAGGAATCTGTGACCCCTAAACCAGCCCTGAAAGGAATTCTAAGGAGGACTCTCTGAGAGGAGAAAAGACAAAACAAAACAAAAAAGACCAAAAGGAACAAACACTAGAAGGGACCGGAGAAGACCACCAGAAACTCTGCAGGCAACACAATGGCAATAAATTTGTATCTTTCAATACTCATTCTAAATGTCAATGGATTAAATGCTCAAATCAAAAGACATAGGGTAACAGAATGGATAAGAAAACAAGACCCATCAATACGCTGTTTCCAAGAGACCCATTTTAGACCTAAAGACACGTTCAGATTGAAAGTAAGGGGATGGAGAACATCTATCATGCTAGTGGTTGCCAAAAGAAAGCTGCAGTAGCCACACTTATATCAGACAACCTGCTTTTAAAATAAGGACTGTAACAAGAGATGGAGAAGGGCATTATATCATAATTAAGGGGTCTCTCCACCAAGAAGATCTAACAACTGTAAACATTTATGCCCCATCATGAAAGCACCCAAATATATAAATCAATTGATCAAAACATACAGAAACTCATTGATAATACCATAATAGTAGGGGACTTCAACACCCCACTTACAGCAATGGACAGATCATCTAAATAGAAAATCAACAAGGAAACAATGCCTTCAAATGACACACTGGACCAGATGGACTTAACAGATATATTCAGAACATTTCATCCTAAACAGCAGAATACACATTCTTCTCGAGTGCACATGTGACATTCTCCAGAATATATCACAAACTGGGTTCCAAATCAGCTGTTAACAACTTCCAAAAGATCAAGATCATACCGTGCATATTTTCAGACCACAACGCTATGAAACTTGAAATCAACCATGAGAAAAATTTGGAAAGACAAGAAATACTTGGAGATTAAAGAACATCTTACTAAAGAATGAATGGTTTAACCAAGAAATTAAAGAGGAAATTAAAAAGTACATGGAAGCCAATGAAAAGGGTAACACAACAGTCCACAACCTCTGGGATGCAGCAAACGTGGTCATAAGAGGGAAGTATATAGCAATACAAGCCTTCCTTAAGAAGGAAGAAAGTTCTCAGATATACAACCTAACCCTACACCTTAAATAGCTGGAAAAAGAATAGCAAATAAAACCCAAAACAAGCAGAAGACAGGAAATAAAGATTAGAGCAGAAATTAATGCTATTGAAATAACAATTAAAAAAGACAACAACAGAACAGATTGATGAAACCAGGAAATGGCTGTTTGAAAGAACTAACAAGATTGATAACCCCCTAGACAGTATGATCAAAAAGAAAAAGGAAAGGGCCCAAATAAATAAAATTGTGAATGAAAGAGGAGAGATCATAGCCAACACTGCAGAAATACAAACAATAATAAGATGATATTAGGAGCATTTATATGCCAGTATTGGGCAATCTGGAAGAAATGGACAAATTCCTAGAAACATATAAACTACCAAAACTGAAACAGAAAGAAATAGAGAATTTGAACAGACTGATAACCAGTAAAGTAGTTGAATTAGTAATCAAAAACCTCGCAAAAAACAAGAGTCCAGGGCTGGATGGCTTTCCAGGGGAATCCTACCAAACATTTAAAGAAGAGTTAACTCCGCTTCTTTGAAGCTGTTCCAAAAAATAGAAATGGAAGGAAAACTTCCAGACTCATTCTTTGAGGCCAGCCTTACCTTGATCCCAAAACCAAAAACCCCACTAAAAAGGAGACATATAGACGAATTTACTAAAAAGGAGACATATAGACCAATTTACCTGATGAACATAGATGCAAAAATTATTAACAAGATAGTAGCCAACTGGATCCAACAATGCATTAAAAGGATTATTTACCATGATCGAGTGGGATTTATACCTAGGATGCAAGGCTGGTTCAATATCCACAAACCAATCAATGTGATAGTTCACATTACTAAAAGAAAGGACAGGAACCACATGATCCTCTCAATAGATGCAGAGAAAGCATTTGATAAAATACAGCATCCTTTCTTGATAAAACCCTCAAGAAAGTAGGGATAGAAGGATCATACTTCAAGGTTATAAAAGCCATTTATACATACATCCATCGCTAATATCATCCTCAGTGGCGAAAAACTGAGAGCTTTCTCCTTAAGGTTAGGAACATGTCAGGAATGTCCACTTTCATCACTGTTAGTCAACATAGTACTGGAAGTCAGCCTCAGCAATCAGACAACGCAAAGAAATAAAAGGCATCCAAATCGGCAAGGTGGAAGTCAAACTTTCACTCTTTGCAGACAACATGGTATTCTATATGGAAAACTCAAAGATTCCACCAGCAAACTGCTAGAACTGATTCATGAATTCAGCAAAGTCACAGGATATAAAATCAATGCACAGAAATCAGTTGCATTTCTATACACCAATAGCGAAGCAGCAGAAAGGGAAATTAAGGAATTGATCCTATTTATAATTGCACCAAAACCCATAAAATACCTAGGATACACCTAACCAAAGAGCTAAAGTATACAGTACAGTATTGTTAACTATAGTCATCATGTTGTACTTTACATCCACAGCACTTATTTATCTTATAACTAGAAATTTGTACCTTTCACCCACCTTAATCTGTTTTATCCCTCCTCTCCCCACTTCCTTTGTCTAGCAACCAGTCTGTTCTCTGTATCTTTGAGGTTATTTTCCTAAGATTCCACATATGAGATTATACAGTATTGTTGTTTTGTGTTTTTGTTTTGTTTTGTTTTTGGTCTGACTTAGTTCAGTTAGCATATTGCCCTCAAGTCCATTCATGTTATTTCAACATAATATCCTTCTTTTTATGGCTGAAAAATATTCCACCGTATATATATACCACATTTAAAAAATCCATTCAAAAATCAGTGGACATTTAGTTTATTTCCATGTCTTGGTTATTATAAATAATGCTACAAGGAATGTTAGGGTACAGATACCTTTTAGAGAGTGATTTCATTGCCTTCAGATAAATACCCTGAAGTAGAATTGCTAGATCATATGGGTAGTTCTTTTGTTAATTTTTTAAGGAACCTCTATGCTGTTTTCTATAGTGGCTGTACCAAAACAGTGCTCAAGAGTTCCCTTTTCTCCACATTGTTGGCAACACTTGTTATTTCTTGTCTTTTTGATATTAGCCATTCTAACAGGAGAGGGGTGATAGCTCCCTTTGGTTTAGATTTGCATTTTCATGATCATTAGTAATGTTGAGCACTTTTTCATTTGCTGTTCATGTGTTGAACAAACACCTGTTGGCTATTTGTATGTCATCTTTAACAAAATTTTTATTTAGATTCTTTGCCCATTTTTATTATTTAAAAAAATTTTTTTTAATTAAAAAAATTAAAATTAAAATTTATTTTTGAGAGAGAGTGTACATGCACATGTGGCATGAGTGGGGGGAGGGCCAGAGGGAGAGGGAGAGAGGGAATCTTAAGCAGGCTCCACACCCAGTGAGGGCTGACACAGGACTCAATCCCACAACCCTGAGATCATGACCTGAGTCAAAATCAAGACTTGGGTGTTTAACCGACTGAGCCACCCAGACTCCCTTCTTTGCCCATTTTTAAATTGGGTTTTTTTCTATTGAGTTGTATGAGTTCTTTATGTATTTTGTATAACCCTTATCAGATATATGATTTGTGAATATTTTCTCCCATTCCATAGGTTGCCTTTTCATTTTTTGATGAAATCAACAGAAACTTTTTTGTTTGATGTACTCCCACTTGTTCATTTTTGCTTTTGGTGTCAAATCCCAAAAATTATTGTCAACACGCATGTTAAGGAGCTTGCCTTCTGTGTTTTTTTCTAGGAGTTTTATGGTTTCAGGTCTTGCATTCAATCTTTAATCCATTTTGAGATTATCTTTATGTATGGTTTAGGGCACTGGTCCAGTTTCATTCTTTTGCCTGTGGCTGTCCAGTTTTTTCAACACCATTTATTAAAGAGATTATCCTTTCCCCATTGTATAATCTTGGCTCTTTTGTCATAAGTTAATTGATCATATATGCATGGGTTTATTTTTGGGCTCTCTGTTTTATTCCATTGATCTTTGTGTCTGTTTTCATACCAGTATCATACTGTTTTAATTACTGTAGCTTTGTAATAGAGTTTGAAATCAGGAATTATGCTGCTTCTAGCTTGTTCTTTCCCAAGACTGCTTTGGCAATTCACAGTTTTCTGTGGTTTCGTACAAAATTGGGGATTGTTTGTTCTATTTCTGTGAAAAATATCTTTGCAATTTTGTTTGGGATTATGTTGAATCTGTAGATTCCTTTGGGTAGTATGGACATTTAACAATCCATGGTCATGGAATATCTTTGCATTTTATTTGTGTGATCTTCAGTTTTTGTCATCAGTAGCTTATGATTTTCAATGTACAGGTCTTTTACTTCTTTGGTTAAGTTTAGTCCTAGGTATTTTATTCTTTTTGATGCAATTATAAATAGGACTGTTCACTTTAGAATGTTTATAACAAATTTAAAAATTTTCATGTACCTACCCACAAATAGTTTCTTGTGGATGGCGAATGTCAAAAATTGAAGAGATTATCATTAAAAATTCTTTAGCAATAATTGCACGTGGCCATTTCAATTATAACCTGTTTACATTCCTCCTTCCTTTCTTCATTTTTAAATAATTTAATTTAAACAATTAAGTAGGGCTAAGCAAACTAGGCATTTGCATCAGAGTTGGGTGGGGGGGGAAGAGGCTATCTGACATGGGGTATCAGAACATGAGTGGAGTGAGGAGGGAGTCTATGAGGGGGAAGAAGAAAGCAGCCTATTTGGTTGTTGGAAGCTCGAGAGAGGTGAAGAGATTACTGGCACAGGATGATGGTGACAGCAGTGATCTTGCATAAGAATTTGGAGCTTGAGTGAGAAAAATAAGGTATTTAGTTTGGGAGGTGGTAGCTCACTAATAAACATTGGCTACCTAAGTGGGGTGAGAAGAGTGATTGCTGGCCTGGCACCATCTGTCAGAGCTTGATTGGGGTGGGGGAGAGAATGTGTGCAGAAGGCTGGAGTCGCCTGGCATAGGGTATTGAAGCCCAGTAGGATTAGGGGGGCATCCATATGAGAGGGGCATGTGGCAGCAGTGATGGGCCAATAATGTATCAGAATCTGAACAGGGTAAGGAGGACTTCTTTGTGAGATGATGGTGGCAGGGTGGGAAGTTGATTACATACAGGCAGGATTGAGTCAATAACTAAATATATTGAGGATAATAGCAGCCAAGTTTTTCACTGTTAGAGGAGAGAGTTCTAAATATGAAATAGGAAAAAAAAAAACTTCAATAATTCTGTATTACTGGATTGGAATTGGAGGTAGTGATGTGAACTCAGGGTTTGATAGATACATAGATAAATATAGAGATGTTGATGTAAATGCATGAATTATGTACATGTGATATATGTGTATAAATAATATGCTCTGTGTATACATACATCCATATATTTTCCATCTCTGGGACCAGCAGTACCCCTAATAGCAGTGAACCCATCTAGTGTCATATTTTGATTTCTAAGCACCATTCTCCACTAAAGGGAACCAAGACTACCTGGAGAAATAGCTGATTTCAGCGTCAGGCAGGGAAAGTCCAAGATGAGCCAGAAATATCTTGTTAAGCATGAAAGTAAAAAGTGCTTAAAGAATTATGGGAACAAGTCAGAGGGATGCAGATGTCAGTTTGAATGAGTTTCTAGTTGCCAAATCTGGATACTTTGAGCATCAAAATAAATAATAACATCAGTTCATAATCCATTGAATAAATAGGAACCCATGAGTCCATACTGATATAAACAAATGAATACATAATTGAGGTGAGAGAATTAACAAGTGTGGAGTGAATGATTGAGTTGGAAAGCTACCATTTTAAAATCATCATCATAATAATTGAGCCAGGAAGCATCAATGAATATTAAAAACTAGTGGATGAAAGTTGGGTGAAAGAAGGGGATATTATGTATTCTCAAAATACCTTCCTGAAAAATACTTAATAGTTACAAAAGACTAAAAAGCAACTTTACGGTGGATAAATCTGGCAGATACTACCTTAATTGAGTGATCAAAGTTAATATCACCCGTAATGACACAAATAGAAATCATATGCCACCTGATAGGTGCACATGTCATCTCAGTGATACTCCTGCCCCAAATAAATAATCTAATGATGAGGGAAATCTGACAAATCCAAATTGAGGGACATTATACAAAATAACTGGGCTCCTAATCAAAGTCAAGGAAAGATTGTATACTGTTATAGATTGAAAGGGACTTAAATAGACATGAAAACTAAATACAACACGTGTTCCTGGACTAGAACCTTCACATTATTGGGATGATTATTGAAACAGGGCTTGTGGATTAGTTGATAATGATAGGTCAGCATTAGTCCTGATTGTATTGGTTGTCTTGTAGTTATGGAGGAGAATGTTCTTTTTTTTTAAGTTTATTTATTTATTTCGAGAAAGAGAGAAAGGAAAGCGAGAATCCCAGACAGTCTCCGTGCTGTCAGCGCAGAGCCCACACAGGGCTTGATCCCACGAACTGTGTGATCATGACCTGAGCTGAAACCAAGAGTCAGATGCTTACCCAACTGAGCCTCTCAGGTGCTTGAGAATGTTATTTATAGCAATTATACACTAAAGTTTTAGCATGGGCACTGGGGCATCATATTGGCAATTTATTGTTTCAGGATAAAAATTATTTGTACTATTATTGTTGCAACTTTTGAATACATTTGGAATTATTTTAAAATAAAAAGAACTGTTATGTATAAATGAGCAAGCTAAAGCTTCTCATGAAAAAGCTTTGATATCTTATTGAATATCTTCCCTACTGAACTTTTTTCAACAAGGCCTATATAGATAATCCAAATTCTTCCCAGTTTATCACTGAGGTTGTACAAATATTATCCTTCTGTATATTTGCACTATACTCTGAAAAAGCCTGTTCAGCATTATTTAGACAGAGGGTGTCACATATGCAAAGGCCTGCAGCTCAGAGAGTATGACTTTTAGGAGAATTGAGAGCAATTCACTGTATCTGGAAAGTGTGGAATTGGTGGTGGTCTAGCTGTCAAGAGAAAAGACATCTAGTAACCTCAGCTGGATGGTGGTGTCATTCACTGACATGGGGGACATGTGATAGTTCACTTTTATGTCCCTAAAACTGATAATCAAGAGCACAACATTAATGAGGATGTCTAGAAACTGACACGGGATGCTTCTTGACCTCAGAGTTTAGTCACAGAGTAAGTAAACTTACACCTGCAGAAGGCACACCTCAGAAATGTGAAGAGGGTTGGAGAAGGTGGCCTCTTTTGTATCTGCTCTCAAATAATTTAGCAAAAAGGACACATGTGATAGGATAATTTATTGAGATATTAATTTGCCTTTTGTTCTGTTTTCCTGCCCTATTCCAAGAATGCTTTTCTGCTTTCTTTCTTTGAGCTTTTGTTCAGTAGGACCAAAGCAGTACAGTTGCCTTCTGTTTTTTAAAGGTAGAGTCTTTGAAGGGCTTATGCTACGTAGTCTCAAGATGGGAGAGAAGCAGGAATCCAAGAGGAGAATCTACTTTGGAAACTCAAAGAGAGATTTATTTGGGGAGGGAGAACTCCACAGAGTAGTGGCAACCAGGATCCAGTCCCTCTGTGCTGCTCCATTGTAACCTCTTGGGAATGTGACCTGTCTTTACTGTGGAATGACTTTGTGGTAAAGTGGGTACCTCAACATTTGTGTTGGGGCTCCTGCCCTTGGTAAGGAGTTCCAGCTGCAGTTGAGAGGTAAATTTCAGGAAGCAGCAGAACCATCTTCCCGTCAGTGATCCTGTGGTCTTAGACAAAGAACCTGTCAGCAGTGACCAAAGGTCAGAGGATTATCTGTGAGTATTCTGGACTGTGTAAAATCTGACGTTTTTGTTTTGGGACAGGACGTGGCCCCAGTATTGACTGAAGTTAAATTTCCATCAACCTAAGGAGTGATGGCTTGGGATGAGATTTAATTTGATAATAGAAAAAGAATATGGTTTTTCTTTCACCTAGAAGTATGAAGTGACTTTCATTCTTACCCATACATGTTTGTAGCTCTTAAGATCTTGGAAAAAATACTTACACATGAAAAGACATTTTTTTTTTCCGAGAAAAATTCAGCCTAAGTCTTTAATTGTACCCTTTCTGTAAAAGAAGTGGGATATTGTTGTGTGATACATGCCTCTAGAAATTAATGCCGGATGAACTCAGGATGTCTCAACAAACTTGGTTTTCCATTACTCTTTCTAACCCAAAAGCTAAAATATAGTGGAGAGGAAGGAACAAGTTAGTCTGCTATTTGGTAGGTGAAGGTGCCTTTCTGCTCGCTCCCCTTTCCTACTGCTTCCTAAGCTGAGTTAGGGCAGGAGCAGGTCTAGAGTAAATACCAGTTTAGTTTCAGTTTTCTTGCAGCTTTATCTTCTAGATGCAAAATCTCATTCAAATACCCAAACCTCATATTTCTTTTAATTTGAGTCAGGAGAAATTGAGCCCTGAGACTTACCTGTGACAAGCTGTCAGTAGACTTCAGATAAATGATAACCGAAAGTACAGAATGACGATCCATCTTCTGCTTTAACAATGTTTTTATTTTCTAAATAAGGAAAGCGACACAGAAACTGTACCAGCAAGAGTGTTACGGGATTAGCATGTGTGAAAAAGTTGTTGACTGCAGATTAGAAGTTGTAACTCTGCCACTACCTATTTGTGTGGCTCTAGACATACCATTTCAGCTCTCTGGGCCACATGTGTGAGATGAAAGTTTTGACCATTAATGCATGTAATCCATGCTCTATTATTCTTAAGATTCTAGGGTGTAGAATAAGAAGTTGCTTTGAAAATTGAAATTCAGGTTGATGAGGAGACTTATCAACAGTAAATGCTTAGATGGCGCTATTGACAGTATCCAAAGTATGTAAAGAGCCCAGATGTCCATCGACTGATGAATGGGTAAAGAAGATGTGGGATATATGTGTATACAATGGAGTATTATTCAGCAATCAAGAACAGTGAAATCTTGCCATTTGCAACAACATGGATGGAACTAGAGTGTATTATGCTAAGTGAAATCAGAGAAAGACAAATATCATATGACTTCACTCATGTAGAATTTAAGATACAAAACAGATGAACATAAGGGAAGAGAAGCAAAAATAATATAAAAACGGGGAGGGGGACAAATCATAAGAGACTATTAAATGCAGAGAACAAACTGAGGGTTGCTGGAGGGGTTGTGGGTAGGGGAAAGGGCTAAATGGGCGAGGGGCATTAAAGAGGTCACTTGTTGGGATGAGCACTGGGTATTGTATGTAGGTGATGAATCACTAGATTCTACTCCTGAAATCGTTATTGCAATATAATGTTAACTAACTTGGATATAAATTTAAAAAAATTAATAAATAAAAAAATGAAAATAAAGATCTAGATCATCCAAGAAAAAACAAACAACAGTAAATGCTTAGATATAATGTGACTTAGGATTTCTAGTAGAATTTTTGAATGTGCCAATAAGAGCAATGCAGTGTTTGTATAAAACCATACTCGAACTTGTGATGAAACTTAGAAAATGTATTGCTGATTTTGCTTGGATGCTATAGATAATCATATGAGAGCCAGGTTAAAAATAAATCTCCTAACCCAATGAAAATTACATGGGAATTAGAAAATTATTATAATTTTAACAGATTATGTGCAGTTTTAATCCTTGAAAGAAACTCCTTTAATTGATACTGATGAATGAAAAGTGCTTTTGTGCTTTATATATTTATTTCAGAGCTGGAAAATAGACCATATTCAGAAGCCTGGGCAACAAAGTAAAATAGATTTCATATAAATTAGGTCATGTACATGGCCAGTCCAAACAAACAAATCACCGCTGTATATACTGAGAGGTTTCAACCAGTGAGTATCATATGAATTAAGTTCCTCAAGGAGCATGCAATTCTTGATTTTATAGCTCTAATCATCATTACACTGTTGCTCATATAAGTGTTGGCTATTTTTATTTTTTCCACTGTTCTCCTAGTTTTATTTGAAAAAATATTTTCTCTGTTAATGTGCTGGTATTATGATAATAAATAACATTTAACTACAAATGTTGTTTAGATCCTTAATTATTCACAGAAGCTTTATATGTAATCTGAATTCACTAAACAGTTGCAATTAAATACCACTCTTGTAGTTTACTGAGTAGACTAACCTATTCCTTGCTCTGTTCAGTATGAATTTAGAAGTGAGGAGGGACCAGATACCTGAAGACTCAAAATGTATATCGTGTATGAATGTTACTTCTTTCATAGGTCTTAGTATAGAACAGTTTACAAATGAAATCTCACTCAGTACTGTCACTCTTTAGGTTGATGGAAATTTGATCTCATTGCACAAGTTTTCTGTATAAGTGAGGAAGAGAAGATTTATAAGTTGCCCACATACCCGACTCTACTACAGGCTGAAACTAGAAGGGGAAGATGGATTTAACAGGTAAAATTAGAAACTTGATTTTCATATTGATTTGATACATGCCTCATGGAGAGTAAAATATCCAATATAAATTTGCTGAAGGAAATATTCAAAAAAATTGAAATTCTTACTGGACTAAGTAAAAATAGTACATTAAAAAATGTGAGCTTTAGAGTGCCTGGATGGCTCAGTTCATTAAGTATCTGACTCTTGATCTCAGCTCAGGACTTGATCTCAGGGTTGGGAGTTCAAGCCCCATGTTAGGCTCCACACTGGGTGTGAAGCCTACTTTAAAAAAAGAAAAAAGAAAAAAATGTAAGGTTTTAGGGTAATATAAATAGAAGTCAAAATTCAGGGGCACCTGGGTGGCTCAGTCAGTTAAGCATCTGACTTCAGCTCAGGTCATGATCTCACGGCTTATGAGTTTGGGCCTCACGTTGGGCTTTGTGCTGACAGCTCAGAGCCTGGAGCCTGCTTCAGATTCTGTGTCTCCATCTCTCTCTGACCCTTTCCTGCTTATCCTCTGTCTCTCTCTGTCTCTGTGTCTCTCTCTCAAATAAACATTAAAAAAAAATTCAAAGCCAAAAGTTAAGTAATTTATGTAATGTTAAAGAAATATAATTCTGTGACCCTCTTATGGAATTCATAGGTAAATTACTAAATCTGGTATTATTTTGCCTAGAGAAATGCAGGCAAGATATGTACAGGCAGCTTTGAAGATACAAATGAGTGAGGTCTGATACACCTACACCCAAACGCTTATCTTCTAGGTAGCTGTATAACACACTACCATAGACTAGCTGGCTTAAATGACAAAATTTTATTTTCTCATAACTCTGGAGGCTAGAAGTCAGAGATCAATGTACTATGTGAGGGTTGGTTTCTGGTGAGACCTCTTCTTTTGGTTTGCAGACAGCACTTTCATCCTCTGTTCAAACATGATCTCTGCTGTGTACCCGTGGAGAAAAGGAGGGCTCTTGTGTCTCTCTGTTTATAAGGACACCAGTTGTATTGGATTAGGGCCCAACTCTTATGACCTCTTTTAACTTTAATTACCTCCCTATAGGCCCTCTTTCCAAATACAGTCACATTAGGGGTTTAAGGATTCAAGATATGATTGTGGGGAGGTACTAAGTGCCTAACAAAGGTTTATGCCCTTTAATTTTTTTTTTTTTTTTACTTTCATTTAATGGATTTTTAGGAGGAAGCTATGGAAAATGTGTTTAGTTTATCATGTTTTAGTTTGCATATTCATGAAATCCTTCTAACTGTAGTTCCTGAATCACTTGGAGATAAAGAATAAAAGGTCTAAAGAAGAAGAAGAAGAAGAAGAAGAAGAAGAAGAAGAAGAAGAAGAAGAAGAAGAAAAGTTCTAGAATAAAAGTTCTAAGGCTCTCTTCATTAGATTTTATCTTCTTCAGGGTGGGGCTTATCTTATCCTTTTTCCTTCTGACTTTGCCTTTTGGCCTTCCATTTTTTGGTTTTTCCTTTGTGGCTCTTCACACTGAAAGATACAAATTTTGGTTCAACAGTGTTCTCTGCTTAAATTGTCATTTACAACTATGACAATACATGCCCAGGTGAAGTTAAGTAAGCACATTACTGATGTAAAACTGGTAATATCTTCCTTGAAATTTTAAAGAATTTTTAATTTTGAAGTTGAGAAAGATAAGTTCAGAAGGATATGAATATTTCTTCTCCTCCTTATTCTTTTAAAAAATTTTTATTTGTTTATTGTTTTGATAAAGAGAGTGTGAATGTGAGTGGGGGAGTGGCAGAGAGAAAGGGAGAGAGAGAATCCCAAGCTGGCTTCACATTGTCAGTGCAGAGCCTGATGTGGGGCTTGAAATTATGAACTGTGAGAGGTATGAGCTGAAACCAAGAATTGGAAGCTTAACCAACTGAGCCACCCAGGCACCCCTCCTTCTCCTTATTCTTATACCTTATTATTTCTGTTTCCAGTCCATTGCATTTATATTACCTGACATTTTGGGCACAAACTTTTTGTGTGGGATAGTATATAGTAGGCAGACAGTGGGCACTGTGATATCATAAAGTCTCAGTTTTTTCAACTGAAAGATTGGCATAATAATAAAATACACCTCTCAAGATCCGTGTGAGGACTCAGTAAGGTAATGTAAACAAATAGCATCAGGCATTGAATAACATTGATGGTCCAGTGGTAATTATAAGACAAAAGTAGAGATCATGGAATCCTTTTGTATGAGTTAGAATTAGTTTATGTAAGAGAGGCTTAAAAAGATAGATATTTAGGGGCACCTGAGTGGCTCAGTTGGTTAAGCATCCGACATTGGCCTAGGTCATGATCTCACCATTCCCTAGTTCGAGCCCTACATCTGACTCTGTGCTGACAGCTCAGAGCCTGGAGCCTGTTTCAGATTCTGTGTCTCCCTCTCTTTCTCTGCCCCTCCCCCACTCACGCTCTGTCTCTCTCTCAAAAATAAATAAACATTAAAAAAAAAAAGATATTTCTCTGTGGCCTAAAAGCCTAATGACAGGCAATCTATGGCTGATAAAGCAGCAGCAGCAGCAGCCTCAACAACTCTAAAACAATTCTCTGACCTGTCTCCTTTTTAAAATTCACTAGTTTGGTGAATGAAACCATGATCTATCTTATCACAAAATAAGAAACTTAACCCACTAAAATCAGTTGATAACCACATCAAATCAATTCCAACTCTTAAATATCTCTCAAATAATTCATCATTCCCACCTCTGCCTTACTTCTGGCCCTGGAGATGCTAACCAATATTATGCACTGCAGGGTATTCTAAATGGGCTCATTTCTCAAGTCATACCCTACTCTAATCTTTCTTCCACACATAGTCTCTTTCTAAATGCAAATCTCTGTATTCCTTTTCCTTAAAACTCATCAGTGGCATCATGTTATTTATAGAATTAAAGACAGGAGATTTTTCAAAAGACATACATAGTACTTCTGGTCCAGACCCTGCTTACCTTTCTAGACTTCTTTTTTATTCCCATCTGTGGTAGGCAGAATAATGGTTACCTCAAAGATGTCCGCATCTTAATCCCTGCAATGTATGTCTATATTATGTTGCATGACAAGGGGGAATTAAGGTTGCAGATGGAATTAAGGTTGCTAATCAGTTGACTTTAAAATAAAAGGATTTTTGAGGCACCTGGGTGGCTCAAGTTAGATGAATGTCTGACTCTTGATATCAGCTTAGGTCATGATCCCAAGGTGATGGGATTGAGCCCTGCGTTGGACTCCATGCTGAGCATGGAGCCTGCTTAAGGTTCTCTCTCTCTCTCTCTCTCTCTCTCTCTCTCTCTTTCTCCCTCTCCCATTCTCTCCCTTTCTCTCTGCCCCTCTCCCCTGTTCACATGCTGTCTCTAAAATAAAATAAAATAAAATAAAATAAAATAAAATAAAATAAAATAAAATAAATAAAATAAAAAATTTTCGTGAATTATGTGAGAGAGAGAAGAGTCCATGTCAGAATGATTCAGTGTGAGACTCAACTGGCTGTTGATGGCTTTGAAGATGGAAGGGGGTCAAAAGCTAAGAAATATGGGTTGCCTATAGAGGCTGGAAAAAACAAGTAATCAGATTCTACCCTGTAACTTGTGGAAAGGTACACAGTCCTGCCAACACCTTAATTTTGGCCTACTGAGAGCTGTGTTTGATTTGTGACCTGCATACTATAAGATAATGAATTTGTTTTTCAATTTTTTAATTTATTTTTATTTTTTAAAAAAGGTTTATTTATTTATTTTTGAAACAGAGAGAGAGAGGCAGAAAGAGAGGGAGAGAGAGAATCCCAAGCAGGCTCCACGCTGTCAGCACACAGCTTGATGCAAGGCTCCATCTCACAAACTTTGAGACCATAACCTGAGCTGAAATCAAGAGTTGATGCTTAACTGACTGAGTCACCCAGGTACCCCTGAATTTGTGTTTTTAAGCCACTAAATTTGTGGTAATCGGTTGCAGCAACAATAGGAAGCTAATACATCATCACAATTTTGATGATTTACTTGTGCAACTCCAAACACAGTATATATACATACTATTTCCTGTACTTGGCATGCCATTACCTTTTTGGAGGCCTGTCTTTTACACCTACTTCTGAACTTAGCTTCTTTCAGAAGAATTTACAGACTGGATTTCTGCCCATTTCTGTTCTAGCACACTGTATTTGCAACCTCTCTTGTACTACTTCTTCTCCCAAGATTGTTGAGCTCATGGAGACCAGGGACTTTTATCCCCAGTACCCAGCCCTTGAATGAATTAAGTGAAATGGTGAGTAAATAAAAATGGAATGTTCTAAATGCTTTTATTTTAGAAGGCTCATATTCTGGTGTGAGTCTGTGCATGTGTTTGTATTTGGGTATGTGTATTTTAGGGCAGAGATATTCTGAGAAATGTGAAATTGTTAAGTCTTCTGAACTAGTCCATTCAGGCTGTTATAACAACAGTGCAGAGACTGGGTGGCTTATAAACAACAGAAATTTCTTTCTCACAGTTCTAGAGGCTGGGAAGTGTAAGAGGAAGGTGTTTGCAGATTTGGTATCTGATAAACGCCTGGTTCCTCCTTTGTAGTTGGCCATCTCCTCATTGTGTCTTCATAGGATAGAAGACTAGAAAGCTCTCTGGGGTCTCTTTTGTAAGGGTACAAATCCCATTCATGAGAGATCACTCTCATGTCCTAATTACCTTCCAAAGTACCGCCCCCAAAGCACAGTGAGGATTAGGCTTCAACATATGAATTTTGGGGGACACAAAACATTAAGTTTGTAACATCTTCTTCCTCTAATAATCCACCACAACCTCCTACACATCTGGCTGGAAATTTAGTATCTATTGTTACTGGAGTTTTACATATAAGAATTCCAGGTTTATTTGGGGTCAGGAACATGGATTTGGTCCCACGACCAAGGCAGTTTACCTTGCTTTCAAAATAATTCATGACCAGCCTGCATTGGTGTGCGTGTGCGTGTGTGTGTGTGTGTGTGTGTGCGCGCGCGCGCGCGCAGGGTGGGGTGGATTGGTGGGGCTATATACTTGCTGGGCCACCATTTCCTCCAGTGGATAAAAAGCCAGAAGCTTCTGGTTACTTCTTTTAAAAAAAACTTTTAATTTTAAAAATAGAGATATCATGGACCTATAATATTGTATTATTTTTAGATATACAACATAATGACCTGATATATGTATATATTATAAAATGCTTACAGTTGAGTTAGCATTCATCACCATACATAATTACATTTTTTTTTCTTGTGATGAGGACTTTTAAGATCTACTATCCTACCAACTTTGAAATATGGAAAACATGATTGCTAACTACAGTCACCATGCAGTACATTACATCCCCAGGACTTACTTACCTTGTAACTGGAAGCTTATACCTTTTGTCTGGTCACTTCTCCTAAACTTGGGAAGCTATTATTTTTTATACCATGCCTTTGTTCTTTGACATCTCCTCCCATGTGAAGGAAATTAATATAATTCCCTTCTAAAAGCCTACACTTTGCATCCAAGGAAAAGGAATACACAAGCAGTGAAATAAGATACAATTAATATCTCCACAGATTAAATAGGTCTGTGTTTTCTCTTGCTTCAGGACAGTCCCTTTTAACTTTTTTTTTTTTTTTTAAGTAATCTCTACACCCAGCATGGGGCTTGAACTCACAATCCTAAGATCAAGAGTCATATGCTCTACCAACTGAGCCAGCTAGGCACCACAGGACAGTCCCTTTTAACGCCAATTCTTGTGGTGGCTTTTTGATATACTTTTTAAACAAAAAGCATTTATTCAGAGTACTAGTCTTACATTGCCCAAGAGGGGAAGCAGAGAGAGGCAGATGCCTTTGAGTGAAAAATGTGAGAGGAGCCCCAATGATGACATTTTGACATTTTTTTTAATGTTTAGTTATTTTTGAGAGTCAGAGAGAGAGAGACAGAGCGTGAGCATGCGAGGGGCAGAGAGAGGGAGATACAGAATGAGAAGCAGCCTCCAGGCTTCAAGCTGTCAGCACAGAACCCGATGTAGGGCTCAAACTCATGAGCTGTGAGATCATGACCTAAGCTGAAGTTGCATAGTTAACTGACTAAGCCACCCAGGCGCCCTGACATTTTGACATTTTAAAAATGTTTATTCATTTTTGAGAGAGAATGTGAGCTGAGGAGGGGCAGAGAAAGAGGGGGACAGAGGATCCTAAGCAGGCTTTGTGTTGACAGCAGTGAGCCAGATGCGGGGCTTGAACTCATGAACTGTGAGATCATGACCTGAAGTCAGACACTCAACCAACTGAGCCACCCAGGTGCCCCTGACTTGTTGACATTTATGCCATTCTGTCAAGTATGGGGTTCAGAATGAGACTTAATTTGGTAAAATAAGTAATGTGATGTTTCACACATCACCATGGTGGTATTAGATTCATATCCAAACACAAGTCATTATTTTTCCTCTATAATATCAATTTAACTGCTTCATAATATTTTTAGCTAGGGAATAATTATTTCCTTATTTTATTAGCTATTTGAGAGAAAGTAGGCAGTTTGCAATTTTTTTCCTACTTTGAGCAATATTGAAATACTTGTAGCTAAATCTTCACACAGATCCTCAATTATTTCCTTAGCATAAATTTCCAGAGGCATAATTACTGGTTTGAAAGAATGGGTCAAATTTTAAGGCTTTTGATATGAGTTGTGAAAGAGTCCATTAGAAAGACTGAAGCTCATCGTAAATGACGGAAAGCACCCTCTTGGAAGGTACTTCGAGTAAATAAAAATGGAACATGTCTTATTTTGCTAGGGTTTCCATAACAAAATACCACAGAATGGTGGTACCTTAAACAATTAAAATTTCAAATTTAATTTTAACTTAAAAACAAAACAGGTGGGGCGCCTGGATGGCTCAGTGGGTTAAGCATCAGACTCTTGATTTCTGTTCCAGGTCATGATCTCATGGTTAGTGAGTTGGAGCCCTGTGTCAGGCTCCATGCTGACAGCGTGGAGCCGGCTTGGGATTCTCTCTCTGCATTCCCCCTCCTACCCTCCCCCATCCTTTTTTTTCTAGGTATAATTTAGGTAGAGTAAAATATACCTTTTTTAGTGTGTAGTTCTAGGAGTTGTGTAACCACCATGTTCAATTATGTTACTGTAATCAAGCTTACAAGAGTGATGGAAATGTCTAAATTTCAGATATATATATATATATATATATATAGTTTATTTATTTAATGTTTATTTATTTGAGAGTGAGAGAGCAGGAAGAGGGGCAGAGAGATAGAGGGAGAGACAGAATCCCACGCTGTCAATGCAGAGCTCGACAAGGGGCTCAAACTCACTAACTGTGAGATTATGACTTGAGTCTAAATCAAGAAGTTGGATGCTTAATTGACTGAGCCACTCAGGTGCCCCTAAACTTCAGTTAGATTTTTAATTTTTGTTTTGTTTTTGAAGGCTAAGGCACTGGTAAGCAAGGTAAAGCCAAGAAACAAACTCAGGCAATTACCTGAAAGGTAAAAGAAAAAAAATTTTTCTTTCTTGAATGATCTGAGGGGTAGGGATTGACTACATCATTTAAGTGTTTGTATAACACTGCTTATTCATCCCCAACTTTACCAATCTACTCTCCAAAAAGAGTGTAACATCCCAATTACCTTGCACTTATCCTGGCTTCATAATGTCTCTCAAACAGGATTGTGTTGCCTCCCATCATCCCGTAAGTCCCTTCTGTGAGTAAGGTTTTTAACCAGACAAAAGCTTCTCTGAAGCTTTCCTCTTCAAGAGAAATTAACCCCTTAGTGGATTCCTAATTAGGTGGTATGGAGGATTATTTTTTGAAACAATGTAGGACAGACCTGTTACTTGGAGTTTACAGTTTAGATGGGAAAATAAGTTATGATCTTATTCTCTTTCCTTCAGAAATTCATCTTTTACTGTTGTAACTTTGTGTGTGTGTGTGTGTGTGTGTGTGTGTGTGTGTGACTCTAAAATTTATTTCTAAAGGTCTAATCTTTCATATGAGCTGTAGTCTTGGGCAGCCCAGAAAACAGTGCCCTATAAATATCCCATATCACCTTAAACATTAACAACTCAGTTCATCATCTCCCTACTCCCTCTAGAACACTTTCCTTTCTTAGTTTGTCAGGCTGCAATTTTAGTTGTTCCAGATTCCAAACACAGGAATGCTTTTGTTTTCCTCATTCTTTATCATCAGTCAGTTAGCAAATCCTGACATACCTGAATTGTTTTTGTGTTTTTTTTTTTTTTTGTGACAAATATGTAATAGCTTCCTACTGTCCTCCTCTTAATCAGGAGCACACTGATCACCTAACAGGCTATATATCATTCTTTTTTCCTTTAATTTACTTATTTTGAGAGAGAGGGAATGAGCATGTGCGATTGGGGGAGGGGCAGAGAGAGAGAGAGAGAGAGAGAGAGAGAGAGGGAGAGAGAGAATGAATCCCAAGCATGCTCTGCGGGGCTCCAACTTCTGAACCATGAGATGCTGACCTGAAATCAAGAGTCTGAGGCTTTACCGCTACCATTTTTATTGTCTGCTTTTCTCCAGTAGAATGTAAGCTCTTGTGAGGGCTCTGTTGACTGCCATCCATATTCCCAGCATCTGGTATATTTGTTAGATAAATTGAGCATTTACTATGTACTAGGCACTGTGAGTTTGCATATGGAATCTCATTTAATTTTTACCACACAGGGGAGTGTTTTATTGTTTTGATTTTCAGATAATAAAACTGGTTACATTTTTTAAAAAGGTTAAGTGACTTGCCCAATATCTAGTGCCAGACTCGTTTTGTTCTCAAGCCTTCAAGCTTACCTATATGCCTTTGCAATAATATTTAAGCTACTTAATCTAAATTTCAAGGCATTCCATAATATCAAGGACTCTAAACCTATCTTACCAAAGACGGTTTTCTATCAAAAACCTCTTGCTTCAAACTACCTATTGTACCTTGAACCTTATATAGTTTTCCTTTCCTCTTTATTTTGCTCATGTAAAGTCCCTGTAGAAATTTTATCTAGCCTTTGAATCAGAGATGGAGCGCAAGTTCCGCTTTTCACACCATTCAATCTTGAATACTCCAGGTTGCAGTGAGGAATTCCTTTTCTTCAGGAAGTACCACATGGTTTTGGGGGCTCTTGGTCATGTAATGTCTCATACTATGTCCCATTCCTTGTATCTTGCTTGACACAAAGGTTCGATACATGGAAGCCTTGGTAATTTGCTTGCATTTTCACCTGAGGGTAGGTAAGGTAGTTCCCAGGGGTGCGCGATATTTATGTATGGTATCCTCCGACACCCGGTTGTAAAATACCTTCAAAAAGCTAACGTTTTTGTTGGGAAGGAAGCATCGCATAGGTCACAGAAGCATAAAACGATGTGTTCCTGAAGTAAAATGAAAATGTCAGCTGTGGGAGTACGCTAAGGGAGGCAGAGCAGGGCGTCGGGAAGGGCTTCAAGGCCGGCCGCAGGGTGGCGGGGGGTCTCGCGCGACGCCGCGATCAGGAATCGCAAGCGCTTCTAGCACGTCGCTGTCCTTCACCTGGCCCCGGGCTCGCTTTTGCGACGGGCCACGTGCCAGTGTTTAACTGCACGTCGGTGCGTCAGTGAACGGTTAATAACCGCCTTTCCCTCCCAGGCCTCTACCCTCCATCTTTGTGCGGACAGGGGGGCGGGGCGGCGAGGATGCCAGGTGTAGCGGCCCGGTCGAAACGCGGCGGGTAAATCCAAGCCCCCAACCCCAACAGTCAAGTTTTCAAAAAGCCCGCGCGTGGCGCCCCAGGACGCATCCGTTGGGAACGACCCGCAGCGCGCCCCGCTCACCCCCACTCCCAAGCCCAGGGCGGGGGCAAGGCGTCGGGTGGCAGACAGGTCCCCCACACAGGGGGCGCCGGGGCCAACGCGCACTGGGGAGCGCGCCCGTCCAGCCGCGGCCGAAAACGGAAGTGGGCGCGAGCGGATCGCGATCATTGGCTGAACTGACATGTCTCTCAAGGGGCTGGCGCGAACGCCACTGCGGAGTTGGGCGAGGGGATACGGCTAGGGGAGGGGGGAAAAACACTGGGAACAGCCGCGGGGCTGGGAGGAAATGAATTGCGGAGGTGCGCGGGGAGCCGGGAGAGTCCCCGGTCAGGGCACACGGGGGAGCCAGGGAGTGAGAGCGGGACTGTAGAGGCGGTGGCGGGAGCAGCGCAGGCCGAGGGCTTGAATCGACCGCGGAGGGCGGGGAGTCCGTGACCGAGAGCGGCGCTGCGGAGCGGTAGGCGGGACTAGAGGGAGCCACGAAGGGATTGGCGGGCAGTGCTAGGCTGCCGTACGTCGGCGGTGACGCACGCTTCGGGGAGGGTGCGCGCGCGTTCAGCGGCCTCTTTGTGTGGTGCCCAGATAGGGGAGCGGAGGTGGCGGTGGCGGTAGCGGTAGCGGCAGCCCTGGTTGTCTTCCAGCCTCCTCGGCTCGCCGTCTAGCCGGCACCTCTCCCCTCCCTCCCCCTTCCTCTTTTCCTCCTTCCCTCCCCTTCCCTTTTTCCCTTCCCCGTCGGTGACCGGCGGTGGCGGCTCCAGCAACAGCTGGGCCCAAGCTGTGAGGAGGCCTTAGCCAACGATAACGGCGACGGCGAAACCTCGGAGCTCGCAGGGCGGGGGGAAGGCCCGGGCCGTGGAGATGGAGAATTCCCAGTTGTGTAAGCTGTTCATCGGCGGCCTCAATGTGCAGACGAGTGAGTCGGGCCTGCGCGGCCACTTTGAGGCCTTTGGGACTCTGACGGACTGCGTGGTGGTGGTGAACCCCCAGACCAAGCGCTCCCGTTGCTTCGGCTTCGTGACCTACTCCAATGTGGAGGAGGCCGATGCCGCCATGGCCGCCTCGCCCCATGCCGTGGACGGCAACACGGTGGAGCTGAAGCGGGCGGTGTCCCGGGAGGATTCGGCGCGGCCCGGTGCCCACGCCAAGGTTAAGAAGCTCTTTGTCGGGGGCCTTAAGGGAGACGTGGCCGAGGGCGACCTGATCGAGCATTTCTCGCAGTTTGGCACCGTGGAAAAGGCCGAGATTATTGCCGACAAACAGTCCGGCAAGAAGCGTGGCTTCGGCTTCGTGTATTTTCAGAATCACGACGCGGCAGACAAGGCCGCGGTTGTCAAGTTCCATCCGATCCAGGGCCATCGCGTGGAGGTGAAGAAGGCCGTCCCCAAGGAGGATATCCATTCCGGTGGGGGCGGAGGCGGCTCCCGGTCCTCCCGGGGAGGCCGAGGCGGCCGGGGTCGCGGCGGTGGTCGAGACCAGAACGGCCTGTCTAAGGGCGGCGGCGGCGGTTACAACAGCTACGGTGGTTACGGCGGCGGTGGCGGTGGCGGCGGCGGCTACAACGCGTACGGAGGCGGAGGAGGCGGTTCGTCCTACGGTGGAAGCGACTACGGTAACGGCTTCGGCGGCTTCGGCAGCTACAGCCAGCACCAGTCCTCGTACGGGCCCATGAAGGGCGGCGGCGGCGGCGGTGGCGGTGGCAGCAGCTGGGGAGGTCGCAGTAACAGTGGACCTTACAGAGGCGGCTATGGCGGTGGGGGTGGTTATGGAGGCAGCTCCTTCTAAAAAAAAATCTAAAAATGCCTGGGAGTGGCTATAGGGGTAGCTCTTTTCAACAACCCACCTAGGGTCAACTCCTGAGTTCCTTCCTCTCCCACCGCCTTCCCCATTTTGCCCTTGGGGGAGCCGCTTCTATGGCTGCTTATCCTTGGGGGTGTTGCCCTATTTGCCTGCCACCTCTCTTGTCTCTCCCTCTGAAGATGGACTCGGCCCCACATACACATTTTTGTGTTACAGTCATTGATGGACTCTATTTTTTTATTATTACTTGGACCTTGGTCGTTTTTATACTAGCAAAATGTCTTGTTTTAATTTGTGTTTTTTGGGGGGGAGGGAGTGAACTTGCTGATTCTGTAGCAAAACCGGGGCGGGGGTTGGGGTGGGGGGGTAGTTTACTTTGTTGTAAGGACTTGATACCTGGCGACAGCGTTTTCTATGAAATCTACTTGGATCCCATGCCTGAAATTTGGAAGCATATGTACAAAAATCATTTTTACGTTTTATTTTTAATAAATCATTGTGTTTGACCGTATATGTCTAACATTTTTTTTCTAGGATCCATTCCGTACCGTTTTAAGGGATATTAAAAATTTTTCGTGTTAACTCTTAATTCTTGATGTGTACTTAGAGAAACTTTTAAAAGGTCCTTTGGTGGGTTTTTTTGTTTGTTTTTGTTTTTGTTTTCTCTGTTGCCCTTCTAGTGACATGTTGAATTTTAAACCTTACAGGCAAAACTTTTGAAGTGGTGGATGTAGCTTTTTAAAATCTTTAAAGTTTCTGTGCATCCATCTCTTGTACTAAGCGATTTCCTTATCATCTTGACATGGTTGGTCACTTCTTTCTATGAGAATTTACTTCAAAGTATGTACTGTGTAGCTCGAAAGAAATAGTTTGTGTTAAGCATGTGTTTTCATTCATATAAACTGTTTAAAAATTTTCAGATGGCCTAGTTTCATCCCTCTTACTGGTTTGTCTGTAATGAATGGTTACAAATAAGGGTTATATTTTACCCTTAAACTAAATGCATTTTTGTATTTTCAGAGCAGATTTAAACGTTTTTTCCTATAGCTGAACTGTTGTCCTTTTGGAAATCCTTCCCCCCACCTTTGTAGCACCATCTACTGGCAGAATGGCAGTGTATCTGCAAAACAATTTGTTAAAAAATCTTGTTTAGGATAATTGCATCAGTTTTACAAGTTTTGCCATCAAAAATCTGTTCAGACTTTGGTTACACATTTTCTTGTAACTAAGATGGGCTTTACGGGAATGTAGTTAACAATCCATATCACAATTGCCCTTTCTACATGAGATTTGAAAATGTAAACTGCTATGCATAGCTTGGGCAGTGGCCCCAAATTGCTATGACAACTAATGAACCAGCTACATGTACTGGTGTCTTAGGTGCAAGTTGTAAAGCAAAATATTTGTGTATTCTGCTTGGTTAACAAATGTATATTTGTAGCCCTTTCATGCAATAGAATTCAAGTTGTTGTTTATAAAAAAAAAAAACAAAACAAAACCATGATATAGGAGAAAATTGCTTTCCTGGATAGAAATATAGAATAGCAACGTTTATGGATATCACAAATAAAGAATTCAATTCTTTACATGATTGAGTGAGAGTATGTATAACCTGGTGGGTGGCTTCAGAGTACCTATAATATAGTACACTTGATTTGATGTTACGGTAAAATTTTTAACTTGAACATTGCAATTCCAAAGCCCAAATGTATATAGTAAGCTTTCTGAGGGGATATTAATGGGCTTTAAAGTAAAAAAGACTATTTTAGCATTGGCATTTTTTTAGTTCTTATTTACCGTATATTTCTTAATCTCTAATTCTTGCCAATTTTTAAATCTTAATTGCTAGGGTTTTCCTTTTGAGAGCTAGGAAGAAAGGTCCAGATTGCTAGGCTAGATTATGGCTGCTCAGTAGTTGCTGATGCTTGCTACAAATTTTTAAGTATACCTCTGTGACAAATGGGATAGATGTTTTGCATATTGAATAAATATCGTCAGATCTTTTGCTCTTCAATGGTTCTATGGTTTCCTTAAATTCATTTTTCACTCTTAGTGAAACACTACATGTGGGCTTTTTCATTTGGTAGTTGAGTCTTGATTTTTGGGTGCGTCTAAGATGCAGAAAATGATACGCTTAAAGTTTTCATTATATTTATTACTCTGCCTTTTATTCAGCTTTAGTGGAAAGATCTATTTCTTCTGGGTCATTTGGAACACAACAACTTTTGGAGGGTTTCCAAAGTCTAATAAGGTTATCATTTTGCCTTCCCTACATAGTGATTTCTAGAAAGTATAATGAATTATATAAAAGGATTACCTGTTAATTAGACACCTCAAGGTGCTGTTTTGGTATATTAGTAATTCCTTGTCATGTCTTTACCTTTACAGATTCCTTGTCATGTATTTACAGATTCCTGTAATCTGGACTGGTTATTTAGTGAAGGCAAAAGCATAGTGGTATTTAGTTTTTATGGAATTCCTCTTGTCAACTTTTGTGCAAGCGTTTTTGATGGTTTTTTTTTTTCTTTTTTGGGGGTAATGAGTTGTATTAAGTCCTTTCACCTATGAGAGCTATCCGAACATTAAAATTTAAGAAGGAATTCATGGGAAGAGGTGGTACAGAATCTAGTCCATACTGAATACAGTTTTTTTTGCGCCATGCTTGAGTCTAATTTGAAAGATTATAAAAAATGAATTTACTTTTTCTCTCCCTCTTGTGAAGAACTTTTGCATTTACAGTATTTTTAGTATAAATTCAGTTGTAATCATTAACTGAATGTTTTCAAAGGTATTTAAAGATTGTTAGTAACTTTAAATTTTAAGCTTGCAGGTGGTTAATGTTCATAGGGATAATTGTAGAATGATAAACTGATTGTTTCCTCCTATAATTTAGCGATTTTGAACATAGATTTCTTATTTAAATCTGCTTCACGATAAATTTTTGTTTTTAAGCAAGGCTAAAGGATTGAGTTTACTTGAAAATTTAGTATTTATCATTATTTTCCTCAACCAGAAGTGGCAGTGTCAGTTATTTGATAGGCTTCTTTATTTTTTAAGTGTTTGCTTTTCTCAAAACTGAGAATTTGCATTTTATGTTAAATTTTGTGTGCCTGTGTCTTTGCTGACTGAAAGTGGGCTTTTGGATGTTGGATTGATTTGATCAGAATTGCATCTAGTTGGTATATGGATTTTACCCAGAAAGATAACATTTGGGTTGGTCTCTCCCATTTTGATCAACTTACTGAGTGTAAGGTTTTGTTCACTGGGAAATATCCTGTTCTGTTTAAGAAGGCCTGATTTTGTTTGCATCTGAAATAGGGCAACAAAGATTGCCCCTAAACCAGAGTAGGGCAATGCTTTTTTCTTAATGTCTCATTGCAGATTACTTTGATGTGCCTTTGTTTTATGATTTCTCTTAAAAGTGAAAATACATTAAGGTTTTTTTCAATAGAAAGTCCCTTAAAAGGTAAAACCTAAGAAATCTGCTTTCTACAATTTGTTACTTAAAAAATTGTTATGTTGCATAACACTTGGATTGTAATTCAAGTTACGGAAAATAGCAATATTAGTAGGAAATAGAAAATACGAGGTTTTATTGACTCTTGGGGCTGGTGTATTTTAAAAATAAATTTATTAGGGTTAAACAAATAACTGGTTATAAATCAAACTAAATGAAAAGTAAGTATTTTACGAATATGAGCCAATCCTCAAGGATAATCACTCATAGATGTATATTCAGCTAGCTCTTTTTTGTATGCTCCTCAGGTCGACTGTATAGGGTCGACTGTAAATGTTCCATAGTATGGCTTTTTACAACTTAAAACATTCCTTCTTTTGATGGAATGAGGTTTCTTCTCTTGCTGTTAGCAAGAGCAGCAAAATCAGCTTAAGGGAGGTGGAACTTAAATTATTCTTCTCTTGCTGTTATGAACACTGCTGTTATGAGCAGTGATTTTTATCCTTGCAGATATGTTCTTGTTGATCAAATGTGTACTTAATTGGTGAGATGGTTACCTCACAGTTAAACGTGCTAGACTGAGAATGTACCAGTTTTGTGGTGTCTTAAGTATTTGTCAATTCTTAGTATACATACAGAAAGGTACATCTTCCCTTGTGGCTTTTTTAAAGCCTTAGGGTAATTTAGTGAAAACATTTGACTGAAAATTTTCAAAGCTAGATTATATGTGACATAATAGCTAATGACCTATGAGGACCATTATATTGCTATCTTCCCTTTTTGTTTTCTCCATTAGTTTTTACTGCAGAAATGTTTACCAGTTTTTCCATATGATGGCTATATATATTACTTAGGACATTTCATTACTGTCTGAAAAAATAAGAAAGGTACCGCTGATTATGTTTGCTATGTGTCTTGTGTTAAGTATTTTATGTGCATGATTTATTTCAGTCCTTAGAATAATTCTTTGATGAGATCTGTTATCTCTGTGTTATGTATTAGCTATGGGCTTACCTAATTTAAGTAATTTGCTTAAGATCATGTAGCTATTGGGAGCAAGAAATAGGCATCTTTTCCCTTATTTTTAAAAAGCATATTGTAAAGGGAGAAAAAGAAAATTGCTCCTCCCATTTTCTCCTAATGCCTGGATAACCTGTGTTAACAGTCTACTTCTAGATCTTTTCTTTGCATAGCTTGCATAGCAAGATGAATAGTTACATATGCATATACCTGAATTTTAACATCAAAGATGGTCTTCCATATTTCTACACGGTATCTTATATGACTCTATGGTGTGCTATAGTAAAAAAAACACACCATAATTTATTGATTGGCATGTTTCCAGTTTTTCTTCTCATCATTTAAAACTTTTTGCAAGCCTTGTGTTGCCATTTAAACATTTAAAAGCAGAAAAAACAAGTTTGGCAGCCTGGTTGAAGCTGTTGGTTATATTGGTATCCAGATAGTTCTCTAAGAAATCTGCTAGAGCCTTAAAAGGATTTTTTGGATATTTACAGTCCTAACATTTTCAATTTTACTTCTGTCAACTTTCCGCCCAACTTTGTGTTTCAGATTTTTGTGAGAAAGTTGATTAAAAAATACGTAATTTATCTCCATTAAAAAAAGCCTTAGTGCCCTTATATTCTGAAGGGACTGTACGTTAAGGTCTGGGATTTTACAGCAATAAATAGGCAGTTTATTGTTCTTTACTAGTTCATTCTACCTAAAATGTGTAGCATCATATTTTAGTTGTGTGTGAATAGAGATTTTTCACTGCAGAAATCGCTTTTATAAAAGTTGAATTTTAAGTGATTTGCTAAGTACTTCCTCAAGAAACTCTGAGAAAGAATAGGAAAGAGCAGATGGGAAGTGGTATACTGGGAGAGATTTACTCTGGATCAGAGGTGGGCAATGCCCAAAATCTCAATTTCCAGTTGAAATGTGAATTCAGATCTTACTATTTAACCTTGGTAAGTCCACTTATTTTCTTTTACTATTTAACCTTGGTAAGTCAATTTATTTTCTTTGGACTTCTTTTTCCTGTGATGTGGAGACTAATTGCTTAGATCCTTTCCAATTTCATACTCTTAGTTTTTAGTCTTGTTTGGTAATTATTCAGTAACAGCTTTGAAGAGGAATCTTTGGATGAGTTCCTATAATTCATTAAACAATTTATTGGACATGACTTAGCTAAAAAGTAAGGATGAGCCCTTGCTCACAACATGATACCCACGGTTTAGTTTGGGTGGTGGGAATTTAAACAATTATGATAGAGTGTTAGCATTTTAGTCAGACATATAAGCAGTAGTGGGGACTTCTTTTTGTGGGTCATTTCACTGACCCACAATGTTAAACATGAGAGACATTTGCACTAGTTTTGTCATTTAGGTTGAGTTGGTCAAGGACATTCCACAGCTTAGACCAAAATGCAGATCATGATGTATTGGGCTGTTTACATTTTTTCTTGCCATTACTAGACCACAAAGACCTTAAAAGCACATCATCTATTTTTTGATATTATTTTGCATCATTTTATGATTGATGGTTTTTGTGAAGTATTGATAGCAAAATCAGCTTAAGGGAGGCAGAACTTAAAAGTATTCAATGTTAGAAAACCAAAACGGTTGAAATACTAAGTGGGAAATGATAATCAGTGCATATTAATGAATCTTTCCATAAGGAGTATAATTCATATTTTGAAGACCCCTTTTATTAAGCTAAAGTTAGCATCCTTACCATTCTTGAATTTTCATCTTGTAAATATCTTTCCAATATTTTGACTTATTAGTTGATTTTAAAATATAATTTTGTTAGAAATAACTTCTACAGTAATTCAGTTTCTTTTTAATTCAGTTTCTTTTCTATAAGAAACTTTTCTTATAGAAAAGAAACTGAATTTGCCATAATTGAAAAGTTATATGTTCTCTAAATTTGATTTTTGGGGCGCCTGGGTGGCGCAGTCGGTTAAGCGTCCGACTTTAGCCAGGTCACGATCTCGCGGTCTGTGAGTTCGAGCCCCGCGTCGGGCTCTGGGCTGATGGCTCAGAGCCTGGAGCCTGTTTCTGATTCTGTGTCTCCCTCTCTCTCTGCCCCTCCCCCGTTCATGCTCTGTCTCTCTCTGTCCCAAAAATACATAAACGTTGAAAAAAAAAATTAAAAATAAAAAAAATAAATTTGATTTTTAAGATGGAGTTAATATTTGTATAATTTGGGGGGAGGCAGTATTTGAGAAATAAGTGAGCATGAATTATTAGCCTCAAATTGAATTTGACTTTAGCACATTGTGAATGTTCTTGATGCTTAAATTTAGTCTTTTACTAAATATAACGTGTGGAATTTGTTGGGAAATAGAATTTATTGCTCATTTCAAAGAGAGACATACAACTAACTGGTTTCAGAAAATTAGCCTTTGACTTTGGAACTTGCTTTTGGGTGAACTTCACATTTTCCCTAAATGAGAATTTAAATGCTACTAGATAAAACGTTTATCATAAAAAGGAGATATTTGAAAACTGCTCTTAAAATAGAAATCCCAAAGTAGGAAGGGTAGAAAGGGCGCTTGAGTCTCATGTACTTACTTTTATAGCTCCTTTTTTACTTGCACTTGGAGCTGGATGAGTTGAATATTCAAAGAACAAAAAGATTCAAGAAGATACCTTGCTAGGCATTCTTATCTGTGCTTCCTTTTCTACCTAGGCAGATTTTCTTAGGCTCCTTTGATTCTTTTATCAGTTCGGTTTGCTTAAAACACACCACCCCCTCCCTCCGAAAACCACCCAGAAGAGTTTTGTGACATCCATCTGCTCTAAAATTCTCTGATGTGAACTTTTACCATTTAAACGACATGTGTATTTTCCAGTGTTTACCATCAGTTTTATCAGGTATTGATTACCTTTGTGCAAAAGACATCTAGGCTCTGGAGATACACAGCAGTGAGACACACATGATTTCTGTCTTCAAATAACTTGCATTCTGATTGGAATTCAATTTCTTTTGAAATGGTGGATCCTTTCCTTTTCAGCATCATGGCACTGTTTAGGTTGTTTACACCATACAAATTGGAGTTAGTTCCATTGTTATTTAGTGTACATTCTTGGATTTTATTAAAGCTTCACTCTTTCCCTGATTACTTATTTGGATACCATATGAAAGATGCATTTTTTTTTTCTGATGCTTATGTTGCAAATATAATTGGCCTCAGAGTAAGCATCTGATTTAATATTTCATAGTCCTTAAGGACTTTTTTTTTTTTTTTTTTGCATCAAATAGACAAGATGTCTGAAGATGTCACTTTCTAGTTTTGTGACCTTGAACAATTTGGCCTGAACCTCAGTTTCCTTGTCTTCAAAAAGGAGAGACTTTTACTGATACCTGTCTCACAGAGTTGTTGAACAGATTGAGTGAAAAAATCCATTTAAAGGACTTAAACTATCTTGTCTGGCACATAGTAATGTTAACATTATGACCTCTGTAACAGTTACGACTGCCTAGCAAAAGGTGTACCTTTATTTAACCCCCAACCACACGATATTTGCACAGTTAATGAGGTGAATGAGTAACTAACTGTCTCAAAAAGAGTAGTGACATAGGCATATATAGTCTGTAGATCATTCTTTTTTTTTTTTTTTAGATCATTCTTAATACTGCGATTAAAAATACTGTTTTTAACCCAGGCTTTGCCCTTCACTTGTTGGGTGCGCTTGAATATGGGAGCCCCCAAACCTCTGCTGTTTTAACTCCAGTAGGAGAGAGATGAACCATGATAGCTACCTGTAATCCACTCCTTCACAGATTGGTGGCTGAAGCTCACCTCAGAAAGATTCAGTAACTTTTCCAAGGCCACTCACCTGGCAAAAAGGTTGAGTTGGGGTTGAATCCAAGTCTGATTTTGATGTTCATGCTGTTCCCACTAAACTTCAGATACACGTGGCTAATTTGTACTAAGGGTAAAGGAGATTTGTGGAAAATAAATTGGAAGAAGTTGAAACCACATTACTCAGGTCTTTGAGTTGTATGCTAAGGAGTTTGGACCTTATCTGGCAGGCAGTGGAAATCACTAGAGGTTACTGAGCAATAATAGTGGTAGTGAGTGCAATTTAGACAGATTAACTCACTAGCACTGAGTAAAATAGTTGGCATTTCAATGATATTTTGGGTGACAAGGTTGTTAAGACAACTGTTGTTAATCAGGTAAGAAAAGAGATCATGAACAAGGGGGGTAGTGCTGGAAATTAACTGAGGGGATTTGTAGGAAGCTGTGAAAGTAAAATTGTCATATGACTGGATATGTAGGGAACAAGGAAGGAAGGAGTAGTTTAATGAGAATTACTGTGTAACTCAGAGGATGGTTGATGCCCCTGGGAATGGGAAGAAGAGATTTAGAAGGAAGGTTTGGAACATAGGTGAAGATGCTGGTAAGCACTTTAATGTATTGTGTCTTTTGCACGTAGCTTTACAAAATGGTTACTATGCTAACCATTACTCTTTGCCTCTCCAGGCCCACTCTCCATCTTTCTCTTAAGGTGTTCTTGGGAACTTGATTCTTAAAAAACTGCATACACTTTTTTTTTTTTTTTTAATATGAAACTTATTGTCAAATTGGTTTCCATACAACACCCAGTGCTCATCCCAACGGGTGCCCTCCTCAATGCCCATCACACACTTTCCCCTGCCTCCCACCCTCCATCAACCCTCAGTTTATTCTCAGTTTTTAAGGGTCTCTTATGGTTTGGCTCCCTTCCTCCCTAACTTTTCTTTTTCCTTCCCCTCCCCCGTGGTCTTCTGTTAAGTTTCTCAAGATCCACATAAGAGTGAAAACATATGGTATCTGTCTTACTCTGTATGACTTAGTTCACTTAGCGTAACACTGTCCACTTCCATCCATGTTGCTACAAAAGGCCATATTTCATTCTTTCTCATTGCCAAGCAGTATTCCATTGTATATATAAACCACAGTTTCTTTATCCATTCATCAGTTGATGGACATTTAGGCTCTTTCCATACTTTGGCTGTTGTTAAAAGTGCTGCTATAAACATTGGGGTACAAGTGCCCCTATACTTGACACGTCATCTCCAAAGGCAAGGGAATTAAAAGCAAAAATGAACTATTGGGACCTCATGAAGAAGTTAAAGAGCTTCTGCACTGCAAAGGAAACAATCAACAAAACTAAAAGGCAACCGACGGAATGGGAAAAGATATTTGCAAATGACATGTCAAAGGGCTAGTATCCAAAATCTATAAAGGACAAAACTCCACACCCGAAAAACAATCCAGTGAAGAAATGGGCAGAAAACATGAATAGACACTTCTCTAAAGAAGACCTCCAGATGGCTAACAGGCCATGAAAAGATACTCAGTGTCACTCCTCATCAGGGAACTACAAATCAAAACCACACTGAGATATTACTTCACACCAGTCGGAGTGGCTAAAATGAACCAATCAGGAGACTATAGATGCTGGAGAGGATGTGGAGAAACGGTAACCCTCTTGCACTGTTGATGCATACTCTCTTCTTTGGCTTCTTGGGATTAGGCACTGGGAGAAACCAGCAGGAGATCTTAAGAGTGAGAGAGAGGTGAGGTCCACATATATGTTCCTCCTGCTCCCCAAATACACATTTGTACTCAGCAGACAGATTTTCATTGGCCACAGCTCTATTCCAATAGCTCTCTCTCACAGCTCTAGGTTCTGGCTCCTGGTAACTCCTCCCTCCTATAGTCACTTCAGACTTGCTGTTGCTAACCCCAAGATGGTTCCCAGACATTGTTGATATTCCTGTGTCCACAGCCTTGTAAATAATTCCTTTTATTAACACCTGTGTTTTATTTTGTTAGTGAAAAATTTTAAATCCCTTCCACATTTTCTAATGACTTGATCTTCCAGGCACCATCAAACTTGGAGAAGACCTAGCTATTTGCACTAAGTTACTTTCCTTTCTTGTCATGAGTTTTCTCACATTGTTTGAAATTTAGTGTCCTTATTTCCTACTGTGTTAGGTTAAAGTTATGACTCTTCTGCCTTTGATTTAGCTGAAAATACAGCAGTGAACAAGAGACAAAAATCCCTGCCCTCAGTAGGGTTTATATTTTAGTGGAGAGAGACAGACAATGAAATACAATAAATTGTGTGGTATGTTAGAAGATGATGAGTGAATGGTATAGAAAAATTAACTTAAGGAATAGGGAGTGCTGTAAGGCAGGATGTTTGTGAAAATAGTGCATTTTAAAATAGGGTGGTATAGGTAGGTCTCTCAGAGAAAGTGACAATTGAGGAAACACTTTAAGGCAATGGGGAAGTGAGTAGTGCAGATATATAGGGGAAGAGCATTACAGGTAGAGGATTAGGAAAGCAGAAGCTCTGGGGTAGTATTGTGCCTGACCTTTTTGAGGACGAGCAAGTTGGTGATGGTGGGGGAAGAGGAGCAAAAGAGTGACTGATCAGGTCAGAGAGTGGCCAGACCATGCTGGGACTTGGAAGCTGTTGTAAGGATTTTGGCTTTTGCCATGTGAATGGTGCACCATTTCAGAGTTTGAACAGAGGAGTGTAATTATCTGCCTTGAATTTTAATAGTCTCTCTGGCTTTCCATCTGTTAGAACAGAATTCCTATTCCTTTGGTATAGTTGCTTTCAATGAGGGTTAATGAGCAAAGCAACGAGAGCAACTTGGCCTAAGGTGAAAAAACCCACAATCTCTTTAATTCTATGTGTGTATGTGTAATATATATGTATGTGTGTGTGTATACATATATATGTGTGTATATATGAGAGAGATTGATTATATTTGGCTGAAATGAATCTTTAATTGGTGCTGTGCTCTCTGTAGAGGGCCTCCTTGCAAGATTGACCCTTGTCAGGGCACTTCGATTGAGGGAATGTTCCTAACTGAGAAGGGTGGTCCACTGTGTCTAGACTGTCTAGGTTCACTTGCAATCTGATCTATGCTAAACACCTTCTTTCCTTCTGGGAGTCTGGAATTTTGATAAGTGCTAGGTAGTGGGTGCCTATAAAACCTTGAGTACTGAGTCCTTGGCAGCAACATTACACAGAAGCGTATTCTCTGTGACCCCTCATGGTAGGGAGAGAGCAAAAAGAGGTTTTGTACATGGATTCCTCTAGACTACCTGTGTCTTTTTTCCTTATGATTGGACTGTGTATCCTTAACTATGTGACTATTAAACTTTAGTTGTGAGTATACTTAGTGCTGAGTTCTGTGATTTCTTGTAGCTAGTCTCTCAGTGTTGTGTTGGTCTTGGGAACACCAGATACAGGTGATTGTGTGTGTGTGTGTGTGTGTGTGTGTGTGTGTGTGTGTGTTATCAATTTAAGTGGAAAACATCAGGTTGTGCGTAGAAGGTGGAGTTTTCAAAAAACCTGTCGCATAGGTCAGCCAGCCCTATGTTGAATGGAGAGCTCTTCTGAGAAGTTTTTACTTTGTTAATTTCTTTAAAAGCTCTAGGTCTTTTCATTTATTGCATCTTCGAGCAGTTTTTTTTTTTTTTTCAACGTTTTATTTATTTTTGGGACAGAGACAGAGCATGAATGGGGGAGGGGCAGAGAGAGAGGGAGACACAGAATCGGAAACAGGATCCAGGCTCTGAGCCATCAGCCCAGAGCCTGATGCGGGGCTCGAACTCACGGACCGTGAGATCGTGACCTGGCTGAAGTCGGACGCTTAACTGACTGCGCCACCCAGGCGCCCCTCTTCGAGCAGTTTTGAGCGGCTTCTGGCAGTTTTGAGCATGGGAAGACTCACTGCCATCATGTACATCCTTTGTAAGCAAGTTTATAAAAAGGACTGCCTTATATCGGTCTTTAAAATGATCTAAGTGAAGGAAATTGTTGACATAGGCACCATAAATGATTCCTTAGGGAGAAAAGAAATATAACTATTAGAAGCAGCAGCATCCCCTAACAGATGTAGTTATGTCAGTATGTTAGAAGGATCACGTTTTGTTTGCTTGTAAAGTCTCTGCAATGAAATGTATAGCAAGCTGGTCTGATTTTATGACTTTGTATTACTCTCTTGGGAAGGAAGTTATCCTGTCCTGATCTTTTAATGAGAAGAATTTGATAAAGAGAAGATGAGACTTGGGTCACAGAAGGGAGATTATGGCAAAAATGCCCATTTGACAGATCTCTGTCTTCTCAATTTCTGCTTTCTGACTTCAGAGTCACAGCCAGTTGCCCTCAAATCTCTGGATCCATATAGCTGTGAGCTTGAAAGCACTTATTTTCAATTGGTAGAAATATTTGTTTGTTACCTTCCAAATGATTTTAATCACAGTTTTGTACTTTTACAACTGAAATTGCAGACAGTAACTTCTCCATAGGCTGGGAAAGTTGATCAATAAGGAGGGCAAATATGGATGTACTTAGTAAGAACTATGAAATTAATCATATTCTTTGGCTCTAGGACTCCAATACTAGGAGTTTAACCTAAGAAAACAATTCAGTGAAAGGAGAAACAGCCTTTGCGCAGTTATTATAACATTGTCTATAAAAAGAGATTAAAACTATAAATGTTAAACATTGGGGAAATGTTTACTAAATTGTGCTCTGTGTTGTTGTTGTTGTTTGCCGTTAGTTATATGTTTTCATGTGTATAATTTCTCCAACCAGCTTGTAAGCTTTTTGGCATTCTATTCATGTAGGATTTATGTTGTAGCTCCCTGGTACAGCCCATTGCATAGACAGACTGAAATAGTCCATGAGACTGCATTGTAAGAATGTGGGTGTGGAGAGTGACCAGGGAAATGTTTACTAGATTGTGCTCTGTGAAAGGGTGAAGTGTTAGAAACCTGTTGTCCATCAGTAGGTGAATGGATGAACAAAATGTGGTGTATGCATACAATGGAATATTATTCAGTCATAAAAAATGAAATTCTGACACATGCTACAACATGGGTGAACCTTGAAAGCATTATGCTAAATGAAATAAGCCAGATACAAAAGGACAACTGTATGATTGCACTTATATGAGGTGTTTAGAATAGGCTAGTTCATAGAAACAGAAAGTAAGAATAGAGATTACCAGGGCCTTGGGGGAGGAGAGAGAATAAAGAGTTAACTGTTTAGTGGAGTTTCTGTGGGAATGATGAAAAAGTTCTGGAGATGAATAGAGGTGATGGTTGCACAACATTGTGAATGTACTTAATGCATTGTACACTTAAAAACAGTTAAAATGGTAAATTATATGTATATTCCACCACAATAAAAAATTACAAAAATATGTAGTAACGTATTATTTAATGTAGTATATAATATGTAAGTATATTAAAGTAGCAGGATTAAATGAACCTTTTAAATTGTTGTTTAATTTTACGTGAAGCCACGAGAAATTGTAATTACCTAGTTGCAACTATTTACAATTACGAATATCCTTTTTAAACCTCCACAAAATTACTTACCCAGTGTGCACCTTTATTTCTCTTCCTTTGGCCCTGCTCCCTCCTCTCCCAAATTGAAAGTTGTGTCCTCCTACACTGAGTTCCCAGTCCCTTTTCTGCACTTCTCTTGAATCTCTTGCTGTTGTTGTATGTTGTTGTTGTTGTTGTTGTTGTTGTTTTACCATTATTTATATGTTTCCATGTTTAATTTCCCCAACCTGCTTGTAAGCTCTTTGGCATTTTATTCATATAGGATTTATGTTGTAGCTCCCTGGTACAGCCCATTGCATAGACAGACTGAAATAGTCCGTGAGACTGCGTTGTAAGAATGCAGCTGTGGTGAGTGACCAGAATGTTTGAACATTTTTGCTCATGGGTTTTACATTATGTTCAAGCATTGTGTCTCTCTCAATTCTCTGTACCTGCTAGATGTGCAGACCTGACCTCATTCGCGTACACATCACGTATTCTTGATTTTGGTGCTATGCCTTATCTGTATTTTACATTTTCATGGAAAACAAAACAAAACAAAACAAAACAAAAACAGTTTTCTTTGTACCCAGAAAGGAAAGAAACAAGGAGGTGAGACAGGAGATAGAGTTCTGCAGGTAGAGAACCAGTGCAGTCAATTTAAAATTAAAACTACCTATGAAAAAGTTGTAAGTAGGAATTAATACTCATTTTTGAACAGAATATTCTGTGAAGGAAGCAGATTGCCTCCCTCTATTTAGGTCATTGGTGTAAGTGATTAGGTCTAGCTTTTATTATGAAGAGATGTACATATTTGCCAGCAGAGGGCACCAGCTGCTGATTCCAGAGAGGAAGGAATTTTTACAAAGGTCCTGAATTTGAGTGTTCACAAAGTACTAACAATGGTGTGAAGCCCCCTGCTTGCTGGTATAGTTGGTCTGGTTTTTCTTTGACTCAGATGGGGTCCAGTGGTGTGCTCCCAGCTGTCCCCAAGAGCAGTCTTTGGCTAGGTCTGGTTGGTAAGCCAAGGGACCAGAGGAGTCTATAGTAAAGGATTTTATAGTAGTAAGTGTTTGGAAGCATTAGATACCAGCCTGTGTTAATATCTTTAAGGAGTTCATTTGCTGTTGTTCTCCCGTTGATAGGTGAGGTGGAAGAGGTGTTAAGACAGGCTTATGAGGACCTGGTTCCATGTCCCACTTGGTCCCCTAGTCAACTGGGTGATCTTGAGCCAGTTGCTTTCTTTCTCTCAGCCTCAGTTGGCTTATCTCTGAAATGGAAGTAGTAAGAGGGAGAAAATGCCTGCCATGCACAGTAGTTAATACTGGTCTTTGGAGTCAGGCACACCTGGGTTCAAACCTTTGAGGCTGTGGTCAAGCCATTTAACTCTCAGAACCTTAGTTTCCTCACATGTATGGTGTATGTTCTGGTGGAACTCATGTTTATTTGATTACTTTTGAAAATAACTTCTTTTTGCCTATAGACCCCCTTCACCCATTTCTCTCTCCCCTCACCCCTGCCTCTGATGATGACTAGTCTCTTCTCTATGAGCTTGCTTGTTTTGTTTTGATTTTTTAGATTCTGAGAGAGATCATGCGGTATCTTTCTTTCTCTTTCCAACTTATTTCACGTGTAATGCCAATGGGGTCCATCCATGTTGTCACAAATGGTAAGATTTCTTTTTTATGGTTGAATAATACTCCACTGTACGTGTGTGTGTATACACATACATACATACAACCTTACAGTTGTTTCCATGCCTTGTTTATTGTGAAAAATGTTATAGTGAACGTGGGTGTGCAGATATATAGATATCTTTTTGAGTTAGTGTTTTCATTTTCTTCAGAAGTGGAATTTGCTGGATCAAATGTAGTTTCATTGTCGATTTTTTGAGGAACATCCATACTGTTTTCCATTGTGGCTATACAATTTACATTCCCATCAACAGTGCACTCTGGCTCCCTTTTCTCCACACTTGTTATTTTTTGTCTTTTTGATACTAGCCATTGCAACAGGTATGAGGTTTTGATTTGCATTTCTCTGATGATGAGTGATGTTGTTCATCTTTTCATGTACCTGTTGGCCATCTGTATGCCTTCCTTAGAAAGATGTCTATTCAGATCCTCTGCTCATTTTTAAATTGGATTGTTTTTATGCAGTTGAGTTATATGAGTTCTTCATATATTTTGGATATTAGCCCCTTATCAGAGATATGAGTTGAAAATATTTTCTCCCATTCAGTAGGTTGCCTTTTTATTTTGTTGACTGTTTGCTGTGAACAAGAGTTTTAGTATGATGTGATTTCATTTATTTTTGCTTTTGGTGTCAGATTAACAAAAAGTCATTGCCAAGACCTTTGTCAAAGAGCTTACTGCTGATGTTTTCTTCTAGGAATTTTATGGTTTCAGGTCTTACAGTCAAGTTTTTAATCAGTTTTGCGTTGATTTTTTGTGTATGGTGTCAGGTACTGGTTTAGTTTTACTCTTTCGTGTGTGGCTTTCCAATTTTCCCAACCTCATTTACTAAAGGGACTGTCCTTTCCCCACTGTGCATTTTTTCTTTTTAACTTTATTTTTTTGAGAGACAGATAGAGCGTGAGCAGGGGAGGGGCAGAGAAAGAGGGAGTCAACAGATTCTGAAGCAGGCTTTAAGCTTTGAGCTGTTAGCACAGAGCCCAATGCAGGGCTTGAACTCACAAACCACAAGATCATAACCTGAGCTGAAGTCGGGTGCTTAACCAAGTGAGCCACCCAGGCGCCCTTCCCCACTTTGTATTCTTGACTCTTTGTCAGAAATTAATCGATCATTTATATATGGGTTTATTTCTAGGTTCTCTGTTCTGTTGGTTTATGTGTCTGTTTTTGTGGTTATACCATATTATTTTGATTACTATAGCTTTGTAATGTAGCTTGAAATCAAGGAGCATGATGCGTCCAGTTTTGTTCTTCTTTCTCAAGATTACTTGGCCTATTTGGGGGTATTTTGTACTTCCATGCAAGATTTAGGAGTATTTGTTCTATATCTTTGAAAAATGCCATTGGAATTTTTATAGGGGTTACACTGAATCTGTAGATTGCTTCAGGTAGTATGGACATTTTAATGATATTCTAACTGAGCATGGGATATCTTTCCTTTTGGTTGTATCTTTTTAAATTGCTTTTGTTCATGTCTTACAGTTTTCAGTATACAGACCTTTCACCTCCTTGGTTTAATTTCTCCCTAAGTATTTCTTTTTGGATGCAGTTGTAAATGGGATAGTGTTTTTATTTCTCTTTCTGATAGTTCATTATTAGTATATAGAATGCAGTAGATTTTCGTATATTGATTTTCTATTTTGCAACTTTACTAAATTTGTTTATTAGTTATAACAGAGGAAGGAACTCTTCCAAACTCACTTTATGAGGGCACAATTATCCTAATACTAAAACCAGACAAGGATGCCACAAGAATATTATAGGCCAATATCTCTGATTAACATAGATACAAAAATTCTTAACAAAATATAAGCAAACTGAAGTAGTCAAAAACAGTAGATTAAAAGGATCATACATTGTGATCAAGTGGGATTTATTCCAGGGTTGCAAGAATCGTTCAGCATCTGCAAATCAGTCACTGTGATATACCACATCAACAAAGTGAAGGATAAAAATTATATGATTATCTCAGTAGAAGCAAAAAAAAAAAAACATTTGCCAGAATTCATCATCCATTTATAATAAAAACTCTCCACAGATTATATATAGAAGAAATGTACCTTAACATGATAAAGGCCATATATGACAAAACCACAGTCAACATCATACTCAATGGTGAACAGCTGAAATCTTTTCCTCTAAGGTCAGGAACAAGACAAGGATGTCCACTTCACCAGTTATATTCAGCATAGTACTGGAACTCCTAGCCAGAGCAATTAGGCAAGGAAAAGAAATAAAAAGGATCTAAATTGGAAAGGAAAAGGTAAAACTTGTCACAATTTGCATGGTATGACATGGTATTATATGTAGAAAACTCTACAAAGATCTCCATCAAGAACCTGTTTGAATTAATAAACACATTCAGTAAAGTTGCAGGGTGCGAAGTCAGTCTACAAAAATCTGTTGTGTTTGTGTACATCTCACATTTAATACAGGGATAATAGTCCATTCTCACAGGTTTGTTATGATGATTATATGAGAAAGGTACCTGTAAAGCCTTGAGTACAGAGTCTCGTCCAGAGTAAATGGCCAGGGATGGGAGCACCTGTTAATTTCCAGGGAATGTTACCTTAAGTTAAAGGAGATGAGGGACATGAAGCGCATTGTAAGCTTTAAAGTGTGCGGGGCACCTGGGTGGCGCAGTCGGTTAAGCGTCCGACTTCAGCCAGGTCACGGTCTCGCGGTCCGTGAGTTCGAGCCCCGCGTCAGGCTCTGGGCTGATGGCTCAGAGCCTGGAGCCTGTTTCCGATTCTGTGTCTCCCTCTCTCTCTGCCCCTCCCCCGTTCATGCTCTGTCTCTCTCTGTCCCAAAAATAATAAACGTTGAAAAAAAATTAAAAAAAAAAAAAATAAAAAAAAAAATAAAGTGTGACACAAGTGCCATGTGTTATGAAATTCTTGAAACCACCCAGCACATGGGTGGGTTCTTTCACCCTCAGGGGAAGAATCCTGAGGGAGGCCAGGTATTACTTGGGATAAGGTGGGCTTCAAGTTCCTTTTCAGTTTCTACCTGATTTCCGGGGGCAGTCAGAGCACGTCTAGGGGAAATCTACCCCTCAGGTGGTCCAGAATCTAAGGGGAAATTCTGGTGATACAGATGTGGGTGGGCCTTAATTTAGCTCTGATTTTGCTTAGTCCTTGGTGGCCAGTTGGTAGCAGGGATCATGGGAGATGTGGAAGTGGCTCCAGGGGAGGCCTGGGTCTGTGCTTCTGGCACAAGGTAGTTTGGCAGACTTTCTTCTTGACCTCAGAACCAAGGACTGTAGTTTGATAACATTGGCATAGGCAATGAAAATATCTAATGGTTACTGGGTCCTTATTGCAGGCAGGGTGGTATGCTAAGTGCTTTATAGACTTTTATATTGAAATCTCACAGTCCTAGGAAGTAGGTACTATTATTATCTCCTTTCTGCAGATGAGAAAATTGAGACATAAAGTAATTTGCCAAGGGTCATGTTTCTGCTAAGTACGCTTGGATCCTGGTCTTTCTCATTCTGATGGTTTGAGCTCTTTTCTTTTGTTCTTAGTGGTCTTTACATTTAGCTATGCATTAGAATCTCCAATGAAGTTCATTGAAATTCCTGCTTCTTGGACCCCAATTCTATAGGTGTGAGGTCGAGCCTGGCACTGTAGTGTTTTTGTTTTTTTCCCAGATTTATTTAGGTATAACTTACATAAAATAGAATGCACCCATTTTAAGTGTTTAGTTTGATGTAATGTAGTAGTTGTATACAATCGTCTCAGTATTACCACAGTCAAGATACAGAACATTTCCATAACCCTAAAAAGTTTCATTGTGCCTTTTGACCACCTGATTCGTACAGTTTCAACCAGCTAGGCCAATGGTTCTGACACACAGGTGGCGGACCACTGTACTGTGTTATGGTGTCTGCAAATGTGAGGAACTGAATGCCTAGAGAAGGAAGATAAAAGTGAAAAAAAGAAAAAAGATACTTGGAAAGAATGGTTGATTTTACTGTTTCCAGATAAGCTATGCTGTACTGGCTCCCTGTGGAGAGATGGAGTGTGGAGAAAAGAACTTTCTAGACCAAAAGCAGTTAAATAAAAACAGTTTCTTTTCCTAACATGGTTTCTTCCTGAGCCACATAAAGCTGAAGAATTCTGTACAAATTTGGTGTGGATGGCTGGGCAGATTGCTTTGGATGGAGAGTTGGGGCCACTAGCTACAATTGGTGAGCTGTGGAGAAGCCTTGGGTGTGGGAAGGCGGGCCTAAGATACTGTTGCTGTGCAGTTCAAGGATGGGACCTCTTCCCCACCAGGCAGACACCAATTTGGTTCCATTTGATTTTCCTCTGCTGCAAGAATCCAATAGCATCTCTTCTTAATCTGAAGTTCAGTCAGGAAAATTAGCCTAAAGCAAATAGTTTCAGACTGTGGCCCAAAGAACATTTGGATAATAAAGTAGAAAATGTAAAATGTAGCTCTGAAATTAGAGAAGGTTAGGGTGGGAACTTTGTGCCAGGAATCTGGAGACTTTGATTCTTGACTCAGCTCTGTTCCTGATTTTGTTAGATGACCTTCTCTGAATGTTCTCTGTACCTCTGTGGATACAGTGAATGGTTAATAAAGTGTGTAGGTAGCAATAATATGGTTTTAGCACATACATTGTAGTGACATTGGGTTAGCACAGCAAAAGTAGGTTGTGAAGGAAGTGCTGTAAAATTTTTATATTGACTGTGGAATGAAATCTGTATATACTCAGCTGTAAGTATTTCCTTTTCTGACCTTTTTCTTTTCTCTCTGGTTTATTAGATGTGACGTTTCCCCCCTTTCCTGTATGGGAAAATGGTCAATAAGGGTATAAAGGTGTAAAAGAAAGACTTATCTTATTCTTATGCTCCTTTTATGAATCACCCAGTTGTCTTCCTGGTGGATGTCTGCACTCTGGCACGGATTCTGGGATTCAGTTTCCTTGTTTGTGGTGTTAGCTTCTCCTGGTCCCTGTGATTCACCTCGAGAGGAAATATCTGGAGCCGAGCCACAAGGCTGATTAGAGGAGGAAGGGACAGAGGGAGAAAGATATGAGGGGTGTTATTGTGAAAGGAAAAATTGGTGATCTAGGGCTGTAGGATGTAAATAAAATAACCCAGACTGCATCTCGTTTGAGAAAGAGTGAGTTGGGGTAGTGGCCTCATCTAAGAGGACACTGAGGTGTCCGTGGGAGATAATCTTTGAGAATAACACCTTACCAGTTTCCATTCAGGGTCTGTAAAAGTTACTTCTAGTTTCTGTTACCTCAATGTGCCTCCCCTTCCCCCGTTCCACTGTTTCAAGGCTTTGTAGCAATGAAGAAATTCAACAGGTCGAAATTTTAACAGTCATAGAATAAACAGTCATCTCTCCTGCTTTCACATACATTATGTTATCCTCCCTGAAGACCTCTACAAAATATTAAGAGTCTAGTAAAAATTTCTTCTTAAACAGTCTTACAGATGAACAAACAAAATGGAACATTTAAGGCATTTTTTGAATCGTGTGATTTTAGAGCTGAAAGGGACCCTGGACTGATCCTGTGTTATAGAGGAGGAGGATCTGAGGTTCAAAGTGGGAAGAAGACTTGGCTGAAAGTCGCTCAGCTAGCTAGTGGTAGCATAGATCCTGAAAAGCCTAGGTTTGACCTGGATGGTTTGACAATAGAGATGCTCATGTATGATTTTTCTGAGTCATTAAGGAAGCTTCTGAACCCATTTCTGTGGCTAACCAATCAGTAGTGGCAATTTGCCTCAATTTCCATTAAGCCTCTTGACTGTGGCTAGGAGACACAGACTGCCCTTCTGCCTTCCCAAGATGATGTTTTAGAGTTAAGAAAGTCTAAATTGAAGCTCAGCAGCTGGAGATTACAGGGTACAGGCGATCTTTGGCTGGAGATGGGGGTTCAGTGGGAGACTGACTAGTTGGAGCCACAGTTTCATTTAAATTTCAGTGCTTTGGGCAGATACTTCAGTGTTGTGCAATGAAATTTGTGGTCGTTCAGTACCGTGTAGGGAAATCAACATGTGCAGTGTTCATTTTGATGGCTTCACTGCAGTCATCTTTGGCCCCTGGAGGCAAAATAGGGTTGGTTTCCATTTCACCTATGTCTACTGTTCCCTTTATAAAATTTCTCTCCACGTTCTCAGAGCTATCAGACTCTTTCCCCCCTAATTTCTCTCCATCTGTCCGACTGTCAGAGCTACTGTAGATTTTGTGAGGAGGAATCAGAACGTGAGCTGTGACCTATAAGCTGATTTCCCCAGGTGGATATACTCCACTGCAAGCCACAGAGGGGCCTCCTCATTCCAGCAATCCGGCCGGGCTGACGGATTTGTAGCCTATGGGGGCAGGGGTGGGGTTGGAGGGCGGGGGCCAGTGTTTCTTGGGCTAGTGAGGAACTGCCTGAACCTTTGCAGCGTAGGCACAGGAGGCGGGAGCCCCCCGGGGTGAGCTAGTCTCCAGAGCTGGGGATGCCTAGGCAGATGTGGAGGCAGCTGGAAAGGTGGCACCGCACTTGGGCCGCTGGAGCTGCGCTGTTCCTAGGAGACGGAGGAGCAGCAGCGAGCCTGCGGGGGAGGGGGAGCAAATGGGTTGCTGCGTTTAGCAGCTGAAAGGGCTGCAGGGAGCTCTGGGTAAGACATTTTCTGCTGCTGCCGCTTCTGCGGTAGAAGCTGCTGGGAGTAAGTCAGAGGAAGGAGGATCGAGAGGGAGGAGGCTTCATTTGCAGCCATGCTGAATCACTGTTGCTGATCAGATCTCCTGTTGGTTGGCTGGGAGAACCGAGAACAGAGCTACGATCTCCGGGTGCATGCACAGTTCAGCGGCTACCACCCCGGCTGGGCCTCGCACAATGGAGGGTGAAAGGTACGTATGTATTAAATGTGGTGTGTGTGTGTGTGCACGTATGCTTGTGGTGCAGCTACTAGCTTTTGTATCTGCATTGGCTAGGCTGGGTCGGAAGACCTCCCTGCCGATGGATCCGGGCAGACAGCAGAGTCAGAGCAGGGAAGCCCCCTTTTCCAGAGATCTGGCTTCCGCAAAGGCAGGTCTGGGTTTGCCGGGCAGTGGAGCACCCTGAAAGAAGGGACTTCCTGGTGGTGTTCGGGTATAGTTTCAGCATGGGCTGAATCAGGATTGTCTTTCTCAGGCTCTTTCAAGGAGGCGTTTCCCTTTCTTGACTACTTTCCAGGGGTGGTTTTTCTTTGGTGGGGGGTTTCTGATGTCACAGCAGGGCTGGCCTGGCATGGAGTGCTTACATTTTCACACTGAAGTGCTCAAATCTTTAGCTAGCATACCACGCTCATGTCTATTCTAAAAAGGTGTGTGTGTGTGTGTGTGTGTGTGTGTGTGTGTGTGTGTGTGTGTATGTGTGCGCGCATGTGCCTATATGCACACACAAGTTCAAATAAGAAGGAGAGAAACCCTTCAGATGATACTTGGTCTGAACTGATGTTCATTTTCATTGAAAAGTTTTTGAATGATACTGGAAGGTATGTGCTTTAGAGGAACTCTTGCTCTGTCCATCAGGGGTCCCTTATGAAATAGGAATAAACAGAAGGGAATTTAAGTACCTCTGTTGAGCTGGATATAACTAGTGAGAGTTTATTTTCTGGCAGGCACATGCGTATATGCATTTTAAACTATTATCTGAGGATCTGATTCTTTTATTTCAGAGGTACTCTATGCAGTGCCGGGGTGGGTCATTCTTCTGTGCTAAAACGTCTCCTCCTGTTGTGTCAGCTTTTTGGTTCTGTGGGTCTGCGGCTGGTAGAGAACAAGGCTTGCCATTTTTCCTGAGATGAGGAGACAGCATGGAGCATTAGGCAGGGAGCATTAGGCAGGGAGGGGTGAGGTGTGGCAGTGCACCATTGCGGGGGGGTGGGGGGAGTGCTGCTTTGAGTTGCAGGTTTGATGCAGATGATAACTGGCTGGTTGAATGGTAACAGGTTCATCTAACTCAGCCCTGGTTTGTACCTCAATAAACACTTTCTTTTGCACGTATTGTCTCCACTGGTGCATCTCATGGGGCAGAATGATGCCATTAAACATCTCTAGACCCTGTTAAAATTGGCATGATTGTTGGGTGTCTTCCTGTCTGAAGAGGCCCCAGGGACTGCATTTCTCCCTGTGACTCCCGCAGGAAGAGTCTGGGACTTTTTGGTCTGAGTGTGCTGCTGATGCAGCTTCTCCCTCAGCAGTTTTTGCAACAGGGGCTTAGTGTTGGACTCTGTGTGGCCTGCTGGGCAAGAGAGCATCCGGAGGCCTGTTTCCTAGGCTGGGAGCAGAGGTGGGTAGTGTCCTCACCTTCTGTTGGTGTGATAGTTAGTAGAAGGGCAGGGGCGAGGTGAATCGTGGTTTAGAGGTTCTGGATCAGGCTCATTTACTTGACTGGTGGTGTGTGGGGGCTGAAAGGTCCTTGTGAGACTAGCAGTAGCTGATCAGGGTACAGCTTCCTGAGCATTTTTGGGCATCTTCTGTTTTTAGAAATGTAATGAGTCTTTGCCCTCTAGGAGATCTCTTGTTCTTCGATGCTCTGGTGCCTCTCTGCTGGGAAGGCTGATGTCCTGGGCTTTATAACACCTGCTTTTTGCACATGTTCTTTTGTCTTTCCCCTACTGGAGGCAGAGAGTAGTCAAGAAATACAAATTGAGCAGCTTCCAAGGTTCACCATGTCACCCAGCTCACTACCGTTTGTTTCCACTTCACGTCCAGCTCACCATGTCAGGCATTCAAGTCCTCTGAAATCTGGCTCAGTCTGCATTCACTCTGCTTACCCATACCCCCACCAAGCAATCTTTTGGTCTGTTTTGTGACCATACATCCTGTATACTGCTCCATCCAGCCCCAGATCCTTAGCTCCTGGAGTTCCTTTTGCCTGGAATGCCTTTTCCCATCTTCTTTTCCTAAAGTTATCCATCTAACAAGGCTGTTTTAAATTCCTATTTTGTGTTGGAAACCTCAGCTTTTCTAGTCCCGGGTGATGTTCTTCTGAATTCCAGTACCTCAGGTTTGTGTCCATAGTTGGATATGGAATAATAGGCCCACCCACCAGATCTTTTTGTGCTTTTGTTTCATGTGTCTTACAAGCCCCCAGACTCAGAGACATGTCTTCAGGGGGTAAGGATGGTGCCACTCTGAACACTCCTCACTCATCGCTGTGTGGCTGCATGCATAGTAGGTGCTGCCTAATTGTTTGGTGATGAACTGATAACTTTTGTGGGAAGCAGTGATAACTAAGAGGAAACTTGGTGAGAGAAGAGATTGAAACCTTTGGCCAATAGGTTCATCTTTGGCTATCGGCCTTATTATCTCAGCACGGGTCATTGACCCTATGGAATGCTTTTGTAGGCCGAGAACAGGGGAAGTAGCCTGGTTTTACAAGTTCCCTGGGAAAGCCAGGGTTGGAGAAGCTGAGTGACTAGCCTAGGATCACATGTCAAACCTCCAGCAACTGGAGGAATCCTGAATGTGTGCTTGTTCCGCACTTAACCTGCTGAAGCTTAATTGGCTGTTTTTAAGCATTAAGATTTTTTCAGCCAAGAGATTTCTACTGAACAATTTTCTTTCTTTGCCATGAGGTTATGAAAATAACTTCTCCCTTAAAAGGCTATTAATTGAAAGCCTGGGATTTAACACAGGCCTTGCAGTGAATCTCCTTTATGAACTGTGTGACCTTGAGTGTGTCACATTTAGTCATAGATAATTTTTCTTTTTGGTATAAAGGGAGTAATAACAGTATCTGTACCTCATAGAGTTTTTGTGAGGATCAAATGAGGTAATATATATATAAAGCATCTAGTAAAATGTCTGTGGCACAGACTAGGTACTAGGTAAATAGTCGTTGTTTTATCTTTGGTGTTCATCTATTGCCCTGGTGTACCCCATGACTCGTGCTGGGATACTAACCAAAGCTTGTTTTAAGGACTTTCTATGTTTATCATCTAAAGCAGCCTATGTGGGACTTTCCCCATGAGAAAACTGGGGAGAGCTTATCAGGATCCTTCTCTTCTACCTGAACCATCCATCTCCTCATAGTGAGATACCACACGGGGCTTGGCATTTCCTCTGCTAGTTTTCACCAACACCTACCTTAATCCTCCTTTTTATAGACTTCCTGTGGCATCTGGATGCCTTTAGTGGTTTGGAACTATGAACCAGATACACTTGTGTTCAGTCAAAATCTCAAGAAGAACATATGAGTTTGCACACACCTTTGCTGTATCTCCCAAGCTCTCCAGCTCCCTAAGGGACCTGCTGATGCTGAGATTCCCATCTCCCTTTGTGAAGAATCACTGTTTCTTGATCAGTCACAGGAAGATGACTCTGCATTCTGTTTTATGAAGGGAAAGGGTCTCTGGCTTTCAACTACTACAGTGATAAATTGTGTGTATGTATGGGTATGTGTGCTTGTAGAGCAGATAGACATTGAAAATGGCAGTTGCTCTTGCTCTTAGGATTTTATTTCAGTTCTGGAAATCAGTCTTGTGGGCTGATCAGCCTTGTTATACTCTGGAAACGTATGTGTTGGTGATGGTTGCACAACAACATGAATGTATTTAATGTCACTGAACTGTATCCTTAAAAGTGGTTAAAATGAAAATTTCATGTTGTGTATATTGTTACAGTTTAAAAAAATTTTTTCCAGGGATGTCTGGCTGGCTCAGTTGATAAAGCATGTAATTCTTGATCTCAGGGTTGTGAGTTTGAGCCCCACGTTGGATGTAGAGATTACTTAAAAATAAAATCTTCAAAAAAAATTTTTTTCCAGGCTCAGTGTCTGATATATCTGCAAGATTTACAGAGAACAACTTTCGGAAGAGGCATAACACAAAGGGGAAACTAGTTGTCCATTTTTCCTAAAATTGTGGTTTTCTTCATCAGAAGCACTGGTGTGTACCTGCTTGAGAGGGGCACCATGCACCCAGCAGTATGCCATGAATTTGTGGGAGCAATTCGCAGGAGAACGGCTCATCCTTATGAAAGAGAGCCTGCTCCTTCTCAGGGAACTTCAGAACCAGAAGAGATTTTTTCACCCTTGATCCACGAACAGATCATATTTTTTGAGAAGACATGACTTAGCTGATAATTCTTTAAATGCTGAGACTGGCATTGCCAGGTAAGATACTAGCAAGACCCCCCGCCAGAGAAGAGGCAAGTATTGAATACCCTTGTCTTTTCTCTCTTCCCACAGCATTCCTTGAGTCCTCTCCCACTACGAGTAGTCATGGATAGAAACTTGTAGTAAATTTTGGGCATCACTGCTGCCTGAAGCAGATGTGCATTTCAACGATGATAATTGAAACCAAATTTTCCATTTTGGAAATATTTGTTGGTGAAGTAAGGTTTTTGACTGTAAAAAACAAAGTCACTGAAGCCACTTGATTTCCCCATACCCAGATTTGGGTTTTCAGGACTTTGCTTGTTAGGTTTTAGAATGTTCAGATACATGTAGACAGGAACATTTTTGGGGTTAGTTTTCTAAAGCAAGTGCTTTATTTGATGAAATTTGCCATTGTAGAAGTGACCTAATTCTTTTCAATTGCTGGATGAACCCTAAAACTAGGTTAGCCTGAAAAGAATATTAATAAACCATAATAAAAAATAACTTGAACATGCTTTATTCTTAGTTTTTTTCCTATTAAATAAGTTCAGTTGTTCTTAAGCTGGAAATTCTGTAACTTTTTAAAATCATTTATAAGGATTTTCAAACTCCCGGCACAACTTTCCTGGACTTTTTTTTTTTAACTTAGCAAAGTCTCTTGAAGCTTTTATCAAGACTATACACTTGGAAGAGCTCTGCTCTTCTGTTGAACCCAAATAGAAGCTTGGCTCTCGAAATGCCACATAACAAGGGTTGTGTTTTCTTTTAGCCTCCCTCTCTCCTTGTGTCATTCTGTCTATCTGAATACAAGTGCTTCTCTTGTGTTTTACATTTTTTCACAGCCCACTTAAAAGATTCCCCTGCCCCTCCCCCACTCCAGGTTATGAAGAAAACTGTGAACTGGGCTCTTAGGACTGTGATTAACAACATACTTGTTCTTGAGCTTCTTGACCAAGGAGCACATCATAGGAATGGCAGAGCTGCTCCCCATCTTTGACCAATCACAATGGACTTATGTGAAGTCACTACAGTTAATAATAATATCAACTGTAATATACGCTGAAGTTTCCCCACAGTCAGCGGAGTAAGGTAGTGCAATGTCACAGGTCCTAGAGGGTTCAGTCTTTTTCATTTGGCCTGGTTTAGCTGTACAGTGAAGAGCCTCAAGGAGTGAGACAGAAGGATTGAGCTCCCTTGGCCCAGTAGGCTGTGGACATTGTCCCAAGTCATTGAACATTGCCATTAAGAACATAGGCCAGATCAGATCAGATAGACCTGGGTTTGAGTGTCATTTCTCCATTCAGTAGTTACCTGGGACTTCCAGACGAGTTTTATCTCAGTGCTTCTGGGGATAATAGGGAGGCTCTGAAGATAAAATGAGATCATGGAGGCAAAGTGCTTTAACATACTATCAGCTTTCGGTAAATGCTGTTATTAACTCTTAGCCAGGAGCTATAGCTTACTGATGAACATCTTCCATGTGTCCGTGTGGGCCGTTGCAAGGGTTCAGCCTAATGCCGTGAACTCAGGTGGCACCACTGAAAAGGTATGAAGAATATGGGGCTTTGTGGCAGCCTGTGTGTGGGTGGTGTTTCTTGATGACAGGACTGTACCATCTAGTCCTGAATCCTGCTGCCCAGCCATCTTCAAGTGACAGGTCCTCTGTTAACCCAAAAGTAGAAACTTAAATTTGGTCATTTTGACCTTGAACTTCAGGATTGGGATACATGCTATCTCTGTAGTTTGCTCAGAGTCCTGTAGGTAGAGAAACCCTATTCTGTCACTGTCCCACTGCTGCCCACACTTGGAGAAGCACAGTCATGCAGATGAACTCATGAGAACCGAAAGTACAACAGTCAGAAAGGCACTTTATTAATTTTCAGTGAAGAGTGCTCTGGATGTTCCTGAAGACCTGTTACCACATTCTTGATTCCTGAAGGAGGATCATGGGGGAGGCCACAATTACCAAAGACTGCATGGTGAGCTAGGGACTGAGTTATGGCATTTGAATATTTATAGGTTTCAAGCTTTACCACAAGGATCTGGCCTGAAGCTGAACCAGGTCAGACCATGATGATTAAGTTATCTCTTTCCTAGATAGTGTGCCCTGAGCTGGACAAGGGGCTGTCTCTGTCTGATTCTTGTTTTCCAGTTTCCCTTTCTAAACGACACTTGCTTTGTTGAGGGATTTTAGCATATTCATCGTAGTCTTACTCCGTCTCAGAGTCGTTTTGCCTTCTTGAGGTGACTTTGCTTCTCTTTATTCTCTGTGATCTGTAGCTTGAACATGATGTGCTTGGGCTCTTTGTATGTGGCCCACCATTAGCCCACTCTCCCTGAACTTTATTTGCATCTCTTGAAGGCTTTTAGAGGGGATGGCAGTTCCTAAGCCTCAGCAGCATTTCTTGGTTTCCCTTTCTTCTCCTCCACACTCTCTCATACCCTGGGTGCCCTGGAGCTCCTAACTTGGCAGATCCCCCAAACACTTCTGCATAGTCAGCCTGCTCTGAGGCTTTTCCGTCTCCTACCCTGCCCACGTGCTTTCTCTAGAAGTGTTCTCTTTTCCATTCCTTGCATGAAGTTTCCTCAGCAATGGAAAGAGCCTAAGAACTGACACACTAAGTAACACCCCCTCTTGCTTCCTTCCCTCTTCTCTAGTTGATGATGCCTTTCTCTCTCCCTGCATCCTCTTTATTCTGTATGACCAACACAGAGGCCTTCTTAGGGAGTACAAGGAGGGGGAGTTGAGAGACACAAAGCCGTAATTATTTTAATGAGAAGTGAGGAAAGATGGAATAGTTGCTAGTTATACCTTATTTACTTACCTATCTAATCATTTACTCACTGATTATTTATTGAGCACCTGCCATGTACCAGAAGTCCAGAATGCAGAGGAAAATTAGATAGCATCCTGGTTCTCAGGGAGCTTAAAGTCTAAGGTTGGCAGCGATGTGCTGGAGCCAGCACTTACCCATTTGCAAGAGCTGCTTGTTAAATTGTCAGGAATATTGTGAGTCATTCTATTAAATATGCTCTTTGCTAAAAATAAATTATATAACTTAATAATAAATTATAGACAAGAATAATGAATACCCCCAAATCAATGATTTTACTGTGGTCTATGCCTTTTAGATTATGACTCTTGTGTCTTTATAATGGAAATACTGTGTAGGGTTATAATGGTGTGCTGCTGCACATCTTTTTCCAATTCCACATGCTCAGTGACAACATGTTGGTAGCTTGAAATCTGACATGGTGGGAGTATTTACACCATGGAAATTGGCAAATGTTACAAATCAGGGCTCTCTCCCTCGCAACCAACTGTTAAACATTTAACAGCACTCCCCCCCACTGTGGGGGAGACAGAAAAGTAAGAGGTAATTACAATTTATATGGAAGGAAGCACAGAGTACTGTGGGAACACAGAAGAAGGGAAGTTAATCTCGTGGGTAGTGGAAGATGCTAGGGAAGACTTCCAGCATGAAGGCTTGAAGGGCTGGTAGGAATGAGTGGGGTGGGGCAAAAGAGCCTGGTGTATTTAGGTGTAAGTATTTCAGTACTATAGTAGCAAGAAGTCTTCAGGGCAATGATGGGGTTATAAAGGGCCAGGAGAGGTCTCTGAGATTTATTCTGAACGCAGTGAGGAACCAGTGAGAGGTTTCACATAGAACATCCTTTGCTCTTACTAATATTCTCTAAATGTCACTCTGGAGTTAGGGAGGAGGATATGGTTGTATACAAGGCAGGAAGGGGATTATGACTGTGAGAAGGGAATGGAGTGGAGAGAGATTAAAGGAGCACTTGGGGTTGTATGGGAGGGGGGTGAAAATGGGAAGAGCATATCAAGGATGACATCCCACTTTCTGCTTTGGATAGGTGAGTGGGCAGTTGGTTTTGCCTCTGAGATAGAGGATACAGAAAGAACAGTAGGCTTGAGGAAGAGTAGGGAGGGTGGAGGGCATCAGTATTGCATAGGCTGAGTATGAGTTACTGTGCAAAATGTGAGGGAGTCAAAATAGACTTTGGGTATGTAGAATTTAGAGGACAAGGGAGGGCAGGAGAAACGACTGTGGGAGGTGGTGTGCTGAGAGGGCTTGTTATTTAAAACTTCTCTATTTTTATTTAGAACTTCTGTAACATTTTGTGTGTATTGATTTATATTTTAACTCTGAAAACCTATCCCACATTCACTTTTTTAAGTTATTAGGCTGGGAGAAAAAAAGGGTGGGGAGAGAGCTCCTGCGTGGCTCAGTCAGTTAAGCATCTGACTCTTGGTTTTAGCTCCGGTCATGATCTTATGGTTCTTGAGTTCAAGCCCCACATCGGGCTCTGCACTGACAGTGTGGAGCCTGCTTGGGATTCTAATAAATAAATAAATAAATAAATAAATAAATAAATAAATAAACAAACAAACAAACAAACAAACAAACTTAAAAAAATAAATGGTTAGTGGAGTCATTGGTTGAGGCAGACTCTTCCACTCTGCTCTACTGTTTTTGTAGGGACAAGTGAAGGGTTTTCAGGTCAGAGTTCATTGATGACAAATATGGGATGAGGGCCTGCTGTGGGTGTGGCCCTATGCTGGGCAGGCTAAGCCATGTAAAGAGTCCTTGGACCCACGTTCCTTGTCCACCAGGTATGTTGCATCTAGTAGGAGAGGAGTGGGTTGTTAGATAGGTACCATGAAAACATAATCAAATCTATATGCCAATTCAGTTATAGGACAGAAATATTTGAGGAATTTAGGAAGACAGAGATCACTTAGGACTGAAGTATACAGAGGACTTCATAGAAGAGGCAACCTTAATTGGTCCTGAAAGAACAGGTATTTAGATTATGATAGAAGAAAAGGAAGGCAGAATCTGTCTATAGTGAATAATTTCATCTGCTCAGTAGAAAACAGGTTCTCAGTAAATATTTGAGGAAGAGATAGGGCTGGGATTTAGATTCAGTCCAGGTCAAGGAGGACCTTGAATACTAAGCAAGGTACCATGACTTTATCCTATAGTTTGGTAATGTTTCAGGTTTTTAGCTCTATAGTTCTTTGAAAGGAAATTCTACATGGACACACAATACACAGAATAAATGGAAGCAGGTGGCTCTTGACTGAGCCTCTAGCCTACAGCCCTCATGACCCCTGAAGAAATCTGTGGGCAGTGAGAATCTGAAAGATGTGATCAGAATGACCTTTTAGGGATTAATGTTGCAATAGTGTGCAGGAAGTGCTTGGAGGGAGGGCATCCAGAATGGGGGATAGCCACTGTAGTAGGAGACACAGGAGAGGCCACTGTCACAGGCTAGCCCAAGGGAAAAGAGAATGGGAGAACCCAGGAAGGAAGGGACAGCTATGTTCATCCTTCTTAAGGTTATGAGTCTTGACTGTCTCATATGTATGACTTTTTTTTTTTCAAGTTTATTTCTTTTGAGAGAGAGTGAGGGAGAGGTGGGGGGAGGGGGTAGAGAAAGGGAGAGACAGAATCTTAAGCAGGCTCCACGCTGTTGGGAAGGAGCCTGAAGTGGGGTTCGAATTCACAAACCATGAGATCATGACCTGAACTAAGATCAAGAGTCAGAGATTTAACCAAGTGAACCACTCAGGCGCCCCTCATATGTATGACTTCTTAAATGGCACCAGTGAGAATGTGAATTAAGTCTGAGCCATCTTGCAATACTCTCTTTTTCTGGGCTATTTATTGAAGGGGTTGTTGGCCTTTCAACAGCAGCAACATGGAATTACTCACTTCCCTGTGTTCACCATGGCAGCAGTGGTGGTTCATGGAGGTATGTTTACTACTAACAGGACAGTGTGTAAGATTTAATTAAATTTTAAGCCAGTTTTGTAGTGACTTGTCTTATTTGACAAAGTTGACTTGTCTTGTTCTGCTGCAGCTTAAGTGGAAAATGGCTTTGATGACTATTTCTGTCTAATTCTATAGGAAACAGCAAGGATTCTGCCTGGCCAGTACTTTCTCAACATGTCTACTGTTGTTGATATATTTAAATCTTAGATATGGCTCAACTTGAATGTTATTGAAACTCTGAGCATCTCAGCACACATGAATGCTCCTTTGTTAAGTAGCCAGAGGTTGAGGTCTCGTGGAAGGGGCATATATAAATTAATATCAACTTTGGAGGGAATTTGGTAGGCTTTAGGTCTCTTGCCATATCATGAAATCTGGAAGTCTCACTTACCTCATTTGGACTGGCTGGAAGATCTTGAAACCTGGTATGGTTTTAATAGAGACTGAAACTTTTTTAAAATATAATTTATTGTCAAATTGGTTTCCATACAGCACCCAGTGCTCATCCCAACAAGTGCACTCCTCAATGCCCATCACCCACTTTCCCCTCTCCCCCACCCCCCTTCAACCCTCAGTTTGTTCTCAGTATTTAAGAGTCAATAGAGGCTTATACAGAGAAAGACAGATACCATATGTTTTCACTCTTATGTGGATCCTGAGAAACTTAACAGAAACCCATGGGGGAGGGGAAGGAAAAAAAAAAAAAAAAGAGGTTAGAGTGGGAGAGAGCCAAAGCATAAGAGACTCTTAAAAACTGAGAACAAACTGAGGGTTGATGGGGGGGTGGGAGGGAGGGGAGGGTGGGTGATGGGTATTGAGGAGGGCACCTTTTGGGATGAGCACTGGGTGTTGTATGGAAATCAATTTGACAATAAACTTCATATATTGAAAAAAAAAAAGAGTCAATAGAGGCTGAAACTTAAGGGATGGTCAAGTTTGGAGCCATTCTTTGCTCTTGGAGAAATCAAACAGTTTGTGCTTAGAGTAAGGGCATTTGCTAATAAAAACTTCAGGAGAAAACATTTTGTGATTGAATCTGCCTAGAGAAACGTGCATGTGTGTGCGTGTGTGCGTGTGTGTGTGTGTGTGTGTGTGTGTGTGTGTGTGTGTGTGTTTAATTTTGGCTGGGTCTGGGTAGAGTGAAAAGTATGATCTTATAGACATTGAACATGGACATGAGAGTGGGAATATACCTCTGTGTGGTCTGTGTTTCACAGGTGGAGAGGGGGATCCACCAGCTGTGTCTAGCATAAAGAACTGAGCACATTGGGGCCTTTGGAGAGTGGGAGTGGGCTGTGTATGGGGACTAACTAATTAAGACTTGGTATGGATGGAGGGAGAAAGATTTGGGGGAGGGAATGGGGGTATTTAGTATCTCTGCCTGAGCCATGTGGCCCTAGGTTGAGACGTGTGTTTGCACGCATGTATATATGTATATTCTATCCTGCTGGAGGGTGTAGACTCTGGTGAAAATAGCTTGGGTTGATTCAAGTCAGGGACACCTGAACTCAGCTTCCATCTTTGTAACTTATTATCTCTGTGATCTTGTACAAGATTCTTAACTTCGCTGAGCACTCACCTTCTCTCTTTCCTCACTTTCCTGTTCCTTGGAAGGTCACTGAGTTGCCACAAAGCTTGTACCTTCCAGAAAGCAGAGATCTAGACTCTACTGCAGAGTTCCCATGTCATCACAGAGCTGCAGAGCAGGGGAAGAAAGAGACCTTAGGATCTGTCTGATGTCAAGCCTTGCCCCTGTATCAAGGGTGGGAAGGGCTCCAGATATAGTGGGAAGACCAGATGTCCTTTCCCTAACCAGCCCGGTGGGCATCACCAAGTCACTTCTTCTTTCAGGGAGGCTTTGGTATGAATTGCATTTTGTTGAGCTTTAATCCTTTGAATAGGTAATCTATGTTTGAGACCTTTTGGTAAACACAACATTGTATTAACAGGACTGATTCATTGGACCATTTTGACACACTGGAAAGTGCAAAAGCAACACAACAAGGAAGAGCAAGCCTTCCTGTCCATTAGTCACACTGGAGATTATTGTCACTGCTTCCAAAATGGCTGTGTTTATTCTACATCTCCATATATGTGAAATGGAACTGAATCTGTCTGTCCACTGGGCTTTTAGGAGCTCTAATCTTATTATTTCCCTGTCAGAACCCTTCAGTGTTTCTCTGGTCAATACCATATTATATATTTGGCTTTTAAGGCTCTTTATAGTTTGAAGATAGCATTTATGGTGAATATTTATGCAGTCTTTTTTACAGTTTCTAGATTTATCCCAGAAATGCAGATATGGTTTAATTTTAGAAAATATATTAGTATCATTTACCACATTAAAAGGTTAAAGGGAAAAATCCATATGATCACTTCATTAGATTCACAAAAATATTTGATAAATTCAGTATAGTTTTATGATTAAAAAGCAATAAAATGCAAGGGAATTTTCTCAATTTGATTAAGGTTATCTATAAAAATTTTACAACAAACATGCACAATGGAGAAACATTAAAAACATCATCTTTAAGGGGCGCCTGGGTGGCTCAGTCGGTTAAGCGGCCGACTTCGGCTCAGGTCATGATCTCACGGTCTGTGAGTTCGAGCCCCGCGTCGGGCTCTGTGCTGACAGCTCAGAGCCTGGAGCCTGTTTCAGATTCTGTGTCTCCCTCTCTCTGACCCTCCCCCATTCATGCTCTGTCTCTCTCTGTCTCAAAAATAAATAAACGTTAAAAAAAAAAAATTAAAAAAAAACACATCATCTTTAAAATCAGAAAGACAACAAGAATATTTGTTAGCACACTTTCTATTCAACATTGTGTGGCTATCCTAGCCAGTGCAAAATTTCTTTCAAAAAAAAAAAAATTAGACACCTAAGAATTGGAAAGGAGGGGGAGAAAAAACCCTCTGGCATTATATGCAGGTTAATTTGACTGTTTACATAGAACACTTTATCGACTCTTCAAATATAGAAATAATAGGAACATTTGGTAAGGTGGCTGTTTAGTAATTTGCAAAAATCAATTGCATTTTATAAACCATAGCAATCAGAAAATAAAATTCATAAAAGACACCATTGCTATTGTAAAACAGCAACAAAAGCCCTAAAGTACTTAATAAATTTAATCAAATGTATAAAGTCTTCATTAAGAAAAATATAAAAGTTTGACATTAAAGACGATTAAATAAGTGGAGAGAGATATTCCATGTTCATGGATCAGAAAACATAATATCAAAAAGATATCAGTTCTATACTAATTGATCTATAAATCATTACAGTTGCTATCAAAATCTCATAATATGTCATGGAACTTAATAAGCTGATACTAAAATTTGTATGAAAGAATAAAGAAAGTAGAATAGTCAAGACACATTTGAAGCATAATAATTGGATTGAAGACTTACCCTGTCAGATATCAAGCTTTATAATGAAGTTACAAAAATAATGTGGTACTGGCATAGGGACAGGTAAACCAACCAATGGAATAGCTTAGAGAGTCCAGGAATAGATCCCTATATTTGGAACTTTGACATGACTTAAGGTGGCATGACAGGTAAATGGGAAAAAGAAGTATTCAGTAAATGGAACATATGGAAAAAATTAAATCCCTATTTCACACCAGGACATAAAAATCAACATCAGATCAAATAAAGGCCATTAATCAAAAGCAAAAATGTAGGGCACCTGGGTGGGTTAAGGATCAGACTCTTGATTTCTGCTCACGTCATGATCTCACTGTTCATGAGATCGAGCCCCATGTTGGGCTCTGTGCTGACAGTAAGGAGCCTGCTTGGGATCCTCTGTCTCCCTGTCTCTCTCTGCCCCTCCCCTGCTCACACACTCTGTCTGTCAAATAAATAAACTTAGAAAACAAAAGCAAAAATGTTAAACTTTTAGTAGAAAATAGAAAATAAGATCTTCTGGCTTGGAGTAGGAAAAACATTGACTTTAAAAGAAATAACACTTGTGGGATTTCTCACATGAAGTTTTTCAACTTTACGGGATGCTCTTTCATGTTGATCTTATCTTCAGTTTTGAGATTTTCTTTTCCTCCTTAAACACATAATTCTATAGTCAGTTGAGCGTCCGACTTCAGCTCAGGTCATGATCTCGCGGTCCGTGAGTTCCAGCTCCGCGTCGGACTCTCTGCTGACAGCTCAGAGCCTGGAGCCTGTTTCATATTCTGTGTCTCCCTCTCTGTCTGACCCTCCCCCATTCATGCTCTGTCTCTGTCTCAAAAATAAATAAATGTTAAAACAACAACATATAATTCTAATCATCTGCCTTTGTGTATCTCTTGATATTTATATTCCTGTGCCTGATCAATTAACTTCTTTGCCCCCAGAATCCAAATAGTCCCAAAGTTCAGATGACTGTGGCTTATATTTGCATGCTGAACTGAAGGTGGGGAAGGAAGGCCAAAAGAGGAGTCTGTGATGGTCAGACAAACTGTAGGTCTTGCATGGTTGTTGTGATTTGATTGTTCTAGTAGTTACAAATCTCACTGTAAGATCTGTAGAGACTGTCAGGTCTCTGGAACATTCTCTTAACCACAGAAGTCCCTTTCTCAAGCCAGTTTGCAAGTCTAGGTGGTGGCGTGGAAGGAGGCACGCCAGGCAAAGGCAAAGCAAACTGTCTTTAAACTAGAGTTGGAGAGTTGGAGTGAACTGTGAGTCTCCAAATCTACACAAATGGAGAAGGTCCTGTTTTCTTATCAGAACAGAGGTAACTCCAAGGTCCTGGACTTGACCTTGGAGCTGAAAAGTTTCATTAGGTTGGGAAAAGAAGTCCATTTTTGTGTATTCTTTAAAAATTTTTTTTTTTAGTGTTTATTTATTTTGAGAGAGAGAGATATTGTAAGTGGGGGAGGGGCAGAGAGAGATGGAGACGCAGAATCTGGAGCAGGCTCTAGGCTCTGAACTGTCAGCACAGAGCCCCAAGCAGAGCTTGAACCCAGGAGCTGGGAGATCATGACCTGGGCCGAAGTCAGATGTTTAACTGACTGACCATTGACCATTCTTTCGATAATTTTTTTTCTTCCCCACATAAAGCTGAGACATATTGCTTAGGAGTTGTTGGGCATCTACTTGGCATCCATAGGGATATGAGTGTTTGTCTTCTGTATAGAGGACTTTGAGGTTGTGAATGACTTGGAAGTCACCACTTGCTCACTTAGCCCACATGGATAGCTCTTCTTTTCATAATAATGACAGTCCCTTGTCTTACCCTGGGATTATGTTTTCCCAAAAGCTTTCATTCCTGTTATATTGTTTTCCATACCACAGGCAATGTGATCTTTGTTAAGGACACACGTGTTCACCTGTTCCTGTCTACTTCTCTCTACCTTTAATGGCTTCTCATTGTCTCAGAGTAAAATCCAAGCTCCATGGCTTTGCTAATATGACACTTACAGGACTGCTCAGTCTTCTAGGCTTTGCTCTTGAGACTCTCTTCTAGTTTTACTGAACTCACTTGACTCTTGTACTCCAGGTCTTTGTATATGTACTCTTTCCTCTGCTGGGATATTCTCCATTTTCCTTTTTACTTTGCTTGCTTTTGCTCTTTCTTGGGATTTCTGCTCTCCCTCAGCTTCTGGAAAGTTTCCCCTCTTACTGCCAGCCCCGGAGTAGTTGCCCATCCTCTGCACTTATGTCCAGTTGTGATACATAGGATATGATGTTTAGGTTTTTACTTGGTTTTCTCCTCCACCGAACTGTAAGCTTTGTGAGAGCAGTGTCTGTGCCTTGTTTGTTGTGTTTCCCTTAATTTTTTTTTTCAACGTTTATTTATTTTTGGGACAGAGAGAGACAGAGCATGAACGGGGGAGGGACAGAGAGAGAGGGAGACACAGAATCGGAAACAGGCTCCAGGCTCTGAGCCATCAGCCCAGAGCCTGACGCGGGGCTCAAACTCCCGGACCGCGAGATCGTGACCTGGCTGAAGTCGGACGCTTAACCGACTGCACCACCCAGGCGCCCCTCCCTTAATTTTTTTTAACATTTATTTTACAGAGAGAGAGAGAGGGAGAGAGCAGAGCGCAAGTGGGGAAGAGGCAGAGAGAGAGGGAGACACAGAAATGGAAGCAGGCTCCAGACTCTGAGCTGTCAGTACAGAGCCTGATGTGGGGCTTGAACTCACAAACCACGAGATCATGACCTGAGCCGAAGTCGGATGCTTAACCGTCTGAGCCACCCAGGTGCCCCTCCCTTAAACTTAAATACAGTGCCTGACACCTTTTGGAATAAGCACTGGGTGTTGTATGGAAACCAATCTGACAATAAATTTCATATATTAAAAAAAATAAATAAATAAAAAAAATAATAAATACAGTGCCTGGTACACGGTAGCCTCCATTAAATTTTTGTTGAGTGAACAAATTTCCCTACGAAGTGAGTGGTCACTTTGTCTCCCTCCGTCTCCTCCACCCCTTTAGGGCATGGGGGATGGAGGATAAGGATATCCCACAAAGTCGCACATGTGATGGTAGTAGCTGAGCTAGGACCCAGCTTCCACCAGAGGAATGTAGTTTGCACTGGAAGATCCTGCAGAAATGGCTGACCCAACGCATTTTCTTTTCCTGCTGGGTCTGTGACAAAGAGAACAAGCTGACAAAGATGCTTCTGGTGGGTGGGCAAATGCACGGAGTTGTAGCAGCTGGGTGACTGGGTTTACCAACATGTGATCCTCTCTTTCCCCTCCCACTCTCTTCCTGTTCACAGCATCAAGCCGAGCTCTCAGCCCCCGGTTCAGGCTGGGGATGATGAGAAGAACCAGAGGATCATCACTGTCAACTCTGCCCACATGGGGAAGGCGTTCAAGGTGATGAATGAACTGCGGAGGTACTTTTCCTATTTTGCCTGTGCCCTTTTGGGAAGAGCTTGTTGAGTGAGCGTCATCAGAGACTGAGAACAGAAGTCGGAACACCACCACCTAGTGAATTCTGAGTCTTCCCCACCTCCTCTCAGTCACTTGGCTTCCCCTTTAAACTCCAGTCGAGACAGATTGGCTTTCAGAAAGTACTCTATCTCCTTTGCATTTATTTAACACTTTTCATTGTACTCCTTAATCACAGAGGAATAATTTTTTATGGCTATAGCAGTTCTGTTCATAAACTTGGTTTCCAACCAAACCAGCTGCCTAATGACTAATAATAGACTGATTGCAATACCTACACATAGTTGCAGATTAAAGATTGTGGGTGCTACACATTTTCTGTTGGTCTCCCTCCCTCATTCCTTGGTCTGAACTTAGCTTGTTAAGACAGCTATGTAAGTGGAAAAATATCTAGCTTCTTCAATGTAGTTTAACTGTGTAAAGGAAGGAATGAAATGCAAATGTGCTCATCCTTTGTAGGCTGGCTAATGGTGAGTGTGTGCAGGCTATTTATAAAGCTGATATGTGCAATTTGGTGAGTTTGCTGCAAAACAGATTTGGGACGCTGAGCATGTTTTTCTCTACAAAGGCTGTACACCCAGTCTCCTCCCTACCAGAGAACTCAGAAGGTTCCTTTGCCCACAGCATTATTTACAGCATAGTTAGCCCTATTGTGAGCTATAATTGCTAATCTCCTCTTTTCTCTGTTGTTTGTGAGCTCCCTGAGGGCAAGGACAACTTCTGAATTGTTTTGATCTCTAGCACCTAGTACTTCATGGGCTCTTCAAGGCATTTACCAAAGATGCCCAGAGGCACTGACTAGGCTCTGGGATGGGTAGCTTAAAAAATGTAAATAGTTAGGGGCGCCTGGGTGGCACAGTCGGTTAAGCGTCCGACTTCAGCCAGGTCACGATCTCGCGGTCCGTGAGTTCCAGCCCCGCGTCGGGCTCTGGGCTGATGGCTCAGAGTCTGGAGCCTGTTTCTGATTCTGTGTCTCCCTCTCTCTCTGCCCCTCCCCCGTTCATGCTCTGTCTCTCTCTGTCCCAAAAATAAATAAACGTTGAAAAAAAAAATTAAAAAAAAAAAGTAAATAGTTAAATGAAAATGATCTTCCTATAATACAAAATAGGTGTTATGAACGAGGAATGCATCAGGCGCCTGTCAGTTGTTAGAAGTGCAATAATTATTTGTTTCTGAAAGGGTACTATGAAAGCAAATATGTCATACGCCACCTTTGGAGAACACTTGTTTTTGGAGAACACTTTATAAAGGGATGATGCTTGAGCTAAATTTTGAAAGACAAGTAAGAGTTAAAGAAATGAAAAGTGGTGGGATTAGGGGGAAGCCTTCCAGGCAGAGACAATGGTATTAAGTAAAAAGCACATATAGCTAACGATGTGTTTGAGTAGGGGCTTGAACTACTTTTATTTATTTATTTTTTAAAAAGTTTATTTATTTATTTTGAGAGAGAGAGAGAGAGAGCACAAGAGCATGGGAGGGGCAGAGAGGGAGGGAGAGAGAGAATCCCAAGCAGGCACTGTGCTGTCAGTGCAGAGCCCGACATGAGGCCCGTTCCCATGAACAGTGAGATCATGACCTGAACCAAAATCAAGAGTCAGACACCTAACGGACTGAGCCACCCAGACACTCCAGGGGTTGAACTACCTTTTTCTTTCTTTCTTTTTTTTAAAATATACTTTATTGTCAAATTGGCTTCCATACAACACCCAGTGCTCATCCCAACAAGTGCCTTCCTCAGTGTCCATCACCCACTTTCCCCTCTTCCCCACCCCCCATTAACCCTAGGTTGGTTTTCTGTATTTAAGAGTGTCTTATGGTTTGCCTCCCTCCCTCCCTGTTTGTAACTTTTTTTTTCCCTCCCCCTTCTCCATGGTCTTCTGTTAAGTTTCTCAAGATCCACATAGGAGTGAAAACATATGGTATCTTTCTTTCTCTGACTTATTGCACTTAGCATAATACCCTCCAGTTCCATCCACGTTGCTGCTAATGGCCAGATTTCATTCTTTCTCATTGCCAAGTAGTATTCCATTGTATATATAAACCATATCTTTATCCTCATCAGTTGATGGACATTTAGGCTCTTTCCATAATTTGGCTATTGTTGAAAGTGCTGCTATAAACATTGGGGTACATGTGCCCCTATGCATCAGCACTCCTGTATCCCATGAGTAAATTCCTAGCAGTGCTATTGCTGGGTCATAGGGTAGTTCTATTTTTAATTTTTTGAGGAACCAGAGAAGCTGCATCAGTTTGCATTCCCACCAACAGTGCAAGAGGGTTCCCATTTCTCCACATCCTTGCCAGCATCTATAGTCTCCTATTTATTCATTTTAGCCACTCTCACCGGCATGAGGTAGTATCTCAGTGTGGCTTTGATTTGTATTTCTCCAGGAGTTGAACTACTTAAAAAAAAAATTCTGTCTGGTTCTGTATTTGTTTCCTCATTTCCTTTTTCTGTAGGGCCCAGTCTTTGGTGTTAAAAACCAAGTTAAATTAAATTTGTCTTATGCACTATTGCTCAATATTCATTATGCCTCCTGCCAGATTTCCTGGAAGCTCTACCCATAGTTGTTTTAGGCAGTGGTCAGTGTTCATGCCTATGGGTCCAGTTTTCTTGTTCCTGAGGAATTTGTGTTGTTTTCCGTAGATACTAGGTAGATAGTAGTGACATTCCTCATTTAGTTCTCTTCAGTATGGCTTGTGTCTTCTGTCTGATCTAAGACTCCAGGCCTCCAAGTAAACAACCTAACTTTACATTTCAAGGAATTAGAAAAAGAAAAACAAACTAAGCGAAGTTATCAGAAGGAACAAAATAAATATTAAAGATTAGAGCAGAGATAAATGAAATGAGACTAAAAAGACAACAGGAGAAAATCATTGAAAGTGATAATTGGCTTTTTGAAAAGGTAAACATAACTTTAGCTAGACTAACCAAGGAAAAAAAAGAGAGAAGACTCAAAATTATAAGTGAAAGAGGAGGCATTACAACTTGATACCATGGAAATACAAAAGATTTTAAGAGGCTACTATGAACAATTGTATGCCAACAAGTTGGATAATCTAGAAGAAATGGACAAAATCCTTGAAAAGTACAACTTACCAAGACTGAATCATTAAGAAATAGAAAATCTGAACAGACCAGTAATGATTAAGGAGATTGAATCAGTAATCAGAAATCTCCCAATAAAAAAAGGCCTATGACCAGATGGCTTCACTGGTGAATTCTACCAAATATTCAAAGAAGAATTAATGCCAGTCCTTCTCAATTCTTCCAAAACATTGATGAGAAGGGATCACTCACAAACTCATTTTAACAAGGCCAGCAATTACCTTGATATCAAAGCCAGATAAGGGCACTACAAAATAAGAAAACTGCAGGCCAGTATTCCTCGTGAATATTGATGTAAAAATTCTCAACAAAATACTAGCAAACTGAATTCAACGGTACATTAAAAAGCGGGGCGCCTGGGTGGCACAGTCGGTTAAGCGTCCGACTTCAGCCAGGTCACGATCTCGCGGTCCGTGAGTTCCAGCCCCGCGTCAGGCTCTGGGCTGATGGCTCAGAGCCTGGAGCCTGTTTCCGATTCTGTATCTCCCTCTCTCTCTGCCCCTCCCCCGTTCATGCTCTGTCTCTCTCTGTCCCAAAAATAAATAAACGTTGAAAAAAAAAATTTAAAAAGATCATACACATTAATAGACTGAAGGATAAAAATCATATGATCCTCTTAATAGATGCAGAAAGTGACAAAATCCAACATCCTTTTATGATGAAAACTCCCAACAAATTGGATATAGAAGGAACATATCTCATCATAATAAAGGCCGTATATGACACATCTACAGCTGCTATCACATTCCATGATAAAAGGTTGAAAGCTTTTCTTCTGAGGTCAGAAACAAGACAAGGGTACTTACTCTCACCATTCCTGTTGAACAAAAACTGGAAGTCCTAGACAGAGCAGTTAGTCAAAGTGGTGGGCATCCATATAAGAAAGGAAGAAGTAAAATAGTCTCTGCAGATAACAAGATCCTTTTTATAGAAAAACCTAAAGATGCCCCCCAAAAACTTTAGAACTGATAAACAAATTTGGTAAAGTCGCAGGATACAAAATCAACTTATTAAAATCAGTTGCATTTCTATATGGTAACAGTGAACTATCTGAAAAAGAAAGAAAACAGTTCCATTTCCAATAGTGTCAAAAACAGTAAAATATTTAAAAATTTATCCAAGGAAGTGAAGGATCTGTATGCTGAAAACTATTATATGTTATTGAAAGAGATTGAAGAAGACAAAAATAAATGGATAGATACCTGTTTTATGTATTGGAGGAATTAATATTGTTGGTGTCCATAATACCCAAAGCCATCTATACATTCAATGCAACCTGTATCAAAATTCCAGTGCCATTTTTTGCAGAAATAGAAAAAAATTCTACAGTTTGTAAGGAGCCAAAAACAACCCTGAATAGCCAAAGCAGTCTTGTAAAAGAAGAACAAAGCTGGAGATACACAGTTTCTGATTTCAAACGATATCACAAACACAGACCATGAACAGAATTGAGAGCCCAGAAATAAACCCACATATATGTCAACTAATATTTGACAAAGAAGCTAAGAATACTTAGTGGAGAAGTAGCCTCCTCAGTAAATGGTGTTAAGAAAACCGGACAGCCACATGAAAAATAATATAATTGGACCTGAATCTTAATCCTCCTCACGGAAGTTAACTTGAAGTGGATTGAAAGACTTGAAAGTAAGACCTAAAACCATACCACTTCTAGGAGAAAACAGGAAAATCCCATTTTACACATAAAGACATTATTGAGAGGATACCATTTTTAAAGGTCACAGAATCCACAGAAATAATATTTTCCCAGATCTTTGGGCATCCCTTAGCTCAGTTAATTTGACACATAAGATTAACCATTACAATCTTGTTCTTCCATTTTTTCTTTTCTTTTCTTTTTTTTTCAAATGGAGCACAATCTGTATATGTTTTGTCAGGAAATTTTTAGTGCAGGTTTAGGCATAGATTTCCCTTTTATTTTTCTTTTAATTTAAAAAATTTCCATTTTGCTTTTTCTTTCTTTTTTTTTTGGAAAAGGAACATATTATAGATCATTTAGAAAATAAATATGAGCAAAAAATCATCTATAATTTTAATACCCAGTGGTTACCATTGTTAACACTTGGGAGAATATTTTTCTTAAAAATATATCTTAACCAGATTTTTTTTCTCTTACCACTATATTGAACAAGTTTTCTTTTTCTTTTTCTTTTTAATTTGTTTTTTGATTTTAATTAAACTCTCTGTCACACGTGGAGCTCGAACTTATGACCTGGTGATCAAGAGTCACATGCTCTATGGACTGAGCCAGCCAGGTACCCCTGTATTGAACCAGTTTTTCTGTGTTAGAACTGTTCTACAACATTATTTTAAGTGGATGAATGATTTTCTGTATTTTTGGTTAATTTTTGAAAAACCCAGTTCCTGTTGTTAGATGTTTTAAGTATTCAAATCTCTTATGTAAACAGCACCTGCAGTGGTAATGTTTGGAGCAATATGGCATACTGGTCACAAGCATAGACCATGGAGGCAGGCAACCTGGTTTCAAATCTTGGCTCCAGTAGTACAGTTCTGTGACCCTGTACAAGTTAATTAATGTTCCTGCCCTCACTTTTGTCAAACATAAAATGAGGCTAATAATAGTTCCAGGGTTGCTGGCTTGTTAAGGGGATACTAAGTAAAGTCCTTAGAACAGTGATAGCACATGTATTACTGTTCTTAAACACTTGTGCACATTCACAATTATTTCTATAGAATTAATTCCTTAGAAGTAGAATTACTGATTTCAACAGCATGTAGCATAATAATAATAATAATAATAATAATAATAATACCTCTTCCTTAGATATTGTTTTGAGGCCCTGGCACATAACAAACATTCTGCAACTCCTAGCTATGATTATGATGATGGTGGTGGTGGTGATGAGGAGCTCAGTTACAGGGATATGGCATTAGGTAAGAGAGTCAAACTTTTGTTCTCAATGAAGCTTGCATTCTAGTGGTGTTTAAAGATCATATCAAATTCTAAGGTATTTAATGGTTTTGAATTTTTTTAATTTCTGGGGCACCTGAGTGGCTCGGTTGAGTGTCCGACTCTTATTATCGGCTTAGGTTGTAGTCTCACAGTCCTGGAATTGAACCCCACATCGGGATCCGTGCTGAACATGGAGTCTGCTTGGGATTCTCTCTCTCCTTCTGTCTCTGCTCCTCCCCAGTCCCCTCTCAAAATAAATATGTAAACATTAAAAAAATTTTTTTTTTTAATTTCTAAGGTATTAAAGGCATGGCTAATTTTTAAAACTGGAGTGGAATGGGTGAGTGAGGGAGAGAAAGGGAGCCTGAAGAGATGCTTTACTGATCTGGGTGAGTTTAATAGGAACTGGAGGGAGGCGTACTTTGTTTTGATGAAGGCCTGGTAAAGCATCTTGCTTGCCATCCAGGGTCTAAGCTAATGAAATGTTATGTAATATTCCAGGGACCTGGGGTTATTTCTTGCACTGTTTTCACATTTTTCCTCCTTCAGTTTTAAGCTATTTTAGTTCACATACACATGTTCTATGCAATTTATGAATCACACAATTCACGAGTTTCCTATTCTTTTTACTTCCATGGTAGAGAATGGGCTGTTGGCATGGTAACTAACTAGCCTTCCTCTTCCTTTTGCCTTGTATCGCTCTGCTCTGAGCCTACCAGCAGCTGCTTCTGGGCAGCAGACTCCTAATGGCTCTTTGGTTCCTGATTTACCATCCGGCCACCAAGTGGGGATATGGTCCCTTTTGAAATAGTACCCCAGATCATTCCTGAAAAGGAGAGATAGTCTCTTCTATCCCGTTTTGACAGTTTTAACCTCCCCTTTCACCATCCCTAAAATTTCTCTACCCTCATCCCTTTTTTTTTTTTAAAAGATGATCTGCCACTATGGCTTTTGTTAATAGTAATGAATCATCTTAGTACATTGCTGTTTTTCTTTTTTTGGTAACAGCTTTATTAAGATATAATTCATGTGATGGGGTACCTGGGTAGCTCATTTGGTTGAGTGTCCAGCTCTTGATTTTGGCTCAGGTCATAATTTTGCAGTTCATGAGCTTAAGCCCCATGTCAGGCTCCGTGCTGACAGTGTGGAGCCTGCTTCAGATTCTCTCTCTCTCTCTCTCTCTCTCTCTCTCTCTCTCTTTCTCTCACTCTCACTCTTTCTGCCCCTGCCTCGTGCACATTCTCTCTCTCTCAAAATAAATAAATTTTAAAAACTTAAAGATATAATTCATATGCCATATTTAAAGTGTCAATGGCTTATAGTATAGTGACAGAGTTGTGCAACTAACAGCTGATTTTAAAACATTTTCATCATCTCCTCCAAAAAATTCCTGTGTATGTTAGCAATAATCCCATTGTTTTCCCTACCCCTCACCCTTCAGTAATCTACTTTCTGTCTCTATAGATTTGCTTATTTTGGAATTATGTAATAAGCCTTTTGTGACTTCTTTGTCAGCATAATGTTTTCAAGGTTCATCCATGTTGTAGCATGTCTCAGGATTTCATTCCTTTTTATTGCTGAATAATATTGCATTGTGTATATGTACCACATTTGATACCCTTTGGCTGTTATGAATAATGCTGCTATAAACATTCACGTATACATTTTTGTGTGGATGCATGTTTTCATTTCTTTTGGATATATACCTAAGAGTGGGTTGCTAGGTCACATGATAACTACATGTTTAACTTTTGGAGGAACTGCCAGACTGTTTTCCAAAGCACTGCACCATTTGACATTTCTACCAGCAGTGTATGAAGGTTCCAGTTTCTTTATATCCTTGCCAGTGTTTGTTATTATCTGTGTTTTTGATTACAGCCATCCCGGTGTCTGAGGTGTTATCTCATTGTGGTTGTGATTTGTATTTCTCCGATCATTAATGATGTTGAGCATCTTTTTATGTGATCATTGACTGTTTCTATGTCTTACTTGGAGAAATGTCTATTTAGATGCTTTGTCCATTTTAAAATTGGGTTATATGTCTATTATTGAGTTAAAAGTGTTCAAGTTGTTTATATACTCCAGACACAAGTTTCATATCAGATACATGATTTGCAAAGTTTTTCTTTCCTTGTTCGGGTTTTTTTTCACTTTTTTGATATCCTGATGGTGTCTTCGGAAGTGCAAAAGTTGTAAATTTTGATGTCTGATTTGTTTTTTTCTTTTGTTGTTTGTGTTTTGATGTCCTGTATAACAAACCATTGCCTAATCTGAAGTCATGAAGATATACCCCTATGTTTTCTTCTTAGAGTTTTATAGTTTTAGCTCTTATATTTATTTTTTTGATCTATTCCAAGTTAATTTTTGTATATTATGTGAAGTAGGGGGTCCTTTGTTTTTTTCGTACGTGGATATCCAGTTGTCTGAGCACCATTTGTGGAAAGACAATTTTTCCCCTATTTGAATATATTGGCACCCTGGTCAAAACTCAGTTGACTGTTTTGTGTCACAAAAGAAATCATCAACAAAACAAAAAGGCACTCTACTGAGTGAGAGAAGATATATGCAAAAGATATATCTGATAAGGGGTTTATATCCAAAAGATATAAAGAACTTCTACAACTTAGCACCAGGAAACAAACAATCTGATTAAAAAGGGGCACATAATCTGAATATATTTTTCCAAAGAAGACATACACATGGCCAGCAGGTACATGAAAAGATGCTCAACCTCACTAATCTTCAGGGAAATGCAATTCACAACCACAATGAGATATCACCTTATATTAGTCAGAATGACTAGTATCAAAAAGACAAGAAATAAGTATTGGCGAGGATGTGGAGAAAAGGAATCCTCGTGCACTGTTAGTGGGAACAGAAATTGGTGTGACCACTGTGGAAAAGAGTGTGGAGGTTTCTCAAAACATTAAAAATAGAAATACCATGGGGACACCTGGGTGGCTGAGTCAGTTAAGTATTGGACTCTTGGTTTCAGCTCAGGTCATGATCTCATGGCTTTGCAGGCTTGAGTCCCACATTGGGCTCTGTGTTTGCATTGCAGAGCATGCTTGGGATTCTCTCTCTCTCCATCTCTCTCTGCCCCTCCCTGACTTGTGCCTGTCTCTGTCTTTCTCAAAGTAAATAAATAAACTAAAAAAAAAAAAAAATAGAAATACCATGAAACCCAGTAATTCCACTACTGATATTTACCCAAAGAAAATGGAAACACTAATTTGAAAATAAATATGCACCCCTATGTTTATTCTAGCATTATTTACAATAGTCAAGATACAGAAACAACTTAAGTGTCCTTTGATAGATAAATGGATGAAGAAGAAGGTGTGTGTGTGTGTGTGTGTGTGTGTGTGTGTATAAAATATGGAATATTAGTCATAAAAAAAGAGATCTTGCCATTTGTGACAACATGGATGGACCTAGAGGGTATTATGCTAAATGAAATAAATCCGACAGAGAAAGAGAAATACCATATAATTTCTTTTATATGTGGAATCTAAAAAAAGAAAATGAATGAACAAACAAAAAAACAGACACAAACTCGTAAATTCAGAGAACAAACTGGTAGTTACCAGAGTGGAGAGGAGTGGTGGCAAAATAGAAAAGGGCAAAATAGAAAATGGGCAATAGAAATGGGCAAAATAGAGAAAGGGAATTAAGAGGTACAAACTTCCATTTATAAAATAAATAAGTCATGGAGATGGAAGGTATAGCATAGAGAATAAAGTCAATAATATTATAATAGTGTGGTATGGTGCCAGATGGTAGATACACTTATCATGGTGAGCATTGTGTAATGTGTAGAATTGTCAAACCACTATGTTGTACTCCTGAAGCTAATATAACACTATATGTCAACTATGCATCAATAAAAAACATTTTAAAAATAAATGATAAAAAATTTTTAAAAATGAATTGACTGTGAGGGTATATTTCTGGATTCTCAATTCTATTCTATTGATCTATATATCTATGGTTATATTATTACTCTGCTGTCTTTAGCTTTGTAGTAAGTTCTGAAATTGGGAAGCATGAATCCTTCACCTTATTCTTCTTTTTCAAGATTGTTTTGGCCATTCTAGGTCCCTTGCATTTCTGTATGAATTTTAGGTTTAGCTTGTCAGTTTCTGCAAAGAAGCCAGCTGAGAGTTTGATAGAAATTGGGTTGAAAGTGTAGAACAATTTGGGAAGGTATTGCCATCTTTTTTTTTTTTTTTAATGTTTATTTATTTTTGAGAGGAGGGGAGGGGAAGAGAGAGGAGGGGACAGGGGATCTGAGGCAGGCCCTGCACTGACAGCAGCCAGCCTCATGCGGAGCTCAAACTAACGAACTGTGAAATTGTGAAATCATGACCTGAGCTGAAGTTGCATGCTCAACTCACTGAGCCACCGAGACGCCCCTGGGGGAGTATTGCCATCTTAAAAATATTAAGTTTTTCAATTCATGAACACTGGAAGTCTTTCCATCTATTCAGGTCTTTCTTGATTTTTTTCAACTGAGTTTTACAGTTTTAGAGGACAGGTTTCATGCTTGTTTTGTTAAATTTATTCTTTAGTGTTTATTTTTGATGCTATTTTAAGTGGAATTTTTCTTAATATCATTTTTTGGTTCATTGCATGTGTATAGAAACACAGTAAATTTTGTATATTGATCTTGTATTCTGCAACATTATTTTTTTATTAGAGAGAGAGACAGCACAAGCAGGGGAGAGGGGCAGAGGGGCAGAGGGAGAGAGAGAATCTTAAGCAGGCTCTATGCTCAGAGCATAGACAGAGTCAGAGCCTGATGCAAGGCTTGATCCCATGATTCTGGGATCATGACCTGAGTTGAAATCAAGAGTCAGACGCTCAATCAACTGAGCCACCCAGGCACCCTTGCAACCTTCTTAAACTCATTTATTTGTTTTAATATTTTTTTAGTGGATTTCTTACAGGATTTTCTATATACAAGATCATGCCATCTGTGAATATTGTTTTATTTCTTCTTTTCCAATTTGCATGTCTTCCATTTTCATGTTCTATTTCATTTTCATTTTCTATTTCACTTTCTTGCCTACTTGCCCTACCTAGCCTCCCTAATCTTATCTTCCTTATTTGGTATAGTTAGTCATTCCTTACTTTTTGTAGCCCTCTCTTCGCTTGTCTTCTCAGACACCATATGTTTTGGGTTTTCCTCCTATTTCACTAGTTACTTTATTGTTTCTTTAGCTGGCTCTTTCTCTTTCCTCCAACCTCTTAACCATCTCCCACCTTTGAAATTAAGACTTATGAATCCATTTGCCTATTTGATAAACCCCACGTAGATGTCTGATATGCAGCTCAAATTTAGCCTTAGGAAGGTTAACTTAACTGCTAATCCTAAATGAAATGTTTTATGGGAAAAAAAGAGAAAGAAATATTAATGTTCACGGAATGTTTACTATTAGCACTATTCTTTATCTTGTTCACAACATATCTGAATTCTGATACTCAGGGGACATGAACCCTGGTCAGTTTGATTCCAGAGCCTGAGCTCCTTCCGAATAGCTATCACAAAGTGGATAGCCCTGTTTTTCTCTTGTTGAGATTGTTTTTTGGAGTAGTGTGTGACAGCTCAGGAATAAAGAATCCTATAGGATTTCTAGTAAATGGAATTAGAAATGCTTGTCAGCCATGCAGTGCTTTAGAGCTGCTGCTTCTCTCTTCTATATAGAGTGGATACAAAGAGATGTCTCATTGTGCAGACAGGCTTTACCATTCCCAGGGAAAGCCTACATTGAGTTTTGGGTGAGTTTCTGGGTCACTTTCCTAGATTTCTCTAGCCTTGAGATACACTTCTCATCAGAACTATTCTCCTGTATTTGCTTAACTGGATTCTCCACCTTTAAACCTCATTCCCTCTTGTCTCTTTTCCTTTGTTCATGAACTATCAGCTCCTCTGGGTTTGTGCAAGATACCCCATTCTGACATTTGCCTTTTCAGCACCTGGCTCAGCATTTGCTCAGCATTTCTGACTCATCTGTTTTGCTTTCCTTGTTAAAATACTGGTTACAACAACAACAACAAAATTACACTTTTTTGGTCAGTTCTTTTTAATTGAAGTATAGTTGACAAATGACTTGTACTTTTAAAGAGTAGTGATAACTCCATTTTCTCTTTAAAATAGTTAATGAAAGTGAAATGAAAATGTCCAAGATAAGTCTGTTCATGTTGTGACTACATTTTTACAATCCATTTTGTCCAGATTAAAAACTAGCCTGTTCTCAGGTGGCATCTGCAATCTCATTTGGTCCCCACGATGGATGTCCCGAGGCAGCTAAAAAAGATGAGAAAACTAGTGAGATCCTTTGTCCATGTTCTCATAGCCAGTTAGGGGAAGAGCCAGTTCTCTTCCCAGCTGAGCTGGTTTGTTCTGATAAAATTTGTCTTTAGAGTCTGCTGTCCACTGTAGTGTGAGGTCCCATTCCCAGGTTTTGCCTCTTAGCACTCAGAGGTGTCACCCTTCCCTGATGCCCCCTCACAGGGACTTTATTCCATAGGCTGAAACTTTCCTGATCACCTTTCAGTATTGGGGCTAACTTATCTTCTGATTTTTTGTTCCTAAGTATGAGCCAATCATGGGGCATTATGGCACCAATCCAGAATGAGAACTAGATTCAAGACTCTGCATTCTGTGGCACCTCTCTGAGCTTCATAGACCAGATGAACTCTAAGGGCATTTACAGCTCCAGTCTTGTCATGCTTTATGATTCTATTTTCTCTGATAAGCAATCCTGCACTAACTTCTGAATAGTTGGCAAAGGTTTAATATGTCACTCCAGGGATGGCAAATAGGTAGCTTATCTCCTATCGATCAATCATGGAAGACTCATTAAAAAAATTTTTTTTTAAATCTTTATTTATTTTAGAGGGGGGGGGCAGAGTGTGAGCAGGGGAGGAACAGAGATAGAGGGAGACCCAGAATCTGAAGCAGGCTCCAGGCTCTGAGCTGTCGGCGCAGAGCCCAACGGGGGGCTCGAACCCATGAGCCGTGAGATCATGACCTGAGCCGCTCAAGTGACTGAGCCACTGGGTGCCCCAATGGCAGACTCATTCTCTTCATCTCATCCCTCTTAAATGGATCCCATCATGATTCAAACTTCTCAAACCAGTATTGTGTGCTAAGTAGCCACTGCCAGTGGATCACAGTTGACATGAGTTTGTCCTGACTTCCCTCCGCATCTAGTGCTTCACTCTGAAGGAGGGATTAGTGGTGACCAGGATACCACAGACTTTAGGAAGATGGGTTCTGCGGTTCGGCTGCCTGCATTCACATCCTTTTTCCACTGCTCCCTTTTTGTGTGACTTTGAGAAAGTTACTTAACTTCTCTGGACCTCACTTTCCTTTTTTGTAATATGCAACATAACAACCATACCTCATGGGGTTTTAGACAGGATTAAATGCAATAATATGTATAAAAGAGTGCTTAGAACAGTGCCTAGCATATGTAACTCAATAAATGCTTACTATTGGAAGGCTGGTGGAGGAAAAATCCTTAGACTGACACTTTGTGGTGCCCTTTCTATCCTTCAAAGTGGTCTGATGTTCATTCTGTCTATGAGTGTGGATTGATCCCATTTCAAAGTGTATTTAGTCAGTAAAAATTTAGGGCTTTCTTTAGGCTAGGCTTGCAGCCAGGTGTTTAAGATATAATAAACAAGTTCCTTTCAGAGCTTGCAGTGTAGTGGGGATGACAAATAGTTTGTTTTGAAGCTAGTTACAGTATCCTTAATAATTGCAGTGATTGGAGCTTGCACAGGGTCTTTAGGGAGCAGCCTTCTTGGTGATAATGTTAAATCTGGGTGGGAAGATTAATACTTGAGTTGTCCCGATCTGGCTGGCCTCTTGCCAGTGTTTCATAGGTATTAGGTCCTTTGGGGAATTGTTAATGCTTGTTTTCGTGGGCAGCACATCTCAGTGGCATGCTCATGCTCCTTGGCATTCACTCAGTCCCTCGACTGACTGCCCCAGGATTTTCCCATTGCTCTCTGTGCTGCTGTCCCTCTGTCTCAGTCAGAGCTGAAGGAGCTGAGGAGCAGAGATGTGAAGACAAATGAAAGAACCCTGAATTTGCAGCGCCAGAGTAGCTAGGTCTCTCTGTGCGCCTTAGGAAAGCATGAATAGCCCAGCTTATCGAGTCGATGAGTTCATCCCCCTGCCTAACTCAGGATAGGGTAAATGTCTGCGACAGTCTTGTATGGTGGTGGTGTGGAATCTGGGTGGGAGAAAAAATATCCTTGTGTGGCTGGGGGTGGGCATTGGTGCTGTGACCCATGCTGTCCCCTCACTGGTGTTTTACAGTAAACAGCTGTTGTGTGACGTGATGATTGTGGCAGAAGATGTCGAGATAGAAGCCCACCGTGTGGTCCTGGCAGCCTGCAGCCCCTACTTCTGTGCAATGTTCACAGGTATGGCGAGGGGCTAATGATAACCCACAATTATGGGGCTGCAGCCCCAGTGAGAGAATATTTTGGGTGGTGGCCTGAGGGGAGGCAGGAGACAGAATGCTATGACACTCACTGTAAGGAGCTTCTGTGTATCAGATGCTATGTTTTGCACTATGGGGGACTTGGTGGAACCAGCCAGGCATGCAGCCCCTTGTCTACTATGAGGAAAAAAGAGGTAGAACCATAGAGTTGATTAGTTCTCACACTTCAGCATGCATCATAATCATGTAGGGGAGCTTTTAGAAGTGTAGGCTCTTGGGCTTATCCCCACACCTCTGTTCTTTCATTTTGCAGATGAGAAACACTGAGGCTGACAAAAAGGGAGGGACTTGCCCAAGATCACATAGGAAATGAGTGGAGCTTGGCTTCTTGATGCCTGGCCCATTGCTGGACCAGCTTGTCCTTCCCTGGCCATTCCTACCAGGCAAGGTCTGCAAACCCTCTTGAGTCTTTACAGGAGTGTGGAAGAGATTTGGGAGAAGTGATGGCAGGGCTTGGAGGGGAGAGGAGAGTAAGATAGGAATTTTCACCATCTGGCACCTTTGCAAACTTTCTAGAGGGTCCCTGTTTCCTGTATATGCCAAATAGTCCAGTCCAGCTATTTCACATGTGAGACTGAATGCCTTGAAACCCATGGAGCTTCCTGTCTGTAGTGCCTCACAGCACCTCCCCTGCTCACTGAAGACCAGTTGTGCCTGCTGAGACCCTCAGGCTGCGTCAGGTGTCCCTTCCCCACGTTCCCCAAGTACCCATTGCTGTTTGTGAGTGTGGTCACTATCACTCTTGTGTTGCTGTCTGTTTTCTGGCATCCTCAGTGCCTGTGCTGTGACGTTTTGTGTATCGGCGGCTTCTCATCCTGCAGATTACAGGCCATGTGTCTCCCCAGAGGGCCTCCTCTGACCACCTTTGCCATGGTTCCTCACTAAGTTCCCTTCTGTCTCATAACTTGAATACATAGTTTTTCCTAACGTTTGTCCCTACCTGAAAATCCTGTTGTTGGTTGTTGATTTTTTTTTTTTTAATCTGTCTCTCCTCACTAGACTGTAAGCTCCTTAAGGACAGGAGTCTTGTTGGACCTGTTTGCTACCATATCCTAAGCATGTGGTACACGACCAGAGTCAAATGTATTTTAAATGAATGAATGAAATGTTTCCATAGTTGATTATGAGCTTTGGGCACTCGAGGGCCATGTCTTGTCACTGCTGCATCCTCAGAGCCAACCACAGGGCATGGTATTTAGTAGGAGACAGTAAATAAATGAAGCTTAAAAAGAATGAAGGTGGGCTTGCTAAGAATGGGTGAGTGCAGGCACCCTGTTTTTGCTGAGTAGGCTCTTTCCCTTCTCCTAATATAGTATGTGGCCTCTCATGGGCAAGAGTGGTTCTAGTTGGGGGTGACTTAGTGATTGTGTTTTGAGAGTTCCTCACAATGTGGACCCCCCCTTGGCTCATTGTGTGAAGGAGCTGTAACTCAGGTAAGTGGATCAAGCCACTCTTCCATCACCCTGAACCTTGGGTCAGGAATTAGCAGCCTGGAAAATGTAGTTGTGAAAACCAGTGAATTTCACTACCTGGAAATTTTGAGCTGCATGCTCTTTGAAGTAGTTTCAAACTCTAGTAGCAAGGTTTTTATGTCTTTATTTACCTCTCTCGTTCATCTGTCTATTTAAAAAAAATAATTCATTTTGTTTGCAATAGTTATTTGGTTGCAACTTCACTAAGTAGCTCTGCCATTCATTGTTTTCTTGTGTATGTGGTTTGGAAAGTCCAGTATTGAGAGAGGAAATCTGTTTGGAATTGCGATGAATTGTAGTGTTGCCTCCACTTGTTGCTAATGAACTTGCCTCTGGAGTAGTGCAAGGGCCCAAGCAAGAACAAGATGATTTTAGAAACATAAAGAATCTGAATGCTTCTGGAGCAGATGTTGGATTCTAGTCGTTAAAGGGAGGAAAAAATCAAGAAGAAACAGTCTAATATGATGCCCAGCTCAAGTCATCTGTTGAATCTGGTTACTGTCCATCCTTTCATCCTTCCAGCCAGCCAGCCAGCCAGCCAGCCAGCCATATCTGTCTGTCTTTCTACTCACCCATGTACCTCTTCAAACACTACTCACATATGTTGATTGCAGAAAAGAAATTAGAGAATGTGGACAAGCAGAAAAAAAAAAATATATGTAATACATCATCTAGATAAGATTATAGTTCATATCCTTTCAGATTTTATATTTATAAATATATACATATACGCCATAAAATTTTAATATAGGGGCACCTGGGTGGCTCAGTCAGTTGAGCATCTGACTCTTGATTTTTGGCTCAGGTCATGATCCCGGGGTTGTGGGATCGAGCCCCATATCTGGCTCTGTGCTGAACATGGTAGCTTGGTAGCTTGAGATTCTCTCTCTCTCCCTCTGCCCCTCTCCCTTGTTTGTGCTCGCTCGCTCTCTCTCAAAAAATAAAAAAATAAAAAATACCTAAAAAAATAAAAAATTAAAAAACCCACCAAAATAAAATTTTAATATAAATGAGCCATTTTGTATATACATAGTTGATGTAATGTGTATACTTAAAAAAAATTACTGTTCATCTTCCTGGGATGTTCTTCCCCCTGCCTCTTTGCCTGTCTAACTCCTATTCATCTCTCATTACTGCTTAAGCAACACTTCCTCAGGTAGATTTTCCCATGATCCCCTTGGATTAGGTTAAATTCTTTTGTTATTTACTCTTGTGATACCATACGTTATGCTTGTCTTTAGTATCACTGCTTATTTCATTACTTCCTCAATATCTGATTGCTCTGGTCAGTCAGTTAAGAACTCTACCTTAATTCACTGCTATCTCCCCACTGCCTACCTGGATCTTCCATGTAGTAGGTGCTCAGTGAAAATTTGCTTAATCAAACCATTGGTCTATGGTCAGTATATTTTCACATCAGTGAAATCACATCTACGTCATAATTTCAATGGCTTCGTAAGATTCCATCATATATGTCCAAGTCAAAAATTGATTTCCATTTTGGTTAGAAATTCTAATTCTTTCTAATATTTTGCTATTATAAGTAATACTGTCATGGGTATCTTTGCTTCTTAATATTTATTTATGTTATAATTATTTCCTTAGAATAGACCCCTAGAATAGGGGTGTGCACATGTTGAAGATTTGAGACACATGCCACAAATTCACATTTCCTAGAACAGTTGGACCAGCTTTTGCTTCCATCGGCATTTTGTGAGATTTGTGTATTTTTTGAGATCCCTTGATTTGGCTTAAATCTTGGTAAGCAGGTTTAAAGAGTAACATTGTAAAATTTTGTTCTAATTATCAGATTCAGCTTCAGAATTCATAAACTTAATCATGAAAAGGCCCAGCTGACTGTTTTTTCTTTCAAAAATTTAGATAATTTATTTTATTTTGTTTTTAATTTTAAATCCAAGTTAGTTAATGCATAGTGTAATAATGATTTCAGAAATAGAATTTAGTGATTCATCACTTACATATATCACCCAGTGCTCATCCCGACTGGTGTCCTCCTTAATACTCATCACCCCTTTAGCCCTTCTCCCCACCCTCCCCCTCCATCAACTCTGTTTGTTCTCTGTATTTAAGAGTCTCTTATGGTTTGCCTCCCTGTTATCTTATTTTGCCTTCCTTTCCCATATGTTCATCTGTTTTGTTTCTTAAATTCTGCATATGAGTGAAATCATATGATATTTGTCTTTCTCTGACTTATTTTGCTTAGCATAATACATTCTAGTTCCATCCATGTTATTGTAAATGGCAAGCTTTCATTCTTTCTTATTACCAGTAATATTCCATCATATATATATGCCACATCTTCTTTATCCATTCATCAATCGATGAACATTTGGGCTCTTCCCATACTTTGGTTATTGTCGATAATGCTGCTATAAACATTGGGGCGCATGTGCCCCTATGAATCAGCAGACTATGTGTGCATGTGCCCCTATGTATCCTTTGAATAAATACCTAGTAGTGCAATTGCTGGGTCATAAGGTAGTTCTATGTTTAATTTTTTGAGGGACCTCCATACTGCTTTCCAGAGTGGCTGCACCAGTTTGCATTCCTACCAGCAGTGCAAAAGTGTTCCCCTTTCTCCACATCCTCACCAACATCTTTTGTTGTCTGAGTTGTTCATTTTATCAGCTGACTCTTGTTAAGTCCATTTCTATCAGCATGTTTAAGGCCAAAATGAAAAAGAAATACTCGTGACGTTCTTCTGACTTGAGTGGTGTGATTACGATCTTTTTATTCGGGCTTAAAGTGTTTTTACTTTTTTGTCCTCTGAGTTCATATTGCCCAAATGTCCCAGATATCAACCCTGCTCCTTGAGCATGTTCTGCACAGAATAACTTGGGATAAATGTGACAGTGAGGTCTGAGTGCCCAGAGGAGAGTGTTGAGAGGCAGCCAGCTTGCAAGAAGATCCAGGATGGGCTGTCACTCAAACTGCTCAGCACTCCTTTAGCACAGGGATTAGAGAGGCCAGCAGTGCTATGTTCTGCCCATCTTCGTCCTGTGAATAGGGAATACTTTAGATTGCCCTGCTTCCTCCCCGTCTAGCTCCTCCATCCCTAGGGAAGCACATTTTACCAAAATAGCCTAGTCAGTTTTTTTCTCTCTTTTTTTTTTGTCCTTTACTATGGGTTCTGTGTACTAGAGTATTTCCACTCCATATGGGTCCCTACGTGTCATCTGAGTACATTAAAAACAGCCCCATCTTATGGTGTTAAAGGAACTGGGTTTTAAAGAATATGTGGGCTCAGGGTATTAATGCCCCATCATCACTTGATAGAGGTGTGGGGTTGCTTGCTTTCCTGGGTTCTCTGTGGTTCTTGGGGATGTCTAGGTACAAGGTCTTAAGGTATGGCCTGAGGATTTAAAGAAATTTAAGATCTACTCTTTTAGTCCAGGTCACTCTCATCTTTCACCTAATTTCCTGCAGCAGCTTTGGTACTAGTCAACCTGCCTCCTATTTTGTTCCTTCAACCCCATCCTGTTCTCTATACTGTAGCTATAGTGACTTTCCAAAAAATCAATCTGATGCATCCCTCACCTGCTTAAAATCTGTCAGGGGCTTTTGAAGGGGCACATGCACCACAATGTTTATAGCAGCACTATCAACAATAGCCAAATTATGGAAAGAGCCCAAATGCCCATCAACTGACGAATGGATAACAAAGATATGGTATATATGCACAGTGGGATATTGCTCAGCCATCAAAAAGAATGAAATCTTGCCATTTACAATAACATGGATGGAACTAAAGTATATGATGCTAAATGAAATAAGTCAGAGAAAGGTAAATAACACATGATTTCACTCATATGTGGAATTTAAGAAACAAAACAGGTGAACATAGGGGAAGGGAAGGAAAAGTAAGATAAAAATAGAGAGGGAGGCAAACCATAAGAGACTCTTAAATACAGAGAACAAACTGAGGGTTCCTGGAAGGGTGTTGGGTTGGGGGATGGGCTAAATGGGTGATGAGCACTAAGGAGGACACTTGTGGGGATGAGCACTGAAACCATTATTACACTATATGTTAACTAACTTGGATTTAAGTAAAATTAAAAAAAGATGTGTCATGAAAGCCATGTTTAAATGCACATCATTTTCAGAAATGATCGTAGTTAAATTAAGATTTATTTATTACTAAAAACTAAAAGAAAGTAATTGGCTTAATCATTCCGCCATTTGAACAAGCATAGAGTATCCTTTGAATCAATATTTTGATCCTGGTCTGATCCCTCATTAACATAACCTGATAGCTGAAAGAAAAAAAAATCCGTCAGGGGCTTTCCATTGCTTTCAGGATGCAGTCTGAACTCCTTGGCATGGCCCACAAGGCCTTCCATTTGCCTAGATTCTGCTTCTGTCTCCAGCCTTGACTCCCCATTACTCTCTCTCTCTCTCTCTCTCTTCTCCCCCCCCCCCCCCCCCATTCCTCTCTTTGCTGTGCTTCTGCCACATTCAGCTTCTTGTGGGCCCAGAACAGGTCCTGTTCTTTCTTGCCTCCAGACCTTTACATACACTACTACTGTCTTTGCCTGGAATATTGATTCTTCCCTCATACTCCCTTCTCTCCTAACTAACCATGACTCCTTCTCCAGATCTCACTTTAGATCTGTGGTTCTTAACCATGATGAATCAATCTGATGAAAACAATGGATTCTCTTCTCCCCAGTGGCAAATACGGGTTCCTGTGTACTATTCATTTTGCATACAGGTCAGGGTGCAGGAATCCCTGCTTAACAACTCTTTAAGCTAAGCCCTCTTTTCTAGTATTTAACACATTTCATAATTGTTGGTTTACTTGTCTCTCCCCACTGGACTGAGCTCCATGAGGGCAGGGCCATAACTTATTCATGGTTGTGTCCTCTGGTCCAGCACAGTGCTTGGCACATAGGGACTGCTTGATATGTGTTTGTTGAATGAATGAATGAATGAATGAATGAACAAATATCTGCCCTTGAATGGATCATGTTCTTTTTGGAGGAATAGGACATGCATGGTAACAGATGACAGGCAGAAGTGGAAGAGGCTAGAAAGATGTGCGACTAACACATTTTCTGAAAATGAGTAAATCAGGAGACTATAGATGCTGGAGAGGATGTGGAGAAATGGGAACCCTCTTGCACTGTTGTTGGTGGGAATGCAAACTGGTGCAGCCACTCTGGAAAACAGTGTGGAGGTTCCTCAAAAAATTAAAAATACATCTACCCTATGACCCAGCAATAGCACTGCTAGGAATTTACCCAAGGGATACAGGAGTGCTGATGCATAGGAGCACTTGTACCCCAATGTTTACAGCAGCGCTTTCAACAATAACCAAATTATGGAAAGAGCCTAAATGTCCATCAACTGATGAATGGATAAAGAAATTGTGGTTTATATACACAGTGGAATACTACTTGGCAATGAGAAAGAATGAAATATGGGCTTTTATAGCAATATGGATGGAACTGGAGAGTGTTATGCTAAGTGAAATAAGCCATACAGAGAAAGACAGATACCATATGTTTTCACTCTTATGTGGATCCTGAGAAACCTAAGACCATGGGGGAGGGGAAGGAAAAAAGAGTTAGGGAGGGAAACAAACCATAAGAGCCTCTTAAAAACTGAGAACAAACTGTGGGTTGATGGGGGGTGGGAGGGAGGGGAAAATGGGTGATGGGCATTGAGGAGGACACCTGCTGGGATGAGTATTGGGTGTTGTATGGAAACCAATTTGACGATAAATTTCATATTAAAAAAAAAAGAAAATTCAAATCTGAGGTGGTTGGGCTGGGCCTCTTGGCAAAAGCAGAGGAGGAGGACTCTTGGGTTGACCTTGAAGATGGAAGGACATATAGAGCTCATGTTTTGTTTTATTTTGTCAGAGTAGTCGAGGTAAGGAAAGGAGCAAGAATGACCAAGCCTTTGTTGGTTTCTGCTCCTCAGGAATTACTGGAATCCATGGAATTATGAGATATCAAGGAAAGCCCCTTTTTTTCCTTTTCTTCTTTTTCCTCCAACAAGTATTTTTTAAGTGCTTGTTATATGCCAAGCACTTTGTTAGGTGTTGAGGATATCTTGGCAAATGAGCTTGACAAGATCTTCTCCTTCTTGGTTCTTGTTTGCTAGGTCTTACATACTAAGTTGTCCTTAGAATTTGGACCAAGGCCTTGTTTGGGAATACTTTTATGAAGGTCATTAGTTAGGGTTAGGTTTAAATTATCCAGGGATTTGTGAGAAATGACATGCGGTCTAGAGTTAGGCCAAGATTCAAATCCCAGCCCTGCCTCTCACAGCCATATGCAAATACCTTTTGAAATGCCAGTTCTATAGTTTATAAAATGGAAATAATATCTACCTCCTGGGGTTGTTACAAGGATTGAATGAAATAACGTGTATAAACCCTTGGCAGAGGTTCTGGCACACAGTAGCAGCTATTACTGCTACCACTTTCAGAGTCTGTTTAAGCTGAAGCCTTAGTTTGGTGCAGTAATTTCTGTTGGTTTATAAGAAATAATGTTGGATTTTACAAGTCTGTGTGATTTATACCGGTTTCTAATATCCTATAAAGGAACTTTCTTAAAATAGATTTTGGTTTTTGAGGCCATAGTTTTTCCTTCACGTGGTTTTCCTGTTTGCTTATTGAAGTTTAAGTATTTAATATAGAAAATTAGAAATTTTGGAGCCATGTAAAGAAGCAGGAAAAAAAATCTCCCAAAGTTCCACCATCTGTGTCTGAATGTTTGCTATACATTTGACTAAGAATGATCTTGCATCCCCCAGAAAAATAAAACTTTTGCCCATATATACTGGTAACTTCGTGTAATTTCAGGAGTTTCTACTTGTTTACCCGGAAGTTACAAAACTGATTGATCTTATTCTCAAGTACAACTTCCACAGAGAGAAAACAATCAAGCCAGGCTCTGATTTCACACTCACATAAGGGCTTCTGAATCCCTTGGTTCTTGCAGTCAGGTGTTTCTTTTTTTTTCAGTCTTTTTTCTAAGGCCCAAGTTCTTAAACTAATAATTGGCTGCCTGTAATTATCATTTGCATTATAATTATCAGCTGGACTCTTACTGATGACTTTCTTAATAGCTGTTTAGAAAGATAAGTTGAACTTTTGATTTTCTTGGGTGTGGATTTTTATTTTATGTGTCTTGGAGTAAACTCAAGAGAGATTGTGAGAGCCTGTCTAATGGGTGCAGTAGAAATCCCCTATCTTTTCCTCTTTCCCCTTTGCCAGTTTGTCCTGCCTCAAGGCTCTTTGTGCTGAGGCCTTTTCACTGACTTCTACCGGTAATCAGAGAGAAGACAGAACAGGGTGGAGGGTCTCTGGTCTACCTGGTCTGATGGTGGAAGGAATGGGCAGAATTTGGAATGATTTTCCTCCCTCTTCCAGACTCATTCAAATCTCTAACTGTGTTGCGCTGGGAACTATAGATTGGTGGAGGAATCATGTGCTGCCCATGCCGCTTGGAGGTGGGCGTCTGCAGCCCACACGCTGTACTGTACTTTATTTTCTTGGCTCCAGCACACAAATTCCACAGAGAGAAAACAACTACCCGGGCTCTGTTTTCATACTCACATAAGGGCTTCTGAATCCCTGTTTCTTGCAGTCAAGTTGCCCTTTATTTCAGTCTACAAAGACACATGTCTAGCCTGTCTTTTCCTACTGGAATCAGCAGCCCTTGTTGGATGAGTTTGGCTGTAGACAAACCCATGTGCTGTGTAAGAGGGCAGGCTGGGGAAAGGGGCCTCATTTCTGTGCACATGTGGTACCGCTGCTGCCCTAGTTCACAGGCTCTGTCCTTTTCTTTGTTGGATTATTATCAGGGCCTCCCAACTGTTTTCCCTGCCTCTGATCCAGCTTCCACCGTGCATCCAAAATTTCATTCAGAAATACCCATCTGTTGATGTCATTCCCCTGTTTAAAACCTTCCAGTGGTGCTACTCCTAGGATCAAGTCCAAACTCATTTGCGTGGCTTACAGGGCTCTGCAAGCCCCGGCTGCTGCCTCCCTCTCCAGCTTCTTCTCACTGGCACCCCATACCAGCCTCTCACTCTTCTCCAGATTTATCCTTTTGGCACTTTCCTGCCTTTACAACTTATGGCTCCTGCATCCGGCTCATCCTTCCTCACCTTTGCTGCCCGTGGAAATACCCAGCTTAAGTGTGACCTCCTACTAGGATGGCTTCCCAGGGCTTGTTTGCTCCATCTTTTGCATTCTTGGGATTTAGTAGAGGATCGTGAGTAGAGTGTGGACTCTGGAGTCACACTCACTGGTTTCAGTCCCAGCCTGGCCCCTTCCTAGATGTGTAACTGTGGGCAAAATGAATACCCACCCTCCTGTGCCTCAGTTTCTTCATCTGTGAACTGGGGATAGTATTAATGAAACTCCTAGGTTGTTGTGAAGATTGAAAGAGGTGCCACTTTAAAGTGCTTAGCCCATTGCTTAGCTGTAGTTAGCACTCGATAAATGTTACTTTGTATTGTTGTTATATTGGCATGTTATTTATATCTCCATTAAGCTCCTATCGCCTCATATATTTTTATATATCTGCCCTGCTAAACTGTGCGCTCCTTGAGGGCAGGTGCATATCTTGTTCACTTTTCTGGGCCCTGTATGTACAGGTTTATAGTAAATGTTGGTTGAATGAGTTACTACTGCACACAGATTTGCCTTCAAAATGGGAATGGGCAACAGACAGAGTGAGGAATGCATAGAGTTGGGTTTGCAGATGATCACAGACCCAAAGTTGATGTGCCCTTGAAGTCAGCTGTTTTATCCTCCTCCATGCCTGAATCCCTTCTGCCACCTCCCAGTGCTTTTATGCTGCCAACACAGGGCAGGAGGCTATGTGAAAGTTAAGCACCAAGTTCGTGTCCATTTTGGTTTTGTTTTGGACTGTAGGTGACATGTCTGAGAGTAAAGCCAAGAAGATAGAAATCAAGGACGTGGATGGGAGGACGCTGAATAAGCTGATTGACTACATCTATACGGCAGAAATCGAGGTGACTGAAGAGAACGTCCAGGTAAACTCAACCCCAGCTAATCGCTCACCACGCACTATTATTGCATCATTTCATTGAACCCTCGCGAGAACTCATTTGGTAGCTGGAGAGGAAGCTAAAGCTCCAAAGAGGTTAGGTGACTTGCCCTGCATCACATGGCCTTTAGTTGGGTGAAAGACCCTCACACCCATGCCTGTCTGATCATGGCACCCATACTCTTAACCGCTAAGCCGTCATGCCTCTAAATGAGCTTGGGCACTAGAGCAAAGTCTGTAACTCATGTTGGTTCAAACTCTGGGTGAAGGGTGACCCCACTTCTCCCCAGTCATCATCTCATCTCAGGGATTTTCAGTGTGGATTGTGAGGCTGTTAAAAATTTTTCCTGTTTCAACATTAGTCACCTGAGTTTCTTTGAGCACTCATGCTCAGAGATGGAGGTGCCAAGCACCAGGCCTGAGTCTCAGCAGGGGTGTGCGGCTGCGAAATGTGTGCCTTTTCCTCCTTTTGCTGCCCCGCCCTCATCCTCAGCCATCTAGAGCCTTGAAAAGAGGAGCCAGCAAAGACACTGCTTCACCCAAAGGTGTGCGTCTTAATGGTTGGGGACATGAGGCAGCACCGGCATGCTTCACTAGGAGAGATGGTTGAGGGGGTGTGGCCCATTCTGGAACCTACAAACCCCTGGGCCAAACACAGACACAGGACATACTATTTCTTGTCATTAAGGGCCTTACTATTTCAGTAAAGTGCTGGAAGGTACATGTGATATGAAGGATTTTCCTTTTTTCTTTTTCTTAAAGCACAGTTCCACCTTCTTTATTGTGAGGCAGATACCTCTCCAGTGACCAAAATACCTATTTCCCTTTTCCAGAACACCACCTCCTTTATCAGGATCACGGTATTTGGAAAGCTGAGTTGGTAATCATTTTTTCATTCAATTCAACCCAGATGTTTGAGTGCCTCTTATATGCTGGGCACTTCGTTGGGCTATGTGGTTGTAATGGTAACAGGGGTGATTCCGTTGCCTGCTGTCACACAGTTTGTGGTCTGGGGGTGAAGACAGATGCTCATCAAATCAGCACACAAGTAATGTCTGTGCACAGATTGTGATAAGTCCTTTGAGGTAGGGAACATGGTATATAATTAGAGAGTATCAAGGAGACGCAGTTTAGATGGGTGGGGGGATCTGGGAAGGGCTCTTTTGGGAGATAAAATTTAAGCTGAGGCTTGCTATGGTGAAGGGTACTTGTGAGGGTAAAGGGTAAAGGCAAGCTGAGGGTCTGAGGCACCCTGCGTTCGGGCCTCCGGAGCCTGCCTTTGTCTCTGGCCTCTGGATAGACTTTCAGGTTGTACAGTGATCTAGTCTAATCCCCTTCCCCTTTTAAACTGAGGTATATACCCCATAAAACACACAGCCTTTGCAATTCATTTCTAGTCTTTTTCATCCAGAATGAAATCAGCAAGGGAGTGCTCACATCTTAGGTCTAGCAACAGAAACTAAACAGCTGGATGACTTTTGGGCAGTAACAGTAAGTGCAGAATAATTTGATATAAAGTGAGTACAGTGCATGTGTTGAAAAAACATATGAAAAGGTTGATATCAAACCACCATCACATTTATATTCACTTGGATACTTTGAAAAGTGATGTAAATATTGATATTTACAGAATGAAAGGAATTATATCTTTTGCAACTCTAATGACCAATGCTAGATGTCAACTGAAAAATGTACAGTGGGTTAATAATTTTTTGAAAAACCTTGCATTAGGGTATATCAGTAACTATTAATCATATAGTGTAGTATACAAAGTAATGACCCTCTCCCAAGATGTCCATGTCCTGATTCCTGGAGCCTATGAATATGTTAGGTTCTAACTGTCAAAGAGCAGTTCACTGTACAGATGGAATTAATGTTGTAGATCAGTGGACAAGCAATAGGGAGATGACCATGCATTATCCCTGTGGGTCCAGTAGAGTCAGAGGGGCTCTTTGAAGTGGAAGATGGAGGTAGAATAAAGAGAATCAGAGAGATATGACCCGACACAAACTCAACTTGATGTTTCCATCTTTAAAGATGGGGGCCATGAACCAAGGAATGCGAGTAGCCTCTAGAAGCAGGAAAGGCAAAGAAACATATTTTCCCTTAGAGCCTTCAGAAGGAATGCAGCCCTGTTGACACCTTTATTTTAATCCAGAGAGATGCATTTGGGATTTCTGACTTCCAGAAGTGTAAGAAAATAAATTTGTGTTGTCTTAAGCTACTAAGACAAAACCAAACACTTCCCCACCATCCCCTCCCCCCCCAAAAAACTGCACCCAACAACAACAAAAAAAACAAACCAACAAATACAACACTGTAGGTGAGGTTGTAGATTGTATGAATGGAACCAGCTTTTTCTAACCTTTTTACCATGTATTTGTTGAATAACTTTCTTTATCCCCCCTCAAGTCCAAAGTATTTACAAACTTGGATAAGTAGAAGATGTTCCACTCTGGATCCTTATCTCCTGGCCGGGTATTTGTCTTTGTTGCTTTGGTCTAACCCAGTGGTAGTGTGTAAACACCATTATATGAAGGCAGGTAGCAGCAGATAAACTCATCAGAGTCCTCTATAGAAAGTGGCTTCACCACTGTTTGTTGTAAAACTGCGTTCTAGGGGTAGGGCAGGGGCCAGATTGAAGATGTGCAGGTTCAGAGGAAGAAGTAGAGATGAGGCAGGAGTCGAGTCTGAAGGGAGGCCTGGGTCTGAGCCGTAGCTTCACCCCTGATCAAGAGTGAGTGCACTTGTTCTAGCTCTGTCCCTGGCATGGTGTCTGTTTTCCCATCTGTAAAGTGAGGGCATGGGATTCAGTGAGCTTGGGCCAGAGAAGACACTTACTCTGTCAACCCATGATTTGTGTTCCCTCCCTTCTACTAGAGCCTCTCTGACGCCCTCACTGACACCCTGCCTTAAGGATCCATTTTCATATAGTAGCCGTTTTATTGAGTGGTCAGACTGTCAGCCTTCAAATCCTGACTCCACCATTTTCTAGATGTGAGATACGAGGCAGCTTACTTAATCTTTCTGTACCTCAGTGTCTTCATCTGTAATATGGGCGTAATAGCAGTACTTAATTTCATAGAGTTAGTGTGAGGATTAAATGAATTAATATAGATAAAACCTTAGAACATTGCTACCCTGTGCCAGGCAGATAGTATGGGCTCTGTGAGCGCTGTGAGCACAGAGACCCTGTCACTGAAGAGCACATGGTCTGAGAATAGAGATGCATGGCTAGGCAAATAGGTACTCAGCAGTGTGGAGGATGGGGATGGTCATGGGGGCAGCATCACTGAGGAGGTGTTGTGTGGGCCCCATCTTGAAGGAGTACTGGCTGGTCAGGCGCCTTCCTCCTCTGCCTGCATGCCTGTGTCCCCATTGGTACATGAGCTCCTAAAGGGGCCTGCTGTGTTCATTTGTGTGTGTGTGGTGAGGAGTGGGGCACGTGCAGGGGCTCCAGTGGAAGGCACAGTGTGGAACCTTTAGGGAACTGCGTGTTGCTTGGAATCCATGGGATATACTAACTGTTTACATTTTTCCTCCTCACTTTACAATGTGATTTGATTGGGGTGACCTCCAGGAAAACAAAACAAAAAAGGTTGAGAAGAGAAAGTTTAGGTCAAAACATGGCTGCTTCTTCATGCTGTGACGTATCTGCTGAGGCAGTTACTCACAAGCTGTAAAGACAACCTTTGTTGAGGATTTGGTGCACTGAGGAGGTGAGCCTGGAGGCCCTGGGACTCCCCTGAAAGCCTGGGAAACAAGGATCAGAGTCTGGAGCTTGGTTAAATGGCTCCCAGCGCTCCACTCTTAACCCCTTCCCAGGCACACAGGCACTGGACAGACTGAATTGCCTTTCCCTGGTGGAGGTAACAGCCATCATAGCTGGCACTTACTAATACTCATTGAAAGCCAAGCATGTGGCAGTCACTTCACATGCGTTATTTCACTTAATTACATCACCACCAAATGCGAGTATTCTAGTATGATCCCTCTTTCACAGTGGAAGAAGCTAATGATCCGAGTGGTTGAATAAGCGGTAGCGTTAAGATTTGAACCCAGCTCTCTCCGTCTCACTTTGCTCTGTTGACATGGGGAATTTGAGTTGCTTGTTAAATGAATGATCAGAATCTTGACTTCCGCTCCTAATTTTAATAGTAATAAAAAGCAGTTTAACTGAGCACTCCCTATGCACCAGGCTCTCTGTTGACTGCTTTAAGTGTATTACTGCATTGGATTCTCACAACAAGCCTCGAAGGCAGTGCCAGTATCATCTTTACTTTACTGTTGAGGAGGCAGAGCACAGATAGGTTCAGTAATTTGCCTTAGTCATATGGCTGGTAAGTTGAGAAGTCAAAATTCTAAGTGACACTTTTAATCACAGCGCCAATTTGCTAGTGCTTCTGCTCATCTACATACCGCTTTCCCTCTCCTTCCCATCCTCCCTCCCTCCTTCTCTCTCTCATTCTCTCTCTCTTTCCCTCCCCCACTTTCTTTTTTTTCAACACATTTTTATTTAACAGTGTTTCTAAGTTTATTTTTGAGAGAGAGTATGAGTGGGTAAGGGGCTGAAAGAGGGCAGGGACAGAGGATCCAAAGCCAGCTCTGTCTCACAGCAGAGAGCCTGATGTGGATGGAGCTTGAACTCATGAACTATGAGACCGTGACCTGAGCCGAAGTTGGACGCTTAACCAACTGAGCCACCCAGGCACTCCTATCCACGTTTCTATGCCAGTCCTCTTGTTTGGTGTTGGCAGGGACAGACCCACTATGTGACTGGGGCCTAGGCCTGTCACCTGGCCCCTCTGGTTACTGCTCCCCCTCCCTCTGTGCATGGCCCTGCCGCCCTGAAATTCCAGGAGTAGGTGCTTTCTGAGGCAGGGCATTTCCTTTTGTTTTTGTTAGAGGAAACAAACTCAGTGACGGGATATCCTCTGCTGTGTTTTCATGTTATCCAAGGGAGAGAAAAAACAAAACGGGGCCTGCTCGTGAAAAATGGAGGGGAGGCCATTTGCAAGCTAGGAGGAAACCTGTAAACTCTACTGAGGGTCATCCAAGGGCCCATTTTCCCAGAACCTTTAACACTGGGGTGACAAGAAGCAAACCAAAAGCTTTTTGACCTGGGGTCATCTTACATCCCTGTGGTGGTTCCAGCCAGCAGCTCCTACATGCTCAGCCTCCTCCTTCCAGGAGCCAAGCAGTGCTGCCCTTGTGATTCCACCAAGCCAAGAATCTGAGCTTGGTCTCTTGTTCACAACCTGTTACTGCTGCCCCTCAAGGGAGTCAGGGAGTTGCGTTGCACACAAGATAAGAGAAGAGGAAATCCTCAGAAAGCCCTTGTTGATGTGGGAGAGGGAAATGAGGATAGCCACCTTAGGGATGTTTTGCTCTCTTTTCTTTCACAGCCTTTGGGGATTTTTGTCTGTTCCCATCATGTGCAGCCCCCAGAATCCCCATGGATGGTGCCCCAGTTTATCCTTGAGACTTAGAGTTTGAGCAGTGATTTATCTTCTGGTCTCCAAACCTTGCCCTCAGTGTTCTGACTTCCTTTACTTTTCTTCACGCCTTCCTGTATGAAGCAAGTAGTGGAAGAAAAGGCCTTTTGACTCATAGCTAATCACAGTGTAAGATCAAAGAGAGGGAAGGAGCAATTAGAGAAACCACAAGTCCCCGTTCACTTTGGGAAGTCATCTTGGGAATGCTTTTGGGCAGGAGTGGATCCAAACAGGATGGAGGGGTGGTGTATAGAGAGGTGGAAAGCCTTAGAATTTTTGCCTGCTAAGTGTGTTTTGTGAACAGTAAGGAAAAGCTATGTAGGGAGCTAGCTGTATCCAGGGAGGTTTTAAAAACTGAAAGTATAACCTAAGGAATATGTTCAGGGAGTATTTATTATTTTAATTTCTTTGGCTGGTTGTCACGAGCTTGAAAATTTAAGCACCACACTGTGCCACTGCCTTTGTGGTAAAAAAGAGGGCAAGGGGGAAGGAGGTGTGTGTCTCTCACATGCTGTCATCTTGGTTTGACTGGCAGTGCAATTTGGGGGTGGACCAGACTCTCAGAAATCCTCCTCTGTGGGGCTTAAAAGGCTGCTGTCCCTTTCTTGCCTCTTCTTAGCCTGACCCTTTTGGGGCCTGCCCCACCACTGAGTACAGTGTGTTCTGGACAATGTTTGATTATTCCTCTCCAGCAGGGGTTCTTAGGATAACTGGTTAGAAGTTCCTGGTTCCTAGTATGATCAGCTGTCCCAGCATGCTCAGGACTGAGGGGTCTCCTGGGACATAGGACTTTCAGTGCTAAAATGGGCAAAGTCTCAGCAAACCAGAATGACCTGTTGACCTATGGCCCTAACTGTAGATTGTAGCTAGTGCTGGGTCAAGGGGGTATCACAGAGGTCGTTTGGGGATTTGAAACACAGCTTGCCTTTCCTGCTATGTATTCAGCAAGAATGGTTAATGGTTCTCTACTTAACTAGCAGGCAAAGACTAATCTGGTCCTAGAATCTGTTTGGCTGGAATGAGCAAGCTCACAGGTTAATTGAGGTTCCCAGTTTATGGGTGCTTAGTGGGTCTACCCACTACGTGGCTGCTTAGTGGGGATGGAGCTCAGATGGTCACATTTGGAGCTACATTATAGTCTAAAACTCCCAAGAGTGGGTGAATTTACCTTTTTCCTTCTCTGGAATGAATCAGTGGTTCAAAAATTACTAAGGACATGATGTTAATTTACCGTTGGGGACATAGCATAGGGGAAGAAAGAAGGGAGAGGAGCATGCTTTCTAGAACTTTCTGGAACTCAGCTGTGTGAAGGAAGAAGTTAAGCTCATAAAGAGGAAGAGCTTGCCTTGTGGAAAGTAGGCTCTTAGCTCACTAGTAGGAGCATTGGTGGTGGAGGATGACATTGGTGGTTTCTGCCTATAGCAGGGATGAGGAAAGGCTGCCTCAGTTTTAGCACTGAAAGTCCTGTGTCCTGGGAAATGCTTCATCCCTAAGCAAACTTAGCTGTTTACCCTCGTAGTGGGACAAGGCCCAAGAATGGGCAGGGGGACAGGCTTTTTGGCCTTATTGCATGGAGCATTCAGACATGTTTGGGGAGAAGGTCAGGGTCTAGAATTTAAATCTTGTAAAAAAAAAAAAAAAAAAAAGACTTTTGTAGTGCCCTAAATCAGAAAAACAAAACAAATACATCTGTAGCCTAAGTCTTCCTGGGCAAGCTCTTGTGGATGAGAACATCTGGAGCCTGGCCCAGACATTCTCCCTGAGAGTCAAGGGAGCAGCTAAGAGCAAAGGCTTGGGACGCATGGGTGTTGTTTGGGGGTGAAATGGATGCTGGGGGCCCCGAGCTAAGCAGCCTCAATGAAACTATAATGCTCTGTGATTGTTTTTTTCAAGTTTCTTTTTTGGAAAGTCATTCTCAGACTGTGTACCTTTTCCCCGAGAGTGGGGGTGGAGGGCAGCAGAGCTGGGGTCTAATAGGACTCTGCCATCTCTTCTGGGTATTTGATCCAGAGGGCAGGCTTTGGCAGCTGTGGGCAAGTCCTAGGGAAACTAGACTGGGATTGGCACCCTTCTGGCCTGCTGAAGCCAGTCTTCTCTGGCTTTTAGGAAAAACACATGCACACACACCTGAGCAGGAACTATTTCTGTCTTCCAGGATACAGCATAAATACTCATGTGTTCTGTGACCTTTTAAAAGGAAATGCCTCTCTCCTTTCTCTGAGAATCTACCTAAAGATGTTCTTTACCATTTTTCTTTTGGATGGCAGAATACGGTGTGATTGCCTGAATCTCAAGGGGTTTGAGGGTCACTCTTTTGTTCCAGTAGATTGTAAGCTCCTTAAGAACAGGGATCTGGTTTACTGTGCTTACCACTAAACCCCAGAACCTAGACCAGTACCTGGCATACAGATGCTTAAGTAGCGAACGCACTAGTTAACAATTTAGTCTGTGCCTTTCTGAGTGAAAATGATATGTTTAAAGCTGTAGAGAAGTGCTTTCTGAAACTTGGCTGTATGTTAAAATGCTTGGGGAGCTTTAGAAACATCTCACTGGCCAGGTCACATCTCATACCTATTAAGTTAAAATCTTTGGGGGTGAGACATAGGCATCAGTATTTAAAAAATTCTCCAGGTGATTCAGTATGTAGCCAAGTAGGAGAACCAATCTATCTTGGTCTGCTTGGGCTGCCATAACAGAATACCACACAATGGGTGGCTTAAACAACAGAAATTTGCTTTCTCCTAGTTTTGGAAATTACAAGTCCAGGGTCAGATTTCCAGCTGATTTGGTTGCTGATGAGACTCTTCCTGGCTTTTCATAAGGTCGCTTTCTTCCTGTGTCCTCACACTATAGAGAGAGTGAGAGCTGTGGTGTCTCTCTGTCTTCTTGTAAGGGCCCCATCTTTATGGTTTCATTTAACCTTTATCACTTCTTCATGGGCCCCGGTCTCCAAATACAGCTTGTTGGGGTTAGGCTTTCACATTACAAATCTGGGGGAGGAGGGCACAAACATTCAGTCCCTACGGTGGTTCTAGCAGCTGCACGCATCACCGGGATGTTCATTAGAAATGCAGGCTCTCAGGCCCCACCCTAGACCTATTGAATTGGAGCTTTAATAAGATCCCCAGAGATTTCATATATTCGTGATTGGGAGGCACTGGTGTGGAATGTAGGGATACAGAGCATCTGCTGATGCTGAGGATCTACCAAGCAGAGAGTAGTGGGAAATGGGGCTGGGGCTGCCCTGAAGGAAGTTTGGACTTAGTTGGACAGGCAGGGGAGAGCCATGCAAGACCTCGCAAGCATGGGAGTGGTATGATTGGGATGGTGTTTTAGTGAGATGATGCCCTGCCAGAAGTGTCTAGTGTCTCAGAATGTCACCTTCTCCTCCAGGTGCTGCTCCCAGCAGCCAGCTTGCTGCAGCTCATGGATGTTCGGCAGAACTGCTGTGACTTCCTGCAGTCTCAGTTGCATCCCACCAATTGCTTGGGTATCCGCGCATTTGCCGATGTGCACACCTGCACTGACCTTTTGCAGCAGGCCAACGCATATGCAGGTAACGGGGAGCTGGGGTGCCGCACCTGTCCCGAGCTTGTGGGTTTAATAACCTGCTCCTCAGAGACGGTGAGAAGAGCACTGTGCTGGGAAGCGGTTGTGATGTAGTCGGGAAGACAAGACAGGTGGAGGGATACTTAACAGTGAGAGTTCCACCAATCACCAAGTGGAATAGGATTAATTGCCAGACAGTCATTTTCACAAGAGAATAGGAAGGAGATCTGAGACTTTGTGGAAGGAGGAATCATTTGAATTAGGTCTTGAAATCAGTCTTTTTTGTTGTTGTTTAAGAAAATTTCCTTTTTTTTTTTTAAAGTTTTATTCATTTTGAGAGAGAGAGCATGAGCAGGGGAGGGCAGAGAGAGAGAGGGAGGGAAGGAGAATCTCAAGCAAGTTTTGCACTGTCAGCACGGAGCCCGATGTGGGGCTCAGACTCACAAACCTTGACATCATGACCTGAGCCAAAGTCAAGAGTCAGATGCTTAACCAGCTGAGCTACCCAGGCGCCCTGAAAATTTCTGTCTTGATCAAAGTGTTCTATGAATATGGTTCTAGAAGTCAAATACTACTGCAGAGCCTGTAATGGTAAGCCAGAGTCCCCTGCTCTGCTTTCCCACACCAGCTCCATTCTCTATGTCCACTCAACCTTCAATTCTGACAGAATTAAAGGGCAGGTTCTGATTCTGCTAAAAGGTGCAACATCTACTCATTACTTCCATTTATCTAAATAAAATGTGCCACTATTTTGGATTTATTAGTTTGAGATATTATCTGTTGACTTTTCACAGAAGTACAGGACTGAGCTTTCATGGACTTTCCCTCATGTATACACGCTCTTTCTTGCTCTATTCTCCCAGTACCATTTCTACAACCAAGTTGAGTTACCAATTATAATTAGGTTTTTATAATCAGAAAGGCAGTTAATAATTGCTTTTCTCAGGACTGAATTATTTTTTTATTAAAAAAAATTTTTTAATGTTTATTTTTGAAAGAAAGAGAGAAAGAGAGAGTGAGCAGGGGAAGGGCAGAGAGAGAGGGAGATACAGAATCCAAAGCAGGTTCCAGGCTGTGAGCTGTCATAGGGCCCGACGTGGGACTCAAACCCACAAACCGTGAGATCATGACCTGAGCCTAAGGTAGGCACTCAACTGACTGAGCCACCCAGGCGCCCCAGGCCTGAATTTTATTCACCTTGTAATCTCACAGATGTTAGAAAATATCTAAGAAGTGCTAGTTAATATGGAATTAAGTGTAGTAAAGTCGGTACTAGGCATAGACTGTGACATTATGTTGCATTACTTTGTTGGGGAGTATATTTGTTCACCGATGCTTGAATGCCTATGTTGGACATATTTTAGGTGCTGGAGAAGTAGTAGAAAACTAAACAAGTCTCTGCTCTCATGAAAAAAAATTCCTACCACCAGTCCTTGTAAGACAGATTTTTGTAAGAATTGAACATCAGGGGCACCTGGGTGGCTCAGTCGGTTGAGCGTCCAACTTCGTCTCGGGTCATGATCTCGGGGTTCGTGAGTTTGAGCCCCACATCGGGCTTTGAATTGACAGCTCAGAGCTTGGAACCTGCTTCAGATTCTGTGTCTCCTTCTCTCTCTGCCCCTCCCCCTCTCGTGCTCTATCTCTCTCAAAAATAAGTAAACATTTAAATGAATGAATGAATGAATGAATGAATGAATGAATGAATGGAACATCAGATAATGGGCTGATTCCACAGCAGATAATGGGCTGATTCCATTCCGTTTCTCTGCCAGAGCTTGTCATGCTCTTATTTTAGTGGGGTTTTGGGAGGGAACAGAGATCGACATGAATGTTCAGTACACCATGTTTAGCTGGAAAGAAATCTTCACTGATATTTATTTTGACTCGAGGACAGAGAAGGATCATGGGTGGCCCAGGCAATGGGTCTAGTCATTTTAATCAATAGATTCACTCATGGCTCCCTCTTTCCCTTGCACTAAAGTGTCTCATTCTTCCCCCTGCCCAAACAAATACCATCTGTCTTTGTGTCTCCTATTCATCCCGTGTCTGGAAATGAGCCAAGGGCCTGTTGCCTGTCCACCTGCCAGCTCCCTGTGCTGTGTTAGTCATTCAGTCCACAAGGCAGTACGCATGTGCTCTATTTCTTGGAATCCTTGTGTTCTTTTATCAACCTCTCAGACTCCAGGAGCCTACATCGATTCTCATTTCTCTCTGAAGTCTGTTTCAGACACAGTTGGTAAGATGATGATTCTTATGAAGGACATTGCCCAGTGGTCCCACTTCTGAATTCTGCTGACTCTTCCTGACTCTAAACCTTGAGTCTCCTATTTCTTTGCTCCCACTCCTGTGCCCTCTTTTTCCTTTCTATCTTTCACTTTCTTTCTTCTTTTTTCTCAAGGAGCCCTTTCTCTGCCTAGAGAGGGCTCCCAGCCCGGCCTTCGAAGAGGGTTGTGCTCAGGCTTTGCTTCACCAGGAGCCAAGAGCTTGGCCAAGGCCCAGGTCAACTTGTGAACATCTGCTGGTATAGGGGCAAAGGGAGAGTGCTTACATGCCAGCAATTCTCTTTTTCTTCCTTGTCTCCCCTCCCTAGCCTTCTCCTTCTGCACAACATTTGCAAGTATGTGTAGTTTTGTGTTTTGTAGTCAGCTGACAACAATTTTCTGAAGTTTGGGTTGTGTATTTAACCCCCAACTTTGACAAGTTCCTTGGTTCTTTCCCCCACATTCACAAATTGTGTCTTCCCCCAGTGGTCCTTTCACTGTCTGATGGTGACAGACACTTGTGGGAGGATGGGGAGTATGCTGTTGGAACACAGTGTTGTCTTGATACTCCTTCGTCCTGATGCTGTCATGGTGATTGGCTTCTGTCAGCGTTGTGGGTGTTTGTGCACACAGATGTGTATATAGATGTCCTGTTGAATTACTTTTAGTTGGCATTTATTGAGCTGCCACTTTGGGTCACACCCTATGCTAAGTATTTTATGCACATCATCTCATTTAATGCATGAAATAGCTAAGGAAACTAAGGCACAGAGAAGTGAAGAAATTAGTTGGTGTCACACAGCTGGTAGAGACAGAGGCAGGGTTCAAACCCCATAGCATTGACTCAAGAGCCAGTGTTTATAACTACTACATTCTTTGGCTCCAGGCTCCATTTGGACATAGGTGGGCCTGTGGATTGGTAACTGATGAGTGTTGGTACCTAGAGTTGATGTTTTTCATTGGAAATGTGAGCCTGGAAGACTGTGCCATGTAGTCACCATGTAGACAGACCATGTAGACAGATGACCAGCTTCTCTGCTAGACTCAGGGTGTTTAGTCATCTTTGGGTGGAGAAGTGAGATGTGGACATCTTCTCTTCGCTGTTAGGCTGCCCCCTCATTGCTCATGTGAGTCTTCCTACTTTTCCTGTCACTGTTAGTGTCACTTGAGGCTGAGAGTTTCCTCCCTGTGGAGCCTTGTGTGGAGCCTGTGACCATCTCTTGCTCGTAGTTTTTCTGTAGGCCTCAGCCATGCACAGCAGGGAAGCCATGGTAATGCAGAGGTTGATAAGACCTCAACGGAAAGATTTTAGAAGAAATATGAAGGTAAGACTGTGAAGTGTTTTGAGAAGCGTGTGTGAAATGATGATCCACACTTAATCCCTCATACCTACCCACTGATGTGAGTGTGCTTTGTTTCTTTGTTCTTGTACCCCCTGATTTTAGATGGAACCTGGCATTCTCTGCCATCAATGCCTCTTGAGACAAAGCTGATGTCTTGTCCCCATCCCACTGTAAGTGGGCACCAAGCAGGGTCACATACAAGGGGCAGGCAGTATCAGCCCTTGTGGTCACAGGCTTGCCTACCCCATGCCTTTCATTAGGAGGTGTTTTAAACCAAGAAACTACAAGGAGACCATCCAGTTCAAAACTAGGGATCAGACCAGCCATCCCTTGGAGCTGAGTGACCCTAGGCCTTTTTTCCCTTTCCGTGATGGGGGTAGTACATCCTGCTCTTTTCCAGGATGGCTTTGGGCATGGGAGGACAGGGAGGAGAGCCTCCTGCAGAAGTAGGCACCGCCACAGGGGCTGTACTTCAGAGCCTCCCCACCCATCTCGTGATCTATAGTAACAGGGCCTCTCATCTGGGTCCTGGTGGAGAGATGAGTCTCCTCAGATCAGCACCATGGCTGCTACTTGGGAGAGAGGACCACTTCCAGAGCTTCTGATTTTGGTTTCTCTTTATCCAGATACACAGGCAGGTATGTCCTGCTTCCCATGCCCTCCCTAGTCTCTGGCTAGCTGGCCTCTGCCTGCACTTGTTCATGACCCCCAGTTTTACCTCTGAATTCTATTCTTTTCTTTTCTCCAACACAAACTTTCTTTTGCTGTTGTTATTGCTCTTGTTACTGCTGTCTTAGTAGAAAACCACCCCTGATCATTAAAGGAAAATCAGATAGGCAGAAAGAGCAGGCAAAGCACTACAATTCTACCCAGAGAGGACCACAGTCAGCACCTTGACATAGAGCTTTCTCCATCTTTTTCATTGCATATGTATGTTTTCCAGTTTAAAAAACCCCTTTGTAGTACATTCCAAACACCCTTTCATGTTAGCAGGAACATTGCTATACCATTATTATTGAAATGAATTTATTCAATAAAATTCAACTTATATTCATAAAAAAATTCAATCAGTACACAAAGTTACAAAACACAAAGTCCATTTATCTCATGCCCTGTCTGTGAAGGGCACTGATCCTTGACTCTGAAGGGAATGATCTTGGGTAATCGTATGGAAAATAAATAAATAAATATATATATATATATATATATATATATATATATATATATACACACACACACACACACACACACACACACACACACACATACATATATTGCTTTCTAACATACCTCAATAGATGTGTTCTGTACTCATTGTACTTTTTCTTGACTTATACAAAATCCTTTCCGGACCCTTGTGCATGGCTACATCTTGTTGCTTTTCTCTGCTGCATCGTATGGATGGACTACAACTTATTTAACCAATCCTCAACTGGTGGATATTAATGTTACTTGTTTTTTCTTTCGTATACAATGCTTGAGTGAGGATTCTTATACCTGCTATTTTGGAGTACAACTGTTAGTGTGTAAGCAATAGTGAGGTTGTCCCTATAGAGTATCATCTAAGTGCATGAAGTAGCTCAAAGAGAGTGTGCATTAAAAAAATTGATAGATATTGCCCAATTGCTCTCCAAAAAATGAAAGTATTTTTAAGGGGAGCTCTTGCCTCTGATAAGTCTTGAGCCCTCTGGTGAAGGCACCAAGAGGCAGATACAGTATAGCTCTGAGAGGGGGATCACCTCTCTCCCCCCAGCTGCCTGATTGGCTTCCTGTTTGGAATGGCCCTGTCTCTTCCTGCTGTGGCAGTCCCCCCTGCTTCCTCCAGGTCCACTTTCCCCCTCCAGGTTATGTCCCCAGATTTTGGCTGTGATATTTGATTCTGGGGTGGGGGAGGGTTGTCCCCCAATTTAGAAGCTGACTGCTTTGACCCTTGCCCCCAGCTGATGGGTAGCTAGCAGCTGAGAAAGGGACCCTGGTGTTTGGTGCAGCCTGTTTCTTAGCCATCATTATTGTTTCCAGGGCTGCTTAATCTTTAACCTCGTCGGCCAGGGCCCTGGTTTATTGGGACTCTGTTGCTTGATAATTGGGCAGCCATGTACTGGGCCATCAGCAGAGCTGGTTGGGAGGGATGTTAATGGGACCCCATTAATGAAATGCCAATTAAAATTCCTTGGACATGTTTACATCAGTCTGCCAAAGCTGAGCTATAGTCCTTCAGCCATGGGATGGAAAAGCCATCAGATTTCACGTGTTCATGGAGAGAAATAGCCTTCTTTTGACTGAGTCACTTGAGATCATGGAACAAAGTGACTAAATTAAGGGCAACCAAAAAAAAAAAAAAAACATTGACAAATCACTTAAAAAACATGAACCTCTGACTCAGCGAGGGTTGTCTTTGGAATTGCTGCCTCCAACTTGGCATCATGAAATGATGACAATGATGGTAACGGTAACCGTAGGAGGTTTTACCATTTTGCTGAACATTTGCTAGGTGCCAGGCATGGTGCTACATGTTTCCCAGGCATGACTTCATTTTGGCCACGTGGCCACGAGAGGTAGTTTCCATTTTTCCGATTTATACATGAAGAAGCTGACACTCCAGAAAGGTTTAGTGATCTTGGCCAAGATCACATCGTAAGTGACAGTGCCAGGATTCATAGTGAGGCTGTCTGATGCGGGAGCCTGTGCTCTGAGCCCAAGTTATTTTCACATCCACCCAGTCCAGCCTCGCTGCCCATCACGCTTGTCTCACTCCTGCCTCCCCAATTTTCTGTGCTAACTTGAGGGGGGCAAATGAAGCAGTAGTGTAAGATGCAGGTGGTTTTTGTTGCTAGATGTCTCATTTTGGAGAACAAGTTTCTTTTAGGAAACTCTCCCTATCCTTCTATGCTCTGGGTAACAGGGAATTCTGATGTTGAATCAATAACACTGATAAATGGGCATTTTTCATGTAGCTTCTTGGTGTGTGTGTGTGTGTGTGTGTGTGTGTGTGTGTGTGTGCGTGCGCACATGCATATTAGAAAGGGGGAGAGATAACACATGTATCTAGAATGAAGTCAATGGGGAAAGGAGGGGAGAAGTAGTGATATTTAGAGTCTGAGGGCTGATGGTCATGATCCTTGTGGGAGATGGTTAAGGTAGATCTCTTTCTTTTTTCACTATTTAAGGAATTTTTATTAAAGCAAGAATTTGATAATCCAAATTACATTTCCTTGCTCAGTTATCAATTCTGTTATTTAAAACAGAAGTGACATTCTGAGCTATTCCACAGTAAAGAATTACAAAAATTAAAGAAAGGAATGCTTTAAATTTTTGTACTTTGCTAAAACTGTGGGCCTTGAAAGCCAAATCCTGATTCAGGAAAGTTTACTTCTGCCCTCCAAAAAATAGGGCAGTAGGGGAGAGAGAGATGTAAAGCAGTTCTGTTTTGTTGTTTTACCCTGATAAAATGTTTTGATCCTGTTTGTGTGTTCACCTGTGTCAACCAGTCTTTTCTTGGGGGGTGGGGATGGGAGGGTATGACCAGTGGTTCAGGTCAGAGTTACTCATGCCTGTTCCCTGGGGCTGCTGGGCCTGGAATAATGGGGTTTATTTCATCTCTGCAGGTCAGAGAACTCATAGATGGATTTTCAGTTCCATTCGTTCTGGGCTTGTAGTTTAGATGAACCTGATTAAAGGTTTATTTCATCCCATCAAAAGGTTGGAATGGGTTTGGAATTAACTTGGGAGGTTGCGCAAGCCCTAGGCAGTCGATCCTGAAGAATGGGTAGGGAAGCACAATATATGCAGATGTGCTTGACACTGAGAATTCAGTTTCAAACAAGGCAAACTCAAACAAGGTAGACCCTGCCCTCATGGGATGCACAGTCCCAGTATGAAAGAAAGACCTCAGACGATACAACGGGTCTATTAGGGGTATGATAATTTTTATTTTCTGTTTTGGGGGCTTTGGAAACACAGAAGACTCTCACTTCATCTAGCCTGGTGGTGGGTAGGCGGATTAGGGAAGAATCTCAATTCAAGGGTTAGGTCTGAGATTTGAATCCAGGAATGATGCCAGAATGTTCAGAACACGCCTCTCCTAAGGTTGTTTTTAAAGAAAGGTCTTTAGATTCATATTCTCTTTGTCTCTCTGTGGTAGTAACCCCAAGACAGATTCTTAGGGTGCTGCAACGTCAATATTGAATGTTACTACAGCGGCCTGCTTAGGACAAATTATTACAATCGTGGGGACGAAGAATGTTTGCTGTTGTAATCATACAGCCTTGGTTTCAAAACCTGGCTCTACCACTTACTGCTGCGTGATCGTAAGCACATGACTAAATAACTTCTTGAGCTTCTATCTCTTTATTTGTAAAACATGAATATTGATACTTTGGCAAGGCTTTTGGAGAAGTAAGTGCCACAATATATGTAAAATGCCTAGCACAATGTTAGCTACTATTAGGAAATGCCCTCAACTTTCTCCTGCTTCCTCGAAAAGATCCAACTTTGTGCCCAGAACAAGTCTTTTCTCATGCTTTCAGCTTTGGGAAGATATGTGTGTGTTGCTTGGTGGGGAAAGGAGTTGAAATTCTCTGGTGTCCCTTCACTTTTCCATAATTTCTCATCCAAATATACAGGAACAGGCATACTGTGTTTCATTAAATCAAACTTGCAACTTACAGTGTTTGTCACTTATGGTAAAGGCTGGTTAATTAGGAATGTTAACCAAAAGAACTTTTTTTTCCCCCTCTCTGTTTCCACTTCTCTTTAAGGAAACATAAGCAAAAAGACTAGAAGAGTTAGAGTTGATTATTGGAGAGTTCACCTTCAAGGGGCTAGCCCACACTCCCTGCATACCCCACCTGTTCCCCAAGTTCTAGCCTGACTGCCTCTCTGCTGCATCTCCTGGAGTCTGGCACAGTTTTTCATACTTTGTACTTGTTCTGTAAACAGGTGTTAGATGAGTGAAGATATAGCCTCGGCTCTAGCTAGCCTGAGCTATTGCTGTTGTCTACACATGGTCTGAATTTTCCTGCTTCCATGCTGTTATTTGTATTTCGAGTGCTTCTCCCAGTCATGGCCGTATGGACTTGGGGTTGGAGTTACTGATGTCTTGTCTTACCCCTCTAAGAAGCCAGTAGGCTCCTTGTAGGCATCGGCTCTGCTTTCTTCATTTAAAAAAAAAAAAATTTGGGGGGCGCCTGGGTGGCGCAGTCGGTTAAGCGTCCGACTTCAGCCAGGTCACGATCTCGCGGTCTGTGAGTTCGAGCCCCGCGTCGGGCTCTGGGCTGATGGCTCAGAGCCTGGAGCCTGTTTCCGATTCTGTGTCTCCCTCTCTCTCTGCCCCTCCCCCGTTCATGCTCTGTCTCTCTCTGTCCCAAAAAAATAAATAAACGTTGAAAAAAAAAAAAATGAAAAAAAAAATTTTTTTTTAAATGTTTATTTATTTTTGAGACAGAGAGAGACAAAGCATGAACGGGGGAGGGTCAGAGAGAGAGGGAGACACAGAATCTGAAGCAGGCTCCAGGCCCTGAGCTGTCAGCACAGAGCCCGACGCAGGGCTCAAACTCACGGACCGTGAGATCATGACCTGAGCCGAAGTCAGATGCTTAACTGACTGAGCCACCCAGGCGCCCCCGCTTTCTTCATTTCTGAAGAATCACTGCATCTGGCACATTATACTTTAACAGCTATGGAGCACTTGCAAGGATTTCAGTCAATGTGAGTTACCTATATTTGCTTATTTAACGCCCATATACCTTTGTGAGATAGGTAGTATTATTAGCCCCATTTAAAAGATGAGAAAACTGTAGGCTTAAAGAAATTGAATAACATATCAATAGAAAGTTTGTTGAACTTGATGGAATTAAAGTGGGTCTCTAAGGGCTTTGGCGGTTCACAAACAGGACCTGCAGTCCCAAGGGATGTCTCTGATAATGGAGGAAAAACTTCTCTGTTGGAGAGCAGAGCTGCCCACAGAACTGGACTTTGCGAAGTAGAAATGTGGGCTGATATAATGTTCATCCTTCATCTCAAAAAGGATGGTTAAGAATTATTAACCATAGTAATAACCATATTATCGTCTCCTAGCTTCAAAACAACCTTGAGACGTAAGTCAGCTATTATAGTCCCATTTAATGGATGATGAAGCAAAAGCCTAGAAAGAAGTGATAATAAGAGGTGGAGTTAGGACTTATACCCAGGCCTGTCATTCTTAGCCAAGATTCTTGACTATGTTCTCCTTTAATACAGCAAGGCAAAGCAAACAAAGAATCCACAAACAAACAAGTGTTAAAGGTAGAAGATTCTCATAGGAGGTACCTTCTGGGAGCAGAGGTGTTTCTTTCTGGGAAGCAGCTGGGGAGAGGGCTGATTTGAATACAAAGTCTGCTGGGGAGCTTCTGTCTCCCAGGAAGTCAAGTTGGACAGAGCACCCTGTTCCTGCTGTTCTATCTTATGGTTTCTTGTGTGTTGCTAACAGAAAGGGGGGTGGGTGGGTTTGATCCCCAGGCTCTGGGGACTCAACCCTGTCTCCTTAGACAGAAGGGGAAGGGAAGAAGTTTCCCTCTTTGCTTCCTTTCTTTGTGTTTTCCTGCTCATGCCCTGCAAGTCTCCTGGGTCCCAGGGTCCCAGCCTTGGGTGGGGAGCTGCTACCCTCTCCCTACCAGCTGCCCACTCCCTACCAGCTGCCCACTCCCTACCAGCTGCTGCTTCTGGTGGGAGGATTTCTGGAGGGGTTTCAGTGGGAGGTTCCAGATGGGCTAAGCAGCAGCCCACTTCAGAATGAAGGGACCTAGATTCAAATTCTGCAGTGCCCCAGAGGGTGACAGATGGGAAGTGTGGGGGCTGTTTGCTGCCTTGATTGATCTTTGAGAATTTCTGCATTGTTCACCAAGCCACCTAGAATACACATCGCTGCACTTCATCTTCTTCCTTTTCAAAATGCAGGCCCATCTACTTTCGGCTTTATGAGCTATGAGGAAGTACTTTTCACACCCCAGATTTTAACTTCTTACCTCCTCCTGTTCTCTTTCTTCTTTTCTCTCCTCCAAATGTCAGGGTTTTGGTCAGCCAAAGATAAAGGTAGAAAGACTGTGTGTGGCTCTGGGCCACAGGGATGTGGTGCTGGTTTGCCTGAACTCTCCTGCTGAGCTCAGCCTTGGCTGGTCCACAGAGTCTAGATGTCCTGCATTTTATTTTAGTGTGGTGACTGCTTTTTCTCTCCACTATTTCTTGCTGTTGCCAACAGATGGAGGTCTCTGGTCCAAAGACTTCTTGGATCAGAAAGGGCCTGTAGGGAGAATCCTGTTGCTTTCTCAGGCCTCAAGGCCAAGAACTAATTCCCACCATCCAAAGGAGATTGTTCACTTGCTTTTATTTAAAAATCTTGAGGAATGAATGCTTTAAAAATAGTGCCATGTAGTCTTAAATATTCCCACAGTTAGGGAAGTCTTTTGAATGTCTAACCTAAAATCTAAGCTTTAACTAAAGGCTGTTTCCTGTTGACATATGGAGAAGGAAGACAAGATTCTTCTCACTTTATGGCATTTGCTTCTCTTCGTAAAGGATCTGCCTTTTAAATTTATTTTGTCATGTCCAAACATTCCTGAGCTTCATGATGGACGAGCTTTAACTATAGGCTCAGTGATACATTACGCTGGTAGGGAACAAGTGGGGAGCCCATTTGTCCAGTGAAAGATAGACAAAATGGTTTATAACTGGATGTCTGAGAGTAAAATATGGACATTTGGAGGCTCTGGATGAAGGGTATGTGGGAATTCTTTGGGTCCGAAAGTATTTCAACTTAAAGGTTAAAATGATTTTTGTAAGAAATTATGTAAATCTTCCTTGTTTGGCTTAAAAAAATTTTTTTTAAGTTTATTTATTTTGACAGAGAGGGCTCAGGAAGGGGAGAGAGAGAGGGAGAAAGAGAGAGAGAGAAAGAGAGAGTCCCAAGAAGGCTCTGCACTGTCAGCATGGAGCCCCATGCAGGGCTCAAATCCACGAACCTTGAGACTGTGACCTGAGCTGAAATCAAGAGTTGGATGCTTAACTGATTGCACCACTCAGGTGCCCCTTCTTTGTTTGCTTTTGAGAAGGTGATGAATGTAAGAACAGAGCTTAGCATGCTCTGGTTTCCTTTTCATTATATGGCTGCAGCAGGGTTGCTTCCCAGGGATGGAGGGACTCTGAACCTCACTAGAGGGGCTAGCGAAACCAAGGGTGGGTAGCCCTCTATGGGAACAGGGAGGTATGGCCATATAGATTTATCCAAGTAGCTACAAGGCTAGAGAGAGGCCAGCAGAGAAAGAAGAGGGGAGGTCTGGAGCCCGGAGGGCAGGGAGTGCAGATACTCCTTGGGGCAATGGGGGTAGAACCCCTAGAGGACTGAGAATGGAGGCCAGCCTGGGGCAATTGCCAAAGGGCCCAATTCCAGAACCTGCTGCACCAGGAATTGTCAGCTCATGGGCCACTTTACCTTGGCAGAGCTTGCAAAAATACTTTGACACTTCCTTTCCCATCACAGCACAGGAGGGAGGCAAAACAAGCTGTCGTGTCCCCATTCTACAGAGGGATAGTGAGACCTAGCATGCTGATGCTGTTGGCTCAGGAACACAGTTTGCAAATGGAAAAGTCAGAATTCAAATCTAGGTTCCTTCCTTCTGAAGTGCACACTCTTACGCTGACATTTTACTGTCTAACAGCAGGATGGTGGCCTGGGCAAATCTCAGGGTAGGAATTGTCCTTGGCATTTTCCCTGCATGGACATCTGGCCTGTGTGTTTTGTCTCATTCTAGCTGTTCCCAAATTCTCCTCTATCTTAATGGTCTCCACTGGCCCGCCTGTCACAGACTGTTCCTCCTGGTGATGGGGGGCAACATGTCAGGACAGATGCTGAGTCAGGCCTCCTTGTGAATCAGAGACTGTAGTAGGCTTGACTTGGGACATGAAGGATGATGCCTTCTGCCAGCCTTGATATGTTGACTTCGTACCAGAACCTCCAGAGACTTCCAGCCACACAGCAGTTCTGACCCACTTTTGTTTGGCTGAGCTGCAGGGGGCACAGTGTGCAAATCTGCCAGCTTGCGCCTTGAGGGCAAATGAGCTCAATTAAGTAGGCAGGTCCCAGTGAAGCTTTTCTGCAACGCCATTATTAATCTCATGGAGCATGGAAGAAAATATAACCTAACGTCTCTCTGCCCCATTTTCATCTATGGCAATGTTTGGGAGGGAGGATCATACAGAGGGATGTCTTTGCTGCCACATTAAGGGGCTAGTTTCCCTTCAGCCAGGATGTACTGTCTTTCTCTGTGTGTCCTTATTCCTCATGCCCACCCCCAGAGTCCCCAGGACTCCACTCTGAATTTCACAGATTGCCATGGCCGTGGTTCATGGAAGGGCAGGAAGAGTGTTGTAACTTTGTTTTCTGAACTTCTGTTTTTTTTTTTTTGTTTTTTTTTTTTTTGTGTGTGGTGTGTGTGTGTGTTTTTTGTTGTTGTTGTTTTTTGTTTTTTTTTTGGAACAGAGCAGCACTTTCCAGAGGTGATGCTGGGGGAAGAATTTCTTAGCCTCAGTCTGGACCAGGTGTGCAGCTTGATATCCAGTGACAAGCTGACCGTTTCTTCAGAGGAGAAGGTATGGCATGGGCCTTTGGTGAAACAGGAGCCTCACGCATGAGGCGGTTGTGGGAGGGAGTTGTGGTTTGGTGAGATATTTTTTTCATCTTCAGTGGCAAAAAAGGATCTTATTTTTTGTTCTTTTAAATAATTAGAAAAGGGCCTTCTGGCCTATGACTACTACCTTTGGTGTCTGGACCCTTTGAGAAAGAAATAACAGTGGTGATGATGATGGTGACAAATCTGCCTCCATTAACTTGATGTTTAGAGTTTCCTACGCACTCTGCTAAGTGCCTTCTTCTCTGTAGTTCTCTCAGCCTTCACTACAGCCTATGAAGCAGGCATTGCTATAGCCCCCACATTACAGATGAGGAAGATTAACTTGGAGGAATTAATTAGCTTGTCTGAGTTCGCTCAGCTGGTCACTGCAGAGTTGGGGTCTCCCAGTCATCTGGTCTTAACCACTGTCCCACCTGGCTTCTTGGGAGCATCACTGAGCATTTACGCCAGAGCAGGCCTTTGGGGAACATCTAATAGGGGATTGAAACTTTTACTGATGAGGAAACTGAGGCCCAGAGAGGGAATAGGATCTGCTGGGGGTCATGCAGTCAGTGACCATTGCAAAACTAGACCCTAAGTCTCTTGATACCTAGTTCCCTAACTCACCGACCATGCACCACTTCCTTTGTGCTGCAGGCTTAAGTTCTGCCCACAGATTTAGCTGCACCGTGACTGCGGATCTATTCTACCTCTAGGCCTTCTCTCTCACTGACCCTCTGCTTGGACTATTCTCCCCTTCCGTCTTCACCTGGGTGAATTCCAAACCAGTTCCCATTCTATTTCTACCAGGAAGAACTTTACTGCAGGAGATGTAGTCTACTGTACTGAAAATAATGTGAACTTTGGTGTTGGCCAGTAGGGTCCAAATCTCTTTGCTAGTATTTACAAACTAGTTGGTGACCTTGGGTGAGATACTTTGCTTCTCCATCTGTTTACTCACATAGAGAGTGAGTGTAGTAATAGAGCGTATTCCACAGGGTGATTGTGGGGATTAAGTGGGATAGGGTGTGTAAAATGTCTGGTATCATACCTGGGACCTAGTAGGTGCTCATTCACTGTTAGCTGATTTTATTATGGACCATGCATCTGGAATTAATTCCTTTCTCTTCTGTGTTCCTGGATAACACTCACCTTGTTCTGCTTTTAATTGTAATTAGTTCTGAGCCCATCTTACCTCCTTCATTCAACTGTAATTTTCTAGATGGTAGCAACCACATCTTATTCTCCTCTGCATCCTCAGAGATGCTCAGTAAATGTTTCTTGGATTGTCTTAGTCCATTCATAGTATCCAAGCTTGAAATCCTTTTCTGAGGAAAATATTTAAGGAAAAGTTCTTCCAAAGGATTTTCACTGGAGATGAATATCCAAGGGGCATGTGTCCAGAGAATGGGGTGGAATCATAAGCCCCAGCCTGTTGTCCTGCAAAAGTTAGATCAAGAAGAAAAGCAGTTGTTTAACTGAATCCATGGGCTGCCCGAAGACTTCAGAGAGATTTCCAGAAGGCACAACAAGCTGGACTCTCCCTTAGGCTCAGTGAGGCTTCTGTTTCCATTAACTGATGTAAAATATCACCTTCAGCGTAAAGAATGCCTCTGGCCAGCCGGTGAGCACCTTTCGCCCCAGCCTCAGCAGCAAAGACTTCTTGCCAAGCCTGTTTAATGTTTTCTCTGGATTGTACTACTCAATTGGCACAATTTGATGGAATGAACTAGTTAGTTGACTGACCATGTGGTTGTCGGTGCAGTTGGTCAGTTTGGGCTCTGCTTGCGTATATCCTTAGGTATAGTCTGAGAAAATTTAAATAGCCATATAAGCAGCAGGATTTGAATCAACCTGGGAGTATTTGGCTTGAGAGGGGGGGTACCCTGCCACTTTAGCTCCGGTTGGCCCATCCATCCTGCTCTAGATCATAGTAAGCTTTCTTCAGGTGAGAGCTTATCTATCCTTTTAAGTGCCAGGGTGGTGGTAGAGGTGGGTTGTCAGTGGGGCCAGGCTTTTTAGTGCCCTGGAAACCAGTTGGGCTTTGGACTTAGGCATACCTGGTTCTGTGTTCGACTTGATGCTTACTGGCTCTGTGATTTTCAGAAGTCACTGGTCTCTTTGAATTTTAATTTCCTTATATGTAAAATGGGAATAGTAAGAGTACCTCCCTTACAGAGTTATGAGGATCACAGATAAAAAAAATCAAGTATATTGTTTGACAGGTACATAAATGGTGGCTATCAGTGTAATTAGCATAGTCTTTTGTTTTGAGGCACCATTGACAATGGTAATGGTATCAGTTTTGCCACTGATTATGGTAAAATAAGCCATGGAGTTAAATGTATCTTTCCAGAAGCAAAGAAGCATGGCATTAAATCTACATACTTAAAACATTGTCTGTAGTGGCTCTCATTCATTCATATGCCTACATATGATGAGTTGCTTGTTCTGTGTATTAGAGTTTGGAGTATGGGTATTATTTTTCACATTAATGAAGTTGTGTATTATATTTGGTTCTCAGAAGTTATATGTAACTTCAGAGTTATGTGCTGCTTTTCATAAAGTGGATTGCTGATGATCTTGATCCCTTTGGTACCTTTTATTTTTATTTTTTAAATGTTTGTTTATTTATTTTGAGAGAGAGGGAGAGAGAGAGATCGCATGCATGAGCAGGGAAGGGGCAGAGAGAGAATCCTAAGCAGGCTCTACGCTGTCCACCCCGACGCTGAGCTCGAACTAGTGAACAGTGAAATCATGACCTGAGCCAAAATCAAGAGACGGATGCTTAACTGACTGAGCCACCCAGGTACCCCCATTTGGTACATTTTAGGCTGGCAGTTTATTTATTTATTATTTTATGTTTTATTTTTAAGTAATCTTTCCACCCAACATAGGCCTTGAACTCACTACCCCAATGTCAGGAGTTGCACACTCCACCAACTGAGCCAGCCAGGCACTCCCAAGGTTGACAGTATAATTTTGAGGCTTATCATAGAGCAGTGGGATTTGGCCTGAGATTTCTCTTTGGTGAAACCCATAGTTTCATTTTACCTTAATTGATTACATATAGTTAGAAGTTAAGTAGCTGGAAGTTTTGACAATTAGATGTTTGTTGTTTGAATGTGAGCTCTTTAGGCTTTGAAAATTCTGTGATCTCCAGGAAATTTGGTGATTTCTACTTCCTTTAGGTACTTTTCATAATATGCAATGTCTTGCATGTGCAATAACTTTTTCTTTCAATATCAAATTATAGTGAACTTATTGGAATATATTTGAAATATTATCAGGGATCTTAATTTAAGCTAAAATCCAACTGTGTTTAATGTTAACACTTGCAGAAAACTGAATTGCACTAGTAACGAAAATAACCTGTATTCAGCTGAATCCGTGCTTGAACAGCAAATCAGCTATATTATGACTTCTTTGCCTACAGCCCACAGGGTTCTTTCAGCATATATTAAAAAAGGCAGCCGGGGGGCGCCTGGGTGGCGCAGTCGGTTAAGTGTCCGACTTCAGCCAGGTCACGATCTCGCGGTCCGTGAGTTCGAGCCCCGCGTCGGGGTCTGGGCTGATGGCTCAGAGCCTGGAGCCTGTTTCCGATTCTGTGTCTCCCTCTCTCTCTGCCCCTCCCCCGTTCATGCTCTGTCTCTCTCTGTCCCAAAAATAAATAAACGTTGAAAAAAAAAATTAAAAAAAAAAAAAAAAAAGGCAGCCGGATTTCAAATATTAAAATGCAAAAAAACTATCTTAAAATAGGGTGAATGTGGTGTTTTAATAATGATGATTATAAGGGACTGTGGCTAAATCTGGTCAGTTTGCTTGTCGGGAGTTTGAAAGTACAGGTTTTGCAGTCAGAGTGGCTGGGTTCCAATCCTGCTGCCATGGCTCTAACAAGCTGAGTGACTTTGGGCAAGTTATCTGCCTCCCACCAGGATGTATGTACCATTTACAGGTACGGATTTTCTGTCTTATGGTCACTGCCAGTGTAGTATCAGGTTCACTGTAGACACATAAACAAAAACATTTTGTTGGAGGAATGAGTAAAAGATCTTCTCTATGTCTTAGTCTTCTCATCTATAAGAGGGGGTAATGATAGTATAGTATCTTCTAGAGTTGTTCTGAGAATGAAATCAGATGTCACGTGAAAAGTTCTCAGCCCACAGGAAGTGTCCATTCCTGTAAGATATGATTATTGCTGCTATTATTATTGCCGCTATACTGTTACTCCTGCTACTACTGCTGCTGCTGCTCACTGTGGACTGGGGCCTTTCTCAAGGGGAGGCTCTTCCCAGGACCCATAATGGTCTGGGTGGTTGTGTGATCTGGAGCTTGGTACGTAACAGGGGCTGAGAATGGAGTTGCCTCTTGCTTCCAGGCATTCCCAGGCCCCTTGGCCCTCTCTGGCCTTCTCCTAGGGCTCACATACCATTCTTCCTCCTACATCACTTGTGCCTGCTCATGCCTTTCTCCTCCTCTAGCCTCAAACTCCTTGAGGGCTGCGGGGCTACCTCAGCCATCTCTGTGTCACAGAGCCACCAGAGGCACTGTGGAGGTGCTAAGCAGACACTCCCTGAGGGAATGAAAAGGCAGACTGGAGCTGGACACTGCCCTGAGCCAGCCAAGGTTATAGGAATAATTTTCATATTTTTCCAGAGAAGAGGGACAAATGGGAGAACAAGAGAGGTCAGAGGATACATGGATCTTTGCCATTTTCTCTCCTGTTTTTCCTTCATGTAGTTTTGGAAATTCCTGTTATTTGAGGGAAGACAAAAGGATCTGGTAGGAGTTACAAAATCACAAGTTCTTTGGGTAGAACCCCTCCCACCTCCCTCCCTCCCCCCGACTCCCCACCAAGATAGCGTGAAGGCACCCAGGAGTACACCCCGCACAGTCACCTATTGCTTCCACATGGCAGTGTCAGGGGTCAGAGCTAAGCCTGTGAGCAGATAGTCCGTTTATTGTATTCCCCGTTGAGACCCAGAGTCCGGCTGTCACCATGGGCAGCTTCTGTGACCCAGGTAAGCAACCTTCCAGGACAGACCCACTCTAAGGAGAAGAGAGATGACTTTCGAGTTCTAGCGCAGTTTTCCACCAAATTGCTAGTTAGTGGACTTTTCTGAATCTTTGCTTTCTTAGCTGGTAAATATATTTCTACTTCTCAAGAATTCCAGTGCCTTCTTAAGGAACGCTAGTGGAGTTTTCAGGGAAATGTCCCACAGTTTAGATACAGGTCAGGAAGAAATTGGTTAGGCCTCTTAAAGAATTAGTGTCAAGTATGTATTATGAGAACTATAGCTTAGGTTCTCTCCATGCGATCACATATTTAATGTGCTGTTGTGTCCTAAAACTGATCAGAAGCCAAATTCTGGTATCTTCTGAAAGTGATTGGGCCCATGTCTCCCAGGATCATTGCTGTTGCACACGCTCCTGCCTGAACACCTAGCCTCTCCAGCCAATGGTAGGTGGAGGATGCAGGCTGGAGCTCCTTGGCCAGTAAGTTGGACTTGAATGCTTGCTGCCCAGATATTATCCAGTGATTGAGCAGGTGCATCCTGCTGCTGAGCCTGAGCTGTTGGAAGCCCCCCTTGCCCCACCCCCGCCTTACTATGAGGTCAGCCATTAAGAGTTGCCAGCTTCTCAGCCTGCATGCAACCATCTGGCCTGGTCCCGGCATTACTCCTTTTACTGTTCTCCTTTGGAAAGTGCAATTCAGTGAACACCTATGAGCAGAATACCACAGCACTATGGTCCCAAATCTACCTTGACTGCCCACTGTTCTCCAGGTGCATTTCACACATTATTTTTTTTTCAAAGTGATGTTTGTATTGAAGTAAGTTCACAGAGACATGACCAAATAAGAAGCACACAGCTCAACTTTTTACAAAAGTGAGATACCCACCTAACTAGCATGCAGATCAGGAAACACTGCCCCCCACCCCTAGAAACATAACTACTATTTTGACTTCTCATGGATCAGTTTTGCCAGTTTCTGAACTTTATATAAATGGAATGCTGGTGAATGTATGCTTTGCTTGTGACTTCTTTTGCCTGGCATAATGTTCAGCACATCATATCTGCTTCTCCCACTAACTCCCAAGGCAGAGACTATTGTCTCCATTTTGCAGAGGAGGAAACTAAGGCATGTTAACAATAAATAGTCTTGTGATTTGAGAGGCGCCTGGGTGGCTCAGTCAGTTGAGTGTCTGACTCTTGATTTTGGCTCAGATCACGATCTCATGGTTTGTGGGCTTGAGCCATGCGTCAGGCTCTACACTGACAGTGTGGAGCCTGCCTGGGATTCTCTGACTCTCCCTCTCTCTCTGCTTCTTTCTCTCTCTTTCACAATAAATAAATAAACTTAAAAAAAATAGCTTTGTGATTTGAAGCTGACTGTGTCTGCCTCCCATGGCCCTACTCTTTATTAATGCCTGTCTACCCCGACAGGGAGACAGAGGTGAGTGACACTTAGGACTGTTTAAGAGCTCGCAGTTTGGATACAAAACATGTATCCTTATGTGGCTGAGAGAAGTCGTTACCTGAAATCAGAGTTCAAGGAAAGCACCCTGGAGTGTTTTATTCCACATTGTTAGGTGTGGAAAACATCATAAAAAAGACAATATTGGAGGTAAAACTTGGAGAATAAGAGTGGGATTTTAGGAAGCCATTCAGATTGAAGGGATTACAGGAATACAGATGTGGAAGTTTGGAATGCTTTGTTCTTCTTGGGGGAAAAGTAACCTGTGTGGTGAGAGTCTAGGGTCTTTGGGGGAGGTAGTGGGAGATGAGGCTGGAAATGGAAAGCTTAGGGGGTAATGACTTTCTTCTCTAGGTTACCACCTACGTGCTGTAAAACGGCAGTGTTGTGAGATGTTTGTAGGTATTTAGGTAAAAAAAAAAAAGTTCTCAGGTCTGATACATTTAGGAGACAGTGGCAAAACACAGGAACCAGGTTAAGAAAGTGAAGGACCTGTCAGAGCTTTAACATGTTAATGAGCTTTGTAAATCTCTGAAGGAGATTTGTAGGTGTATATGATGTGTTCTCCAGGCTCATTTGGTCCCAGAACCTCCTTTACTGCAGAATGTCTCCTGCCCCTAGTATTCTGAGGACTGCATTGCATGGTCAGTCTTGAGGCCAGTTTTCTTTGGTTGCCCCAAATATCCAATGATTTATTGTATCCGTTGATTTTCCTTTTTGCAGTTCTTCTCGTTAGTGATGTATAATTTTTGATTGTGAGGCCATCTTCAGAGGATGTTTTATCCATGGGAGTCTGGGTGTGAAGATTCCCCTCTAGGGCAGGTTAACTGGTTTGAAAACTTTTTTCTTTCTCTTTCTTTCTTTTCTTCTTTCTTTCTTCCTTCCTTCCTTTCTTTCTCTCTTTCTTTCTAAAAAAAATTTTTAATGTTTATTTATTTTTGGAAGAGAGATAGAGCATGAGCAGAATAAGGGCAGAGAGAGAGAGGGAGACACAGAATCCAAAGCAGACTGAGTTGTCAGCACAGAGCCCAACACGGGGCTCAAACTCACGAACTGTGAGATCATGACCTGAGCGGAAGTTGGAGGCTTAACTGACTGAGCCACCCAGGTGGTCCTGGAAACTGTTTCTGTATTCCTTTTTGTCTTGAGTATCCCCTGTACCATCTGGATAATGTCACTTCAGACCCCATATCTGTATGCAGTGTGAGCTTGGGGTTCTCATTTCTTGAAGACATGGTTTTTAACTTCCCAGCTGACAGGAGATGGTGAGCTTCCTTCCCCCCTTGCCATAGCAGATGGGTGGAGTTCATCTAGTGCTGGTCCATGGGACTGCGGGTGGGGTGACACTGTCCATAAGGAGCCTGTGGCCTCGACAGCCTACCTGATAGAAACCAGTTCTGAACCATTCAAGTCCATGTCTGAATCGTCCAGGCCTCTGAGCCATTTTGGCCTCAGCTTCCATTCAGCTGCTAGACTTGAATTCTTTCTGATTTAAGGCACTCAGGCATTTCCCTCTTGCTTTTGACTTGCTTTATTATTTTTGTAATATGTCACTTTTGTGTGTTTGGAGCTGTAGGGGAAGATTCCTTCCAACTCTGCTCTATCTACCATATTGACTGCAAGGCATTCTCCATCCCTCTGTCATGCTCCATTCATTTGTAAGATTAATGCCACAAAGTCGTCTTTCAGCTTGCAGGCGTTTCTGTCAAACCATTGTGCTTCAGTCCTTCTCCTTCTCCTGTGCAAAGTCAGACTGCATATCTTTATCCTGGCTGGAGGCAGGAGTGGAAGGCTGAACAACTTCCCAGCAAAAGGTGATATCACTGTTTTAGTTTTACCATCATTTTTTGTGGTTTGTATGAAGTCAGATATTTTGCAGTGTGGTGCTACAGGAAGAGAACCATATACCCAGCCATTCCTACTTTGACTAATTCATTCTCTCAGTAAATATTTATTGAGTGCTTTCTATGTGGCACATAGTGCGTTACTCACACAAGAGACATTGGTGAACAGATCGGCATAAGGTCCCTGCCTTTGTGGAACTTAAAAATCACATGAGGGAGACAGATTTTATAAAAAATGTACAGAAATAGATTTTATCAAATATGTACAGAAATGAATATACAGGTACAAACTATGAAATGTGTTATGGACGAATGTGCTGTCAAAGTGTTGATTGAAAGCCAGTGGTTCTCATTGCTGCCCTATCACCAATTCACTGGGTAATGTTTGGGCAGACCACTTCCCCACTCTCTGCCTCATTTTTCTCTTTTATGAGTGACTCTAGCTGCCTCCCAGGGCCCTTGCAGGTCTGAAATGAAACAACCAGAAAGAGCTGTGAAGTGCCCTATAAAATTTGAAGATGATGGGACTGTCAGAAAGATGAGAGCAACTGAGTAGCTTTTCTAGAGTCTGGGGAGCCTTCCGACCAGGAAATCGCCCAGCCAGTGGTATGCTGGTAAATGTTTTAACAACTCGCTCTCAAAAAAAAAAAAAAAAAAAAATCTGAAAGCCCTGATTTGTTTGCTGATTCATTTGCTAATTTCTATGGTGTAAATATTTCCTTCAAGGCTGATTTCAAACTACTGGTGTAATGTCACTAAACACCAAGATGGGAAGAAACATGCATGGTGAGCTCCAGCTCCATTGTATCACTGCTCCTGACTGTCCCTGGTGTGGCATGTGACAGCAAGGCCAGAGTATGGTTCACATTAAGTCCTGTTAAGCTTTAGTTTAAGAACCATCCGAAATCTGACAGAAATCATTCTTGTGTCTAGAAGTGCTGTCTTCTTGATTGAAAATCGTGACAGTGAATTCAGCAAATGCTATTGGCTCTATCTCTGAGAAAGAAAAGAGTATCTAGGGAGGAATGTCCTAGGAGCACGTGGCGGGTGTAATTACAATTATGGGTTGAGGAACATACTTCCCAACTCAGTGGTCTGCCCAGGTTTTCCAACTAATTGTGCCTCTGACATGCAATATTACATAATGTTAGACCTTGGGTTTTTGCATTTGGAGGTGAGTTCACATCCCAGATCCACTACTTCCTGGCACTGTGACCTTGGACACTAACCTTTCTGAGGCTGTTTCCTCATCTGTAAAATGTGAACAGTGATAACCTATTTCACAGGATTTTGGGTGGGTTAAATGAGATCATGCATGCAAAATGCGTAGCACTGTGCCTGTTGTTATTAGTTGTTATTAAAATTAGCCTCTCTTAAATCTTAAGTAGCAAATTAAGTCCATGTGAGGAAACCTGTTTTCTTCCCTGATCTTGTCAAAATTGGCTTCATTTCCTCCATCCTATGCTTTGCTGTGAGTCACTCTCAACTGGACCTTTTTACTTGCCAAGTCACTGTCCTACCTATTTTTAACTTGAGTCCCCATTTCTTGACTCTCAGAACACATTTTGAAAATGGCTGTTAAGTGCCCCAGTGCTCCCCACTCACAGCGTGCAGGTCCAGTATGGCATGGCTGCCTGCATCACTGGGGGCGGGGATAGAGGGTCAGTTTCATCTGGTGTTCCAGCCAAGGCTTGTGCTTACGTTGGAAGTGTGGGGAGCCAAGGACTATGAAATTTGACTTCTTACATCTTTTTTTGACCCAACAACCTTGTAGCACTCAAGAGATTGGTTTTGGAATATGAAGCAGTGAGGAAATGATGCTCTTTTTGTTTTGTTTTTGTTTGTTTAAAAGTAAAACCCTAAGCGTGGCAGCTGATTATTTCATCCTGGGATCCATAAAAAATATTTTCATCTGTGTAGACATCACTCTGTCCTGTGTTTGAAGCCACAGGGTCTCTGCTTAGGTTTCCTAGACCAGGGATTGACACCATTTTCCTATAAAGCACCAGATAGTAAATATTTTAGGCTTTGTGGGCCATAGAGTCTCAACTCTGCTGTTACAGTGTGAAAGCAGCCACAGACAATATGTAAACGAGTGAGTGTGGCTGTGCTCCAGTAAAATTTTATTTATGAAAGCAGGTGGCAGGCTGAATGTGGCCTGTGGGCTGTAGTGTGCCAGCCACTGCAGTAGGCCTGTGAGAGGCAACTGAGAACAGTGAGTAAGAGAACGAGCACTGGCATTGGGTTTGTGTGGACCCCAGCCCTGCTGCTTTGTGGCCCTGGACTTGGGCGAGTCATTTAATAAGGGGTAAGAGTGTCTGCCCATTGGGCTCTCAGGAGAGTCCAGGGTCACGTTGTCCATGAAGAGTGTGGTACAGAGCCTCGCACATGGTGAATACTGACTCCTGCTGCTGTTTCCTGTTGCCAGTCCCTTGACAGGAGGGCCTGTTGGGAATGATTTTAGGCACATTAAAGGCTAAAGCTAATTGGAAGTTGATTTGCTTACTTATTTTCTAAGCATAAAGTCTCTTTGAAAAAAACACGTGGCCTTCTCTAGCCGCCGAGAAGGTCACTGTTGTTGCCCAGTGCTGTGGCTTTCACAGCTGAGTAGGTAAACAGTGCAACTAAGTGGAACCAGTTAGACAAGTCAAGCCAAAAATAAAGATAAGGTTAATGTCGACTCCATTAGACTCAGCTTGCTTTTTGGCTTTTATGACGAAGACTAAGGTGGTTGATAGGGAAGGGCATGGTGAGTAAATCCCACCCACTCTAAGACCGGCAGTGCATTCTTCCGCTGAGCTTTGTCAGCTGGCCACCTGCTCTGTGCCTGGCATTGTGCTGGGCAGCAGGAGTTGCAGACTGAGCAGGGAGGGACATGTCTCACCTTGCAAGAGCTCACAGTCTAGTAAAGCAGAGTAGAAGAAAGTTGGATAACCACAACGCAAGGCAGAATGGAACTGTGGTTGCCCGCCACCTCATCGGCCAGACTTCTCCAGCTTTTTTTGGTCCCTGGCCTGGCTCTGTCATCCCTGCCCTGATTCCAGTCCCTTCTTACCCAGCCCTGCTCTCTGCTCCAGCCAGGACAGTTCCCACTGCCTTCTTACATGCTTATTCTAAACTCATGTGTCCATTCATTCATTAAAAAAATATTTGAGTGTGTATTATTTGCCATTGAAAAGACAAGGTCCGTCTTCTCATGGATTTAAAGGCTATTTGGAGTAATATAGAGTGATCTGTCACAAACTGATGCTATCAGGGTGGGGGATAAAACTCTCTCAGATTTAATTTTAAAAAATGAACCAGACAGGGAGGATTTCCATGGTATGTGTGTTTATGTTTGTGCACATATAGGTTATATTTTACAGAAATGAGAGCAGACTGTATGCACATACTGTCCTTTTCTTTCTGTTCCATTTTCATTTAGCTTTCCTTCCGTTCCCTTTCTGATCGATTCTTTGCCTATTTTGAGTATACCCACCCTGACTTAAGTATATATTTAGGGAATAGGTTCAAAGCATCATTAACATATTAATACACAGAAATATTGTCAGAGTTAGAGATATTAGAGAATTTTTTTCTGTGAATTAGTTTCCATTTCAACTTTATGCCACATTGTAAATTTTGTTGTCATATTTTTCCTTTTCCCTTAGAATTTCTTTTCCTTTAGAATTTCTTTTCCTTTTCCCTCCGCTTTTTATTTTGAAAAATTTCAGACCTATATTAAAGTTTGAAAGTGTGTACATTCATATACTCTTTACTTAGATTCACCAGTTAACTTTTTGCTTCATTTGTCTTTTCTCTCTACATATTTAATCTTTTATTCTGCTGAACCATTTGACAATAAATTGCAGACATTGTAGAATTTCCCCTCTGGTATTTGAGTATGCACCTCCTAAGAACAAGGAAATTGTCTTTTTTAGCCATAAAACCATTATCATACCAAAGAAATTCAACACTAATACAGTGATGTTAGCTAATACCTAGTCAGCATTCACATTTTCTAGCAGTCTCAAGACAGTCCTTTATAGATTGTTCCTTTTAAATCCATGATCCAATCAAGGATCATGCATTACATTTAGTTTTCAAGACTTTAAATCCACTTAATCTAGAACTATCTTCCTGTCTTTTTTTTTGTCTTTCATAATATTAATGGTTTTGAAGAATCCAGGCCAGCTGTATTGCAAAATGTTCCAAACATGGAATTATCTGATCTGATTGTTTCCTTGCTATTAAGATTCAGGTTAAACATTTTAGGAAGAGACTACTCTAGGGGATGCTATATCTGCTGTATCCTTGCCATTAAATCACGATCAAGAATGTGATGTAAGTTCGTCCTGTTATTGTTGGTACTAACTTAGATCACTTATCTGTCAAATTTCCCCATTTGAGGCTGCCCCTACCCCATGTAATGAGTAAGTAATCAGCGAGGTGATACTTTGAAAACTGTGTCGTGTTCCCCAACAGTTTTTTGCGCAGTGATTCGAGCATCTACTGATGAGCTTTGCTCTATCAGTTATTAATTGGTGGTTGCAAAGTAATGTTTTTGTCATTCCTTCTACCTTTGTTAGCTGGCATTTGTCTGTGAAGAAGAGCCCTTCCACATTTTTTAAAGTATCCTTATGGGATTCATGGATTCCTTTTTGTTCATTATGTTATGACCCATTACTGTCTTTCTCTTTAAATTTTTTTTTTATTTTACATTTATTTATTTTTGAGAGACAGAGAGAGACAGAGCATGAGCAGGGGAGGGGCAGAGAGAGAGGAGACACAGAATCCAAAGCAGGTCCCAGGCTCTGAATTGTCAGTACAGAGCCCGACGCGGGGCTCGAACCCACAAACCGTGAGATCATGACCTGAACTGAAGTCAGACACTCAACCAACTGAGCCACCCAGGCGCCCTGTCTTTTTGTTTTAACTGAGAATATTTTAAATTGAGTTATGACTTACAGTGAAATTTATAGGTATTAAGTATACAGTTTAATTAGTTTTCACAAATGCATATGTACATGTAACTCTCACCCTATCGAGATACAGAACGTATCCATTAACCCTCCCTGCCAAATTTCCTTTGGCACCTTCCCAGGGATTCTCCCATGCCACCTCAGCAAGAAGCATTAATCTGATTTCTTCATTATTCTCTTTGATGTTTATATTATCCCAAACATTGGCAATGAAAGCCTCATCTGTTGGCTTTATGTCCATTTGACATGTCCATTGTAATCTTTGAGCACTTTCTTGGTTTCTGGCGTAAGAAGGTGTTTTGTTTTATTCTTTTTACCAGCTGAAAATATCCGATAGTATGTATACTAGTTAAATAATTTCTCCATTAGTGAGCTTTAGGTTGTTTCCTTTTTTATTTTATTACAGAAATGCCATGCCCCACTTTTGTGGGTATTTTTGTAGGCTGGATCCCTAGAAGTGTTATTTCTAGGTCAAAGAGTGTGCACATTTAAGTCTTTGAGTGATATTGCCAAATTCTTCCTTCCCCTCTTAAAAAGCTGTGTTAATTAAGTTTCCAGAAATAGTGCCGGTTTCCCCACAGCCTTATCAACATTGAATTTTATCTGTCTGTGTGTGTATGGTGGTGTAGGATTTGATTTTGGACTTATTTTTGAGGAAGGTGAACATCCAAATAAGAGAGCCTCCTTTTTGGTTCCAAGCCCAATTTTCATTTATATAAAAATGAAATCTCTCCTTAAGGGAGAGGTTAAACCAAGGAGAAATTTTTGACAGAAATTCTCTGTCATTCACTGTCATCCTCACCATTACAGCCAACTTTTGGCAAATGTATTCTTACTGTTTCTAGTCTGCATTAACTGAATATGGGAGATAAAGGAAGATAGGGTGTGAGGGGCATGATGGCATTGCCCCCAAGGCTTCTGGTTTTCTTAAGCAGTCTTTATAAAATTTGGTCCAGAGTTACTATGGATTTCTATCTTTAAATAGCCATTGGAACTGGATTTTTATTTTGCAACGAACCTTGATGATTCTGTATTTGGGGTAGCAGGTTTATTATAACATATATGTGTGTGATATCACTTTGGTGTCAGCTAGTAAACAAAATCTTTGCATTTTTGTTTTATTTTAAATTTTTTTTTTCAACGTTTTTTTTATTTTATTTTTGGGACAGAGAGAGACAGAGCATGCACGGGGGAGGGGCAGAGAGAGAGGGAGACACAGAATCGGAAACAGGCTCCAGGCTCCGAGCCGTCAGCCCAGAGCCCGACGCGGGGCTCGAACTCACGGACCGTGAGATCGTGACCTGGCTGAAGTCGGACGCTTAACCGACTGCGCCACCCAGGCGCCCCCATTTTTGTTTTATTTTAAATAGTGAACCTTAGGTTAACCACTTTGTAGATGATTTGGACTTTTTTTTTTCAAGTTGAAGAAATTGTTTGAGAGCTGTTGTCTCTGCTACAGTTACTTGTGTTGATTATCTTCATAGGTATTTGAAGCAGTGATTTCGTGGATCAATTATGAGAAGGAAACCCGTTTAGAGCACATGGCAAAACTGATGGAACATGTCCGTCTCCCTCTCTTACCTAGGGATTACCTGGTCCAGGTGAGTGCTGTGTGAAGCACCACATGCTTTCCTTCACTGGGCAACCCTGGATGTATGGGGTGGTTGGAGAGTTTATGGGTATTTTATACAGGCTGAAGGCACCAACCCACTGGCTTAAGTGTGAGACATGGTAATGTAAAGGTTTTTTTTGTTTTTAATTTTTATTATTGAGGTATATAGTTGACATACTGTGTTATAGTAGATGGTAGTGTGAGATCTAAAAGCGTAAGTTTGAGAATAAGACGCTTAGGTTTTAGTTCTTGCTCTACTAGTTGTTAGCTTTGTGTTTTTATTTTACCTCTTCAAGTCATAGTTTCTTCTTTGCTGGAAGGGATATTATGGTAGAGCCCAGCAGGATTATTGTGAGGACCAAAGGAGTTGTAAATATGTAAGTCAGGTGTTTAGCATGGAGCTGGTCCTAAAAAATGTTCACTAGAAGTTAGTTGCTTTTATTGTAGAGGACCTAAGCAAGAAGGGTCATTTCCACAATGTTTCTGTATTCTCTTTGCCTTCATGTTAGGCAAGTTGGAGCCCAATGCAGGACTGTAAAAACCGATCTTTCACAGGTGCCTAGGATACGTGTTGCTTTGACTTCCTCTAAGATGAAAGAAAAATTAAGAATGATGGGGTGCCCCTATGGTGCCACATATTTTCTTATTTAATCCTTGTAACAACCCTGTGAGGCAAAGATAGATAACCCTCTTTTTACAAGTTTGGGCCTTGAGGTTTATAGAGGTTTAGATTTATTGGGGAATAGGTGGCAGGGTCAGGATTCAAATCCAAGTCAGTCGGCCCCGAAGCACCTGCCTTCCACTATGCAGGCTGCCACCTTTAATACTCTCTGTTCTGTTTATCCATTGGCATTAGATACACTTATAAGTGGGCAAAGAGTAAAACTTAAATATATGAGCAAAACAAAACACCGAGGCAGTAGGCCAGCCCTCATCTCTTTCCAGAAGTTTCTGGAGGGAATGGAAGGTGTGAAGCAAGGATAAGAGAGGAGGCTCAGCATCCCAGCAGCCTAGCTCTGTCACTTCCCAGCCATCTAACACTAGGCAAGTACTCAACCTTTTTTTTCTTTAAGTTTAGTTATCTATTTTTTGAGAGAGCACAAGTAAGGGAGGGGCAGAAAGAAGGAGAGACAGAATCCAAAGCTGGCTCTGCACCATCAGCCCAGAGCCCAGTGCTGCACTCGAACTTAGGAACTGTGAGATCATGACCTCAGTTGAGACCAAGAGTCAGATGCTTAACTTACTGAGCCAGCGCAGAGCCCCACGCAGGGCTCCAACTTACAAAACCTTGAGTTCGTGACCTGAGCTGAAACCAGGAGTCAGACGCTTACCCGACTTGAGCCACCCAGGTGTCCCAGTACGCAACCTTTCTAAACCTCAGTCTTCTCATCTGATAAAAATAGCACCTGTCCTTATAGGATTGTTTGGGGGTATAATGAGATAATCCATATAAAGGCTGCATCTCTATGTGAGCGAATGCTAGCTGGTACTACAGCTGTTTTGACGGTCATGGATGCTCTTGGGAATAGCGGGAGAAGTTTCTATCCTCAAAAGCCCTTGTAAAGTCCTCAGCTTGTGACCCTGTTGACCACAGGTCGAAGGGGTCAGTGAAATGTTCTGTGACTCTCTGAACCTCAGTCCTTCTCAGGTGCTGAGGCATATACTTGCCAGCCCTTATGTGTGCCCTGCATTTTATACTTTGGATGGTACTACTGCCCCCTGGTGGCAGCATATCCTTCTTGAAGAAAAGGTTCCCCTAAGCAGCGGGACTGAAGGGGCCTGAGATCCCAGTCTCAGAATCCAACCTCCTACTGTCCTGTGGGAAACTGACCAAAGGTAGACATGGACATCTGGCCTCCAGCACAGGCTCACTTCCACAAGAAGGGCTATCTGTGGACCTGGGTTCCAGGGAAAATTAAAGAGGCCTTTGAGACCCCTGGTCACAACCTCAATCAGGTGTCCACAACTCAAACTTAAAGATGTTAGAAAATAGTTCTTGGGTCATTATGGCAAAGTACGGATTAGATCTGGAGAGGAAGGGGGTCAGAGGCAATGGGCATGAGCACTGTTGTGTGAGAATCCCCCTGCTGCTTTTAAAGGACTGCCTTTAGAACACCTCTGGAAGAGGTTGTCTCAGTAAACCTCAGTTGACCTTGAAACTTTGAAATAGTATAACCCTCTGGGGTTGGCTGATCTTGGTGGGGGAGGACGCAGGAAAGTCTTGGGCAGACCTGCACCAACAGTGACTTCTGGGGAAGGTGGTTTTGTTTGTTTGTTTTTGATAGCTAACATTTATTAGTCTTCATTAAATACTTTGAAATATTGTAGAGTGTAATGTTATATGTTAAAACTTTTTAGTTGTGATTATATATATATGTGTGTGTGTGTGTGTGTGTGTGTGTGTATAAAACATAAACTTCATCATTTTGACCAGTTTTAAGTGTACACTTCAGTGTGTTAATTGTATTCACCATGCTGCACAACCATCACATACCCATCCTTAAAACTTTCATATCACCCCAAATTGAAACTCTGTATGGTGAAGCATTAAATCTCTGGGAGAACTTCTCATTCAAGCTGAATGCACCTTTGGGAGAAGTAGCTGTTTATGCATTTCACCTTCCATCTGAGATTTGTAAGAGATCTTCTCTCTTCCTTTTTAATTTTTTTAACCGACCCTAAAAGCTTATGACTTGTCCCAACTTGGGTCAGTCCCTTAGTGTGGGTGGGGGGGATTAGGGAAAACTTCCCCCAAAATGGAGTGTTCCTGGGAATCACTTCTGGGGAAGGAGGTGCCCACTGGTGAGAGAGGCCCTGTCATACCAGTCCTTCTTTTCCTGCCAGCTCCAATGCTACCCATTAGTTGATGGCCTGGCCACATTTCCATTGATAGCTGCAGGTGAGACTCAGTCAGCCCTTGTGCATGACCAGCTTGAGGGCTGAGATAATTGAGATGGGGAGGCCATTCTCTTTCTTTGACTGGACTTGAGTGCCTCAGGGTCAGAACCCATTTCTTGTTCATCTTTTTCTTCCTGGAGTCCAGCACTGGGCTGTCCAACAATGAGACGTTCCATCATCGTTAGCTATTGAATCGAATTGATCTCTCCTGATAGCACCTAAATACTCCAGCAAAGAAAACATGAAGTGGCCTCTGAAGACCATACTACCCCTTACAGATAAGCCACATAGCAATTGACCCAGGCCACAGGACAGAGATTTGAGAATTGAGCACTTGCATGGTTTCACCCTTGGTGTTGCTCACAAAATATTTAGGCTTATACTTGCTGAGCATCTGCTTTGGCACATCGCTTTGGAGTATGTGAAGAAGCCATAGTTCCAGCTTGGATAGGGTCCAAGATGAGGTCTGTAGGTGGGACTTTGGTGCAGGACATTCTTTGTCCTCTAATATCACCATTCTTTATAGAGCACCTCATTGGCCAGTTTTGTCCCTGCAGCTTTCACTATAAGAAAATGAATAGGAGTTTTTCTTGACCGTCACTTTGTCATACTCCATGCTGCCAAACGTTGACCAATGGATTCTGCTCTCTTCCTTTTTCCCTCTCTCTCCTCTCAAATGTCTGACCATTTGCCCTAAACATTATAAAGCATTCATATTAGGAGGAATGTGGGATGCAGCCTTCAGCACAGCTAATTATCTTTGTTTTGCATAATTCCATTTAAGCCTGCAAACTAACATAACAAACACAACCACTGAGGTTGTATGTCTTTCTGTTTGATGCCAGAACTTAATAACTTCACCCCACTGTGTTCTTGAAATGCAGGAGGTGGGCACTAAGTTGTAAGTATGTGGTCTTTCTCTTGAGGTCTGAGATGATGTGGTGGGTGAATAAAAGAGTGTGGGAATACAAGAATGACTCAGGAGACAGTGTGGGAAATACAGCTGAAGTCTGCTCTTGGATCACCTGTGGGTTATTACCTCCAGACGGTTGAAGAAGAAGCTTTGATAAAGAATAACAACACCTGTAAGGACTTCCTCATCGAGGCCATGAAATACCACCTGCTTCCTCTGGATCAGAGGCTCTTGATTAAGAACCCAAGGACCAAGCCCAGGACTCCAGTCAGCCTGCCCAAGGTAAGCCCCAGCCCAGTCAGTGCCAGCTGTCAGGGCTGTGTTCTGGGAAAGTGGCCTTCCATTGCTGGCTCCAAGTCTTTCCTCACCTGTGGCTGCCTTGCTTCTTGGTTGCATTTACCAGCTAAGAGATGGAGTCTGCTGGTTCATTTTGAATCTGCTGGTACCTCTCTCTTGCAGGGTCTTCCTGTCCTAAGAATTTCAAGGTAACCTCCAGAGGCACCAGAGAGTTTTGAGAATAACTCCTTCGTCTCCTCTCCTTATTTGCTCTGGGTTCTATTTGTGTTGGAAGCAGAGGAATGGCTTTGTGTTTCTTGACTTAGTGATTTCTAGGCCATTATTTGAATTTGAATGGTCCTAGTCTGGCTCTTTTATCTCACCGTAGAGCCCTACAGAACAGTTAGGGCTGCCAGACCGGGTATTGGCTGCTTTGGTTCCTTGCAAGGCCCTGCCTCTCTCTGGTCCTCAGGTCTTTCATCTACAGAATGAAAGGTCCTGCACTGGCTGGTGTCTAAAGTCCATTCCAGGTTGGCCTTCCAGTAGGCCGTCTAGGATCCTAAAACGCTGACGTCTCAGGAAAGGTCCCAGCCAACCCAGGAGGAAAGGTGAGCAGAGAGGAGTGAGTTGTGTTGACTCAGCTACCGCACAGCCGGCAGCCCCAGGGCATTGTGTAGGCCTTTGCTTTGTCCTCCTCCTCCTCCTCTTTCTGTCTGGCTGCCCTACTCCTTGTCTGCTGCTTCCAGGAAGGGTTTCAGAGTGCTGGAGAAGCATGTTGTCCAAGACCAGATGTTGAGATTCTCCAGGGTCTGTGCTTCCTCTCCACTCTGTGTTGTGACCCTGGGTGATGGAGAGTTTAGTGGGTGCAGTGTGGATGAAGGTTATAAATCTCCCAGATAATAATACGAGTCACTGGCATTTGCTGAGTGCTGCTTCAGGGGCAAACAGTAAGCTGAAAGGTATCACAGTAGAGCTTTCTTAATCCCCTCAATAGCCCTGTACGGTAGAGGCAGGTATCCTAGCTGTACACAGAGGAAACGGAAGGTCAGAGAGATTAAGTGACTTGCCCAAGGTCAACACAGCCAGTGTAGTAGAGCCAGTGTTTGAATGGTGTCTTTCTCACCCTCCAAACCTGTTCTGTGAACCCACACCATCCTGCAGCTGGCTTCATCTTTGTAAACCTGAGTGTATGTACCTACTTGTCAGCTTCCTATCGCCCAGCGCATGTTAGAAGGTGCAGCCACCAGGCAAGGGCCTTGGTCTGGCTGGCCATTTGTCTTCCTGCGTGTTGATGCTTTGGTTTTATTTTATTGAAATATTGCACTGAAATGACTTCATATTTTTCAAAATGAAAATAACTTTGCTTTCTTCAGTTATAGAAATATGTGGTCATTGCAGACTGTTAAAAGGCTACTACATTTTTGAAATAAAGTAAAAATCACCTGAAATTCCTCCACTCAGGGGCAATCACTGCTGTTACCTTGGTGAATTTTCTCCCAGACATATCTCTGTGCACCTAGTCACAAATAGATAAAAAATGTATACTTTCAGATAAATGGAATCTTGTTCCACAGATTGAATATCATTTTTATCTCCTACTCAACAGACTACTTTCATCATTATCAGTATAGGTGAAACCAGCATTAAATTATAATAGGTACATGGAATTTAATTATGTTTATGTACCATTACTTATTTAACTGTCCTCTATTGATGGACCTTTTTATCATCTCCATTTTTTTTTCTATTACAAACATTTCTATGTAATTTATGACCTCTTGTTTTAGTTTGCATTTCTTGTAAGTGAGACTCTAATGTTGGTTTCATACGATTATGGCTTTTGTATTTCTTTTTTAGGGGAATTTTCTGTTCATGTACTTTGCCCATTTTTCTATTGGACTGTATGTTTTTAATTAATGGTGTTTTTTTTTTAATGTTAATTTATTTTGAAAGGGAGACAGAGAGTGCAATGAGCAGAGGAGGGGCAGAGAGAGAGAGAGAGAGAGAGAGAGAGCGAGCGAGTCCCAAGCAGGCTCTTTGCTATCAGCACAGAGCCCAGTGTGGGGCTTGATCTCAGGAACCATGAAATCATGACCTGAACCAAAACCAAGAGTTGGACACTTAACTGAATGAGCCTTCCAAGGGCTCCTATTAATGGTTTTTAAGGGCTGTTTTTAATTTAAAGGGATTAGGCTTTCATGTGTATTTCACATATTTTTTTCTTAGTTTGCAGTTTGCCTTTAAACTTAATTATAGCATTTTTTTGAATCCCCAAAAAACAGTTTTAAGTAGTTAAATTGGTATGTCTTTTGCTTTATAGCTTAGGTTTTACATCCTGCTTAGAAATGTTTTCTATACTCTCAGATTAAAGAAAAAAAGACTCCCATGTTTTCTCAAGTACTTTAACGATTTCTGTTTTACATTTGAATCTTTGATGCACTTAGAATTTATTTTAGTATAAGGAGAGAGGGTAGGAATCCAGCTTTATTCCTATTGCAAATGATGAGCCAGTTGCGCCAAAGTTGTTTTATTGAATAATCTCCCTTTCCCCCCATCAATCTGAATACCACCTTCATTATGATCTAAATTTACATAAGCTTGTCTATTGAGGTCTTGAGATTATTGATTCTAAGATGGACTGTTGTTTTACATGGAGGAGGCTTTCTGCATCCTGGGTTCCCAGCTGGCATTGTTGCATGTCTTTGTGGCTTTTCTCCTTGGAAAAGGAGGTTCTTATCCTATATGTTAACAAGTCACCAACATCTTTTGCTGGGGAGTGTGTTCTGGAACTAAGGCAATGGTGCAGAACTGGCCCAGTTTCTTTGTGTGGAAACCATACATAGTTACCTTTCCTTTTCTAGACTCCACATCGAGTTTTTACCACACACACCCACAAGAAGAGTTTTAAAAATCAAAGCCAAGTTTGTGTCTGAGTCCAAACTCTGCCTGCTGAGACCACCCCTCCCTTTTGACATAACAAATCTGTAATTGGTAACAGTCCACCCCTCTTTAATGAGACCACGGTTGTCCCACTGTCCTCTCTACTCCTTAGGAAACACTATTTTCAGAATGAAAATGGTTAGATTCTTGAGCACATAGAGTTCTGTGGGGAGCTAGAATCAAGACTTCTTGTGAATCTGTTGAAGGAATTTTAAAAAAGACATTGCTGCTCTTAACTTCATTGTTCCCCTAACTTTAATCCTTGAATGATTTAAGGTTACATTGTCCAACCTGCTTCTCAAACTCTACTCTGTCACCATTGTTTGGACACTTAAATTAGTGAGGGGAACCCCACTGTAGGTTTGAGGAGTGGGGTATGCTGAGGGAAACTATCACTTTGAGGATTATCAGAGGTAATTATCTCATTAAATCATCACAATATTAGGGGTGCACTTTTGATATCCCTCCTTTACTGAGTTTACTCAGAGAGGTTAAGTAACTTGCCCAGTTACACAGCTAGTAAGTGCAGAGCTGGGGTTTGAACCAAGGTCTGTTCCACTCCAAAGTCTATGTTTGTTCTTTTTTTTTTTTTTAATTTTTTTTTCAACGTTTATTTATTTTGGGGACAGAGAGAGACAGAGCATGAGCGGGGGAGGGGCAGAGAGAGAGGGAGACACAGAATCGGAAACAGGCTCCAGGCTCTGAGCCATCAGCCCAGAGCCTGATGCGGGGCTCGAACTCACGGACCGCGAGATTGTGACCTGGCTGAAGTTGGACGCTTAACCGACTGTGCCACCCAGGCGCCCCAATGTTTGTTCTTTTATACTAGATTGCCTCCCAGAGACAGGTTTTCAGCTTTTGGTGACAAAGTAAAAGTAAAGTAAAGTCTTATACCATCCCACTCATCTTATTAAGAGATGCATTTCCAATACATTTACTACTTTTTATTTTCAAATTAAGACTTTATATTTTTAGAGCTATTTTAGGTTCACAACAAAATTGAGGGTAAGGTACAGCAATTTTCCATATACCTTCTGCCCCTACACATGCAGTTCCCCCATCATCAACATCCCAAATTGTTTTCTTTTAAATTCAGTTTTACAGAGGTATTACAAATTATACACAATAAAATTCACTAGGGAGACAATTTGATGAATTTCGAGAAATGCATGTAGGCATTCACTAACATCCTAATCAAAATATGGAATATTTTAAGCACTCCACAAAGTTTCTTTGTGCTGCTCTCTAGTCAAGTCCCTTCTTGTACCCCCCCAGGCCTTGGCAACTAATGATGTGATTTCTGTCCCTCTAGCTTTGTCTTCTCTAGAATGTTATATAAATGACATCATGACATATGTAGCCTTTTGAGTTTTCCTTCTTTATCTTAGCATAATGCTTTTAAGATTTATCCACATTGTCGCATGTATAAAGAGTTTGTTCCTTTTTATTGCTGAGTAATATTCTATCACATGGACGTCCTATAATTTGTTTTTCCATTCACCATTTGATGGACATTTGGATGTCTACTTTTGGCTTTTACAAATAAAGCTATTTGAACATTCACTTACAGATCCTTGTTTGGACTTACATTTTAATTTCTCTTGGGTAAATACCTAGGAATAGGATTGCTGGTAAGTATATGTTTAAATTGATAAGAAATTGCTTATATTTAAATTTACAAGAAACTGTTTCTCAAGACATTCGAGACAACTGTTTTTCAAGCTGTACCATTATGCATTCCCATCTTAACCGTACTTATTATCTGTTTTAAACCATTTTAGCCACTGTAGTAGGTATGTGTGGTTTTAATTTGAATTTCTCTAAGGACTACTGATGTTGAGCATCTTTTCATGTGTTTATTTGCTGTCTATATATCTTCACTGGTGAAGTCTATTCAAATTTTTTCCCCTTTAAAAGAATTGGGTTATTTTATTCTTATTGAGTTGTAAGAATCCTGTATATATTGTGGATATGTCTTTTATCAAATCTGTATTTTGCAAGTATTTTCTCCCAAACTGTGCTTTGTCTTTTTTATTTTCTTAGCAGTATCTTTGGGAGAGTAGAAGTTTTAAATTTTGTTAAATTTTTTTCTGTTAAGATTCATGTATTTTGTGTTTTATCTAAAAAAAAAAATCTTTGCATAATCTATGATCACAAAGATTTTCTCCTATGATTTTTTTCCTAGAAATTTTAATGTTTTAGGTTTTACATTTGGGTCTATGATCTATTTTGAGATTGCTTTTTAATATGGTGTGTGAGATAAGGGTCAAGATTCATTTATTTGTACATGAATGTCCACAGCATTTATTGGAAATACTCTCTTTTATCCATTGAGTAGGTTTGACATCTCTGTTGTAAATAATTGGCTATTTGTGTGTTGGTGTATATCTGGACCCTATTCTGTTCCTGTTATCTGTTTATCTGTTTTTACACTGATACCATGTTGCCTTGACCACTAACTTAGTAGTAAGTCTTGAAATCAGGTAGTGTGAGTCCTCCAGTTTTGTTTTTCAAAGTTGTGTTGTCTATTCTAGGTCCTTTGCATGTTCATTTATCATTTAGAATCAGCTTGACTGTTTCTACAAAAAAGACTTTGATAAAGATTGTGCTAAATTTTTAGAATCAATTAGGGGGAATTCACATATTAACAATAAAGTAGTTCTCCCTTATCCCTGGGGGATACATTCCAAGTCCCTCCATGCATGGCTGAATCTGCAGATCAGATTATACCGAACCCTATATATACTATTTTCTTCCTATAGGTACACACTTACAATAAAGTTTAATTTATAAATTAGGCACAGTAAGAGATTAACAGCAATAACTAGTGGTAAAATAGAAAAATGGTAACAATATCCTGTAATAAAAGTTATATAAATGTGGTTTCTTTGTCTCTCAAAATATCTTAATGTACTGACTCACCCTTCCTCTTGTGATGATGAGGGATGATAAAATGCCTACAAGATGAGATGAAGGGAAGGGAGTGATGTAGGCTACTATTGAGCTTCTGACTATACATCTGAAGGAGGATCGTCTGCTTCTGGACCAAGGTTGATCATAGGTAACTGAAACTGCAGAAAGCAAAACTGTAGATGGTGGGAGAAGACTACTGTACTAAATCTTCTGACCCATGAACACAGTATATATCTCCACTTATTTTTGTCTTCTTAAAAAAATTTTTTTTAACATTTATTTATTTTTGAGAGACAGAGAGAGACAGAACATGAGCATGGGAGGGGCAGAGAGAGGGGGAGACACAGAATCTGAAGCAGGCTCCAGGCTCTGAGCTGTTAGCATAGAGCCCGACATGGGGCTGGAACCCACAAACTGCAAGATCATGACCCAAGCTGAAGTTGGACGCCCAACCTCCTGAGCCACCCAAGTGCCCCTACTTTTGTCTTCTTTAATTTCTCTTAGCAACATTTTGTAGTTCTCAATGTATGATTCTTACAGATCTTTTGTCAGATTTATTCCTAGATATTTCATAGTTTTTGATGCTCTTATAAATGTTTTTTTAAGTCTAATTTCTAACAGTTTATTGCTACTATATAGAAATACAATTGATGAGAAAGGTTATTTAATGGAGGAGAGGTCCTTCATTGGCTTCTGAAAAACAGGGGCAGTAATTCCAGAAGATAACCATGTTCCCTGGGTTCACACTTTAGGGAAGTATTCAGGGTTCTCTTTTTTTTTTTTTTTTTTTTTTAATTTTTTTTTTTCAACGTTTATTTATTTTTGGGACAGAGAGAGACAGAGCATGAACGGGCGAGGGGCAGAGAGAGAGGGAGACACAGAATCGGAAACAGGCTCCAGGCTCTGAGCCATCAGCCCAGAGCCCGACGCGGGGCTCAAACTCACGGACCGCGAGATCGTGACCTGGCTGAAGTCGGACGCTTAACCGACTGCGCCACCCAGGCGCCCCTTCAGGGTTCTCTTTAAGAGTGTTACTCCTTCACGAAACTATAGGTACCATGATAGCATGTGTTATTTATCTCTGTTCTTGGCACATAGCCTGGAGTCTAACAAAGGGTGGACAATAGTAAAACGTTTCATGAATGAAAGATACATATGTGTGTATGTGTGTGTGTGTATATATATATATATATATATATATATAAAAGATTGTATTTTTAATTTTTTGAAGTTTATTTATTTTGAGAGAGAGAGAGAGAGAGCAGAAAAGTAAGTGCATGTGAGTGGGGAAGGGGCAAAGAGAGACAGAGAGGGAGAATCCCAAGTAGGCTCCACACTCAGTGCAGAGCCCAGTGTGGGGCCCAATCCCATGACTGTGAAATCACGACCTAAGCCAGTATCAAGAGTCAGATGCATGGGATGTCTGGATGGCTCAGTTGGTTAAGTGTCTGACCTTGGCTGAGGTCATGATCTCTCAGTCCATGAGTTCGAGCCCCGCATCAGGCTGTCTGCTGACAGCTTAGGATTCTGTGTCTGTCTCTCTTTCTGTTCCTCTTCTGCTCACATGGTCTTTCTCTCTCTCTCAAAAATAAATAAACATTAAAAAAAAAAAAAGAGTCATGGGGCGCCTGGGTGGCGCAGTCGGTTAAGCGTCCGACTTCAGCCAGGTCACGATCTCGCGGTCCGTGAGTTCGAGCCCCGCGTCAGGCTCTGGGCTGATGGCTCAGAACCTGGAGCCTGTTTCCGATTCTGTGTCTCCCTCTCTCTGCCCCTCCCCTGTTCATGCTCTGTCTCTCTCTGTCCCAAAAATAAATAAACGTTGAAAAAAAAAAAAAAAGAGTCAGATGCTTAACTGATTGAGCCACCCCAGTGTCCCAGGTTTTATTTAAAAGTAATCCCTACACCCAGCTTGGGGCTCGAACTTACAACCCTGAGATCAAGAGTTGCACACTCTACTGATTAAGCCAGACAGGCACCCTGAAGGAGGTATATTTTTTAAAGAAATAACCTCATGGAGATTTAGTATTGATCATTTCTATCAACCCTAGTTGTTTTCCAATACTGTCCACATCCATACATGTGTTTTTGCATGAATGCAGTGAGGATTTATCCCCTGCTTCATATTCTCCTTTGATCACTAATGAGATTGACTCTAGGACATGTGGTTCAGCCCACAGGTCCAGTATTGAATGAATCTGGTTGTTGTTCTGGGAGTTTAGATTGGTTTTGAAGTATTGAGATAAAAAAATAGCACCAGTAATAAACTAATAAACCATCATGCATGCATTTACTCATCAATTTATTAATTCACTCATTCAACACACTTGCATTGAGAAGTCACTAACTGCCAGGCACAGGGCTTGGTGCTAGAGCCACAAAGCCTCAGATGAATTGGTCCCTTCCTCATAGTGCTCCATATTCAGGGGAAGAGAGACAGATGTAAAAGGACAATTACAATGGACCATGTAAGTGCCACACTGGAGGTATGGGTAGGACAGTCTGGGAGCATGGAGAGGGGTGAGGGATTAGGGAAAACTTTCTTCAGGAGCTGACCCCTGAGCTGAGCCCAAGTCAAATGGATATCGTCTGTGAGAGGGAACATCCAGAAATTGGTTTAAATAACTGCAGGAGAGGACTGGCCCCCAGCCTCCGATGTGTTTTGTCCTTCCCTGGGTCATTGTTCTTATCACCAAAGGCATTCATGATGACACAAGAATGATTGTATAAATACACTTTCCTTATGTTTCAGGCAAAGCACTTTATGTACAGTATATTATCCTCATAACAACCCTGGAAGTTCTAATGTTGGAGAAGACTCCATGTTGGAGATTCAGTGAGATTGAATGACCCCAGGGTTTCACAGCCAAGTGGCAGCATGAAGGTTTGGATCTGGGTCTGGCCGACTCAAAACCTGTACTTTTTGACCAGTGTACAACACTAACTCCACAGTGATGATAATAGGAGATAATGATAACTTCCCTAATGTGAGCACTCAGAATGTGCCAATCACTGGGCTAAGTGATGTACATTTATTGTCTCCTAGGATTTACATCTTAATTATCCCCATTTTACACATGAGAAATTAGATTTTGGGTTATGTCACCTACTCATTATGTACTAAGTTATCCATTTCTGTGTTACAAATTACCTAATCTTGGTGGCTTAACACAATAAAGGTTTATTATCTTAATGTTCCCGTGGGCAGGAGTTCCAGAGTGTCTCTGCTGGGTCATCCTGGCCCAGGGCCTCTTGTAAATTTGTAGTTGAGCTCTCAGTTAGGGCTGCAGCCATCTCCAGGCTTATTTGGCAGGGGGAAGGTTGCAGGGTGGGGGATCTGATTCTAAGTTCACTGTCATGGTGAGTTTCTTTCATCAGGCAAGAAGCTTCTACAAGTTTCTACAAGCTTCTTTACCCTCTCAGCCTCTCCCTAAGTTGCCCAAGTGTCCTCATGATATGGCAACTAGTTTCCCCCAGGGTGAGTGGTTCTACAGCAAGACAATGAGAGAACATGCTCAAGACAGAAACTGTAGTCTTTTTATAACCTGTTCTCCAAATGATATCCCATCACTTTGGCTGTATTTTATCTGCTGGGTGCAGGTCAGTAAGTCCAGCCCACGCTCAAGGGAAGGGGAATCAAATACCATCTCTTGAATGAAGGACTATTAAATAATTTGTTACACACCTTTAAATCCCAGCTAGCAAATAGTAGACCTGAGATTCAAACACAGGATGATTGGTACTAGACCCTGTGCTTTTAACTGTTCTATTATATGGCTTCCATATTTCATAAAAGCATTTTTGCTGGGTACTGTGTGGAAAGAAGATAGAAATATGTAAGTGGCCAAATAAGTGGAGGAAGAAAAATAAGGAGATAATTGGACTACAGGAACAGCTGCAGGAATTGCAAGGGCAGGCTGGTCTGGGCTTTCATGAATTCAGTCCAGATAGGCTTCCTGACAGAGCAGTCTTTGAGAAACAAAGTGGTAGAGAGAGATTTGCCCTGTTTTCATCAGTTCTCAACAGCAAACCTGTTTGCCAGTCAAGCTCCCTCCCTGAAAGAACTAGGGCTCTGCCTTGAGATAGCTGTAGAGGCGAATGAGGGTGTTTTTTCCTGGGCCACATATGCACAAATCATACTGACACATTCAAGCTGGAACAGCTAATAGCATCATCTGGGCTCCCACACATGCACCGCCCAGTCCTTCCCCAAGGCTGGGTTGCCATGGACAACCAGAGGCTGTCTCCCAGTTGCTCAAAACACTCCTACGTTACCCTGTTCCACAGATGGCAGCAGAGAAATGAGGTCCCAGCAAGATGCAAATGAGCCTTTGGAGATGTACTGAGCCTGGCACTTTGCACTGTCATTTCAGTTCAAGTGACATCTCTATTCAGCAATTTTAAAATGACACTGAAAAGCCATTTGGGCCAGAAGTAGGCGGCTTCCTCCCTAGTTGGGCTGTCCAGTAGATGGTGTTGGAGAAAAGGCTATTGACAGGGTGGGTAGGATGACTTCTCACCTGGGCCAGGCTCCTGGATCGGCACTGCTCCTATTCCATCTTGATCCTTCAGATGGACTCAGGCCACACCTAGAAAACACCCTGGGGCCCTCAAAAAGTCCCATCATCACCCTGGAATTAGTGGTGTTCACTCTTCTCTTTACAGATCATGTAAGTGTCCTTTTCTACCATTTATTAGGAGTCTGTTTTTTAACAACTGTTTTAAACAATAGTAATGATGTTGGTGTTGATCAAATACTAGAAGCTAACATTTAGTATATACGATTTACCAAGCTGTGTGCTAAGTGCTTTATGACATTTAAGGCTCCTGGCCTCCACGAGAGAAACATCCTATTATCTTGATGTTACAGGTAATGGCAGTGAGGTTTGGCAAGGTTAAATGTCTTGCCCATGGTCACACAGCTATTTAGTGACTGGGCTGCTATTTGAGCCCAGATGTGCCTGACTCCAAAGTCCATATTCTCACTCCTGTCTTCCCTGGGTCTTGCTCTCACATTCCTGGTTCTCCAACTCCCATTGTCTCTGCGCTTTGGCTGTCGGTCCTTGCCTAGAGCATCTGTTGCTCAGGAACCTGCGGGGACAAGTCTTCTGCCTCGACCTCGACATGCTCCTCGGAAGAATTGGTGTTAGCCCTGCGGCCCCACGCACCAGGGTAAGAGAGAGTCTCGCTTCCTGCCCTGGCCCGAGGGACCGACTGGCTGGGCCTGCCTTCTGCCCAGCTCACCGGTCATGGAAGAGAGTTTGGACACACACTCCACTCTTGCCTGATGACAACAGTGTACAGAGCCCACATTGTTCCTATCACCCTACTGGAGAGTCTGATGACTTAGAGGTTAGGATCCTGACTCACAAGTGAGCCAGAAGTCTCTGCTCTGTTCACCTGCTGTACCTCTCCCTGGCTAGTCTTGGGTACCTCCTGGTTCTCACACAGAGTGGTTGTCATACTCTGTGAGGAGTGACTAACATGTCTTCGCTGCTCCAGTCATGCTGCTAGAGTCAGAATCCTCCGTGGGAGGAGATAGTCTTATATATTTATTTAAAAACCATCTCGCTAGGCTGGGAGTGAACTTTCCTTCCTAAGGAATCATCAGGTAGTCTTTCCATGGTCTCACTAAGCTCCCTAAAATAAATGGCCATTTGGACTTTCCACAATGACAGTGTTTTCCTTGGGAGTTATCCAACAGCCATGCCGTCCATGGTTGAGTCTGGCTTACCTGTATTCTGTCAACCAGAACTCTCCATCCACCAGAACTTCTGTAGCCTTCAACACGGTGGCAGATGAGACTTGGGGTTAGGACCGTGCAGTGCCCTGCAAGACTCCCGAGTACACTGTTGTCCTTCAACATGATTACATTTTATTTGGTCTAGCATAATTGTTAGCCTGGAACCAGTTCTTTATTGTGATTCCCATATGATCCCTGGTAGATCTTCCTCAGGGTTACCTTAAAAGATACATGTTAAAAATAGCAATTGTTAAATAAGCCGATTTGCTTCAGTAATTTCTATTATAGACATTACAAATCTTTTGGACTTAGAGGTGTTGGAGAAAGAAAGAAATATGCTCGTTGAGCATTGTGGGGCTGAGTTTTTCTGGAAATGTAAAATAAGGGCTTGTAGGAGAGAATCGTTTAAATGTCTTCATGCCCTGACATCTTATGATCTTCCTAAGTAGCTAGAGGTTTATAATTTTAGAGATGTAATACGTGTAGACTTGGGGAATACTCATTTTTGTCTAATTGGTTGCTAGGATCAGGTATCTATGGAAACAACCATCCATTAGTATTCAAGATAGGAAATTTATTTCTTTTACTCAGCATGATCACACAACGAGTATAGTGTTCCTTGTATGGTGGCCTCTTGCAAAGCCTGCCATAGGAAGTGGCTTTCTTAGGCCTGTGAAAGAAGCTGAAAGTGCATCTCCTCCTGCCTTGAGCCATCTCTGCATTTTCAGAAACCAGTGGTCCTGCTCCACACAAGCTCATAATTACTCTTCCCAAATTATTGTATGAGGTTTAATGTTCACAGTCGTCCCTCAACGGTGGCTTTATGAGCTCAAAGGGAAGTTCGTTTTGAAAACCTTGTCCTGTATTCCTGTTGTTTTTCTACTCAGGTTTTACCTTAGCATTGGAATTTTTGCGTTTGTATAGTAATGCTTCTGTGTAACTACGACAATTCTTAAGATATAAGTGCTCGTTTTTTCTCCAATATGAATGTACCTCCCTACTCCTGGTGTAAGATTGTTTCTGGGGCATGGTGAGGTTCCTCAAAAGCTTCGCCTTTTTTTTTTTTAACAGAGAAAACCTGATAACTTGTACAAAGAATAAACTGTCTTTCTTCTGGTGGTTGAGTCAAAAGATGGAAAAAGCTCCCTTTTTCTCTATTTATTTTTTGCTTCTCAAATTGTAATCTGGTGGCCAACATGTATTAATCCCAGCAAGTGACATTCTGGATTGTGTATTTTCTTTGATTTAACCGTGTATTTTTTTAAAATTTGGTTTCTTACGTATGCTCCTTGCCATTCATTCATTTCTTATCCCAAATAAATATCTGAGTCCTACTTTTACCTGGCACCAGAAGGCCCTGAGGTTATCTTGGTGACTGAGGCAGATAGATTTTTTTCCCCACCAAGGCTCACCATCCAGGCAGGGAGACGAGGTCACTAGGAGGTTAGAACACAGTGTGGGCCAGTTTTAATGAGAGAAAACAGGGCATGTGTGATCTCAGAGAAGGGACATTAACTCAGATTTGAGATCAGAGAGGTCCTTTTGAAGGAGGTGACATGTAAACTGAGACCTAAAAAATAAGCATGTGTTAGAGCAGAGGGATCAGGAATGGGGGAGAATGTTTCAAGGAGAGGGAATGGAAGGCGTTGAGTGCCTGAGGTCACTGTAAAAAGAAAATTAAAACCTGGTTTTATTCTCACCCAGTCCCCAGAACCAGATTTCATGGAAAATCGTTGCAGTATTGTGCCTTCATTTTAGCTTTACCAACTCAAAACTGGAAGGACGGTACATGTCCTAGGCATGTTTAAGAATGCACGGCGAGTCCCTGGGCCCTGGAGGAATAAGGTGGACATTGTCTGAAGCTTGCCAAAAGGCTGTGTTCCTTAACTGCCCCTTAAACTTGTCATGGATGCCTATCTAAGCAAAGAATTACAGATGGGAAGTAATGTCAAATTCAGGTTTTCTCTGAAGAGGGCTGCTCTTGATACAGAGCAGTGGACCCTTTGGGCTGTGTCATGGAGAGCCAAATGTAGAATGTTATTTCCAGAAGCAGTAGCAGCAACTCTAATCTTGCACTGGGTGTCTTGGGTTCCTTTGGAATGTTCCAGAAGTCAGAACTGAGTTCTGAGTTTTTGAACATTGGTTACCCACATTTGACCACAGATAGCTGTGACCACCCACATGGGCAGTGGGTGGCCTGGATGTGGAATCTTGGGACATAAATGATTGATGAGCAATAGCAGTCAGCGCTGGTTCTGCCTCCTCGTGTGATAGATGTTTTGGAACAGAAGCACCAGCATCAACCAGGAACTTGTTATGCACAGTCTCTGTCCTACTCCAGACCTGCTGAATCAGCAATTCTGGCAGGGTTGAGGAGGGGGCCTAGCATTTTGTGTTTTAACAACCCTCAAGGTGATTGAAGTTTGAGAACCACTGGAGTACATAATACAAGCTACAGGTAATGAGAATGTCCTGTGATTCCTATTGATTGGCTGCCTGTGACTCCCACCCCTTCCACGCCATGTAAGAAGACCTCTTAGAATAGCCATGAGAGTGATGTTGTTATGGAGACAACCATGAACTTGTACCAGTTTATTAAAACATATGTACGATTGTTAACTTTGCTACATGTGACCAAAGTCACAATAGGGATACCACAATTAAATGCTCCAGTTCTAATACTATAGCTGGAGCAGTGGCTTTTTTTTTTTTTTTTCCTTTCCTGACTATACCCCATACTAACAAATCTGTTTAAATTGTGATCCGGGAGACACATACACATGTGTATAAGCATACCAACTGTTTCATGAAATAACACCCTTCCTATATTTTCTGTGCTGCTCTATTAAAAGTATGTTGGTTGCAATCCATAAAATTCATCTCCTGACTCACCAATGAAACGTGACCTGCAGACGTAGTGAGCTGTCTTTGCGTGGACCTTGTGTCTGGAGCAGGAGAGGGGTGGGACTGCCTTCACCTCTCCATCAGGTAGACTTGGTTTTCGGTCTCTGTTCTTCCACTTGCAGTTGTGTGACCTTGGGCAATTTGTTTATGTTCTCTGAGCTTTAATTTCCTTATTTGTCAATATGGAAAACATCTACCTCACAGAGTTAACATGAGTAAATGACCAGGCATTTCACACAGTGACCAGCAGTGGTAGCTACTACCTTACTTGTGGAGATGGTATTGTTAGCACGATTTTTCAGAACATCATCAGTTAAATACATTTCTCTGGGAACTACCCCAAAGCAGTCTTTCACAATTTTGTCCCAGACTACAATGAATAAGTGCCCCCCTGTAGTCTGTGTATTCAGAAATATTTTTGAAGTAATTTTACCTTAAACATGCATCCAAGTTCTGCCCTCTATTCCAAAAATATATTCAAGTTTATATATGTATTTTGGAATATTTTGTTTTGATAAAAGAATTGAGTCCCCTGGCTCAAATCCTTGAGGGCATTGAGATTGTAGATGTCCTGAGTGGCTACATGTACCACCAACGTAGCCCTGAGCACAAGTCTTTGGGAAGGGTAGACCTTACAATTTTGTTTGTTAGGACTGACTGTGCAAGAAAAGTCTATCTGTTGGTGATTGTGGGTAGCATCTTCATGTATGTAACTCTGTCATCAACGGGCATGGCAGATCATTCGTGAACCCTGGGCAGTTGGTATGTGGAAGTGCCAGGGATTGATCATTCATGAATCCACATGTTGTGGAGACCCAGCCAATGTCTGTTTGTCTTTCTGGAGGTCATGATTGTGGTTGGTGGCCAGGCACCCAAGGCGATCCGCAGTGTGGAATGCTACGATTTTGAAGAGGACCGGTGGGACCAGATAGCTGAGCTTCCCTCCAGGAGATGCAGAGCAGGTAAGCAGCCTGCCTTTCCCCAGTCTGTCTCTGCTTACTGCTGGCAATCCTGAATTGCTCCTTGTTTCCACAAACGTGTGCATTACAGACTCTCTTCCTTTCCATTCCCCACTTGCCCAATATCTGGCTACCCCTTCTGAGGTAGTTGCTATGTGCTTAGGGACTTGAAGCTAGTACCAGTATTCGCTTGAATCAAACACCCTTGGAAAAGCATATATGAATAGAAATCCAGTGAGTCCCTCAATGACTTCCTATTCTGTAAAGTTGGAGATCACTTTCTGTGGAGAATTATTCATGTGACTGCCTGGCCCCCGCACTATCACTCATCAGCACGAGTGATCAGCCGCCTGAGATGACCTCGATGCCTTGGTTTCCTGTGCCTCAGGTGTGGTGTTCATGGCTGGTCATGTGTATGCTGTGGGTGGATTTAACGGCTCACTGCGCGTGCGGACAGTGGATGTGTATGATGGTGTGAAGGACCAGTGGACGTCCATCGCCAGCATGCAGGAGCGCCGGAGCACTCTGGGTGCAGCCGTGCTCAATGACCTGCTCTACGCCGTGGGGGGCTTTGATGGAAGCACTGGTAGGTCTGGGATGTGGTCCCCACTCCTCCTAGACTGGGACATGCCCTCAGTGCAACCCTGGTTTGCTCAGCCAGTTCTTGGGTCAGCCTTCTGTCCATCCACAGCTACCTCAACAGCACACTCCTCCTTCTTCATCTCCTACCTTGTTTGCCAGAGCCAGGCCTTTCTACACATGGAATATGTAACTGCCCACATGGGTGGTATCATTTCCAGGATTCTAGGAAGGCTCCTGCACTCAAATGAGGCCTTTTTCTCCTTTCTGTTGTTTGGGAACCCATTTTTGTAAAAAGATGAGACGTAGAAAGAGAGCATGCTCAGCTGGAGGGCATCTCAGGACTGTCAGAGCCCTCTTCTGGATGGACACGGAAGCTGTGGAAGAGACCTGGCTCAGGCCACGCAGTCTTTATCCATTGTCCTTTCTACTGCCCCACGAAGCTTTGTCAGACTGTGCCACCACAGGTGCGTTCCATTGCTCCTGGCTTCTGTGTTGCTTCAGAGCTCAAATCAGAAACTACTAGTAGACATGAACTTGGAGAGATTATCTCACCTTTCCTGTACCTCCAGGTGGATGTCTCTATAGACAGTAACTCTGTTAACACTGAAATGCCCCCAGGGATGTGAAAAACAGTATTTTTTACTTCTCTGAATTTTCATTTGTGTCCTTACCAATTGGTAACCTTTCCAATTCTTCTCTTTGCCTCTCTCATAATATTTTAGGGTCTATAGCCCCTTGAGAGGCTGCCTCTAGTGGGTAGGATCTGAGAATAAAGACAAAAAAAGAGAGTGGGGCATTGTTTCTTCTAGAAATTGCTTTTGGTTGTGAGTAGAAAAACCTCACTAAACTGTGGCTTAAACAAATGAGAGATCTTGTTTTACCCATGAAGGAAGACGTCCCGGAGTTGGCAGTTGCTAACTTCATCTACTTGCTCAAGAATATTGGGGCCAAGGTTCTTTAAACATCTCTTGGCTGTACCCTCCTGATCATAAGATGGCTGTGACAGCTCCAGCCAGCACATTTGTGTTCCAGGTAGCATCAAGCAGGTTGGTGTAGAAAAACAAAGGCTATTTCAGAAATGCCCATCAGATTTCTTCTTAGGCCTTCTTGACTGAGTCACCCCTAATGGTTGTGGGACGCTAAGTTCTCAGCTTTCTAGCTTCTTAGATAGAGGAAGAAAAGAGAAAAGAACATGTTCAAGTGAGGCAACCTCAGGTTTTTTACTCCATTCAGTAGATGTAATGATTTACATTTGCAGGGCAGTTCTGTTGTATCCCCATGTCTGCTTGTGACCCACCGTGAGTCAGGCCTTTGTGGTCCTCTCAGGTAGACACACTGAGGACATGTATCAGTGAGGTGCCCCAGGCTGCATGGCAAGGTAGAGGTGGTACTCAGCCATATCCCCCGGTTTCAGACCCTTCCCCCAGCCTCACACCAGATGAGTCCTCACCTCTCCTCATGAGTTAAAATCTTACAAGTCTCTGGTCTCCCAGGCCTAGCATCGGTGGAAGCCTATAGCTACAAGACCAACGAGTGGTTCTTCGTGGCCCCAATGAACACACGGCGGAGCAGCGTGGGTGTGGGTGTCGTGGAGGGTAAGGAATACCAGTGGGCGGCGGCCCGTCCCTGCCCCAGCCCACAGGTCTTGTCCCAGCACCCTGGCTCTATTCCTCCCATCACTGCTCTGAGTCAGGTTCAGGGATCCTGATGGAACAGATGAAGAAAGTTAAGGCACAGATGGGTGCAGCTATTGGCTCATGCTAGCAGGTGGCCAGGTGTATTGGGGGGAGTAAGTGGAGCCTAAGGGGAGACACCAGCCTGTTGCTTTGGCTACTTATCAACAGTTGTGTTATAGGTTGAGGAATCTAGAGTCAACATAGAATGTAGGAGTATAATGTGGTGGGGTGAGGGTTCATTTTATTTAATTAGTTTGGTCCTCCTATTTATATGTTGAACATTAACACATTAACAGAGCCTCGAGTGAGGTGGGCATGTTTTCCCAGGTCTGATTACTGTCACTGCAGGACAGGTTGGTGGCAGAGTCCTGCTCAAGTCAGGAAAGGTGTGTGGGGTGAAGCAGGTGAGAGTAGTGAGATCCGGGGCCCAGTTAGGGCTCTGTAGTTTATAAATGGCTCTTTTATATATAAATTTTGTTCCCAAAATCCTTTTGGAGGAGATAGACAGGGCTTAGATTTTCTCCATTCTCCTCATGGGGAAATGAAGTGCCAGAGGGGCAAGTGATATGCCCAACGTTAGTAAATAGCACAGCTGGTCCTTGAGCCTGGGTCTTCTGACTCCTAACTCCGTGCTCTTTCCATTGTGCTACACTCTTTCAGACCATTAGCAAATGCTGATAGGGATTTTATAAATATGTGTGAATTCACTGTATTAAAGCATAGAGTATTATTTGGAAAAAAAAATGGTATACTTTATAGGATGACACTGATTCATTAATCTCTCCTGAAGTGGGAATGTAGCTGGAATATATGCATTTAGACATGTAGGCAGGCATTCTCTCTCTCTCTCTCCCTCTCTCTCTGTCTCTGTCTCTGTCTCTGTCTCTCCCCGCCCCCCCCCCCCCCCATCTCCTATGCATCCACAAGAACACACTTACTTGCTTTAGGGAGAGTGTAATGTGCAGTGATTAGACAGACATTAGTAGAAATATTCTCTCTCACTGCATTTCTTGGTTTGTACCAGTATTGCATAAATTTTCATTTAGAAGTATATTATTCTAACATACTAAATGAGTCATTTTGGTGAGTGCAAGGATTTTGTCCTCCTCTCAAGATAAATTGTTTCTTGCAATCTCATCCTCCTGGTGGAAACAGAAATTGATTTGTCTGCCAAATATAAGTGCTTTGTCTAGCCACCTTCCCATTTCCTCCCTTGTTCCTCAGCCAGGAATACTAAACAATAGTGTAGGGGTTAAAAATAGCAAGTCCCTGTTAATAGACTCAAGGAGAAACCTTGAGTCGGTATTTTTTCAGCTGATGCAAGGTTAGGATGGTTGATGGCAGGTTAGAGAAGTTGCCTTCGTGGTCGTGATTTGAAATGCTCCCCTTGACAAGGGTTTGTGTGAGCATGTTCTGTGTGTGGAGGAAGTGCTGTCTTGTAGCGTGCCTGTTGAGACAGGGGACAGCCTGGGAATTTGTTGATCTTGTCCATTCTGAATTTGAAGCTCTTTGGCTGTGGGTCACCTTGGGGCTGCAGTGTGTCCTCCTCATAGCTTTGGTGAGAATGTTTCAGGAGGATTTTAAGGGGCCTCTGCTTCACCGTGGCCTTGGAGATAGGGCTCTCCACATGGTCACAGTCTTCCCTGCCCTCTCTCTGTCCTCTGTCATGGCTGTCTGGTCTGAATGACACTGGGGTTGTTCTCGGGAGCTCCGCATCTCCTCCACACCTGAATGACTTAGGTTTTGGCGAGCAGAGGGCAGCTGGTGGGCAGGTTGTTGCATCTTGGCCAGCCTATGTCATGGGAGCAGTCTGGACCCTGGAAGAGTTGTTGGGTCAGGAATCTGTGCTCTGGCTTACGTAAGGGCAGAACTGGGGAGGACGTGTCCCTTTTTTCTTAGAAGGGTCCCTGGAAAGGACTCTGGGGCAGAAAACAAAACCAGCCTCAATGATAGAAGAATAAATAATTAAAAACATTTTTGTAGATGTTTATTTATTTTTGAGAGAGAGACAGAGTGTGAGCAGTGGAGGAACAGAGGGAGAGGGGGACACAGAATCCGAAGCAGGCTTCAGGCTCCAAGCTGTTAGCGCAGAGCCCAATGTGGGGCTCAAACTCACAAACCTTGAGATCATGACCTGAGCTGAAGTCACACGCTTAACCGACTGAGTCAACCAGGCGCCGCAGTAATTTTATATTTGATATGACAGCAGTTTGAGCTTCTTTCTAATTTAAAAAAATGGCACACTTCCAAATAGTAGTTTTATTTTTGGTATTTCTCCCTCAGGAAAGCACATAATGACAAAAAAAAAAAGGCACCTCATTTGGTTAGTAACTCTATTCAGTGGATTTGCATTTGGCAGTGTTTATTTAGTCTACAGTTAGTGTTTGAGATCCTTATTATAACTCCATTACTCCCCATAGGTCTGAGGCCTAGGCCTAGGTGAGGTAGGACTGCCCCTACCACACACAAACAAACACACACACACACACACACACACACACACACACACGGGGGCGGGGGGAGAGAGAGAGAGAGAGAGACAGAGAGAGAGAGAGAGAGAGAGAGAGAGACAGAAAGAAGAGACCCTTCATGTTTGAATCTCTGCTCTAGGGGAGCTGAAATGCTGATTTCCTGCCCCTCGTCCAACCGCATATGTCCATCCCCAGGCAGAAATGATGCCTTTAGATAACAACTTATGGTATTTTTATTTATGCGTAATGGTGTTTCAGTGATCTTGCGCATGGCTTAAAGATCACAAGGGAGCCTTTCGATGAATTCCAGCCACCCCAGCCCAGAGTGCACACACCATGCTGCGACCACATGTTCCCTTTGCTGGAATTGTGGATGGAGCACATGAAGTATGGTAAAGTCACGGTTTGGGTTCTCACTGAAGAATATCTTCTCATATTTGTTTTGTCTGCTGTTGTAAGCCATTAGCCAAAAGTCAATCTGCCTGCCTGTAGCTGGGCCCCACTAGCTTTTTATTTCTTGGGTGCCTTATTCTGGAGAAGATCTAATATAGTTCGCTAGCAAGAATATGCTGAGCCACAGTGGTGCCAGGCCATAGCTTTGCATTGGGTATTTAGGGTGCTTATTTAGAAAGATGCTCTGAACTGCATTAAGGAGCCTCATGGCTTAAGAGGAAGTAGAAGGCAGAATTGTGAAGAATGCATAGTCTGGTTTGTGGTCCCTCTGGAGGAAAGGGGCCCTGAACTCTCATGGCGATGAAGGTGCCCCAGTGGGTTAACAATGGAGTTTCAGCCAAGCTCCAGTTCTGTGCCACTGTCCCTGCCACCACCCTCAACCACTTTGTCTGTTCCAGGGAAGCTGTATGCTGTCGGGGGTTATGATGGGGCTTCCCGCCAGTGCCTGAGTACCGTGGAGCAGTACAACCCAGCAACCAATGAATGGACCTATGTGGCAGACATGAGCACCCGCCGCAGTGGCGCAGGTACGAGGAGCCTCAGGGCGCAGGCTATGTCTGATCCACTCCCAGGTGGGTCCGGAGACCAACAGTTGAACATTCTTCCTTACTTCACCTTCCCATTCTTTGCTTTTAACGTCTGTATTCCCACTGGCACCTTTCCAGCTCGACACAAGCACTTACATGTTTTTTGTTTTTTTTTTTTTTATTTATATATGAAATTTATTGTCAAATTGGTTTCCATACAACACCCAGTGCTCATCCCAAAAGGTGCCCTCCTCAATACCCATCACCCACCCTCTCCTCCCTCCCACCCCCCATCAACCCTTAGTTTGTTCTCAGTTCTCAACAGTCTCTTATGCTTTGGCTCTCTCCCACTCTAACCTCTTTTTTTTTTTTTTTTCCTTCCCCTCCCCCATGGGTTCCTGTTAAGTTTCTCAGGATCCACATAAGAGTGAAACCATATGGTATCTGTCTTTCTCTGTATGGCTTATTTCACTTAGCATCACACTCTCCAGTTCCATCCACGTTGCTACAAAAGGCCATATTTCATTTTTTCTCATTGCCACGTAGTATTCCATTGTGTATATAAACCACAATTTCTTTATCCATTCATCAGTTGATGGACATTTAGGCTCTTTCCATAATTTGGCTATTGTTGAGAGTGCTGCTATGAACATTGGGGTACAAGTGCCCCTATGCATCAGTACTCCTGTGTCCCTTGGATAAATTCCTAACAGTGCTATTGCTGGGTCATAGGGTAGGTCTATTTTTAATTTTCTGAGGAACCTCCACACTGCTTTCCAGAGCGGCTGCACCAATTTGCATTCCCACCAACAGAAGCACTTACATGTTAACCTCTCGCAGGGAATATTCTCTTCACCATCATCCCTTCCATCTCTGTGGAAATAACTGCATCCCTGAAAAGTGAAGGCTTGCTGCGTGTCAGGTGCTGTCCTAATAAGCACCTTCAATTTATTTAGTCCTCACCACTGCCCCTAAAAGGTAGACACAACATAAATTCCACTTAACAGAAAGTAAGTTGACCGGGGGTGAGTAATTTGCTCAAGGTCATATAACTGGTAGAGTCAGGATTTCTACTCCTTTCACCCGTTTGGCCCTCCCCCTGGCAACTATCAATCTGTTCTCTGTATTGCGGGCTTTGATTTTTTTTTTAAGACTCTACATATAAGTGGACATCATATGTTATTTGTGTTTCTCTGTCTTCTTTTACTTAGCATAATGTCCTCAAGGTCTTTTTTGTGTGTGCATTTTTTTTCTTTATTGTATTTTTAAGACTGAATTGTGTTCTCACTTTACAGTTCCAAACACATGACTACTTGCTCAGCATTCCTTAATGCTACTTTAATATTATTCAAAAACTTTTGTGTGCTCACTAGTTAGAAAACAAAAAGGTGTATGGTCCCATTTAAGAAGCATTTGTATGTGGAATACTACTTTTAGTGAGATTGTATTTGCTGATTCTGACCAGTCGGCCCTCCTTGAACATGGAGCAAATGCCTGGAAGTCAGGAGGCCTATGCTTTAGTGTTGAGTCTGCTAGAACTTGCCATGTGACTTTGAGCAAGTCCCTTCCCCCTTTCTGGCTTCTGATTCCTCAGATGTGAAATGAGTGGGCTGCAGTAGATGTTCCCAGGGGCCAGTTCAATGCACACATATGATGGTTCCTCTCCCTTCCTAGAGCTCTTTTAGTAATTTTGGTTTAGAGAGTCTTGGTAGAGTCTTGTTTGTACTTCCTAGGAATCTTCTGTGACTTTAGGCGTGAGAGCAAGTTCAAAGCTCAAGGATGTAGGGACAGCTGAGGAGGAGTGGAATGGCAGCGAGACATGGGGCTGCTTCTAGGAGCATCTCAAGCAGCAAGTGTGGAGGGGCAGCCCCGTGTGGAGCCCCTAGCACAGACCAGCCCCATCTGCCATAGATCTGCCTCTGGAGGCGAACTGCTCCGTCTGTGCCAGGCTGCGCAGGCCTTGTTACTGTGTGGAGTTCACTGGGGCTGCTCTGGCCGTGGATGGTGGCAACTCTACTGGCCGTGGCACTGGGTGACCTCAGTTTAGAGAATGCTCCCTCTCCCAGAGGTGGACTCTTGACTCAAGTTACTGTCAGAGCCCTGGCCTCAGGCTCCCAGGTCAGCTTTTGTTATATGCTTCACATCCCTAAGATTAGGGGAAGCCTCACCTCTGGAGTTGAGAACCTGCATGGTGGGTGTTCTTTGGTGGCTGAAGAACCAGACTCTGGCCTCTGGCTACTTCTGGCCCTTTGAAGTGCTGGGAGCCATGGTGGCTTTTAGGTCCAGGAGACATCAGTGTGAACATTTGTGGAAGAGGCTGCAGAAGGGCAGGGGAGACCCTGAGGACCTGGAATGCTGCTTTCTTTTTCAATAGCGTGTGAGCAGTGCTCGCAGACGGTTGGAGGAGGGTAAAGAGGCCATGACTGGAACCCAGGCTCTGCTAGTTCTGGGAGAGGGGCAGATGAGGCTGCTTTGGAACACACTGAATTTCATTATACCCAAGTCCGTTGGATAGCCATTGTTGATACAACACCACCATCTGCTGTTAGTTTAGGGCAACTGTGAGGAACCACCAGCACAACCAGCATAATTGCTAGATGGGATTTTACATATTTTGGCATTCAAACAAGGACCTAGTACCATCAGGCACAGGGAAATAGTCTGAATAGTATAGGGTCCTTGTCCATGTGAAGTTTATATCCTAGAAATTGAGTCTTTGGGTCTGACACGTTGCTGCACATCCCAATCACCTGAGGTACCTTTTCTGAGTCCCAGCCAGTGTCTCTGGGAGGGAGGCCCTGGGAATCTATATTTTCAAAATCTCTCCACCTGATTGTGATGCAGCCTGTCGTGGGGCGAGGTAGCCCCTGTGCCATGTTGCTTTGCAAGTGGGAGAACTGAGGCCTGGAAAAGGGGAAGTTTCACCCGGCAGCAAGTTAGAGACACACGTCCAGACCTACGTGTCCCAGACACCAGGTCTGTTGCTGTTTCCACTCCCCTTCCTTCTGTGACCTGCACTGAAGGATTTTAAAAGATGACACCGAATCCTGTACACGATGCCATGCTAGAACCAAGCTCGGGCCTATCAACATCGGGAGTGATGTAATGTCCCTGTACAAGCTAAGAGGAGAGTGTGTGGCAGAAAGGACGGGTTCTGCTTTGGGGCATGCAGGGAGGTCTGCGCAGTAATGATGGCAGTGCACCTGCTACGCGGCTAGTTGCCAGGTTTAACTCCTCTTACTCAACTAGTATAATTGAAGGCTGAGGAATACGAGTAGGAAGACTTGGCAACACAGACAGGCCAACGGGAGGACAAATGTAATTTTACCGTCTGGAGATAACTTCTTCTAATGTTTTCGAGGATTTCTTTCAGTCTTTTTTTTTTTTTTTTTTTTTTACTTTATTTCTTTGCATAGGAATGCTCTCTCCCCATTTTATACATACATGGTCACATACATGTTACATATATATATATATTTATGTTTCTCTAAATAGATACAGGGTCATTTTTGCTTTGTATTTAGGGAATTCTCAGATTGACAGTTGTAGGAGGCAGGCAGGGTGTCATATTTGTTTTACGGATGAGGACACTGAGGTCGAGGGGAACAGAGCAGGACTCCTCATGTCACCCTGCTGGTGACGGTTGCCCAGGACTGGACGCCAGGCCTCCTGGTTTCTGGTCGCGGTAGCCAGCTTGAGGCTGGGACACTGTACTCTGCCTTTCAGGGGTCGGGGTCCTCAGTGGACAGCTGTATGCCACAGGCGGGCATGACGGGCCCCTGGTGAGGAAAAGTGTTGAAGTTTACGATCCTGGAACAAACACCTGGAAGCAGGTGGCGGACATGAACATGTGCAGGCGCAACGCAGGTAATATGACCACTCTTTCCTTCTGTCCTTGCGGGGTTTGGGAGTGAACACTAGCTCCAAAAGAAAAGCAGACGGGAGAGACTCCCCAGAACCTGGGCCCAAGCTTGTACCTCACACAGGAGTATCCCTTTGCCAGCTAGGCTCTGGGCTGGGAGAGGGGAGAGCCAGGGACCACAAAAGCTAGCCACAGTGTCCCCTATGTAGATGCAGGGGGTTCTTCCTCTTCCAAGAAAGGGTGATGACTTTGTGCACACATAGACACAGACCCAGAAAAGCCCTCCGATTACCGTCAAAGCCCCCTGTCCAATGGCTCTGTTGGGTAGTTAAGCACAAGGCTGTGTGGACATGGTCAGGCAATGATGCTTGCTTCTATCTTTTCTTTGCCACTACCTGGTTCTGAGAACCCCTCACTTCCCACCTGAAACCCATCTCCTTCCTTTTAGGGGTAACCAGTCCCCTTATTCATTCTCTGGTGGGAACACTTCCCATTTTCCTTGCTTTGTGCTTCTGTCTCTCTGTCCCTTCCCCTTTTCTTTCCTGTGAGAATGATTTATATTAGGGGGTTTAGATTTTTATTCTGGGAGCCTGACATCCCTATTAAACTATTTCCTTTGACAACTTTGTCTTCTGGCTCGGGTCCTTTGTTATTATATCTTACTTTATCCTCTTTACTCTATGAAAGTGTTGACTTAGCCTAGCTTCCCAGGCTGGAAAGACAACTAGGTGACTTTCTGGCAGATTTATTTCCTTTATATCAAGTTACCAGTTTGCTAAATTCATTTGTAGCTCACATGTTGAAAGTGTAAACAGAGGAGAGTTATTAATTTGCCCATTGCCTAAGCCCACCATGATGTAACTTGGCACTTGGCCTTAAACCACATGAGCGAGAGATTATAGACACTCGAGGGATTACCTAACACAGCTAGTGTGTCTTGAGTCCAAAAATAGATGTGTGTATAGGTACACATTTACATACAGATATTTCTGTTTTTTAATAGCAAAAGTGGAATCACACTGTGATGCTATTTTATAACCTCCTTTTCCAATCCACTTTAAAATCTTCCATGAATAACTTATTATAACATGAAATATATTTACATGATATTTTAAATGGCTATATCATAATTTGAATAACTAATCTACTGTTGGACATTTATTTCCATCTTTTCTATCAGTAACGCTTTTGTTATTACAAATGGTCCTTTGGCTAATCAGTGCACACATCTAAAATTATTTCTTTGGAATAAAAGTCTAGAAGTAAAATTTTTGAGCCTGAGTGAGCATACGTGCTTTCACTACCATCCAGGAAAGTGGTACATTTTATCTTCTCACCAGTGTTTGATATATATCTTCATCAATACTTATAATTACAACTTTTTGAACATCACCAACCCCTTAGTCTCATTTTGAAAAAAGACATGTATGTTGGACTATGGCCTCTTAATTAAAAAAATTTTTTTTAAATATATATTTTTGAGAGAGAGAGATACAGAGCATGAACAGGGGAGGGGCAGAGAGAGAGGGAGACAAAAGAATCCGAAGCAGGCTCCAGGCTCCAAGCTTTCAGCGTAGAGCCTGACAATGGGCTCGAACTCCCAAACCGCGAGATTATGACCTGAGCCAAAGTTGAACACTTAACTGACTGAGCTCTTGATGAGCAAAATAACAGTTTCCTACCCTTGAGTCCCTGCTGCATGAGACCTTGCCCTCAAACCTGCCCTCGGTGAGATCAGAGCAGGAGGGATGCCTGGTCCCTGGGAGCTTTGTGTGGATTTAGACTTAAGTGGTGCAAAGGCATCACAGACGTAACCATAGCCACACAAGAGGGATCTAACAGCATTTATCAGGGAAAACTTAGAAGCAGAGCAGTAGTACTGTGGATGAGGTTCCCTTAGTCTCATGCTTAGTCCCTTAGCATGAGAGGTCTGCATGCACCAGTAGGCAATGCTCCAGTAGAGAGGGGCCCCTCCTGGTAAGCTCTAAGTACTGATAGGGTCAGGGGCCAGGAACTGTCCATGGGACATGTAGCAGTGATTCCCCCTTTTTAGAAAGGGGGATCCTCGGAGCCCAGTGGCTGTTGTCAGCGTGTCCTTTGGTTGAGCACAATGAGACCGAAGAACTAGCTCCTGGAGCTACCTTGAAGGGGAGGAAGAGCACCTCCAGGGCCATCCAGATCTGTCTCCCATCCATTCCCATCACTGGTGACTCCTGCCGTAATGTCTCCTCTGGCCTCTGGTTCACAGGGGTGTGTGCAGTGAATGGGCTCCTGTATGTGGTTGGAGGGGATGATGGATCCTGCAATTTGGCTTCGGTGGAGTACTACAACCCTGTCACCGACAAATGGACGCTGCTGCCAACCAACATGAGCACGGGGCGGAGCTACGCAGGTCAGTGCGCTTCACTCCGACTCCACCCTCACCTCACCCCACCCCTGAGCAGAGGGTGTGGGGTGGGGGTGGACGTGAGTTTGCTGAACTTGGGACTAAGCGCCTTCTCCAGAGAGGGCAGATAATTGTCACATGTCACCCACCACTCTTCCATTCTGTGCCCATGACACATACCCATAATTAGCACTGTTTTCCCCCAGCGAACCTGAAGGTAGCCCCAGAATTCTCTTTGACACCTGTGTTCCAGGGAGCCGCTTCCAACTACTCTGATTTGTCATAAGAGGTTTTAGAATTTCATTGCCATTTCTGGGCTCCTAGATAGAGTAAGATACAGTTCTTGCCTTACACAAGTTTAATTGGAAAGATAAGGTCTGTCTCCATGAAATAGGACATACAAGGTGATGTCCTCATAACTTCTAAATGGAATGTGCTCTGCTGTACATATTTTAGGACACGACAGGTGACAACTTCCTGGAGGAAATGGGGCATGATTAAACTTTGGGGGGGGGCTCCCATCATACAGCTCACTGCCCTTTGCCAGGTGCTCCCTCCCTGTGCCACAGGGCAATGTGTTTGGTACAGCATGTACATTTGCTGTCATCTTTTCAAGAACCTTCTGGATGAATGGGACTGTATCTTTCCATTTTATAGATGATGAAATTGAGGTTTGGAGAGTCTTAAGGAACCTGCCCAAGACCACATAGTTTTAAAAAAAATGGCGAAGTCAGAATTCAGACTCCAGTGTGACTCCTGAGCCCGTGTCCTTTGTACTACCCCAGCTGAGGGGGAGAAACTATTCTGGGCATGAGACTGGAGGGAGGAATAGGAATGAAGCCAATGTAGAGGCTCATTCCTGGGGAGTGTGTGATGGGTTTGGTGAGGCCTGGGAGGTCGGACCACAGTGGGTGCTGCTGATGGCAGGGGCATGTAGCCCTGCTCCTTGTATCTTGTCTTCCAGGAAGTGGAATAGTTAGGGCTAACAGTTATTTACTGAGCACAGATGAACATGCCAGGCATTACCCTACGTATTCTACAACCACAATCTCCTTTAGTCTACCCCACGACTCCAACAGCATTCTTATTCCCTTTTTATATTAGAAGGTCAATCACTCTGTCTTCTTTGGATTTCTGTGCAGAGGAAGATTGTACCATGCAGGCTTAAAGGGGCTCCTATCACATTTTGTCAAGACAGGTCCTCAATTGCAGCAAACTTAATTTATTTTTTTTCCTCGTGTAGGATTTTTCTCAACTAAATATAAAAGATGCTAGAGGTATTTTGGTCTTAGAGTGAGTGATTCTTTTCTCAAGATTAATTATTAAAACCAGTACTTTCATTTTCTTTTCAAAGCTGTAGTGGCAAGACCAGGGCATTTTCGAGTATGAGGCAGCGAGGCCAGTGAGGGACCCTCCCTTGGCTCTTATTGGGCCTTAATGAGAGGGGAAGGTTTAGGTATAAGTGGTTAGAATTTCATATATGTGCTGAATATTTCATGTCCACTCCTTTATTGTCTGTCCACTCTAGAAGCAGGTGAGAAGGATACAAGCAAACGTGCAATTTGTGTTAAAGTCCATTGACTGAGTGAATCCATTTTTTTAAGAATCTAAAGAAATGGTCTGAAATGTAGAGATTTATGGATAGTTATTGTTTGGAGTATTATTTATGATAGCAGAGGGCAGAGAGCTACTTAGTGTCTGCCATCAGGGAAGTAGTTAAACTGTGGAATATTTTTTACAGTGGAAGTGTTCTTAATGTCATAAGAACATGTTTGTGACAGGCTGTTAGGTTAAAAATGGAGAACGCACAAGGTATGTACCACTTGAGCTCACTCAGGTAGTCCTGGGGTCACGGACGTTTGAAGAGCTACCACCTAAAAAAATGGATATTGGAATCAGATCTGAATTTGAGTTTCAGTTCTGCTACTTGCCCTGGAGACTCTGGGGTGGGTAATCCGTCTGAGTGAACCTCTTGTATTCTCATTTGTAAAATGAGAATAAAATCATACCACATCTCTTATAACTTGTGTGCGGTAATACGTGGAACACTTAGTACTGTGCCTTCCCTGGCACGTAGCATCCCCTTGGTAAATGATCAGGATTATTTTTAGAAGCCAGGAAATAGTCCAAAAAACATTAAAAAAACATAAAGAAAAATTTTTAAATGGTGATTCTCTTTGTATGAAGGGATTAGAAAATTTCTTTACCTTGTGTTCTTCTGCATTTTCCAAATTTCCCGTAATGAGAATATTTTACTTTTAAAATCAAAAGAAGTTTATATAAAAAGCAATATAGGAACCTACTTTTAAAAAAAAAAAACGCTGCCTTATGAAAGAGATTCCCGAGGTACATGCGAGATGTTCTCAGGGTCAGGCAGCCCATCTGGGTCTGGAGACTCTGCTGTTGCCCACCTCAGAGCTTTTCTGCTTGCACCTTTATCCAGAATTCATTTGCAATGGATATCTTAGCACAATCTCACCACATGGGTATCCTGGCATTTCTTTTAGCATTGTTCTCTCAATCTCATCTGCAACCAGATTTTATAGCCATGGGAATATGTTAAAGTGAGGCTCTAGTTACACTGTACCAATAGACCTTACCTGTAAATTAGGATTTTGTTCAGTTGCAGATATCTGAAAAACTGACAGGTTCTTGCTTAAATAAGTAAGGCGTGTTATTTGTCTTAGGCAGAAAGAAGTCTAGGGCTGGCCAAGGGGCTCAGACTGTCGTTGGAGAACCAGGTTTCTCCTCCCTTTTCTCTTTTGCCAGCTATACCAGTAGTTACCGCTGCTGCCTTGGGCCCTATGTAAGCATTCTCTGAGGTGGGACAAGGGACACAGGCACAGCTGCAGCACTGGCAGATGTGCATTGACAATGGTCTTGGCTGGGACTGGGTCACATGGCACTTCCTGCTGCAAGGGAGTCTGGGAAGCTGAGTGTATACGGTGCTATTCTCTGCAATAGAGGACAGCATGGAGAAGGGAAGTTGGATGAATCAAGCGACGGTATCTGCCACGTTACAGAGATTCTAGGGTCATCTGTGGATTCACAAAGTTAGCTGTGGAGGATGGTTCAACTTGGCTAAAACCGTTAACACACACAGACATGTCTGGTTTTTTTTTTTTAAGTTTATTTATTTATTTTGAGAGAGATCACGTGTGAGAGTGGGGGAGGGGCAGAGAGAGAGAATCCCACGCAGGCTCCAAGCTGTCAGCAACAGAACCTGATGTGACACTTGATCCCAAGAACTGTGAGATCATGACCTGAGCCGAAATCAAGAGTTGGAAGCTTAACCAACTGAGCCCCGCTTTGAGGTGCCCCTGGAGTGTTTTTCCAAGTAGAATTTAGCCTTAGAGGGGTCTTTCAGTTGGGTGACCTTAAATAGTATGGGAGCTGAGCCTAAAGAGGTAAATGGACTTGCCTGAGGCCAGAGTGCAGCTTGAGTGGTGGCAGAGCTACAAGTGGAATTCGGTTTATCTTACTTCCATGAAGTCAGTCCAGTTTCACTTCATATTCAGTGTCTCCTAAATGTAGGCACGAATCACTGTCACTTCTCTTAAAGTGATACAGATGTAGATCTGTGGAGCCGCCTCTGGGGGTCTGGTGAAGGTGCTGAGTGTTGGTCAGCTGAGTCCTGGGATCAGGAAAGGAGTTGTTACCATAGAAACTGTGTACATGTGATGATGCAGGGGCTGGGGGTGGGAGACCACTAACATGTGGTGTTGAAGGACTGTGCTTGTGGGTTCAAGTATCTTGCTGGGAGTTGGCCATGAGAGTGGGAAAGTGCCAGCCACTGGCCGGCAGCCTGAGTCCACAGGCCCTTCCGTGTTTGGATACAAACATGCCCCTTTCCCTTGCCTGGGGCCCTTGGGATGGCTTGGACTCATGAACTCCTTGGGACTCTGAATAACTTTGGAGAAGCTAAGTTGCTAACTCTCTCTCCTCTTCATCTTAGGTGTTGCTGTGATTCACAAACCCTTGTGACCCCAACTCCCACTGCCAGGAGGTGTGGGAGGGGAGGGGTGCTGCCTGTGACTGACAACGGCAGCACCATGATGCTGGGGGGCCACTTGCTGCAAGAGTCTGCGGTGGAGCCTGAAGTGCCCTCCTCCCATGTGGCGATGTGGCAAAGTGCGTCCAGCGTGAAGGCTGGTGACCTGCCTCCTCCCTGAGCAGTGGGTTCCTGACAGCTCCAGCACCTTTGGGCTTTTTATGTGTGTTTCTATGGGAATACCTGAGAACCTGAAGTGTGTGTATATGTGCGTGTGTGTGTATGTGTGTAGACCATGGTGTTTCACTAAGTTGGGGGATGTGTGACAATCTACTGGATTTCTTTACTACTGATCCTTCTATGCTAAAATCAAATCACAGAAACCTCTCTTCTGGATTTGCCCCATGGGAACCCTGAGATGACTAAAGCTGCTGTCTTCTGGAGGCCAGAAATGTCCAGAAGCAACTGGTGAGAGGGGCATTGCCCTGACCATGCCTACATACTGGCCTTGACTACTGGCACTGTCTGCAAAAGAGCTGGGCATTCTTGAATCTGTACCATGCCCTCTTTGTGCTAGAACTGGGAACAGATGGGTTCCCCAGCTCCTCCCTGGGCTCTGCTCCAGGAAGCAGATGACAACTGCCTAATCCTTGGGCCACTGGTCTTTGATGCGTGGATTCAGGTTAAGGAGAGTTTGTGTCTCTTCAGCTGGGAAAACTAGCTCTTTGGAGAAGCCCTGAGTGACACTGGAGAAAAAAAAATCTATATATACATGAAAAACAAAAACAAAACAACAAACCAAAGTGGTAAGGTAGTTCCTGCCTGAAATGGTCTGAGTGGATCCTATTTCTGAGTTTTCCTGTGATAGGACGGACCCCCATATATACTGGTTATCTAGGCTTAATTATTCACAGCATCCCATTTTACTCTCAAAAGTGTTCTGGTTTGGAGGATAAATAAAGGGTCATCGTACCTCCAAACCCAAAGATAGTTTTGCCCCTGCTTTGGGTGGGGTCATGTGTGATTTAGGTGGACACGGATGACTTCAAAGGAGTATATATCAGCTGGGGCTGGCCCTCAGCACTTGATGTCAGTGGTCAGTTGGCCAAGTCTGTCCAATGTCCTCATCTTCCTTTTCTTGTGCTCTCCCCCTGTTCCAGGGTCTGTACCCTTTCTCCATCCTTTGGAATCCTCCCCTCCTTGTTTTTCCTGAGAGGGAGGAGATGGTGATAAATGCCCTGGATGAGTGATCTCTCTCAGGGATATTTACGTTTTAAAAGAGGAGCTTGATAAGAGCTTTGATAATTCACAGGTAAAAATTAATGGCAGGATTTCAAGCATCTGGAGGGGGCAGATATTTAAGGGCATATGGAATCATTTTCATTGAAAGAAAGAAAAAGAAAAAGGAAGGAAGGAAAGAAAGAAAAAGAAGGGAAGAAAGAAAGAAAGAAAGAAAGAAAGAAAGAAAGAAAGAAAGAAAGAAAGAAAGAAAGAAAAAAAGAAAGAAAGCAAGCCTTTCCTAAAGGAGTAAGTAGTTTATGTTGGAATTTGTGGCATCAGGAGGGAAGGCCTTGTGTCTGGAGAGTTGTGTCACACCGTGGGGGCTGGAGTTTAACCCTCCCTGATTTGGGGCCCACTTACAGGAGCCAAAGGGCTTTCTGAAACCTGATGTTAGACTTCTGATATACCTGGGGTACTTCCAAGCAGATACTGCAGGAGACTGGCTTCCCCCCAGCTCACCCCTGCAGTTAGAAAGCCACTAGCCTCCCTAGCTGGTTGGCTGCTTTGTGTATTTACTGTATATTTTTTGTGCACTAAACACTCAACTTTCCTGAAGAAGAAATGTCTTCCGATGTTGAGCAGATGTTATTTCAGTGAGACATTTGGAGAGCAGCACCAAGGCATCCAGAATTTTTAGCGGCTTTGGGAAGAGGCTAAACTACCAGTAGCTTTGCTGAGCCTGGAGGAAATGTCTCTAAAGGAATCAAAGCATGCCTTCAGTTGGGTGCTGTGTTCTCAGCTGGCCCTGGAGATGGCTGGTTTCAGAGCCCTGCCTGGCTCTGGCTTGGAAGCTGATGGAATGAGCGTTTGTTGCAATTGTTCTTCCTCTCTGTCAGAGGAAGGTTTGGGACTTTGTTTTGGTGTGCGGTCGGGATGAGGTTGGGGGTTGGGGTCCGATATGTGCTATTCATACAGCTCCCGACTTCAGATTAAAGGTGCACTTCCCACCCATTTCCCAACACCCAGGAGCTGGACTTCCATGCTTTTGTGGGGGACATTATGTTTTTCATCTTCCCTGAGAGCTAGCCAGCCCTGTTTTCTGCTTTCGGAGTTTTGCTATTGGTTCCACCTCCCATCTCCCTTTCCGGAAGCACTGCCCCCTGCTGTTAGTACCGCTGAGGCCATGTTCATTTCATCCTCGCGTGTCCTTTCTCACGGGGACTAGAACACTGGTATGTCACCACCAAAAAGCCAGTCTGCTCTGGCTGCCCACAGATGCCATTTAAAACCTGCTGTCTCTTTATCACCAGGTACGATTCTCTCTCTAGTGGACACAACAAACTTGTTTTCAAGTCTGTGCTGGCCATGTGGTAGGCGAACCCTTCACCCCCGCATCGGGGTGGCTGCCAACTGCTTGTGAATGCAACTTTGCCGCTGGTAAATCTGAAAGCTGATCACAGTAATGAAATGGAATTGCAGCCCAAGGTTAGAAGCAGCTTAGACGCCACTTGGATACTGATTTGGACAACACGGAAGTCAGACTCTGAATTCCAAAGTTCTTTCTCCTAAGTACCTAATGGCATCTTTCTTTCTAAAAAGTTGCAGTATTATGCAAATGACAGTGACCTCATTTTCTGCTATGCAATAAGAATACTTAATTCTCTTTCATGACAAACCAGTTGCAATATCCCCCAGCATGCTTTTTGAGCTCTCTTACTTTGATATCTGTTGTGTAATGTTTGTATATTCCTGAGCCAGATCCTTTCAAAGATTGCCTTTTTATAAAATTGAAGCTAAAGCTTTCAGGCTAAAATTTTAATGTAGATATTTTTATAAGATAATTTTTTAGGATATTTGAATTGATTTTTATTATCCATGATGATGAAATGTTCTGTTCCATTAGTCATTCACTATCATAGTTCATGGCTGTAGCTATTTTCCCTTTGTTTCCCACTCTCCAAAAACTGATTTTTCAGTAGTTCTCCAGAGATGAGTCTCTTTGACTTTGAGTCCTCTGTCTCAGACCATATTCAAGGGAGAGTGCCAGAAAACTCAGTCACTGGTGTTTCTTGAATTGCTTAGGGACTAACGTTTAGCCTGACTTGGCAATTAGCCATCTAGATTCCCTGTCCACTTTTTTTGGAGTTGGCTTTCTCTGCAGGGGTGAGGCTGGTTGGCCCATCTCCTGGTGGCTGTCACTGCCTGGCATTAAGCTGGGCGCACTGTGGCATGGAGACGCTCCAGAGAAAGCCCTGCCCTCCAGTACATACTCCCAAGGGTTTCCTAGGTCCAGCAATCCAGTCCTCATTCTTTTCGATCTCCTCGTTCTTCTGAAGCTTCTGCCAGCTAAAGGCCTTTGTTGCTGGATGATGTCCCTTTTGGAAGTAGCTTGTCTGTGAACTTTAAATGAGGGGTCACTATTCATGATCTTTAAGAATGTGTTTAGCATATGCTTTACATCTGATGCTCACACTACACCTGAAACTTGTTTCTTGAGCTGTGTCTGTACTCCCAGGCTCTACTTTGTGTATTTATCTGCCATTAGCCTCATTAAAAAAAATCTTTATTTTTATTATTATCGGGACAGGTGCCATTTGAATTGCCTCCATGCTCCCCATTTGCACCTTGTTGGATCAGGTTGGGAGGTTGAGCAAACTCGTATTCTAAGCTGGAGTTTTTAAGGCTTTGTTTGCCTGGAGAAGCAAGGAGGTTGGAATGTATTATTATTTTTTTAAGTGTTTGCACTATTTAGAGTCCTAAGCCCCTCATGTTTAGCTGTGCTGTGTGTGCTGTGTGACCAAGCAGGTGAGCCAGCAGCACTTTGGACATTTGGGAATGGAAGAGACTTCTTCCATAGTGGATAATCACAACCTCGTAGCCCCTGCACAGCCTTTGTCATGGGGCTGAGTGACGTGTGGGTGTGGCATCAACCCAGGCAGGAATGCATGTGACTGTGGCATTTGAAGAAACAAATTGCCCTAGTACTATGTTCTTGCCTCTGCTTGAAATTGAAAATTATTTCCCCCCCTTTATGGTGGCAATAAAGGACCCTTGTTGGACTTCTTGTTTAATTTGTATATGACATAGGAAATACTTCGAAAGAAGACTCAAGACACTGAATGTGTATGTCTGTGTGGGTGCTCTGTCCATGTGGTTGTCCATAGGCAGGCAGACTTGATGACTAACAGCCTGTTAACACATTGCATCCGTAAGGTCCTTGCTTTGGTATTCTCTGCTAGGATGTTAGAGACCATATATCTTGTAAAAGAACGCTCATCATGTGCTCCATCAGTTACAGTGATAGCTGAAGAAACTGTTACTCAAATGCATTATTTTAACAGGAATCAAGTTCTAGTTTCCCATACTCTATGTGACTTTAATTTTAATAAAATCTGAACTGTGAAAACTTTTCTCAGTATTTAATTTCTATAGTCTGGACTGTCCACTGTATCTCAGACATGAAAAGGACAGACTTATTCCCATGTATCTTCATAAATTTTTTTTTTCAACGTTTTTTATTTATTTTTGGGACAGAGAGAGACACAGCATGAACGGGGGAGGGGCAGAGAGAGAGGGAGACACAGAATCGGAAACAGGCTCCAGGCTCCAAGCCATCAGCCCAGAGCCCGACGCGGGGCTCGAACTCACGGACCGCGAGATCGTGACCTGGTTGAAGTCGGACGCTTAACCGACTGCACCACCCAGGCGCCCCTTCCCATGTATCTTCAGATGAGGCCCTTCTTCAGTGAGGCTCAGAGAGGCCAGTCCCTTCAGTAGGTGTTGGGTGGTGTGGGCAACTGTCCAGTGATATGTCAGGTGGGTGGGCTGGTCTCAGGCACAGGAAAGAGGAAACAGAGATTTGGCTACAAATAAACATCTATTTTTTGAAGTTTGTTATAAGACCTGGAAATTTTACAGGTGTTATGTTTTGATTATAAAGTATACGAATGTTAGTTATATTTTATTAAATTTGTACAACTTTTGAATGTTTATAAAATATCAACATATATGAAATAACAAAATTTATTTATTGAGTATTTATTATGTGCCAGGCACTTTTCTTAGTGCTTGGCTTCTCTCAACGCATTTAATCCTCCTCATGGTCTTCTGAGTTACTATTATTGTCTTCATTTCACCAATGAAAATATGAAATGCAGAGTGGTTAGGTAACTTGCATGAGGTAGCAGTGGTACAGAGGGATGGAGCAAGGATACTGGTTGCTGTCTGAGGTCGTGTCCTTAGTCCTCTGTTGCTACAGCCTTGAGGAGGTAATGAGGGGAAGAGGAGGTGCTAAGGAGCACCTAGGCGTCCTTGTGAAGTGCAAACATGGCTCGAGAAGAATACCGAAGCCCAACTTTTCTGGCCAGTTGGACCAACGATGTCCCCGTTTTCTATTAATGGTAAATAATCATATTTGTTAGTGTGATGATAGTAGCAGTAGCCACATCTGATGATGTACTTATTTTACACCAGACACTCTGCTAAATGCTTTAGAACTTGATCTTTAATCCCCATGACAACCTCTGAGGGAGGTGGCGTTGCCTTTTGGAGGCTGGACATTTTCTGTCGGCTGCTCTGCCTTGCCCCTTTTCCAGCTCCTCCTCTTGAGTAACTGTGGTCACCAGGAGTCCAATCTGAAGAGTAAAAGAACCTGCTGAGCTGGGCTTCACCATATGGGAGGTGAGCCTGTTAGTAAGTGTGCCTAGAGGCTTGCCTTGGCTGCAGTTCTTAAATCCACCTCCTCAGGGACCTGGGCTCCCCTCTGGTTAACAAACTGTACAGTTGCAAGATCCTTCAGCACGTGAGTGGTTCTGCCCAGTTCCAGGTGACTGATGGACAGCTCACAGGGGTCAGGCGAAGCTAGAGAGACCCAAGGGACAAGTGGCGGCCTCTTGGCCAGATCCCTCCCCAAATTTGGAAAAGTGGATTTTTAGCCCCCAGAGGACACGGCGTGCTAGACTTTGCATCTCCAGTGCCTGTCTCAGCACTCGGGAAATAGTCACAGGAGAGGAAGAAAGGCATGTGAGGAGTACTCAAATGGTGGCAAACAGCAGGTAGAGTATGGGGTGCCAATGGGAGCTGGGGTGGGGGAGGAGAGAGAAACATGAGCACCCAGAGAGAACAGGGGACAGACTCATAGACACTTGGGAAAGGGGTGTGAGATTCCCACCGAGCAAGAAGAGAATGAGACACACAAAGAGACAGGGAGAGAAACATCATGAGAAAGATGCCTGTATGTGCCCATGCACACGCACACGTGCACGCACACAGCCAGAGATGCCACTCATACAGAAATCCAGACGCAGAGACCCAGAGGGAGATGGAGTGAGAGGGAACCATTTCTTAAATCGGCAGAAGACAAGTCAGCCTAGTGGTTCAGACCAGAAGCGTTAGAGGAGACACGGATTCACATGCAGCCTCTGGAAAGGTGATGCTGTGGCCTCGAGCCAGTGTCTACCTCTCAGCATCAGTGCCTCCAATGGTAAAATACGGATGCTGACATCACTTTTGTGAGCTTGTGGAGAAGATTACTTGGCAAAGCCCAAAAACATGGAAGGCAGACACTCGAGGCCCCAGGGAGCCTAAGCCTAGCAGAACAGCTTCTTGAATAAGAGACCCCGTCTCCTGCAGTGACTGCAGAGGACATCCTGACAGCACGCAGGTCACTACGAGCTAGGAGTGCAAGTGGAGGGAGGAAAGACACAAGAAGAGAGCTGGGCTCTCTGTCCCAGGGTTTTGTCTGGGCTGGGGGTATCCCTGGGGTTCACCTTCTGAAGGAGGCCCCTATGCAAACCAGCGCAGAAGGGGCTTGGTCTACCCGCAGCTCCTTGGCTGCTTTCTATTTGGCACAACTGTGTTTAAGTCCCTTTTGTTGCCTCCCTCCCCTCCCCCTGCGTGGGGTTGAGGGCATGTGTCCCCAGTTTACTTCCGGCTCTAGGAGTACATAATCTTCCTGGCTTTGATCCCACTGACTCCACAGAATGTGGGATTTAGTAGCACATGCGTAACTGTTTATGTTCCTAAGGAATTTCAAGGAATTTTTGATTCTCAAAAAAGCCCAGTGAGGTGTCCAGGGCAGGTACCGTTTTTTGTACAGTAGGTTTCTACCTATTGTATACAATGGGCCCTTTCTCAGTGCAATGGCTGGTGCATGTGTAACATGCAGAGTGGGTAATTTATTAATGGTAGTGATTATTCCTCTTAACATTCCCATTCTACAGACAGAGAAAGAGGCTAGAAAGAGATTCAGATTCCCAGAATCAGAGCTTGGACTCTATCACTTAAGATTGTGTTTTGCTCCACACGACACCAGTGGCTTAACCAAAGGGTGGCTTATTTTGCTCATATAACCATGAGTCCAGAGGTAAGCGATCCAGGGCTGGCACAGCAGTTCCATGATTCTGTCGGGATCCTAGGTCTTTCTGTCTTTTTGCTCTTCCACCCTTAGCGTGTTGCAAGATGGATGCTCCACAGGTATTACGACTTCTGCAAAAAGGCTTGACAAGAAAAAGAAGAAGGCAAAAGGGGTGGTGCCTGTTACAGGAAAGAAAGAGCTTTCCAGAAATCCCTAGTAGAGTACCACTTAGATTCCTTTCAGTGCCCTCAGCTGCAAGGGAGTCAGAGGAGGTGAATGCTTTTAACTGGGCACATTGCTGTTCCAAACAAACTCGAGAGTTGCACCTGGGAGAAAGAAGGGGAGCAGGGATATTGGGTAGGCAATGAGCAGTGTTGACTACAAAGCTCTTATTAGCTTTCTGTTTCAAATGCCATGTGGTTCCCTCTCCTCCAGTCCCTCTCCTCCAGCGTGTCCGTCCTCTTGCTTCTGCCCTTGAAATTACCTTAGCTGAGCACTAACCATATGCAAGGCTCCTTATCATCGAGGGCTGATGGTGCTCCCTGTGCACTTGGCACTGCTGAGGGGGTAGGGAGTGGGCACCTTGGGACAGGACTGGACAGGGAAGGCTCCTTCCGGAGCCTCACTCTGCTGTCTTCTTTGCAATATTGGCATTAGGGGTGGATGTCTCTCCTGCGGGATGAATGAGAAATCCTAAGCAATGCAAGACCTTTAGGAGCCTGTCACTGAGGCTTTAGAGACAGCTCATTTATCAGCTGTGGAAGTTTTCCTGAAGCGCTGATTGAGGAGGCCTGTCAGCTGCAAGATCTATAACCTTGATCTCAAGAGTGACCCATGTATGCAGCACCATAAATCTTTCTGAGCCACCAACTGGAAGGCAGAGGCAGGTGAGATTCAACGTTGGTCTCTTAGAGGTAATTTTCCCAACTCGCTTGTCCTCCTGTCCTCCAGGATGTCCTCACATTTGATGGTGGCCCACTGGGTGGTGTTCAGAGCTGTGCTGAGCTGCAGGAGGTCATGAAAATGATGTGCACAGTCGGGCTGCCAAGCAGCTGTCCTAGGTCTGTTCTTGCTGGGTGTGGCTTCCACCCAAGCCCTGGCTGCAGAGCAGTAGGAGGAAATATCTGAGCTGCAGAGGCCTCCACCTTCTCTGTACCTGGTGAAGAGGGTATGTGGCAGCGTGGAGAGGGTGGAGGGAGAACCCAGAGACTGGGTCTCAAAGTGTCATTTGACAACACAGCGTGATGGTTAAGAGCTTTGAATCTGAGTTAGCGTACATTTAACCCCCTATCCACCCATTCCCAGGTCCTCTTCCAGACCCTCTGAGGACACACAGGTCAACACAGGCATCATACTCCAGGTATGAGGGAGCCCACACTCTCGGGGAGCTAACAGCCCCCTCAAGTGCCTTCCTCTGGATCTGAACCTCACTTCTACCTTTAAACAGCAGGCTGGATCTGAGGTGAGGGGATTGAGGGGAGAAAGGTTGGGACCATAGAGGGCATCCAAATGTATTTTTCCGCCCCAGATCCATCATTTTAATGTAATCTGACCTCCTATTTGAATGATTAACTAAGAAAGTGTCTGTCTTGGTGCCTGCGGTTTTCTGCACAGCCCTGATAAGGAAGCCCATAAAATCATCTTCAGGCTCCCAGAGGAGATTTTATGTATGTCCCAGAAAAGGTGGTTTGATTTCTAGCAGCTTCTAGCAGGAACTTTCTGCCTGAATCTGGGAGGCTGCTAGGTACCAGGATCCTGTGAAGGCAGGAAGGCTGACCCCAGGTGGACTCAGGAAGGCCCAAGTGGACACAGGTGGGATGAATAACAGAGCTGGTCATGCTGACTGCATGACCCAGAGGTGCCCTCTCACTGGGCTCTTGTGTACCCCTTCCTGAGTCAGTCTCTAGTTAGTCACTGCCTTCCCTGGCTGCTTCTGTACTTTGTGTGTATTCAGTATATATTAACTCACTCAATAAATATTTATCCAGCTCTTCCTGGATGTCAGGCTCTGAGCCAGCTCCACAGATGTGGTGCAAATGAGAGGGTCCCTATCCTGGTAAGGTTCCTATAGAGTTGTGCAGCCAAAGTAATAAAGAGGGAATCACAGTACATTATGGTAAGCATAATGGTAAGTAAAGGGGCCTGTGAACACGTACAGAAGGGTCAGGAAAAGTGTCCCAGTGGAAGTGGTGGTAAGCTAAGACCTTACTTTGGATGGATGATGGGTGTTGGCCTGGAAAACGGATAGGTGGAGGCGCTGGGGAGAGACAAAGAAGGAATATAACAAGTGCAGAGTCCCAGAAGCTAGAGAAGTGGCCTTGTTGAGAAAGCACAAGTACCTCAGTGTGGCTGGATCATAGAGTGTAAGGGGAAAGTACAAAGAGATTCTGGGGAGTGGGGTAGAAGCCTTGTCACAAAAGGACTTGAAACCTTGGTGAGTGCCGCTAGCAGTAACACCTGTGAGGGGGTGAGGGCAGCAGGATGAAGCAGGGGGAAGAAGTTAAACCACAGTGCAGTTGCAACCGAGGCCTCACCCAGTCCCCTGGGAGCTCTGGAGCTAGGATGGCCTTTCATTGCTGTCCTGAGTTCACACAAGGGGGATGAACTTTTGTATCTCTGCAAAAATCAGTCACTGACCAAAAAAGAGATAAATTGGACTTCATCACAATTAAAAACCTCTGCACTTCAAATGATACTATGAAGAAAGTAAAAAGACAATCCACAGATGAAAGAGAATATTTGCAAATCATATCTGGTAAGGATCTAGTATCCAGAATATATAAAGAAGAATTACAACTCAACAATAACAAGATAACCCAGTTAAAAAATGGGCCAAGGATTTGAATAGGTCTCCCAAAAGATTTACAAATGGCCAGTAAGCACATGAGAAGATGCTCAACATCATTAGCCATCAGGGAAAAGTAAATCAAAACCACAATGAGATACCATTTCATGTTCACTAGGATGGACGCAATCAAAAAGACAATAACAAGTATTATTCAAGAAGAGGAGAAATTGGAACTCTCATGCCTTGCTTGGGGAATGGAAAATGGTGCAGCCTCTTTGGGAAACAGTCTGGCAGTTTCTCAAAAAGTTAAACACAGGTTTAGCATATGACCTAGGTAACTCCCCTTCTTGACACGTATCCAAGAGAAGTGAAAACACATATCCACACAAAAACCTGTACATGGACATTCATAGTAACACTATTCTTAAGAGCCAAAAAGTGGAAACTCGTCATCAGCTGATGAATGAAATAAAAAGGAGTGAATTACTGATGTATGTTCCAACATGGATAAACCTTGAAGACATTATGCTAAGTGAAAGAAGCCAGAGACAGAAGGCTACCTATTGTATGGTTCCATTTATATGAAACATGCACAATAGGCAGATTTGTAGAGACAGAACACAGATTACCGGTTGCAAAGGCCTGAGGGGAGGGAGAAAAGAGAGTGACTAGCACAGGGTATCTGAGGTATTGGGGGGGGGGGTGATGAGATATTCTGATATTAGATAGTGACTGTGGTTTTATAATTTTGTGACTATACTAAGCTCCACTGAATTGCACTTTAAAAGGGTGAGTTTTTAGGGTATGTGAGTTATAACTCTATAAAAAAGGTCATTTTATATGCATACCCCCCAACTCCCACACGTCATATAACCTTGAGTGACACAGCTCCCTTAGGCAGAGAGCACTGTCCGTGGCAGGGCTCAGCTGTGAGCCATTAGCAGACCATACTCTAAGGGCCTGGGGAATGAGTGCCTCCTGGGGGATCTGAGTTACATACCACAGCATCCCCTGCGGAAAGCTTCCAGGGTGGAAGTGGCGCTGCTAGAGTTTTCCTTTAAATTTTTTTTAATGTTTAGTTTTGAGAGAGACAGAGACAGAATGCGAGTGGGTTGGGGCAGAGAAAGAGGGAGACACAAAATCTGAAGCAGGCTCCAGGCTCTGAGCTGTCAGCACAGAGCCTGACGCAGGGCTCCAACTCACAAGCTGCGAGATCATGACCTGAGCCGAAGTCAGACGCTCGACTGACTGAGCCACCCAGGCGCCCCGCTAGAGTTTTCCTTTAGCATGTAACCTTCATGACAACTCTTAAAAGGTAGGCATTATCATCCCCTTTTGAGATGAATGGTCTGAAGGTCAGAGAGGTTAAGCGACTTGCACAGTCTCCATAGCTAGTGGAAATTTGAACAGGAGTGTGAACTCATGTCTACGCAGAGCTGAAAGTCAGCTTCTTCACTGTGTGTGATTCTGTGCTATTTTGTGCTCAGTCATTCATAGATTTGTTGTCCCTGAAAAATTAATTGGTTTGAAATCAGGGACCATGTCTGAATGTATCTTCAGCACCCAGCACGGAACATAAAAATATACTCAAAAATGTCTGCTGGGGAGAGGGGGGTCACCTGGGTGGCTGAATCGGTTAAGTGTCCGAACTTCAGCTCAGGTCATGATCTCATTGTTTGTGGGTTCGAGCCCAGCATCAGGCTCTGTGCTGACAGCTCAGAGGCTGGAGCCTGCTTCCAATTCCATGCCTTCCTCTATCTCTGCCCCTCCCCTGCTCGCTCTCTGTCTCTGTCTTTGTCTCTCTCTCAAAAGTAAATAAACTTAAAAAATGTCTGCTAGGGGAGCCTGGGTGGCTCAGTTGGTTGAGCACCCAACTCTTGGTGTCATCTCAAGTCCTGATCTCACAGTTGGTGGGGTTGAGCCAGGTGACAGCATGGAGCCTCCTTGGGACTCTCTCTCTCACTGTCTCTGCCCCTCCCCTACTTGCACTCTTCCTCTCTCTGTCAAAATAAATAAATAAACTTAAAAAAAAATCTTTAAAAAAATGTCTGCTAAACTGAAGTAAGGAGTTCCTTTTTCTTTAAAAAAAGTTTTTTTTTTTTTTTTTACATTTATTTATTTTTTGAGAGACAGAGAGAGACAGCATGAGCAGGGAGGAACTGAAAGAGAGGGAGACGCAGAATCAGAAGCAGGCTCCAGGCTCTGAGCTGTTAGCACAGAGCCTGATGTGGGGCTCGAGCCCACGAACCGTGAGATCATGACCTGAGCTGAAGTCGGATGCTTTAACCGACTGAGCCACCCAGGAGCCCCAAGGAGTTCCTTTTTCAACTACTAAAGAAACTTCACCACTGCTAATATTCAGCAAAGGCAGTTTTCTCTAAGTCACAGGAAAAAATTATTGGGATGAGCAGAATTTCCTGATTTTTAATCCTTTTTTGGGGGAGAACTTTTGCTTTTACTCAGACAACTTGTTTGTACTAACACCTAGTATCAGAAAGCATCTTATTTATCAAAAAATTGGTAGACTTATTTTCATCAATATTTCAGTTTCCTGTCAGATGCTCTCACACATTCCCTTGAAGAGATGAGAGAGTTATGGATTTCAGTTCATTGAAGTCAGCATTGAGGGAGGTGCATTTGACTGCTATTTTCCCCTAGGCTTTTCCATGAAGCTTCTCCCTTGTGGCTGATGGAGAATCAGAGGCATTATCCTCAACATATATGCCACCTACTCCCCCTGGCTAGGCATGGAGTGGGGCGTCCATAGGTGCATCTGGGCTGTCTTTGGTAGGGTTTTCTTCCTAAGGGGGAGATTGGGAGGAGAGGCATGGGTGGAGGTTGCTTAGCTGGGAAACAGTATCCGGAAAGGCAGTGGATCATTTTCCAGAACGTGGGAAGGACCACATATGTCACTGTGCTTACTTTAATATGAAGTTTCATCCTTGGAACTCAAAGATCATCTTGACTCTATTAAAGTGATAACACCCCTGTCTGTCCAAGTTGACGGCCTTAACAGTTGTTCCTATCTGCATGTGAATGCCTAAGCAATCTTGTAAGGGGAGGAAGCAAAGGGCACTGGGCACCTGAGTGGTGGCCAAGAGGGCTGGGAGCAAAAAACTGGGCCAGAATAGCATCGTGGTGAACAGTGAGGATCCAGGGACATGCTTTGTAGCCCTACTTCCTGACTCTACTGTTACACACTCTTTCCAGGTTGTTACCTCATCATGTTTTTTTACTTTTAATTTTTTTAATGTTTATTTATTCTTGGAAGAGAGAGAGAGAGAGAGACAGAACGTGAGTGGGGGAGGGGCAGAGAGAGAGACGGAGACACAGAATCTGAAGCAGGCTCCAGGCTCTGAGCTGTTGGCACAGAGCCTGATGCAAGGCTCAAACTCAGGAACAGCTAGATCATGACCTAGGCCGAAGTCAGATGCTTAACCAACTGAGCCACCCAGGTGCCCCTGGTTTTTTTATTTACTTTTTTATTAAATTTTTTTCAAAATTTTATAGTTTGGGGAGGGGCAGAGAGAGGGAAAGGAAGAATCCCAAGCAGGCTACACTGTCATCACAGAGCCTGATGTGGGGCTTGATCCCATGACCCTGGGATCATGACCTAAGCTGAAATCAAGAGTCAGATGTTTAACTGACTGAGCCACCCAGACACCCCATTACATCTTTGAAATGGGGTAATAATAGTCCTCAATGCACAGGGTTGTTGGAGGGATCAAATGAGATGGTAACTATATGGCAGACATAAATGGAAATATAGTCACATGAACAGAGAAAATGCAGTCTCACTTTCTCTCATAGTGCTCTGAGTTTTCCTCATGAGATTTCCACTTGCTGGCTAAGGTGGAGGGAAAACACTTCCATTTTATTCTTATCTCATAAATTTAGTCTTATTAAAAAATGTAAACAATCCCTCTAGGTAGTTATCAGCCTTTCACATTTATCTGGTTCCCTTTCCTCTTACCCCGGGTGGTGTCTGTGAACGGGAAGAGTTAGGTCCTCGTGCCAGAGGAAGAGAATCAGTTCTTGTCTAGTCAGGGTTCAGGTGCAGGAGAGGGACATACAGCAGGATATTTCACGGCTTGTGAAATTGTTGCGAGAGGTCAAGGAACAGACTCGAGACTACTACGGCTCTCTAAGCTGTGTTGCAGAGCTAGTCTGCCTGAGCAGTGAGGCAGTAAGCTGCACAATCAGAAACAGCCATCACAGCTCCCAGCCAGGTGCTTGCTGCCTTTGCCATGATCCACACCTAGAACATGGATGCCCTCCCTCTCTCCCCATGTCCTTAGAGCCTGGTCCCTGTTTTGTTTCAGTTCATCTTATTAGCAGAACCTAAATCACGTCCAAAAACCCTAGCTGCAAATCAGTCTGGGCAGTGTAGTTTTTAGCTTCCCAGCCTGTGCTTTATATGAGGAGTTGGAATGTCTGTTGAGCTAATACTACCTGCTACATTCCTTCCATTCGGTCACTTAACATCCATACATGTCCTTTTCACCAAATGTCTAAACAACCTTGGCAACAAGTTGCTTCCTTTTTTTTTTTTTTTTTTAAGTAGGCTTCATGCCCAACATGGGGCTTGAACTCATGACCCTGAGATCAAGAGTCACATACTGTACTGGAGCACATGGGTGGCTCAGTTGGTTAAGCCTCCAACTCTTGGTTTTGGCTTAGGTCATGATCTCACAGTTTGTGAGATCGAGCCCCACATCGGGCTGGGCTCAGACGGTGGGAAGCCTGCTTGGGATTCTTTCTCTCTCTCCCTCTCTGCCCTTGCCCCACTTGTGCTCTCTCTCTCTCTCTCACACACAATAAATAAATAAATTTAAATGAATAAACTTAAAAACAAAAAGAGTAGCACGTTCTACTGACTGAGCCAGTGAACTGCCCCACAAGTTGCTCTTTTATAACCTAATGTAACTATCCTCTGCAAAAATTAAAATGTGCTTACCTTTTTTCCATAAAAGGGAAGACCCAAATTTCATCAGTCACTGATGACATTATTCCTCTTAGTTCAGTGACAATTCTGCCTTTATATCATATAACCTGAAGCCTAAATATATACTTAATAACCACAACATATATTAGAGCCTATAAAAGTAGAGGAAAGAAGAGGAACACACACAGGAAAGGGACCTATGTGCTTATGTGCATGTATAAGTATATATAGTGTGTATGTAACGTGTGTATATATATACATATATCAGTTTTTGTTGCATAACCAAGCACTTCAAACTTAATGGCTTAAAACAATCACCAATTATTATTTCTTACCATTCTGTGGATTGGCTAGAAAGTTCTGGCCTGATATGGTTTGGCTGATCTTTGTTGGGGTTACAGGTCAGCTAGTGGCTGGGTAATCTAGAACAGCCTCGCTCAAATATCTGGTGGTTGGGAGGTTGTTGGAGGGGGCTCAGGTTTGTTCACTTGGTAGTCCCAGAATTTCAGGCACAGCAAGAGATCAAATCCCAAGGGACAAAACATCTCCAGTCTTTGTTTACGTCACATCTGTTGCTGACCCATTGGCCCAAACAAGCCACACAGCCAACCCTGAATCAAGAGGAGGAGAAATAGACGCCACCTTTGGTTGGTTGGAGAAGAATCTATGGCCATTTTGCCATCTGTCACAATATATACGTACACCACGACAGACTATATGCAAGTCATAAAACAAGTCTCTGTAAACTGAAAAGGATTGAAATCACACAGAGCCCATTTTCTGGATACAACAGAATTAAGCTGGAAATCAGTAACACTTGATATTAGGGGGGAAAATCCCAAAGATGTGGAAATTAAACCACAGTCCTTATCAGGTTTGGAGGAGGCTGACTGGAGTCTGTCTTTACTTTTCTTCATCCCTTTCTAGTCTTAATTTTTCTACAAGGATGGCAAAAATTAGGGAAATTTATCAGCTAATGGTTGTTTATTCTCTTGTGCACAAACTTTTGCCACACTTGCTCATTTTTCCTCCAGATTTTCTAAGGATCGCTACTGTGGTCAAGCAACAATTTGTTAAAATGTATATTAGGATTCTCTGAGAAATAGAACCAAAAGGATATGTAAGATACATATATATAATTTCATAGGATTTGGCTCATGTGGTTATGGAGGCCAAATTGTCCCACAGTTTGCCATCTGCCAACCGGAGAACCAGGAAAACTGATAGTTTTCAGTTTTGGTCAGAAGGTGTGAGCACTGGGGGTCAATTGTGTAAGCCCGGGTCTGAACTTGAAAATCTGAAAAACCAAGAGTGCCAAAGGCCAAGAACAGAAGATGGATGTCTCATTTTAAGCAAAGAGTGGGAATTCCCCCTTTTTGTCCTATTCAGGCCTTCCAAGAATTGGAGGGCACCTACTCACATCTGGTGAAGGTCATCTTTCCTCATTCCACCAATTCAAATGCTAGTTCCAGGGACACCCTCACAGACACAGCCAGAAATAATGTTTACCAGCTATCTGGGCATCCCTTAGCCCAGCCAAGTTGGAACATAAAATTAATCATCACAGATGCCTCTCTCATCATGTCCCACTTGTCCAAGTTTGGTTCTTCCAGCCCTCCAAAATGGCACATTTTCGCCAAGCACTAAGCATTGGACCATTATTCTCCTGCCAGCAGTGCCTCTCCTAAGCTATCCCTTCCTGCTTTAGCTACTGTTAACAGCATCTGGTCATTATTACTGGTCTTCCTGAGTAGCTGGTGAATTAGCATAGAATCTGTTGATATCAAAAAACATATCATGAGAGCCATAGGTACCCTATTCTGAGCCCAAGGCGTGCATCACTGATCAGGTAGGACATTGTCTCACTGACCTCTGGAAGACAAGGCACAGGCCAGTCAACTGGAGTTGGCATCAGAGATGAATTGTCATCTCTGAGTTATCATCTCAATTTTAAGTACTTGCCCTTGTGTTCCTTTGCCCACTGTAACCCTACTATATTGTTCTGATGTTCTGGGGATGGGCAAGTACAGGCAGAAAATCACATATCTTAGAAATATGCTATAATTGTCGAAAGTACAGGAAACTGGTTATACAAAAGTAGTGAATCAAGTCATGGCTTCCCCCTCACCCCCTGTAATGTAAAAATTGCAATGTTTTTTAAGTTTTAAAAAATGTTTAAATACCATTAGCTCTGTTATGTGGAGAGACTTAATATCAAGCTGTTTGTGCTCTTCCCCAAGCATTTTTCTCTTTAAAAAGCTGTCTTCTGCCCTTATTTCCAGAGATCCTAGAAGCTTTTCTCTTTGTGTCTGAAGAGGGTCTACAGATTTTAAAAGTTAATGCTGTTCTATAACTTCAGAAAATACCTTATTTGCACACCAGAGGCCCCTCTTTGATTTAGAAATACAAATTGTGTACCAGCTCCTAGCTCTCAAATTTCTTCTGTGTGCCAGGCATTCCCCTGAATGATTTATCTACCTCAGCTTCCACATTCCTCACAACAGTCCTGGGAGCCTTGTATTAGCATCCCCTTTCTCCTGATGATGAAATGGCTCAGAGTTGTCAAGTGATTTGTCCAAAATTGCACAACTGGAAAGTGGTAGAGTTAGAATCTGAATCCAGGTCTGTGTGGCATCAAAGCCTTAACTAACACCCTTCCCAACCTCTTTCCTAGGGGTCATGGTGCTCTTGCTTTTGGGGGTCTTATGAAGCTTCTCTGCCTTTTTTTCTGCTTTTCCCCTACCTTCTTTAACTTGCACTAAGTCAAACACTTTTTTTTATTTATTTTTATTTTGAGAGAGAGAGTGAGAGAAGAGTGGGGGGAGGGGCAGAGAGAGAGGGAGAGAGAGAACTCCAAGCAGGTTCCACACTGTCAGCGTGGAGCCTGAGATGGGGCTCAGACCCATGAACCGTGAGAACATGACCTAAGCTAAAACCAAGAGTCAGATGCATACTGACTGAGCCACCCAGGTGCCCCAAGGGCTCAAACACTTTTCAATCTCTCTCTCCTCCTCCTCCTCCCTTCCCCCTCCTATTAGTCTGCAGAGACTTGGACATTCCTCAAATAGAAACCCCTTTCATCCTAGGGACCCAGCTTAAAATGCCAGAGTCCCAGGGCAGAGAAAACGGCCTAAGAGTTAACGAAGTGCTGGCATCAGGTCCTTCTGGGAGAGCAGGACTTGAGAGAGGTGGGGAGGAAACTCAGGAGGGGAGGGAAAGAATGGGAAAGTAAGAGATGGAGCATGCTTAATTAAGTTGCTCTTAACCTCACAGACCTCAGGCCTTAGACCTAGAGAGTTATCCATTGTGATCCACTTCCCAAACCCTCTTGAGCACCCACTGTTGGCCAAGCTCTGTGCTGGATTTTGTGCATCCTCAGATAGCTAAGCCCCACCCCTGGGAAGTCAGAGTGGGGAAAAGGAAGGAAGCCTGCTGCTGCTGGAGAGGTGCATTTGGGGTAGGAAGGGCAGAGAGGGGGCATGGGAGGAAAGAACCTCTCTTTGGCACTGGATACTTTGGGCACTGGTTGTAGTAGATTTTCAGGCCACGCTCTGCATTTTTTCTTTCTGCCCCCTGGCTAGTTGGAAGACCGAGAAGCCTTTTGAAGCCCAGACAATTATTAACATCATGAAGTAAGTGCTTTCTTGGAGCCCCTCACTGTCCAGTAAGCAGCTGCTCTATCACAAACCTCATTGTGCATGCCAGGCAGTCTCTTGGTGTCTTCAGGTTTAGGGTCCACACTGAACACCCTCATTTGTTTTCTCTGCATGTAGTGTCTAAATATTTTACCTGAGAGGCTGCTCCTTGGATGTCAACCTGTGCACTTCATTTCCAACTGCTTTGGTGCCCCTTCTCAGTGCTTCCAAAATGACTAATGTGTGTCCCTGTGTTTTAAGTCAGACTGTCGCAAACATACCCCTAAATATAAGGGGAAATACCTCCTGTCTTCTTGGTGTGCTGTGCTACAATAGACACTTAATTTTCTTTATGCAGATACTTAAAGACAGTTTCTTTCATACTAGCCTTTGGAAGGGCTTTGCACATGGTTTGCTCGAATCCCTGGTCTGACAGAGCTTGACTGTAGAAGCACCCAGTGGGCTGCCTCTCCCCCTCCTGTGCAAGCCTCATCTCTTGCCTTTATTTGCAATCATACGTAGATTTGCCTTTGGACCTACTCCCTGTTTAGACCCCAAACAAAATGAGAAAGCTTCAGCCCACCAAACTGGACCGAACCAGAGAGACAAAAGCAGTGGCTGCCATTCTTCTGACTCTGGTTGTTCTGATTTCCTTGATGCCTGGCCTATCTTGCTTTGACCTCCTTGGTATTAGCCATGTTCTGTCTGTTCTCCTGTTGTCTGCTCAATCGCTTGGTACTGAATATTAGACCTGGTTTCTGTTATCCCTTGGAGAAAACAAATGGCCTGACCAGGCAGTGTGGACATCTGCATTCCCTCAGTCTCTGCCTCTGATATGAGCCCTGTGCTGACAGTTCCAGCCCTGGTTTTTGCAGAAGCGCTGTCTTGAAATGGCAGGAGAGAGGCAGAGTGCTCCCAAGGTTTCAGCATAATTTGGTTTTATTACAAGGGTTTTCATTTTGATGACAACATTATTCTTTTCCTGGAAGAAATTATCTTCAAATTATTTAATCTTACTCTTCTATCTTTTGGGATACTTTGGGGTATATTGCTGCAGTCTTACAGATTGCTAGAAAATAGTGGGCCTCTTATTTGAATCATTTTCACAGACCCACATTTGGAAAGGGAGAACGGATCTTGTTATCACAGAGACATTTGGTCCCTGAAATAATCCTAAAATATCTGTGCTTTCTGGGGTAGAAGCACTCAGATTCTTTCATCACTCCAGAGGAAAATATTATCAGCCTAGAAAGAGCTGAAAGGTTCCTGTCAAGGAAGGTCCTGAAGGACAAAGACTCAAGGATCTTTCTTGGGGTAGCATGTTTTCCTGTGAATTGCAGATCCTGGGCAGAATATTCGTTTGAATTAAAAAGATTTCTTTGGCCTGGAATATAGTAAGCATTAAAAAGATAGTACGTTTTAAAAAAATTTTTTTTAATGTTTACTTTTGAGAGAGAGAGAGAGAGAGAGAGAGAGAGAGAGCATGCGAGAAAGAACCAGAGAGGGAGGGGCAGAGAGAGAGAAGGAGACAGGAGACACAGAATCCAAAGCAGGCTCCAGGCTCTGAGCTGTCGGCCCAGAGCCTGACGTGGGGCTCAAACTCGTGAGCTGTGGGATCATGACCTGAGCCGAAGTCAGACATGCAACTGACTGAGCCACCCAGGCACCCCCCAAATAGTAGTTTTTGATAGTAATAAAGCAGCTGAATAAGCAGGCTCAGTGAAGCGTGGGGGTAGGGGGGGAACCTGGAGCTGGGAGCAAGAGAAGGCTCTTGAGGGGTGAGTGGCATGACTCAGCCTGGCCTCACCAGCACAGGTGGCACCGTGGTCCCCAGATCCCGGCCCAGAAGTAGCCCTGAAGGAAAGTACAAGGTGAACGCTTCATGCATCTGCAACTAAGGCTGCCTGGGTCTCATTGGCTTCTCCGGCCAGTGTCAGGAGCCAAACACACCCAGACTGCTATGGCCTCCAAGAGGACAGCGCTTGTTGGGATATCGTGCCTGTGGGTTGGGAGAGTATGAAGTGACCTGAGGAAAGAGCTGGGACAGCTGCTGGGGATTAAACAGGGGAATCCTAGGAAAGTGGACTAAGGCATCACAAAGAGACGAAGTGACAGGAGCACAAGTGTAGGTGGCCACTCCAGCCACAGGTCCTGGAAGTGCCTCTCAAATGCCTGGGTCCAGATCACCTTCTCCAGCCCCGCCTTTCTACCCGGTTGGGTGGTCTCTCCTCCCAGCAGACTTTGCTCTCCACCTTCCTCTCTCTAGCAGGGTTGATTACTACCTCTTTTGTGTCCCCAAGGGAACTTGGCAGACGCTCCAGGCCCCCTTCCCTGGAATTGCAGTCTTCTGTTTATGTCGGCATGTTCATCTCTGAGGGCAGAGCCTAACACAGTTTCTGGCTTGGAATATGGTCTCATTAAATGAATGGTAAAATACTTATTGGCATGCTTTAGACAGGAAGGCACAAAGGGAGGGTGTGAAATAATGGAGCAGGCACTGGATTAGGATTCACTTCTTCCTAGAGCCGTCCTCACTGGCTGTGTAGCCTTGGGCTGAGTCACTTTGCCCCCTCTGAGTCTCTGTTTCCACATCAGTTGCACAGGAAAGGTGATTTCAAAGGTGTCTGGTGAGGCTCCAGTGAGTTCATGATTGTGAGAGCTGGTGCTTAACCCAGTTTTCCTACATGTGGATGTAGGCACACCCACATCCAGGAAGTCTCAGCAGGGCTCACATGGTCAATGTCTTTCTTGCAGGATGGATGGACCCTTTTCCAGGGTGGAAGGTGTGGTGACAGCCAACACAGTCTGTCATGGGCTACCTTAACCTGCGCTGTCTTAACCTTAATTACCCTAACCAGCTAGTTATTGCAGCAACCCTGTGCACTGAGTGTTATTACTGTCCTTCCCGTTTTGTAGATGGGGGAAATTCTGGGTAGAAAGTAAAGTGATTTTGTCAAGTTTCCCAAGGTTGGAATCCCAGTGGTCTGACTCCAGGGCCTTGCTTTCTTTTTTTACTGTTTATTTTTGAGAGAGAGAGACGCAGAGACAAAAGGAGACGGAATCCCAAGCAGGCTTCAGGCCCTGAGCTGTCAGCACAGAGCCCAATGTGCAGAACCCACAAACTGCAAAACCCTGACCTGAGCTGAAGTTGGACTCTTAACCGACTGAGCCACCCAGGTGGCTTTGCTCTGGGTCCTTGCTCTTAACCACCATGCTCACCTGCTTCTGTGTGCCTTAGAGGAACCCGCAAGAGGTGGGACAATGTCAGCTTAGACCTGGCAGGGGGATAATGCTGTCAGCCCTGGAGACAGTCAGGAGGTCAGGAAGAGCTGACTTGGGGTTCCAGGCCATCCCTTTCTGAGAGCTCCAGATGTGCTCCAATGACATACTTCCCAGCTCCTGGGCCCTTGACTTTTTAGCTCTGAGCCGTCTCTCCTTATTTCAGTCTGGTAGGCACCTAGGGGCTCGCTGGCAGGTGAGGGCAGAATAATAACTGTTCTTCTCCTTCTCATTGCAGAACAGGACGCTGCCAGCCCTTCCCCCACTCCCTTGGCCACAGCTGACTTAGGCAAAATACTCTGAGGAATGGCCAAAGGGGCCCAGGGGGAGGTTTAGCAAAATGGTTAAGGGTGGCTCAGATGTCAGGTCTGGGGTTTGAGTCCTGGTTAAGTTGCTTACAACTTGTTTCACCCCTCTGAGTCTCCGATTCATCGTAAGTATAAATGGGATGACTCCACTTACCTGAATTATTGGTCTGGCTCCCAGTAGATGCTCTATAAATTGTAGCTTTTATCATCATTACTAGGGTTATGATGGAACCAACAGTCTTGGGGCAGGTGCAGGGCTGCCTTGAGGCATCCCCTTGAGGGATCAGGGGGATGCTCTGTGAAATGTTGGTGCAGGTGAGCTTGTGGAGGGCTCAGGGCTGCCATGAGGGGCTCGGCCAGGCATGGTGCCTCCTCGGGTGGAGTCATCATCCCCTTTCCCATTTTCTGGATTCAGCCATTTGATTAGAACAAATGTGTCTATTGAAACTCTCTAGAAAAGTTGGTTTGCAGTGAGATAAAGGATGCCATTTAAATTTTTTTTTCAACGTTTATTCATTTTTTTGGGACAGAGAGAGACAGAGCATGAACGGGGGAGGGGCAGAGAGAGAGGGAGACACAGAATCGGAAACAGGCTCCAGGCTCTGAGCCATCAGCCCAGAGCCTGACGCGGGGCTCGAACTCACGGACCGCGAGATCGTGACCTGGCTGAAGTCGGACGCTTAACCGACTGCGCCACCCAGGCGCCCCAAGGATGCCATTTAAACATGATGATATATATTTCTGTTGGTATTGGGCTTTGTCTTCAATTAGAAAGAATTTATTTAGAGTTTGAGCTGGATTTGAATTGTTTCCCTTGTTTCTCCCTTTTGTGGAGCATAGTGGCCACAGACTTCCCCTCTGCAAAAAGGGAAGTTTACTTCTCCTCTGTCTTCTTCTCAGGAGTGCCACCTCTTCCCCTGCCCCAGGGAGCACCTGTTGGGGACTGCCACATACTTTCACTGGGGAGGGGTCCCACATGAGGGAGAAAGCTGAGGAAGCAAGTACCCAGAGCTGCCCTTGGCTTTCTCCAAATGGGGAGACAGGTGCTTAGGAAGGCTGAGACCTCAGGTGAGACCTCAGGTAACCCCATTTCTGGTACTCATCCTAGTGCCCATCACTTCTGGAGCTGCTGCAACATCTGAGTGGAAGGTATTAATTGAGTGCCAGCTCTTCCCAGTCTTGTTTATAATGCCCCCCATCCTAATCCCTGCCACGAATGTCCCCTGACTCAATGCACATCTTGCCATCTCAATCTGTTACCCTCCCGGGGCCACTCTTTGTGGTTGTCTGGATGAAAGAATTCGCCTCGTAACTAATCTCTCTGCTTCCAGCTTCCCTAAGCCACCACCCATTCTCTGCGCAACAACCAGTGTGGTCTTTCCAAAAACAGCAAACTGTTCTTGTCTCTTTCCAGTTTGGTGACTTCCCATGGTGCTTGCAACATAATGAAACACCCTAAGCACAGCCCTAGAGCACTCCAGGCCCATCTATTCGTACTCACCTCATCATAATCTTCCACCCCAGCCTTCCTTTGGCACCCAAACTGCAGGACTTTGCATATGCTGTTCCCTCACTATTTAATGCTTTTCCCACTGCCACCCTCCTTTGCCTTGATGAACTCCTATTCATCTTTCATGCTTCTGCTTCAATGTCTTAGCTTAGCCTGCCATGATCTCATCAAACTAAATCAAATTACTCCAATAAGTACTCTCATAATTCACTTTTCTTTGTCAGATCCACCTCAGTGGTTAACGCCATATCATTCGAAGTTGCTTTATCCAGGTCTCTCCCCTGTAGTCTTTGTAAGGATGGAGACTGGTGCACAGTATATTTGCTATGTGAATAAATGGAAGTTTCTACTTTGTCTCTGTGTTGGGTTTACTGCATCCCCTTCCCCATCAAGACCTGGAGATGATTCCACTTTATTTTTTGAAACTTGTGAATTTTGACTGTGCAGTGAATCAACCCTCAGGAAGAAGAAGCTCACATAAGTGTAAACACAAAGTACCACCCACCCCACATCCCTATTCACTTCTAGTTTTTGGTGAGGGCCGTGGCTCATTTCCCCAGAGTTGTATGCAAGGCGTCCCTGCTGTTTTGAGAACTGCTTTTTTTGTAGCATGTTTGTAGGCATGTGTGAGTTTCCTCCCAGAGCTCAGGCACTCTTCCCTTGAAGGGCTCCCTGTCCTTTTACCATATGGACATGCTTGCTTTTCGACACGCACTTGGTGAACACCAGGCATGGTGCCAGACCCTGGGGGAGGCTGCTAAGAGTCCAAGCTGCCAGGTCAGAAGACCTACGTTTGACTCCTGAGGTCCTTCCCTTTCTAGTGGTGTGACTATAGGCCATTTACTTAACCTCTGATCCTCAGTTTCTTTACCTGCAAAACAGGGGTAACATCAGTGTCCACAGCACAGAATTATGGGAAGGACTAAATATTGCATGCTGTGGAAAGAACTTGGAGCCCTGCTTGGCACTCGGTAAGGGTGCACAGATGGCAGCAGCTGCTGCTATTATTAATATCAGGGAAGGGAAATCAACCTTGGTTGAGTCAGACACTTCCATAACTCCCTTCCCCAGTGTGGCTTGGTCTCTGGCCTATGGGTTCCTGCTCTAAGGAATGCAGGTCGAAGGCAGGTGGGTTCTGGGGAGGTACACAGAAGGCTGGTGGCTCTCTTGGGCTTTCAGGAAGTTTATTCTGGTTTTGTGTACGGGGTCCTCCCATTCAGCATATGGGGCTGCCTGGCGCATAGGCTGTATTTCCCCTGGAATCCTCAGGCTAGTGCATCTGGGCTGTGCTCTGAGAACCATAGGGATCTTTTACCTGGAGAGGGACAAAAGAAAATTCCACTGGGTTTCTTGCTTCTCAGGAAACAGCTGCTCCTCTTTGGCCTGGGACAGTTTCAGAGAGTGGGGGCCGGCCTTTGCACACCCGGAAGAGAGCTGATGAGTATGGAAAACAAGACCCCAGCATTCCCTTCCGTTGCATGGTGGAGCAGCTCCTTTGCTTTTCTTAGAATCACAGATTCTTAGATATGGAAGAGACCTTAGAGATCATCAAGTCCAATCCTACAATGTCATAGATGAGGAAACTGAAGCCCCAGCAAGTCATTTTACTTTCCTGTGACCCAGTGTCCTCATCTGTGAAATGAAGACAGTAACATATCCTTTGCAGAGCTAGTGTGAGGCTATGGTGAGTGTAGTTGGCCCAGCAGAGTGGTTGGCTTTTAATAGGTGCTCAGCAAATTTAAATTCCCTCCTGTGTGCATGCTACTCCCTTGTTCTGCTAGTTTGCTTTTACTGAATTGAGGTGATAGGGGATTTTTTGGGAGTATTTTGAATTGTGTTGGTGTGAGTGTGTGTGCGTGTGTGTGTGTGTGTGTGTGTGTGTGTGTGTGTGTGACTAGGAGCATTATACTGAAACCACTAGAACCTGAATTTGAATCCTTGCCTGATGACTACTGGAGAAAAAACATCCATAACTCAAATTTGGGCAAGTCACAGAACTTCTTGGGAACTCAGGCTCCTCATCTATAATGTGGGAATGTCTGCCTGCTGACCTCACAGCGCTGGTACGAAGCTTGAGTAGAATCATGCATACTAAAGAGCTTCAAAATGCACAAAATGACCAGCAAGTGGCAAACACCATCCTTCCCTCTTATCTGTGTCGTCGATTTTTCTGCTAGAGGAATGAGCAATGAGTGGAAATATGAATTGGAATTTGATCTTTTCCTTTGAGTGAGTCTTAAGAGTGTGCAAAGGCCATGAGCTGGCCTAATTGATTTTTGCCTGCAGGTTTTCTCCCCCTTTCCCTCTCCTCTTCCCTGATTTGTGTGAAAGCTGGGGCTCCTTTCCTATATTTTAATTCTGGTAATGATCAGTATAACCAAGAGTGAGCAGCTTCTGAATTGGCTGGAAATAATTCTAGTCTTATCAAGCAAGAATGTTACAATCTGATCCTGATTCATAACAGCCAAGGGTTGAATTCCATTAAAGAAGAGACAAGTCTCTGGTTTATTTGCAGGAAAAAGGGGCAATTTAATCTGATGCATGTGATGAAGTTCTTTCTGAAAACAGTAATGCTAATTGCATCTTTCTCATGTACAGTTAATCACATCTTTTAATATTTTCTAACAGCTTTCATTCTTTTATCTGCCAGGCATCCTTGGTAAATTCATCTCTTCTTTCTTATTAACATGTTCATTAATCCTCAAACATTTACTGTGCTTCATTAAACAGGTTAGAGGATTAACACAAATTTGGATTTGGAGCAATTAAAGATATAGGCAGGTCAGAATCTGAAATCTAGAATTTCAGTCTGCTGATGGCTTCATTGACCAGACTGGATTTTGTGGATAAGGAAGCTGAAAGTAAAGGACAACCTGTGTTGCATTTTCTTCCTGGGTGTTGAGGATCTTAGTTCAGCCTGTGAGGCATTATGGGTGTGAGGTGCATTTCTTGCTGGTTCAAAACATGTTTGTCTTAAGAGGCATGATCCTAAGAGTAATCATCTCAGGGTTCATAACTCATTAGGGTTTACAGTTGAAAAGCAAGTTTTTTTTCTTTTTGAGGTTACAATATATATTTAATTTATCTTCTTCCATATTTTCTTTTTCTGGCAAATATATATTTTTTAATTTACATCCAAGTTAGTTAGCATATAGTGGAACAATGATTTCAGGAGTAGGTTCCTTAATGCCCCTTACGCATTTAGCCCATCTCCCATCCCACTATCCCTCCTGTAACCCTCTGTTCTCCACCTTTAAGATTCTCTTATGTTTTGTTCCCCTCCCTGTTTTTATATTATTCTTGCTTCCCTTCCCTTGTGTTCATCTGTTCTGTGTCTTAAAGTCCTCACAGGAGTCAAGCCATATGATAGTTGTCTTTCTCTGACTGACCAATTTCGCTTAGAACAATAACCTCCAGTTCCATCCATGTAGGTGCAAATGGCAAGATTTCATTCTTTTTGAATTTTTTTTCAACGTTTTTATTTATTTTTGGGACAGAGAGAGACAGAGCATGAACGGGGGAGGGGCAGAGAGAGAGGGAGACACAGAATCGGAAACAGGCTCCAGGCTCCGAGCCATCAGCCCAGAGCCCGACGCGGGGCTCGAACTCACAGACCGCGAGATCGTGACCTGGCTGAAGCCGGACGCTTAACCGACTGCGTCACCCAGGCGCCCCGATTTCATTCTTTTTGATTACCGAGTAATACTCCATCATATAGATATGCCACATCTTCTTTATCCATTCATCCATCAGTGGATATTTGGGCTCTTTCCATCCTTTGGCTATTGTTGATAGTGCTGATATAAACATGGGGGCGCATGTGTCCCTTTGAAACAGCACACCTGTATCCCTTGGATAAATACCTAGTAGAACAATTGCTGGGTCTCAGGGTAGTTCCATTTTTAATTTTTTGAGGAACCTCCATACTGTTTTCCAGAGTGGCAGCACCAGCTTGCATTGCCACCAACAATGCAAAAGAGATCCTCTTTATCTGCATCCTCGCCAACATCTGTTGTTGCTGGAGTTGTTAATGTTAGCCACTCTGACAGGTGTGAGGTGGTATCTCAGTGTGGTTTTGATTTGTATTTCCCTGATGATGAGTGATGTTGAGCATTTTTTCATGTGTCAGTTGGCCATCTGGATGTCTTCTTTGGAGAAGTGTCTATTCATGTCTTTTGCCCATTTTTTCACTGGATTATTTGTATTTGGGGTGTTGAGTTTGAGAAGTTCTTTATAGATTTTGGATACTAACCCTTTATCCGAAATGTCATTTGCAAATATCTTCTCCCATTCTGTCGGTTGCCTTTTAGTTTTACTGATTGTTTCCTTCACTGTGCAGAAGCTTTTTATTTTGATGAGGTCCCAGTAGTTCATTTTTGCCTTTGTTTCCCTTGCCTCCAGAGACATGTTGAGTAAGAAGTTGCTGCAGCCAAGATCAAAGAGGTTTTTGCCTGATTTCTCCTTTTCTCCTCAAGGATTTTGATGGCTTCCTGTCTTATATTTAGGTCTTTCATCCATTTTGAGTTTATTTTTGTGTGTGGTGTAAGAAAGTGGTCCAGGTTCATTCTTCTGCATTTCACTGTCCAGTTTTCCCAGCACCACTTGCTGAAGAACTATCTTTATTTCATTGGATATTCTTTCCTGCTTTGTCAAAGATGAGTTGGCCATACATTTGTGGGTCCATTTCTGGGTTCTCTATTCTGTTCCATTGACCTGAGTGTCTGTCTTGATGGTGACAGCTTTGTAATACATCATGAAGTCTGGGATTATGATGCCTCCTGCTTTGGTTTTCTTTTTAAAGATTTCTTTGGCTATTTGGGGTCTTTTCCAGTTCCATACAAATTTTAGGATTGTTTGTTCTAGTTCTGTGAAGAAGCTGGCCTGGTGTTATTTTGATAGGGATTGCATTGAATATGTAGATTGTTTTGGGTAGCATTGGCATTTTAACAATATTTGTTCTTCCTATCCAGGATCATGGAATATATTTCCATTTCTTTGTGTCTTCTTCAATTTCTTCCATAGGCTTTCTATAGTTTTCAGTGTATATATTTTCTACCTCTTTGGTTAGATTTATTCCTAGGTATTTTATGGTTTTTGGTGCATTTGTAAATGGGATCGATTCCTTGATTGCTCCTTCTGTTGCTTCATTGTTGGTGTATAGGAATGCAACCAATTCTGTGCATTGATTTTATATCTTGTGACTTTGCTGAATTCATGGATCAGTTACAATAGTTTTTTGGTGGAATCTTTTGGGCTTTCCATATAGAATATCATGTCATCTTTGAAGAGTGAAATTTTGACCTCCTCCTGGATGATTCGGATGCCTTTTATTTCTTTGTGTTGTCTGATTGCTGAGTCTAAGACTTCCAATACTATATTGAATAATGGTGGCAACAGTGGACATTCCTGTCTTGTTCCTGACTTTAGGAGGAAAGCTCTCAGTTTTTCCCCATTGATGATGATATTAGTGTTGGGTCTTTCATATTATGGCTTTTATGATCTTGAGGTATGGTCCTTCTATACCTACTTCTTTGAGGGTTTTTATCAAGAAAGGGTGCTGTATTTTGTCAAATGCTTTCTCTGCATCTATTGAGAGGATCATGTAGTTCTTGTCCTTTCTTTTATTGATGTGATGTATCACATTGATTGTTTTGTGGATATTGAACTATCCCTGCACCCCAGGTATAAATCCCACTTGGTCGTGGTGAATAATTTTTTAAAAGTATTGTTGGATCCAGTTGGCTAATATCTTGTTGAGGATTTTTGCATCCATGTTCATCAGGGAAATTGGTGTATCATTCTCCTTTTTAGTGGGTACTTTGGTTTTAGAATCAAGGTAATTCTGGCTTCATAGAAAGAGTTTGGAAGTTTTCCTTCCATTTCTATTTTTTGGAACAGCTTCATGAAAATAGGTGTTAACTCTTCCTTAAATATTGGTAGATTTCCCCCTGGAAACCCATCTGGCCCTGGACTCTTGTTTTTTGGGAGATTTTTGATTATTAATTCCATTTCTTTACTGGTTATGGGTCTGTTCAAATTTTCTATTTCTTCTTGTGTCAGTTTTGGTAGCGTATGTGTTTCTAGTGATGTGTATGTTTCTTCAAGATTACCCATTTTATTGGCTCAAAATATTCTCTTATTATTATTTTTATTTCTGTTTTGCTGGTTGTGATCTCTCTTCTTTCATTCTTGATTTTATTTCGGTCCTTTCCTTCTTCTTTTTGATCAAACTGGCTAGTGGTTTATCAATTTTGTTAATTCTTTCAAAGAATCAGCTTCTGGTTTCATTGACCTGTTGTGGTTTTTTTTTGGTTTGGATAGCATTGATTTCTGCTCTAATCTTTATTATTTCCTGTCTTCTGCTGGTTTGGGGTTTTATTTGCTGTTCTTTTTCCAGCTCTTTAAGGTGTAAGGTTAGGTTATGTGTCTGAGACCTTTCTTGCTTCTTTAGGAAGGCCTGGATTGCTATACACTTTTCTCTTACGACCACCTTTGCTGTGTCCCAGAGGTTTTGGGCTGTAGTATTATCATTTTCATTGGCTTCTATGTACGTTCTAATTTCCTCTTTTACTTCTTGGTTAGCCCATTCATTCTTTAGTAGGATGTCCTTTAGTCTCCAAGTACTTTTTACCTTTACAAATTTTTTCTCATGGTTGATTTTGAGTTTCATAGTGTTGTGGTCTGAAAATATGCATAGTATGATCTTGATTTTTTTGTACTTGTTGAGGGCTTATGTGTGTCCCAGTATGTGGTCTACTCTGGAGAACTTTCCATGTGCACTGGAGAAGAATGTATATTCTGCTGTTTTAGGATGAAATGTTCTGAATGTATCTGTTAAGTCCATCTGGTCCAGTGTGTCATTAAAACCTTTTTTTCCTTGTTGATTTTCTGTTTAGATTATCTGTCTCTTGCTGTAAGTGGGGTGTTGAAGTACCCTACTATTATGGTATTATTATCAATGAGTTTCTGTATGTTTGTGATTAATTGATTTATATATTTGGGTGCTTTCCTGATGGGGCATAAATGCTTACAGTTATTAGATCTTGGTGGACAGACCCTTAATTATGATATAATGCCTTTCTTCATCTCTTGTTACAGTCCTTATTTTAAAATCAGATTGTCTGATATAAGTGTGGCCACTCCAGCTTTCTTTTGGCAACCATTAGCATGACAGATGGTTCTCTATCCCCTTACTTTCAATCTGAAGGTGACTTTAGGTCTAAAATGGGTCTCTCGAAAACAGCATATAGATGGGTCTTGTTTTCTTATCCATTCTTTGTCTTTTGATTTGAGCGTTTACTCCACTGACATTTAGAGTGAGTACCGAAAGATATGAATTTATTGCCTTTGTGTTGCCTGCAGAGTTTCTGGTGGTCTCCGGTCCCTTCTAGTGTTTGTTGCTTTTGGTCTTTTTTGTTTAGTTTTGTCTTTTCTCCTCTCGGAGAGTCCCCTTTAGAATTTCTTTCAGGGCTGGTTTAGTGGTCACAGACTCCGTTAGTTTTTGTTTGTCTGGGAAACTCTTTATTGCTCCTTTTATTTTGAATGACAGCTTTGCTGGATAAAGAATTCTTGTCTGCATATCTTTCCAATTCAGCACATTGAATATATCCTGCCACTCCTTTCTGGCCTGCCAAGTTTCTGTGGATAGGTCTGCTCAAAACCTGATCTGTCTTCCCTTGTAGGCTAAGGACTTTTCTCCCTTGCTGCTTTCATGATTCTATCCTTGCCTGAGTGTTTTGTGAATTTGACTATGATATGACTTGCTGATGGTTGGTTTTTGTTGAATCTACTGGGAATCCTCTGTGCTTCCTGGATTTTGATGTCTGTGTCTTTCCCCAGGTTAGGAAAGTTTTCTGCTATGATTTCCTCACATAATGCTTCTACCCCTTTTTCTCTCTCTTCATCTTCTGAGACCCCTATGATTCTGATGTTCCTTTTTAATGAGTCACTAATTTCTCTAATTCTTAAATTGTGCTCTTTTGCTTCAGTCTCCCTCTTTTTTTTTTGCTTCATTATTCTCTCTTGTTTGTCCTCTATATCTCTCATTCACTGCTCTGCCTTATCCATCCTTGCCACCGTGGCATCCGCTTGAGATTGCAGCTCAGTTATAGCATTTTTTATTTCATTCTAATCAGCTTTTACTTCTTTTATCTCTGCAGAAAGGGATTCTAATCTGTTTTCAACTCCAGCTAATATTGTTATTATCCTGATTCTAAATTCTGGTTCAGACATCTTGCTTGTATCTGTGTTGGTAAAGTCCCTGGCTGTCATTTCTTCCTGCTCTTTCTTTTGGGGTGAATTCCTTTGTTTCATCATTTTGAAGGAAGAAAAAGAATTAATGAGGTAAAAAAATTAAAATTAAAAAGTTAAAACAACACACACACACACAAATCAAATAAATAATGCCATATTCTAGGTGTGTTTTGGTCTGAGTGTTGAAAGGGGCTTGATAGATTAGAATAAAACGAGGAAAAAGAAAAAAAGGAAAACGTTTGAAAATTTAAAAAAATTAATACAATGAAATAGAATAAAATGAAATGACAGAAGTAAAATAGAATTTGAAAAATTTTTTAAAAGGTAAGAAATACAGTAGAAAAAATTAAAGAAATATTTTCAATAAAAATTGAAAATAAAATAATTTTTTCTCTCTCTGTATTCAAGAAAAAGAAAAGAAATAAAAAAGAAAAAAAAGAAAATTTAATAGATGGACCAGTGAACAGTCTGAAATACGATTGAAATTACATTGTTTTCCCCTAGAAGTCAACTACAGACTTATTGTCTGTAAACTAAACAGGCAGAAAGACTTTTGGTCTTCCTGAAGAGTGAAGTTGGCCCAGTTGGGCAGAGCTTAGTGTAACAGCTCCATTCTCCACTAGATGGTGCTGCTCAGCTTACTGGGGTAGATTGTTGTGGCACTTGTAGGTGTATGTGCGCATGCGCAGGAGGGGTGAAAATGGCATCACCCAGCTACCCAGTGTTTAATATCGGAGCACTGTTCTCCCCGATCAGCAATCATGCACCTGTCCTTTGTCTCTGGCTTCTGTCCACTCCCCTCTTTTACACTGTCCATGACCAAGCCCCAGGCAACACCTCCCTCCTGAGTTATCTCAGATGTGGCTGTTTTTCCCGTCCCCTTACTTCTGAGGGACTGCAGCTTTGACCTGATCTTCCCCTCTGTGGGAGGGTCTCACTGAGCAATGGCCAGGTGCTGGCTGCACCCAGGAACATTTGTGGGACCGTGCTGCTGCTGATGCCCAGAGATTGTGGCCGGGTGCCAGCCCACCCCAGAAAAAGTTCACATGATCGTGTAGCAGCAGTGTTTCAGGGATTATGGAAAATCACAACACACATCTGGCACCAGGCTTCACTCTTAATGACCTTGTTCCAGCACCAGTGAATGTGGTTGTTCTCTAGGGTCCTGGGTTCTCTGGGGTTGTTCTCTGGGGCCTTTACCTGTTGGGGGGCACACAGCCTCTACCAAATGTCCTCCCAGCAGGGGAACTACCTCCCCCCATGTGGTCCGAGCACCCTCGGACTTCACTCTGCTCCTGGGGATTCACCCTTTCACCAGAGTACTGCTAGGTATCAAGCTGCAGAGTTTCAGACTATGTGCTCCCCCTGTTTACAGAGTCTAAATGGAATTTAAACCCCCTCCTTTCTCCTTTCTCCCTTTCTATTTCAGTCCTTGTGGCTGTTTCCACTTTTTCACTTTCTCTCCAGCTGCTTTTGGGGGGGGGGGTGCTTTTCCCATACTCTCCCCCATCTCCGTTCTCTCTCCACAAGCAAAACAGCTCCCTGCCCTCTGTGGCTTTTCTCTCCCCCATTTCACCTCTCTGCACCACATACCTGCTGAGTTCTATGGTTCAGGTTGTGTAGATTGCTGTGTTAATCCTCAATCAGTTTCCTAGGTGTGCAGGATGGTTTAGTGTTGATCTGGCTGTATTTCAGGGATGCGAGACACAAAAAAACTTCCATTCTGTTTCACCACCTTGGCTCCTCTCTCTAAAAAGCAAATATTTTAAAATATTATTCTTTCGTCAAGTCTTTTGGGGCTCTAATACTTAGTTTCTTCGTGTTTAAGATGGAAATGTTAATAACACTAGTAATAATAATGAGAGTTGTCATTTATTGAATGCTCACTATGAGCCAGACATTATGCTAGGCACTTCTTAGAATTATCTCATTCAATCTTCATGAACCCAAAGAGAAGGGTTCTAATTAGGTCCCCTTTCAACAGATAAGAAAATGAGAGCACAGAGAAGGTAGTTAACTTACTTATGGACACATAAATAGTAAGTGGTTAAGCCAGAGTGACCATAGTATAATGGAATAGGCACTGGATGTGAATCACAGCCTTGGATTCCAGCCTTGATTATCTCACTAATTCTGTGACCTTGGAAGTCACCTAACCTCTCTGGATTTCAGGGTTTTATTGTTGTCTGCTTGTAAATGAGAACGATGGGAAACATGGACTTTATTTAAGTCCTTTCTATCTCTGACATTCTGGAATACTGAGAAATTATATTGAGAATAAAAAGGCCAACAGAGTGGACTGAATAGAATTATCTCCCATGTGGAACACTCCAGCTGGCCTTGATTTCTAGCTGTGACCCCTCTGTGCTGATGCCCATGATTACTCTGCAGAGAAGTCCTTACCAGCCTCTGAGTAGTTCTCAGCCATCTCACACTCCAGGCCCCTTGAACATTGCCCTCAATTCTGCAGTTTCTCCTCATGTGCCCTGAAGCCCAGACGACATGTAAACACCCAGACCAAGAACAATAATTCTGCTTCTTGGTATTGAGGAGTGTATCAATTTTCTGTAATTCCTTGTAGCAGAGTGAGCATACATTATAGAGTTCAAGTGCTTTGAAAATAAGCTATGAAGAATTGCTGTCTGCTGAAAGAACTGGCAATTTGTCAACTTTCAGTGGCTGAGCAGCTGAGTGTACTCAATGTGGTGTGTACTGTCGGTGCTGACCTGAGAGAGGTATGGGCAAAGGAGGAGGGAGATGGTGGAAAGGAATGCCCCTCAAATTCTCAGGGAGAAAAATAATTTAGCTGTTGGAGATACAATAGGATTTGCACAAGAACTTGAAAGAAGCTATGTAAATTATAGCACATGGGTCTCAGTTTACATCAAGATATATAAAATAAAAACAAAGAAAAACCATGCAAACTTTGGCATGACATAAGTCAATCATACCATCTCTACTACCTGCTATTCTCATCCACCCCCAATAACTTATTTACTTGTGTCTACACTAGCAAATGTTGGCATCACCTGGTACCCTTGAAACATTTCCTACTTTCCCTCAGTAATTTTGTAATTCACATTTCAATTATGGTTGGTCATGGCTTCTTGGTAACTACAATTGTTTGAAAGATAGAATAACAATCTTCTTCTTTCCTTGGCTAATTAATCTTTCAGAGGTGTCTGCTTTTACAATGGTCTTATTCCCCCTCTCTATTTCTGTCCTGCCCTTTTCCCCTCCTTCCCTTCTCTCACATCACTGCCTTTCCCTATATGTTTGGTTTTTATTTATTTTTATTTTAAAGAGAGATAAAGAGATAGAGAGATAGAGTTGGGGAGAGAGGGAAGGAGACAGAGAGAGAGAGAGAGAGAGAGAGAGAGAGAGAATGAGCTGAGGAGAGGGGCAGAAGGAGACAGAGAGGGCATCTTAAGCAGGCTCCATGCTCAGTTCAGAAGCCTGATATGGGACTCAATCTCATGACCTTGGGATCATTACCTGTGCTGAAATCAAGAGTCAGACACTCAAACAACTGTAACATCCAAGCACCCCTTCCTATATTTTAAAAGAATTCTTGAAAGAGGTTCATTGATCACCACTCTCCCAGGTTGGGAAAAACTTTTATCTTAACAAGCAAGATCAGAACCACGGACAGCGTCACCAACTTGTGCATGACTCTCCAAATTCATTCTTTTCCTTCCTTCCTTCCTTCCTTCCTTCCTTCCTTCCTTCCTTCCTTCCTTCCTTCCCTCCCTCTTTCTTTCTTTCTTTCTTTCCTTCTTTCTTTCTTTCTTTCTTTCTTTCTTTCTTTCTTTCTTTCTTTCTTTCTTTCTTTCTTCTAGTTAATTAACATATAGTGCAATATTGGTTTCATGAGTAGAATTCGGTGATTCATCACTTACCTACAACACCCAGTGCTCATCATAACATGTGCCCTCCTTAATACCTATCACCTATCTAGCCCTTCCCCTACACACTTCCTTCCATTAACTTTTAGTTTATTCTCTATTATTGAGTCTTTTATTGTTTGTTTCCCTCTCTCTTTTACCCCCCGCCCTCCTCATATGTTTATCTGTTTTCTTTCTTAAGTTCCACATGTGAGTGAAATAATAGGGTATTTACTTTTCTCTGATTCAGTTATTTCATTTAGCATAATACATTCTAGCTCCATACATGTCATTGCAAGTGGTAAGATTCATTCCTTTTGGTGGCTGAGTAATATTCAGTTGTTTAAATACATACCACATCTTCTTTATCCATTCATCAATCTATGGACATTTGGGCTCTTTCCATAATTTGGCTATTGTTGATAATGCTGTTATAAACATCAGCGTGCCTGTACCCTTTTGAGTCTGTATTTTTGTATCCTTTGGATAAATACCTGGTAGTGCAATTGGTGGATCATAGGGTAGTTCTATTTTTAACATTTTGAGGAATCCCCATACTGTTCTCCAGAGTGGCTGCATCTGTTTGCATTCCCACCAACAGTGCAAAAGGGTTCCCCTTTCTCCACATCCTCATCAACACCTTTTGTTTCTTGTTTTGTTAATTTTAGCCATTCTGATAAGGCAGTATCTCTTCATTGTTTTTATTTGAATTTACCTGATGTTGAGCATCTTTTCTGTCATAAACTCTAGGTCTAAAGTTCTCTTTTGGCCAGCAAAAGAGTGGATGCAGGATTAAAACAAGAGATGGCTAATGTCCTGGAAAAAGACAAGTGCCCTGAATAAGGGTCCTTTCCCCGTATTTATTCAGATCAGAAGGCTTGCGAATGTGATGGGCGTGTACAAAGAGACAAAGAAACTAGGAACATTAACTTGTGGATGTGAGAGGGAAAGGAGATTTTGAAGATATACACTGTTTGGGGTTTGGGTCAATATAAAATAAAATCCAGGTGCCGGGCAGATGGGTAGATGGTTGTTAACAGCAGACAGGAGACACCATGCCTATTTATCTTTGCCAGCCGAGGGTATGAGACAGATAGGGGGAATAACCGCAGGGTTAATAAGCCACCTTTTCTTTTGTTAACCATCTCCACTCTGGGCTACTTGCCTGTAGCGCAGTGGTCCAAAGTCCAATTCACCAATTTACCTAACCTGGCCCTATTCTCCTATGAAAGGAGCTTTCTGCTATAGTACTAAATTTGGGGTGCTTTCACCCTGAATATCTAATCTTGTTATTCCTATGTATTGGGCACCTTTGTGCCATTTTTATTTCAGGTCTTTGCCTCTCTCTATATATTTTTGGGGGCTCAGCACCCCTCCCTATTTTGGGGTGCCTTTGCACCTCCCTATTCCTGGCACCTTTGTGCCTCCCTATTCTCAGAGTGTCTTTGCACCCCCCTATTCTTGGAGTGCCAATCTGGTTTACCCAAACTCAGGTGTGAGCATTTTATTGACTTTGTATTTCTTTGTGCCTTGTTAACCCATTGGTGTAAGCCTGGGGGATTCCTAAGCTTGTCCCCCACTCTTTCCATGTGTCTGTTAGCCCTCTGGATGTCTTTGGAAAAGTTTCAATTCATGTCTTCTGCCCATTTCTTAATGGGGTTGTTTGTTTTTTGGGTGTTGAGTTTAATATGTTCTTTATAGATTTTGATACTAACCCTTTATCAGAATCCCATTTGCAAATATATTCTCCCATTCCATTGAATGCCTTTTAGTTTTATTGATTTTTCCCTTTGCTGTGCAGGAGTTTTTATCTAGATGAAGTCCAAATAGTTCCTTTTTGCTTTTGTTTCCCATGCCTCTGGCAACATGTTTAGTAAGAAGTTGCTCTGGCTGGTGTCAAAGAGGTTGTTGCCTATGTTCTTCTCTAGGATTTTATTGTTTCTTGTCTCACATTTAGGTCTTTCATCATTTTGAATTTATTCTTGTGTATGGTATAAGACAGTGGTCTGGGTTCATTCTTCTGCATATTGCTGTCCAGTGTTCCCAAAACCATTTGTTAAAGAGACTATCTTTTTTCCATTGGAATTCTTTTCTGCTTTGTTGAAGATTAGTTGACCATCTAGTTGTGGGTCTATTTCTGGGTTTTCTGTTCTGTTCCATTGATTGATGTGTCTGTTTTTGTGTCAGGACCATACTGTCTTATTGGCTATAGTTTTATAATATAGCTTGAAATCTGGAACCATGATGCCCTCAGTTTTGTTTCTAGTTTTTAGGATGGCTTTGGCTACTTGGGGTCTTTCCACACATTTTGAGAATTGTTTGTTCTAGCTCTGTGAAAAATGCTGTTGGTATTTTGATGGGGATTTCATTAACTGTGTAGATTGCTTTGGGTAGTATCAACATTTTAACAATGTTTGTTCTTCCAATCCATGAGCTTTGAATGCTTTTTCTTTTCTTTGTGTTCTCTTGTGTTCTATAGTTTACAGAGTACAGATCTTTTACCTCTTTGGTTAGGTTTATTCCTAGGTATATATTTCTTTTTGGTCTTATGGTAAAGGGGATCAATTCCTTGATATCTTTTTCTGCTGCTTTGTTATTGGTGTATAGAAATGCAATACATTTCTGTACATTGATTTTATATCCTGAGACTTTGCTGAATTAAAGTATTAGTTCTAGCAATTTTTTGGTGCAGTCTTTTGTGTTTTCTACATTGAGTATCATGTTGTCTCTAAATAGTGAAGGTTTGACTTCTTCCTTGCTGACCTGGATGTCTTTTATTTCTTTTTGTTGTCTAATTGCTGAGGCTAAGACTTCTAGTACTATGTTCAATAGTTATAGTGAGAGTGGACATCCTTGTCTTGTTTTTTAACATAGGGATTTAGGAGATGTGATTGTATTCAAGATTTGTATAAATTCTGTGAGGTAAGTGGGCAGACATTCCTGTGATACAGTTGAGGAAACTGAGTTATAAAGAGGCTCTGTGACATGTACAACTTTCATTTTCCCTAGTAGTAATAGGACCTTGATTCATATTCAGGTCTTGCGGTTCCAGAGCTAAAGCTCTTTTTCTATTACACAAAGTAATTACACTAGATATTTCCTAGTTTTCTCTCACCTTATTCTTTTATACTTTTTTTTAAACATTTATTTTATTTTTGAGAGACAGAGAGAGACAGAGCATGAGCAGGGGAGGGGCAGAGAGAGAGGGAGACACAGAATCTGAAGCAGGCTCCAGGCTCCGAGCTGTCAGCACAGAGCACGATGCAGGGCTCAAACTCCTGAATCATGAGATCATTACCTGAGATGAAGTCGGATGCTCAACCGACTGAGCCACCCAGGCGGCCCTCACCCTATTCTTTTAGAGTTAAATTCTCTCAGCTTTTATTTATTTTACACAAATCTAGATTGATAGTAATTTTTTTCAGTACATTTTACATATAATTCCTCCATCTTTAGACTTCCATTGTTACTATTGATAAGTCACCTGTGAATCTAATTCATTCCTCTGCCATTTTCCTCTGAGGGTCTTTACAGGTTTTTTCCTCTTTGGTGTTCTGTGGTTTCACAGTACCCCATATCAGGTAATTGTCCTTCTCCCTCCCTTCCTTCCTTCTATTTTCCTTCTATTTTCCTTCCTTCCTTCCTTCCTTCCTTCCTTCCTGTCTTTTTTTTCTGTCTTTCTTTCTGTCTTCTTTTTTCTTTTTACTTGTCATTTTTTGGGATTTTTTGGGCTTCTTGAATCTTTGGATTGGTATCTTTTATATTTTCTAAAAAATCCCCTCCAAATTTCCCCTCTGACCTATTTTCTCTTCTCTCCTACTTTTGGGCCTCTGATTAAACTTATTAGATTCTTTCATTCTATCCCCCTTACCTCTTTGTTTTTATAACTCCTTTATTAAAATATATTTCACATTCCATGCAACTTACCAATTTAAAGTATATAATTTGGTGGTTTCTTAATATATTCACAGAGCTGTGAAATCATCATTAAACACATTTTAGAACTTTTAATCACCACAGAAAGTCCATACCCTTTAGCTGTTATCTCCCACTCCCCCATTACATTAGTTATGAACTGAATGTTTGTGTCTCCCCCAAATTCATATCTTGAAATCTAATCCTCCATGTGATGGTATTTGGAGGTGAGCCTTTGAGAGATAATTAGTTCATAGAGTGAAGCCATCATGAGTGGGGTGAGTACCATTATAACAAAAGCCAGAGAGCTAGCTTGGTCTTTTTCATTTATATGAAGATACAGTGAGAAGTCAGCAATGTACATCCTGGAAAAGGGCCCTCACCAGAACCTGGCAATACTGGCACCCCAATCTCAGACTTCCAGTCTCCAAAGCTGTGAGAAATATATTTCTGTTGTTTATAAGCCATCCAGTCTATGGCACTTTGTTATGGTAGCCTTAACTGATTAAGATACCACCCAACCCAAACAACCCTTATTCTAGTTTGTCTCTATATATTTACCTTTTCTGACCTTTTATATAAATAAGATAATGCTATGTCATATTTTGTGAGAGGTTTTTTTCACTTAGCCTACTGTCTTCAATATTCATCCATATTGTAACATGTATCCATACCTCATTCTTTTTTATGGCTGAATAATATTCCATTGTATAGATTTACAGCATTTTGTTTATATATTCATCAATTGATGGACACATGAGTTTCTGCCTTTTGGATACTATGAATAATATTGCTAAAAACGTTCATATACAAGGTTTTGGGTAGACATGTATTTTCATTTCTCTTGGGTATATACCTAGGAGTGGAATTACTGGGTCAAATGTTAAATCTATGTATAACGTTTTGAGAAACTTCTAGACTATTTCCCAAAGTGGTTGTGGCATTATATATAATCCACCAACAGTGTATGAGAGTTCTAATTTCTTCACATCTTTACCAATACTTCTTATTATCTGACTTTTTGATTATAGCCATTCTACTCGATGTAAAGTAGTTACAATTTGCATTTCCCTGATATTAATGATGTTGAGCATCTCTTTAATGTGCTTACTGACAATTTGTATATCTTTCTTGGTCTATTCAGATTTTTGGACCATTTTAAAATTGGGTTTTCTGTGTTTTTATTATTGAGTGTAAATGTTTTTATATATTTTAGATACAAGTCCTAATCAGGTACGGTTTGCAGATATTTTCTACCATTCTGTGGACTGTCTTTCACTTTCTGGATAGCGTCCTTTGAAACAAAATAATTTCTAAATTTCAGGAAGTGAAATTTATCTATTTTATCTTTTTTTGCTTGTGCTTTTTGTGTCTTAGCTTGTGCTAAGAATCCATTGCCAAATCCAAGGTCATGAAGATTTATTCCTATATTTTTATCTAAGTGTTTTATAATCTTGGTCTTACATTTAGGTCTTTGCTCCATTTTGTGTTCCTTTTTGTATGTGATCTGAGATGAGTCCAACTCCATTATTTTGCATTGGCTCTCCAGTTGTCCCACCAGCATTTGTTGATAAAATATTTTTTTCCCATTAATAATCTTAGATCCTTGTTGAAAATAAGTTGACCATAAATGTATGAAGTTACCTTTGGACTCTCAGTTCTAATCCATAATCTACATGTCTATCTTTATGTCAGTGCTACAAGGGCTTGATTACTATAGCTTTTCAGTAAGTTTTGTTAAACTTATTCCTAAGTATTGTACTTTTTTCGATGTTGCTGTAAATGGAATTGTGTTCTTAATTTCATTTTTGGATGCTTATTGCTAGTGTATAAAAATACAATTGATTTTTTTTGTATATTGATCTTGTATTCTGCAATCTTGCTGAACTTATTTATTAATTCTAGTACTTTTTTAGTGGATTCTTTAGGATTTCCTGTATACAAGATTATGTCATCTGTGAATAGAGATAGTTTTACGTCTTCCTTTCCAATTTAGATGTGTTTTATTTATTTCACTTTCTTTCTTAATTGCCATTGCTAGAACATCTGGTACAATGTTCGATAAAAGTGGTAGAGTGGACATCCTTCTGTTTTTTCTGATCTTAGGGGAAAGTATCTAGTTTTTGTACCATTTAGCATGATGTTAAAGTAGGTTTTTTGTAAATGCCCTTTATCGTGTTGAAGAAATTTTCTTCTGTTCCTAGTCTGTTGAGGTTTTTATCATAAAGCGGTGTAAGATTTTATCAAATGCTTTTTCTGCATCTAGTGAGGTAATTACATTAATTGATTTTAAGATATGAAATATCTTATTTGTCTCTTTTCCATATTTTCCACCTTATTATGGCCCTTATACTTTATTACAGTCTGTGTCTCCCCACTAGAATAGGAGTCTGATGAAAGTTGAGACTGCATCATATAACATATTCTTGACTTTATGAGGGAGATCTTTGTGGATCCTGAAATATGTGAATCCCTTCCCTTCAAAATGCTACTGAAACAAAAGGAGAGGAAAAACTAAGTTGAATTGAGGTGTATATTCCGTATACTCACTGGGGCTTGGAAAGTGTCTTTTTCTTACATACCAGTCTTGAAGCAAATAATTCAATTTTTAGCCTCAGAAAAACAACAAACCATGGGCTTTCAGGATCACTCTTGAATAAAATAACCATTCAATGCTCTATCCCCTAGGGCCATAGACCAGTGGTGTTCATCCCTAGAGTACTGGCATGTAGTAGGAAGCAAAAAAAAAATGTTTGTTTATTTTATTATGACTGTGTACCCTGTACTAGATGTTAGATTAGGTGCTGAGGTTATAGGAGTACATGAAATATAGACCTTACCTCAAGGAATTCAGAGTCAGTAGAGGTAGAAAGATTATTAAAATACAGGGTAAAAGTGCTTTGGTGCTGTAAGCACAAGGGAGCGGAGAGGTCCCTTGTAGCAAGTGAGGTCTGAGTCTTCTCACACTTCTATTGCCATCTCCTAGTCCATGTTACCATTAACTCTCTCCTAGAATAACGTAGAAGTCTCTTCTAACTGACTTCTCTGTTTTCACCTTGCTACACATGCAGTCCATTCTTATTAGAGCATCCAGAGAGATCCTTTAAAAGTTTAAGTGTACTTATGTCTCTGTTCTATTCAGAGACCACACCAACTGCTAGTCTTTCCAGAGTTAAATCCCAAGTGTCTGCCATGGTACTTCTGCCAAAGTTCCCACCTTATCTGGCCCTCTACCATCTCTCTCATCTCTTTTCCTCCTTTCACTCTTGATAACACCACTGTACAAGCTCTAGTCTCCCTGAAGGTCTTTCAACACATCAAACTCATGCTGCACCAACCTGGGGTCTTTGTATTTGTGGCTTCCTCTTCCTGGAGTTCTCTTCCCAGGGATATCTTTCCCACACTCTTTTCAGGCTTCTGCTCAAAGCCATTGGTAGCAAGTATTTCTCTGACTACTCTACATAAACTGGGAGACTGCATTTCCTCCATCCCCTCTCCACTCGAGCCTGCTTTGTTTTTCTCTCTACCACTCATTCATTTATCTGTTTATTGTCTGTCTTCCCCAACTAGAATGTAACTTCCACCAAGTCAGATATTTTTGCCCATTTTGTTCATTGTTGTTATCTCCATTGTCTGGCATGCTTCCTGGAATACAATACAGCATTAAATAATTGCTGACTCAATTAATGAAGGATGAATAGGAGTGACTTAGAAGAAATAATGATCTGGGATATGAGGTAGATAGGGGGTTTATTGAATTGAATGATTTAATTTCCTCATGTGTGAGGTTTTGGTTTTGGACTGTGTGGTTGCTCATATCCATTTTTGTTCAATCATCTCTGAAATAGCATAACAAAATGGAAATGTTGAAGCCCAAAGTGGACCACTGTTCTGTGTGAATGACACTGACAGCTTTTAGCCATCTGAGGGTGAAGGGATGCCTGACGGGTGGTGGCACCAAAGCACATTGCCAGGCAGTGAATATGGTTCCTGAAACCACAGCTGAATCATGGTTACTACCCAGACACCTGGTTCTCACATCCTAAGAACAGCTCCTACACCAAATCTCAAAGCTCAAAGTTAATAAGAGGCATCCCCAGCATAATGTATTATTAATGACTGTTGTTTATTAAGTGCTTCCCTTGTGCCATGCTTAGTGCTGGCAACTTTATGATGTTCTCTCTTATAACCCTCAGAAGTAACTACTGTTGTCATCTCCATTTTATATATAAGAAACCAGGTGCTCAAAAAATTTCATAACTTGCCTAGGGCCATGTGGCTGTTAGGTGACTGAGCCAGTAAATTTTAATTTCAGTCTGCTGGAGTCTAAAACCCGTGTTCTTGGCCACATTGTATTTCCCCCAGATCAGCCACCTGCAACAAATATTTTACCTCGTAGGGCAAGAACACATCTCTCCAGTTTCTCTACTTTCCTGCCTTTGGAAATGAGGTTTGGGATGTTCCAGAAGCAGGTGTGAGTTTACCCACAGCTCTGACACGGCTGTGCAGGTCTGGACACAGCTCTAATTGTATCAGTTGTGATTTAACATACAATATTATCATAACTCAGGGAAGTTATTAGCAGTGTAAAGGATAGAAAAGATTAAGAAGATTGCTTCTAAGAATAAATACATTCTTGCCTAGGAAATGTATTTTCTGTAATAATTTTGGGGCTCCAATTTCCATGCACTTTATTGAAAGGAGCCTGCTATATATTGTAGAGAGAGTTTGGATTAGCTCAAGTTCCCTTGGGAAAGGAACAGGGAGGTGTGTACTGAAATGTTATGGTGAGTTTCCTGTAATTCTCTTGTACAGAACTAGGGGGCTAGACAGAGGGTTTGAGCTTCAAAAAAAGAAAAGTAGGCTGTAGGTGGTTGTAGGTTTTTCAGAGGGTTTGTGGTTCAGATAGTAATTCCTTTTGGGGGCTGATGTTTCTTCTTATGGGCAGTTTGGGTGGGTGCTCAGACCACAGAGACTGTTCTTGGGATTAAGAAACAAGGTATTTTCAGAAGAAGCCCTAGTACAGCACCTGGATTAAATCATGGGGAATGTTGTGACATCCCCAGATTATGTCAAGGGACAGTGTTGTGACACCTCTAGATGATGTCATGGTTGGTGCTGTGAGACCGCTAGATGTGCAGTGCGCTGTGAAGCATTATGGAAAGTTGTGGAAACTGAAGTTAGAGAAATCATTTATGGGGGACTTAGCATTTTAGACTTGGTGTAGATCCCTCTACGTGTGTCATCCCATGGTAACATCTGCCTCATGCACTGGTCCTCAGGGCCTTGGCTGAGGCTGGAGGGGACTCTGAGCATATTAGGAAAGCTATGACATTGTCTAGCCTTCTAGGAGTTGCCTATAAGCCTCTTTAATGCAAGGAAGATGGTCAGAATTGTCATGAGGCAAAAATGAGTTTATGTAGTCTTATTAAGTCAAATGTCAACAAGTTTAATAAAGTGGGGGTTTGTGAAGAGAGGCATGATCTTTTGGTCTCTGTTCGGATTCTCTTCTTTCTTGTGCTGGATCTGTGCTCTGCTAGTCATGCATGTTCCAAGGTGAGTCTGGCCAGCTCAGGCTCATTAACTTTATTGGGTAACATGATGCAGGATATGCGTGTGTGTGCGCATGCATTTAGAAAGCACTAGGTGGGAATCAAGGCTCTTGAAATTCTCTGAGGCTGCCCTACTGCCTCTACATGGCATAGGTACCCCACAAAAAGGAGAACTCTGTCTTAATTGTGAGCTACTCACCTTAACAACCTCCCGTCGCACTTCATACCCCAGATGTTGCTCTCCACTCTCCAGGTCCATCCCTACCTTTTTTGTAACTTGGACTTGAGTTTGGTTCCTCTAGTCAATGTCTTAATTGAGTTCTCCGTATGAATGAGTTTTCTTAGTTCATTGGAATTTGTTAGCTCCTTTTTAAAAGGCTGTTCATTTGCTTGTATTTTATTTATTTTTATTTTTAGTTCCCCATCCCCAAATCAATACACAGCTTTTATTACATCTTTAAAATAGCACAGATAACTCTGAAAAGTCGCCTAGCATCTTGCTTTTTCTGAAACTGGGCAACTTTGATCTTATTCATCAGCCTGCTGAAGTGTTCTTCTTTCAGAAACTTACATACCATCCAAAATTTTTCTGATATCCTTGTTTTTAACCATTATGGCTTGCTAAGTCAAATCAGCTAAGTTTGATACAAGTTCACTGTCATTTTATTCAAGAACTAACTCATCTTTCTGGGCTTGAGATACTGAACACGCAATGCCTGGCCTCATATGAACCCTGAGGATGTATTTTTCACCCAAGAAATTTCAGATTTCATCAAGAGAACATTCTCCTGAATAATGACATTGCTGGGGAAGTGAGCATACACAGACCTCATCTTCTACAGGAAGTCCTTGTAATGCCCTTGATCATGTGTTGTACGTGACTACAGAGAGTGAGAACAATAGCCAGTTCCTTTCTGTTTCCTCACTGTTTGTCCACTTAATGCCTCTTCTTTTTCTTTTCAAGGAGGCTGAGTTTTACTTTGACATGACTGAAGGTTCCTCTGGGGCCCTTCACAATTACAGTGTGTCCCTTCAGAGTGATGTTGGCATGTTCTGGAATGTTGACATTTTGATTGCTGACAATGGCCTTCATTCTTGCAGTACATGCAGCAAAGAGTATTTTTAAAGTTTTCATTGAAGTATAATTGACATAATATTAAATTAGTTTTAGGTATACAACACAGTGATTCAACAATTACACATTCTGCAAAATGCTTGCCATGGTAAGTGTATTACAGTATTATTGACTATATAACTATATTCCCTGTGCTGCACTTTTCTTGAAGAAAGATGATATGACATACCATTAATACTGCATAGTGACGGCTTAATGCTCATGGTGTGTTCTAACAGGGGTTTTATGGAGACAATGTCTCACTCCATGCAATAACTCTACAGGTGGCTGCTGTAGTCACTCAGCTGGCCAGTGGTCCAGGTCCATGTCTGAACACGGACAGAAAGAACTGGCTGGAGGAGCCTTGGGAACAAGAGGGAAGAAAGAGGGATGTGGGAAGGAGTAAAACTCCATTCTATGGGACATCTGTGAGATCACTGGAGAGAATACTATTGTGTAGGAGATGTTGGACTCTATGTATGTATCACAGGTTAATTAGGAGAACAGATTAATCTGATTTGGTATCAAAATAGCTGTGGGAAAAACAACCTTAATAGCAGGTTGCAGATGAAAGAAAATGAAATGGCAAAGAAATGAGGAGCATTTAAAAGAAGACAATCAGGCTGGAAGGAGTGGAGAGAGGAGGCTAGAACAGAGCATTTAAAAACTAAAGACGTTGGCATGGGATAGTATATGCAATTCTGATGAGCAGGAGGGGAAGAGAGTCTAGTCTCACGTTTCCTCAACCTCAGTGTTTGCCATGTTCAAGTCCCCAGACTTGCTAGGAGACAGGAAAAGGGGGTTGGTAAGCAACTTTTTGGGGGGAGTCAAGTGGCCAGGCTGTGCTCTTTCTCTGCTCAGTCTCAGCTCTGCTATTCCCTGTGGTTCTGCCCTCTTCTCATTCCTTGCAGTGAGATACCTGTTCCTTCCATTACTCTCAGGAATTTCATCACCACCCCTTAATGGTTGGATTTCTCCACCCAAGTCTCTAGCACGCATGCATCTCCTGCATTCTCTAGATGCTCCCTGTCCCTCCTGCACAATCTCAACTGACACATCTGAATAGACTCTCTCCTCTCCCCATGCTTCCCTGACATGCTTCTCTTTCAATCTTCTCCATCCACCCAATCACCTGAGATAGAAAAGTGAGACTCTTTTTTATTCTTTCTCCAGTCAGTCATTGCCTTCTGTTGACTCTACTTTCTATATATATCTCAGATAAACTTGGTATTTATCTTCACCTTCCTGCCACTGTCTTGGTTGCCACTTACCTGTACAACTTCAGTACCCCAATGGTTATTCTGTTACATTCTCTCTATCTACCAATCTATTGCCCACACCGCAGCCTGAGTGCTCCTTTCAGAGCAAACCTAATAATGTTACTCTCCTTCCTGAAAACTCTCAGTGCTCTTTTGTTGTTCTGGGTATCTACTATTGCATAGAAACGGCACTCCAAAACTTAATGACTTAAAACAACAACGATTTTATTATATCTTATAAATTGTCAGTCAAGAATTCAGGCGGGACTCGGCTGAGGGATTGATTCTTCTATTCCACAGGGCTTCATCAAATGTCAGTTAGTGATATTCAGCTGGTAGTGTGTTGGTCTAAAGTCCAAGATGGCTTTACTCACATATAAGTCACTTTGGTTGGAAGGGCCAGAAGGCTTCACTTAGCTGGGGCTATCAGGTGGAGCACCTATATGTAGCCCTTCCATTACAGTGGTCTTAGGATAACTGATGTTCTTATATGGTGGCTTAAGACTCCAAGGGTGAGAGTTCCAGTGAACAAGGTAGAAGCTGCATATTATTTCATGGCTTAGCCTTAGCCTCAGAAATCATATGGCATCATTTTCATGGTACTATATTGGCAGTTTCAAGCCTGCCAACTTTCAAGGATAGAGGACGAAGACCCTACTTTTTAATGGGAGGAGTACAGCATGTCTTCAGAGGACATCTTCTGTAGCATGGCATATGTGACCCTTCATGGGTTTGAAACTGAAGGCCTCCTCTCTGTGCATCATTTCCTAACTCACAGCATTTTATGCTCCAAGGCTCCAGCCATCCTTAGCAACTTATAACTCTTTGAGTAGTCTGGGCTTTCTCGCATTGTTAGATTCTTCCCTGTTTAGAATGGCCTTCTTACACCTTCCTCATCAGACAAACTGTTATTTACCTCCAAGTGTTAAGTGCTGCTTCCTGCAGGAGGCCTTCTATGAACCTGTTAGTCTAGGTTAGGTGGCCCTCCACATGGCCAAATAATACTCATCACACAGTATTGTAACTGGTTGTTTAACAGCCTACATCTCTCACTAAACTGAGTCATTAGAGCTCAAGACTATGTCTTGTTCATCTTTTTATCTTCAGGATCTAAGGACAAAAGTCCTATGACATATTAATTGCTCAACAAATGTTTATTGAATCCATTACTCTCTTTGGGCCTCAGTTTCCCCATTTGTAAATTGGGACAATTGATTAACATCAGGTATTGCAAATAGGTTTATCCAATGTGCTGTTGTCTCACTCAGTTGCTTCCTTAGCATAGAGATGAAAAGGATTCTGAAGCTACAACTGGGATCACTAGGAAAGATGGCAATCCATTAGTGATGTCTGCAATGGGCACAGTATAGGAAAGTGGCAACTTGAATGCACTGCTAGATCACCTCCAGGGCTTCTCCAACTTTGAAGGACTATCCACAGTGCTGTGTATATCTTATTTAATTAGAATCCCAGAATGTAAGAGCTACAAGTTTCCTATGGGATCACTCAGTCAAATATTCTCATTGCATAGATGAGAAAACCAAGTCTCAGAGGAAAAGTTCTTCACTTGAAGTCAGAACCTGAGTCTAGGGTCAGATCTGATATAATGAATTAATTTGCACTCATGTAATAATGCAGGAATATAATGCAGTATATAAGATAGTAGATGCTAACTTCAAATCAGTGTTAATTTCCTCCCTTGTTTTCTCTGAGATTTCAAGCAACATGGCAATAGAACAACCTGAGTTTGAATCCTGGCCATACTTACTCGCTGTGTGTCTTTGAGGAAATTACTTGACTTTTCTGAACTTCAGGTTCCCCTTCTGTCATGTGGTTAACAGTAATATCTATCAAATAAATCAAATAATACAGAGAGAACACTTTTCAGTTGTTTCTAGAACATAGTGAGGACTCAAATATTAACTGCTAATTGTAGTAGTATTAGTATTATGACCATCTCTCCTATCGTCACAAAGCTTTTACCTGGCTCACTCCTTGGAGCTAGCACAGAGACCTGCGTCATGTGGAGTGCAAGATACGGGGTGTAGGTTATCTGAATTCTCAGGGGTGACTTGAGACTTTGTAAGAAAAAATTTGAAGAGTCCCATTTTCCCCAAACCAGAAGGCTTTGAAAGTGAACTCAGTGACAAATTGCGGCTTGTACCAGAGAAATATCTCTAGACTGCTATTGGAGCAGCGACATTTTCAATCAGGATTTCTGTAAGAGAGAAAAGGAAAGCTCATCTAACAGGCCATATGCTTTATCAGATCTAAACAGTTTTGTCTTTTGGGGAAGAAATGCGAAAAGTCAATAGCAAGCCTTCAGACTATGTATCTCTACCTGTATATAATTTTTTTAACCTATTAAGACCAGAGTCATCTGGGGTTTGGGAGTTTTTCCCCTAAATATTGAATAGTAATGAATTAAGGTAAGCTGATTATGAAATGTAAGAGTAAATAATTTGGGGCAAAATCAACAGAAGGTGATTATTGCAGAGGCCAGCACTATGGTGAGGACTCAGGGAGTGTCAAGATGGTTAGGTGTTGATCTGATTTCTGGAGGACTAATGCATGAAGATCTCCAGGCAACAATGACAAATGTTCTTCTAATCATCTCCATATTAAATTTAATATCAAGAAGAGAGGCATTTCTCTCTCTTCAATTTGATAGGAATGTGATTAACATAGATATGAAAAAAGTTAAAGGAAACAGAATTTGATTTGAACTTCAGAGTCTCTTTCAGAGTGAAAATTAAGATGTATTTGTAAGGTTTCCATCGGTAAGTTTCGAGGGACTCTAAATTGTGATTGAACCCATTCCATCTTGTATTTTTCCTCCCTCCCCTTCCCCTTTTCCTGGGGGCCTAAGTCTGCTGAGAGGGAGCAAAAGGAGGAAAGAGATAAACCAGCAGAGTGCAAGGGGACAGGGAGGAAGACTGTTTTGCCAATATTGCAGTGTTAAGGATTTCAGGCCCATGTTGATACAAAATGAACCCCTTGGTTGGCAGTGAAACTTTTATCAGCATGAGAGTGGGACTCTTTGAATTTGAGACAAGAGAATTGGACACAATCGGGGAAGGGGATCTCTAGAAAAATTACAAAGCTGGTGGTCAGCAGTTGGCTTTAGCGCTGATGTGTAAAAGGTCACAATTCTGCTGGCAGTCATCCAGGTGGGGGACAACTCTGAATCTTCGACTTCCTCCAGGACCATTCCTTCACCTTCTAACTAAAACGTTTAAGATTCAAAGACTAAGAGGGGCACCTGTGTGGCTCAATCAGTTGAGAGAGATCTTGCTCTCCCTCTTTCTCTCCTCTCTCTCTCTCTCCCTCTGGCTGTCAGAGCCAAAGCACAGCCTGCTTAGGATCCTCTGTCCACACCCCCCCCACCCTATCTCTGCACCTCTCTTGCTCCCGTTCTCTCTCTCTCTCTTAAAAATAAATAAGACAAACAAACAAAAAGATGCAAATACTGGGAACTTGGAAAGCCCTCTATGGGCCTCTGCACCTGGAACTATTTTTTCTTTCCTAAGATTGTTACCTTGAATTTAATAGTTTTGTGGAATAGTGAAGACAAAAAGGGGGAGAAAAATTGGGGACTCCTCTGGCATTGAGAGTGAAGGTACCTGTAGCTTTTCTGTCTTACATCTTGAAAACAGGCTGTGCTTTGTAGCTCTCACCCCAGTGTTTTAGATTTATTTTTTTTATATCAGAGATGCTTTCTTTGAGTATGCTTACAAATGTATCTCCTTCTTTAGGGAAGGGCCTTCTTTGAACATGCTCTACCTTTAGTAAGCAATGTAAGAAACAGATCCTCAGTTTATCCAGAAACATTAGAAAACAGTGTAATTAAAGGGATATGTTTAATTGGGAAATTGACCCAAAGCCCAATTTAGCATCATCATCTAGACCCACAGAGCCAGGCTAACAACAGTGGCAGTCTGGCCACTTCAGGATTTGGGGACTGAGCTTGCTTGATTAAGATGTTTCCCAGGAAATGGAATTAAGCCTAATGATTTCCTATGGAAGGGACTGCTTTCCTATGGAAGGAGGCAATGCTGCTTAATTTGGACACCTGCAGGTAATTAAAGGCTCCTTCCCAATGGCCTTCTCTGTAGTTGTGACTCTGGGAAGTTAAGACAATGTGGAGAATACAGGTGTTCTCAGTCCTGTGCTGTGTCTTTCCCTTGACCCTCTGTCCAAGGTCATGCAACTAGGTCACTTTTCTACTCCTTGGCAAATAGTGCTTCAAGTATGGTCTTCCAGGGACCTCAGGAGCTTGGGTAAGTTTTGGTATCTGGAGCTAAACTGCTGCCAGGGAATTTCCTGAGCTCCTTGGAAATGGGAGAAGGCTCTGAGGTAACAAACACAGTAGTGCCCAGAAGATTCTCAGACCCCAGAGACCTCTGTATCACATAACTCTGGTTGAATGGGACTTAAGGTTGAAGATGTCACCTTTTCCATGTGATCAGGGGGCCCTGGTAGAAAATATTCTGGATTGGGAGTTGGGTAAATTGATGTCTACTTACTAGCCTACTGCCAACTGGTATTGTGACTCTTACCTCTTTAGATCTCAGTTTGCTCAACTGTAAACTGGGAATGACTCTACCTAATTCTGGACAAAGTAAAGATCCTTTCATTCTACATGTTGGGGAGGAAACTGGAGAAGGATGAAATTTTAATCTATGTTCCAAGGAACTCATTCTAGTGGAATGGAACAAAACTTGTCCTTTGGTGTTACAGGTCCTACTGGACAATGGAAGAGGGCATCAGTTATCAGAGAAGATCAGAGAAGTCTTCAGAAGGAGGTAACATTTAAGTGAGCATTTTGAGAGAAGTTTTATGAATGGATAAGGCAGAGGAAGAAAGCATTCCAGACAGGGAGAACAGCACATGCAAAAGCACAGGTGTGCAAACCTTGTGGCACATCCTTGGAGTGTCGCTGGTTGTGTATTTCTGTTGAGTGGGAAGGATGCGTGTTGTTGGGGAAGAGAAGAGTGGGATGGGACGGGATGGGGGAAGTGAGACAGTGGAAGTCACGGAAGATGGATCATGAAAGGCCATGCACATTATTTTAGGGAGCATGTTTGGACTTTCTTCCTTCCTTCCTTCCTTCCTTCCTTCCTTCCTTCCTTCCTTCCTTCCAAGTTTATTTATTTTGAGAGGGGAGAGAGAGAGAGAGAGAGAGAGAGAGAGAGAGAGAGAGAGAACACAAGCAGGAGAGGGCAGAGAGAAGGAGAGAGAGAATCCTAAGCAGGCTCCATGCTGTCCGCACAGAGCCTGATGTAGGGCTTGTGATCTGAGCCGAAATCAAGAGTCAGATGCTTAGCTGACTGAGCCCCCCAGGTGCCCCAGACTTTCTTTAATAGGCAGTGGCTGGTCGTTGAAGAGTATTCATTGTGGGAGAGACTGACACACAATTGAATTCAAGAAAAGTCACTTTAATGGAAGTGTAGTCTCAATATGAGAGCTGGATAGGAGGGGCAAGGCTTGAGGCAGGAATTGCTACAATAGTCCAGAAGAGAGGTGGCCAGTCGCTACAACCAGGCGAAGGCAGAGGGAAGTGAGAAAATGGAACAATTTGAGTTTGTATTATGGACTGCTTTGTTTGCTGGTGTTTACATTTAAAAATAATTTTTTAATGTTTATTCATTTTTGAGAGACACAGAGAGACAGAGTGTGAGTCGGAGAGGGGCAGAGAGAGGGAGACACAGAATTTGAAGCAGGTTCCAGGCTCTGAGCTGTTAGCACAGAGCCCGACGCAGGGCTCGAACCCACAAACTGTGAGATCATGACCTGAGCTAAAGTCAGATGCTAAACCGACTGAACCATCCAGGCTCCCATTGGTGTTTAAATTTTTAAGCTTCTGTTAGCTCTGGAATCACAAGCCTCTTGTAGCATTTGCTTCCCTTTCAGCCAAAGGCCCCTTGTTCATACTTCTTTACCTGCTCTAACCCCTTGCTGTGCATAGAGAGGCTCCTCAGAATGAACTTTTCACAGGAAACTTTGGCAAGGCTTGGGACACCCCATCCAATGTACTCAGACCAGGGGAGTATGATAGGGCAAGAAATGGGGCCTCTAGCTTCCCCAAGAGGCTTAGGAAAGAGAACTTGGACAATACACAGGAACTCAGCTCAGCACTTGAGTTGCAGTGAGTTTGGAAAAAAACACACCTGACAGAAAGGCAGTTGAGATGGGGGAGCACAAAGGTGAGCCAGAACTGGTAGTAACTGCAGTGTTCGTCATCCCACGTTCTCTCATTTCATACCTGGCAGTTTGGGTAATGGGCATTCATGCCTCAATGGATAAGGTAGGGACCCATTTCCAATTTTTCTGCAAGACTCTTCCCTTGGGTTGGGTCACCTTAAAGGCTCAGTACAGGCTGTTGGTGCCACTGCAGACTCTTGAGATCAAAGCTATTACTGTCTCTTCCTCGTCAAAAAGCATCTTTAGTGTTAAAGTTTTTTTGAAGTGTTCAGCTATGATTCTCTGAAAAGTGCTTCTGTGAATAGTCTGTGCAGAGTTTGAGTTAATGGGGATGAGGTAAGCTAGATGGGGGATTTTCTTGCTTTTCTGTCTGAAAAAGCAGAGCGATCCATCCCTCCTTCTCTTCACTCTTACAGCCCTGACTCCTGGATCACCTAGCAGGGAATCCCTTCGAAGTAGATCAAAATACTTGCATGTCCATGAGGAAACTATTGAATGGCACATTTTCACAATTATTCCAATGTGAAGTTTACTTCCTTTCAAGTCATTTTTGTCTTTCTGAAGTCCTAAGTCCATTAGAACAGGAGCCTGACAGGGCCTTTTCCTGTTTGGGGAAGCATAGGTTGACCTGCCTTTTTTCCCAGCCTCTGAGGGCAGGAGCCTATGTTTTCTCCTTTGGCCTCCATGTCCCCAGGGAGACTGAAGCACCTAGCAGCTCTTTAGGACAAGCTTTACCATTGACCATGTGAGACTGATCTCACTTGTGTTGTGGGAGAGTTAGTCTTATGACCATGGTGTATCCTTGCTGGATGCATGAATAAAATTATTTTATTCTAGGGAAGTGTTTCCCCAAAGCAAGAAGTAGGGACTGTGCTGTAAATTTTATGCCCTTTTTCGTCAAGCCATAGAAAGAGGCATCCTGCATTAGTAAGTAACTTTCCACTCTGCATAAGATGAAATCAAGCCACCTTCCTGTGGCCCACTTGGTCTGACATATCCAGCCTCTGTGGACTGTGGCCTCATCTTGTTCTGCTGTCCTCTTTGGTGCTTTGGTGGCTCTCTGTCAGCTGTACTAGTCACTTGATTGCTTGTCCCACCCCAGAGACCCAGCACAGACTGTTCCTCTGATTGGGTTGCTCTTTTCCCCCATGTCCCACTAATTCCCACCCATCCTTCACTTGGCCCTAGGGAGGCCTTGTCTGTCCTCTAATCTAAATTAGGTTCCCTTGGGGCGCCTGGGTGGCTCAGTCGGTTGAGCGTCCGACTTCAGCTCAGGTCACGATCTCGCAGTCCGCAAGTTCGAGCCCCGCGTCGGGCTCTGGGCTGATGGCTCAGAGCCTGGAGCCTGCTTCCGATTCTGTGTGTGTCTCTCTCTCTGCCCCTCCCCCGTTCATGCTGTGTCTCTCTCTGTCTCAAAAATAAATAAATGTTAAAAAAAAAAAATTAAAAAAAAAAAAATAAATTAGGTTCCCTTTCTCCACTTTGTCATCTGCTTCACTCTCTCATTTCACAGCCCTTATTACTACAATTTTCTGGCCATGCCTACATGTGAGATCCCTGGCTTCATCTGTTTCTCTGTCAAGGTCCTAAACTCCTGAGGGCAGGCACCTTATCTGTTTTTTTACTTCACTAAATTCTAGTGCCCATATTTAGTGCTTCACTAAATTCTATGTGCCCTGGCACAGAGTAGGTGCTTGACAAAGATCTTTTGAGGAAATGGATGACTGATGTTGCCTTTTAGTCCAGTGTGGCAATCCAGGTGGGCAGAGCTGGGAAGCATTAGCCACAGTGCAGACAGTCTAACTATGATGGTCACAATACTTCTAGAACTTTCCTGCATCTACTCTTTAGGGGCCATTTGAGTGGGGCAAAGGGGTTCATGCCAGGGCTTTGATCCTTCTGACTCAGTAGTAGTTCTGATTTTGCTTTTCCCATCTTCTTTGGGTCCTGAAAATGCCCTTGGTATGTTCTTTTGTTCCTGCAGGATCAGGTGGTCAGATGGGCTGGGAGCCAGGGTGGGGAGGGAGGAGGGTAGAAATTGTTTGGTCAGAATGGAGGCCTGCAGAGAAGTTTTCTTAGCAGGACATCTATTGATGAAATACCTAGAGCTAGTTGTGAGAGGTTATTAATCTCAATTAAACCTGATTAGAAGATGATTGGATTTGGGCTGAGACTGTCCAAGTCAAACTGGTCCACTTGATAGTCTGCTCAGTGGCAGGCTTGTATAATACCAGCTGGCATCCACATGAGGACAGAAGGAGAGCCTCTGGCATCTCTGGGAAGGAGGATCCAGGTACCATGAATATACAGATCCTCATTCCCAGGGCGGTTCGCAGATTGTAGGAGCTTCACTGCTGCTGGCGTCTTGGGAAGATATGACATTCACTATGGGGAGATTATTAATTGTCACAATTATGGGATTATTACCATGAAAAAGCCACTTTTATCATCTTCCTCATGAGGATGTATTGGGAAAGAACTTGGTAATTGGTGTTGAGCCAGGGGAGCAAGCTGACACCAGTAGCTCCCTGGCTCCTGCTGAGGAGGCAGGTGGATTCTGGAACAGACAGAAGTATTGGCCTGACCTGAGGGGCCGTTCAGAGCTCCCACTGTTGAAAATTACAGCTCATCCCATTGTTATCATAGGGAGCAATGAATGGGGTCATTACAATGTAGCACAGATAGGATGGGCCAACCATGAATCTATTAGTGCAAACTGGGACTAAGAACCTGCAGATGGGGATCCATTAGCTAATGAATGGTAGAAAAATGGTAACTATCAAACCTCTGCTTTTGTACATAATATATGCTTTAAAGTATGGGTGAAAAAAATCAAATAGGTAAAAGTTGAACAATAAACTTATGTGTTATAAAGGTGTCCCTGCTTAGAGCACTGAAAACATAACAAAATCTTTAAAAACTCTTACCACCTAAACATAATCTTAAATAATATGGTAATGTTTCATGGGTGTTATTTTTAAAAATAAAATTTATTTTTATCAAAGTAATATATGCTCAGTCCTTACAAAGCTTATAATAAAAAGTAGCAGTCAATTGTCCCCCTCCCCCATCCCTTTTCCTTTCTGTCCCCCAGAGTTAACTACATTTAACACCCTTAAGATTTCTTTGGAAATTTATCTCCATATTTATAAATAATATGCTAATATTGCCTTTTCTTGATTTACCCATTTTGGACATTATTAAATTCTTATTAGAGCGTGAGTAGGTTTAGAATGCTTACGTACATACGTCCTCCCACCCACTCTCCATTCCCTACCTCATTGTCAATTCCCCATTCTTCCAGTGTAATTACATAATATAACTAGTACATTAGTTTAATTAGAAGTCTATGGCTACATAATTATTATCATTATGTAAATGTAGTTCATTGATAAGCCAGGTATAGCGTTACGGTTGTTTTCTTTCTTTGGGAATCTCTATTTTATTTTTCTTAGAGTTAATGCCTTTTTCCCCTTATTTTGTCCTTGTGGAGTATTATTTTCATTTTATTTTTTCAGAACTTCTTTTTTTAATGTTTATTGATTTATTTTGAGAGGTAGAGAGAGAGTGGAGGGGGAAGAGCATGGTGGGATGCAGAAAGAGAGGGAAAGAGAATCCCAAGCAGGCTCTGGGCTGGCAGCATAGAGCCCAATGTGGGTCTTGCTCTCATGAACCATGAGATCATGACCTGAGCTAAAATCAAGACATGAATTCAGCAAAGTCTCAGAATACAAAAATAATGTACAGAAATCAATTGCATCTTTATACACCAATAATGAAGCAACAGGAAGACAAATAAAGAAACTGATCCCATTCACAAGTGCACCAAGAATGATAAAATATCTAGGAATAAACTTAACCAAAGATGTAAAAGATCTTTATGCTGAAAGCTATAGAAAACTTATGAAGGAAATTGAAGAAGATACAAATAAATGGGAAAACATTCTGTGCTCATGAATTGGAAGAATAAGTATTGTTAAAATGTCAATACTACCCAAAGCAATCTACACTTTCAATGCAATCCCAATCAAAATTGCACTAGCATTCTTCTCAAAGCTAGAACAAGCAATCCTAAAATTTGTATGGAACCACAAAAGACCCCTAATAGTCAAAGTAATATTGAAGAAGAAAACCAAAGCGGGAGGCATCACAATCCCAGACTTTAGCCTCTACTACAAAGCTGTCATCATCAAGACAGTATGGTATTGGCACAAAAACGGACACATAGACCAATGTAATAAAATAGAGATTCCAAAACTAGACCCACAAACGTATGGCCAACTCATCTTTGACAAAGCAGGAAAGAATATCCAATGGAAAAAAGACAGTCTCTTTAACAAATGGTGCTGGGGAAACTGGACAGCAACATGCAGAGGAATGAAACTAGACCACTTTCTTACACCATTCACAAAAATAAACTCAAAATGGATGAAGGACTTGAATGTGAGACAGGAAACCATCAAAACCCTAGAGGAGAAAGCAGGAAAAAACCTCTCTGACCTCAGCCGCAGCAATTTCTTACTTGACACATCCCCAAAGGCAAGGGAATTAAAAGCAAAAATGAACTACTGGGACCTCATCAAGATAAAAAGCTTCTGCACTGAAAAGGAAACAATCAACAAAACTAAAAGGCAACCGATGGAATGGGAAAAGATATTTGCAAATGACATATCAGACAAAGGGCTAGTATCCAAAATCTATAAAGAACTCACCAAACTCCACACTGAAAAACAAATAATCCAGAGAAGAAATGGGTAGAAGACATGAATAGACACTTTTCTAAAGAAGACATCCAGGTGGCCAACAGGGGCATGAAAAGATGCTCAATGTCACTCCTCATCAGGGAACTACAAATCAAAACCACCCTGAGATACCACTTCATGCTGGTCAGAGTGGCTAAAATGAAAAATCAGGAGACTATAAATGCAGGAGAGGATGTGGAGAAATGGAACCCTCTTGCACTATTGGTGGGAATGCAAACTGGTGCAGTTGCTCTGGAAAACATTGTGAAGGTTGCTCAAAAAATTAAAAATAGATCTATCCTATGAACTAGCAATAGCACTGCTAGGAATTTACCCAAGAGATACAGCAGTGCTGATGCATAGGGACACTTGTACCCCAATGTTTATAGCAGCACTTTCAACAATAGCCAAATTATGGAAAGAGCCTAAATGTCCATCAAATGACGAATGGATAAAGAAGATGTGGTGTATATATATACAATGCAATACTACTTGGCAATGACAAAGAATGAAGTCTGGCCATTTGTAGCAACATGGATGGAACTGGAGAGTATTATGCTAAGTGAAACAAGTCAGGCAGAGAAAGACAGATACCATATGTTTTCACTCATATGTGGATCCTGAGAAACTTAACAGAAGACCAGGAGGGAGGGGAAGGGGGAAAAAATTTACAGAGAGGGAAGGAGGCAAACCATAAGAGACTCTTAAATACTAAGAACAAACTGAGGAGTGATGGGGGGTGGGGAAGAGGGGAAAGTGGGTGATGGGTATTGAGGAGGGCACCTGTGGGGATGAGCACTGGGTGTTGTATGGAAAACAATTTGACAATAAATTATATATATATATATATATATATATATATATATATATATATACACACACACACACATATACACATATATATACACACATATATATGTATATACATATATACATATGTATATACATATATGTATATACATATATATGTGTGTGTATATATGTGTATATATATACACACACATATATATGTGTATATATATACACACATTATATATATGTATATATATGTATATATATACATATATATATATGTATATATATGTATATATATACGTATATATATATGTATATATATGTATATATATATATGTATATGTATATATATATGGATGCTCAATGGACTGAGCCACCCAGATGCCCCCAAAGTTTTCTTTTTTACATAACCTTAATTTCTTTTTCATTAGCAGTCTTCACAGTTCTATAAAAATTTCTTTCTAAATACACACATAACTATTTCATCAATTTTGTGTTGTTTTCCTCCTAGAGTGCTCCTTCCTCTAAGCTTCCATTTTTCTTCTGATTTAGACTGATTGTTCTCTAGACCTGTGGTACAACATTACCAAGGAATACTACAGGTTTTCTGCTTCAGATTCCCTGCTTAAGTTTTGAGTTCAAGTCTGAAAATGAATCTCATATGGATGATATTTTCACTGCTTATAAAATCTCAGGTTAAAAACTCACTTGAAAGCATTACTCCATTATCTTCTGCATCCCATATTCAATGTATTGTTTCCTTGGTCTCTGTTTTTAGGAAAGAAGAAACTAGGTGAAAACTCAAATTTTGGGTAAACTCTTTGCCTTTCACATCTTCCATTGTTTTTTAAATTTGGGTTATCTTATTTGGAAGGGGAGACTTTGCTACTATTTTATTTTTATTTATTTTTATTTAATATTTTAAACAAATATTTATTTTTTCATATACATTTCTTTTTTTCCTTTTTGTTGAATTTAAATTTTAGTTAGTTAACATACAGTGCAATATTGGTTTCAGGAGTATAACACAGTAATTCATCACTTACATACAACACCCAGTGCTCATCACAAGTGCCCTTTTTAGTACCCATCACCCATCATGAGCTATCTTACTTTTTTTTAATGTTTATTTATTTATTTTGAGACTGAGAGAGAGCAAGTTGGGGAGGGGCAGAGAGAGGGGGAGAGAATCCCAATCAGACTCCACACTGTCATTTTAGAGCCTGAGGTGGGGCTCTATTTCATGGACTGTAAGATTATGACCTGAGTTGAAATCAAGAGTCACATGGTAACTGACTGAGAAACCCAGGAACCCCTTGATGTATCTTATTTTTAACTGTAAAGTTCTTTCTTGAACTGAGTTACCTTAAAAAAGATAGACTCCTATTTTTTTCTTAGATGCAGTACCTTTTTATTAAAAATTTCACATTAATTTCTCTTTATTAGCTCAGCTTTCCTGGTTCTTTCCTTTTTTTGCTTGTTTTATTTTGTCTTCATATCAGGAATTCCTAAGATGTTAAATGATCCTTGGTTGACTGTTAATATTTAACAGTAGGATTCTAAAAAGCTGTTTAGCATGTGTATGTGTGAGTGTGATTGCTCAAATAGAACATATCACTGCATTCTGTAGTGATACCAGGCAAATGTAAGTATCTGGCCAACTTTTCTCTGCATAGGAATTCTCTAGTGTCCAGCCTGGGAGGAGAGTGCCTTGTTTCCAGCTTTCTGGGAATGGGGTGGAGGAATGGGGACTGTAGCCTTTAAGTTAACCCACCTTTATCTCTAATATGTGTGATGTTCCTGACTCTAGAGCCTATCTATATTAACTTCTCCAGAAAATAAACCTTTGATTTCCTTGGGGATAGGGTAGGTGGAGTTTGTCAGCTGGATCTTTGGTGTTGTTCAGGGGATCTTGGAGCACAGTACTTTTGTATTCTGACTTTCAGTAAAACGTCATGTTTTCAGCTTTGTGCCTTCATGCTTTCCTCTTTCTGCTTTTTGTGGTATTTAGAACCTTGAGTGCTGAAGCCTTTCTGGGATTCTGTGTTGGAATGAAAGAGAAAGGGAGTAGTTTATGTATCATAGATATCTCCATTTTGTGGGCACATTGGTGGTAGCTTTATGACCCTGTTGAGCAAGTTTCCCAATCCTCCATTTTATATCTTCCCAAAATTTGTGGAAAATTTTCATTTCATTGATTATTCCTTTGTTATACTTCTATCCTTTGGAAATTTATATTTAAAAAATTTTTTTTAACGTGTCTTTATTTTTGAGACAGAGAGAGACACAGCATGAACGGGGGAGGGGCAGAGAGAGAGGGAGACACAGAATCGGAAGCAGGCTCCAGGCTCTGAGCCATCAGCCCAGAGCCCGACGCGGGGCTCGAACTCACAGACCGCGAGATCGTGACCTGAGCTGAAGTCAGACGCTTAACCGACTGAGCCACCCAGGCGCCCCAGAAATTTATATTTTAAAAAGAACACAATTGGAGCACCTGGGTGGCTCAGTCAGTTAAGTGTCCAACTCTTGATTTCCGCTCAGGTCATAATCTCACAATTTGTGAGATCAAGCCCCACACTGGGCTCCACACAGACAGTGCAGTGGGATTCTCTCTCTCTCTCTCTCTCTCTCTCTCTCTCTCTTCCCCTCCCCTGCTTGTGTGCTCTCTCTCTTGAAATAAATAAAAAGAAATAAAACACTATTATTTTAGTGGGTTTTGAAAGGGAGAAAACATATGTAAATGTTTGTGGTCATTCGATCACACTTAAATGAAAGTCTTATATGTTTGTGTTTTTCTTATTTTTCAAAATTAAACACATAGTTGTTGGCTTATATCCAGTATGTACTGTTGGATATAAAGAAGTACTGCTTTTGGCTCACTAATAATTCTCATCTTTTTTTAAATTATGCAAAATGTATTTGGATTTTTTTCTCTAGCAATAGGCTTTTGGTTTCCCTCCTATGATCTAATATTCAAGTATTTGTGAAAATAAGGACCCACATACAAATGTAGGAAAGTTTACAAAACACAACTGTTGTTTGGGGACCAAGGCCATCCAGTAATAGCTTGAAGTGTTTGTCCATCAGTTAGGACAGCCAAATTGGGAGTACAAGAACAGTTTAGGAGTGACAATGTATAAGGTACAAAAGTCACAGACATGGACCTTGAGGACTGTTGACAGATTCAGGGGTTCAGAAATGAGGTTGACATTGCTTCTTTCTCACCACGTGCCTTCACTTCCAGTATGTCTGTGTGATTCCATCAACCCCATTAGCTGAAACTGTTTTCATCCTTCAGCACCCAGCCTGGATAGTTCCAATACTGTGAGACCTTCATTCCCCATCCCTGGCAGGGCTCATTGCTCCTTAAATACTTTGCCCTTGCTTTCTTTTTCAAACCTTGTTTTGGTGGTTTCCAAATACTCTTCTGTGAACTGGTGCTAAGTTGTGAAAAAATTTAACTAGTCTAGAAAAATTGGAAAAGTAAAGAAATTAACTGTGTGTGTGTGTGTGTTGTGAGTATACGCATGGTGTGAAGTTCCAACTCTTTTTTCTTGGTATAGAATATCCTTTATTCTTATTAAATACCATTGAAATGTTTTTTTCTTTTACGAAATGATTATGATATTAGATGGTGGTCAAACAAATGTTTACTTGGCAAAAAAAAAAAATTTGGAAATACCAGAGGCTGTTATGATACACAGGAGAAGTTGTCCCAATAAGCCATCAATGGACTTAGCTATATCCTCTCTGCTTAGGTATTGCCTTTCTTAGAGCACATGATTCTGCCGTGGTGAGTTTCTATTCCTGGACTGCTTGTGTAGGATCCTTAGAAAAGAGTATATCCAGGGGTGCCTGGGTGGCTCAATCGGTTAAGCGTCCGACTTCGGCTTAGGTCATGATCTTGCAGTCCGTGAGTTCGAGCCCGTGTCAGGCTCTGTGCTGACAGCTCAGAGCCTGGAGCCGGTTTCAGATTCTGTGTCTCCCTCTCTCTCTGACTCTCCCCCCGTTCATTCTCTGTTTCTCTCTGTCTCAAAAATAAATAAAAGTTAAAAAAATTTAGAAAAAAAAAGAAAACAGCATATCCCTGGTAATTAATGAATGAACTGGTCACAGTCCATGGCCACTGGGTCAAGGGCTTGCTTTAAGGGGACGGATATTCCTAGTCTGGGTCTCAGGTCTTCATATTAATGCCATTGTTGCATGTTCTGTGCTAAGTCACTTCCCTGTCCTCTGACCCCACCTGAAGCTTTCATAGGGCAGCAAGGTCAAAGCTTGGCAGTATCACAGGAATAAAATTCTTCCACCACTTAATAGCTCCTCCTTCCTCCTCAGTTTAGCACCCATCCTCTCCTTGCCTCTTCCACTGAGTTCCTTAAGGGGTCCTATTTGATTCATCACCACACCCTTGCTCTCTTCTGGCAACTAGTCCAGTGCCTGGAACATAGTAGGCACTCAGTGTTTTGTAGAAATAATTGTAAATAATCATGCCTAAAAATTTCATAATGATTATAACTTTCATGTGCCTCCATGCTTTTGCCGCGTACTAAAAACAAACAAATGAACATTAGGTATCTTGGAAATCATAAATCTTAAGGAAATCATGGATAGGCTTATGAATTTGTGATCCTCTTAAAATTGTATGCAAAATCTTGTGTATGTTCTGTGTATGTGTATTTTTCTGGGGAAGAGTTTTCAATGCTATGTCTTCCAAAGGTTAAGAGCCACAAAGAAGAGGAGTCTTGGAGCTACGCACAAATGCATCTGAATGTAAATTCTAAGATGGCAAATGCTGTATCAGTGCAATTATTATGCTCTATAGGAGTTTTCTACTTTGGAATTTCCATCCTTTGGGCCTGACCACACTTTTTGTTGCCATATTTTCTGGGAAACTCCATAGGTTTTGGGTTTTTCAACCCCCAATAGCTTTAGGTCTATACTTACTGGAAACCAACCCTGGAATCTTTGAGTCAGGATCACTGAGCTTGGTACATGAATCTGAAGCTCCAGGTGACTTGAAGAGATTTCTAGGTTAATAGCTAACTGGATTGGATAGAGCATTTTGTTTCACAAACATGATCATAATTTGTTCTTATTTACTTTCAAATTATAAATGATTATTCAGTAGTTTTTTCCCCTCCTTTTTAAACAGGCTCTTGAAAACATTGCTTTAATGAAAAATAAAACTTAAAAACAGCTGTGGTGTTGGTATGTAATGACTGAAATATAATTAAGAGTTGTAATTATTCTCAATTAGTCATTTGGAATGTCAAAGTAAGGACCCCAATCAACTCAACCCAGGCAAGGGAGTATCGGGCCTGAGATAGAGACAGGGTGCAAGGTAGGGAGGATTTGACTTGGGGACCCTTGAGCACTCGATTGAAGAGGTTTGGTCATGGGATGGGCATCTAGGGATTGATTCCTTATGTGTGAAAGGTCCCAACCTTTCCTGAGTTTGGGAGTAAAGAAAGCTCTGCTCAGGGGAACGTATTTATCAAAAATGTTTCCCTGAAGATTTCTAAAGTTTATCTACTCTAAAGCAGACTGACATCCTGGAAAAATATCCTCCTTTTATGGAAATGTATCTCATTTGAGGGGAAAGGACCAGTATTCCTTTCCCCTATATCCCATCAAACCCCCATTACCTGGTGTCATTTCTAGGCTGACAGCCCTCCTCGCTGCCATAATTTTGTGCTGCCTTTCCTGTACCCACTTCCCCCATGGTCCTGTTAGAAACCTTGTCTGTCCCCACCTTTTTTCACAGTTAATATTACCAGACTTCCATAACCCCATGGTCCTGCCATTCGTTCGTAAATGAACCTGAGCTGTGATTGGTTGCCATGGTTTTAACATGGAGGGAATTGAGTAATGTCTGGAACATTTGGCTTTTTGGGCTGGTCCTCCTGGTCATGTTATTCCTTCCTTAGTCCTCTTCCTGCATTTGGGTGATACTGATGCCTGGGTGAGGGTGGGAATAGGAGGCATATCTGAGAAATGGCATGCCTAGCAGACTTGTTAGTTGGGGATGCAGACACATGTGGCAGAACCATGGCGAAATGTGGCTGGAAAGGCCCCTTCCTACTGCTTCATCGCAGTGGACTCTGACATTTGAGTTTTATCTACCACTGTGGGCTAGTATGGGCTCTCTGGAGGATTCTGAGTGAAGAGACTTGGCCAAAGTTGGGGTTTGGTCAGACATCCTATTTGTGGGGGCAGATAGGTGAGGGGAATCTGGAAACAGAAAGATGTGTGGAGACCGCTGCTATGGTCCACAGGAAAGAGGCAATGAATGTCAGGAAGCTTGCCGTGGGCTGATGAAGTGGTGGGGTCATGGGGTGGAGTCTGGGGAGTGGCAACACAGGAGACTGGGTGCCCAGCATGATGGTTTGGGGGAGTCAGGAGGAAGGGACTGGTCAAAGCTGTTGAGGTTGGGAAATCTTGAACTTAGATAATTAGAAGCATTAAGCATGGGGTGGTAAGGCTGGTGGTGAGAGAAGGGAAAGAGTTTGGAATGAGTCATATTATTTGAGAGAATATCCCTTTGGAAGTGTCCAGATGGCATGGGGAATATGGGAGCTGGGTTGGAACACCCTTAGTAAGAGAGCAGAGTGGAAATATGAGAGACTGGGGACCAAGTCTGTTATAGGGATGCTGTGTGAACCCAGGGCCAGAAAAGAGCCAGGAGCAAAACATTCCTGCTATGATACCTAATGGCTTTCTGTAGATCTTCATTCATCCTTTTTTTTTTTTTTTTTTTTTTTTTTTTGAGAGAGAGAGAGAGAGATAGAGCATGAGAACATGCAAGCAGGGGAGGGGCAGAAGGAGAGAGAATCTTAAGCAGCCCAGCGTGGAGTCTGATGCAGGGCTGGATCCCACGACCCTGGGATCATGACCTGAGCCAAAATCAGGAGTTGGATACTTAACCAACTGAGCCACCCAGGCACCCCTAGATCTTCATCCTTAAGGACTGGCAACACCTGTGAGTTGTGTCTCTTGCCTATTGAGCTATGACAGGGAGTTCCTGTACTGGTTAGGAGGCTCTGCCTCTGGAACTGGGCAGATCTGAGTTCTAATCCCACCTCTTCCACTTGTAGCTGTAAAATGGGACAATAATAGGGCCTTCCTTGCAGACTCATACAGCAAATACTTACTTCTGTGTGCTAAGCACTGTGGGTAGGGCTCCACATAACTAAATCAGAATCTGGGGGGACTGGTGTGAAAGGGTGTTCAGGTATTTGTGTGTGTGTGTGTGTGTGTGTGTGTGTGTGTGCGCGCGCGTGCGCGCGTGTGTGTGTGTGTGTGTGTGTGTGTGTGTATTTTTAACCAGTCATCTTTTATTGGATGGTAATTCTGAATCAGGATATGAAAGGATTCAAGGGTGCCAGGAAAAGCTCACGGTCAGGAATGCCGAATGTGCCTCCACCCTGGGCCCTCTTCAGTGGTGCTTGCATAGCTGCTCCTGTCTGAGTTCTCTGTAACAACAGCAGTAGTTGAAAAGCATATATGCTGCCAGAACCATAGAAATCCCAGCGACGCCTCCTGTCTTCACATAGACACACTTGTTGTAATACTGGTAGTAACCTCTTTGAAATGCTCCAGGAATGCCTTTAGGGGTGAAATCCTGTGTCATTATGCAGCTTGACAGCTGTCCTAGCCTCACATCCACGAGCTTCTCCTCCTTCACTGGTATGGACAATGCCATCTTGGAGTCTGTATATTTTTAAGGCACGCTGTGTGATTCTAATCTGCAGCCAAGGTTGAAAACAACTGAATTCGCAGAAGAAGGGTTGACTAGGGAAGAGAAAGGAAATCTCGCCAGAAATGCATGTAAGAAATCTCAGAGGGACAGGAGCGGAAGGCAATTTGGACAGACTGCAGACATCGTTTTAGTATATTGTACAAACTGTAGTTCATGATTTGCTGGTGGGTCATGAAACCAATTTACTGTGTCATGACCGGCTTTAAAAACAAATAGAATAAGATGGGATTGAAAACATCAGAGCTCATAGTACATCCTAAGGATCATGGTTTCTTGGAACTTGTGTTTCAGAAACCTGTGTGGGTGTGTAAGCTGGGTCTCCTGCAAAACATATTTCCCGTTATGAGCACGGTGACAGGTTTCTGGGAAACACTGGTCCAGCTGGATGGAGGGAGGCTGGGGGGGACTGTGAAATGTACTTGAACTTTGTCTCTAGGGTAGTGGGGGGCCTTGGAAGGATTTTCAGGAGAGAGTGCATTTGAGTGAGCCCTCACTTGCCTCATGGGCGGTGTGCTGTAGGAGCCGAGGTTGCCCCTGCAGTGGTGGTCCTTGGAAGAGTCAGTCAGCTGCCTGGGGGAGTAGAGGGGCTGAGAGATGTAAGGAGGACACCAGGCCACACTGCTGAACTTTGACTTCTCACCTCACCTTTTCTACTTTTTCCTTCTGGGGCAGGTCCCTGGGTCTTTGGTCAAGGTGCACACTGTCCCCTCAGACCCCGTCAGAAGGGCCTGATTCAGGACCTTTGTAGCATTTTCCTCTCATGTTTCCATCTGGAGAGCTCAGAATGGCTTCAATAATTCAAGCAGGGAGAGAGAAGCCTCGAAATCTTCTTTAAACCGTGGCACTGTTTGGGTTTCTGGCTCCTCTACACGCAAAAATATCAAGATAGATGTAACAGATGCTTTGAGAGCAAATTTCCTTTGAGCTGGTATCAAACATAAATGTTGGGCCTGAAGGGGATATTCAGAAAATTGTGGTTTGGAAAACTCCATTTTATCTCAGTGAAGGTTGGGCACTCCGTGAGCTTCCTCTTAGGGCCAGAGTTTACTGGTTCTTAGTGGTGCTAGGGGCTCAGGTTAGGGGTGGGAGCAGCCAGAGAGCCTTCCTCCCATATGTCCCTCCAGGGCTAGGGCATGGTGGGATGGGAGAGAGAGGAGTGGCATCCGCTCCCACGTGCACATGTGGATAGTGAGTGGCAGCACAGGGAGCCCCTCCTACCAAGTCCCCCCCCCCTTGTACTTCAGCCACATGGGCCTCCCCTCTTTACTTGGCCACACTCACTCCTGCCTTAGGCCTTTTGTGTCCCCTCTTCCCATGCTGGGAACACTCCCCCTCACATCTCCACAGATGTCTCTGCTCAAATGTCACCCTTTCTGCAGGCGACCATCTAGATAATTTTTCTTCCAACACTTTTTCATTCTCTCCTCTTGCTTTCCTTCTCTTTAGTATCAATCCCTACCTGAAATGATTCATGGGTCAGTTTTTGGTAGTCTTCTCCCCCAGCTCAAGGGCAAGCTCCTCGAAGGTGGGTCCCATGTCTGTCCATGTCTTCCTAGTTCCCTGCTATATCTTTTGTGCCAGACCATTTGGAGGGCATGTGGAACATGGGAGCTGGTGCTGAGTACTTCTTTAGTGAATGAATGGTAGACATGGGCCTCACGGATGGATAGACTTATTCATCCTTCATTCAACCATGTTCCAGGCTTGTTTCTTGCTGGTGAAGGGGGTTTGTGAAACTTGGTTAATGGCCTTTTGTAGGGGACAGCCACCTACAAGTTGACACAGCATGGTTTTTGCACCCCAGTGTCTTCCCCTGGGGCTAGACCTCTGTTCAGAAGATGCCCTGCTTCCTCGGGGGCTTCTAGATGGCCTTTAGTAGTTCGTCCTTGGGGACTGACAATGAGGATCCATGTATCTACTGAGACCAATAGGGAAATCATTATTAGCATTGTGCCATTAGCAAACCTATTCTACTAGTCCCAGATCTGGGACACACTCACATCCCCTTCTCTGCTCCTGGGGCCTTTCGCCACCTCCTCCCACCTGTTTGCATTCCCTCCCTCCTCTGTACCTAGGCTGATAACACTTTCTTTTTTCCTGTGTCATTCTTTGAGCTCCATTTGAGGCCAATGAAAATTTCTCCCCACAAACTCAGATGTGTAACATGTATCATTTTCTGTAAATTGGAGCCTCCATCCTGCCAGGCTGGTAGGAACTGTGTCTCAGTCATTTCTGGGTACTGCCTCTCCTCCAGGGAGTGTGGGCGTGCCAGGCAGGACTCAGGCAGAACCAATGGTTCGGAATCACCAGAGCAATTGGGCCGTCCCCACAGTCCCATGGGTCCCCAGGTTCATGTTTCTGCTGTTTATTTGCTATACTTAGAGCCCGAGTCTTGTGTCCAGAATACCTACTGCTGTTCTTGCAAAGCACCTACTGCATGTGTACTTGCAAAGAAAAATAGGAGGGGCACCTGGGTGGCTCATTCTGTTAAGTGTCCAACTTTGGCTCAGGTCGTGATCTCACAATTCTCAAGTTCGAGCCCTGCATCAGGCTCTCTGTGTCAGCACGGAGCCCCCTTCGGAAACTCTGCTCCCCTTCTCTCTCTGCCTCTCACCTGCTCACACATTGTCTCTCTCAAAAGTAAATAAATATTAAAAAAAAAAAAGACCCTGTTCCTCCCTGAGGGACCAGTTTGTTTAGCTTCCAGTCATAAGGGTCCACATGTAAAAAGGATAAGTAAGCAGATTAAGTGTTAAATTGACCAAGGACTCCAGCCGTTGGGAGGAAAGAGCGGGAGGCTTGGAGAGGTGGTGGAGGGCTCCCTGGAGGGGACAATGTGCACCTGCCCCTGGAAGTTGGGCTGATTTGAGAGTTTGCTTTGGGGAGAAATTTATCCCCATATCAGTCCAATGCCCAGCTGGCCAACTCCACAGCCCATATAAAGTGAATTTGCTGGAAGAAAGAGCCATAGTGAACTCTTGAACTCTGAAGGACTTGAAAAAGTACGTTCTTGCTGTATCGGTGTGTCCCCGCTGCCACCAGTCAGGCCTGACAAAGTTCAGTTTGGGATGTGGCAGCCCCTGGATGGAATTGCCTCTTCATACAACAGTGTGTGGCTTTGAAATGTTATATAACAAGTTCACCTGTCACAGGCCTGAGCAGCTTCTCAGCTGTCGCCCCCAGCTCTGCTCCCGCTGCAAAGGGGCCACATTAGAATCCAACCCCAGAGCAAATGAATCTGGAGTCTATTGAGATGGCAGGTGGTTTTTATAGCTTTCATGGGTTTTGAGTGGTGCACAGAACTGACAAAATGCCTCTCAAGGCAACAGCTTCACTGGACACAGTGTTTTGAAAGGGATTCAATTCCATTTAAATGATGGCATTTTTCAGTATTTTGCACATTCTGTACCCCGTCTTCCTTTTTATTTTCTATAGCCAAAGTGCAAATGTGAATTAAAATTGCCTGGGAAAATCCAGGCATAAATATTAAAACATTTGGCTGCTGGTTAAAGGGAATTTATGTCTGCATTTTCTCTTTGTTGCAGAAACTTGTTTTTATTTTTGGTGGAAGTTGTTATTCCAGACGTTAGAAGATGTGTTTCTTGGTGCTTTCCCTCTCTTCCTTTAGCAACCCCTGTGTCCATCCACTTGCACCTACCCTTCTGTCTGTTGGTTTGGAAACAAGACCATCATCTACAAATCAGGCGGGGGTCAAACCCCAGTGTCCACAGGGCCCAGCAGGTAAATCAGTGAGTGATGTAGGCAGGAGGCAGGCAGTGAACCAGAGAGGATGGGTCCATTTGGAAAGACAGAGAGCACTCTGCCAGCTCCTGGTTGCCACAGAAATGCAGACCCAAGGTGTGGCTGTGTCTCCAGCATTTTCAAGAGAAGCTGGAATCCAGATTATAAGGGGAAATTTCTTGACTTTTAAATGTCAATGGCTAAAAAACAACCCAACCATGTGATTGAATAAAATCCATATGCCAGATTGAACCCGTAGGCTACCAGCGTAGAGCGTCTGTTAAAGATTGTCAGGTTCTCCTGGCCCAGGAATAAGTGGGCTTACCTCCCTGTGTAAGGGAGTTCTCTTGGGCCTTTAGCTGTCTCTTCCAGCAATAGTTTTACCTTCAAAGAGGGACCTGATCCAGAAGAGGGAAAAGCCTTCGCTGGAGAGGCACAGGACCCGTACTTTTGTTCATACCCTGCAGCTTCTGGGGCCTGGTGACCTTGAGAATCTATGGGTTTCAGTGCCTCTATTCTTTGAAATAAGGAAAATTGTTTCAGGATTACCCACTCGGTTTCTTGTGAGACAAAAAGGATGACATCAGTAACTATGATTTGGGGAGAGTAAATCCTGAGTGCTGTTCTTATTTTGTGTGGCCAGCATCTGGTGTGAAGAAATCATGAACTTGAAAAGGATGTTCTGCTCCATGCCTGCCCAGGTACCAGCCTGGTTCTTCATTCTCAAGGGCAGTGAGCCTTGGGGCTTTCTGTGCACATCTACCAGCATGATTTCCCAAACTGTCACAGCACAGGCCACAGAGGAAGGGGAGGAACAAGGTAGGCAGGAAGCAGAATCTGGGTACAGCAGACCCCTTCACACTCCACTGTGCTGTTATGGCTCAGAGCAGCTTTGAAAAATTGGGGGTCCCCTGGTTTGTTTAAATAAACAATAAACAAATAAATAAATCATAAAATAAATAAATAAACAAAGAAATATTATCCAGATAGTGTTTCCCAAACTGGAGTTCCAAGGCACACCACTCTGCCTAGGATGTTGAGAGGAATGAGAAAGGATCCCATACTCAGGCAAACTGGGAAACATTGGAGTAAAGTCAGATGAGTTTCTTTCCAGCAGGACTCCACAGAGTTTTAGAGGTTGAGAGTGTCCAGTGTTTCTCAAACCTTTGTTTATTGAGTACATGTTCACATTTCCTTAAGACACAATTTTACTCTACCTGAGTTTCCTACATGCCGCCTGAGTGCTAGGCACAGGGGACAGAACGGTGAACAAAAGCAGACCTAGTCTTGGCCCTGGCCTTGTGATGCTGAGAGTCTTGTTGGGGACAGTGGCATGAATCAAGTAAGAACACACCCAGTGTAAAATTGTAATGGGAGAAAGGATGCACAGGAGAGAAGTGTGATGCCACTGGGGGATTTGCTCCTTTCTCTGGCGATCGGGAGGGCGAGAGGAAGGGTTGAGGGAGCTGGGAGGGATGGAGAGGCATTTATCAGCTGGAGAGGCATTAACCAGGGCCATGGGCGCTTCCTAGAAGTGGAGAGAAACCAGTGTGGTGAGACACCCAGGGGGGGGGGGTGAGGACTCATGGGGGTCCGATGGTGGTGATGGGAGGCATGAAAGCCTCCTTCAGCCATGGCTTGGCCCCTGCCTGACATGACTTGGAGCCTATCCACACAAGGCAAGCTCCCCCTCTCCTGCCAGGGTTGAAGGACGCCTGCACGGGCTGAGCTCGTGGAATAATGAACAAATGCTAGCTGCCTGAAGCAGTACTTAATTTCTTGCTGCTGTGTCTGGTCTTTGTCCTGGGGCTGTGGTCAGCTTTCCAGGCAGACAGATTACATCCTTGGGAAGGATGTTGCTACCTGCTGGGACCGCCAGCGGGTGGCTCAGTTCCCAGTAAGGTTCTCTTTGCTCCCGTTTGCTCTGAAATCAAGAATTTGTTGATTGTGCCTCCCTGGTGGCTAATACTCTCTTGAATTTCATGTTACTTGGAGTGCACACCCAGCCAGCACAGCATCATTGCCTACCACGTGTTCACAATTCACTCAGTAAATATTTCTTGAATGTTATGCTGGGCACGAAGCGGGAGGGGTGGACAAGGCAGTGGAGACCCCCTGCTCTCATCCAGCTGTCCTTCAGGTGGGGCGGTGGGAGGCTGAACAAGACTGGCAAGCCTGGTAGGTGTAGGAAGCGCCTGACCTCAATCAGAGAGCTTCATAGAGGGCTCCTGGCAGAAATGCAGTCTGAGGTGTGGTCTCGAGTGAGACAGAGAGAATGCACGGGCAGGGGGAGGCCAGGTACAGGACAAGAGGGGGGAGAATATGGCTCAGTCACGTGGCTGCAGCACGGGGGCAGGGCTGGCAAGGCCACTTTGTAAGATTTCCTCTTTCTCTTGATCCCCTGGAGAAGCTTCCCCAGAGTCTGTGGGAGAGTCCTGAGTGGCCTTGGCCACAGTCAGCCAGTGCAATTGTATTTTTTCTCTGGAGCACTCCAGACCCCAGGCACAATAAACCAAGCCTTGTGTGTCTCAGCTACTGCCTGTACCAGTGGGTGGCCACACGAGTGATGTCGAAGTTGCAGGAAGTAATCGCTGCCAACTCTTGGAGTACCCTTCCCTCCAAGAAGCCTCTGCCTGGATGCCCTGAGCCGATGAAATGATAGAACTGCCACGACCAGAGACAGCTTTTTTCATTTAATGAGAGGGATGGGGATAGTGGGAATACATCAGCTGCAGTGACCTTTTACAGTAGGAAGAGATATGCCAGAATGGAAACAATTATCTCAAGTGCCCTCGGGCACCAGCTTCCTGTTGATAACATGTGGTGCTAATTACCTTGAAGAATTCAGGACAGATGTTGGTGCCTGGAATTAATTGGCCAGCAAAGGGGCTGAGCCTGGCTTAGGACCAGGAGCCAAGGTGGGCGGCTCCACCTTCTTACTTCCTGCTGGCAGGGGTGGTTCCTCTCTTCCTCCAGGCGCTATGCTTTTACCGCACTCTCTTAACCTTTTCAAGGGAACCCAAAGTGTGATTGGCTGACCAGTCACCCCTCTGTGTGTATAGCCTTCTAGAGCTGCAGGGGAGGAATAGGATGCCAGTTAATCAAAACACTTTGTGTGGAAAAGGTCAGCATGGTGGGGCTCCCACCATATATCTTCCCAGAATGGGAGGTATTAACATGCTGCCTCTGCTCTCCTCTCAGTACTGCCCAACCTGAACCGTGTGGTCAGGAAATCGCATCAGTGCTGTGGATCCCAGACGGCCATGCTTTTATTTAAAAAGACTAATGGTGCCAAGTCCGATCACAGTTTTCCTTCTTCCCATTGGACCCATTATTTGGAAGGTGGGCAATGACCTGGGGCATGTGCAGTGCTTTCCCTGCTGTGAGCACTGTCTCTGTGCTCTACGCTTTTCTCTTTTATGGCAACTCATTACAAGTGTAAATATTTATGACAGTATTAATTAACCTTCACCTGGGGCCACCGTGTGCCAGGCCCTGGGCCAAGCATTCCACATGCATCATTTTGTTTAAGCCCCTAACAATCTAATGAGGTCTCTTATGCCCCTTTCGCAGAAAGGGAAGCTGATGTCCAGAAAGGTCAACCAACATAGCCAGGCCACCCAGCTAGCCTATGAGTCGCCAGGACTTGAACTTAGGGAGTGTAACTCCAGAGATACCTTTGTTCCAGTCCCACTTTCCACTGGAGCCTGAGTTCCGCAAGAATGGAGACAGTACCTGTCTTGTTTGCCTGCACTCATTAGTTGCTCATGGAAGCTAAGCACTCTGGAGGACACTCAGTAAGTGTTTATTAAGTGAATAAATGAGCTTAACCCCCGAGCATTGCTTGGAAGTGAGAACAGGAAAGGTGGGTTTGAGGCAGAGGGTCAGGGCTGAATGCATTTACTGTGTGTTTTGTAGACATAGTCTGGAGGGCTGGTGTGTAGGAGGGTTTACCACTCCAGGAAGGTGAAATGAAAGCTGCTTCCTTTCCTCAAGGGAAGCTCACTTTTGCAGAATGGAGAAATTGTTGCTATTAAAGGTAGCAAATGGTATGGGTCATTTGGTTTTGTTTCTTAGCTTCCAACATCTTCCAGCTTTAAAAACTCTAGTCCATAATAGGTAGCTAACTGAAGTAGAAGAAACCTCTAGACAGTGCCAGTTCACCTTTCTGGAATCCTTAGAGAATCTTGCACTCCGTGTGAGTGGGGTGTGTGCGCATGTGTGTGTGTCTGTCGGTGCATGGGAGTACCTTCATTACTGAACTTAGCACGTTGAATTTTCTGCAGGGAGTGCCTCTCATTTTCACCAAACAAAGCTGTTTCCTTTTGAAAAAATTAAACTGTACCAACAAAACAGACAAGGCTGAAGGCTAAAGTAAAATCACTTGAAAATGTATCACCCAGAGCTAACTGGTAGATAATTTGGTGAATATCCTTTCAACATTTGTGTGTATGTAAAATATAATTTTACAGAGAGTAAAATACCATAAATACTACTTTGCAATCTGCTCTTTTCCCTCCATTTACTCTACTGTGCAGATCTTTCCCTGTCAGTGAATATGGTGCTACATTATTCTTTTTAATGGCTATATAGCACTCTATTGTATGGCTGTTTCATGATTAATTTAACCTGTCCCTTATGATGTGCATTTATCCACATTCACATGGCACTGTAATTATCCGTTTAATCATCTGTCTCTCCCTGTAGGCTGTGAAAGCACTGAAAGCAGGGATATTTCCAAATCCACAGGCATCCAATAGGTGTCCAATACATTTTGGATGGATGGATGAGTGAGGGAGGAGAGGAAGAGGTTGTGTTTTGTCATTGCTGTGGCTTGTTTCTGGCTCAACCCATGTTCTGAATGACAGCCTATTAACCTAGGGCTGGTGAGGGCATTTTAGTGATTATAGAGCTCGACGTTGACTGTTCTTTTGGTGTCATGACTTAAATCCTGGTGCTGCAACGAAGTATTTCTGACACCAATCAGATTAAATTCTGCTCTTTTTGAAGGAAAGTCCTTGGTTTCTTAACCCTGTGGGTTACTTTCCATGCAGTTACAGCCTCTTTTCTGCTCTTCTCTTCCAAGGCCACATTGGCTGCCCAGGGGAGATATCTCTAACGCATTTAGGGAAATAGCAATTGGCTTTTCGAGGGGAGTTGGGGGGCGGTGTCAGGCATGATGGTTCTCCCCCACCCCTCTTACCTTTCCTTACATTTATGAGCTGGATGCCTTACCCTATGCCAGGGGGATAAAATGTGCTGAAAAATAAGGATGAAAAAAAAGAACAACCTTCAAGGCCATTAACTAAAAAAAAAAAGTTAAAATTCTAGATGCCTGCTTCTAGGGAGAGTGAAAGATGTTGTTAAGATGGGGGTTTTAACCTGGGGAGCACTAATAGGAGACATAAGGGTTCCTTTGCTGTGTCTGCTAATCCTTGGAAATAGTATGCAGGACTTTGCATTGTGCGTGTGTGTGTGTATGTATATGTGTATATATATATATATATGTATATATATGTGTATATATATGTATATATGTGTGTATATGTGTGTATATATGTATATATATAACCATATATATACACACATATGTATACATATGTATACACACATATGTATATATGTATATATACACACACACATATATATAATATGTATGCATATATCATATTCACCAAAAATATTCATCATCAAAAATATTATAATTTTTAAGCATGTGTATTTTTCTGGGCAACGGATTCATGCTCTTGTCAGATTCTCACAGGGTTTTGAGACATCTAGTTAGAAGAAAAGTAATTTAAATATGTAAACCTCATTTTCCTTATCTGTAAAATGGAACGATAACTCCTGCCTCAGAGTTGCGTAAAGATTGGTAAAAACAAGGTAGTTAAAGTACCTGGCTCAGGTGTAGAGTAAACGGCCACTATTATATTGATGCTCCCAGGATAATAGAGCGTGACCTTTCTCTGATCATGGGTGATTGTCCATCCCAGCATTGCTGTGTGCATATGGAATGGGCTGTGACCAGAGGAGTGCTTTAGTGGACTTGCTCTTAGGAAGTGGTGGTCCCATGAACTGGAGAGAGGGGGAGGAGGGCTCAAAGACCTGTTAGGGGCTGTCTCATTGTCTGGGTTGAGGCAGGCACTGCTGGGACTAGAAGAAGATAGGAGCAAGCAGGAAAGACTCATTAGGGCTTAGTGACTGGAACTGGAGTTGAGAGACAGAAATCAGGAGGACCCTGAGGGTCTGGCTGTCTCTGATGAGAATGAAAATTTTGCTAACAAACCCAGAAAAGTGTGATGGTGGGGAGGAAGTCAGGTTTGCAGGAAGGGTCAGTTTACCCACATTAGGTCTGAGGAGAGATGAACCATATGAGTGGAAATAAAACAGCAGGAAATACAGGTCCTAGAGGTATAATCACTTTGGACACATTTAGCTGTTTATTTGCATGAATTGTAATTTATGGGGCTTTTGGGATTATGGCTGAAAGAGGAGAGCTGACTTCTGGTGGACAGAGTTCCTGGAGCAGTGTGAGAAGCAGAAGACAAGGCGGTGGAGAGGATGCTCTAATGTCTGATCCCAGACTAGTCCCTATATTTGTTGGTGATATTAGGGATGGAAGCTGAAGATGATGTTTTCACAAAGGACCCCATGGACCATGGCAGTACTGGATGATGCCCTGGTGTCCACGTGACAGAGTGCTGTAGGGTCAGGGAGAGGATATTCTCCACGTGGGTATGGAAGGTGGTGGCTCTGTGACCACTGGGGCCATTAAGAGAGAGACTTTGTGCATTGATGTTGGCATGGATCCATGTGTTTGTGATGGATGCTTTCAGAAGCAACAGGAGTGAAGCTTTCTTGTTGCACCATGAGGGCAGGACATTGATAAGGCAGAGGAGGGATGTGGCAGGTTCTGCACATTGGTCACAGATGACAGATGGGCCTATGAACCAGGAAGGGACACTCTCAGGGACTCTCAGGGACTGTTAGGGGATAGAGTTTCATCTAGTCTGCCTCTGAACCCCTCTAGTATATTTTTTCTGTTCAGTTAGTTATTGCATTCTTCTTTGACTTCTGTTTGGTACTTAAAAAATTTTTTTTTAATGTTTGTTTATTTTTGAGAGAGAGCGAGCGAGAGAGAGCCTATGAGCAGGGGAGGGGCAGAGAGAGAGAGAGAGGGAGACATAGAATCTAAAGCAGTCTCCAGGCTCTGAGCTGTCCGCAGAAAGCCTGATGCGGGGCTTGAATCCATGAACTCCGAGATTGTGACCCAAGCCAAAGTCAAACGCTTAACTGACTGAGTCACCCAGGCACCCCTCTCTTTGGTCTTTTTAATATTTTCTATCTCTTCGTTGAATTTCTCATTGTGTTCATCCATTCTTCTCCTGCGGTAGGTGAGCATCTTTATGAGTCTTACTTTGAACTCTATATCAGATAAATTACTTACCTCCACTTCATTCAGGTTTATTTCTGGAGTTTTATCTTGTTCTTTCATCTGGATCATATTCCTCTGTTTTCTCATCTTGCTTTTGTCTCTCTCTCATTTGGCAATAGGACAATCTCTTTCATTTGACAAGGAGTGGCCTCGTATAGGCAGTGAAATTTATCTTCCCATCTTGCCCTAGTTCTTGCTGGTCTCCTGGAACTTGGTGATTATCTAAGCAACTTGAAGTATTCCTCATAGGTTCCAGTTGCTGTTAGTGGTGTACCAAGCCCTGTCTCTTCCAAAGGGAAGGATCTCACTCAGCACCTGATTGCAGGCTGATTTGAAGCCAGACCCTCAGGCAACAGCTTTTAAAGTATGTAAATTTAAATAGTCTTGTGGGACCACAGTTACAACTCCTGCTGGCTTCTCTACCAGGTGATTTGGAGGTGTCTTCTTGGTGAAAGTTGCAAAATTGGAGCTCCAGACAAGTGTATAAACTCCCTCTGGGAGGTCTGGTGAGCCACAGTGAGGCCAAGGCAGAGCGAAAAGCTGGCACTGTCCTGCCCTGCCTTCTCTTGAGCCCTCACATAGCCTCTGGATGTGTGGCAAATCTGAAGACTGCCCCTCAGCCTGAAGCTCCAGGACAAGTAAATAGGCCTTTTCCACAGGAAGACAAGCGGAGTGTTTCAGTCAGCCATCTGTGCTGTGTCCTGGGGATGGTAGCCTTCCAAGAACTGTCTCTCGGGTTGTTTCAGTCCCATGAGGCCCAGCAACACAGGCCCCCTGGCCACAGAGCCAGGCATTGAATCCCTCTGTGGACTGTGTATGCCCTCTGGTTTTAGCAGGGCCATGTCGGAGCCTGGGGTTGGGGTGGGCCTGCTGGCTGCTCAGTGGAGCCACAGGAGCACATGTGTGTAGGGCAAGCCTGCCTTTTTCGGGGGGACTATGGAAGAGCATGGGGGAGGGGCAAGCCTGCTAGCACTAAGGGAGTGCAAAAATGGCGCCCAACAGTGCCTCCTTCCACAGAGAAAGTCCTACCAGACCCCTGCATCTCTGACACATGCTTGAAGATTTGCAAATAAATAATCTTTTGCATGTGGTGTAAGCACTTTTCAAACTGCTACTTTTGTGCAGGGTCCTGGGATGAGTAAGTCTGTGTATATGCCCTTAGGAGTGGTGTTTCATGGGGCACCAGGGTGGCTCAGTCAGTTATGCGTCTGACTTTGGCTCAGGTCACGACCTCATGGTTTGTTGGTTCGAGCCCCATGTCGGGTTCTGAGCTGTCAGCACAGAGCCTGCTTTGGATTCTGAGTCTCCTCTCTCTGCCTCTCCCCCGCGCACACTGTGTGTGTGTGTCTCAAAAAAATGAATAAACATAAAAAAAAAAAAGTGGTCTTTCAGGGGTGCGTGGATGGTTCAGTTGGTTAAGTGACTGGCTCTTGATTTCAGCTCAGGTCATGATCTTGTGGTGAGTTCCAGCCCTGCATTTGGCTCTGTGCTGACAGTGTGGAGTCTGCTTGGGACTCTCTGCCTCTCTGCCCCTCTCACCTCAAATAAGTAAAAACTTTAAAAACAGAGTGGACTTTCAGTTCTACAGAGTCTTTTGGGTCTGCTGGCTTAAGTCCTGTTGGTTTCCAGAGCCAGATATTTTGAGGGCTCATTGTTTAAGTCCCAAGGGCTGGGGTGCTTGATGTGGGGTATGACCCCCTTCCTCCTCAAGGAGAAAACCCATGTTTGTGTGCTACCTCCTAATTATGGGTTGCCTCTCTGGGGCTGGGGTTTTTGGCAAGACCACATCTCTGCCTCTCTACCCATCCTGATGGGGCTCTTTCATCCTTCGTTGCTGTGAAGCTCTTTAGCTAGTTTTCAGGTCTTTTTCAGAAGGAATTATTCCATATGTAGCTACTGATTTGGCATGTCTGTGGGAGGAGGTGAGTTCAGGATCTTCCTACACTGCTCTTTAATTTTTATAGGACATTTTAAACAGCTCTGTAATTTTTATAGGACATTTTGACACACAGGATGTTTTAAAAGTTCTACGGTGAAATCAATTGGCGGTTTCCTTTATGTTTTCCCACCTTCCCAACTTGCAACTTTTAATTCCAAAATAAATGGTAATCAAGCTTCTTCTTTCCTTTTTTAATGCTTATTTATTTATTCTGAGAGAGAGACAGAGAGCCTGCGCAGAAAAGGGACAGAGACACACACACACAGAATCTGAAGCAGGCTCCAGGCTCTGAGCTGTCAGCACAGAGCCCGACGCGGGGCTCAAACCCACAAACCATGAGATCATGACCTGAATCAAAGTCAGACGTCTAATCAACAGAGCCACCCAGGTGCCCCTTAATCAAGCTTCTTAAGATTTCTTATTAAACAAGAGTCGATGAGCCTGTAGGGTGGGTTTGTGAGATTTTTCTACACAGCAGTGTGTGTGACTTTGGTGACAACTGTTCCAGCCCTTTGAGATCATTGCTTTCCATGCTTATTGTGTTGAAGAATTGTCTTTAAGGTAAGAATCACTGTGGACCTCCCCATGATAGTGATTACATTTATCAGGTCTGTTGATGGAGAACATATAATGACCAAAAACTACAAATTCAGTTCCTTTTGAATATGAATTGCATTGTATTAATTGCCATAGCACTTGCATGCATTAGAGAAACAGCACGCCTACGTGTGAAGCATGTATTCTGTCTACAAAGTTGGGTGTGTGTGTGGCTGCGTGAATCCCTGTAATAATTTCAAGGTCTTCCAGATTTGGGAATCCACAGTAGGACCCACATCTCAGTACATCTTTTGCCTGTGTTGAAGCCTGCCCCTCCCTGGTTAGCTGGGAATTGTAAGGACATGGGCTTGGGCTTCTGGGAAGCCTGAATTTGGGATAAGTGGAAATATTATTAGGGTTTTAAAATATTTTGTCTTCAATTCACCTTTCCTGATTTTGAAGGAATATCTCATTCAAGTGGGAGTGGGTGAAAAAGACATTAATGGTATTCTCTCAGCCATTCTCTTTTCACATGGAAGTGTCTTTGCCCAGAAGAATCAGCACATGGCTTTTCCCCTCTCTCTCTCATTTTCTCTCCGGGAACTCAGAGTGTGCCTGCTTAAATGAGATAACGTATGTGAAGCACCCACCACAGGGCCTGGCCTCCAGTTCGTGTGCATTGAATCTTTGTTCTTCTCCTCTTCCTCTGATAGCGGGTTCCAAGCTCACTTGCAAATGTAGCATTGATCCCACAGCAAATATGTTTTGGCTTAGTGATGAGTCCGCTCAAAAGAAGGGAGAGAATTATTTAAATTATTGAAACACCTTAATCCATAAGCTCACATGAATATTGTTTTGAGCTAATAGTTTTATGCTCTTTGGCTTCTGTATTCCATCTTATAGGTGGTTAATGTCTCTTGCTGTCACATACTTGAAAAAATTCAGGCTTTTGAAATTTTCTTTTGTGTTAAACTTGCAATGGAGTATTGGATTCCTTGGTTCATTTTTAAAAAAGCCTTTTATCAAAATGTTAAGCTTGGTTAATTTGCATAAAATATTTCCTCCGCAATTTACTCTCTATTACTTTTGAAACGCAAATTGCCTCTGCTGCAGTGTGGGGCCGTTGTAATGGCACCGAGCTATCAGGGCTTTCCATTCCAGGGATGAACAAGTCTCAGGTTTGAAGCTCAAGGAAATAAATTGGAATCTTGCCTCCTCTCACTCCCTTAGGTGATCTGAGCTCATCTGAAGAAGAAAAGGAAGCAAAGGGAGCAGGGTTTGTTTGTGAAGACAGGGTTCAAAGGCCTGGGTTAGGAATGTACAGGTGTGGGTTGGAAACTGGCATGTAGCTATGTGCTCACGTGTGCTCAGGCAGTGGAGGAGGGAAGAAGAAAAGCCTTGGGGCATCTCCAGAAAGCGGCTCAGGGGAAGCAGATCTAATGGGCATACACAGCCAGGTTCTTCTGCCTAAGACACAGTTCCCATCCTATCATTTCCCCACCGCTGCCAGCCAGCATTTACTGCCTTCCCACCAGCCCAGAATCAATTTGACATTCAAATAGGAAGCTGGTGGACATCAATACTGAAGGAAATAAACAAACTTCAGTGCACCAAGCAGGCTTTTGGGAAACCAGAGGCCAAGAGGCTTTCCTGCCAACAGGGGCCATGATGGTTCTGTCTTGACCCAGAGTCACCCGACTACAGCCCAGATGTTGACATCTCCCATGCCTGGCAGTAAGAGTGGAGCCTTTTTGCCCTTAGTAACAACCTCCCTTTAAGGTAAAGCTGCTCAGCCTTCACAAATAGCAGGTGGGCGGGCCAGGCTGATAGGAGGCAGCTGCTGGCTCCTCACACTCCCTTTTCTTAGAAAGAGGAAGACTCACAGAAAAGAGGGAGGGCTTCCTTGTTGGGGAGGGGTCTTCCCTTTGCACATGAGAAGCTCCTTCCATGACTCAACCTAGTCTTTTCTCTGAAAGCTCAGAAGGAGCTAATGTTAGTAGGAGCAAATGAATGTATTTGCAAATGAAAGGTGGGATTCGTGTGCAAGGAGATGGGGTTATATTTAGAGCCATGTAATTAAAGATCCATTTATGTCTGAGCATCCTTAAACAGACAAATATAAAACTCATGAATACCAAATTCTATTTGGGTAACTGGCTGGAAGCACACACACTCATGCATCTGAGCCCTGCCTCTGTCTGTTCAAGTAGAAGAGAAAGCCACTGCTGTCTCAACTTGGGCCACAACTTAGGGCTACAATAAAAAAAAAACACAAAAAACTGTATTTTTATCTCTTTCTATGTTCTCTGATTTAGAAAGTCTCTAGATGAAACTCTACATGATGTTAGATTGGTACTGACAAGAGAGAGACCAAACTTTCTTCTGAATTGTTTTCCTTTGGGACCTAAGCAGATGTGCTGTTTTAAACTTTAAGAAAGGTCAACGATTTGTATTTGTGATGTAATAAAAAAATATATTTGTGGGGTGCCTGGGTGGCTCAGTTGGTTAAGTATCTGACTTTGGCTCAGGTCATGATCTCACAGTTCATGAGCTCCAGCCCCATGTCAGGCTCTGTGCTGATGGCTCAGAGCCTGGCATCTGTTTCTGATTCTGTGTCTCTCCGTCTCTCTCTGCCCCTCCCCTACTCACATTCTGTCTCTCTCTCTCTCAAAAATGAATAAACGTTAAAAAAAATAAAAAATATATATTTGATCTTTGTCCCTGGTTCTGACACAGAGCTCTGAAAACCTTTAGAATTTCCTGAGTGACCGAAGTGTCTTTTGTTACCCATAATGAGTTCCTTTCAACCACATGTGTGTTTGTGCTAGTGAGGTGACTACTGGGACCCTAGAAACTTCAGGGTGAAGGCTGGTAGCCAAGGGAACCAACCATGTGGTTAGAAGGTTGGAACTTTGAGCCCACGCCCTGACCCTTGGGTAAAGAAGAGGGACTGGAGGTTCAGTTTAATCACTAATGGCCAATGGTTTAATCAATCTTGCCTACCTAATGAAACCTCCATAAAAACTCCTGAACAACAGGGTTCAGAGAGCTTCTGGGTTGGTGGATGCATCTGGGTGCTGGGAGGGTGGTACACCCAGAAAAGGCATGGAAGCTCTTTGCTCTTCCCTCCATACCTTGCCTTATGCATCGCTTCCATGTGGCTGTTACTGAGTTGTATCCTTCATAATACACTGGTAATAATGAGTATAGAGCTTTTCTGAGTTCTGTGAGTTATTCCAGTGAATTATTGAACCTGAGGAGAGGGTTCTGGGAACCACCAGTTTATAGCTGGTTGGTTGGAAGTATGGGTGGTCTGGGGCTTGTGACTGGTATTTGAAGTGAGGGAAGTGTTGTAGGACTGAGCCCTTTAACTTGTAGGATCTGATGATAACTCAAGGTAGTGAGTGTCAGAATTGAATTGAATTATAGGACATCCAGCTGGTGTCTTGAAAGCTGGAGAACTGGTTGGTATGAGAAAAACCCTCCACCAATTTGGTGTCAGAAGTACAGTGAGTAAAAATATCTCAGCACCTATTGAAAAACAATTTTTCACTTAAAAATACTTCAAAAATGAGAAAAAAACCCATCAAATTCCCAATCAAAAGCTCCACTAGCTTAGAAATAGGAAAAAGTTTCCGTTTTCAATGACTTAGTGGTAGTGAGAGAAAAGCTACCAATAGCTGACTTTCTCCATCCAATATCACATCAGAGATAGTCATGTGAAATTATTGCAGTCATATTATTTCCCAAAAAAGTGGGCATAGCACATCTTTGGATTTCAAATGTGCTGGAGTTGAACTGCTGTGTTCTTTGCTATAGAATACAGGAGAGGCCCCTCTCCCCCTTCTCACTCCCTTCTCTGAATGTTGGTAACATGGGACATATTGAACACAATTCTCTCCTATCCTGTTTGGTGTTCATACCCCCTGTGATGTGGCATCTGAAGCAAAGAGAAAGCATTTGGGGAATCATGATTATGGCTGTCATTCTGAACCACAGAGGGGGACTGCACAGGAGAGTAGACATGCTAGGTTGCTTGGGGACAACTGGCCAAGTCATCCTAGAGATTTATTCTCAAGGACTTAGATGAAAATAGAGAGGGTTTGCTTATCAGCGAGTAGATGACAGAGATGGGAATAATGACCAACATGTTGAGTGACAGATTTAGAAATCAGAAAGATCTTGACTGGATGGAGCCAAGCCTGAAATCTAATGAGGAAAAAGGTAAGGGAGTAAAGGTAAGGCCTAAAATACCAAGGGCACGGACACAGCAGGGGAAGGAAGGCCTTGGTCCATGTGGGTATATAACCTGGGGTTTTGCCCATCGTGAATGCATTCTGCATCAACAGTGGGATGTGGGATGCAGGGAAGCAAGTGATCTTTGGCAGTGTTCTTAGTGGCGTGATGACTGCAGCGAGGGAGGTGACAGGCTTTCTCTCTTGCAGCCTGGTCTCCCTGGGGCATCCTACTCAGGTCAGGACCCCCACTGACAACTTCACAGACAGACAGATGGAGGGTGTGAGAGGAGGGCTCCAACAGAGGAACTGGAGGTCATACCAATGAGAAGGGAAGAAATCAGACTTTTTTGATCTATTTCCTGGGTCAGGGTTATTGCATTTAACTGAAACAATTTGTGGACCTGACCTGTGAAAGAGACACTTGGCTTGTTCTGGGAGGTCTAATGCAGGGGTTGGCAAACTGAAGTCTGCTGCTTGCTTTTGTAAATAAAATTTTATTGGAAACAGCCATATCGACTCCTATATATATTGTCTATGGCTCCTTTTGTGCTCTAATGGCAGGGTTAAATCATTCCCAAAGAGACTCTGTGGCCCACAGAGCCTATTTACTATCTGGTCCTTTCAAAAACAAAAGTATGCTGACCTCTCTATGGGAATAGTTTGGAGGTTTTGATGGTGGACATTTTGAGAAGGCCTATTTTCACACAATGAAAGGAAGAAAACTTAAATTTAAGGTATTAATTGAAGGTAAGAATTGAGTTACCTTCTTAGTGGGATTGATTTAGAGGTGATTAAGCATTAGCGGGTGTTTGGACTTAAGTGGCTCTTGACCTCTTTCCAGTTTTGGAAGTGTCTGATTTACTGCCTTGTGACATTACTTAAATTACTTCTGGGTTTATTTTATGACATATTTCAAATATGTCTCACCTCCACCCTTCCCTACACCACTCACTTTCCTTGTGCATAGGACCCACATCTCACTCTTCTCTCTAGCTCCTGTTATGGCTAAGTTAGATCTGCCCTACACTCTTGCCAAGTATATTTATAGTGGAAGGTTCCAATAGTCTTTCTCTTTGGAGAGTTTCACCTACAAGGATGTCCAAAGGCAAGCATTTCAAGGGCAGTATTATAACAAAAATCTAGGGATGTATTGTGGATTAGAAATAGTAAAGGTCTTGGAGCCAATGTTGGAGAGATTTTGGCTTTATTTGGAGGGACACGGGAAGCCATTGCAGGAACTTCCCTCTTGAACAAAGGAGTGTCTGGAACTGTTTTGATTTAAAAGGGTCCTCTGGACATCAGTTGAGACTGGACTATAGAGGTATGAATTAGTTTGCTGTGGCTGCCCCAGCATATTGCCACACATTGGGTGCCTTAAAACAAGAATGCATTTGCTCACAGTTCTGGAGGTTGGAAGTCTGAAATCAAGGTGTTTGAGTGGTTGCATTTCCTCCTGGGTTCCAGGAGAGTATCTGCTTTTGCTTCTTCCAGTTCCTGGTGGCTCCTGGCATTCTTTGGCTTGTGGCTGCATATCTCCAAACTCTGTCTTCAGGTGGCCTTCTCTCTCCCTCAGATCTCCCTCTGCCCTACTTTTATAAGGACACCTACCATTGGGTTGAGGATCTACCTAGATAAATCCACAATGACCTCATCTGGAGATCCTTAACTCATTTACATCTGCAAAGATACCTTTTCTGTGTAAGTTCACATTCACAGGTTCTGGGGATTAGGACATACCTTTTGTCCAACCCACTGCAAGGGGCAAAGGCAGAAGCAGGGAGACTGGTGAGAGGCTCGTGTAGCCATCCCTGCAGGAGACACTAATGGTTTGGGCCAGAGTGGTATCAGGAGAAACGGTGAAAAAAGCCAGAAAGATACATGACAGATGGGAAGTCGGTGTGGGACAAAGAGCAGTCAGGTTTTTCAAATTCGCAAATGTCAAAGAATGGAATCCCTTTCCCAGGGCTGGGAAAGGCTGGTGGTAGAACAGGTGCTTTTGTTTTTGTTTTGTTTTTCATCCATTAGCTCTTTTAATTTGGGGAGGGGGGCGGGTGGAGGGGCATATCTAGAGGTGAGTTTTTGACATGTAAGTTTGAAGTGTGTTGGACATTCACGCGGAGTTATTAAGCACTTGTAAATATTAAGCATTTACAAGTCTGGAACTGAGGGGGAGATATCCAGACTGGGGATATGAATTTAGGAATTGTCAGTGTATGGATGGTATTTAAAACGATGAGATGAAGTTTCTTAACCGTAAGGAATAAGGATCCAACTATGTGGAAAATTGCGTGGAATCAAATTTGTCAGTGGAGGCTGATTTTATATAGTCCATGGGATGAGACACTTCAGTCCCGTTACCTTGGACCAGCAGCATTGGCTGCTGGGGGCTTGTTAGGACTGCAGCCTCTCAGAGGCTCCCAGGAGGCTCAGTAGGTTAAGCGTCTGACTCTTGATTTCAGCTCAGGTCATGATCTTAAGGTGGTGAGATCCAGATTCTCTTTCCCTCTCCCTCACCCTGAGCATGCTGAATCAGAATCTGCATCTTAAAAGATTCCAGGCTATTTGCATGCAAAGTTTGAGGAGCACTGTCTCATCAGTGTAATAAATGACCTCACTTGAGGTGTTTCTGGCATGGGCTTAATTTAGATTTTCTGGAAACGCTCATTAGCATACCTATTGGAGTGAGACAAAAAAAAAATCAGGAAGTGTTCTAAAGCAAGGGGCCAACATTTTGTTCTTGGGACTTTCAAGCACTTTCATTGTTACCTTTTGAATGAATCCCAGCCCCTCCCTATCACAGCCCAGCAAGTTGCATCAGCTTCAGAGGAAAGCAGGTGTGTGGGGGACGGGCCTGGCAGGTGAGAAGCATCCTGCTTGTTCACCTACCTCCTTAGTACCTGTCTGTTCCTAGCAAGGATTCTTTGGGCTGGTGTCTCCTTTCACCACATCCCCATACAACAATGACCACTTCTCAGCCCTTGAAGATCTGGGGGTCCCTCAGGTGAGCGGAGTAATTTTCTTTCTTTCTTTATTAAAAAATATTTTTGATGTTTTATTTTTTAAAATGTTTATTTTTGAGAGAGAGACAGAGTGTGAGCGGGGGAGGGGCAGAGAGAGACGGAGACACAGAATCTGAAGCAGGCTCCAGGCTCTGAGCTGTCAGCACAGAGCCCGACGACTTGGAGCTTGAAATCATAGACTGTAAGATCATGAGATTATGACCCCAGCCGAAGTCGGACGCTTAACCGACTCATCCACCCAGGCGTCCCACTGATGTTTTATTTATTTTTGAGAGAGAGAGAGAGAATATGAGTGGGGAAGGGGCAGACAGAGAGGGAGACACAGAATCTGGAGTAGGCTCCAGGCTCTGAGCTGTTGGCACAGCGCCTAGTGCTGGGGCTCGAACTCGTGAACCACAGTATCATGACCTGGGCCAAAGGTGGACGCTCAGACGATGGAGCCACCCAGGTGCCCCAGAAGTAATTTTCTTAACAGATAAAATGTGATTTCTCTAAAACTCTTAAAACATATATTTTAGAAAGCAAATTTACCTACTCCCCCCTTTCCCCACCTCCAAAGGTTAGTGAGGTGTATGCCAGAATAATTTGTAATCCTTGTGTGTGTAGGTGAATGGACTTATTTCAAATGCTCTCTTCTGTGAGGCTGGCTCACAGCCTGAGGACAGAGGCACTGAAATAATTCATTTTTACCCATGATTTAAGCAACCCACTTTCAAATATTTGATTTATGGGGATTTTTAAAATAGGTATGTCTTCCTTTATGTAGTAGATTCATTTCAGAAGACTTCTCCTTAACTATAACTTGTAGAAATCAAGCCGTATTTCCCCCATTAACTTCTGTGATCATTTCAGAGACACTTTGCCCTCCTTGCTGGGTAAGACTCCAGCAGAACTCTTCCTACCATGAGAGTAGGGTGACCAGCTGTCCTTATTTGCCCATGACTGAGGGATTTCTCAAGATGAGGGCCCTTTTTTTAAAAAAATAGATTTTACTTTTTTAGAGCAGTTTTAATTTCACAGACAGCATAATTGAGCAGAAAGTACAGGGTGTTCCAAAAGACTTCCTGCTCCCACACATCCACAGCCTCCCCAACTATTAACATCCCTCCCGAGAGGGGTGCATTCATTACAGTTGATGAGAACCTACATTGACAAATCATTATCCACCAAAGATGGTAGTTTATATTAGGGCTCCCTCTTGGTGTATACAACACAATACAATTCTATGGGTTTTGACAAGTATATAATGACACGTATCCAAAATGATAGGATCACACAGAATAGCTTTTGTGCTCTAAGAAAGTCCTCTGTGTTCCATCTAGTCATCCCTCCTTACCTCCAACCCTGGCAACACTGATATTTTTGCTGTCTCCACAGTTTTGCCTGTTTTCCAGAATGTCTTATAGTTGGAATCACACACTATGTAGCCTTTTCAAATTGGCTTCTATCACTTAGTAGTATGCAGTCAAGTTTCTTCCATGTCTTTTCATGGCTTGATAGCTCAGTTCTTTTTAGTGCTGAATGCTATTCTGTGTTCTGATGTACCGTGGTTTATTTTTCCACTCACCTACTGAAGGACATCTTGGTTGCTTCCACGTTTTGGCAATTATGAATAAAGCTGCCAGCAACGTTCCTGTGCAGGCTTTATGTGGACACAGTTTTCAGCTTATCTGAGTATATCCCTAAGAGTGCAATTGCTGGATTGTAGGCTAAGAGTATCTTCGGTTAGAAAGAAACTAACTGGTTAGAAACTGCCATCCTGTCTTCCTAAATGACTGTACCATTTTTCATTCCCACCAGCGATGAATGAGGGTTCCTGTTACTCCACATCCTCGCCAGCATTTGATGTTGTCAGTGTCCCAGATTTTGGACATTCTAACAGGTGTGTAGTGGTATTTCACTGCATGAATTTACAATTCCCTAATGATATATGATGGAGAGCATCTTTTCATATATTTAATTGTATCCATATATCTACTTTGGTGAGATGTCTATTTAGGTCTTTTACCTGAATTTTTAAAATGGGTTGTTTGTTCTCTTATCATTGAGTTTTGGGAGCTCTTTTTAATATTTTGGATGACAGTCCTTTATCAGATGTATCTTGTGCAAGTATTTTCTATTTTCCATTGATGTATAAGGTGATTATTGATACAGTTGGATTAATACCTACCATATTTGTTACTGTTTTCTATTTTTTGCTTTTGTTCTTTATTCCTATTTTTGCCTACCACTCTTTTTTTTTCGCCTTTTGTGGTTTTAATTGAGAATTATTTTATTTTATGAATTTTTTTTTAATGTTTATTTATTTTTGAGAGAGAGAGAGACCAAATATGAGCAGGGGGTGGGGGTGCAGAGAGAAAGGGAGTGACAGAATCCAAAGCAGGCTCCAGGCTCCAAGCTTTCAGCACAGAGCCTGATGCGGGGCTTGAACCCACGAGCTGTGAGATCATGACCTGAGCCGAAGTCACACACTTAACTGACTGAGCCACCCAGGTGCCCCTTAATTGAGAATTTTATATGATTCTGTTTTCTTTTCTTTTTTAGCCTATCAATTATACTTTTCTTTTTTCCTGATTTTAGTGGTTATCCTAGAGTTTGTAATATACATGTACAACTGATCTAAGTCCATTTTATAATAATACTAGTACTTTATTTTTTAATTTTTTTATTTTTTTTAAATTTTTTTAATGTTTATTTTTGACAGAGACAGAGCATGAGCAGGGGACGGGCAGAGGGAGAGGGGGACACAGAATCTGAAACAGGCTCCAGGCTCTGAGCCATCAGCACAGAGCCCGACGCGAGGCTCAAACTCACGGACCGCGAGATCATGACCTGAGCCGAAGTTGGACGCTCAACCGACTGAGCCACCCAGGCGCCCCAATACTAGTACTTTATAGTCACAATTATTTGTATATCCTTTACACCTCTTGTATCATTGCTGTCATGCATTTCACTTATATATAAAGTTATAATCATTGAATATAGTGTTGCTATTATTATTTTGAACAAATAGTTATCTGTTAGAAGAATAAAGAATAAGAAAAAAAGGAGGCTTGGCTGGCTCAGTCAGTAGAGCATATGGCTCTTGATGTTGGGGTTGTAAGTTTGGACCCCACGGTGGGTGTAGAGATTACTTAAAAATATCATCTTAAAAAAAAAAAGAATAAGAAAAATAAAAGTTTTTCATTTTACTTTCACCTATTCTCTAAGTCTCTTCCTTTAAGTAGATCTGAGTTTCTGGCCTATATCATTTAACTTCTTTCTGAAGGTCTTCTTTTAACATTTTTTTGCAAGGAAGGTCTATTGATGGTAAATTCTCTCAGTTTTTGTTTGTCTTTATTTTTCCTTTACTTTTGAAGGATACTTTTGTAGGAGATAGAAATCTAGGGGTTTTTTCCCCCTATCTCTCAGCACTGACCCATTCTCTTCTTGTTTAAATTTCTTCTGAGGAAAAGTCAGATTTAATTCTTACCTTTGTTCCTCTACAGGTAAGGTGTTTTATTTCCTCTGGCTTCTTTCAAGAATTTTTCTTTACCTTTGATATTGTTCAGTTTGAATATGGCATGCCTAGGTGTAGTGTGTTTTTTGGCATTTATCATGCTTGGTGGTCTCTGAGTTTCCTGGATTTGTGGTTTGGTGTCTGACATTGATTTGAGCCAAATTCTCAGTCATTATTGCTTTATATACTGCATCTATTCTGTTTTCTCTTTTCCTTTTGGTAATCCCTATTGCATGTACGTTATACTTTCTGTGGTTGCCCTACAGTTCTTGGATATTCTGTTCCATTTTTTTTCTCAGTCTTTTTTTGTCTTTGCTTTTTTAGTTTTGGAAGTTTCCATTGACATATCCCCAAGCCCAGAGATCCTTTCCTTAGCCATATCCAGTCTAGTAACAAGTCCTTAAAAGGGATTCTTTATTTCTGTTACAGTGTTTTTTGATCTCTAGCATTTCGTTTTGATTCTTTCTTAGAATTTCCATTTCTCTGCTTACATTACCCATCTGTTCTTGCATGTCTTTTTCCCATTAGAGCCCTTAGCGTATAATCATAGTTTTAAAAAATTCCTGATATGATAATTCCAACATTCCTGCCTGTCTGACTCTGGTTCTCATACCTGTTCAGTGTCTTCAAACTGTGTTTTCTGCATTTTAGAATGCCTTATAATTTTTTTTCCTGACAGCTGGACATGATGTACGGGGTGAAAGGAACTGTTATAAATACTTGATTAGTGTTTTAGTGGTACGGTGTAGGGGGAGTCCTGTAGTCATCTATGTAGGTTGCAATCTTTTAGGAAGCCTGTATCCCTGGACTGTGAACTTTACAGTGTTTTTTAGAATGTCCCACCCTTTCTGTGGGACAGACTGACTAAAGGCAACTGAGTTACAGATTTCCCTTCCTTCGTGTGCAAGTCTGGAGTGGGCTGTTATTTTCCTCCCCCAGTCCAGTTGGGTTCTGATAAAACCCCAATAGTTTAGACGAGTAAACTACTTTCTCTTGTTGGCAGGCCTTGCTGAAAAGAACAGAATGCTCTGGTGTGGTTAAACAATTTTTTTCTTACTCTCTTGCTAGAAGCATGGGGGGATTTTTCTCCCAAATTCACTGTGAGAACTTGGTAGGGCTCTGGGAAATAAAACACACACACACATAAGTGTGTAAAGGCCTCCTATGACTGGGGCCCCCTGGAGTCTTTAATTGTCAGATCTGTCCGAGGTGAACCTTCAGTAATGCATTGTATATGGTTGAGGGTTTCCTCACCCCGCACTGGTTCCTGTAGAGCTCTCTGCTTGTAGACTTCTACTTCAGTAAGCTGTGATTTTCTCTATCTGCCCGGCGATCTCTCTCTCCAGTTTTGGGGACAGTGGTTTGCTCTGTGGCTTCACTGCTCTGATGGATCTAAGAAGAGTTGGTGATTTTTCAGTTTGTTCAGTTTTTTACTTACTATTTGGACAGAGCAACCAACTCCTTGCAGGCCAGATTAGCAGGTGCAAGTCATATGAGGGCCTTATCAAAATGAGTATGGTTCTGGGAGAATCCAGATGGTTGGTCAGCCTACTTGGGTTAAAGTTCTGGGGTCTTGTCTTGGCTATGGTGAATCCCCTTGAGTACGGCATTTAGTGTTTTGGAGCCTGTTTACCTTTGTGTGGAATGGGAGAGGGTTCACTGTGGGCTTCCTTCCAGTTACTTTTCCACGTCACATGATCTGATATTCTTTACGCTGGGCAAAAAGGCAAAGCGTTTCTGAACTTAAACTAATGGAGTTTCCTTGCTGGGAGATGAAACCAAAATTCTCCTGTTAACCAACTTTTTTTTTTTTTTTTTGACTCAGACTAATCTTGGCTTGGAAGACACAGTGACACTTCAGTTTCAGAGAAAGGGCTCCCTGCTGCTTTCACCCATTATGATGTTTGTCACACAGCAGGGACTTTTCTCCCTTTGACAGCATCTATTTGAAAACAGAACCACTCTTGTTATGGATGGACTTAGGATCTCGTCTCCCTTTTGGTTGAATTTGCCTGAAAGAGTTGAGAGTAGAGAAGTAGGAGTAAGGTAGACACAAGGTGTGAAGGCCTGGCCACACCTTTCTTTTCTTTTCTTTTCTTTTCTTTTCTTTTCGTTTCGTTTCGTTTCTTTTCTTTTCTTTTCTTTTCTTTTCTTTCTCTTTCCTTATTTTCTTTCTTTCTTTCTTTCTTTCTTTCTTTCTTTCTTTCTTTTCTTTCTTTCTTTCTCTTTCTCTCTCTCTGTTTCTTTTTTTTAATAGTTTATTCATTTTTGAGAGAGAGAGAGAGAGAGAGAGAGAGAGAGAGAGAGAGAGAGAGATGGGCAGAGAGAGGAGGAGAGAGAGAGAGAATCCCAAGCAGCCTCCACACTGTGCGCACTGAGCCCAATGCAGGGCTCAAACTCATGAACTGTGAAATCATGACCTGAGCTGAAGTTGGATGCTTAACCAACTGAGCCACCCAGGCACTCCCTAGGACACCATTCTGATAGGATAGCCTCTGATTTATTTCTTTCTAAACACTTTCAGTCCCTGCTTCTCCAGTTATTCCCTGGTCCTTGATTTGCCCAGCAACATAATGAGAAACATTAAGCATATCATCATCTTCCAAAGTCCTCAGCAGAGAAATAGCTCAGACAGTTTTTATGAAATTGTAATGTGCCCACTTGAACACAAACCCTAATTTCCTGAAGTCTAGCTCTAGTTTGAAGAATTGCCTGATTTATTTTAAAATTGAATTTTGCTGTCAGAGAAGCTGCCAATACTTACTGCCAGCGTTGTTATTTTTCTTTACATATTTTAGTCTTAGCTCTTGAGTATAAAAAGCTCTCTCCCTCCTTCCCTTCCAAGAGTTGAGTTTCAACTGCGTGACCAGATTGTACAATTTTGCATGGGTTTGAGGCTTCACAGGGAAGTGGAAGGTGCTGCTAACTCATTGTTTCTTCTTGCAAATGACAGATTTTCTGGTGGCAAATGGACATAGAGGTTAAACAATTCTAAAAAGTAGAAGAAACCTTAAGAGGTCTCTTGCTCCAGCTTTCTGTCCATTAGCAGGACTGCATTCAAGCTATTCTGATGGGGGGGGGTGTCACCATGTCCTTTGGGAATCATTTCATTCTCAAGAGGGTCTTGTGGAAGGTCTTTAATTTCAAGCCAATTCAGTCAACAGCCATAGAGGACAACATTTATATAACAAGTATAGTTTCAGGTACTTAACGTACAGCGGTGAGAAGGGCAGGTGAATAAATAAGAACATCAGGGATGTGTACCATTAAGAAAATGAAACAGGAATGTGTGTGGAGTTGCCTAGGGGCTGATACAACTTGAAGAGAATGGACAAGGAAGGTTAGGTAAGTAGTGATAATTTAAGATGAGATCTTGATGATGATCTGTCCTGTAGACAACTGGGAACCAGCAAAGGTTTCTCATTTGGGCGACCACAATACAGTGTAATCAGCATCCTTTAACATACCTAGATAAATGTACATGTCTTATTTTCTTTAAAAAAACTTTGTGAAGTAACTGTCATTCCCATTTTACACATAAGAACACTGAGATTCTGAAGCCCTCAGTGTCCTTGTGCCTCAGGAGACCTCTAGTCTCTTACTCATTTTGATTCCAAACATTGAGATTCCCTTTCCTTTGCTCATGGTCATACAGATAGTTAAAGGGACTGGCTTTTTCCTACCTGTTGGCTGTTTGACCTTGGGTCAGTCATCTTTGGGACCAGTTTCCCATCTGTAGATGGATGAGATGCCCTCAAGAGACCTCACAGACTTCAGATATTTTGAGTTTTAAATTTGTCTTTATGTGCCCCTTTTAGGCCCACCCGAACCAGGATGTCTAAACGGGGCCCTCTGGCTTACTTTATGAGTTGTCTTCTTCAGTTGGGTGATGATAAAATGGGACACCGTTTTTTCTCCTGTAAGCATGAAGGGAGAACTGCAGAATGTTCTAAGGTCCTTGCTGAGGTCCTGCTATCCTGATTTGGAGTGTTTGTCCTTTTTGGAGGCCACGTATTCCATCTGGTCCTTGTAACAAATGGGTACCCACACATTTATGTCTCCCCTCACTGCCATCCTCAGTGTAGTGAGTTTAATGCTAACCTATTAGGCTGTTTGTTAAAGGGGATGAGTAAAAAATTCTTTGTTCATTTCTCAAAAAGTAGGTCAAACATAAAAAAATCTGCTATCGTGTATTTAATCTTCAGATATTAACTCCCATCTATTTTGCAACCTCCCCTGGGGAGTTTGTGAGGAGAAGGGATGTTTTATAGCTTGCAATGTGTATTTGATGATCTCTGCTCCATTAAATTGGAACAGAATCCATCATTTGTTCTTCTAATAGATGCTTGAATAACACACCATATATTAGCCCTCTGTTACAGTTTCTCTTTGAGATGCCTAAATAGTCCAGGCTTCTAAGCTCTGTTTTAGCCTCTCCCCATTTAAATACGCTGAAGATTTCTGGGACTGTTTACAATAAGTATGAGAAGACTCCCCGCTCTGCCACAGAACAATGACTCTGCCTCAGGAGACTCATAACTTCTCTGGTCCTTTCTGTGTGTGTGTGTGTATGTGTGTGTGTGTGTGTGTCGGGGGGTTGTTTGGTGGTGACTTAAAAATGTTTTCTGTTGTGATAAAATGCATGTAACATAATATTTAGCACATAACCATTTTTAAGTGTATAGTTTATTGGTATTAACCACATTCCTATTGTTGTGCAATAACCATTACCATCCATCTCCAGAACTTTTTTCATCTTGTGGAACTGAAACTCTATACTCATTATACAGGAACTCCCCGTTCCCCTTCCCTCCAGCCCCTGACAACCATAATTCTACTTTCTGTCTCCACTGTAATCAAACCAAATGGGAGTTTGCTCACCTGATGTGCAGCAAGCCAACAAAAAATGATACCGAACTTTTGCAGTGAAGAAAGATGGGTGGTTTATTAGTGTGGTGCCACGGAGAACAAAGAGCTAGTGCTCAAAAGTCCCTAACTCCCAGGTGGCTTACAGATGAAGGTTTTTAGGGCAAAACTTGAGGCAGAGGCTCTTGAGAAGGTGTACACCATGGATTAGAGGCCCATGAGGTCATGTTAGCAGATGTTACTTGATAACTTTTGGTGCTTCTTTGTCTGGTCCCTGGAGGTCTGTTGTATCTCAAATATTTGGATCCAAAAAATACCTTTTTTCTTGATGTTAGAGATTTAATTAGGTATATCTGGTGATATACCTGTCCTACAAATAGTTGAATGATAAGCATTCATATCCATTGAGACTTGCCCTATGTGTTCCTTGGCCAGTCTGGTTGAGCCTTGGGGTGACCTGTAGTGTTCATTCTTCTGTCGAAACTTAAAAGGTTGATGCCAGCTTCATTATAGTTTTGACTGTTCTAGGTACCTCATGTAAGTGGAATCATACAGTATTTGTCTTTTAATGACTGACTCATTTCACTTTACATAGTGTCCCCAAGTTTCATCCACGCTGTAGCATATATCAGAATTTTCTTCCTTTTTAAGATGAATAATGTTCCACTGTATGTATATACACCATTTTGTTTATCCATCCATCTGTCAATGGACACTTGAGTTGTTTCTACCTTTTGATTCTTGTGAATAATGTCACTATGAATGTGGGTGTACAAGTATCTGTTTGAGTCTCTGCTTTCAATTTTTTATGTATCCAGAAATGGATTTGCTAGGTCATATCATTATTGTATTTTTAATTTTGGGGAGATCTGCCATACTGTTTTCCATAATGGCTGTACCATTTTACCGAATTTATATACAATTATTTTTATCATTTCAATTTTGGTGACATGTAATTCATTATTATTCAAGCATTTTATAGAAAAATTTCCTTTACCCTAAAATATTCTTTGTAACTTCCCCTTTTATCCTTGTCAGAGCTTCCTTTGGTGTCATCCCTGACTTCTCTTTTGTTTCCATATCCAACGTCCAAACCGTGAAGAAATGGCATCAAGCGTGTCTTCAAAATATATCCAGAATCCTAATCTACTTCTTACTGATTGTACTCACCTACCTTGCCAGTCTGTTCTCCCCACAGCAGCCAAATCAGTCCTTCTAAAACTAATCAGATCATGTCACTCCTCACTTGAAACCCTTCCAAAGTTTTTCCCATTTCATAAAATCCAAATGCCTTGCAATGGCCTGCAAAGTCCTGAGGATCCTACCTGTCATTCTGAAATCACCTCCTCTCTCTCCCCTACCTCCTCCTGTAGTCACACTGGCATTCCTGCTGTTCTTTCAGAATCGGAAACAGGCTCCAGGCTCTGAGCCATCAGCCCAGAGCCTGACGCGGGGCTCGAACTCACGGACCGCGAGATCGTGACCTGGCTGAAGTCGGACGCTTAGCCGACTGCGCCACCCAGGCGCCCCATTCCTGCTGTTCTTTGAACACACAGGTGCATCCTTCCTCAGTGCCTTAGCATTTAATGTGTCTTTTCCTTGGAGCAACCCTGCTTCCACCCCCTCCTTGACATCAGCTGTGTGGCTTATTCCACCTTTTCTTACTCTGCCCACATGTCACCTTCTCAAAAAGGACTTACTGGGCAACCCTATTTAAACATTTAAACCAGCACCTTCCCATTCTCTCCCTGTTCTTTTACTTTGCTATGTTTTCTTCATAGTCTTTATCTCCACTGTCAAACTTGTCTGTCTTCTACTTCTGCCGGAACGTAAGCTCCATGGGAAATACAAACTTATTTGTTTTTTTAATTCTGAATCGCAGAACCCTATAAAGGGCATGGCATACTAGGCATTCCTATATAGTTGTTCTTTTTTTTTTTTTAAATTTTTTAACATTTATTTATTTTTGAGACAGAGAGAGACAGCATGAACAGGGGAGGGGCAGAGAGAGAGGGAGACACAGAATCTGAAACAGGCTCCAGGCTCTGGGCTGTCAGCACAGAGCCCAACGTGGGGCTTGAACTCACGGACCGTGAGATCATGACCTGAGCTGAAGTCGGACGCTTAACCGATCAAGCCACCTAGGCGCCCCTATAGTTGTTCTTAAATGCATGTTTGTATCTGCATTTTCACATAGTAGTGATAAACACTTGAAAGATAAGGCTCTGAGGTCAAATTTCCCTATTTCTAAAATGGGTTCTATTTTAATTACTTTGAGTGTTTTACTTAACATCAGTCTGATTTTCCTCCTCTGAAAAATGGGTATGAATAATAATACCTACTATATAGAATTATAGTTGAGAATTCAATGGGATAATTTGTGTAATGTGGTATTCACATAGTAAATGATCAAACAAGGTTATTTTGTTGTAGCTGTTATTATTCTTTTGGTTTCTGCTACCCCCCCACATTTTTTTTTTTTTTTTGCTTGATCTTTTTTTCATGTACAAAACAGTGAGTGTCACTCTTTAGGGCTACACAGTCTCTCTCCTATGGTCTGTGGCACTCAGCTCGGCCTTTCCCCATGTGGATGGTTCTGGAATTTTTCCCTTCATTATAAATAGTGTTATGATGAGCCTCCTTTACATATGTTGGAAATGTATACTTTTTATTTATCATTACTGCCTGGGATATAGTCTTTTATTTGGATTGCTGGTTGGAAGGTGTGGAGATGATTGTCCAGTCCTTCCCATGTTGCACACAGGCCACTCCCAGCCCATCTCCAGTGATACTACCTCAACACAGGTGTTTCTGCTTGTGGCTCTTCTGGGTAAGCTGGAAGGTGATAAAGGACAAGAGTTCCTGTGGAGGAATGTGACACAGAGGAAAGGGGAGGGGCTTTTTGGCTAGCCAGATCTGGGCTAGAATAATGGTGCTGACATTCCTAGCTGTGGGATCTCAGTCAAGTAGTCTGACCTCTTTGTTTCCTTATTTCACAAAGGAGACTAAAATGACCTACCTCAAAGCATTGCTCTGGGGACTGGAGATGCAGATAGAAGCATGTCTAGTACTGGCACACAGTAGGTACACAGAAAATGTTTGCTGTCATTAATTGCTATTACTCCTTGTTTGCAGGCAGATGGTCTCTGACCTATGGGAGGTTGGCCAATGGAGGAAGTTAGGTAAAATGTTAAGGCTGTATAATAACACTGTAGCTCGATCTGATAAAACGCTATGGCAGAGAAAGTCCCTTTCTCTTTTAGGATAACCTTTCCTTACATGGCCTAAGAGCTGGAGCCTGGGCCTTTAGATGCCTTTCCCAAGATTGCTGAGCTGGTTGGTGGCTGGCATGAAAATACAGGTCATGGCTACCTGGCTGCCTCTCCTGTTAGAATAAACCTCCAAGTTTAACCCCAGAATGACCATGCAAGTCTTTCCTGCTTTTCCCAGCCTCCCCACTCCTCTTTCCATTTATTTTAGAGCTTAGAGAAAATTCAAAGTCTCAGGTATAAAGGTTTCACACATGTGACACGTGGGGAAGGGCCAGGTGGGACATGTGATGGCTCTGGGAATAGATGACATTTGTACATGTTGTTGAGGTGCGAGGTGAGAGGGATGGCTAGGAAAGAGAGAGGATAATTAGAAGAATTATAAAGACAGGATTGTTTATAATGGTATAGCAGTGGGTGAATTTAAGATAGATCTGGGTGCTGAGATTTCAAATGTGTGTGTGTTTTTTCTTTCGCTTGGAAATCTATTTTAAAATGTTTATTACATTAGTAACTATTAGAAACCTAACTAAAGTGGCTTTAGGAAAAAAGGAAGGAAGGAGTTAAAGAAGGAAGAAAGGAAGGAAGGAAGGAAGAGAAACAAACGGGAAGGAAAGAAGAAAGAAAGGAAAGGAAGAAAGAAAAGAGAAAAAAGAGAAAGGAAAGGAAGGAAGGAAAGAAAGGAAGAAAGAAAGAAAAGAAGGAAGGAAGGAAGAAGAGAAAGGGAAGGAAGGAAGGAAAGGAAGAGAAAGAAAGAAAGAAGGAAAGAAAGAGAGAAAGAAAGAAGGTGTTGACAAATATACCTGGTTGCTCAGTCTCTCTTAGCTCTGTTCTTACCCCTGTTGGCCTTGTTCAGCATTTCTTCCAAGATAACAGGAAGATGGGTACCCCTGACTCTGGGTTTACCTCCTATCATCTTTAATGTCATCTATGAAAAGATGAGCGCTTCTGTTTCTCAATAGTTACAACAAAAGCCCTAGAATGGAGCCTCATTGGCCAGGCTGGGGTCATTTGCCCTTCCAGAACCTTCTTGAAGTATGGCCAGGGGAATTATATGCTGTTTGGGCAGGCTGGGGTCATGTGGCCATCTCAGGAGCTAGGCTGTGGCACCTGCTGTTCTGAATCATGTGGGCTGAGAGAAGGGAGGAGGTGGTTTCTCAAGGAAAATGAAGGCGTATTTATAGAAGAAAGAGAAAAGAATCCTGGGCAGGCAAAAGCCACAGGCTTCTGCTCCATTTATTATATGCTGCTGTTTACTCACTTGAACATTTCTTCTGTGCAAATGAAAGGGTAACCCATGAATGGCTTGTGTCAGGTGAAACACCCAACCTTCATATGAATATAATTATAATGTATCACCTTTTATAGTTTTCCTACAGCCTTTGTGAACACCACAAATAGTGGAATTGTACATGACTATTGAATTTGAGTTCAATAAAGGATTTGTACCACCTGAATTACACCTCTATACACAAGATAGGATACATTAACTTAATTACTGTGGGACTCAATAACATAGGCCATTGCCCTGGGAATTTATCTTGTGATGTACTCAGAGAGAGGAACTGGGCATCATTTCTAAAGGCAGTCAATTTCCAATTATCCATGTTAATGGAAGAACACAGCATGTGGAAACTCTAAATACTGTTTCTGTTAGGTTTAAGGAGGGGACATGATTTTTTATTTTTCCACCTGAGTTGCTTATTTTGCTTAGACTTAGGTAACATGGAAGAGTTTGCATTATCTGGGTCTATACTTCCTTTCCCCCTGCCTTGATTTATACAATGTGAAGTACACTTTATTTTTTGGATGTTTATTTTTTAACTTTTCATTTTGAGCTCATTTTAGTCTTGTAGGACAGTTGCAAAAATAGTACAGAGAGCTTTCTTTATATGTTACTTACCTTACCTTAATGATGACATCATTAAGGAACATAGTAGAAAACCAGTAAACTAACACTGGCACAATACAATGAATCAACTATACACTTTATCTAAATTTCATCAGTATTCCCCCATTGTCCCTTTTCCACTCCAGAATCCCACATTTGGTTGTAATTTATCTTTAGTCTTGCATAATTGTGAACAGTTCTTCAGTTTTTCTTATTTTTCATCATCTTGGACTTCTGAAGAATACTTATCAATTATTTTGTAGCATATCCTTCAGTCTTATGTTTGGAATGAGGTTAAGCTTTTTTTTTTTTTTTTTTTATGGCAAGAACGCCAAAGGAATGAGTTATGTCCTTATTTTCCATCATATCAAGAGGTCATGATGTTAATAGATTGTTTCAGCACTGGTGATGTTGACTTCCACAACTTGGTTAAAGTGGTTTCTGCTGCAGTTCTCCCTTATAAAGGTGGTATCTTCCTTTTGTAATAAATACCTTGAGGGAGGTAGTTGGAGACTAATCATGTCCTGTTTGTCTTCAAATTTCCACCGACTAATTTTACCACCCATCAGTAGACCTTGTCTATAACAATGATTACTGCGTGTTTGACTAATAGTGATTTTCTACTTGCTCTTTCATTCTGCATTTATTAATTGGAATTCAACTATAAGGAAGAAATGCCCATTCTCACTATTTATTTATTTATCCACCCACTCATTCATTCATTCATTCATTATATCAGTATAGACTCACGGACATCTATGTTATTTTATGGTTTAAATCCAATACAGTAATTATTTATTTTGTTTCCAAAAATTTTCCAGCTTTGGCCATGAGGACCTCCTTCAGGTTTGATCCTGTTCTTTTGACAAGGCCACATCTTTGTGAGCACTTTCCTACTTTCTGGCAGTACAAAATGTGCCAAGCTTATCTTCTATTTCCTTGCTCTAGCCCAGCAATCATCCACTTCTCAAGGAGCCCTGGTTTCTTTTATTAGAACATAGTATTTTGAAACCAAGACCTGGGCACTAGGTATGCTCACTGCTACTTGGTTATTTTAGAATCTCTCAGAAGCTAGGGCTAGGAAACATGGGTGCATGTACTAATGCATGCATGTGCATACATCTATATTTCTTGCACACAGGTTGATGAATTGAGTGACCTTGCAGCAGACATGAAGACTATTGATAGTTTCACCAACATGGCTTCCCTTTCCCTAAGAGAAATTTACCTACTAATAAATCAACTCAGTCACTGCTGAATGTTGACCTACTAGAAACAGAAACCATTGCTGAACCTTTGTATTTCAGATCTCTTCCAACTTGGAATGGGAAACATTTCATTCTGACCAGGACTGACAGATACTCTGGGTTCGGATTTGTCTTTCCAGCATGCTCTGTCTCAGCCAGCACCACTAGCAGATGCAAGGATCAAATTAGTGTTTGATGTACTGACATGGGATACCAAATAACATTGCCTTGGACCAGGGAACTATTTTATAGCAAAGGAGGTATGGCAGTGAGCACATAACCATGGGATCCACTGACCCTTTTGTATACTGCACCATCCTGAAGCTGCTGGTCTGGTTAAGGATTGGAACAACCTCTTAAAGATAGAGCTGAAGTATTAATTTTAAAATGGCATTTTAAAAATTTCTTTATTTAAAAAATTTTTTTTATTTGAGAGAGAGAGAGCAAGCCTGAGGAGGGGAGGGGCAGAGAGAGAGAGAGAGAGACAGAATCTGAAGGAGGCTCCAGGCTCCGAGCTGTCAGCACAGAGCCCCAGAGCCTGACATGGGGCTCGAATTCACAAGTAGTGAGATCATGACCTGAGCCAAAGTCAGTCACCCAACGAACTTGAGTCACCCAGGCGCCCTAAACCAAATGCCATTCTATAGTGCTATGTCCCCAGAAGACAGGATACATTGGTGAGACTCAAGGATGGTAAGAAGGAGCATCGATGCTCATCATCATTTTCATGACCCATCTGGAGTCTTTGCACACTTCCTGTTTGCAGCTAGAGATCCTATATCCTAGATGGGAGTTGCTTCCACTAGGGTACACAGGAGGTGTTCCACTAAACTTAAACTATGGCTGCTGCCTTGTCACTTTGGACTTCCCATTTGACAACAGAAGACCAAGCACAAAATGGAATAATTGACCCTCACCGTCATGAGAAGGTAGGACTTTGGTATGTGGTGGTGGTAAGAGAAATATACTGAGTTGATTCCCTGAGATCCTTTGGCACTTCCATGACTACTTATAGCTATAAATGGGCAAGGATAGCAGTTACATTGTTAAAGGCATGGTGACCTGGGGCTCAGATTCTTCATGGATAAGGGTCTGGGTTGCCCCACCAGGCAAGTTACCCAGGCTAGCAGACAGACTAGCCAAGGGGAGGGGAAGGACAAGCATCAGTTATAACTTCAAGACCAAGTACAGCATCAACTAAGTTACCCACCTCTTGTGTGATTTCTCAGGAAGTATAACCTATCAGAATCCTGGAGAAGTTGTGGGTGGATGGGGTGACTTTAACATGAGGAGCAAGTGGATGTCAGTGGTGCTTCTTCTTAGGAGACTTACCCTTGGCAGAGATTGTATACCCTCATAACTCACACTTCTGGTAGGCAGCAGTCAATGCCACAGGGAAATGAAAGACCAGTCTCTCATGGGGAACCAACCTGGGGGTATTACTCTGTCCCAGAGCTCTCCATGGGTCCAGGCTGAAGCTATTCTCCAGTGGGGACCACAGTCGTGCTTGGCTTTCTTTGCCTGCATGCTCCTATTCTGTTACTCTTCTCCTTACAGCACTCTATCAATAAATCACTTTCTCAGGAATCCTTGCCTCAGGCTCTGCTTCTGTGGAACCAACCTCAGATAATACTGATTGATTATTTTTATTCAATTAATGCCATATGTTCCCAGCTGTGAGATATTCCCAAATAACATGAGTTAGTGGCCACATATTCTTCTATATAAATGTAGTTTATTTAACTAGTTCCCCGTTTCTAGAAATTTAGATTGTTTCCACATTTTCACTATTATAAGTAATTCCACAAACATCGTTGTTGACAAATATTTGCATACATTCTTTTTTTTTATTAAAGATTTTATTTTTAAGTAATCTCTACACCCAGTGTGAGGCTCGAACTCACAACTCTGAGATCAAGAGTCACATGCTCCACCAACAGAGCCAGCCGGGTGCCCCTCTTTGCACATATTCTTTTTTTTTTTTTTTAATTTTTTTTTCAACGTTTATTTATTTTTGGGACAGAGAGAGACAGAGCATGAATGGGGAAGGGGCAGAGAGAGAGGGAGACACAGAATCGGAAACAGGCTCCAGGCTCTGAGCCATCAGCCCAGAGCCTGACGCGGGGCTCGAACTCACGGACCGCAAGATCGTGACCTGGCTGAAGTCGGACGCTTAACCGACTGCGCCACCCAGGCGCCCCGCACATATTCTTAATTATCTGAATAGGTTAAATTCTTATGGGTGGAATTGTGAAGTCAAAGGTTACAAACATTTTGTGGCTTTTAATATAAATATGAACTTGGCCTCCAGGAGCATTGTGCTACTTTATGAGCCCACAGAGAGAATAGGAAGGAGACTTTTCCCCATATCTGACAAATAGAGAAAAATGAATAAAACAGTCTTTGCAAATTTGATAGGTGATGTATTATTTTGATGTGCTTTATTTTGGTTACTAGGCAGTTGATTCATATATAATTTGGCCATTTGTATGTCTTTGAATTGCCTGTTCAAAGCCTTTGCCAATTTCTCATTGATTTCTTCTTTCCTTTACTGATTTGTTTGAATTCTCTTTGTAATGGATTCAAAGTATATGGAAACTTTAATTGTTAGTATCAAGGGTACCTCATGCTTCCTCCGAGTCCAATGCTGGGGTAGAGGTGTTATAGTCCTCCTCCCTCATTTTAGGAGAGGAGAAAGAGAGTCCTAGGAACAGCTAGGATCCCTATGGATAAAGAGGAGTGGGGAGTGAGGTTCTCCTTCTTCTTATGAATACTCATTTAAAATTAATTGAGCATATATGGTTCAAATGATATGTGCATATGCTATCTTCCTAAAATCCTGATAGGTATGTCCTATCATTGCCTACATACTACAAATAAAGAAATGGAAGCATATAGAGAATAAAAAACTTGTGGAAATCACAGAGGCATTAAATGACAGAGCTGAGATCCAAACCCAGGTCTCTCTAACTCTAGGGTATATGATCCTAATATAGGATATACTGTTTATGTTACACTTCCACACTGAGATATCTTTGGAAGAAGGAAAAGAACATTGCCCACAGTTCTGCCTTAACATAGCCACTGCTAGTTTACTTCTTTTTCCCCCCTTCCTTCCTGCTGAAATCCTTCTGGCCATCCATTTCTACAATTTGATTTTTTTTTTTACCCTATATTTTTCCATATTGTTTCATGGGTTTTATGGCCATCATTTTAATGACCTGCATAATATGCCTTTGTTGGGTACGTGCTAACTTTGTAAATTTGGTGTTCTCCCACCAAAGATCTTAGGACAGCTTCTGGGGACCCCTGCTGTTTTCCCCCTACAGTTCTCCTTGGCTTGATAACTCCCTGTTTACTTCATGCCTTCAGTGAAATGATACAAATTTAAGTTGCAAATTACCTGAGGATATCTTTCAAAGTTGTAGGCATCTGCAAATTATATGTGAATATGTGTGTAGCCAGGCAAATTCTTCCCAACATTTTAACTTTAGAAAAATCTAGTGGAGAGAAATGTGTAAGTGATTTAAAATCTCTACTTGGGGTCTGTGTTCCTCAGTCTATAAAGGGGTGAACTCACCTGCTCGTCTAAGCCTCATATGTGAGACTTTAATAAGAAATCACACGGTAAGTTGTAAAGCATCTTATAGGAACAGCAGTGACACTGCCGTATCATATTTATAGTGTTTCCCATGTGTAGACACTAGGCAAGTTTTACATCCCTCTTAATCCTCCTCACAGCCCTATAAAGAAGGCACACCATTATTTTCTTCATTTTACAGGGAAACAAATGGGTCCAGAGGGATTAATCAACTAGTCTGAGAGTCCACAGTTAGAAGGAGGCTGAGCTGGTGTTTGAACCAAGGTTTGCCAGAGCCTCACGGCTCTGTGTGGTTAGCACAGTGATGGAGGTTTTTCATCTTCTCACTGATCCATTAATGCCTTCTGGAACTGTGTTGCCTTGAGGTGATGCTTTCCTAGCATTGTCTATTCCCGGGGGCTTATGCTGGTTCAGTTTAGTGTGTAGGACTTTGCCGATCCTTCTGTATTCCATTTGGGGAATTTGTGTAGGAAACCTTTATAGGAAGTTTGGTTTTAGTTCAAGCTAGTTGCTCAATGGTCTTAGAAATCCTTTCAAGTTAGTTCAGGCTCCTCTGGGGGCTCAGGAGACGAGTCTGGTTTTTTTTACTGTGTTTCTAAGGCCCACTTGGCTCTGTGTGACTTCTCCAGCTTCAGATTTGCTGTCTCATCTCCATGTTGGCTTGAAAGCTTCTTGGAGAGCTTCCTCCATGAGGAACTCCATTTTTTTTTAAACTTTTTTTTACGTTTATTTATTTTTGATAGAGAGAGACAGAGCACAAGTGGGGGAGGGGCAGAGAGAGAATGAGACACAGAATCCAAAGCAGGCTCCAGGCTCTGAGTTGTCAGCACAGAGCTGGGCGCGGGGCTCGAACCCACAAATCGTGAGATCATGACCTGAGCCGAAGTCAGATGCTTAACCGGCTGAGCCACCCAGGTGCCTGAGGAATTCCATTTTTGTGCTCAGTCTCTAGATCCTTGCTGAGTTGGGGCCTCTTTCAGCAGTGTGGCTTGCTGGAGGTACAGCCAAGCTCTCTTTTGACATGGCACACCCTGACCTCCATCTCCCTAAGCTGTGAACTTGCATGATCCCCAAACTAAAACGATTCTAATGGCAGAATTCTGGTGATGACCCAGAGAGGGAAGGAGGCTCCTGCCAGCCTATTGTGAATCTTTTGTCTGCGTGTAGAGGCTGATGCCAACACAGGGGTGCTTTTCTTGTCTTTAAATGAACACAAAGTTAATGAGACAAAAAGGAGCTTAGATGGCTTTTCTGGGAGGGGAAAAGAAAATTGTCTTCAAGACTCTAAAGGCTTGCTGTTTGGTTGACAGAGATGAGGTAGCTCCATATTTCCCATCTCAGAGCATAGTGTATGGGCAATGGAGTGAGGTGCTATGCCTCACAGTGTAGAAATGGATTTAGAAGCCACAAAGCCTGGGATCAGATCCCTTATAATCCTGAGCAAGTCATTTAACCTCTCCAGACCTTGGTGTCCTTGAACCATGAAGTGGGAGGACTGTGGTATTCAGTTTATAGTGTTGAGTGAGGAACTTTTGACAAGCACTTAGATAACATTTATTATGTGTAAGACATTGTGCTAAGTACATTACCAATAGAAACTTGTTTAATCCTCTTGATAACCCCGTGAAGTAGGCACTACACTGTCTTTATGATTTTTTTTTAAAATTTAACTTTATTTTTTATTTTTTAAAATTTACATCCAAATTAGTATATAGTGAAGCAATGATTTCAGGAGTAGATTCCTTAATGCCACTTACCCATTTAGCCCATCCCCCCTCCTACAACCCCTGCAGCAACCCTCAGTTTGTTCTCCATATTTATGAGTCTCTTTTGTCCCCCTCCCTGTTTTTACATTATTGTTTCCCTTCCCTTATGTTCATCTGTTTTGTCTCTTAAAGTCCTCATATGAGTGAAGTCATATGATTTTTGTCTTTCTCTGACTAATTTCACTTAGCATAATACCCTCCAGGTCCATTCACGTAGTTGCAAACGGCAAGATTTCATTCTTTTTGATTGCTGAGTCATACTCCATTGTATATATATATACCACATCTTCTTTATCCATTCATCCGTTGATGGACATTTGGGCTCTTTCCATACTTGGGCTATTGCTGATAGTGCTGCTATAAACATGGGGGTGCATGTGCCCCTTCGAAACAGCACACCTGTATCCCTTGGATAAATGCCTAGTAGTGCAATTGCTGGGTCACAGGGTAGTTCTATTTTTAGTTTTTTTGAGGAACCTCCATACTGTTTTCCACAGTGGCTGCACCAGTTTGCATTCCCACCAACAATGCAAAAAAGATCCTCTTTCTCCGTATCCTCACCAACATCTGTTTGTTGCCTGAATTGTTAATGTTAGCCATTCTGACAGGTGTAAGGTGGTATCTCATTGTGGTTTTGATTTGTATTTCCCTGATGATGAGTGATGTTGAGCATTTCTTCATGTGTCGGTTGGCCATCTGGATGTCTTCTTTGGAGAAGTGTCTATTCATATCTTTTGCCCATTTCTTCACTGGCTTATTTGTTTTTTGGGTGTTGAGTTTGATAACTTCTTTATAGATTTTGGATACTGACCCTTTATCTGAAATGTCATTTGCAAATATCTTCTCCCATTCTGTCGGTTGCCTTTTAGTTGTGGTGATTGTTTCCTTCACTGTGCAGAAGCTTTTTATTTTGATGAGGTCCCAGTAGTTCATTTTTGCTTTTGTTTCCCTTGCCTCCGGAGACGTGTTGAGTAAGCAATTGCTGCGGGCAAGATCAAAGAGGTTTTTGCCTGCTTTCTCCTTGAGGATTTTGATGGCTTCCTGTCTTACGTTGAGGTCTTTCATCCACTTTGAGTTTATTTTTGTGTGTGGTGTAAGAAAGTGGTCCAGGTTCATTCTTCTGCATGTCACTGTCCAGTTTTCCCAGCACCACTTGCTGAAGAGACTGTCTTTATTCCATTGGCTATTCTTTCCTGCTTTGTCAAAGATTAGTTGCCCATACATTTGTGGGTCCATTTCTGGGTTCTCCATTCTATTCCATTGATCTGAGTGTGTGTTCTTGTGCCATACACTGTCTTATGAATTTAAGATGCATGCTTTTTTAACTTCTCCGAAATGGGTTGCATCTGACAGCTGACAGTGTCTCACAAACTCCAGGGACTGTGTTAGCTACTGAAGAATTGGGAGAATGTTCCAGGCAGAAGGATGTCAGAGATTTTTGGAGACCTGCATGAACATGGAGGAATCAAACAGAGATGAATTCTTTCCAGCTGGGCCAAGCAAGCTTCCCTCCAGTGCTGCAAACCAGGACAGAGGTCTTTCCTATTAGAATAAGCTCCATGAAGATAGGGACTGTTTTTGTCCCATTCACCTATTGTGTTCCCGGCATCATCTAGTGTGGCACAATGATTGGTGGATGTTGAAATGAAGATTCAGAGGTTGCCCTCCCATCCCCAATGACTTTCCACAGATACATCAGTCCCTGGAAGTCTCTCTCCCACAGTCCTTGGGCACCTTGTTAGATTTTTTTCCCCACAGGACCAAGGAGGTGGGTCAAGACAGCACACCACTTTGTTTGACCAGGTGTCCTGTAAGCAGCCATCACTATTTGACATAGAGAGGGCCTTAGTGTTCCTGGATGAGGACCAAACATGTGGTCCCTAGCACCCAAATACTATTTTACACTCTAAGCTGACGAGGTTACGTCCTCAGCATGGCTCCCAACTCATGTTCAATCTTTTGGTCCTGTGTTCAAGGAGTCATAGTTATCAGTGCGTTTTGAAACACAGACAGTCACAATCTTAAATAATTGGCATGATTTCCCATTTTAATATCTTGATGACTAGATACATTTCACGGGAATAGGCGCTAAACTTCATGAGAACAACCGATATTGTGTATAAATGAATCAGGAACAGTCCATTTACATCAAAAGATGACTTTTTACCAGTGTGAGCTTTAGTGTGGGAGGTGAGGGAAACACAGAGGGCAGGGAGGGAGATGGCAGCCGTGGTGTTGAGTGCTGTGGTGGGTTGTGGGGGACCTTTGACATCAGATAGTACCTGGTTCAGATCCTGGCTCTACCATTTACTCACTGAGGGATCCTGGATGAGTGGTAACATGACCCTGGGACTCATTGTCTCCATATGTGCAATGGGGCTTATCTTGGTGCCTATTTCTTAGGGGGTTGTTGTGAACATTATATTATATAGTACACAGGACTGCAGGATCTGTGACATGTCCAATGCATATCAGCAAATGTTCCTAGTATTGTCACTCTCCTGGTTTTCTTCTCTGTGGTCAGGACTTTGGCCTCCTCTGCTTTGTCCTTGGGTAGCTGCTTGGCTACTAAGCTTTCCTGATAGTTGTTTTCATTTATTTGTGAGGTATTCATTTGCTTAAAATCAATTTCTCCCAAGCTGGCTTGCCCATACCCCATGGCTCTGCATGACAGGGGGTCGTGGGGAGAAAGCAAGAAGGTATGTGTATGCGGTGGAAACGGCCATGGGGGTTGCAGAGAGATGAAGTGAGCCTGGCTCTGCTGAATACATATAATCAATAGGTGAAATCGACATCTTCGTAAAAGTTACAGGTCCTGCTGGGTGAGCTCTTTTCAGTGGTGCCAAGAATGCACCTATTTCATTTTTCCTCTTCTTGGGGCCGGGATAGATTCACCTTCAAACCACCAGAACAGCCTGGGAATAGAGTGGTCATCTCATCCCTCATTGTTCCCACCTTCCATCCATGGACTGTTTTAGGGTTAAGGTATGGACAAAAACCTGGGAGCTACTTTGCTTTTGAGAAGGGAAGGAAATAAATACATTGAGTCACAAGCATTCACTCATTCACTCAGTATTTATTGTGTACCTACTAGGTACCAGATGCTTGTTTTTAAAGTTTATTTAGAGGAGGTGGGGAGGGAGAGAAAGAGAATCCCAAGCAGTTTCCACATTGTCAGTGCAGAGCCTGATGCAGGGCTTGAACTCACGAACGCGTGAGATCATGACCTCAGCCAAAATCAAGAGTTGGAGGCCGACTGAGCCACCCAGGTGCCACCAGATGCTTTTTTAAGCACTGTGGGTTTAATAGCAAATGAGACAGGCATGCCCAGACCCCTGTGCTTTGAATGTCTGGTGGGAGATTGACATTGTACAGTTATGATGGGTGCAGGGAGGATGCTGGGGTCAGGAGAGCCTTTTCTGAGGACTTGGCATGAAGCTGCAGTCTGAATGGTGAGCAGGGGCTGGCCAGGAGAAGGGCAGGGAGGGAGGAGAGCATCTAGGCTGTAGGGAGCCCTCCCCAGATTAGCCCTGAAGTGGAGGGGGCAGGAGATAGGTGATCAGCGGGGGAGGAGGAGAGGGTTGTGTAGGACTGAAGGGCTGGCAGAATCCAAGCTCAGCTGGGTGGATAGGGAGTCATGGTTGGGTGCCTGATTGTCATCCTGGGAGCACGGATAGGTCAGTAAGGAGAGAGAAGAGGTCATGTTTGTACAGATACAGGATGACTTTGGTGCCTGTATGGAGAGTGAATCACACATCTCTAGTAGAGAGAAAGAGACCCTTGGAAGGGGCTCCATGCAGTTTGGATGCAGGGTGGGTGGGGACTGGACTCTAGAGGTGTAGTAGTGGGTACAGCGGGTCTAACTGGAAATTCTGCAGAGGTAGACTTGATGGGTTGGTATATCACTGAAAGTGGGGGCTGTGGAGGAGGTTGGAATGAGACTGGCATTTGGGGTGGTGGTGGTTTTCCTGAGGTGGGGACATGGGCTGGGAGCAGGTTTAGTTAGGAGACATGGCTCAGGCATTCAGTTTTGGACACATGGAGTTCAAAGTGACAGTGAAACGGCCAAATGGGGATGCCATATAGGAGGTAGGTAGGAGTCTGCAGCTAAAAATAAATCTGGGTTGATGACAGGGTGAGTATGGCAGGCACCTCTTTCATCCCATGGAGCCCAATAGGTGGTTCTCATCATAGCCAGCATAGCCTCACGGAGTGGGGGCTACACTTCGAACTTCCTACTACCAGATGCACCTTCCTCTCTTTCTGCGACCTTCAGCAATTCATCTAGCCTTTCTCTGCTCCCCTATCCTCAGCATAAAATGGTGATAGTTATGTCTGCTTCAGACTACCCAGTAGCATGTGTCTGAGGATTCATTAAACTGAAAATAAAACATGTGGGGCACTTTGGAAATAAGAACTATGTTAAAACAAGGAGTTATTATAGTTGTGCGCAAGCCAATGAAAAGCAGAAATACAGCCCCAAGGCCCAGTATTGATTTTGGTCCCGGGTACTTCCCGCAGCCGAATAAATCTGACATTTCTGCCCTCAAGTGCTGGCTGCACTGGTGGCAGGCCTCCAGCTTCTAGCCTCCTTGCCCCTGTTCCAAGGTTACGTCCTTTCTCGGCTCAGGCCAGATCCAGCACCCCCACACCTGCCCATGGTGCTCTGGCTGCCCTTCCCACCCCAGTGGGTGGTTACAGGGAAGGTTCCAGTTGTGAAGTTGGAGACTGGCCAAGAGCAGATGCCCTCCGATTAAACTGGGGACAGGCCCTGCTGGAAAAGCAGAGCTTGGGTCTGCAGAACAAGGGATTTAAGGGCTACCAAAGGAAACATCTCTAGACAGAGTTTTCAAACTTAGAAATGCATTAAGTGTTTTGGAATTTGCTTCATGCATTCATTCATTCATTCATTCAGTCACAGGATAAATATTTACGGAGTGCCCATTGAGTGTCAGGCTCTGAGATAAGCCTGGGGATACAGGAGTAAAAGGACGCTATGCATGTCCTTCTGGAATTAATATTTGGACTGGGAAAGAGAGAGACAAAGGAACTACATACTCTTACGGGACAACCAGGTACAAGGATAGAGAGCAGTGACGTGGCTGGGCTGGCAAGGCCCTGTTTTAGAGGGGGGTGACACGGAGCTGAGATCTGACAGCTAAGAAAGAGCTGACCTCGGAAACGTGGGAAGCGTGCATTCCAAGTGAAGGACCTGGCCAGTGCCAAGTACCTGAGGTGAGAACATGTTTGGCACGTGTGCAAAACCATGACAACAAGTGTGGCTAGAATCCAGGGAATGAGAGGGAGGAAGAGGGGGCCAGATGGTACAGGGTTTTATCAGTCATGGGAAGGAGTTTGGATTTTTGTTTTAGTGTCATGGTGAGCCATTGAACGGTTCTTTTCAAGGGAGTGATTTCTGTTTGAAAGTGATTATCCTGAATGGATAATGGATTGGAGGGGAAAGGAAAGAATCAAGGCAACCACCCAAGAAGCCACTGCCACCTTCCAGGTGAGAAGTAGTGGCTGTGTGGACCCATGGTGCCAGGGGAGGTGGACTGGGCAGGGTGCCGGGCAGTGGAAGTGGTAAGGTTGTTGATAGACAGGAGGTGAGGGGCGAGGGGAATGGAGGGACTGAAGACGCCTCCTAGGTTTCCGACCCTGGCAGCCATGTGCACAGGGATACATTTATTGTGGTAGGGATCAGTCAGAGCACGGGTTCACAGAGGGAAATCTAGACTCCTGTTTTGACCTGGAAAAGTCTGTCATACCGACGGGGCATGTGGAGGAGATGTCAAGTAGGGCGTTGGACGTACAGCTGGAAGTCATCAGACACTTCTGGGCTAGAAATGCAAATGCAGAATATCAGCACAGGACTGGATAAGAACACCCCGGGAAAGGATCTAGACAGAGCAGAGGGCCCAGGACTGAGCCCTGAAAATGACTGGTGGGAATGACCGGTGGGGAGCAGGAAAGTCAGCAGGCATGGTGCCACGAAAGCCTAAAGGAACCTCTCAGAGGCCAAGAACAGTAGGACTGGGGTCTCCCACTCATTTTGACGACTTGGAGGAGGTTGCTGATGGTGACAAGTCACTTCACTTAGTCAGTGAGGATGAAAAGCACATAGAGTGGGTGGAAGAAAGAACTGGAGCTGAGGAGGCAGAAATGACATTTGGGGACAACTCTTTGGAGAAGTTTTGCTGTCAAATTGGGCAGAGAAATGGGGAAGTGGCTGCTTGGTTGGGTTTGTATGAAAGCAAGAAATGGTCTCTCCATCATTTGTAAACCTCTCTCCCACTCTGATACACCCAGGACATGATCCTGAAACACCGGAAGTATTTCCATGATAAAATCAACTGTGGATGACACACAGTCCCCAATATATAGCTGTGACTCCACTCCTTTCTCTCCCTTTCAAGAATGTTTCTAGGAATGTAAATCAGCCAGAATAATGTTGGGATAAGCATCTGCTACTTTTTAGGAACAATCATAATCCAACTTCTACCCATCAAACTACACAAGTAAATTATCTGTGGTGACCGCATCACAGCGGTTGAGAAATGTTGGCTGAGTGTGGTTCCAGTCCCTGGCTGGATGCCATTCATTCATTCATTCATTCATTCATCAAATGTTTTCTGAGCTCTCACTATGTGTCAGGAGCGTGGCTCTAGGCAGTGGGAGCAGAGATGAACAAGCCAAACATGGCCTCCGTCCTCACATAGCTGCCTCGCTTGGAATAAGGGATTCCAAGTGCAGTAAGCTTAAGCTGGAGTTGTGTTCTCAACGAGAGCCTCTCTAGGGTCTTGGCCTGGTCCACAGGCTTAGCAAGAGTTACTCTGAAGAGGTCAGGATGTATAAGCTGCAGGGGTGAATTAATAAGGCCCAAGTTGGGGGTGGGTGTGGACAATGGCCCAGGCAGAAATGAGCACCCAGTGCTGGAATCCTATCCCCACTGAGGTCTGTACCAAGACCAACTTGTCCAAGAACTCAGGAGAGGAGGAAGGCGTGGCACCAGAGGCGGCCAGATCGGTGGTCAGGGGACAGATGTGCAGAGTCAGGAGGCTTCACCCATTGTTTGGTTTTCATCAGGAGAGCGCCATGAAGGGTTTTAAGTGTGTGTGTTGAAGGAAGAGGGGTGAGTGTATCAGACTTGTTTTCAAAGAGCGCTCAGGTGTCTGGGGAGTGGGGTGTGGTTGTACAAGAGAAAGGCAGCAGGTGAGTGTCACCTGTATGCAGACAGAGGACTGCATTACTAACTTTCCAGCCCTTTTTGACCAGACGCCGCTGAAGATTTGGAAACGAGATTGGGGGGCTGGGGGCAGGTTAAGGCTGGCCTTCCCGGTCTGTGTCCTGTTCCTGAAGTCGGGTTTAGTTTTCCTCCTTCTCCTTCCTCCCCTGGGGGAAAACTCAACAGGCTGGTGTGGGGGCCAGCTCTCAAGCAATGGGAACAGAAGCAGACCTGGGCTTCGGCTGCAGAACACCAAAGGATATGCTTAGGTCTAATGTGGGGATCCAGGGATGTAGACATTTTAGAAATGGAGGCAGACGGACTGTTTTAAGGGCTTGACAGCAGTGGGCATGGTATGGGGCATGGCCGTGCAGAGACACCGGTGGGCACAGGACCAGGAACGAGAACGGGCAGTGCCGAAATTCACTCACCTCCCAGAGGCCCTCTCAAGGAACGCTGATTCAGCAAGTCTGGAGCACCGGCCAGGAATCCGCATTTTTAAGAAGCCCTTTCCTCCCCAGACCAAGGTGATTCTGACCTAGGTGGCCCGGGGACCCTCCTTTGGAGAATGCCTCTACGTTGCTTTCTTGGCCATGTGTCCTCAGTGCCCTCAGTAGCTTTCACCGGCTTGAGCCTGAAAGCTTATTTCGGCCCCGCGTTGAGCGGTGGATAAGCACTTCCCCGGCTGGCTGCCGGGCCAGGGGCGGCGGGGCTGGCGGGCGGGCGGCACGGCAGCGCGCGGCCGCCAGGGGTCGCCAGAGGCCTCGGCTCGAGCGCTCGGGCTCCTCCGCCCGTGGTCGCCGCGCCCGAGCGAGCTAGAGAGCGAGCGGAGCCAGAGCGCTGCGGGCTCACAAAGCGGCCGGACGCGCGGCGGCGGGTGGCAGGAGCGTAGGAGAGCGAGCCGGCGGATCAGCCTCCTCCGCGACCGCGCCACACGAGCTCCAGCAACTCGGACGCGGGGACCCGGGCCGGCCCCCACGGTACGTGCCCCGCGGAACCCCGCGCCCCAACTTGGCGTAGTTGGGACCTCCCCGCGACCACCGGGAGGCTGGCAGGGGCAGGGCCTGGGGGTATCTCCGCGGGACCTTCTTGCCGAGGCTACAGGGCGGACGAGGGATTACCCTCCCCCCGCCCCGTCCCCGCCAGCTGCGGGTACCTCCTCCCTCCACCCCGTGCCCCGTTTGGCCAGAGCCTGGGCTGCTGCTCGGATCCCTGTTCTCCCCCTCCCTACCCCGGAGCTCTGGGCACCGTCTGTGGGAGTGCGGCTTGCCGATCCAGGAATCCGCGTTTTTGGGGAGGGGTGCTGAAGAAGCCGATTCGAGAGTAGCGGTCCGTGGGGCACCCGAAGAATAGGCGACAGATATCCTCTGTAGTTTGGTAGCAGCCCCTAATTTGTGACGCAGCCTCTTGATTTGTAACTAAGACTCCCCCCCCCCCCCCCCATTCGTGAGAGGGCTCCCCGGCTCTCTCGATTCGCGACAGACGCCCCAGGTGTGTGAGGGATGACCCTTTTTCCGCCGTGAGATTCCCCAGTCCCTACAGCCGGGGCGGGTCGCCAAGGCGCCGAGACCTCGGTGCACCGCGAGGGGCTCGCCTGGCTCTGCCCTCCGGCTCACGCCCCTGCGTGCCCCCTGCCCGCAGATGCCGGCGATCGCGGTGCTGGCGGCGGCGGCCGCGGCGTGGTGCTTCCTCCAGGTCGAGAGCCGGCACCTGGACGCGCTCGCCGGAGGCGCGGGCCCCAACAACGGCAATTTCCTAGACAATGACCAGTGGCTGAGCACCGTCTCCCAGTACGACCGGGACAAGTACTGGAACCGCTTTCGAGACGTGAGTACCGCTGCTGCCAGGCCCTGCGGGGTCCGGGAGCCTCTGTGAGGGGGGGGGGGGGGGGGCTCTGAGGCGGGGAGGGGAGGGGATGGGTGCAGGCCTCTCACCGCAGCTTGTTGGCGGGGGGGTTCCCAGGCTGCATCTTGCCAGAGAAGAACTTTAAAGAGAACTTAGAAGGCTTGATACTGTTTGCCTGTTACCTGTGGTCCAGGTGTGTGTAATCGTAGGACCGGGGGAGATGACTCAGTACGCATGGTAAGAACAGTAAGCAGCTTGGAGAGAGGCTCCCTAAGGTCCTCAGTTCCCCTAACGTGGATGGTTGACTTTGCCGAGCCCCCTAGAGAACCTTCCTGGGGCAGCAGGGATTTGGACCATCTCTGGGCTGTGCCAGAAGAATCCCTGCTGCAGATGTTAGGTTTAGGGGTGAGCCCAGCTGATTTGTTCCAGGAGGATTGGAGGGTCGTGGCAACGGGCCTGAGAAAATGTGGATGGTGGTGCTGTGGAGGAGGTGTGGTGGTTTTGACCCTTGGAGTCTTTAGGGAAAGGGAGCAGGCCACTGATGGAGCTGGTCTCCTGCCCTGAAGATGAGCTTGGGTGGCAGAGGATTGCTCTTGTGGGGGAGCCCTGGCAGGGGAGAAAGTTCCTCCTGGGCACCCACAGGCACATCTGCTGCCTGTTTCTTCCCCAAGGCTGGCTGTGGCTCCCCAGGTATGTCCCGGAGGATGCAGGACAAGAGGCACCTGGCACAGTCTTTCCAGCAGATGGCAACCCCCAGGTGCTGTGGGAGCTGCTTGCAGACAGCTCTTTCAAAGGCTGCCCCAGATGGTTGGGGCCATAGGCTTGCAGGGCACTGAGGAAGAACTTTTATGATCCTTGACATTAGGAATTCCTGCCCGTGAGAGAGAGGGACCTGCATTTCCGAGTCTCTGTTCTTCTTACAGGGTTCTTTCAGGTGGGAGATGTTTGGGAGTCACCATCCTTCACTGGATTTATCTTAGCCCCTGTCCTGGTCTTCCCAAACCCTTGCGGGGGGAAAGTACGAGGAAATCCAGAGAATCCAGATAATTTCTTATACTTTCTAAAGAGCGCCTCTCCAGGCCCTGTTCCTGAGGAGCAGGCCCGCCCATAGCCTTGAGTGAGGGCTTACCCCCTCCTCTCCCTCTTCGTCTTCCTCCTCTCTTTAGTTGGCTGTGGGCTGCTTTTCTTTGAAAGGTGCTTTCAAACACTTTCAGTGAACTTGGAGTTATTTTGAGCTTACTTAGGCAGCGGACTTCCTCTTTGCTTCCCCCAACCCTGAGATCCCTGGCACACCTCCCCGTGTCCCTGACCTGCTCTGTTAACCATCTTGCGTCCCCTTTCTGCTCAGCTCGGAGGAATCCTGCAGTGACTTTCTTTGCCTGAGGCTGAAAAGGATGCCAGAGTGCCCAAAGGGTGCCCCCAAAGAAGCATTCATTCATGGACTCAATAGGGTAGACATACTTTTGCTTTGTAAACTTTATTTTATCATTACATTTTGGGTAGAGTTGAGGGACAAGGCAGATGCTTCCCCCTCCACGGCATGGAAGAATTGGGCCAGGTGCAGGGAAGGGACACCTTTGCAGATGCCTTGTTTTCCCTGGCGTCTCGGTCGAATTGAAATTAGATGTGCTCATTGGCCATTGGGGTGTGGAAAGGTTTACTGTGCTTTTGTGTCTGCTCAAGGTTTTCTAGTCTCATTGTATCATAAGCATGACATGATTCTTATCTCCCATTGAGCTTTAAATTTATAAAAGTTGAGCATTTCTTCATTTCTCATCTTTCTTGCACATGGTGACATTTTTTTATCCTTGGGTCAGTGTTGTCCCAAACCTGGGTGATCATGAAGCTTGCCTGGGATGTTTGTTAAATTACAACAGGCAGATGCCTCTTCTGGAGAGTGTGGCTCCATGCTTCCAGGATGACTGCTGGGAAACTATATTTTAAACATTCTCCTAAACATCTTAAGAATTACCTAGATACTATAGAGTGTGCCTTAAATAACGTAAAAATGTCCACAGTTTAATAAAAAGAGAGACGCTTCTGTGTTCAAATGCAATGCTTTTTTGTTTCTGGAGAATTTTAGGTGTTAATATTTTTACCAGAATATATTCTTTTAAAATGATATTTTAATCCAGTATACCATTAAAAACATCTAAAAATGTTAAAAAAAAAATCTCCAAACTGGTGTTATTATCAACCATTTTATATGCTTCATGGTGTGGGGGAGGGGTGTCTGATGATACCAGTCAGGTGTGGCTCAGATATAATTTAATGCTATTAACCTCTTCAAAGTTGTGAAACTCAAACCAGCTACTCTTTTACTCCAAATCCAAGTATCTCCATTCGGTCATTTGCTTGAAGTAACTACAAAGCCTGTGTCCCCTGGGACCAGGGACTTAAAGGCTGCTTGCTTTAAAAACCAGATGTTCTGTGGACAAAGCCCCAGGGAACTGGGCACTTGCTCAGCCAGCCTGATTGTTTTTAAAGAGCTACGTCTTGCTTAAGATTGACAAAGCTTAGCTTCTCTGCTAGTGTTTTTGTTGTTGGTTGAAGCCACTGATAACTTTGAGAGGCTGTGTCCTGAGATTACTGTTACAATGCTTGTCAATTTTTGAAAGTCACTGTGAAAGAAAATATCTTGCCTTTTCCTGGGCTTATAACTTTTTTGCACTTTGGGGAGAGAGATTTAGAAGTGATTTTTGAACTTGTGAAACTGAAAACTAAGGGCTCCTTTCAGATTTGATGATACCCATTGGTTGTTGTTCTTGGGCTAACTTTGAAATGGAAATGATGGCAGGCTGTGTGCTCCATGCTCCCTAGCCTATTGAGTGTGCTGTGACATTGCCAGCGATTGCTTGATAGCCACTACTTATCACTTGGAAGTCGTCCTATTGTTCTAGGTACACACATAATAACTGTATCCTTCTTTACAGAAATACATCTTTCACAACTGCTCCATGGCTTGTCTCCTGGAGTGATGGATTCAGGAGAAATAGGACACTGTTTAGATGTTAGGACATGTTTGTTCCTAAATGTATTGATGGTCTGTTAGTTTGATTATCGTTATTTTTTAAAGATGAGCAGTTGGGATGTTTTGGTCCAATGGAAACTCAGACTTTTGCATAAATACAGTATTAAGAAGGAGAAAAAGGGACGCCTGGGTGGCTCAGTCTGTTAAGCGTCCGACTTCGGCTCAGGTCATGATCTCACAGTCTGTGAGTTTGAGCTCCGTGTCAGGCTCTGGGCTGATAGCTCAGAGCCTGGAGCCTGCTTCGGATTCTGTGTCTCCCTCTCACTCTGACCCTCCCCTATTCATGCTCTGTCTCTATCTCAAAAATAAATAAACGTTTAAAAAAAAAAAAGGAGAAGATGAAGAAGGTAGATGTTTGTATCTAGTTGTATGATAATTTCCAGCCTCCTATTGTCATGCATTTAACTTCTCTGTGGTTTGAGACTGAGGGGTCAAGATGTTAGAATCATTCCCTGGATTAAAAAAAAAAAATTATTTTAGAGATAGAGTGTGTGTGAGTGGAGGAGAGGGGTGGAGGGAGAGGGAGAGAGAGAGAGGGAGAATATCCCAAGTAGGCTTCATGCTCATTGTAGAGCTGGATGCAGGGCTCAATCCCGCGACCCTGGGATCATGACGTGAGCCGAAATCAAGAGTTGGATGCTCAACCGACTGAGTCACCCAAGCACCTCTCTGGATTTTTCCTCATTGCGATTTGGCTTTCCATAGTCATTCCTGCAAGGAAATTTTCCTCTCTTCATTCTTATGTTCATTTGCACATTCATTCCAACCCATATTTGACTGTCTAGTGTGTGCGAGGCAGTGGGCTGTAAGGGTGAACATGATAAATAAGGTGGTTTCTTCTCTCAGTAACCTCTTGTTCACTGGAGGAAATCCTTTACCTTATGCTTTCATGCATTTCTCTCTTTGTAAGTTTTTTCTTATAAAGGTAATATGTTCTGGTTGTAATTAAAAAATTAAAACATTGCAGAAATAGGTGATACCTAACATTAACCAAGCATTTAGTGTGCCAGACATTGTTTAGCGTACTTTACATGTATTTTCTCATTTAATATTCATAAAAATTCTAGAAGTACTGTTATTACCGACCATTCACTAAAAGATTAAGGCTCTTGTCCCAAGCTACAGAGCTAGGCTGTAGAGGAGCCTGGCCTGGACCCAGGTAGTCTGATTCCAGTTTCTTACTGTGCATGCAGTCAATTCAGACTGGAATGGACTTAGGGTGTGAGCCTCCATTGACATGACATGGTAAGTCTTTCCAATTTTATGTCTGAGGACAGTCAGTGAAGAACCTTAGTTTGACACAAAGAAGAATGGAAGCCAGGTAGATACGACTTATTGTAGGGGTCACATTAGGGCTTATCTTCTGCTAATAACGAGCTTCTGATTTGATTAAAATAATATTGTTGCTTACACCAAACATGACATTTTCTTTCTTTTGCATACATGAAACTAGACTTAACATTTAACTCCAGGATAATTACCTTGGGCAGGCCTGAAGAATCAGAAATGTTGCCTTGGCTGGCATTTATCTTATTCCGAAGTGACCTGAGTTTGTAATTCTAATGAGACCGCAAGGACCGGCCTGAATTCTTTTTCCTTTGGTGCACACTCTATGGGATTTGATGGTCTCCGTAGCAGAACTGGGGTGCCAGTGAGCATCTGATCTGCTCATTTGATCTTAACATCTCATCTGTAAGGAGTCTCAAGGGCAAACGGGGCTTATTGATAGAATAGTGGCTGGCTCAGTCAGTGGAGTTGGTGAGAAGAGAGGTGGTGTGGCTTAGTGGATCAGTCATTAATCTGTCACCACAGAAACTTGGCTTGTAATAGAGAGTAGCAGAAAATCATTTTGATTAAACAGGTTCAAGGAGACTTAAATGAGTTTGTGATCCTGACTGTCTTTAATGAACCCACTATCTTAAATCCCCTGTACTAAATGACCACTGATAGAAATAATTATTTCACAGGAATCATGGTAAAGGGATGGTTTGGAAGTCCGTAAGCCTGAGACCATTCCTGTGTTTTCTCTCCTTATCTTCACTTTGTCCTTGCCAGAGAAAACCTAGTTCTTGCCTGGCAAGGATAGTGGAGCTTCTTCACCCAGTTGACCTTCCTAGGTTGACTTCCCCTGCCTCTCCCAGTCCTTTCCCAGTCCTGCCCTGCAGGACTGCAGCTGAACTGGATTGCCGAGAGGTTAAGTCCTCTCCAAATGCTGATGAGATTATTTTCAAAAGCAAGAAGTGGTCCCAAATGGATCTTCAGGCCTTTATTACTCCCCGAGAGGAGTAGGACCTAATCATCAGGTCAACTATTTTACCTTGCTTGGAGAGACAAAGTAATGTTAGCAATTAAATATTTTTGTAATAAATCATGTATTATTTCCTTAATGTGTTTCAGACCAAACACATCTCAGTATCTAAATTTGAACACTTTCAAGGTGACTCATTTTACTTTTCTTTTGGTGAGGTGACTATAAATGTTCCTTAGGAAATTCCTCAGACCCAAGTTCAGAGTTGATCTCATCTCCCCAGATGAGATAACTACATATAAAATATATTTCCTGTTAAGGGATTAAATAATTTGCCCAAGGTTACAAGTATTTTCTCACCATATTTCATTTAATAGAAGGTGCCGTCACTTTTAAGATGTAGCGTTTATGTGTACTTCTAAGAAGGCAGTGCCCAGAATGAAGAATTCGGTAGACCCTTGGATAAAGCTAAGAGCCCAGAGGTCTACCTGCTCAGTGTAAAAGGTAAATGTGAAATGAATCCACCATGCAGAAAAAGGACCATAGCAAGGTGATTTGCAGGTTTTCCCTTGGAACTGGTGGATGGAGGGAAAAAAAATATATGCCTCTGGCAATTCAGCAGTCTGACTCTTGTAGAGTTTCTTGTCTGAATTCATTCAACCACATGGCCTCTCCAAATCTTCGTTAATTAAATCTAAGGTGGTCAAATTGTTTGTCCTTTCTGAATCCCTGACTGCATTTGTTAAGTGGGGATAATAACACTCTTATTGGTGAGGACTCTAGATTTTAAGTGACTGAAATCTAGTTGAAGCTGGCTTAATTGGAAAGGAAAACTTACTTACCTATGTAACTGAAGAGTCTACTGATAAACATGGCTTTAGATAAGGTTGCATCCAGAGACTCAGGTTATATCATAGGACTTGGATGTGTGTGTCAATCAGTTTTCTCTCCCCTCACCCCGTAGTCTTTGGGCTTTCTTTTCCCTATTTTGGTTTTTTTCTCAGGCTAATGAATTCCATAATTAGTGGTGGTGGCGGCTCATAGCAACTACAAATTTATATCATCGGATGGTTTTTATGTCTCAGCAAAATTCCCACAATCGAGACTCATCAGATTCACCTATTGTATATACTTATCCCCAGTCAGTTACCCTGGACAATTGGGGAGAATGTGCTGATTGTCCGGGACTGGGACCTGGGGATAAAGTGATGGTGAGGGCTCCATTGAATCACATAGTGACAGGGAGGGTTGAGAGGTAGCTCCTTAAGGGGAAGTGGATGTCCACTATGTTGACCAGCCTTCCAGGGTTGGCGTGAAGAGTTTAACTGGCTAATGCATGTGAAGCGCTTAGCATAGTGTCTGGTGTCATCATAAATGCTGAGCAGATGGAGGCTATTATTTTTATTAATATTAACAACTCCTACAGCACCTTATTATTCCTCAATTTATAGTTTTATTTGTTTATATTTTAGCTGTTTAAATCGTCGGATGCTTCCTGAAGAAAGAGCCTGAGTCTTATTATGCGTGGCACAGAATAGGTAGTGAGTAAGCATTGTGTTGACTTGAATTTTCCTAAGCATGACTCCTGATACATCCCTGGGGAAAGAAAGCCTATAAGAGAATTACAGAAGTGTGCTTTTATAGTTTTTGATAGGCAGAAATTATATATCAGGCACAGATTGAAAAGTAGTGTTTGGAGGGACCTAATCTCTACCTCTAAGCTGGGACCTTACAACTTTATAAACCCTTTCAGGGGACACGGTGGTATAGAGCTTGGTGTCCCTGGACCTTTGCCTTTAAGCTCCTCACAGAAGATTGCTCAGTGAGTGTTGGAGTGAATTTCAGTAAATGAATGAATGAATGAATGAATGAGTGAATTATCCTGGACCAGGACTCTCCACACTTGCAGGATGGGGACAAGTAGTTCTTTGCAGAAAGGCTCAGCAGAAGGCTGGGCCCAGTAGGTCAGCTAGCTTTGGACATGTGTCTTTCTTTTAGTGACTGATAATGGTTGTGGATACCAACAGGTGGGGGTGCTGTTGAGAATCCCGGGGAACCTGACAGGGAGACCGAACCCCCACACAGTCTGGGCACAGTTTCTGAATCTGTGAAAAGCTCTTTGAGCCTGAGTCCTGCCATGGTGAAGAGCCCACTTTTGACCTGAGCTCACCTTGCAGTCTTGCCAAGTATAAGCTTGGGTCTTTGGCCAGAGCTGCCCTTTCCTTATCTATACAAGTAGAGCAATCATAGCTTCTTGGTGCCGCTTGGGGGAGGATAAGTAAGATCATGATGCGAAGTAGGTGCTCGTGCTCTTTGAGTGGCTGGTATACCTGCTCTTCTGATTTGCTTTCCGAAGGTCACTTCTCTTGTGCCCTGTGAGTGTGAGTGAATTGTTGGCACATGGCTCCAGATGTTGTTTTCTGTCTCATGTCTTAGAGAAATGTTGGGTCCATTTCTTCTATTGTCCTTGACCTTATCTACCTTCCTTGCCCCTTGGGATGGCTGTGTGAGGTTCTGTGTGGTTCTCTGTTAATTTCCTTCCAGTTGCAGCTCCTGGCACAGAACACCTTCCCATTATGTTTCACATCATCACCAGACGTCCTGAAGCTGGCAGCTCCTCCTGATGTATGTATCTGAGAGGGGCTTTGTGCCCAGCTGTGCCTGAAATCCTAGTTATGTGAAGGGCTCCCCAGGGAGCTCTGTTCTGTTGGCTAAGCCCTAATTGGTATCCCTTTTAATGGTAAACTCTGATCCAGTTGCCTGTAGCCCATCTCAAAAGGTATAAACCATCTTGTGGTCCAGAGTGATCCAGGCTGGCTTGGGGGAAGATGGAGTTCCGCATTACTGTCCTTGAGGAAATTCCTGCAGGGTCTAGCAAATGCTTCCGGTTGGTGTTCAGGAGTCCCCAACCTCCTGGTTTGGCTTTAAAACCAAGAGGAAAGTACTGATAGGGTTGGCCAGGCCTTTTGTTACTTCACTCCTCCAGTGTAGCTCTTCAGTTCTAGATCATGACAGGCTCTCAGAGGACCTGTAATTCACTAAAGGCAAAGCAGGTTGGCTCTGGTTGAGGGAAACCCAAACAATAAAAAATAGCCAATGCAGAGCATGGTGGTACCCTCCTGGGATTTACCATCTAGTGTGGCAAACAGGTAAATCATCACAAAATCACCATTCAGGTACAGTAGCCAAAAGTGCTATCAGGTAGAGAGGTACAGATGCCTTCAGAGTGTGTAAAGGGGAGGGGGCGGGGCTAATCAACTCTTTTGGTCAGGGAAAGCCTCCCTGAGAAAGCCATTGGAGCTGCTAGGTGGCAGATGACAGGAGTGAGCCAGGGGAGGAGAAGAGGTGATTGTATTCCGGGTAGCCTGTGGCGAGAGCAAGTCCAAAGATCCCGAACTGGGAATACACTGATGTGTTTCCATTAGACACGTTTGCCCTGGGATTCTGTTAAGTAGCAAGCCCTCCCCTAGTTGATTTAAAAATCGCACTTTGCACATTTTCAGTTTAACACATATTTTGGGGGCAGGGGAATGAGTCAAGTGACAAGTGTGGTGTGCAGATGGGCCAAGTCCTTGGAAGGATGGCCCGTTCGTTTGTCCCCCCCCTCTGTTGGCTTTGATGGCCATCTCTGCTGTGTCAGATCCCTCACTTTGCCTCCCCCTTTGCAGAAAGTACCTCTTTCTCTTCTAGTGTCTGTGGCCATGCGCTGCTCCTTCCCTTGGTGGTCCAGTGTTCTGGGCTGTGACACTCCAGTAACTGCTGCTGCTCTTTAGAAATAAAGGCCCCCTGGAATTTCTGGATGGGGTGATGATTTGTGAAGTATTTATTTCAACAATGAGACTGGCTTATACGGGCTGGTCCTTGTCCCTCTCCCCGTTCCCTTCCCATGTTACCATTGCTGAGAACAAAGTGGGTGCCAGGCTTGGAGGCCAAAGATGAAAACCAAGATTTCCACCCTCAAGGGTCACAGTTTAGGGGGAGAGACGGGCACGCATGTGCTTCTTTTAGCCCCATGTCAGAGTGCTGAGTGGTGTGGGGCATTTCATAGCCCCTGCTTCTGGGTCCTCCCAGGTCTATGACAGACATGACAATAAAGGTTTCTTTCTAGGGAGGTAAGAATGAGTTACTGGAGATTCTTCTGGAAGGATAATATTAAAATCCACATCCACTTGATTGGGCTGCTCTTCTTAGGATCCTGTACAAATACGTCCCTCAAGAGACTCTCTCTCTTGATCTTTTAAATTTTTTTTTTTTTAATTTGGTGTACTGGGAAAGGGAGGAAGGAAGGACGTCTTATACAACTGTTTGTAATAATTTGCGAACTCTTCCTGTGTGATCTGCAACACGTCACACTACAGAGGGCACCGTCAACATTCCCCGGCATAATTATGTGGTGGCTGAACAGGCATGCAAAGTCCGTCGATGCCTGTGATTGGAGCAGGGAAGCAGAACTTCCTGCGGGCATTCCAGGCAGTCTTTGTGCAGATAAAACATAGAGAAAACAACTATCCAGAGAATATAAGCCTCCCCTTTTCTGTTTTAGCTCTCTCCTTTCTCTGCCACCATTCATTTAAATTCAAATCAGTTTATATATAGTGTAGTATTGATTTCAGGAGTTGGGCCCAGTAGAATCCATACAACACCTAGTGCTCATCCCAACAGGTTCCCTCCTAATGCCCATTGGCCATTTAGCCACCCCACCCCTCCCCATGACCCAACACCCCTTCAGCGACCCTCAGTTTGTTCTCTGTATTTAAGAGTCTCTTATGGTTTGCCTCCCTCTCTGTTTTTATCTTATTTTTCCTTCCCTTCACCCATGTTCATCTGTTGTTTCTTAAATCCCACATATGAGTGAAATCATATGAGATTTGTCTTTCTCTGCCTGACTTACTTTGCTTAGCATAATGCCCTCTAGTTCCAACCATGTAGTTGCAAATTCTGTCCCACCCTTTAGATGGAATTGCTGTAACTCTGCTCTAAAAAAGGCCAGGCCAAGTTGTAGGTGACTAGGCATGGCCAAGGCAAAAGGGGGAAATGCCTTTCAGACTCCCATCTTCATAATCTTGAAACATCACCACTGGTCTTGTTTAAAATGTAGATTTCAGCCCCCCCCCCCACCCCACCCAGTCCAGAGCATAGTCTTCAGTAGGTCAAAGGTGACACCTAGGAAGTTGCATTTTACATAGGCAGAGCAGATAATTGTGATGCAGGTAATTTTCAGGCTGTATTTCTAGAAAAAATCCTGGAGAGTTATTATGTATCCTAAATACCCAACACCAAGAGATCCAATGAATAATAAAATTTTAGACAAAATGAGCATTTTGTCCAATAGTAAATGACTGTGAGTGCCATATTTTCCCTGTAGGCCAACAGGGCTACTGTTGATTCCAGTAGAAAGAAGGGTTTTGCTTTTCGTTGTGTGTATCTCCATAGATCTCAGTGGCAGTCATTGTTATGAGGTGCTCTGGGAGTGGGATAACAATGGACTCGATTGGCTTCTAGGGACACGTGTGCATGTGAGCATGGTGAAATTGACCTGGGGCCTTCTACATGATAAAGTCCTAGGGATCCTCTCAATAAATCTTCATGTCTCTAAAGGAGCCTGAACCCAGCCAGCGCTGGGCTAACTTTGTATCTTCTCTAGCAGAATTGATAGGTTTTGTGCACACTGAAGGAAACTGACTCTGACATTGACTTTAGTGTACAGAGAAATGAGTATTGAAGCTTAAGTGGTGCTAAGAGTATGTAATAAGGAATGGTGGATATTACACAGAATATCTACTTTCACAGAGGTGTGATTTTGCGCATGGGGTTGCAGATACTGGTTGGTGGAAGCACAAAGAAGGTCTGAGGGATGTGGGTCGGACAGTGATGCTCCTTGCAGCTCTCTTTTTGGTGTATTAATTTTTTTGATGATTTGGACAGATAATTTTGGAGAGATCAGAGGACTCCAAAAGCAAAGACTCATTAAAGGTGAGAACATTTTTGAGGATCATCAGGACATGGTAGCACTCCTTGTTCTAAAGCCATTGCACTGCCCACTGAACAACCTCTCAAACTTTGCTTTACCCTGTGTTACTGAATTTCTTCTAATTAATGTACCTAAAACTGATGAATGGATAAATAAGATGTGGTTTGTATATACAATGGAATACTACTTGGCAATGAGAAAGAATGAAATCTGGCCATTTGCAGTAATGTGGATGGAACTGGAGGGTATTATGCTAAGTGAAATAAGTCAGTCAGAGAGAGACAGATAAATGTTTTCACTCATATGTGGATCTTGAGAAACTTAACAGAAGACCATCGGGGAGGGGAAGGGGAAACAAAGTTACAGAGAGGGAAGGAGGCAAACCATAAGAGACTTAAATACTTAGAACAAACTGAGGGTTGATGGGGGGTGAGGAGAGGGGAAAGTGGGTGATGGACATGGAGGAGGGCACTTGTTGGGATGAGCCCTGGGTGTTGTATGGAAGCCAGTTTGAAAATAAATTTTATATTTAAAAAAACCCATTGCCAAGAAGGAGAAAATTGTTAACAGATGATAAATGAATAGATTTATGTGGCTACTTGGGGTCTTTCCATAGCCCCACTGTTAAGGGACCGTTGGGTAGTTTCCATGTCTTTTTATGCTCATTGGATATGCTGATTCTTTTGTGACATTGATGGGTTTGGTTGGCTGGTTGGTGTCCAGAACTTTAATTAGGCTAAGGTGTCATTTCCTGTCTCAATCAGCTACTTTTGTTTTGAGTCTGGATCTGGTCTACAACCTTTGACCAGATGACTTGAATAAGACCTATGCCATTTTCAATGAATGAGAGAATAAAAATGTTATACCTGGTAAAGATAAATTGTGTGATTTTTCTTACGTGACAGAATTGATGGTATAAAATTTTTTCTTACCTCAGAAAGACCTTTACATATGTTTTTAAAAATACTTTGTTTCTCTCCATGGTCATCCTGGACCTAGGTCCTTGCCTTTCTAGTAACCAGATCCTGGTACACAGATTCAGTAGTTGTGTTTGGTCACGTATTCATATATTCCTACCGGAGATACTTACAGGCCAGGGTGTTACGTACTTGACACTGTGCTGGCTATTTAGGATGTAGCAGGGAGTGAAAAAAAAGCTGATTCCTGTCCTCCGGAATCTGCAGGTTCCTTGTCTGAGATAAAGTGAAGAGGAAGGGGTGCTTGTCATCTGGGGACCTATTGGGGGTTGTTGTGCAAAGGAAAAGGCCTGGCCTACAAAGGAACCAGAGTAGTCCTGGCAAGCTGGACATCCGGAGGCCTCGTTACCTGAGCCATGTCTCTCTGTGGAAAAGTAGCATAAGCCTTCATCTGTGAATCTGTCTAGAGGTCAGGCCATGTCAGCCTATCTGACTGACACACGTGGGTTGCCTCTGCTGTTTTGCCTAAGTTGAGGAACCCAGGCAGTGCCAGCAGAAGGGTGTTAGTTGCAACAGTTGAGGTGGAGCATTTAGATGAGACAGGACTTGATGTGTATGAATGCTGAAGTGTGGTGTTTCGCCTTGTCTGTCCTGTAGGTAAAGGTCTGGCTTGGTAGGGAGTATGTTTCATTGGAGTATAACATACTTCCAGCAAAAATGCCAATCGTGCGTGTACTACTGCTTGATGTACTTTCATAAAGTGAACACACACAACCATCAACCAGGTCAACAGACAGAACATTATCAGCATCTGAGCAGTCTTTTTTGTGTCCCTTGCTCTCATGGCCTGTCCCTGTCTAGCGGAGAACACTCCTGATTTGTAACTCTATAGACTGGTTCTGTCTGTTTTTATAACGGAGTTCTGTTTTTTTTGTCTGGCTGCTTTTGCCCAACATCACATTTGTGATACACCGTGTGCCATTCTGCTTTGTTAATCTCATTGCTGTGTGAATATTCCATAATTTATATGTTTTATTGTTTTTTAAGTATTTAATTCCAGTAGAGTTAACATACGGTGTTATGTTAGTTTCAGGTGTACAGTATTTAGCACTTCTGTACCTTTTACTTAGTGCTTATGAAGATGTGTGTGCTCTCCGTCCACTTAACCTGCTTCACCCCCCCCCCCCCCATCTGCCCTCTGGTAACCATCACTTTGTTCTCCATAGTTAAAAGTCTGTTTTTCAGTTTGTCATTGTTTTCTTTCTTTGTTTTGTTTCTTAAATTCCACATATGAATGAAATCATATTGTGTTTGTGTTTCTCTGACTTACATCACTCAGCATTATAACCAATAGATTCATCCTTGTTGCAACTGGCAAAATGCCTTTCTGTTTTATGGCTAAGTGATAATTCATTCCACATCTTCTTTATTCCTTTATCTGCCAGCAGACACTTGGATGGCTTGATAATTTGGCTATTGTCGATGCTGCAATAAACACAGGGGTGCCTCTATCTTTTCAAATTAGTGTTTTTGAACTCTTGGGGTAAGAACTCAGTAGTAGAATTGCTAGATCATATGGAAATTGGATTTTGAAATTTTTGAGGAAACTCACTACTGTCTTCCACAGTGGCTGCACCAGTTTGCACTCCCACTAACTGTGCATGAGGGAGGGTTCCTTTTTCTCCACATCCTCACCAACACTTGGTGTTTCTGATTTTTGCCATTCTGGCAAATGTGAGGCGGTAACTCATCATGGTTTTGATTTGCATTTCCCTGATGGTGAGTGATGTTGAGCATTTTTTCATGCGTCCTGTTAACCATCTGTATACCTGTTTTAAAATTTTTTTTTTCAACGTTTTTAATTTTATTTTTGGGACAGAGAGAGACAGAGCATGAACGGGGGAGGGGCAGAGAGAGAGGGAGACACAGAATCGGAAACAGGCTCCAGGCTCCGAGCCATCAGCCCAGAGCCTGACGCGGGGCTCGAACTCACGGACCGCGAGATCGTGACCTGGCTGAAGTCGGACGCTTAACTGACTGCGCCACCCAGGCGCCCCTGTATACCTTTTTTAGAGAGATGTCTGTTTATGTTTTCTTCCCATTTTTAAAAATTGGATTATTTGTGTTTATGTTGAGTTGTATAAATTGTTCACATATTTTGGATACTAACCATTTATATGATATGTCGTTTGTAAATATCTTCTCCATTAAATAGGTTGCCTGTTTTGTTGTTTCCTTTGCTGTGCAGAAGCCTTTTATTTTGGTGTAGTCCCAATAGTTTATTTTTGCTTTTATTTCCCTTGCCTCAGGAAACATATCTAGAAATGTTATTATAGCCAGTGTCAGAGAAATTACTGCCTATATTTTTTTGGTTTCAGGTCTCACATTTAGGTACTTAATCCACTTTGAGTTTATTTTGTGTATGGTGTAAGAAAGTGGTTTAGTTTCATTTTTTTTGTGTTTAGTTGTCCAGTTTTCCAACACCATTTGTTGAAGAGACTGTCTTTTCCCCCATTGCATATTCTTGCCTCCTTTGTCGAAGATTAATTGGCCATATAATCATGGGCTCATTTCTGGGCTATCTATTCTGTTCTATGGACCTACGTGTCTATTTTTGTGCCAGTACCATACTGTTTTAATTACTGTAGCTTTGCAGTATATCTTAAAATCTGGGATTATAATACTTCTAGCTTCTTATTTTTTCATATTGCTTTGGTTATTTGGGGTATTTTGTGGTTCCATACAGATTTTAGGATTGTTTGTTCTAGTTCTTTGAAAAATGTTGTCATTTTGATAGAGGTTGCATTAAATACGTAGTTTGCTTTGGTAGTGTAGACTTTTTAACAGTACTTTTTCTCCCAAACCATGAGCATGATATATCTTTCCATTTGTTGATTTCATCTTCATTTTCTTTCATCAGATTTTTTAAAGTTTTCAGAGTACAGATCTTTCACCTCCGTGGTTAAGTTTATTCTTAGGTATTTCATTATTTGTGGTACAATTGTAGATGGTATTGTTTTGTTAATTTCTTCTGCTCTTTCATTATAATTGTATATAATGCAGTAAATTTCCGTATATTGATTTTGTATCCTCTGACTTTACTGAATTCATTTATCAATTCTAGTAGTTTTTTGGTGAAGTCTTTAGGATTTTCTGTATATAGTATCCTGTCCTCTGTAAATTGTGAAAGTTTTAGTTCTTGCTTACCAATTTTGATGTGTTTTATTTATTTTTCTTATCTGACAGTTGTGGCTATGACTTCCGGTACTATGTTGAATAAAAGTGGTGAGAATGGACTTCCTTGTCTTGTTCCTGACCTTAGGGGAAAGGCCATCAGTTTTTCATCATTGAGTATGATGGTGATTGTGGGTTTTTCATAGATGGCCTTTATTATCTTGAGTTATGTTCCTTCTAAATGTTTACTACTTTGTTGAGGGTTTTTATCATGAGTGGGTGTCATACTTTGTCAAATGCTTTTTTTGCATCTGTTGAAATGATCGTATGGTTTTTATCCCTTTTCTTTTTCATGTGATGTATCATGTTGATTAATTTGCAAATATTGAACCATTCTTGCTCCCAGGAATAAATCACAATCAATCATGGTGCATGATTTATTAAAATGTATTGTTGAATTAAGTTTGCTGTTATTTTTTTGAGGATTTCTGTATCTATATTCATCAGAGATATTGGTCTATAGTTCTCTTCTTTTGTAGTTTTCTCTACCTGGTTTTGGTATCAGGGAATGCTGGCCATATAGAATGAAATTGGAAGCTTTCTCTCCTCTTCAGGTTTTTTTGGAATAGTTTGAGAAGAATGGGTATTAATTTTACTTTAAATGTTTGGTAGAATTAACCTGTAAAGCAATGTGGTTCTGGACTTTTGGGAGTTTTTTGATTAATGATTTAATTTTATTGTTGGTAATTGGTCTGTTGAAATTTTCTATTTCTTTCTCCTTCACTTTTGGGATGTTTTATGTTTCTGGGGATTCATCCATTTCTTCTAGGTTGTCCAATTTGTTGCCATATAATTTTTCATAATCTCTTATAATCCTTATTTCTGTTGTGTTAGTTGTTATTTCACTTTCATTTTTCACTTTGAGTCTTCAGCTTTTTTTTTTTCTTAATATAACTAAGGCTTATCAGTTTTGTTGATCTTTTTTTTTTTTTTTTTTAAATTTTTTTTTTCAACGTTTATTTTATTTTGGGACAGAGAGATACAGAGCATGAATGGGGGAGGGGCAGAGAGAGAGGGAGACACAGAATCGGAAACAGGCTCCAGGCTCTGAGCTATCAGCCCAGAGCCTGACGCGGGGCTCGAACTCACAGACCGCGAGATCGTGACCTGGCTGAAGTCGGACGCTTAACCGACTGCGCCACCCAGGCGCCCCTGTTGATCTTTTTTTTAAGGACTAGCTCCTGGTTTCATTGATCTGTTTTTTTTTTTTGGTTTCTATTTTATTTCTGCTCTCATTTTCACTACTTCATTCCTTGTACTGTTTTGGGGCTTGTTCTTCTCTTTCTACCTTCTTTAGGTGTAAGGTTGGGTTGTTTATTTGAGCTTTTTCTTCTTGAGATAGGCCTGTATTGCTATAAACATCCCTCTTACAACAGCTTTTGTTGCATCTCAAAGATTTTTGGATCACTCTGTTGTCATTTTCATTGGTCTCCATGTATTTTTTATTTCCTCTTTGATTTCTTGGTTGACTCCTTCATTGTTTAATAGTATGTTATTTAACTTCCATGCATTTGTGCTCATTCCTGATTTTTTTCTTGTGGTTGATTTGTAATTTCATAGCATTGTGGTCAGAGAGATACCTGATATGACTTAAGGCTTTTAGAATTTGTTGAGAGTCGTTTTGTGGCCTAATATGTGATCTGTTCTTGAGAATGTTCCATGTGCCCTTGAAAAAAAATGTGTATTCTGCTGTTTTAGGATGAAATGTTCTGAATAATTTGTTAGATCCATCTGGTCCAGTATGTCAGTGAAAGCCACTGTTTGCGTATTTATTTCCTGTTTGGATGATCTATCCATTGATGTAAGTGGGGGTGTTGAAGTCTGCTGTTATTGTATTGCTATTGATTACTTCCTTTATGCTTGTTACTAGTTTCTTTATGTATTTAGTGCTTCCATTTTGGGTACATAAATATTTACAATTATTAGATCTTGTTGGATTGTTTCCTTTATGATTATATAGTGTGGTTCTTTGTCTCTTGTTACAGTCTTTGTTTTAAAGTTTTTTTCTTTTCTTTCTTTTTTCCCCCAATATCAGTAGTGCTACCCTGGCTTTCTTTTCACTTCCCTTCACCTTCAATCTGTATTTGTCTTTAGGTCTGAAAGAAGTCTCTTGTAGGCATCATATGGATGGGTCTTGGTTTTTGTATCCATTCCATCACCCTATGTCTTTAGTCCTTTAATATTCAGAGTAATAATTGATACGTATGTACTTACTTTTGGTTTATGGGTGTTTTTGTAGTTCTTCTCTGTTCCTTTCTTCTCTCAGGTTTGTTGGCATTCTTTAGTGATATACTTTGATTCTTTTCCCTTTTTAATTTTTTATTTTTTTTAATGTTTATTTATTTTGGGGGGTGGAAGGGCAGATAGATGGAGAGAGAGCATCCCAGGCAGGCTCCATTGCTGTCAGTGCAGAGCTTGACATGGACCTCAATCTCAAACTGTGAAATCATGACCTGAGCTGAAATCAAGACTCAGATGCTCAACCAACTGAGTCACCCAGGTGCTCTCCTTTCTCTCTTTTCTAAAAATTTTAATTTCAATATAGTTAATATACAGTGTTAAATTATTTTCAGGTGTACAATATAGTGATTCATTAATTCTGTATATTATTCTGTGCTCATCAGGATATGTGTACTCTTAATCCCCTTCACCTATTACACCCTTTCCCCCACCCACCTCTTCTCTGGTAACCATCAGTACTCTAAAAGACTCTAAAAGTCTATTTTGGTTTATCTCTCCCCCCCCCCCTTTTGTTCCTTCCTCTTAATTTTTTTGGATATCTATTAATGGTTTTTGGTTTGTGGTTACCATTAAATTTGTATATAACATCTTATGGACCTGGCAATCTGTATTGTTGATAGTCACTTAAGTTTAAACCTTTTCTTTACTCCTCTCTCCCACCTACATTTTAGATATATGGTGTCATACTTTATATCCTTTTATTTTGTGAATCCCTTGGTTGATTTTTATAGATATGCTTATTTTCACTGCTTTTGTACTTCCTACTTTTCTTAGTCCTACTATGGTCTTTCTTTTCCACTCACAGAATCCTCTTTAATATTTCTTGTAGGGCTTGTTTAGTGGTCATGAATTCCTTTAACTTTTGATTGTCTGAAAAGTTCTTTATCTCTCCTTCTATTCTGAATGATAGCCTTGCTGGATAGACTATTTTTTTCCTGCAGGGTTTTTTTCTTTCATTACTTTGAATATATCTTGCCACTCCCTTCTGGTATGCAAAGATTTTGCTGAAAAGTCAGCTTATAGCTTTATAGAGTTTCCTTTGTATTAAGTTGTTTTCTTTTTTCTTGCTGCTTTTAAAATTCTCTCCTTATCACTGCTTTTTGCTATTTTAATTACTGTGTGTCTTTGTGTGATTTTGTTGGGGACTCTCTCTGTGCCTCCTGGATCTGGGTTTCTGTTTCCTTCCCTAGATTTAGGAGGTTTTCAGGTATTATTTCTTTAGATAAATAATCTGCCTCCTTTTGTCTCTTTTCTCCTGGGTTCCCTGTAATTCAAATGTTATTACAGTTGATGGTATTGCTCAGTTCACCATCTCTTTAAATGAAATCTCTTTTCATTTATTATTATTTTTCTCTCTCTTAAAGACTACTTTACATTACTCTACATTACTGCTCCAGGTCTCTTATGCTTCATGTAGTCTACTGTTTATTCCATCTAGTATATTTTAATTTCATTAATTGAGTTCTTTATCTGATTAGTTCTTTTTATGTTTCCTTTCTCTTTGTTAAGGGTCTCACTGAGGTCTTCCACCCTTTTCTCAAGTCCAGTGAATATCTTTATGACCACTACACTAAATTCCCTACTAGACATATTATTTACATTTGCTTTGTTTAGGTCTATTGCTGTGATTTTGTCCTGTTCTTTCATTTGGGACCTATTCCTTTGTCTCCTCATTTTGTCTCTCTGTTTTTATGTGTTAGGAAAGTCAGCTATGTTTCCTGCTCTTGAAAGTAATGGCCTTATGAAGAAGACATCCTGTAGTGTCCTATAGTGCAGTGTCCCCAGTTTACCAGAACTTGTTACTTGAGGAGTGTCTCCTGTGTGTGTTGCATATACCCTACTGTTGTACCTGAGTTTCATTGGCTTTCATTCATATTCCATGGCTCTCTTTGCCCGTTATGGACAGGATTTGGTTCCTGTGTTGTTAGTGGGTCAGTCTGGGGCCACCTTGGGTTTGAGTTGAGTCAGACCAGGTATTTGCCAGAGATGTGGTAGCACCAAACTGTAGTGCCCTGAGAAACTAATGTTGGTGGGTGGGGACCTGCATTCGGACCAGATGTCTGCTCCCAGTCCACTGTGGGCCACAGTTGGACTGATGTGTGTGGTTATCTTTGGATGGGCTCTGGCCATGTCGTATTGAAAGGGACAGGTCTTTAGGAGAATGTGGGGGTGGGGCACCCAGTGTTAGCAAAGTTTGCACAGGTCTGCTGTGGTAAGCGACCTGGAGCTGACGCCTGGCTGGAGGGGTCATGTACACAAAAGAATGCAGGAGCATGGTGTGCTGTAGCTACAAGATCTCTGCCTGTTGGTTGTGGGAGGGGGCCTGCAGTGGCAGGAGACAGAAGCAGGTGCATTGGAGGGGGCAGATATGCAGAAGCCAGTGGTGTGAGATGGAGAGTGTTGTCACCATGCTGGTTCTTACAGGTGTCTAGGCTGGGAGGTTTGGGGGAAGGAAGTGGCACATACTCCACAATTAGTAAACAAATCTCCCTGCCGTATAACCCAGGCATTTTTAAAAATGCTGTTTCTATGCCATATCTCTGTGGGGCTGTTTTTGTGCTTTTTTGTGTTGTGTTTTTTGTCTTTATCTCTCTCTGTTTTTTTTAAAGAAGGCTTCTTGCCCAACATGGGGCTTGACCTCACAGCCCTGAGATTAAGGGTCCCATGCTCTACTGTCTAAGCCAGCAAGGCACCCCATTGTGCTAGCTCTTTAAGGGTGGGCACACAGTTTCTGATATTCTCCCAGAGCACGCCCACAGATTTTTAAAGATCCATGTGTTAGGCACACCTTACTGTAAGAGCCTGTGGAATTCAGCCCCTCTGGTTTTTAAAGCCAAACATTAGGGAGATTGCCTGTGCCTGGAGTGGCTGGGATGTTTTTTTCCTTCCCCTACATGCAGGCAGTCCTGCATGTACATTTAGCTCCCAACTGTGTCTCTGCCCTTCCTCCCCTCTTCATTGTGGCCTCTTTACATTTAGCTGTAGAGGGTTTGTTCTGCCAGTCTTCAGGTTGTTTTCTGAGTTATTTACACTGATATGGTTGTTATATGGGATGAGGTGAGCTTAGGATCCTCCTCTTCCACCATCTTCCCTAGAAGTCTCTACCTGTTCTATTACTGAAGGACCTTTGGGTAGTTTTCAGGCTTTGGCTATTATATAATAGCACCTTCTTGGGAATGTCTTTTGGTGAATCTATGTATGCATTTTTTACAGGTACATACTGAAGCGGAGAATCGATTGGTTATAGCATAGGTGAACATTCAGCTTTCATAGATGCAGTTAAATAGTTTTCCCAAGTTGTTGTTGCAGTTACTGTCTCACTATGACAGCATTTGCTTTACTGACAGAGAAATTAAACAAGCAAACAAACTCTACAGTCTAACTTGCACGTTCAATTCAACAAAATGTATTGAGCATCTATTACATGTCGGGTACTTGTCTACCCTTATGGAATCTGTGTTCTAGGTGGGGAGAAAAATAATGGGGAGAATAAGACACAACAGTTGGTGGTAAGTGCTACAGACAAAATAATAAGGTCACTTAATGGGGGAAAGGATAGTCTCCTCAATAAATGGTGATGGGAAAACTGGATATTCATATGAAAGAAAATGAAATTGGACTGATAGCTTACACCACTCACAAAAATTAACTTGAAATGGATTAAAGGTTTATTTTTTTTAAACATTTTATTTTTAAGTAATTTATATATACCCAATGTGGGGCTTGAACTTAAAAGCCTGAGATCAAGAATTGTGTGCTCTACTGACTGACTGATCCAGCAAGGAGCCCCTAAAGATATAAATTTAAGACCTGAAACCATAAAACTCTAGAAGAAAACATAAGGAAAGAGCTCCTTGACACTGGTCTTTGCAATGACTTTTTTGTATGTAGGCCAAAAATACAAGCAATGGGAGCAAAAAATAAATGAGTAGGACTACATCACACTGTAAAAAGCCCCTGCACAGCAGAAGAAACAATCCACAAAATGAAAAGGCAGTCTACAAAGTGGAAGGAAATATTAGCAAGCCCTGTATCTGATAAGGGCTTATTATAGAATATGTAAAACACTCATACAGCTCAATAGCAAAAGACAAAATAATCTGATTTCAAAGTGGGCAGAGGACCTGGACATAGATTTTTCCAAAGAACATATACAAACGGACAACAGATACATGAAAAGATGCTCAACATCACTAATTATCAGAGAAATCCAAATCAAAACCTCAGAGATCACCTCATGACTGTTAGAGTGGCTACTGTAAAAAAGACAAGAGATATCAAGTATTGGCAAGGGTATGGAGAAAAGGGAACTCTTGTACACTATTTGTGGGAATGTAAATTGTTGCAGCCACTGCGGAAAACACTATGGACGTTCCTCAAAAAATGGAAAATCCAACTACCACATGATCTACCATAGATCTAGAATCTACACTTCTGGGTGTATATCCTAAGGAAATTATCACTACCTTGAAGAGGTGTCTGCACTCCCATGTTCATTGCAGTATCATTTGCAGTAACCAAGACATGGAAACAACCTAAATGTCCTTTGACAGATGAATGGACAAAGAAAAAAAAAGTACAATGGAATATTATTCAACCACAAAAAAGAAGGAGATCCTGCCATTTGCAATTGCATGGGTGGACCTTGAGGGCATTATACTAAATGAAATAAGTCAGAGAAAGACAAATACTGTATGATCTCACTTATATGTGGAATCTAAAGAAGCTAAATTTATAGAAACAAAGTATATTGGTATTTGCTAAGGCTTGGGAGGTGGAGTGGGAGGAAATGAGGAGGTGTTGGTCAAAGGGTACAAACTTCAAGTTGTTTTATTGATTGATTGATTATTAAATTTACATCCAAGTTAGCTAGCATAGGTGCAACAATAATTTCAGGAGTAGATTCCTTGATGTTCATTCCTCATTTAGCCCACCCCCCTCCCACCTCTCTTTGTTCTCTGTATTTAAGAGTCCCTTATGTTTTGCCCCCCTCCCTGTTTTTATATTATTTTTGCTTCCTTTCCCTTATGTTCATCTGTTTTGTACCTTAAATTCCTCATATGAGTGAACTCATATATTTGTCTTTCTCTCACTGACCAATTTCACTTAGCCCAATAACCTCCAGTTCCACCCATGTAGTTGCAAATGGCAAGATTTCTTTCTTTTTGATTGCTGAGTAATACTCCATTATATATATATACCACATCTTCTCTATCCATTCATCCATTGATTGACATTTGAGCCCTTTCTATACTTTGGCTATTGCCGATAGTGCTGCTGTAAACGTTGGGGTGCATGTGCCCCTTCGAAACAGCACACCTGTATCCCTTGGATAAATATCTAGTAGTGCAATTACTGGGTCGTAGGGTAGTTCTATTTTTAATTTTTTGAGGAACGTCTATACTGTTTTCCAGAGTGGCTGCACCAGTTTGCATTCCCACCAACAATGCAAAAGAGATCCTCTTTCTCTGCATCCTCGCCAACATCTGTTGTTGCCTGAGTTGTTAATGTTAGCCATTCTGACAGGTGTGAGGTGGGATCTCATTGTAGTTTTGATTTGTATTTCCCTGATGATGAGTGATGTTGAGCATTTTTCCTGTGTTGGTTGGCCATCCGGATGTCTTCTTTGGAGAAGTGTCTACTCATGTCTTTTGACCATTTCTTCATTGGATTATTTGTTTTTTGGGTGTTGAATTTGAGAAGTTCTTTATAGATTGTGATACTAACCCTTTATCTGATATGTTGTTTACAAATATCTTCTCTCAGTCTTTCAGTTGCCTTTTAGTTTTGCTGATTGTTTCCTTGGCTGTGCAGAAGCTTTTTATTTTGATGAGGTCCCAGTAGTTCATTTTTGCTTTTGTTTCCCTTGCCTCTGGAGACGTGTTGAGTAAGAAGTTGCTGCGGCCAAGGTCAAAAGGGTTGTTACCTGCCTTCTACTCGAGGATTTTGATGGCTTCTTGTCTTACGTTTAAGTCTTTGATCTATTTTGAGTTTATTTTTGTGTATGGTATAAGAAAGTGGTCCAGGTTCATTTTTCTGCATGTTGCTGTCCAGTTTTCCCAGCACCATTTGCTGAAGAGACTGCCTTTATTCCGTTGGATATTCTTTCCTGCTTTGTCAAAGATGAGTTGGCCATACGTTTGTGGGGTCCATTTCTGGGTTCTCCATTCTCTTCCATTGATCTGAGTGTCTGTTTTTGTGCCAATACCATACTGTCTTGATGATTACAGCTTTGTAATACAGTTTGAAGTCTCAGATTGTGATGTCTCCAGCTTCGGTTTTCTTTTTCAAGATTGCTTTGGCTCTTCAGGGTCTTTTCCAGTTCCATACAAATTTTAGGATTATTTGTTATAGCTCTGTGAGGAATGCTGGTGTTATTTTGATAGGTATTGCATTGAATATGTAGATTGTTTTCGGTAGTATCAACATTTTAACAATGTTTGTTCTTCCACTCCAGGAGCCTGGTATATTTTTCCATTTTTTTGTGTGTCTTCTTCAATTTCTTCCATAAGCTTTCTATAGTTTTCAGTGTATAGATTTTCACCTCTTTGGTTAGATTTATTCCTAGGTATTTTATGGTTTTTGGTGCAATTGTAAATGGGATCGATTCCTTGATTTCTCTTTCTGCTGCTTCATTATTTGTGTATAGGAATGCAACTGATTTCTGTGCGTTGATTTTGTGTCTTGCAACTTTGCTGAATTCATGGATCAGTTCTAGCAGTTTTTTAGTGGAATCTTTTGGGTGTTCCATATAGAGTATCATGTCATCTGCGAAGAGTGAAAGTTTGACTTCTCCTGGCTGATTTGGATGCTTTTTATTCCTTTATGTTGTCTGATTGCTGAGACAAACTTCAAGTTATAAGGGAATCTGGTGATCTAATGAACAGCATGTTGACTATAGTTAACAATACTGTATTGTGTACTCAAATGTTGCTGAGAAAGTAAATCTTAAATGTCATACAGGTAACATTAACATGGTAATTATGTCAGATGAAGTATGTGTTAACCTTACCTTGGTAATCATTTTGCAGTATATGCATCTATTAAATTATCATGTCATGTACCTTAAACGTAGGCAGTGTTACATGTCAATAAACCTCAAACTGCGAAAAAACCTGGGCTAAAGATGATATGGAGGGGATGTATTTATGTTCTAGATGTGGGTTTACCATTATTCTTTTGATAATAAATTGTTCTTTTCCCATTGTAAAGAAATAGATTGTTTAAAAAGAGAATTGTAAAAGAGAATTTAGAAGATACAGAAAGAGAAATAACTTCCCTCCCATATGCAGTTACGGTTAACGTTTTTTTTTTGTGTGGAGGATGTTTGCTTTCAGAAGACTTTTTAATGCCAAAGTGTTTATTTTCATGGTTGATGTCATGCTGTTGATATGATTTGGTGTTCTCTCTCTGTGTTTTCGTTTAATGACACAGCATAAACATTTTATTATAGTATGATGCTATTCTTTGGAAATGATGTTTTAATGGTATGTATTAGTCCAGGGAATATGTAATACTACATTATAACAAATGAAAATATCTGACAATAGACAGTTGGTGGTTTCCATTTTTTCTAATTTTCTATAAATACATAATGAATATTTTGGGCATAGGAGTCTTTCTACAGTTAGAATTATTTCTTTATGATACATTCCCAGAAGTAGAAATATGCGGTACTGGCATGTGCATTTTAAAAGCCACTCATGGGTGTTGCTACCTTATGCTGGTTGTACCCCCAGAATTATAGAATGTATGTTTTATTGTACCCTTGCCAGCACTGGCTATTAGTGATTTTTTGGGTAAAACACAAGAATGTGAAAGAAATATGGCATGCCAAGATAGGTGCAGTTAATGAATCAACACAGGTAAGATGATGCAAGCAAGACTGCTGACTGGGAGGAATGTGTCTCTGAACCCTCTTGATTTTGTTCGGGAGACAGATGTGAGAGTCCAGCAACTCACCTGGAACTGGGGAGCAGAAGCGGTTGCTCTTCCTCGCATTTGTACCTGCCCTTGTAAATGCTGTGTAGAGCCTGTTCTCTGAAGAGCCCTTCGAACTCATTGTGGAGATATTAATGAATCCTAGCCTCGTTCATAATCAGGAGCAGGAGCAGATGCTCCAAGCCAGATTTCGAGTCAAATAGCTGCTCACAGATCCCCTGCTACTGGTACAACGTATAGATGGTTTTATGCCCTTGCAGTGGAGGAGGGTGAGAGGAGATCATTAAAAACCAAGTCCATCCCCACCACAGCAGTGAAGTGGTTTCTCCTTTCGAATACAGACAAGGCCCAGGCCCACATCTCCGTCTTCATTTGTGTTCAAGACATCTGCCTGATTTTCATTACCCAATATTTCCTCCCACTGCTCTCACCGCAGGCCTGTCTGGTGCACTCAGCTCCAAGTAGGCAGGGAGAAGGGTTTCCCATGCCTGCTGTCTCAGCATCATGAATAAGACAAAAACACTATAGTTCTCTGGATCTGTCAGCAGTTTGGGAGCTCTCTTCAGGCCTAGACAAGTGATTCCCAAGCAGGGAAGATTTTACCCCCAGGGAACATTTGGCAAGGTCTTGAGTCTTTTCTGGTTGCCACAACCAAGGATTGTGGGGGGGGGGGGGGCGGAAATGATATGGGTGTCTCATGAGTAGTGGCCACGGATGCTGCTAAACATCCTACCACGTATAGGACAGCCTCTCTCCCTCACAATGTCTGCAGTGCCAAGGTTGAGAAATGCTGGCCTTGAGGCATGGTTGCTTCTTGTTTATTTTTTTTCCCAGTTTTGTCAAGAAATAATTGACATACCATTTGTCACTGTATAAGTTTAAGACCTATAGCGTGATGGTTTGATTTATGTATCTTGTGAAACGATTACCATGGTAGGTTCACTTAATATCCATCTTTTCATATAGATAGAATGAAAGGAAGAAAAGAAAGGAAAAAAATTCTTGGGATAAGAGGTTTTAGGATTTATTCCCTTAACAACTTCCCTATATACCTGTGGCCCTGTTAACAACCCTAGTCACCATGCACTACATTGTATCCCTAGTACTTAAGTTATAGCTGGGAAGTTTGTACCTTTTGACCACCTTCCTCCAATACCGTCTCCCTGTCCCCAGCCTCTGGTAACCACAAGTTTGATTTTTTTTTTTTTCTGTTGGGTTGGTTTTCTTTGTGTTTTGTTTTAGATTGCAAAATAAGATCATACAGCATTTACCTTTTTCTTTTCAACTTATTTCACTTACTACAATGCCTTCAAAATCATCCAAGTTGTCTCAAGTGGTAGAATTTGTTTTTTTTTTTTTATGGCTCAATAATACTACATTTTAGAGATATATTATACAACTTCTTTATCCATTCATCCATCACTGGACACTTGGGTTGTTTCCATGTCTTGGCTATTGTAAGTAATGCTGCCATGAACATGGGGGTACACATATCTTTTCAAGTTAGTGGTTTTGTGTCCTTTTTGTTCCCAGAAGTGGAATTGCTGGACCATATGGTAAGTTTTTTGTTTTTTTTTTTTTAATGTTTTTTAAATTTATTTTGCCAGAGAGAAAGAGTGTGTGTGAGCGGGGCATGGATAGAGGGAGTAGAGAAAGAGAATCCCTGATGCAGGGTTTGATCTTACAAACCATGAGATCATGACCTGAGCCTAAATCAGGAGTCAGACACTTAACCAACTGAGCTACCCAGGAACCCCTGGATCATAGTTCTATTTTTAACTTTTGAGGATTTATCGTAGTGTTTTCCCTAGTGGCTGTAGCAATTTATAATCCCATAAATAGTTTAGAAATGTTCTCTTTTCCCTACATTCATGGCAGCATTTATCTCTTGTCTTTTTTATTATGGCTGTTCTAAAGGCGTGAGGTGGTAATCATTGTGGTTTTAGTTTGGATTTCCCTTATCACTAGTGATGTGATACTTTTCCACGTACCTGTTGGCCATTCATATATCTTTTTTTGGGAGAGTTTTCTAGTTAAGTCCTTTGTCCATTTTTAAATCAGGTTGTTTTTATGCTATTGAATTGTTTCAGGTTCTTTTTATGTTTTGGATATCAACCCATTATCAGGTTTGTAAGTATTTTCTTCCACATTTCGTAGGTTGTCTTTTCTTTTTGTTGATGGTTTCTTTTACTGTCCAGAAGCTTTTTAGTGTGATGTAGTCCTACTTGTTTTTGATTTTCTTGCTTGTCCTTTAGGTGTCCTATCAAAAAAAGTCATTAGCAAGACTGATGTCAAGGAGCTTTTTCTATATGTTTTCTTAAAGAAGTTTTATGGTTTCTGGTAGTACATTTAAGTCTTTAATCAATTTCAAGTTAATGTGTATGAGTGGTACAAGATGTAGGTCTAGTTTCATTCTTTTTCATGCGAATATCCAGTTTTCCCAGGTTGAAGAGACTATCTTTTATACAGTGAGCATTTTTGTCTCCCTTGTCAAATATTAGCTGACCATGTATGGTTGGGTTTATTTATGGGCTCTCAGTTGTGTTCCATTGTTCTGTTTGTCCATCTTTATGCCAGTACTCTACTGTTTAATGCCTATGGCTTTATAGTGTACCTTGACATCAGTAAGTGTGATGCCTCCTGCTTTCTTCTTCTTTCTTAGGATTTCTTTGGCTATTCGGGGTCTTTTGTGGTTCTACGTAAATTTTAGGAGTGTTTTTCCCACTTCTGTAAAAAATGCCTTAGAAATCTTGATAGGGATTACATTGAATATACAGATGGCTTTTGGTAATATTGACATTTTAACAATACCAATTGATCCAGTCTGTGAACACAGGATATTTTACCATTTAATTGTGTTTTCTTCTATTTCTTTTATCAATTTCTTAACAGGTTCCAGAAGAGAGATCTTATACCTACTTAATTAAATTTGTTCCTAAGTATTTTATTGTTTTTGATGCTATTGTAAATGGGATTGATTTATAAATTTCTTTCCCAGAAAATTTGTTGTTAGTGTATAAAACTGGTACTTATTTTTGTATGTTAATTTTATTTTCTGCAACTATACTGAGCTCATTGATTAGATTTAACAGTTTTTTGGTTGAGTCTTTGGGATTTTGTATATATAAAATCATGTAATCTGCAAATTGAGACAATTTTACTTCATCCTTTACAATTGTGATACATTTAATTTTTTTCTTGCCTGATTGCATTGGCTAGACTTCCAATACTACCAGAAGTGTCTTGTTCCTGATCTTAGAGGAAATGTTTTCAACCACTCACCATAGAGTATTATGTTACCTGTGGGCTTGTGATATCTATATCTATATATCTATATCTATATCTATATCTATATCTATATCTATATCTATATCTATATCTATATATCTGTATCTATATCTATATCTATATCTATATCTATATCTATATCATCTCCTTTATTATGTTGAGATATGTTCCTTCTGTGCCATATTTAAGCTTTTTAAAATCATGAATGGGTGTTGAATTTTTTAAATTGCTTTTTTCTTTGTCAATTGAAATTATCTTATGGTTCTTTTCTCTTATTCTATTAAGGTGATATGTCATATTGATTGATTTGTATATATTGAATCATCCTTGTGACCCAGGGATAAATCCCACTTGATCATGGTGGATGATCCTTTTGATGTGCTCAAAAGGATGTGCTGGTGAATTAGTTTGGCAGCATTTAGTTTGGCAGTATTTTACTGAGAACTTTTGCGTCTATATTCATCTGAGATATTGGCCTGTAGTTTTGTTTTCTAGTACCATCCTTTTCTGGTTTTGGTGTTAGGATAATGTTGGCTTTGTAAAATGCATTTGGGTGTGTTTTCTCTTATTCAGTGTTTTGAAGAGTTTGAGAAGGATTGGCATTAATTCTATTTACATACTTAGTAAAATTCACTGGTGAAGCATCTGGTCTTGGGCTTTTCTTTGTTGAGAGATTTTGATTACTGATTCAATCTCCTTACTAGTAATTGGTCTATTAATGTTTTCTCTGTGTTCTTGATTCAGTCATAGTAAATTGTGTGTTTCTAAGAATTTTTCCATTTCTTCTAGTTTGTTGGCATATAGTTTTTCACAGCACCCTCTTATGGTCCTTTGAATTTCTGTGCTATCAGCTGCAATTTTTTTTTTTCATTTATAATTTTGTTAGTTTGGTTATTCTTGCTAAGGATTTGTCAATTTTGTTTATCTTTTCCATGAACCAGCTTTCCATTTCATTAATCTTCTTTGTTGATTTTCATTTCTCTTTTTTATTCATTTGTGCTCTAATTTTTATTATTTCTTCTCTACTGCTAATTTTGGGCTTGATTTCTTCTTTATCTACTATAGTATCGAGTTAGGTTTTTATTTGTTGTCTTTTATCTTAATGTAGGCATGTTTGCTATGAACTTTCCTCTTAGAACTGTTTTTGCTGCATTGTGTAAGTTCTTGTATGTTGTGTTTACATATTAGTTTTTTTTTTTCAAAGTTTATTTCTGTTTGAATTTATTTTTTGAGCCATTGGTTCAGGAAAGTATTGTTTAATTTCCATGTGTTCATAAATTTTCACTTTCCTCTTGTTGACTTTTAGCTTCATGCCATTATGGTCAAAGAAGATACTTCGTATGGTTTCAGTCTTCCTGAATTTGCTAAGACTTGTTTTGTGGCCTAACATATGGTCTATCATAGAAAATGTTCCATGGGCATTTGAGAAGAATGTGTATTCTGTTGTTGGATAAGATTTTTCTCTATATGTCTGTTAGGTCCATTTGGTGTATAGTGTTGTTCAAATCTACTGTTTCCTTATTGATTTTCTCTAGATGGTCTATCCATTGTTCAGAGTAGGGTATTAAAATCCCCTACTATTAATGCCTTACTGTTTCTCATTTTAGCTCTGTTAGTTTTGGTTGATATATTTAGGTGCTCTGATGGGCATATAAATATTTATAATTGTTATATCTCCCTGATATATTGGCTCCTTTGTCATAAAATGACTTTATTTCTTTTTTCCATTTTTAGCGTAAAATCTGTTTGTCTAATAAAAGTATAACTACTGCTGCTACTTTTGGGTTATCATTCGTTTGAAATGTCTTTTTTCATACCCTCACTGTCAGTCTATTTGTATCTTTAAGGCTAAATTGAGTTTCTTGTCCACAGTGTATTGTTGGGTTTTGTTTTTGTTTTCCTTTGCTTTGAAATCCTTGCAGCCATTCTGTCTTTTAGTTGCAGAATTTTATCTGTTTACATTTAAAGTAGTTATTGATAGATAAAGAGTTACTACTGCCATTTTATTACTTCTTTTTTGGTTGCTATGTACATCTATTTTTCTTTTGTTTCTTATCCTGCTATCTTGTGGTTTGATGTGTTTGCTATCATTATGCTTTGACTTCTTTTATTCTTTTGTGTATTTACTGCAAGATTTTCCTTTGTGGTTACCGAGAGGCTTACCCTAAAATATCTTAAATGTATCACACCCTATTTTAAACTGATAAGAACTCACCTTCAATCAAATTTATAAACTTTACACTTTTATTTCTCTTCCATGTTACCTTTTAGGTTATTGTCATAATTCACATGTTTTTTATGTTGTATAACTAATAATAGATTATTCTACTTAGGGTTATTTTTGCTACTTAAAAATTTTTTTTAAACTAGAGTTGTAAATGAAGTATGCACCAGTATTACAAAACTACAAAATCTAAGTTTATATATGTGCCATTATCAGTGAGGTTTATGGTACCTTTTTATGTTTTTATGTTTTATGTTAGTGTTCTTTGACTTCCACTCAAAGAACTCTTTATATATTTCATGTAAGACAGGTCTAATGGTAATGAACTCCCTAAGCTTTTATTTGTTTGGGAGGTCTTTTCCCTCCTTCATTTCTGAAAGATAGTTTCAATGGGTATGGAATTCTTGGTTTATAGTTATTTTTTTTCAATATTTTGAATATGTCTCTCCATTCTCTCTTGGTCTGAGAAGTTTCTGTTGAAAAATCCATTGATAGTTTTCTGGAGATTCCTTTTTATGTAACTTCTCTCTTTGCCTTGTCTTAAAATTCTTTGTTTTTAACGTTTGCCAATTTGATTATAATGTGCCTTAGTGTAGGCTTAATCAGATTGATTATATTTGGGATCCTTTAGGCCTCGTGGGTGTAGATGTCCATTTCTCTCTCCAGGTTTGGGAAGTTTTCAGCCTTTATTGCTTTAAATATACTTTCTGTCCCTTGCTCTCTTACCTTTATAGAATTCCTATAATATGAATATGTTTGTTTTCATTATGTCCCATAATTCCTGTAGTCATTTTTCAGTCTCTGTTATTCATTTTAAAATTTTGCTCCAGGGTTGCCTGGGTTTCTCAGTGAGTTGGACATCTGACTCTTAAGTTTGGGTCAGGTCTTGATCTCCCGGTCATGAGTTAAGACCCTGAGTGGGACTCCATGCTGGGCGTGAAGCCTACTTAAAAAAAAATTTAAATTTTGCTCCTTTGATGGTTAATTTATAATATTTCTATTTTCTGTGTCACTAATTATCTATTCTGCATGTTCCAGTGTACATTTGAAACTCTGTTGAATTCTTCAGTTCAGTTATTTATTTTTCAGCTGTAGGATTTCTATTTGGTCTCTTTTGATGGTTGCCATTTCCTTGTTGAGATTCTCATTTTGTTCATGTCTTGTTTTCATAATTTTGTTTAGTCATCTGTGTATGTTTTCATGTAGTTGCCTAAATTTCCTTAAGAAGATTAGTCTGAGTTCTTTGTTAATAGATCTCTATTTTTTTAGGGCCATTTGTTAGAGCTTTATTAGTTTCCTTAGGCAGTGTCCTATTTACCTTTTTGTGTGTGTGATTCTTGGTATCTGTGGATTTGAGTGAGTTCCTCTTCCAGATTTTATAGACCCTTCTTCACCAATCAGCTCAGTTTGGATTTACAAGTGTTACTGCTGCTAATGTCCTTTGACAGTCAGGATTTGATATTATGACCTAGTTTTGGGCAAGGCAACTGTTTGAGTTCTGAGAACAGAGACGTGAGGGTATGCCTCTAAGAACAATTGGTTGGGACTGCTAGCTTGGTTCCCTACCTACTGTGAAGCTTTAGGATGACTCTGTGGTTGCATAGATTCTTTGGTCAGGCTTACTTGATAGTTGGGTCTAGGTAATATGTCCAGTAGTGGATGGAGCCACAAATTTACTTCCTTTTCCTGGCAGGTCAGTAGGATGGGACCCAGAACCTGTATAGCTTCTTGTTTGGGAACCCATATCAGCCCAGAGTGTATGGCCATTAGTTTTGCTTTGTAGATAAGGAAAGCCACTGTTTGTGGTTTCTGTTCAAGTGCCACTGTATGTAGGGTTGTTAAATGGGCTACATAGCTTCCCATGTGCTCTGGTTAGGTTCTCTGGTGGGGCAGACTGAAGACTATATTCATTAGTGAGCAGGACTATGAATTAGATTCCCTGCCTGGGTCTATCAGGAGAGCTTCTCTAAAACTGGTAAAACTCTTTGTTGTCTTAACTCGAGCTGACCCACACTCCAAGTTCCATAGCTGAACCCGGCCACTGCCTTCCCCTTTCTAGCTCAACCACTGCTCAACTTGCAAGGGTTGTAACCAGCCCTTATGGTCCCCTGTGACTAAAAGACAGTCTCTATAGTGGTTGGGTTATATATCAGCTTCTAGGTCTAGGAAGGGGGACAGGCCACTCCAGACTGCCCTCAGTTTCTCAAATAGGCCCTCTCATTGGGAGAGGCTGGGAACTACCCTCAGCCTTGGCTATGAAATTAATCCCACTATCTGTGAATAGTCCAGGAATGCTCTATGACTGATACTGGCTTTGCTCGGGGATAATCAGCCTTCCTACCCACCTCTTGGCTCAAGTGCCGCTGGGTCACACAGCTTCCTGGAGTCATCTCCAATACTTCTTGTCAGATGTAGGTAGAAGATGGTATCCACAGTGTGTGGGGCTGTAACTCCACTCCTTTCTTGAGCATGGGAAAACTGGATTCTAGGGCTGGCAGAATTCCTCATTTGAGTATCTGAATCATGTATATCTGTACCCCCCTTGTTCCCTGGTCAAAGTGCACCCCCAGCTTGGTTCTACAGATGAGCAAACCTGCTGGTTGGTATTACTACTTCGGTACTGCAGGAATGAACTTGATTTTCCAAGATTCATGTACTGGTTGTTGCAAGCCCCTCCCTGCCTTGTCCATTATACTCAGATTGCCATTCACTGGGCCCTGCAGATTCCCCTTGCAATACATATGGTGTGACATCAGAACAGGGGCTCTCACAAAGTGACCCCAGTGCTACAAGTGGATCTTAGTGTCCCCTGTGAGTTCTCTTTTCCTATTGGAGGAACTGAAGGCTCAGAGAGGAGACCTCTTTGCTCGGTGGTACACCGGTCTGGGAGAGAGCAATGTGCTCAACTAATGTGTAGTCACTTCTCTTACCCTTCTAATGCAGTCTTGGTCTTTGTGGTACAGGGATTGCTTTAGCTTCCTCCTCGTGCTCTAGGATTCTATCAGTGGTATCTTGTTCTTGAATAGTTGTTAGTTGTTTTTGTAAGGGGGAGAAAAGTCAGGAAAGACTTGTTTTACCATCTTGCTGATGTCACTCCCTGATTATTATTTTTTAATGCCAGGCATAGTGTAAGTGGATAAAGTTGAGCGTGAGGGACATATGATGAGCCATTCTTAATGATGAGCCATTCTTTACATTGTTCATTCAAGAAATAAGTGTATCAGGTACTGTCTTAGGCTCTTGGATACAGCCATAAACAAAATATACAAAAATCTGTGTCCTTGAAGAGTGTACATTATAAGGCATGAGCTCCTCTTATCCAGATACTTGACTTTTCCAGAGCCAAGAGAAGGGAGGATCAATCAAATAAATACATTATATTTTATATCCTTATGAAATCTGATGTATTATTGCAGCCAGTCGGGTATAATAAAGATCATATAATTTTTATTATTTATGCCAAGATAAACAGCCATGGGGAGTTTTTGTGTGAAACATGTATTTACCTGTGAGTCACAGTAAATTGGCTCTACTGTGAATCAGAAAGGCTGTTTGATTTTGTTTCCCTGAGGAGTGGGAACATTCAGCATAAAAATATTTCTGTTCCCAAAAAGAAGTGACAGTCTCCAGATGGATGGCCTGGTTATTCTCCTTTGGATCTTGCTTCACCACACATTGTGGGTAGTAGCCACTCTTTCCAACAAGATGATCTCTGTTCACAACTCACTTCTTTCTCATATGCCATATAACAAATTTTAATGACCTGCTCCTCTGATATCCATAGCAGTGACAGCCAGTACCACATGACTCTTTATCAGGTTATGCATTACACGGGTTGAGTTCTTGTTTTGTCTGTTGGAGGCGCACCTGAATTGTGAACTCCTGCCTTCCAGGACTGTGGCTCATGGATTTTGGTCTCTCTGAGGCTGCCAGATGTGTAATACATACTTAAGGATATACTGGGAGCCTCTTCTCTCACCCTGTGTAATTGTAGCATTCTTCCTTGTGAAGGGAAAGGGGACACAGCCCACAAGAAAGTTGTTGAGCCAACTCAGCCTCCCAGTGGATCTCCTGTGAAGCCTTTACTTCTCATATGAGTAGTGTCCACACTGAGTTCATATGGTAGTAGAGATGGGGAGAGTAATGTATCTTGCCTATTTGGATATTTCCATAGCTTCTGTTCATGGATATGAAGACTTAGCTCAGGATTAAGGAGTATACAATGTGTCCTGTCCCATGGAAATGCCCTTGGGCATTTTTATTGTGTCCCTTTCCCCCAGTAGAGACCACCCTTCTTTTTTTTCCTTTATTTTGCATCTGCCCTCAAACCCCACCAATTATTGTCCCTAAAGTCCAGCATGAGTTGCTATGTCTGCCCTGTTTGGTCTCATTCCTGGGAATGTTTGCGTGGGTAGGAGTGTGGTAGGGTCTGAAAGACCTTTTCCACTTGGAAGATCAACTTGCTGCTAACATGACTCCTGTGTGATGCTAAGTTAAGCTGCATGTTTCTCCTTTCTACCCTTGAGTTAATGTCACAAGGTCTGCTGAATTCTTGGGTATACTTTAAGGAGCAGGAGGGAAAGAGAAGAAAACTTCTATTGTCACACCTCTGCTACCCCTTCCACAACTCTGGAAGACCCCTTAGTTTGTGGAGTTTATATAGACCTGTAGCTGACTTATTCACTCTGTTCCTAGTTGTGTAACGCGGGGGCATTCATACTTACCTTCTAGAGTGACTTTCACGCACTTGTCTCTCACCTAAACAAGTGAGTATTTACGTTGAGATGTTTTCATAGCATGTAAAACTGACCTGCCGAGTAGCTGAGATTCTATAGAGATAACAGATGTTGATACATAAGCAAGAAACTCAGTTGTTAAACAGATAAGGGGAGCAGGTTAAGAATCACTTTTCTCCTGTTACTTTGATCAAGTAACATTTTGAGTTTGAGAGAGACTAGACCATCTTAATTATTGAATACCTTTGTGCTAGGCATGGTGCCAGGCTCAGGAATGTGGAACTTCAAGTCTAAATCTTGGCCCTAAGGAGCTGGTGCTCTACTTGGATAAAGAGGTAAATAGGAATTTCTGTAGAAAAATCTGTCGCTCAAGTGAATCCCAGGGTCCCACACAATCAAAGCTTTGTTTAAAGTTCCATTCATAGTTGCACAGTCCAGTCCAGCATCCAAAGTATTTGAAAAGGAATTCCAGTTTTTCCTTCCATATTTCAATACATGTTAAAGAAGACCCAATTCATAACCCACAACTACACTTCTCAAAATGTGTGTTCTCCTCTTCTTCATTATTTTGGTCCTTGTGTTACTCAGGAGTCTTTTATATGACAGTCCCATAAAACTCTTCTTTTCCTTCCTCTTCTCCCAGCAGTTAGTTGAATGGTTTGACCTAATCTCTCCTGGCTAACCTCCCAACCCTGCCCCACCTTGTCCTCTGGCTTCTTAGGTGCTTGTCTATCCTCCTGACATCTAGGCTGGAAAAAGACACAATTGTTCTTTAGAGGATAGGAGTTGGGTAAAATGCAGTGGGAAGTTGGAGAACCTTTACATGTTAACGAATAGTCTCACTGTCACACCTGTGGTCCACGTTTTGGCTATTCGTTGTACACCCTTCTCGTGGTAATAGTTGAATTCTAATCTATTCTCTAGGACACATTATTTTCAGATATCCTAATCTTCTCTCTCTCCCTGTAGGGCATACCCTTTTTGTGCAGAGAAAAACAACTTCATCTCTAAAAGAAGCAGGACACCCACATAATAGGATTAGTGTACTCTGGTTGGTAGGGCTGATTAGAACTGCTTGTCTTGGGGCAGTATTGATTGTCTTGTTAGAATTATTTCAGTAATTGTGTGTGTGTGTGTGTGTGTGTGTGTGTGTGCGCGCGCGCGCGCGCGCGCATGCGTGTGTGTTTTAAGGAGAGCAAATGTGAACAGCTGCAGTTTTCTGAGACCAGTCGAAAACACATGTCTTTGTTTATTAAACACGTATGGGCAGCCAGTTTATTGAGGAATTTCAACTTGGGAAATAAACATGAGACAATTTTATTTATTTTTAATTCCTGCTTTACCTTAACAACATCTTGGGGGAGATTCCATAGTTTTCCATCATTTTTGGCTTTAAAACTAAGTTCATTTGACCTTAAATCTTCCATACCAGATTTGGAGAATCTTTTCCTTTTCACCTGCATAGTTTAGACTTCTGGCTTGAGGAGCCAGTATTGTGCTGAATGTATAATTTATGATTTATCCCTCTTCCTGCCAGGGTTCATGTCAGGGTGGGCTCTTTGGAGGGCCAGGTGGAGGACTGTCTAGTACATAATTCACTGATGGGGTGGTTTGACTCCAGATTCACCTCTTCTTTTCCTTTCTCCTTTTTATCAGTCAGGATGAGTTAGGTTATGCTGTGGTGACACATAACTCCAAAAATCATCCTTTTGTCTTAAAACAGTGAAGGCCTGTTTTTCCCTCATTCTACACATCTCTCATGGGTTGGTAGGGGCTCTGATCTGTGTTGTCCTCAAGGAAGCAGGCTGATGAAGACTCCATCTCCGTGCTTTCACAATCACTGTGCTGCAGAGCTTACATTAACTACTGGACTGCATCTTCTTAGATGAGGCATTTTTTTTTTTTTTTTTTTTTTTTGAGCAAGGAAATTACATGGTCAGAATCCACTTCCATGGGGGCAGTTAAGGGTAATCCTACCATGTATACTTGGAAGAAGAAGTCATATATTTGGCTAATGGTATTAATGACATCCCAAGAACATGTTCTCATAGACGTCTGTATCATAGCCTTAGCTGATAAGGTCCTCTTATTTTGTAGGTCGTCCCCATGGGGAGATACACACAACAAGGTGCTAGGGTTGCCTTCTGTGTTCTTTTGCTCTCTAAACTCTCATCTTTGTTCTCTACTAAATGGTGGGGATAGATGCTTACATACTGCTGCCCCTTCTCTAGGTTTGGCCAGCCCTCTTGAGTTTTCTTTTTTCTGTTCAGTTAGTCATAGGACAGACTAGCAAACCCACTGCCTGAGATTTTCAGTTGGGGAAACAAATATTCCCCTCTTGTAGGTACCACTCCCCCACCCCGGGTTTTAAGCTGTTTTCCTATCATATGGTCTAAAATTGGTACCTCAGAAGGTAAGTGTACCTTACTGGAGGAACATGGTGAGTATTGCATTTTCCAGAAGGTTGATGACCACCTTCTTCCCACTCTGGTCATCTTCTCATATCTCCAAGGAGCAGGTGAGGGCCTCCATGAGGGTTAGTTGTGCCTACTTTATAAAGCCATTTCTAGGTAGGAGTTGTGTTTGAACATCTGGAAGCTTTCGCACCCCCGCCCCCTCTTTTTTTCATAGAATATATAGGAATTTGATTCCAAAATGGGTCTTAGTCAAATTTGGTGGGGAGCAATGTAAGTCCCACTGAAACAACACGCTGTTTGTTTGATTTTTAAGAGGGTGTAAGCAGGGGAGAGGGGCAGAGGGGGAGAGAGAAGCTTTAGCAGACTCCATGCTCAGTGCAGAGTCCAACATAAGGCTTGGTCCCATGACCCTGGGATCATGGACTGAGCTGAAATGGAGAGTCAGATAGTTAGCTGACTGAGCCACCATGGTGCCCCAACACACTTTTGATATAAGGGGCTTAACCCTCTGCTTGGCAGTATAGTAATTCATTGATAAATAGGAGGTTTAATAACCACTAATTTAAAAATCCTCTAGGCTTGCAACTTATGTTGGTTAACACTGGGACCTTTGCTGAATTCAGAGGTCTTTATTGTTGTTCAAAGTAACTAGGGGCTTGAGAGAGAGTTTAATTTCTTGAAAGAAATATTTTGTTGGGTGATTTAGTTTATGTTCCATTTAAGTGAAACCAGTGATTATTTCAAATCTGCATGTCCTTGATATATGTCAGACTTGGGTGTGATTTTTTTTTTTTTTTTATACAGTAACTTCTTCCCTTTTTGGGATACTGATGCCATTCATACCCTTTGAGACTTTGAGTATGGCCACACGAGGTTGGGTCTCAAGCCCTTGTGTTTTGTTTCTCTGATTTGTTGGTGGATGACTCTGGCTCACTAATCTTTGCTCTAGCAGTAATCATAGCTAGTATCTTTTGAGACTTAGTATGTGTGAGGTGCTGTTCTATGATAGCCTTGTCACCGTTTTGTTTTATCAGTCCTCCTTCTATGTATGTGCGTACCCACACATATACTAAAGCTGCTGTACCAAGCTCCCTGCATACAGCTTATTTCATCTTTATAGCTCTAATAGAGATCCCAGAGGAGCCTGGAGCTCAGTGTGGGTTAGAGACTTGCCAAGTAGAAGAGCTAAGGGAAAGAAGGGAAGCTTCAAATGTGGGTTGGACTCCAAATCTACATTCTTGAGCATGCTGTGCTGCTCTTAGAAATAAACCTCATTCTGTTTGCTGGCTTGGCAGCCAGCAAGTTGACAGAAACTGGGTTTTCAGCATTGTTACTTAAAGTCAGCATCCTTCTTTGCAGAGTCACAAGGCTATGCTGATAGGTGTGGGCTGTTTTTGTCAGCTTATTGGAGCAGTCCTTAGCTTCAGGTGCTGCCTGAGCTGACATGTGGAGCTTAGCCAAGGATGCCTTATTGAGATGAGGCTAGGTTTTTCAAAACCTCAAGTTTGGTCATTCCCAGGGGAGTTAGTGGGGAAATCATCGTTACGGTCCAGTGGATGTTGACCCACTCTTGTGTAGAGCTGGTCTTAGGGGTTGCTGGCAGGCTGACAGGTTTGCTTTGAAATCCTAGCTAGGGAGCTGGTTCCCCTCTCTTCCCCTGCAAGTTATACTGAGCAGCGTTACAAGAGCTCCCTGAACTCTGAGTAGCCTGTGAGTCTTTTCCCAACCTTGAAGTTGGAGGGTAAGGTGTCTGGATTGTACCTCTCCAGAATCTTTCGGCACTGGGCTTTTCTGCTCCTATTTACAAAAAATACATTGACTACTGAAAAATTGATATGGTTATAAAAGAAATAACATTTTTCTGAGGATGTTAAGAAAAATAAACAGAACGAAGAAAAAACAAAGTGTATTTAATTTCATAGATAGCTATGTTGGTTTATGTCTCTATATCTATGTGTATATAGTTTTAAATGAAATCATGTAATGCATGTGCCCTTTCATTTTAAAATGCTGATAAACATCTTTCTCTCTCATGGTGTATACTTGGACCCTATACTATATTCCTTTGGGTGGATATTCCATAATTTATTAAAATAAGTCTGTATTTGTTTGTTTATTTTTACATTTGGGCTGTTTTTCAGCTTTTCCCTAGTGTAACAATGTTGTGATGAACATTTTTGGTGATTAAATATTTGTTTATCTTTACAATTATTTCCTTAGGATAAATTTTAGAAAAAGAATTGCTGAATTGCTAGGAAATAATATGCAAAATTTCATGTGTGTATATGTGTATATATATCATATGCACTTTGCTTTTAGCATTTAATAATATGTATTGGAAGGAGTCCATAGCATTTCATCAAGATCTTTCTTATTCTTTAATAAGGCTGCAGAGTTTTTCCCATTGTGTGGATTTTACCCAGCCAACTTCCTGTGGATGGGCATTTAAATTGTCTGAACGTTTTTCTGGCAAATGCACAAGGCAAGTGAATAAGTTTGTGTGTCTCTTGTTTCATGTTGGTGGAGTTACACCTTTGGGGCGCCTTCATAGAAGTGGGATTGCTGGGTCAGAGTCAAAGCGTATGCAGTAGTGTTGGATGTTTCTAAATCCCCCTCCCTGGGGCTGAAACATTCTGCACTCCAGCCAGTGACGTGTGACAGGTCTGGTTTCTCCACAGCCTTGCTGGCAGACTATGTGATGAAGCTTTTGAATTTTTGCAACCGTGATAGGTAAGCAGTGGCATTACATTGTGGTTTTAACTTGCATTTTTCTTACAGCAAGTGAAGTTGAGCATTTTTTTGTGTATTTTGTGTGTCTCTTTCTGTGTACTGTTTATGAATTTTGCCCGTTTTTCTATCTTGGGTCCTCATTATTTTTTAAGTTGCATAGTATTTCATAGTCTATATGAAATTCGTTTATTTACCTGGTTTCCTGTTGGTGGAAATTGGCGTTGTTTTTTATGTTTGCTGTTAAAGACAGTGCTGTAATGAATGATGTTATGGACACTTCATTTCACTCATGTGTAGCTCTGTCTTGCGTGTTCAATTCCAGAAGCAGATTTGCTTGGTCAAAGGGTGTGTGTGTTAGTAATGTGAATGGGTGTTGCCAAGTTTCGTTCCCCTTCTAAAGGGTTAACACCTACAGTTACCACCCACACCAGCGGGTGAGTACCTCTTTCCTCCCAGCTAGTGAGCAGACTGGGTTGTTGGCTTTCGGATTTTTGTCCTAATAGTGAAATATGAAATCTCAGTGAAGTGTTAATTTGCACTGAACATGTCTCGTATACTTGAGATGTTTGTATTTCTTTTTCTGCATTATGGTCTCCTACATTCTTTGGAGGTTTTGGCCCCCTTTTTTTCCTGGCAGATCTCCCTTCTTTCTGGACAGGTAATGATGGAGTTGTTAAATGGGAGGATTGCATGACCAGGATACCACCACCTGTGTGACCAGGAATTCTGGCTCTGGGAAATTCCAACCCCAGACTAAGCCATTCCCGAAGTGCCCCCATTCCTAAGGGCCACTCCAAACATGCACACGGTCTGCTGGTATCACTTGAGCTCAGCCCCCTGATGGTATGTCCTCCCGTGAATTCATGGCACTGAGTCCTTGGCCAACCACTCTCCAGCTAAATTCCTTAGTGAAAAGAGAGCCTGACTCCCAAACTGCAGCTGGCATCTTGAGGGTTCTTTTCATCATGCTCTCTGTTCATCCCCATGAAGGGAGCTGCTTCCTCCCCCTCTCCTGCCCAATCTACCTGGTCTGTTAAATGGCTCTGCCCCATTATTTCTGTGTGCTCAGGGCTCTTGGACATATGATCACCTCTGTGCTGATTGCCAGGCTGCAGAGTTTCCTGATTTCCTTGTTCCCAGTCTGTCCTTTGTCTGCTCAGAGGTGGAGAGTGCCCAAGACCCTCCCCTTCTGAGAAGGTGCTCCTTTCCTTAATGCTGCCGACCGTGCCTCTCTCCCTCCCCACATTTGCCCTGGGTTTGATCTACCTAATCTCTAGTTTTTCAGTGACTGAACAAAATAGGTGCTATGGCCATCTGCTTTTTTATAGATGAGGAAGCTGCCCAAGCCTTCACAGCTCTTAAGTGGTGAAGAAAGTACACATGTAATTTGACTCTGGGGAATATTCCAATTTGGTGGGGAAGACAGAAAAATCTCCAATTCTGATTATGCAGAAAATAACTTTAATTTCTTGAGCATATATTATGTGAATAGATTGGCATAGGATCACCCTGTGTGGCCGTGGGGACCTCAGCGTGGGCTAGAGATTTGGGCAGAGTTACGCACTGCACAAAGCAGAGTGTTGTGTTGGGGAGGTAGTGATTAGTTACCAGAGGCTAGTGTTCACTGAGCATTTGCTATTTGCCCAGTGTTGGACTAAGCCCTCTGTATGCTTATCTCCTATATTCTCACAGCCTTCTAGTGGAGAAGGAACTATTTCACTCCAGTTTAAATGTGTAAGGAGACTGAGGCTCAGAGTATTAACTGAGTTGCCCAAGGATAGATAGCTGATGACTGCAAAGCAATGATTCAGAGCTGGGTTGTCTGTCTCCAGAGCCTTAGGTTCGTAACTATCATGCAACACTACCTCCCGTGAGGCTGGGGAAATTGCACCAGGCCTCTTGGTAGTGTCCTCCAGGCAGATCCTCTCTTCAGGTATTGGAGAGAGGGAAGCCAGGATCTTTTGCTGTTCATATTGGTGATTGACCAGACCAGTGGCTTTTATAAGATAGGTTTCCTTTCTGCCTCTGGTGAGCCTGTTAACCATGGCGGCCTCCAGATGCTGCGAACCACATGGCTCTTGGGGGAGCAAGAGCTACTAGACTGGATTTGGGGGTGGCTGATCCCCTGTCAGCACCTTGGGGGGGCACCATGCTCAACAGCTGCACTTGAGAAGCCTCTTCCACATGTGCCTCTGGCTTCCTCTGTCTCTGTTATGTTTGGCCTTCTCACTGATAGCACTGTCACAGCAGGGGGACACCCTCACCTCCCACACTGTGCCCATGAATAAGACAAACAGCATAGCTCTTATCTCAAGACCATGTGGGGCTGGCTGACCAAGCTTGGCTGCCTTTTTTGATAACAATACCTTGCATTTTTCTTTAAGTTTTCCTTGGTCAATCACCAAACATTTGAAAGCCTATGTCCTTGGTGCCACAGGAAGATACAATATCTCTGCTCTTGTGGAATGCGTTGTTTTGTTCAAGATGTGCCCACAGATCGTTCCACAAAGAAATGGTTGAACAGGACAGTAGTCGTAAAAGGAGCCATGGAAGGCATCAGGAGGCAATGTCCAGGTCAGTGCAGGCCTCTTGTATTCTCAGTGGAACAGGAAAAGGCCAGTCTGGAATCTTCTTCAAGGAAGTGGGACTTTCAAGATGGCTGGATAACTTTCAGTGGAGCAGACAGAGGGGTGGCATGCACTAGGGCCTCACAGCTGGCCTCTGGGTTCTAGGTAGAGTGTCAAGGCGGTGCTGCTGTGAAAGCCCCCGTGCTAAGACGATTCTGAGCCATTGAGAGCATTTACTGAAGGAGAAAGGGAAGGAGAAAGTGTCTACCATAGCCTTTCCAAAGTACATGGCACAGAACCTTAATCAATGAGAAAAATGATTCCCTGGAGAAGTACATCATATCCTCCCTTTAGATGCTCACAGTACACATTCGTTTTTTAAGGCTCTGAGAAGTCCTATAGTAAAGAAGACTATTTCATTTTCAACCTCTTGTTTCCCAAACTTATTGACTGTAAGACCCTGTAACATTTTTCTTTGGGGGCATAATTGTTATTAATATATCCAGCAGAACCAGTGGGTTTTTTTTTAATCTTTAGAAATGCTAAAATCATATATTTCTGAAAGACTTTTTCCTTAAAAGCAGTTAGCTGTGAAGAGCTCTTGAGCTTAAAATTTTAGCCTCCAACTTTCCAAGGACTTAGTAACAAGGAGTCATTCTTGACAGGTTCTGGAAAGCTCTAGTTAAAATGTTAAGTTCCTCGAGGGCAGTATTGGAGCCTTAACCTCCTCTGTGTCAACCCCATAGCTTGCTGAACGCTGACCATATAGTAGCTACTCAATAATTACTTGCTAATTACTTGATTGAAGATGTTTGCTAAATGCCAAAGAGTTAATTAGTTGAGGCTGGAATCAAGTACTTTCAGCTTCCAGCCAGAGGCTTATTTTGCTAGCCAACAAACTCCAAGGCTGAGCCCTCCAGCCTCCTGCTGTTTCCTAAAGCTACCTCAAAGTTTATTCAACTCTTTGATTAAGTTGTTGTTGTTATTGTTGTTGTTGTTGTTGTTGTTGTTGTTGTTGTTGTTGTTATTGGGTCCATCCTCTTGACTCCCTTTCTCCACATCATGGACGAAGCTGTGATGATGTGAGTGAGCAGACAACCAGATGGAGATTTTTGATTCTGGTGGGCAGCCCTTCTACCTCCATTTTATCCCACTACACCTCATTGCTCCAGAAAAACATGGCGATTTTGATCACCTCTGCTTTGTTCTGAGTGTGGGCTGTACTTTGGAAATTCCATGCTGGTGTTGAGTCTGCCAGGAGTGGGGCCGGAAGCATGCTGTTACCAGGGCTAGGTAACAATTGTCACTCAATTTTTGAGCACAATAAACGTGTCACCTACCCCCAAACCTTAATTACATTAGTACGTATGGATTGACTACCACAATGTACCTAGGGGTTTTCACAGCATCAATGGGAAAGATGGCCTTTTGTCAATAGGATTACAATGTAGGCTATTTATCATAAGTATCTCGGCCCAAGGTAACATGAATATAATGAAGATGTACTAATTTCTTTTCCTGTACAAATGTATTGGATTTCAGACCTATTGAAATGTGTCTTTTTGTGGCTGTTTGACACTTGAACTTGCAGCTTGCTAGTAAGCAAGAGAGGGCACTGAGCAGAATTCGAATGCCTTGGAGGAAAGTTCTTTATTTAAACCCCCACTGGGCTGCATCTGTTTCTGGGTCTGTTCTCCAACCTTGGGAATCAACAGGAAAGCATCTTCATTTTGAGTATTTCACTCTACCTCTGCCATGGATCAGCATTTTTGTGTTCTCTTTAACTCCAGGAGTCATTTAGCAGTATTATTTATGGAAAAATTGATTGGATTTAATGAAATAGAATGAGAAGGAGTCTTCGTTGTTCTGAGTGCTTTTTGGTTAGCAATAATTCATCAGAATGAGATCTGATTTTGATTAGGGGTATTGTGTCCTATTATGGAAACCTGTCTTCCTGGACAAATTATTAAAATAACCCGAAGCCCCCAAGACACTGCAGTTTTGCTGGTCTGGAAGATTTAGATCAACATAGGTTTTATTAACTCTTTGTGTGGTGGTTTGTAGATCTAACTGAAATCATGGAGGGCCAATATATCTGAATTGTCCATTGTGAATTTAATATAGTCAAGTACAGGGGCCAGTTAGAAACTTAACTGCTTAATGCTTCCTGGACACCATTCTGCCTCCACCCTACCATTTATTGATTCCAACGTGTGCAGAATATGTCTGATCTCACAGCCTTCCTACAGTCCGTTCCTTTGTGTCTGGACCTGTCTTCTCTTGCCTGGCCCCTGGTTTTTGCCCTGTTAAGTCTTTCTCATCCTTTTTGTCTCAGTCTGGCTCTCTTCCTCAGGGAAGCCCTATGTGAATTCCGAGTGGATCACATTCTTTGTGCAATTTTGCACAATGTACTTCTTCCTCAAGGCACTCGTCATAACTTTAATTCAATCATAGTTTATTTCTTTAATGTCTGTTTCCCCTGCTAGATTATCAGCTTCATGAGAGCAAGGACATGTCTGTGTTCTTTAATATATTCTCAGGGCTTTTGTGCAGTGCTTGATACAGAGTAAATAAGTGTTAATGGAAAGAAGGAAAAAAAGAGTTGCAACCTCATTTTGAAGACTTTGGCTTTTCAGAATGTACTAGAGCCCTAACATGGTCTTCAATAATCCCCACCTCCTGGTACTCATGCTCTTTTGCGGGGTGGACCTGGAGACTCATTTCTGACAAATGAGGCTATGACAAAGGTATAGGATGCTACTTCTAAAATTAGGTTACAAAGAGAATGTAGTTTCTGCCTTGTGTGCCCTCTCTTGCTCTTTTGCCTGTTCTGAAGGAAGCCAGCTGCTATGCTGTAAGCTTCCTGGTGGGAGTCCCAGGCCATGTGGTAAGGAACTGAGGGAGGCTTCTCATCACCAGCCAGTGAGGAACTGAGGCCCTCAGTCCAATTGCCTGTGAGGTCCTGGATCCTGCCAACCATCATGGGAGTGAACTTGGAAGGGGATCCTCCTTCAGTTGAGCCTTCAGATGAGACCCTGGCCAATAACGTGACCACAGCCTATGAGAAACCATGAAGCAGAGGCACTCTAGATTACGCTTAGATTCCTCCCTCACAGAAACTTGAGATAATAAACGTTTGTTTGCTTCGTTTTTTTTGTTTTGTTTTGTTTTTGTTTTTAAAGTAGGCTTCATGCCCAACATGGAGCCCATTGCGGGGTTTGAACTTGTGACCCTGAGATCATGACCGGAGCTGAGATCAAGAGTCAGATGCTTAACTGACTGAGCCATGTAGGCACCCTAATGCTTGTTTTTTTAAGGCAATAAGTTTTGGGGTAATTTGTTATACAGTCATAGATAATTAATGCACAGATCTTTCTCTCTTTGTTTATTAGACAATATTAATGATAATAATGGGAACTTAATACATGCCAGGTCTTGTACTAAACACTTAATATGTACACTTTCATCTGCTTCTTGCATTAACTCTGTGATGTATGTTCTTTTATTATCCCCAATTTTCAGATAAGAAGGCTAAGAGAGGTTGAATAACTTACTGAAGGTCTTGGCAGAGCACAGGGAGTGTGATCCTGGAGCCTCTGCTAGAGGTAGAATATAACGTGGAATGGCTTTGGGCTCCTTTGTCACCTAAGGACAGGAATCCTGACAGTATGGGTTTCTAGGACTCAGTGCAGTGCCGTGTGAGACTGAGTATGAGCGTTTGGGCAGTGGCTCATCTTGGAGCCCGTCTCTTTAAGGAATTGGAATCAAGTCCCTTTAGGAGAGATCCAGCTGCTGCTTTATTTAGGCATGCCCTCTTAATGCCCTGTGAATTAGCATGCTTAGTGTGGAAGCCCACTCCACTTGTGTCCAAGAATAAAATCCAATCAGGAACATAAAAGATGGTGGCTTTTGGAATAAAATGAACAGCATCTACTGTGATTACAGCTTGTTTTTTCACTTGTGCAAGATGAAATTAAATTGAGTAATTGTTTGCACATTTAACCACATGACTCTGTCTGTGGCAGATTGTGGCATTGTGAATATTTTAACCAGTGATAAAGTCTTTTAAACTTATGTTCCATTTTATTTATCTGTAGATCTAAAAATGCAACAGAACAGAATGCAGGGTGTCTAAGAGAAAAGGCTCTTGTTGTGTAAGATCACTCTGGATTTAGCTTATGAAGTTCCAAGGCCTTGTGTTGGGAACTAATTTTGTGTGCAGATTGATTCTAAGTCTTGGATTCTGGAGTTTATGTCTTTGCAGAGAAATTTGAAGACCAAAAGTCCGTTGCTGTCTGTTTTTTTTTTTTTTTTTTTCCTCCTCGGGTGGGTTTGTATATCTCCTGCCTCAGAATTGATTTTTGCCAACTTCTTGAATACTTTGGAGTTGCGTCATATTTGCTAATTCAAACAGATTCACTTTGAGTGATGGACATATAACCAGGCATGTACAGGTTGCAAATGAGCTTTGGGTATAAAACATATATTAGATGTGTTACTATTTGAAATGTTGCTTCAGATAAGACCTTATATTCTGGAAACATACCTCTCTGTCTTTTAGTGAAAACCTCTGACAATGCAGTAGAACTTTACCAGATAAACACAAATCAAGTTTGTCTCTTTATGAAAAGATCATTTATAATTTGTCAAAAGTGTAAGCTTGTACATCGGTCTTCATGTTGTTATGAAAAGGAATTTGGATGGAACTTGCATTTTATATTCCAAGGCTCTGCTTTGCCCACAGTGCTCGGCTGTCATGATTTGAATCTGTTTTCGGCTGTCATGATTTTGGCAGCCATTTGACGTTGGGGTTGCTTTCTAGTCTCCCTGAGATCACAAGTGAATTAAATAAGCAGGTTTAATTGGGTAGTCTCTTCAACTCTCTAAGTGTGGAGAGTTACGTTTATTTATATTAGTAACTTATATTTTCTTCATGGAAGTAGTTTATGAATGTAATCAAAATTGATGGCCTGGGTGCTTTTTAGTTAAACCTTCCCATTCAGTCATGAATCCTGGATTTTGGTATTACCTGGTATCTTCCCTTTTTCCACTGACTTCCATAGTAGCACTGTTCTATCATCGTTTTCTGAACATGGTCTCCCTGCTATCTGTGGCTCTTTTTGTTTATGTCCTTGTCTTCCTCCCAACCTTTCACTGTTGGTGATGCCTTAGGGCTCTGTCCTCAGGCCTTTTGTCTCTTTGTTAATCTCTCCTGCATAATTTCATTCAGCAGGAAAGTCTTGATAACCACATATATCGCACACTCTGAATATGTATCTCCAGCTCAGATCGAAGATTCAAGACACTGATGATCCAGTTGCACAGTGACGTTTCCACTTGGATCGTCTCTCTCTGATGCAGTTCAGACTCACTCTGTATAAACCAGAGTTCGTGTTCCTCCACTTCTTGTCATTGTGGGTGATATCTCCATTCATCCAGTCACCCAGGTCTGTGGGCTGCTATTATCCTTGGATCTTCCCCACCCCATACCTAAGCCTGCCCATCTTGCCTCCTACGCCTTCAAAGCATGTTTCCTTCCCTGGATTCTTGTCAGTCTCCTACTTTAGCCCCCCCAACCCCACTCTCCAATTTCTTTCCACATCATCTTTGAGCCACCTTCTATCTTGCTTCCAGCTCTGTATTTCTCAAACCTAAATCTGGTTTGGTCATGTCCCTCCTTGAAATGTTTCAGTGGCTCCTCATTGTCCTCAAGATCAAGTCCAAATTCTTACGTAGGCCATGAGTCTTCTCTGCGATTTGGTTCTGCTCCTGCCTTTAACCTCATTCTTTGTCATTCTCTGAATTGTACCCCACATGAGGTAACTGGTAGTTTCCCAGACCTGATAGCTAATTTCTTGCCAGGGTGCTTTGAGCATATGGTCTTCATTTAACCTAGTGGTTTTCAGCTTTTTCCTTCCAGGGGACATTTGGCAATGTCTGAAGACATTTTTGGTTATCCCACCAGAAAGCAGTTGCTACTGGCATCTAGTGGGTAGAGGCCAGGGATGCTGATCAACTTCCTACAAAGCATAGGGTAGCCCCACAATGAGGAATTATGTAGCCCCAAAGGTCAACTAGGATGAGGTTGAGAAACAAGACTCAACCACTTGTCAAATTCTTTTTGTCCCAGGTCAAGCACAGTCAGTCTTTTAAGCCTTTGACTAGCTCTGTGACTTTTGGCAAGTGACATAACTTGTCTGTGTCTCAATTTCCTCCTCTGTAAAATGCAAGTTATAATAATTCTCCATCATGTAGATGTTGTGAGGATTAAATGAATGAAGAGTATGTTAAAACAGTGTGTGGGGCATAGTAATTGCTCAGTAAATGTTACCTGCTGATATCATTATCATCGTCATCATTATTATGTGATCTCTCTTTAAATTTTTTCTTTTTGACCTATTCAAGCAGAGTTGATCTCTCCTTCTTTATGTCACATGTAGACTGGTGAGCACCTTGAGGAAATGATCTGTGACTTGTTCATTGCTATGTCTCAGTGCCTGGCATAAATTAGACATGTAATGAATGTTTGCTGAATGAATGAATGATTTCATTTGCATATATTTTTATGTTATAAATTCACAGTTCTCGACTGATGCAAAAATCAACAAGATGTTAGCTCTATCAAGCAGGAGCTTCATAAATGTTAGCTATCACTGTTAATATATATAATTATTAACGTAATTTATAGTTATATAACATATAGTAACATTGCTGATCGCATTTTTAATTTTCAAGCCATTTTTACTTTGCAATGTTTTGATGTTACCATTCCAATTATAAGTGAATTTTCCCCATGAGAGTCTTTGATCTCACATGGCAGATGTCCACAGGGTGCTGGGGAGCCCCTTTCCCCCGCTTTGATGGGAGTATTGGGTAAGGGGTTGTTTGTTGCCTGGCTGAACTGTTGGGATGCTAGGCTGTAGAAAGCTTGAGTGGAGGTTCAGGGTTTGAGTAGAGTTTTACCACACTGTTGAGCTCATGACATGGGAAATCTTCTAACTCAACCTTAGAGAGTCCTCTGGGTCTTCTGTTATAGGCAGAACTTCAGGCCGGGCACACATTTGCTGTCATGGTTCTCTACCTGGCACATCTTTTCTCAGCCTGGAAAATTCCTATTCATTCTTCATGGCTTGGTTCAGTGTCCAATTACAGATTCAGCCAGTTCTTTGTGCATTTGCTATGTGTTAGGACCTGTTGCAGACCCCAAGGAAGCAATAGTGAACAAAAGAGGCCAAGTTCTTGGCTGCGTGCAGCTAGTATTCTGGTGAAGGAGTAGGCAGTAAGCAAGTGGACACATCAGAACATTTTAGAGAGTCATGACTGCTTTGAAGACAGGGTGATGTGATAGAGCGGTAGAGGGAAGTCTCATTAGCTGGTGATCAGGGAAGCCTTTTGGGGAAAGAACATGGAGCTAGCTAGCTTTGGGGAGATGTGGGCATAGAACTTGTCAAGCCAAAGGATCAGCAAATGCAAAGGCCTTGACGCTTCAATGAACTTGCTGTTCTAGTGAAGTTTTCTCTATCTCTTTGGTGTTTTGGGTTTTGTATTTGGCTCTTAAACTGCTTGGTTCATCTCGCTGAAATATTGTTAAGCACACTGCATTGTAAGTTAGATGTGGACATGTTGCTTTCCATCCCTCCTCCTTTGTGGACTCTTAAACTTTCAAGAATATTGTATCTGAAATGAGAGCAATTAGCAGCAACAGTTAACACGTATTAAGCACTTGCTTTTCAATTGTAGACATTCTTCTAAGTGCTTTGCAGGTATTTTCTCATTTAATACAGTAGCTTTGTGAGGTCGGCACCACTACGATCCTCATTTTTCAGATGAGGAAACTCAGGCTCTGCCTAAGTAACTTCCCCTGGTATACAGCTAGGAAACAGCTGAGCCGGGGTTCTGAGGCAGGCAGTCTGACCACAAATCTGCCCCTTGTCCCTTCAGCTTCCCAGTGCTTGTGGCTCAGAAGAATGGGTCTGACGTGAGGAGGCCTTTGTCACCCAAGGGTGCGTGAGCTGTAGCCTTGTGTGCATCAAGCCACAGAGGCTCCAACAATCTCACTGGGTAGAGGAAGTAGGCTCTAACTGCTGCCAGAGGAACAGGAGGTCACAGTGGACATGGCTGCTGCCTTCTGAGCCTTTCTGCATCCTGGTTGTTGAGAAGAAATGAGCCATTGGAGGAATTAACCACTGGAGGAAGGTTTAAAACAACAAATTCCACCAATGAAAAATAAGAGAAACCAAAGTCTTCTGTGAGTGCTCAGGGCTAGCCTAGATATGAAGCTCCTGGTGCCCTAGCATAGGGGGCTGAGTGCAGGGCCCCATAGGACCTCCCACATCCCCTCGCCTCTGCCTCAAGGAAGAGCAGCCCCGGCGGGGGCTCATCACCTCAGCAGGCCAGGAGTGTTGCTTCTCATTCTCCCCCCATCTCTCTGAACCTCCATTTCATTTCTTCATCTGCAAAATGCTGATGATGCCAGCAATGGCCTCACGGGGAGTTTGAGAATCATGGGAGACTGTGGGATGTGAAAGTGCTTTGTGCGTGATCAAAAGCTATAGAAAACGGTAGTGGTTTTTATTATTAGATCACAGAGAGGTTTGCAGGAAGAGGTTTCTGAATTATTTGAGGGTTACATTTATTGTCTCTCTGCCTTGTTAGTCCCAGTAAGTGAGCCTTGGCTCCGTTTTGCTGTTTCCAGGTTAGGATGAAATTTTCTTAAAAGGCAGCTCTGCTTTTCCTAAAGCCTCATTAGAGCCCGGACTCCAGGCAGAACAAAGACGTGAGCACGAGAGCACGCCGTGACTTACATGACTTACAGCCTAGGCATCCCAGGATCTCCTACTTCAGTGGTGGAGAATGACTGACATCTTACCCCTCACTTGCCTGCCCTTAACTCCACAGTTAGGGGAGTTTTATTACCAACAAGGTGGTATTTCAAGGGACTGTCCCCTAGAAGCCACTTCATTAATGAAGGCATTTCTAGAAGTTTCTTTCCTCACTGACTGTGTATTTAGCAAGTTCCCTGCTGCTTTTCCCTGTTTGATGTGAACACATACAATGACCAGCTGCTAACATTTTAGATGCAGATGGTTTAAAGGAAATGAGAAACTCTCTGGCTCTAGTCTCTTTAAGATCTATATTACAATCTAAAACAGGTTTCCTACTCAGGGAGGTGAAATTTCATGGATCCTCAAGGCATGGGTTGATGAATTATTTCACTTATGTGACAAGTATTTGTTGACCACCACCATGTGCCAGGCACTTTTCAGACACTGGAGAGACACAAGTGAATAAGACTTGAAAAGGTCCCTGCTCCTTTAGACATTGCATTGTGATAGGGACAGACCACACACCAAACACTTAGGTAAGTTACAGTTTCTGATAGAGCTAAGTGCAAATAAGAAGATGGGGCAGTTGGGTCAGGTGGGGGAGTCAGTGAAATAGGTGAAGTAGACTGAGAGATAAAACTGCTCCAGTTATAGGATAAGTAAGTTACAGGGATGAGAAGTACAGCCTACGGAATGTAATCAATAATATTATAATAATGGTGCATGGGGACAGATGGTAACCGCACTTCCTGTGGCAAACCTTTCATAATGTATATTAATGGAAAATCATTATGTTGTGCACCTGAAAGGACTATAGCATTGTACGGCAACTGTACTTCCATAATGACAATTTAAAAAAAGACGACATGAAGCGGTGATGTGGTAGATGTGCAGGTGAGGTGTACCTCTTCGGTGGGCACAAAACTTCGGTCTATAAGGCCTTCCTAAAAGGGATGAATGTGAGTGGAGGCAGCTGACTTAAGACCTGGGGGAAGGGCATGCTAGGTGGAGGGAACAGCAAGTGTGGAGCCCAGAGGTGAGAATGAATGTGGCACATTTGAGGGATGAAAACAAATGTGCCTGGAGTATATCAAGTGTGCAGATGTGTGGTGAAATTGTCAGGCAGGGCTTTGAAGATCATGCAGGACCTCTTAGCCAGTATAAGGGATTGCATTTTTATTAGAAATGCTTGAATTTCTAATGATGAATTTTGCGTCAAGTTCAAGTAGAACAGGTAGAAACCCACAGGGTGAACTTGCCTAGAGAGTCTTTGTGACCCTGTGTTACCTGCCTCTGTAGTGGACACAGTCGTCATTGTCCTTTCTGTGTGTACAGGATCTGCCTGGACCCTTAGTGGGCTGGCCGAATGGACAAGCTGACTTTGTCTTCTGTAGGGTTGGGGCACAGGGGCAGGGGCAGAGAGTAGCTCCTGAGCTCTGTTTCTTGGCTCCTCTCTGTCCCCTAAGTACAGTAGACAGGTTGATTCTTGACTTGTCCTTGACCTGGAACATTCTCTCTAGGGGTCTTGCATTGTATGGGCTCAGTCCCCTTCTGGGAACATGATTAATCAGACAGGGCAGGAGGTTTAGAAGAATCATAGTCCTTAACCTTCGCAGTCCTGCCAGTGCAGGAGCCAGGCATCCCGGGCTTCTGGAGCCTTATAGGCTTCCCATACCCCAGACCATCTTGCAGGCTGCTCTGTATTTACCTTCTATATTGTCTTTAAGTGTACCTGCATTGGTGCTTTCAAAGACTGCCTGCTGTTGATGAATTAGAGCCAACTTCTTAGCCTGACTTTCAAGACCCTTTACAATTTAATCCTAACTGCCCCATCCTTCTCATCCTCCTACACAAATTCTCTCCTATACTGGGCTTGTTGACTTGCAGTCTCTACAAACTGTCTATACTTTCTGCCTCATGCATTCATGCTTGCCAAGCCCCCCTCCTAGCATACCTTTCCATTGTCCTAATACCCCAGGTGGACCTTGAACTTCAATTTCTAAACCTGCCCCTCCAGGAAGACTTCTGGATTGCTTTAGTTCCCAAAAATATAGTGTATCCCTATGAATGGCACAAGTGCTTACAGTTTTCCCTTGTAATAACTCACCTTGTCGTTATTTTTCCTTTGTCTCCTCCAGTATACCGTCAGCTCCTGAAGGGAGCAGGTGCCTTGTTGTTGATGTTGATAAAAACCTCAGAGGTGGTAAGAATCAATAAGCTGGAAACCATACACATCTTCAGGTCAGGGTGGAATTATATTCCAGATGAACCAGTCCAGAAAAAGGATACAGCACCAGTTAAACTACTAGGCAGCCTTTGTCAGCTCTGTAGATAGTTCCCCAAAGGAGTCACTTGCTGAAATGTCTCCTCAGAACTCCATCTGTTTGGAATGATGTTTTATTTTACCCTTGGCCTTGAATTGGCTTCTGTCCCTGTGTAGCATGCAAGGGTAACTTGCTCTTGGGACTACCTCTTCACCAGTGGGAACCACCCCCTCCCCCGTCCCAAAGCTTTGGGGTTGGAGGTGCCCTGTTTTATCTGAGAAGGGAAGTCAGTTTTAGGGATTGTTGGGCTTGGTTGGGCAACAAGACAGTTGCTTCGGGCATTTATTTGAAAAATGTTTTTGTCTTAGACCTCAAGGAGTTCCCTTTGCCCTTGAATTCAGTAATGAGTCTTGTTTTAGCTCCTAGGAAACTGCATGACCTATACATCCA